>NC_133530.1:5000-2722415 GCF_048544455.1 Silene latifolia | reverse complement strand
ATCTTTTTTATATCTTTCCGAGATTCACTTCCAAAGAGTCTCTGAAAACCCTATTCCTCCGCGTGATTAGTATAAATAGGAGCCTTCGCTCCTCATATTTCTCACGCGAGTGTCCGCCCTTCTCTTCTCCCTTTGCATTCTAGACTTCGTTCTTACTAATTGGCGCCTACGTGCTTGAACATTCGACCACGTAAGCTCGGATCCTTCCGGGGTACCAGCCTCTCCGTTGCATGACCGACCAATTTGACCACTACACAATAATCAATCTAATTAATCAACTTGTTAAATCGTTTTCCTCTTTCGAGGGCACTCTTTCCTTGCATTCGCGTCGAGCATCACTAATCGATTTTCTTAGTTCTTCTCGTTCCGTCAACATGTAAGTCTGAGGGTGTAATAATTCCTCCTTTATTTATTGTATTTTACTTTATCGCATAACAATTGTAAGATTTATGTCGAAAACATCTAATTAAAACCGATTTCTAAAAACCGTCTTTAAAACCTTTTTTACGGATTTCCAGTAGACAGACGAAGAGAAAGGACGCAGCAACTGCTGCGCCTCTTCGAAGGAGCGCAGCACCTGCTGCGCCTCTTCGTGAGGCTGCCGCAGTTCCTGCTTCTTTTCTTCTTCCTCGTCCTCTGAAATTCGTTCTTGTTTTGTTTATATTCGTTTGTTCTGTATTTCTTCGCCATGTTAGCATATAATTCACATGTATGTTGTATATCATTCATTCACATGTTTTAATCGTCATTGTTCCGACTTAAATCCCTAATAATCCAATATTTGCGGGTTTTCGTCATTAATATTCAATCCGAGTTTTAGAAGTTCAATTTCATCATATTGAGTTTCTGGAATTTATCGTTGATATATTTGCATCCATGTTCATCATTAATCCGCCATATTCATCATGTTTAGTTAATTAATTCGTTTAGTTTCATTAATTGTTTCTTAACATCGACCCTTCACATAATTAATCCGTTTATTTCCGTCTCATCCATGTTTTACTGTTTTTACGACCCATTCATATGTTAAATAATCTGCTAATTACTTTCGTCCGAGTCAAATATTTAATCAATCCTTAAAATTAACAATCAACATTAACGGTTTGCAGTTCCGGCTTCACAGCCAGAACTCACCCTTGGAACAGACGCGGCAACTGCTGCGCCTCTTCCAAAGGGCGCAGTGCCTGCTGCGCCTGTTCCAGGTTGAGTTCTGCCTCTGAACTCCTTTTCTGCCTAGACGTAGTTTAATTAGCTTGCGTATTAACTGACTAATACTCGTATTCACGCTAATTCCTGTTCGTAATTTATTTTCTTTTATTCTTTTTTTATCAAATCATCCGTTTTAAAGGTATTTTCGACATAAATCGCCTAATCCGTTGTAATTATTGTAATTTTCCTTTATTGCAATTTATCGTTATTGTATTTCATTTATCATTTGTATGTTTCCACATATAATCAACATTAAATCCAACTTCGACCCCAATTGTTTGCTAACTAATTGTTCACCGACTTAGTTAAATTCTCACATGTTAGGATTAATCTATGGATGTTGCATTGCATGCATATAGCCGACGATATATCAAGTACGAATAACTTCCCTAATCATTAGTAGAGGCCGCTATCGAGGCGGGCGGGATTAGGTGTTCGATCAAAAGAGCTTCCTAATACGTACCCTCACCCCTTACTCCAGATCTCCGTGAGCACCCGTGTTCATTGGCATCCACGAGAGTCATTCTAGACATAGAATGCTAAGGGTAACGATTGCTTAGTGTTCATGTCACTACTTTGTGTCTTGACATGACACGAGGTACTCGAACGGTTCCAATTTCCCATAAAAATTGGTGGCGACTCCTTACAAAATGCAAACGCTTGTTGTTTCCGAGCTCCCCTCGTCCCAAGCGCCCCGTGGGCGGTCCGTCTGTCCACGTTTGGCGACTCACGGGGGAACATACACTTACGTGTAGCTAGGGTGAAACTTGAACAAGGTTAGGGAACAAGTTTGTACAAGACAATTGTCGGTTTTCATAACTCGGTCTTCCTAGACCGTTTAATTCGGCCTTCCTAGGCCCAACCCAACCCATTTGACCAATCGTCCCGTCTAAACGGTCCTAATTCTTATTTGGGCCTAAGGATGGATAGCGATTGACGTCATCCATACCATGATGCTTACTCTTGTTTGTATCAAGGGCCTTCACTACTTGAGGAAATGGACTAGGAATCGCCTTACTCTTGTTTGGCACGAGCCTCTCCAGAGACTTCGGGTTTGATGGTTCGGTATGGCAACCCACCCTTTAAACCAAAACCCTTCTAAACGCACTCAGCATCCCGTTATAATGCTTGTATAAATATGCAAAACCTTATGTGATCACCATTTCTAAACAAAACCATGACGAATTTTCAAAAAAAATCAAAACCCGTTTTCAATCAAGAATTTCGAAAATAGGGCCTTTAATTAGTACAAAGTCCGGTCAAAACTCTGTCCGTTTGTCAAGTCAAAATTCGGGCCACAAGCCCATTTCAAACCTCACTTCGAGTCCACTCCTACAACTACACTACAGTTGGCTAGGACACACATTTTCAAAGACCTTGTCTTTCTTCAAAAAAAACTCACTCAACACAAGTGGCACACACCCACTTCACGAGTCAAAACTTTTCCTCTTTTAGCAAATGTGATAGAATGGTCGATCGTGTTTTGATTCGTCGCCGGTCTTTTATCCAGTTTCCAAGATGCCTGGGTCAAGTGATGATACAAACCTCCAAAAATTCAAGAGAGTAATGATCGAATCCTAGCCGCGATAACCCAAATGCAACTCACTCAAGAACAAACCTATGACCGCCTTGAGCTTATCGAAGGCCGCATCTTTGATGTAGAGGGAAAGCTACCTCCCATTAAAAGTGAAGTACTAGGTTTTTCCGATGACGAGTCCAAAGATGAGAATCCTCTCATGGGGACAACCGCAGCTGAGAAAAGACTCCAATACCTAGAGGAGCAATTGATGTACCTTAAGGGGGATGACATTTACAGGGAGAACAATCGTAAGTATGAAGCCGTCAATTCCAAATTGCCCACTAACTTTAGCATGACGGATATCCCTAAGTTTAAAGGACACGAGAACCCTTTGAACCACATCCGCGCCTTCAAGGACTACATGTCTATCAAAGGCATCAAACCCGAGATGTTCTTAAGGATCTTTCCTTCATCTCTTGACACCATCCCAAAGCAATGGTTCTACACTTTAGATCACAAAAAGGTCGCTACTTGGGAAGACGCCGCCATTGAGTTCTCGAAACAATACGCGGATAATGCCGAGATCCAAGTCAACATGCGCACTCTAGAGGTTCTTACCCAAAATGACAAAGAAGGATTCACCGACTTCCTAAGTAGGTGGAGGAAGACTAGTACTCAACTAGTAGAACGTCCAGATGAGGCCACTCTTGTGGAGAAGTTCGTGGACAATCTCAAGCCCGTATATGCCAACCATTTGAGATATCAAAACATCAAGACTTTCAAAGATTTAACCGTGTTGGGGACACGAATTGAGGATGACATCCGCAAAGGGCTCTTGTCCAAAACGGTAGGTCGAGGATATCAAGGGTCCACAAGTCGTTCATACGGCTCTACTAGCAAGACCGACGAAGTTAACCTTCTCGAGCCATCCAAGAAAACTAGCCCACCAAGGAAGTTCACAAACCTTGGGGACACATACTCCAATGCTCTAAAAAGGCTAATGAAACAAGGCAAACTCCAACCCATTGGACCTACTCCCGAACCCGAAAGGAAGTCCAAATTTTGGGATGAAAATTCCTACTGTGAATACCATAGGGGCAAGGGGCACGACACAGAAAAATGCTACAAATTGAAACATGTGCTTCAAGATATGATTGAAGATGGTCGGCTTCCAATTCCACCAGGAGGTAAGCCCAACAACACTCAGAATCCTCTTGGAGTTCTAGTGATTACAAGTGACGAATCTACCTTAGATTGCTCACATCTCATTTCTCCCACCGAAAATGAAATTCATGCAATTGAGAAAGAAAGACTCTACTCTACCATCTCCCCTACCATTTCCGACTTCATCGCATGGGCAAGGAGTGTAGATAGACAAGTGTGGGAATTAGAAAACATGGTAATGATCTTACGCGATCCCAAGGCAACGCCTAAAGAACGCGCGCCTTTGACCTTCTCTCAAAATGCCACTATGCAAGAAGTAGTCTCCGTGGTCGATAAGCTAGTCGATCAAATCATACGACTAGAAGGTGACATCATGAGGATGAAAGAACTAGCTGCAATTAATGGGGTTTGGGCCGATGACGATGAAGACGAATACCTCATTGAAAACTCTTTGGTAAAAGAGATAGTCCAAAATGGCGAAGACCAAGATGTGGATCACCTAACTCGCTCGGGCCGTCCATACCAAAGTACTACTCAAAACAGTCCAACCAATGTCATCACACCAAATGACAACGAAGACGATCCCACCGATCATTTGCTCAAGCAATTACAAAGAACCAAGGCTGATCTTTCGATCGCAACTAGTGGCAAGCTCATTTCCACATCGCCAAGCTTTACTGCAAGCTTTGGCCAAATTGAATGTGGCACATAACTCTACTCCCGAAGATGTAGTCAACTTGGTCTTCCAAGAATCACCGGAGTTAAGTAATCCTATTACTTTCTCGGACGAAGACTTGCCACCTTTTGGCGCTAGTCACAACCTCGCTCTATACATCACTCACATCCTGCATGCTAAAGAAAAATGTGCCAATGACCTTGGTAGATGATGGCTCCGCGGTCAACGTCATACCCCTCAAAACGGCATATAAACTAGGCATGAAAGAGTCGGATTGGACCCCTACAAGTCAAGGTGTACGCGCATATGACGGTACGCGACGAAAAGTGGTTGGACTTGCTAGCCTAACCATAGCCACGGGACCAATCGAGCGAAAGGTCAACTTCCAAATAGTGGACATCGAAGCTTCATTCAACATACTTTTGGGAAGGCCTTGGATTCATGCCTCCAAAGCGGTAACATCCACCCTTCACCAAAAGATCAAGATCCCACTCAATGGCAAAGTTGTGACAATCACTTCGTCGCCTATCAAGGCAATAATCGAGAAACAGTCAAGCAATCAAGTCCTTACGGATCCCATATACGAACTTGGGGGCTTCCAAAGTGTAAGTGTCATAGAAAGCGAGTTGGCACCCTTATACTACAATCCCTACTCTAACTTGGTGGTCAATCACATACTCAAGAATCAGGGATACTTCCCTGGGATGCCTTTGAACCCAATTCGGAAGAACACCTTCGCGCCATACAAGAAAGGTAACTCATCAAGAATACCACTTGGACTAGGGTACAAACCCACAGCTGAAGAAGTTCTCGAAATGCTTGCTCAAGTCCAAAATCGCAAGTATGTAGGAGTCCAAATGAGGCCATATCTCCCCACCTTGAATGGGTACTTCGTTCAAGAAGGAATTTCGGAACTCTATCACGGGTTTCCCGAACCTTGGCATTACCTCGAGAGGAAGTTAGCCGGAATCGAGATCTTTCACGATTGCTATTTTATCCCTCCAGAAACGGTTCCTACCGTCAAAACCCGTCAAGCACCTTGCTTAGACGAACAAGCTGTTAGCCTCCTATTTGGGGAGGACCGATTTGTTAGGGCCGCGCAGGATGAGATCATTACTACAATACTTCAAGACGATCGCTTCAACCCCACCGCTTTAATCACGTAAATCGATACAAAGCGGCGAGAAGGATGGAGAAAATCAATCAAATGGACCAACAATCAAGGAAGACTCTTCAAGCTCACCACCGGAGAAGGAGAGATGTTCAAGGAAGAGCCGGAAGACGACGAGTTCGAATCGAGTCGGAGTCGGAGTCGAGTCGAGTCTAGAGAAGTCATTAGAGAGTCTACTCCCCGTCGTCACCCCCACTCCTTTCGTTTCTCCTAGCTTACTTTCAAGTAGTCACGTAGTTCGGGAAATGCCCCAACTATCGTTCCTTTGCCACCACCGACCATGGATCGGTTGGCTTCTTTGTTTCAACTTTACTCAAATCTTAATATGAATAAATCGGGTTCTGCTTACTCTTTGCGTTATCTTGAGTGCAATTCTGTTTATGATGATACCGAGGATGACCAAAACCCGGACTTGACCGAAATACCTCCCTACGTAGCCAAAGAAATACTACAGAAGGGGAAGGGGGACCAATAATTGAGGACACCGAACCCATCAATGTAGGAACTGAACTAGAACCCCAAGAACTTAGGATAGGGACTACCTTGAGCTCTGCCGAACGGGCCGACTTCATAGACCTCCTAAATGAATTCAAAGACGTTTTCGCTTGGTCCTACAAAGACATGCCAGGGATCGACAGGGATATTGCCGAACATAGAATTCCGATTAAGCCAGGTTTCAAGCCTGTAAAACAGAAGCTTCGACGGATGAGAACAGAATGGGCCCTGAAGATCAAGGAAGAAGTGGATAAGCAATTCAAAGCCGGGTTCATCAAAGTTTCCGAGTATTCTGACTGGGTGGCTAACATAGTACCCGTACCCAAAAAGGATGGGAGAATCCGAGTTTGTGTTGACTTTAGAGATTTGAACAAAGCAAGTCCGAAAGATGACTTTCCTCTACCTCACATCGACATATTGGTGGACAATACTGCAGACCACGCATTACTATCCTTCATGGATGGATATGCGGGTTATAACCAAATCAAAATGGCCATGGAAGACATGCACAAGACCGCGTTCGTCACCCAATGGGGAACCTATTGCTATACAAAGAATGCCGTTCGGATTGATCAACGCCGGAGCTACATACCAACGCACCGCAACTACACTCTTACATGACATGATGCACAAAGAAGTTGAGGTATATGTAGATGACATGATCATCAAATCCAAAGAGAGAGAGGGACATATTGCGAACCTTCGCAAGTTCTTCGCAAGGCTACGAAAGTACAACATGAGACTCAATCCTCAGAAATGCACATTTGGGGTAACATCTGGCAAACTCCTAGGATACGTCGTTAGCCAACGAGGTATAGAAATAGATCCCTCGAAAATCAAAGCTCTGATTGAAATGCCACAACCTCAAACAGAAAAAGAAGTCAGAGGATTCCTAGGAAAAGTTCAATACATAAGTCGATTCATATCGAAACTTACAATGATTTGCGAGCCTATCTTCAAGAAGCTCAAGAAGACAGACCACACCATGTGGGATGATGATTGTCAAAAGGCGTTCGACAGAATCAAGGAGATATTGGCTAAACCACCAGTGCTCATGCCACCACAACAAGATCAACCTCTTGGTTTGTATCTCACAAGAATCGAAACCGCCATGGGTGCCATGCTAGCTCAAACCGTAGGAAGTGAAGAAAGAGCTATTTACTATCTAAGTAAGAAGTTCTTGGAATACGAGTGCAAATACTCACAACTCGAAAAGACATGCCTCGCTCTTGTGTGGGCAACAAAGAAGCTACGCCACTACATGCTTAGCTACTCCGTCAAAATATTCTCCAAGATGGATCCAGTCAAATACCTCTTCGAGAAACCTGTCCTCAATGGACGCCTAGCAAGATGGACCATGATGCTCTCAGAATTTGACCTCAAATACGTGCCACTAAAAGTAATAAAGGGTCGCGCCGTCGCCGAATTCTTCGCAGAAAATCCCATCAACGACGCACAAGCCATAGATACTTGGTCATTTCCCGACGAGGATATACTTCAAACAGATGTAGACTCTTGGGACCTATACTTTGATGGAGCATCAAACCTAAGAGGATTTGGGATAGGAGTGTTGCTCATTTCTCCTGAAGGTGAGCATACACCGATCGCTGTCAAACTCGACTTCGAGGTGACAAACAACGCCGCAGAGTATGAGGCTTGTTTAATTGGATTACAAGCGGCAGTAAGCTTAGGCATCAAAAACCTCCGAGTGCATGGAGATTCGTCACTAATCATCAACCAAGTTACAGGATCCTGGAAAATCCGAAGCGAAAGCCTAGCACCCTATCAAGCTAGGATTGACCAAGTCGCTCAATTCTTTGATCACGTAACCTACTTGCACCTACCTCGAGAGGAAAATCAATTTGCAGACGCTCTTGCGAAACTTGCATCTTTGATAAGTATACCAGATTACATGATGGAAATGCCTTTGTGTATCGAACGACGGTCAGAGCCGGCTTATGTCCATCAAATTACCGACGAAGAAGAAATCGCACAGGAACCCTGGTTCCAAGCAATCCTGAACTTCAAGCTCAATGGTACCTATCCACCGGATATGGATAGGAGGGGACAACGAGCTATACGCCTACTAGCTTCACAATACGTCCTCATACAAGGAGAATTATACAAAAGAACACCTCTTGGTGTAGTCCTGCGTTGCCTTGATCATTCACAGGCACGAAAGGTGATGGAAGAAGTCCACGATGGAGAGTGCGGTCCTCATATGAGTGGACCTATGATGGCAAAGAAAATCACACGTCTAGGGTACTATTGGACCACAATGGAATCCGATTGCATCAAATATGTGAGGCATTGCCACAATCACAAATCTTCGGGAATGTACATGTCCCTCCTTCGTTGCTCTATACGATGACATCTCCTTGGCCATTCTCCGCGTGGGGAATCGACATAATTGGGAAAATAACCCCAGCAGGAACAGGAGGTCACTGTTTCATCCTAGTAGCAATTGACTACTTCACCAAATGGGTAGAAGCGGCTTCCTACACCGCTCTTACGGCCAAAAATGTAGCCAAATTCATACAAAATAACATCATCTCGCCGATATGGTTGCCCACATGAAATCATCGGCGATAATGGGTCCCACTTCCAAGCCGAAACCGAACAATTGCTAGCCAAGTACAAGATCAAGCATCATCACTCATCGCCCTACAGACCACGTACTAACGGCGCGAGAGAAGCGGCTAACAAGAATGTCGTCACAATCCTCAAGAAAATGACTGACAATTACAGAGATTGGCCGAGCAAAATACCCTTCGCTTTGTGGGGGTATCGAACATCCGTCGGGGACGCCCACCGGGCTACTCCTTTCTATTTGACTTACGGCATGGAAGCCGTACAACCAGTCGAGCTAGAAATACCATCCTTACGTATTCTACTCGAAAGTCAAATCCCTGAAGCCGATTGGAAGAGGGATAGGTATGAAGAACTCATCCTCCTGGATGAACGTAGGCTTCGTGCCTTACATAATGTCCAAACATATCAAGCACGTATCAAACGAGCTTTCAACAAAAGGGTTAGGCCAAGAAACATCAAAGAAGGAGATTTAGTTCTCAAATCGGTTCGAGCTCTTTTACCTGTCGACCCAAGGGGAAAATTCAAACCTAATCTGGGCCGACCATATCTAGTCAAATCCATACTCCCGGGGGTGCGGTTAGAATCACAGACCTAGATGGGAATGAGTTTTCAAACCCCACAAATCTCGACCAACTGAAACGGTACTATGCCTAGGATAGAACAGAAACGCGCCTCGCGTAAACCTACGTGTCGCTCTTGCGGCACTAAATAAACGGCCCCTGGCCCATCTGAATGTCACTGTGCTCTTGCATCTTGGCAAACTTGTCATCCTCATATCATCAAACAAACTAAATTCGCACCTCCCGAGTAAGCAAAAGCTCATGCTTATTTTCTATGTTCATTACAAGCTCTTGCTTCGAACAATTATTTCTTTTACATTTACTCGAACTACGCGCAAGGGTTTGATTTCGCTTTTTTAAGTGAATACGTAGGCAATCCTTCACGGGATTCAACCCACCATTTTATTTAAAGTGTAAATAGAAGGACATCTGCATTGCATTTGAAATTCGACAAGAATAATTAAAAGAAAATCACAACGGTTTCGTAACCACTTAACCTTTTTATTTCATTCAATTTCTAATAATAATAATACGGCAAATAATAAAAGTAGACTAGGCTAGGATTCTAAAAATCCCTCCTTTTATTACAACAATAATAATAATAATCAAATAATAATAATAAGACTTGGGCTATTCCTCCATTTTTCCCTTGCCTTTGTCGTTCTTGTCACGACCTCGAGCCGGGCGCTCTTGCACCACTTCAGACCTAATCACCAACGGTCTTTCTCGAGGCCTGACTCTTCCGTTCTTGCCAACCACCGTCTCTGCGACAGGAGTAGTCTTCGATTTCTTCGAAGGATGAATGACTTGGAACCCGGCTTCCTCTTCTCCTTCAGTCAGATGCTTCTCCTTCTCTTTCTCTCCTTCGCGCACCTTGTAGTCAACGGGCTCACGCTTCCTCAGTCTTTCGCGCTCTTCCGAAGTTGCGGCCTTCCTCCATCTCAGATAAGAATCCGACACCCACAAGGCATTGGAGGAGAAACTCAGGAACCACATGTTCCTTTGGGCCCATTTCATGGCCCACTCTCTTCGGCTCTCTGTAGTAAGTGCCATGGCAGTCTGCGGGACGGTGTCAAGCCTAGGAATCATCTGCTTCAACCCGACTTGCCTCATCAACCTCTCAGGAAAGATGCATACCATAAACTCCAATCCAGGGATGCGCACGGACCTAGTAGGATCCAAAGAAGACACTCCGAAGGATGACTTGAGATGCCACCACGGTACAACCCACCTGATCAAAGGGCCATCGTCATTCTTCAGCTTGTTCTTCCAATAGTCACAGACCCGGGTGAAGTCCACCATGTACAACCTCGTCCTCATCGAAATCATACGGGCATGATAGGAAAGTGCATGAACTGGGGGCTCGAGCAATCGGAGCCGTTCCATAAGCCAAACCTACCAAAACAGGTACTCCCTCCAATTCACCATATTCTTCCCTATTTCCTAAAACGGTTATTCAGGTTTTCTTCCCCTTTCTATTTTTGGTAACTTTTTACTCTTATTTTATTCATACCTCTCTCCTATTACCCCACCCACCCAACTCTTTTAATCCTATTTTATTCCTTACTTTAATATTTGTGGCCCACAATTCATTATTTAACTCTTAATTATTCATCCCTCTCTCCTATCACCAAACCCCACCCAACTTTTTATCAATATAATACTCCATTTCTTAATTCTTGTGCCCAAAGTAAAGAGGAAGAAAATAGAGGATTGGAGGGAGTATTAGACACCCAAAAAAAAAAAAAAAAAAAAAAAAAAAAAAAAAAAAAAAAAAAAAAAAAAAAAAAAAAAAAAAAAAAAAAAAAAAGGTGTCTTTTTACCTGTAAGATGACGGGACTCCCCAAGAATGGAAGATCGCGATTAGATTTCCTATTATCCAAGCCCAAGATAATCTCCCCTAAGCACAAGCAAGCTGGGCTCCTGCGCAGCTCCATTTGCTCAACGAGACCCAATAGGCGGGGGTCACCTCTCAAATCTTCATCAACATGTCCCTGAAAGACGTAAACGTGAAGCAAACAGAAACCGAATGCTCTCCTCCTAGCAACATAAGAGACAGTAGGGTCGGCCCTGTTGATGAATCGATCCATAAAATCCAACATCCGCACGCCTTTCGGAGTAACAAGACGATCTACCTCAAGCCTAGTAAGTCCAAGCAAGTCTCTAAACTTGCTCTTATACCCTTGTGAAGTGGAGGGGATGGCAGGTAAATGTTCAGGGTCCCACCCGCCAATAGCAGCAATTTCCTCCGGAAAAGGACAAATATCACCTCCTGGGAACGCGAAAACATGATAATTTGGATCCCAATAATCAAGACAAGCATCCAAGAACGGCTTTACTACCTTAATGAGCTTCAAACTCAACAGAGACCCAAGGTTGTAAGCACCCATGTCATGCTTCTCAATATTCGAAAACTCGTTAGTCCATTCCTTCAAGCGAATTTCTAGGGTATTCATGATGATAATTTTCTCTTGAAAATTTATGGGGAGTTTTATATGTGAATCGACGAAGAAGAGAAGGAAGAATCGTATGATTTAAAGCTTCATCGACGCTTCTATTTATACTAATTGTTTGTTTCCAAAAATCATCGAACCGACACCTTGGGAACAGCGCGGCTGGGCCGCGCCTCTTCAAAGGGACGCAGCTCTTCGCGCGCTCTTTCCCTAGCATCACTTCTGTGATTTCCGTGTTTGGATCTTTCCTAATTCTATAAACGAATAATTTCCTATTCCTACGGGATTTTATTTTGGTAAATCCGCGAAATTTACCATGCTTCAAGTTTCCTTGATCCAGGAACGCGCATTTCGAGGCGACGTCAACATTTTCGGCCATTTTTATATTTAGTTCTCATTTTAATTCTTTTTTTAATTCTTTCTTTTTCATTTTCACTTTTATTTAGTCATTTCACTTCTATTTTCTTCATTTTCTAACTTATATATTTCTTTTTTTTCTTTTTTGCGGGGGTAACCCTCCCTACCGTCCGGTCATTTCCGACAAAATTTTTGCATTTTCGCGTTCTTTTCAAGTCTCTTTTTTGCACTAATTAAAGGCCTTATGTGTATATAAAAATGTAAATGAATGTGTTTTTCTATGTGAACTTCGGCAGCATGACGGTACAAACCGTTGTCTACCAAACTTGTCCAAAAGCTAACCTGCAGATACAAACCAACCCAGCAGCAAAAGGCACTCAAGCCGTCGTATATACAACAAAAAAAGCAAATGTACAGGTCCAGATGTGCAACTGGGGGCTTCGCCCCAAACAAATCCAAGTCTAAATAAACTGGGGGCTTCGCCCCAAACAAAATCCAAAAATGTTCAAAATCAAAAACCACGCAGACTCATCAAGAGCACCCTCCAACTCGGCAACCCTCGCCATAAGAGCAGCGATCTCGGCATCCCGAAACTCGAGCTCCTCGACAAACGAGCCGTCTCCTCCCGGATCAAGGCTAACTCTCGCTCCACTCACGATCGGCCGAGAACAAAGAAAGAAATTGGCTCATGTCAATCGATTCAAACAAAATAAAAAAAAAATCAATCAAAAGAGATCAAATAAGGTTCATACCTGACGACCTCGACCACCGACAAGTGCCTCGATGGCGGTAGCTCGTAACCGGTTGGCCACCCTCCATAGTGCCACGAACCGAGATGGCGCAACCTGCGTTTTCAAAAGAAATTCTCAAAGAAATTGAACAAGTTTAATCCAATGTGTTCTTACGCAAAGGTGAATAAGCCGAGGCTCACCCTCCGAATCGATCTTTGCCCGATCGTCGAGGCCAAGATCCGTCACGCTACGTCAAAATCACGCAACTCGGAGATCGTCGTCCTCCCGGTCGCGTCGGTGTACTCGAGAGTCTCGGGATACACTGGGGGCTCGATGCCCGCCGCCTCAACCTCCTGCAAAGACAAACGACTCTCATTAAATCGGTGATCTTTCATCGAAATTCCCAAAGTCAATCAAAGAGAAATAAAAGGATACTCACCACTACGCGCGCACGCGCCAACCTCCCGTAAAAGAATGCCGAGTAGTCCTCACCAGGCAGAAGGAGGTCATCGCCACTTGCACCGGCCAAGTCCGCCTCCCTCTCAGCCTCGGAAGGCTCCCTAAACATCGTCCTAGGAGGATCAACGGGAACCGTCAACGCGCCCCGAGAGCACTGACGAGCCAAACGCTCGCCTAAGTACCACACCGGACCCATCGACGTCCACAACAACAGCCGACTCGGGCTCCTAGGTCGAAGGACCTCAGCAACAAAAGGAGGTGCCTCGGCATACTCCGCCCAAGGTCTGGGCACCCACTGCAACAAGATAAAGACAGAGATCATTCCTATGATCAGATGAAGGGAAAGAAGTATAAATGCATACAAACGGGATACTCACGCTGCTCAGCTGAAGGGCGTTCACATCCCGCCGGTAGACATTGTGAGAAGAACGCTTGCTCTTCGTCCGGCACATGACCCAGTCCCTCACCACGGGATAGGCCCTCTCCAACGGCTCCGTCCTCTTGGGCGCGAGGCCCGGGAAGTAAGAGTACACCCACGCCTGTAAAACGGAATAGTCAATGACGATCTTTCGATCTTGATGAAAGAAAGGAATTTATTTTGGTCCAAAGGAAGGTTCATACCTCCAACAATAGCCCAGGTCCGACAGCGCCAGGAGAAGTCCCCTTCTCCATCAACTCCGGACGAACCATGGCCCTCATGAAGCGGATGAGGACCGCAAAACCAGCGGTGACCCAGTCCCAACGCCCTAGGGAGCTCAGGTCAGCAAGAAAGGGAAGAAGCTTCGTCGACAGCCTCTCACCCTTGTCTCCGAGGTAAATCGAAGACAAGAACCACCAAAGCCACGACGAGCCCTCTCGCTCACCACAAGGAGGAGGAACCGTCTCCCTCCCATCGATCACCACCGATGCCGGGGTCTTCCCCGCGAAGTAATCTCGAACATAGGTACTGGGTACCAAACCCGACCGCAACAGCCTTTCGGCGACGTGTTCCACCGATCAATCTCCTCGCCTCGGCCGAATCCGCTCTCATGCCGGTCTCCGGCCACACCATCTCCTCGATCCCGCACGCACGGACACCGAAAATCATGCCGTAATCCTCCAAGGTGAGTCCCACCTCACCAAAAGGCAGGTGAAACGTGGAAGTCGTATCCCAAAATCGATCCAAGAAAGCGCGGACCAAGCTAAGGTTGGCCCGCAACTTCCTCTTCACGATATCCCTCCAGACCTGAACCAGAGGACCGAACGCTCCACGCTCAATCATGGCCCTATCCTCCTCCGACAGCCGCTCGTAGTGCTCCATCGCCGTCGTGTACCCCGAGAACGACCGGATATTCCCGGCCTCCTATTATGATTCGAAATAAAGCTATCTTTAATTTTGAAGTAAATTTGAAGGAAATTTGAGCAAACAGAAAGAGGATAAGTAATGAGTTAGGGAATTCCTATTTACCAAGCTCTTCACCGTCCTGTAGGACAAGTGACCCTCTGCAGCCCACACAAGGTGCCTACTCTCCCAGGTCTCGGCCCACGTGGGAGCTCCTCTCAGCTGACGACCCCCTCGTCCGAGGTGGGCCCGTCGCGGAATCTCCTCCTCCTCAGCAGCCTCCTCCTCGGGAACCTCGTCTGCGGCAGCCATCACCGCGTCGGTGAAAGCCTGCTCCAAAGCCTCCTCAACCGTACTGGCGTCAACCTCCATGGGAGTCCTCCCGGAAGTGGAAGCATCATCACCTGCAACATTAAAACAAGTTTAGGCCGCGTCACGTAACGGCGAGCCTTTGATTAAGAATTTTTCGAGCCTCCAAGGCCCGGGAATTCCCCGTTTCTGGCCATCCTTGGCCATGTTCTCGCTAAACCCAATCACTCACGTGACAAATTGGGTCAAGTCAAGTCAAAGTCAAAGCCTAGTTCCGAGTTCGAGTCGAAAATTCGGCAGCATTTCGCTATAATGGCGGTTATGCCCTAGAAAGGTGCCCTGCAAAAGTTGTCACCAACCAAAATTCCGAGATGACAGGAAGTTTACCCATCACCCAAGGGTCCCAAATATAAAATTTCATCACGAATGGGCAATCCTAAGGCCATTTTCGAAGCTATTTTCGATCTAGCTGTGAAACCGTCTCAAAATTCGCTCAAGGGCTCAAAACTCGATGAAAATTCAAAGTGAATACATGGTTATGTTCCTAACATTGCCTATTATCCATTTCTAGCATCGATTTGGCAAGACAAATCCATTTGGGGGAAAAGCCCCAAATTTTCGAGTAAATGGGTCGAAAACCCTAATGTTTGCGGCTCAAAATTCGACAAATACGGATGATTAATGCAAGATTAAAACACATACCTCGATTAGTCATATTTCAAGCAAGCTTTTGAATCCAACCTTGACGGAAATAGTGAAGATTTGAGAGAGAAATTGAAAGATTTGTGTTTCGAAATAATGAATTAAAACCCTTCTGATTTCGCGTTTTTACGCAGAATTGTCAAATTGGGGAAAGGACGCAGCAGGCGCTGCGCCTCTTCCAAGAGACGCAGCTCTTGCTGCGCCTCTTCCTTTTTGTTCCCTCCTTACGAATTTTCGAAAATTCGTTATGAGTTCGTTATTTGTGGGCCCATCTTTGGTGCGCCTCTTCCTCGATGACATTTGTATCATTTTGGTCCGTTTCGACGATTTCTTCGTTCCGGCCCACATTTTATCCAAATACGACAATATTTTGCGATCGTCCAAATTCATTTTATCCCTCGCAGCAGTATTTTGCAGTATTGCTCAATTTATTTTATCCAGCGCAGTGGTATTTTGCAGTACTGCTCACTTGAAGTTTCTCCCATGACGATCAAGATGCTCCTAATCGTCAAAATAATCACCCAACGAGAGTTTGCTTGAGGACAGAGACAGGCAGATTCCCCTCCAAAATCAGTATATTCCCCAACAAGAGTTTGTTTGAGACCAACGCAAGCAAATTCAGCCAAAGTTCGCTTGAGACCGACGCAAGCAGACTTCCCCAGCAGTTTCTACCGACGTCCTGCTGTTATTTTTTTATATATATCTCTTGTTCCCCGCAGAGTTCGACCAAAGTTCCCTGTGACCCCCTAATGCCTTCAGACACCAAGTTATCTTCAGACCAATGATTTTTTCTTTCGAAGCGTCTTCAGTCCCGCTTCACCCGGGGTATCTCGGGTATGATCTCTTCTTATGGTCAAGGCGAGCTTCCTTACGTAGTCTAATGGACTTTAAACGACCCTCCCGATAGTCGACGACTCTAAAATGTTCCCGACGACAGTCCTTGGTTCGAGACCCCTTGAGCCGCCTCGCGTCGCCATAGTCGTCGGGTTGTAATCTTCGATTGACCTGATGGCTATACTTTGACTTTCGCCTTGTCCAAGCCTCGGTCAAAGTGGGGGCTCAGAGACACCTCGTTTCGCACCCTCGCAAACCACCCGGTGATGATTGGGCCGCATGTTTGATTCGCGGAACGATTAGTGACAATTCGTAAGATTATCGTCAAGTGATTGCTCAAAAATTAATGTCAACCTCTTAGTTGTCATCTACGTGCCGATACGGTCGTTTTTTGGCGATAATTAGAGTACATTCGGAGTCCGGGTCAAAAACCGTCTCCATTTTCTGATAGCTGTTAAATCCCGAGTCAGAATGTTCTGGAATGTTCCGGATATTTCTATTCCATATTTCTCAAATTTTACCTTTTGGCAAATAATATCCCGTAATATTCAAAAGATAATCGAATTAAATCCGTCCTACCATAACTAAAACACGGAAATCTTTCTTAAACAGGAGGAAACCTCCTGGGAATAGACGCAAGAGTCTTTGCGCCTCTTCCAAGAGACGCAGTGGGCTGCTGCGCCTCTTCCCAGGCCCTTCTTTGCATGATTTACGTATCTTTTTTATATCTTTCCGAGATTCACTTCCAAAGAGTCTCCGAAACCCTATTCCTCCGCGTGATTAGTATAAATAGGAGCCTTCGCTCCTCATATTTCTCACGCGAGTGTCCGCCCTTCTCTTCTCCCTTTGCATTCTAGACTTCGTTCTTACTAATTGGCGCCTACGTGCTTGAACATTCGACCACGTAAGCTCGGATCCTTCCGGGTACCAGCCTCTCCGTTGCATGACCGACCAATTTGACCACTACACAATAATCAATCTAATTAATCAACTTGTTAAATCGTTTTCCTCTTTCGAGGGCACTCTTTCCTTGCATTCGCGTCGAGCATCACTAATCGATTTTCTTAGTTCTTCTCGTTCCGTCAACATGTAAGTCTGAGGGTGTAATAATTCCTCCTTTATTTATTGTATTTTACTTTATCGCATAACAATTGTAAGATTTATGTCGAAAACATCTAATTAAAACCGATTTCTAAAAACCGTCTTTAAAACCTTTTTTACGGATTTCCAGTAGACAGACGAAGAGAAAGGACGCAGCAACTGCTGCGCCTCTTCGAAGGAGCGCAGCACCTGCTGCGCCTCTTCGTGAGGCTGCCGCAGTTCCTGCTTCTTTTCTTCTTCCTCGTCCTCTGAAATTCGTTCTTGTTTTGTTTATATTCGTTTGTTCTGTATTTCTTCGCCATGTTAGCATATAATTCACATGTATGTTGTATATCATTCATTCACATGTTTTAATCGTCATTGTTCCGACTTAAATCCCTAATAATCCAATATTTGCGGGTTTTCGTCATTAATATTCAATCCGAGTTTTAGAAGTTCAATTTCATCATATTGAGTTTCTGGAATTTATCGTTGATATATTTGCATCCATGTTCATCATTAATCCGCCATATTCATCATGTTTAGTTAATTAATTCGTTTAGTTTCATTAATTGTTTCTTAACATCGACCCTTCACATAATTAATCCGTTTATTTCCGTCTCATCCATGTTTTACTGTTTTTACGACCCATTCATATGTTAAATAATCTGCTAATTACTTTCGTCCGAGTCAAATATTTAATCAATCCTTAAAATTAACAATCAACATTAACGGTTTGCAGTTCCGGCTTCACAGCCAGAACTCACCCTTGGAACAGACGCGGCAACTGCTGCGCCTCTTCCAAAGGGCGCAGTGCCTGCTGCGCCTGTTCCAGGTTGAGTTCTGCCTCTGAACTCCTTTTCTGCCTAGACGTAGTTTAATTAGCTTGCGTATTAACTGACTAATACTCGTATTCACGCTAATTCCTGTTCGTAATTTATTTTCTTTTATTCTTTTTTTATCAAATCATCCGTTTTAAAGGTATTTTCGACATAAATCGCCTAATCCGTTGTAATTATTGTAATTTTCCTTTATTGCAATTTATCGTTATTGTATTTCATTTATCATTTGTATGTTTCCACATATAATCAACATTAAATCCAACTTCGACCCCAATTGTTTGCTAACTAATTGTTCACCGACTTAGTTAAATTCTCACATGTTAGGATTAATCTATGGATGTTGCATTGCATGCATATAGCCGACGATATATCAAGTACGAATAACTTCCCTAATCATTAGTAGAGGCCGCTATCGAGGCGGGCGGGATTAGGTGTTCGATCAAAAGAGCTTCCTAATACGTACCCTCACCCCTTACTCCAGATCTCCGTGAGCACCCGTGTTCATTGGCATCCACGAGAGTCATTCTAGACATAGAATGCTAAGGGTAACGATTGCTTAGTGTTCATGTCACTACTTTGTGTCTTGACATGACACGAGGTACTCGAACGGTTCCAATTTCCCATAAAAATTGGTGGCGACTCCTTACAAAATGCAAACGCTTGTTGTTTCCGAGCTCCCCTCGTCCCAAGCGCCCCGTGGGTGGGCGGTCCGTCTCCACGCTTTGGCGACTCATTGGGAACATACACTTACGTGTAGCTAGGGTGAAACTTGAACAAGGTTAGGGAACAAGTTTGTACAAGACAATTGTCGGTTTTCATAACTCGGTCTTCCTAGACCGTTTAATTCGGCCTTCCTAGGCCCAACCCAACCCATTTGACCAATCGTCCCGTCTAAACGGTCCTAATTCTTATTTGGGCCTAAGGATGGATAGCGATTGACGTCATCCATACCATGATGCTTACTCTTGTTTGTATCAAGGGCCTTCACTACTTGAGGAAATGGACTAGGAATCGGCCTTACTCTTGTTTGGCACGAGCCTCTCCACAGACTTCGGGTTTGATGGTTCGGTATGGCAACCCACCCTTTAAACCAAAACCCTTCTAAACGCACTCAGCATCCCGTTATAATGCTTGTATAAATATGCAAAACCTTATGTGATCACCATTTCTAAACAAAACCATGACGAGTTTTCAAAAAAATCAAAACCCGTTTTCAATCAAGAATTTCGAAAATAGGGCCTTTAATTAGTACAAAGTCCGGTCAAAACTCTGTCCGTTTGTCAAGTCAAAATTCGGGCCACAAGCCCATTTCAAACCTCACTTCGAGTCCACTCCTACAACTACACTACAGTTGGCTAGGACACACATTTTCAAAGACCTTGTCTTTCTTCAAAAAAAACTCACTCAACACAAGTGGCACACACCCACTTCACGAGTCAAAACTTTTCCTCTTTTAGCAAATGTGATAGAATGGTCGATCGTGTTTTGATTCGTCGCCGGTCTTTTATCCAGTTTCCAAGATGCCTGGGTCAAGTGATGATACAAACCTCCAGCAAATTCAAGAGAGTAATGATCGAATCCTAGCCGCGATAACCCAAATGCAACTCACTCAAGAACAAACCTATGACCGCCTTGAGCTTATCGAAGGCCGCATCTTTGATGTAGAGGGAAAGCTACCTCCCATTAAAAGTGAAGTACTAGGTTTTTCCGATGACGAGTCCAAAGATGAGAATCCTCTCATGGGGACAACCGCAATGAGAAAAGACTCCAATACCTAGAGGAGCAATTGATGTACCTTAAGGGGGATGACATTTACAGGGAGAACAATCGTAAGTATGAAGCCGTCAATTCCAAATTGCCCACTAACTTTAGCATGACGGATATCCCTAAGTTTAAAGGACACGAGAACCCTTTGAACCACATCCGCGCCTTCAAGGACTACATGTCTATCAAAGGCATCAAACCCGAGATGTTCTTAAGGATCTTTCCTTCATCTCTTGACACCATCCCAAAGCAATGGTTCTACACTTTAGATCACAAAAAGGTCGCTACTTGGGAAGACGCCGCCATTGAGTTCTCGAAACAATACGCGGATAATGCCGAGATCCAAGTCAACATGCGCACTCTAGAGGTTCTTACCCAAAATGACAAAGAAGGATTCACCGACTTCCTAAGTAGGTGGAGGAAGACTAGTACTCAACTAGTAGAACGTCCAGATGAGGCCACTCTTGTGGAGAAGTTCGTGGACAATCTCAAGCCCGTATATGCCAACCATTTGAGATATCAAAACATCAAGACTTTCAAAGATTTAACCGTGTTGGGGACACGAATTGAGGATGACATCCGCAAAGGGCTCTTGTCCAAAACGGTAGGTCGAGGATATCAAGGGTCCACAAGTCGTTCATACGGCTCTACTAGCAAGACCGACGAAGTTAACCTTCTCGAGCCATCCAAGAAAACTAGCCCACCAAGGAAGTTCACAAACCTTGGGGACACATACTCCAATGCTCTAAAAAGGCTAATGAAACAAGGCAAACTCCAACCCATTGGACCTACTCCCGAACCCGAAAGGAAGTCCAAATTCTGGGATGAAAATTCCTACTGTGAATACCATAGGGGCAAGGGGCACGACACAGAAAAATGCTACAAATTGAAACATGTGCTTCAAGATATGATTGAAGATGGTCGGCTTCCAATTCCACCAGGAGGTAAGCCCAACAACACTCAGAATCCTCTTGGAGTTCTAGTGATTACAAGTGACGAATCTACCTTAGATTGCTCACATCTCATTTCTCCCACCGAAAATGAAATTCATGCAATTGAGAAAGAAAGACTCTACTCTACCATCTCCCCTACCATTTCCGACTTCATCGCATGGGCAAGGAGTGTAGATAGACAAGTGTGGGAATTAGAAAACATGGTAATGATCTTACGCGATCCCAAGGCAACGCCTAAAGAACGCGCGCCTTTGACCTTCTCTCAAAATGCCACTATGCAAGAAGTAGTCTCCGTGGTCGATAAGCTAGTCGATCAAATCATACGACTAGAAGGTGACATCATGAGGATGAAAGAACTAGCTGCAATTAATGGGGTTTGGGCCGATGACGATGAAGACGAATACCTCATTGAAAACTCTTTGGTAAAAGAGATAGTCCAAAATGGCGAAGACCAAGATGTGGATCACCTAACTCGCTCGGGCCGTCCATACCAAAGTACTACTCAAAACAGTCCAACCAATGTCATCACACCAAATGACAACGAAGACGATCCCACCGATCATTTGCTCAAGCAATTACAAAGAACCAAGGCTGATCTTTCAGTCTGGCAGCTAGTGGCAAGCTCATTTCCACATCGCCAAGCTTTACTGCAAGCTTTGGCCAAATTGAATGTGGCACATAACTCTACTCCCGAAGATGTAGTCAACTTGGTCTTCCAAGAATCACCGAAGTTAAGTAATCCTATTACTTTCTCAGACGAAGACTTGCCACCTTTTGGCGCTAGTCACAACCTCGCTCTATACATCACTGTCATCTGTCTAAAGAAAAATGTGCCAATGACCTTGGTAGATGATGGCTCATGGTCAACGTCATACCCCTCAAAACGGCATATAAACTAGGCATGAAAGAGTCGGATTGGACCCCTACAAGTCAAGGTGTACGCGCATATGACGGTACGCGACGAAAAGTGGTTGGACTTGCTAGCCTAACCATAGCCACGGGACCAATCGAGCGAAAGGTCAACTTCCAAATAGTGGACATCGAAGCTTCATTCAACATACTTTTGGGAAGGCCTTGGATTCATGCCTCCAAAGCGGTAACATCCACCCTTCACCAAAAGATCAAGATCCCACTCAATGGCAAAGTTGTGACAATCACTTCGTCGCCTATCAAGGCAATAATCGAGAAACAGTCAAGCAATCAAGTCCTTACGGATCCCATATACGAACTTGGGGGCTTCCAAAGTGTAAGTGTCATAGAAAGCGAGTTGGCACCCTTATACTACAATCCCTACTCTAACTTGGTGGTCAATCACATACTCAAGAATCAGGGATACTTCCCTGGGATGCCTTTGAACCCAATTCGGAAGAACACCTTCGCGCCATACAAGAAAGGTAACTCATCAAGAATACCACTTGGACTAGGGTACAAACCCACAGCTGAAGAAGTTCTCGAAATGCTTGCTCAAGTCCAAAATCGCAAGTATGTAGGAGTCCAAATGAGGCCATATCTCCCCACCTTGAATGGGTACTTCGTTCAAGAAGGAAGTTCGGAACTCTATCACGGGTTTCCCGAACCTTGGCATTACCTCGAGAGGAAGTTAGCCGGAATCGAGATCTTTCACGATTGCTATTTTATCCCTCCAGAAACGGTTCCTACCGTCAAAACCCGTCAAGCACCTTGCTTAGACGAACAAGCTGTTAGCCTCCTATTTGGGGAGGACCGATTTGTTAGGGCCGCGCAGGATGAGATCATTACTACAATACTTCAAGACGATCGCTTCAACCCCACCGCTTTAATCACAGAAATCGATACAAAGCAGCAGAAAGGATGGAGAAAATCAATCAAATGGACCAACAATCAAGGAAGACTCTTCAAGCTCACCACTGGAGAAGGAGAGATGTTCAAGGAAGAGCCGGAAGACGACGAGTTCGAATCAGAGTCGGAGTCGGAGTCAGAGTCAGAGTCTAGAGAAGTCATTAGAGAGTCTACTCCTGTCGTCACCCCCACTCCTTTCGTTTCTCCTAGCTTACTTTCAAGTAGTCACAGTAGTTCGGGAAATGCCCCAACTACTGTTCCTTTTCTGCCTTGACCTAGATTAATTAGGCTACGTATTAATTAACTATTATTCGTAATATCACGCTAATTCCTGTTCGTTAATTTTATCCTTTTCTTTCTTTTATTCCTTTTTCTCAAATTATCCGTTTTAAAGGTATTTTCGACATAACTCGCCTTTTCCAATGTAATTATTGTAATTTATATTTATTGTAATTTATAGTCATTGTATTTCTTTTATCATTTGTATGTTTTCACATGTAAATGAACCTTAAATTCAGCTTCGACCCAAATTGTATGCTAATTACGTGTCAACCGACTTAGTATTAATTCTCACATGCTAGGATTAATCTATTGGATGTTGCATTGCATGCATATAGCCGACGATATATCAAGTACGAATAACTTCCCTAATCATTAGTAGAGGCCGCTATCGAGGCGGGCGGGATTAGGTGTTCGATCAAAAGAGCTTCCTAATACGTACCCTCACCCCTTACTCCAGATCTCCGTGAGCACCCGTGTTCATTGGCATCCACGAGAGTCATTCTAGACATAGAATGCTAAGGGTAACGATTGCTTAGTGTTCATGTCACTACTTTGTGTCTTGACATGACACGAGGTACTCGAACGGTTCCAATTTCCCATAAAAATTGGTGGCGACTCCTTACAAAATGCAAACGCTTGTTGTTTCCGAGCTCCCCTCGTCCCAAGCGCCCCCGTGGGCGGCCCGCTGTCCACAGCGTGCAGACACGTGTCGGACATGCAACCACGGGATGTCAATCGTTGCAACAGTTGTGTCAATCAATGCAACAGTGACCAAACGTCTTCAACACGCCTATTCAAATCTCTCCGCCTATTCACCTTCCTCAACAAATTCCCAAGCATCTGCTCTCCGCCGGCCACACGATCGACCAAGCCAGACACCGCCGGCCGGGGCAATCAAAAACAACCGGCGCCTCAACCCCTTCTCGGCCAGCGTCCCTTTCTTATCCACATCGGATGCCCAATACACATCCATGTGGAGGGGGGATATGGTACGGCCTAAGAGAGACTAGGCAGAGCAAAAGAAGCCGCCGCAAAGAAGCCGATCGAAAAATTTTCTACAAACTACTTGCGCAGAATATACGCTCGGACGTACATCGAAGCCCATACCACGGCATAGACTACGCTGGGGCAAATTGATGGGGCATATTCTGCACCGCCGACCAAGTCAACACATTGAGCAAGGTCAAAGATATCCACAAAAAGTCAACGACTTAGACGACCTAGCCGATGCGGCCCATCGGCTGCCAACTGGGTCCCGGCATGACAACCCGCCAAATAGAACACATACCCGCGTACTCATATCCAAGACCCCTCGGCGGTGAGTCAACCGGGCCCGCCGGCCTGCCATAGGTCCCTCGGCCGAGGGGTAGATCAGTCTTTCCACCTGCTAGCCACTTGGCCACTTGGCCACTACGTGACAAAAGGTGAAGTCTATAAATACTCCTCAACCTTCATTGAGGAAAGGATCCCAATCCAGAAATATACAACTTAACCTAAATACACTATTCATCTGGTATAATCTTCCTTATCTCTCTACAATATATTCCTAGCCAATTAGCATACAACTTATACATCTAAGTTTACTGACTTGGGCGTCGGAGTGGGTACGCTTGGCTCAAAGCCAAGCCCTCAGTTCGTTCATTGTTGCAGGAGAGGCCGAGAGGAACGATTAAGACCAAGGGAGAATCCAACTCAAGACATCATTCAACAAGCCACGGGTGGTAACTATACTTGCTCTGGAATTACGCCCCGGAACATATATATATATTTTAATGTATCTAGTGCGTTCTCACCGAATGATTGTTCTCACCGGATTCCACCTCTATATATATATATATATATATATATAAATGTAGAGCGTGTGAGGTGAGTAGTATGAGTGTTGTCAAGATTTGATTGGTCCAAAAATAAACTTAGCCTTACAAGTAAATTGTGACGGTCTTATGCTAGACGGGAAAATGTCTCAAATCTATAGTAACTTAAGACGGAAAACTATTATTATTATTATTATTATTATTATCTCTATTACTACTATTCCACTGAAAATATTTATTTTTATATAGACAAGCTTATAAAAATGTAACTTTATAAAATTTATGTTTAAAACGAAATTAATTAAATTAAATAATTTAAAAATATAAAATAAAGTAATTGAATGGTTAAATAATTTATAAATGTCAAAATGAAAAATTAATTAAATTAAACAATTGAAATCCGACGAAATTTTTAGGCACCACTAACAATTACTTCAGTTTGTATTCCTTAAATAAAAAAGTTTTTTTCTAGGTTAATTTTAATTTGGATAAGGTGATTTTTGGATCAGATTATGTATGGATAGTTTATGGTATCATGTATCAAAAGAGACTTGTAAGAAAATATTTTATTAATTAATAGGTATGTGGCCACAATTTACTAAATCTTTACCACGGTTAATTAATATTTTCTCACGAATATTGCTATTTTTGTTTGGTTTGCAAAGATTATTGTTATTATTATTGTTTTTAATTTTATTTTATTATAATAAGATAACGTATGGTATGTGGATAATCAATCTATCAACTGATAATCAACAATGTCTTCCCAAACGACATTTGTCAAAGCACAAAGAGCAGACAAATTAAATAAATACATACGAGGATTACAAAAAACGAGGGAAATGTATTCCTACGACAGTTGCATGTAATAGCAGTGGCGAATTCAGGAAAAAAAGTTTACGGAGTCCTTTATATTTTGGTCTGCGTATATTGAATAAAAATTCAAAATTTTACTCTAGAAGCTTTTTTTTTTCTTTTTGTTGTAAAATGGGGAGACTTTCTTAAACTCAAATTTACATTTTATTTTGAAATTCTAAAATGGTTTTTTTAAGTTTTGAAGGGTACAAGTCAAAACTATGTTTCAAACTTTTAATGACACTAAGTTTCTGGCAATTCTATGAAAATCTAAGACAAAGGTGAATATTTTGAACTTTGAAGTACACAATTAATAAAATTCACCAACAATGAGTGTCCTTTTTTAAATATTCATATAATTACACATAAATAAAAATAAGGAATAAATTACAAAGTATTTTGTACAAGACAAAATGAATAAGAATAACCCATACGAGTATACTATACTCCGTATTACTATGTGTGTTGGTTTAGGAGGAAAATTGCAAAATTTTTCATAACTCCTGCCTCAGTAATGCCCCTCCTTAGGATCCTCAACTGATCTTTGTAGTTCTCGAGAGCCAATGTTAGGGTGTTCATGTCAGTCGCATCCTTACCGACAGACGTAGCTGAATGCTTGCGAGTGCCT
This sequence comes from Silene latifolia, assembly GCF_048544455.1. Taxonomy (NCBI): domain Eukaryota; kingdom Viridiplantae; phylum Streptophyta; class Magnoliopsida; order Caryophyllales; family Caryophyllaceae; genus Silene; species Silene latifolia. The sequence goes on along the minus strand of NC_133530.1, from coordinate 2,695,827 downwards.
CCCATACGGGTCAACTTATTGTTGATGGATGTTTGGTTGTGCATAGACATCAACCACTGCAGTTTGTTGATTTTAGCTTCAACATCTTTCTTTTCCGCATCCAGATCTACGAGTTGCTTGAAGTTATCCCCAACGTTGTTAGCAGCCATCATAGGTTAGTTAGTGAGAAACAGTCAGTTGATTGTATTCCAGCAAAACAACAACAACAACAATAATAACAATATATATCAGCAAAGCAGGCGACGGTATTAAACATAAACATGAAGAAATTAATCGAACAAATCTTGCAAACAACGAAGAAACATCTATCTCAAACTTCTCATGAACACAGAGAAAGTAAATTTTGATTAAATCAATAGAATATAATGAGACGACGATTATTATCATAATACTGATTTTAAACATATATAAGCCTAAAACAATGATATTACCCAAATTTAGCAGAAATAATCAAATTCTATGATCAATTAGTACTACGCCATAGCACAACAAAATAATAATGTAGGGAGTAGACGATGATGAATAAAATAATGCGATAAAATGCGAAACGATGAGTAGAAAAAGGAGGAAGAGAAGAATGATACACTGTATAGTAGAGAGAGTATTCAAGTAGAAGTAATACACGTAAAAATGGAGTTGTAATTTGAGAGTGATAATACTTCTGCTGCCTTCAGGTGATAATAATAGAGATAGAGAGAGAAAGTCCAAAAGTAACAGGATATGGAATTAATGGTATGGAATGAGCAGTGAGCTGAATGAGGAGATAGAGTAGAGTAGAGAACCACTCCAAAATTATCGTCCATATGTTAGCTTTCCCCTCCCCCAAGTAACACTCCCCTTCCCCTTATATTATACACAGTTTGAATTTTCACTTAGGCGCCCTTTTTTTTTTTTTTTTTTTTTTTTTTTTTTTTTTTTTTTTATCTCCTTATCAACAAAAAAAATTAAGATTTATTCATTTTAATGGATATGATATTTTTTATAGAATATTTATTTAATACGAAGTAATATTCATTTGGTAAATTTGTTTTGAGTATTAATCATTTCCTCTTGGTAACAACACGTATTTTGCGAAAAAAAAATTAAATTAATTGGTTATAGATAATTTTGTTACTTTTAATAATGTGATGATTAGATTTAATTTATCTAATATATGTAATTCATAAATTTATATATCAATTTTAAAATATTATCATAAATTTTCATATAAAAATAGGTACTATAATAATTTAATTGATGAAATTTATTCTATCGAAAAAAATCACTTAGATCTGTGAATTTTGTTGTTATGTAAATTACTAATTTACCGAGTCATTAAGATTTCATCTTATTGTAAATTGTGGATCTTCATGCTATTTTAATTAATGTTCCATTTAATTTGTAATTATTTGTAAATTTTTGATGTTAAATGAAATTTCATATTGTATTGTATGGCTTCATATTAGATTCAGTGACGACAAAATTATTGAAATGAAGTAATATTTCTAGAAAAACAATTGGAAATTTGAATATAATGTAAATTTAAACAGGGAATAAAAATGCAAAGCAAATGTGTAATGTACATTTAAATATGTAAAGCATAATAATGTATGGTTTGTAATCTTGTATTATATTTTGGAATCTCTTAAATCATGAGAGAATAATTATTTAAGAGGGAGATTAATTAATCCTTCTAAAGAACGTGGAGTAGGCAATTTTTTTTTTTTTCTTTTTAAATCCCTGATAATAAGGAGCCAATAGAAATTGGCAAAAAAACCTAACTTTTATACTAAGTAGATGTCTTCAATCCGCAGCGAGAACATACTTCGTCCCATCCTCCCTTCCTTTATAACTTCAATAACTTGCAGACAGTCACTCTCCACTTCCACAAATTGAATTCCGCGCCACCGCTTCCTCCAATCCATCCAACACCGCACACGCCTCAACAACATGAGCTTCCCATTGTTTTTCTCGCCCAACCGACACTCCCCATAAGACCTCACCACCCGGATCCCAACATACAATACCCGTAGTAACTCCCTCCCCCTCCTTTACTCTGGCATTGACATTAAGCTTGATGTAGCCATTACCGCTGCTTTCCACCCCCTCCCTTCTTGTGTCGAGCTTGACCCGTTCCCATCACCCCCTCGTTACTCTCCCCAACTCCCTCATGGATAACATCTCTTGCACGCCTTACGACTAGTTATGGTTCCACCGCAATATTATCAAAGATGACTTTATTCCGGTGCTCCCAAATCGCCCAACATCCCACCATCACTTTCACACATTCCGTCACACATAATTCCTTCCAACATGCTTCCACCCACTCCTTCACATCACTCCCTCGGTGCTCCGCCACTCCCTCGATGCCAAGACCATCCCACAATCCCGATATAAATGAAGACTCGGCTCTATAGAAGAATGACAAAAGGAACAAAGATAGTACTCACCTCCTACTCGCGCGGCGATGTTTGCCCTTAACCCATTCGAAAGGCAGGAAGAAATGATTAAGTTTGCCCTCATCCCATTCCACCCCATCCGGCCTAAGCAACTCCGCAACACACACTCCCTCATTCCCCGGCCCACATGGCGAGATAACCCGTTCCGTATGCGAATTTGGAATGCTCGCATGACCCCAGACTTTCGTCTCCTTCCCGTCACCAATACGCCGCCTAAGCCCCTGCTCCATAACCGTACGGGCTTCGAAAATATTTCGTCAAGTGTAGATGAGATTATGCCCAAGAAATGCCGTCAAATACTCACCTTCAGGGAAGTACTTCGCCTTCATAAGTCGGGTCCAGAGACTATCCAGATTAGTAATTAAGCGCCATGCCTGTTTACCCAATAGAGCAAGGTTAAACAACCGAAAGTCTCGAAATCCCATCCCTACCACTCCCTTAGACCGAGCCATTCTACTCCACCCCACACATTGGATTCCTCGCTTACTCTCCTCATGTCCCCACCAGAATCGAGCCACGATCGATCTCAGCTCATCGCAAAAGTTAGCAGGAATTTTAAAAACACTCATCACATAGGTAGGTAGCGAATTAGCAACAACCTTTATAAAAATCTCCTTACCAGCCCTAGACAAAATTTTCCCGCGCCATCCTTGTAGCCTTTTGCAAAGCTTATCACGAATAATATCCGTAAAATTTTTTTGATCGACCAATCACCGTGGGTAGACCCAAGTACCGAGCTTGCTCATCAACCTGCACCACACCCAATCTCGCGGCCACTGCATCACTCCGTCCCCTATCCACCCCCTTACTAAATGAAACCGCCGTCTTGTCGAGGCTCACAAGTTGTCCCCGAAACCCTCTCGCATATCGCCTCAAAATATAATTAACAACCGCTGCGTCCTCAATAGTCGCCCACGTGAAAAAGATGCTATCATCTGCAAAGAGAAGGTGTGAAATAACATGAACCGAGGTGGCTAGATGAGAAAAACTTACCCAAATGATCAAAAGTAGCGTTCAAATCAGTGGAATAAGGTAAGTTGATTGTCCTTAGTAAAAATTTGTTCATATAGTGAGTACATTTTCTTTACGGTAAATTATGATAAGGTATGAGTTATAAGTTATACTTATAACCAAGGGTATTTTCGCTAATTTCTTTTAATTATGAGCCGTGTTTGGATTTGGTAGTAAACTTAACTCCTTTATCTATATATATATATATAAAAGAGAGTTTTTTTCGAGCGATTCTAGAGTGTCCACATCATCAAAAATTAATTTAGGAAAGTTTTATAAATAATATTTTCCACATAAAAAATAAAGTGGAGAATCTTTTAATTATTACAATATCTATATTTCCTATTTTATATTCATGAGAAGTTTCTAATTTTTATATAAAAACTTTGACATTTCATCTGGCAAAAAAATGTCGTTATAAAAATTATGAATATAATATAATTAGATTCGTGGCAAAAAATGCTTTCATTAGAGTATAGATTTCATATGATTTGCACATACGAGTATTAAAGATGGTGTACTTCTTTTAATATGTTATATGTCCCACATTGAAAAACAATGTTAGTGAGGTGATTATAATACGTATAAATTATATAATTGTCCCACATCGAAAGATTAACATAAGGTGGGTGATCCTATGATTATAAATAGAAGTCATCATTGAAACCTATATACCAATCAAAAACCTTTTGAGTCTCTTAAGTATTATTTTGGAGAGCTTTTAAGAGTTTATATCATTATCTTCACAGTATGATACATACATATTTTTTCTATATTATGTATTATATTCAAGTGATGTTTATAATCTTTATATAAAAACTTATACATCTCATTTGCCAAAAAAATATTATAAAAAAAACGTGCGAATATTAATAAATAGTACTCCCTCAATTCAAGACCAAATACAACATTTTCATTTACACACTTGCCAAGACACAAATTACAACATAAATATCTTTAAGTTTACATTATAAAAAATTTAAAATTTGATATTCTCATTGTACTTTACAGGTGAATCAAATAAGATCACACATGACCATATTTTGTCTTACATATTGCAAGGAATCGTAAAGATTCTATTCGTTCATGAATAGTGTAAAAAAAGGAATGTTGTATTTGGTCTTGAATCGATGGAGTATAGTATTTGCTCATTATTATTAACCTGAGTTAGATGTCGAATTATGTACGAAAAAGATGGTGTATTTCTAAGTATGTTATTTGTCCCACATTGAAAAATATGTTGGTGTGGTGAATATATTACGTATAAATAATAGAATTGTCCCACATCGAAAGTTTTGCATAAAGTGAGTGATCATATGATTATAAATAGAAGGTATCCTTACAACTTAAATACCAACCCAAAACCTTCCGAGTCTCTTAAACATTGTCTTGGAGAACTCTTAAGAGTTTATATCATTAACTCCACGATATGATATATATATTTTTTAATTATCTATACACTTTACCTTGAGTATATATTTTGCTACACCGAAATCAAAATCCTGGACTCGCCACTGATCATGAGGTGAGGTATCACATACATGATTATAAATATGAGTCATAACTTAGGGGTATCAACCCAAAATCTGTTGAATCACTTAAAAATTATCTTAGAGAGTTATTATAAGAGTTTGTATTAACGGCAAACCTTAGTTACAACAATACCATACAAATATTAATTACGTAGATATTTATAAAAGCGATTATATATTACTATATTAGTGATATTATAATGTTTATTTTAAGACAATCGATAGTATAATAACTTTATTTAAGACATAGTCATAATTAAAAAATAAAATGGGTGCTAAATATACATAAATTTGTTGTGTCATATAATGATAATCTCTGCACTAAAATAGAAAATTTATGAATTATAATACAATCAAGTGTTGCATAAAAAGATCTTGAATCCACAAACAAATCAATAATGAGCTTTTTTACTTTGATAAATAGTAGAATTAAATCTTTTTAACTTTCAAATATAGGTAATTATTATGCCTCATTACATTTGAGTAACTAAAATACATCATAATTTTTAACCATTAATCAAAATCGCACCAGAAAAAAGAAATATTTTGCATTTGTTTATACATTCTATTGTCCCTCAATTACATCTTAAAAGTCGTGTTAGGAAAAAAAATGTAATTTAAATCATATCATTTGTACATATTTTAATTATGACAAAAAATGGAAAAAACGTACAAATATAAATAAATAGTATAATATTTTCTCATTATTAAATCGGGTTGGATATCGAAATAGGTGCAAAAAAGATGGTGTACTTTTTCGTGTGTTATTTGTCCCACATTGAAAAATAATGTAGGTGTAGTAAATATACTACATATAAATAGTTGAATTGTCCCACATTAGAAAATTAAGATAAGGTGGGGTGATCTTAAAAATTAATTTAGGAAAATATTATAAATAATATTTTTTGAATTAAAGAATAAAGTGGAGAATCTTTTAATTATTATAAAATTTATTTCCTATATTATATTCAAGTGATGTTTCTAATTTTTATATAAAAGATTTTACATTTCATTTGGTAAAAAAATATCATTAAGAAAATTATGAAAATTATGAAAATAACATAATTTGATTCGTGGTAAAAATGATATCATTAGCGTATAGATTTCATATAATTTGTACATATATAAAATTGTATACTTCTTAGTATGTTATATGTCCCACATTGAAAAATCAATACATATATATAAAGCAGAAACTTTTCAAGCGATATTAGAGAGTCCAACTTTTTTAGAATTCCTAATAAGAGTAGATTTCAAAACATATTTAATAAAATTAATCCTAATAAAAGTAGATTTCTTAATATTTAAAACAAATTTTAATAAAATTATCCTAATATAAGTAGATCAAACATATTTTAATCAAATTATCATAATAAAAGTAGATTAAAATTATCAAATACTCCTTTCGTCCGTGCATTTGTTTACCATTTTCATTTCAAGTTGTTTCATTCATTCCTTTACTTTTCTATATTGGGGGTGATTTTTATAAGTATTTGATCACCCATATCCACAATGATCCACTTGTCATTTAACAACACTAACCACAATTGGTCCCTTTCCTTTTCCTTAATAATAATTGTGCCAAAATCAAAGATAAACAAATTGTCGGGACGGAGGGATTAGATAATAGGCACTCATAACAGTTTAAGTTATCGTTTTTGTTTTTCCCCCTCTTATGGTCTCATATAATTGTAATTTGCATTCTTGCATCAAATTTCTAGAAGCTGATGGATAAAAAATGAATTTATTAGATTAAAAGTTTATGTTAAGATGATGCATGTAGTGTAATCTTACATGGTTACATGAACTATAAAAACTACGGTTCCAACAAAATATAATCACTAAATAATCATTGGAGTGTGTCTATAAATCATAAATGCCTCCATAGACATTCAAGCGATCAATACATAAAAAAACAATTCACCGATCTATATACTCCCTCCCATCCACTCTTTTCTTCCTCTTTGAGGTGGGCACGGAGATTAAGGGTGGGGAGTATAATATTGATAAAGTTATGAGTGGGGTTTGGTAATTGGAGAGAGGTATGAATAATTAGGATTAAATATTAATAAAGGAAATGGGTGAGGTTTGGTTATTGGAGAGAGGTAGGAATAGTTAGAATTAAATATTAATAAAGGATATGGTGGGGTTTGATGAGTGGAAAGAGGTAGGAGTATAATATTAATAAAAACTTTCTCAAAAAGGAAAGGGGAAGAAAATCTGAATAATCCGTTTTAGGAAATAAGGAAGAAAAGAGTGGATGGGAGGGAGTATATGTTACCTATTTTTGTTTCGTTAATTTACTCTGTATAAGAATGTGTAGATCATTTAATTTGGTGGTGTATCGAAACCGAGAAGCACTGAAGTAGAATTTCATTAGTTCATACTAAAATATATCTCAGATTTCATTAGTTCATACTAAAATCGAAAAGTTAACTAAAACCTAAAAATGTAGCTTTAAATGTAATTGAAAATTAGGAGCCGATAAGTCAACTGATTAAATAAAAAATGTTTGGCAAACTAACCGAAAGGTTACTGTTTTCTTTCGGTAATATGACATAAAAGGACATAATAAGTACTCCATAATTAATATTTTAAATTGAAGGATTAAAAAAAACAAATAAGTTATTTCTCACATGCTACTCTTATTTTGGTAAAAAAATTATCTACCAAATACTTATAAAAATTTAAGAAAAATGAAAATTTGGTCAAATAGTCTTAATTGTAGATAGTCAGGATTATTTCGGTTAAAAACTGATAGTGCGTGAGACAGTAAGAATGATAACTCTATAATCCGACTATATCTTTGAATGTTATGCAACTGATATTGTTAATACCAAATGCTACAACGTTTTCGTTTAATTTTTGTTATGGGAACCGATGATTAATCAATCCTCATCTAAATCCCCTCTAAATTTTGTTTGCCCCCACTTTCAGCATGGTTTGACTTTCGTTAAATTTAGTAGTTTTCTACCACCAGACCACGGTAATGTAAACCAACGTTATCGGTTGGTAACAAATGATTTTAATAATGTCATAAATTACTAACTAATGTTGTCACATGATACTACTATGTTCCCTATGCATTCTATGTAATAGAATCAGATATATTTTTTATCGTTGTTTAAAGACTAATAATTCTATTGGATTTCGTTTTGATTTGATTTTGCAGGGGGTTTATAAAGAGTTAATACTCTTAATTGTAGATAGTCAAAGTAAAATTATGTTGCAAGAGATCTAGCATTTTATCTGAACACACTAAATATATATAATTATGATGCCCCAGTTGTTTTGTGTAACATCATTTAGTTTTACGTAGTTGTTGTAGGTTAAATTAATTTGCAAGACTCATAAAAGCATGTTTATGTCATTAAGGGTTCATTTTGATGAACTGCATCATGCTTATAGAGACAGCGTTTTATATTTAATTAAAAGTCGGTTGTGTCTGTAACAATAAAAAAAATTACATACTATAACTATGTCACTTTATGTTATACTATTGAATGACAAAAATTTTATGCTAAAAGCACTAATAATTCATCAGTGGTCAACTGCACCAACCACGAATTTTTTTTCCATCAATGATTCAACATAGTTTGACTTTTTTATCAACTTAAGAATATACTCCCTCTCATTCACTATAATGTTCCATCTTTCCAGAAACGGATTATTCAAGTAATGTTCCCCTTTCCTTTTTTTGCAACTTTTACTCTTATTTTATTCATCCCCATGTCCTATCACCAAACCCCACACAACTCTTTTACTCTTATTTTATTACTTTCTTTAATGTTTTGGCCCCACAATTCTTTATTTAACTTCTAAGAGCATCCACATTGAAGAGGATGGTGCATCCTCTTAGCACTATCTCTCTTCTAAGAGGATATCCTCTTCAATGTGGAACCAATTTGGACATCCTCTTTGGAAGAGGAAGAGGAAGACTTCCTCTATTTTTAGAGGAAGTTAATCCTAGGCCCTTGTGCCCATTCTCCCATAAAGTTAGACCATGTGGATTATAATTTATGTTTATAAATTTATCAACTTTTATAAAAATAATTAAAATATAAAAGAGGAAGAAGAGAGGATCCTCTTTGATATGGGGAAAAAATGGAAAAAAAGTTAGAAGGAGGATGATGATAGTGGAAAATGAGGTTTCAAAAAAATAGAGGGAAAAAGAGGAAAAAAGAGGAAATAAGAGGAAGAAGAATCTTTCTTGATGTGCATCTTCTAATTATTAAATGCCTCTCTCCTATCACCAAACCCCACCCAACCCTTTCCTCATTTTTATATAGTTTTCCTAAAGTATTGTGCCCATATGATATGTGAACATTATAGTGATTGAGAGGGAGTATTTTACAGATAATCCTAATAGGTGCCCCGTGCAACGCACGGGCTTTCCAACTAGTAATATAGGATTATATAAAAATAATAGAATTGTCCCACATCGAAAGATTAACATAAGATGTAGTGGTCTTACGATTATAAATATGAGGCATCTTTGGAACTTAGGTATCAACCTAACATCTTTTGCGTTTCTTAAATAAGATGTTTTGACTTTTGATCATATCTAAATAAACGATTAGAGATAAGATGTAAATATTAAGATCTTATAACCAATTTTTTTAAACTAAGTTAATTACCCCGTTGCAACGCACGGGCATCCAAACTAGTATACGGAGTATATAAAGAGTGATTTTAAAACTAAGATCGATTTGGTAACTTACGTTTTCGACAACGAATAAAACACTCAATTACTAAAATAACTCCGGAGATTTACCAATCGCACCAAAGATAGTGGCTCAGAAACCCGTTACAAAAAAAATGTTAAAAATGGCGAATCATTACTATCAATTTATTTCTTCGAATCATGAATACCACATGCTGTTTCTTAGGATCAATCATCTTTAATTCAATGGCGAATGACTTAGCTCAATTTCAAGCTATTAAAAATGTATGCGATCATCTCGTTGTTGCAGGTGAATTCTCTCGCTTTTACGATTAATCGCAAATTTCTTTTGATTCAGTATTTTATATAGGATTAATAGTTGTGAAATGTTAGTTTAATTGTGAAATTAGTTGATTGTGTGATGATGAATTTTCTCTGTTGATGAAATTGAAGTATATTGTTGTTTTATTGGTGTAATTTGATGTTTTAGTGTCGCGAAATCGAAGTTTAATTGGAGTTCGCTGGAATACATAGATCACTGGAAACTGTAACTAGTTTTTTCGTTGAATTTGTTGATAAAACTGAAGTACATTGTTCGTATATTGGTGAAATTTTGATAATCTAATTTGCGAAATTGAATGTGGTAAAGATTTCGTTGCTAGTGTTGTTGGCGTTGATGGATATAGGTTACGATTTTTGAAATTTGAGTTAGGGTTTTAGATTACATAGATCATTGAAAAGGCGAATTTAAGTAGTTTTTTCGTTGAGTTTGTTGATGAAATAGAAGTACATTGTTCTTGTACTGGTGGAAGTTTGTTATTCTGGTGTTGTCGGAGTTTATGCATTATGATTGTTTGAAATTCGAGGTAGTGTTTCCTAAAAAATGTAAGTGAAGTAGTTTTCTCGCTGAGTTCTTGATGAAATCAGTGTATTCTTTATATTGGAGGAAGTTTGTTATTCTAGTGTGCGAAGTTGAGAGGTGGTTATGATTTTGCTACTAGTGCTGTCGGATTTCATTGGATATGGATTGTGATTGTGGAAATTTGAGGTTGTATTTTGTATAAGAAATGCAGGAGACAGTAGATTTGGAACAAATGTCATGATACCTAAATGAAAATGTCGACGAAATAGACAAATGGGAATAGGTAGGATGAAGGGTTTAGTATTGTAATGATTAGTGTTGCCTGGATATGGTTGGTGTTTAGATATTGTATTGTGATTGTGGAAATTATAGGTAGTGTTTCGGAATGATGAATGCAGAAAACAGTAGATCTGGAACAAATGTCCTGTTTATCAAATTGAAACATAGAAGAAATAGACGAATGAGCATAGGTAATGTAAAAGGTTTCATGTTGTTTTGAGGAAGTATTTAAAGGCGTGTCATTCAAACATGAATATGAGTCCCGGTTTGTTGTAGCTACTGGTATCTGGGAAGACTGTTCAATCAAACTCAAATTTATATATGTGTCTTCTAGAAGTTTGCCCTCTCCCATCTTCAATTTTTTTTATGCAGTTGCCATCTGTCACTTGTTATTTGTCAATTGCCATGTACTTCACCATTCATTCACGAGATGTAAATCTATTGCAGTTGAGGATGTGACTGATTTCTGGCCCAAAGTCAACAATTTATTCGATGAACGGCTGCCATTCAAGAATTCTTGTTTGAATAACAAGACACGTAATCCTGTATTTCTGGATAAATTGTCAGCTGATTATAGATTAACTACTGATCCAAGGCGCCACAGCTGTTTCCCCCAGGAACAGTCGCTAATTTGGTTCTGAGAGCCATATGCTACTGTGTTTCCTGTGACATGTGAGGTGAGAAATATATCCTGCAGACGGTCTCTTTCTAAGGGAGTGCTGCATAGTTTCTTGTACATGTGCTATGCAGGAGACCCTGCCCATGTAATCTTTTGTCGTACGTGGGTGTATGTTTCAAGTGTATATTTTTTCTGCCTTGAAGCGCACTTGATCAATGACCTCTTCATTGGTAGGGGAGGGAGAGGGTGGCACGGGGCATTGGCTGCTTCCTTTCTAGAGATGATAAACACTGTTTTTGACATTTTGTCTTCATGCTTAGATGATATTGACTTGGTGGCAGGGATGGGAGGTATAAGATTGTTAACATAAAGTTTGAGGGTTCTGTTTTAAGTTGACATATTCTGTAACTTTTACCCTGTTGGTTGAATAGTTGTTCGCCTTGTATCTTTTTGTTGCCAACTACTACCTTGCCATTTTACTCCCTAGACCCCTAACTCAAAATCCCAGCTGTGCCATGCGCATCACTCTTGAGGGTGTAATCCATTTTTTGGGCAGATGTAGTGATTATTGAGTGGCTGATTTTTCCATGGAGAAAGATTATCAGATTTGGTTTTTCCACTTCAGTTCTTCAAGTATTAGTCAATATTAATTGAAGGACACCAAAGGGTGACACCTCTCTAGAAAAAAAGATACCTAGGGGGTGATGCATGTACACAAAAGAAGAGTTAGATGCTTGAAGTCTTAACTCTCTTGAGTACATTTTCTACAATAAGAAGAAAAAAATGTAAGTTTATGTGAGAGGGGGGCACTTGATTTCTTCTATACATAAACATCAGAAAGCAAAGTCTGTAACCTTGATACATAGAGGCAATATCATTTTAAATAACCTATCGTTCCAAGCACACCACCAAGTAGCTGAAGGAGTTCTTCCTATTCAGTTTGATACTTTTACGTGTATCTGATGTGGAAGAATTATTATGATTTATTTCTGAAACTTTTATAGCAGACTTTTTCGTTCTTTTTATTTTTCGCACAGAATAGATGAGTATGATAAAGATATGGCTATCATGAGATTGACCTATTAGTATACCAAGTCAGCCCAGATGACAAAACAGTTTTATTGCATCAACAATTCATGTATACGTCTAGAAGTTTATTCCTTCTTACCGTGATCTAAATCACATTAGAATTTTCAATAATCTGATCATGTTAGAATATGCATGTGTTCAAATTTGTTTCTTCTTTTATCTGAACTCTAAAGATAGTAGGAGGTGTCATGCACATAAGCTAATGATTAATTATTTGTGTATCCTGTTCTGACATCAACTATTTGTCATTATTAAACCTGACTTTTTGTGATATTTGTTTGCAGGATCTTGATGAATTCAAATCTATCCTTAAACCTCGTGTGTAGTTAATTGTGCAACATGACGAGAAGGAATGGTTCATAGTGTTTATGAATAGAGCTCTTCCCAGTAATGCTCAAGCCACCAAGATGGCAAAAAGAGTGTATGCCCAAGTGGATATAGAATTCAGCTCGAAGAAAAGAGAAAGGTGAAATAGAGCAGTTCGTATATTTATACTTTTGCACCAACTTTTTTTGGAGCATAACTGGGGCCTTGATCAAAACCAAAAACACCTTGATCAAGTGTGTATATACAAAAATTAGTCCGGAAAAGATATTGTGGAGTTATTGATTCTTAATTTTACTGGTGGGTGTTCTGCATCCTTTGTCATATTCAGGAATTTAGGTTTGGAAAGCTTTAAACTAGTCTTCTGATATGTTTATAGAATTAACAATCCGCTTGGTCTTATGACCATTTTTCTGTTACTGGATGAGTTAGTAGTTAATATTGTTCTGTTTTGCTTCTTCACATTGAAGTCAGAGGATCTCCATAGCTTCTCATGCAGGCCTTTAGTTCAATCTTTTAGTCTTCTCCATTGGTAATGGAATAAATGGAGAGAGTAATATGTTAATCATGCACTTTTATTAATGATTTTATTAGGTTGTGGTCCTCTTCTTATGTAAAGTGTGTTCGACTTTTTGCATTACCCAGCTGCTGCAAAATAGATTTACATGGACCAGAAGCAAATTTGTGGGAAGACTTCTAGACCAAGATTATGGAATGCATTCGTAATACATTGGATAGGTGTGCACAATTTTATGAGGACGAGATGCGAAAGCTAAGTGAGCAGCAATTCATGCCAGTCTGGAACTTCTATAACTTCTTTATTCTGAAGGTTTGACAATTTACACTAAATAACTTCCTTTTCGCCCCTTCTTTTTGGATTTCTTCTAAGAGAACTTTTATGGTGTTAAAGGTTTCTGGTGGAGTAAATAAGTTATATGTATAGCTGTATAGGTTGTGATGCCCGGGTAGTAGTTGTACAGTTATACAGTTATAGCTGCTTCAAATTAGTTTAAACCGACGACTGTGGTAGGCTAGGGTACATCTATAATTGTAATCTCTGTTGTATTCTTAATAGATTTCCTTAAGAAGCTTTTCAGGTCATAAGCTAGTTCTGACTGTTCACTCTGTTGGTATATCACTCATGTTCAATGCTTGTGAATTGCTTCTAGCCTTTATTGGTTTTGAAGAGCAACTCATCAAAAACCAATTTTTGTTGAAGTCTCAGTACAATAATTCTTTTCCTGAGATCATGACCACCCGTTGTAACATTACATGGATCAAACTAGCTCTCACCTGCAGTTTCAGTCCCACCCTTGAGGACAAGGGTGATTTTAGGGGTGAGGAAGGTATTAGTATCGAATGTACTTGGTAACTATTCGACCCTCTGACCTCTAGGTCTAACTACATAACTAGTAGGACAGATAAGAGTATTGTGTTTCTTACCCATGTTTTTGACCCGGGGGGTTTGTGCTGGCAATATGGTTTGGAGGACAACCATTGTTACATACCTGAAACTAATAGGGAATAACGAACATGCCATTATGTCCAGAAGAATCTTGATGGAGGCAGGTTTAAAATAAAACAGACTCTGTCCAGTAAATTCTATTGCTAGAATGGCTGAGAAAGCTATCAAGGTTCTTATTAGCTACTACAATCCCTTTTGGCTGCAAATTGGCTCTTATATTATCTTCAATGGTGCATTATTGTTACCTACTGAAGATTCAAAAAGTGAACATGATATTACTTGTGGGGAAATGGTGGTCCTCACACATTTCAGTCTAGGAAGAGATTTTGCATACAAGTTGGGTGATGGCCTGTATCAACATGGTCATTTCATAACTAAGGAATTTTATGCAAAAGGGCATTTTGTTCTTTGTGCTTACACTTGTTCGATGGACAAGTCAGAGGAGTTTGTCACTCAACTATGTGTTTGATCGCGGAGGTGGTACTGAGATCATGATGTCATTTTTCCCTCCAGTAGAGGCAGGTCCATTAGAAGATGGGATGAAACTATTTTGGGTAGTTAATCCTAATGGTGCTGCAGGTTTAAGCCGCAACATGCTATCAACCTTCAAGTACTTCAAAGAGAATTCAAGATGGGGGAAGGAATGTGCAATAAGCAACTGCTACTTTCTAAGGACCATGGCAATTAGTTCCGTTATTTTTATCCAAGTGGAAGTTATGACTGTTGGCCTGTGATGACGGATCTGCAAGCATATGAATGGGAAGGTAGCCAACTTGGAGAACAAACCTATGAAAACAATCAGTGTTATGTCTTTGATCCAGGGGGGTTATGGCGGATACAAGTCGCTAAACATGCAGAGGTTTTTGATCTGGGTGGAAGGTGTCATATTATGCCTCACTTGTATCACTTGTCTTTGATCCTTGAGGACAAGGATCGTTTCAAGGGGGTCGGGTATTGATACACATAAAAAATGAGACTAAGGGTAGCTTAGTCATTTAGCCCTTTTGTTTCTTATTTCCCAAGTCATTAAGCTATATAAGGGCATTAGCTAATGTGTAAAAATCATCAATGAATTTTATGAATGAACTTGTGAGATTTATCTCATTTGTTATAATGGAATATAGGTGATTAATTCACCACAATTCTGCTATTGGGGTAGCCTATCGATCCTTGCGATCGAACAGCTGCATTTCTATCCTCTTGTATTTCCGTCTTAATTTAAATCTATCAGCTAATTTAAGTAGTTTTTTCGTTGAGTTTGTTGATGAAATAGAAGTACATTGTTCTTGTACTGGTGGAAGTTTGTTTTTCTGGTGTTGTCGGAGTTTATGCATTATGATTGTTTGAAATTGGAGGTAGTGTTTCCGAATACATAGAGCACTAAAAAGTGTAAGTGAAGTAGTTTTAGCTGAGTTTCTTGATGATATCAGTGTATTCTTTATATTGGAAGAAGTTTGTTATTCTAGTGTGCGAAGTTGAGACGTGGTTATGGTTTTGCTACTGGTGCTGTCGCATTTCATTGGATATGGATTGTGATTGTGGAAATTTGAGGTTGTATTTTGTATGAGAAATGCAGGAGACAGATTTGGAACAAATGTCATGATACCTAAATGAAAATGTTGACGAAATAGACAAATGGGAATAGGTAGGATGAAGGGTTTAGTATTGTAATGATTAGTGTTGTCTGGATATGGTTGGTGTTTAGGTATTGTATTGTGATTGTGGAAATTGGAGGTAGTGTTTCGGAATGAGAAATACAGAAACAGTAGATCTGGAACAAAGGCCCTGTTAATGAAATTGATACATTGAAAAAATAGACAAATGAGCAGTAGGTAATGTCAAAGGTTTCATGTTCTGTTAAGGAAGGATTTAAAGGCGTGTCATTCAACCATGAATGTTGGTTTGGTTTTCTTCAATTTTATATATGTGTCATCGAGAATTTTGCCTCTCCCATCTTCAAAGTTTTTTATGCTGTTGCCATTTGTCACTTGCCATGTACTTAGCCATTCATTGACAATATGTAAATCCATTGCAGTTGAGGATGCGAGTTATTTCTGGGATTCTGGCCCAACGTAAAGATTTTGTTCGAACAACGGCTGCCATTCAAGAAGGCTTGTTTGAAGAACAAGACACATACTCCTGTGTTTCTGGATAAATTGTCGGCTGATTATAGATTAACCACTGATGCAATGCCCTATTGCCTTGCAACCGTTTCCCCAGTAACAGTCACTATTTGGTGTAGAGAGCCATATCCTACTGTGTTTCTTGTGACATGTGAGGTGAGAAATATATCCTGCAAACAGTCTCTCTTTCTATGGGGTGCAGGCTTCTTTCTTGTACATGTGCTGTGCAGGAGACCCTTTCCATGTAATCTTTTGTCGTACGTGGGTGTATGTTTCATGTGTATTTTTTTTTGCCTTGAAGTGCACTTGATCAATGACCTCTTCATTGGCGGGGGACGGAGAGGGTGGCAGGGGTCATTGGCTGCTTCCCTTGCTGGAGATAATAAACACTGTTTTTGACTTTTTGTCTTAATGCTTACATGAATAACATGATATTGACTTGGTGGCAGGGATGGGGGATATAGGATTGCTGTCAGCACAGAGTTTGAGGGTTCTATTTTAAGTAGAACATTCTTTAACTTTTGCCCTGTTGGTTGAATAGTTGTTCGCCTTGTACTTTTTTCTTGCCAACTACTACGTTGCCATTTTACTCCCTAGTCCCCTAGCTCAAACTCCCAGCTGCGCCATGCGCATCACCCGTGGGGGTCTCGTCCATTTCGTGGGCAGATTTACTGATTATTGGGCGGCAGATTTCTCCATGGAGAAAGATTATCAGATTTGGTTTTTCCACTTCAGTTCTTCTACAAGTATTAGTCAATATTAATTGAAGGACACCAAGGGTGACACCTATTTAGAAAAAAAGATGCCTAGGGGGTGATTCCTGTACACAAAAGAAGAGCTAGATGCTTGAACTTTTAACTCTCTTGAGTAAATTTTCTACAATAAGAAAAAATAAATATAAGTTTCTGTGAGAGGGGGGCACTTTATTTCTTCTACACATCAACATCAGAAAGCAAAGTCTGTAACCTTGATACATAGAAGCAATATCATTTTAAACAACCTATTGTTCCAAGCACACCAAATAGCTGAAGCAGTTATTCCTGTTCAGTTTGATACTTATACGTGTAGTATCTGATGTGGAAGAATTTTATAAATTGATTTCTGAAACTTCTATAGCAGACTTTTTTCGTTCTTGTTATTTTTCGCACAGAATAGATGAGTATGATAAAAAAAAAGATGTGGCTATCATGAGATTGACCTATTAGTATACCAAGCCAGCCCAGATGACAAAACAGTTTTATTTCATCAACAATTCATGTATACCTGTCTTGAAGTTTATTCCTTCTTACCGTGATCTAAATCACATTAGAATTTTCAATAACCTGATCATGTTAGAATATGCATGTGTTCAAATTTGTTTCTTCCTTTATCTGAACGCTGAAGATAGTAGGATGTGTCCTGCACATAAGCTAATGATTAACTATTTGTGTATCCTGTTCTGACATTATCTATTTGTCATTATTAAACCTTACTTTTTGTGATATTTGTTTGCAGGATCTTGATGAATTCAAATCTATCCTGTTAATTGTGCAAAATGACGAGAAGGAATCATTCATTGTGTTTATGAATAGAGCTCTTCCCAGTAATCATCAAGCCACCAAGATGGCAAAAAGAGTGTATGCCAAAGTGGAAGTAGAATTCAGCTTAAAGAAAAGAGAAAGGTGAAATATAGCAGTTCCGTATATTTATTCTTTCGCACAAACTTTTTTGGAGCGTAACTGGGCCCTTGATCAAAACCAAAAACTTTGATCAAGTGTGTATATACGAAAATTAGTCGGGAAAAGATATTGTGGAGTTAATGATTCTTAATTTTACTGGTGGGTGTCCTGCAATCTTTTGTCATATTCAGGAATTTAGGTTTGGAAAAAATGCCATGTGCTTTAAACTAGTCCTCTGATATGTTTAGAGAATAAACAATCCGCTTGGTCAGATGACCATTTTCTGTTACTGGATGAGTTAATAGTGAATATTGCTCTGTTTTGCTTCTTCACGTTGAATTCGAAGGATCTCCATAGCTTCTCATCTAGGCGGTTAGTTATATCTTTGAGTCTTCTAGCTGAAATACTCCCTCCATTAATTCCATTTCCGTCAACATATCGTAATGGAATGAATGGAGGGAGTAATATGTTAATAATGCACTTTTATTAACGATTGTATTAGGTTGTGGTCCTCTTCTTATCTAAAATGTGTTTTCGACTTTTTGTATTACCCAGCTGCTGCAAATTAGATTTACGTGGACCAGAAGCAAATATTTGAACGACTTCGAGACCAAGATTATGGAATGCATTCATAAAATACATTGGATAGGCGTGCACAATTTTATGAGGACGAGATTCGAAAGCTGAGTGAGCAGTGATTCATGCCAGTCTGGAACTTCTATAACTTCTTTATTTTGAAGGTTTGACAATTTATCTCTATAGTCTTGACTCTTGACGATAAATGTTGAATTGCTATCATTCTGGATTGTATCAAGACTCTATAGTCTTGACTTTTGAAGATAAATGTTGAATTTCTATTATTCTGGATTGTTTCAAGACTCTTTCTTTTCGCCCCTTCTTTTTTTATTTCTTCTAAGAGAACTGTTATGGTCTTAAAGGTTTCTGGTGGAGTAAATAAGTTATATGTATAGGGTTGTGATTTCCTGATAGTAGTTGTACAATTATATAGTTATATCTGCTTCAAATTAGTTTAAACCGATGACTGGCAGACAAGGGTGCATCTATAACTGTAATCTCTGTTGTATTCTTACAAGATTTTCCTGAGAAGGTTTTCAGGTTATATGCCCTTCTCTATCTCCTTTTAGTCTGAAACTGTTGTGTTTGTTGCTTTAGGAAAGCCTAGCATTTATGTTTGATATGGCTCATCTTCATGAAGACACATTACCCGAGTATGATGAACTTGAAGTTCGAACCTTGTGGCTCGTGATATCTGGAAACAGGTGAGTTGTTTTATGCCTACAATAGATTGTTCGTTCCATCATGCTTTAGGTGTTTTTCTTTTGGTAAAAAACGACCTTATATTTAGGGGTTGTTTGTAAAAAGATTACCCTACTTTTATTATTTAGTTGTCCACTACCTTTATTTTATTGATTTTTGCTTGCTAAAGTTCAGTTCCTTCAGATGGCCTCAGGGTTGGCCAACTTGCTGCTGTAAATTGGAGGATGGAGAGGTTGAAAGACTCAGATGACAAAATAGTTCCTCAAAGCAATGTAAGTCATTAAATTCGTATTGACTCCCCGGCATTTTTTTTAACCGTGATTCATGAGCCTCGTTTACAACTGTTGATGATCATCTATCTCATTTCCACTCAAATCTCAAGGGTTACTATTCTTTGGATGTGAAATATTATAAAATAAGCCAAAGTGTTGATCACCTGTGCTTTAAAATGTTAAATATATCATACATGCATGGGAGCCTTTGAGATATCGGGGTAAAGTTGCTGATCATCATAATCTGCAGGAGGTATTGTATGAGGTAGATGCAAATTCAGAAAACTGGATGATTGCGGGTAGAAAGCGAGGGCATGTTGCTCTCTCCACTAAGCAAGGTAAGGCTAAATAAAATCCATCTCACGGAGTGTATACTTGGCTCAATATGATTAATACTCCATATTTTCATTTGGAACATTTTCCGTTTTCCAAAATCCATATAAAACTACATTTCCAGTTTGGGTAAGAAATACTCCGTAATCCATTAAGTAGTTTTAAGTACGCTGTATCATGCGAGATTGTGAGTGTGTACCCATATTCTTCTTTCACAGTTTGTTTTCCGTCTCTCAAAACATTGGTTCATAAACAATTGTAATGTTCGCTGGCTGTAGAATTGTGATCTCAATTTATGTGTACCGTTGGTGGTCGGCTATGTGCGACCACTGCATCTTGTGCTGCCAAGTATCGATGAGTCGAATATCAGTTCTACACCTCAAATGGTCAGTGTCTTGCCTCCTCTTTTCAGTTGCTCCTACTGCATACCCACTTAACCCTTCTGGACCCGTTAAGTAGTTTTAAGTAGTTTGCGATTGTTTCTAGAAAGTGGCGGTTTCTGTAGGCACACAAAATTCATCAGTATCTAGCTTACGGGTTACATGTCAATATAGTATCTAATTACCTCCACGGCTCCACCCCATGCCCACATACGGCAAATGAATTTTTGTAAGATGTATTATTACTTGAATCTGTAGATTCTGAAGATGTGAGCGGCTCTTTGATGCCCAGATTATTGGTCTATATATCAGTTCTCTGTAATTTATTCCTGACTTTTCAGGACTTTCTAGTCTTTGTTTTCGGTTGAGTGATTTATTAACACGATTTAACGGCCTTAAACAGCTAAACCCCAACACCCTAAAGCAGGGAGCCTAGGATGCAATTTCTGATCTTCGGAAAAGTTTGTATTGTGCCAGCAATGTGAGTTAGTTCTTCCTGCCTCAACAAATTCTTTCCGTTTTCCTTATTGTGCTGTTATAAGTTTCAACAGATTATTATTCTGGTTCGTTTTCCTCATCGACTTGTTTCAACAGATTCTTTACATCTCGTTTTTAGATAACTTTTACTCTCAACACAATTTACTAACATAACCCCATCTTAACATCGTCTCCAGTTTCATCAACTAACCCACCATTTACCGTGAATCCGTGACGCACTACAACCTGAAACCAGCAACACAAAGCCCATTGCTACCCAGCTAAAACACCCTTACAACGCCGACAACAAACGAAAATCACCCTCAAAATCACTTGTATGCCGCCGGAAAAACTACCCACACCACCATAATATACAGCTATTCAGAAACTCTCCTTAATCCCATTGAGACGACATGACTATCGTGCTTATATTGATAAGATTCTTGACCGGTTCAAAATGAAAGACTCTAAAAGAAGCTTTCTACCAATGGGTCATGAGATTACACTAAGCACGTCACAGTGTCTTACTGAACCCAATTAATATTGAACCTTGATTCTTGACTCCAACAAGCGCATATAAAGTTATAAACCATTGTGAAGATGAGAATTTGAAATCGTATCAAAAACCCTAAAATATCGACATATCATAAGCTTTTTTCTTTCGAATTTGTTCGTTCCTTTCCAAATGTCTAATAGAATAGCTAAGATGCCACAGGCCTACTTTGCACTACGTACGGCTATAACCATAACAAGAATATATGATTTGTTAGTACGTGTAAAAGTGACAACAAAAATTTCCCATTATAATGTGACAAGATTTCCATTTATAGCTTGATGTCGACATATTTTAACGCGGCATATAAACGCTAGCACAATAACTTTACCGGATAAGCTGACCATTATGAATCGGAATTTCAATCTGGCTACGGGCTGGGTTTGGGTCGGTCCAGGCTCACCTCAATGAGCCCTTAACTGGCCCGTGAACGAAGCAGGTCGGGCTGCAGAGGAAGTAACCTAGACCCGGTCGGTGGTGGGTCTTAGGCGGGTTGTCACTGGGCCAGGTTGTCAGGCCTTGTTATTTTTTTAACTTAGCCTAAAATGACGGGCTAGGTTCGAAATTTAAAACCCATACCCGACCCGAATATGGGGACAGTTCTGGCTAGTCAACATACAGGCTTGGTAGGCCGGGCCAAATGTAACCTAGGGGACGAGTTGGGCTAGGGTGGCCCGTTACTTCGGCTAGGTCTATTCAATATGTTGTGAATTGTGATCTTCATTCCTATGGATCAATGTAATTACTCAGATTGACCATTGTTTCATTCAAACTTATCGTTGTCTCGTTGTGACATGTCCCTTACTTGGATTGTATTATTAATTCAATTCTAAAGATAAATTAAAAGGAATTTAAAAAATTAATCGTTCCATCGTATTATTATCATTTCAATTTGACGTTTGAGGTCAAAAATCAATTACTTTGACCATAAATAAGTATTCAAATTATAAAAACTACTACGAAGTAAGATATTATAATAAAATATTTACATTTATTGTATATAAGTCTTATATAAGCATGTTTTTTTTAATGTAAAAAATGAATACAATTGGAGAAACCGGGTTAAAGTAGTGTCTTGAAACCGTGCAAGTCAAATTAGAAAGATTCTTATAGGATAAATGGAGTACTATAACTTATCGATTGATAAAGCTCTCCATTTTCAACCAATATCTCTCATTTTTAGAACAACAAGTCTCTCTTGTCTACTTCAAAAAAAAAAAAAAAAAAAGTCTCTCTTGTGATGAACATATCTGTCACAAGCTTGCGATGAGTCAAATAAACTCATGTGGATAGATAAGACAAAACAGATTGTTAATTTGTTACTCGTTAGGCATTCTCCTTTTGTCTTATATTCCCGCCACAAATAAGAATTTGTGTTTTTAGAATCACTAGATCGACGAGTCCATGACTACATTTGTCCTTATATGTTCAAATGTATGATATCAAGACGGATACCTCTATCTTAAGGGTAATTAATACTCCCTCTGTCCCGGTCATTTGTTGTCCTTTTCTATTTTGGGGTGTCTCAGTCATTTGTTGTCATTTCTATTTTAAGAATGAACTTGATGAGTAATTTGATCATTCTCATTCAATTTGTTCCACTTGTCATTTAGTTATTCGCCTTTTGCTCATTCCTTGGTCTTTGTGCCAAAACAAAAGGACAACATTTGAACGGAACGGAGGGAGTATAAAATTAGAATATGTGCCAACTTTAGCTTGTGTATGCATGCAACTATTCCAAGATAAGGGTATCTAACATATCACATTATTATCATAAAAGTCATAAACAACATCATGCATCTAATTCTTTGCCTCCCACCCTAATATTCACTTTCCAACATTATAAATTAGTGTCTATGGTACACCATTATATCATATAGTACATCAATCTTCAAAGTTTTTTAAACACCAAATTCAGATTAAGTACTATCCAAGACCTACCTGAAAAATGTATAATCCATTTCACAACAACAACCAAGGATACAACCATAACGGGGCCGGCTATGACAACTACAACCACAACAACTATGGCTCAAACACCCATGGTCACCTTCCCGGTATGGGCGGCTATGGCTCATCCCACGTCCCTGGGGCGATGGGTGGTTATGGCTCGACCCATGCCCCTGGTGGCTATGGTGGTGTAACCCAGTTTCCTGGGACGGGTTATGGAAATGGTTACGGGTCTGGTCATAGTCATGGTCATGGTGGTCATGGTCATAATGGTGGCTTCATGAACCATGCTGGTGGTCTCTTCAAGGCTAAGGGCCATAGACGCCGTCACTATGATGATGGTCACAGCAGCAGCGACGACAGCGATTAAGGTCAAGTATTTATTTCATTATCTTTTCACGTACGGCAAGTTAAAAATTTTAGGGGTATTCTCTCGTGTACCCCAAATTTTTTTCGTTTTCTATGGTGTACGGTGTACCCCTCGTTTTTCACAAAAAAAAAATTGACCGACAATAATTTTCTGTTACGAGTTCAGAAAACGTTTATTTTTTGTTTCAAACCAATTATCTAATCAAGGCCTTCAATTTGAAAAAAAAAAAATCGTCGCTTTTTGAACTCGTAGCCGGTAGTTATGGTTGGTCAAACATTTTTTAACGAATAAACTTTGACCGACCATAATTCCCATCTACGAGTTGAGACGTCGGTGAATTTTTTTTCAAACGAAAGACCTCTTAAAGACGGTCAATTTGAAAAAGAAGTTTATCGTATTCTGAACTTGTAGCCCAGAGTTATCGACAGTCAAATTTTTTTTTGCATGAAAAGAGGGGTATATCATAGAAAATGAAAAAGTTGAGGGGTACACGAGAGAATATCCCAAAATTTTATGATTTTTCAATGTTTTTGTAAATACAATTTAGTTCAGTTTATTCAGTCGCCGTCTAAAACAGTAAGTGGATTATACATCTGATGTAGTACATCAGATGATATAATTTTTGAGTTTTAATCTAAAATTTTTGAGTTTTATTATAAAGTTTTTGAGTTTATTTACTTAAACTTTAATCTCAAAGAGTTACATTATAACTCAAAAAAATTACATATAAGCTCAAAAAAAATTGATTTTTGACCTCATAAAACTAAAATGTAATGTATAAACTCTATAGTACTCGAAAAAAATACACAAAAATTCAAAAAGTCATTAAATATGATATAGTATCAGATGTACAATCTTTTTTCTCCCGTCTAAAATGCCCAAAAATCACGTGATATAAAAATAATCTAAGGAAACTTTAATTTAACGAATACAAATTGAGGTAATGTGACCTAGACCTGACCGGAATGGTTCGACCCAAACCTATATACTGTATCTATTATCGATGTTTTTTTTTTAAATGTTCGATGTTTTTTGTTTTTTAAAATGTTGTCGTGCTAACCTTGTTTATGGTTGGCGTATGATCCATGCAGGAGCTCGGCCTGAGTCGAATCGCAACCAAGATCCAAGAACAGCGAGATGATTCGCTACCTACTATCTTATGTATTATGCATTATATATGAAATAATAAAGAGACTCTTTGGATGTTTTACCCATTATATATCAAGTCTTTTGTGTGCAAAGATTAAGATTATTACTCAAGTAATAGATTCGAAAACTATGAAATTAACTAGTTAAAGGAGCAAAGATTAAGATTACTCAAGTACCGAGCGAGTACAGCAAGTACTATAAAGATCGCAAGACGGAACTCAATAATGGCCAACAAGTTTCTTCTTTTCTATACAACCAATACAACTGGTTGTATAATCTATTTACTGCATGCATACACATGAGCTAAAGTTGGCACATACTCCGTATTCTAATTTCATATTAATTACCCTTAAGACAGAGGTATCCGTCTTGATATCATACATTTGAACATATAAGGACAAATGTAGTCATGGACTCGTCGATCTAGTGATTCTAAAAACACAAATTCTTATTTGTGACGGGAATATCTGTCGCAAGCTTGTGACGGGAATATCCGTCATCGCAAGCTCATGTGGGTAGATAAGACAAAAGGAGAATGTCTAAGGAGTAACAAATTAACAATTTGTTTTGTCTTATCTACCCACATGGTATTACTTGACCCGTCTTAAGCTTGTGACAGATATGTCCATCACAAGAGAGACTTTTTTTTTTTCTTTTTTTTTTGGCAGCTGTAAAAAAGGTTAAACCTATCTAACCATAGCCTTGCAAACAAGGCTATGTGCAACAGTATTAAACGATCTTGGAATAAAACTAAAAGCTAAGCAATGGAAAAAGGTAAAACAAGCATATATATCATCCAAAATAGCCTTGAGAAGATGATGTGGTTTCTCCATCCTTGCCAGTAGACGGACCAAAGAGAGGCAATCCGAGGAGATCTCCAAATGACGAATGCCCCTTTCCCTAGCCCACAAAAGCACCAAGTACACACCAAGACCTTCAGCTTGCAATGCCGACTCAGCTCTAATCCTTTTGTTTGACCAAAACAACCTCTCTCCCCACTTCCAGACATAGCGATCCAACCAATCCTCGCATTATTATTCCCCTTCCATCCCGCATCAACCATCACTCGAACAATGTCACAATATCTGATCATGCCTACAAGAGAGACTTGTTGTTCTAAAAATGGGAGATATTGGTTGAAAATGGAGAGCTTTATTAATCGATAAGTTATACTACTCCATTTATCCTATAAGAATCTTTCTAATTTAACTTGCACGGTTTCACGACACCACTTTAACTCGGTTTCTCCAATTATATTCATTTATTACATTAAAAAAACATGCTTACATAAGACTTATATACGATAAATGTAAATATTTTATTATAATATCTTACTTCGTAGTAGTGTTTATAATTTTAACTTTTTTTGTGGTCAAAGTAATTGATTTTTGACCTCAAACGTCAAATTGAAACGATAATAATATGAAGGATTAATTTTTTTTGTTCCTTTTAATTTATCTTTAGGATTGAACTAATAATAATACAATTTAAGTAAGGGACATGCCACAATGAGACAACGATAAGTTTGAATGAAACAATGGTCAATTGGTCATTACATTGATCCATAGCGATTGAATAGACATAGTCGAAGTAACGGGCTAACCTAGCCCAAGTGCCCAACTCGTCCCCTAGGTTACATTTGGCCCGACCTACCAAGCCTGTATGTTGACTAGCTAGGCCCGTCCCCATATTCGGGTCGGGTATGGGTTCTAAATTTCAAACCTGGCCCGCCATTTTAGGCGAAGTTAAAAAAAAATAATAACAAGGCCCAACAACCTGGCCCAGTGACAACCCACCTTAGACCCACCACCGACCGGGTCTAGGTAACTTCCTCTCCAGCCCGGCCTGCTTCATTCACGGGCCGGTTAAGGGCTCATTGAGGTGAGCCCGGGCCGGCTCAAACCCGGCCCAGGGCCAGATTGATATTTTGATTCATAATGGTTAGCTTATCAGATAAAGTTATTGTGCTAGCGTTTATAACCCGCGTTCAAAATATGTCGACATCAAGCTATAAATGAAAATCTGGATTCCGGTCACATTATAATGGGAATAACCAATTTTTGTCACTTTTACGCGTACTAACAAATCATATTCTTGTTATGGTTATAGCCTCACGTAGTACAAAGTAGGCCTGTGGCATCTTAGCTATTCTATTAGACATTTGGAAAGGAACGAAGAAATTCGAAAGAAAAAAGATTATGATATGTCGATGTTCAATGACGTAGCTAGGACTGGGTCAGACCGGGCCATGGCGGGTCCTTTTAAAATGTTATATAAAGTTGAAAACAGCAGATAGAACATGTTAATCTTGTGGCACAGTTGGCCATAGGTGTTCTTATGAGATATTGCTGCTAGACAGTTCACGTGTTCGAATCCTTATAGACTCATTCTTTACTTTTTATTTTTTTTCATCGACTGAAACTCTCCTGTTTTATTATTTTTTTTCATCGACTGAAACTCTCCTGTTTTATTAATGAAAAAGCTTATTGCATTAGCTGATCCTCTAACTTTTACCTCTTGTAATATCTTACCCTTAGGCTATTTTTTATATGTTCCATACACATTCTTTATTAATTTGTACTTTCTTCATTTCAATCATTTCAATACATTTGTTAAATATATGCGAGTTATTTTAATCAAATGTGTATAATTGATTCGAATGGGGGGAGGAAATGTTTTCATATACTCCGTAAGACTTATCTAGTAATTTGTAATTTTGTATTCATACATTTTGAGACATATTGAAAAGATAATTGTTATCGAAAACTGTAACATGTATTATAAGAGATATATAAGGTATTTTAATTTCGTCGACATATTTAAGTCAAAGACAAAATATAATTTCGTCCTCACCTAGGATTCGGTTCTGGCTACGTCCCTGTCAATGTTTTAGGGTTTCTGGTACGGTTTTAAAACGATTTAAAATTCTCATCTTTAGAATGGTTTATAACTTTATACTCCCTCCGTCCCGGTCAATTGTTGTCCTTTGGTTTTGGCACAAAGACCAAGGAAAGAGGAGAGGACGAATAACTAAATGACAAGTGGAACAAATTGAATGAGAATGATCAAATTACTCATTAAGTCCATTCTTAAAATAGAAAGGACAACAAATGACTGAGACACCCAAAAATGGAAAAGGACAACAAATGACCAGGACGGAGGGAGTATGAGTCAAGAATCAAGGTTCAATATCAACGGGTTCAGTAGGACACTCTGACTTGCTCAGAGTAATCTCATGACCCATTGGTAGAAAGCCTCTTTTAGAATCTTTCATTTTGAACCGGTTAAGAATCTTATCAATATAAGCATGATAGTCATGTCGTCTCAATGGGATTGAGGAGTGTTCCTGAACTGCTGTAGATTATGGTGGTGTGGGTAGTGAGGTAGGGTGACTTCTGAGTTCTGACGGCATATAAGTGGTTTTGAGGATGATTTTCGTTTGTTGTAGGCGTTGTGAGGGTGTTTTAGCTGATATTGACCAATAATCTGGGCATCAAAGAGCCGCTCACATCTTCAGAAGCTACAGATGATGTTACCATCACTAGTACTCGTGAAGTATCGTTTCAGCTGAAAGTTGAAATTTGATGCTACCATCGGAAGGTGAGACCATTTTTTTCGTGTTGTCAATGGAGCCACAATAGCACGAGATTATCTTTGCAACTTGAAAGATTCATTTACAGTTGAGAGTATATTGCTCAAGTTATCAATGTACAAAGCGGCGGTGGTATTGTGATTTGTGAGATAGATACCCATATTTATTTTAGCCTACATACATCCGCTAAAATTTCTGGTGTTACGTAAACACCACATCACTATAATGACGTAATGTTACAAACCAATAAAAATAGCTCAAATTGTCATTCTAAAATAAGTCAACCGCATTTTAGGAAAGCAAAATATCCAGCAAGATATTTTCTGAGATTCTGTTAACTTTCCTCATCAAACTTTTACAATTATTTTTAAACTTGACTAAATTGCAATATGGTCACTGCACAAGTACAACCACCGCCAAAAAATTATATGAGCATCATGAACGCTGTTCGGAGACATTTTACTTCAAAGACTAATACTTCCTCCTATCCACTGTAAAGGTAACATGAACCCACTTTTCTCCTCACAAAAAATGGATTCATGTTACCTTTGGAGTGGATAGGAGGGAGTATTCCCTCCAAATAATCATTACATTGACGAATAACTGAACCATAAATTGTTATGAATTAATATTGATAGAAATTCTGGTATAAATCCCGGTATAAATTGAGCTGAAAACACTATTTATTAATCTGCTTCTAAAACAAGATGTACCACTCTTCCAACTACTCCATCATTAAGAGCTCTCGTTCTACCGTTTCCTGCTAAATTGAAAACCAAAAATATTAGATCAAATGTTTCAAGAAACAAATTTCTGTAAATTTAGAAGTTATAAGAACCAAAAGTATAAAATTTATCTATTAACATGGTGGTTGTTCTTTACCTTGTTGATTTTTTTCTCTTCTCAAGGGCCCCTTTAAGTCTAGCATTATATTCACCAACTGGTCTTCTTTTAGTCGGGTTCTTCACTTGTGGAACATGATTTCCATTGCTACCGATTTCACCATTTCCATCGTCATCTGAGTTCGAGGAACTACCATCATTAGACAAATTAATATCCACGACATGGTTTTCGCTCTCCTTTTGCCAGGCTGATAGATATTTCTCTGCAATCTCCACCTCGCTTGAATCTAAAACACTTTGGTTTATGGCCTTATAAGCTGTGTGCATCAAATAACTTCTCTGAAGTGTCACAGAAAGTTTCGGGACTGCTTCATTCAAGCTAGCATCTCCAACTATCCTTGCTCCTTTTTTCACATCTTTGGTCCATCTCTTAAGTATATACTTTGATGGAATCGTACTCGTTCCATGTAGGCGGAGCGCAACTCGAACATTGTTAGCCTAGTCATCAAAGTTATCTAGCTTGAGTTTTACATTGGTGATATGATCACCTGGTCGGTCATGGGTACCGAGGAAGAAAGGAGATGAAGGATCCATCTTTAACGGCAAAGACGCTTCTGGTTTATCTCCCATGGTAGACAATTTTTACAGTGTTTTATTTTGAGAGAGAATTTTAACCTGCCTATGATACTATCATATCATCGTATCATATCATCATCATATCATATATCATATATTTATCTAATGCAAAAGCCAAAGCCGCTGACATGGCATCACAAAATTTGATCTCAAAATGACATGTCAATTAATGAAACAACTAAGTTCAAAACAAAAATATGGCAACAACTATAATAGTAATCCAAATATAAATTTTATAGTAGGAGCTTTTTTGAAAATCATTTTTCAAGTACTTTTTTTCCCAAATTACACGGGTGTAATAATTTTCGAAAGCATATACAGGATAAAGTTGGTTGAACTTATCAACTACGAGTAATTAGTGAAAAATGGAAATCATTCATTTTGAATGAACATGTAAATGTTTTAAAGGTGTTAATAGCAGTATGGCTCAATACATCTATATAACTAATTTTATCAATCTTGAATATATAATAATATACAGAGACTAAATTTTTGTTATAAAATGTTTTACATAATTACAGATAATTGCTAATTGAGAGTTCTTTAAAGCAAATCCGTGAATTTTCACGGGTTTAAACCTAGTGTTAAAATATTTCCGGAAAACCAATCTGTTTCTCTTATTGATAATAAGCCCCCTATTTATACTATTACAATTCCATAATCAATTTCCATAATCCTATCGTAACATAAAACAGGATACCTGCTAAATAATTCTTTCCTAATTAAAGATATGGTAATACTTGCCAAATCAAATATCGGTACATATCGTAATCAATCAATCAATCAATACTATATATTAAATCCAGAAACCAAAGGACTTCAGTGTAATTAAAGAAATTTATATAAATTAATTATACTATATAGTTTTAAATCGATAGCACCGTGTGATGGACCTGATAAAGGGACCTCAATGTAAATATTATATAGTTTTGGTTAATCGTATAATATAAAGATTCCTTGATGAAAAATATTTATGGAAATTACATTAAATTAAAGTAATTAAATTTAGAAAACACAAGAATATAGTGATTTTCCTTAAAATTAACATGTCCCACTTATGGAATTAATTAGTATCATCATAGAATATACCTTAAATTAAATGTAGTAAAAGTAATAGTAGCAACAACTAGATTAATAAAATTAACGGTATTAATGTGGGAGTAGTGACAGTTATAATAATGATAGTGGGAGTAGTGAAAGTAACTACGGATGTAGTGAAAGTAACAGTGGTAACAATGAGAAAAAGTATGAACAATTAAATAACCAATCGACTCAAGAAATATTCTATTTATTTAAATATAGGCCGGATAAAATTAACGGGAATAATGAATTTAACTGAAAAAATAGAGGAATTAATAAAAGAAACAATAGTAACCACGGGAGTAGTGAACGTAATGATATTAAGAAAGAATGTCGTGAAAGTATAATATTAATAGCGGGGTAGTGAACGTGTCTCATAATTTGAAAATAAATTTTACATTTCATCATAATTACAAGATATGCCGTAGAAAAATATATTACAAATAGTAAATGTGTGAGTTAGACAACTCCAACATAGTTTATTTCATTGAAAATAAAATTTAACGGTAAATAGAGGTAGCCCGGGCGAAGCCGGGCACCAAACCTAGTACTATATAAACTGTGTTACAAACTTCTTGTATAAGACCGTTTTACACAAAACTTTATATAGAGTATTATTTTATTTAGCGTCATTCAAAAGTTTTTATTCGCCTATTCAACTTAATGAAATTCTACATTTTGATAGAATGCACCCTTCGTTTCCTTAAAAAGACGATATTTTTTAATAGGTTTTGTGTTGTTCAAGATGGGGCATCCATTTTATTTATAAAATAGATCCAAATATTATCATATGGTAATAGTAAAAACAAATTTTTTTGGTGTTATGAAGTATTATTATAAGGATGTCCATATCTTAGAATACTTTAGGATATATTATCTTATGGAACTACTCTTTCTCATTGTATTGTATATACATATATATTTCATAATGGAATGAGAATGTAATTTTGTCCTTCTTTACTTCTCTCTACCTTCTCTCTACAATTCTCTTCACTTTTTATTTCACAACACGTTATCAGCACGAGTCTCTAACCCTATTAATTTTATTTTGGAACAGTAAGATCTCTCTAATTAATATCAATTGTACGACTAGGTTCTTTCACTTAGAATTGCTAAAAGTTTATCAAGGTAATTGTTCTTTGCATGTTGTACACGTATTATGCTAAAATTGTTTGTTTACGTGTTTTCTTCTTTTCTCCAGAGCGAGTATCGTTACCACCCGTGGCTTGTAGAATAATGTCTTGGGTTGAACCCTTCTTGCCTTTATCGTCCCTCTCGGCCTCTCCTGCAACAATGAACGAACTGAGGGCTTGGCTTTGTGCCAAGCGTACTCACTCCGACGCTCAAGTCAGTAAACTTAAAGGATTAAGCTGTGTTACTTGGCTAGATATGTATTGTAGAGAGATAAGGGAGATATTACCAGATGAATAGTGTGTTTAGGTTAAGTTGTGGGATCCTCTCCTCAAAGAAGGTTGAGGAGTATTTATAGGCTTTCACCTTTTGTCACGTAGTGGCCAAGTGGCTAGCAGGTGGAAAGACCGTTCTACCCTCGGCCGATGGACCTATGGCAGGCCGGCCGACGGGTCTTGGATATGAGTACGCGGGTATGTGTCCCGGCTGGCAGGTTGTCGCGCCGAGACCCTGCTAACAGCCGATGGGTGCATCGGCTAGGGTCGTCTAAGTCGTTGACTTCTTTGTGGATATCTTTGACCTTGCTCGGTGTGTTGACTTGGTCGTCGGTGCGAATATGCCCCATCAATTTGCCCCCAGCGTAGTCTATGCCGTGGTATGGGCTCCGATGTATGTTGAGCGTATATTCTGCGCAAGTAATTTGCAAAATTTCCTGCATCGGCTTCTTCTGATTCCACTGATGCATCGGCTTCTTCTCCGTCGGCATTCCTTCCTTCGTAGGCCGTATCATATCCCCCCTCCACATGGATGTGTAAAGGGCATCCGATGTGGAAAAGAAAGTGACGCTGGCCGAGACCAGGGTTGAGAGTGCCGGTTGATTTTGATTGCCCCCGGCCGGTGCTTCCTAGCTTGGTTGACCATGTGGCCGGCGGAGAGCAGTTACATAGGAATTCGTTGAGGAAGATGAACAAGTGAAGAGATGTGAATGGGCGTGTTGAAGACGCTTGGTCACTGTTGCATTGATTGACATTCAACTGTTGCAACGATTGACATTCCGCGGTTGCATGTCTGACACGTGTATGCTCGCTGATTGGTTGACGCTTCATGGGTTGTGCCCTGATTGGTCCTTCTTCATGGGCTTTTCTCTATAAATAGGGCAGTTATTCCGTGATTTTTGCCTCCATTTTATTTTCGAAAATTTTCTCCAAAATCTTCATCTCTCCAAACTTTCAAGGGTTGTCTTCGTCTTCTTAATCTTCGGAGTATTTGATCCGGCGAGTGTTTTTTCTTTAAGGTAAACAAGCAAACTTTTTATTTTTCTTGCTAGTGATTTGTTGTGAATCATGTCTTCTGCTGATGCTGGACCTAGTAAACCTGCGTCGGGGGGCCCTAGGTCTCCTTCTCCTGAAGTTGATCCTCAAATTCTGGAGGAATGGGAGGATTCTGATTCTTTTGGTGATCTTGGTGATGATTTTGGTGATGATGCGGAAAGGTCTCGTCCTAGTGAGGGGAGACAGTACGTCATGGATCACGGCTATGTCTGTAAGATCCGTCTTGACCGTGCTTGGTCCCATAAGCTTGCCCGTTGTTCCGGCGGGAAACTTTTCGAGGATCATTTTTTCTTTGGTAGGGGATACGAAATTGGTATCCCCGAGGAGGGTCGAGCCGTATGTTGTCCTCCGCCGGGCTATCTTGGCGTATACATGCGGCATTTGGAGTACGGGCTCCGGTTTCACTGAATGGGTACGTTATGGCCATAATTAGAGCCATGAACGTTGTCGTTGCCCAACCGCACCCGCCGCCATGAGGACCATAATTGGTTTTGTCTGGCTTTGTCTTTTTAAGGGAGAGGCTCCGATGGTGAATTTATTCCGCCGACTTCATCATCTCAAACCGTCACTCTCGACGGCGCGTCGGATGGTACAAAGTGTGCAAACGGAGCGGGTTATGTCTCTGTTGACAAACTTTCTTCTTGCAAGGACTGGCAAGGTCGGTGGGTGTACGTTAAAGTGCCGGATGACTATCCGCTGCCCCGCTCCTTCCAGCACCAGGTTAATTTGCGGTGTGAGACTAGGGCGGAGCATGACAGATGGGTCACTCGGAAGCATCTTAAAATGGATGCCAGCAGGGTCGTTCTCAAGGAGGATGAGAGGGTCAGGCAATGAGGCTCTTTGAGGTGGACAAGAGTGGGATGCCGAAAAGATGGATTCCCCCGACGCAGATCATTCTTCAGGATGAGCCGCTTTGCTATGTCGGCCTCATACCGGCCCTAGCACGGGGTGAGTGGGGTCGGTGTGAGGCCCATCGCCGCTCTCAATGTTCCTGCTTTTCGAACTTCGATTTATTTCCTCTACTTGACTCTTGCTTTGTTTATTTTGCAGACCACTTTGGACCGGACCTATCTGAGGATATTCTTCGGAGAATGGGGCTGCACAAAGATAAAACCGTTGCTAACTTGCATCCCAAGGCTCTAGCCCATGACCGCAGGACGTCGCCGAATGATCTTATGGAACAGCGGCTGAAGGTCTTGAGCAAGGAGGAGGCGCAGGCGAGGGTTGTTAGCGGCGTAGTGCGTCGGACGCGGAAAACAAAGCCTTCAGCGGCAACGGCGTCGACACCGGTTCCAACTCACATCCCCTCCCTTAAGAAGGTGGAGATTGTTGATATTCCCGATGAGGGGGATTCTGACGCAGAGGGATCTCCCCTTATCCGTAAGAGGAAAGGGACAGCTTCTACCGCTGGCAAGGAAGTGCCTCCTCCGGTCAAGAAGGCCAAACATGGTACCTATCTAGCTTGTGGCTTAAATTTAGCCGTGCCATTAGGTGTTTCTGATAAGTCAATGTTGATACGATGTTTTAATTGAATTTCTCGCAGACCGGCCCGCGATCGGCTATTGCTCACGTTGGGCGGCGGGCGGAGGGGTCCTCTGCGCAGGTTGGTGATCAAGGCGCCACCGTCAACCCTTCATCCCAGAAGGCTTTCGTCTCCCAGCCGCAGGCTGGTGGTCAAATTGTCACCACCGTCCCTTCATCCCAGAAGGCTTCCGTCTCCGAGCTTATAGAGGAAGGCACGAAGCTAATTAGGGAGCTGGCGAGGTGGAACGTGGTTACCGGTGCTCGTCTCATGGAGCAAGAGAAGGCCGTGGCTCGGGTCATTCATGAGCGTAACGCCACTAAGCGGTGGTGGCTGCGTCGGCGCGCCGGATCTCCTCAATGAGCGAGAGGCTTAGGGAGAAGCCGAGAAGGCGCTCTTGGCTGAGAGAAAACTTAGGGAGGACGCTGAAAAGGAGGTCCTTGCTGAGAGGGCTAAGGCCGAGGCTGCGGCGGCCGAAGCTGCGAAGCTGCTGAGTAAATGTGACCTTGTTCAGGGGCGTGCCGACCTCTATCTCCAGCAGAGGAACGAGTCCAGGGGCCTGTTTAAGGCTCAGGCGGAGGTGGTTCGGGGCAAAGAGGCCATCATCAAGCAAAAGGAGGTGGACATCGAGATGCTCCAAACCGTCATGCTCCCCAAACTGTGCGCCGAATTCCGGGATTTGGCCGAAGATGCTGCTAGGGAAGTGATCGGGGAGCTTTTCCCTCTTGATGGTTCCTTCCCGTGGGGCAGGTTTGACGTGCTGCTTGATGACAAGCTCGAGGCTAAGGAGAAAGCCGTGGCGGAGAAGGCCAAGGAGGCGGTGAGGGCGAAGATGGAGAGGGAGGCGGCCGCGGAGAAAGCAACTCTTGCTGAGAAGGCTAAGGCGGCTAAGGAAGAAGCCGAAAGGATGAGGGCGGTGACGCCGAGAGCCAAGGCGTGGGTCGCTAGAAAAGTCTGCTTTGGGTTGCCCTCATCAAGAAGATGCGGCTACCGATCTTTGATGGCCGGCACAACAGGCTTAGGAGAGCAAGTTTACGCAGACTGTTTCGACTCCTCACATACTACCAGGTGCTGCTTGATGAGAACAAGTTTACAGCAGATCTGCTTCAGCTGTTCGGGGGCCAATTACTCAGCCCTTCCTCCCCGCTATCTCTTGGTACACGAACATAATTGTAGCTTTTGCTTTGTAGGTTGTGTTTCGGCTTATCCCTGTGAGGACGGCCGTCGTCTGTATTCTTTTCGCTTGTAATCTTACTTGTAATTTATCTTCTAATAATAGTTCGTTTCTTTCGCCTTCGGCCTGGCCGAGGTCTTTATCTCATCTTTGTCAGAGTTGTCTTCCTGTATTCCTAATTGAGCGCCCCTTTTGTTTCCGCCTCGGCTTGGCCGGGGCAGTTTTAGAGTGCGTATCTCAACTGTGTTTCAGCGCTTCCAAGACACTTCGATTGTTTTCGTGAGTATAGTGTGCGCTGGCCGTTACTGCCGCGGTGTCCGCCTTATGAGGGTGATTGCCGCTCTTGTCGGATTGACAGTGGGAGCCGGCGTTGGTTTCTTGATAGAGATTGCCGCTCTTGTCGGTATGACAGTGTGAGCCGGCGTCTGTTTCTTGATAGCGTGTTACGTGGCGTCTACCACTTGGAGTGACTGCGACGGCGTCTACCTCTTCGGGTGACTGCCGTGGCGTCTACTACTTGGGGTGACTGCGACGGCGCTAAT
Source organism: Silene latifolia (assembly GCF_048544455.1). Taxonomy (NCBI): domain Eukaryota; kingdom Viridiplantae; phylum Streptophyta; class Magnoliopsida; order Caryophyllales; family Caryophyllaceae; genus Silene; species Silene latifolia. The sequence goes on along the minus strand of NC_133530.1, from coordinate 2,659,152 downwards.
TTCTTGATGGAGACTGCTGCTCTTGTCGGTATGACAGTGTGAGCCGGCGTCTCTTTCTTGATAGCGTGTTACGTGGCGTCTACGACTTGGAGTGACTGCGACGGCGTCTACCTCTTCGGGTGACTGCCGTGGCGTCTACTACTTGGGGTGACTGCGACGGCGCTAATTTCTTGATGGAGACTGCCGCTCTTGTCGGTATGACGGTGTGAGCGGCGTCATTTCTTGATAGCGTGTTACGTGGCGTCTACCACTTGGAGTGATCGACGACGGCGTCTACCTCTTCGGGTGATTGCCGTGGCGTCTACTACTTGGGGTGACTGCGACGACGCTAATTTCTTGATGGAGACTGCCGCTCTTGTCGGTATGACAATGTGAGCCGGCGTGCTGTTTCTTGATAAATAACTGATGGGAAAAATTTGCTTTGATGGAAGGCTTGGATGGTTTTTCATTAGGTAAAAACATGCGTTGGGGTGTCCACAGCTATTTTGGACACCTCCGCCGCTACATAAATTTTCACGAGATTACCAACGCCCTAATGGCTCATCATAGGCACACCTTCCCGATCGGCCCACTAGTTGTATCCATGAGGTCGCCCTCCCGCCGTAAGGACGGACTTTTTCCTTTTTCGGACTTCTTCGCCTCTTTGAGGGACTGCATGTTGCATCCTCGGGCAGCTATCTGGACGTTGACCACCTCATCCCTCTCGTTTTTGGAGACGAGCTTATGCGCTTCCCCCCGGTCCGAGACATACATCAGTGTTAGGGCCCGGATGGACATCACTGCGTCGGCCTCGCTCAGGGTGACCCGGCCTATGAGAACGTTGTAGGCGGACGAGCCGTCGATGACCACGAACTCAGCTAGGATGTTTTTAGCCGCAGTCTTTTCGCCGAACGTCACCGGGAGTTTGATTGATCCCAGCGGTACCAGGCCGGCCCCAGAGAAGCTGTATAGGGGGTTGGTGCAGGGGCTCAAGTCCTTGATCTTCAGGCCGAGGCCGAGAAATCACTCTCTGAACATGATGTTCGTGTATGCGCCTGTGTCAATCAGGCACCTCTTGACCAGGTGGTTGGATATGTCCAAATTGACTACAAGCGGGTCGCTGTGAGGGGCGATGACCTCTTCGTAGTCCTTTCTTCCAATAGTCATATCGGGGATGTTTGTAGAGGGGATCCCTGAGTTGGGCACAAAGTTGATGGCCTGATATAGCTCGTTCAGGTGTCGTTTGTGCCCATGAGCGGACCCTCCGTTTTCGTTGCCCCCGATGACAACATGAATCACTCCTATCCGCTCGAAGACGGACTTCTTATCTGAATCTATGGCGTCGTCTTTTGGCCTTTTGCAACGTACTTGCCGAGGCTTCCCTTCCGGATCGGTTCCTCTATGGCATTCTTCGGATGGCGGCGATCGTTGGTTAAATGGCCGGTGTGGCCGTGGTACTCACGATCGGCTCGTGTCACCGTCACTTTTTGGCTTGGGGGGTCTCTCCCACTTCTGGCCCTCGTTTTTGCTCAGGGCGAAGACTTCGGCGGCTGATACGATGAGAGGGGTTTTATCACTATACCGCCTTTGGTGGTACGTTCCTGAATTCCACCCGGCGCCCGCCGAGTCCTGTTTCCGGTCGGATCTGTCCGACTGTGACCTATTATTCTCACGGCGTCTTCCATCGGACCGCGACCCGTTGTTGTCGCGGCGTCTTTCGTCCTGGCTGTCCTCCCGGTGACTCTTCTTTTCTGAGTGCTCGCACTACTATAGATACAGGCTATAACAACGGTCAAAAACCGTTGTTATATAAAAAAGCGGACGTTGTTAAAGCGTCCGTTGTAGAAGGTTTTAACAACGGTTAGTTTTCTTACGGAAACCGTTGTTAAAACTATTAAATATAAAAACCCGTTGTGGAAAGTGTGACTCAATTTTGGGGGGAAAGTTATAACAACGGGTTTTAATATACAAAACCGTTGTTATAACTAAAGACAACGGGTTGTTTGTAAATAACCGTTGTTGTTTGTTCTTAAAAAATAAAAAAAAATTAAATTAAATATTACTAGCTATAAATATTAAAGCATCCTACCAACATATTAAAGCATCCTTTACTAACATTCATTAATTGAAACAACATGGCAATGAACCCTAATTTTATCAACAACGAAGAATGGCTTACACAAACGATTGAAGATGATGGGAAGGTTCTCGCCGGGCTTCCCGCCGATCAACACCCATTAATCAAAGCATCCCTTGAACATCAACGGAATTATTGGATTAAGAGGCGTGAAGCAGTCCGGCTTGTCAACAAAGCCTCATCATCATCATCATCATCTTCATACCCTAGTCGGCTGTTACTTACTCGCAACTTGGTCTGCAGCCCAGAGATATGTTGAGTTGTACTCTTCCAACCTTATCTCCACATGCAAGTCGTGTCCTTGCATATATTCAATCTGTTATTGCAAAATATGAAGCCAATGACCCGGAAGTTAGCGGTATACCAGAGTGGCGTGATTGGTGGCAGGTTGAGAAGCGCTTTTTACGCTTAACCGGGGTTGTTCCGGCTTATTATACATCTTTTGATTTCTGATAATTGCTTTAATGTATTTGGTTTAAAATTAAATGAAATGATCATTTTGAAAGTGTTGAGTTATGCTTGTTTGATTTGCTTCCATTTTTTCAACTCCATAGATCTATCATTCATCATCAAGATCTGATTATGGCACAACTTCCTAACATATATGGCACAACTTCCTAACATATATATTAATTAAAAAACAACTCAACCCACACATTAGTATAAATACATTGCATTATCTCAACTAACATGCATTTCCATTATCTCAATATATTCTCCAAACCCTAACTCGCTAAAACATGCTCGATCCGTCTCAAGGACGCCAAAGAAGATGGAAATGAAATAATTAGAAACACATACATGGAAATGAAATAATTAGCAGATCTTTGAACGGAACCTAATGGTCGATAAAAACACATACATTGAAATGAAATAATTAGAACAATAAAATAATGACGATGAAACAAACCTGATAATTACAGAACGTACGTAAAGAGACGATGAAATCAACAATGACGGCGAGAAGATAAAGCGACGATGAGAAAGAGAGAAAGAGACGATGAGAAAGTGTGTGTTTTGTGTTTGTGTTTGGTCTTCTGGGTTTGTGTTTGTGTATTAAGGTTTGTGTTTTGTGGGTGCAGCAGACTTGTGTTTGTGTGGTTTATAGTATGGAAGGTATTGACAACGGTTATTAAACAACAACCGTTGTGAAATATGTTTTAACAACGGTTGTAGAAAACACCCGTTGTTAAATAAGTTTTAACAACGGGTTTCAAAAATAACCGTTGTGATTACTTTTCACTAACTTTGCGCCAATTTTGCGCCAAATTATTAACAACGGTTGTTCATGTGTGACCCGTTGTTAAAACGAATAACAACGGTTTTTATAACCATACCCGTTGTAATTGATTTTAGTAAAATTCGCGCCATACATTCTACAACGTCTATTGTGATTTTCGTGAATAATCGTTGTTAAAGGGGCGTTGTAGTTGCCTGGATTTGTAGTAGTGTCGGCCTCGCTGGGATCTACCCAGGTCTTGTGATAGTCCTCCACCTTGATGGCTTGGTCGGCCAACTTCCTGGCGGCGTCCAAGCCCAGGCCTCCGCTCTTGATGAGCTCATTTTTTAAGACTCCCCTTGGGAGGCCCTTCATCGCGTGGCCGCCACTCGGGTTAATTTCTCGAATCTGCTGGACCTTTCCATCGAACCTCTTCACATAGCTCCGGAGAGACTCGCCTCCCTCCTGTCTGATAGTCAGGAGGTCAGATGTCTCCACGGCTCTTCTCTTGTTGCAGGAATACTGGGCTAGGAAAGCGTCTTTCAGGTCGGCGTAATAGTACACCGAGCCGTCGGGAAGCCCTTTGTACCAGCTCTGAGCCATCCCATGCAAAGTTGTTGGGAAAACTCGGCACCAGACCTCATCAGGCTGTTCCCATACCGACATGTAAGATTCGAAAGCCTCGGCGTGGTCGGTTGGATCACTATCTCCTTTATATGATATGGGTGGCAACTTGAGCTTAGTTGGCACCGGGACTTCTAGGACGTAGGCGTTGAGGGGCTGCCTAACAACGTGTCGAACGACACGCGGCGATCGGCTCCTTGCATCCCTAACCTGGCTCCTCCCCCCGTGGCGGGAAGGACTCCTTCTTCGGCTTAGACTTCTCCTCCAACTCTGTTGAGTCGGACTCCTCTGGCTCCTCTGGGGTATGCCTCGTTCGTGTGGCGGGGACGCTGTCCTCCCACGAGTGCGGGAAGGGCTTATGTCTACCGCGCCCACTTTGGGCTCCCCCGGCGTTTTATTTGGGTCAGCTTCTCCTAGTGCTTCGTTCAAATTTCTCGGAGTCACGTTTTGGGCCCTGGTCTCCTGGACGATTTCCGCCGCTCTTGTCGGCGTGACAGTGTGAGCAGGCGCATTACTGATTAGGTCCAGGAGCATTTTCAGTTTTGCTACGTCAACCACATGTCCCATGATGGTGACCTGGTTGGCTGGTAGCGGCGTGTCGGGTATTATTGGCATTCCGAACTCTGGTTGGATTACTCCGCCGGTGGAGGGCTGCACGACTCCAGAATTGTTGAAAGTGTCATCTTGGTAGAAAGCGGTTTCGTCGGTCACGACTGCGTCTTGTTGCTTCGACATTTTCTTAGCTTTTTGGGTGGGTTTTTTGTTTTTTTTTTTTTTTTTTTTGCTTGGGAATGAATGTGACTAGCTTCTAGTGTCCTTTCCCACAGACGGCGCCAATTGTTCCGGGTGTAATTCCAGAGCGAGTATCGTTACCACCCGTGGCTTGTAGAATAATGTCTTGGGTTGAACCCTTCTTGCCTTTATCGTCCCTCTCGGCCTCTCCTGCAACAATGAACGAACTGAGGGCTTGGCTTTGTGCCAAGCGTACTCACTCCGACGCTCAAGTCAGTAAACTTAAAGGATTAAGCTGTGTTACTTGGCTAGATATGTATTGTAGAGATAAGGAGATATTACCGGATGAATAGTGTGTTTAGGTTAAGTTGTGGGATCCTCTCCTCAAAGAAGGTTGAGGAGTATTTATAGGCTTTCACCTTTTGTCACGTAGTGGCCAAGTGGCTAGCGGTGTGGAAAGACCGTTCTACTCTCTCCGGCCGATGGACCTATGGCGGGCCGTAATGACGGGTCTTGGATATGAGTACGCGGGTATGTGTCCCACGGCGGGTTGTCGCGCGAGACCACTGCTAACAGCCGATGGGTCAGATCGGCTAGGTTTGTCTAAGTCGTTGACTTGCTGTGGATATCTTTGACCTTGCTCAGTGTGTTGACTTGGTCAGCGGTGCAGAATATGCCCCATCAAATACAATAAATAAACTAAGAACAATAGGGCCCAACTAATACTAACCTTATTATTTTATATCTCGCACGGCCTCTGTATTTTTCAATGATATGTTGTCAAATTAGATTTTATCTTGTTTCACTTTAACTATTGCGCATATTGTCCTCGTTCTTTAGATCTAAAGTTATATATAAGTGATCAAGTTTTGAAAAGGGACATATCATATAATTGGGCCAGAAGTTCCAAAAGATTTAGGCCTTCTTTTTTTTTGGATGAAACTTATCTGATCGATCTGAATCAATCGAATCGAACTTATAGGATCTCGAACTAAACTTATTGGATTCGAATCAACTTAACTTATAGGATCTCGAATCGAACTTATAAGATCCGAATCAAACTTATAGGATCTCGAATCGAATCAATCAACTTATAGGATCTGAAGTGAACTTAAATTAAGTGAGGTATAGGATCTCGAATCGAACTTATAGGATCTCGAATCAATCAATTGAACTTATAGGATTCGAACTCAACTTATAAGATCTCGAATCAATCGATAGGATTCGAATCGAATCAACTTATAGGATCTCGAATCAATCAACATAACTTATAGGATCTGAAGTGAACTTATATTAAGTGACTTTAAGTCCAAAAGAACAGGGCCTTATTTTATAAAGATGAGCAAATATGTCCATATTATAACTTTGGTCTGAAGTTCAAAGTTTTGAAGGTGTGTGATAACTTTAACACCGTTTCATCATTACAATACATTCATATGTAAATATAAGTGGCCAGAAGTCCACCGAGATGATTTTATAAATTGCAATTGAGTTTAGAGCGGTCTTTATGAATGGCAGATTTATTTGGGAATTGTTTCTTGTTCATCCGAAGTTGAACAAGATAATTAATATTGAACGGCAAAATTTCTTTCAACTAGCTCTGTCCATTCCTTATATGAATCGTACATTTTATAAAGACTCGGGTCAAGGACATGGCATAAGAATAAAGCGAGTGATGAGGCCTTTAGTAAGCCTAATAATGTGGCCTTTGGTGAGCCAAAGTTTTTCATTGAAAGGAAATAGGTAATGAAAAGTCATGTGGGACTCATATACACTGGAAATTCAATATGAGAAAGGAAAAATATTATATAAGAATTGAAATTTTAATACACGCATTATGACCCGAAGTTCATAGTGTTGGAAGCTGGAACTATGCCCAGAAGTCATAGTGTTTTGTTTGGTATGGACGACAGTGTTTATTTTAATTGGCAGCTGAAGTTCACTTACGACCTGATGCTTCTCCTAGACGCAAAATAGTTGAATCTAAAGAGTTTGGGGGTGCCAATACGTCCTTACAAGATAGGACAAAGTGGCCAGACCTGAAAGCACTCAAGAAAGTGAGTTAGTACTGTCTGTAGTTGACTGCGTTGATTTTTGACTGCTCTTATAAAATTTGTTTTCCTTTTATAGCATCCTACACAAATTGTAGCTTAGTCGGGTACATACCATCGATAATATGTGCTGTTCTTGGTATTATGGGTCTACTCTAGGTGACTCGACAAATATCAAGTTTAATGTAATGCATTTGCGCGGTCTGCGTGATTTGTCCTAATAATTGTGCCTACTATATGCAGCCATCCATTTTTTTATGCCTCCGTTCTATTCCTTCAAATTGCAAAAGCGTTTGGCACTTTGAATATGCACTTGCTCTAGTGAGATGGACTTTATGTGAAATTCTTCCATTTGATCATACATTAATTAAGACCCACTTATCATCCACTAATAGCCACCACAAATAACCGGGATAAAGGAAACCGTACACATAGACACACACTCCTTAGTCCTTATAATTATTAGGTCCTCTAGTGAGACTACAAAACTTGAGTATATCGGTTAAATAGTTCGTAATCCCTTAACTTGGTTAATATAATTTAGCTCATTCTAGTCCACTTCAGTTTAATTCAACTCAATTCAGTTCAATCTAACTTATTTCAACTCTATTTATCTCAGCAAATTTCGATTCGCTTTAGCTCATATCAATTCAACGATTCAGCTCAGTTCAGCCCAAAAAACAAGACCTTAATGGTCTAAGTAGATTTATATTAGCGAATAATGTTAACAAAATACGTTTTAACAGGTCTTAGTAGTAGGCTTGATTATTAAACTAAATTAACATAATTAAGAAAGAATGTTTTATAATTAGCAGATTAGACAATTAGATTATTTTTATATATAAATTGAATATGATGTTATCAATTGAGACCCTTATTTTTTTTCGACTTAGTTTCAAAACAGATCAAAACAGATTTTATGAGATCGATCTAAAAGAACGAGCCTAAATCTCTCTAAAATAAAACGGATCCAAAAACATACAAGCTGACACTTGCTAAGTGGACTCCCCCTCATCGGGTCATCCATACATATTACATACCAACAAATCATCACCCCCACGATCTCCAGAAAATAACATCCTCCTAAACCCTAGACCCTAAACCCTCAAAAATGGTGAACCCAACCCCAACCACCACCACCACCACCATCACCACCACGAGCGACACCGAAAATGCCAACGAAACCCGACAATCCAGTCCTACTTGTAGTCTATAAACGACTCCGTGCTCAGCATAAAAAACTCAAAAATGAAAAATCCCTCTCCGACGGGGAAATTCCAACGGACAACCAAATCAGAATATCTAAGGTTGAAGCAATTGTCAAGGAACTCCATACGGTGTTTGGATACAATTCTCCCCAATTATTTCTGATTGTTTTGCTTCTGATTGTTTAGAACCTGACTCAAGTGCCTTGCAAGGAGAAGTTTTATCTACTCGTTATCTTATTATCATTGTTGTCAGAATCGCGATTCGATCCAACGATTCTACGATTTTACGATCCAAAAATGCTTGACCGATCCTGGATCCTACGATTCTATCATAGTTGTAGAATCTTACGATCCTATTAATTTGAAAATTTCTAGAGATGAGATCATAATACGATCCTACGATTTTACGATCGTACGATTCGATTCCATAATAAAAAAATTAATATATATTTTTATATAATGACATCGTAAAACCCAAATTTCGTGCAAATTGTTCATACAATGATACTAAAATCATTAATTACCAATGTTTTATGAATAAATATTTATAAATAAGTGTGTTGATTTTCAATTATATGTTTTTAACAAATAAAAAATTATATTTAGTGAGTTTGTAGAATCTTGCGATTCTACGATCCGATTCTACCGATTCGATCCTATCCTCCACATCGATCCAAAGTAGAATCCCGATCCTGACAACATTGCTTATTATAATAAAATAAAATTGAAAACAATAATAATAACAATAATCTTTGCAAAACCAAACAAAAATAGCAATATTCGTGACAAAATATTAATTAACCGTGGCAAAAATTTAGTAAATTGTGGTCACATAACTATTAATTAATAAAATATTTTCTTACAAGTCTCTTTTGATACACGATACCATAAACTATCCATACATAATCTGATCCAAAAATCATCTTATCCAAATTAAAATTAACCAAGAAAAAGACTTTTTATTTAAGGAATACAAACTGAAGTAAATGGTAGTGGCGCCTAAAAATTTCGTCTGATTTCAATTGTAACACCCACGAATTTTTCATTTTGACATTTATAAATTATTTAACCATTCAATTACTTTATTTTATATTTTTAAATTATTTAATTTAATTAGTTTCGTTTTAAACATAAATTTTATAAAGTTACATTTTTATAAGCTTGTCTATATAAAAATAAATATTTTCAGTGGAATAGTAGTAATAGAGATAATAATAATAATAGTTTTCCGTCTTAAGTTAATATGGACTTGAGACATTTTCCCGTCTAGCATAAGACCGTCACAATTACTTGTAAGGCTAAGTTTATTTTTCGACCAATCAAATCTTGACAGCACTCATACTACTCACCTCACACACTCTACATTTATATATATATATATATATATATATATATATATATATATATATATATATATATATATATATATATATATATATATATATATATATATATAGATTCGGGATCCTATGAGAACCAACAAGATAATGAGAACCATGAGAACCACTCATATTAAAACTATTTTTCCAACCGCCTCTCTCAATTTTCTATCAATATGCGTTTTACTTAGTCTCTCTCCTCTCCTTCATCACGCTGTCCGCGATAAATCCTATTTTCTGTGATTTCGAGCACCATCAGTATGATTTCGATCAAATTAGTCCATACATCCGACTTCAATTTTGCTTCCTTCTTTATTCTTGCTGCTTTCATCATCGATTTTTCCTACTTCGAGCAGATTACAATTTAGGTAATTCCTCAATTTCCCCATTTCTTTCTTATTCCTCGCTTTTTATGTTTGTTATGATTCAAATTAGTTGACTAGGCTTGTATTCCTCATTTGTAGGATTTTCTTTTATTTTGTTGCTTTCAAATGTCGTTAGATAATTTTTGGAGAAAAAATTATCAACAGCCCTTAACTCTGACTTGTTTCTAGATTGTAATGCGTCCGTGTTAATAGTGCGTCCGTGTTTCTAGATTGTAATGCGTCCGTGTTTCTAGATTGTAATGCGTCCGTGCACCAGCGCTTTTTTTTTTTCCAGGGTGTCATTACAAAACGCATGACAATAGAAGAAATGGCCGGAATGGATGTTTTATGCGGTGACAAAACCGGAACTCTTACCCCGAATCGACTCACTCGTTGTGACAGAACCTCGTCAAGGTACACTAGCGCTTAGAACAAGGATATGGATAAAGATACTATAATCTTACTAGCGGCCGAGCATCGAGACCGGAAAATCAAGATGCCATTGATACTCGCTTTGTAGTTAACATGCTTGGTGATCCAAAGGAGGTAATGAGATGATAGCGAACTCGAGACCTATCAACCTCTTGGGTGGTTTTTCTTTTTTTCTTCTGAAAAACTCTAAACCTCCATTTACAGTTTACATTTTCTCTTCTAGGCTCGTGCAAAAATCGAGGAAGTTCGTTTCTTGCCTTTTAATCCAGTCGACAAACGTACAGCTATCACTTACATTGATGCTGATGGTAATTGGTATAGGGCCAGTAAAGGTGCCCCTGAGCAGGTATGCAACTCATTAAATCTCCGTAAATCTTGTTCAAGTTATTTTAGATGCTGAGAATCCAGTTTTGCAATGAACGCAGCAGAATCTATTAAGTCGTAATGTTCAAGACTTTTGTCATTCCTTAGGGCAGACAGAATGCTACTATTCCCTTTGGTGCTCTCCGTTTATTGATGTTGCACCCTTTAGTCTGACAAAGAACACATTGCCTTGTAGATGCCATCAAAGGGCCTCCGATTTATGAATTGAGCTACTAATAGTAATATACCAGAACGGTCTGATTTTAAAGAATACCCCAGACCGGAGAAGTAAAGATGAGATTGTTCTGAAGCAGAATACTGTAACTCATCTGTGATATTCCGAGCATAATCATTTCACATTAATGTTCAGTTTGCTCCCTCTTGTTTTCCAGATTCTGGCTTACGCGATTGCTAGAGAAGTCCATAGTATAATTGACAATTTTGCTGAAAGAGGACTAAGATCATTAGTCGTTGCCTTGCAGGTATAGAGTAAGAACTCGGAAGTTATCTTTTGAAAAATCCATTGTCAGAGTTTTTTCTGAATCTAGAGCTTGATTATATAACAATGACTTAATGCGTCATTTGACTCTAAACTATATCGCTTCAAGGTGAATCTGGTTGGAATTCGTACATTAAAGCATTGTAAAAGGAGACTAAACTTGTTATAATTGCTTTCACAGAATATCCCTGAGAAAAGAAAGGCTAGTAATGGAGACCCTTGGACATTCTGTGGGTTGTTGCCTCTCTTCGATCCCCCAAGACATGATAGCGCTGAGACCATTCGTAGAGCTCTTAACCTTGGGGTTTGTGTTAAGATGATAACAGGTACTCCTCTAATGTTACTGTTAAAGCTTTCAGGATATGGTTGTGTTTGCTTCTTCATGAAATAAGGTTCTATGTACATCAAATAAGGTTCTATGTACATGAAATAATGTTCTATGTGCATGAAATAAGTGTTAAATGGGCATGAAATAAATTTATATGTGCATGAAATAAGGTTCTATGTGCATGAAATAAGGTTCTATGTGCATTAAAAAGTTATTCAGTTGAATCAGTTGGTTATATTATGATACTAATTACCATTGGTTAAGGACATTAGTTTCATATGTGCATGAAATAAGGTTCTATGTGCATGAAATAAGGTTCTATGTGCATTAAAAAGTTCTTCAGTTGGATCAGTTGGTTATATTATGATACTAATTACTGTTGGTTAAGGACGTTAATTTTATATGTGCATGAAATAAGGTTCTATGTGCATGAAATAAGGTTTTATGTGCATTAAAAAGTTCTTCAGTTGCATCAGTTGGTTATATTATGATACTAATTATTGTTGGTTAAGGACATTACTTTTATATAGGCATAAAATAAGATTATATGTGCATGAAATAAGGTTCTATGCGCATGAAATAAGATTCTATGTACATGAAATAAGGGAAATGACTATGAAGGAGATTTAATGTATTAACCGGCCTTTTTATGTAACTACAAGGCATTTTAGTGTATCTATTACATATCTTACTAATATGTGAGAAACATTTCAGGGTACTTATGTTAGTTTTTTTGTACTCGTATTTGTTTAGTGTATTTTAAAGGCTATTAGCTCAATGGTAGAGCAATGTGCAAATTTTGCACAAAGGTATGGGTTCGAGTCCCATATAGCCTATTAGATGCATGAAAAAGCAACCTATGTGCATTAAACAACCATGTACATGCATGAAAAAGTGTCCAACTTCCTCATCTTTTTTTGTCTTTAGATCCTTGATAAGAAGTGGAAATAGGATTACCAATTACATTATTTCATTCTTAGAATAAAAGAAAGATTTGGTATTTCATAGCCAATATGGGAGTCGAACCCACATCTTGTGCATTGCACAATGCTCTTCCATTTGAGCTAATTGACTTTCAAAATAAGTAAAACGTAAACATTCAATCTATTTTCCTTGCATAAGGCGAAAATAAGAATAGAAAATGTGTACCCATTTGGAGACAATTTCATATGTATCATTTCATTCAAAACCTTCAAACTCTCGTCCACTAGTCCAATCCGACAGTAACCATGGATGCGAGAAGTGAAGGTAATAACATCAGGCTGAAGCTTAAGAGAAATCATCTTTTCATACATAGCAGACGCGGAAGCTATGTCCCCCACCTTGCCAAAACCATCAATAAGAACATTGAGCGTTGTGGTGGTAGGTCTAATACCAATGGTCAACATTTCTGAAACAAAGCAAGGAAGCCTCATCCATCCTACCAAGTTTACAAGAAACCGATATCATACACGTATATGTTACAACAAAGAGGCGTAATCTCATTCCTCGATCTAGCTTCAAAAACCAACTCTCGAACCTTATCTACCTTCTTCACCTTAAATAATCCATCTATCATAGTGTTATAAGTTATAATGTCTGGTAACAAACCAAAACCTCTAATACCATTGAACAATCTTATCGCCTCATCCACCTTTCCAAATCCTACAAAGGCCTCTAATCAATATATTAAAACTACAAACATCAAAGCAAGATTTCGATACCATCTCCTCACTAAAGAAACTAACAGCGTCATCTACCCTATTACTCCTAACCAAACCACTTAAAAGTACGTTATATAAATACGAATCCACTCCTCCCTCGCGACATTTCACTCCACCAAGCAATTTTCGTGCAACATCAAACCTACCCACTTAAACAAACAAGCCAACCAATTGACCCAAACCCGAACAATCCAATTCACACCCATCAATTATCATCCAATCAACAACAATTTGAGCATTATTATGAAAACCCATCTGACAAAGTGACCTCAACAAGCAATTATAAGTGTCAAAATTATGAATCATGCTAAATCTAACACAGAAAACAGAGAATGAATGAGATGACAGCTTTCCAAAGCAACAGCATTGCAATCAATGGCAATTGAAGAATATATGATCATGAACTCCCTTCGTTCCAATCATTTATTTACTTTTGATTAAAATACGAATACGAAAAAGGTAAACAAATGATTGGGACGGATGACGAATCAAATGGTAGGTGATTTTAACTATTCAGCACAAAGAACACGGAATTGATACATCATCTAAACATCAAGCTAATAATTCAAATTAAATAAATCAAAATATAACAAAATAAAGGGAGATCAATGCAAATCATACAGAAATAAATCAATAATTGAAGATTATATATTGGAAAAAAAGAGATCTTACTTTTCCACCAATAATAAGCCAGCAATCTTTCGTAACATTGTGCTTTGATACATCCTCAAAGGTAAGAACTTTACGATCTGCTGACATTTTCTGATGATGCTAATCAAAAATTAAAAAGATGGTAAAAAAATTATTAAAAATAATTATCCTCGACTGTGGAAGAGATACATATGATATAACTTCGCGCCAAAAATTCCACAGGCTAGTCATACTATGTTGGATTCTAACGATTATCTCATTGGATGTTATTTGGAACCTACTTCGTCATTGAAAGGTAAGCATTGTGGCTCTTGACAGTCAGTGGCTTAATGGCTTTCAGTCTCCCAATCATTGTTTCCTTATAAAAAAAAAAGCTCTTGCCAACAATGACTCGACATAATAGGAGTCGAGCCAAAGCGACCTCGAACTCGCACATCTCCAAAGATGTGCATCTCCATTTGCGGCAAAAAACGAAAGCAAGCTAGCGATTTAACACCTAAATCAAAGATCAAATTCTACTCGGATAAGGCCTGAAATTTTCGCCCAATAATAGACTCAATTCGCTACCAGAAAATGAGAGTAACATCCTCTGAAAGTCGACCATAACTTGAACTAATTGAACCCAAAGAAAGAATTTCTCAAACCCTAATTTCACAAATTCGACAACTTGGTGCAATTAAAAAAATTAGGGATTAGAAGGCACCTGAAATTGGAGATATGATGCCAATTAAACCCTACTTGAATCAATTAGAACACTAGCCACACTCAGATTCGAAGCAATAATTGCGTAGAAATCAACTCGAAGCAGCAAAACGGCACCGAAATTGTGACAACAAATAAGATTGATATGGATTGGGTTTGTTGCGGTGGTCGCTACAAAAGGGGGACGGCGGAGGTGGAGATGAGGATGGGGGTCCTTGCGAAGTAAGAGAGACGGAGCTCGAAAATATGGTCTTTGGTAGAGGTGTGCGTCGCGGCGACAAATAGGGGATGATGGTCGAAGAGAGAGAAGAAATATGAGAGAGCAGGGAAAATTGGGAAATGAATTTGTTTGGAGGGGTTAGGGGATGCGCGTCGACTATTCTATTAGATTAAGGTGGTTCTCACGGTTCTCATTATATGGGTGGTTCTCACTGGATCCCGACCCTATATATATATATATATATATATAATCTTAAACAGATGCGGATTAAAAATTATTTAAAATAAAACTGAGATTCTCATTGATTATGAAATACGTAAACAGGAAGATAAGAAGGACACGAGAGCTTAAACATATACAACGAAGCAAGAACTAAGAAGAAACACATGCGGATTAGAAATTATTTAAAATTAATACTTAAAAAAAAAAAGTGTTCTTCCAAGACGAGCGCAAGCAACCCTAACTTCAGGTAGATGCTCAAGAGGAAACGTGGGTTCAAGCTAGATGTCATATTGTTGGTATTGAATCACATGTCTAGCTTCTTTTAAAGTCTCAACAACTAGGAAGCCATGAGTGTTGAGATACCTGGTTTTGCTACCAATCGCAACTTGTAGTTGATAAGCTTCAAATTTGGCCTGTGTTAAACCATGGATTAGCTTAGCTTCGTCTTCCCTTGCTGAATTTAGACCAACAGTAAAGTCTTCAATCGCACCTTGATTTGCAATCAAGATAGATTCACACTTTTTGACTTCGACAACCTGAGAATTCACCAAATCAGATTCATGCATTGGTTGAGGAAGAACATCTCTATTTGGGGAATTCTCCATTTTGAGTGAGTGAGTGAATTTATTATTATTATTATTATTATTATTATTATTATTATTATTATTATTATTATTATTATTATTATTATTATTATTATTATTATTATTATTATTATTATTATTATTATGGATGCGCGCAGCTTTCATTAAAAGAAAAATAAAAGTTTACATGAAATTGGTGGGGAGCCGAGATACAATCTGGGCTCCCACACCCTTAGAAATAGCAAAGCTAAGTCTAGTAGGAATGTCCAACACAACAAAGTCGGTAGGAATTGAAAGCTTACCAATTTGAACCATGATATCCTTGAGAATCCCATTCGGAGACTTGATTGTCCCATCGGCAAGCTTGACTGTAATGGAAGTGCAGGTTAAGCTTGAAATATTTAACCACTTCACAAGGGCAAGTGGTATGACACTCACACTTGCCCCTAAGTCACACAAAGCACTATCCACCTTTTGGTCACCAACGGTACAAGGAATTGAGAAACTCCCGGGATCATCAAGTTTGACGGGAATTTCTTTAGATTTGACCACATTGCACTCCTCACTTGAGGCATCAAGCTCATGGCTACTAATGTCCACTCTTCTAGAAATGACTTCTTCAAGGAATTCGGAGTAACAAGGCATATCCACCAAAGGTGGATTGGAGGCTTCCATTTTCTTTACCAAGTCCATAAATTTATCATACCTTGAATTATCATTGACCCCTTCTTGCTTGGCCAAAGAGTGTTCTTCTATCATCACCATCTCTTCTTCTTCCGGGTTCTCCTCAACCTCTACCATCACATTTGGTAATTTCACAATTTCTTCAAGCACAAATTCTTCACTCATAGTGGTTGGTTAAGTCATAATCATCTCTCCCTTACCCAGGTCAACTTCAACATCCAAGCTTGTACCATGAATTGTCATTATTTGCTCAAGCACATAATCTCCCATGCTCTCTTTTTCGGGCTCATGGTCAACTTCATGAAATGTTTTCATAGCCATGGAAAAAGGAGTAGTGTATGATAACTCCTCTTGACTTGGCAAATCAAATGACTCTTCTTTTTCCTCTTCAACTCCCACCATGATAGCATTAACTTCCTTTGACTTCATAGGGTCCCTTGGATTTTGCCCTTGTCTTAGAAATACACCCGGTGGTTTTTGAGAACTCATGAGAGCTTGGGAAGCCAATTTAGCTTCAAGACTCTTGATTTGTTGTTAGGTATTACTTGTCAAATCCCCTATCAACTTCACTAAGTTGTCATATTGGGCATCTCCCAAGAAATTGCTTGCTTGAGGTGGTGGCTCTTGATTGGAATATTGGTTGGCAAGTGAGAAAGGAGAGTCATGGTTGTACCGGTTTTGAAAATTCGAACCTTGGCCTTTGTAACGCCCCGTAATTTCGGACCGTTAATATATTTCAAAAATGATTTATTAATCAAATAAAATTTGATATTTAAAGTAATTAAAGTAAAAATAATTCAAAGAAATATAATTTTATTATATTTTGAAGAAAAGTATTTGTTTTGATAGTTTTGAAATGTTTAAAAATAGTTTAAACCGTGTAAAATCTTTTATTTCGAAATAAGGGCGTATCGGGGGGAAAATGACAATTCGTTTGAACGTTGGGTAAACGAATTTGGAAATGGGTCGTATGAATACTCAATTTTATTGTAATCTCGTGTTTAAAGACTTTGGTCTTGACGGAATTTGCGTTTGACTTACGGATTTAATTATTATTGAAACAAGTCAAACCCGACTCGTAAAAATCCCGACTAAAAATCCCGCACCTCCTTTCCTCCTTTCCTTCCTCCCTTACGCGGACCACACCTTCCCCCTTTTCTTTTTTTTCTGATTTCCCCTATCATCATCATCATCAACATTTTACCAAAAACACCATTTTCACATTCAAGCTTAAAATCGCCATAAATTCTTCGTTACTAGTCCGTTTTTCGCATAATTTACCTTTCCGGAATCCCCTCGCCACGATCTACAACTTAGTATGTTCTAATTTCAGTTTTCATTAAGTTGTTTTAAGACCAAATTTCGGAATTTTCGGTTTATATGCTTATTTTTGTGTTTTAATTGTTTATTTAGGTGAAGAATTGGAGGACGAGTTCGGGGACTCGTATATTATAGAGGATAGCGGCTAGTTGTTGTTAGGGTTTCGGTTTTGAGGTGCTAATTGCTCATTTTCTAGCTTAAGGTAACATATTTCGAGTTACTCGACGAAAGATCGTCACATGTTTTTGATTTTTGTATGTTTGGTGATTTTTACTTGAGTAGTAGTTTTCACATGATAAATTTGTTGTATGCATGTTTAATTTGTGCCTTTTGTTAGTTTAAATTATTAAAGTTGAATTGGGGACGATTAATTAATTTTCAGACGGTCTCTTACTAAACAAAGATGGAAAAATAAGGTGGTGTAGGGGGACGGGCAGCAGGCCGTGGCAGGCCCGTGGCAGGCCCACGGCTAGCCCACGGCTGCCCGGGTTGGTCCGTGCTTGTTTTGCGGTTTTCGTACAATATTGGTCATTTTAGGTTGAGTAATGTTATAACTAATATAAGTAACAAAGGGGTAGTATTTTGAATTGATTCATACTAGTAATAAAAAGTATGTTAATGATAAAACTATGCTTATGTTAATAGTTATCACATGTTAGGATAGTTTACAAAATGAATTTGTAAATAATAGGCTCAAAATGAATTTTATAGCGATAATTATAATGTTTTGTTGATTGTGCTTGAAAACCCGAGCCTTAGTCCCTTTGATGATGCGATGTCGATTAATTGAGTGATTGGTCGACGCAATTTGACCCGTACACTTCGCAGGTCAGGGTTGCGGGTAAAAATTCGGTTGAATGAATTAGATAATCGGCCTTTTTCTTGTTTTAGGCCATTTATTATATCTCTATTTCACATGTGTAGTTAGTTGAATTTAAATAGCTTCTTATTTAGTTAGTTGAATTTAAATAGCTTCTTATTTTGTAGTAATGGCCCTAGATTCCCCTAAAGCCTTTAATATTGTTAAAATTGCTAGAATTGGAAGTTACTATTGAATTCTTATTGAGGAACTGTTGGTTTATCTGCTGAATAGACATTTATATAGCTTTCACATGATAGAATGTTAGAATTTATGTTGGTAAGTAGGACTTTTTGCCCTCTTAAAGTTAAGTGGGTGTCTTACTTGACTTGTGTGGTGAGTCTTGGGTGGTGTGGGCTAAAATATTCAAGCTGGGACTAGCTGGGACTAGGTCCTAGGTGAGTATTTCGGCCTTCATCATAGATAGGTCTTTATAGTCTCTGACGAGTATATGTTCACTGCTTGATAGCCTTTGTGTTCCTGACTAGTGGATTTATATCCAAGTTGGGGCATGACCTCAGGTACTAATTTTGATAGTATGGGGTCAGCTTAAGTACTAGCCAACCCTTCGGTGGTGTCCTTAGGGTACTCACTTCACTTTGTTTTAAAAAAAGTTGTGGGTCTTGGGTGCGGTGGTGTGTATCCGCATGTCTAGGTCTGCGCAGATTTTAGGCTAGGGTTGTGTTGTCTCTTGGCCATGTTTTCTTAATAGTAACCGCTGAGCCAAGATACCGGTTCGATTACCTTCCCTACCTCGTGGTATAGACTCGAGTTACAAAGTGACTATTGACGGTACTAAGAACTTATGCCTGTCTTTGATATATTGCTCTTTCTTGTTTGATGATTCTATGAATCATAGAAGGTGAGATGCAAGCCGGCTATGGTTGATAGAGTTTGGATTACAATTTGTTATATGTTTCACATGATAGTCTAGTTTGGTCAATTTAGGGCTCATATGTTAGAATATTGGATAATTGATTTATTTATCATCTTGTTTACATGTTTTACTACATGTTACATTAATTTTGACGATTCGTGGCTGGGAGGACTCGAAGTTACTCCCCACTGAATTGTGGCTTTCGTGTTTGTATAAAATGCGATTGACAGGTTGTTGATGCTTAGTTGGGGTCACAGACGAGCTAGTGAGCAAGGAACCTTGGACCTAGTTTTGGCTATTCTATTAGTAACCCTTTTATCTTTTGGTTTGTATATTATTTGAAGGGACATATGTCTCCCTTTTCTATTTTGGGTTTGTATCATTCTACTTTTTATTTAGCTATGGCAAAGTAGTTCATCAACTTTTGCAGGGTTTTGGCACCCGCTTCTGGGAATGTTGGACTTCTTGAGTTGGATTGGTTGTGAATGGTTTAGTTAGAAAATTTTTTGAAATTGCAGGTTTTTGGATAGTTGAACCATTTACAAACATATCCTACCAGTTTTTCCGTAGAATTTACGCATTTAAGTAATTAGATAACGCTAAATTTTAAGGGTGTCACAGTGGTCAAAGCCTTGGTTGAATCTTTGATAGTTTTGATTGAAATTTTGGTCTTGATAACCTTGGTTGTACCCTTGCTCTTGGTACCCTTAGTTGTACCCTTGGTCAAAACTTTGATAGTTTCCGTTGCAATTTTGATCTTGGTACCCTTGATTGAAGCCTTGATTGGCTTGGTTCCCTTGGTTTCCTTGGTAAAAGTCTTGGTAACCATGGTTGAAGCTTTGTTGATTCATGTTTGGCTTTGTGGTGGGTATTTTTGTAGGGACTTGTATGTTGTGAAATGATTTTCAAATGGGTCAATTGTGTTGTTTGGTTGTTCTTTGGTAAAGGTTTCTTGGTGCGATTGGGTGGATGTGTTGGCTTGGTTTAAAGTTGCCAAGTCGGAATTCTCAATCCTTGCTAAGGTCCTTCTTCTTAAAGCTCTAAAGAGCCTTTCCGATTCCGAGTCACTAAGCAAAATATTACCGTTTCCTCTAGGCATATACTTCAACAAACCGTTAGTCTCCTAGTGCTTTGATGCACTAGGGATAAGCAATAACACAATCACTCTACAAGAAACAAGCAACTACTCAAACAAGCAAACAATAACACTAAAACTAAGCCTTAAGACTCTAACTAACTAAGTATAACCTAACGCCATCCCCGGCAACGGCGCCATTTTGATATAAGGGATTTGTCGTCATTTCCCAATCAAAAACAATTTATAAATTACCCAATAAAAGTAGTATTTATTCGGGTGTCGAACACAAAGATGGCGGGGGTGTATACTTAGTCCGTTTAAGTCTTAATTTAGTCAAATAAAAATAAGAGGTTGATTAATATAAAACTAAGATGCAAACTACGATAAATGACTAAACTAAATGAAATTGCTTTTTTAATTAATAAGGGGAAGCTAAGGTCTTTGGGTTCACAAAGGGCAATTAGGGGGAGAAACAAGGTCTAACAAGAGAAGGGTAATAATAGTGGTCAAGGGTTTAAGACTAATTTCTTAGTCACCTTAAGCTCCTCAATAAGTTGTCACTTGATCGAGATGAACTAGTTACAAATAAAGCATAAAGACTACCCAATAGCATGAGCACCAAGACGGATCGAATGCATCAAAGAGATGTTCTAACTTTCATTAAAACTCATCGATAAACACTTCTAAAATTATCTAATAGCACAATGCACCAAGGTAAGCCAAACATGTTAATGAAATGTCCAATTTTCATTGAGGCATTTCCACAAACACTTCAAATGCATTAAGAGTAGAAACCACATAATCACCCAATTCAAAAGGTTAACAACCCAAATTCATCCCCTTAATTACCCAAATTCCCCCTAGACCCTAGATTAGACTACTCACACATGTTCATGGGTGAGAAATTAACAACAAATTGCAACAAAACACAAGTAAACATGATAAAGATTACTACTTTAGATGAATAATGATTAAACAACATAAGAAATGTAAACAAATGAAGTAAATGTAAACAAAAGATGAGAATTATACCAACTAAGAGGAAAGGAACAAGCTTGGATAATAATGGAAGATGAATTTCTTCTTGTCTTCCAAATACAACCCAAATGACTAATTGTATACTAATGAGAAATGAAGAACTTGGATAAACTAAGGAAGAATTAAACTAAAATTAAAGAAAGACTACAACTTTTTATTGAATGAAAATGAGAGAGGAAATATTAGGGTTCTACAATATTTGAGATGAGGATGAACTAAGCTAGTCTAATTCTATTCTAATTGGTAGTCTATTTTCTAATATCTAGTGTAGTAATGTGTTTTGAGAGTGGAGCAATATATAAGCCCCCTCTAATTCCCAGCCAAATAATCCTAATAAAACTAAGGAAAAATGGCAAAATACTACCTATTAAAGTTCGGTTTTTTTATTTTACTACATATTATGTTCAAAAGTACAAACTACTACCTATTAAACTGCAAATAACCTCAGACTACTACCTAATTGACGGAAAACACAACTAATTCGTCCAATCTCACGTAAGATTTGCTTTCTTTCAATTTTTCTTTTCTTTACTTATCCTTTATACCCATATTACCCTTCTCGAATTCACCATAATCATTCAAAACACAACTCTCCCTCCATTATTAGCTTCTTCTTCTTCAATCCATTTCTTCTCTCCTCCATTAAAGGTAAGTTTTCTCTCTCTTAAACTTAACACTTGTTTCCATTAATTAGTCTCCCTCTTCTCTGCCATTAATCTGCTCCGTTCTTAACAATTAATCGGTTACTTTTTTTTTCTGATTTTTTCTGGGTTTTGTTGGAGTAGATCTGGAATTCGATGTCTTTAAGAAACTCTCACTCACATGGCTCATGTCCATTAACATGTCACTCCATGGTAATACCTCATGCAAAAGAAAGGATGTGTATATGACATCCTACGAATGGACAAATGGGGGTGATTAATCAACAAAATATCAAACAATGTAAACATCAACTTTAATTAATCATGGAATTTTAAGCCTTTAATCAATAACCAACAAAAACCCCCAAAATGATTATGCAGTTAGGGTTTCAAGAACAATGTGAACTGTTTCAGGAAAAATAACAAGATAAACAAGTGAAAAATAAAAGTAACTGGCCTGAATGTATGATGGGAAGCTGCTATCCAGGATGATGAAGACGAAGAAGACGATGAGTTATGGTGATGATTGTGGTTTACAGTAATTTGAAGAGTTAGGATTAAATTAGAAAATTTGAATGGTAAATGTGAGAGTGTGAGGTGGGTAATTGGGGGGAGTGTGTTAAGTAAGGGTAGAGTTGTCATTTTACAAGCTCCGGCAACTTATTTGTACCGAATTCGCACTTTCCGTCAAAAAAGTAGTATAATATATTTAGTTGTAGTGTTTTGGGTGGTATTTTGCAGAAATAGACTTATTAGGTAGTATTTTGAAAATTTCAGACTTTAATAGGTAGTAGTATGCAAATCGTCCTAAAACTAATAATAATAATTGTTCCGGGTGTAATTCCAGAGCAGATATTTGTTACCACTCGTAGCTTGTAGAATGACGTCTTTGCTTGAATCCTCCTTTGATCTCTCCTGAAACGATGAACAAACTGAGGGCTCGGCTTGTGCCGAGCGTACTCACTCCGACGCTCAAGTCAGTAAGCTTAAAGGGCTAAGTATGCGTTACTTGACTAAACGTGTATTGTAGAGAGATAAGGAAGATATTACCAGATGAATAGTGGTTATTAGGTCAATTTTTGTGGATCCTTTCCTCAATGAAGGTTGAGGAGTATTTATAGACTTTCACCTTTTGTCACGTAGTGGCCAAGTGGCCAAGTGGCTAGCAGGCGGAAAGACCGTTCTACCCTCGGCCGATGGACCTACGGCAGGCCGGCCGAGGGGTCTTGGATATGAGTACGCGGATATGTGCCCCGGCTGGCTGGTTGCCTGGCCGAGACCCAGGTGACAGGCCGATGGATTGCATCGGCTAGACTGTCTAAGTCATTGACTTTGCTGTGGATACCCTTGACCTTGCTCAATATGTTGACTTGGTCAGCGGTGCAGAATATGCCCCATCAATTTGCCCCCAGCGTAGTCTATGCCGTGGTATGGGCTCCGATGTATGTTGAGCGTATATTCTGCGTAAGTATTTTTGCAAATTTTCTTTCCTTGTATTTTGTACAACTTTGGTAGGTTGTGTTTTGGCTTATCCCAATGGGGACGGCGTCGTCTGCATTCTTTTCACCTGTAACCTGTTATTATTAATAAGAGTTCGTTTCTTTTGCCTTAGGCATGGCCGAGGTCTTTACCTTATTTCTTTTACTTGCGCTTTTAAAAGTTGAGCGTCTCAACTGTATTTAGCGTTTCCACTTTGCCTCTGGCTTGGCCGAGGTCTTCTCTCGTTTTTGTCTGAGTTGCCCTCTTACGTTATTAATTGAGCGTCTCTTTTGTTTCCGCTTCGGCTTGGCCGAGGCAGTTTAGAGTGTGTATCTCAACTGTGTTTAACGCTTTTAAGGTATTTTGATTGTTTATCAATCGCTGGCCGCGATCGCCGCGGTGTCTCCGCTTCGATGGAGATCGCCGCTCTTGTCGATGCATTTACAAGTATGAGCCGCGTATGTTCCCGGATAGCGTGTTACGCGGCGTCTATCACTTGGAGTGACTGCGACGCGCGCCACACCTCTGGGGTGACTAGTAACGTCTACTACTTGGGGTGATCGCCACGCGCTACATTTCTTGATGGAGACCACCGCTCTTGTCTATGACGACAAGTGAGCGCGTTCCTGGATAGCGTGTTACGCGGCGTCTACCACTTGGAGTGACTGCGACGGCGCCACACCTCTGGGGGTGACTGCCGTTACGTCTACTACTTGGGGTGACTGCCACAGCGCTACATTTCTTGATGGAGACTGCCGCTCTTGTCGAGAGGACAGTGTGAGCCGGCGTCTGTTCCAGGATAGCGTGTTACGCGGCGTCTACCACTTGGAGTGACTGCGACGGCGCCACACCTCTGGGGGTGACTGCCGTTACGTCTACTACTTGGGGTGACTGCCACAGCGCTACATTTCTTGATGGAGACTGCCGCTCTTGTCGGGAGGACAGTGTGAGCCGGCGTCTGTTTCTTCATAACGACCGCCGCTCTTGTCGGTATGACAGTGTGAGCCAGCGTCGGCTTCTTGGTAGAGACTGCCGCTCTTGTCGGGAGGACAGTGTGAGCCGGCGTCTGTTTCTTCATAACGATCGCCGCTCTTGTCGGTATGACAGTGTGAGCCGGCGTCGACTTCTTGGTAGAGATCTAGCTCTTGTCGGGAGGACAGTGTGGCCGGCGTCGTTTCTTCATAACGACCGCCGCTCTTGTCGGTATGACAGTGTGAGCCGGCGTCGGCTTCTTGGTAGAGACTGCCGCTCTTGTCGGGAGGACAGTGTGAGCCGGCGTCTGTTTCTTCATAACGATCGCCGCTCTTGTCGGCATGACAGTGTGAGCCGGCGTCGGCTTCTTTGGTAGAGACTGCCGCTCTTGTCGATATGACAGTGTGAGTCGGCGTATGTTTCTTCATAACGAGTGACTATGTGGAAAAAGAACGTTTTGTTGGGAGACTTGGTCGATTTTACATTTAGATATAAAAAATGCGTCGGGGTGCCCACAGCCATTTTGGACACCTCCGCCGCTATACAATGTCTACTAGCTCCCTAATGCCTTTTCAGTGGCGCTCCTTCCCTGTTAGCCGTCAGTCGCGTCCATGAGGTCGCCCTCCTGTTGTAAGGATGAGCTTTTCCCCCTCTCTGATTGCTTTGCCACTTTGAGGGATTGCATGTTGCATCCTCTGGCAGATACCTGAACGTTGACCACCTCGTCCTTCTCGTCCTTGGAGATGAGTTTATGCGCTTCCCCCCGGTCCGAGACATACATCGTTGTCGTCGGGCCGGATGGACATTACCGCGTCGGCCTCGCTCAGAGTGACTCGGCCTATGAGGACGTTGTAGGCGGACGAGCCGTCAATAACGACGAACTCAGCTAAGACATTCTTAGCCGCATTCCCCTCGCCGAGCATCACTGGCAGTCTGATTGAACCCAGGGGTACCAGGCCAGCCCCGGAGAAGCTGTACAGTGGATTGGTGCAGGGGCTCAAGTCCTTGACTTTCAGGCCGAGGCTAAGGAAGCACTCCCTGAACATGATGTTTGTGTAGGCGCCTGTGTCAATCAGGCACCTCTTCACCAGGTGGTTGGATATGTCCAAGTTGACTACAAGCGGGTCGCTGTGAGGTGCGATGACTCCCTCGTAGTCCTTTCTCCTAATAGTCATATCGGGAATGTCAGGGGCGATCGCTGTGTTGGGCACAAAGTTGATAGCTTGATACAGCTCGTTTAGGTGCCGTTTGTGCCCATGAGTTGACCCGCCGTTCTCGTTTCCCCCGATGACCACATGGATCACTCCTATCCGTTGAAAGACGGATTTCTTATCTGAGCCGCTGACGTCAGACTTTTGGCCTTTGGCCACATACTTGTCGAGGCTTCCCTTCCGGATTAGCTCTTCAATGGCATTCTTCAGATGCCGGCAGTTGTCAGTGAGGTGGCCGGTGCAACCGTGGTACTCACAGTACTGGCTCGTGTCGCCGTCTCCTTTTGGCTTGGGAGGCCGTTCCCACTTCTGGCCCTCGTTTCTGCTCAGGGCGAAGACCTCGGCGGCCGATGCGACCAAAGGGGTTTTATCATGGTAATGCCTTTGGTAAAACGTTCCCGAACTCCCCCCGGCGCCCGTCGAGTCCTGTTTCCTGGCAGATCTATCAGACCGTGACCTGTTATTGTCACGGCGTTTCTCGTCGGACCGTGACCCGTTATTGTCACGGCGTCTCTCGTCCGAGTTGTCATCCCGGCGGCCTTTCTTTTCTGAGGGTTCGGCCTCGCTGGGGCCTACCCAGGTCTTGTGATAATCTTCCACCTTGATGGCCTGGTCGGCCATCTTCCTAGCGGCGTCTAGGCCCAAACCCCCGTACTTGATGAGCTCGTTTTTCAAGTCTCCTCTTGGGAGGCCTTTCATCAGTGCGAAAGCCGCCAGTTCGGGGTTGATCTCCCGAATCTGCTGAACCTTGCCGTCGAACCTCTTCACATAGCTTCGTAGAGACTCGCCCTCCTCCTGTTTGATAGTTAGGAGGTCCGACGTCTCCACGGCTCTCCTCTTGTTGCAAGAGTACTGGGCTACGAAGGCGTCTCTTAGGTCGGCGAAGCAGTATACCGAGCCGTCGGGGAGCCCCTTGTACCAATTTTGAGCCATCCCATGCAGAGTCGTTGGGAAGACTCGGCACCAGACCTCATCGGGCTGTTCCCATACCGACATGTAAGACTCGAAGGCCTCGGCGTGGTCGGTTGGGTCACTGTCTCCTTTGTACGTGAACGCCGGTAACTTCAGCTTAGTTGGCACGGCGGTGTCAAGGACATAATCACTGAGTGGCTGGCTGACCACGTGTCGAATGACACGCGGCGATCGGCTCCTCGTATTCCTAGTCCGGCTCCTCTCCTCGTAGCGGGAAGGACTCCTCCTTCGACTCGGGCTTCTTCTCCGACTCTGCTGAGTCGGACTTCTCTGGTCCCTCCGGGGTGTGCCTCGTCGGTGCTGCGGCGACGCTGTCCTCTCACGAGTACGAGAAGGACTTATGTTTACCACGACCACTTTGGGCTCCTCCGGCGTCTTGGTAGGGTCGGCTTCTCCCAGCGCTCCGTTCAAATTTCTTGGGGTTACGTTTTGGGCCCTGGTCTCCTGGACGGTTTCCGCCGCTCTTGTCGGCGTGACAGTGTTAGCTGGCGTACTCCCAATTAGGTCCAGGAGCATCTTCAGTTTTGCTACGTCAACCACCTGTCCCATGATGGTGACCTGATTGGCGGGCGGCGGCGTGTCTGGTATTATCGGCATTCCGAATTCCGGTTGGATTACCCCGCCGGTGGAGGGCTGCACGACTCCAGAATTGTGAAAAGTATCATCTTGGCAGAGTGCGTTTTCTTCGGTCACTACTACCTCTTGTTGCTTCGACATCTTCTTGGCTTTCTGGGTGGGTTTTTTGTGTTGTTTGGGAATGAATGTGACTAGCTTCTAGTGTCTTTCCCCACAGACGGCGCCAATTGTTCCGGGTGTAATTCCAGAGCAGATATTTGTTACCACTCGTAGCTTGTAGAATGACGTCTTTGCTTGAATCCTCCTTTGATCTCTCCTGAAACGATGAACAAACTGAGGGCTCGGTTTGTGCCGAGCGTACTCACTCCGACGCTCAAGTCAGTAAGCTTAAAGGGCTAAGTATGCGTTACTTGACTAAACGTGTATTGTAGAGAGATAAGGAAGATATTACCAGATGAATAGTGGTTATTAGGTCAATTTTTGTGGATCCTTTCCTCAATGAAGGTTGAGGAGTATTTATAGACTTTCACCTTTTGTCACGTAGTGACTTGTGGCTAGCAGGCGGAAAGACCGTTCTACCCTCGGCCGATGGACCTACGGCAGGCCGGCCGAGGGGTCTTGGATATGAGTACGCGGATATGTGCCCCGGCTGGCTGGTTGCCTGGCCGAGACCCAGGTGACAGGCCGATGGATTGCATCGGCTAGACTGTCTAAGTCGTTGACTTTGCTGTGGATACCCTTGACCTTGCTCAATATGTTGACTTGGTCAGCGGTGCAGAATATGCCCCATCAATAATAATAATAATAATAATAATAATAATAATAATAAAGGGTGAGAGAGGTGAGAGAGGCGATCAGCGTTTAGGGCTTTGCGCACGACATCACCCCGCCGTCGGCCACCTCACGTCGCCGCCGTCATCTATCATCACCGCCGGCAACCTCACGTTGTCGTCGTTCCATGCGTGGGTGGTGTTTTCCTTTCTTTGCCGTTTCTTTTTAGGGTTCTGTCTCTTTTTTGTTTTTGTTTTTTCGCTTGCAGTTTCTGATCACGACCGTCTGTTGCCGGCCGCCACTGCTCATCACTGTTGCATTTTCGTCCTTCCCTCGTCGGCCACCTATCTTTGTCGGCGGTTTAGGACACTCATTTGTCGACAGTTTCGGGTTTTCGGTGTTTCGGGTTTTCGATATCGTTGTTTGGTTTGTCTGCTGCCGTTCGCCGGGCATTCTTGCTTCGTCAGTACACAGGCATCGACGACGACGCTGTCTCAGGTGGTTGTATTCTCGCTGTTTTCCCTGTTTTTCTTTTTTTTTCCTTCCTGTTCTCGTCATTTTTTTTTGGGTTGGCTGCCGCTGGGTCTGGTTGGCTCTTTTGTCGGTGTGGTTACCCAGGGGGGTCGTCTGCTGGTGGTTGTGAGTTGCTAGGTCACTGTCGCTGGTTTTTGCCGCTGCCTAGTCACGGTTCTTGCTGTTTTCAGCCGCTGATACAGTAGGTTAGGACTTCCACCGTGTTTAGGTTGTCGTGGGTTGCCTTTTTGCGGGTTGCTGCTCTCTTTTTCCGGTGTCCGGCCATTTCAGCCGCCTCTGCCATTGTGGTTTGGGGTGGTTGTGTGGGTGTTACGGGTTGCGGGTGCTGCGGAGTTTTGGGTGTTGTCCTCTTTGAGCTTTTAGCTGCTTGTGCGTGAGCCTGGGTAGTGGTTTCCGTTCGGGTGGTTGTTGGTGGCTCTCTTGTTTTCCGTGCAGGTAAGAGGTGTGTTCCTTCATGCCTGAACTTGTACGGTACCATTGTCCTTTTTCGAGTCTTCATGGATGTCGGGATGGTTTCGGTAAGGGCCTTACAAAGGCAGCTTGGCAGAAACATTTTCAGGATCGACATTGTCATGACGGGGCGTTGGACCTTACGCGGCAGACTCTTTCTGATAGTTTGACTGTTTATTCCAACGCCGAGAGTTCTTTGAGACGGATGGGGCTCTGGTTGTGTGGGGTGTGTTTTATGACCCGTACTGTTAGAGCTAGATGTCGGCATAATCGGGGTGATATTGTGGAGCATCCGGGGTGTGTTGATGGCATTTACACCTTCCATATTCATGGTATTCCGAGACCTTTGGCTCCTTCTACTTCGGTTTCTTCTGATGATAGTGTGGAGCTCGTTCAGTGGTCTATATCTTCGCTGGATCGTTTGCTGTCTTTGGGCCTTCGCACTGTGAAATCTATTCCTCCTAAGTGCCGTCTTGGGTTTGCTCGGGCTTTGAAAGGGGCCTTGGATGTGGTGTTTGATGCCCCTAGTGATCTCTCCCGCTGGGTTCGTTTGCTTGCTTTACCTCTTTGTTTGCTCAGGACTTTCGCTCCTCGGAGTAATCATGAGTGTCGGACTGCTATTCGGCGTCAGCATCAAGAGGAGAGTATTGCCAGGGCTATTCTTGCTTGGGGGACACCTGGGGGAGGTTTGCAGTTGTTACAGGAGTGCTTTGATGAGGGTCCTTCTACTTTTTCTGTGGACGAGGATCTCGATTTGAGTGACCTTAACCTCCGCCAATGTCGGCGGAAGATATCAGATGGCCATTATACTGCTGCTGTCCGAGTGCTTTCTTCCTCTGGGGTCGCCCCCTACTCCGATGCCACTCTCGTGGCCTTGCGTTAGAAGCATCCTGTCGCCCCGCCTCCTTCATTGCCTCCTCTGTCTGGGGATCATCATCCTCTGGTTGCCTCTTCCGCGGTGGTCCTGGATATGATTCGTAGCTTCCCTCGTGGTACTTCTTGTGGGAGGGATGGTTTTCGTGCTCAGCACCTTATGGACTGTTTGAGTGGCGCTGCTGTGGCTCTCTCCGATGATTTGATCACTTCTATTACTAGGGTGGTTAATCTTTTTCTTGAGGGTCGGTGCCCTCTTCCTCTGGGTGAGTACATCGCTAGCGCCCCTCTCACACCACTCGTTAAACCGGGCGGTGGAGTTCGTCCTATTGCTGTCGGTACGGTCTGGAGACGGCTTGTCTCTAAGGTTGGTGCTTCTATGGTTGGCCCGTCTTTATCTTCTTATTTTGATGGGCTTCAGTTCGGGGTGGGTGTGTCCGGTGGAGGAGAGGCTATCTTGCATGCCTTGAACCGCTCATTGAGGCTCGGGGAACAGTGGGGCTTTCTATGTTGCTTTGGTTGATTTCGAGATGCGTTCAACCTTGTTGACCGTTCGACCATGCTTCAGGAGGTCCGCCGTCGGTCCCCGGCTCTCTCCCGTTGGGTGGAGTTTTGTTATTCCAGCCCGGCCCGCCTTTTTTATGGGGAGCACTGCTTGTGGTCTTGTCAGGGTGTTCAGCAGGGTGATCCATTGGGGCCTTTGCTTTTCGCGTTGGTTTTGCATCCCTTGGTTTGCAAGATCCGGGACACTTTTGACCTCACTTTGCAGGCATGGTACTTAGATGATGGCACCATTGTGGGAGATACTTTGGAGGTGGGGAAGGTGTTGGACTTGATTAGGTTGGATGGCCCTCGTTTTGGTTTACACCTAAATGTCTCCAAGACGGAGGTCTTTTGGCTCTGTGAGGATCCACGGAGCCGGCTTCCGGGGTTTTCCCCACTTCTATTTCTCGGCCATTGCGCGGTGTTACGGATTGGGAGGACTCACAAGACTTGTCCTGGTTTTAGCAGTGAGATTGTGGCGACGAGAGTAACTAAGACCATTGAGTTGATGGACTTGGTTGCGAGGATTGAGGACCCGCAGTGTGAGTTGCTTCTTCTTCGAGCTTGTACCGGTATATCTAAGCTCTACTTCTCTCTTCGTACTTGCTCCCCTAGTGTTTTTGGGTCTGTCCATCTTCCTTTTGACGCCGCTCTGCGTTCTAGCTTGGAACGTATTGTCACCGCGTCAGGGCCGGGTTTTGGGGATTGGCAGTGGCGCCTTGCTACTTTCCCTTTTCATCTTGGTGGCCTTGGTGTTTATGCGGCCGGAGATGTTTTGTTCTATGCTTTTATTGCGTCCCCGCTTGCGGTCTGCCGGTTTGCGGGCTAAGCTCCTCGCCCTTCTCTTGTTGTAGCCGCCGGCCCCGCTTTTGATGATGCCGCGCAGTGTTTATGCGACTACGAGGTTCGATATATTAGGTCGCCCTAGTGAAATTGCTGCCCCCAAACTTATGAAGAAATTGGCGGACATTTATTTCACGACGGTTGCTCTTGCCTCGTAGTCTGTTTTTCTTTTGACACCTCGCCAGATCGCTCTATGGCGGTCTCGGCGGGTTCTCACTCCTCGATTGGTTACGTGCGGTTCCTATCTCGGGGTTGGGGTAGACTATGAACGGAGGACTTATCGTAGTGTCTTTGGGGTATCGTCTGGGTGTTCCGTTATTCTCGGTATCTAGGCCCCGTCCCCGCTTGCTCTCGGGTTTTTTGGGGATGTTTTTGGGGACCACGCTGTTTCTTGTCTTTGGTACGTGGGCGTTAAACATCGGCATAACCTTGTCCGGGACACTCTCTTCGACATCTGCTATAGATCCGGTATTTCTGCGGGGAAGGAGGTTGATATCGGTTTGGTTGATGGGCATGGTGGCTCTCTTCGTCCTGCGGATTTATTGCTTTATTCTTGGGACGGGGGCGTGATGTGTGCGTCGACCGACAGGTTCTTCACCTTTGACTCGGGCGGGTTGGCGATTTTGTGCTTGGGCGGGTTGTCGCCGATCTTTGCTCGGCGAAAGTGTGCTAAGTATGGGGATTTGTGCGCGGTAGCTGGTTATGGTTTCCTACCTTTCTCTTTCTCTTCACTTGGGAGTTGAGTTCGGATCTTTGTCACCTTGCTCAAGCGGATCCGAAAATTCTCGGTATCTCGGATGCTTTGGGGCTCGGGTAGCCGCTTACATTTTTACTCGTATTAGCTTTACTATTGCTAAGGGTGTGGGAGCCCAGATTGTCTCTCGGCTCCCCACCAATTTCATGTAAACCTTTTATTTTTATTATAATGAAAGCTGCGCGCACCCTTTATAAAAAAAAAAAAAATAAAAAAAAAAATATAATAATAATAATAATAATAAGACTAATAATAAGACTAATCTACCAAAAGAAGACCCACGACACTCAATTATCTCCACAAATTATAAAGCAAGACAAAAGCAAAGAGGGCAAATGAGTAAAAACGAAACATGAAATCAAAGCAAAAGGGCCTCCTGCCGGTCAACCGGCGGCCGGGCTGGTCACCGGTAGCGAGACCATTGAAGCAAGAGGAAGAATTAAATGTTTGTTGTTGTGTGCCGGTTGAGCTGCTGCCGGGGCATCGGTAGAATAGACAAAGTTGATGCGAGATTTTGATTTGGTGCGTTATGCCGGTTCGTCGGCTGCCGGTTGCTATGCCGGTAGCGAGATCTTCACAAAAAGGAGGTGAAAATGATGTTGTGCCTACCGGGGCACCGGCATGGAGCAGTATTGACTTCAAATTGACCCGGTTTCGATTTCGACTTTGAATAATTCAGTGATGGTGCGTGCCAATGGTGGAGATGGTGTTTATTGGAGGTGCGGCTGGTTGTGGTGCCATGGACGGAGGTGAGTGATGGTGAATAAGAATGGTGGATGGGTATGAGTGAATGGTGGAGCTGCTTTCGGGTTCGAAACCGAGTTAATTGATGAACACGGTGGTGTGTCGAGGTGAGGGAATGTTGGTGTATACAGGGTTGTGAGTTGTTGCTGGTGGTTTCATTGCGAATGGTCGCTGGTGATGATGTTTGAATGGAGGAATTGGGTAATGGGGATGGTGGTTGAGGTTGTGCGACAGTGGTGGTACAGGCTGGTTCAGAGGAGCAGGGGTGTTGAAATGTTGTCGGGTTTGATGGTGGTGCTTGTTGCGTGGTGAAGGGGAAGTGCAGCCGTGGTTGTTTTATGCAGGAATGGTGTTGATATGAAACACGATGGTGATGTAGGCAGGGATTGAAGGTGATGATGATGAGTGTGAATAGATGATGATAATGAAAGTATGATTAGTGATGTCGTTGTGGCTGGTACTTGTGTGAGCGTTGGTGACGGAATGCGAGCAGGGTGGTTGTTCGAAAATGGAGGTGATGGTGGAGGTAAGTTGATGGTGGTAATGGCGAAGTGATGGTTGAGGAGGTGAACTGGTTGTTGTTTCGTGAATGGAGGTGAGAGTATGGTTGCAGATTTGAAATGGTTGAATTGGTGATGACGGAGGGCAGTTGTCGTCGCATTGAGAAACGGAGCAGGGGACTAATGGAGTATGAATGACGATGATGACTGGTGAATGATGGTGAAGAGGGGGTATGATGGTATGACAACGAAGGAAGCAGGCTTTGTAAATGGTAGTGTGTGTGTGACTGCGAATTGAGTTTCAATTTCAAAAGGTTGACCGTGGACTTTGTCTTGCCATTGCTCCTCTGTTTTCCTCCCTTTGACCCGTCTTCATTTCTTTACCATTTGACTCCGCTTTGACCCGCTTTCACTTGTTCGGCACCTACAAATATTAAATAGACAAAAGCAGTAACTAATTCTTGAAATATGACATTATTCATATTATTTATAATTAAAATTAATAATTACTAATTAACAAATAAAACGAGCTACAAAACTAAATTCCGACATATAAATATATTTATTCGCGATAAATAGAATTAAACTATTAAATACTAATTAACTAATAAAACTAATAAATGAGCTATTTAAACATTTAACGCACACAAAATCGAGTTGAATAAGAGTAAAAGAGCGGGGTAAAAGCTATCAAAATACTACTCATCAATGTCCTACTTAAGACCCTCTCTTAAGTTTCACATTATCTTAGGATCGCAAGAATCTAAAAAACTCAAGATATGTATTGAATACATTCCTTCTAATTGAAGAAGTGGGTTTTAGATTCACTCGCTATATATCTCATAATGAAACACAATCCCTAAGAAGATCCAAATAGACTTAAGCATTTCAACTAGTGCAAAACTCTTTGCCACCAATCAAGCTTTGATATCTAACAATTCACTTGGAATTTATTTCGGATTTTCATGGCTCTAAGCCTTGTATTGAGTTGTGACTTAACCACTCTCATGTAAGTCATATGTTCATTACTTTCCAGAAGTAACTTGAATCAAACAATTTCTTTGTAAGTTGTAAGCTCTTTGCTTTCTTAAAAGTAACATGAATTCATCATCTTCAACAAGTGATGAATTTAACCTCCTAGGTTTCGAAGAAACAACGTCATGTAGCCAAGAAAATACAGTTTCTTGCGACATACAATTTCATACAATTTTTGACACAATTCTATTGTGGCTCTTGAATATTTTCTCCCACTCTGTCTTCTAGAAATAAACTTGTATTCTAGAAAGACAGCTTCACGAGCCACAAACCCGTTGTACTCGTGATTATTGTAAGAAAAATGAGCATTTGTTTCTTGTGAAAACTTACAAACATGGTACCTTACTTTTTCATATCTCATATGAATCGATTTAGATTTAGTGGAAAAATAATTTAGACAAAATGATAAAATCCCCAAAGGTGTAACTTGATTGAAGTCCAAACCATATCGAATAGCGTTTGATTTCTTTATCCAACCACACATTATCCCATAATGCGTGTTAAGAGAGATTAACTTGCGATACTATATCACATTTTCTTTGGCTTATATCAAAGTCTTCACTTTGATAATCCCATCACGACTAAATCGTGATTCTTTGAACTCTTTGAACTTCTTCAAAGATTTCTCTTTGTACCTTATTAAGTGAACACTATAGTATCCACTTTAATTGTCGGTAAAATTAAATGATCAACCTTTTCTGGATCAATGATTTGCATTCTCAATTTACCTTTTCAACCAAAAAGCATGAGAAATCTTGCTTTGAATACAAGATACGCATATACCATAAGATTAACAATCTAATGGTTTCAAGAGTACTCGGTAACTCTTTGCGTTTATCATTCCAGAATTAAAGTTTTAATCTTGGGATACCAATTTGAGTCTTGTATCATCTACATGATATATCATTCTAGTTTGGTTTTTAGAATATAGTCACCTTGATAATGGGCTAGCCATACATAAAATCGTGGTGTAAATGGGTCACAAAAGTGAAACCTCTTTTGCATCATAACAAAATTATATTCTTATTTAGAGTTTATGTACTTAATAGTCGTAATTAAGGTACAACTTTAAACCCAAAACTAGTTTGAGTACACAATGACTCTATCTCTCGACATTTTTTACGCTAGTCGTCATATTCCAATCATCCTATGTATCGAATACAATGATGAAAACCACCACCGGTTTCTAATATTGACGAAGTAGTACTAGCAAAATTTATATCAATCAAATAATCATTTATAGAAGAAAGTCTTATTAGATGTCCCACAACTAACTTGCTGATTCTTCAATAATTTGGGGTAGTTTCCTTTCTAGCGTTCAACAATTAAGACAATGAAAACTTTATCGGTCGGGATTGATAGGTGTAGTATCGTTATTCTCAATAACTTCACTTTTATCATTACCTTGTATCAATTCCATCCTAATTTTACTTCTTAGAACCTCGTCCTTTTCTTAACGGTTAAGAGAATGCTCTCACTCAATTCAATGAGTCTTTGCTTAGAGAAGCAAAATTGAATTTCATGAAGACTACTCTTCATTCGTTCGTTTAGTCTTAAAGCTTTCATTGAAGTGGTTGATTTATTTTGGTCAATTACGACTTCTAACAAATCTAATTACCAAATGATTTAACGTTTCAAAGTACTTAATTCGATTAAGCACATGAAAAATAATCCATTGTAAGTAGATATGTTAGTCAAGAATCAAAAACCCTTTTGATCATGATCAATAACTTCCATCTATTTTATGACGGATATTATCCGCCACAAATGAGATTTTGTCTTTGGATAATTGCCATACTCATAAAACATCACAATGTGGAGTCTTAGGCCCTAGGGACATCCTCTAGGCTTTAACATTAATACTAGCTTATACATTAATTCCTCTATTTTATTGAATTCATCTTAAATTAATTAGCTTTATGTAAGGCAAAGAAGGGAAAGAGTGTGATAATGAGACTTATTAATCAATAGAATGGGATTCGACTAAGAAAGACCCGCTCTCTCTCTAAAAAAACAATCAAAAAAAAACCTAATTTCACTTCGCTGCTCCGCCGTCACCACCATCCTAGCTTGCCCACCTTCATCTCGCCCTACCCGATCGCCGGAGATGGGATTGGCCCTCTGCCTATCTCCGGCGATCCGTCACATCCCTTTACTTATTACCCCTCTTCTGTTCAACCTTGTTTCGTCGCTTATCCCTTACAACCGCCGGTTCGCCTTCTTTCTTCTTTCGCCGGCGATGTGTCCGTCCTGACCTATCTCCGGTGATGGTTGGTTTGCTGCTATTTATCTGTTTAGCTCGTTACCCCTGCTTTATACCTTCGCCGTTTTGATTCTTTTGACCCGAGCCTGATTTTGGTCCATCGTTTGTTTTTATGGTGGCTCTGCTGGTTTGTCTATCTTGCCGGCTGGCTGTTCCCGTCGACCCTGCTGATTGCTTCTCTGTCGGAGCTGGTCTTTACTTTGTTGAGTAGTTGGTCTTTTCAGCTTCTCGTTACTTCGTCTGTCTGGGGGTGTTTCCCTCCTTGTTGTTCCCGTCCCGTCGGTACCTTGTCCTGTCACCGCCGTTGTCCGCATTCAATTCAAGGGTGATCCCCCCATTCCCCCCACCCCTGGGTTGTTTGTCCTGTTTAAGAGGTTGTCTGGTTGTGTCCTAGTGTTTGTATCCCGTCTGTGCTTCTACTTCCGTAGTGGCTGCTCTTTGGGTCCGACATGGTGATCCCCCCATTTCCCCCACCTGTCGTTCCCTCTGCCTTTTCCCTTTTTCGACTAGTGTCGTCCCGTTTATTAGAATGTTTTTCTGTTGGCGGTGGTCCTGGGAGGTGTCCCTGGTGACCTGGGTTGCTCTTTGGTGTTTTGTTATGCCTAGTTGTCTTGTTGGTGAGTCTTCGCTCCTGGAGGTTGCAAGAGTGTCTTTGACGGTTCTGTTTTGTCAGTCGCGGTTTGAGGTGTCGAGGCATGCTGGTTTAGCTGTTTTGGTGGTTGTGGCTGTTGAGTTTGTTATGGGGTTCTCCTGTTGGCTGTTGGGTTAGTTCTCTTTCGTTTCAGTTTGGTGATTGGTGAAGCTGGGTGTAGTGGTCTTTTTTGTGTCTGTTTTGGCTTTGTCTTCGGAGCCTCAACTGGGTTGGTTGTTTCGAAGGTGATTGTCCCGAATTCGAGTTCAAGGTTGTTTGTTTTGAAGTGGGTTCCAGTATGAGTATGAGATGTGCTTGGTAGGGTGAGTTGGGGTCTGGTAATGCTGTTGGGTGGCCCGGTTGCGGTGGTCTCAACTTCTTTGTTCTTCATGAAAGGGTTGGCTTGGAATTGTAGGGGTCTTAATGATCCACTTGCCCCTTCAATCCCTAAAATTAGAGCAATTTGTAGGTCATTTCATAACAATTTAGACTTCGTTTTCCTTTCTGAAACTAAGTGTGATGTACGATCAGTTGATGTTCTTTTGCGCCCGATGGGTTTTCTCGAATCTGCCGGGTGTGATGCTGATGGGTTAAAGGGGGGGCTGTGGGTTGGATGGAAAAGTAGTTGTAAATTAGAATGTATCTTTTCCAGTCGCAATCTTATTATCCTCTTGGTTAATCAATGTAAAGGTTGTACGTGGTATTTGTGCTGTGTTTACGGTGAACCTGATCACTCTAAGCGGGGCGCTGTATGGGAATCTTTTACCTGCCATCTAAATTCCTTCGACAAACCTTTCTTGCTTTTTGGTGACTTCAACCAAGTTGAATTCTCGTCTGATAAGTTAGGTGGTAGTGATAAATCAATTAGAGGGGCAAACTTATTTTCCTACTGGAAGAATTTACACTGTCTGATGGATATCCCTTTCAAGGGACCTAGATTCACTTGGTGTAATAATAGGGACAATCCTCATCGTATTTATGAAAGGCTTGATAAGGGTTTTGCTTCTAATGATTGGCTCTCTTTATTCCCTAATACTTTTATTAAACACCTGCCTATTCAAATTTCGGATCATGCACCTATTATCCTTGATACAAATATGATTCTCCTTACCAAGAAGAAAACTTACAGACTAGAGGCTTGGTGCTTTGATCATGCTGAATGTAGTGGCCTGGTTAAAGATAACTGAGGAAGGACTGATAAGGGTGATGCTTCTCATGCTCTTTTGTCAAAATTATGTCGTATAAACAACGCGTTCAGAGTTTGGGCTTGTAACAAAAAAGATGAATGGGGTCTAAAGTGGAGTGCTTTTGATCAAGACCTGGAGTCCTTTCTTCTGGATATTGAGAATGGTGGTGACACCATTAACTACGAGTTATGTCATAAAAAGCTGATGGAATTCTCTATTGCCGCGGGCACTTATTGGCGTCAACGTACCAAATTGAAATGGAACTGTGAGGGTGACACGTGCACTAAATATTTTTTCAATTGGGTTAAAGGACGATCTGGTGCTAATCTTATATTGGGTATTAAGAAGGAGTCTAATGAATGGACTTTTGATATGAAGGAAATTGGTGGATTGTTTAATACATACTTCTCTAATATCTTTAAGCCTGATGTTGGGTCTGAGTGTTTTGAAGGTTACATAAATAATTACGGTTATTTATTTGATAATCTTAAGCGTAAAGTGGGTATGGAGGAGAGAGCCAAGTTGGGCCGCTTATACTAAAAAAATGAAGTTCGTCAGGCTGTGTTTCAATTGGGTCCCCTAAAATCTCCGGGTCCTGACGGGATTCCTGCGGCCTTCTACCAGAAGTATTGGTCTATTGTCAAGAATGATGTTATTAGCGGAGCTCTCAATATTCTCAATTCGGGTACTGTTCTTAAGGATTTTAATAAAACCTTTATTGTCCTTATTCCAAAAAATGATTGCCCTGAGAGAGTTGGGGATTTTCGGCCGATTAGCCTATGCAATGTTATTATGAAAATTGTCACAAAGTGCATAGCTAATAGATTGAAAGGGGTTATGGATGATATGGTCAGTCCATTTCAAAGTGCCTTTGTTCCTAATAGAAGTATTGCGAATAATATTGTTGTTGCCCAAGAAATTATTCACGCCATCAATCATAGGAGTTATGGTAAGAAGGGTATGATGGCATTAAAGGCTGATATGAGTAAAGCATATGATAGACTGAACTGGAATTATATAAGAGGGGTGCTTTCTTACTTGAATTTGCCAGACTCTATGGTTCATCTCATTATGAGTACTATTGAAACTGTCTCCTATGAAATCCTTATTAATGGTGCTCCTATGGAAATTGTTGAACCTTGCTGTGGGATTCGGCAAGGTGATCCTTTATCCCCCTATATCTTCGCGCTGTGTACGGAAGTTCTCTCCCAAATGATTCTCTATGCCCAGGATTGCAATCTCATTAAGGGTATTAAGATTTGTAAAAACGGTCCGGAAATCTCCCACCTTTTGTTTGCAGATGATTCACTCTTCTTTATACGTGGTGACTATGAGAATATGGACTTTCTTATGAACCTTATTGTTGAATATTGTGCTGCCTCTGGACAATGCCTTAATAAAGATAAGTCCTCTATTCTTTTCAGTCCAAATTGCTCACTCATGATGGTCAAAAAGTGCTTGACTGACTTTATACTTGCTCCTAAGCATGATCTTGGTAACTATCTTGGCTTACCAACGAGTATTGGGTCTTCTAAGAGGGAGCTTTTTAAATTTCTTGTCGAAAAAACTAAGCGAAGGCTATCCTCCTGGAATAATATTCTTCTTTCTTCGGCTGGTAAATTGACTCTTATTCGTTCTGTTCTCTCTTCACTATCCCTTTTCTCTCTATCGGTATTTCGCATACCGGTAAGTGTAACATCAAAACTTCAGTCTTTGATGGTGCATTTTTGGTGGAGTGG
This sequence comes from Silene latifolia, assembly GCF_048544455.1. Taxonomy (NCBI): domain Eukaryota; kingdom Viridiplantae; phylum Streptophyta; class Magnoliopsida; order Caryophyllales; family Caryophyllaceae; genus Silene; species Silene latifolia. The sequence goes on along the minus strand of NC_133530.1, from coordinate 2,619,180 downwards.
AACTAGAACTAATAAGTCTATTCATTGGTGTAGTAAAGAATTTCTTAGTAGGCCTGTGGGAGAAGGGGGCCTTGGTCTTCGCAATATTGGTTGCTTTAATCAAGCTCTCCTTGCTAAATCTGCTTGGAGAATCTTATGTGATCCGGGTAGTCTTATCAGTATGGTGATTGGTCCCAAGCTTGGTATCCAAGATGATATTTTATTCCAGAATCGTTGGAAGGCTCCCAATGCGTCGTCATGGGCTCTCAAAAGCCTTGTCTGAGGTTCCGATCTTATCTACAATAACATAGCTTGGTCAATTGGATCCTCATCTCGACTTAATGCTTGGAAGAGTAAATGGATAGAGGGTTGTAGTCTTCATGATCTTTGCGGGGATTCTTTTGACGTTCCTATTGGCTCCACGCTCTTGGTAGGTGACCTTTATGATAATCACAGAAGATGGGATCTTTCCTCTCTTGGTTTCGATCCGGGTGAGGAAGTTACAAAGAAAATCCTTGCAACTTATATACCGTGTCAACCCTTGGATGACTCCTTCTATTGGAAATTTTCTAAGCATGGTGTCTACACTGTCAAGACGGGTTACTATGTTGCTAAGGCCTTATCTGATGGACCTACCACGGGTGCTGATCGCTCTAGAATGCCTCCTACCATTGTGGCCTTCTGCAAATCAAAGCTGTGGAAGTTACCTATCTCTAACAAACTAAGGGTGTTTCTATGGAAATTTATGGCTAATGCCCTCCCCGTGGGATCTGAATTTCTCAAACGCAAGATGAGTTGGCGCTCCTCTTGTACTCTCTGCGATGGCTTACCTACTTGCGTAGAATCTATCTCTCACCTTTTCAGAGATTGTAGCTTTGCTAAAGCTCTTTGGTTTGGCTGCCCTTTAGGAATTAGAATCACTGGGGGGGTGGATATTGATGTCAGGATTTGGGTCATAAACTGGGTCAAGTATTTCTTAATAGGCCCAGATCCTACCTCCCTCCTTTTTCCTCTTATCGCTACCCTTTGGAGAATTTGGTGTTGTAGGAATGATATGGTCTTCAGGAGTCGTCGCTCCTGGCCTATGGGTGCCCTCAATTCTATCATTGGTGACATTGAGTGTATGAATGAGGTTGTGTGCAATAAGGGTGCTTGCCTCCTTCAAGCGTCTTTGTTGGACTTCTCTTCTGATTTTGAACTAGCAAAGAGAATTAGGAACTCATTTCCCTATTGGATTGTTGGGGGACCTATGTGCGGAAATGTTTGTACTGTTAAGTGTGATGCTGCTTGGAGGGCTGATAGAAGTTCTGGCATGGGGTGGTGCTTGTTGGACGGTGATGGGTTTTTAAGGAATTTTGCGCATGCTCGCTCGTTTGCCTCCTCTGCCCTGCAAGCTGAAGGTCAGGCTGCAATCCACGCGCTAAAATGGGCCTTGGAGGAAGGGTGTCTTCACGTTAGACTGGTTACGGATTGTCTTGTCTTGGTTTTGCAGGTGGCCGGGGCGGATAAGCCTATTGCGTCTATCACTTGCATTATCCAGGATATTAAGTCTATTGCGTCTCGTTTTCACTGTTGCTCTCTTAGCTTTTGTCCTAGGGGAGTGAATAGGATAGCTCATAATCTTGCCCAGGAAGCTTTATTGTAAGCTATGCTATTTGTTGCTGTCAAAAAAAAAAAAAAAAATCAATAGAATGAAGCGAGTGTGAAAGTATATAGACTGGTGTAAATTAAGCATGCAAGCCATCTTATTAATCATAAATACTATCCTACAACCAGTTGTATAGTAGCATTGTACAACCGTCTCAAAGTTGTTGAGCTATTTTACAAGTTATTGAGCTATTTTACAAATTTATTGAGCTCAATAATTATTCTGTTAAGCTCAGTAACTTTGTATCATAACTCGATAATTTTGTTAGTAGAGCTCAATAACTTTATAACAAAGCTCAACTACATTGAATAAGTTGTATAAGCCGTATGTACAACCAGTTGTATAATACATTAACTGCTTATTAATAGTGACTGACCATATTATTCGATCTTGATTAGTTGAAAATTATAAGTAACCATTTGGAGGATACAACATACAACCCGACATCATTCCGCTCAAACTCATCAAACTTCTGATTCTCATCATACCCATTGATGATTAAGACAATTAGCAATAAATTCATATGATTGAAAATCTTCTCACATTATAACGGGAATAACCATTTTTTTTTGTCGTTCACTTTTTACACGTACTAACAAATCGTATTCTTCGTAGGTCTGTGGCATCTTAGCCACCTTGAGATTCTTATTAGAATAATTAACTCAACTATGAAACATTTGTAAAAGAACCAAGAAATTCGAATGAAAAAAAGTTTATGATATATCGATGTTTTTGAGGATTTTTGACAATAGTTTTGTTAAGCAATGAAGGTAAGCGTCCTTACTAACCAACCTTAGTTATTGAATAAAAACATCTTTGATAGATGGGCTGTATATAAGCATTAAATTTTATTAAAATTCTCTTATGTTTTCCATGTAAATTGGAATCTTAATTGTTATTTACAATAAGTATTAAGTTAGATTCTCTTGAAAGTTTAAATTAGCATTTAATTAGTATAATACTCGTAAGTGTTAAGTTAGATTCTCTTGAAAGTTTAAATTAGCTTTAATTACCAGGAAAATTTAATGCTTATATACAGCCCTATGGGCTGTATCTATCAAAACCGTATAATTAATAAGATATTGAACAAAAACATCTTTTTATTTTCAAACTTGAAGAATCACATTTCCATTACAAGCCAACACACAATTGCAAGTACAATTCAAACTTATTTTAACAGATTTTTTGGTAAATTAAACAAAAGCATAAATGCAAGTCCAAATTATACATTTCTCGTCTTAATTAATTTGATTGTAGATGTTCCCTTAATCTTCAGCTTTATCAGTTCATAGCACCTCAGTTCATAGATTAGCACCTCTGCATGTGAAACAAAAACCACTGGTACATTATTATAAACCAATCAATAATACTTAAATCGGTTTTTCTATTGTATACTCTCACAGTTCACATTAAAAACCCATATAAGCAAATATTTACTACATTATATGAAATCATCTTGAGATTTTTTTTTTCATTTAGGTTTTAATCTGTGTCCTAAGAACACACGTTAGAAAAACCTGTTAGTCCGTTACCCTACATTTTAACTCGTACCATATAAAATATAGAATACATAAGGTATTTATGAATTAAATAGAGTACTCCCTATGTCCAAGAACATAAACGGTAAACAAATAACTGAGACAGACAGAATATAATATAAACATAATTAAAAAAATCATACTGTGAAATGCTTTTCACCATCCTTGCTATGCTCAGTAGATTTCTTAGCATGAGTAATAACCACACGTTCCTTAATCTTCCTATTAATAACAATAGTCTCAGTTTCTTCATCACAACTAATCCTTTCGCCGCCGTGTAGCCTTTGAGCACCCTGAGCAAACCATTGGGTTAGCCTGTGCCCGGATTTAGGCTCTTTCGGCTGCTGGTTATTTTTTGGCTCGGGCGTTCCTGAACGTCCGAGCCAAAAAGGCACATGGTGCCTCTTCTCTGGTGACTTAGTTTGATCACAATTTGTGTTATCAACTTGGGTAGGCTTGCACATTTGCATTTTTATTAAATTTATTAAATTTAATTATGGAAAAATGTATAAATTTGTGTGTTAGGAAATGAATTCAACATGGTTTTATATAGTGAAATGATTGTTAGTGGGTATTTTTGCTTTGGGATTAAATATTTGGTTTTAAATTTGCTTTTTAGATTGGTCTATGGTATTGATTCTTGCATGGCAAAGTTTTTGGACCATGCTGTTTTTTTCTAATTTTAAATATTATCATAAATTATACTCCTTAATACGTGCATCTTTGTAAAAATTCGACACAATTTTTATTTCGACTATTCTAGAAAAATAATAATGTCTCATAAAAAATATGGAATCAAAGAACACAACAATCGTAAACCGAAATTCATAAAATACACGTAGAAATTGAAATACAAATTTGTACTCTAACTAGCTAACTAATTAACATGATATGGTTTTTACCTTAATTTTATATTTCTTAATTTTACCACTTGACGTAACTCTTATTCTCGTTTCTAATATTATGGTAACGACGTGAAAAATAAGCAAATGCTAGTGCCCAACAAATACGGGGGCTAATCACATGGTCGAATCATTAACTTTCAACTAAGATTGGTGATTAAGACAATTAGCAATAAATTCATATGATTGATTGATCCATAATACGGAGTAATAAGTTGATTGGAATTGTTTAATACGTAATCCACGGCATTATGTCAATCGTTTTAACAAATTTTCTATTATGGAGATTTTTGATTAAATTAAACTGATCAAATTCATTTAATAATATGCCATAGAAATGTAAATGATCTCAAACTTAGTTTTCCGACATTGACCTAAAAACATTAACGAAATCGATGCCATGCATGATATTTCATACTCCTACTAATAAGCAAATTAATAAATGTTTTTAATCAAAGGTATACTAGCTACTTAATCGACTTGGTGGGTGTTAGATCATGCAAACGGATTTGGGCCGAGATAGTCCACTTTAAAAGTTTGAGATTCCATTCTAAAACCAATTGACAATAGAGAGAATAACCCTTAACTTATAATGATAAACTCTCTCCTATTTTATTAATTAACTAGATTTAATTCCCGTGCGATGTACGGGCCTAAAGTAATATCATCTCTTACTTCAAGTATTTGTAAAACTTTTCCGTTAGTTTTTTTCTAAAAATCTTAAAAAAAAAACTAAGACTGAAAAGAAATAAATAAGAACAATGAAATTACGCACTAAATTCTCATCATTTGGACTTAAATAACTAAAATATACAGAGTAAGTAAAAAATAACGTGATGTCTTACTCTCTTCAAACTCAATTTCGTGATTTTGCTATAGTCAATTTTAATCATTTTCATGGCAAATAATAGTTAATCTGACATGCTTTGTTTGCAAGCTATCATGAAATTTAGCCAAATAGCCAGTAATACTCGTCAAACGTATTACGTATGTATCGCCATAGCGGTCGTGAGTTTTTACATTATTTAAATATTATAATGTAATTTCGTTTTACATAACTAAACTCTTAGCGATTGTTTGTTTAGTTTGGGTTAAAAAAGCACTATATATATTCATATGCAGGAGTAGTAGGGTAGTTCTAGGATTTGTTACGGAGTAGAATTTAAAGCAATTTCATGATATACAAACGTCAATCCCAGATCAAATTCTATTGAGTTAAGGGATATGCTACGGATAATAATAAAAAATTTCAGGAATATTAGTGTTTTGCGAAAGTTGGAGTCTATATAATCGCTCCTTTTATTAATATAGATAGATGTCTCTCCTATTTTATTAATGTCAAACTCTCAACATGTGAGTTAATATTGGTTTCTTCACAGTCGCCCTTATTTTAAGGACATGGCTTTTATTTAAAACCGTTTTAATTTAAAGAATACATTATACATATAACAATTAACAAATATTATTATTTTAGTAACTAGTGTAGATCCCGCGCAAATGCGCGGTAAATATAGGCCTTTTAATTTTTAGTGTATTAGTTATAGATTTTTCATTTATATCTCACGACTTTTTATAAAAAATAACTAATATTAAAATTAATCAATAGAATTGAATAATTACATAAATTGTGTTTTTAATGAAAATATTTTAACTACATCATATTATTTTAAAAAAAATTCTTTTTTCGTCACGAAGTTAATAATAGGAGATACAATTTTTATGTATAGATTATTTTAAATGGAAAATTAGTTTAATAAATGAAAATCTAATTTATTTCCATATATAAGTTTGAGCACTTTGAAGGAAAAACTTTGGAAAAGTTGTATTCTCTTAGTATATAGGAGGATTTATACTTTTTAAATTTGCACCTCATTAATATTTATCAGTTCACTCCATTGTATTTTGATATGAAACAAAAAAATTAAAATGGAAAACTAATAAAAAAAATTATTTAAGTTGTGAATTTTTTTTAAAGAATGTTTTTTTGTCACGAAGCTAATAGTAAGCATGTGTCAAGTTAATCTCTACAGTAATAATTATTGCATTAATGAAAAATTTAGCAACTTATACTTTATAGTTTAATATCAATTTTATTTTATTTTAATGAATAAATCATAATTATGAATTTATTTTAAAAATTAGAGTTTATTTATAAGAATATATTTATTGAAAAGATGATAATGTATTGAAAGAAAATTGTATTTATTACCTTATTTAGCTAGATGCTTTTTGGAGGGAAAACTAAAAGAATTTTTATTTACTGAAAACTAAAAGAATTTTTATTCTCTTAGTAGTAGGGGGGATTATCTTGTAAAATCGTTGCAAAAGGTATAAGTTATGACTGTATAAGTATATAACAATTTCTAATTCTTTTTATGTCTCATTTAAAAAGGTAATAATTAATAATTTCTCTTTATAATATGGGACTAGCTAGGATAGTACAACATATACGAGGAGTCCCGAATAACCATATTTAATCTACATCCGAATAAAGGATATAGATTTGTCTTGCAACTCAAACTGACCTCATCCAATCTCATCCTACCTGAATGTTTATTGTCAAATTTATCCCAAATTAACTCAACTACAATACATTCGAAATTGACTCAAACTGAAATGATCCTACGTGCCCGGAATACTTGAAAACCAAAATTGTTCGGATCTAAACTCACCCCATCCGTATCTTAGCCGATTAACTCATTCACTAGGACCACTCTATTAATGTAACAATGATAAATTGTATATTACACACAATATTACAAACAGTAATATATCAGTCTTACACGATACAACAAATCTATTTTAAAACAACAATATTCCTCTTAACCATAAAACATATCACCTATGATGAAAATTTGAAATGAATTGCTAAAATTCATTCACTTTGGCTCGTTTGATAAAATGATAGTAATATATTATAACCAACTCTAAAATAATCCTCTCTTATAATTAATGTCTAAAAAAACAAACGGTAATTACGTAAAGAATTCAAGAAGCAAATAACACACTTTTCAAGCAAAACAACCAATTCATGGATTATACCACCAGTTGTATCGCTTGTACGGTGTAGAATCCGAGCTTTGTAATAAAGAATCCGAGATTTAGTTTAAAGAATACAAACTTTATTAGATAGTATCTGATTTCCTCTATTTACACAATAAAAATATAACTTTGAATACCTTAATTATACCCAGTAAGTTTTATTTATAACCGTTGTAAGTTGTAATAAAGGGGTGGAAAGCACCATCATCCTCAAAAAAGAGGTTAGTTTGGAGGAATATATTTCTCCGTTATAAATTATTTTTATTTACAACCGATATAAATAAGAATTTGTCAATTATATCATGCACATATACAACGGGATATATAATACTATTTGTGCAAAACAAGGAACAAACCATATCAGTCTCCTCCACACACTCAAAAACAAAACAACTCTTTCTACTCCTCCATTAACAAACATTAAATGCACTCTTCTCCCTCTTCCATGGCTTCCCTTGAACTTAGAGCCCTAGATCCAATTTCCTCTACCTAGGGTTCCTTAATTAATCAAAGTCAATCTAATTAACTAACTAACAAACATTCAAACATTCTCAATCTCCTTAATTTTCTACTTAATTTACCAAATCTTCAACTTTTTTCCTTCAATTATGAACTAAAAAAGGGGTAAGAATGGGGTGTATATGTGCTAAACCATCTACTATTGATGATGATAATAAAGATTTAGGGAAAATTGATAATGTTAGGGTTAATAATAATAATAATAGTTTTAATTATGTGAACAATTGTGTTAATAATGGTGTTACTGTTAGTAGTAATGGTAATGGTAATGGTAATGGTAATGGTAATGGTAATGGTAATGATGAGAAGGTAATGTTGATTGAAAAGGAGGGGAAAAGAGGGGAATTAGGGTTTGGTGATGGGAGTAATTTGGGGAAGAAGAGAATTGAGGGATCAGTGAGGGTTAGAGTGGAGAACCCGGTGTCGGGACCGATATCGAAGGCGGTTGAAGGGGAAATGGTGGCGGCTGGTTGGCCTACTTGGCTTGTTGCTGTTGCTGGGGAGGCTATTAAAGGTTGGGTGCCTAGACGTGCTGATTCTTTTGAGAAGCTTGATAAGGTAGTTAGTTTGTTAGTTTATGAGGTTGATTATGATGGAATAATGCGAAATGAGTTACTAAATTGTCGGTTTTTTTTATGTAATTATGTTCGTCTTTGAGGCATTGGGGTAATGTTGTTGTATACGGAGTTTGTTATTTTATTATGTGAGATCTTTGGGAAGCTAATTTCTTATTTACGCGCTGATTATGATGGAATAATGCAAAATGACTTACTAAATTGTCGGTTATGTGATTCAATATTTCAATTGTTGATGTATGACTGTGTATGTTTGACTCTCTGGAATGGAAGTCTTTGAGGTGATGGGGTAATGCTATTTGATAATGTGAAGTATTTAGAAAGGTATTGTCTCATTTATGAGTTGATTATGGTGGAGTAACGCAAAATGGGTTGTTAAAATGTCGGTTTTTGGTTGCAAGAATTGATGCAAAGTAGGACTTGACTGTGTATATTCGACTCCCTAGATGGTAGTCGTTGAGGCAATTGGTTAATGTTGTTGTCATTGTTGTTTATGCAATTGTTGATGTAATCGTAGGGATTTGACCCTGTATGGTTGACTCCTTGGATGGGAGTCGTTGTGGTGTTGGGGTAATGTTGTATATGTTTATATTGTCGTGGAGTAACGCAAAATGACTTACTAAATTGTCGGCCATAGGGACTTGACCGTGTATATTTGACCCCCTAGATTGGAGTTGTTGAGGCACTGGGGTGGTTGCTATTTTTTGGCCAAACTTTGTTGACGTCAACTGAATTGCATTGTGTTGAATTAGCAAGAATCTTTTACTTAGTCAATTGAATTTTATTATAGTGTGTAGAGATTAATAGTTATGGTGTATAAAATGTGAGTAGTCTTGTGCTGGAAGCTGAGTAGTTGACGAGCTAAAATCGAATTATTTTTAGCGAGTAGATAATTTTAGAGTAGTTACGCTGAATAAAATGTGTTTTTCTACTGTAAATATGAAGTTGAAGATTAATATGACAATGTACCATATAAGGAGTGGATAATGTGACAATCAAGAAATGTTCTTGAGTAGCTTTGAAGAATTTGAATGTTTTGTTTTTCTGCTGAATTGTCGACCATCCTTGTTGTGTACTAACGCAACAATCATAGTTATCTGGCCGCTGTTTGCTAGATTGTTTAAGCCTAGTGTGATCTGTGACTCTACGTATCCACTTGAACTATGAAGACTTGTTTGTGCTTGGCTGTTGTTAGCCTCTAATCAAACCATTTCTTTTCAGATCGGACAGGGGACTTATAGTAATGTCTATAGAGCTCATGATCTTGAACAAAAGAAAGTTGTTGCATTGAAGAAAGTAAGATTTGACAGCTTGGAGCCTGAAAGTGTTCGGTTCATGGCTAGGGAGATTCATATCCTTCGCAGGCTAGACCATCCTAATGTAATTAAATTGGAGGGTCTTGTTACTTCAAAGATGTCATGCAGCTTATACCTTGTCTTTGAATATATGGAGCATGATCTTGCAGGACTAGCATCACGCCCAGCTGTTAAATTCACTGAACCACAGGTATATACTCGTACAGTTGTACTTTCTCACTTCTCTTTCATGCAACTTTTCTGTACAGTCAGCTGAAACTATTAAATCGAAAGGGTTATCTCAAAATTTGATATGTTGAAATTTGAATATACTTCCTCCTCAGCGCTTTGCCTTAAGCATGTATATATTTGCATAGGTTAACTGATCCCAGATAATTTTGCCAGTATTTTCTGTGTTTATATCTTCCCCAACCTCTAATCAGCCAACTCCGAATCATTTTGCAACTAAGGATTTGTTGCTGTTGTTGTATATCTTTGGGCAGGTTAAGTGCTATATGCAGCAGCTCTTGCGTGGACTGGATCATTGTCATCGTAGGGGAATTTTACATCGTGATATAAAGGGATCTAATCTTTTAATTGATAACAATGGGGTACTGAAAATTGCAGACTTTGGGCTGGCGAGCTTCTATGATCCTCACCAAAACCAGCCACTCACGAGCAGGGTTGTTACTCTATGGTATCGGCCTCCAGAGCTTCTACTAGGTGCAACATTTTATGGTAGAGCTGTGGACTTGTGGAGTACTGGTTGCATACTGGCCGAACTCTATGCTGGCAAACCAATAATGCCTGGAAGAACGGAGGTACTAGGCTTATTTTATTTTCCTTGTTGTAAACCTTACTGTCTTGGACTTGAGAAATAGATTGCACAATTTTCCAACAATGTTGTTTTAGTTGTTCTATAAACAACTCCTTTTTTCTAGGCGGGTGGGAACAATGGAAGGGGTTCTTGAATGTATTTTGGTTTCAGGAGATTTGTACACATTGCGCTTCAAGACTAAATAATGTGAAAGATGATGAATGGAATCATATATTTTTCAAAATCAAGACATGAATCATACCCTTTGCATATTGTCACCTCTCTACTAAGCAGGTTTCTGTTTTATGACTTGCAAGTCTTGCAAATTTGCAATGTAATTGTGAGCCTATTAGCGGGCAGTGGTGGCATTATATGGAGAAGCTAGTTCACTCAAAGATTAAAAATGATAAAATGTGAATGAGTGTTTTGTTTGTCTATTTCCAAATGAAATCTTAATCTGTTACCCCGACTCGAACATACCCAAGGTGTTTCTTGTCATCCTGGACACTTGCCAACACTACACAACATTAAATTCAAGCATTATTCAAAGTTTGACACTCAAACACATATCCGCATTTGGCACTTGCAGCAGTGACATAGTTAACTCAAGACCCTTCTTACATTGATTTTATTGTTCGAATGCATGTGAATTCAGAGAAGTAGAACTGTGGATGTAAGTGCTAGAACTGTGGATGTAAGTGCATGATGATGCTATAGTTGTTATTAAGTTGGATAGCCTAGGACTCTCCAAGTGTATAATTTCAATTGGTATGTGACATCTGTGAAGTTTTTCCATTTTCCATGGAGCACATTGACGGGATCCTTTGATTCAATGAGGGTAATAATTTTTAATGTGTTGTCCATGGAGTGTTGTTCAGGGGAAGGTGTAGTTCACTCTTATAGATGTGAAGTTACTAGGACTCAAGGAGGCAGCTATTGATTTTATCTTTTTGACAGCATTCATAAAAAAATTGACACTAGATTTGCTTACTTAAATAGTTAGTTGCTGAGACTATGACAACTCTTCATTCTCTGTTAGCCGTCAGGAGACATCAGCATCACCCTTCATATTGTGGATTTGCTCTGTTCTCATATTTATTGCCTCCCAAGTGTATTACTACATGGCATAACAAGCATGTTACAAGCTTATTATTATGCTTTGTAGGTGGAACAATTACATAAAATTTTCAAGCTTTGTGGGTCCCCTTCTGAAGAATATTGGAGAAAATCTAAGCTACCTCACGCGACAATTTTTAAACCCCAACAACCGTACATCCGCTGTGTCACAGACACATTCAAAGAATTTCCTGCTCCAGCGTTAACTCTTTTGGAGAGTCTTCTTTCAATTGACCCTGCAGACCGCGGATCTGCTTCTTCAGCCCTCAAAAACGAGGTGAGAGTTCTTTGAGTGACTGTATTTGAAATTCTCATGCTTTCAAGTTTTGAAAAATTAATTGTTGATTCTTAAGTACTAGCTCTCTTTATTTATTTCTCATAGTGTATATTAACCCATTTATCTAAAACATTTAGTAATATTTTCTACTAAAACATATTTGTTTATATAGGAGTATAGGACTCTAGGATTCACTCAGAAAACTGCGGATTTTTCTGTTATAATGGGTTTCAAGGCTTGTAGGAAAGTACATGTATTGGACTTGAGAAATTAATTTTGGAATTGTATGAGGGTGGGATGATTGTCAACTCTTTAAGTTTTCTATGATTTTCAAAATGTTTTGCCTGTTTTATGTCTTGTATTTGTTCTTTGAAGAAGTATTGCTTCAGGTCGAGATGTGTCTTGCATTTTATATGCGAATTTTTTTGTTTTTCTCCAGTTCTTTACCACAAAACCACTTCCGTGTGATCCATCCAGTTTGCCAAAGTATCCCCCTAGTAAAGAGCTCGATGCTAAAATGAGGGATGAAGAGGCTAGAAGGTGCGCTTCTATCTAGTTTGCTGTCCTTATGTTTTCTGTTCAACTTACCTAATTACATAATTTGTCATGTCTTGTTGTATAGATAATAAGCAATCTGAAAGCTTTCATAGTGTCTTCAATTTCGATTTTTATTGCTCGTCCGCTTGAAATTAGTCTTGTTTCAAGTCGATGATGTGAAGATCAGTCATGGCATACACATTCCCTCATCTACTAAAAATAGAGGTGTTTAAGAATATGAAAACAGAGGAAGTTGCACTTGCATGATTATGGAGTTATCACCCCTCACCACCACCACACACACAAACAATAACGAAGCATGCTAATCTTGCTCACTGTCCACATAGGCAAGGAGCCGCGCGAAGTAAAGGCCATCAGGCTGATCCGGAAAAGAAGGTTACAAGAGAGTCTCGAGCCATCCCTGCACCAGATGCCAATGCAGAATTAGTTGTGTCGATGCAGGTAATTTATCTATGTTAGGTCTGCACTTTCTTCTGGGATTTTAGTTTCTGCCTTTTGTTATTAGGTGTTTTTAAGTGGAGTAGTGATCCGTGAATTCGTGATTATGTTTTGTGACTGACATGGTCATAGCTGATTTTTCTTTATTAAACAGCTGTCTATTACTAATTTTACTAGGTCATCTGCATTGTAGAGATTTTCCTCCCTTTTCCGTGAATTGCAGTAAACATTGTTTTGGTCTACTTTTTGTCTGATGCTAATCTAATGTTACATTTCCGATGGAGCCTAGAGCCCTAGACTGAATACTCTTTGGTGTTTTAATATGATCAAATAAAGCAAAATGGCTCGTTATCATCAGTCATCACTTAACTGCGTGCCTTTTGCAATTATGCAATTTGTTTTATGGTCATGTGGGACTCTCTGTTTCTAATACTGTAGTAAGGCTATGCATGTCTCACTCTCGAAACCCCGCCATTGGTTCGAGTCTTAGAGGCACTAGGGCAACAGTACAATTGTTTTTGTAGTTGTAGCTGACTTGCTATCGATGCTAATCTTTTTCCCAAGAATCTTAGACTAATAGCCCATTTGCATTAGTAGCAATTTACTTATCCTTTAATGATGCTGAAAAATCTCAGACCTGTGGAGAATGGGGTTGTATGTGTGCAGTTTTCATTTGCTTGACTTGGATAATGTATCCTAATATCTGGGTTATGTATCTCATATAGCCTTGAATGTTCTTTCTCCTTGTCTTGAACTGCGTTTCTGAAATAACGGATGTATTTGTTTCCAGAAAAGGCAAGCTCAATTTAGTTCAAAGAGCCGAAGTGAAAAGTTTAACAATCACCAGGAAGAGGTTGCTTCTGGCTTTCCAATTGAACCTCGTAGGGCATCTCACGCAACAGAAGAATCTGTTACGAACAGGCATGCCCACTATCACAAGCAAGATTCACATTCAGGGCCACTTGTTCACCAAGCGGCATGGGCAAAGGCTGGGAAGAAATTGGAGGATGATCCTAAGTTGTCACACGGTGCTAATTTATCTGCCATGGCTGGTTCTCTGGCGCCAAGAAGAAGCTTGATATCTGAAGATAAGCGAAAAAGAACGGGCTCTTTCCACGCTGATGCGTCGAAGCTGATTGTGCGGTTTCCTGGATCTTTCAAAGAAGCATCAGAGTCAAGGCGAGATCAAGTAGATCACATGCAATCTTTTGCAAATCCTTCGCAAAATGAAGCAAGAAACAGCCGTAAAGATCCAGTTCTTGTAAGCCCTCTTTATTTTTCTTTTTTTTCCCCCAACCTTTCTTATCTTACACTAACTGGATCTTTATAAATCATACGTACTGTAGTAAGGTTGCGCACATTTCCCCCTTACCTCGTCTTCGGTAGGAACCTTTGGCTTTGGAGCACTGGATAATGTTATTTTTGAATAGTACAAATAACTAACCTGAAGGACCAAATATTCTTATGCTGGTTTTTCGAAAAGATTTCTTAAAATATGCGCGGTGGCAGAAGAGGGTGGGGAGTTTCTTAATGAGCACTTGCCTTGTGTGACTTGCCTCTACTAGAATACAACAACAACATTACCCCAGTGCCTCAATGGCTCCCGCAAATTGCGGGGTAAGGGGGTAAGGGGGGGAGGGTCGGATGTACGCAGCCTTACCCTTGTGTTAGCAATACAAAGAGGCTGTTTCCGAATGACCTAAGATGAAAATTGCGTCGAGAACTGCATCGAAGGACCGCTACTTCATAAAAGAAAGAAGCGCAACCACTTTAGTGAACCATTTTGATTTATTCCATTATAATCCATAACCAACGAGTAATGAATCTTTGCCTCTACTAGAATATTGACTAGAAATGCTGTGCTGTTTTTTTCATTCCGGTAAAATGAAGCACCAGCTAAACTGAGAGTCTTTTCCTTGCCTTATATTGTTTCCAAATGATGAACTTGTGATCGCGATATTTCATTATGCTAGCAAAATGTTCGTTTTGAAGCAATCAAAAATAATTAAAAACTGAATTTTATGGTGGTTCATTGAAGGAAAAAAAAAAGAAAGAAATGTACTCCTGATAATCAATGGTTATATGCCAAAGCTACTATCAAGAGGTGGTTGTCATAAATTTACTAGCTTTCGAGGCTTGATTTATTCTCAAAGAATTTACGCTAATAAGCATTGTCGCAAGTCAAAAGGCACAATTATTTGTTATATCGTTGACCTCGTTTCTGAATTTTCTGAAGTGACATTGTGGTATATTTTCCTGCAGCTTGGGTATGGATCAAAGGGCAACCAAATTCACTATTCAGGACCTCTTATAAACCCATCAGAAAATATGGATGAGATGATGAAAGATCACGATCGTCAAATCCAAGAAGCTGTCAGGCGAGCACGTATCGATAAAGCCAGAATAAGAAAGTCACAGGCTCAAACAAATCAACTTTCAGTGACATCATTATTTGTTAGTAGCCGAATAGAGGTAAATAGGTAAAATATCGATATAAAAGCTGGAGAAATTTTGCCTTGCAGTGGCAATGCTGCAGATAAGCTGAAATCCGTCCCAATTCTTTTTGGAAAAAAAATTGGTTTTATCATGTACAGGTGGTTTTTGGCAAGACAAGAAGGCGAGAGGTGATTCTATTCACGGTCTCCAAGTAATTCACAATTTTATCGAGTTTCAGCCAGTCGGCCACTGTTACAGGCCTTGTAGAGATAATTTTTGGTGCATATATGTTACACGGCAGTAATTGATGTAATTCGATATGTTACCTTGTGCTGGGTTAAGTTTCATCAGGGCAAGGGCTAACAAATGATGTTATTTTGTTGTGTAACTTACGCTACGGTAGGAAGCCTTTTTCCCTCTTCAATAAAACTAGTTCAAATCTGGCAATGGTAAATCATGTACCTAGTAAAATTTTGGTATAACTAGTTGATTATATTTGTATAATTAGATTTTCGAGCAAGATGTGACTCGAATGTTTAAACTGTTGTAATGACTATTTTTTTTGTGATTTTTTGGTTTGTGAAATAACCATGCAATGTAAAGTTTTGGGTGCAATTCGTTCAGAATCGGGAGTCATCTCGAAAGTAACTTAATATTAGTCAGAGTGAACTGAAACTCTCACTATCTTGCACGACCCAACATTTCAACACTTTATTTTCAGCGAAAGATGTGAGAGTAACAATGCTCGACACTCGGAGCATTCGACACTTCAATGAGGGTTACTTCGATTTGTCATTTCATTTGATTTTCAGTTTCTAATATTAATTTACAAAATAATAATATCCTAAATAGATTCATCACCGATGATTAAATCATGTTTTACGTACCTAAATCAAAGTGTCTTTTAAGAGTAGTTATTTTGTTTATCTCGTCTATATTACTTGACCTGTTTTAAATTCGAGACGGATATAATGTCTTAAATAAGAATTTGTTGTTAACTAATAAGGACGAGAATAATTGATTGGTTGGCAATGTGCAATGTTTGACATAGGAAGGTCAAACATGAAAGAAAGGCAAAAGGATAAGAGATGAAAGAGTGAGAAGTAGCGTAATCCATGGACCATTGAATTTTGACGAAACCTCTTAACTTTCAAAATGGTCCCTCCCCTCCATCCTTACATCGATGTTCCTTATGTTAGGGACCTCTTCCAACCTTAATTATTATGGTTGGTCTAACGAGATAATCCGTTTTAAGATTAAAAGAAGTTAATAATACCCATTTAGATATAATGAGACGAGTTTTTTGTTATTATGGAGATAATTAGTAACTTTTATCTCGGTTATACTATTTGAATCGTTTTAAGTTTAGGAAATATAATAATATATATTCGTCTTTAACAAGAATTTGTATAATTATTATTCCCCACCTTTTTTAAATTCACATTTTAATTTAGTAGATTTATCTTTATATTACATTTATAAATATCATTTACGTGTAAAGGGAGTCGCAACGACAATATGTTGTTAACGGGATTTAAGCTTCAATCAGAAGTATCATCCTTCTTGACTTTACCGGCTAAACTAGCTAACATGAGTAACATCTGCACCATTATATATCAAATACGAGTAGTAGAATTGGTTTTTCTTGTTTAAAAGAGCGAATTTTTCTTGTTTAACCCTGCACCATTATATATAAGAAGACAGTTATAATTTCAATAAATTTTACTTGAGACCGTTTTAAGTTAAGCTTTCTTATAACTCCTTTTCATTTTAATATTCTTATTCAAGTAGTTGTTAATGTCATTTTAACTTAAAACTGTCTTAGGTATTGTACTCTATGTGACTTAATAGCTAGTCTTGCTATAGACGGATATATCCGTCTATAGCTAAAGACGGGTCAAATAGCTTGAAAGTGGTGACATTTTTTGCCCCTATCACCCCACTTGTTACTTGTCCTATTAAAAATGAGGTATTATATTTGGCCCGTTACACGGATATGTTGTTCTGACTTAATTTAGATGAAAGTTGACAAATTAATGATGAGGGAATATCTAGAGAGTAGAGAAGGCTAGAGGGAGCAAGCTAGCCACTTTCCTTGACATTTCGTGGCAGTTTTTGTAATTGGGATTTGGTTGTTCACATTATTTCATACACCCTTCAAAATCTACGGAGTACTAGCTTAGGGCAGCTTTCACTACACTAGATCAATTCATAGGCCAATTTTTAATAATACATCACTCTATTACTCTACATGCATATAACACCTTGAGAAAGTTATCTTCATCAACAATAGGTCTTGGTATAGACGGGTTGGGCGAACAGACGGGTAAAGACCTCTAATAAAATGGGTAGGGGGGACAAGGTGGGGCACCCTCATGTGCTTCCCACTTTATGATAAATGGGTATTTGTGAGGGAAAATGGTATCCGTCTATACGTATAGACGGATAGTGTCCGTCTATAATAAGAATTTGTGCTTCATCAATTTCCATGTGATGGAAATATGGAATGGGTTGTACCCCTTGTACTTTGTTACAAAGTAGTTCCTCATTTCAACTCCACTCTACCTATTTCACTTTTATACATTATTCACAATTGTGTATTTAATTTCGATTTTCTCTCGATACGTAAGTGAAAATATATTTATGTGGGATCTTGTTTGATTCGCCTATACGAGTACATTAAAAATATATATCTAACTTTTATAATTTTTGTAAATACGTAGTTAACGATATTTAGCGCGTAAAACACGCGTTGGCAAACGTGTAAAAAGAAAGTGGTAGAGTGGAGTTGAATGGAGGAAGTAGTTTGGTTTATCACAGCTAGTTTAGATCCCGCGCAATGAATGCTCGGTATTTATAGACTTACCAATATAGACTATGTGCAATATATGCACGTTATTTCTAGAGTTTTACTTTTTAGTGTATTATTTATAAAATTTAAATTGACAATTCTTATTTTTTATGTTTCTCCTTAATGTATTTTGATTAGAAAAATAAATACAAATTTAAATCGTAAGAAGTAGTAAAATGAGTGTTTTTCTTTTGAATTTTTTTTTGTTTTTTTACTAAAAAATTAATGATATTAATTTAAAAATATTTACTAATAACGTATTTTTTAGCTGCAAATTTTTATCATAAAAAGTAAATGAATTTTAACAAATATTTACTAATACCATATTTTTTAGCCGCAACTTCTTATCATAAAAAGTCAATAAATTTTTATCAATAAGTTCTTTAAAAAAAGAATTTCTTTATCCTAAAAAGATCGGAGATAAATTTTTGCAATTTGTGAAATATTAAATGTTATAAATATATAAATACAAAAAATTATATCCATTTATAACTTATAATGCCACATCTATAATATATGTTAAAAATAGCAAGCACTATTCTAGGACATATGTTTTAGGTGGGAAAAAATAGAGTTTCGCCTATTCATTTAGTAAATAGGGGATTATCGTTTAAGACGGGAATATATTATATACATTTTGAATTTAAAACGGGTTAAATATGGTAGATGAGATAAAATGAGAATGTCTAAGGACAACAATAGGTTTGTGCTATATATACAAGTCTGCAGACACATTAGTAGCATAAGACTCGTTTTCATCTTAAGGTGTATAGTGGCGTCCAAACTCCTAACAGAGACTTAGTGTATTAGTGATTTAATTTATGGATCGTTTTATTAATTAAACGGTTTTTCTATCACGTGACTCTACGGTAAATTATAAAAATTCAAATATAAAATGATATACTTATACAAGATTGTTTTATTAAATACGGTAAAAATGACTTTATACTCCAATTTCTCCTGAAAAAATCTTAAGGAACTTTTCTCATATATAGGATTCTAACATGTGTGTTAAGAACACAATTAGAAACATCGTTTATTAGATTAGTTAATTTAATCTATTAAGAAAGGATACTACTAATATATTATGTCATCATAACGTCATTCGAATAACATATACTTGGTCTATCTACATAACTTCGTATGTCACTCCTTTGGCCTTATTAAGTGTTTTAAATAGTTTTTTTTCCTATGTTGCCACCTTTCAATTGCACTAGTAAGGTCCAAGTACATCGAATTTGCAAATTATAAACAACTTGAAATATATACAAATGATTGTTTTTTTTTTTGAAAAAAAAAAAAAAACTAACTCATTTAGTCATGTGCTTAAACATTACAATAAAATTATCTGTAATTAATCAACGGTCATAAACGAAACCATGCACCAAAAGAACTAGTTTGAGCAGGATTGCACTAAGTAAGCAGAATCTAGTTCGATTGAATTCTCTAGTGTGGAACTTAATTACACATTATTACAAAGACTTTATTACCAATATGCGTCGTGAATCTCGTGAGCTGATTAAGGATTATACAATCGGTTGTATATATACAATCACTCGAGAAATTATAAAAGAATTGTATGACCAAATAAAAGAGTTATTGAATAATAAATACAGTGATGAGATCTTGTAAGCAAGTAGAAAAGCCATGTTTGCATGTCTGACCAATGGCCAATCGATAAAATATGAGACGGTTATTTTATATACTCCGTATAACAATACTGCCTATTTATTGATGATAACAAATGAATAGTTAACCTAGAAAAGATATATCTCACACAGCGAGATGGTTTTATTTTTTATTAACGGGATTGAAATTCAGGTTATAATTATCATTTTTAAAAACTTTATTAGCTAAGTTAGCTGACATCTGTTACTGAAACGTTTTATATTATTAATTGTGAAATAATTTTATTTGCATGGTTCAACATTGTGGGGTCGAGAGTTACGAATCTTGGAAGACAATTTTTTTTGTCATAAGATTATAAGAAGCACCCAAAAAATGTGCCACCTAATGCGTGCTATGTTATAAGTATTAAAATCAAACCGTCCAAGAATATATTAATGTAATAATGTTATACGCCGAACGCCGTATACTTCATTGTACGTCTTATACACTCTAGTGTTTTAGCCTCTAGTGTTTGACTTAAAAGAAGACTTTTAATAGTTGTTTTATGAACTAATTAATCATGTTCTCAATGTTTGTAAGATCGCAAATTGAAAAGCATTATGTTAATATCATTATATGAGGTGCATAAATTACGAAATAGTTATTATTACTACCGTTAATAACTTACTAGAGCAATTCGAGAATAGCTATGTTGGTAAATAAGATAATTCGAGTTTGCATGAATGCATGCAATGGAGGATTTTAGTAATATCGATAGGGGAGCTCGAGCCCAGCCGAACTTTCATATTTTACTGTAAAATTATCATACGACCCCATTTGCCTTAAGTTACCATGTCTTAAATATACATAATTCAATATTTTAATCTCAACCCCTTTTATTGTTTACTCCAAGATCCGACACGAAATATATGTGAGGCTAACCGACACACGAGTAACTTATAGGGCTTCTACAATTAATCCATACCCCATTGTTTTCTGATTGACCATGTATATTACGTCAACTACCCTTTTCACTACAATTAATTAACATGAATTGAAGTATATAAGCTGAATTTAAGGAGGTTAGTCACGTTTATGACAAGTGTTTTGGCAACTAACTAACCACTATATAGATCATAGAATCCTCTACGTTAGAGCTGATCAAATGGCCCAAGCACATTGGCCCTACCCGGCCCGACCCGCTTTTTAGAAGGGCTTGGGCCTTTTGTTTTGGCCCAACAAAGCCCATGGGCTGGCCCAAAAAGGCCCAACATATTTTTGGGCCGGGTTTGGGCCAAGCATTCGGCCCAAATTTTGGCCCGGCCCGGCCCATATTTATTAATAAATGAATATTTTTTTTATAAAACCTATTAAAATAGTATTTAAGTTATAAACACCTTTTTAAAAACTCAAGTATATTTTTTTAGATTTATAAAACAATGTGTATATAACATAAATCATATCACGAATGCATGATTAAACATTCTAAAGTGGGGGTGTTTGTCTTTATTTTATTTTGGAGAGCAATTCATAAGCATTTCATCATATTTTGTACAATTTTATAAACTACGTATGTTTTCAAAGTAGTAATTGAAGGTATTATGCTAATTATTTTCTAAGGTAAGTCATAAATTTTAGGGCCCGAAAAGCCCAAATTAGCCCATAAGGGCCGGGTTTGGGCTTGTCAAATAAGCCCACGCATCTGGCCCGGCCCAGCCCAGCCCACACAAATGGGCCGTTTTGGATAGAAAGGCCCGGCCCAAGCCCGCACTGGCCCGGCCCATGATCACCTCTACTCTACGTACCTAAATCAATCACTATTTGATAGAATTTGAGTATGACTTTCTACTTGTATAAGTCATAGATAAGATGTTAATATTAGTATGACATAAACAAATTGAATTATCATAAATTTTCCAGCATTTCTTAGCTACTAATCTCATGCCAGGAAAGGGTAGGCCTTCTTCTTTTCAGCGGAAAAGAGTTGAAATGAACTGAACTGAAGTAAATTAAAGTAAAATTTGTGAAGACATTAGCTGAATTGAACTGAACTGAAGTAAAATGAACTGAATTAAATAGAGCTGAACTGAAGTGAATGACCTAAAATTAAGCTTAAAATAACAGGGTCTAACTCAAATAATTACGAAAAAAATGAATACCATTAGATATTTACGAGTATTTGAATTGAATCACATTAAGATTGAATGAATAATAAAAGACATTCATCTTGTCTTGACAAAACTATTTTAGTTGATTAGAAAAGTAAACAAAACTATTTTAATATATTTTAGAGTGATTAAGGTTGAATGTAGGTAATATTAATCTTTTCTTGACAAAAAGTAAATGTGCTATTACATTCAATTTTGGAGTCAGTTTGGCAAGACATTTCAGATAGTTTATTTAACCAAAATTTTAAGTAGCTTATTTTTGTGCAAGTATTTGACAAACAAGTAGCTTATTTAACCAAATAAGTTAAGCTAATTGAAATGAAATGTTACCTAGGGTAGCATGTGAGAAATAAGTGATTTGATCTTTTTTATCGTACTTTTCTACCCCTTCAACTTATAATATTAATTACTTATTATGTCCTTTTATATATTTTTACCCGCTACCCTTTTAATGAGTTTGTTGAACATTTTTATATAATCAACTCCCTTATCAGCTTTTTTCCAAATTTCAGTTAGTTTTCAATTATAGGTATCTTTTCACTTCCAGCAAACTTTTCAATTAGTTTTACCAAATAGAATTTTACTAAAATATATCATGAGAACCAAGCTAAAGAAAGATTTACAAGAATGTATCATGAGAAATTAATTTATCAACATATATTTATAATATTTAATGATTACATTTTTGTGAATATTTCTTTGATTGAGTTCTTAATGTGTGTCTTAAGAATATACGTTAGAAAAATTGATTTTATCATTAATTAACCGTACAAAATGATGCTCATAATTTGAGTTTAAATTTATTCTCTAATCAATTGAAATTAAGGGATGTCATTGCTTGAAGTTGATTAATGCCAAATACTCCATATCATTTAAGCATAATGGAGCAAAACTTTGCTTATAAAAGTACCATGATAGAAAAAATAACACTTTTGTAAACTTTTGCTTACAAAATGGGTGCGCATATTTCTTTCAATTAAGTGTTATTTTCCTTTGATTTTATAGGCTTAGATCATTTCATGTTTTGATAAAAGGACAAATTCTTGTTTAAGACAGGTGTCTAAGAAGGAGGCGATTTATTCGCTGAATCAATCAAGTAGGAAACAGCCGGAACCTCGAAAGGGTTATCCGTCTTAAGTTTAAATCTGGTGAAATAGTATGAATAAGACAAAAGCAAAATGCATATGATAAAGCAAAAGATTTATCTTAAATGTTCAATTGAGGTAATATTTGTCTCGTTTTGATTTTAAGACAGATATCTCCGTATTAAATATTTTTTCCTTTGATTTTATTAGGCTTAAATCACTTAATGTGTTGTATAAATTGCACTCCTGCATTTACTTTCCTCCTTTCAACATGACAAAGAACTTGATTCTTTGGCATTCCTCTTTCCCATTTTTCAAACATGATTATGAACGGACAAGCCAAATTGTATTTGGAATAATAAGGCCCATTTAGTGGAATTTTGATTAGATTTTCCTCAGTTAGGTCATTTTATTTAGGATTCGAGGTACTCACTTATGCTTTTGTGGAATATGTTCATTGTCTTTTCTTTTTATTATTACCAAATTCTTGGCTTAAAGGATACTATGAATAAAATATTGTTGTAATCGGGTTACAACTTGTCAAACGCGTCGGACGAGTTAGGTTTATATATTAACCAACCAACTAAGGTCATATTCTTTTCAGCTTAATTTTAACTCATTTTAGATCAGATCGGTTCTGTTCACTTCATGTAAAATCAGTTTCATTCCGTTTAGCCCAGCTTACTTCACTTCTGTTCAGATTCATTCACCATTTCAACTCATTTCAACGGTTCAACTCATTTTCAATTTAATTCAATTATTTTTAGCTCAAAATAACATGGCCTAAGTTAGTATATAGGTCGAGTTAATGCACATAAATGGTTGAGTAATTATCGACATCTTATCTCCAATACCATCAAACTTCCTCACCCCTCATAACAGCAAAATTCGAAAACACTTTAATCACATCAGTTATCCTGTTAGTAATCACAATGACTGAACGAGAAAGGGTATTATACCTATATAACGTATAAGTTAATTTTTTTCCCCTTATAATCTAAACAACTCGAAATGTGTACTTAATCGGATAATATTAAAATTAAATCATTGACAAAAATTCAATTTTACTAAGTACCATCTAAAAAGTGTCAAGCCGAACATTAGTACATTACGTAGTGACGCAATCCACTAGGGAGGTGCTTGGTTAAAAAAAAAGGAGAATATTGCAAGCAATTATATATTATTCCACAAATAAAATTTCCACTAAAAATCTACCCAATTTCTTTTTTGACCCTTTTACCACTTTCTTCATATGGCTTTCATTATGTTCCCCACAACCCATTACTAAATGTATGATTAGGGATTTATCAATTTTCAAACATTGTGAGGCTATAATTTCAAAATCACCTATCCAATTGTATGTTTCTTACCTTAGAAGACACAAAATAGGTAATTCACGTGGTATCCTTAAAGTTTGTCACTTTGCACAAAATACCCAAATTTTTGATCCGGAAGACTTAAACAGGCCAAAACTCGTGTTTACGAAATCAGAAAGTGAAATTTTTTGTTTTCAAATCGATTATATTTCCGAGAACTATGATTTGATAAAAAAAATTGACGAGCTTAGAACTCGTGACCAAGAGATATGATCACTCAAAGTTTGTTCGCTCGAAAAAACTTTGACGAACAATAACTCCTAGCAACGGATCCAAATGCGACAATTTTTTTTTCCAAATTGTAGTTCTCGGAAAGATAAGCAATTTGGAAAAAAAAACGTCACTTTCTGAACTCGTAAACACGAGTTATGACCTCTTTAAGTTTTTCGGATAAAAAATTTGGGTATTTCGTGCAAAAGTGGCAAACTTCAAGGGTACCGCGTGAATTATCCGTTTTATTAAAATATACCTCATATATAATAGAGAAATATGGTTAAAATAGAAAAATGGAGGGAGTATTAGTCTTATATTACCTTTTTAAAGATTATTATCGAGTGACCTATTCATATTTTGCATATCCGAGGATTTGTCCAGTGCACATAAATAATAGCGGCTGCAAGTCCACTCGTCATAAAAAAGAGAGTCTAATATACGTTTCAGACAAAACATAGTGTTCGAGAATTTCTCATACAAGGTCAAAAGCTTACTAATCCTTATTGTCATGGTTTAAATAAAATAAATTAACTATTTCAAAAGTCTTATTATCTTCACTAATTAAGTAATAAGTAGAGGGAAGATATTATTTGACCAAGTGCAAAAATGTAAACAATGTAGAGATTCTATCAAATTGATATCAAAGCAAACGACATTAGATGGATATTTTGGACGATCTCAACAACAATAAAACCAAAGTCTACAACTAATATGAAGACAATGAACAAGTAAACAAATAAGATAATGTGATTTAATCAGTAATTAATCTGGTATAGTCGATTTCTTTCGGACTGAATTAAATTGAAATGAACTAAACTAATTAACTAAAACCAATGAATAAAGTTGAACTAATTTAAACTGAAATAAACCAAAATTACGTACTCCCTCCATTCCGGTCATTTGTTTACTTATTGTCCTACTCCATTTTCGGGTATGTTAGTCAATTATTCTTTTTATTTTAGGAATGTTTTTGATGACCAATTTGATCTTCCACACTGAATTTGATCCATTTGTCGTCAAATAATTGTCCTCTACTATTTTTTTGGTTTTTGTGCCAAAATCAAAGGTAAAAAATAAATGACCAAGACGAAGAGAGTATAAAATATCAGAATCTACCCTAATTCTTTTTACACAAATTCTTGTTTGTGACGGCACATATCCGTCACTTTGAGTGACGGATACCATTTTACCTCACAAAGTACCCACTTTTTCTCTCTCTGCAACACTATTCATGTGGTCCCCTTTCTCCACTAACCCATTTTGTTACCATTTTATCTCACAAAATATCCGCCACAAATAGTAACCCGTCACAAGGGAGACCAATTGTTCTTTTTAAGACATGTATATTTGTTTTAAAACTTAAAACAAATTAGATCCGATACATAAGACAAAAGCAGATTTTACTTGTCTATCCAAATAAAATGTCATTTAACCCGTTTCTATCTTTTCAGCTAGTCCCGTCACGAGCTTGTGACCTCCCATAAAAAGGGAGAGGGGACAAGGTGGGGCACCTCCATGTGCTTCTCACTCACCTCTCAATGGGCATTTTATAAGAGGAAACGGTACCCGTCATAAGCATGCGACGAATATCACCGTCACAAATGAGAATTACTGCTTTCTTTTATATCCGTCGTAAGAGAGACCAGCAAACCGAATCTAAAACTCCATTTAAACTCATACTCCACCGTCACAAATGAGAACTATTGCTATCTTTTATATCCGTCATAAGAGAGACCAGCGAACCGAATCTAAAACTCCATTTAAACTCATAATCACTCACTTGTTAGAATTCAAATAAAAAGTGGTAGCACACTATCACATGAGTCCATAACCATATGACATACTAGCACAAAGTCCACATTTCCACAACACACAAACACACACTTCCCCCTTCTTCCCTCACTAAACTCATCCATTCTTCCTTCTTCACCAACCTCAAACACACAAATCTCCATGGAAATAACCTCAAAATTCAAAGACATAGAAACTCACCACCATTCTCCTCTCAACTCCCCATCTAGCCATGGAAGCTCAACCACATCAAATGGGCCTAATCATGGGCCAATACCAATTACTAGATCCGACCCAAATAGCCCATACCCAACTACTTTCGTCACAGCAGACACTTCTTCATTCAAACAAGTCGTTCAAATGCTTACCGGTTCTCCTAAACCAAAACCCGACCCAAAACAACCCGACCCGAACCCAAAACAAATTAATCATCTCGAACAGCAACACCACCAAACGCAACAACATAGCTATGTTATTCCGCCAGTCAAAACAACGAGTACGAAACCCGGGTTCAAACTCTACGAACGTCGTAACAGTTCTCTTAAAAACATGATGATCAGTCCATTACCCTCTAATTATCATTCTAATCAATCATCTTCATCGTTTTCGCCGCGAAATCATTCAAATTATCATCATTTTAATCACATTAATGGTGGTGGTGGTAATAATAATTATCCGTTATCACCAAGTTTGTTAGATTTTCCGTCGTTGACTTTAAGTCCAGTAACGCCATTAGTTATCGATACATTCGATAAATCATCGCCATCGATTACTTCACAAATTACTAGTTCGTCGTCGGTTGAAGAAGAAGAGAAAGCTATTGCGGAGAAGGGGTTTTATTTGCATCCTTCGCCTCGAGATTCGAACCCGAAATTGTTGCCTTTGTTTCCGCTTTCGTCTCCCCGGGTTTCTGACCCGTAGTAATAATAATAGACCTGGCAAACGAGTCAATCAGTGAGTCGGGGATGAGATTGTGTAAGCTCATTTTTTAAGGTTGGTACTACTTTTTTAAAAAAAAATTGTTGTTGTTGTTGTTGGAATTGTTGTAATTGTAACATTTGGGGATTAATGTGATTTGGGTAGTTTTTATATTTATGAAATGAAATGGAAGTATATTGGAGTATTATATAAATATAAATATAAATATAATTATAAAGATTGTTGAATGTTGATTATGTGAATCTTGATTTATTTGAGCGAAATGTGATATTAATTTTGTTAAAAAAAAAAGAAAAAAAGAGATCTATAAGAAGTGATTGGTTTTAGGTTGGTTTGATTTGATTGATTTACGATTAATATGTCCGTCTTAAACAAGAATTTATATTTACTGTTTACTATATTTGCATAATTGTAGTTGATTTGGGGTCAATTGGTAAACTATTCCATAGACTAAACTTGCATTATTTTACATAAATTTAGTTTCGGATTGAATTTCTGATTCCGCCCCTGAATTAATCGACACTCGAAAAGTTAAAATTAGAATGCTAGGTAAACATTTAAAATTGTAATCATTATTTTGTTGCTTGTAAAATTTCACTTCAATTAAGCAATGTAAATAAGTAATGCACTTGATAAAGATCCTTTTTAGACTTTATTTTGGGAAAGTACCTTTTTTTTCCAATTGAAATTCAATGGAGCTTTCCTTTAACACAATTTGGGCTTAGAGAATAAATATGAGGTTTGCATAACCATTTATTATTACTCCTTTCTTCTAGATGTGTGTGCAATTTAAAAAGGAGCATTGGCTCATTACTAATGCTACTCGGAAATCCCTTCTGCCACTCAATTTTGCGATTGGGAAACTCAAATATTCTAAATATTTGTTTTCCGTTTTGGCAAAATTGAGTGGCAGAAGGGATTTTAGAGCACTAAAATGTATTCTGTCACTTAAGATACATCTAGAGAAATAAGTTATTAAAATAACATTATTACGTATTGAGTGACAGAGTACATTTCATTGTCGATATTATCAGTCCGCTTTAAAATTGAGTGATAAAAGGGATTTTTGAGCACCAAAATGTACCCTATTACTCAAAATAGAAATTTAAATTATTAAATTATTAAATTACGTTGTCACATATTGACTGACAAAGTACATTTCATCGTCGGCAATATCAATCTAAAAAAAATCCATATTTTAAAATTTTAAAGTTATTGCACTCAATATTTCAACTTTTTCACCTCTATATTTTGATTTTTGAAGTAGAATTTTTAAAATATAAATTTGGTGGGGATCTTTTGGAGCAGAGAACAGCAGTTGTTCTGTACAAATTAATAGGAGTACAACTATTTTCTATGAAAAGCCCTCTCATTCTGAGTCATAGAGCTATTGTTGATAGTGACATGAGTCCAAATTTAGAACTTTGGTAATTAATATCATCTGACAAATTTAATTTAGCCATTTTCCTATTTAACATTGGTATTTGCTAAAATTAATTTAATTCATGTCTTGTTCAAATTTTCTATTTACAAATTTCAGAAAATTTTCCTATAATGTAACAATGTATTATTATCATATGGATAATAACTGGCAGGTGGGGTTGGAAGAAACTTATGGAGTGTTTTTGATGTGTAATGAGAAAATAATAACGATATGTTGTCATTTGAGTGTTACTGAATTTCAATAATATTTTTCAATATATAATGTAGATTCGATAAAAATAGAGTAAAATTTTGAATGCATTTATTGTTCTATATACATATTGGTAGAAAAAATTGGAATAAAATACAAATGCATTCTTTGTTGAGTGAAACCGGTGTATCTTATGTTAGATCAACTAAATAATAATTTGGTTAAGTAAATCAGATGATATATGCTCGTCAATGTTGCTGAGTGATATTGAATTTCAATACCATCTTCTCGTATATAATGCACATTCAGTGAAACTAGTGTATCTCATTGGATCAACTAAATAACAAGTCTGTTAGTAATCTCGATGATTTGCCCTCGTTTCACAATCGGCACTCATACAACAATCTTAGTCAAGAACTTGTACAAATGTACCGAGTACCCCAATACAACGGTTTTTAAGTTCCATCTCGTGACGCAAATTCATTTTCCAAAAAAACCCAAAAAGAAAAAAAAAAAAGATATTGAGCACATTTTTTTTTTACACTATTCAACTTCACTCTCAAAATTGTTTTGTTGTATAATGGTGCAGTGAAATGTAGTACTCCGTATTCTCATGAAATTAAGTGGGGACAAATTCTTATTTCAGACCGTCATATCCGTCTGAAATTATCAGACGGATACCATTTCCTCTCTGAAAAAACCCATTTAGGGTGTGAGTGGAAAAGCACATGAAGGTCTTATTGCGGTCTTATTGCGAGAGGTCTTATTGCGGTCTCACCACCCATGTGCTTTTCACTTGTGAGAGGTCTTATTGCGATCTGAAACAAGACGGACTGGTAAGTGATGGACTCTTGGACACTTCACTCAAGGCTGATGCCTGGTTGGTATTGTCCGAGCAAGGATCCTCTCCATTTCCTTCTCTCCATTTCTTGTCCATTTTCTCTCACAATCATATATTATATTATTATTCCTCATTTATCTCATCAATTACTTGCGTCATTAGATCGTTCTAAAATATGATCCGGACCGTTAAAAGGAAATGGAAGGAAATGGAGAGAAGAAGAAATGGAGAGGATGTGTGTTGGTATTGTCCCCACTCTATTAGCTTCATGACAAGTTCAGAAATTGGTGCATAGTAATTCTTTCTCTGTTTTTGAGTGTTTCAGTAGATTTTTTTGGTACTATGACTTTAAGTACACTATGTGTCAACAATTGTAAATTTATCTTTAACCATAGAAAATGACTTTTTTCACTTTTTAATTAGTACAAAAGATAAATACATTGATTGTTGAAATATAACTACAACTATATTACTATTAATTTGAGTACATTGATAGGTCGAATCTAGCAATAAATGTCTCGTTATATAAGTTTTTTAACGTGCACCTGAAACGAACATATCAGGAATTTTTTGTTGAATATTGACAAATTCCCATATTGTGTCTGAGTCGTTTACTAGCCACACATTGAAAAAATCAGAACATTGAAAGTTTTCAAACATTAACTGTATTTTTGGTAAACAAATTAATATAAAGATGATCTAACAACTTACGATAGTGATATATTTTTGAAAATGATCAATGGTTAAATAATAAGTCCATCTTAAAACCGTATCAAGCGTAATAAACCGATCTGAAAACATATATCTGCCTAACTAATGTCCATTATTAAGGCCCTGTTTTTTCTGGCTAAAAGTAGTTGAACTAAACTAAACTGGGTATATGAATTTATATTCGTTTTACGTAAAGAACTCAATGAAACGGAGGAAGTATCTACCTAACTAATGTCCATTACTAAGGCCCTGTGTTTTTCAGGCTGAAAATATCTAAAGTGAACTGAATTGAACTGGGTATATGAATTTATATCCGTTTCACGCTTATAACCAGGGGCGAGGCCACTAAGGTCTTCGGTGTCGCAGCCGCTACACCAAAGGCGAAAAATTCGGTTAGAATTTTGTGATTTGCTACACCAAAATTTACTACTTTCGCACTAATTATCTATACATTTTACCTTGAGTATATATTTTGCTACACCGAAATCAAAATCCTAGACTCGCCACTGCTTATAACCATTTTAAATAAGAGTTTCATGGTACAAGTCATGTAGCTAGAGGAGTAAGAAGCTAGGCTGGTAGCAAAGCATCTAGGCAAAATAGGCAAAGCTGGCCACATGAAAGGATGTGAATGAACCACCTCAATACCAATTTGATCCATTTCTTTGCATGTTTTTTTTTTTTCTACAAAATATTGCTTTTGTTTAAGATTTTGAAGTCATGAATGAAAATGAAGAAGGTGGTTGGCAAGCAAGCTTGTTGAAGTTAGAGTTGTTTGCTTGCATGCAATATTTAATTTTAAAATTAGCTTTAAAGTCTAAGGAAAGTTGGGAGGGATGTTGTTTAATGTTTAGTCT
Organism: Silene latifolia; assembly: GCF_048544455.1. Lineage (NCBI taxonomy): Eukaryota > Viridiplantae > Streptophyta > Magnoliopsida > Caryophyllales > Caryophyllaceae > Silene > Silene latifolia. The sequence continues at coordinate 2,587,967 of NC_133530.1, read as the reverse complement.
TCTTAGTTAAGCAGTCCTTTTTGACCTATTTGAAGACTAAGCCAAGCTTTCTTACTGGCTAACACATTGTTGACAATGACTTGCTTGATTATGATTGAGTTTGAAATCCAAGTCTTACAACATGGTCTTGCTGTATAAATTCCATTTAAGACGGATATATTAGTCTTTAACTTAAAACGGAGTAAGTAAAATAATTAAATAAAAGCTGAAGTCATATGATCTAGTAAAAATCTTGTTCTATTTATTTAAGTGGGTTGTATTTGAATCGTTTTAATATTAAATTGAATATGCCCGATCAGTTGATTTTTTTAATTTATTAATAAGATGGTTAAATTCTTCTTCTCTAGGCTTCCTTTGGTCTTAGACTTGTAGAAGTTAAGTCACACTTGCCAAATGGGGTCCGATTATGACACCAATTAGAATTATTCAATGTTATACGATAGTAGTTTTTCCTTTTATAAATCGTCCTTGCGAAATGTTATGTATTCATTATTGAGACAACCGTATCTACCTGATCGGGAAGTGAACTAGACCGAAATCATAAAATATTCCTCCGTATTTACTTAGTAATATACGTAATTGAGCTGAAATTATTATTACAGCAACTCTTCTATAGGACCGTCCAATAGCATAAGACTGACCCAAAAGGAGAGAAGCTCAAACAAAACAATTAAATTTATTTATAGTTTAATTTTATTTTAACGACCCGGCATTTTATGATGAAAACTAACATATCTAAATATATAATTTATCAATATAAAATTTTAGGTTCTCAAAATAAAATAATTTTCTACAAGTTTATTAACTAATTTATTTGGGCTTTTAGTTATTGGGTTAATCTTCTAGATAAAGTGGTCTTACACAACAATTTGTATTATTATTTTGTCTTACAAAAAATAGGGTTACAATGATTGTTCTAGAGTTTAACCATGTAATTTTACACTATAATGAATCGATCTCAAATAATCTTAATATGAAACCGATTAATTGGCGAATTTTAGATATTTTAAACGTATATATATGTGACAATAGTACACAGTTGTCTAAAAAAAAAAAAAACAATATGCTCAAAATATCTTGTATTTTAAAATTCAAGACAGACGGCCCATGCATTCACAAGTTGACAATGATATGAAATGGTTTCAAACAAAAAGATAAACTGAGAGTTTAAAAGTTCAACAGATTTAGTCCAAGGCTAGCAACAACCAGTTTGACTAAACATTTAATTAATAGTCAATAAAATCGCTGGCATTTTATGCATCTGAATTCACATATTATAGAATAAGATCGTCATACAAGATGTTACGGTCTTATTAATCAAACACTCGTAGAGATAATTGAGTTTTTTTTTTTTTTTTTTTTGAGAGGTGTGTCAGCTCGTGCAGTAGTGCAATGCATGGCGACACATGAAGGCCGAACCAGCAAGCTATAGTGATGGACCTTCCCCCTTCAAAAAAAAAAAAAAAAATATCGCGTGAGCCAATGACCCGCATCAGATATCAGAACATATCAATAATTGAGTATTACCGTAAACACCGTCTTAAATTGTTAAAACCATCTTAAATTCCAAAGTATATTGAGGCAGTGTCGCAAAATACTCTTTAACACAAACATATACGGAGTATAAAAATAACAGATACTCCGTATTATTTATAAAAACAGTTAAATCCACATCACCAAGTATTATACGAGGGTATCCCGACATCATCGCTTTTGAGGCCGTCTCATCCATAATTTTCTTAATTTCCGTTTTTTTTCATCATTTCGAACATAATCATCCGATATTTTTTTTGTGGTGCAAGCTGTAAACTAAGCCTAAATAGAAAGCAAATCAAGATAATGATTAATATTAGACCATAATGACATAATCAGTAATCCAAATGTCAAAGAAAAGCTAATTAAAAAAATCCTACAAAAGAAATGATTAGGGAACATACAATGATCTACAATTTGACAAAAAAAAATTTGATATGATTTGTCTATATGCTCAAATATAAGCAACCCCATCTTGAATGCGACGACAAATATTTAAAGTTATCAAATTTAATAACGTAAATTATCTTATCCAAAATTTCGACAAAAGAGATTATAAAAGCGAAAAAAAGTTGTTTCTTTAAATTCCATCCAAAGATATAGAGAAAAAGAAAGATTTAAAGAGCAAAAGAATAAAAATGCGAACGCAAGTAAACATTAAAAACCCATCAAGGTGGCGAAAAAAGATGAAAAGAAACAAAACTTTTTGTTGTGAATGAATGAAGCAAAGGAGAGGCAACAAACTAAAGAAGTTGTGATGAGCTTATCATGTCCATCTTTGCAAATTATTTTTTGGAAGATACTAAAAAAAAAAGTTCCGAAAAGCGGTATGCTTTTGGCCATAATGACTTAATGATAACAGCGAGCTAAGACGAGTAGTCGAGTATCACCAAGGGGGGCGGGGTTCAAAACCTGCACAGTTTTATCTCGAAAGACCTTCCAAGGGTCGTGGAGAGTGGAGACGTGGACCTTGTGGTGATGCTAATAAAGAAAGTTTCATCGTTGAATAATTTAAATTGTACATAAATTAATTCTTTTTATTATTTGAAATCGTACTCGTTTAATGGCCAACTGATATAAACTTACTAAAGCTTCATATCTCGGCGAAGGAATTCACTGTCTTGAACCCATGGTTATCAGGGAGGGGTCCATTTCCAGGACGCACAGAAATTACGGCTTCAAGGCCTGAAATGATAAAAATCCATAGCAAAATTAACGAGGTCAGGCTATTTAGAGCTATGAATCGAGACTAAGTTGGTCGGGTTGATAGGTAATCGGTAAGGGCTCGCTCTCATATACTCCCGTAAGCGTAAAATACGAATGACACCTGTATCTTATTGTGTGAATAACTGAATATTAGGTATATGACTATTATAGCAACTGTGTCCCCTATTCTAACTCATTTCTTAAGTTTTACATATTAATGGGCCAACGGAGTAGCTATGGATAGAGAATTACCAGCTGCGAAGGCAGCAGTTGCCTCTTGATAGACGTCGGTAACAAATAGTATCTGTGACGGGTTATCTACCCCTAGTGACTGACAGATTTCGATGTAGCTGCGTGTCTCTCTTTTGTTCCTGCAGGTTGAGACAAATAAATTTTAGCAACTGTTGCAGGAGCCATTGGTCACATAAGATGGGCCGATGTGTAAGGGATCAAGAACACAGTTCGTACCCAACATTAGTATCGAAAAATCCTGATAGATATTTCCGAAGATCGCCAAATTTGGTGTACCCAAAGAGAAGTCTCTGCGCAAGTCGGCTGCCACTGGAGTAAATATAAACCTAGATCAAGCAAAAGAGAAAATACAAACAAACATCAATGGCTAAAGAAGCACAGCAAGTTGCAATGACAGTGAATGTATGGGTGGACGTCGACTGTAAATAGACCATGTCTAGTTGTCTACTAGCAGTCCTACTTCAGACGAAATGTTACCAGCTACAGTACAACTGTACAAGCCAGTGAATATTTCCATACCCAGACTCACTATTCTCTGGCTTTGAAATATGATCATATACAACAAAATAATTCACTAGACGCAAATTCTTATTTCAGCCCGTCTGAAATAAGACAGACCAAATGTAGCCATTTTACGATAAAATGTTACTCCTTCTGTCCCGGTCATTTGTTGTCCTTTTCCATATTGGGGTGTCTCAGTCAATTGTTGTCCTTTCTATTTTAAGAATGAACTTGATGAACAATTTGATCATTCACACTCAATTTGTTCCACTTATCATTTATTAATTGTCCCCTTCCTCTTTCCTTGGTCTTTGTGCCAAAATCAAAGTTATAACATTTTGTCATTAAATGTTTACATTCTATTAAAAAAAATTGTGACATTTGGTCCGTCTTATTTCAGACGGTCTAAAGCAAGACTTAATGTTCACTAGATTGTTTGTGGCACTGGCGTAGTGCTACTGTCGGTTCAAGCCAGTGATGTTGGTTACTATGAAGACTGCATTCTGATCATCAGCATCTAGTACTAGAGCTGTTCAATGGTGCGGGCCAGCTCGGCCCAGCCCACATCAGTGGACCAGTTTTTTCTAGCCCAGCCAGCCAGCGTGCCAGCCCAGCCCGTCCCTCTAGCCGGACCGGGCCAGTGCCCCAAATCTCCAGCCCAACCCGGCTTGGCCCGCAAAAAACACTAAAGAACACTATATGGGCCGGGCATGGGGCAGACATTATGGAGCTCAGCCCGACCCTTTTTAAGTGCCAGGCCTGGGCCACAAATTGGCAGCCCAGCCCAGTGTACACCTACTATGCAAAAGATTTCGCAAACATAAATTCAACATAAGACCAATGTTATATGATCTTAAATCTGGTTGCGTCTTTCGCACATGTTCTTCTAAGGGAGGCAGAAGAAGAAAGTAAATTGCCCTCATGGTAGCATTAGAGTCGAGACACTAGCAAAGCAAGCTTAACTAACGATCGGCCATATAAACTGTAAAGAAAGTAGTGGCAAGAACCAACCTTTATGCCGGAAGCATGCCATCTCTCAAGAGCTTCTGGTACATCCTCAAAAACTACACCTTGCAGTTCATTATTCTGGAATCCAGTTCTCCAGATGTGACCCTGGTAAAACGTTTGTCATCGTATTTCAGAATTACAACTATAAGCAAAAACACACAAATTAATGCTCCGTATATTTATTTTTTAGAAATTTTCAGCCACCTGGAGCTGCTTTAATGCAGTGATTTTTCGGTCAGCTTTGATCATAGCTTCAACGTTAGCAACCAAAGCTGCAACAACCTTCTCTTTCCCTTCATCCTCAGAAGGAACAGGAACGGCACCTGCAACACCTGCTTCCAGATCTTCCTGAATCTGTAATGCATTGTATTTCCACATTAGAAATGTTTATATGATCCATGGAGTACTTATTTAAATAAAAAATAATAATGAGCAAACTACTCAAATCACTCTGGCCCCAAGTAGGAGTGGAAAAAAAAAACGAGGATAGAAAACACATATTCAAAAGGTGCATAATCCCTAAAATCAAATCCAAATGATCAGAAACGTGGTGCCGTGTTGCTCTATAAATTATGATAAACTAGCTCCATAGAATAACCGAAACAAGCAAACATTTAGGCCGAGATATAATCATAAGCCTGTGCTTTCAATTTGAAGAAACAAATCTAAGGCGACACAAAACAAACATGTATCTAGCTAAGTTAATTCATCAGCAAAAATATCTGGAAGGTCCACAAAAGGTTTGATTACAACCAATGAATTAAGAAGAGAAAGCGAACAACTCAGTGGTTTTTGGTCTTGGGACTTTTTGGAGTTCTAGTGTCCTGCTTCATGTTGAGATTATTAAGCAAATCAATAAGCTGTGCAAGGATTTCTTCTGGGGGTGTGTGGACGGTGGTAGGAAAATGGTCTCCATGAAATGGAAGCACATCTGCTCCCCTTGGGACAGTGGTGGTTTCAATGTGAAGGATGTTAATTTATGGAATATCTCTCTTCTGCTTAAATGGATCTGGAAGCTCTCCTCTCCTGTTACTGGTATATGGGCTAAATGGCACTCTGCTTATACCCTTCAACAGCAGGATATCTGGTTTATTGCCTCTAGGGATCACTTTTCTTCTAGTCTAAAAGGAATTATTAAAGCTAGGGACTTTCTTCTTGCTAAGGCAGGTGGGATTCAGCAGGCTAGCTTCTTGTTAAACAGCTGGGCTAAGGGTCTTGCCATCAAGCCAGGTATTATTTACACGGTCTCTGAGAAACTCAGATCCTGCAGGGGACTGGATTAAGGGTCTGAGAAGTTCTGGTATTATTCCTAGTCATCGTCTTGTGTGTTCCATGGCTGCTCAGTCTTTCTTAGCCACGGTTGATAACCTTCAGAGATGGGGATTTCAGTTTGCTAACAGATGCAGTCTTTATGAGCAGCATGAAGAGTCTCATTCTCACTTATTTTTCTCCTGTTCTTTCTCTTCCTCCGTTTGGACTGGTATACTGGACTGGATGCAACTTGGTTGCTCTGGTTCTGATCTTACTCAGATACTGTCAACCAGACTTGTGTTTCAAAAGAAGGAAGGTTGGAGGCAGGTCTGGTTTTGCATTTCTATTGCAGCGGTGGTTCATCAACTTTTGGCTGGAACGCAATTATAGGATCTTTCAACAGAAAAGGAGGGATATTGTGGAGATCATTTACAAGATCAAGTTCCTAGTAGCTATTAGATTACTTACTAAAGCTTCTAAATTTGATCAAGGAATGATTCTTGATAGTCTTAATAGTCAGTTCCTTCTCTAGGTGGTTAAGATTTGTAGTATTCTTTAAGATTTGTAGTATTCTTTAAGATTTGTAGTATTCTTTAGTGGTTAGCTCTTTTGCAAATTGTAATTTCCTTTCAATATTTTGAAATGAAATGATAATCTTTTGCAAAAAAAAAAAAAGAAAAAAAAAAAAAGAGAAAGCGAACTATTACTTGTGAACGCAGTAGCTTAATATCCTCTTGAGTTTCTGGAGTCTCATATGTAGAAGTTAGATGCCTTCCCACATTCGCACGAGCATAGGGGAACAGAACATCAGTAACAAACGATATTGGAGTTGTAGTTCCTTCAATGTCGAGAACAATGCAACGCTGCAAAATGATTTGCCAATAGTGAGCAAAAATGTCAACTTGAAAGTAAATGTCAACTTGAAAGTAGATGTATAAGAAAACCTTACCGGAGGCTCTGTAGAGTTCGAGCCCAAAGTCCCCGATTTAGCCGATACAGCTCTATTTTCACTTCTTGAAACTCCAGCCACACTCTTTAGAGGGCCATGAGTTGGAGTAGACCAATCCAAACCCATTTGATTTAGTTTAATGGCAGCATCAAATAGGTAGTGGTAGCATTCAGCCTGAAAGATCACACATGTAAATTGAAATGCATCGCTGCTACTTCACAATATAAGACACGGTAGATAATTTGATGAGTTATTTTGGTGACCTAGCAGGCGTAGCAATAGCACAACCACAACAAGTGAAAAAATGACAGAGAGGCTGTTTCAGGATGACTCCTAATGAAAACTGCGTCAAGAATTGTAACGAATTGCTGCAACTTTAAAATAAACAGAACTGCAGGCAATTTTCATGAGTCATTTTGCTTTATTCCAAACCAAAGAGTAGTGGCAAAGACTAGTCAGTCTTAGGCTCTTGATGTTGAAACAAGGATCCATAATACGCAAAAGAGAGTGGACAGCAATTAGGTGCACTGCCAGTCTCCATTTCAGTGATTTAACAACTATCAGAAACCCATTAAGCTAGTAACTAATTTACTGATCTTCCACAAAAAAATGATTAGATTATGAAACATTCACTTGAAACCTACGGTTTCCAATGTAGATGGAAAATTATAAAAGATATAGTTCTAACATTGGTTTCCAAATTTCCAATGGAGCCAAAGGCTCATTACTCTTTGGTTATGATGCAGTTCTCGACGCAATTTTCACTTTGGGTCATTCGGAAACAGCCTCTTTGTGTTGCTAACACAAGGGTAAGGCTGCGTACATCCGCCCCCCCCCCCCCCTCCCCCCTTACCTCGCAATTTGCGGGAGCCATTGAGGCACTGGGGTAATGTTGTTGTTGTATAGTTCTAACATTGATCCTTATACAGTTATATATACAAACTGCCAGAACGCCTTGGCGTGTGACGCCGCTTTAAGTTAATAATACAAAATGTGGCTTTAACTCATGATAAATAACTTCATGTTTCTATCAAAAGAAAAGATTTAAGTTGAGTCCAGAAGTTGTTGAAAACACCAGTAATGTTCAAACTTCTACTAAGAAAAGTGATGCTAAGTTGGCACATGGCACCATATACAGAGTGCTTATTTCTATGACATGTTACAAGCACCAATAAGTTCAGCCCTTACATCAAAACAGATGCAACGTTTGCGCAGCAGTTTCAGAATACATGATAACAAAATGAGACTGCTATGATGCTGACCTGGGTTTTGGCACTAATCCAAGAATCTCCCCATACATAAATGCCATGATTCCGGACAAGTACCGCTGTTGCTTTAGGATATGCTTCCATCTGATAAAAGATGAATTATGGCCCCGCTATTAGAATCTTTACCGTAACACAGCAGAAAACTCGAACAAACTATGGAAAGTAATTTTAGCAATGGCTTCCAACTTCCAAGTACAATTGCATCCGATTGTCGCCAAAGAACCAGCGAAAAACCATAATAAATAGCAACAAACATGAAAAGGAAGGTTATATAATGAACTTCTATAACTTACCGCTTCAGCTAGTGCATCAGTCAGATCCCGTTCATGAGCAGAATTTTCGATGATTGGAACCACAAGCTCATCATAATAACCATGACCTTTAATGCCTTTAATCATTTCCATGTGAGTGATCTACAACCAAATAGGGAACAAACAACAATAAGTCAAAAACCCAGGATGGTAAGTCCAAGATCAACTACACGACCATGTAACAACAGCCTTACATGCAAAGATAAAGGCTAATGAGTGGCCAAAGATAAGGTGGCCTTCACTTTGGTAATACAACAACTTAACTACAAAACTCCTCTTAACATAGATTCAAATACTTTTATTTAGAGGTTCCAACATAGCATAAACAAGATGTTTTCTAAATAGTCCATCTTTTAAGCATTAACTTTGTTTTTACTTATGTTTCATCAGAGAATGTAGGGTAACGAGGGCAAGAACGACTTAGTACATTCATTGTCCCTAATCTATAAACAAAAGAGCAGCAGTTACAAGTTTAGAGCAAGCCTAATGACCTGAAAGAGTGATAGACCATATGACTGTTAATATTCAATACAAAATTATCAGATCCCGAGCATCAACAAAAGCTTATACTCCCTCCAATTCGCCATTTTCTTCCCTATTTCCTTATTTGGTTATTCAGGTTTTCTTCCCTATTTCCTTATTTGGACATAAATTATCTCTAAATGGACTGTTATACCCCCGTCCCAATCTCATCTTCTCAACCCACTGTCATTTACATAACTCACATCCATCAACAACTACACCTCACATCCGCCACCCACTGCCACCGCTACCCCGCCGCTACCCTTATTACGCCCGACCACCAACAGTATCACAACCACATATACCCCTCCTCCACCGAAAAACGGATCCCAATCTCAAATTTCCCACTCATTATCACCATCGATATGACGATATCCCTTCCCCTTCCCCTGACAATACTCCTACATAAGAGTATAACACCCACACCGTCAATTTTCGCCATTGATTCCACCAGCTACTCCCCCACCAACACACACAACCACTCTATTCTCCCCCAACACCCTTGAACGTCACCTCTGGGAAACAAACATCCAACACCCTCCTTCATCACCTTCATCATCTTCATCTCTCACTAGTGTGTTTTGTAACCCAATTTCGTTTGATTTGATTGTAATTTAACAAATTTATGTCGAAATTTCTTGAGATCTATAACTTGTATGTTTTGTGATCTTGATTTCAATTGTGTTTGATTAGCCGCTTCAACTCGGTTTCGTCTTTTGCCACCGGAGCTTTATTCACACCGTCTGGTTGATGGTGGTTTGGGTTGAGTTCCTGTGCTGGTCGGGTGCTGGTTGTAGTTGGGAATGAGTTGGGGCGGGTTGATGGTTTTTGGTTATTCAGGTTTTGGGGGTGGGGTTATATGGGGGTAGTTAGGTAATTTTATTGGTTTTCTTAATTTACTCCCTCAAACACAAAGGGAAGAAAATAGGGGATTGGAGGGAGTATATTTTATCTATACTCAGTATGCTATCACTTGGTTCTCTGATTGAAGAGCATCAGAAATATGTGTGCTTCACATGTGCAGTCACGACACATCCACCTTTGGATTCTTAGGGCTAAATGACATAAACTAAAACATTTTGAAAAGGCTAACAGGTTGATACTCCTCAAGGTGTATTAAGATTTCAGGCTCTCTTGTTTCTGTTGGTTTATAGTTCAGAAGTCACAATGGTTCACTGAAATGGCGCTTCTTTTTTCCTTATAGTGTATCACACAGACAATGTAAAGCTTTACAGGATTTATAGTAAGAGTCATCGGGAAAATGCTTTCCTGCGTTGGAACACCTAGGGGGCTAGGGGAAAGGTTAGTAGGTTATACATATCCGACCGCCCCTTGCCTCACCATACGTGGAAACCATTTGATGCATTGCGGTGGTGTTGTAGTTAATTATTAGGAGTATTATTTTATTGTTCACGGGTCACATGTAAAGCATTTAACCCTTGTTCAATTCAATATTCTACAAAGTTCAAACATATGTTCAACGCTCAGACTGGCATACACCTAAGGCCCACTCAAATGGTATATATCCTACTCAGAAAATCCATATCAAGCATTCGTCACTAACATGAAAAAGTGTAAACACCACAAGCATAACATCTGCACGAGAAAAGATTTCATCTTGCATATTGAATGAAGGGAATGTACTGAATAGCCACTAACATTGCTAAATGTATGTGTAAAAACTACTCACTCGGAATTCTTTTGATGTTGGATCCATCATTGTTACGAGACAACTTTCCATCCCGTGGCTGTGTATGACAGCTCCAGCATCACGCATCTGATACGCCTATAAGAAAAGCGAATTTTAAGACATCAAGTTTCAACTAAATACCTCAAAACCTCATGGAAAGGATTCCAAAGTGAGTAATAAAAAGTAATGCAAGGATGAGGTCAATGACAGAGTCGCATGAGTGATAGGTCATTCTGGATTTACTTTGTGTTAAAGAAAACTAAACTATTTCTATAGGAGAAATACTAGAAAACCTAGAAAATTAAAGTTTGGTGTAAACTAAATGCCAGTGGATTCGTAATAATTGAACCGATTCCTTACAATTAAACCAAAGAGGGATTCCTAAAAGGTTGGCTTTAAACCTTACTGCCTCCATGAATGTGACGGTAGCAGAAATACAGGCTAAAGGAACAGAATGCAAGTGAGCCTACCTTCATGAATAGAGGACCACAGTCAGAACATTTTGGTGGTTTATGAGGATATGGTTTTTGAGTTGGTTCCGATACTACATGCCCATCTGATGAAAGGACATACATATCCTCTGCCATCATCCTTTCCTTCTGGACTCCTGATCTCACACAAAGGCATAAATTAGTTACAACTTACAACAAGCAGAATCAACATAATTGTAAAATTGGTTGATACTCAATACCAAATAACACAAAATCAGGGTTGCTTAATCCGATATGAATATGTAAGATCCGGCATGAGATACAGACTTAAGTAAACACAACTACAGGAATACTCGTGAACCATCGTGGTTGAGCGAATCTGGTAACCTAGCACAGAAACTTAAGTGGAACCGAAAGCTGAGAACTAATACGTTGGTCTAAAAGGGTAAATATACAGCTGATACAAAAATTGAATCTTTAGCTAAAGTACATTAGTCGAATATTGGCACAACATATATACCAGCACCAGTGTAAACAAAACCAAAGACTGCCAAAGTGATATAGCAAGAAAATGATCCCTTGAAACAAAAAAACAATACTTAGATGGTAATTACTTTACAAGATTGAACCTTTACCAACTAAAACTACATCAACAAACCAAATCATACACCTTCAAACCTCAAACACTTACAAGAATGTGCAGTCACTCTGCAAAAAACTATTATCAATGCCAACATCAATCAAACACTTAAGGGTATGTTTGGATTGGGGAATTTGGAGGGAAAAGAAAGGGAGGGAGAGTAGGGGATTAGGGGATTTAAAATCACTTGTTTGAATAACAAATAAGGGTGGAGGGAAATGGAGGGGGGGGGGGGATTTGGAGGGATCCATTTTCCCTCCTTCGAGGCAAACCAAAATCTCTCCACAAGAGGCAAGATTTGGAAGGAAATTGTATCCAAACACCCACATCATATTTGCCCTCCCCTTCCCTTACCTCCCTTTCTCTTCCCTCCTTCCCACTCCCCTCCCTTTCGCTCCACTTTTGCTATCCAAACACACCCTTAAATAACGGGGGAATGACTCCTAAGCTGAAATCTACTCAGCCACTCGCTATGTGAGAGCATTATCTTAGTAACTTAGATTTTTCAAGGTGGGCTTTGAGTGGTAGAATACATTCCGGCTGTGGCGTTTTGACCACCCTAAATAAATACTACTCCGTCGTACCAATTGAAACCCGGCAAACAAGAAAAATGAAACATTATCAATACAACAATCATGTGTTCCTCTGACACTTCAACACTTCATTTTAGACCAAACGCATTATCAATACAATTGTATCTGACACTTCTATGCCGTTGCAGCTGAGTCGGAGTAACATAGCAACCATCAGACCCATGATCAAATGCACAGCAACAACAGAAAACCATAAACCCTACCATCAACATAAGTGAGCAATATTTAATCAAACCATTTCAATCAAAACCCAAAAAATGTCAACCTCTATCAATACAAACACCCAAAATCATCAACCACAATCAAGTAACAACAACAAAAACCAGCAACACCCAGATGAAAACAAATAGTACCCACACCACAAAACCACAAATGATCATCAATCAAACACAAAAACTGCAAAAATCAGCAACACCCAGATGAAAACAAAGAGCACCCACATCACAAAACAACAAATAATCATCAATCAAACACAAAAACAGCAACACCCAGATGAAAAAAAAGCATACCCACATCACAAAACAACAAATAACCATCAATCAAACACAAAAGACACAAACTTTCAATCCCAAAAACAGTAAAAAAGACAGAAAAACTACCAGAAGGAGACATAATAATGAGTTGTTGAGATTTAGGGACTAAATCATCATGAACTTTAAGAGTGATACTACCACCAGTACCACCAACCCAACCAAGATGATAGAATTGACGACATAGTTCAGTAATTAAAGCTTTTGATTCTTCAACGGGTTTGCCTTCTAAGTATGCTTGTGTTGTTGTTGCAGACATTTTTAATCCGTTTGTTGCAAGTGTTGGTGTTCTTGCTATTAGTGAGGTTATGGGTGCAATTGCAAATGCCATGGTTTTATGTGTGTATTTAATGTATAGAAAATGGAATAATTCTGTTGTGGTTCACGCTACTTTTGGTAAAAATATTGATTTTTGTTGGAGCTAAGCTAGCCATGGTGTGGAATTGGATGCTTTCATGAATCATGGTCAATTGCTCATCAAGGATTAGTAAATAGGTCGGGTCGGATTGGTTTGGGTCGGATCGGATCGCGCGTCCTAATATAAATCCCTATAGGTTATAAGTCGTAGTGCATTGTATTATCTTGTTTTTTTAAAAAAATTGGGTTATAACGATGCGAATTGCAGTTTAATTGTCACATCCAATCAAGGTAAGGGTAAGTGATACGAGTACGGAAGCGTAAATAAAATAAAAAGTGTTGTGGATGGGAGTCGAACTCGTGCCTCTCGGTTTGGAGGGACGAGGCCAGTTACTTACCACGATATTTGACTAAAAACCGCCGAGTTTCAAGTCAATAAATGCTTAAAACAGCGACGTCAATCGTTGTTTTAAACGAGATTTGAAAGACCGTTCAAATCTGATTTTGTGATCAAATCTTGATCGTTTTCTGAGATTTCTATATTAAACTTCTGTAATTAATTCCTAATACAACCTAAGCTATTTATACTAATAATAATGAATAGTTCTAATGGAAATAATACTCCTACTGTCCTATGCTTAAGGCAATTCTACTGACGATAGAAATCGTCATTATTTTAATCAAGTACTCCTACGGATGATGGAAATCATCTTTATTTTAATTAACTAACTACCCCTAGCTAACTTGCATCCTGGTCGAACCTGACTACTCGACTCATTTATCTAGTATGATTAGGACTCCTATGCAGAGATTTGCTTGTCTATTGAGTAGACCCGAGTTCAACTCTCCTTCTTGCTATTAACAACTGCACTGTATCATCCCCTCCCTCTTGAGAAGGAATTGTCCTCAATTCTTGGAGACTCAACCCACCGGGATCAAAGACTACTAATACAACCAGTAAACAAGCGAACACTAGCAACAAATCCGCATACAAGAACGAATCACCCTTGATGCCGAGCCACGCCTCGTTCCTTTTTCTCAATTTCAGAATCCTCTTGTGCCAACCACCCCACCACCCTCCGTGCACAAGCATAGATAATTTATCACGAACTTCAAGGTCGATCAAACAAAATGAACATGATGATTCCTTCTTAGCTGCTGCCCAATCGAACAAATGAGAATGTGAATGTTCTTGAAATTTCTTAGGGTTAACCAGGTATTCATAGCCATAGCCAAGAAGTCCTAACCCGACACCAAGAGCTGGTGAGCAACACGGTGCCTTTGAATCCGTCTCCGCCGTTTCCTCAACTCCATAGTCATCAAAGACAGGTGGTCGATTGAAATCAATTGAGGAATCAATGTAGCTACTCCATAACTCATCCTTGCCAAGATCCTTTTCAAGCTTGCTTTCCATTGATAACATGGTGAGACTCGAGTTTTTCTTACAACCAGAACGCATAGTATTTGTAGCCTCGGATGACATAGGCTTTAGAACGATCCTTTTCCCCCTATCCAACAATTCGTAATCATTGCTCCTTCCTCTATGCACCACATCTCGATCATACTGCCAAGGACAGCCCAAAAGAATGTGACAAGCATCCATGGGAACCACATCACATAAGACTTGGTCTTCATAAGGACCCATCGCAAAGCACACACGGACCTGCTTTGAAACTTGCACCTTCTTACCATTGTTTAACCAATGCAATGCATAAGGCTCGGGATGAGCTGTGGTTGGCAAAGCTAGCTTCGAACCATCTCACTAGAAGCTGCATTTGTACAACTTCCACCATCAACAATCACGCTGCACCATTTATCCCCGACTTGACACTTGGTGTGAAAGAGTTGGTCCCTCCGCTTTCGGTCCACAATAGGCTCGGTTTTGGCCTGCAAAGTCCGACGCAAGACAAGTGTAGTGTCATAAACAGGGGCATTGAAAATAACCTCATTATCCTCCTGGATGCTTTCTTCATTTGTGAAAAATAAACCTTCTTCTTCGATATGCTCATCACTCAATTCATTTCGATAAGAATTAGCCTCCCTTAGCGTGACGATTCTCTTATTCGGACAAGAATGCTTGAAATGACCGAATCCCGGCACTTAAACCAACGCACTTTGGATAAATTTTGCTCCCGGGGCACGGCACTGTTTGTCCGTCGGCGGAGGATTTGGATTAATTGAAGATTTCGAGTTCGCATCGCTGGAACCAAATTGTAATTTCGGTGCTTCAAGTCCTTCCATGGAAGAAATTGCGGAGTGTTCTTTGGACTGGTTATTCTTCTTGTTCTTTGATTGGGCTTCAACTCTCAAACTTAAATTACAAAGCATATCGATCAAAGGATGAGTAGTTCTGCAAATCGACAACAATAGCAATAGAACGGTTTAAACCTCGACAGAATCGCGCCATCTTCTGTTCTTCTATTTCATCGACTTCACACAACATAGCGAGCTTTTCGAATTCTGTAATATACTCCGCAATACTCATACTCCCTTGCATTAATTCTGCGGATTTACGGAATAAATCAATCCTGTAATTGTTTGGGATATACCTCTTGCGTAGTTTGCGCTTGAGTGACTCCCAAGAATTCATCTTTTCTTTGCCTCCCCGAGCACGATCCGCCTTAAGATTCTCGTACCACAAGGATGCGTTTCTACTCAGTTTTAGAACCGCATATTTGCACCTCTTTTCGTCATCTATCTCTTTAAATTCGAACATCCGTTCGATTTTTCTTTCCCAGTCGAGACAGTCCTCCGGATCTGTGCTTCCTCCGAATTCGGGCAATTCGGTGATCTTGAATTCGTCTTGCTGCAACACGCGACGAGGCTGCATTCGTCCAGCATTCTCGGGTAGGGTTCGCAATACCTCTCGAATCCTATTGACCAAATTGTCTTCGTCGAATCCGTCCATAGTGACAGAGGATCGGAGCCGAAGCTCGATACCACCGATGATACGAGTACGGAAGCGTAAATAAAATAAAAAGTGTTGTGGATGGGAGTCGAACTCGTGCCTCTCGGTTTGGAGGGACGAGGCCAGTTACTTACCACGATATTTGACTAAAAACCGCCGAGTTTCAAGTCAATAAATGCTTAAAACAGCGACGTCAATCGTTGTTTTAAACGAGATTTGAAAGACCGTTCAAATCTGATTTTGTGATCAAATCTTGATCGTTTTCTGAGATTTCTATATTAAACTTCTGTAATTAATTCCTAATACAACCTAAGCTATTTATACTAATAATAATGAATAGTTATAATGGAAATAATACTCCTACTGTCCTATGCTTAAGGCAATTCTACTGACGATAGAAATCGTCATTATTTTAATCAAGTACTCCTACGGATGATGGAAATCATCTTTATTTTAATTAACTAACTACCCCTAGCTAACTTGCATCCTGGTCGAACCTGACTACTCGACTCATTTATCTAGTATGATTAGGACTCCTATGCAGAGATTTGCTTGTCTATTGAGTAGACCCGAGTTCAACTCTCCTTCTTGCTATTAACAACCAGAATTGTATCAGTAAGACTTAACGATTGTCTTCGGACATCCACGTTTGTCGGGCTGATTGAGCTTTGGAATTAAATGTTTCAAACTTCGCAACACAATCACTCCATACTATATAAAAATGTACAGACTAATAGAAAATGCATATGGTTTGAATATAAAGTCTTTAAAGTATTTTTCGAGCCGTGTTGAAAATAGATGAAATAAGTTGTATTCTCCACTTTAAGTCGTTGCACAAGGTTACTCTAAGTCGTTGCACAAGGTTATGAACAACATATAATCATTTTAAGACGTGTTAATCTCATTGACAATGTTTCGACAAAAATTCACCGATTTCGAAAGATTCCTAAACAGTTGATTATGAAAGCTACTATCCACGATTTTGAGCCGACTAGGTCCGGAATAAAATACCTCAAAATCCGCACCATAATTACCACGTATACCATATAAAAATGACTCAAGATAATATAATGGACATATGATTTGAATTAGTGACATTTTGGCTGGTAGGGAGGCAACAGACTCATAGGGAGGAAATAAGGATGGCAAGGAAACGGAAGTGCAGTACTGATGTTGTTGAGTACATTGTGCCTGAGCAGGCGAAAGAGTCGCTGGAAAATGCAAAGGAGTATTTGAGGCAGCTTGCCAAGAGAAGCTGTGATGGGGATGGTATTTTGGCTGGTAGGGAGGCAGGTATGAACTATGGTTTTAGAGTGAGTGTACCGGAGGTGGTTATGATTGATTCAAGTGACTCTTCTTCTTATTATGTTAATGGAGGCCCTGGAGTTCTTACTGCTACTGCTGATTCTGGGTTTTTTGATGCTGATGGCGTTGCGGAGGTTGGGCCTACACAACCTCCTCCGTCACCATGATGGGCCTTGTGTGGAATTGTATGGGTCTTAATAACACGCTCGCCCCTACAATTCCGAAGATAAGAGCGTTGTTAGATAGTAAGTATTATGATTTCCTTTTTCTTATCGAGACCAAATGTAATGCGAATAAAGTATTCCCTATGTTTAGATCATTAGGTTTTGTGAAGCATTTTGGGGTTGACACCGTTGGTGCCTCCGGAGGTCTATGGGTGGGGTGGAAAAGGGAAGTAAAGATGACTCTTGTAAGGGCATGTAATAACTTTATTGTGTTTTTGGTCAAGAAATATGATGGTCTGTTTTGGTATCTTGTGCTTTTTTATGGTGCTCCGGAGTTAAATTTACGTTCTTCTGTTTTAAATGAATTGGATGCATGGATTGAGTCTTGTACGCACCCGTATCTTATTATTGGAGATTTTAATCAGGTGGATTGTTTTTTGGATAAATGGAGTTGTAGTCAAAATCCTATTAGGGGAGCAAATGAGTTTGTAAGTTGGAAAATTAGGAATGAATTAATTGATATACCGTTCAAGGGGCCGAGATACACATGGTGTAATAATCGTAAGGGTGCTCAAAGGATATATGAGAGGCTTGATAAGGCTTTAGGCTCTAAGGATTGGCTTATTCATTTCCCAAACACGGGTATTAAACACTATCCCGTGCAATTATCGGATCATGCTCCCATTGAGCTTGATTTACAGCTTACTGGGAGTGGAGGAAAAAGACCATATAAAATGGATGCTTGGGTGTTAGATCATGAAGAATGTTTGAATAGGATACGTGTCGCCTGGAACCAAGTGGTGGTTGGATCTCCGGCTTTTATAGTAGTCCGAAAGCTTGCTAGGGTACGAACTACGGCAAAGAAGTGGGCCTTGGATAAAAAGGGTGAGTGGAGGAAGGTATGGGAGGATTTTGATAAAAAGTTGGAGGACGGCATGAACTTGGATGTTTCGGGTGGAGGGGAGGAGTTGTATATGCAAGCAAATGAGGAAGTTAAGGCTTTCGCTAAGGCAAATGCGATCTTTTGGAAACAACGTGCTAAGATGCGGTGGATCGTGGATGGTGATACATGTACAAAGTTCTTCTTCAACTGGGTCAAGGGGAGGAAAGGGAGGAATTATATACATGGTCTTAAAGGTGAGGATGGTGTGTGGATTTATGATCACAATCTTGTAAGTTCCGAATTCCAAAAGAACTTTAAGGCTTTGTACGAGGCTTGTGATGGTAATCCAGTGGGGGAGGAATGGCGACCAATGGCTTCATTTGAACGGATCCTTTCTCCGGTTAAAAGGTTTATCTCGAATGATGATGCAGACCATCTTCTCAAGCCTTTTACAGCTAAAGAGGTGCGGGGCGCGGTTTTCCAGATGGGAGCGTATAAATCCCCGGGGCCGGATGGTATTCCGGCGTGTTTTTATCAGAAATGTTGGCCTTTGGTGAAGAAGGAGGTAACTAAGGCTGTGCTATCTATTTGAATTCTGGGAGGGTCCTACGATAACTGAATAGAACCTTTATCACTCTTATTCCTAAAACTGATAGCCCGGAAGGTGTCTCGGATTACAGGCCCATAAGCCTTTGTAATGTCCTCATGCGCATTGTGTCTAAATGTATCACTAATAGAGTGGCAAGGGTTATGGGATCTCTGGTGAGTGAATCACAAAATGCCTTCATTCCTGGCCGGTATATCAGTGATAATATTTTACTTGCTCATGAGACTATTCATCGTATACTGAGCCATAAAAAAGGAAAACATGGTCGGTGTGCTTTTAAGGCGGACATGAGTAAAGCTTATGATAGAATTAAATGGGATTTTTTGGAGGCAGTTCTCATGCGGTTTGGCTTTCCACCAAAATTAGTACAACTGATTATGAATTGCGTTACGACGGTTTCTTATGAGGTCCTTTTTAATGGTGCTCCGCTGCCTCGTTTTCAACCGCATTGTGGTTTGCGCCAAGGTGATCCTTTATCTCCGTACCTTTTTATTCTTTGTATGGAGGTACTTGGAGGGCAGATTGAGTAGAGTAGGCAATGGGCCGTGCTGGGCCGGCCCGCGTGCCGGCCCATCGTGCCATCCCCAAAAATTGGCCCGGCCCAGGCACGGATAATAGGCTCCTCGGGCCGTGCCGTGCCAGGCCCACTGATCCAAACCTACGCCGCGGCCCGCTCAAGGCACGGCCATTTTCGTGCTTGGGCCGTGCCTGGCCCATGGGCTTTTCGTGCCTTGTCCGTGGGCCGGCCCACGTGCTTTAATATTTTTTTTTATTTTAAAAAAACGTTATATAATTGATATATTTTTAGTACTTTTTGTTTTATAAATGATGATTAATGGTTTAAATATATATTTTATTAAATATTAGTGTACTTTTAGTTTAATAAATGATGATTAATGACTTAAATATATATTTTGTTAAATGTTACTGTACTTTTTATTTAATAAATAATAATAAACGGGCCATTCTTCGTGCCGGGCCGTGCCAAGCCCGTCGTGCCTGGTGCGTGCCGGGCTCCACCGTGCCTGGGCCGTGCCGTGCCTAGGCACGGATTTTTGATGAAAATCGCGTCGGAGCCCGTCCAAAGCCCGTTCGTGCCGTGCCCGTGCTTCCTTGATTTTCTCGTCGGGCCGGGTCGTGCCATGTTGTGGGCCGTGCCTGGCCGTGCCGCCCATCGGCCCGCGGCCCTTTATGCCAACTCTAAGATTGAGTATGCGAAGGAGGTGGGTCTTTTAAAAGGGATAACACAGTGTCAGCAGGAGGAACCGATCACACATTTATTCTTTGCGGATGACTCTGTTTTTTTCTTACAAGATAAGGGCCAAGCGGCGGCTAGTTTAAAAAGGATCTTGGATGAGTATTGTGATCCATCAGGGCAAAAGTTGAATTTGGATAAATATGGTATTCTCTTTAGTCCGAGTACAACACTAGCAAAGGCACAAGAGACCATGAGTATTCTTCGGGTACGATCTTCAAAAGGTATTGGAAAATATTTGGGGATTCCTGCGGAATTTCAGGAATCTAAGAAGGGAATTTTTGATTCTCTCCTGGATTATGTCACTAAACGCATCTCTTCATGGAATGGAATATTCTTATCGGCAGCTGGTAGGCTTACCTTAATTTCTTCAGTCCTATCAAATCTTTCTAATTACTTTCTATCGGTTTTCAAAATTCCGGTAAGTGTGTCAGCAAAGCTCAATTCTCTGATGGCGCAATTTTGGTGGGCTGGGTGTAAACTGGGGAAAAAGCTTCATTGGTGCGGTAAGAATTTTCTAAGTCTTCCGAAGAGTTCGGGAGGTTTGGGTATTAGAAATGTTGGATGTCTCAATAAGGCGCTGCTTGCTAAACATGGTTGGAGACTTGTCTCGGGGGATGATTCTTACTTTAGTAGGATTTTCCGTCGAAAGATTTTTGGAACGAATACTTTCGTGGATGGACTCCGTCCTAAACATGGGTCGGGTTGTTCATGGGGGATTAAAAGTATTACGTATGGCCTGGAGCTGATTCTAGATAACATTGGTTGGAAGCCAGGGTTGGAGTCTAGTCTTAACGCGTGGAATTCAAAGTGGGTCAATGCAAAGACGCCGGAACCGAAGGATCGTTTGCTTGATTCGGCCTTTATTTTTCTAGGAAGCCTTCAAGTACGGGAGCTATGGAATCGAGATTTGACGTGGAATACTTCTCTAGTGTGTGCCTTTTTTAAGGAAAAGGATGCGGATTGGATAATGACATCTCCCATATGTAAGTCTAGAAAGTATGATGGAGTCTTTTGGCCCCTAACTAGTGATGGAAATTATTCGGTGAAGAGTGGGTACGGCATTGCCTTCATGGAGTTTTTTGAACAACATGGTACCTTAAAAGATAAATCAAGGATCACCATGTCAGGGAGGGGTTTTGTAAATCTCGCCTTTGGAGCTTACCTGGGCCGAATGCATGGAAGGTTTTGATCTGGAAGATCGTTACAAACACCCTGCCTGTAGGTTTTGAGTTTTATAAACGATCGATTGAAGGGAGTCATACATGTCGGATGGGCATGGGGGATCAACAATACAGCGAGACAATTGAGCATATCTTTAGAGATTGTCCTTTATCTTCCAGAGTTTGGGCAGGCACGGCCCTCGGGATTCGGGTCGAAGGCACTGCGATGATCCCGCTTGGTGATTGGGTCATAAACTGGATCCGGTTTTTAGGTAATTTGGAGGAGTGTGACAGTCGAACTTTAGTCTTCTTGGCAACCTTATGGGGCCTTTGGACTACTCGCAATAATGCGGTCTTTAGAGGAGATCAGGTTATGCCGTGCGTACTTCTCCAGTCAATCGCTAGCAATGTTGAGGTATATCTACAATCTAAACTGAATGAGAAGGAGTACAATGAGAAGATGCAAGGACGTGTGACACATTCGTTAGGAACTGATGATATACATAATATTAAGGATGGTCACCCAGTTTATATGGTTGGTAGACGGGGTCATTGTAGAGGTATTCGGATAAAGGTGGATGCTGGATGGTTGAAGACCTTGGACGCGGCAATAGGGTGGGTGGCGTATGATAGTGATGGGATAATCATTGAGACCGGAAGTAGGAAGACTAAGGTCAATCGGCTCTGCAAGCGGGCGTTAGGTATCTCTGAAGTTCTTCAATGGGCCGTCGGTAAGGGATTTCTTCACCTTGAGGTAGTGTCGGATTGTCTACCCTTAATTTGTCAGATTGCAGGTTTTGCTGGAGTTCATCATGGCATCAAAGGCATGCTACAGGACTTCAAGGATTTTTATGCGTCTTTTCATTGTCTAAGTTTTGCTTACATTACTAGAAATCTTAACGTTGTAGCACATGGTCTCGCCTCTCGGGCCATGCGATTGTAAAACTCTTTATTTACAGTTGCCAAAAAAAAAAAAAAAAAATTAGTGACATTTAGAGGCGTTTAACGTACTTTTAAATTTGTGTCAGAAACAGACAAAATAAGTTGTAACATTCCATTCTAAATCATTTCAAACTTCAAAGCATACCGGCTCCGTCGACAAGGTTTGGGCAAAATCTCATCAATTTCGAAAAAAATCGCCGAAAATCATCAATTTTGAAGGCTATTATCCACGATTTTCAGTTCGACTCCAATGGGCTTAGAAAAACAAGTCCCATGGACTCAAATTACACCAACTTAGCCTAAAATTTGTAGCCAAAAAACACTTATCACTTCTATCTATGAGTCTATGACTCTATCCTTTCGCACATTTGACACACTCACTTAAACATGTCAAGAGGCACACAAAAACTGATACAAGATGTCAAGAAATTTGCAGATTTTCAATACAAAATCTTCTCAAAACAATATGGTCATCATGTAATTGATATCGTTGAGTTTCCATTAAAGCTAGTTCTTTCTCCTTTTACTTTAGCTTTTAGTATTGCTGGTTCTGCTCCTCGTGGTTTTGGTATCCCTGAATTCATCTCCAAAGCTTCTTATTCCGCCATTTTTGTGAGCTTCTTGAACTTACCCTTGTTTTATTTTGTTGTTATTTAGGTGGGTTTTGATAAAGTTGTGATTTTGATTTGTAATTTGTTCATAATTTGGGATTTTGGTACGTGGGTTCTGCTGAATTGTGTGGGTTTTGATATACATCAACAGCAATAAGAACAAAATTAAGTCATTAACCCAAATGTCTCAATGGCTCTCGTAAATTGCGAGGTAAAGGAGGCTCGGATGTACGCAACCTTACCCTCTTGTTTTCAATCCACGAGGGTTTTGATGAAGTTGTGATTTTGATTGGTGTTTTATTCATAATTTGGGATTTTACTATGTGGCTTGTGTTAAATTGTGTGTATTTTAATTGGGGGGTAGTTGTTTCTATGAGAATTCGAAGAATTGTTATGTTTATGAGCTGTTTATTTTGCTTATTATGTAATTTGGCACTTTTGCAATTCTCCGGACCTTCTGGGATGCAAGTATTAGATCATTAGAGCATTTTTGAAGCACAAATTCTTGTTTCAGACGGACACTTTTGGTCTTATTTGTCAGACGGATAAAATGTTGCCATTTTTTAAGAAAATGTAACCAATTAATTCACAAAATGTTATGACTAGAGGTGTCATTTTTTACCCTGAAAATGATGTGAACAATAATGGTAACATGTTATAAAAAAAAAAAACATTTTATTGTAAAATGATGACATGTTACCCGTCTTATTTCAGACCAAAAGCAATGGTCTTAAGAAAAACGGACCGTTTTTGAAGGGATAATTTCGCTCATAGTTTGACAATATTCTTCTTTGTGGATTGTATGGATGTGTTTATGCTTGGGTTTGTACATTCTAGGAGAAGTGCTAAGACAATGCGCGATTTCCTAACACAAATAGCTTGGTAATCTTTTGATGCCTGTGGTTTGTGAGCTTGAGCTTGTGGTTGTAGCCTGCTCTTAGATGGATGGACATAGTTTATATCTTTAAAGCAAGCACCTTTCTAGGGCATGTCGTCCTTGTCCTTGTCCTCGTACAGCCGTACTGGAAATGTGGAAACAATGTAGTATTAGTGCCTGTCGAATTCACATCTCCATGTCCTCATTCATGTCCTATTACACATTTTAGTTCTTTTATCAAGTGATGACCTGGAAAATTTATGATTTTGACCCGTGATGGTTGAGTATTGTATGCCCTTTCACCTGTTTGAGGAAATAGACTTTGACTCAAGTGTGCTCTGCAAGCTTTAGTTGTAATGGCTTATGTCATACTTATTTGTATATTGTGAACCTCATAGTTGATTAAGCTCCTGATCCCTCCCTTGATGTTCTGGCTTCTTCTGCTAGATTGTTGTGTCTCATCATGCAATTCAGTTAGGTTAAGTTATCTCTTGGAGATATTGCAAATGCTTATATTATGTTACCCATGCCTCATAGTCAGTGGAAACGACGTTCTGTAGACTGTAGTCGTAGGCTTTTAGCGGAGTGACAAGGTTCCTGGACAATAATACTTACTCCAAGCCAAAAATGATTGCGGATTTGAGGAAGAAAATTATGTTTGATACTTTTAAGTTATTCTTGCTACATACTGAAAATTAATTCTTGAATTTTATGAGCTAAAAGATTGCCAGGATGGCATGGTTTGTTGATTATTCTTTTCTCAATGATGTCAGCTTGTTGCTACTCTTGGAACTTGGGATATCGCGTTGGAGCTGGGAAAGAAGGTGATATGTCAGAGGTGCCTACAACTCTTGCTGCGCAATAGCGCGAGTCATCTGGTTAATTTGTCAACTGCCTGCTTTCTTAAATTGCATTTACAACCCTTTCTGAAATGAGTACATAATTCTTCAAAGTAAACAATTTGAAGCGCATATTAACATGTTATTTTATCACTAGGCCTAAATGGAAAAGGCGATAGTATATGCTTTTCACTTCAGTTCTATGAGCTGCTGAAGACATTGGGCTAGCCTACGGAGCCTTGAGATAATGAGTTTGAAACTGATAATGCTGCTTGAATATGAACTTGTCAAGCTTCCCAGCCTTTTATTTATTCCTGTAAGCTGGAAATTTTTGTGTGTGGATAATTATCACTTTATCAACGACCCTTGGATAAACAACACAAAGGAGATTTCTTTCTTAGAGTTTTTTGTTATGGGAAAATTTTCTATTCAATCATAGAAGATTAACTTCTCATTGCATGCATGTTATAATTGACATTCCGTCTAGTCGTGACCTCCGTATTCTTCCTAGAGATTTTATTATTTATTTTTTATATGCATAAGACATGGCGAAGAATGTCTCATTGCTCGGTTGTATATACAATTATTTACAGAGGTGTTGCATATTCAGTATCTTGCTTTTGTATGGTTATCTCTTTCATATCTTTGACCAATCGTCTATAAAAGACATGCTCACATGTAAGAGTTAGATGCTTTTGAAGAAAGTGACCTTACAGAAATGGGTGAAATTGTAGAGACTGTCGAACTTGTTGCGGATGGCAGGCACTACGATGTACAATGTGCAGGGGGGCTGGCCAAGTACACTATCGAGTAAAACCATTAGCTATAAAGAGGTAGGCCTGCCCTTGCCTTAGCTAATTCTCTTTCTTGAACAACATTCAAATTCCAAAAATACCTTTTCTTTTTTTTCTTTGAATGCATATCAAAGTGTTTTTGGAAAAAGTATTATTACTAACAATCTGTTTTCACTTTACCGTCAGTGGAGGGAAAGCAACGGTTGAGTCAGTTGCAGATGCAATCGCCAATAATCAGGCTGAGCTACTTCACATTCCTGCAGCCATTGATCCGCATACACCATTGCCCTCTAAGGAGTGCCCTACTTGTGACGGAACTGTAAGATATCATCTAGAGGGCTTAATTATGCTCTGTGCTACTTAGACTCCTGTACGGGTGTTGAACACATGGACCATGCCTTAGGTTATGGGTGTAGGATACGCCTTCAACTAAAAAATATAGTTATAAGTTATAACCATTGGAATATATAAGTGTTATAAAGTGAAATAGAGAGATGTTTGAGGAATAAGGCTTAAAATCATAAAATATACTCCGTACTAAATACATCAACTGTAGTCTTTTTCTCTACTTCTCTCATCCAGACCTCCCAATTTGGCTTTTCTAAGAAAACTCAGAGTGATAAAGGTCAGATACAGGTTTCACACCTTTTTTCCTTGAGCGTCGTATTGGATACGGTTAGTCCCAAAAGTGAAGAGTTGAGTAACATAGCTTTTGTAGGGTCCTTTTGGGCTTTAGCTGTGCTCTATAGTTGTTTTCATTTCAAAATTCTGGAATCTTTGTAATTTATGCTATTTCTTCAAGGTGGAAAATCTGAATCCTATCAGTTGTTGCCTCTTGATTTTAAATTCCATCAATTGTTTTTGTTTGATTTATTTCGGTGGTTTCAGGGTGTGATGAAGTGTCCAGAATGCAAGGGTAATATACAAATTCGAATTTCAGCTGATGATGTAAGTCCCTTACTTTACGCTCAATCTAGATTCCTTAATGACACTGTCATACATCGTTACGACATTTATGCCATACTTCACTGAAGGCCTCTCTTTTGATTTTCTTATGTTCTTTCCGCCTGAGAACAAAAAATGTTCACCTGTGATTGGAAACACACAACATTGTATGGCTGTGTTATTTCTCTTGATTTTGGCTAAATATCGTATCTGTAACCTGTACTAGACTTTGCTGTTGTTCTAAGTGCCATAATTATACTCGACTTCACAGATCATGGAGCCTCCATGGAAAGCCTATAATGTTCTGAAGAAGATGGATTATCCGTATGAGGTAATTTTCATGAATCATGTCTTTTTCCCCTGTTTAGCGTTTATCTGCTTACTGTCTCCTGCTCTTATATGAGTTAAAAACACTGACCTGCAATGTCTACTATTGCTCCCGCTCCTTTTATTAACAAGACGGTCTCATATCTTGAGCCTCTTTGATCATTGATATTCCTTAAAACATAAAAGCAAAATAATTTAAGTATTTTCCCATGCAAATCTGATGTGATAAATTTTTTTGCGTTCAATTTTTTTCTTTTTTCTTAATTCAAAGGTCAAAGTCTCATTTGAAAGGTGACGCCTTATTAAAAACTAGAGGAGGTATTTGTTGAGAGATGCCCTTGGTTGATTACCTTGCTAGTGTTGCTCATTTTTGTTTTTTTTGGCAGCATATCGTCCACAGCATGAAAGATCCAAGCATTGCAGCGTTTTGGCTGCTTACCATGCCCCAGATTGTTGGTGGATTTAACTTTGATGACGAAGTAAAGCAAAAAATTTGGTGGGAATACAAGGTTTAAACCTCTTCTTGTTATGTTTATTAAATAAAGGCTTTGTTTTCTATGATTTATCCACTATTGTTGTGACTCCCTCCCTCCCATTTATATTGTCCTACTTTCTATTTTGGGTGAATTTTAGAAAAGCTAATAAAATGGGAAGGATGAGTGATTTGTAGTGTAAAGTTTGTTTTTTTGCCATTTCTTTGGTGGCGTTGTTTAGCAATTCCGGAGAAAGGAAAATTTGCTGTTATCTGTCTTTCGTTTTAAACTCCCGCCTCGTAATCATTTTTTTTTTTTTTTTCATTTTTTATATTGCTTATAGTTTTGTCTTCATGGGTGACAAATCTCCCTGACGTGACTTACAATAGTGCTTTGGTATTCTCTGAATTCTACAGGAGTCTAGACGCTATGATGAAATTCGAGATGTGGTTGCTCAACGAAAGCCTGGCTGGGAACATCTACAAGAAGTAAGGCTTTGTTGCGTTTTTTTAATGATAGTCGGCTTTCAAGGCTGTTTGGTTTTTTTTGGTCCGCTTCTTTGACCTCGAGATTGAGTGGTCCTGACTGTTCATTTGAACTGCTTATTAATTTGTTGAGTGATGAACAGACTTATCTTGTCTGAACTACCTCGTCTTATATTTTCTCCATCCCATTTATACTGTCCCCGTTTGACTGGAGCTCGTATTTAATTCTCCGTACGTATCTAGTGATGAAATATCATTGTTATTCTAGGATAGATGGAAAAAGAAATGGGGACAATATATATGGGACAGAGGGATCAGTATGGATGATCTGCTTGCTATTAATGACTGAATTCTCTTACAATTTACGACATCCTTTTACTTAAAAATATAAGATTGTGTCTCTCTTATTATCTTTGTGACAGGGCCTAATTGCACTTGATCCAGAACGCGCTAGAGATGACCCCGTCGTAATCAAGAATGTCCCTTACTATAAGGCGAAGAAGGCATTGGAGATGGAGGTCATGAAGCTTGATCCTCCCCCTCGACCAAAAAAGTGGGGTGTAAGTTAATCTTACTTTACCGACTACATGTTTCATATACCCGTTTTCCTTTGTCGATTTCATCAAGGTTGAACCCAAAATATAATGCCATGGTCGTCGTTGTTCGACACATGTAGGAGTTAAATCTTCCATTAGATTCATCTTCTTGGAGCAAGGAGGATCTCAAAGATCCAAAGAAGTTGTACGAGATGACCGTTCTTCTTAATGCTCAGAGGGAGATGGCTGACAAAATTTTGGATGCACAGTGGGAGGCAAAGTGGCGTCAAGAGAAGGTTCGTAATTTATTGCATCATGCTATAGTGTTTTAGGCATATGCAGCAAATAACATTTTTCCAAAAGAGGGAAAATGTTTTAGGCGGGAAAACTTCGAGTTTTTCCTATTTAGTATATAGGGGATTGCTTCTGTGATGATATGTAATTAAAAAAGAGTTCTTCTACGTGGTAGCCCACGTTTACTCGTAGCCTTAAACTGAGTAAATAGTGAATAAAAACGCTCAAAAGTACCAAAATTCAAGTTCTTTAGTAGTTAAATTTTGTAAGAAACTATGTTTATGGTTAAATGATATTCGTGCGTTA
The DNA here is from genome assembly GCF_048544455.1 of Silene latifolia. NCBI lineage: Eukaryota > Viridiplantae > Streptophyta > Magnoliopsida > Caryophyllales > Caryophyllaceae > Silene > Silene latifolia. The sequence goes on along the minus strand of NC_133530.1, from coordinate 2,559,211 downwards.
ATGGTTCAACAAATATTGTCGAAGAATCAATTGAAAGTGTATAAACTAGACATTTAAAACTGACAGATTAGAGCATTTAGGGTATTTTAAGAGGTACTTTGTATTCGTTTAGGGTACCAATGATGTTTCCTAAGAACGAGTGGTACCACGTAGAATTCAAGAAAACAAGAGGGTACCACGTAGAAAAACCCTTAAAACAAATAACAGTCACGGTTGTGGACTTGTGGAAATATAACCAGTGTGGTTTTCATTCATTTGTCGGTTTCAGATGAATGAGTTGTTGGAGGAGAAGGTGCGACCATATATTCAATACGCGGAGAAGATTGGATTGTCGGAACCAATCATCATGCATCCACCCGATGAGAATAAAAAGGTTTGTTTTGAAATTTGAAGCCCCCATTGAAATCCCATCACTGCCATAATTTCGTCAGGTCAATCTTCACTAGCTAAATTGTTTCGTTTCCTACTATGCAGAGGAAAACACGTCAACGACGATGGTGGCTGTTCTGAAAACACAACCTTTTTGCCCTTTAAATTGTACTTGGCCTGTTTGTAAAATAACCTGGCTGCACTCCTCTTTACCTCTGTTAGAATCTTTCAATTAGTCCGTCTATAACTCCCGACAATTATGGTCTATGTTTCGCGTTTTTGTTGGGCAGACGTCAATCTGTAACCAGAGTTTTTTTTTTTTTCTGAACAACAAATTGCATTCGATTTTTCGGGATGTCAAACTGGTGAGTTATTATGAGCAAGTTTGAGCAAGCTTTCCTTATGGAGTACTTCTGTAAATTTGTTTGTACATGTAATGTGGCATTAACCAGAGTTTGAAAACTAGATATTCCCTCCGTCTCAATCATTTGTTTCCCTTTAATTAAAATACTCTTCACAATGGATAAATAGAAAAGGTAAACAAATGATCGAGATGTAGGGAGCAACGCAAAACACATTGCCGAAAAAACACTGAAATTTTACTGTATTCCAATTGTTTGTTTTTATAATAAGGCATCAAGCAATTGTATTATATAATTATTTTTGATTATTAAAGAATAAATCTCAAAGAATAAAATGATTATGAGATACAATAAATAATTTAAATGTGATAGTGTAATTTTTTTGTATACATAATATAAAGTAAACCAAGTAATTTAAATGAGACCAAGTAATATCTGGTGCCGTCCTATCATTCTCTTTGTAGAAGTAGCGGTCTTTTAGTGAAGATCCCTAGCGCAGTGGGTGATGTAGGTGCAACCCCTTCTGTAAGGGTTTGCCCTAGCGTTGCCCCTGCAGTAGTAGTATGATTGTCCCCGGCGGTTGCATGGGACTCTGTCCCTCCTCAATGCATCATTGCTTATGAACCTATTTCATTTCAAACTTTAATTGGGAGAAAATCGATGGATATTGGTTAAGACGATTTCTAAGATAGAATGAGAACTGTTCAAGAAATCGTTTCCAGAAATTCTCATTTGAGATGAACTCATTATAAGGTAAATATCGAGTATATTTTAGTGTTCGCTTGAATTAGGTTGATTAAACATTGTACTAATATATGAGACTATTGCTGTCAAAAAAAAAAAAAAAAATATGAGACTGTATTTTAGGAGACATGTTATAAAACCATACCTTCTAACACGAGCCAATTGTCGACGACCAGGCTCAGAGTCCAACATCTCCTCATCACCAATACAATCTCCAACCTGACCATTGCACATGCGCATGGCGGGGAGGCCGCCATCGCCAGAGGTTACGCGAGTCATTCCCCAAGTGGCATCATCATAGGAAGTCGCCTCGGCCGCAATGACCAAGGCTAAGACAAGAACAATTAGCCACAATTTAGTAGCCATGGAAACTATTTATGTAATTAACTTACAAAAATGAATTAAAGATTGTGTTCCTTTTGTAAAGGAATAAAAATAATGGATTTTTATGTGTTTCTTTTTACTTCTTGTCAATTTAGGAATGTGATTGATGGTAAAGAGAAAATTTTGGGAGATTAATTAGCTAATTATTAATTTATTTTTCTTAATTAGTCTAATTGTTTATATTTAGAGAAATTAAGATTAAATTTGTGTGTTGAAACGCAACTTACGTAGGTGCATGGTTGTATAATTTATTTGTCATCTTTAGTTCCTTTTTATTATTAGTTTTTTTTATGCCTAAAAATTCTATTGAAGTAATTACTAAATTTAGATCGATCTCGTAGAAATTGGATGGCGAAATTAGTTCATTAGGTAGCATTTAATTAATCGAATCTTGTCATCCTCGACCTTTTTTTAGAGTCGTGTTAAACCAATCTAAAATATAAATACATCTGTAAGTTTGTAACTTGTCAAACTCACAAAAACTCAAATAAGACCGTTGTAAATAAAGACCAGCTTTACATTTGTAACATGCTTCACAAAAAAATGGGTAGGCCCAACAAACACGATGGATCAATTCGGGTTATCTTATGGGCTTAATACTAGCATGGGCCCAAATGTAATAGATTTGATCAACTTTTGGTTCAGTATAAAAACACACTAGAGTACTATGCTTACTTAATACTCCGTATGTACCAAAAAAAAGAGTACTATGCTTAATTATGTATTTATTGTTCTGCTGAGATGGGACAAGTAATTTAATCCAAATAAATGATAAAAATAATTAGGAGTACATTATTTTGTAAACCTATATTGGGGATGGAGATTCGAATACGTGATCTATTGTGTAATATAGCCAGTGTCGTAGCCAGAAAATTTGAGCAATGGAGTCATAACGTAAATTAAAGAGCCACCCGGAAAAATAGAAGGCACATGCTCGCACTCTATTCTGTAAGACTATAACAACTTATGGGGTGTTGAGATCCCACTCCCAAGTCCCACCATCGTAGTTATGCCACTGATAATATCTTTGTTTTAATCACTAGACTAATAACTCTTCAGTAAATGTGCGAATAGATGTAATCATGTGTATATATAAAAGGTTCTGACATGGATCATTTACTTGAGCTGTAAATTGTAATAGTAGTAGTAGTAATTTGAGGAATAAATTCATATAATTGATACAACATCCAACCATAAGTCTTGATGCACAAATTAAACTTAAAACTAATGAACATCATTATTTCATCATAATGCATTAGATATTGATGGGTGAATTTTTTTTCATACTTGATACTTGTACTATTACCTCTTAATTAAATCATCGTTTAAGCTTAATTTAGTTCAATTTAGTTATATTGTTGTACTTGATACTTGTACTATTACCTCTTAATTAAATCACCGTTTAAGCTTAATTTAGTTCAATTTAGTTATATTGTTGAGGGGGCAATGTGTTCGCACCGGGAACAATATCCATCGGTACAAGTGGAACAAGTGAATGAGTCTTTGGATGGGTAATGGGTTTAGTTCGAGTTAGTTTGGGTTGAGATATTTTGGATTTTTGGTAAGTAGTGAAGTATAGTCATTTTGAGTACAGATCATCTACAAATACAGGTAATTTCGGAGGGTTATTTTAGATCAATAAGGATCGGTTAATGTAAAAAATTTGACTAGAAATAGTAACTACTCTGTACTCGTAATTACCTATTCATATTTATAAAAGTACTTGACAATTGTTTTTTTTTTAGTTTAGACAATATATTAAGATGGAATAGTATACTCCGTATTAAACTAATTGGTAAAAATAGTTTATCTTATTTATTATTGTTATGTATCGAAAATGTCTTACCCTAATTGTTAATATGTGACATCTTGATTCCTGAACATCAGGTCTCAACTGCAAATCCTCGTTTTCAGTAGTGGAGTTAGAGGAGATAGCAGGTTAAGATTTTCGAAACTTTTAGTCAAATTTTTTTAGTTTTTTTCAGGTCTTCAAAAGTTGCAGTTCGTTTCGAATATACCCAGTAGTTTAATGTCCATGACTCGACATGGCTCATTTGAGACAAAAAATACTTAACTTTTGCTTAGGTTTATATCAAGATCATAATGTCTCAAAATATCAAAGTACCCAACCCATGTTGGTCATCGGTCGACCTAGTAAGGACTACGTATGAATTGCAAAAATCTTTCGAGTGGAGACATAATAAATATCGTATAACAAAGTTAATCAAAGTGTAATGGTGTCCATAATATCCGAGTAAAACACGAGTGAACGTATCTATCAATTGATAGGCATAGTTGTTGACTTGTAAGTCTACGTTTATTACACTACGTGGAGAAACGATCAATGTATGGGGTCAAGTCACTTGCATTTGAGTTGTTCCGACAGGTCTTCTTTAAAACGGATATATCCGTCTTAGGTGTAAAACAGGTTAAATATCACCCATATACCTAGATAGGCCAAAAGTTCGTCATTCTCTTAGTATTCGGCTTTTTGTCGCATCCATCTATTTAACTCGTTTTATTATTTTAGACAAATATGTCCGTCTTAAATAAAACTGTTGAGTTTCCGACAGCTGGGGCAATTTCGAGTCAGGAATCGAACCCCTGACCACTTATTTAAGAGATGAGAGACCTTACCACTCACACCAGCCAACTTTCGTAACTGTTGAGTTGTTTTTAACGTTCAAGTCTCTTTCTTGATGTAACGGCTCATAAATTAGACTTTATAACACAATGAGTCATTAACAAAAAAATCGTTACAAAGATGACACGTTAATGTTCTTATGGTATAGATTCGTGTGATAAAGATTTTCATAAGTTTTTGATTGCCTTAGCTTGTCAATTTTTATCCTAACTTTACGTTGTAATTTGATTAGTAATAGGTCTCCGTCTCACATGTTCGAAACCTCTCTTTCTTCTCTTTGTAGTGTTATGAGACTAATTAACAAGTAACAAACTCGTTTAGGGAAATTTGGTGGAGTGGTGGTTTTCGGTTATATACTTATATATCTAAACATAAATTATAGTTCAAACCCTATTCTTTCCACTTGAAATTAACTAAACTGATCTAAATAAAGCTTCATCAAGTTGAACTGGAGTGAATTGAAATAATGTGAAGAATTTTTATTCACGTACATTGTAATTTATTATTCACCAAAAAAAAAATGTATTTTATTATACATTTTAATAACTCAATAAGTTTAATTAAAATTCATGTATTTTTTATAATTCCCTAATTATCTAGTACATTTCGCAAATGAAACCAATTAGCAAGAGAAAACCAAGGACATATTTGTCTTATTGTCTGCCGACACTTTGATGAATTATTGAGAGATATGAAGAAGAAAAGCATAAAATAGCCCAACAAAGTAAAAATTCACCATAGCTCTCATATTCCACCAATTGCCTACGTACGAATTATTCGACTGAATTTTATTGCGTCCTTGTGGTTTAATTTGCTAAAATATGGCTCGTTTTGATCAAAGTTGGCTGTTATAAATGATAACTAATAGTCTAATACTACGAGTATTTCTCAAGAAGTGAAAGTTTGATTTCTAAATCTTACGAACCAAATCTAAGTAGAATCTAACAAGTTACTTGCATGCCTACAATATTCTCCTTATTAGTGCTCTTATATAATTGATGCTGACGGGATTTGAACCATTTTACGAGTACCATCCACATGACTTTACTAGTTAAGCTAACTGATAACTGATAAGTGATATTTGCTAGACGATAATAACCGATGATCCTAATTAACACTTCGATCAAGAAAATCTAAAGTTATTATCTCTTGTTTTACCAAATTATTGAAGCATCGTTATCTTGAAATTCAGTGATAATATAATTTACAGGAATATATTCAAAGTTGTCGAGCGTAATTCTTTTAAATTGACCATGCCACTTGTTATCACTAACTTGTTCGGATAATGAAAGAGCACAAGCCTAACACTTGGCTTGTTTGACGTAAATATTCTCACAAATGTTGCAACAATACTAGAGCACTTTTTATTTTGAGATGTTGATTAAGGGTATTTTCTACCGTTGAAGCAATTGTTTTAAGGATAATGAAAACAACTAAATGAATAAACTTATCTCAAGTTAGTTTTTTTATTCGAAAGAGTTAAGAATCAAATCCTAAATAATTCTAACTGGCTGATAACTCGTATCTATAAGTAGGTTATATCCTAATTTCATGCAAACGTTAACTTGTAAGACTTAGACGATTACAACTTACAAGATCGTCTTACTGTGTGAGCGATCTATTTACAGGTTAAACACACATTCATTAACTATTATCAAAAAAAGTAAACGCTTATATATATTTTATGCAAAAGGAGTATCACTTAGACGGTTTTATTTTATATTTCGTTTTTAAAACGGACAAATGAGATGATTTGGAAATCAAGTAAAGTAGCCACCAAAGGAAGGGCTAGTAATTGTCGCATAAGTAAACAAAAGGGAAGAGCTTTGTGTTGATCAATGAAGGAAATCTCGAGACTTTGGTAATTTTAATGCTAGTAGCCAACTTGCCATGATAGCACGTAAGAATATGTTATTTTTGTAACTCACTGATTACAAGTACTTGTGTTAGTCAATCTCATACAATTTTATTGGAAAACTGACTTTTATAATATACATTTAACTATTAATAGGGTTGTTTTTAAATCTGTTTTACATTATATTCGTGTGAAAAAAATCTTACGAGTGTATAAAATCGAAATGAAAACATATGTATTACGCCGATTGGCTAACGTTCGATAAAACATGAAAACGCACCACAATGTAACATCAACAAAGCAAAAAGCATGCATAGACAAGATAAAAAAACGACGCACTGAGTAATTGATTATTGATTATAAACAAAAATCACTGTCCAAATCATCCCACACGTATAAGGAAAAATAGTACGTAGTTCTAGAAAAAAAAAAACAGAAAATTAATGGCACAAATAAATTACAAGAATTTAATGGACATTAAAATTTAATTAAAACAAGGAAATTAAAGCAAATAAAACAGACAAAACTCCCATGGTGGCACTGGTAACGAACACTCTCTCCCCGCCGGATTTTGATGATTCCGGCGAAGTGGCGTCGGCTGGTTTTCCCGACGGTGAATTCGCCGGAGATGTGGCGTCAGCTGGTTTTCCGGACGGTGATGTCGCCGGAGTTACGGTCGACGACGGTGAAGTCGCCGGAGATGAGGCGGCGGACGGTGTCGCCGCCATGGGTGCGCCGGAAGGTGGCGTGGCGGCCGCCATCGGTACACCGTAAGGTGGCATGGCGATCGATGGTCCTGATGCGGATGTCGGTGACGTGGCCGATGTTGGTGATGTGGCGGTTGAAGGACCTGAAGAGGTTGGTGACATGGCGGGTCCGGATGTTGATGGGGTGCCGGAAGTGGGTGACATGGCAGATGATGTGGGAGATGACACTGGCGCAGATATCCCGGGAGTCATTGAGCTTGGTGACATGGCACCTGAACTTGGTGACATGGCGGGTCCTGAAGTCGCTGGTGTACCCGAGCTAGGTGACATGGCAGGTGTTGGCATGGTGGGCGTACTCGAGCTAGGTGACATGGCAGGTGTTGGCATGGTGGGCGTACTCGAGCTAGGTGACGTGGCAGGTCCTGGCATGGCTGGCGTACTTGAGCTAGGTGACGTGGCAGGTCCTGGCATGGCTGGCGTACTCGAACTAGGTGACGTGGCGGGTCCTGGCATCGCCGGAGTAGTCGAACTCGGTGATGTGGCAGGTGCTGTTGGAGTACCAGATGATGAGGGTCCTCCCGCCATAGGTGGTTGGCCAACAATCGGAGAAGTTTTTGGCGCTGGTGCCGAAGATGGAGGCTTAGGAATAGGAACAACGCCACTTGGGGCCGAAGCCGGTGGGGGAGGCATATAAGATGGTGGTGGTGTTGGTGGTGGTGGAGTAGGTGGAGGATGGTAGGATAAAACTTTAACAATCATTTTTTCACCTTGATCACACCTAGTTGTATTTCCACTAATGAAATAATAAGGTCCGGAGTGTACCAAACTAAATTCACTCTCACCATTTTGTTGTTTCATTATTGGATTATTTGTATTACATGTGTTGTAATCTTGTTCGCTCACTTCCAATACTGAATCTTGCTCCTTATTGTACCTAAAATCTAAACAATTCAACAAAAAAAAATTAACACCACATCCACATATTTTAGGTTTGTTATGCATATATTTAATTAGTATTAAGGACTAAGTTATAAGTTAATTAATTAACATTTAAGGACTAAATTGTATAACGTATAATTGTTTACTGTATGTGTTATGTACGTTACATTACAATAAACTGGGAATATTTATGATTAAATGTTTTACAAAATCCTATCATGGTAGTGAACGTACAATTTATTAACAGAACTGTAAACTAATGACTGAAACAGAAGAAGTATAACTCAGGATGGGCTAATAAAGATAACAAAAACGACGTAAAAAGGCGATTGAGCTACGAAAACTTACAAAGAGTGTCGTTAACGAGAAATCGATGAGAACCGGCCCATTGGTTGTAATCTTGAGAAGGTGAAGGTACCCAACCTTGTCTACCATTAACATAATGTCTAATAGGTTTAAATATGGTGGCGTTCGACAAAGTCGTGACGAAAATGGCTAAGAAGATTACTACACCACATAGCCTCATAGAAGCCATGGATGTGTTCTTGTATTTTGAAGAAATGAAAATAAGGAGAAAATTAAATTAAATGAAATGAAAGATGACTTTAAAAATAATAATTGTGAGAGTTATGAAAATATGTGGTGTAGGTTTGTATATATAGAAGTGGAGGGTCCAAAGGTACAAAGGTGTAAGAAGGAAAATTATAGATTTCGGTTCATTTATTTTGGGATTGATTATGATGTATGCTTACGTTTTTTTTTTTTCGAATTCTAAGATATACGCGTTCTCTTTTACAAGTTTAAAATATACTTTTTTAAGTGATGTAAGTTTTATTGATTAATCACATATTTGGATTGTTATAGACAAAATTTAACTTTTTATGCTCGGTTTGTAGGCTATTACGTGTGGGTAAGATTTACCCAGCACACACCTGGTAAAAAAGTATTAGTGATCGCGGTTTCCCTTGTCATCTTAATTGAAAACAATTAAAAAGTTAACCGTTTTATATCATTAATGTGATTGTGTTATTCTGTATCTAAAAAGTACTTATAGAACTTAGGGACATGTTACTATGTTCTCGATGATTTTACAAAAAAATTGCGTAAACCGTTCTATGCAAGTTTAACTTTTCATCTATTAAAAAATTAAACCGTTTTACATCATTAAACCATGCTTCTTATCGTGTATGGTACTCCTAGTAAAAAAACTCAAGATGAAGGACGATAATATAATGATGAAATTATGAAAACAAGAAAATAAAATGTGAAATTTATATGGATTGTGGAGTGAATCTAGGCTCTTAAAAAATTAATTGCATGTAATTAATTATGGCCGACTAAATTGTCACTAGTTAAGTATAGTTCAATGTCAAGAGTTTGAAACTTCTAAAAGTATAGAATAAACAAGAAGACAAACGTATACAAGACGTGTTTGGAGAAATGGAGAACAATTTGGAAAAATGAAAGTATTAGCACTTTTGAGAATTCTTAATTGATTTGATTTTTGATTCTCATAATCTCATTCCCATCATCTTATCTATTAAGATTAGCGACAATTTTCATAATGAACAATGATAAGGCGTCACTGCATGATACTCAGATATCGATATTCAACACTATTATCTCACATGTTTTTACGTAGGGTCGATCAGTTTAATGAACCCTACATATTATATGTGACACAAATTCTCATTTGTGACGGTGGTATCCGTCACAAACTTGTGAGGGATACTGTTTCCTCTCACAAAATGCCCATTTGAGAGGTGACTGGAAAGCATATGAGAATTGCCCCACCTTGTCCCCTCTCTCTTTTTGTGAGAGGGTCACAAGCTTGTGACAGGATTAGCCCGTCACAAACAAGACTATCTGTATATGTGAAGGGTGACAACAAAATTTATGCGACTTAATAGTGCCAAGTGCCAACTCATTTTTCTTATTTTACTCCGTATTTTTATATAATTCAAAGTTGACTACTTGACTTTTTTAGTCGTCTTCAAGTTTTTAACCCATTTTATAAGTTATTGCTAATGGAGTGCCACTAACGTTACTTTTTTTTGGCTCCTTTTGTAAAGAGATGCAAGTGCTTTTCTTAGTAGGTAATTACCGGGAGGTGTAAAAATAAGCACATCAAATAAAATAAATCTAACCATAGTTACCATTTGACTTGTGTGAGTATTAAACAAGTTGTCAGAGATTCGATTCTTGACTCTTACAAATGAAAAAAGCCAAACTTAGAAGAGGTATACCCTTTAAATTGCCTTCAATACCCCGAAGGAGATCCTCCTGATCAACCCACGCAAAAAACTTACAAATTATCGACGATATTTAGTAATTAGGCGACGACGTTTAATAGGTTGGAAAAACCAAACAAAACAAAAAGCAAAGAAAATTATGCTTTTTAAGCATATCTGACTTCTCATGGGCCGTTAGCCCATTACATTAGCATGATTGGGTTATATACTGGACTTCTGAATTGTAATCATGTTCATGTATAATACTCGGTACTCGTATATGATAATCTGTAAATCATGTATACATGAACACCTTATTACGACAAATGATAAATTTTGACTTAGTACTAGTGACAAATTCATCAAGATAACAACATTGTCATATTCTCACACCCAATCGATCGATCCCTAGAACGATTGATCCCTGCTGGAACGAACCCAACGGAACAACTCCTCAATATCACGAGGATAACGTGCAGGTGCAGATGCAGGAGGCTTGTAACGGGCGGGTTCTTTCTCGGTACCTCTACGTCTAAGCCGACGGAGTCTTTCTATTTCCCTACATTGCGGAAAACCCAAAGAGAACAATATTAAGTAAAACTGCAATTAACAACATATACTTATGACAAATTCCAAGAGCGCGAAAGAATAAAAAAATCATTGCCTTAAGTTGCTGTTGAATTAATTCTATAGGTATTATGTTTACAGCATTCATCTTTTCCAGTATCTTCTCGGGAACCGCTTCTGCAAGTACATATTGATATTCAGCCAAAATTAAGTCATCATCAGACATAAGTTATATTACACCTTTGTTCCAATGATATGTTTCCAGTATCTTCAAATTGAAGTGTGAATACTTATTAAATGTAAATTGGGTTTTTTCTCCTGTTGGAATAGTCTTATGGTATAGGATGATCCTATAAAAGTGTTGTTGTCAAAAAAGTCTTGCTTGTAATGGTCACAAACTTAAGACTTCTCACAAGCCCTCCTTCACTTGCTCACCCACTTGCAGTTTGTGAGTATTCACGTAAATTTGAACATACATCATTTTTACTACAAAGTGATTGATATTGGCAAAAGTATTAGCAGTGGTGGAGCTCGCCCCCGCTGAGAATGGAAAAATTCAAAGTTTTTAGTTAAAATTTTGAACTTTTTCAAATTTATGTTATGATTGAAAACCCACCCCCAAACTGGGAATCTTGGCTCTGTCATTGAGTATTAGTGACATATAATCAGAAAATAGGGTTTTTTAGGACGAAAACAATAATATTTGATTTTAATGAGCTACAAGCCTACTAACGTAAGCAAACGTATTAGTACCAAAGAAAATTATTGTAACATGTTTAGTCCGGATATGAGCCGGGTACAAACAATAGGGGAATAATTTAAAGTCATTGCACATCATTAATAAAGGGCTAAGATTATTATAAATAATATTGTCATTTTTTTTCCAAAGAAGCCATTACATGGGGCATGTCCAAATATTACTTATTAAAACTTGTAACAAATGTGAAGTAAACTTTACTAGCTAGTTACTCCTTACTCCCTACGTCTCAATCACTTATTTACCTTTTTTTTATTTTTTTGTGTAAAAACAAATTTAATCAAAGGTAAATAAATAATTCAGACAGATGAACTCATTTCTACGATCTCAAAACTTCAAAAGATCACTATTTTCTTTGAGCTACTTTCTATCTACGGTTGTACTCTTGACAAAGAGGTGTGCATTGTTCATAGCATTGATCTTCGGTCGCATCTTGAACCGCCATGCACTTGCCATGACAATCGTCGAAGCAAGCTTGGTTTACTGAGTTTGCGACGACAGTCGTTTCAATCGATGCAAACATGACAATCATGGTCATGAAGATCAAAGCAACAACTTTGTTTGAAGCCATAGTTTGACAATTTACAATGTTATTTCTTCAACAAGTCTTAGAATTATAATTATGTTTTGTTTCTTAATTAAATTGTATTATGCATTTGAGTAGTATTTAATGTAATTTAATTTATATGATTTAAGGTGACTATATTTAGGAGCAATAGTAAGGTTCTTCTTGTGCTTGAGATGATTTTTAGGTTATAAGGGACACATGAGGAATAATGTTAGGATGCCTATTTTAATTTCCTTATTAAGAAGCTACTATATTTAAAATATATGAAATTTGATCAAAAATTAAATGGAAATGAATAAACTATTATTAGTCATTCATATTACATATATGTGGAAATGTGGTTAATTTTTGTAGGTGATGTTTTTTTTTGTGCTGGTGTAAAGTGAGCCGTTAGGGCAGATTTGATATTGGCGAGTTTTTTAACCCATATCATGAATACCAATCTTTATGACTTTACCAGTTAATATAATTGACAACTTGACATCTGCAATGTTTTTTTTGGGGGGGAAAGGTGTATGATGTTGTCAACAATTTATTCTATTTGGTTGAAAATTGAGTGTCGGTAATTATTACATACCTCGTATTTAAGACTGTCTTATATTTCAACCTGACTTATATAAAAAGACATGCCTCATACAATGAGAATGTTTCATGTTATAAGACCGTCTTATTCTATAATTTATGTTTAGTTTAACTAGCGTAGGTGATGCTTTTATTTGTCTAAGTTTAAATGAAAAGCACTACGTTTGATGGTCAATTCAAGGTGATGTTTCGTGTGAGTTCTGGAAATGATTGATTTTGCTGGTTTGTCGAGACCTCGAAATTAATTATTCATTCAAAGTTTAGTTCGAGCTTGGGAGGGGCGGCCCGTGTAATTTGGAGGCCCTGTTCCAAATATTATATGAAGGCCCCTTATCATAATTGTCTTATATTTTTTTTTTTCCGTCATATAAATGCAAACATAATATTTAAGGCGTTTAGTACGGACTATTAGAAATTTATTCAGGGAGTATAACATTACAATTCATTTAGTATATATAATCGAATCAAATTAATTATTGCTCTATTTTTCCATTTAGCTCAATCACAACCTATTTTTTAGAGGTAAAATAATGAAAAATAAGACTGAATAAAAAAGATGGAGTAATGTAACTGAATTATAGATAGTAAAATGTTCATAACAAGTGTTATTTTTTGGAAAAAAAAAATTCATGGTAAATAAATCACTTGTATGAAAATAACAACAAAAAATTAAAGTTAAGAAATTGTATTTATAGATAATATTTGCAATTAAGTTAAAATAATTATTACATTTATCATACTATTGTAGCAAAAAATAATAGGAAAGATAATAATGATTAAAATTACCATATTAGTGCAGCCAAAGAAAAAGGAAAAAAAAATTGTAAGTCAAGGGAATCGAGCATGAGACTTCAGGGTTCCTCCTACACCTTGTAGGATAAAGTTTGCTACCACTATTCATTCATCAACTTCAATGAAAATTGCTTACATCAAATAAGTCTTATTCTTTTCTTTTCTTTAGATGAGGCCCTTCCCCAACTTGGGCCCCGGTTCCGAGAACCGAATTGCACAGCCTTCGGGCCGCCCCTGAGCTTGGCTAAATTCAGGCTCGATTGAAAATGATAATATTCTCCGCTTATTAAGTCAAGCACTTTAAATTCGTGATATATCATATTATCGTATGAACCGGGCTCAAATTAGCTTTTTGAGCTTTTAGCCGATGTCAAGCTCAAGCTATTTCGTTGGCCTAACAAATTTTTACACACAAAAAAAAGAGTAAAAAACGCGATAAAGTGCATCAATAATATCGTTTCTAAGAAGCACTCTAATTTCCCACCAGTCACACAAAAATACATTCTAATTCAGTAACTCTACACCTTTTCGATCAAGCTATCAAGCATATACAGGAGAGGTACTGTGAACAATAGATTTACATGTTCGAATCCCCGCTTCCTTTTATATTGTACTAACCGTTTGTTTCTTCTTACAGCTATCTTATTCCTAAAACAACCTAAGAAATAATGCCCTTTTCTTTGTGCATTTTTCTTCAACCTATGTTGAACCTATGTAACTACTTCTAGTAGGCAAAGGTTCACCTTCATGAGTAGAAAAGTCGACCGCGATCCATTTCTTCAGACAAGTTACCACGAAAAGCGTCCCACATTGTGAGGACAACCCACATATCAACCCGATCCAAAGTCCCTGATCAACACATATCATTATTCCATAAGCATCATATCTTGCAAGAAAATTCATCGAAACCTTACTAATTATAGATAAAATTTTGATGTTGACTGGATTTTTATAACTTTACCGACTAAGCTAATTGACATCTGCATTACTTTTATAGTCTATGAGACATAATACATTAGAATTAGATGAGACTTGCTTACATTCTAAAGCGGACTTGTACAATTTTTTTTTCAGGATAATTTGAGTCGAGCTCATAACTTTACTAGAAAACGGTTTTACAGGAGACTTGCTGGATCTAGAAAGGGAAAATTAAAGAAATTGACATTGTTACCTTAGCATAAAGCTTAAATTTGAAGGCAAGCAGCCAAGCTATGGGCATTCCAATACCATAAAAGGTACCCAAGTTTATGAACATTGTTAGATGTTGCCATCCACATCCCCTGCTTACTCCTAGTTGAACATTCATATATAGCAAAGACGGTTAATTCGAACACAAACAAAACAAGACATAAGTAATAAAGTCCGCAACTAAGCCCTGTTCTTTTGGACTTAAAGTCACTTAATTTAACTTCACTTCAAATGCTATAAGTTCAGTTCAGATCCTATATATTCAGTTCAGTTCAAATCAGTTTCAGTTCAAGAGAACAGGACCTTAACAATGAAGTATAAGAGATTTGGATAGTTGAAGACCTGATAAGATGCCTTGAATTGAATCCAAAAAAATGGAAACACAAACAAAAGGTGCCATTGAAGCAAAGGCCTTGATAATGTCGGGTTCACTACTAAAGGACCGAGCCCAAAGGCTATGTCCGAACCCAAATGCTAGAAGAAGGGATGTGGTTAGGACCACTGACAACTTCAATGTTACCCCCATAGCGTGCTTGGCTTTGCTCGGTCTTGTTGCTCCTAGCTCATTAGCCACCCTTGTGCTACATTGATGAAACCTCTATTTTAGTACTAGGTCAAAATATTTTAAGGTAAAAAAAGTCATTTATTTATCTTTTATATTCATTCTGAAAAGATATTTTAATCAAAGGAAAACAAATGTCTGCAGCAAAGGGAGTATATTAGTTACCTGGCTGCAGCACTCAGGCCATAGGTAAAAGTGTAAGCAATGGCTTCAGTATTTACACTGTTACAGTAAAAAAGATAATGTTACATAACATATCGTCTAGTCAACAAGTCTTTCGTAAGACGATCAATTATATTACTTTGACTCGACTGTAAGTGTTGGACGTGAGTACATGCCTAATCAAAGTATCCGACACAACCACAAACGGTAAAAGGATTCATATTTTGGCTTAAAGCGTGTAAGTATTGCATCGTGTCAACATTACAGTGAAGTATCGAAGTAACATAGATGATATTACAGCAAAACATGTCAAATGTGCTTACCATATCGCGATAAGAGACGTGCTTGTTTCGGAGTTTGGCATTAGGCCAGCCATAAAAACCAGGATCTCAAAAGCCCAATACTCCAAACTGAAATTAATTTACAAACACAAATTATTGTGTGAGATCATTTTATTCATAAGACTAGTTCATTAATCAAAGGCCCAAATAAATTACTCAATTAATTTGTAAAAAAATATTTTATTTTGATAACCTAAAATATTAGATTGATAACTAGTATTTTTAAAAATGTTGTTTTTCATCATAAAATGTCGAGTTGTTAAAATAAAATTAAAATATAAATTAAATTAAATTTTATAATTGAGTTTTTCTCTTTTTGACCAGTCCTATGCTATAGGAATATATGACAGTTCTGTAGGAGAGTTGCTGATTTACAAAAATTAATAAAAAATCGAGATTATTTTGATCATTTCAACTAAGGAAAAAATCCAAGAAAAAAAAAGGAAGTACATACTAACCATACCATACCAGCAGAAGGCAAAGCCAACTTGAGATTAGTAGAAACATGACAATACGACAGCGCTTTTCTCGAAAACCCGGTCCAAGTTCGCTCCAAATTCTTAGCCGACCTCATATACATCATCAACATACCAATGGCGATCCAAAAAGCGATTGAAGTAGCCAAAGGCGCGCCTTTATAACCCAAAGAAGTACAATGGACTAACAAATAGGCTAATATGATATGTAACAAAAGCGGTATCAAAGAACAGATAACTAAGGGTAAAACCACGGACTGTGTTTGAAGAAACCGTAAGATGTTTTGGAGAGTTCCGTATGCAAATATTCCTGGGATAAGGTATCTCATATAGGTAGAGGCTTGTTTTGAGATGTCCGGTCTTTGATCGAGTGATATAAGGATAGGTTCGGTGTACCACCATAGTATCGAAATGAGGATGGAAAATAGGAAGGAAATTGCACAAGATGCTTGTAGGTATATGCCCATCATGTTGTATAGTTGTGCTCCATATCCTTGTCCACATAGTGTCTCTAGTGCACCACTTAGGCCTAGCTGCAAATTAAGGGCCCACATCGTTATAGACGGGTTAGAACCACAACATTATAACTACACAGTCGTAGGATTGCTCTGATACCATTGATAGAATAAAACTATTGTTGTGATTGTTAAATGAGGTCATGACATAAAGTATGACCGTTACATGTCATATAACAGTCTTATCTGAGTATTTGTAACTCGAAAATTTAAGGATTCTTACAATTTTCACATGAATTGATTTAAGCTTTTCTAAATGTAAACAAGTTTAGACAAGTTTCCATCATGAACATTAAACTTACCACGAGTTATTGAATAATACAAAAAGAACAGGATGCAGTTATGCAGATGTCAGCTATCTTAACTGATAAAGTCATGACGCGTGGTATTCATGACCTGAAATCCAATCCATACAGCAAAGAACAAGGTAGGAAGAGACAACTAACCATGAAGAATTTTGGGTTAACGATTATAATGTTGTGATTATAACAATATAATCGTTAACCCATAATTCTCCCTCGCTAGGTGCATAACCACACAGTTGCAGGGTTGCCAAATCTTAACTAAATGTATTTGTGACTCGAAAACTTAAGGATCCTTACAATTTTCACTTGAATTGGTTTAAGCTTTTCTAAATGTAAACAAGTTTAGACAACCTTCCATCATGAACATTAAACTTAGCAATGAGTAGTAAAAAAAAAAGGATTCAAATGTCAGCTATCTTAGCTGGTAAAGTAATGAGAGGTGGTACTCATGACCTAAATTCAAACCATGTCAGCAAAGAACAAGGAAGAGGAGAAGAAAGAGAGAACAAACCATGAAGGCGAAACCCGAGACAGTAGCCCAAGAATTGGCAAGAGTGGAAGAAGCAAGCTCAAGCTCACCAAGATGACCAACAAACATGACTGAAACAAGTGGGATTAAGTAGTAGAACACATTGGTGAGTACCATGGGCAAGGCTAGCATTATTTGTCCCCTTGCCTCCTCAATATCCATATCTCTCGTCCCCGACCACACTCTTGCCATGTGTATCGGCGATCCTTGTCCCACCAATGGCTCGACATCCTCAGGGTTATCGTTGCTTCTCTTGTTGAGCTCCATTGAAACGCGTTTTTGTTAGCCTATATTGACAAATATGCAGATGCTGGTTAGCATAGCTGGTAAAATTACTTTGACGTACTTTAGGGTTACTTTAACATGCACGGTCTAATCCTCGGATTGAAAATTACACGTCCTGTATTATAATCGAAAACAATAACGAAAAAAAAAGAAAGAAAAAAAGAAAAAAAAAACTAGGGTGATATGGATCTTTCTAAGAAAAAATCAATTTAATGAATGATTGTAACATGAAATAAATTCAAATTGATCCCTAGAAAAATAACATTGCATATAATATAACAAATGAAATTTAAAATATGTTTAGGTTACAAATAGAATTAATATGAATCAAATAAAGAAGATAACATAAAATCATTTAATCCAACAATGATTGCATGTAGTAACATAGGAAAAATTGAAATAATAAAATGTCAATTAGAGGGAAAATTACCCACAAATTAAAATCTGAGATACCGGCGACGTTCGCCGGAGCAAGAATAGTCTGAGAATATTATCAAGGAGTTTAATTAGTTGTAAAAAAAAATTGATCAATTTTATTTATTTTTCATTTTCTTTTAGTTAAGGTGTTGTTTAATTGGGAAGGTTATCATAGTCATGAAATGGAATTATTATTTCCTAATAATTAGGGATGTTTTTACGTAATAGTTGAATAAGATTTGGCTCAACTACTTATTTTTAATTTTTAATTGATTTCGGATTTAAACATTGACGGATCTATGTTAAAATTGAACTTATTTCTGTTTTCTCGAATTAGGTCAAATTTTGTCAAAGGTAGAAGCTGGTTCGTGAGCTTATGAATGCAACAATGTTCAAACTCATATATTAGTCATATAAGAGGGTTTCATTATTATGGCGGTCTTACTCAGCTTGAGTCACGGTTCATGTTTAACCGTAGGTTTAAGATCTGAAAATCTCAAAATGCAGTAGTGTTAAAACTGATCGTACTCGACTCGAATTTAGCTAAGCGTAAGAGGTTACACGAATGGAAAAGAGGAATCTAATTATAGAAAAGTAATTTTTTATTCACAATTTGTCAATATACATGCTTGAATATATAGCTCAAAGTAATGGTAATTTCTCAATAGTTTGTTCTTCATCTACATTTACAAATCTTAATCTTTCTAATTCAATTGAATTAGGAATTAATGTATCATTATCATGCAACTCAAGTGCACTCCATTTCTTGAAGTAAGTTACTAGAAAAAGAGCAAGAGTTTGTGATCCAATTCCACATATTAAGCCAACCCAAAGTCCCTGAAATCAAAATGAATTCATAAATAATCAAATTCTCGCTATATAAGGGGGTCAGATATACGTATCATACTCTTATAATATTATCCCAGAACTCCGTATACAAAAAGATTGTTTTCGCATGAGTTGCATGTTAATTCGACTCTTGGACACGTACTCGTGTTATATGTACTTCATAGCATAATAAGCACATTACCTTGGCATGATATTGGAGCTTAAAGGCAAGCAAGCAAGCGACCGGGATGCATATGCCGATGTAAGAGCTCAAATTTATGAAGGTTGTTAAATTTTGCCATCCACTTCCCCTACTAACTCCTACAAATCCAAAATCATTAAATCATAAGCAAAATATAAGGTAACAAATAAATGATTAAACGGAAAATTATATAGGGTCGACTAATATGAATCATTTTAAAAATAGTGTACCTGATAAAACGCCTTGTATAGAGTCCAACGATATTGAGATGCACATTAAAGGAGTCATTGATGAAAAAGAGTTGATAATGTTGATGTTATCACTAAACAAGCTAGCCCATTTTTCGTGTCCGAACCCTAATGCTAGAAGTATAATAGCCGTTAGCGCGATTGAGAGCTTCATTGTTACACCCATTGCATGCTTAGCTAGGTCCGGTCTCATGGCTCCAAGCTCATTTGATACTCTTGTGCTGTATTTTATTCAAGAGCTTTAAAGTTACACCCTTGTGACGATTATATATTATATTCCGATACAGAATAAATGAATGGAACGGAGGGAGTATGTTACCTTGTTGCCGCACTTAAACCGTAGGTAATGCTGTAACTAATTGATTGTGTACCTATACTGTTAACATGAAGAATATTAATTTAAGATAGGTCTTGAACCGTCAGAGTCAATTGTTTACCTTTATTAATTTATGTAAATAAATGACTGAGACGGAGGGTTTAACGATTTATACCTCATTGCGACAATAGATGTGCTTGTCTCAGAATTTGGCAAAAGCCCTGCTGCTAATATCAGAAACTCAAATGCCCAATACTCCAGACTGCATGAATTTTACAAAAAACAATTAGACAAAAGAAATAAATACAAAGAATCATAACAATCACAAGCGGGGATAGCTCAGTTGGGAGAGCGTCAGACTGAAGATCTGAAGGTCGCGTGTTCGATCCACGCTCACCGCATTACATTTTTTGTCGTTCTTGGGCCTACTCTTATGGGCCGGCATTTTGGCTTGTTTTGGTACATTTTTTGTCGTTCTTGGGCCTATTCTTATGGGCCGGCATTTTGGCTTGTTTTGGTAATACTTAGGGCTGTAAATGATATGAGCCGGCTCGTTGAGCCATCGGAATCGGCTCGGTCAAAGCTCGACTCGTACTCGGTCAAAACAAGCTCGAGCTTGAGCCGAGCTCGGCTAAATACGAGCCGAGCCCGAGCTCAGCAAGGCTCGGAAGCTCGTTTTGGGCTCGTATATAAATTTTTTTATATAATCTTTATGTTGTAGTATTATGTTTATTTCAAGTTATATGTTATTTAGACATTTATATAAGTATATTATGATATAATATTTTTTAGTATTTTATAATTTAGTTGTTTTTCAAAAATATTTATATTTAATTATATTTAAAAGGTGAGAAAGTGAAAATATATAATGACAAAACAAGCTCGATTCGAACTCGAGCCGAGCTCGAGGTTTTCCCGAGCGTCGAGCCGAGCTCGAGCCTCAATATTTTAGGCTCAACGAGCTTCGAGCTGAGCCCGGGCTCGAGCTCAGCTCGGCTCGTTTACACCCCTAAATACTACTAATACTGTTTTAAACTTAAAATGGGTCAAATAACATACTTTGTAGATAAAATAAAAGTAGAATACCTAGATATTAGTTAAAAACTTGTCCTATTTATGTAGATAGGATAATATATGACTCGTTTTAATCTTAAGACGGATCCGTTTTAAGAAAGACTAATTGCATGATAATTACGAAGTAGTTAATTACCAGACCATAGCAGCAGAAGATAGAGCCAACTTCAAGTTAACAAAAACAAAACCAAAACACTCCTTAGACATTCCTCTCCAAGTTCCCTTCAATTTCTTAGAAGTACTCACATAAACCATAATCATTGCAACCGATATCCACAACGAAACCGAGATTGCAATCGGAGCTCCACGAAACCCGAGCGGTGTGAGTCGAACCAAGACGTAAACAAGGCCAATATGGCCTAACAAAGGGATAGTTGAGCAAATGACCAAAGGCCAAACAACAGATTGTGTTTGTAGAAACCTCATCATATTTTGAAAAATCCCAAATGCAAATATTCCTGGAAAATACAAATTATAGTATAAGACTGTCTTACAATTCGTCCCTTTAAAAAGGGACCATTTTATGTAGTTACTATGTTTTATTATTCTAAAAAGATATTAATGTTTATCATAAAATGGTCACTTTTTGTACGTCGCACCAAATTAGGGTCGCGCGTAATAACAATTACCTGGAATAAGATGTCTCATATAAATGCTTGCTTCTTTAGAAACTTGAGGATTTTGATGTAGGAAATTTACTAGGATATGCTCTGTGTACCACCACATTATTGATATTAATATTGAGAATATTGTTGATATAATGCATGATGTTTGTAGATAAATTCCCAACATTTTGTAGTTTTTGGCTCCATATGCTTGTCCACATAATGTCTCTAGTGCTACACTTAGCCCTGTCTACAATTTCATTAACAGAATCATAAATGCAGTGACGGAATTAGGGGGCCAACAAGGGCGCTCGCCAATGCACAACAATGAAAAATTTGAACAAGTTAAATTTTCGAATATTTAGTTTCTTAATTTACTTAATTACTATCTCCTATTTTTTTTATCTATTTTTTTACAGTTTGACTTTCCGGTCAAGATTTCAATATTTTGACCTTAATTTCTTAAAAACTATGATGAATTGTTAATATACTTACATTTATCAATTATCATTCAAAAATCTTTTACAAAAATATATTTTCAACAAAAAAAAATTAGCATTCAAAAATATACTAACTTGAAGACCGTGCAATCAAATGGAAAGTGTTAGTCAAATATATGGTGAAGATATATTTGACTAACAGAAAGAAAACAGAAAAATGCAGAGAGTAGTAGTCATAACGGAAAGGAAGAGGTCAAGATTAAGGTAAGCTAACCATGAAAGCGAACCCGGTAACTCCGGCCCAAGAATTGGCAAGAGTAGAAGCAGCAAGTTGAAGCTCACCAAGGTGTCCGACATACATGACCGCGACAAGCGGGAACATATAGTTAGACACATTGGTTAACACCATTGGCATCGCGAAATCAATCTGTTTTTTTGCCTCTTTCACGTCTACAACCTTGCTTAACCACATATCGTACCTCATTCTCTTTTTTTATTCTGATTCCGAGTTTTACACAAATTCTTGTATATCACCTTCACCGTCTTGCAATGAAATCAACTCAATTTACCTTGAGAAATAAATGCATAATCCAACTGAAGCAGCTATGTCCACTGTCCTATCTCTTCAAAACCCTTTAGCGGAACTTAATAATGGACGGGTTTTGATGAATTTGTTGGATTTTTGATCTTATATTTTAGTAAAATTGTACATTTTGGTTTGATGTTTATGATAAAAAATGGATGAAATTGTATGATGAGTTGAGGTATGTATGTATGTATTGCAAGGCAAGTCAACAAACAAATTAAAGGAATATAGTTATTAAGTATGAACGTAGACATAGTCGCTCGTCTACAAAGATGATCTGTGATGTCGTGAATTGTAATTAATTAGAGTTGACGACTAATTATAATTTGGTTTTATGTTTTTTAAACAAAATCTACACGTTGTAAACTTGTACGTAATCTGAACTGGAATAATATAGTTACAATTGTTTTGAGATGTTGTAAAGGCTTCTGTAAATTATGGGGTAAGGGGATCTGAGGTAGTTTATGGACTATACAATTACAACTGATTATGTAGAATTTGCGTTTTATAACAAACTTTACAAGTTTTGTTTTAAAAAAATATGAACTTTATTGTAAAGTTATTGATTTTATCCACTTAAAACATAAAAATAAAAATAATTAAAAATTTAAAATGCTCAAAAAAAATACATATAAGCTCAAATAAATGTATATTGGTTATACAATGTTATTGTATAACTGGATGTATAATATTATTTGTGAATCTGATGTACGCTGGTAACACAGCCTATCCTTGGCCTAATGTTAGCAACATAAGGAGGTTGTTTCTGATTGACTCGAGATGAAAATTGTGTCAATAAATGGATCAGAGGACCGCTTTGGTGAGCCATTTTGTTTTGTTACATCATAATCCAGAACTAAAAAGTAATGAATGTTTAGCTTGACAAGCTAATTTACAGTAAGTGGATTATACATTTGATGTAATACATCAGATGGTATATTTTTTTAGCATTAAGAAAAAAAATTGAGTTTTAATTTAAAAAAATTGAGTTTTATTATAAAGTTTTTGAGTTCATTTACTTAAACATTATTTCAAAATGTTACATTATAACTCAAAAAAATACATATAAACTCAGAAAAATTTGATTTTTAACGTCATAAAACTAAAATGTAATTTATAAACTCTATAGAACTCAAAAAACAATACACAAAAACTCATTGAGTGTGAGGTAATACATCTGATGTACAATCCTTTTTCTCGCTAATTTATTGTACTCCCTCCGTCCCGGTCAATTGTTGTCCTTTGGTTTTTGTATAAAGACCAAGGAAAGAGGTGGAGGCTAATTACTAAATGAGAAGTGGAACAAATTGAGTGTGAATGATCAAATTGCTCATCAAATTCATTCTCAAAATAGAAAAGACAGCAATTAAATGACAAACCCCAAAATAGAAAAGACAATAAATAACTGGGACAGGGAAGTATAATATTATCTGATAAGAGTGTGATAAGGTGATCCACCAATGTAAACTATTAAATTATCTAAAGGTTATATTTTGATTAAAAAAAAATACTCTCATTAGCTACTTCATATTGGAACAATGATCATATATAAGACGATTATATAGGAGAGTCGATGGAAACTTGGAATCGCTATAATAGATTTTGGATCAGATTTGTATATACGTAGAATCCCAAATTGACTGGACAAATCTTCCTTTTTACGGAGTACTCCGTATTAAACATAGACTAAATACTTACAAACCAACCATGAAAGCGTAGGCAGGAGGCAGCAATGCAGCATGTTATTGTTGCAATGTATGAAGACATTAACTAGTGCAACCAATCGATCACTAACGGAGGAGGAAGGAACCAGGTGAGGAGCGGTTGTAATAACAAAAACAACGGAAAAATTATTTGTCATCGCCACTACATGTTAGACTCGACTATTACACACTTATTAATCAAATTACGGTAAAAAGGCCAGTATACCTGCATATTTACTGTTCATTGTCGGAAAAACATTCCGATAATGACCATCCTTAACCAGAGTCCACAGACAAAATTCACTAAAGCTTAATGGCACATAATATACACAATGTATATTAAGAGAATCGGAGTCTATCGACATCAATCCCTGCCAAAGTTAGATTCAAGAATTTTGTGCTGGCATCGGCCACACACATTCATGGTGCAACTAACATCCGATCGATAGTATCAATTACATCACCATTCATCACTATCGGATCCATATTTTGATACCATGACTAGATCGATCCCTGCTATGAGCGAGTGAGATCTAAGCATTGCCTAGAATCTCGACCACAAAACTTATATGAAACGGTTTTACATGTAGGAAGGATCAATTCACCATATAACATGAAACCGTCTCATACAATAATCATTAAACACCCAATATATTTCTCAATAGGAATTAAACATACAAGATTACAAGCCAAAGTACATTTTTGCGTAAATATACCGGTTATCACTTATCGGAGTTAGGCATTAGGCCAGCCATAAAAACCAGGATTTCAAAAGCCCAATACTCCAAACTGAAATTAATTTACAAACACAAATTATTGTGTGAGACCATTTTATTTATAAGACTAGTCCACTAATCAAAAGCTCAAATAAATAACTCAATTAATTTGTAAATAAATATTTTATTTTGATAACTAGTATTTTTAAATGTATTATTTTTCATCATAAAATACCGAGCTGTTAAAATAAAATTAAAATATAAATTAAATTAAATTTTATAATTGGGTTTTTCAGAAATAAAATTAAATTAAATTTTATACCGAGCTGTTAAAATAAAATAAAATTAAATTTTATTTTGTATGAAAATATAAATTAAATTAAATTTAAGAATCATGGACAAAATCACATAACATTTTCAGAAATTTACCAAGGCTCGGTCTGTTAACCCATACCAAACCCGTTAATTTAACTCGCTTATCCGAGGACCAAAATAGATTCAATGTGATTTAACACCTCTAATCACAAATAAGGCATGGGTAGATTAAGACGGAATGGTAGATCATTAACATTTACTCCCCCGTCCCGTTTAATTATTTTCTTTTGGTTTTAACGCAAAGACCAAGAAAAGAAGAAAGATTCAATAACTAAATGACAAGTTAAATAAATTGAGTGTGAATTATCAAATTGCTCATTTACACCAATTTCCTCATTTTTACTCGCTTATGGATATCCCTTGCAATATATGTCACCAACATCATCATATCTTTGATCTTTTACGACAATGAGTAGATTATACAACGTGTTGTATGCAGTTGTATGATGTAGAATCCGAGCTGTGTACTAAACTTTTCGAGTTTTATTTAAGAAAATCTAAGTTATGCTGTAAAGTTTTTGAACTCACACTTAAACATAAAAAAAATAAACTCTTACAAAGCTCAGAAAATTTACACATAAGCTCGAATTAATGTATAGGGTTGTACCATGCTCATTATACAACTGGTTGTATAATAGTATTTGTGCTTTTACGAGAGATAGCAAATGCCAAGTCTGTTACCTTGTCTAGCGAAATTATCTGGGTATGTATTCTATGATAATGGTATTCACGCTCTCACAAAAGTCAATTATGAATTATTTACGAATGGTTGTAATTTGGTTTGCGATCGATTCAACCATGAATAGAATATAACAAAAAGAGTTTCATTGTAATCTACACTCAACATGTACACGCAGCCAAGCAAAAATATTTTAAAATCTTGACACATCACCCTTGAAATAATAATAAAAATGGTAAAGTACTAATGTATCATTGAGAGAAGTAATGGGACACACGACGAGACATGAAATGGAACAAAGGATCTGCTTTGTATTAAAAGATTCATTTGTTTTATTCATATGTTAACCTCTTGTGAGAGTATTTTAATATAGGTAAACAAATGATTATTACGGAAAAAATATTTAATTTCCATAATTTAGTTTTATACTATATTGTTTTATGCATCAAATATATTTTCTTAATCTTCAACCCTTCATGTCATTATTATTCTTACCTAAAAGTCTAGCTATGATTCTAGTCTGACCCAAATTGTATAAACACATTGCATTAGTGACCGTCGTACCAATAATGATATATAAGAGTATGATTTTCTGAGTCATTGAGATAATGTTGTTACAGTTCATTTTTCTTCATCTCTTCGAGGGCAAAATTGAGAAACATTTTCAAAACAATAATTGAATAGAGTTCGGTGTTAATCTAATGACAAAAAAACCGTTATCTCTAGCTTCAACTCTTTTCTTAAATGTACACTGACACTTAAATATCAGGTGATACATTGGTGCTTTTAAATTAGATAAATTATGTAGCTCAAATCTTTTAATGAAAATAACAAAGCACAAATAATTAAGAGAGTAATGGCTGAGGCGTAAGAGTAAAATAAAGAAAAGAATAAAAAAAATCGATAATAACAATAAGTCTATAACAATAGTCGTGGCAAAATATTAACAAATATAACAATAATCGTGGCAAAATATTAAAAATTGTGGCAATATACAGACAATAACATAAATATAATATGACAATATATTGTGAGAAAGTTGAAAAGCTTCTTCAAACCAGTAATTTGTTACCATATAGTATATTTGTTTTTCTAACCATTTGTTTTATAAATTGTTTTAGAAAAAAACCGTTTTATCTACATTATCATAATGAATTACTTTTTATTTACTGACGACAAATATTGCCCCATACGAGAGCAAATTAAACTGTGGATAGATTTGAATTTTGGGATCAAGTGTTTATTGCTCCACGGTACACCAAACACCCATTGGAATCGATGCTTATAAGAAGATATTCGAACTGGATTTTATGAAGCTGATTGCTTATATAACTGACTTTTGCGGTGGAAAGGCGAATTTGCCAGTTATGATGAATCATTTGTTTGGAGTTATGACAAAATTTGATTATTAGATCCAAAATTTCGAGTATATGGTCAATCACCCTGTGCTTTGGTCAGCAGCAAAACTAGATTCATTTTGTCAACACATGAAAAATCATCTGAAGGGTATCAGCTCATCCGAGTATCAAAAGTTGTCCGTCAGAGTTGATAAGTTGGTGTTATATAGGCATCTTTGGTTGTCTTATGTAACCAATACTATTCTTGAATTGCTGGAAGTAAAGAGTTTTAAACAAGTGCTTGAGTATTCTTTAGTTATTTGGCTTCGTGTTAAACAGGTTACGTTACCTACACAAGAACAACTAGATAAAGCTTGGTTTGCTTGCTTCAACGAAACATTAGGCGCGTCTTGTTCTGGACTAGGGAATTGTTTTCTCATCTCTCACCAACAGATACAAGTACTCCAGAAAAAATAGAGATATTTAAAGAGACCTGTAGTGACTTGGTTTTCAAATCCATTCTGCTACTCTTTCCGGTTTACTTCTGCCAGATTTCTTGGGGTTCTCCACAAATGTGAGCATGGCAGTTGGTTTGAATGAGGCATAGGTTCATTGGTGGCGATTAATGGGTGTTCATTGTTAACGAAACTGTAAAAACCATAACCGAAAACCCTGAAAACCTCAATTTTTTAGGTTTGATTAACCGAACCGTTAATGATCATAAAAAACCGGTTCGGTTGAGGTTTTTAGAACCGCAGTTAAGTTTTTTGTATGTATTCGATCGATTTAAGGGGTTTTCTGGAATATTTTGGTTTAGATATATATATATATGTCGAATTTGTTGTTATAATTAAAGTTATTGAATTAATTGAGTATTCCGTTGTCGTCTGGTTTTTGAATGAATGTCTTTCTCATGATGCCATATTGAAATCCTTGTAGGTACTTGTTGGAGGAAGACATGAACATGCTTTAATGAAGATATAATTGGCCATGTTGAAATCCTTGTAGATACTTGTTGGAGGAAAACATGGTTTTGATGAAGATATAATTGGCCATTTTGAAATCCTTAAATGTTTTTCGTATATAAGTACGTACACCTTTTGTTTAAATAGTAATGGTCATGATCTATTATGAAGACATATGACAGTAGTATATTTTTAGGGAATTGTTATTTCCACAACGCTCATGGTCATGCTATCTATCGTACTGGAATACTCAAGAATTTAAGGTTCTAGCTTTTGACTCGGTACATTTGGGATTAATGTCCCTAATATTTAACTTACAGTTCAAATATTGGTGTAAAAAATGTTCCGTCTTCGTGCTCTTTTATCCAGGCAGAAGTAGAACTAGGCTTTACGTGCTATACATATGATTTGAGGCTGCTAGTGAGGGATTCAGTCGTGTATGACCGTCAACTTTTAGAAGCTGCCTATAAAGCCACAAAATTATCTTTTGAAATCGACTAACAAATGGTATGTGTTTTTTTATACATAGATGTTCCTCTGCGTACAGCTCCAAGTACCATCCCCGTCTTTTCTGAAAACTAGTTTTAAACCCGTGCAGAAAATGCACGGGTTGCAATTAATAACACGCGTTATCATTTTATCATTGTATATAAGAGCACTTAAATGAGTATGATTATCCTTGACTTTGTTTATTGTCATCGCAAAACAAACAGCGATGAGAATATGTTCAAGCAAAATATAAGTTTTTTTTTTTTTTTTTTTTGCCAATAAAAGATAAAAGCAAAATATAAGTGTATGTTTTTAAATGAATTTTAAATTCATGATCAATTAAATTGGTTAAAAGTATCTAGTGAATATAACATGATTTTCATACATTTAAACTGATATAAAGAACAAAGAAAAATCTTATATGGAGGGCCGACGGAAGTAAAATAACTATATATTATCTCGATATGTTAAAATAAATGTACATCTATAAATTATACTCCTATAATATTTAGATCAACAATCCTAATGTGCCTAAATTGTAATTGGACCGACATTTTCAGTTCTTTAAATGCAAATATGACTAAAATATGAGTTCAAAACTATTATTCCTTCCGGTCGAATCATTTGTTATCTGTTTTTATTTTAAGTATATTATTCATTCGTTATCTATTTCCATATCAGGTAAATAACTTTTCACAAAATGACCAATAGCCCCTTACACAAATTATAGAATAGTATGACATCATACTGTAAAAAGGTCTATTTTTATTACTCCGTAGAAAACTTTTTATTTAATGCTAATAAATAATTTGTATTTTTAGACAATAAAATCGTCTTATCGGCAAAACCGCTTCAGAAAAACTACCATATCCCATATTATTCACTACTATCGTACGCTCTATTATACACTACTACATACTCCGTAAGTCCGTATTACCTACCTATAAATTCTGATTTTGACATATAAACGGATAAACCTACCAAAACTTAAAAGCTAAACAAATTATACATAACCAAAAATATGTTTTAAGTATTAACCATACCCAGTCACCTCCTCACTCATTTTACCTCCTCGTCCCATTTCATGTGGCTCTCTACCTCTATCTTAAAGTTCCGCCGCACTACTCATCAGTCACCTCTTATATTTTTAAGCTCATCTAAACCAATCTTTGTTCATCATCATCTTTCTCCTTTTGTGATCTTACCCATTCTCAAGTATCACCTTCACACTTTTCACCTCTTATTCCAATCTCTATCAGGTCTCCACCCTAACAGAAAAAATAAAGATAAATTTTCCTTTAATTTTCCGCCTATCGACAATTTACATCAATATACATATTCTTTAATCTTTAATGCCTTTTAGATTCGAATTTAATAATTTTAATGTCAATATTAGAGTTAATGAAGACTATAAGTAGAAGAAATTCATGCAAGTATGATCCAAAAATTATACTCTGAGTTTTTTTATTCTCTTGGTCCATTTCAAAGTACATATTTTTTTTTCGATTTTTAAAATTTTGTCAATATGTTTTTTCCAAGATTTTTTCAGATCTAATATGCTTCTTATTTGACTATTTCTTATTTATTATATTTTTGGACATTCATTAAAGTGTTTTTTGTTTCTTTCAGAGAATTATTGGTAATTTTTTTTTTTTGGCTTTTTTTCTCCGAAAATCTCCACTTCTACATTAATTGTTACTCGTATTTTTTTCATTTTAAAAGATTTATCAATATTTTTATTCAAAAACTTTCAAATCTACAGTTTTTAAAAGATTTGGTAGTATAATTATAATTATTATGGTAATTTAGTTTTTTTAAATAGGTCGATGTATTCCGAATGATTAGATTTATTTCCGTAAAACAACAACAACAACAACAACAACAACAACAACAACATCAGAGCCTTAATCCCAAAATGATTTGGGGTTGGCTGACATGAATCATCCTTTCGAACCGTCCATGGGTGAACGCACGCCTCAAAATGCGAATAAAAAAAGGGGAAGATGAAAAACAAAAAGGAAGGACGAAAATGTAATGGCAAGTTAAGGTAAACTTAGGGGTTTTAAAATCGAATTCCGTCTTTCTTTTATAAAAACTTAAAATTTAAATCGAGAGAAAAGATTAAAACGATTTTAAAAACCGAAATAGAGTTAGGGCTCCGGAATGAACCAGGTACAATCTATAAGAAAGTGGTTGGTGAAATCATGTCCATAAAATGTGACTAAGTTTTTATGCTGGCTGCCACAGACCTACCGCAACCCTCCTCCTTTATCCGGGCTTGGGACCGGCAGTGAATGCCCGAAAACACTCACAGGCGGAGTTATATTTCCGTAAAACAAATACACATAATATTTTTAGATACCTGGTATTTTTTTTATTAATATATTATTTTTTAAGGAATTTATATTTATTTACTATACTCCGTACTTTTTTTTTTAAACATCATTTTTTTTAACATGAAACTATTTTTTTTTGTAACAGTTGACTTGTTGAATTAAAAGTCAAGAAGATTATTTAAAGTGGATTGAAGAGTGATAATTAGTTTACAATTATTATCACTAATTATTGAATTGAGTAATTAAGAATCGACAATTGAATAATCAAAATAGAGTAGAAATTTATTAGAGAGGAGAGAGGATAATTAAATGAGAGGTAAAACATGGGGGGACCCATACAAAGTCAATTTTATGAATTTTATCGGCCAATCAGAAACCCTTAAAGAACCTAGCTTTTATACTAAGTAGATATTTCTAATAAAGAAGCCCAACTCTCACGGCTCATCATGTTATAATTTCTAATCCTAGCCAATGGATCTGGATCCCCTAATTTACCCTTCATTGATAGTAACAATGCCTAGTAAAGCTTCAAGTAGAAGACATATGGGAGGAAGGAGGGGTAGGTGAAATAAATGTATAATTCAACTGAAGCAGTTATGTTCATTGTCCTATTTTTTCAAAACTCTTCAGCGGAACTTAATAATGACGGGTTTTGATGAATTTGTTGGGTTTTTGATCTTATAATAGAGTAAAATTGTACACTTTGGTTTGATGTTTATGATCAAAAATTGATGAAATTGTATGGTGAGTTGAGGTATGTATGTATGTTTGTATTGCAAGGCAAGTCAACCAAAAAAAGGAATTATTATTATTATTATTATTATTATTATTATTATTTTATTATTATTATTATTATTTTATTATTATTATTATTAAGTATGAACTAGACATAGTCGCTCGTATACGAAGATGATCTGTGATGTCGTGAATTCTGATTAATTAGAGTTGACGACTACTTATAATTTGGCTTTATGTTTTTTAAACAAAATCTACGCGTTGTACATATGTAACGTAATCTGAACGGGAATAATATGGTTACAATTGCCTATTCATAATGTTAGTAACATAAAGAGTTTGTTTTTGATTAACAGAGATGAAAATTGTTTCGATAACTGCACCAAAGGACTGCTACTTCACAAAAGAAAGAAGTGCAACTACTTTGGTGAGCTATTTTAATTTATTTCATAATATTGTCCAAGAAAGAGTATGATAAGGTGATCCATCAATGTAAACTATCAAACTATTTAAAGGACAGTGCTCGATATAAAACGAACATATAGGAAAGTCATTGGAAACTTGAAACTAAGCAATAAAAAGGCCAGCATATGCATATCTACGTATTTACGGTTCATTATCGGAAAAATGTTCCCGTAATGACCATCCTTAACCACAAGTCACTAAAGCTTAACGGCGCATAATATACACAATGTACTATGCTTAATCATTGCCTAAATCATTGCCTAAACAAGGCAGGTTCCGAAAATTCACTCCAGTCATGTTAAAAGAATCGGAGTCTATCGACATCAATCCCTGCCAAAGTTAGATTCAAGAATTTTGTGCTGGCAATTCAGATTAGCTCTGAGATCTAAGCATATTTGATAATTGATACCATGACTCGATATTTAGATCCCTGCTATGAGCAACTAAGATCTAAGCATTGCCTAGAATCTCAATGACAGAAACTTATATGAAACGGTTTTACATGTAGAAAGGATCAATTCACCATATAGGGAAATGAGAAATACACAAGTATTTATGCTGCCATGAAACCGTCTCATACAATAATCATTAATTAACACCCAACATATTTCTCAATAGGAATTAAACATACAAGATTACAAGCCAAAGTACATTTCTGCATAAATATACCGGTTATCTCTATCATTTATTTCAGGAATACTAGCACATTTATGTGCATTATAGACTCAAATCAGCAGCTTATCAGTAAAATAAAAATAAAAGAACTTACGCATTGCATCGGTCACTAAGTAATAAACCTGACATTTCTTGATAGTAGAACATTATCATCAATCTTTCTTCTCCCCATCTTTCTTCTCCACTGAAGGTGGCGGTGCTGGTGCTGGTGCTGCTGCTGATGCTGGTGCTGCTGCTACAGGTGCAACTCCTGCACCACCGCTTTTCTTTTCCTTTGGTTTTCCTTTCTGAGGCTTCATGAAACAGAAACACGAACAACACGGACACTGAAACAAGAACTTCATTGCTTTTAACAATTTCCGTCAATTAGTCTATAGACAATAGAGTATGGAGTACTTATCTATCTACCCAAGTTCAGACTCAAAAAAAACACAATGACGAAAGTTCCGAAAGAAGTCTCCTTTTTAGTATGTGCTTTCTAGCATTATCTTCTACTTTACTCCGAGTCATAAACACATCGATATCATAGGTCAAGTTGGTAATTTGCTTAACCATTGGATCCCATAAACATCACCATCAAAGTCCCACACAAAAGAAATTATCAATAATTTCAGCACAGAAGTTGGGTATACATTGTGGCTTGTGGGCCAAAATTATAATAAATAGCTGATTTTAGGGATTATATTTGTCCAATGAAATAAAAAAAGGGGCATTTTTGTTACTCCTTTTCGTCGAAAAAAACAATTTTTAGAGCTGGCCAGCAGTATCTAAGGGACTTTTAGAGTACTGGTTTTCGGGTGCGACTACTTCCAAACGCCGCCCAATCACATTATTTTGGTGAACTTTTACCATAATATCCTTTTCACAAATTTAATGATGTTTGTTTACGAATTTTTTTCCCCGAAATAATGATAAAATTTGACAAAATAGTGGAAATGGGGTGAGTAGCCAATAGCAATAGCGATTAAAGGTCTGTATATTGTCTCCATTTGGCTTTGATAGTCAATTGACATCAACAACCATGAATACTCCAAATACACGTAGAGAATTAGAGATACGACACAAAATCTACATGCTCGACTTATGACAGCAACTTTATACTAGTATTTTTTATAAATTGCTAAAAACAAAATATCGGTGAAAGTTATATCATTTGACCAATAAAAATCAAGTGGTGTTAAATTGTTAATAATAAATATGGGATGAAAGTACTATTCAACTTGTGAGTAGCAGGACTCAAAGTAGGCCATCCATTATACACAGTGGACAGTGGTATAGATCAGGAAAATTATCAAACAAAGCAGTGATCAGAACAGAAATTAACACACGATCTATTATTGTATTGTATAAGACCGTCTTACCGTGTGAGACAGTTCTTTTATATATAAAAAACACATTTTTAACCAATAAAAGACCGTCTCATGCTGTAAAACAGTCTTATTTTATTATTTGTGTTATCACGCACATTTATTAGAGTTTTTGTCGACTTTGAAATCCAACAGCCAGAAAATAAAATCCCTAGTAAATAGGCTAAGGCACTCAAACATGAACATGTTTTCCTACCATGAGATCATTTTGCCTTCATGCAGAAGGCTAACTTTGCATATAAAAGACTCAAAGCCAGATATGAGGATGTGTGTACTGATTACTGATACATTACTCATGTCGCTTCTGTTTAAAGCGGTGTCAGGTCCGCCATGTGCTAACGATTGTACACGGCCCATAATTCAAAGGGGAACATAAATTACATTGCCTGATTATTTACTCTCTCAGTTTTAATAGGTTGTTTACATTTTTATTTTAGACAAGTTTTGTTCACTTAATGGCAGTTTTGCCCCTGACCAACACATATAAACAAAGTAGTCTCATAAGATTGCAAGGATGTAAAAGTAATTAATTCCAAACGATACCATTAACCTTAAACTTCATTCTTGAAGCACACGTAAACTGCCTAACAGAATAGAAACTAATGTTGTGTGGTGTGACGATCATATTTCAAGGCGGTATCTGGTGCATCCATGGCATAATTGACCAAGATTAGGCTGTGACTGCCAATATAGAGAGAAATACTGTGTTTACCTTAGTTTTAAAGAAAACAGACACGCAATTTAGATATCAGAG
This sequence comes from Silene latifolia, assembly GCF_048544455.1. Lineage (NCBI taxonomy): Eukaryota > Viridiplantae > Streptophyta > Magnoliopsida > Caryophyllales > Caryophyllaceae > Silene > Silene latifolia. Next base: position 2,524,035 of record NC_133530.1, on the reverse strand, counting down.
TCTTGCTGCCTTCTTGGTTGATGTTGGTGCATTCCGGTAGTCATACACTCCCAGGCCCGACTTCCTGCCAAGACGACCAGCATCAACATACTGTACGAGAAGCGGACATGGGGAATATTTAACGTCTCCAAGTCCAGCATGAAGGACTTTTAGTATTGATAAACAAACATCCAAGCCAATGAAATCTGCCAGCTCCAAGGGACCCATAGGCTGATTTGTTCCCAGCTTCATGCCAACGTCTATGTCCTCCTTTGTAGCCACCCCGGTATATAATGTAAAAAAGGCTTCATTTATCATGGGCATAAGGATTCGATTTACAATAAATCCTGAATAGTCCCTGGAGCAAACCACGGTCTTCCCGAACCTAACAAATCAAAATATATACATGAAGGTTGATTCACATATAAAAAGTCTTTATGAACAGATTCAAATGAACAGAAAAGACCAAAATATTTAGACAGATTAAGGGTGAAGAGGTCTTTTGATATAATACAATTTAATTGACAAAGAAAAAAAAAAAAAAAAACGACGAACAGACGTCCATCTTTCCCAGTTCCCCATCCCAACAACTTTCCTCCTCCTATTGCTTCTTTGGCCACCATGTTTCTGCCCTCCGGGCTCCGGCTAACACGCTGCCAACATGGTCACCTCCGACAACCACCTCACACCGGCATCCACCTCCACCATTTTTGTAACCACTCCCCAAAAGGGTTAACCAAATCTTCCTAAATGTCATTTGGTTCCGAAACCCATTGCCGAAAATGGTACCCTAAACCATATTATGGCAAAAATGGTAGATTGTAAGTGAGACGGAAGATGGATGTCGCTGCGAAATGTGTGTTGAAGCCGCCACAGAAGGGCAGTTCTAGTGATGATCTGATGTGCAGAGGGGTGGCGGGTGGAGCTGTGGAACAATGGTGGATGGGAGTTTGAAGGGTTTGTGGGGAGTAGGTTAAGTAAATAAAATTAGCTACTTGTGAATGATAAGACCCAAGATTGATCTAACTCGTGGCCAAAGATTGTCAACATCACGGAACCTAAGAACTATTTCACCCAGAGAAACACCAGTCATGTACTCCAAATGAAAGACGGTAACTCATTACCTCTCTGCCAATGTCTTTGTTACATTAAAAGTCTCATCAGATGTGTCTGCACCCCTTATAATCTCAACCAGCGTCATTATTGGAGGAGGGTTCATAAAATGCATGCCAATTACCTGCAATAGCAAAATGTTCTGATTCATTCGTTAACATGGCAAAAGTCCCATCATGCAACAGGATTAGATCTCGCGTCAAAGAATCTATGGGAATATAGTTGGCAGCCTTAAAATAGGAGATATAAATTAAGCAGATTGAGGACGAACCAATGAACTATGAAAAAGCAAACATGTTCTGAGTAAGGCAAAGTAAGTAAGTGACGCTATTCTTTTGTTCTGGTCCATCTAGATTACGATGGAATAAAGCAAAATGATTTGGCCAACTAGTTGCCCTTCTTTTTATGGTAGCCGTTTTTCTATGCAATTCTTGAATTTTTATGATGGGTCACTCGGAAACAATCATTTTTGTTGATGACACATGGCCAGATGGGTATTATTTCGGACATCCAATCTCTCTTAATAACCTTGAGGCTCTTGGGTGATGTAAGCAAACATGGTCTAATAAGTCATTAAAAAATCCTCATGTTTCAGCCAAATTCTGCATAAAATTTATGATTTCAAACTTGCAGAGATGAAGATTTGTTCCACAGACAGCTAAATAGCTTAACATGAGACGGTAGGACCCACCTGATTAGGCCGGCTTGTAACTGAAGCAAGTCGTGTTATGGAGATCGAACTAGTGTTTGAAGCTAATATGGCAGATGGTTTAGTTATCTTGTCTAGGTCAGTAAATAGCTTTTTCTTAACAGCTTCTGACTCCGCAATTGCTTCAATAACAAAATCTGCAGAATGAAAATCCTCCAAACTAGTGGTACAGTGTAGACGCTTCGGAACATCAGTGATGGTAGCCTAACATGAAGAAACTAGTAACCATCAAAAGCTTGTAAAGGGCTGAAACACACGTATAGAAAGCATTATAGCGATAGCAGAAAATTGTCTAAAAGATATCATTGTTAATCAATTGGTTGAGCAGATATTGCACCAAGCACACAGATAATGAGCTGTTTTATGAGGAAATATCGACTATTTGACTTAATCCTTTAATGTTTCTTCCTACTCTTGCTTAAAAGTATGGCACTTTAACTGAGACTCTGAAGGAATAAGCAGCAACAGATAGAGCAACTGAAGAATGAAGATGATTAAAAGAGGTAATATGAATGTTCTCGACGTATGTCATCTATGCAGCCATACACAAGTGTCAATGTTTTCCATCTCTGTTATTAATTCTTAGACTGGATCTAACCCTAAATTAATTAACAGATGTGTTATAACAGAAGCAAGAAAGAACTGATAAAAACAATAAAGAGACAAACGCACAGATTTACGTGGTTCACTAACGGTGTGTTAGCTACGTCCACAGGGCAGAAGGGAGAGAGTTTTATTGATATGTGAGGAGTTTTGATTCTGATTCGACGGTATGATCTAGGTAGAGGCTTAGAGAGTTTATATAATACTCTCTAAGACCTAATACAGAATGACCTAATAAAGGCCCAAAACAGACCTAGCCCAATAAAATCAAGGCACAAACCCAACAAGATGTTTGAAGTCTGAACAATAACCCTGAACTATACTATAACAACCTGGCTCATAAATGCTTATAACCCTGAAAAATGGTAAACAGTTGAATACATCGTCAGAACTCAGAAAAATAACCATAACAACCTGGTTCAGTTTTTTACTACCACTCCTTAGTAAATATATTATCAGCTGTAGCAAGACACAACAACCTTACCCGCTTGATCCCCCTTTCGAACATCAATTTAGCGTGCTTCTACTCATTTTTTACGCTAATCTCAAGCACCACACAAAAATTTTCTCCGTTCTACACTACCTTCGGATTTCCTCTATTCCCTTAATAACCTCTAAATGGTAGCCATGTTGCTGGTTGTCAAAATGTGAAAAGATGAGATTTCTTACTCCGTCTCATTTTCCAAATCCCCCTGCGCTCCTTTCTTCAAGCTAAGCCACAAGCTCCATTCCTCACCAACAAACATAATTCCATTAATGCTGGCCATAACCTCTCACCCTCACCCTCACCCCCACCCCCACCCCCCATCCCCCACCACACAAAAATTTAAGATCGCCTCATCAATTATATCATCTATTGATACGCGTATAGTCCCACCATCCTCTCCACCAATAGCCATCACCAGGCCAAACAATCTAAACATTTGTAAAAGAAAAATGTACTTTCGTCTGTCTGACTCCCGCAGATTCAGGGGCATGTACATCAAAATTAACATTCATATCAGTTAGGAATAGCTTTTAATGTCTTTGTTGTTATGCTTCAATGCAACTTACAGTCTTGCATATACCACCAACCACAACAGATTCCGAATACCACTTACACAATCTTATAAACCACTAACAATCTCAAATTTGAGGAACTCCCACCAATCAAAATCCAAACTTTTTCAAAACCCATCTCCGATTTTACATCAAATGAAACTCCAACAAAAACATACAGAAATCCAGTATTCGCGTGATCATTTATTGGATCTAACACATAAAAGACTGAAACTTTGAATTAATGGTAAAGTATCTATTCTTGATTTCATACATAATCTTATAGACCACCACCATCGATAACAACAACAAAAAATACACCGGTACCTCAATGGATCTCACAAATTGCAGCGTAAGGGGGGTCGGATATTGAACAAATTCAAATTTTGGTGAACTCCAACCAATCAAAACACAAACTTCTTCAAACCCATCTTCAGTTGTACACCAAATCAAACTTTAACCAATAAACAAAACAAGAACATACACAAAACCCGGTATTTACATGATCATCTCTTGATTCTAACACACAAGAGACTCTAACTTTGAATCAGTAACAAAGTAATCCTAAAGTTACAATACCTAGGAAAGTAATCAAACTACAACCAATTCCCAAAACAAAAACATATTCCCTCCGTCTCAATACTGTTTACCTTTGATTAAAATACTCACCACTACGAATAAAAAACGTAAATAAATGATTGGGATGGAGGGAGTACAAAAACCCAGTACTTGCATGATCATTTCTTGCTTCTAAGTTCTAACACAAAAAGACTGTAACTTTGAATCAATAACACAGTAATTCTAAAGTTACAATACCAAAGAAAATTACCAAATCAAACATTAACCAGTATTGCATGATCAATTGATCATTTCTTGATCATAAAACAAAAAAGACTGTAACTTTGACATAATACCAAAGTAATTCCAAATTCTAAACTTACAATCAGTCTCTCATGAGACGGGCATATCCGTCTTAAGATTAGAACAAGTCAAATAGTTACAATTACTGATCATTCCTTGATTAAAACACACAAAAGACTGTAACTTTGTCATAATACCAAAGTAATTCTAAATTCTAAATTCTAAACTTACAGTCAGTCTCTCTTAATACCACAATATAACATATCCGTCTTAAAATTAAAACGAGTCGAATAGTAACTATACCTGAGGAAGTTTGCCTTTGGAAATCAAACGTTGGATAGAATTATTGATATTATTAGTAGCCTTTTCAAGAGCTTTAGGATCAGAATCAAGAAGCCAAACATGGAAGCCATTAACAGCAGCCAATTGAGCAATTCCTGAACCCATTTGACCTGCACCCACAACCCCAATTACCTCTAAATTCTCCATTTTTAATACAAAATTTCAGTAATTTTGTAATATGATCAGTTTTATTATGAAATTGATTGAGAAATTTGTTTTTTTAATTTTAGATTAAGTGTTTTGATTCAACTTTCAAGGTTGATTGCGTTAATTTTAGGATTAGTCCATATATCTGTGAAGAAAGCGACGCTTTAACAATTATCTGTAAACACTGGCCTGTCGCCCGTGCATGAACCTCAATTAATAGATCTATTGTATCACTGGAGGTATAATGTTATTTGTGCATGAACCAGGACAGGAAAGAACGTATCTTCTCGGTTTATGGGAATGGAGCAAACTACTTCCTCCATTCAACTCCAAACTACCATAGTACACTTTTCACGTTTGTCAAACGTGTTTTTTGTTGTGCAAAAATATCATTAAACGTACGTATAAAAAATTATAAAAGTTACATATTTTTAATGTCTTTTCGTAAAGACGAATCAAATAAGATCCCACAAGAATATATTTTCACTTATATATTGAGAGAAAATTGCAATTGAAGATTCATTTGTGAATAGTATGCAAAAACCAATATGGTAGTTTGGAGTTGAATGGAGGAAGTATTTGACTATATGACAGAAGAAATTATTCATTCTTGACTCTTTAAAATAAGGGTTTTTTTAATGTGTACCCTAACGGCACACATTAAGAGTCTAAATATATAAAGAATCAAAGGAATATTTCACTAAATATGGAATAAATGAGTTGATTTTTACATTTATCACGATATATTCCTTTAATTCTTTCTATATTTAGACTCTTAATGTGTACCTTTAGGACACACATTAAAAAAACGCTTAAAATAAAGTGAATTTTATGAGTTGAACTGACCCAAACTAAATTGAAGTAAACATATGAACCTCGACTGGATAAGGACTTGGGACAAAACCATGTAATTCAGTCAATCGGGTCAGAAATGGCTCATATTGGCCCGGCCTAACTTTACAGGTCGAGTTGTTGGTGTAAAGCCACTTTGTGTCGATTGATATACCAGGTCGGCGGGTCGGGTCGAGTTCGGGCTTAGTCATTATTGGATTTTGTTACTTTATTGCATTACTTCAATTTTTTAACTTTAAGTTTAGTTTTGGACCGTTCTTTATTTGGTTTAATTACTTCATTATTAAGTCAAATATATCAAGCTAAACGGTAAACCGCTTTCATTTTTATCAATATTAAGCTTAAAAGTTGTCGGGTTATCAATCAAATCAGGTATGGTTCATATCGAGTCGGATCGGATCGGGTTTGGGGGTCACCGATCATCGGATCGTATCGGTGTCGGATCGCAAATGGGACGAGGTCAATTTCGGGTAGTTAATTTACCAGGTAAGCTAGTTGACATTTGGATACTTTTTTTTAATAAAGAGGACAACAAGGACGGTTTCGATACTGCAATCGAATTCCGGTCATAAGTATATCATCTCATAAGTCATAAGTCATAACTTTACTAATTAAGGTAGTTGACATTTATTTCATTTAAATACATTTATAAATATATATAAAAGTAATATAAAAGTACTCGGTAGTATAAATAAAAGAGCTAAAGAAGTAGTAGCTAATACTTTATTTCTTGTACAAAGAAAGACTAAAGATTTAAAAACCGGTTTTTCTAACCTATGCCCACTAGGCATAGGATAAGAAACCCAAAAAGGAAAGAAATAAATGATACGGAGTATTTGTTTGGGAAATTGCAATATCAACTACTTTTACTTTGATTTACAAGAAAAACCCTTTAAAAAAACATAAATTCTCATTGAAGACGGTCATATACGTCACAAGTTGAAAATGGGTCAAGTAATACTCAAGTGGGTAGATAAGACAAAAGCATAATGCTTCTCCCTAAACATTTTGCTTTGTCTTATCTATCCGCTTGGATATTACTTGATCCGTCTTCAGTTTGTGACGGATATGTCAATTGAAGACTTGGCGGAAAAAAAAAAGGATTAATTGACGGGAATAATCCCACCTTTACGCTCTCTTCCCATAATAATCCAAGCTTTCATTAATCTCATAATAATCCGACCTTTTAGCATTGTCTTCTTTAAATGCACTCAAAGACTGGTCACCTGTTGAACTGGTTGCCCAAGTCACTAATGATTCATTTTTCTCTTTATTTATCTTTCTATTAGTTTGTTACAACTTACAAGTCACACTCCCACTCTCTCATTCTCTCCTGTTAATCTCCTGTTAGACCAAGTTCCTATGTCCGAGACTTGACTCTCCTCTTCCCAAGCAAATCAATCATTCCATTATATCTTTTCCATTCACCCCCATGTACCAGATTAAAACTTTCGGTCGTCCGTCTTCAAGCTTCCTATTATTTGTGACCATTATGATTTCTCCTGGGCTTACATTTTCCACCACAATACCACATACTATTGAACTTGTTAGTATTTGCAGCCAATGGGTTAGGAAGTTATAGTATGGATGGAGGATGGAGTTCGTTTGCTACATAAACAAATTCACCAAAGAAAGTAAATTCTCATATACAGAGCAAACCTTAATGAAATTAACCCAAGTATTGCTTCAACAATTAAAAACATATGATCACAGTAACAATAATGGAGCAGTATGACAAGGGTTATAACCTTACCATAATTCAAAAAATCACAATGACAATTACTATGATCAATATTCAAATTGACAGAGAGAGAGGAATTCGGAGAGGAGTACCAATAGAAAGGCCAAAGAGTGCAATCAATATCAAAGACGACCAATTTAGGAAGGATTTGAAAAGCACCCGAACCATGGTGCCGTCAATTAAAGGTTGACGAACGAGATAATATGGTGGTCATTGGTGTTGGAGTAAAGAAGCACTAACAATGTAAAGCAAGGAAAAACAGAAGAGATATAACCCGATTCGTAGTGCCGTGGTAAAGGAGCCACTGCCTTGAAAACTATATTCCGGTACGACCGTGGTGGCGATCAGCTAGTGCCGGTAGTTCCCCAAGGATAACACTACAGTCTCCACTCAGTTTCGCCCACTTGGAACTGTGAGACTTGGAACGAAAATAATTACCATTACCCAGAAATTATAATAGAAGAGAGGAAATATTTGAGATTGAGAGAGCAGAGTGAATTGTGTGTTTTTCTGATGTCGACTGATGCTCTATTTATAATAAATAGAGGCAGTTAGAGAGCCAAAAAACGTGGCCTAAAACACAGCCAACAACAGAGAAAAACCGGGAGCAAGACTCTCTCCCACTAACAGTCATATTGACTGACTGTTAGGCACATTCACTGCATATGGACAGCCCATATACACACAAGAGCAAAAAGGTAAAAGGGGGCCAACGCACCGCGGGTGCTCTACCCAAACCCGAGCCCGAGCTCGAGCCGGGCCGGCGCGCGCGCGCGTGTGTGTTTGGACCCAAACCCACTGGCCCAATACTCCCAACAAAAGCCTCCTTGGTCCACACAATTAACTAGTGGAGTACACTAGTTAATATAAAGTGACCAAACTATTCTTCACCCACCGATGTGGGACAAAGAAAGGAAACTTGGAAAAAACAAATGGCTTTACCAGCCATCACTTCCAACAATCCCCCACAGATGGCGAAGAAAAGCAAAGAAAAGAAATTTATGGGTAAAGGAAGGATTGGATACTTAGGTATCAATATCTTTCGATTTGAATTGACACTTTAGTGAAATGAGGAAACAACTTACTTACAGCGAGAGAATATCTTGCGATTTGAATTCCTAGTTGAGCTTCGGTCGATACCCCCCACAACACATATCATACCTTCAGATTAAGATCGTTCCGCGAAAGTGCAACGCGCTCTTTTAGAGCTATGCGTTTACCTCGGTACTAATAGATGTGTTCAGAAGACTTCTCATAGTCTAATGATCGTTACACCTACGTAGGTGACTCAAGTGCATCTCAGTAGCACTTCTCACATGAGTCATTAAGGACCTAAGTCCAACCTGGTGTATGATCCATCAAGTGTGTCTCAAAAGCACCACCATAAAGGCTATGAATCATACAACGCCATAGGAATAGAAGCTTTAGACCTAGTCAAGTCTCACTCTTGACCTAAGGACTTAAGCCCCATTCCCCTCGACGTATCAACGACTAGTCTCCTAGCCAGCCCTTTAGTAAAGGGATCAGCAAGATTGTTTTCGGACTTCACATAGTCCAAAGCAATCACTCCATTGTCTTGGAGTTGTCTAACTGCAGCGTGCCTTATTCGAATATGTCTCTTTTTCGAATTGTAGACACTATTATTTGCAACACCAATAGCGACTGCATGAGTCACAAAGGTGCGGGAGACCGGTGTTAGCCGTCCGCCCCACACTTGGTATATCAGCTAAAAGGTTTTTCAACCATTCAGCCTCTTGTCCTGCCAACTCAAGAGCTATGAACTCAGATTCCATGGTAGAGCGTGCAATACAAGTCTGTTTAGAAGACTTCCACGATATGGCACCTTCACCCATGGTAAAGACATAACCACTAGTAGAACAGATCTCATCGTTACCGCAACCCGATTCGCATCACAATATCCCTCTAACACAAAGAGGAAATTTACTATAATGCAAACATAAGTCAACTGTTCCTTTTAGGTATTTTAGTAAACGACGAAGAGCGATCCAGTGTTCATTGCTAGGGTTATGTGTATAACGACTCGCCTACTAATTGTATAAGCAATATCTTGGTCGAGTACAGTTCATTAAAAACATCACACTACCTAGGATTTTAGCATACTCTTCTTGGGAAACACTCTTGCCCAAGTTTTTACACAATGCTACACTAGGATCATAGGGTGTTCGCGGACACATCATCAAAGCAATTAAACTTTCTCAACACTTTTTCAACATAATGAGATTGACTTAGACAGATTCCATTGGGGTTTCGGATGACCTTAACTCCTAGGATAACATCAGCTTCTCCTAAGTCCTTCATCTCAAAATGTGATGACAAAAATTCTTTGGTTCTAATTATCACCTCTAAATTATTACCAAGTATTAACATGTCATCAACATAAAGGCATATAAGCACACAATCAGATTCTATTACTTTTGAATAAACACATGAATCAGAATTGTTAACCACATAGCCATTACTTATCAAAGTGTTGTTAAATTTCTCATACCACTGTTTAGGTGCTTGTTTCAGTCCATAGAGTGACTTGTTCAGTTTACACACTTTACTCTCTTGACCCTCAATCACAAAACCTTCAGGTTGAGACATATAGATCTCTTCCCTTAGTTCACCATTCAAAAAGCGCTTTTAACATCCATCTGATGTATAATAAGGTTATGAATAGCAGCTAAGGCGACAAGAGTCCTAATAGTCGAAATTTTGGTCACAGGAGAGTAAGTATCAAAATAATCAATACCCTTCTTTTGTGTAAAGCCTCTAACTACAAGTCTAGCTTTGAACCTCTCTATTGTACGGTCAGGTCTCATTTTCTTTTTAAAGATCCATTTACTTGTAATGGGTTTACTACCTTTAGGTAAATCAGTCAACTCCCAAGTCCGATTTGACACAATAGAGTCAAGTTCACTTTTAATAGCATCTTTCCAAAAATTAGCATCAATGGATTTCTTGCCTCACTATAAGTTTTTGGGTCATCTTCTATTAAAAAAGCTGAAACAAATTCATCACTAGCACAAACAGTGTATCCATGTTCAGACAGCAAAGTTGAAACAAAATCAGCTCCAAAGTTCTTTGGACATCTAGGTCTCTTAGTCCTTCTAGGTTCAACAACATGATCAATAGAAGAGCTACTACTAGCATGTGAAGAGATATCAACAGATGTAATAGGTAAACTAGGAGGTGAGTCAACATTCTTCTGTAATGGAAAAACATGCTCAAAAAACACAGCATCTCTAGCTTCAGATATAGAACGATCACTTAAAGACATGAATCTATAAGCAGAGCTATTTTGAGCATAACCTATAAAAACACAATCATAGGTCTTTGGTCCAACGGTAGGTCTTCTAAAGTCAGGTAAGCCTACTTTAGCCAAACACCCCCACACTCTAAGGTAACTCAGGTTAGGAGGGTAGCCCTTCCAAATCTCATAGGGTGTCTTGTCAATTTTCTTATGAGGTACACGGTTAAGAATGTGACAAGCAGAAAGTATCGCTTCCCCCCACATGTCGACAGAAAGGCCAGAACTTAAAAGCATAGCATTCATCATCTCCTTTAAAGTTCTATTTTTACGTTCAGCTACACCATTGGATTGGGGTAAGTAAGGTGGACTAGTCTCATGTATTAAACCTTTTGCAGCACAAAAGTCAGCTAGATAACTGGATTTATACTCACCACCTCTATCAGACCTTACCCTTTTAATTTTCCCGTCAAGTTGGTTCTCAACTTCATTCTTAAAGATTATAAACGATTGTTTTGCTTCATCTTTAGTCTTAAGCAGATAAACACGGGTATACCTTGAACAGTCGTCTATAAAGGTGACATAATAATTCTTTCCACCTCTACTTGCCACATTTTTGAAGTCAGCTAGGTCGGTGTGAATTAACTCAAGAAGACTCGTATTCCTAGTTGTGACAGGTTTACTAGGTTTCTTTGTGAATTTAGCCTCAACACAGCTAGCACATTTAGAGAATTCTTGACTCGTCAAACTTGGAATTAAACTCATAGTTATAAGTTTTTTAATAAAGTCAACATTCACATGACCTAATCTACCATGCCAAACATCAATAGACTCAAAGAATATAAGCGATAGATGCATTATTATTAAAAACTGAATCGTGTTCAATACAAAAAGACCTCCGTAAAGATAACCCTTGCCCACAAATTCCCCATTACGCGACATTACAACCTTGTCAGCCTCAAAAACAAGTTTCAAACCAGTTTTGTTCAATAAGGCACCGTACACGAGGTTTCGACGAAATGAGGGTACAAACAAAACATTGGTGAGAGCAAGTGTTTTCCCGAGGTGAGTTTGAGAAAGATCTTGTCTTTGATCGTGATGATTGCAGATGAAGAATTACCCATGTAGACACATTCCCCATCGCCTACTTCCTCGAACTCAAGAAATAACCCCTTATCAAAGACAGAGGTGTCTAGAAGCACCGATCAAGACCCATTCAAAGAACATTACCCACCAGATTAGCTTCCACAACCACAAAGCAAGAATGACATCGTCATCACAAAGAACATTAGCTTCAGCAGCTATCTTTTCAAAGATTACCTCGGTAGGCTTTGTGACCAGTTTTCCCACAGACGTAGTAAACAATGGGACCCTTTGGTTTCTGAATCTTAGCAACTGGTTTGGTATGCTTCCCTGGACCATTCTTCTTAGCCTGACCCTGGTTCTTACCCTGACCAACCTTGGCCTTACCCTTACCCTTGAACTTCTCAATATAAGACGGACCACCAGACTCAACCAGATTAGCATTAACAGCAGCATCAGAAGTTTTAACAGGTTGGTGACGGGTTTGTCTTTAAGGCGATTTGCCTCTTCGGTCCTCATGTGTCCTACTAGTTCTTGGAGAGACAGGTCCTTTTTCTTATGCTTAAGGTGGTTCCTATAGTCAGACCAGGAGGGAGGGAACTTTTCTAACAGAATATTAGCCACGAAAATGTCATCTAATTTCATACCCTCATTAACAACATCAGCACAAAGGTTCTCGTAGACATGAACTTGTTCCATGAGGGGTTTCCCGTCAGCCATCTGAAATTCCAGTCACTTACCCACAACATATTTCTTTTTCCCCGCATCATCAGCCCCATACTTGGCCTCTAAGGACTCCCATATCAGTTTGGAGGACTTATGAACCATAAATAGGTCAAAAAGGGTGTCGGTCATGTTGTTTAGAAGCTGGCATCTAACAAGTTTATTGTCCTTATCAAATTTCTTAATATCGTCTTCGTTTGACTTAACAGCAGATTTAGCAGGGGGGATGTTCTCTACGGTCTCAGTAACAGCAGCCTCTTTAACAGGATCAGGCGGGTCACTAAACAACACATAATCAATTTCCAGTTGCTCGAAAAACATCAACAGTTTCTGTGACCAACGCTTATAGTTATGACCGTCTAATTTTTCAAGTTTAGTCAAATCAGGAAGGGTTTTTGCTAAAACAGGCGACATTGTTACAACAATTAACAACAACAGATATATAGTTTTCAAATTGTTGGAGTAAAGAAGCAGTAACAATGTAAAGCAAGGAAAAACAGAAGAGATATAACCCGATTCGTAGTGCCGTGGTAAAGGAGCCACTGCCTTGAAAACTATATTCCGGTACGACCGTGGTGGCGATCAGCTAGTGCCGGTAGTTCCCCAAGGATAACACTACAGTCTCCACTCAGTTTCGCCCACTTGGAACTGTGAGACTTGGAACGAAAATAATTACCATTACCCAGAAATTATAATAGAAGAGAGGAAATATTTGAGATTGAGAGAGCAGAGTGAATTGTGTGTTTTTCTGATGTCGATTGATGCTCTATTTATAATAAATAGAGGCAGTTAGAGAGCCAAAAAACGTGGCCTAAAACACAGCCAACAACAGAGAAAAACCGGGAGCAAGACTCTCTCCCACTAACAGTCATATTGACTGACTGTTAGGCACATTCACTGCATATGGACAGCCCATATACACACAAGAGCAAAAAGGTAAAAGGGGGCCTTTGGCCCGCACCTCGAGCCCGAGCTCAAGCCGAACCGGCGCGCGCGCGCGTGTGTTTGGACCCAAACCCACTGGCCCAATACTCCCAACAAAAGCCTCCTTGGTCCACACAATTAACTAGTGGAGTACACTAGTTAATATAAAGTGACCAAACTATTCTTCACCCACCGATGTGGGACAAAGAAAGGAAACTTGGAAAAAACAAATGGCTTTACCAGCCATCACTTCCAACAATTGGGTAGTTGATGATGGACGAGGCTAGGCAAGATGGTGCAGGGCATAGCCATGACAAGTTCAGTATTGGCACCGAACTGGGATTAGGATATATTTGGTCACCTTAACTTTGGTTCATTTGCTTAAAGTATGTATTAATTAATTGACCCACCTTGTTTAATTGAGATAAAAATGACTAATAAATTGGCAACATGAATAAAAAAAGGGACATTAAGTAAGAGAATGCAGCTAGTTACCTACTATAGCGAGTATAATCCTTAATAGGTGCATTTAAAGAAGATGGGGTTTAAAGGTCGGATTATTACGAAATTAATGAAAGCTTGGATTATTATGGGAAGAGAGTGTAAAGGTGGGATTATTCCCATCAAATAATCCAAAAAAAAAATACATAAAACGTTGTCATAGTGAAAAGTCCAAATGGGTGGATGATATACATGAAATAAATTTGGCCGCATTCACATGCAAGAACTAGGGATGTCAATGGATCGGGTTCGGGTCGGGTGAAGCCTCATCCGTCATCCATCCGTCTTTTTAAAATCTCATCCAACCCGTCCGTCATCCGTGAAACATATCATCCGTCATCCATCCATCCATCATCCATGGATGAAACGGGTGGATCGGGTGATAAACGGGTGTTGTGCATTTATAATTTCAAGTTTATAAAAATGATGATTTTTTTTTCTCTACAAAAATAAAGTTAGATACTTAATTTAGTTTAACTTTCTAGTGGGTAGGCTTACAAAATATTTATATTGAGAGTAGAAAAAAATGAAAATTTAAATATTTTATATCTTAATAATGTGTTATATGTAATAAAAATTAAATAAAAAATAATAAAATCGGGTGATGGATGGATGGCGGGTGGAATTTCTTCATCCAACCCATCCGTCATCCACATCCGTTTCATCCGTCATCCATCCACCATCCATTTAAATCGGGTTTTCATCCATCTTTTAGGATCGGGTGGATCGGGTTTTGATGGATGCGGGTGAAATTGACATCCCTAGCAAGAACAGAACAGATGAGTAGTTGACCCAACATTTTGTCTCATTAAATTTATGGGTTTTTCTAAAATGTGTCCTAATGGCACATGTTAATAACCTTAATGTGGTAAGATTAACAATATATTCTCACTAATTATGTTAACAATGAGTTTATACTTGAATATCTCATGAGAATATGTTGTCAATCTTACCATATTAAAGTTATTAATATGTGCCCTTAGGGCACATTTTAGAAAAATCCTAAATTTAAATTAATTAATACTTCATCCGTCTTACCAAAATATTTACATATTATGGTAAGAATTAATAAACTATCATATTTCATTATTTCCTACTAATCAAAGTCGGTCTTACAAATATATGACACTATTTAATAATTAGTAAGTCTTTCCTAAGATGGAGTATTTATCTCAAGTCTAAATAGAGGTCAGATACTATCATATGATGGTAATAAAGACAAAAATTTAGCATTTTCTGAAAAAAAAAAAAAAAAAACTTACCATATAATTTAATATGTATTTAACCTTATTTATTTCTAAAATAAATATCGTCTTAAATGAGTTAATTTATACAGCAGATCGGTAAGATGCGTCAAAATTAGGTGTGCTGACTTTATTTATTTAATTTATTTAACAATTTGGTTAAATGCTGACTTTAGATTTAGGATTGGTACAACTGCACTTAATGTTGTTAATTGTAGTTTGCTCGTGACTTTCGCATGTACCACTTTGACTAGCTACACATTTCGTCATTTCATCGGATACTGTCGGCCACTATCTGCCCATGCATTTACCATCTAGGGTTGGCATAAAGGGCCGCGGGTTGGTGGGTGGCGCCGCGCTGGTACGGCCAGGCATGGCTCACGGCCCGGCCCAGCGAGAAAATTGAGGAAGCACGGGCACAACACAACTGAGCTTGAGGCGGGCTCCGACGCAATTTTCTTCAGAAATCCGTGCCCAGGCACGGCACGGCCCAAACACGGTGGAGCCCGACACGCACCTGGCACGGCCCGACCCGAAGAATAGCCCGTTAATCATCACTTATTAAACAAAAAGTACAATAATATTTAATAAAAGAGAAAATTGTTGATTACAGCCTTTTATAAACCTCATTTTGAAAATTACAGCCTTATATAATTTTTTTTGAAAATTACATCCAAAATATTACTTTTCTTCTAAAATTGCACCAACTTGAGTTTTCCGGTGAATTTTTATGATGTTTTTATGATGTTTGGGGTGATTAATTGGTTTGTGTTAAGGAGAGGTAAGAAATTTGGGTAAGTAGGCTCTCAAATAATAAAGGGTACATCATAAAAAACATCATCAAAAATCACCAAAAACCTCAAGTTGGTGCAATTTTAGAAGAAAAGTAATATTTTGGATGTAATTTTCAAAAAAAATTATATAAGGCTGTAATTTTCAAAATGAGGTTTATAAAAGGCTGTAATCAACAATTTTCTCTTAATAGAATATATATTTAAACCATTAATCATCATTTATTAAACAAAAAGCAAAAAGTACATTAATATTTAATAAAATTTATATTTAAACCATTAAGCATCATTTATTAAATAAAAATTACTAAAAATATATCAATTATATAACATTTTTTTAAAAATAATAAAAAAAAATATTAAAGCACATGGCCCGGCCCACGGACAAGGTACGAAAAGCCCATGGGCCAGGCACGGCTCGAGCACGAAAATGACCGTGCCTTGAGCGGGCCACGACGTAGGTTTGGATCAGTGGACCTGGCACGGCACGGCCAGAGGAGCCCAATATCTGTGCTTGGGCCGAGCCAATTTTGGAGGAAGGCATGCACGACAGGCCGGCACGCGGGCCGGCCCAACACAGCCCATTGCCTACTCTACATGCATCCCCTCATCTAATTTCTTGTTTAGGACGGTAATATTCATTTTAATAATTAGGCAGATTCAAATATTATATTACTTTATGATTAAGGTAAAAGTCCTATTTTTTCGATTTAATTTTAGTTCGTTTCAGTTTAACTTTATTCGGTTCAACTCATCTCTTCACAAATCTTACTTTTACTCCATTCAGTTTAGCTACATTTACTTCAATTAAGTTCAATCATTCAATTTAGTTAAGTTCCCTATCAACCGAAAAAACCATAACCCTAAAACAATAATACTGCAAATGTTCTCATTTATCATTTATATCATAATTTTCGAAACCAATCCAAATCAATGAATTATTTATGATTATAGCGTTATATTTTCCTGAATTTGGTATTGTTTATTAATTTTCTTATTTTGGTCCATTCAAATTATGTTAGACGACTACTACTAGCTAATTGTTCTAGGGCAAGTCTAACTTGAAAAACACGTGATAAAAATTCATACGTATGGGAAAAAAAATTAACGTGTTCAAGATAGGCATGTGGACCATCGATGCATATATGACCATATACATGAATTCAATGTTGAATTTACAAAATTTGTGACCAAAGGTCGACTCACAAATTCAATTGTGGGGTTATTCATTGACCTTAGTTAATTTTAGGTCGAATTCTCTAGTATCGTGTGTATTGGTCCTATTGGAGACTTGGAGTATTGTCCACATCGGTAGAAAAAAAAATGTAAGGACTTGTTTATAAGTAAGTAGAAACTTCTAAAACTAAGTTTATAATTGCATTTATCATGAAAATATGTTGTAAATCTTTTCTAATTTCGTTTATTAGAAAAACCCTATTACAAATTGATTTAGAATGAAACATTTTTTGCTTGTAGCGGGTCTCTTGAAGCTAAATGAATCAAAAATAGTGAATTGTGTATTAACTAAACATTATTTTAGAGAGATTTAATAAGTATCAGCGCGGGTATGAATTGAAATGATAAATTAGACAAAAAAACAAACAATTAGGTGGTGTATTTTAAGACGAGCATATTCATTTTATGACAAAAACGGATTAAATAACACCTCACTTGGATAGATAGAGACAAACTTTTCTCTAGTTTCCCGGCAATATGCATCCTTCTTGTTCTATTTAACCCGTTTTAAGTTGGTAGTGAGAGACGGTCTTTTAAGAAACTTACTGTTATTACAAAGAGTAAAATGTATTAAGTCTAGAATAAATTATTTTTAAATAGAAGTATACCCGTTTAAAATTTAAAACGGAATAGATGAGACAAAAACATACTCCGTAATATTTATGCATTAGCAAAAACATTCTCATTTATCTAAATGGATTGATATTTAACTTGTTTTAGTTTTAAAACTGATATATCCGTTTTAAGAGAGATCAATTAAAACTGTAACGGTATAGTCTAACGAGTTAAATCCTTTGTGAAATTGTCAGCCGAAAATCATGAATTCAACCGTCCACCTCACCTATACTATCACTTTCACGAGAGATTAGCTTACAAAATCTTACGTAAACGACAATTTAATAGACTTTGACAATTACTATTTGTAAGAACGTAAAGGAGTCGTAATATATTGTGATTTTTTGTAACAAAGTCAGCTCATTACATCATCTTTTGGACTATATACAAATCCCTTTTTAGTCTCGTAACCGTACCTATTTATAACCGCTCTTTTAAATCTAAATACATATAATTCTCCTTTTAATACTCCCTCTTATTCACAATAAACCTTCCATTTTATTTTGGCACGAATATTAAAGAAACACACTATCCCACCATATAATTAAATTTGGACCACACAAATACACTACTCCAACATACAATTAAATTTGAACCACACAAACACTTACCAAAAAAAGAAATAGGGAAGTTATTGTGAATAGACGAAAAAGAAAATAGGGAAGTTTATTATGAATAGGAGGGAGTATATTTTTTGTAAGATAATAGAGTGTTTGGATTTTTAGGAAGAAATATTATATCTAAAATCTAAACAACTATGGAGTATTATACATTTTACGAGTATTTTTTGGTCTCATAACAGTACCTATACTTATAATCGCTTTCTTTCAAATTAAATACATATAATCTACTTTTTAGAAAAAACCTTGAAAATGATATGGTATTTGGATTTGAAGAAATAAAATATTACTAGCTTAAAACCCGTGAATTTCACGGGCTGTTTTATAGTCAGATAATTACCTCCAAGCTAATACTCCGTATATAGGGTGCTTATGTGAGTAGTGTGTCTATGTTGTAGCCTTGCATTGTGGCTACAAAATGTTTGTATAGTGCGGTATTTATTTCTCATCGATCAATATAATTTTTACATTCTACCAAAAAATAAATAAATTATTCCGTATATATTTTTAATAAACTAAAAGTCATATTTGCTAAAGTCAATCTTAAATAAATATAAAACACGATAAATTAGAGTTGGTTATGTGTACAATTCGTATTCATATTGCTTTTACTAAATGATAAGTCTTGAGTTTAAAACATGACTGGAATATGAAATTATAGACCTGCCAAATTTCGACCTCGCCCCACTACACCCGACTTTTTCAAGATCAAGACTCAAAAATCTTGAATCATAACCCGTTTGATCGAAACCAAAATGATCTCACTAATTTAGGATCGGACCCTTACTCGAACTGGTCGACCCGTTGGTCAAGAATAAATCAAGATTTTTATTAAATATTAATATTTATATATTTTAAAAAAATATTATTTTTAGTATTTTAAATTTCAAACACAGTTAAAAATCCAATTTTATATATAACTTTTCTGACTTGTAATAATAAAATAATTCTTAAAATAACTTAATTTCTATATTCTTTTAATATTATTCATGTAAATATTGAATATGATTAAAATATTAAAATTAAATATGCATTAGTTTTTAAAAAATATTTTTTCGATCTATAAAGAGGCTTTAGTTTCTAATTTTTGACCCGCACTCTTACCATAACTTGACCCGTGACTCGTATGACTCGACACGTATTTCACCATACCCGTATTCTCACCTTACCCATATGATCCGACCCGTTTGACAGGTCAATTAAGAACTTGAAACAACATATAGGATATATAACCTCACTTAAATAGTGAAAAAAATTATCGGGAAAAAAAATCTGAAACGAAGCCACTCATTATGTAGAGTGCCGTATCTTCTACTGAAATAACGTAAAAATATAGATGACAATTACTCCATATTAGAATTAAAATACTAAATCATTATTTATAATGGTAGAAAACCCACCCTTTAAAGTTCTACCCTCGTATACACATTAAAAATTCATCGGGAAAATAAAATAAAATAAAATAATGAAGCATGCAAGATAGTTATTCTAAAATTATAGAGGAAGTGATCAGTTAGACGACCTTATTATGGAGGAACGTCCATTTTTTTGCAAAAGAGAAAAAATATTCAGTTGTATTAATAAATAAATAAATTGTTTTCTTATTTAATGAGTTTGTCTCACAAAATCACAAATTATAGAAAAAGAGTCTTACACGGTGAGACCGTACATTCTTATAAAATAATAAGAAATAAAAAAACAATATTTAATGCTAATAAGTAAGTTGTCTTTTAACATTACGGAACCGTCTCACAACTACAAATCTTCTTAACTTAATAATTACTGACAACCACAATAGTTGATGGAGTATTATTTTACCGTTTTTAGATTTGTTAATTAAGAAATGCAAGTGATGAGATTTCATCAAACAAAGAAGAAAGTGTTTGTGGATGTTGTCACGATTAATCCAATTTTGCCTACAACCAAAAAATGTAAATTAATTTATTTATTTTTGGTGAAAAAATAAATAAATTATTTTATTACCATGACATATCAATTTTCTTTAATTATGGTAAATCACAATTCTTACCTAAAATTTAATCCATGATTATTTTTAACATTGAATTGAATGGGAGATTATTTCCTAAAATAGAGGTTTTAAAAATGAAAGATAATATACTCATCCGTACTTATATACTCATTAGTGAATAATTAGTGATTAACGTGAGAGAACGCCATGTCATTACAACTTAAGTAATACGATGCCATGTCAATAGATATTTAGAAGATTAATATATAGTATGATTTTAAAAAAATATTATTTTTAGTATTTTAAATTTCAAACACAGTTAAAAATCCAATTTTATATATAACTTTTCTGACTTGTAATAATAAAATAATTCTTAAAATAACTTAATTTCTATATTCTTTTAATATTATTCATGTAAATATTGAATATGATTAAAATATTAAAATTAAATATGCATTAGTTTTTAAAAAATATTTTTTCGATCTATAAAGAGGCTTTAGTTTCTAATTTTTGACCCGCACTCTTACCATAACTTGACCCGTGACTCGTATGACTCGACACGTATTTCACCATACCCGTATTCTCACCTTACCCATATGATCCGACCCGTTTGACAGGTCAATTAAGAACTTGAAACAACATATAGGATATATAACCTCACTTAAATAGTGAAAAAAATTATCGGGAAAAAAAATCTGAAACGAAGCCACTCATTATGTAGAGTGCCGTATCTTCTACTGAAATAACGTAAAAATATAGATGACAATTACTCCATATTAGAATTAAAATACTAAATCATTATTTATAATGGTAGAAAACCCACCCTTTAAAGTTCTACCCTCGTATACACATTAAAAATTCATCGGGAAAATAAAATAAAATAAAATAATGAAGCATGCAAGATAGTTATTCTAAAATTATAGAGGAAGTGATCAGTTAGACGACCTTATTATGGAGGAACGTCCATTTTTTTGCAAAAGAGAAAAAATATTCAGTTGTATTAATAAATAAATAAATTGTTTTCTTATTTAATGAGTTTGTCTCACAAAATCACAAATTATAGAAAAAGAGTCTTACACGGTGAGACCGTACATTCTTATAAAATAATAAGAAATAAAAAAACAATATTTAATGCTAATAAGTAAGTTGTCTTTTAACATTACGGAACCGTCTCACAACTACAGATCTTCTTAACTTAATAATTACTGACAACCACAATAGTTGATGGAGTATTATTTTACCGTTTTTAGATTTGTTAATTAAGAAATGCAAGTGATGAGATTTCATCAAACAAAGAAGAAAGTGTTTGTGGATGTTGTCACGATTAATCCAATTTTGCCTACAACCAAAAAATGTAAATTAATTTATTTATTTTTGGTGAAAAAATAAATAAATTATTTTATTACCATGACATATCAATTTTCTTTAATTATGGTAAATCACAATTCTTACCTAAAATTTAATCCATGATTATTTTTAACATTGAATTGAATGGGAGATTATTTCCTAAAATAGAGGTTTTAAAAATGAAAGATAATATACTCATCCGTACTTATATACTCATTAGTGAATAATTAGTGATTAACGTGAGAGAACGCCATGTCATTACAACTTAAGTAATACGATGCCATGTCAATAGATATTTAGAAGATTAATATATAGTATGATATCTACAATTTATAATAAATTAGGTACCTCTTTCCGTAACACAATATTGAGAGTTTGAGACCGTTAAATAAAGTATAAGTCATTATAAAACCGTTAAACAAAGTATTTGAAAATTTTGTGAAAAAAAAAAGAATATTAAGAAAACAAAAAATTCCATTTTGCAATCCAATCCATTATTTACAAAATACTTTCCGATCCTTTATATCCTTTTACTATTTCATCCCTATTTTCGTGTGTAAATTAAAGTGTTCACCCTCGATCCCTTTGACTCGAGTGCTCTCATAAAAAGGCAAACGGTTCCTAAATTTTCACAACTCTTGTTTAAGTAGCAGTTAAGTTTTCTAAGAGCAAAAAAGGGGAGTCTAGTCCATAAAGTAGTGTTCTTAGCTTGTTAATGACATTTCCCTACATTCACAAGAGTTGGGTTGTTGTACAAGGATTAAAGTAACCTTCTTTATATCTTTAACATTTGTACATTAGCTTACATTTTACACATCAAATCCTCCTAAAAACACTCTATTTCCAACCGTTTAAGACGGTTTTAAGCAAGACCTATTAATATAACAGTTATTTAAATCTCTGAAGTTATTGGGATTTGTGCTAAAGTTGGGGATTGGTAGTAGTTGTGTACTTGTTGATTGTCACTTCAATTGCAAGTTGTTGTTAGTTGAGTAAGTGATTTTTGCTTAGATTTCATTAAAAAATATTATTTTTTTACCTTGGGAGATGTGTACTTTAATTATTCAACTGAAGTAGACTAAAGGGTTTTGTTTTCTTTGATTATTTTTCCTCATTTTTTCAATGGTTTTGCAGATCTCAATGGTGTAGCAGTTTGCTTAATTGAAGGCATGAACATGGGTATGTATCATGTATTCATGTATGTATCAAATGTATATGTATGTGACTTCTTTTTCTTACTATAAAGTTGCTTAATTTAATCTGAAATCACAAATTTAGCAGAAAAAATTCCTAGGTTTTTGTGGGATTCTTGATTTATGGTGTAATTTGGATGAATTTTGGTGAATTTTTGAGTATTTTGTGGAAAAAGGTGGAAACTTTTTAGGGTTTATGAATCAATTTTGATTAAGAAATCCCCAAATGGTAGTGATGGAGTGTTTGCAAATTAGTTTCCTGAAATGGGTTTTCATGGTTTGGTTGATATGTTGTGTTCTTGGTTCTGAAACCCTAAGTAAGCCATGTGATTCAAGTGATCTTTTGGCATTGAAGAAAATTGTTGGTAATTTTACAAAAGGGGAAATTTTGTCAACTTGGGTTGCTAGGATTGCTAGTAAAGATTCCAATTGTTGTGATTGGGATGGTATCGGTTGCGATTCGAGTAATGGTTCAGCCCCTAGTAGAGTGACAAGGTTGATGCTTAAGAAGAAGGGTCTTGAAGGAGTTATTTCAAGCTCTATTGGAGCATTAGATCAGTTGGAATCGGTTGATCTTTCGTGTAATAGTCTTGAAGGTGGATTGCCATCAGAGTTGTCGAACTTGAGACGTCTGGTATACCTTGATGTTAGTTATAACAAGTTGTCAGTATTAAATGTGGGAGCTTTTGAAGGGTTAGATAGTGTTCAAACCTTGAATCTTTCTAGCAACTTGTTTGTGAACGGGACATTCTCTGATTTCGGGGTGTTTCCTGATATATCCGTGTTCAACATCAGCAACAATTCGTTTAGCGGGCAAGTGGATTCTCGTCTTTGTAGGTCAAGTAAGATCAAGGCTATCGACATATCCTTGAACCATTTTACGGGGGGACTTTTAAGCTTTGAGAATTGTAGTTCGTCTCTTGAAGAGCTTCATGTTGATTACAATTCACTCTCTGGTGAACTTTCAAGCTTTATATATGCAATGCCGTTGTTGGAGCATCTCACGGTCTCTTGGAACAATCTCTCTGGCATAATAAGTGAAGAAATTAGTAAGCTCTCTGGTCTTCGAACATTTATCATATCAGGAAATCACTTTTCTGGCCCTTTCCCTGATGTACTCGGTAACTTGACCAAACTAGAGCAGTTAGCTGCACAGTCAAACCAGTTTTCCGGGATGCTGCCTGGTAGCCTATCTAATTGCTCATTACTTCAAGTCCTTGATCTTAGAAACAATTCTTTCTCGGGGAATATTAACCTTGATTTTACCCGACTCCCCAATATCCGAGTGCTTGATCTTGCAAGTAATCGTCTCCATGGTCAAATTCCAACTTCACTTTCTCATTGCAAGCAACTCCAAACTTTGAGCATTGCTAAAAATGATTTAATTGGGAATGTGCCCGAAAGTTTTAAGAACCTTACATCTCTTTCGTTCCTCTCGTTGTCGAACAACACCTTATCCAACTTGTCAGGGGCATTAACAACTCTTCAGCATTGCAGAAACCTAACTACCCTTATTCTAACAAGGAACTTTCATGGCGAAAAAATCCCGGGAAATTTGTCAGGGTTTGACAACCTGAGGGTTCTGGCACTCGGAAATTGTGGACTTTCTGGTGTGATTCCTGATTGGCTGCTGAAGTGTGAGACATTAGAAGTCCTTGATTTGTCATGGAATCACTTAAATGGCAGCATTCCTTCGTGGATTGGGAAGATGGGAAATCTGTTTTACTTGGATTTCTCTAATAACACGCTTTCAGGGGAAATCCCGGAATCTATGATGCAACTTGAGAGCCTGATGTATTCACGTAAAAACTTACGCAACCCTTTCACAGCCAGTGGTATCCCTCTTTTTGTAAAGAGGAACCAAAGTTCATACGGGTTGCAGTACAACCAGGTCTCGAGTTTCCCGCCTTCCATATACTTGAGCAACAACAGAATAAATGGGACGATACCTCCAGATATTGGGAAGTTGAAGCAGCTTCACGTGCTGGATCTTAGCCGGAATAACATCACAGGAACCATCCCAGATTCAGTATCTAACATGGAGAGCCTTGAAGTTTTGGATTTGTCTTTCAATGACTTGTCTGGCTCAATACCCCCGTCTCTCAGTAAACTCACATTTCTGTCGAAGTTCAACGTGGCTCATAATAATTTACACGGTCCGATACCAACTAGTGCCCAATTCCCGAGCTTTCCTAACTCAAGCTTTGAGGGCAATCCTGGCCTTTGTGGGTCAACCCAAGCTCATGTTTGCACCCCATCTATTGGCCCGGTTCATCCTTCTGCACCGAGCAATAAAGTTGGTAGAAGTCGTATTGTTGGGATAACAATTGGTATTGGGGTTGGTATCGCGTTGTTTTTTGCGATTCTTCTATTGAGAATGTCTCGAAGAGAAGCCAGAGCATCGGTAAATCAATCAGATGAGGAGAATGTCCGTCCTCCGACAATGCTAGTGCTTTTCCAGAACTCGGAATGCAAAGATCTAACAGTAGGGGAGTTACTGAAATCAGCCGATAATTTCAGTCAAGCAAATATTATTGGTTGTGGGGGTTTTGGCCTTGTTTATAAGGGTACCCTTCCGGATGGGAGCAAGGTTGCCATCAAGAGACTTTCAGGAGACTGCGGGCAGATAGAGCGGGAGTTTCGGGCAGAAGTCGAAGCATTATCAAAGGCACAACACAAAAACCTTGTTTCCTTACAAGGGTACTGTCAACTCGGAGATGACAAATTGTTAATCTATTCCTACATGGAAAACGGAAGTTTGGATTACTGGTTGCATGAGTGCATTGACGGCGTTTCTGCTCTCAACTGGACTACAAGATTGAGAATAGCCCAAGGCGCGGGTCACGGGCTAGCCTACCTGCATATGGCCTGTGAGCCGAATATAGTCCACCGCGACATCAAATCAAGCAACATTCTTCTCGATGAGAACTTTGAAGCCCATTTGGCTGATTTTGGGCTGTCGAGATTACTCCGTCCTTATGATACCCATGTAACCACTGATTTAGTCGGAACTCTGGGGTACATACCACCTGAATATGGTCAAACATTATCCGCCACCTTCAAAGGAGACGTTTACAGTTTCGGGGTGGTCTTGTTGGAGCTTTTGACTGGTCGAAGACCTGTTGAAGTATGCAAAGGTAAAAATTGTCGAGATTTAGTCTCGTGGGTTTTTCAGATGAAAGCTAAGAAGAAAGAAGAGGAGGTGATAGATTCGGCAATATGGGATAAAGATCGCGAAAAGGAACTGTTCGACGTTCTTGGAATCGCCTGTAAATGCTTAAGCCAAGATCCGAGACAAAGGCCGACTATTGACCAAGTTGTCTTATGGCTTGATGCTATCGGTACCAGTTGAAGAGTCTGAAATCTAGGACTCAATTTAGTCGAAAAGGGTAATACCGTAATTCTGTAAAGATATATAGGCAATATAGCAGTGTATCAGTTAAGGTAACTGGGTAGTTTCAGTTTTCTTTGTGGACAGTTTACTGTATACCAACAGGTTTAAGATTTGTATACTACAGCCATTTTGATCAGTTATTTGAGAAATGATTCCGAAAAATCTCATCTGTTCTTCCTCATTCAAAGCTTCTAATGGAGACGGATTATTCATTGGTTTTGGATTATGATGGAATAACGTAAAATATGTTGCTATACTATCTGCAATTCTGCATGATTTTAGTAACATTAGTTTTCGGTAAACAACCACATAGCGTAGCGGGATAAACACGATTTGAAGTTAATTTTAATTTTGATATATTTATTGTATTTTTTTAATTTTGTCTAATTTTAAGAATATTTTTAATACGTCGGTACGAAGACTGTTAAGTGTGTAACATCAGTTTTAGTCTAGTGCATTTTATTGAATATATCTAAGCATTCCCACACTGTGATGGTCAAGCCACACTTGTTCATACTTTGTAATTTGTATACATAAACAAGGAATAGATTTGATATTCATGACTTGACTTCATTCCCAACTTGGTCAATGACTCGGAAATTTCTTAAGCGATTGTGACAAAGCTGACTGACTCGAATGGCCAACCTAGCTTAACCCGTACTCAAATAGAAAAGAATAACTTGAATATGCAATTCATAACTCGAATCGACTAGAGTATAACTTTATTGGCAATTTGGGACCGAGTTAACCCACGTGTTAAAAGGACTCGATAATAACACACCCGTCTCAACCACTTCACTTTAGCTATCGTTATTTTGGGTTGGGTCACTTTATTAAACGGCCCTATATCAATAGGGTCCAAGAAACAGATTTTGGGCCAAATGTGATCACAATAATCCATATTACAAACCTGTTCTATGTTGGACCATGTATCTACATTTCCACAAGATCCAAATGACCACTCAAGGACGATCTCATAGCGTAATACTTCTAAAGAACTCCCAGTAGGGGGTGATTTAATCATCGAATACGAATAAGTTTAGGTTTAAACTCGTGACAAGCCCTAGTGATTCAGTTTACGCACTTGATTTTAGATCTGAAACTACCGGTGATCTCGTGTTATACCCGTTAAAATGGATTAGAGCGACCCTTCTGATCAATTCGGGTTTTGAGTCATGACTTAAAGGAGATTAGACAACTACTCCCTTCGATCCTATTCAGCCTAATATTCCTCTTTCTCTTATATATGTGAGGAGTATTATAATGAAAGGAGGACATTAGGCTGAATAGGAGGGAGTATTACACTATAAACATCGTTTGATAGGCGGTTTTGTGGATACGCTTTTTATCGAATAGTACAAAGACAACTATAACACTACTACAAATTATCTAGCATGCACTTGTACGTTCGATAATTGATGAGTATCACACAAGTATTCATTCATGAGGGTGATGCACAACATACATGTGGGCGTTAAGTGTCTCAATTAATCAAATTATTCTTAGATTGTTATGCTTGGGACATATTACATCAAGTTATGCAAGATTTTGTACCTTCAAATCCCTAATCTAAGCTAAAGATAAGATTCCTTCATAAGATTGTAGATAGTAACTCTTACACTTTCAAAATTATGCATATAGGACAAGAAGTAGCTTTGATAACACCAACCAGAACAACCC
The DNA here is from genome assembly GCF_048544455.1 of Silene latifolia. NCBI lineage: Eukaryota > Viridiplantae > Streptophyta > Magnoliopsida > Caryophyllales > Caryophyllaceae > Silene > Silene latifolia. The sequence goes on along the minus strand of NC_133530.1, from coordinate 2,496,077 downwards.
TACAACAAGTTTGGAGTATCACGAATACTCTATCACGAATACTCGAGAGTTTATCTAATGCATACCAAAAGTATCTTAGAATATAAAACCGATCTTGAGACTTTCAACTATAAGTTTAAGTTTTTGGTTGAGATGGTTCCTTGACATGGTATCAGGCATAGGGAGGTCTGAAGTTGCTTCCACTTCATGTGAAGGGGCGTGTTAGAATATAAAACCGATCTTTGGACTTCAACCATAAGTTTAAGCTTTTGGTTGAGATGGTTCATTGACATGGTATCAGGCATAGGAAGGTCTGAAGTTGCTTTCACTTCGTGTGAAGGGACGTGTTAGAATATAAAACCGATCTTGGGACTTCAACCATAAGTTTAAGCTTTTGGTTGAGATGGTTCCTTGACATGGCATCAGGCATAGGGAGGTCTGAAGTTGCTTCCACTTCGTGTGAAGGGGCGTGTTAGAATATAAAACCGATCTGGGACTTCAACCATAAGTTTAAGCTTTTGGTTGAGATGGTTCCTTGACATGGTATCGGGCATAGGGAGGTCTGAAGTTGCTTCCACTTCGTGTGAAGGGGTGTGTTAGAATATAAAACCGATCTTGGGACTCCAACCATAAGCTTAAGCTTTTAGGTTGTTGAGCTGGTTTCTTGACAAAGTAGAGGTAATGGACTTCTTACTATGTAGAGGACTCCGAACCTATTTACCACCCGTGTTATTATTAACTTCACCATATAAGGGTGGAGTGACTATATGAGAGGATATGACACAATGTGGTAGAGCTCGGAAGAGGCTAGCAGGGATGCTCGCCCTGCCAGTGGATGGGAATTTCAAATTTTTAGTTAAAATTCTCTAACTTTTCCGCCCTTTTCCTTATATCATTCTCATTCACCCTCGCTAAGTTCAAATCCTGGCTCCATCATTAAAATTATGACAAGTAATAAACAAGAGGCGCCTTTCGAATATAAACTTTGCATTTACAAAGTACCTTGAAAAAAGCTAAATCTATTACAAAATATGTTTACTCTTTAACGTTATCATTCCTCTATGAAAAGGAAGAAGGAGTGTAGTATTAAGTATCGCATCAAAAGTTCTTCAACATTGTCTTATTGAAAACGGACATTATTCGTCACAAGCTGAAGACGTATAGTATCCCTCTCACAATATCACAAGTGGGAGGACAAGTGGGGTGCTCCATTTAATTCCCACTTGATTTACCACTTGTATTGTGAGAGAGACGTTATCTATCACAAGCTGAAGACGGATAGTATCCGTCTCTGATGGGAATTTGTGCTTCAACATATTAAGAATGGTCGTTGTTGAAAGCGTAGATAGTACTACACATACATTCACTGCATAACATTAAAAAAAAAAAAAGGTAACTAGTAACTACTAGAGGTGATCATGGGCCGGGCCAGTGCGGGCTTGGGCCGGGCCTTTCTAACAAAAATGGTCCATTTGTATGGGTCGGGCTGGGCCGGGCTAAATGTGTGGGCTTATTTGACAAGCCCAAACCCGGCCCTTATGGGCTAATTCGGGCTTTTGGGCCTAAATGGGCTTTTCGGGCTCTAAAATTTACAACTTACATTAGAAAATAATTAACATAATACTTTCAATTACTACTTTAAAAACATACGTAGTTTATAAAATTGTACAAAATATGATGAAATGCTCTCCAAAATAAAATAAAGACAAACACCCCCACTTTAGAATGCTTAATCATGCATTCGTGATATAATTTATGTTATATACACATTGTTTTATAAATCTAAAAAAATATACTTGAGTTTTTAAAAAGTTGTTTATAACTTTAACACTAGTTTAATAGGTTTTATAAAAAAAATATTCATTTATTATTAAATATGGGCCGGGCCGGGCTAAAATTTGGGCCGAATGCTTGGCCCAAACCCGGCCCAAAAATATGTCGGGCCTTTTCGGGCCAGCCCATGGGTTTTTTTGGGCCAAAACAAAAGGCCCAAGCCCTTCTAAAAAGCGGGTCGGGCCGGGTAGGGCCAATGGGCTTGGGCCATTTGATCAGCTCTAGTAACTACATCACAAAGAGACGTCCTTCTCAAAACAGTGTGTTTTACTCTTTTTTGCTAACAAAAGCTACTTTGCATCTTACTTCCACAATTCTTATGCTGCACTTGTACCTCTTATTTATCACTCACTCACTTTTCCTTTTAATGTATAAACATGATTGAATTTGAAGGTCGTTCCCCACTTAAATGACGAACACAAGCGTTGTAAGCAGTGACGGAGCCAGGTGGGGGCTAATAGGGGCGGTCACCCCTAAAACAATGAAAATATTGAAGTGTTTAGTTGATATTTCATTGGAATTTCTTGCCTCCCTAATGTCAAATCCTGACTCTGTCACTGGTTGTGAGTATCTTGTGACAACTAATGGAAGCTCGTTCATGCTGCTATGTTTGTGAACAAACTTGTAATCAGTGGCGGAACCAGAATTCATAGCTCAGAAAAGACTATTGCCCGTGTTAAGACATATGAAAAACGAAAAATGAAAAAAAAAATGGAATAGGAAGCTTAATAGTGACATGCATAAAAGGGTATAAAATTAAATAAGAAGGAACATATAAACAAACAAAGTACTTACAAGTTACAACATTTGTACTCCCTCAGTCCCGATTATTTATTTACGCTTAATATGTACAAGTTGGTAATCCTTCACATACCAATAAGCAAGTTATTTTTTTTCTTTTTATATTCTTTTAAGCACAAACTAGTGGCGGATTTAGGGGGGAGGGCCCGGGGAGCTAACAGTGGTGCTCGCTCTCGCTGGCGATCGGAAATTTCAAAGTTTTTAGCTAAAATTTTCCCAAGTTTTTCCGAATTTCCGTTAAGCCATTACCCGCTCGCCCCTTCTGGGATTTTTCGCCCCCACTGAGATTAATTTCTTGCTCCGTCACTGAGCACAATCTCTCGTTTCCTTGATCTTTGTGCAAAATAAAAACGTAAAAAAATGATCGTGACGGAACTAATACATACATTAGTACTTTCAATGTGGTCCATCCTCATCATCTAACCCCACTTCTCCCATCACATAAATTCAAAACAAAATTCACATTTACATTACTTGACTATTCCCTTCTTTATAAACTTGTCTTCTCTTATTCAAACACTTCCAAAAACCACACAACAAAAACAACAACAAAAAACATGAACATTCTTACCAAAGAAAATCCACAAAAAACACCAAAATATGAAAATGAAGACCAAGAGGAAGCAGAAGAGAAGAAGCAAAAGAGGTCAGGGAAACGAGGCGGAAGCGGAAGCGGAAGCGGAAACGGAGTGTGTTGTCAAGCTGAGGAATGTAGGGTTGATCTTACGGAAGCGAAGCGGTATCATCGGCGTCATAAGGTGTGTGAGTTTCATGCTAAGGCTCACTCTGTTCTTGTCTCTGGTCTTACTCAACGTTTCTGCCAACAATGTAGCAGGTTCTCTCTTTACTCTCTTTTCTCATCGTCTTTTGTAAAACCGTCTCACATAAATAAATACTCCGTATAAATATTAGTATATGACTAACTCATTTAACACGTTACGGCTAACATGAGTTGTCGTCCCTGAATTATGATCAATATAGATCAATATTTGTAAAACCGTCTCACATAAATAAATACTTTCTACCAAGTATATTTTAATATTCTCATTTAACTTGTTATAAGGGTCAACAGATCTTGAATTATGAAATTGTGAACTTTCTTGTTAGAATTATACCCTAGTCGTTTTTTCGAGTACTAACAAATATAGATCAGACGATAATATTTTTATTTTGAGACCGTCTCATACTCCTAATATTAGGGTTTTTCTTTTTCCTACTAACTCACATCTAAATGACTATATGACATATTTTATATTTTCTTAGAAAATACAAAAGTTATTAACTTGGTTTGTAAATAGGATACTCGATCTTAGGTTGTGACTTGACCAGCTGAGCTAGTTGACATCGTCTACGTAACCGATTACTTTTATGACATGATCTTATCTAAAATAATTCTTAATGGTCGTGAGTTGCTGAATTTTGTATGTTATTTTTTGTTGTTGTTCCTTTTATGTGGGTGATGATTTTTCACGTGATTTATTTTAAATTAGTTTTGCTTTTGGCTCGTGTTTGTCGAAATGTCAATTTTTAGAGGAGCATGATTTGACATAATTATTAATTATCATGACGGTCTTTATCATCAATCTTTATACATCATAATTAAATAAATAAAGATTAAGCAGAAGTAGTTTCCTGACAAAAATTTAAATAAGATCGTTGTATAAATACAAGACTCATATATTATAATTTCGTATAAAATGAGTTTAGATGACTTACGATGAAAATTGCATTAAGTTACTCGGGAATTTTAATCACACATTATACTCGATATAAAATTGGAAGATTGATCTAGTAATTATTCAGTCTCGATCATGATTTGACATAATTATTAATTATCATGACGGTCTTTATCATCAATCTTTATACATCATAATTAAATAAATAAAGATTAAGCAGAAATGTTTCCCGACAAAAACTTAAATAAGATCGTTGTATAAGTACAAGAGACATATATTATAATTTTGTATAAAATGAGTTTAGATGACTTACGATGAAAATTGCATTAAGTAACTCGGGAATTTTAATTTCACATTATACTCGGTATAAAATTGGAAGATCGATCTAGTAATTATTCAACTGGAGATGTGTTTTCTGCCCAGGTTTCACGAGTTGACGGAATTTGACGAGGCAAAGAGGAGCTGCAGGAGGCGTCTGGCCGGGCATAACGAGAGGCGCAGGAAAACGTCATCAGAACAGCAACGAGAAGACGGATCGTCATCAAGCCGAACAAAGGCTACAGCCACGGCGGCTAACCCACAGTGTAAACCAGCTGATAATGTGTCCCATAATGTTCAAATGACTACTTACCCTCGGCCTGCAGCGACTCCTACTAATTACCAGCATTACGAAATCCGATAAGCAATTCTCTGCCTGTTACCGCTCCCTCTCTTCTGTCACTCGATATTAGTCTATATCGACTTCTTAATTAATCTAGTTAGTATTATTAATTATTAATTATTAATTATTGGCCTAGTTATTGTATGAATTGTTGAATGCTAAGTAATAGTAATATCTGCAACCTGAAAGTCAAGTGAGTAGCTGTTTTACTCGGACTCGACTCTTAGTATTCGACACAAATTTGTATCCAAGTATCGGATTTGACTGTTTCAGAAAATTCTATGTTTTTGGTTTAAAAATGTAATGCTGAATGCCTTCTACTGTCATACTCATGAGTACCTAGGGGGGTAATCGAGCTGATTTGAGCTCAGTTAGGCTCAAAATCGGCTCAAAATGTTATGTTGAATGCCTCATGGCTCATACTCATGATTGAGTGTACGTAATGTCTCAGACTCAAACGATCGAGCATTAGTGCACAACGTGACTATCTAGCTAGGGGAGTAACCGAGCTGATTTGAGCTCTGCTCGGTTAGGCTCAAAATCGACTCAAAATTCTACACTTAAAGTTGAAGCTCGGAATATACAAGGGTAGGTCAAATACTCAAATCCCTACCCGACATAACTATGGCCCGCATGTCCTTGGACACGGGTTTTAACTACACCTGACACCCGAGATTGACCCATAATCCAAATTTATCGAATCAATATGACCTGACCCGAATGTTTACTTTTGCAGACAGTCAATTATCCCTAAATAGTTTAATAATAACCGATCCGACCTGATCCGATTGACCAGTTTGCCAGATCTAGTTGTAGCACTCATTATTCTACAAGACTTTCTTTTTTTTTCACTCGTATTTTTTTTTTACCATGATGATGTAAAATGGTGGGTGGAGAATAAAGGGGATTTAAGTAAATGTAAGTTGAGATACAACACAATGAAATGTGCAGCTTGAAAAGGAAAAAATGACTCCCTACAAGAAAACACATGAGAAAGAAGGTAATATTGCATGGCAAAAAGTACAAGTAAGACTACTATGGTCCATCTATTATGTAAGCTTCAAGCTTGTTTGCTGAAAATTAGACCTACATTTCCCTGTTAAAAGGGTTGATGCTGTCAGTCAAAGCTCATTTAGGTATTATTCACCTTTCCACTCAATGTTGTAGACATCATCACGCTTTCTTTCTTCTTCTTCTTGATGATTTGTACTTGTTACCATTTACCATGGGGTTAATATAGACCCGGCAAACGAGTAAACCGCGTCGGGTTCGATTGGGTCAGGTCAATTTAAATTCGGATCATTTTCGGTTTCTGTTATATAAGGATAATGGTTATATAGGGTCGGGTCAACTCAGGTTCGGGTCAAGTTCGGATCCTCAGCTCGGGTGTCGAGTCGGGTCATTTGGTTCAGTCACTTTTGTCAGGTCTAGGTTAATAGGAGTATATATAGGACAGTCTGAATGAGTAAAAAGCTGACATCGTATTAGCTAAAGTTGTTCCGGGATCATCCCGGTTAAATTAAAGTGGATACTGATAATGCATTTTCAAAAATGCTCAAAGGTCCGGTAAACTAACCTGTACTTGGCACATTAACCGCTTGTTTTTTTTTTTTTTTTTTTTCTTTGGTGTTGACCAGGAGTATCCCTACCGACAACTGGGGCAATCTCCTTCAGGGTAATGAAGGCAATTTAATGGGTTGACCCCTCCCAAGTTTGACTTTTTCATTCGCAAGAGTCAGGAATCGAACCCCTGACCACTTATTTAAGAGATAAGAGCCCTTACCAGTTACCACTCACACCAGCCAACTTTGGTACATTAACCGCTTGTTCGTGAGCCTAATTATCACCCAGATCAAGTACAATTGGTTGGTTACCTCCAGTTTTGTTTTGTTACCTCCAGATCAAGACCGGCATCGTTTTGGCTAGTTTAGTTTGGTTACTGAAAAGGTAATCGGGTTGGCTGAACCGGACAGACATCTAAGTTTCACTCTACTCTTATAAGATACAGTTCTCATATATTAAGGCATGGAGAAACCGGTCAGTAATTCAGACATGGATAAACCTGCAATTCTTGACCTGAAACTTGAGACCCGAGACTGTGAAGTCTAGAATGACAGGTTTATCCATGTCTGAAATTATACTTAGAAATGCTGATTCCGGTTAAACTCATCTTTGGATTGTTCTTTCGAGGTCTATATCAGGTATCGGGTTAAGTTATTCAAGTCGGGTCAATACAGAGGAAAGACAAACCAGACTAGAATGGAAGTTGTTCACATAATTACAATTGCCAAGAATCATATGAAATTATACAAGCCATTCAAAACAAAGATGCAGAGATATGACGTTGAGGACGTTAGTCAACAAGCCAATTCGTATTGTTGTCGAATAGTCGACTAACAAGCAAAGAAAGCAAGCAATAAATCGGACCTTAGATCCTTTAACAAGTGAGAGATACGATGCGAAAGGAAGTCAGTGAAATCTTACGACGATAACAGAAATGTCATCTCCACTGTTCCTTTTGAGGGCTTCCTCGATTAATGCTGCTGCAGCTGCTCGTGCATCCTTTATTTCCTTGACGCAATCCACTGCCTCTTGGTTGTTCATTACCTAAATTATTACTCCCAAATGTTAGTTCCATCAATTGTTCAATAAGACCGTCTTCTCAATTAACATTGACCAGTTGACAATACGCCCAACTAAAAAACTCGTTGAAATACAAAATGCGATTTTGACAGTCTAATACCGAATATAAGAATATGTCAAAGTAGTAGTTTTTGGTCAGTCTGGATTTGGGTCCAAGTCATATCGGGATGTAATTTTGTTCGAGTATGCATCGGTATAGCTCAGATTGGTCATTTTGACGAGTCTAATCCGCATACATCAAAATGTCATCCGACAGATATCAAAATAAGAGCTAATATAGAACGGGTATAGGAAAAATATGAGACAGAATCAGAATGAGATGTGTATAAAGGTATAGTTAGTTGGGACTCACATGCCAAATTCCATCGCTAGCTAGGATAATAAACTCTGCATCATCATCAATCGTCTCAACCATGACATCTGGCTCAGAACTAAGGTGCTTTTTTATACTCTTATCCCCAAACGCCCGTGCCACTGCCAACTGCCCATCTACTCGTGCCACGTCTCCTGAATAAATCACAAATTTGTAAAATGTCAACTAACAAGATGAATCATCATGAATATAACAGTAACAGACTAACAGCACAGCAAGTAAAATTAGAACAGTCGTGCACATGCATAAGCTGTTATATAATGAAACTTGACGTACCAGGAAACTTGGTGACGAAACCACCCCTCTCCTCGATATCCTTCCTTTCTGACTCTGGCTCATGATCAATTGACAGTTGTTTGGCCTTACCATTTCGGGAGAGGACCGCTCTAGAATCCCCCAGATTCGCCACAACCAGCTTCTCGCAATTAATTAGGATTGCTGTGACTGCAGTTGAGCCACCTTTACCCAAGTCAGCATATTTTTCCAGAATCGTATCGTCAGTGAAGTGATACGCTCTTCTGATAGCTTTCTCAGTCTCATTCCAAAAGTCAGGCTGCTCATCAAAAACATGGTTAGTATGTACGTGACACCAGTATCAATTGCAGAAATGAGAAAACAGATATTTACGCCTGTCCTGAATCAAAGAGCAGTGCAACTTTCCATTATTAATGTCTTTTTTAAAATTTCCCGGAGTACAGGGAGCCACAAGGGTAGTTTTCATGCTTAACGAGTTTGAAATCAGGTCATAAGTACCACTCAGACTAGTCAATGACGTTGGAGCTGACATCTACTACATTATTCACACGTACGGAAAAGACAGTTCATTTCTTCAACTACCCTTTGTTTGGATGGTAGTTCGGATATAGAATGAAAGGGAGGAGGTCAATTTGCCTTGTTTGGTTAGCATGTTCGATAGAGGGATTTGGATGGAACGGAATTTTGAGGACAGATTCACTTTCCATCCTACATGGCAAATTAAAATCCTCGCTACATAGAAAGATTAGGAAGGAAAGTTGTCAATTCCCCGTCCCCCTCCACTCTTTCCCTTTCCCTCCGCTCCATCCTTGATCCTCGGTAAGTATCCAAATTCCAAACAAAGCACTGTCTTGCTATTAAATAGAGCTATGATTGAAATTTCCGAGGGGTTTCTTTGTTAATAGCTACTAGAACAATGATTGAAATTTTTTCCTGACTTTGATCATAGCTAATAGACGACACTGAAACAAAATTTTGAATTATAGGAGTCGTAATGAAATACCTCGTCTAATATGTTGTTGAATAAGTTAGCCTTAAGATAATCGGGAACCTTTTGGCTCACATGACCATCAAATATTGCAAAGAGACCAAGCTCATTACCATCCACCTGCCTAAATTCGGCGAAAACAAAATCCTCCATAGGATGAGATGATTTTCCTTTGGCAGTATGGTAGCCATGTTTGACATGTTTATCAATCTTGCTTTTCCCTTTCCCAGTTTCTGCAGAAGGTTCGCCCGAACCTAAGCCAACTTTTTCCTGCAATCAAGTTATTCAACATGTTACAATCTCAAACAAATAGTTTTTCCAACTATTTCCAATAACACAGTGAATTTACAGTGCATTGAAGAATGTACAAAGACTATTGCTTTTCAATGTACCAACAAGAGAACGCATCAATAATAACAATACCCAGCATTCCGGAGTGCCTCAATGGCTCTTGCGTATGGCAAAGTAAGTGGGTTTGGATGTACATAACCTTACCCATGTGTTGAAATCACGAATAAGAGAGATGTTATTTAGCCAATTTCATGCTAAATTATACAGCTTCAAAATGTTTCTTTCCATGTCAAACTATCGGAGAAGTGGATGTAGCACATGCTAAATACTGAAATACATTGAAGCAATGCAATATCTAGGTAACATGACTAACACAAAACGGTGATGCACAATTTTGTCTCTAAGCGCTGCAAGTATACATACAGCTCCGTAGCTTGTAGCCATGTACTGAGGGTGACTATGATCTATGTTATTCCGATTCTTTTCCCTGGCGTCTAAGTGATGAGATGACACATCAACGCCTCAGTTAAAACCAAAACTAAAAAAAATCACACACTCTTTGAGTTCGACTGTCCTACATTGTCAGACATAGCCAATTGCATCAAAGGCATATTGACAGCATAATTAAACTACAACCACTGCAACATTCACACACAGGATACTATAACTAATCATATTACCACCATTTTCCTTACTAAATACCGAGTACTAATCAATCGAATGATCTATTTCTCTACCAGACTACCACCTGAAGACTTTAGAAAGTTCCAACCTTTGAGAAATACTTTAGAAAGTTTCTCTACCACCTCAAGACTTTAGAAAGTTCCAACCTCAGAGAATATTACACGGTGCATCACGTGATCGTACATCCGTGCACCAATGACCTCTCCCATTAATGTTAAAGCAAAATCTAAGTGAGACAAATCAAACACTATCCCTATTCGTTATGGTGTACAATGACGTGGTACAACAATCGACAACCCATCTATGTGATTTTCCGGGTGATCAACATATGAGACAAAATTACTTTAACAAACAATTCACATAATTAAGTGCAATCACCTGAATATTAGCCATGCCAAGATTTTCCCCAATTTCCAAACTTTTTTTTTCTAAATTTTATTGCAATAAATGAACACTAACCAATCAAACAAACCCTTAAAAATAGCATCCCAAAACCAGGAAAGAAACAAATAATGACCACACAAAATAAATTAAACAACAAGTAACTACAAATTCTTATGCAAGAGGGCCTTTCACAAATTAATTGTAAAACAGATTTATTATAACCCTCCTGACTCTACCAACTAAGGTAGTTTTTTTTGGGGTCACAAATGAGGCGCAAGGCTAGTACAATAAAAAGGGTAAGGGATTCGAACATGTAACCTATTGTCACTATACCTCAGTTTTAACCACTAGACTAAGATCTCTTCGATTCCAACAAGGCTAGCCGACACTAAATGAGTATAATGGATAAAGTATCCAATACAAGCTATATGGTCCATTAAACTAATGGACTCCACATAAAGACATGTAGCAAGATTGATAAACTAAAGAAAAGGATTATAGATAACAAACCTTGACTTTATGAAGAATTTCTCTGCCCATCATGGTTATTGGTTAGTAAGAAGAAGAAGAAGAATGATATGAACACAAAAGAGACGAGAGAATAAGCTTTGGGAATTGTGATTGGAACAAATGGAAAAGTAGTAGATAGATACAGTAGTACGTTGTGGACCGACTTAATCCATGACCATTATTAGACACAAGTTGGTGTTGATGTGACACCTGTCCTACTCCATTGCCTCTTGTGCTTGGCACTAGGAATCAACTCTTTATTAAATCTAAGGACAAATCTTAGTTTAAGTCTTAAATATCCGTTCTTAAACTTATAACGACCTCAGTAAGATAAATGAGATAAGAGGAAGATGTTTAGGGATTAAATTTAAAATGGGTTAAGAAAAATTGATAAGACAAAAGTAGGATGTTTAAGGTCTCATTAATAAGGAGTAAAAGGTTTGTCCTATAATTACAACTTATAAGTGAGGATATATTTGACCCGTTTTAATCTAAAGCTATATAATACGAAGTAAGGATGATAAGACAAAAGCAAAAAGTTTATGGGCCGGTTAATAAAAGGTTTGTCCTACAATTAGAATTGTCTTCGGGTCGGGCTCATCTGGCAAGGCCCTAAGCCGGTCAGGGGGAGGGCGGGCTTGGTCGGGCCAAATTATGTTTGACCCGGGCCGGACCTGTGGAGGGCGGACCGGACTGGCAGCCTGCGTAGTTTTTTTTCTTTACAAAATAGGTGGGCCAAGGGCGGGACGGGTTTGGGTTTCGTGACTCGGGCCAGGCAGAGAGGGGAGGTGGGTTGTGCGGGTCGGGTTGTGTGCTAAAAGACCGAACATGCCGGGCTGGGCCGGGTCAGCCCGTCCTGATGGCCAGCTCTACTTATAGTTACAAGTGAAGATATATTTAACCCGTTTTAATCTAAAGGTATATGATACGGAGTATTTTTTTTTAACAGGGGTTTTATCATTTATGTGAAGTATTAGACTTGATAATGGTCATACCGTGGATTGAACCTGCTTTGTTCGGCTTGTAAAAGAAGCGGAATGAATAATAATACATTTTTTTTTTTTTGAAGAGAACCCCGGAGGTTCTACTGCATTACTATTAAATCAAAGTTAACAGCATCGTTCGCGATCAAAGGTAGATCCTCCGACCACACAAACTTACCAACTACTCTAGAGACAGGATGGGCTAAAGCATGAGCCACCCCATTGTTCAAACGATGAGTAAAAGACCAAACAACAGAATTGAAAGAAGAACATAAAGAAAAAATGTCCGCTAAAACTAAATCAAACACGCTTCTGCCAGGGCGGGATTTTCGCAGAGCTTCCACCACCTGGAGACAATCGCTTTCCACAATAATCTTCGCATGACCTCTTCGACGAGCTTCTTTGACTCCCTCCAAGACCGCCACAGCCTCCGCAATTCGAACCTCCCACAGTTGCTCCAAAACCAAAGTCGCCCCCCAGATCACCCAACCTCGACCATCCCTACACACCATTCCCAGATTCACGCCCATCCCTTCTTGTACTCCCGCGTCGACATTGATTTTCACATACCCCTCCGGAGGAGCCACCCAACCTTTTCTCGCCTTTTCCCTTCCCCGAACTCCCTCGCCTTCCCGACTGCTCTTCTTCACGTAACCCCCTCCCTCAATTTCCTCCATGACGTCTCTTATCCTCTTCACCACACCACACGGATCCACTTCCCGCAGCTCAAAAACAACCTTGTTTCGATGTTCCCACGAAGCCCAGCAACCCACCATGAACCATCCACACTCCCGTGGCCCAAACACCTTCCACCGAGACTCAATCCAATCTCTCACGCTCCCTCCTCCCACACCCTCCTCCTCACCCGTCAACCCCAGTTCCTCCCAGACCCTTTGAGCCACCCCACAGTCCCGGAATAGATGTGCACTCGATTCAAAACAAGAATTACAAAAGGAACAAAAAGAAGACTCACCTCGAACTCGAGTAGCGATGTTTGCCCTTGTTGCTAAAGCTTCGCTGCACAGCTGCCAGAAGAAGAGCTTCACGCGAGGCCAAACCGGGATTTTCCAGAGCCTAGTCCAGAGCCATTTCTCTCTCTCCCAATTAGAAGCACCCCCGATCTCCAGAAAATCACTTCCTCCCACCAACAGACGATATGCCGACCTGACAGTGAACACTCCATCTCTTTCCGCGCTCCAAAACCAATCGTCACTAGTAGCAGTCTCACTAAGCCGAATGTTCTTAATTCTCTCCCCTTCGAAACTCAAGAAAAGGCTATCCACCAGCTGCTCATTCCAAGAACGTCCCCCTTCGCTCAACAGACCCGCCACCATCATTCCTTCAGAACCCGGGGGCTGTGGTGAAATAACTCGTCCCAGCTGATTCGACTCCACCCAAGCATCCCCCCACACTCGTGTCGAGAGGCCGTCACCTATACGCCGTCTGAGCCCCAAGCCTAGAGTTCCTTTCGCCTCATAAATACTCCTCCAGGTATAGCTAGGATTATTACCAATATTTGATGACAAAAAATCCCCGTTTGGGTAATATCTAGCCTTCATGATTCGAGCCCATAAACTCCCCGTCTCCGTAGTGAGCCTCCATGCTTGTTTGCTTAGTAAGGCCAAATTAAACAGCTTGAAATCTCGAAAACCCATGCCGCCCATCCCCTTCGGTTGACAAAGCTTACTCCACGAGACCCAAGAAATACCTCTCTTCCCCTCCTCGTGCCCCCACCAAAATCTCGACATCATCCTCCGCAGCTCCTCACAAAAATTGACGGGAATTTTGAAAATACTCATAACATAGGTAGGGAGTGAATTGGCAACAGCCTTTAAGAGAACCTCCTTACCAGCCCTAGACAAGATTTTTCCACGCCAACCTTCCAACCGTTTACTCAGCTTGTCCCGAAGAATATTAGTTAGCACTTTTTTTTACCGCCCCACCACCGTAGGCAACCCCAAATAACGCTCCTGTTCCTCGACTTCAATAATGCCCAACCTCGTTGAATAATACATTTAAATATGCTCATCTCTAATTTGCTTATACTTGATAACTTTGTTTTTGAAAAGAAATTCCATGAAGACATCTTTTATAGTTTTATACTGACGGGATTCAAATGAAGGTCACGACTCACGAATATTGTTACTCATCACTTTAAGGGCTAAAGTAATCGAAATATTCGATCTATTTAAACCAATATCGGCACATATATTCAATCTTCTGTTGATCGGAATAGAATAAGTCTTGCTCATTTGGCGTAGAGTTCTCTCATGATTTGCTCCGCGTAATCAAAATACAGATAACTTGGTGTGTGTATTTGGCCTGGTTTTTAAAAGTGTTTTTGAACTTAAAAACACTTTTTGACCAAGCACATCATTATTTAAAAACTAAAACAAAATTTCTCAAAACCAAAAAAATAGAAGCAGTAATTTGGTGAGCAATTTGGTGCTTCTGCATTTGAAAAACACTTTTAGAAAATTAAACTTAAAAAACAAAAATTCATTTTCAACAAGTTAGGCCAAACATGAATGTTTCATTTCCTGTTAAAATTTCCGCGGCAGATTGTACATACAATCACATACTTGAATTACAGAAGCTAGAAAACATTCATGCCATATAATACAGATATTGTGGCTCCATTTACAACACGAAAAAAATTGTCTCACCTTCCGATGGTAGCATCAAATTTCAACTTTAAGCTGAGACGATACTTCACGAGTACTAGTGATGGTAACATCATTGTTCACATCAGAGAAACTCAAAGAAGAAAAGAGTTGGCTGTCACCAGGCATTGGCATGTTCAAGGAAGCATCGGTCATCGTGTCACCTGGCACTTCTCCTTCAGTTGCCGCTCTTTGAAGCAAAAGGGCATACTCCAAATCCCAAATTACATCTGACATCGGAGGTCTTTCCGCTGAACCTTCCGTTAAACACTTTGCAGCTGCCTCAGTGAACTTAGTCAGGGCAGTCTCGGTTACCTCTCCTGCAATTGACGGGTCAATTATATGCTCGACTTTCCCTTGTTCGATACAAATCATTCCCCAGTGTGCTAAGTTCACTTGTTCACTTGGAAGTGCACGGTTAATTACCGGTCTTGCACATAATACTTCGAGAAGGACAACACCAAACGAGTACACATCAGATTTCTCCGTCAATTGCATACATCCGTAGTATTCAGGATCTAGATACCCTAATGTACCCTTCACGTCTGTACTAACATAGGCTTGTTCAAGATGGCCTAATCTCGATAGTCCAAAGTCAGCAACCTTAGCAACGTAATGATCGTCTAGTAATATATTGGTAGACTTGACATCACGATGAATGATTCCCCTATCGGAACCTGTATGGAGGTAGTGAAGCCCTTTAGCGGCCCCAATGCATATCTCAAGCCTCTGAATCCAATTCAGTCCGAGACAATTAGATGAAATGGCGATCCCCTTTGAATCATCATACAAGTGTTCCCTTAACGTCCCTTTTTCCATGAACTCGTAAACCAAGATCATTTCATCATCTTCATAGCAATAACCAATCAAGGAAACTAAATGACGGTGTCGAATTTGGGACAGAACCATAATCTCTGTCTGGAACTCTGCAAGTCCTTGACCATGGTCAGGACTACTTCTCTTGACAGCAACTTTAACGCCGTTTTTAAACAACGCCTTGTACACCTTTCCAAACCCGCCTTCTCCTATAATCAAGCTTGCATCAAAGTTATTAGTCGCTTTCTGAATATAATCAAATGGTATTTTCAATCCTAGATGCAAATTTTGTAAATTTGAGGCATGAGACGATGATGTCTTAGAGCTCTTGTGGTTAGAGCTCACACCATACATGGATATCACTCCCCACTCAGACTCTTCGACTGACTTGCTTTTCCTTCGTCTCAAATTAAACAAAACAACAGCAATAAGAGCAACAATTAAAGCGATTGCAGCGATAACCACAGGAACTATGACCTTCAAATGGGAACCATCACCGTCTAAAGGATCTAAAGCTGTTCCATTCTTAAGCAGCATAATTTCTAATCCATTCAGGAAAATACCAGTGCTATTGACAGGTTCTAAACTGACTTTAATCATCTCGACATTACCGACCTCTACATGAGGATAATCCCTATAAAAAGGAACTGCAGGTTCATTCATATATGTAATTGTATACGGATTTAAATTTCCCTCCATCAATTTCCCATTAATGTAGACATTAATCAAGTAGGGTCCATTAACCCCAATAATGTCGCAGAAATGCAACCGGACTAAATGAACACCTACTTTAGTCGCATTGAACTCCCAAGTGAGATTATATTTCCCATTGTTTTTCAAAGTTTTTGCTGTTCTATACACAAAATCTGGGGCATCATCAGGCTTGGCTGCTCCAAGCTGAGGATAATATTTAATCTCCTCACTGTAAAACTTTGCATTTATCGTATCGCTCTTGCTGACAAGGTATTGATCATCCTCAACCCAGGTCCGCCATAGGGGATCATCTGATGAATTAACCTCCATACCCCCAACATTAATTCTATAAATCTTTTCCAAAACATTCGACTTCATCTGAACTTTACTAAAATTCAAACCGGTAGAAAACAATTCAATTGCATTAACAAAACCAAAAGCTGCTGATACAGCGACACTAGGAACGAAATGGATACGAAACTTCCCTGTAGAATTGATATCCACAAAAAACTCCTTCAGGTTTGTAGCATTCTTTCCGACAGTAAACCCAGGTAGAAGCATATGTCCAGCAGCCGAGACATTGAATTGTGCCTCAGAAAGGGGTGGCAAAGACGGGAGGGCGACGAAATGGAAGCGTAAAATGTAAATTCCAGTTGTTCGAATATCAAAGGCATAGCTGGATGGTTTAGTGAAGACTCTGGCAGTTGAGTATAACGATACTGGAGCTGGGCCTGTAACGACTTTACTGTGGTGAGCATGCAAGTGGAATCTGGACGGTTTTACGTCACCAAAGAAAGTGCGTCCGGTTGAGTCGTTGACGGCCACAGAGGAGCCGCAGTTGATGAAAAAAGAATCAGAATATACTGAAGTAACTGATGTAAAGAATATCAGTAAGACGAACATGGAGAATAAGTGTATTTCCATGGCGGATACCGTTTAAAACGAGGATTAAAGTTATGTGGTGAGTTTAAGGGTACTAGTTTGAAGTGTCTCATGAAATTTGGTGTTATACAAGTAGAAGTTTTCATTGACTTGTAGTTTGATGTGACGAAATGTTGTTTTGCGATAATGTTTGTAGCAGCAAAAGTAGATTCTTTGTTGTTTTCGCTAAACAACGAAATTATACCAGCAGCCAGTACGACGACTATTCGGACTCAATATTTCTATGGCAATGCAGAGGGAAAAGGGGGGCTAAGAAAAGGACCTGGAGGGACCCTAGACTATTCAATACTCCGTATTCAAGTACTCCGTTCGTATTCTAATCAAAGGTAAACAAATGATTGGGACACAGGAGTATGTGATAGAAGGGTCGTTCAAGTCAGTTAAGTATCGAGTTACTACGAATACAGATTAATTTAGGACGGGGAAGAGGGAAATAATGCACAATGGGAAGTAGCATATTACTCTATTACTCCCTCCGTCCTGGTCAATTGTTGTCCTTTGGTTTTGGCACAAAGATCAAGGAGAGGGGAGGAGACCAATTGTAAGATAACAAGTGGACCAAATTGAGTGTGAAAGATCAAATTGCTCATCAAATGCATTCCTAAAATAAAAATGACAATTCTGAGACACCCTAAAATGTAAAAAGACAACAAATGACCGAGACAGAGGGAGTAACATTTAGCGTCAGTGGCGGAGCCAGACGGGGGCTAGCAGGGAAGGTCGCCCCAGCTGAATATTGAAAAAATCCAACTTTTTAGTTGAAATTTTTGTTTTTGTTTTTCTAGTTTACTCTATTACATTATTAATCCCCCTAACGGTCAAATCATGGCTCCACCATTAGTACTAACTAACAAATTACTCCTATTTGGAACATACAAATTCAACAATGTTATCCAAATTACAGCAATCAACATCACAATTTCACAATATTTGAACTTAATAAGCTCCATATATCATCAATTACAATTCAAATTCAAAAACACAAAACCCTAATTTAACATTGCTGATAATTACATCGATTCAAACGGTGAGAAAAACTGAGATTACCTCAATTCGATTCCTGTTGAACAGGATTAGTTGAAGCTTAAGTTTATGCCGCGGAACTGATATGAAGTAGAATTATCAATCTAGGATTAGAGATTTGGGGATTTATTTTCGGGGGGGTTCATCCTTAATCTTAATGCATCATGAATTTCATGATTAATAAATAAAGTAAAGTAATAATGTACTCTGTAAACAAGATTATATTTATGTTAAAGCGGTTTTAAACACATTTATCATAGAATCGGACTTTTTAGTAACTATTTTTACCCACTATTAAGATTGTATAGATCTGTGGTTATTTGTATAGACAATAGACTATTTCACATAAATAACTCAAATAACTAGTTTTGTTGTCCGTGAATTTCACGGGGTATTTTGTTTTTAGAGTGATGTTTTTCGTGTTTTTAGTAATTGAAACTTTATAAAATATCAAATCACATAGTAAGATTACCTCATGAATAATTCATGATAGATCGTGTACTAAAAATACGGCCATTGACATGTTAACATAAAGATCAAAGTCGATAAATTAAGAGTGCTATTTTTTCAAAGGTAAAATGATGAAAAAAAAATCAACAAATACCAAAATAAAAAATACAATTGAAAAAAAAAAAAAAACTAAAAAACTATTAGGGCATTAGCAATAGACAAACCTCTAAGAGGTTTGTTCTTATGCCACATGAGCTAATTTACAAACTCCTTTATCTACAAACCTCCTACCAACAACAAATAAACCTCTTCAAGGTTCATATCATGGCCCACTATACTTTTTCCCCTCTCACATTCTCTCTCCACAAACCTGGTTACTAATTTGTAACCCCTCTCATCCATGAACCTCAACACTCATCACCAACAATAGAAGGTTTGTTGACAAACCTCTAAAATGTTGGACATGTCATTCTACAAACCTCTTCATGAACCTCTATTGCTAATGCCCTTACTCATTCACGTTGATGTCGTCAATCTTACACTTAGTTTTTAATATATAGTTCTTTAAGCAATCCTAATATTTTACTTATCCATATAGTCTTCTTTCTCCAATGAATTGTCCCTATAAAAAAGTAACTCAGTAATTAGTGCGAATTAACCAAAAAAAACAATGGAATTTGTTTTATACAATATTATCGTTATTAACTTAAACTTCCTCTTAAATAGAGAAAGAAAGAGGGTATAGGAATGAAGTCTTAGAGATGTAAGCATGTTAACCTTTGAATAGGTCAACACTACAAATCTTTGTAGACCCTAAATGAACTTGCACTAAAAAATAAATAAATTAGTTAATAATCTAAAACCTTAATACATTTACCTTAATTGGAATAGAATCATAGGAAGATTAGTAACACATTTAGTTAATAATCTAAATATGACATATAGATTATGGTAGATAGTTTGGGTTGCCTTAGATTTATAGATTATAGATTTTTTATTTAGATTATAGAGTTATAGATTTCTCTCAGTATTATGAAGTCTAATATAAACATAAATATGGTATAAGGAGAAATGGAATGTGAAAGGTTTGCTTTATTATTATTATTGTTATTATTATTATTTTTTACACAATCTACTTTGCATGAAAATGGTTTAAAATTATCTTCCGAAATAAAATATTATTATTGTTATTATTATTATTATTATTATTATTGTTATTATCGCTTGCTTTTTAATTATCTTATGGAATTAAAGTTAAATAAATAAATAGATTAATAACCAAATTTATGAGAGGAAAATAAAGGGTTTATATTAGTTTTTTAGTGATTGCAACTACTATTTTTTTAAAAAAAAATTTGGTGCTTATAAGCATGTGATAATTTTGGAGATAATTAACTTTTTAATACATAGTTTTGCCTTTTTATAATATTGTATAAAAATAAATAATTAAGTAATTAATATAGATGAATTAGTATTAACCCCTATAAAAATGTCATGTGAATTAAAATTAAATATTTTAAGTAGCCTTTTAATTATATTGTATAGATAGATTTTACCACTGTTTCGTGCCTTTTATATTTCTTCCCACTAAAGATTACCCACGTGATGCTTTGTCTTATCTGCTTTCACATACATTTCACGATGCTTTAAAATTCATATAAAAAATATATTGATCAAAAGGTAAAACATCAACATGACAAAAACTTCACAAACGAATCAACATTGTCACATGTAAATCATTGAAATTAAACCAAATGGAAAACATGAATTTAAATATAAATCAAAGGATAAAATGTTAATGAAAATTATGGGTATTAAGTAGTATAAAAAAATCTAAACAATTTATTAACATATTATATTACAAAAATTAATTAGATAGGAAGAAATTTTAATTAATTTGGTGGGTGTTAAGTATTATGAAGAGTTTTAATCAATTTATTATAATGTTTAATTAAAAAAATGAAATAGGAAAAAGTGTTAATAAAAATGGTGGGTGCATGTTAAGTAATACAAAAAGTTTTAATTTATTAACAAGTTTTAATACCAAAATTTCAATTAAAATGTCAATTTTAATTATAAATTATGACATTTATTAACATGTTTTTATTACAAAAGTTCAATTAAAATGTCAATATTGATTATAAATTATGAAATTTTGATGTAAATTTGTAAGGGTTACATGAATTAAATTAATTCATGGAAAAAATGAATTAAATCTATAAAATAAGACAATTACGTGGCAATGAACTTTGATGCTCACATTTACGTGGCATTTACGTGGCATTTTTGGATCTTACGTGGTTTTGTCTACGTGGCGTTTATTAGTCATTTTAAGATAGTCTTTTAATTATATTTTATAGATAAATAGGTAAAACTACAACACACCCTCTACTATGTTTCAAATTTTACGACTTAGTGCCTAATATATACGAAGTATTTTTTTTTTTATATTTCCACATATTATGTTCAACGATGGTGCTATTATACAACCACAATGCTTACTCCGCATATAGACCTGACAAACAGGTCAACCAATTGGGGTTTCGATTGGGTCAATTTTTGTTCGGGTTTCCAAGAATTCGGGCTGGATTACTTCGAGTTCGAATCATTTTCAAATATGATTGTTTTAACTTAATTATTTTGGAGTAATAGTTAGTTCGTGAGCACCATTACCACATTGTTTCTTTTGGTTCTAAACCAAACCGTCAACTTTGATACCACTTGTCGAGTAAGGTTCATCCTAAGATTAATTAGCGATAAAAAAGAAAATTACTCCACTAACTTATAAACTAGTTTGGTCGCTCTTAATCGCCGTATATGGTCAATAATCAATACACACAAAAAGTGACGTCAACGAAGATGATATACTCCATATGATTCTCAGTTGTAATCCCAAAAAAACTGAACTGATGATTTGAGAGTTGAGCCTTTAAGCATTACTCCATCAAGAACAAATTTTGGGCTAAATTAAAGCATGTTCAATATTTTGGATACAATCTCACATTTCCAACGACATTCGGTCCAACTAGTTTAAGATTACTTACAATTACTCCCTCTGGGCATTCCTAAAATAGTAAGGCAAACAATTGACTAAGACACCCAAAAATGAAATAGACAGAAATGACCGGACGGAGAGTAATCAACGTTCAGCTCAGAGTCTGAGACGATACTTCACGAGTACTCATGATGGTAACATCATCTTTCAAATCAGATAAACTCAAAGATGAAAAGTTAGTATCGTACTTGAGGGCTCTTTCCTGCAATTTGCCATAGTAGATCAATTGTATGGCTTTGACTAGATGTTTAGTTTTGGAGTTTTGTTGTTTATATTGAGTCGGATATGACCACTTAATGCCTATACTATTTATATGTAGCAAGTTATGTTATTTTTCAACCGATAGCTTTTTAATAGTTTTTTTTTGTGGTGGGAATTAACTTATGGTGTAATTCTTTTGTCTATTACAGACTGTACACAATTTATTCAAAGAGAAATTGTAGTTTCTCGTGATAGACGTTATAGTTGGACTATAGACTCCTCGAAACGTATCCGTGTCATACTAAGTTCAGAAGGGTCTCAAAATAGGGGAAGAAATACTCGAAAACATAAAGACAGGGTTGTCAAACCATTTGATAAGAGAGGTTCACAAGATTGGCCAGAAGATGGTGAAAAATTCTTAAGGTATGGAATTGTTAATTTATCTTTTTAGTAATCATATTTCCTCTTCAGGTCTATAGAAACTTGTGTTCTATTATTTGCCAGATTTCTTGCGCCGTCTCACACCCTCTGCCTTTTTGCTATTTACGGGGATGTCTCACTCTCACATGTAGTAGGTTCGTCCAACTAATATGAATATACATTTTCAGTAATAGCGATGGGGGAAGGTGTTATTGAAAACTGATTATGTTTTAAAGGGAAGGGTGTTATTGAAAACTGATATAGGTTTGGAAATGAAACACTGCTGAAAGATTAGGCGAATAGATGATTTTGTGATGGATTATTTGATGAAAGGAGACATTTCTGAGAGATTATTTAGAAATTGGAGTTTACCTGGTGTAGTAAAGAGGAGGCACGTGAGATATTGCCTCCCAATGAAGCACGTGAGATATTGCCTCCCAAATGTGTGCTTGTAGTGAAGTTATGAGGGTAATTGTGCTGAGCTAAAATAACTTGTGCGTGTGTGTGTGCGCGTGCGCCTGGGGAAATAACAGACATCGCAATGATTTTTTTGCATCTCGGATGCTTAGACGGAGTCATATTGTTCTTCAGAGCTGTTTCTTATGCTGAAAGCTTTGTTTTTATGGGCTTATGTTACACATGAGACAGTTAATTGCACTGTTCTTACTCATTTTCTAATTCTTTACATTTTCTGAGTTACTGCTACTTGATGTTTAAAACTTTGCACAACTTCTGGTTGCAATTAGTAAGAGTAACATACAACACTCGGACTGTGTGGTTTACAAAGTCATCATGACTCTACTATCTTGACCTTGTTCATTGGGTGCATTTTCAGGCGCAGTTATCCTTTATGACATACATACTTGATGGTTTGATGGATTTGCACAAGCAGAAACTGAAGCCGTTAGAGTTAGCTTATAATTTCCATGATTTTGCGTTAAATTTGCTGGCAATGAGCCTGTAAATCCTTCTTTTTCTCTATCTTTTGATGTGCTGCTTATTAGTGTCTCTCTTCTGGGATCTGCTTATTAGTGTCTCTCTTCTGGGATCTAATTTCCATGATTTTGTGTTAAATTTGCTGGTATTATTTGTTAAACTCAAGCAACATGTTTTTTCTACACGAGATCTTAATTGCGAAAAGTACTATGTAGTTGCAGTGTAGTGTACACTCAGTAGCTCCAGAGAAACAGGTAATTTGTACAAGAGCAAGGTTTTGGGTAACATCAGGATTGAGTTGGGTAAAACTATAAGGGCGATAAGTGTTAATAGGAGAGAAAGGTTACTCTGGAAATGAAAATAGAAAATAAAACCAAATTCGTGATATTCAGGACTAATAACACAGGTATAAAATTACATTAATTCTTTTTTTTTTTTTTCCTTTTTTCTGTAATAGGGTTTTGAGATGTACCTTACTTAGTTAAAAAGGATTTCTATATTGTATATTTTGGGTTTTGGATTCCTTTTTGTTGTTTTTAATTATGTTTGTGGGTCATGGTGTTTTTGATCGTAGATAACAGAAAAGTATTGAAAGTTTTGGTTTATTGAAATAATACGGGTTATGAACTTTGGTTTTTAATTAAGACAATGGCGTTGGCGATGTGGCGGAATAGGGGAGTGAGGTTGTTGAAGGAGGATTGGCAGGGGTGCGAGGTGTAGGGAATTGGTGTTTATGTGGGTGGTTAGGCATCGAAGGTGGGTGGGAGGTGCATGGAATTCATATTAGGTGGATATTTGTGGTCTCCTTTTAAGTACCCCTATGCGTAGATTCCAGTCCTGTATTGCCTCTATAACTTTTAAGTACGTGTGTGATTTTTGGTTAAAGGGATTATATTTCGCTAATCTGTTTTCATCAAGTTTTTTTTAACAGAAAATACTAATAGTTGCTTTTATATTATTGGCTTTTTGTTTTGTGTACTTACCAAATTGAGTTCTACTTATCTACCCGAGATCCTAAGAGAACTTTATTTTCGGGACTGACTTTTTTTGCAGGGGCGGTATATTTGTGCTTTCCTTTCGAGTTCCGCGTGTCTACCCTCACGAGCCACCAAAAGTCAAATGCAAAATGAAGGTACGTATTAATGTCATGGAAATTTGCGTTTGAGATAAGAGTTTTTGTTCGTTTTTATGTTCGGTCGTTTCTACATTAATTCACCATGGAGCTATGGAACTTTGTTAATAGGTAAGTGGCTATAATGGAAGTATATACAACATAAAATAAAGAAATACCAAGGATTATTGAGAATCTTCTAGACTTTCGGCCTTTACCTTTGCCACAGGTATCTCAACATGAAGTTATTCAACTGATTTAAATTCATAGGCTGACAATTTTATTCCGTATTTATATGAATCGAATCCATACTAAATCCGACCTGAATAGGATGATGGCTTGAACCCAACCAAACCATAACCATGTACGTGCCGACAATATCCGAATCCGATGTGACCTGTCCGACCTCTATTTGAAATTGTTCCCTGCCATTTTGGTAGCTTTTTTGTAGGAGGTAACTCCGGAGTTAAATACTTATATCATTACATGCCAATTTTTAGGGAATCTTCCTCCATAAAAATTCCCTCAAAGAGGATTTATTGAAATGTTGCCGTATTCTAAAAAAGTCTCTATCTAAAAACCTCTAAAAACCCTAACCCTAATCTTCAAGTTCATCAATTAGGGGCTACCGTCTACCAATTTTGGTGGAGGTAAGCCCCAATTTTTCCGTTTTTCTTACTAAATATCTATTAATTATTAATTATATGCAAATAACTCTTGCCTCTCCTTTATTGGAAATTTGTCCTCGCCTTTGTGTGAGTTTGGTCCTCATCTTGTGTGAGATTCATCCCTCTATTTGAGAGGTTCAAGAATTATGTGGAAGATCAATGGTCTTATCGTAGTCATATGGTGCTGCAATGGATATTGGATTATTGCGTACGATTTGTGAGATCGGACAAGATTCATCTCTTTCAAAACTTTTTTATTAGATCTATAGATCCCCTCGCAGTTGGCTGTATGAAGAAACAACGGTATTTTAGAGGGTGGTGTGCAGAAGCGTTTTTATCTAATAACATCTTAGTTTTAGGAAGAGTTTGTCTTGCTTGTGTTTTACAAATCTGTATTCAATTAATTTTAATTTTTGTTGCAATTCTTGTATGACATATTATTATTATTAATGAAATTGATCTTTTACTCAAAAAGGATTTATTGAAGATTTTGTACCGTCAGCAAAAACTGAATCAAGAGGACAGCTGGTTCATCTGGTTTGCGCGATAACTGTAACATATGAATTACAATTGTAATTCAAACTTAATTTCTAATTTTGGATCGATTATACATCACACAAAGAAAATAACATTGGGTATTAGGACATTTCCATGTCCACTTAAGATTATTGATATTGAATGTCAAATGTTATGTTTTTAAAACCATGATAATATCTTGGGATTTTGTTTGTTTTTATGGTATTTACTCCAATACAAAATAAGAAATGTAAAGTATTGGTTACATCCTAAGGATAAATGTGGATCCAGCCTTTCATAGACTACCTTTAGTAGTATAGCCCGAATGAAATTTTTGGACTGATTGTAGCCACAAAATTTCGTTTGGACATTTGTCCCCTTATTTAGAGATTGTTCGTGCATAAAAACGGTGTCAATTGTGTGTCTCTTATAGTGACTTTCGTGAGTTATACTCGAGAAATAAAACTATAAAGATATAAACCAACTAGTTGATTAAAACTTGGAAACATATTCTCAATGGTGTTGATACTTAATAGGAAGCAGTCCAAAACAAATGGGATGGAGGACTTGGGCCTATAAGCATAACTCTATCAAGAAGAAATTTTGGGCTCAGGACTGACATGCAGGCCCATATTTATCGGATCCAACTCATAAGAGACTTCTTAAAAGTGGAAGAACGAAAACACCCTTTCATCAAAAAAAAAAAAAAAAGTGGAAGAACCAAAGGGCATGTAAGCATGTTCATTATGAGAAGGGCAAACTTGTACGGATTATATTTAGTGTAATTTGTCGACGACTTGAAATAATTGTGTTGAATATGTTTAGTAGCTCGCTTGTTTCGTCAATTTGATTAATTTGAACATTTACTACGGTTAGATGTTCGAATGTGTTGGGCTGAAACGACTGAAACACAGAGTAGATGAAAATTCAGGGGTCTATATATCATCTCGTATGTTGATTAGTTTAAGACATGAATTTATTTGGTCAGGCACACGAATTGTATGAGTTGGCAGCCGCGCTTTCACCGTTATTCAAAAACATACTTTAAACTAATAAAGTTACTAATGAATTGGATAATTTCACCATGAACAGTAATTATAGTCGTAATCAACCAAGTGAGTTTGATATGGTATATAACTTGCCTTATCACTTAACAACAAGGTTAAACGTTTTCATCCCAGTTTATTAAATTTTATAGACAAAATTATTCAATGTCTAAGAATATCTATCGCAAGAAGATTGATTACTCATTATTGTCAATCATATTTGCATTTGTGATGAGATTATCTGCAAATCTTTCCATATTAGGCTTATTAATGGGTCTCCTAAGAACATACATTAGAAAAACCGAATTAAATAACATTGGAAGTAGAACAATGATGGGAGTCAAAGGTGTCGAGGAATGTTCCCCGATTTCATTCCAGGCCAATGGTTAGATCGGCTAATGTATTGATTACAGTCATATGGACCAACCACTAGTCCACTACACATAATGAGGGCATTATAACATTTTATCAATCATGATCAACAACTATATGGCTTCTGAAACAAGTAGTAGTACATACAAGCCTCATTTCTTTATATAATTATCGAGACGATTTTATATTATTATAGTATAAAACGAATTCAAATACGGGGTTACCAAACTTAAGAAAAAAAATAGCTATAAAAACACCGTTTACATATTATTGTGTAAGACGCCTTATACAAGAATTTGTGTAATTATTGTTAATTAGGATATTAAAATATTAAGTTAAAATGGTTTCTTGACATGTTATTAGAGTCAGCGTAGTCTTGGTTATAGGTTCAAATCCTGGGAACCCCGATATCTCATGCGTGAGTTTCAGCACATGGTATGGAGGAGTTTGTGCACTAACCACTTAAGATTTCAACCATCAACTTAAGATTTCGATTTAAATGAGCATATTCGTTTTAAACTTAAAACGAGTCCAAACATGATAGATATGAGAGAAGCAGAATGACAATAGCTTAGAAAAGGTTAGTTCTAGACTTCTCGATCCATCCAAATAAGGTGATATTTACCCGTTTTAATTTTAAGACGGACATATCCGGTTTTAAGCTAATTATATCTGGCTCACGGGTGGTCCCCATGACATGGTGACGTGGATGGGTCCCAGGAGCTTATTCTTTGGCACCTGGGCGGGGAACAGGGCAAGTGTTGTTTAATCTGATGTCACCCAGATTTAGGGAATGTCCTCTAATCAAGTGTGTCTATTAATTCTAGACTATGTATGATTTGGACTGCTCTTAAAGTCTTCTTTTGGTTTTTGCATTTTCTTTAATTTTATAAATTTGTGGATTTAGTATTATCGATTTTTGGATTTAGTATTATCGATTTTTCTAATACTATGTATTATAAAAATATTTATTAAGAATTTAATATCGGTTTTATTACACTTCAACAAATATTTATGATTCGAAATTATCATCCACAAGTACTAAACCATTTATTTGTAAACCAGCAAGTCTTGCTCGTGACTTTCCATCACAAGTTAAAGCATCTCACAAACTCATTTTATTTTTCATATTATGTAGACAGGTTGTAAGTATACCGTCATGACTTGTGACCTTCACGAGTAAAAATGTGTGTTTAAACAAGTAAACATTAAGGTTTTGAACTTTTTCGTTTTCTAAGGTGTACTCGTTGTTTTTCACAAAAAAAAACTTTGATCGACAATAATTCTTTGTTACTGATGGGGCATATTCTGCACCCGCTGACCGAGTCAACATATTAAGCAAGGTCAAAGATATCCAAAGCAAGTCAACACCTTGGGATGACCTAGCCGACGCCACTTGGCGGCTTCACTGGTCTCGGCCAGGCAACTAGCTAGCCGGGGCACGTATCCGCGTACTCACATCCAAGACCCCTCGGCCGGCCTGGCATGGGTCCATCGGCCGAGGGTAGAACGGTCTTTCCACCTGCTAGCCACTTGGCCACTACGTGACAAAAGGTGAAAGTCTATAAATACTCCTCAACCCTCATTGAGGAAAGGATCCACAAATTAACCTAAGAATCACTATTCATCTGGTAATATCTTCCTTATCTCTCTACAATATATCCTTAGCCAAGTACTAACAACTTATCCCATTAAGTTCACTGACTTGAGCGTCGGAGTGAGTACGCTTGGCACAAAGCCAAACCCTCAGTTCGTTCATTGTTGCAGGAGAGGCCGAGAGAAACGATAGAGACGTGAGGAATCCAACTCGAGACATCATTCTACAAGCCACGGGTGGTAACAATACTTGCTCTGGAATTACACCCGGAAGCCAAGTACTAACAACTTATCACATTAAGTTCACACGACTTGAGCGTCGGAGTGAGTACGCTTGGCACAAAGCCAAGCCCTCGCCTTCGTTCATTGTTGCGGGAGGCCGAGAGGAACGATAGAGACGTGAGGAATCCAACTCGAGACATCATTCTACAAGCCACGGGTGGTAACAATACTTGCTCTGGAATTACACCCGGAAGCCAAGTACTAACAACTTATCACATTAAGTTCACTGACTTGAGCGTCGGAGTGGGTACGCTTGGCACAAAGCCAAGCCCTCAGTTCGTTCATTGTTGCAGGAGAGGCCGAGAGGAACGATAGAGACGTGAGGAATCCAACTCGAGACATCATTCTACAAGCCACGGGTGGTAACAATACTTGCTCTGGAATTACACCCGGAACAATTGGCGCCGTCTGTGGGGAACATACTAGAAGCTAGTCACATTCATTCCCAAACAAAAACCCACCCAACAAGCTAAGAAGATGTCAAAACAACCAGAGGAAACAGTGACCGACGAAACCGAATTCGGCCAAGATGATACCGTCCACAATTCTGAGATCGGGCCGTCCTCCACCGGCCGAGTAATTCAACCGGCGTACGGGATGCCGATACTACCAGAAACACCGCTGCCCGCCGGCCAGGTCACTATCATGGGACATGTGGTCGATGCAGCCAAACTCAAGCTACTCCTGGACCTGATGGGTAATACGCCGATCACTCCCGCCGCAACGACGGTGACGGCAGCACACCCGCAGGTGACCCGGACCCACAAAGTGACCCCGAACAACTTGTCGGGGCGGTCAAGGAGCGGAGCATACTAGGACGCCGGCGGAGCCCATATCGCGCCGGGCCGACCAAAGTCCTTCCCCACTCGCGGGAGGACAGGCGTCGCGCGCGCAACGAGGCCATCCCCGAGGAAAGCGGATCCGCGCCAAAACCTCGATCACCTCGGCCAAAGCCGGAGTGACGGGGAACGAGCCGACATGCTAACATATTTACAACAATGACGCGCCAAAACTCGATCACCTCGGCCAAAGCCGGAGTGACGGGGAACGAGCCGACATGCTAACATATTTACGACGGCAGACAGCGCCAAAACCTCGATCACCTCGGCTAATTAAGACCGAGGGCGACGGGGAACGAGCCAATATGCCTAGATATTTACAACGTGACAGACGGCGCAAAACCTCGATCACCTCGGCCAAAGCCGGAGTGACGGGGAACGAGCCGACATGCTAACATATTTACAACAAAGAGACAGCGCCAAAAAAACCTCGATCACCTCGGCTAATTAAGACCGAGGGCGACGGGGAACGAGCCGATATGCCTAGATATTTACAACAAAGAGACAGCGCCAAAACCTCGATCACCTCGGCCAAAGCCGGAGTGACGGGGAACGAGCCGACATGCTAACATATTTACAACAAAGAGACAAATACTAAAACCTCGATCACCTCGGCCAAAGCCGGAGTGACGGGGAACGAGCCGACATGCTAACATATTTACGACGGCAGACAGCGTCAAAACCTCGATCACCTCGGCTAATTAAGACCGAGGGCGACGGGGAACGAGCCGATATGCCTAGATATTTACAACAAAGACAGCGCAAAACCTCGATCACCTCGGCCAAAGCCGGAGTGACGGGGAACGAGCCGACATGCTAACATATTTACGACGCGACAGACAGCGCTAAAACCTCGATCACCTCGGCTAATTAAGACCGAGGGCGACGGGGGAACGAGCCGATATGCCTAGATATTTACAACAACAGACAACAGCGCCAAAACCTCGATCACCTCGGCCAAAGCCGGAGTGACGAGGAACGAGCCGACATGCTAACATATTTACGACGGCAGACAATAAAAACCTCGATCACCTCGGCTAATTAAGACCGAGGGCGACGGGAACGAGCCGATATGCCTAGATATTTACAACAAAGAGACAGCGCCAAAACCTCGATCACATCGGCCAAAGCCGGGAGTGACGAGGGAACGAGCCGACATGCTAACATATTTACGACGGACAGACAGCGCAAAACCTCGATCACCTCGGCTAATTAAGACCGAGGGCGACGGGGAACGAGCCGATATGCCTAGATATTTACAACAAAGAGACAGCGCAAAACCTCGATCACCTCGGCCAAAGCCGGAGTGACGGGGAACGAGCCGACATGCTAACATATTTACGACGGCAAGCAACCAAAACCTCGATCACCTCGGCTAATTAAGACCGAGGGCGACGGGAACGAGCCGATATGCCTAGATATTTACAACAAATAGACAAATGCGCCAAAACCACGATCACCTCGGCCAAAGCCGGAGTGACGGGGGAACGAGCCGACATGCTAACATATTTACGACGGCAGACAGCGCCAAAACCTCGATCACCTCGGCTAATTAAGACCGAGGGCGACGGGGGAACGAGCCGATATGCCTAGATATTTACAACAGCAGACAGCGCCAAAACCTCGATCACCTCGGCCAAAGCCGGGAGTGACGAGGGAACGAGCCGACATGCTAACATATTTACGACGGCAGACAGCGCCAAAACCTCGATCACCTCGTCTAATTAAGACCGAGGGCGACGGGGGAACGAGCCGATATGCCTAGATATTTACAACAGCAGTCAGAACGTAAACTCAGTTGCCCCGGCCAAAGCCGGTAACGAGACGAGGGAAACGCGACTTGCTTTCGGCAAATTAAGACCGAGCTTAAGAACGTATAAGTACGGTTGAGACGCAAATCTGACACCTCGGCTAACTAAGACCGAGCGTCAACGAGGACACGATCAATATCGTCTATAAATACGAACGCTGTCGCGCCGTAACCCCGATTCCCTCGGCCAAGGCCGTGAAGCAGCGGGGACACAACGACCGATACGTTAACATGTTCACAACGACCGTTGGGAAGCGCAAATCCGACGCCTCGGCTAATTAAGACCGAGCCTGAACGAGGACGCCACCGACAAGCCAACATGTTTAAAAACGTTAAGTACAGTTGAGATACGCATTCTAACTGCCCCGACTAGGCCGATGGTAGAAACAGAAAAGAAGCACTCAATTAATAACGTAAGAAGACAACTCAGATGAAAATGAGATAAAGACCCCGGCCAAGCCGGAGGCAAAATAAACAAGCTTTATTAAAAATGATCGCAGAATATACGCTCAACACACATCGGAGCCCATACCACGGCATAGACTACGGGGGGCAAATTGATGGGGCATATTCTCGCACCCACCGACCGAGTCAACATATTAAGCAAGGTCAAAGATATCCAAAGCAAGTCAACACCTTGGGACGACTTAGCCGACGCCACTGTCGGCTGTCACTGGGTCTCGGCCAGGCAACTAGCCGGTAGGGGCACGTATCCGCGTACTCACATCCAAGACCCCTCGGCCTGCCTGACATGGGTCCATCGGCCGAGGGTAGAACGGTCTTTCCACCTGCTAGCCACTTGGCCACTTGGCCACTACGTGACAAAAGGTGAAAGTTTATAAATACTCCTCAACCCTCATTGAGGAAAGGATCCACAAATTAACCTAAGAATCACTATTCATCTGGTAATATGTTCCTTATCTCTCTACAATATATCCTTAGCCAAGTACTAACAACTTATCCCATTAAGTTCACTGACTTGAGCGTCGGAGTGAGTACGCTTGGCACAAAGCCAAGCCCTCAGTTCGTTCATTATTGCAGGAGAGGCCGAGAGAAACGATAGAGACGTGAGGAATCCAACTCGAGACATCATTCTACAAGCCACGGGTGGTAACAATACTTGCTCTGGAATTACACCCGGAAGCCAAGTACTAACAACTTATCACATTAAGTTCACTGACTTGAGCGTCGGAGTGAGTACGCTTGGCACAAAGCCAAGCCCTCAGTTCGTTCATTGGTGCAGAAGAGGCCGAGAGGAACGATAGAGACGTGAGGAATCCAACTCGAGACATCATTCTACAAGCCACGGGTGGTAACAATACTTACTCTGGAATTACACCCGGAACAGTTACAATTTCAGAACGGTAATTTTTTCTTCAAACCAATTATCTAGTTAAGGCCTTGAATTTGAAAAAAAAATTCACCGTTTTTTGAACTCGTAGCCGATAGTTATGGTTGGTCAAAAATTTTTTAACGAATAAACTTTGACCGACCATAATTCCCAACCATGAGTTGAGACATCGGTGAATTCTTTTTCAAAATGAAGATCTCTTAAAGACGATCAATTTGAATTTTTTTTTATTGTATTCTGAACTTGTAGGCAAAAGTTATTAACGTTTAAAGTTTTTTTTTTTTTTTTGGTGACGAGGGGTTGAATCCCCCCGGGCACATGCAATACCCTGCAAACCACGTGTGCCATGTAAGACATCCTTTAGGATGACAGGTAACCGCAGCACTCCCGTGTAGGGAGTCGAACCTGGGACCTCTCAATTCGTTGCCATTGCAACGTTTAAAGTTTTTTGCAAGAGAAGAAGAGTATATCTTAGAAATTGAAAAAATTAAGGGAAATATAAGAGAATATCCCAAATAATAAAGTGGCCCTAAAAAAGTAAAAAGGAACAACCATGGACAGTATTTATACGAACAATTTTACTTCAATTTGCTTTAGGTACAAATTATAATAATGTAACTTGGCACATGGTTAATCAAAGATGTCTCAAAAAAGGATGGCTAAGATCGCTTAACATGGCATAAACCACCTGTATATTACAGTGCCTGCAGATTAAGTAACTCAAAGTCACATCTCAATCATTTTCCTACCCTAAATCCTATGACATTTTTCTTTAAAATTCAAACATTATAATAATATAAGTTGAGTTGATCTCACTTAAGACGGTAATATTCGTTTCAAAATTCAAAAGGGTCAAATACCAACTTAGATGAGACAAGTTTTTATGCCATTTTTAAGACATTATGTTTTTTTTTTCATCTCATCTAACTATTTATTTGACACGTTTTATGTTTAAGACAGATATATACTCGTTTTAAAAAGAATTTGTATAATAAGTTTACATGTAAATATTTATCCATTGACCTAGATATAAGAAATCAAATTGTTATGTGACACCCAACACGGGATTTGTCCAACTTATTTGCAATAAAATCATGTATAGATCATGGATATCATGTATTGATATCACCTACATTTATTAATTAACAATAACATGATTTAATTTTAGGATTGTATAAGACATTTTCTTACAAATTTATTAAAAAAAACTAAACATTCAACCTAAATGTTCCTAGAAAAGCATATAAACAACAATTTTTCTACGTCAGGTTATAGATTTACGTGACTTCAGTTAGTATCGAGTTTGCAACAACCTGTTATACATGAGATTAATTGGTTTATCATCCTAAAATTGAACCGTACATATAATTTTTGCAGGCTTTGAATTCGAGACCTCTGGTTAAGTTGGAACACTCCTTTACTAGCTGATTTAAAAACTCATGAGTAAATTGAAAAATTAATCTACATGGCATGCAATCACATTTTTTCCTTTTGAACAAAGCATGCTATAACCTATAAGGATTAACATTATCAAAGTAAATGAATAACAACATGCCAACAAGGTGGAAAAAAGCTATAATTTGTATTATTATTACACTTTAATATAAGATCACTCAATATAATTTGTAAGAGCACCCATAACGTGGGAATTATACACAATTATTGACGATAGAGATCCTGATTTACACAAAAAAAAAATATAGGATCACTCAATATAATTTGAGTTGGCAAGTTAACAAGACTTAAGACTACTATCATTTCATATTATATGGACCACCATTAATTATTCCCGGCCCAACATTGGACCCATCTTACTTTCCCTTGTTCCCCGGTTCAACTTATAATATTATTCCTTTGGCTCATAAAGTTACACCAACTTATATCACACACCAAGTGTCTCATGTGTCACACTACTATATAACACAGATACAAAAAATTAGTTAACACAATTACATAACACAAGAAAATTCAATTGAGACAACTTATATTGTATCACAAGGTAGTAACTGGAGCGGTTTTATACAAGTATATTTATTCGAATATTTATTCGAGAAATAACAGATGGAGACTCTTCGTCGTGAGTTCCACCTAATTGATACAAAATCGCCGTCCCCAGAAATGTTTTCATTTCCAGGGACGCCGACAGATAATGAAGGAGATAATAACTCAGAATTTGAATTTGGGTCATGTGTGACACCGAGCTCTCCAGTAACACCCGATGATGTGGCGAAGAATTCTGCTTCGCCAGCTGATCAATTCTTTCTCAATGGCCGCCTTCTCCCCCATGATTTTCCAACCGTGCCCTCGAGCTCAAGAGCGTCGTTTTCAGGCACTGCCACCCCTGCTGTAAGCGGGGGTGGCGGTGCGGTGGTGAACTTGTCTAGAGGGACAAGTATTGGGAGTAATATGAGTATAATGTCATCAAGGAGTAATAGTAGTAATAGTAGGGGAAGTAGCACGTGTAGCACGTGCAGTAATGCGAGGACCGAGGTTTCGGAGAGAAAAACGTTTCATCAAAAGAGTAGGATGGTGCACATGAAAGGGTATTGTAGGACTGCTAGTGTTAGGGACCAACGTAACGTTTCGGGTTCCTCTAGTAGGTTGGGGAAGTATTATAATAATGGAACGACATCGTCGACTTCAAGTGGGTCGTCGAAGAGGTGGCAATTTATTACCCCAGCTCCTGTGTTGGGCCCCAGCTTGTCTAGACGGAGTGTGGGGTCCAACACAAGTCCTAGAAAGAGTAGTAGTAACATCAGTAATAGTAATAGTAATAGTAATAGTAATAGTAATAATAACAGTAACGGGAACAATAATAATAATAATAGCGGGGGATTTTTGTATAAGGTATTGAGGTCATTTGTGGCAACATGTAAAGCATGTCATGCAATGGAGGGTAAGGATAATGAGTTTGATTTGAATGAAGGGAGTGTTGTAAGGTAGTTGAATTGAGATGATTATATTGTTGTTTTGTTTGTTTGATTGCTTATTTTTGGGTGTTGGTTTGGTGTAGAGGATTGGAATGGGTAATTAATTAAGAGGTGGAAAAAATAATGTAAAAAGGAAAACAAAGAGTTTGCTTGAAGTATTGGGTTAAGGAGAAAGTGATTTGTCTTTGGGAAGTGTTCATGATTAATTTTGGATCATGTTTTAGTAGTGAAAGCACTCCAATTATCATTGTTTCACAAACAATTATAGTATGACTATCAAATTTACCAATGTGAATTTCCGTAACTTACTTTTAATAAGTCGGTTTTACATGTGAGACGATTCATTTGTGTAAAATAAGACTCATTTATTTACAATTAAACAAGTGAATTTTTAGATAAATGAACCGTCTCATAATGTAAGATTGTCTCACACAATTATTGCTGAGATTTATCTTATACTTGTTGATCTAAAAACATTTTAATCGATAAATATGTCCTACATACTACATTTTATCCTAGGAAGAATGGGATCTATGTGTAGAAGTTGGAAGATCAAATGATTGGTTGTACAACAAAATGGAAGAACAACAAAGCAAACACAAAAAGAAAAATATTTTTAAATAAATTATTATGTACTTGGATAATTGGTAGATGGGTGGTTCATTATGTCTTTTTTTTGAAAGCTACCCATCTATAGTAGATGGGTTGATATGTGTGGTTCATTATGTCTTTTGACAGTCTCCGAAACAGTAATTTTAAGTCAGAGTGCAAAACAATTTCCGGCGGTCAAAAGAAGAATTCACGGAGTAACATAGTAGTGTAAACTCGAAAAAAATTCAAAATTTATCAACTTCATCTCCTTCTTGACTCCACCATTGTCTATAAGCCTCGATTTTGAGAGATTTGAGTATATCACCGTGCAAAAAAAAAAAATACCGACATCTCTCTCCCTTATAGTCCCACTTTCGGAATAAAGGAAGGAATGGAAGAAAGGTGCAAAACAAGTCAATTAGTAGTGTTTTAGGGAGTAGTTTATATTATCTCAGGTAAGCATTGCACTTTACTAAAGATAAAGCAGATACCAGTTCATTTACATAATTGTCACAAGGTTTAAAGTATGCAAGGCGCTGAATTTCTGGGGACATCATATATTATACAAAATTAAGTCGTGAATTGTGAAATGTCAATGGACTTTTGGATGTTCATTATAATTAAAATATGGCGTGGCTGCGAAAATTAACGCGTAATATGAGTTACTTCATCCTTCAAGTCATTTCATACGTTTGTTAAAAATTTATCAGGTTATTTTTAACAAACGTATGAAAATAACTTGAATATGAATGCAGATTACATGCACTTGAGTGTTAAACACAATCTTATCAAGAGTGCGAGGAATAAAACCGGTACAATAACAAATAGGATAAGTGTCAATTACAATTACATAGCTGCTGCATTTTTCTGTTGACGGCATAATTCATAAAATCCTACATAAACATATACGTACATAACCAAATCGAAGAACAATGCTACAATAATTATGCTACAATACAATGCTGTCCGTAGTGATCAACGTTGTGACTGACTGCTCTCATTTGTAATTGGAAAAATATTTCTCGACACGAGTTGTAATAAGCTAATGTGCCAAACTCGTAATGTTATGTACATAGTACACTCAATAAGTCAATACGAGTATATAATATATTGCACCAACAAAATGGCTATGTGCAAAAAAAAAAAAAAAGGCAAAAATTTCCTATGTCGGTTTTAGATCACGAGAAGCATGTCCATGCCATCTGCAAATGGACATAACAATTTGCTCAGTTCATGAACATGGAGAGATAGTCAAGCAACCAAAGAAGTTTAAGTTGTGCAAAGCATTACAAATAATGTTATGAAGTGAAAAAGAAAATCTAAAATCTCGAATGGTTCGTATTTAGATTTGCAAAAGCAACTGAAGTCTCCGCAATGAACCATTTTTTGAATGCCAGAATACAAATGTGCTATACTGGAGGAGAGGCTTAGCAAGGGTTGTGTTCTCGTGTACGCGAGTTTCAGTTATTCTGGTTAACCCATTATATCAGAGAATGTGATAGTTCAAAAAAACAACACATAAAAACCTCAAGGGCTCCCACAGTAGGGGGAGGGTTGGATTAGTCACAGAGGCATTTAAGTGCAGCGAGTGAAGACTCCGGAGTTTCGGTGTAATAATGTAAAAAATTTATAAAGGGTATTGATTTTCGTAGTACACATTTTACTCGATGTAGTACGTTTTTCCCAAAATGCCCCTCCCATTTCACCCCTCACTTGTACTGACATCAGAAAAAAAGAAAAAAAAAACTAGCATCTCACATTATCTCCTCAACCAACCCACCACCAATCACCCTATCAACAGCCGCTACCACCAGCATTTATCCACCCCCGGCCATCTAGACACCCAGAACTGACGACCTCATTCTTCCCCTCGCATCACCGGCGACTTTAGCCTTCCCCTCGGGCGTCCAGACCACCTTCAGCCACCCGCTCCCTTCACGTTCACGCTCCTTCCTCCGTCATCCTCCACTCACGAGTCACGCCGCCAGTCTGCCGCCAGGCCCGCCACTCAACAACCAATATCCAACAAACATCAACCCCTAATTATTCAAGACCGTATAATACTCCGACAAACAATAAATCATTGAAATTATGGGTGAAAACCCAATTTGTTCAATGATTTACAATTAAATACTTAAATTACGTCTTCTATATTCAATTTTTCATTCATTATTGAATAAATTGATTTATTTAAGAAGTTGGATGGTAAGGAATTGAGAGAAATTAATTTCGTGTTTTTTCGAAGTCAAAGGGAGCGAAGGGTATCAAATGGAATGTATTGCGTAAAACGTACTAAGATGAGTAAAAATTGTACTGCGAAAATAAACTACGTTTATAAAAACATGTCGAAATATTACCTAATCTTCTATACAAAAGGCCAGAATATAAATTTAATCCGACTAATGACCCACATCATGACCTCAAAGGTTCCTGACTACGCCACTAGACCAGAAGTAAGAAACTTTACGGCACCAACCTTGTATTGATATAAGTGAAAACAAGAAGGCTATTTCCACATGATTCATAATATATTTTCTTCACATCAAGGGGAAAAGAATTATGGCACCAACCTTGAAAGCAGAAACCTTGCAAGGGGACTCATGTTTGGATTCGAAAGAAACTCTTTGGTCTGCGGCTTTTTCTTACTATCCTCCTCAACAGGCTTTTTATTACTTGTTGAGAAAATGTGGACCGCTAACTCTTGCATATCTTTCAACGAGGGATCCCTGGAACTGGCCAAATATTCAAAATTTTCAATTTAAACTTTAGAGACAAATAGCAGTAATAATTTCACGTGATTAACATATGATATATACCTTCCAAGCCGATGAAGCAGCCTACTGATAAGGACGTCAGAAGAGCCAGGTTTTCTCCGCTCCATATCAATAAGGGCATTTCTCACAGCACGAACAGTCCCTTCTGAATCCTCAGCAATCACCTATTTCATGGTTTGCAATATTTTCATGAAGCTTCTCACAAACAATGTAATTCTAAATATGTGTTGTTATTAAAAAAAAAAAAGAGTTTATGCACTCCCATGCGTTGACCTTTTGCAACCTGACATCTCATTGTGAACTGACCTCAAGCAGCCAGAATATGTAACATTTCTTTTTGTCATGTCAAGTTTATACTCGTACGCGTTTTTTGGTATTGAAATATGGCGGAATAAAACAAAATGGCTCGAACAAATGTTTTCTCTTATGTTTTGAAGTGGCAGCCAAACAATGAAATTCTCGACGTAATTTTCATTATGGGCCGTCAAGAAACAACCTCTTTGTGTTTTCGTGGGTAAGGTTGCGTATATAATCCATAACCCCCCCCCCCCTCCTCCCTCATCTTACCATAGGATAATGTTGCCGTTTAATTTCCCCAAATAACATAATGCAATCTTATTTTCTTG
This sequence comes from Silene latifolia, assembly GCF_048544455.1. NCBI lineage: Eukaryota > Viridiplantae > Streptophyta > Magnoliopsida > Caryophyllales > Caryophyllaceae > Silene > Silene latifolia. Next base: position 2,456,305 of record NC_133530.1, on the reverse strand, counting down.
CACACAACAGTGGTCAGTTGTTATGCAATCTTATGATTTGAGCCAACCTCTTTCAGTGAAGGGATAAGCACTGCCGATAATGCAGTAGATGATGACAAAATAGACATTCTGGCATTTTCCTCATCGTCATTTTTAGGCGAGCTTGAGAAAGCTCTCTGGACATCCAAGTCTTCACGACTTCGTCTACAATAGAAGCAAAGAGGAAACAATAAAGTCTTGTCCATTTGTAAACATTGTACAAATTAACAACATAAAATGACTTCTCCTTCAAGAACATGGTTAGTAGTCTCTGACTAATAAATAGAACTTGGGTGATATACCTAGGAGACACGGAACTATTTCGCATTTGATCGGATTTATCATCCTGCATGTCTTTACTGACTCTGTTCATTACTGGTCTTTCACGTCCAAGACCTTTCCTCATCCCTTTTTGCATAGCAGCTTTTGCCTGTAACAAGTAACAAACAAAAAAATTAACCAGTTTAATAACCACAAAAAGAGTCATTTAGACACTCTGCAGCGGAAACTACAAGACCAAAACCAAGTCACTGCTACACAAGTATCAGTCTCCATGCAGCCAAAAATACTTTGGTGTGAGAAATAGATGGACATATAACTGCATAAAAATATCAAAAGTCAACCTCTGCAAGGTTAGAAGCACTGTCTTCATAAGAGGAAGAACTTCTTTCTTCATGCCCAAGTCTAGACTTGGGAGTTCGAGGAGACACAGGTTCATCATGTTGACCACGAACAACAAGAGTGCCACTGGATGAGGTGTCCTCGAAAGAAGCATATGTGCTGCTAGACTGCCAAATGACAGGAAAAAAAGAACATAAATTTAGTGTGGCGGGACTGGCAGGTGCTAAATTTGGCATTAATCAACAAGTGAAACAATAGTCATACACATACCCGAGTGCTTTGATTACTGCGTAAAGATGATGACTGCCGTCCTCTAGGAGATCGTACAACAACTGTTCCTGATCCACTTTGAGAACCCTCATCCTAAGAAAATTACAGCACGAATGACATAGGAATTAAACATTGTGTAATGAAGCAAAAAAACACGATGACAACACATAAAGATAGTTTCTTATTTCTCAAAGATTTCACACACAGAATTATAAATGACATAATTGGTTTTGATTCTGCTAGACGCTATACCTCATCTCTGGAATATCTGCCAAGGGAAACTTCTGAAGATTCATAAAGCCCATTACCAGATCCAGATAGCCATTGACTATCACCATCTAATGTTTTTCTTGGAGTCGCCTCATTGTGTGAACTTTCTTCTCTCTTAGCCTGAACTGGAGGTGGTCTCACAACACTCCGGACTGTGCCAGTACTCTGTGACCCACCGATGCTGAAGTCCCATCCTGCATTCCTAAATGTTTTTCCCTGATTACTGGGGTGATGCTTGTCAGTATACTCATACGCAGAAACAAAATGAACTGTTAATTTGAAATTTTAGCTCACCTAGATCGGACAGTTCCGTCACTTTTCTGTTCTCTAGTCACCTTGACAGTGTCAGACCCCTCACCATAAGCTTTAAGACCATTCCTGACATTGTCAATATCTTCCTTGACTTGATACTTGGGACGCTCTCTAATAACATAGTAAATAAAAACACAGTACTTATTAAGCAAACAGTGTAACGAAAGATACAAGTCCACAAGGCTTAACTGAAGCGATCTACTAAGGTTTTTCAGGAATCCAAGGAAACAAAGCAGGCAAAGACTAAAAGAAATAGTATAATTATGTGAGAAATACCTTATTCTTTCAAGAAGTCTAGGGCTTTTCCTAGCATTCCTGATGAACCTGAGCTTCAATAGTTCCTTTGCACTAGGCCTCTGGAATCAAAGACAAAAATATATCTAAACAATTAGCAACGATTCATGGCTCAATCAAAAGCTATTCAACTAAAATCCAGGACAAAAATAGTTACTTTGGCTATTCAATTTGGTTGCCATACACATGTCCAACACAATACTCTAGGGTATGGAAATGAAATCCTTACCCGTCAATTGTTATATTCGCACTTCTCCTAGTGGCATATGAAGCATAAAGTATGATTTTGGACAGTTTTGAGCCTATGTTTCGTACATCTTTGCATTTCACTTTAAATATTGTCACTGTGTCATCAATTTAATCAAATTTATGCTCCTAAGACGTCTCCCTGAGCATGTGTCCTCAGTTTAGGGCAGAGTCCCTATGTCCCAAACATTTTCAGTCATGACGAGTTCGACACTTGGATACATACCCAAGTCAAACACCCCTATCCTCTTTAAGTATCATGGATTATAAAAGAGAAGTTCCTCAGAACAAAGTATTTCAGTAGTCTGTCCTACAAATGTTGGATATTTTTTGAAGTTTGAACATAAGAAAAGTAAATAGACTTAGCATAGAGCATCTTCATACTTCTACTTAAGCAAAAAATTTTGCAACTTCAACCAAATATTTGGACTATGAACTTAAAACTTCATGTTAACAATACAGGTTATCTCCACCAACAAAGAGTCTACTAATAGTAGACCCGAATATATTTAGGTTACAATTCAAGAAAAGGAGTTACATTTTGCTCCTATATTAAACCATATTATCTCGAAATATACTTCGTAATCATTAAACTATTACTATGACCAGCTACGATAAAAATACACAAATTATTGTGATGTACTCTATATCGCAAGAGTTCCACCTTGTCCAAGCCTTCAGAAGAAACCATATCAAACAAGGTATGAGGGATGGGTTGTCAGGGATATATTCATATATGCAGTTACGCATAAAACATGTCACAGTGTAAACTCAAAAGAAGAAAACTTGCCTCAGCAGGGACTTTCCGGAGACATAACGAAACGAGTTCTTTCATGGGGCGAGAGAAATGCTCATCCAACTGTATGCCATAAACAAAATATCATCTTTCTACTCCAAACATTTCAATCGCTTGAAGGTTGTGTGGAGAAAGAAAAATCGAGCAACCTCATGCACCAAAATAAATATAAATGCTAAGTCAGCGAATATTTATAGAAGGAAGAATCATGGGCAACCTGCGGCGGATTCTCCCGAGGTATGATAAAAAGCACTCTCATGGGGTGAAGATCTGCAAGTGGGGGTTCCCCCTTTGCCATTTCAATTGCAGTTATGCCAAGAGACCATATATCTGCCTGCATCAAGAAAACACAAGTAACAAAGAAAGCATTATTGATAACTGTTAAAGGGATTGAATGAATGAGAACATTCAAAAGGAAAGATGAGACATATGTTGATACTTCCAATGTTTTCACGTAAATTACAAAATACATTCAAATACCTTCTCATTGTAGCCATCCGAATTCTGGATTACCTCTGGAGCCATCCAAAATGGTGTTCCAACAAATGTCTGACACAGATAATACATTTGAACAGAGTTAACAATCCACACATTAAATCTACTAAATCACTGCTAAGCTTTCGGGTGATATCTATCAGTTGCTTGTTATGCTTTAACTGAACACACATTAATAAGTTTTCCGGCCATGTGGAGGGCCAGTGCCCACCATTAATTCATATGATGCTTCTACAGAATATACCAGACACAAAACCAGTTCAAAACAAGTAGAATGAGAAGTTCTCTCATGTGATAATTGAAAACAGTAGAGAAACCACAAAAAATTACCAAGTCTAGCAATGAGGACCAACTACAAAGTCTAGCAATGAGGACTGCCAAGTCACAACTACAAACCTCCGGTTAGTGTGATCTCACTCAGCAACACGCTCAGAATTTCTGTACACATAACCCCATTTTCTTTTCCGTAGTTTTTCTATGCTCTAGTTATGTCTTTTATATTTTCATTTTTCTTTATTCGCTTTCTTTAACTCCTTTTTATACTTGTGCTTTCCACCCTTCAAGATGACAGCTCCGAATGGCGGTTTATCTAAGCCAACTGAAATCATTTTGGTACAAAAGCTGTGTCGTTTTCTGAAAAAAGATAATATGGAATAAAGACAAAAAGTAGCAATATCATCACATATATAATGATGCAACCCTTTTCACCCAGGTGCAAACCAAATAACCGCTCTCATTTGCGTCCATTTTCCCTAAATTTTCTGTCTCCTTGATGTTTATTTCACTGCACAATTTCCCCTTACTTTTCTCTTCATCAACCATTAATGTTTCTCTTTCCTCTCAGCTCGCGTAGTAACATCTCCACCTTCTATCACACATCTATGCATTGTTAACTGTTTCTCTTTATCTCTCTTTCCCTCTCCCTCGAATTGGCATTCCAATCCATAGTGTGACACTGTGACCCCCTACCCGTAGTGTCAATGAAGGCAGAGGACAATCAAAAGGAAAGCTAGGTGATTTTGCCGTGGAGCTCGTGGAGGAGGTAGTGGGTATGTGTGGGTCAGCAGTCGTTGTGGGGGTCTATAGTGGCTGAGGGTGTCGTCGGGTGTTGGGTGATGTCGAAGAGGTTTAAGGTGTGCCTGGGGTAACAGAAAACTTGTATTGTTGTTTGCTTAAAACTTTCCAAATTGTAAACGTACATTATTGGCCCAAAAAGAATAGCATAAACTGACGGTTCAAAGTAGTATCTGACATTCACGTTATTAAGCTATGTGATATGTTATACATGTAAATTATCATAATGTCAGTGACACAAAATATGCAACTCACTACAACAAGGTTTGCGGTTTCGCCTCATGCCTTATGCCAAGACCCCAAGAAACCTATTGCCTTAGTTCATCCCCATGTTATCTGAAACAATGCAGCTTAAGAACCCCACGAACTTTGCACGTCTTTAAAGAGAATAGTGCATGCTATTTTACCTAGATATGTATCTGAAAACTAAGAAATCTACAATAAAACTTCATCATCCATGCTAGATATAAGTTCAAAGACGCTGTCAGAAAGGCCTACTTGATTTCAGCATTAAAGAAAGACCCAACAGCCACTGTCACAACATCAGTAACTAAAGTAGGCTAAAAACTAGATTGGCAGGTACATCATAAATCAGAAACTACGCTCTAAAATCAACACAGTAATACTATACCTTTCGGCGAGATATAGTCTTCGTCAACTGTGCAGAGACGCCAAAATCTGCAACCTTAACCAAAGACAATGCATGAGAAGAATATTAACTGACATCCTATTCTCCATGCTTCAGGATATATGGACCAAATAAATGGCTCGTAAACTCTCTATACTCCCATAATGCAGTACATGGTTCAGGGTCTTTGTTTATGGGTCTCATAGATACAGTTCCCGGGTTACTACAGTCTATTTCCCTCCATTTCCCTTCCCTTCCTCCCTCCTTCCCCTTCCCCTTCCCTTCCCTTTCACTCTCATTTTTTTACCCAAGCAAGGCCTACAAGTTTTTGAGAGCATGATACCTTAACATCGCCATTCTCAGTCAGCAAAATATTTGCAGCTGCAAAAATTAAAAAAGTATTGTCAGATGAACACACAACTCGAATTCATACAATGTCCAGAAATTACAACAAAAAAAGAAAAGAAAGCATTCACTAGAAGTTTCGCCAACTTGAAGCAATTGACAGGTCCCCCACCTTTAATATCTCTGTGAATTTTGCCTTCAGCATGAAGATAATCAATGGCATGAAGCAAATCACGCAAGATACAGGCTATCGATGTTTCTTCAAGAGGGTGGCCTGGTTGTAGCTGCATCGACATAGTCAAATTAAAAGACAGATACAATATTCATAGAGCATTCCTGTACAAAATATGATAACAAATACACCATGCTGAGCGAAAAGGAGATAACCAAAAGTTATAAGATCAAGACAGAACAAATCACTTCAATGTCTGAACTCGGAATTTCCGCCATTGGCTCCAAAGAGTATGCTAAATATCACCACAAATATAGCAGAAGTAGGGGTGTTAACGAGCCGAGCCGAGCCCGAGCTTGGCCTTGCTCGGCTTGTGCTCAAAAAGTAAAACTCGAGCTCGAGCCGATCTCGAGCTTATCCAAGCTTGAAAAAACTGTGCTCGTTATCAAGCTTGCGAGCTTTAACGCGAGCTCGAGCCAAACTCGAGCTCAACTCAAGCCTATATATAATTGTTGACTTTTCGTTTTTTTTTTCTCTCGATATTTTCAATAACAACACTCGAAAGTTTTATATACAAATATTAGAAAATCAATGGGACATTTTTTATATGTTAATATAAACATATAATCAGGACAAAATATTTTAATAAAATATGAGCAATATCTTATCTAACTACGTTTTTTATGTGTAATATAAACATATAATCATGACACTCGAAAGTTTTATATACAAATATTAGAAAATCACGAACTTTTCGAGCCGAGCCAACATTAGCTCGGCTTGACTCGTTAAGCTCTCGAGCCGAACCCGAGCCCGAGTCCGAGCCGAGCTTTGACCGAGCCGAACTCGAGTTGCTCGCAAGCCGTCTCGTCTCATTAACAGCCCTAAGCAGAAGTACATAAAATGTGACCACTTTAGAGTTTATACTTTATACCATAGCAAACCCATAAATGTGTGAGCAATATAACAAAAAGACGTGGAAAGGCCCTCATAAACTAGATTAGATAGGACATATCTATGATATATCACCTAGAGAATCCGTGTTCGACAGATTGTAAGGCACCAAAATTTGTAGGATACTCAGAAATGTCAGATCAACAAACCATGTCCAATTATATCAAATCAAGAATATTCTATGTTTAGTTTGAATATGTTGTGGACACTCCAAGAATAGAAATGCAACAAAATAGTATAAATGAACACTGCCTAAACGTAAACTCGTAAATTCGGAAACTAACAGGCATCAAGTAATTTCTGATTAGTACAGTTACACCATTCAAAGTAATTAAAGATTCAATATAATGAACCCTCCGAAATTTAGCGCGTTAAAAAAAAAGAGAAGAGAAAAAGAAAAAACTTGCATGAAGCTTTAGATCAAAAGTCGAACATTTTTCATGTTATTAATGTGTCCTATGTAATACACACAGCTTAGGTCTTCCTGAAGTGTGCTCATAATGAGTAGCTACTAGCCTACAATTTACCCTGACAATAAAAATGTGGAGATATAATAATGCCACAGAAGTTGAAGTAAGCAAAAGAGGAAAAAGGCAAGAGGCATATATCAGCAACTTACTAGGTCAGCAACGGAACCACCAGCCATGTATTCCATTATTATCCATAATTTTGTTTGGTGCAGATAAGAGCCATAGTACTCAGTGATGTATGGCGATCGGCATTGGGACAGAACTGATATTTCCTGAGTGAGCAGAAGATTAAGTTTAATAATAAATTTCCGCAGCCAGATCAGGTAGTAATATATAATGATCGTCTGAAAAGACATGCCTTTTGAATATCTTCAATTTCATCTTCGCTGGAAAAGGGAGAAACAGAAGAAATAGCAAAAAAACACATGAGATGATCGTTTTGAGAAGGGGGAGGGGGTAATATGGGATGCCCTATAAGGCTCTTGATACGGTGCACAGAGTTTAAATCTGGACCAGTAAGGATAATCCATCAGCAACATGAACTAACAATTTCCCCAACTTTTTGGATTTCTTATATCTTTTAGCTGTCGAGGGTCCTTAGTAAACTTAAACCTGAGACACGGGTAAGGTTGCCTACATCTTACCCCATTACAACCATAAGTGGGGAACTTTGTGAAGCCGAGGTAATGTTGTATTGAGAACAGACGAAATTTTGAGAGTTAACACCCAAAAGGTCAGACAATCAAAAGCAATCACAAACTCAGCAATCAAGTAATCTTGATTTTGAGAATGAGGATCCGCTCCAAAAGATGTAGCAGTTGCTTTTCTTTCATAAGCGATGTGTATACTTTATACAATAAATGATCACTTCATGTTCTTAGACATGAGAATTCACTCTATTTTCCCTAGGAAATGAGAAAATGGCGATGATTGCGGATGAAGATATGTTTATTGGCCCCAAACAAGTCTTTCACAATATGACAAGCTCGATAGGTAATGCAGCATTAGTAGGTATTGTGATAAAGAAACCAGCTGAATTGATATTTCATTAATGTCATATTGTCATGCCACGTTTCAGAAACAAAAAACTAACTTAAAGCGATGGGCCCATGGTACATTTAAATTTTTGACAAAACACCTAAACCAAAGCTACCTTGTTACACTAATCATCTGCTGAAAATGACAGTCTACTATTCTGTTTCTTACCTTTGAAAAAAAAAAAAAGATGCACACTGAAACAATGAAAGAAAACAGAATCGAAAAATTAATGTGTACGGAGACTCACGATTCCTCCAGGTCAATAACTTTAATGGCAACGACTTTGTTGAGCTCCTTATCAAAACTGAAAAACAAGTGAGAAAGCGATAAGGATTCAGATGAAAATACCAACTTACAACAAGAAGTTGTAAGATGGCCGTATCACAGAGACTAAGTAAGCATTACTAGGTTTCATTTCCTACTCAATCCTATCATTTCTATAACCATAGAACAAACCATCACAAACGAAACATAATCCTAAAACTTCATTATACCCAACTCATACTTTCAAATCAATAGAAAACTCGAAATTTAAAAACAACAGCTTCATCATCACTACAAATAAAGTACAATGGCAAGGCTGAGCATCACTTTATGTAATTCCAGTTCCTGATATAGTAATATCTAATATGAATAGTTCAAGACATTTCTTGAACCCATAGCACTACAAAAACCGTAACCTAATTGCACAGAGAATTCATAATTAGATCAAACGATAGTCCCATCCAACCAAAATCACTTATGGTATACATATGTCCTATTAAATAAAACCAAAAAATTACAAATCACCATATATGCAACCACATTATTCTATCTTAATCATATTCATCATGTCATCAAAGTTCAGCAATACAGTATCGTACGTTTATTAACCTAGTTCAAAATTCTACACCAAATCACTTCCAGAGGTTGCGACAAACCAAAATCACAGTAAATGTACAATAATGCTACAATTATAACTATCATAGCATAGCTGCAAAGAACATAATTCATCATTTCTCAAAAGAACGTGGCAAAGTAAGTTCCTTACCCTTTATAAACATCACCAAAAGATCCTCTTCCAATGAGCTCCAAATTATCAAATCTCGCCCCAGCCGCTTCCATAAACACCTCCACATCCGCCATTGCCCCTCAAAACAGCTAACCCTAACTCGGCAAGCAACAAATTATCTCCTTAATCATGCATCATCACACTCCTCCACGCCTAAACCCGGCTCACACTGTACCTCTTCTCCAACAACTCAACCGCATACACTATAACTCGCTTAAATTACGCTAAAAACAATACATAACTAGAATCCAACCCATAAACCTTCACACCTAAATCCAACTCAAACACATTGTACCTCTTCTTCAACAACTCAACCGCAAAATCTGTTAATCATACACAACAACTCGATTCAAATCACGCTAAAATCAACACATAACCTAATCCAAATCACAGAAACACATTGTACCTCTTCTTCAACAACTCAACCGCAAAACCTGTTAAATTATACACAACAACTCACATTAAATTACGCTAAAATTAACATATAGCTTACATCCAAAGTATAAACAAACGTAAACACTAAACGATCCATCCTCAATACATATATACACAAAAAAATCGCGAATGCAACGCAACAACGAACAAAAAACAGCGCTTTCACCATTAAAATCAAATTAATCACTTCAACAAACTCCGAAATCGACAGGCGAACAACTACAACTATTTCATCACGATTCTGATAAAAATCTACACCGAAAACTGAAATTTTCAACACATAAATACAAAAATAATCGCGAATGCAACGCAACAAACAAAAAACAGTGTTTTCACCATTAAAATCAAATTAATCACTTCAACAAACTCCGAAATCGATACGCGAACAACTAATAACATCTATATTATCACGATTTCGATAATATCAACGACGAAAGCTGAAATTAACGGATAATTTTCTCGTTTTCTTCAAATCTGTAACAAAATTAGAACAAATTACAAAATTGATAGCGATAAGTATAAGTTACCTGATTGAATCGAAGAACGAGAAATGGCGATCGAAGTTCGAAGAGTGATGAAGGATGAAGTTAATAGTTAAGAAAATGGAGAAGACATGGATCTCATTTGTCTCATGAAAGCTGGATGATGATGACATTCAACTTGGATTTTTTTACTTTATTTGTTTCAACATTTTTAGATGGATTTCTTACTTGAATGGATAAGTGGACTTTTTTTACTATTTTGGGGTAAATTAATCATTAGTTTAGTTTAATTTCGAATTGGAAATTTACTCAAGTCGGATAGGGGTGAAATCTTTCGTTAATGTTGATTCTGGTAAAGTATAGAATAAGATCGTTCAACAATATTGTATATTAACGAATGAATGAGTGTTTTTACGAGTATATTAAAAGTTGTCACGAACTGTAAATCGGTAAGACGTATTTGTATAATGATCATTGATTAGATTAATTTCGGAACTTTGTTTAGATGTTTAGCCCTACTCAGTATTCATACTATTTTATTTGGTGTTTAATGGCACGCGATCTTTTGTGTTTGCGTTATGTTAAAACTTAAAAGGCTTAACAAATTTTTCTGTCATGTCTATAAGTCTGAATGTCTTAGGCACGCGATAATAACAAATGCAACTATGTGGAAAAAAATCCGAAAAAAAGTTATCTTAAAAGTGTTCGGTATAATGTTAAAATGTTTTCCTACAACTCTAAGAGCACGTGCATCGGTGTAGTTTTAGTGCCCCAAATGCTACATCTCTCCTCTTATGGGAAGCCCCGTGAATGCTCTTACTGTCCCAAGACTCCCAACAAATGGGGATGCCCAGTATATTGGCTAGGTTCCCAAAAGGCAAAAGCAATGTGAACAACGTATTTTAATTATCAAATATTGTAGTCGAAAAATTTTGGTGGGCCATGAAAGATAGAAGAATGACTTTAGGGAACCCCATTGATGTAAGGAGTAATTGTGAAATGGGGAGGATAGATTAAATAATTAGTGGAAAATGTTGTGAAAAAGAGAGAAGATTTGGAACACCCCATGACTGGCTAGGTTGCACGGACACTCCTCCTAATCAGCGTTCCCGTGTCGGACACCCGTGTCAGACACGACACTCATCAGACACACGTCAAAACGTGTCAGACACTTGTAAAGCCGTGTCTAACTTTCATCTTTTATTTGGGCACGTGTCCGACACGTGTCCATGGTATTTTGAGCCGTGTCCATAGTATTTGGACACACCTCCAAAGGGAATCAAGTTGAATTTAAGGTAAATGGCGAGAATTGTTATATGGTTGAATTTGGTGGGGAAATAAGCTGAATTGAAGATAAATGATATTCTTTAGACTAGTAATGAAATGTCGAAATAGATTGATTATAAGTTGGTTTTTGGTTTTGGAAATGAGAATGAGTTATAATTAACGTAAGTTTTACTTTCACTTATTTAAATTTAATATTCAATAATTTTTCAAAAATAAAATCACACATATATAACTATAAAATATATATTTTATAAAATTTAAATGACGTGTCCCGTGTCCTAAATTTCATGGGATGCCGTGTCACGTGTCCGTGTCGTGTCAGTGTCCGTGTCCGTTTTAGTGCAACCTAGATGACTGCACATGCTCTAAAGAACGTTGACATAGAGTATAAGGTTCTCTTTGGTAAACTAGGGAAAAAGATGCAAGAAGCATACACAAAAATACATTTAGAGTTTTTGTACTATATATATCTATTATTATACGTACATAATGATTTATTAGTATTTCGCTTTTAAAATACCTCATTATCCACGGCGTCAACGTTGGGAGAAAAAAATCGATCAAGAAATAAATTGATCATGAAACCTCATAATCAAACCATCCATGGTCCACCTAAGCCTTCGAAAAGAGGATCAATAACTTCATTTCCCATCATCTTGAAAGTCTAGATCTAATATGGTTGTATACAGGCATACAGCCCTAAAAAAGCCTAGCTTCGAAACCAAGTTGGTCTCTTACAAAACCATTGTACAATGTATAACGGCCTTATAATTACATGTACACCTCGTTTAACAATAAATGAGACGCATAAGCTGTACAATAACACCGATTTTATTCAATAATTTGTACAAACCAAAATGTGAACTTTGAAAAAAGAATGTCTGCTGCAGTTGAAGCCTAAAGGTGCTTGTGAAGATAACGAGTAGTTTCAAAGAGTACCGGGTACATCTCCATGCACTGACAAAAACCCGCCTTCAAATTTCTCAGTGTTATTTACAACCAAAAAAAATAGAGCACGAGCAAGGGAGCCTCATCTCCGTCTTCCTTTGACAGGCTGCTTGGCCGGAGTGAGCTTCCGGAAAGATGCGTGCATAATCAGAACTGACAAAACCAAGATAAAGTTATTCTCAACTTTTTCGGCTGTGAAGGGAGGCAGGGAGCCACAAGGGCAATTTTGAAATTCATGGGTTTCAAACCTAAGTCGGGACTATCACGACTAAATGATTTTACAGGCTAAGGTAGTCATCACCTGCAGATCAAATTGCGCAAAAATCAGGAAGAGTACCTGCATAGCTGACCACAACAGTACAGAAAATGGCCGCCTGAACATTGCACCAGAACAGAATGGCTGCAACTCCTGCAGAACATAACAATCCCTTTATTAATATGGAAAATTGACGAAAACCATGACACGGTCTTGAGCCACACCTACAAGGAGGAGTCCATACTCTTACAAGAAGGTTCCACTCAAAACTGATTGGCAATAAGGGGAATAGTTCCTTGGTTTATAAATTGATCAACTCTCTTCTCTTTTACGGATGTGTGACACTCAACAACCTCTCACCTGATCGGTCGGTCTATTCCTACGTCCCCCTTGCCTTCTGAAATTGGCATTGTTTCTTTTGCTATTTACAAGTTTCATAGAATATAACAAAAATTGCGACTTTCCGTTTCTAATAGAACCAAAGACTTCCTATTTTTTTGCCTTTGAAAGTTGAAACATGACAGTATAAAGCAAAATGGCTCATTAATAAAGATAATTGTGCTTCATCTACTGTGGAGCAGCAGCGAGTTTCAACATAATTATCATTATGGGTCATTTAGAAAGTCTTTGGGTGTTCCCAAACAAAAGGGCAGAAGTTAGGACTCCATATATCTGATCCCAGACCCAACCGTAAATGGGATATAGACACTATGGTGATGTTGATACTGTTGGTATGACTTTTAAGATGTTGACACAGGTGTAGAGAAGGACGATCTCCCATAAATACCAGGATGATGATATTAAACGTCTCAAAAATCATCTCTATGATGTTTGGGACATACATAGACGTTACCAGATTCAAAGAGTAGAGTAATTAAGAAAATGCATAATAAATACAGCGTACAAGTACATGTATAATCCGTCCCATGATAGAATACATCTGTGAGGTACACGGTTGCCTACACCAGAGACTCAGAGAGCCAATGCTCCCTTTACCAGAGTGAACCTCTATGAAGACATCATTATTTTCAAATCTAATGACGTTGGAGAATCTATTGCCAATTTGCCACGTCATACCCGAAAATGATGGTTTCGAATGAGCTGTTGTAGAACTCAAATTATTTCAGAAAAGATCTATAAATTGGGCATTTATTTTCAATCTTTCATCACTCGTTGGGATAGACAGGCCATGAAAATTAATTTTACTACAGTAAACCTGTCGGAAATTGGCTTCTTTTTAGCATAAGCTTCCCTCCCATGAAAGGCCTCCAATTGTAGGAAAGGAAAAAGATTCAAGAGAATCCTAAGGGCCACGATAACGAATGGAAAAGTAGTTTGAGACAAAATAGCTGCTATTAATCAAGTCCAACATCATCTACTTTGATTTAAGTCTACCTCATTTGGATCTAACTTTTGAAAAGTTGGGGGCAAGATGACGGGCTCAAATTAAGGCTAAACAGTAATGTTATAGACTATAGAGTAATGAGACGAAAAAGCAGTACATAAGCCAATTATTAATAGGTAGCATACAAAGTTTGCGTCTTTTTTTTTCAGAATGGTGCCATTGCCTACATATTTAGCAATTGAGCGAAAACAAAACATATTTGTAAAAATAGAATCCACGTAGGATTCGGTTTCCATTGCTTAGAAAATCACAAACCTACCACTATGCATGGCAGCTCTAAACTGTGAAAGTCTTACAAATGGCAGATTTTGATGTCCAAGAACAAAAACTTGGCAGTTCTATTGTGGTTCTAACAGTGGAAAAAAAAAGATTTTTTTTTTAGACAACTGCGTAGAAAAAAAAAGCTGGATTCATAAAATTTGCCATTTCACTTGGCAGTTTGAATGTACAAAAACGCCATTGCAGATGGCATTTTAAAGGACTTCGACATACTAAGTACGGAGTACAAAGGAACAGAAAAACGAAAAATAGAACCACCACTTTGAGTGGCAGACTGCCGGTTATGCTCTTATTGGGCAAAACCATGTCAATCCCATGTTTTTCTGGAACCCGTTTTGCCAAATATACAGGCAAAAAGTACCACTTCAGAAAAAAGAGTCACATAGTGTTCACTAAATGTTTTTAAATATTGATGAAATTAATGGTTAAGGTTAAGTGTAACAAATTAGTGAACTTGCAAGAGTAACCATCTACTGGATTTCACCATACACTAAGCTTCAACATATAACACTATAGAAACGGGCTAAGGAAGATAACTTTAAAAAAACAGGGACTGAAGATGAAGCAATTAGTCAATAAGTTCAACGAATGGACCAGTGTAACATGCACAAAATTTATGTCGCAGAAAACTTACCACACTGGCCAGCGCGAATCAGAACTTGTCGACTAGAAGGATATCGCTCAAGCGCCCATTTAGCATCACAAAATCTAAAAAGCTCCCATACTGCTAAGCATGATAACAGTCCAACGAACGCAAGTGGCATCTTGTACCTAGCATCCAAGAACAGCAATCATTAGTCTATTTTGTTATTTTTGATTAAAGTATCACTAGAGGCAACAATCAAAAATGATCAACAACCATCTGTTAGACTATCCTATTACTCACCATTAGGTGTATATATATTAAATAACAAAACCTAACTAACGAAATTGTGACAAGTAACCTCAAATATAGCAACTAACTACATGAACTTAATGACAGACCAACGAGAGTGCCACAAGCCAAGCACTACGTACTAAGGCTGAAGGGGCGTGTGTCACAAACATTGGACTTTTATTGATTGGACAAGAGAGAGTAACTCGGTTGAGAAAATGTAAAAACTTAGAAAAGGGTAATCAATAAAAGTTGAAAAACACATACAAAGAGCAACTTCATAAGCAAAGAATCTCAAGCTAGCAACACAATACAATCAACACACTACCAAAATTACACCAAAAACCAGCAAAAATAGAGAGTAACACAATTGACAAAATGTAAAACTATGAAATGGGCAATCATCAAAAATCGAGAAACATATACAAAGAGCAACTTAATAAGCAAAGAGTGTCAAGGTAGCTAACAAGTAACAACATAATTCAATTAACACTATGTTGAAACTAAACCAAAATTCAGCAAAAATAAGATTAACCCACTTGACAAAATGTGAAACTAGGAAAAGGGCAATCATCAAAAGTTGAAAAACACATACAAAGAGCAAAGAATGCCATACTAGCAACCAGGGGGGCTACATAGTAGCAAGGGGTAGCACTACCCGAAAATAAAAGTTAAGATTATCGACTTCTACTACCCGAAAATATCTAAACATGAGGACTTAGCAAAGATATTAAACTACGAGAAGGAAGTTAGCTACCAAAAATTTCATTTCTAGCTCCGCCTCTACTAGCAATATGATACAATTAACACAATATCGAAATTAAAACAAAATTCAGCAAAATAAGAGTAACCCAATTGACAAAATGTAAAACTAGAAAATGGGTGAGTGCCAAAAGTTGAAGAAAACATACAAAGAGCAACTCAATAAGAAAAAATAAGAGTAACCCAATTGACATAGTGTAAAATTAAGAAATGGGCAATCATCAAAAGTTGAAAAACACATACAAAGAGCAACTCAGCAAAATTCAATCAACAGACTATCGAAATTACGACAAAATTCAGCAAATATAAGAGTAACCCAATTGACAAAATGCAAAACTAAATAAAGGGTAAGAGTCCAAAGTTGCAGAAAACTTACAAAGAACAACAAAAAATCACAAGAGACAAAACAGCATATTGTCTAGCAAATCGCTTAACATTCTCATGAACACGCATTCGAGCTTGAGTAGGAGAAGAAGGAAAAGAATAACTATCAAAACATCCTAAAAACCCAGAATTAGTCCAATTAATTGAATTCATAACACTAAAATTCTCATTATTTGAGGTAAAATCAGAGGAATTAAGCTTAGCAAAAGGGTTAAGAGTAAAAAGAGAGAGAATTGTAGCTAAGGATGAGATTAAGGACATTGTTAAGGTGTAGGAAATGGCGGTTATGGTGGTTTTGGTGGTGGTTCGGGTGGTGTTGGTGGTGGTTGGTGCGGTGGTTGTGGTTGTTGGAGTGGTGGTGGAGTGGGTTGAAGAGGTGGAGGCATGGAGGTTGTGGAGTTGGGTGGTTCGGTGGTCGAGGAGTTCGAGATAGCCTGAGTCGCGGAGCCAGGATTCGAAGTTAGGGTCGGACAGGCTTAGGGATAAGGGGTTTGGTTTGAACGACATGTTTTTTCTTGTGTATTGTGTGTGTGTGTGTGTTCTTGGTGTTAGGGTGTATGTATCTAGTTTGTTGGTAGGTGGATTGGTGGGAAATTGGGGATTGTGTGTGTGGAATCTTGTTGTTGGGTGGTTGATGTTTGTTGTTGGGGAAGATATATACTATTTCCGTCTCAGTCATTTGTTTAGGTTTTAATGCAACGTATCAGGTGACTTGGGTTGTTGACTTGATGGGTATGAATTTTGGGTTGCCGATGTTTGTTGTTGGGGAAGATATTTCCTATTTTCGTCTCAGTTATTTATTTACGTTTTATATTTATTGTGGGTCGAGATTGCGAAAAAAACTATGCGGTATTAGGTGAACTTGAGTTGTTGACTTGATGGGTATGATTGTATGAATTTCTTGTATGGTTGTGAGTAACTGAGGACTAGTATTGATTTCGGAGCGGATTTTGGAGTAAATAAATAAGAGGAGTCAGGTTTCATAATCTTGATTTTTGTAATTAGATTTGAAATGAGTCTAGCAGTCTAGGCCGTAGAATTAATAAGAATAGCAGCAAACTAGTTCAGAAGTCGAGTAATTTGTAATGGCAGTGAATCAGTGATTCAGTAATTTACGGAATGGTTCACACCCTTACAGTCGTCTTACACGCATGAGAAGAGTTCTCGACAAAGTATTCTCACACGAGAACTGTGTTCCATTGTTAGTGGCGAATCAATCAAAGTTGGTTAGTGAATTGTGAAAATTGTAAGGATTCTAAACTCGCCCCTCCGTCTAGACTCTAGATCAATAGTTTACTCATACGGAGTAATTCGCGCATAAGAAAAGAAATCATAATCACTAATTATTAAATCAACTGTCCGTCCACCTGCTAATGTAAGCGATTAGGGATGAAGTCACTGGATCAGCCTTCATCCCAATACTGTCGCACTAAATTAAGTTCATTTTACCATCCAATACTCGTGCCAAAAAGAAACCCCTTCATCTGCGCGCCAAAGAACTACAAAGTATCATATATCTTATGTGACGGTATTTCAAGAGACTAATTGTAGTTTTAGAAGCCATGAGCAGTGCATTTCATTGAAGAAGTTAAAGACAAAATGTCAGCGGTATTAACTACTGAACAAGCATATACAATTATGAACCTAGTCATCAGCAGCTGGTTGATCAGCGTCATCAGCAGCTGGTTGATCAATGTCATCAGCAGCGGGATGATCATCGTCATCAGGTGCGTCCTCCTTGGCCTTGTCCTTCCTTTCTTGCCACTTTCCCCATGCCCATTTCAAGATGATGAATCCTCCAAGAGCATATACCTGTCAAAAAGCCCGGCCGTTAATCCACATTACCAGTAAAATTATGAATACCCGGTTACTGCAACTACAATGTCTACAAATGCTGATTCAGAAGATCATCCTGAGTGAGTAGGGTCACACTACCAGAAAGACGACGACACTGATCAAATTTAGTCGCTTAAGGAATAGTCAGCTACCTTAGGTACGAGGGTTGGTAAAGTCGGTGAGTGGTGCTACTCATAATAGGGGTCTGAAACTCGTCATATCAAAATTGTCAAGCTAACGCAGCTACACAGGTCAACAACAACAACATCAGAGCCTTAATCCCAAAATGATTTGGGGTCGGCCGACATGAATCATCCTTTAGAACCATCTATGAGTGAACGCATACCTCAAAATGCGAACATATAGAAAAGAAAAAGTGAAAAACAAAAGGGGGTGAAACATAATACAAAATGCGAACATATAGAAAAGAAAAAGTGAAAAACAAAAGGGGGTGAAACATAATACAAAAGCCGGGTAAACTTATAGGTTTTAAAATCAAAGCTCGGATTTCTTTTATAAAAGCTTAGAATTTAAATGGAGAATAAAGATTAAAACGATTTTGAAAACCGAAGTAAAAATTAAGGGTCTGGAATACCTAAAAAGTGAACCAAGCTACACAGGTCACGGGCCTTTTTTTCTTTTGAAGAAAAGATAAATACAATAATACAAGACCATCCGTCATCAGCAAGTCATAAGCTAATACGGAGTATTTCTTTTACTACCATAGCAATTCATGGCAACTTACTGCAAAAATTAAAGCATAATTAACATAATTTCACAAGCTTTGAAATCTGTTTATGTTCTTGGCACGAGAACACGACAATAGATATAACAAAATACTATTAAGTTAGCTTCCTCATCACAAGACTACTGGCGGATATTCACATTTACAAGAGTTAGCATGAACATTTGCAAATCGACTATCAATTTTCATTTCATATCTAATTATCCATACCATTCAGGACCCTTCAGTCACATACAAACTCACAGAAAGGTAAAGCAATCTAGCAGATACAGGTAGGAAGAAACCCTAATACGTGCTTCTCTCAAGTCATATCAACATCATCCCAGAGCCTCGAGGGATCCCGCGAATCATAAGGTAATGAGAATTCGGATATGTCATATGTGCAGCCTTGCCCTTGTGTTAACACTTAACGATAAGAAGAGTGTGTTTGTCGAGAATTCACCATTATGAAAATTTGTCGAGAATTCACCATTAATCTCAAACGCTCAAGTATGAGACATCGCATACGCATACTTAGAAGTCGTAAAATAATCATAGACGGGATTCCCATAATTCACAACCCAAAACAATAGTCATGATCCATCTACATTAGTATAAACAGCCTTTACTAGCCCATGCTCAGCAATCATCAAAGAGCAAAGTAAAATAAAGTACATGCTCTTTGGAGTAAATTACGACGTCCACAATTGTAAACTCCTAAAAGCGATTTCATGAACAACCCTGTATGAAGTATGAGACGAAACAAACCTAGTCTCCAATCAAAATATACCTTTAAATCGTAAACTTGATAGTGTTCTTTGAAGTTAACAAATTATCCTATGAAACAATCTAACAAGTAACAAGTAATCACCCTCAACTTCCGCCGTTACTCTTCCATTATTAATATAAATTAGGTGTTACATCTAATAATTTCAATCATCTTACAAATCAGCTAATCTCATGAAAGACCAATACTTTGAAGTTTAACTTTGAGCATAGAAAAAGTAGCTTTTCACAGCCTAATACCATAATTACACCTACAATCTCATATCATAAGATTTATCTCATGGAAGACAATTTAATCACTAGTAATGCTTTCTTTCACAAAACTAAAACAACTATATGCTCATAATTTCGTCATTGTGCCTCTACCATATTCTTCTTAAGGTTTTAACCTCGAGATTCAACAATCATTAATCCTATCATATGATATCACTAACTATATCGCCCCCTAAACAATGAAAAAATCAAAACTTATAGCTAAAAGTTTCGATAGTTCTTCTATTTTACCTTATTTCATTACTACCTAGAAAATTACCACTCCCTAACTGCAAATTCTGATTCCGCCACTATTAATACATTTTCCTCAAAATCATCCAATTAACGTCACATTCACTAAACAGAATCAAATACCAACACCACAAACAAGCTTTATAGCAAAGTACACCCAAAAAGATTGAATCTTTCCAACATAATCTCCTATAAAAATAAACTTAAAAAATTGAATCTTTTCAATATTTAACTCATCCCATAATCAAAAACCTTAGTCTCAACATGGTTTGGGGTCGGCTAATATGAATTATCATCCGAATCCGTAATCATAAACCAAATTAAACTACCAACAAAAACAAAATTAATTAATCAATTAATCACCTCACCAAATTACACTAATAATCAAATACCCAAGAATACAAACAACTTAATCCACAAACTAAACACAAAAAGATTAAATCTTTCCAACATTTACTATATCATTCAATCAAAAATCAAATTAATCACCTCACCAAATTACCCTAACAATCAAATACCCAATAACACAAACAACTCAATTTCCAAAATTAACCTAAAAAAATTGAATTTTTCCAACAATCACTATATCATTCAATCAAAAACCAAATTAAACTACAAACAAAAACAAAATTAATTAATTAATTAATTAATTAATCAATTACAACAAACAAATACCCAATTACACAAACAACTTCATTCACAAACTAAACCCTAAAAGATTGAATATTTCCAACAATTACTACATCCCACAATAAAAAAACCAAATTAAACTACCAACAAAAACAAAAATAATTAATCAATTAATCACCTGCCAAAGTATGATAGGGTTAGTATCCTGTTGAACATCTTCACTCTCAAGCTTAATTGGAGGAACATCTTGTTTAATCCAAGGAAAATTAACAACATCTGGGGTTTTTTGGGCATTAATTACAGAACTTTCTTCAACAACAACAACAACATCGTTTTTCAATGATTTGTTATCATTTTCTGCCTTCTTTTCCTGCTTTTTAGTGAGGTTTTTGAACGAATTAAGTAAACATTGAGGAATTTGAGTTAAGAATACAAAAGGGTTGTTTGATGGTGGAGTTTCAGATTGTTTGGGTGATGCTTCTGCCATGTTTCTCTGCGTTCGGCTAGAGTCGTGTTCTTGTGTGATGCTCGAGTACTATGTTTTTGTCTTGTTTGAGCCTTTGAGGTGGTTCTTCCTCGGATTTTTTTTAAGGATATTATTATTGAGATTGTTTTTTTTTTTTTTTTTTTTTTTTTAGACGGGTTTTAGAATAAGACGGTTTCAGATAGTCAGATCGCGTGAAATTGACTCACGAATTTTTTTTTTTTTTTTTTTTTTACGACTATGGGACCGGTAATCGTTACCTTTGGTGTGCACCGAGGGTGACAGACTCGAAATTCAGAAGGTATAACTTCATGCCATAAACACTCCACAACACTCCACAATATTGCTTTTGGGAGGCTTGAACCATTAGACTTTATCTTTGCGGGCTGTCTCACGATTTTTACAGGTTTTTAAATTAGGAAATAAAACTCGATTGATTTGATGTGTTAACATGTTAACATAACGTGAGACATATGCGCTCTTTTGTATGCAGTAGATTATTATTATCGGAAATAGATTGATGAGTATAGTATAAATTACATACTTATTGAATTTTTTTAAGCGGACAAATCATCAGCGAAGTTAGATTAATACCGAGTATAAGATACATTGATGCATCGATATTTTTTTTTTTTTTTTTTGGGTGCTAAAGAGGGGCAGAGCCCCATACAAAAACAACAACTAAATAGCAACTAAACGGGGAGTAGCTATCCCAAGAACATCTTCCCGAAGAATCGTACGGATGCCATCTGGAGGAATGTCAGAGAAAGTAGTGGTCGGCGCAGAAGTAATTCCGGCATTAGCCATTGATGCCTCGATATATGAAAGGGGCTTTTTATTGGTGGAGCTTAATATTGGCCTTCTTCACGGCCCAAACTACTCACGTTAACTTAGAAATTGTCTTACAACTTTACAAGTCGGGTCGAGCTTTCCTCACGGCCCTAAACTCGACCCATGTATGCACCGGGTTTATGGGCTTACACTGACTCATTGAGGGCCAAGCAAAGAAAATAATCGAGGTGGGTCAATCGGTTTATTAGTAAGCCTGATCGGCTCTAATTTTGACCAAAATAATAAGAGGACTCTATAGACTTAGGGCAGAGCAAAAAATCCGATTATCCAAACTGATCTGATATTCGATCCGAATCTTATCCGAATGTTTGGATATCTGATCCGAAAGTTAAGTTTGGTTTGGATATCTGATCCGAAATCTTTGGTTTTGGTTTGGATATGATATTAGAATTAAAACATTTGGATATCCGATCCGATCCGAAACTATAGTTTTCTAGTATAATTTCGAGAAAATAAAATTTTATTTGATACAACAATTTAGTTAATGTTTAAAATATTAGAGAAATATCTAGGTGGTACTTAAATTTTATGTCGAGAACATTGGAATAAGAACACTAAAGAAAATCATCATGTAAGACTATGAATATAATCGTGTTTCAAACTTAATTTTAAAGTAAATTCTAAAGTATGGATAATCGATGGATATCCGCATCCGATCCGATTATTTTGGATACCTGAACATTGAATATCCGAAACATTTGGTTTTGGTTTGGATATTGGATATCTAACTTCAGGATTTTTAATATGGATATCCGATCCGAACTAGCACTTTGGATCAAATACCCGATCCGTACTCTGCCCTATCTATAGTCTCCTTAACCTATAGTTAACATTTTCTTATGTTTTTAAAGCAAAATCCGATAAAATGGTTTATGGTTAATACTTTCTAGATTTTGAGTCTGACAGACTGACACCCTCAAATCTCCAATAAGGACGGTTGACCTGTTATACGTGATTACAAGCTATTATGTTAGTGTACTCGGTAATTTATCCAGTTCCACTAAAAGTAGGGGTTATAGATCCCATCGTCATGTAGGGGCTATAGCCTCAGCGGTATGTGTAACTGGATTTTAGACACAGGAGCTTCCAATCATGTGACAGGAACTTTGTCATGTTTGGAAGACACTAAAAATATAAGTGGTCGTCCTGTGTGTTTACCGAATGGACAGGAAGTTCTCGCTACAATGACCGGATCGGTTTATATTAATGAATCTCTTATTCTAAATAATGTTCTTTATATTCCGAGTTTGAAATGCAATTTGATATCTATCTCGCACCTCACATCCGACACTAACCTTTGCTTTGAATTTGCTAAATCCTCTTGTCTTATTCAGGACCGTTCCTTGAGGACGGCGATTGGAGCTGGTGAGTTACGGGATGGACTGTTTTGGATTAGCGCGGGGACTAGGATTTCGGTTGTACATCACGTGTCGCAGCATGGTAGCTTCGATATTTGGCACCGGCGTCTTGGTCATCCGTCAGAGAAAGTCGTGAAGAGTATTCCTTCTCTTAGTAGTTTACATTCCAATAAGGATTCAATTTGTGATATTTGTCATTATGCCAAACAACATCGTCATAGTTTTTCTTCTAATAATAAGCGTGCTTCGGATTTGTTTGAATTGATTCATTGTGATTTATGGGGGTCCTATCGTGTTCCATCGTCATGTGGTGCCCGATATTTTTTTACCATCGTTGATGACTATTCCCGAGCCACATGGGTTTATTTACTTATTGATAAAACGGAAGTGACTGACATGTTTATGAGTTTTATTAATATGGTTGCAAATCAATATTCAAAAACCATCAAAACTGTCCGTAGTGACAATGGGACGGAATTAAATTGTATGGCCGGATATTTTTTCTCTCATGGGATTAAATTTGAGACCTCTTGCGCCGGCACGCCTCAACAAAATGGGCGTGTCGAACGTAAACATAGACATATTTTGAATGTGGCACGTGCCCTTCGCTTTCAAGGTAATCTTCCCACGTCGTTCTGGGGTGAATGTGTTCTATCTGCCGCCTACTTAATAAACCGAACTCCGTCCCTATTATTAAATGGCAAAACTCCATTCGAATTCTTATTTGGGGAGCCACCATCGTACATGAATTTACGTGTTTTTGGTTGCTTGTGTTTCGGTCATAACCAAAATACTAAGGGTGGCAAATTTGCTACAAGAGGGCGTAAGTGTATTTTTGTTGGTTATCCGTCGAATAAGAAAGGGTGGAAACTTTATGATCTCGAAACCAAGTCCTTCTTTGTCTCTCGTGATGTTGTTTTTCATGAAAATGAATTTTCTTATGCTGCTACTGAGGCCGTGAGTACCGTTCCTCCTACTCCTGATTCTATTTTGACAGAGGATCCTTTTAATGGGTCAAATGAGCTTGATATGGGCTCTTCCACGGACAGTGGCTCTGCTACTGATACTTCTCCCGCTATTGCTACTACTGATCAGTCAGGCCAGGTAGGCCGCGCTGCTCCTGATGCAACGACAGGGGCTTCATCTTCCTCTGCTGACACTACCAAGGCAGGTGCTCCTATGATGGGTGAAGGGAAACGGGTTCGGTTCTCTAGCTCTAGGCTCCGCGGGTACGTTCTTGACACCACCACCGACAGTCCATCCCCTAGTCCACCGAGCTCCCCAACGTCGCCCTCAGGTACGTCGTTCAATTTAGCAAATTATATTAATTGCAATTTATTCTCGGAAAGGCATCGCTTGTTTTTGGCTGCCATTACCAGGGGCATTGAACCACCGACATTTAAAGAGGCTATCCGTGACAATGAATGGTGCGATGCTATGAAATTGGAAATTGCCGCTCTTGAAAGAAATGAAACATGGGAGCTAGTCGATCTTCCACCTGACAAAAAGGCTCTTGGATGCCGTTGGATTTATAAAATCAAATTCAAATCTGATGGGTCCATAGAGCGCTATAAAGCCCGTCTAGTTGCCTTTGGAAATCATCAAGTGGAGGGCCTCGATTATGGTGAGACTTTCGCTCCTGTTGTTAAGATGGTCACGGTTCGTACCTTTCTCGCTGTGGCCGCAATTAATAAGTGGGAGCTCCATCAAATGGATGTCCATAACGCCTTCTTACACGGCGACTTGGATGAAGAAGTGTACATGAAAATTCCTCCAGGTTTCAGTCGTGGCAAAGAAGGTAAGGTTTGTCGGTTAAAGAAATCATTATATGGTCTTCGCCAAGCCCCTCGCTGTTGGTTTGCTAAGCTCACAGCTGCTCTCAAAGACTAAGGCTTCGCCCAGTCACATTCGGACTACTCTCTATTTTCCTATTCGCATGACGAGGTTAAACTTTTTATTCTTATATATGTTGATGACCTCGTTATTGCGGGAAATGACTCTTCCGCAGTTGCCAAATTCAAGTCTTACATGGGACGGTGTTTTCATATGAAGGATTTAGGTCCACTTAAATATTTTTTGGGCTTAGAAATTTCTCGGAGTTCGGCGGGTATTTATGTTAGTCAACGAAAGTATGCCCTAGACATTATTTCTGAAACCGGGTTATTGGGTTGCAAACCGGTCCAAACACCTATTGAACAGAATCATAAGCTAGGCGAGTCTACCAGTCCGTTGCTTCACAATATTGAGCCTTATAGGCGTCTTGTTGGGCGTCTAGTTTATCTTGCAGTGACTCGTCCTGACTTATCGTATGCCGTTCACATTTTGTCACGTTTTCTTCATCAGCCCCGTGAAGACCACATGACCGCAGCTCTCCGGGTTGTTAAGTACCTCAAAGGCAGCCCCGGTCAAGGTGTTTTGCTACGGAGTGACAGTGATTTGACCATCTCTGGTTGGTGCGATAGCGACTATGGTGGTTGCCCTACGTCTAGGAGGTCTGTAACCGGCTGGTTTATTTTTCTGGGCGGATCTCCGGTTTCATGGAAGACCAAAAAACAGACGACGGTCTCCTTGTCCTCGGCTGAAGCGGAGTATCGCTCCATGGCCAACCTTGTTTGTGAGTTAAAGTGGCTACAAGGTCTTCTTCGATATTTTGATATACGAATTTCCGCACCTATGAAAGTATTTTCCGATAGCAAGTCCGCCATTGATCTTGCTCATAATCCCGTGTACCATGAGCGTACCAAACATATTGAAATAGATTGCCATTTTATTCGGGATGCGATTATAGACCGCTTGATCACCACAGCCCATGTTTCTACGTCGTCTCAGCTAGCCGACATGTTTACTAAAGCCTTGGGTGCCCAACAATTTCAAACTCTTCTTCGCAAGCTAGGCGTTCTCGACCTTCACTCTCCAGCTAGGGATGTCAATTTCACCCGCATCCATCAAAACCCGATCCACCCGATCCTAAAAGATGGATGAAAACCCGACTTAAATGGATGATGGATGGATGACGGATGAAATGGATGATGGATGACGGATGGGTTGGATGAAGAAATTCCACCCGCTATCCACCCGACATCCATCCATCACCCGATTTTATTACTTTTTATTTAAATTTTTTTACATATAACACATTATTAAGATATAAAATATTTAAATTTTCATATTTATCTACTCTCAATATAGATATTTTGTGAACTTACCAACTAGAAAGTTAAACTAAGTAATTATCTAACTTCATTTTTGTAGAGAAAAAAAATCATTATTTTTTCTAAACTTGAAATATAAATATACACAACACCCGTTTATCACCCGATCCACCCGTTTCATCCACGGATGATGGATGGATGGATGACGGATGATATGTTTCATGGATGACGGACGGGTTGGATGAGATTTTAAAAGAACGGATGGATGACGGATAAGGCTTCACCCGACCCGAACCCGATCCATTGACATCCCTATCTCCAGCTTGAGGGGGGGGGGGGGTATTAGGAGGATATTCCTTATTCCATATTATTATTATCTTGTTATTAGCTATTATTATCTTTCCATATAATTAGCATATTGTTAGAGATACGATATCTTTGTATTGCTATTTAAGCCATGTAAAGGCTCTCAATAATATTCACAATTCACCTTCTATCACGTTTAACAGATTCTTAACTGAGAGAATCTTACACTTCTTAGGGCGAGCAAAAAAGACGAAAGGCGGATGGTCATTAGAATCCTCCTGAGCTGAAGAGCAAATTAAAGAAACAATTTTATTCACCAAAGTGACAGGGACGCTTGAATCATTAACAACACCCCAAATTGCACAAAATGTTGATCTCCTCTAAACTTGCCGTCATTGCTGTGATCTTACTAATTGCATCAGGTTCCTTAAATTGTTTTACTTGCATTATATTGTCCTCGTTTACGTTTTCAATAATCTTAATATGAGTCAATTTAAATTTAACATTTTTACATTACATTTGTATTTATATTAGATTGATCGTTGGTAAAAAGGGCATGAAATAATACTCGATTATATATAACAATAATTTTGACAAAGTCTCTGTTACGAAATATTTTCCTAATGTCGCAAAGTAGTAATATAAGTATACAATCTGAATCAGATATGTAGAAGTCAATCAGCTTAGTTTTTTTTAATATTGAAGGAATCTGTAAATCCTCAAACATACGTGATAACTTGCATGTCATGCATATAAGATTAGTTTTGTAATCTTAACTTTTTTTATTTATTTTTTTTCTCTCATGACCTTAGCTATGCCAACATATGGAAGCAGCATATTCGCAAAAGAAGTAATGGAGGCGGAAATAGAAGCACTCTCACTCAAGGAAATTCCTAAGATTGACTAAAATAAGCTTATTAACAATTATAACACCTTATTAAAAGGTGATTTCGACGGTGGTTATTGGCCTTATTGCTATAGGGACGGTAACCATCTTCTCTGCGATGAGTGCAACAAGTGTTATAGTACCATATGTGAGAAAGCCGCAAGTACTAAGACCCTGTTATTTTGGACTTAAAGTCACTTAACTTAAGTTCACTTCAGATCCTATAAGTTCGATTCGATTCGATCCTATAAGTTGATTCGATTCGAGATCCTATAAGTTCGATTCGATCCTATAAGTTCGATTCGATTCGATTCGATCCTATAAGTTCAGATCTTATAAATTCAGTTTAGAAAAGTAATATACGGAGTATTATTTTTAAAAACTGACGAAAAAACATTTGACGTTATTAATTATTCGATACATATATACATTATTATTTTCAAAACAAAATTATCACTTTTCTCATTATTTTTTATCGTAATGTAACCGTGCTATAATGTATGAACAAACCAATGTATATAAAGCGCAAAAATGTTATTATTTTACCTTATGTTTTAGACTATATTTTCTTATCAGTGTTCTCTCTTGGCTGCCCACTAATTTCATGTAAAATTTTTGTTTAATCTCACTAAAAGTTTGCGTTTTTTTTATAATAATAATAATAATAATAATAATAATAATAATATTAATAATAATAATAATAATCAAAAGTTGCGGTTTATAAGAAAAACAAAATAATAATAATAAAAATAACAACAAGAACAAGAACAAGACCAAGACCAAGACCAAGACCAAGACCAATAATAATAATAATAATAATAATAATAGTAAAAAAAATAGTAATAATAATAATATTTAAGTTAAACTAATTTAAGTTAATTTAAAATCGGATTCTATAAGTTCAGTTCAGATCCTATAAGTTCAGTTCAGTTAAGTTCAGATATTATAAGTTCAGTTCAGATCCAATAAGTTCGATTCGATTCGATCCTATAAGTTCGATTCGATTCGATCCTATAAGTTCGATTCGATCCTATAAGTTCGATTCGATTCGATTCGATCCTATAAGTTCGATTCGATTCGATCATATCCGTTTCAGTTCAAAAGAACAGGGCCTAACTTATGTATTTGTGGCGGTTATAAATCCCACAGTTCCAAGTCCCACAGTTCCAAGTGAATTTTATACATTTATTCAATATATATGAGGCGTTTTTTAATTAAACGTATTAAATTCACTTGCACGGAGTAAGGTCATCTCCTTTAATTTAATGGAGATAATTTCATTTTGTTTTGGTTTGACTTATGTATTTGTGGCGGTTATAAATCTCAATGGAGATAATTTCATTTTGTTTTGGTTTGAAAATGGCAAGCGAATTGTTTAACCTCAATAAATACACCTCTGTCCCGGTTATTTGTAACTATTCTGTTTTAAAGTGTTTCGTTCATCTGTCTACCTTTTTATATAAAAGAAATTTTTTAAAATGCGTAATTTAATCATACACCAATTAAGGTCCACTTATCATCCACTATTCACAACCACAAATAACTGGCATAAAGGGAACCGTACACATGGACGCACAGTCGCACACTAAGAGCATCCGCAAAGGTGGAAAAATAGCTCCCCATATACACCATCTCTCCTCATATGGGGAGCCTCACTAAGAGCATCCGCAACAATGGGGCTCCTCATATTTTCTCTTTCCTTCTCTTATTCGTCCACCTCATTTTCCACTAACTTTTTCATTTACCCTCCCCATTTCATAATTACATTTATGCAATAATGAAGCTCCCCAATTCACACACAAACATTTGGGAACCTCCCCAAAAGTAACACAAATCGTCTTGCTTTTTTTTTGGGGACCTTCCCTAAAAACAGTGGAGCCTCAAATAATGGGGAGGTTGGTGCAACAATGAGGATGTCCATATGAGGAGAGAAGGTGCATATGGGGAGCTATTTTCCCACCTTTGCGGATGCTCTAATGCACTAACCTTCCCATAATTTGAGGCTCCACCATTATTAGAGAAGCTTCCCAACAAAAAGTAAGGGTAAGTTGTGTTTCTTTTGGGGAGGTTCCCAAAATTTTATGTGTAAATGGGGAACCTCATTATTGCATAAATGTTGTTATAAATTGGGGAGGGTAGATGAGAAAATTAGTGGGAAATGAGGTGGACGAATAAGAAAAAGAGAGATAAAATATGAGGAGCCCCATTGTTGCGGATGCTCTTAGTCCTTATAATCTATAAGGTCCTCTAGTGAGACTACAAAACTGAGTATATCGGTTAAATAGTTCATAATCCCTTAATTCGGTTAATTTATTTTCAATAAGCTAGATGAACAACCAAGCGCCCATGGCCTAATGGATAAGGCGCTTGACTTCTAATCAAGCGATTGTGGGTTCGAGTCCCACTGGGCGTGCATTTTATATTTTTGATGAAAATATGTTTTTTTCTGGATTAATTTCTTTTTCCTGGGACATGTAAAAAAAAAAGATACTTTTATCGATGGGACGTACTCAGTTTTTGCTAGTTGTATGTGAACTATCGTAAAAAAGGTACATATGTTATTGAGGAAAGATTGTTAAACATCGTTTAATTGTTAAGTTTGTTTATTAGCTTGTATGCGGAACTTATGCACGCAATTTCTCATAGCTAGTTATTTGAAATGTAACGGGTATGTCATATGTGAGGAGTTTGTCCTTTCTTAAGACGGGTATATAAATTAAAAAAAAAAAGTTATATAGCATCATATGTTAATAGATGAGATAATTTTTTTGGATAATTTTAAGGGTTTTTCATTTATCTGTTTTTATGATATTTAAGTTTACGATAAGTTTTCCTTAAGAACAAGTTAAGTTCATATTTCTCACATCCAGTGGTGGAGCTAGAAATGACTAGTTGGGGACGCTTGCCCCATTTGGGGAATAAAATTTCAAAGATTTTAATTAAGAATTTTCAATTTTTTTCGAGTTCTCCTTATACCATTGCATGTTCGCTTCCCGCTTCCCAGCTGAAGCCGAGTTTATTTCCTGGCTCCGTCACTGCTGACAACCCTCCTTTTATTCTTACGATATTTAAATCGGTTGGAAAATAGTCTTAATTTATGACGATGTTTATAATAAACTATGTGTCTAATGGGTATAGGTTAGAAAAATCCTAAATTTAAAACTAATATGTCCATCGTAAATCAGGATTGTCATAAAATGTACACAAAATCTCACTTTAAACGGAAACTATCCGTCTAAAGTTATAGATGGGTCAAATATATCACTATTTTTATAATAAGACAATCAACAAATGGGGTGGGGTGGATAATGAGACTAATGCATGTTCTTTTGGACTGAAACTTATCTGATCTGAATTGAACTGAACTTATAGGATCTCGAATCAATTTATAGGATCTCGAATCGAATCAACTTATAGGATCTCGAATCAACTTATAAGATCTCGAATCGAATCAACTTATAGGATCGAACCGAATCAATCAACTTATAGAATCTGAATCGAATCAACTTATAGAATCTGAATCGAATCGAATCAAACTTATAGGATCTGAAGTGAACTTATATTAAATGACTTTAAGTCCAAAAGAAAAGGGCATAATTGTAAAATAAAATATGCAACGTGGAGAGAAGATAAACCACCGTCCAGGATAAATGCAATATAGGCTACAACTCTACAAGTGCCGACATCCACGCGCCTCACTCGCCGGGTCACTCGTTAAACATATGGGACCCAACTTGTCAAAGTCAGGGACCAAAAGTAATTGTCAAAACGCGGCGTTTCATTATCATGGAATAGTGTCTCAATGTCCACGTGATTTCTGACATGTGTCTTATTTCAGTTGGTGTGGACCTCACTCACTTAGTCGTACACTTTGTTTTTGTCGTTGATGAAAGAGAAAGGATTCAAGCTTCTACCTTTCAATTCTGTTTAGTTCAGATCTATCCGTTAATTCGATTATTCTTTTAATTTAATTTTCTTTAAGTTTAATTTTAAATTTTAAAGTTGTTTTAACTACCTCTTATAATAAAGAGGGTAAATATTAAATAGATATATTTTGATCTAAATTCAAACTAAACAGTAATAGGCATATTCAAATGACTATAAAAGGATCAATATAATATACGAAGTAATTAAATTTCATTTGAAAATATATTTGTACGATCTGGTATAATACTTTCTTTTGTGTATGCCATTTGGTTTAATTTGGATTCAACATGGGTAAGATTACTCGAAATATAAATTTTTTCTTCTTCTTATGATTAACATTGTTGTTCGATTATTCTTTCAATTTAATTTTCTGTAAGTTTAATTTTAAATTTTAAAATTGTTTTAACTACCTCTTATAATAAAGAGAATAAATATTAAATAGATATATTTTGATCTAAATTCAAACTAAACAGTAATAGGCATATACAAATGACTACAAATGACTATAAAAGGATCAAATATAATATACGAAGTAATCAAATTTCATTTGAAAATAAATTTGTACGATCTGGTATAATATTTTCTTTTGTGTATGCCATTTGGTTTAATTTGGATTCAACATGGGTAAGATTACTCGAAATGTAAAATTTTTATTCTTCTTATAATTTAACATTGTTGCATACTTGCATTCCAAGAACTTGAATCTAAATCTTCTACTCAAGGTAGGAGAAAGGACTTGAACCTACACCTTCTAATTAGGTTAGAAGAGTCACTCATTAGTTATTAAAGTGCACAGGGATATAGTTCGATCTTACAACTATTCCTTTTTAAGACGGAATATATTCGTCTTAAAGTTAAACGAATTAAATATTGATCCAGTTTTTTTAACTTAATTTCAAGTCATTTCACTTCAGTTTAGCCTTCAACTTTACTTCAGCTTTATTCAGTTCAGTTCAGCTCAATTCTTAGCAAATTCGCTGATCTTACTCCAGCTCTTTTAATTTAGTTCAGGTCTATTACATTTAATACAACACAATTCAGCTTTTTTCAGCTGAAAATAAAAGGACAATAAGAAAAATGAGATTTTCAGCTCCTATCAATATAAGTGGATTTAATATTTATCTAGTACTCCCTCCTATTCTATATATTCTTCCCTATTTCCTAAAACGGATTATTCAGGTTTTCTTCCCCTTTCTTATTTTGGAAACTTTTACTCTTATTTTATTCATTTCTCTCTCCTATCACCAACCCCACCCAACACTTTTACTCATATTTAATTACTTTTCTTAAAGTTTTAGCCCCACCATTCCTTATTTAACTCATAATTATTCATCCCTCTTTCCAAACATCAAACCCCACCCAACTTTTTACTCTTATTTTATTACTCTCCTTAATTCCCGTGCCCATAAACAAAGGGAAGAATACATAGAATTGGAGGGAGTATAAAATTTTAAATAAATACATCCGTCTTAAAAGAGAATCTACGCTAATCTTAAATTGGATCCAAAATTATTGGTTAGACAAGTACACAAACCTGCACAAAGTGGGAAATGACGAAATGTTCAACGGTAGTCATACATAAAGTCCCTAGGTCCCACAACAATAGCGGCGTCTCGCCGACTATTTGTGTATCAATCTCCATTCACACGTGTTTGTCTCCGTAGATGCACCGTACATTAACACACTTACCGTGTACAACTTCCTGCTCACATTCCATGATACGTGTAACGTCTACATCTAACTAACTAATTATGCTAATGTCTTGCTTGTTTGCTAATTTTTATTATATTTATCTTAAAACTAAAACGGATTAAATATATTAAACACGATAAATGTAAAATGTCTAGAATATAACAAGATTGTTGTCATATTTATATAAGTGGGAGTCAAGCTAAAGATGATCACTTCCGTTTTAGCTGTGAATTTGTGAATTTTATTTTGAGGTTTAAGTTGTTGATATAAAAATAATTTCACTAATTTATTTAAATATTTACGTTTGATTAAAATAGTAAGATTATATTTAAAATTTCACGTTAATTTTTGTTTAGATGTTACACTCGCATTTATTATGTTAAATATCATCACTAGTTCACATAAAATTCCACAATATTATACTTTATGTTATCAAAATGGGAAATTTTCTTATTATATTTAGGTCAAAAAAATAAAAAATGACTGTATAATATTATGAGTATTTACAAATAAAAATAAATATAATCTATAGTGTATCTTTGAATATAATTCAAATAAAGTAAATGAGTTACATTATCATCATCGATCTCATATAAATATATAATGATATTAGAGTCGAGGGTCTTGAAATTCGGTAGAGAAACATAAAAATTATCTATTCAAAACCGCAAAAATTATGTGGAACATAAAATGTGTGTGTAAATTTAATTTAATCTTGACACACAAAAACGATTTTTTTTTGCTAAGCATGGTTAGTATTTCGGGTTATAAACTAATTATAGGATAATATTCCAATTTAAGTGGATTATTTACCTTCCAAAAAAGCACAAATTTGGGAAATGTAAAAGACATAACATAACAGGATGAAGTAATTATGGATCAAGGGATCAAGCTATAAATGTGTTTTACTAAGTGAGTGTTTGAAAATTCTTAACGCGTTTGTCTTAATTTCAAAACTACTCGTACCAAATACGTAGAATGTATTTGGTACGAATGTACGGTGTTAAATACTCCCTTCATCTCGCATGATAAAGTTCATAGTTTATAATTAAGTACATTATGGGAGCGGAAATGATAGTGTGATCGTCTATGATCGACCTTATTGTGAGACGCAACGAATATGGCACAATTCAATTGATCTAAGAGCGAGTCTACTTGCTTAATTCGCTCTTAACAAACGTGTAAAAATGAAATGAATGGATGAAGAAGTTATGAACTCGGTTAGAAATGAAAATTTCACTATTATTTACAAAGTTAATTAATTCTAACAACATGAAAATTATCCAATTTCAAATTACTTCACCTATTTTAGGCTTTTCATCTTTTTTTTTTTTTTTTCCTTTTTTTGTTCCTAAAAACAAAATGTCAAGTTTCTTAATAAGGGAAAAATATTAACTTGCCCTCTAAAAAAGGAAAAAGAGAGAGGTGTTGGATAAAGTGTGATTCATCTAAAAACCGATAGATGTTGCTTACGACTGTCTTAACTTAACCTTTTACAACCGCCTTCATTTTAATCGGTTATATGAACCGTCTGAACTTAAAACGTTCTTAAACGAGAATCGGTGCATCTCAAGACCTCAAGCAACCTCCTGAGGTGGGGCCAAGTTAAGATCAAGATCAAGATCAAGGGTCAACCCACTTTCACCTTGACCATCATCAAGGGTTGAGATTCCATCTTGACCCTGGCCCACCACACCGTTTCCACACCTAAACGCCTTCCTAATCTCCCTAACTCTCTCCGCTAACGCCCCGCACATAACAAAATGACGCTGGGACCCACTCACAGGATAGCTATTCATCTCACGCGCGGGTCCGGAGAAAAGGGTGAGCTCAAGGGGAGGTGGCGCGTCAACGCACGCGCCAAATGAGTCAGCGGTGGCGCTATCCTGACTAGTTGGGTTCGGAGCAGGCTGATCCGGATACGTGAAATTGGTCTTGGCCTTACACCCACGGAAGTCACGCGCGGCTTTATCATACGCACGCGCGGCTTCTTCGGCCGTATCGAATGTTCCAAGCCATACACGGGTTTTCCTGGTCGGGTCGCGTATTTCGGCTGCGTAGCGTCCCCACGGACGCTTCCGGACTCCCCGAAATCGGATCTCGTTAATAACCTCCGCTTTGTTCATGGGTGGTTGTTGTTGTTCCTTGGAGTTAGGAGCCATATATTTATTTATGGATTATGGATTATGGATTATGGATTATTATTAGTTGTAGAATTTATAATAATAAAAAGAGGGAATATAATGAGAGTGAGAAATGTGGGAAGAAAGTGAGGCAAAGAAAGGGGAATATATAGTGAGGAGAGGAAGAATGAAAAACGGGTGACTTGTGGATTGTTGCATGCATGAGTTGACGCTCTTCTGAGGCGAGTGACGGTGTATATTCATGGTTGGATTTTAATGAGCACAAATAAATTGGCTAAAGCACGTATTCTCCTATACTCCCTCCATTCAACTCCACTTTGCAAGTTTACTTTATCACGTTTGCCAACGCAGCTTTTACGCGATAAATATCATTAGCTGCGTATTTGCAAAAATTATAAAAGTTATATATTTTTAATGTACTCTTAAAGACGAATCAAATAAGATCCCATATGAATATATTTTTACATATGTATAGAGAGAAAATTGAAGTTGAATGTCCGCTTGTGAATAGTGCGTAAAAGAGAAACTTGCAAAATGGAATTGAATGGAGGGAGTATAAGTTTAAAAACTGACTAAAAAAGTCACTTATTTTGGAGTTTTAAATCAATTTTAGGTTAAAATGTAACTTAAAAGAGTAATAATAAAAAAAAATCAAAGGGAGTAACTTTAGAAAATTGGATTTTTAAAGGGAGTTATTTCTAATTTACTCTAAAATATATTCAAACTTTAATTTAATGAGAGGATAGTTTGGAATTTTAGATCGTGAATAAATTAATTTCATGCATCCGTTATATAGACTTAATTTAGTTTTATGGGTTGCTTAGAGGTTTTGTGACCCTGTTTATAGGTGAAACGAATACGAATCTAGCAAAAATTGATTTGTCTAAAAGGTTTATATTTGAAAGTCCTTTATTTGATCATTTTCCGTATTGTACCAAAAAAAACATGCAAGCAAAAAATTGTCGTGTGTAAAAATGACTAGATAAGTATAATCGTCTTTCGATTAAATTAGGTTAAATAGTACTCCAATTAGACGAAGGAGATCTACTTTTGTTAGTTTTTTTTTTATATATTCTGCTCCTGTCACATCTTCTCTTAATCCGCCTTGATATAAAACGATACTCGTAAATTTCATTTTGAAGAGAAATATAGTGATGAAAGAACATAAAAATAAGTGAACCAAATGGAAGAGACAATTAAGTATGTCAATTGTGAAGCTATGAGATGCCGGTGTGGCGCAGCCCAACATAATGAAGACCCACCGCAAATACAATGACATAATAAAGGAGCAAATGTCATTACGTAATATAAGGTGGTACCATCAAATGCTAATTTTAGTCGGCCATTTATTTCCTTGCTCGGCGGTGAATTATATGTGTGTCGTCAATCGCCATCCCCAAATTTAATGGAATCAATAAATGTATATCGTATATACTCAATATTATATACTTCAACTGTTTTAGTAAATAGTTTATATTTACTTTATTTTGTGACGGAAAAATAAAGCAAATTATAAATTATTATCCATTTGTTGGTTTCTAGTTTGATTTTACGTGGCAGTATAGTAATCCAACATCCGCCATTATTTAATGTTTAAAAATGGCTACTCGATATTTTGGTGGTTATAAAAATACAAGGATTCTTAGTTATTTTGATTGTTAAAATTAACATTTTTTCAATTAATAGAATTGATTGTTAGACCGACAATAGTTAAAAATAAGCTCCAACGAACTCTTAACTCAAGAAGTCTATTTAAGCTAACAATTGACTTAAAATAAACATAAATTTGAGCAAATTTTAACCGAATTAATTTTAAAAACTCGTCAGCTCAGCTCAATTCGTCTTTGGCACACTCCAGACACAATGACAAAGCCAGGATTTAAATTTAGAGGGGATGACAAATTTTAGGGGGGCGAAGTAATAATAATAATAATACAAGGTACATTTGAAAAAATATCAAAATTTTGATTAAAAATTCCAAAATATTAATCTGTTAGAGGGAACGAGCGCCTCTACTAGCCCTTCCCAGCTCCACCAATACCTAGACGTATCATTAGGCGGCTACTTGAAAAATAGTTGGCAAATGATGTGATAATGTATTTAAATTGGAAGAATACACGTACAAGTGACAGTTCGAGGAATGAATGAATGAATGAATAATAATTTAGAAAACAAAGTAAGGAGACAAGTGTAGTTGCAAAACGAAGGTGCAATCACGTGTCATGTGCACACGTTATTCCTCATTTTCTAGGCATTACATTAACCGCCGCTTTTATTTACTTTTCCGTTGGAGCGTCCTTCCCTACATTGCGGCATCTTTTATACTATACGGATTACGAGTATGGATAAGTACAATACGTGTATTATACATCTGCTGTATTATCACCAATTTTACAGTTTTTGAGCATTATAATAAATTTTTTGAGTTTTATTTTAAAATTTATGAGATTACTATAAAAAATTTTATTTTATTCATTTTAAACATTTTCTTAATAAAACTCAAAAACATTACATACAAATTTAGTAAAATTTGAGTTTTAATGAAAAAAAAAATTAAAATATAACTTATAAATTTTAATAAGCTCAAAAAAAAAATAATCATATGTTCAAAAACAAATAAAGTTTGAGGTAATAAGCTCAAAAATATACATATATGCTCAAAAGCAAAAAAGTTAGAGATAATACATCTAATATATGTTCTTTTTTCTCGGATAAGTATCAAGATGGACAATAACGTACAATTTGTAAAGTTACTCTTTTGGTATATTATTAAGGCGTGCTGGTGACAGGGCAGGTGGGTTGGGGTTGGGTTTGGGTTTGGCGACGTGAGTAGACAAACCGAATGGGCAGTTTTGGGGTAGAGGCAGCAGGTGTCGCGGGTTGGTTTGTGGTGGGGTTGATTATTTCTTTATTATTCAGACCCATTTCACATTCACCTTAGACTTTATACTATCCGTCTGACTCACCTCAGACTGTACTTTTTCACTTTACTCCTTTTCACAAAAAGAAAATGACACATTTGATTAACTCATTGTTTAATTTCCTTTTACGGTGGGATCAAAACTCAACCAAAGTCTTAAGTTGAGTCTTGGATTTCCAAAACTCAACTTAAGATTTTGCCAAACTAGCGTAGATTATTGGTAGTCTTGAGCGAGTCTTGTCTTGAGACTTACGAAAGTCTTCTCTCAAGACTACTAATAATCTTACCCTAAGGTATTTAGTTTGTGCTACTTGAGCTCTGTAGAGCTCTCTTGACAAGTTTGAGCTCATACTTAAAGTCGATCCTCTCATATGTTGTTATTCCGTATTAGTTTTTACTCCTTCATCTCAAAATTATTCACCCCATACTCTAATCCTTTCTACTTTGCCGTGTTCTTGAATTTAAGGCTTTTATTTTTTAAAACTAAGATTTTGGATTTGGGGTAAGTTAATCATAACTTTAAAGACTAAAGAGAAACCCTGCCTTAGCTTCATTTAGGCATGTACCTAAGTTTTTTATTTGGGTACATTACCTACTTATGTAAAGTAAGGTATTTGCATTTGATTATTACATCAATTTACTCAAAAAATAGAATACCCAAAAGAGTCGCTACGTTCGTATACATGAGCTAGATAGGTGGTGTCAATAAAATAAACTTACGTTGATTTTTAAAAACTATTTTAGAGGAATTGTATTATTCATATACGTTTATAATATCATAACTTTTCTAACAACCCGCGCAAATTGCGTAGATTTTATGCTATTTTTCATTATAAAAGAAATAGAGTATAAAATTTTCATGTATTTTGGTTAACATTTTTTAAATATTAATCATTACATCAATGATCATAAAAACATACCCGTGCAAACTGCACGGGCTGAAAACTATTTTTTTGTACTCCCTCCAATTTCCTATTATCTTCGCTCTTTCCTTTTTCACACAAGTTTGATTATCTTCCCTCTTTCCTTTTTTTTGGTAAGTTTCATTCATTTTTTATTAATTTCTCTCCCCTAAAAAATCAACAACTCTCATTACTTTATCTATTCTTTATTCATCATTCATTTTTTATTATATTCTCTCACATATAAATTTTACAACTTATAATACTTTATTCTTTCTTTCTTCCCCTTTCTTAATTTTTGTGGCCAAAAGAAAGAGGAAGATATAAGGAAATAGGAGGGAGTATTTGTTAAATTCCGCGCATGAGTTTGTTATATGACTATATCCCGCGCACTTTGTCCCCAATATTCCCTAACTACCCCATTTGAAATGAATGAAGATGGCACTAGCGACTTAGTGAGCACCAAGCCTGACAACGTCTGCACTCTTTCTACTTGAACCGTTTTTCAGACATAATATGTCGATTCCTTGCTAGCTATCATCGACATTAACCAGCGACTCAAGGACTCCACGCTTCTATCAATGGAGGAATAACCGAGTAAAGAAAGGTGAAACATAAGACACGGTTTTAACTTTTACCCTCTATTAACAACAACCAGACTGTACTGTTTTTAACTTTCACATGAGCTTGAAGGGTTCATCCTGAATACTTCACAGTTTTGATTTTTGAATTTTGATTCGTTTTTCTAAATCTCCCTTCATTTAAAAAAAAATTATGTAGGCAAAAAAACAGAAATAATCATGTATTGAAGTAATATACCGTCTTTTTTTGCAAAAAGGAGTAATATACTGTCACACAAGGTAGTTATGCGTTTCTCGTGTATTCACATTTTATCATAAACATGCCATATACTTCACTCATATAGAACAAAAACAATACGGAGTAGGTTGCTTGCGAGCCCGATCGAGTAGCATAGCATACAGAGACAGAAACTTTGATACAATGCCAGAAAACAGCGAATGCTGGCAAAAGAATTTAAAACCTACTTCGTAGTTCGTACATGTTAAGAGTCCGTCCATGTTACTTCGACACTTCATAGGAGCTCACATATGATGTACCCATGTCTCATACTCGACCCTAGGACATTGACACGACACTCTTACACTTCAATTTAGACAAAAAATTGTCTATCTTTCATATGGGTCGGTCTCATTAATTATAATCTTATCATGAGTCCCTCTCATACGAGAATGTGTGAATGTACACAATAGGATAGTAAAAGCTTGCATGTCTCATTAATTTTATCATAAACCCAGAAGCCTTCAAAACTTGAACTAAAACTTCATACAATTTATATACTACGGCATCTCATATGAGCTCATGCATGAGCTACCCATGTCGGATTCTCGACCCTTGGACATTGGTAAGACAATTCATTTAAGTCCTACACTTGGGTACGGACCTGTCTGTGTCCGACCCTTTGAA
This sequence comes from Silene latifolia, assembly GCF_048544455.1. Taxonomy (NCBI): domain Eukaryota; kingdom Viridiplantae; phylum Streptophyta; class Magnoliopsida; order Caryophyllales; family Caryophyllaceae; genus Silene; species Silene latifolia. Next base: position 2,415,551 of record NC_133530.1, on the reverse strand, counting down.
CCGAGTGGGAGTAACACAGTTAAGGATTAGAAGAAAATGTGAGAGGTTTAACTGAAGAATTAGAAGAAAGTGAAAAGTTTTGAAATTGGATGATGCCATCTTTATGCTCGCCATTATCTCTTCCTTCTCAAGTTTGGTTTGCAGTAGAGTGTTAGTGTAGCACAAGCACTATGGAGGCTCTGTGTTTTTCTCGCTTATTTTCAGTTCAGTTCAACTTCATTCAGTTCAATTAAGCTTCATTCAGTTCATTTCATTTTAGTTCAGCTTTATTCAGTTCAGTTCAGCTTTAGCCAGTTAAACTCTACAAAATTATTTTACTTTTTGTAAAGGAGTGAGGAGGTAGTCAATTCTAAAGTTAACATCGGAATTATTTTAATTTAACCAAACTCCGGCTAAAAATAACAGTTTTCTTTTTTTTTGTGGGAAAATGAGATAGCGACATCGGGTGTTACTGAGTTGGGGTAATGCCAAGGGTATAGACGTAAATTCGTTAACATTTTCATTTAAATTGTTTGCATAAAGATAAAGGGTATTATAGAAAATTCGTATTTTTGTATTGATTAAATAATCAAAGTAACAACCATCAAGATTTGATGCACATTTTTAGGAGAGGGGGCTTTAGGTACACTACTACAGATACAGGCTATAACAACGGTCAAAAACCGTTGTTATATAAAAAAGCGGACGTTGTTAATGCGTCCGTTGTAGAAGGTTTTAACAACGGTTGGCTTACTTAAGGAAACCGTTGTTAAAACTATTAACCACGGTTTTATGTATAAAAACCCGTTGTGGAAAGTGTGACACAATTTTGGGGGGAAAGTTATAACAACGGGTTTTAATATACAAAACCGTTGTTATAACTAAAGACAACGGGTTGTTATAAAATAACCGTTGTTGTTTGTTCTTAAAAAATAAAAAAAAAAAAAAATTAAATATTACTAGATGCATGCATAATTACGGCCTGTTAGAATTCCAATGCATGCATTATTACTGACATCACTGTACATATGAACGGATAATATGGAATTAGAAGGGTTAGTAAACGGATTTGAAGGAGCATTATTGAGAGATATGATGATGATTATGGCACAACTTCCTAACATATTTATTAATTAAAAAGCAATTAACTCAACCCACACACATTGCTTAGTATAAATACATTGCATATCTCAACTAACATTTCCATTATTATCTCATATATTCATCTCTAAACTCTAACTGTTAAAACAAACTCTACTTAATCTTTCAAATCAAACTCAAAAAACTCTAACAAAATGAATGATTTCATCCTAAAGACTCTTACCATGATCGAGAACAACAACAACTTCATCCGCCGGTTCCTCCATATTGAGGAAAGTTTCAGGAGCTACCTTGCGGAAGCTCGAACCGCATCAAGCACGCCAAAGAAGATGGCTTGACGGAGCGAAGATTGCGGCTATATGACGATATAGCAAATCACTGAAACGGAACCTCCAAATAGCCAAGGAGGAGAGGATGGATACGATAGAGCACAATAAGATCCTCCATGAAAATATAAGAATTGCATTTTTACATATGTAATTTTTTTTTTTTAATTTATGTATTTATAAATATATATATATATATATTAATTATGTTTATCTTACTTCTTCATGCATCTTGCTTCTTCATTGTTTTAGTAACTAATTATGCGAACAATACTTAAACAAATAACATAATGGTCGATAAAAACACATATATGCAAAAGAAATAAATAGAAAAAGAAAATAATGACGATGAAACTAACAAAGGATTTGCGAGATTTACCTGATAAATACGAACGTAATAGACGATGAAATCAACAAAGGATGGCGAGAAGAAGCGACGATGAGAAAGTGAGAAAGAGAGAAAGAGAGAAAGAGAGTGTGTGTGTTGTGTTTGTTTGTCTGCTATGTTTGTGTTTGTGTATTAAGGGTTGTGTTTTGTGGTCAAGCAGACTTGTTTGTGTGGTTTATAATATGGAAGGTATTGACAACGGTTATTAAACAACAACCGTTGTGAAATATGTTTTAACAACGGTTGTAAAAAACACCCGTTGTCAAATATGTTTTAACAACGGGTTTCAAAAGTAACCGTTGTGATTACTTTTCACTAACTTTGCGCCAATTTTGCGCCAAATTATTAACAACGGTTGTGCATGTGTGACCCGTTGTTAAAACTAATAACAACGGTTTTTATAACCATACCCGTTGTAATTTATTTTAGTAAAATTCGCGCCATACATTCTACAACGTCTATTGTGATTTTCGTGAATAATCGTTGTTAAAGGGGCGTTGTAGTTGCCTAAATTTGTAGTAGTGGTATGATTCAGTTGACTAAAATTATCGATCTCATTGACGATTGAAAATTACTCGAGCAATATTTGCTTGGGGAAAATATCAATATAATACTTGCAATTTTATGTCAATATGGTACTTATAATTTTCATGGTTAGCAATGTAAATTGTAACTTTGTAAGCAATGCTTGAAGAATAAAAAAGATGGATGATGACAATGACACAAAAAAAGTATAGAACATATTATTAACTTGATGATCGATCTGATGATGATGAGAAGATGAAGGTATGTACCATGCTTTTCCAATGGCATGAAATTATGGTGATTAAAGCTATATACATGATTGCATGAAGCTAGTATCCTAAATAAATTATGTTGAAACAAATGCACAAATAATTGCATCTCTAAATCCCACAACCAGTAAGACTGATGTACGGACTAGTATTTTTTAAAGACGATCACATCTTCATAGAATTAAAAATTAATTTTAAATGTAAATTACATCCTTGCCCTTTTAAGTGTGTTGTTAAACAAATTAATTATATTATTTTTATGAATTTAATTAGGATGTTACACAAACTCAGTAACACCCAACAAATACTATCTTACAACCAGTTGTATAATAGCATTGTAACACCGCCTCAAAGTTGTTGAGATCTTACACAAAGTTGTTGAGCTATTTTACAAGTTATTGAGCTATTTTATGAAGTTATTGAGTTTAATAATTATTTTGTTAAGCTCAATAACTTTGTACCATAGCTCGATAATTTTGTTAATAAAGCTCGACAACTTTGTAACAAAACTCAACTACATTGAATAAGTTCAGTTGTATAATACCTTAACTGGTAACACCCGGTGTCGCCCTACCACTTTTTTTTTTAAATCTCGGTATTGGTCGTAGTCGCGATATCAGTATAATCGGTCGTCACGAACGGATTGCGGAGAATCTCGGTGATTTCTCGGGCGATATCTCGTATCGGTAGAGTGAAAATCCGATACAACTCGGCCGAGATTTTGAACCCTGGTTGGGGTGGTAGGAGGGCGGGGGTTGTTGGTGGTGGTGTTGCAATATCCATGAATACTAAAATACAACTAATTTGTCTTTTTAGTAAAACATGGAACCTGGATATTCAGCAATAAAAAAATGTATAAACTCATCCTTTCCTCTTTTCATTTAAATAGATAGTATAGTATTTTCTCATTATTAAATCAGGTTGAATATCAAAATAGGTGCAAAAAAGATGGTGTACTTTTTCGTGTGTTATTTGTCTCACATTCAAAAATAATGTAGGTGTGGTAAATATACTACATATAGTTGAATTGTCCACATCAGAATATTATCATAAGGTGGGGTGATCCTAAAAATTAATTTAATTTAGAAAAGTATCATAAATAATATTTTTTGATGTAAAAAATAAAGTGGAGAATCTTTTAGTTATTATAATATTTATTTCTTATATTATATTCAAGTGATGTTTATAATTTTTATATAAAAACTTTTATATTTCATTTGGCAAAAAAATATCATTAAGAAAATTATGAAAATAACATAATTTGATTTGTGGTAAAAATGTTATCATTAGCGTATAGATTTCATATAATTTGTACATATATAAAATTGTATATTTCTTAGTATGTTATATGTCCCACATTGAAAAATAATGTAAGATTATATAAAAAAAATAGAATTGTCCCACATCGAAAGATTAACATAAGATGTGGTGGTCTTATGATTATAAATATGAGGCATTCTTAGAACTTAGTTATCAACCCAACATCTTTTGCGTCTCTTAAATAAGATGTTTTAACTTTTGATCATATCTAAATAAATGATTAGACATAAGATATAAATATTAAGACTTATAACCATACCTTCTGATAACGAACCAACTAATATTTTGTGATGTTTATGTGTATCAAATAAACCAAGTTCTTGATTCATCACTTGAAAATATTACACATAAACTTCATATATATCAGTTAGGTTGTCCAAAAACTATCAAATATTCCAACATAAACTTCAAAAAAATATCAGTTGGTTCGTTATTAGAAGGTATGGTGCTTAAGTTGGATTTAATTGGGATTATTGATATGATGGAGTGATTATTGCAGTCTTGCAGACCACCAATAGGATGAATTATTGTTATGAAATAACCCTTATTAAAATATGGCTCTTTTGAAACTATTTACCCATAATAGAATAAATAGGTCCATGTCATCACCTCTCTACTTTTCAGCCAATAGTTTGGAACTCTTCCTAGAATACGGATGGCAATTATGGCCCAAACCGAATCGAACCCGAATTGAACCGAAGGAAAAAATTCGATCCAAACCCACCCTTTAAAAACCCATCCCCGATCCACTATTTAAAAACCCATATCCATATCTACTATTAGAAAAACCGAACCAAATCCAAACCCGATCAAATCGGATATTTTTGAAAATTTAAGCTTAATTAAACTTGAAATTTCAATTTTCTTATATAGGATTAAGTTTTTATGTAGTCCAATCAAGTTTCGGATTGAGTTTTGGATTATATGGTGGATCGGGTATAGATTTGGAGCGGGTATGGATTTGAAAAAAGTATAATGAATCGGGTATGGATTTTAAAATTTTGGATATGCATCGAGTATGGATATAGATATGTGATCGAATAAGTAATTGGATCGAGTTTGGATCTTGCAAAACCCAATCCAACCCGACCCATTGCCATCCCTAAGAATACCCTTATCTCTACCCCTTCACTAATCTATAGTATAGTTTTATTAAACAAGTTCAGTCAAGAAGATAAAATTCCTAACCATTATAGGAATTTTTCCATCAACTGGGACGATCAATTTGGTTTCCCAAACAAAAACAAACTTTCTATTGTAATATTTAAGTTTTTTTTTTTTTGGTCAATCGAAGCGCGCACTTAGTCGCATTACAATAGAGGGGAGGGGGGATTCGATCCTGGGACCTATTGTCCATAATACCTCCGTCTTAACCACTAGACTAAGACATCTTCGGTAATATTTAAGTTGTTAAGGTTGTTGTAAATTCTGTTATTACCTAACTAAGGTTAACAGTATAGTTAGTTAAGCTTTAGTTAGGTATGTCGGTTTATAACCACTATATATACTCCTTGATGCATTCTTTTACAGCTACATCTTCTTCTAATAATAATTTCTACTCTTCTCTCTAAACATCTTCCTTACTAAATCCTCTCATATTCATCATCATCACCATCATAATTCTAAGTTTTAATATGGTATCATCGTACAACAAATAGATTCTGGTTTCTGTGTTTCTGATCTTTTTCTTGCCAAAATACAAGTCAAGAAAGAGTGAGGTATACTACTCGTTTACGCTTCCACATTAGAATCAACTTGTTTGATAATCATTCTTTGTGATTTATCGTTCTTGATTCAATATTTCTGTTTCTGGATATTTGGATTGTTTACCTGTGCATTCATCATGCCTGATAGTACTGATACATCATCTGGGTCACAAAGTTATGATTATTATGACGACCCCCTGTTCCTAAGTTATTATGACGACCCCCTGTTCTTAATTCAAAGGAAGAAATTGCAGCAATGAGCAGGGCATGATTCGAATATTTCTCAACCACCAAGTAGGGTGAAATCCCTTAACTCAAAGAAGTGCTTTAATTTACCAAAAAAAAAAAAAAAAAAAAAAGGAGTTTAATTTCCAGTATAAGGTTTCCTCTTTTTTCCTAATTTTCTTGATTTTATCTCTTATAATTCTTAGTTGTTCGAAATGTAATTGGCATTTCATTTCTGCGATCGTCGATTAATTCATTACCAATTTTGATTTGTTTATATTCACCCTAATTGCATTTTTTATGTTTTTTGTTATAAACATCTTAAATTATATGTAATTAGGTTATTTGGCAAATATTACACTTTTTTTCACCTTAACTATGGCAATGGCGGCAGCGATAAAAAGTTCAAACCCGATTTTGGGTTTGCCGAATTAAACGCCGTTGTTTGGTTAATTGATGTCGTGATGGTTTTGATTTTTTCATTTTGGGGATTTGGTGGAATTGAAGGAGGTGTGTGTTAAACTGTTAATGGAGGCATAACTGTATAGGGCGTGAGAATAAGAATGGTGGTCGGCAATAATTAAAGGAATTTGTGAAGCTCGATAGAAAGGTGTAAAGAACTCGTAAAATAGTTAGTCTCCATGAAGGCTACTATAACACTGGACGTAACAACAAGAATGGTTGTTTGTTACAAACAGGGGTAGGAGATGAAGGAATGATAAGACTAACTATTGTTTTGATGAGGGGGATACAAACAGGGGTATTTTGGGAAGAAAAACAAAATATTGACCGAAAAGTATAGAGATGATGACCATGGACCCATTATGGGTAAATAGTTTCAAAAGAACCCTATTTTCATAAATAGTTTTGATTGATTTTAACCCCATTTTAGAAAAAAAAAAATCAAGGAGGACGGGGGTTGTTGGTGGTGGTGTTGCAACATCCGTGAATACTAAAATACATCTCATTTGTCTTTTCAGTAAACCATAAAACATGGAACCTGAACATACAGCCATAAAAAAATGTATAGATGGGTCATATTCTGCACCCGCTGACCGAGTCAACATATTGACCTTAGTCAAAGCCAAAAGACAACAAGTCAACGTATCAGACGGCCTAACCAACACAGCTTGCCGGCCTGTCACTTGGGTCTCGGCCTCGGCAACTAGCCAGCCGAGAGACATATCCGCGTACTCACATCCAGTCCCATCGGCATAAAGACAACCAGGCCTGCCGGCCTGCCATGGGTCACCCGGCCGAGGGTAGAACGGTCTTTCCACCTGCTCTGCCACTTGGCCACTACGTGACAAAAGGTGAAAGTCTATAAATACTCCACTTCTCTCATTGAGAAAAGCATCCGAAATATAACCTAAACATCTCATAATCTGGTATAAACTCCCTTATCTCTCTACAATTGTGGACAGCGGGCCGCCCACGGGGGCGCTTGGTGAGAAACGAAAACAAGCGTTTGCATTTTGTATGGAGTCGCCACCAATTTTTATGGGAAATTGGAACCGTTCGAATACCTCATGTCATGTCAAGACATAAAGTAGTGACATAGACACTAAGCAATCGTTACCCTTAGCATTCTATGTCTAGAATGACTCTCGTGGATGCCAATGAACACGGGTGCTCACGGAGATCTGGAGTAAGGGGTGATGGTACGTATTAGGAAGCTCTTTTGATCGAACACCTAATCCCGCCCGCCTCGATAGCGGCCTCTACTAATGATTAGGGAAGTTATCTATACTTGATATATCGTCGGCTATATGCATGCAATGCAACATCCATTGATTAATCCTAATATGTGAGAATTAAGACTAAGTCGGTTGACAATTAGTTTAACAAACAATTTGGGTCGAAGTTGGATTTAATGCTCATTTACATGTGAAAACATTCAAGCAATAGGATAAATACAATACAAGAAAATTACAATAATGAAAGTTACAATAATTACATTGGAATAGGCGATTTATGTCGAAAATACCTTTAAAACGGATAATTTGAGAAAAAGGAACAAAAGAATAAAAGAATAAAATTAATGAAATAAACGAACAGAAATTAGCGATATTACGAATAATAGTTAATTAATTACGTAAGCTAATTAAACTATGTCAAGGCAGAAACGGAGTTCGGGACGAAAACTCGGCCAGAAACAAAGTAGCAGCAGAGAGCTGCGTCCTTTGAATAGGCGCAGCAGACGCTGCGTGTCATTCTTGGCTTCGATTAAATTTGTGAAGCCGTATTTGCGAGCCGTTAATGTCGATTGATGATTTTAAAGGTTGATTGATAATATTTACTCGGATGAAAGTGATTAACATGTTATTTAACATATGATTGAGTCATAAAAACAGCAAAACATGGATGAGACGGATGCAAACGAATTAATTACATGAATGAATGATTAATTAGTGAAAGATATCAATGAGTCCTCTATTGAAATCAATTAACTAGTCTAAACATGGTGATATACGACGAATATGCGAATAAACAGATGAAAGCTATATCAAAGACGAATCCCAGAAACCCAATATGAACAAATTGAATCTCTACAACCCGGAATTGAATTTAATGACGAAAACCCGCAAATATGAATTACTTGGGATTTAAGTCGGATTTATGACGATTAAAACATATGAACGAATGATGAATTATATACATGTGATTATTGATGATGATTATGGCGAAGAATTAAAGAACAAACATATGAAAACAAATAAGAAAGACGGAATTACAGAGGACGAAGAAGAAGAAAAGAAGCAGGAACTGCGGCAGCCTCACGAAGAGGCGCAGCAGGAACTGCGCTCCTTCGAAGAGGCGCAGCAGTTGCTGCGTCTTTTCTCGACTGTCAGTCTTCTGAAAATCCGTAAAAAGAGATTTTAAAGACGGTTTTCGAAATCGGTTTTAATGGTATTTTCGACGTAAACCTTACAATTGTGATACGATAAATAAAAGTACAATAAATAAATAAGGATTATACACCCTCAGACTTACATGTTGACGAAACGAGAAGAACTAAGATATCGATTAGTGATGCTCGACGCGAATGCAAAGAGAGTGCCCTCGTAAGAGGAAAACGATTAAGTTGATTGATTAATTAAGTTGATTATTGGTGTAGTTGGTCAAATTGGTCGGTCATGCAACGGAGAGACTGATACTCAGAAAGATCCGAGCTTACGTGGTCGAATGTTCAAGCACGTAGGCGCCAATTAGTAAGAACAAAGTCTAGAATGCAAAGGGAGAAGAGAAGGGCGGACACTCGCGTGAGAAATATGAGGAGCGAAGGCTTCTATTTATACTAATCACGTGACAGAATAGGGTTTCGGAGACTCTTTGGAAGTGAATCTCGGAAATATATGAAAAAGATACGATAAATACGCAGAAAAGGGCCTGGGAAGAGGCGCAGCAGAATGACTGCGTCTCTTTGGAAGTGGCGCAAAGACTGCTGCGTCTATTCCCAGGGGGTTTCCTCCTGCTGAAGAAAGATTTCCGCGTTTGAGTTATGGTAGGACGGAAATAATTCGATCTTCCTTAATATTTAATATGAATATTACGGGATATTATTTGCCAAAAGATAAAATTTGTAAAATATGGAATAGAAATATCCGGAACATTCCAGAACATTCCGACTCGGGATTTAACAGTTATCGGAAAATGGAGACGGTTTTTGACCCGGACTCCGAATGTACTCTAATTACTGCCAAAACGACCGTATCAGGACGTAGATGACAACTAAGAGGTCGACATTAATTTTTGAGCAATCACTTGACGATAATCTTACGAACTGTCACAAATCGTTCCGCGAATCAAACATGCGGCCCAATCATCACCGGGTGGTTTGCGCGAGGTGCAGAAACGAGGTGTCTACAGAGCCCCCACTTTGACTGAGGCTTGGACAAGGCGAAAGTCAAAGTATAGCCATCAGGTCAATCGAAGATTACAACCTGACGACTATGGCGACGCGAGGCGGTTCAAGGGGTCTGAACCAAGGACCTGTCGTCGGGAACATTTTAGAGTCTGTCGACTATCGGGGAGGGTCGTTTAAAGTCCATTAGACTACGTAAGGAAGTTTGCCAACCATAAGAAGAGACCATACCTGAGATACCCCTGGGTGAAACGGGACTGAAGACGCTTCGGCAAAACTCCTTGGTCTGAAAATAACTTGATGTCTGAAGGCATTTAGGGGTCACAGGGATTCTGAAGGAATCTCTTAACGCATCTGAAGGCTATCTCTGAAGGCTATCTCTCTCTGAAGGACTGAAATGGGAACTTCTAGAGAGCAACACCTTGGTCGAACTCCGCGGGGAAACAAGAAATATTGAAAGTAGCAGGACGTTGGTAGAACCTGCTGGGGAATCCGCTTGCGTCGGTCTCAAGCGAACTCTGGCAAAACTTGAGGTTGAATCTGCTTGCGTCGGTCTCAAGCGAATTCTTACTGGGGAATATATTGACGACTAGGAACATCTTGATCGTCGTGGGAGAAATCTTGAATGAGCAGTACTGCAAAATACTACCGCGCTAGATAAAAGGATTTGAGCAGTACTGCAAAATACTACTGCGCTGGATAAAAAGGATATGAGCAATACTGCAAAATACTGATGCGCTGGATAAAAGGATATGAGCAATGGTCCGCTGCTGGCTGATGAAATGCGGGCCGGAACGAAAATCGTCGAAATGGACCAAAAGAATATAATATCATCGGGGAAGAGGCGCACCAAAGATGGGCCCACAAATAACGAACTCATAACGAATTTTTGAAAATCCGTATGGAGGGAACACAAGGAAGAGGCGCAGCAAGAGCTGCGTCTCTTGGAAGAGGCGCAACACCTGCTGCGTCTTTTCCCCAAATTGGCTTTCCTGCGTAAAAACGCGAAATCAGAAGGGATTGTGTTCATTATTTCGAAACATAATTCTTGCAATTTCTCTCTCAAATCTTCACCATTTCCGTCGAGGTTTGATCCAAAAGCTTGCATTAAACATGACTAACCGAGGTATGTATCCCAATCTCGCATTAATCATCTACATTTGTTGAATTTGGAGCCGCGAAATTTAGGGTTTTCGACCCTTTTGATCGAAAATTTGGGGCTTTTCCCCCAAATGGATTTGCTGTGCCAAATTGATGTTAGAAATGGATAGTAGGCGATGTTAGGAACATAACCATGTATTTGTCTTGAATTTTTGTCGAGTTTTGAGCCCTTGAGTGAAATTTGAGACGGTTTTACAGCTAAACCCCAAATTGCTTCGAAAATAGCCTTAGGATTGCCCATTTGCGATGAAATTTGATATTTGGAATCCTTGAATGATGGGTAAACTTTCTACCATCTCGGAATTTTGGTTTATGACAACTTTTTCAGGACACCTTTTAAGGCATAATCGTCGTTATAGCGGAATGCTGCCGAATTTTCGACTCGAACCCGGAACTAGGCTTTGACTTGGACTTGACTTGACCCAATTTATCACATGAGTGATTGGGTTGGTGGGAGTATGGCCAAAGATGGCAAGGAAAGGGTGTTTTCAGGGCTTTGAAGGCTCGAAAACTCCTTAACAAAGGCTTGTCGTCGTGTGACGCGGCCTGAATTCACTTTAATGTTGCAGGTGATGATGCTTCTACTTCTGGGAGGACTCCCATGGAGATAGACGCCGCTACTGTTGAGGAGGCTTTAGAGCAGGCCTTCACCACTGCGGTGATGGCTGCTGAGTTTCACGAGGAGGAGGCCGTCGAGGAGGAGGAGATCCCGAGACGAGCCAACGTCGGGCGAGGAGGTCGTCGGTGAGGGAGCCCTGCGTGGGCCGAGACACAGGGAGAGTAGGCACCTCGTGTGGGCTGCAGAGGGTCACCCGTCCTACGGACGGTGAAGAGTCCGTAAATAGGAATTCACTACTCATTATCCATCCTCTTTCATTCTTTTTGTCCAAATTTCTTTCACATTTCATTCAAAACTAAAGATAGCTTTGTTTCAAATCATAATAGGAGGCCGGGAACATCGGTCGTTCTCGGGTTACACGACAAATGATGGAGCACTACGAGCGGCTGTCGGCGGAGGAGAGGGCCATGATCGAGCGTGGAGCGTTCGGTCCTCTGGTTCAGGTCTGGAGGGATATCGTGAAGAGGAAGTTGCAGGCTAACCTTAGCCTGGTCCGCGCTTTCTTGGACCGATTCTGGGATACGACTTCCACGTTTCACCTGCCTTTTGGTGAGGTGGGAGTCACTTTGGAGGATTACGGCATGATTTCAGTGCAGTGCGGGACCGAGGAGATGGTGTGGCGGAGACGCCATGAGGGCGGACTCGGCCGAGGCGAGGAGATTGATCGGCTGGAATTTGTCGCCGAAGGCTGTTGCGATTGCGATCTTTTTGGTACCCAGTACTTACGTCCGAGATTACTTTGCGGGGAAGACCCCGACGCTGGTGACGATCGATGGGAGGGAGACGGCTCCTCCTCCTTGTACAGCTGAGCAGAGGGCTCGCTTGTGGTTGTGGTGGTTTCTGTCTTCGATTTACCTCGGAGACAAGGGCGAGAGGCTGTCGACGAAGCTTCTTCCCTTTCTTTCTGACCTGAGTTCCCTAGGGCGTTGGGACTGGGTCACTGCTGGTTTTGCGGTCCTCATCCGCTTCATGAGGGTCATGGTTCGTCCGGAGCTGATGGAGAAGGGGACTTCTCCTGGCGCTGTCGGACCTGGACTACTACTGGAGGTATGAACCTTCCTTTTCTAGACCAAAGTAAATTCTTTTCTTTATCGAGTCAGGAAGGATCGTCATTGATTATTCTGCTTTACAAGCGTGGGTGTACTCCTACTTCCCGAGTCTCGCGCCTAAGAGGACGGAGCCGCTGGAGAAGGCATATCCCGTGGTGAGGGATTGGGTGATGTGCCGGACGAAGAGCAAGCGTTCTTCTCACAACGTCTACCGGCGGGACGTGAACGCTCTTCAGCTGAGCAGCGTGAGTATCCCGTTTATATTCACTTGCTTCTTATCCTTGTTTTTTAATTGATCATAGGAATGATCTTTGCCTTATCTTGTCGCAGTAGGTGCCCAGACCTTGGGCGGAGTACGCTGGAGCGCCTCCTTTTGTCGCTGAGGTCCTTCGACCTAAGAGCCCGAGTCGGTTGCTGTTGTGGACGTCGATGGGTCCTGTGTGGTACCTGGGCGAGCGTTTGGCTCGTCAGTGCTCTCGGGACGCGTTGACGGTTCCCGTTGATCCTCCCAGGACGATGTTTAGGGAGCCTTCTGATGCTGAGAGGGAGGCGGACTAGGCTGGTGCCAGTGGCGACGACCTTCTTCTCCCTGGTGAGGATTACTCGGCGTTCCTTTACGGGAGGTTGGCGTACTGGCCGGTAGTGGTGAGTATCTTTTACTTTTCTTTGATTTTGATTTTACGACGAAAGATCATCGATTAAAGAGAGTTATTTGTTTTTGCAGGAGGTCGAGGCGGCGGGCATCGAGCCCCCAGTGTACCCCGAGACTCTTGAGTACACCGACGCGACCGGGAGGACGACGATCTCCGAGCTGCGTGACTTTGACGTAGCGGTGACGGATGCTGGCCTAGACGACTGGTAGCATCTGATTCGGAGGGTGAGCCTCTAGCTTATATAACTTTTGTGTAAGAACACATTTGATTGCATTTGTTTGATTTGCTGAGAACTTCTTTTGAAATGCAGGTCGCGCCGTCTCGGTTCGTGGCACTATGGAGGGTGGCCAACCGGCTGCGAGCTACTGCCATCGAGGCACTCGTCGGTGGTCGAGGTCGTCAGGTATGAACTTCATTTGATTTATTTTAATTTTTGACTTCCAATTTTTGCTTGAACTGATTGACATGAGCCAATTTATTGCTGTTTACAGGGTGGCCGCGAGCTGGAGCGAGAGTTGACCCAGTCTCGGGAGGAGACAGCTCGCCTGTTGAGGGAGCTCGAGTTTCGGGACGCCGAGATCGCCGTTCTGGTGGCGAGAGTTGCCGAGTTGGAGAGTGCCCAGCAGTAGCTTTGTGTAGTTTTGTAGATTTGTACATTTGGACATCTGATTTGAACATTTTTTGGACTTTGTTTGGGGCGCAAGCCCCCAGTTTGCTTGTACATTTTCTCTGTTTGGTGTATATACGACGGCCTGAGTGCCTTTGCTGCTGGGTTGTGTTGCTTGTATCTGCAGGTTAGTTTTTTGAACAGGTTTGGTAGATAACGGTTTACGCCGTCATGCTGCCGAAATTTACATGGAAATCACGCAAAACATACATTTTTACACATATGGCCTTAATTAGCGCAAAAAAAGAAGGATACAAAAATGCAAAAAATGCAAATGCAAAAATTTTGCCGGAAATGATCGGACGGTAGGGAGGGCTACCCCCTAAAAAAGAAAAAAAGAGAAATCTATAAGTGTAGAATGAAATGTTGAAATTTGTTAAAAAATGAAAACAAAAGAAAATTATTTCCCAAAAGGAAAATGAAATTTATTTCCTAAAAAAAAATGAAAATGAAATTTAGTGTGATGAAATGGCGAAGGTGTCGACGTCGCCTCGAAATGCGTGCCCGCGAATTTAGGAAACTCGAAACATGGTAATCTCCTCGTATTTACCAAAATAAGACCTCGCAGGAATAGGAAATCGTGCGTTATAGAATTAGGAAAGATCCAACACGGAAATCACAGAAGTGAGACTGGGGAAGAGGCGCAGCATGAGCTGCGTCCCTTTGAAGAGGCGCAGCAGTGTCTTTGCCTGTTCCCTGCCGGTCTGTTCTGGCGGATTTTTGGAAACAACAATTAGTATAAATAGAAGCGTCGATGGAGTTTTATTTCACATAAATCTTCCGTCTTTTCTTCGTCTATTCACATAAAACTCCCAAAATAAATCTTCAAAAGAAAATTATCATCATGAATACTTTGGAGATCCGCTTGAAGGAATGGACCAATGAATTTTCGAATATGGAGAAGCATGACATGGGTGCTTATAACTTTGGGTCTTTATTGAGTTTGAAACTCATTAAGATTGTAAAACCATTCTTGGATGCTTGCCTTGACTATTGGGACCCGAATTATCATGTTTTCGCGTTCCCAGGAGGTGATATTTGCCCATTTCCTGAAGAAATAGCTGCTATTGGTAGGTGGGATCCCGAACATTTACCTGCCATTCCTTCCACTTCACAAGGGTATAAGAGTAAATTCAGAGACTTGCTTGGACTGACCAGACTTGAGGTGGATCGTCTAGTTACCCCGAAAGGCGTGAGAATGTTGGACTTTATTGATCGATTCATCAACAGGGCCGACCCTACTGTCTCTCATGTTGCTAGGAGGAGAGCATTTGGCTTTTGTTTGTTGCATGTGTATGTCTTCCAGGGGCATGTTGATGAAGACTTGAGAGGTGATCCCCGTCTTTTGGGCCTTATTGAGCAAATGGAGCTGCGCAGGAGCCCAGCTTGCTTATGTTTAGGGGAGATTATTTTGGGCTTGGATAATAGGAAATCCAACCGCGATCTGCCGTTTTTTTGGGGAGTCCCGTCATCTTGCAGGTAAAAGACATTTTTTCTTTCTTTTTTTTTCTTTTTTCTCGTTTTTTTTTTTCGTTCGTTTTCGTTTTTCTTTTTTTGATTGGTGTCTAATACCTGCTTTCGGTAGGTTTGGCTTATGGAACGGCTCCGATTGATCGAGCCCCCAGTTCATGCACTTTCCTATCATTCCCGTATGATTGCGATGAGGACGCGGTTATACATGGTGGACTTCACCCGGGTCTGCGATTATTGGAAGAACAAGCTGAAGAGTGATGATGGTCCGTTGATTAGGTGGGTTGTACCGTGGTGGCACCTCAAGTCTGTCACTGGAGTGTCTTCTTTGGATTCCACTAGGTCCGTGTGCATTCCAGGATTGGAGTTCATGGTATGCATCTTTCCGGAAAGACTGATGAGGCAAGTTGGGCTGAAGCAGACGATCCCGAGGCTTGACACCGTCCCGCAGACTGCTATGGCGCTTACTACCGAGAGCCGAAGAGAGTGGGCTATTAAATGGGCCCAAAGAAACATGTGGTTCTTGAACTTCTCCGCCAATGCTTTGTGGGTGTCGGATTCCTATCTGAGGTGGAGAAAGGCTGCAACTCCGGAAGAGCGCGAGAGATTGAGGAAACGCGAGCCTGTTGACTACAAGGTGCGCGAGGGGTAGAAAGAGAAAGAGAAGCATCTGACAGAGGGGGAAGAATAAGCCGGGTTTCAGGTCATTCATCCTTCAAAGAAATCAAAGACTACTCCTGTCGCAGAGATTGTGGTTGGCAAGAATGGAAGAGTCAGGCCTCGAGAAAGACCGTTGGTGATTAGGTCTGAAGTGGTGCAAGAGCGCCCAGCTCGAGGTCGTGACAAGAAATATAACAAGAATGACAAAGGCAAAGGGAAGATGGAAGAATAGCCCGAGTCTTTATTTATTATTTGATTATTATTATTATTATTGTCGTTGTAATAAAAAGGAGGGATTTTTAGAATCCTAGCCTATTCTATTTTTATTATGTAGCGTACTATTATTATCAGGAAACAAATGGAATAAAAAAGGTTAAATGGTTATGAAACCGTTGTGATTTTCTTTTATTATTCTTGTCGAATTTCAAATGCAATGCAAATGTCCTTCTATTTACATTTTAGTTATAATGGGTTGAATCCTGTGAAGGATTGCCTACGTATTCACTTTTTTTTTAAAAAAAAAAAAGCGAAATCAAACTCTTGCGCGTAGTTCGAGTAAATGTAAAAGAATAATTGTTCGAAGCAAGAGCTTTTAATGAACATAGAAAATAAGCATGAGCTTTTGCTTGTTCTCAAGGTGCGAATTTAGTTTATTTGATGATATGAGGATGTCGATTTCGTCAGAATGCAAGAGCACAGTGACGTTAGTTTATTTCAGTTTGGCCAGGGGCCGTTTATTTAGTGCCGCAAGAGCGACACATGGGTTTACGCGAGGCGCGTGTTTGGTCCTATTCTAGGCATAGTACCGTTTCAATTGGTCAAGGTTTGTGGGGTTGGAAAACTCATTCCCATCTAGGTCTGTGATCCTAACCGCACCCCCTGGGAGTATGGATTTGACTAGAAATGGTCCGGCCCAATTAGGTTTGAATTTTCCTCTCGGGTCGACAGGTAAGAGAGCTCTAACCGATTTGAGTACTAAGTCTCCTTCTTTGATGTTTCTTGGCCTAACCCTTTTGTTGAAAGCCCGTTTGATACGTGCTTGATATGTTTGGACATTATGTAAGGCGCGTAGCCTGCGTTCATCCAGGAGGATGAGTTCTTCATATCTATCCTTCTTCCAATCGGCCTCCGGGATTTGACTTTCTAGTAGGATACGCAAAGATGGTATTTTTAGCTCGACTGGTTGTACGGCTTCCATGCCGTAGGTCAAATAGAAAGGAGTAGCCCCAGTGGGTGTCCTAACTGATGTACGGTATCCCCATAAGGCAAAGGGTATTTTGCTTGGCCAATCTCTGTAGTTGTCGGTCATTTTCTTGAGAATTGTGACAACATTCTTATTTGCCGCCTCTACCGCGCCGTTAGTCTATGGTCTATAGGGCGAAGAGTGGTGATGCTTAATTTTGTACTTGGCTAGCAATTGCTCGGTTTCAGCTTGGAAGTGTGACCCATTATCGCTAATGATCTCATGTGGGCAACCATATCGACAGATGATGTTGTTTTGTATGAATTTTGCCACATTTTTAGCCGTAAGACCAGTGTAGGAAGCCGCTTCTACCCATTTGGTGAAGTAGTCAATTGCTACTAGAATGAAACAGTGACCTCCCGTTCCGGCTGGGGTTATCTTTCCGATTATGTCAATTCCCCATGCAGAAAATGGCCAAGGAGATGTCATCGTATAGAGCAATGAAGGAGGGACATGTTGCACATTCCCGAAGATTTGACAATTATGGCAATGTCTTACGTATTTGATGCAATCGGATTCCATTGTAGTCCAATAATATCCCAAACGTGTGATTTTATTTGCCATCATAGGCCCACTCATGTGGGGACCGCATTCTCCATCGGGGACTTCTTCCATCACCTTTCGCGCCTGTGAATGATCAAGGCAACGTAGGACTACACCAAGAGGTGTTCTTTTGTATAATTCTCCTTGCATCAGAATGTATTGGGAAGCTAATAGGCGTATAGCACGTTGTCCCCTCTTGTCCATATCCGGTGGATATGTACCATTAAGCTTAAAATTCAAGATCGCTTGGAACCAGGGTTCCTGCGCAATTTCCTCTTCATCGGTGATTTGGTGGACATAAGCCGGTTCTGACCGTCGTTCGATGCACAAAGGCATGTCCATCATGTGATCTGGCATATTTATCAAAGATGCAAGTTTCGCAAGAGCGTCTGCAAATTGATTTTCCTCCCGAGGTAGGTGTAGGTATGTTACGTGGTCAAGGAATTGAGCCACTTGGTCTATCCTAGCCTGATAGGGTGCGAGGCTTTCACTTCGGATTTTCCAAGATCCTGTAACTTGGTTGATGATCAGTGATGAATCCCCATGTACTCGGAGGTTTTTGATGCCTAAGCTTACTGCCGCTTGTAGTCCAATGAGACAAGCTTCATACTCTGCAGCGTTGTTTGTCACCTCGAAGTCGAGTTTGACAGCAATCGGTGTATGCTCACCTTCAGGAGAAATGAGCAACACTCCTATTCCGAATCCTCTTAAGTTTGATGCTCCATCAAAGTATAGATCCCAGGAGTCTACATCTGTTTGAAGTATATCCTCGTCGGGAAATGACCAAGTATCTATGGTTTGTGCGTCGTTGATAGGATTTTCTGCGAAGAATTCGGCGACGGCGCGACCTTTTATGACTTTCAGTGGCACATATTTAAGGTTGAATTCTGAGAGCATCAGAGTCCACCTTGCCAGACGTCCGTTGAGGACGGGTTTCTCGAAGAGGTATTTGACTGGATCCATTTTGGAGTATATCTTGACGGAGTAGCTAAGCATGTAGTGGCGTAGCTTCTTCGTTGCCCACACAAGAGTGAGGCATGTCTTTTCGAGTTGCGAGTATTTGCACTCATATTCCAAGAACTTCTTACTTAGATAGTAAATAGCTCTTTCTTCACTTCCTACAGTTTGAGCCAGCATAGCACCCATGGCGGTTTCAGTTACTGTGAGATATAAACCAAGAGGTTGATCTCGTTGTGGCGACATGAGCACTGGTGGTTTAGCCAATATATCCTTGATTCGATCGAATGCCTTTTGACAATCATCATCCCACATGGTGTGGTCTGTTTTCTTGAGTTTCTTGAAGATAGCCTCGCAAATCATCGTAAGTTTCGATATGAATCGACTTATGTATTGTACTTTTCCCAGGAATCCTCTGACTTCTTTTTCTGTTTGGGGTTGTGGAATTTCGATCAGAGCTTTGATTTTAGAAGGATCTATTTCTATTCCTCTTTGACTAACCACGTATCCCAGGAGTTTGCCAGATGTTACCCCAAATGTGCATTTCTGTAACACCCCGATTTACGAAGGAGTCTTTAGCAAGACATTCCCTAATAAACCAGACTGTTACCATCTCGGTTTCCCGAGGTAGTGAATATAAGGACATAACAATCCAAAGTACTTTAATTATACTTTAAGTGAATACTGTTTACAAAACCGTACAAACTAAAACTGTAGCAAAACAATTTACAAACTTTTAGCGGAAATAAAACTTGTAAAACAAGGTGGATAACTAAACATGATTAAACGAGGTGGACTAGACACTAAGTCAGGCAAACCAAGCTCTCTTCCCATCCAGCTCCTATCAGTCTCTGAGGTACCTGTCAATCTGCTCCCCATTAAAAGGTTCACCGCAGGTGTTCACGAATACACAGGGTCAACCACGAGGTTGAGTAGGGTAATACAATGCAACAAGTATGTATGATATGCATGCTCCTCCATCACCACCACCATCTCATCGCAACTCATAAACCGGAACACCCAGCCATACCGATCCCCGGTAGACTATATATCGACCGTAGCCGATCTGCCAGCTCGCAGCTGAGGACACCAGGGCAAGTCCTGCAGAACCCGCCTGGGCCTTATCACAACATCATCATCACCACACCACATCACCACCACATCCTCCATCTCCAATGCACATGAATGCTCAAAAGAAATTAATGTAACACAATATGTATATCATCGAACTGATCAATCATAAAATCATGCCGGTTATCAAATGTTGTGATAACATACTCAATCCGATCAATTCAGTCAATCACGTTCCAGTATATGAATCATAACATAATCAACAACCACGAATCAAGTCACGTTCACATCTTGGTCATATGCAACACAACAAGCCAACACAATTTAACAACAACGATAATAAGTCAAGTGTATTTCCCTACCTTTTCGCAACCCGAGCTCACACAAGCAATCAATTATGATCCTTCACATATCCATCACCTACATAACATAACTATGTATAATTACCACCTAATCAATCAAATAATCATGCACACAACCTAGACTCATCATAACTTAATAGGAATATCAACTTAAAGAACAAACACGACTTTTCCTGATTTTCCAGCACATGACAGACTCGGAATAAAATACATAACTAATTCCAAAAAAATCAAATTGATTCAAGGCCAAAAGGATTGGAACCCCATGAGTCTTAGATACAAATTATATCTAAAGTGTTTTTCTCAAATTCCAAACTTATCAAGGGTTTTCAGACTGATTTCCAGAAACTGACAGAAACCGTCGCATAAAAAGTATTGATTCATAAAACGAGTTTAAAACATTATTTTGCAGTAATTACAAGTCCTATTATCATCTATACTATACAAAGATGATGTATGAAGAAGCCTCATAACTGAATCGACATAAACATTAGGGTTTTAAATCATTTTCCACAACCAAATCAGATTCGCGGACTTTTCAGCGACATGTTCATAAATAAATCACCTAGGACAAACCATAAAGAATTTGACTATGAGATTTTATATGCATAAACTAGACATCAAATAAACAGGACTCTCTTTTCAAACTTTTCGAAGAATACGACTTTAAAACAGTATAAACAATGGAATGAAATCGACTTACAAACAGGGAAATCGAATTAGGTTGGAATCAATGAGAAATCTTCAATCAGATGAAAGGATCGTGTGTGTGTGTGTGTTGGTGTGCGTCAAAAAGAGGGAGGCGGGTGAGATGAGGGTTGTGTAGTGTTAGAGTAAAAATTAGGTTAAGAATTAGGTTAAAACATGATGTTGGGTGTTGGGTTAGACATGTTATTGGGTAAACTCCAATGGGCCGAGGGTAAATGGGTTAGCTCACATCTCGAATTCCATGTAAACCCATCTCAATTAACTTACGAAACAACTCGAGTCAAGTAAAATAACTTAACGTAATTATCGACTAAACAATTACCCGACTTAAATAGTAATATAAAATACGGAGTATTACAGTCTTCCCCCCTTAAAATGAACTTCGTCCCGAAGTTCGCTCATCTATCAAACCTCCAAACATCACCGTGGGTACCAAAACAGATTTTCTAGTATAAGAACTCATGAACTTAGGCCCATAAAACAAAATGTTACATTCTACCCTCCTAAAAAGAAAGTTACGTCCCGGAACTTACTTCATGCAGACACATCACCACGAATCATTCCATCATCCTACTACCGTCGTTCACCTCAAACTATCAGAGCACCATACCAGTAGTTTAACTACACGCTTCTCTTACACATCAACCAACTAACAGAAGTAAGAACACAACATAGAGAACTAATTTGCATGGGTACCACACAACGAAACATCAACTTGATCAAAAACCACAATCTATAAACAAGTGCAACATAACATTAAGATTTTACAATCCTACCCAACTAAAAACATGGTTACGTCCTCGTAACCTCTTTTCAACTTTCATATACGTATGCAACAAAATCACTGTCAATAACATGTAACAGAAAAGAACACATGATAAGAGATTGCGCATTAACATTAAAGTCGAAAACAAGGTTTTATTATGGAATTAACTGATTGTCAACAAGTAACACTTATTACTTAGCTCATGCTTAACTTAAAACACAACATCAAACTAAAAGAACAACAAGAACGGAGCCAAAGGTTTACACGGTATATCGTAGTATAACTTAAGCTTCATATTATGAGAATCAATAGCACAACACAATCTTAATTGATACGTAGTACTTCCATTATCTCCTAGCAACCAAACGAAAAGCCATTACTGCAAACCATTACCAAATCTAATTGTTTCCTTTACAAACTTATAGAGTTCCAATCCTTGTGCTCAACCAATCATGTATGTCATTCAAATCTACCCAAACCCATCTCACCAAAATCCCCCTCTTGACAATAAGATATATAATACGTACTTATATAATTGCAAACCGAAATAATGACAATCATCCGAAATTCACAGTTACCATGTATAAATTGATATCATAAAACGATGACAAATAATGACACATACACATACAACCCCGAACAATAATAAAAGTATTAGGGACGGTAATATCGTGTTACCTCGATAAAGAAAATAAAACTCAACCACGTCCTCGCATATGACGAAAATAGCTCACTAACTAATGGTCTTCATAATCCAAGTTGGTGTTGGGATAGAGTAGGCACGAGGGCAATGGGCATGTATGTAGTTAAGCAAATTTGATGATCAATTATAGACCATGAACGAGCGAGAGTAAAAATAACAAAACAATTTAAGAAGCTTCTCACATTTGTAAACATATCACAGAAAATAGATCTACCACTACTGTCCGTCACAATCACAGGATCTTATTGATATGTCCATACAACCATTTACTCACTCACTGGTTTAGGTCACGAATTAGGCCGATGAATTTAAACAATCAACAACATACTCATAATTCATATTTTAAATTATCAAAATTGTTTGCACGATATCAATTCTGAAAACATATTTCCCAATAAAAGTAACAATACATGATCCATGACAACAACAACATCACTTCCATATCACACATGTGTTTAACATTTTAGCAACCATATCATTCAATTGTGTCCAGCAACTTAGTATAACTCATTTTCAGCAAAACAAAAGACATTGCATAAATAGCTTAAACATATACATTTGCCATCATATACTTTGTAGAACATTATCTATGATAAAAGATTAGCAACTTGAACAACTTCTCTGATTTGCACGATTTGAATAATTAGGCAACTCGTAGGCTCAATTAAACGTAACTATATCGACTACCATTTAAACCAACGCTTATCATGTGAATCATCAAAGGGTTATCCCATTATAATTGCCAACATAGTTATCATAAACAATCTTCATTAGAATATAATTTATAGCAACGACTCGAGAATATAGATATGTCAAACGTCGTGCTACATCAAACAGTTTCCTTTATATCACGCCCATACAATTGCAAGAATCACTTTAGCATTTTATGACAATATAATAACGATCATATCCAATAAAGATTAACAACACTGTTTATTATCATGTCATAGGTTTAGGTTCAACTGAAATAATTTAATGCGATGAAGGTAATAAATATAACTATGGCACACAAACTCACATGAAAGACATTAGAACTCAGATGGCATACTACATGTGTGGACAGTTAAACATAAATCATTACTACCATACGGGTGTAAACATTTAAACATAATTAATATTATCATAAAACATTCATGCGGAAACAACAATAAATTGGCAACATCCAACTATCAGGTGCGATTCCAGCTTTCCACCAACATCCGTAGCATATATTATCTATGCAAGAGAAGATAACGATGGTAACAATCAATAAACATATATTAGAATATCTGGATTTAATGCTTACCCGCCACTAGCTTTAATAAGATAAGACAACATAGGTATTCATGTACATATTCCGGCCATTACAGAGATTATGAACAACAAGAGACATTACGACATGACAACATCTAAGGTACGCAACAACTGAACTCGTATAAAACATGTCACCTTTGATTAAGAATCATATTCAGCTATTCAATTTCACACATACTATCATGCCAACAATGTTATAAACTAAACTTTAATTTTTATCACTTGTTAAGATACATAACCAATGAATATGCGTGCTACTATCATCATATAAGAACATTATAAATTCACATTAATAAGGCTCATGAAATAATCAAACAACTGTATGAAAACTCAACATAGAATTCACATTTTAAAAATTATGATTCACGTTGTAACTTCCAAAGATCACGAATAAATAACCGTTCTATTAAAACTTGATTCATATTATTTTTATAAAACACGGAGAGTTAAAAACACATGGGAAAAAGAATTAGGTCTAAAGCACAAGAATTCCATTTTTAAAGCATTTTACAACTCAGTTGCTCCAAATAAGCATGTGACAATTGGTTGGTCCGAAACTTGGGTCAGTTTGCAAAACGTACCATTTAATATAGAAACATCAAGAATTTTCGTGGCTTAACAATTTGAAAACATATGCGAATCTTATGATCGATGGAGTTGGAATTATGCAAAAATTATCAGTAAAATTTAAATGAGGATTTTTACAAAATCATTGGTCAAAACATCACTGCACAGGAACTTCCTGACCACAGCCCACTAAAATATTTATTACTCCTAATCCGTATATCATATAAGCATGAAACCAACGCCAAATGAACAGTAACTCACGAGGCTATCTCTCACAAAATTTTCATCCATAGGGAATTAACAGAAAAGAAATGACAGCAAGATCAATTAGGGAGTAAAATCAAACAAACGTGTTTCAGCACTAGGTCATTCATCTACTATGTTCCAAGCTCTTACAACCACACTATCGATACTAACTCATCCTAACTTAAATTCCACACTGTATACCTTCGTAACATCTACCCCATAGAATCCCGTTGCATCTCGATCTACTCCTTAAATCTAATCATGATTGCTATGACTAGAAACATGCAATTCAATAGTGTTTCTTATTACTATCACAAGACTATACTAGCATGGCTTTGGGATCACATAACCGCATATCACTAGACATAATAGTACTATCAGCACATCATTCAACATCCACCTAGGTAAATATCATAATTTCGTAATTATTTTCACGCTCACGATTACCACATTCCAACACTTCATTGATTATCAATCTGAACACGAAGATTTATTTCTCATTTCCACAACATCATATGATCACATCATCATTCATACAAAATACTTACCGTAACGTTGTCCTGTAGAATGGTTAGAACATATGGGTCTCAAGGTGTACATCCACTCGATTATATCCAAGGTTTTCCTTCTAACTACCCCATTCACTCAATTTCTCTCGGGTTACCTGGTTCAAAACTGAGAGGGCAAAAGAGCACGTATTAAGGGCGCCTTCTTAACCGCACTGTGAGCTCCTAACAGTTTATTCCCAGGGTTTCATTTTCTTTAGACACATCCTATGTTCATTGGGTTCATTGGTTTAGGCCTGAGGATCGTTCGCTCTGATACCACTTTGTAACACCCCGATTTACGAAGGAGTCTTTAGCAAGACATTCCCTAATAAACCAGACTGTTACCATCTCGGTTTCCCGAGGTAGTGAATATAAGGACATAACAATCCAAAGTACTTTAATTATACTTTAAGTGAATACTGTTTACAAAACCGTACAAACTAAAACTGTAGCAAAACAATTTACAAACTTTTAGCGGAAATAAAACTTGTAAAACAAGGTGGATAACTAAACATGATTAAACGAGGTGGACTAGACACTAAGTCAGGCAAACCAAGCTCTCTTCCCATCCAGCTCCTATCAGTCTCTGAGGTACCTGTCAATCTGCTCCCCATTAAAAGGTTCACCGCAGGTGTTCACGAATACACAGGGTCAACCACGAGGTTGAGTAGGGTAATACAATGCAACAAGTATGTATGATATGCATGCTCCTCCATCACCACCACCATCTCATCGCAACTCATAAACCGGAACACCCAGCCATACCGATCCCCGGTAGACTATATATCGACCGTAGCCGATCTGCCAGCTCGCAGCTGAGGACACCAGGGCAAGTCCTGCAGAACCCGCCTGGGCCTTATCACAACATCATCATCACCACACCACATCACCACCACATCCTCCATCTCCAATGCACATGAATGCTCAAAAGAAATTAATGTAACACAATATGTATATCATCGAACTGATCAATCATAAAATCATGCCGGTTATCAAATGTTGTGATAACATACTCAATCCGATCAATTCAGTCAATCACGTTCCAGTATATGAATCATAACATAATCAACAACCACGAATCAAGTCACGTTCACATCTTGGTCATATGCAACACAACAAGCCAACACAATTTAACAACAACGATAATAAGTCAAGTGTATTTCCCTACCTTTTCGCAACCCGAGCTCACACAAGCAATCAATTATGATCCTTCACATATCCATCACCTACATAACATAACTATGTATAATTACCACCTAATCAATCAAATAATCATGCACACAACCTAGACTCATCATAACTTAATAGGAATATCAACTTAAAGAACAAACACGACTTTTCCTGATTTTCCAGCACATGACAGACTCGGAATAAAATACATAACTAATTCCAAAAAAATCAAATTGATTCAAGGCCAAAAGGATTGGAACCCCATGAGTCTTAGATACAAATTATATCTAAAGTGTTTTTCTCAAATTCCAAACTTATCAAGGGTTTTCAGACTGATTTCCAGAAACTGACAGAAACCGTCGCATAAAAAGTATTGATTCATAAAACGAGTTTAAAACATTATTTTGCAGTAATTACAAGTCCTATTATCATCTAGACTATACAAAGATGATGTATGAAGAAGCCTCATAACTGAATCGACATAAACATTAGGGTTTTAAATCATTTTCCACAACCAAATCAGATTCGCGGACTTTTCAGCGACATGTTCATAAATAAATCACCTAGGACAAACCATAAAGAATTTGACTATGAGATTTTATATGCATAAACTAGACATCAAATAAACAGGACTCTCTTTTCAAACTTTTCGAAGAATACGACTTTAAAACAGTATAAACAATGGAATGAAATCGACTTACAAACAGGGAAATCGAATTAGGTTGGAATCAATGAGAAATCTTCAATCAGATGAAAGGATCGTGTGTGTGTGTGTGTTGGTGTGCGTCGAAAAGAGGGAGGCGGGTGAGATGAGGGTTGTGTAGTGTTAGAGTAAAAATTAGGTTAAGAATTAGGTTAAAACATGATGTTGGGTGTTGGGTTAGACATGTTATTGGGTAAACTCCAATGGGCCGAGGGTAAATGGGTTAGCTCACATCTCGAATTCCATGTAAACCCATCTCAATTAACTTACGAAACAACTCGAGTCAAGTAAAATAACTTAACGTAATTATCGACTAAACAATTACCCGACTTAAATAGTAATATAAAATACGGAGTATTACAGTCTTCCCCCCTTAAAATGAACTTCGTCCCGAAGTTCGCTCATCTATCAAACCTCCAAACATCACCGTGGGTACCAAAACAGATTTTCTAGTATAAGAACTCATGAACTTAGGCCCAGCGGAGTCGCCAAACTGTGGACAGCGGGCCGCCCACGGGGGCGCTTGGTGAGAAACGAAAACAAGCGTTTGCATTTTGTATGGAGTCGCCACCAATTTTTATGGGAAATTGGAACCGTTCGAATACCTCATGTCATGTCAAGACATAAAGTAGTGACATAGACACTAAGCAATCGTTACCCTTAGCATTCTATGTCTAGAATGACTCTCGTGGATGCCAATGAACATGGGTGCTCACGGAGATCTGGAGTAAGGGGTGAGGGTACGTATTAGGAAGCTCTTTTGATCGAACACCTAATCCCGCCCGCCTCGATAGTGGCCTCTACTAATGATTAGGGAAGTTATCTATACTTGATATATCGTCGGCTATATGCATGCAATGCAACATCCATTGATTAATCCTAATATGTGAGAATTAAGACTAAGTCGGTTGACAATTAGTTTAACAAACAATTTGGGTCGAAGTTGGATTTAATGCTCATTTACATGTGAAAACATTCAAGCAATAGGATAAATACAATACAAGAAAATTACAATAATGAAAGTTACAATAATTACATTGGAATAGGCGATTTATGTCAAAAATACCTTTAAAACGGATAATTTGAGAAAAAGGAACAAAAGAATAAAAGAATAAAATTAATGAAATAAACGAACAGAAATTAGCGATATTACGAATAATAGTTAATTAATTACGTAAGCTAATTAAACTATGTCAAGGCGAAACGGAGTTCGGGACGAAACTCGGCCGAGAACAAAGCGCAGCAGCAGAGAGCTCCGTCCTTTGAATAGGCGCGCCCAGACGCTGCGTCTGTTCTTGGCTCAGTTCTGGCTGTGAAGCCGTATTTGCGAGCCGTTAATGTCGATTGATGATTTTAAAGGTTGATTGATAATATTTACTCGGATGAAAATGATTAACATGTTATTTAACATATGATTGAGTCATAAAAACAGCAAAACATGGATGAGACGGATGCAAACGAATTAATTACATGAATGAATGATTAATTAGTGAAAGATATCAATGAGTCCTCTATTGAAATCAATTAACTAGTCTAAACATGGTGATATACGACGAATATGCGAATAAACAGATGAAAGCTATATCAAAGACGAATCCCAGAAACCCAATATGAACAAATTGAATCTCTACAACCCGGAATTGAATTTAATGACGAAAACCCGCAAATATGAATTACTTGGGATTTAAGTCGGATTTATGACGATTAAAACAAATGAACGAATGATGAATTATATACATGTGATTATTGATGATGATTATGGCGAAGAATTAAAGAACAAACATATGAAAACAAATAAGAAAGACGGAATTACAGAGGACAAAGAAGAAGAAAAGAAGCGAGAATCTGCGCAGCCCTCACGAAGAGGCGCAAAGCAGAATCGCGCTCCTTCGAAGAGGCGCAGCAGTTGCTGCGTCTTTTCTCGACTGTCAGTCTTCTGAAAATCCGTAAAAAGAGATTTTAAAGACGGTTTTAGAAATCGGTTTTAATGGTATTTTCGACGTAAACCTTACAATTGTGATACGATAAATAAAAGTACAATAAATAAATAAGGATTATACACCCTCAGACTTACATGTTGACGAAACGAGAAGAACTAAGATATCGATTAGTGATGCTCGACGCGAATGCAAAGAGAGTGCCCTCGTAAGAGGAAAACGATTAAGTTGATTGATTAATTAAGTTGATTATTGGTGTAGTTGGTCAAATTGGTCGGTCATGCAACAGAGAGACTGGTACTCAGAAAGATCCGAGCTTACGTGGTCGAATGTTCAAGCACGTAGGCGCCAATTAGTAAGAACAAAGTCTAGAATGCAAAGGGAGAAGAGAAGGGCGGACACTCGCGTGAGAAATATGAGGAGCGAAGGCTCCTATTTATACTAATCACGTGACGGAATAGGGTTTCGGAGACTCTTTGGAAGTGAATCTCGGAAAGATATGAAAAAGATACGATAAATACGCAGAAAAGGGCCTGGGAAGAGGCGCAGCAGCCACTGCGTCTCTTGGAAGAGGCGCAGCACCTGCTGCGTCTATTCCCAGGGGGTTTCCTCCTGCTGAAGAAAGATTTCCGCGTTTGAGTTATGGTAGGACGGAAATAATTCGATCTTCCTTAATATTTAATATGAATATTACGGGATATTATTTGCCAAAAGATAAAATTTGTAAAATATGGAATAGAAATATCCGGAACATTCCAGAACATTCCGACTCGGGATTTAACAGTTATCGGAAAATGGAGACGGTTTTTTACCCGGACTCCGAATGTACTCTAATTACTGCCAAAACGACCGTATCAGGACGTAGATGACAACTAAGAGGTCAACATTAATTTTTGAGCAATCACTTGATGATAATCTTACGAACTGTCACAAATCGTTCCGCGAATCAAACATGCGGCCCAATCATCACCGGGTGGTTTGCGGGAGGTGCAGAAACGAGGTGTCTACAACAATACACTTTGCCAAGTATCACACAACTTAATCCCTTTAAGTTTACTGACTTGAGCGTCGGAGTGAGTACGCTCGGTACCAAGCCGAGCCCTCAGTTTGTTCATTGTTTCAGGAGAGGCCGAAAGGAAGAGTCAAGCTACGACATCATTCAACAAAGCTCACGTGGTAACAACACTGCTCCGAATTACACCCGGAATAATTGGCGCCGTCTGTGGGGATAGATACTAAAAGCTAGACACCTCCCATAAAAAAAAACAAACCAAACCCACCCAAAAAGCTACGAAGATGTCAAAACAGCCAGAACTTGTGAGTGTAGAAACTGAATTCTACCAGGATGAAACGTTCCCCAATTCTGAGATCGGGCAATCCCCCACCGGCCGAGTGATTGAGCCGGTGAAGTACGGGATGCCAAAAGAGCCAGAATCACCGCTGCCCGCCGACCAAGTCACCATCATGGGACATGTGGTTGATGCAGCGAAACTGAAGCTATTCCTGGACCTGATGGGTAGTACGCCACTAACCCCCGTCGCAACGACGGTTACAGCAGCACACCCACAGGTGAACAGGGCCCATAAGGTGACTCCGAACAATCTGACCGGAGCGATGCAAGAGGTCGGGCGTACCAAAACGCCAGCGGTGTCCGTGTTGCCAGTGGCAGACCAAAGTCCTTCCCCCCCTCGCGGGAGGACAGCGTCGCCGCGGCACCAACGAGGCCACCCCCGAAGAAGCGAAGAAAGAAGTCTGACTCACCAAAGTCGGACGAGAAGCCCTTCCCGACCGAGGGAGGCAAGCCGGACAAAGGGTGCAAGGAGCCGATCGCCGCGTATCATTCGACACGTGGTCAGACAGCCCCTCAATGCCTGCGTCCTCGACGTCCCGGTGCCGACTAAACTGAAGCTGCCAGCCATATCATACAAAGGGGATAGCAATCCCACCGACCATGCCGAGGCTTTCGAGTCGTACATGTCGGTGTGGGAGCAACCTGATGAGGTGTGGTGCCGAGTCTTCCCAACGACTCTCCACGGCATGGCTCAGAGTTGGTACAAGGGGCTACTTAATGGCTCGGTATATTGCTATGCCGACCTAAGAGACAACTTCATAGCCCAGTATGCTTGCAACAAGCGACGGGCCGTGGAGACATCGGATCTCCTGACTATCCGACAGGGGGAGGACGAGTCCCTCCGGAGCTACGTCAAGAGATTTGACGCTAGGGTTCAGCAGATCCGAGAGCTGAACACTGAACTGGCGGCCTTCGTGCTGATGAAAGGCCTACCGAGAGGCGATTTCAAAAATGAGCTCATCAAGTGCGAAGACCTCAACCTGGCCTCCGCCAGAAAGATGGCCGACAGAGCCATAAAGGTGGAGGACTATCATAAAACCTGGGTAGGCCACAGTGAAACTGGTCGCCCAGGGAACATGAGCCGCCGGGACGACGTAGTTGAAGACCACCGTGACAAGAATAGGTCACGGTCTGAGAGATTTAATAGGAAACAGAACTCGGCGGGCGCCTGGGGGAGTTCGGGACCATACACCCCGAAGCGGTACAGCAATCTCACCCCCCTGGTCCAATCACCGGCCGAGGTCTTCACCCTAAGCAAGAACGACGGACAGAAGTGGGCAAGGCCCCCCAAGATGAGGGGGGGAGGGACGGTGACACGAGCCAATACTGCGAGTACCACGGCCACACCGGCCATAAGACCGACAACGGTCGGCACCTAAGGGACGCCATCGAGGAGCTAATCCAAAAGGGAAGCCTCAGCAAGTATGTAGCTGGAGACCTAGGAGCAAGCTCCGACGGGGCGGATAGAAAATCCGTTTTTCAACGGATGGGAGTAATCCAGTGATGCCCATCCGGGCCCTGACACTAATGTACGTCTCGGCCCGGGGGGGAAGCACAAAAGAGCCCATCCTTACGGCAGGAGGGCAAACCGATGATTACCGGCTGACAGACATGGAGGGTGTTCCTCTAATGAGCCATTGGAACACAGACAATCTAAGGAAATACTTCGTATAGCGGCGGAGGTGTCCAAGACCGTTGTGGGCACCCCAACGCATGATTATACCTTATGAAGAATGATCCAAGTTTTCCATCAAAGTACTTGTCCCCTCCATAAGTCATGCCAAAGCAGACGCCGCGGCGGCCAATGCCGGGCAGTCACTACCGAAGAATAAAAGCATATAAGCACTGTTGAGACGCAAATCTGACTGCCCCGGCCAATCCGGGAGTGGCAGAGGAAGCGATCAATATGTCTCTATACGGAAAGCAGTCAAAACGTAAACTCGGCCGCCTCGGCCAAAGCCGGGGGTGACGAGGGAAACGCGACTTGCCAACAACAGTTGTTACTCGCCACAACGACCAGCATGCTTAGGAACGTATAAGCACTGTTGAGACGCAAATAGGACGCCTCGGCCAGACCGAGAGTGAAAGAGGAAGCGATCAACACGTCTACAGATACGAACGCTATCGCGCCGTTACCCCGATTGCCTCACCGAGAGTGACGGGGACACAAC
Organism: Silene latifolia; assembly: GCF_048544455.1. NCBI lineage: Eukaryota > Viridiplantae > Streptophyta > Magnoliopsida > Caryophyllales > Caryophyllaceae > Silene > Silene latifolia. The sequence goes on along the minus strand of NC_133530.1, from coordinate 2,383,229 downwards.
GACCGATACGCTAACATGTTCACAACGGTGGTTGGGATAGCAAATCTGCCGCCTCGGAAACCGGGGGCGGTGGAGGAAGCGACCGACATGCCAACATGTTGAAAAAACGTTAAGTATAGTTGAGATACGCATTCTAACTGCCTCGGCCAAGCCGAAGGTAAAAACGAAAAGAAAAAAAAGCGCTCAACTAATAACGTAAGAAGACAACTCGAATGAGAACGAGATAAAGACCTCGGCCAAGCCGGAGGCAAAATAAACAAACTCTTATTGAAATGTTTACAGGTAATACAAGAAAGAAGTCGACGGCCGTCCCCATAGGGATAGCCTAAGCACTACCTACCAAAGTTCAACAAAAAAAGAGAAAGGTACAACAAAAGATTGCATCATCCAGACTTGAAGCGCCAAAAGCTTGGCAGGGAGGAAAGGCTCAATAATTGGCCCCCGAACAGCTGAAGCTGTCCGAAATGCCGGGTGAAACCGGTGACGACCGCCCGTCTCCCTATGCCTGTTTCTGCTCACCACCGGCGGCAGTAGCAGCATCACCAGCGTTGGGCGGCCCAGAAGCCAACTTGGCAGCCTCATCTGCCTTAGCCCTCTCAGCTTCCTCCTTGGCCTCATTCACCTTTGCACCATGGGCCGCCTTCTCAGCAGTCTCCTCAGCGGCCTTCGCCGCCTCTGCCTCCTCCGCGGCCTTTGTCTCCGCAGCAACCGCCTTCTCATCTAGAAGCCGGTCAAAATCTTGCCACGGGAAGTTCCCTTCGGGAAAGAGCTCTTTGATTGCATCTCTGGCAGCATCCTCAGCTTGGTCCCGGTACTGGGCACACATGCCAAGGATGACGACGGTTTGGAGCGTCTCAATGTCCTTCTCCCTCTGAGCAAGGACAGCCTTGGTGCTCCTATGCTCCTTCGCCTCGGCGCCATGCAGGGACTTCCATTCTTCCCTATGCCCAACCATGGTCTTATAGCCGACCTCAAGCTTGTCCTTCTCCTCCCGCAGCTTAGCGGCATCAGCTCTCTCGGCCAAGACCGCCTTCTCAGCATCCTCCCTAAGCTTCCGCTCATCAAGGAAGTCCAGCTTCGCCTTCCCGGCCACCTTCTTAGTTGCGGCAAGCTCAAGCCTAAGACGTTCGAGCTCCGGAGCGGATTGAGCCACATCCTTTTCTTGCTCTATAATGTGAGCACCGGCTAGCTCAGTCCACTTCGCCAGCCTCTTGGACAACCTTGCACCTTCCGCCACAAGCTGAGCCGGGGAAACCTTCTGGGATGAAGAGTCAACGGTGACGTTCTGATCGCCCGCCCGCACAGGTTTCTTCCCCAATTGCCGTTCAGTGGGAGCGACGGCCGACGATGGCGGATCTACAAAAAACTCAGACAAAGCATCCATGTCAACATTCATTGACATGCCAGATAGCCTATCATCAGGAATGCCTAAAGAACCGGCTAAATCCGAGCCGTGGGTTAGATCCGTACCAGTCTGGACCTTCTTGAATGGAGGGCCGGCTGAGTCCTTCTTTGCCCCCGCCTCGGTAGCATCGGTAGCAGGCATTGTTTCTTTTCTTTTCTTTGAAGGAGGAGGACCCTCCACAACGGTGACCTCCTCTTCTTCAATATCGACGATCACCACCTGCTCCTTTCGGACTTCGGGGATCAAAGACTGAGCTGGAGTTGACGTCGTGGCCGCCGTAGACGTTATCTTCGGTGTTCGGCGCGGCACACGTCCTCCAATCTTCGCCTGAGCCGCCGCCACATCCAGTGCCTTCAACTGCTGCTCCATAAGTTCGTAGGGGGCCGGTCTGCGATCACGCGGTGCGACCTTAGGATGCCGCACAACAACTCTCCCGTTCTCGTCAAATCCCAACCTCTTGAGGACGGAGACGGAGAGTTCCGGGCCAAATCGGTCTGCAAGAGAAACAAAGCAAGAGTCAAACAACAAAAGTAAAACCAAGGTTCAAATACAGCAACCTAAAAGCAAAGGTGGGCCTCACACCGACCCTACTCACCCTGGCGGAGGGCCGGTATGAGGCCGACGTGGCAAAGCGGCTCGTCCTGGAGAATGATCTGCGTCGGGGGCATCCATCCCTTTGGCGTGCCATCCTTCTCAGCCTCAAACAGCCTCATCGCCCTCTTTTCGCCCTCATTAAGATAGACCTTCAAGGCGTCCATCTTGATCTTATTCCGGGAGACATATTTATCATGCTCCCCCTTATTCTCGCACCGCAAGTTAACGCGGCTCTGGAATGACCGGGGCAGTGGGTAATCCTCCGGCACCTCGACGTACACCCACCGCCCCTTTCAGTCCTTGCAAGACGACAACTTGGAAACGGTAACGTAACCCGGCTCCGTCTGCACACTGTACCACCCCGGGCCGCCTAGGGTACTCAGCCGCAAATGATGAAGCCAGCGGAACAAGTTAACCGATGGAGCCTCCCCTTTAAAGAGACAGAGCCATACGAAGCTCACAATCGTCCTGATGGCCAACGGATGCAGTTGAGCCACGGCGACGTTCATAGCTTTAATGATGGCCGCAACGTATGCATTCAGAGAAAACCGGAGCCCATACTCCAGGTGTCTGATGTACACGCCGATACAGCCCTTGGGAGGGCAGCAACCGCCTGACCCTCCTTAGGGATAACAATTTTATACTTCCTGCCGAAGGAGTAATGATCTTCAAAAAAATCAGGCCCGGAACAAGAGGCGAACTTGTTTGTCCACACACGATCGGGATTGATCGAGCAGGCGCCGCCGTGATCCAAGAGATGCGGCCTCTCCGAACCATATAGGGTCGCCTCATCATCATTATCATCATCATCTTCTTCATGAGAAAAACCCTCCAGAAATTGCTCATCAACTTCGGGAGACGGCGACTTGGGACCCCCAAACCCTATCGGGGTGGCAGCCAGTGGCTCCTCTTCATGAGGATGCGACGGTTCGCCCCCCCGGCACAGAGGTACTGGGTCCAGCATCGGCAAAAGACATAGTGACAACAAATAATTAACAAGTAAAAGATTGAAAAAATTTATTTGTTTACCTTGGGAAAAAGTGCTACGCCGAGTAACGCTTTGAAGATTAGAAAGAGAAAGAAACTCTTCGAAAAAACTAGAGAGAAGAAATTTTTTGAAAGAACGAAGATTATGCGGAAAATTGAGGGGCACACTGCCCTATTTATAGAGGCAAAGCCCATTCAATTGACCAATCAGGGCAAAGCCCATGAAGCGTCCACCAACCGACACCAGGACACGTGTCGAACATGCAGCCACGGAATGTCAATCGACATAACCGTTACCAATCTTCCTTGACACGCTCCTTGGTATACACTTTCCAACGGCCAGCTGATCAACCAAGCTTGGCAGCACCAGCCGGGGGCAATCAAAAGCAGTCGGCACTCTCAACCTTGGTCTCGGCCAGCGCTTATTTCTTCTCCACATTGGATGTCCATTACACAACCATGTGGAGGGGGGATATGGTACGGCCTGAACAGACCGAGAAACAGAGTCAAGCCGAGGAAAGCAGCACCAAACGGGGGCGATCAAAAGCAGCCGGCACTCTCAAACCTTGGTCTCGGCCAGCGCCTTCTTCTTTTTCACATTGGAGGTCCATTACACAACCATGTGGAGGGGGGATATGGTACGGCCTGAACAGAACCAAGGGAACAGAACTAGGGATGGCAGTGGGTCGGGGACCCGACCCAGACCCTGAGGGTCGGACCCTAATGGGTCGGGTATGGGTCTCATTTTTTCAGACCTAATGGGTATGGGTCGGGTATGGGTCTTAAGAAAATATTTTGGGTCCGGGTCCGGGTCTAAGTTATGAGACCCATACCCGACCCTTAGACCCTTTATTAAAGAAAAAAAAATCAAAATTACAACTTTTCTGAATTCATACTGGCAGACTGTAGAAACCCAACTAAAGTCTCTTTCTCTTCCCTCATCCCATAAAGTGATAAAACCCAACGAAACTCTTCTGACAATACTACCACTCCACCACTAACACAAGAAAACCACCACCACAGCACTGATACGCGACCGGTAACCACCTCTCTAATAGCCGGCGACCGACAACCACCATTAACGGCACATTAATAAACTCATAATGTTAAAGTAGTATGATTTTTTTTTTAATATTATAGACCTCATAACTGTTAATCTTGTTACTAAATTGGTCAAAAACTCGGACCATGCGGGTAGACCCAGACCCTACCCTTACCCATAGGGTCCGGGTATGGGTCCTCAAATTTTAGACCCTTGCGGGTCTGGGTCGGGTACGGGTCCAAAGGGAAAATCTCGGGTCGGGTCCGGGTCTAGGCGGACCCTACCCAGACCCTACCCATTGCCATCCCTAAACAGAACCAGCCGGGGAAGAAGAAACCGATGGAGAAATTCAACATGCGCAGAATATACGCTCAAAACGCATCGGAGCCCATACCACGTCATAGACTACGCTGGGGGCAAATTGATGGGGCATATTCTGCACCCGCTGACCGAGTCAACATATTGACCTTGGTCAAAGCCAAAAGACAACAAGTCAACGTATCAGACGGCCTAACCAACACAGCTTGCCGGTCTGTCACTTGGGTCTCGGCCTCGGCAACTAGCCAGCCGAGAGACATATCCGCGTACTCACATCCAGTCCCCTCGGCATAAAGACAACCAGGCCTGCCGGCCTGCCATGGGTCACCCGGCCGAGGGTAGAACGGTCTTTCCACCTGCTCTGCCACTTGGCCACTACGTGACAAAAGGTGAAAGTCTATAAATACTCCACTTCTCTCATTGAGAAAAGCATCTGAAATATAACCTAAACATCTCATAATCTGGTATAAACTCCCTTATCTCTCTACAATACACTTTGCCAAGTATCACACAACTTAATCCCTTTAAGTTTACTGACTTGAGCGTCGGAGTGAGTACGCTCGGTACCAAGCCGAGCCCTCAGTTTGTTCATTGTTTCAGGAGAGGCCGAAAGGAAGAGTCAAGCTACGACATCATTCAACAAAGCTCACGTGGTAACAACACTGCTCCGAATTACACCCGGAACATGTATAAACCATCCCTTTCTCTTTTCATTTCTTGCTCTTATTATTTTATTAAGACCTCTGATAGATGTTGTTCTTGTGTTTTGCAAAACACCCTAGATTTGATATCTAGGGCGGGATTTAGCGAGTAGGAAGTTAGTGTTTAGATTTTGCTACCTTGGAGGAAATAAACAGTGCGGTGGAGATGTTATTGAGATGCCGAATTGTATATGCTCACAACATTAGTTAAGGTGTTCTCAAATGAAAAGCATAGTGGGTTTAATACTTGTCTTGTGGAGGAGATTTAAGGGCATTGGCATGAGAATATTGGGTGAGCAATTGGAAAAAAATGGAACAAAACAGGAATGTAATTCAATTCATTCTCCAACCCCTCCCACAACCACAACCCACTTCTTTCTGTAAAGTGAGGAAGACCTCCAATTGTTAAAGGAGGGAAAAATGTTAGAGGAAGGGAGACTGTCATTGGTGGTGAACCCACTAGACCACGATCTTCTCAAACAAGCAATAAGTACAAGAAAAAAGGTCCTGCTCTTCATATCAGAAGCTATAGAGGAATGTAAGTTTAGCACTATAGTCGACTCTAACGATAGGCTTGTCATTCCGAAGGTAGTGTACCTTGTGCAAGATGTTTTTTCTCAGTGTGAGGAGAAACGGCAAAGAAAAGTTCTTTCATAGTGTAAGTGTTTGTCTGTCTTGTTTTTTAATAATTAATATCTTCATTTCCCTTGGATAATGACCTAACAAATTTACACACATGCAATTTTCTACTGAAAAAGAGACTCGCAATGCAGTACAACTTTTATTACTCTTGAGATTCTCCAAGGTTCTAAGGGTGCACATAAGAGACTGTCAAATATCTATAAGGATGCTATTATGTCTGCAACTCTTATGTCAATCATCGAGGCTTGGGCTCGGACTTGGGAGCATTATAGGGTTTTCTGAACTTGTAACAGAGAAGCATTATAGAGTTTTGCCACGATTTATTAATATTTGTCACAATTATTGATATATTTTATTAATGTTTTACCACAATTATTGTTATAATTATTTTTGTATCCTTTTTATTTATTTATTATTATTATAGTTACCAGTACATACGTCGTGATACGCGTGCAGTGCAGGCACGATATCTATAAATTTACATTTTAGTGTATTACTTACAAACTAGTATCGATCTCGTGCGAATGAACGATTTTTTAGATTGTCTTATATAGAGAACTTATCAGTTAAAACTAACAATATTTAAATACACTTTTAATTTAATTTTTAAACCTATAATTGTTAATGTGTAATATTAAGAGTTAAAATATTGAAATTTGACATTTTTAATCTGAATAAAATTGTAACTGAAATTATAGTAATCAAATAAGTTATTTATAATAAAAAATAAGATAGTTAATTTAAGCCAGAAACTCAGTATTTTTAAGCATTTAAAGCCTCTAATAAGCATATAACTAATTTACAAATATAAAGAAAAAAGGTGAAAAATACACGCTATTTTAATAAAATGAGTAAAATTTACATAAATTTTTAAAGATAATATTTAAAATATTTAAGATACATATAATGTAAAAAATGAGTTGATAATGAATAAAATACATAATGGCAACTATGAAAGTTGTGGTGTTGATAAGATATTGTGACCATAAGGATAATATATTAGGTCAATATATGTCTTGAATAATCTCCTAAAGTTATGCCCTATTTCTAGCTAAGATTGTTTAGGCGGAAAATTTTTTAGTTTATCTATTTTCTTAAGTAGATGGGAAATTTCCAACATAGTTATGCACTTATGTGCATTTTTCTTGAGTTTTTAAAATTTTGGGAGTAACTTTTTGGCATTAAAACCAAAATCTAATTGAGCATAATTACTTTTTTCTTAGTCCCATTACACTCATATTAGAGAATATATTTATCGTGGCCAAGAGAAAAATGTAGGTACATGTAAATGAATGTCCGTATCAAGATCGACATATGAACACTCTAGCATACGAACACAAGAAATTCCGAAACCTAACAAAAATACGTTGTACGAGGTAGATGAACGCCAATGGGGAAAGATTGCTTTGTAGTAATCCACTTTTAAAGTGCACACTCTATGAAACAGGTAACTCCAACATACCATCTTTACAAATTACAATCTCCTTATTATAATCGTCATCACCCAATTTCCTATTTTCTAAGTAAATTGAGGACACTTTTCCTTCGCCGTCTTCAATTTGTCGCGTTTGTGTAAACTCGATGGTTATCTTTACTTTGTCCCAACACTTTCGTACGTCATCCATATTTGTCATCGAATATTTTGACCTTCAAATATTAAGTACAAAGCGTAATTCCTCCTCATCAATATCATTCAGATGCTCCAAATCCGAATAATATATTAGTATTATGCAAATCCTCTCTAAGGATTCTCAAAGCATTGCCCGCCAGTATAGACATAGTAAATTAGAAAATCTTCATCAATTACTGCCTCCCATACATCACACAGATGGTGAGCTTGTAGAAACTCTCTCAATCGCCTAGTATGATCATCACGTGTTTGTCTTCGCCTCCTTTCCATCAGCACGTCGGCAGGTTTCCATATATCTTCAACGACGCTATCATTGTGTGTATCATCATCATATAAATTCAGTGGCATATCTAGGATTTACACGGTGGGGGCGCAGAAATTCATTAACTAGAATACTTCAAGTTAGTAGCGAGACTTAGAGGATGTCAATAGAGTTTAATTATAATAAAAAAAATAGCTTTCTTGTGGAACTAAAAATGATAGCATGAAATCATCATATGATATCATATATTTCTTTAATGCAATATCCAAATGTGATGATGTGGCATCATAGTTTTTCATCTAAAGTTGTTATGACAGTTAAATAAAGCACAACTAAATAAGGAAAAAACAAAGACTAATTGAAATCCGCCTTTAATAAAAAATTATTACTAAATGTTATATTCAATCCTTATGTTCAATGATCTTTAATGCGTTATAAATGTCTCATTTTATGATTTTAAAATCTATTTTGAAATACATTTTAGCTTAATTTATAAGACTTATAAATTGCGATTACAATTGTAATTAAAAGAGGATTAACATGTGATTTTCAAAATATCTTTTACGAAATTATTATTTTCTTTTCCGAAAATTAGCCAAAATTATTTTGAAAAATACTAAGTAATTTTTTTTTAATAGACGGAATTTTAGCTAGCTGTAGCCTATTTCGAAAAGATTTCAACTACATTTAAATATTACATTATAATGTATAATTATTTATGATCCCTATACCATTACTCAAAGTATATTATTGGACACAGATAAGGAAAAACTCTAACACATAAATTACATATGACGAAACACTTTATATTAAAAAAATACATAAATATTTTATTGGGTTCTTATATATTTGAGACAGATAAAGTTAATATAATAGAATATTTATAAATAGATAAAGTGAACAATCGGTAAGTTGGGATAAAAGAGATTAATTGGTGAATTTGGTAAGCATTCACAATAAGAGAAAAATTATTAGGTGGTACCCCAGATATGACGTTATCATACACTTAAACCAATAAGAATAATATAATCATAAACATTAATATCCATTGTCTTAATAAATGAGCGGTCTCATTGTTTAGGGCGTACAAAAACATAGTAGACTTATACACATAAGAAACTTTGTGAGTAAAAAAATCGAGAATATACATAAGTGACAAACTTTTTGATGCCATGATCATAATAAATGTGTATAAGGTGATCGAGTACTTTAAAACAATGAAAAAATATTTAAAGCCTGACAAATTGAAAGGGTCATGAACACGCTGGAAAAATAATTTCAATCTCAAAATATTAGCTTTTATGAATATTAATAATGAAATAGAAATCTTTTATATTAAATATTTTAAACAAGCCCGTGAATTTTCACGGGTTTAAACCTAGTCTTAACATAAACTAAAAATAAACCCATAATTTTGGCATGAAACCGAACAATTAGTCTTGTGAAAGGCAATTTTACACCAAATTATTGTAAATAAATCCAATCATAAACATATTAGTGGGTAAAAGAAACTGTTAAAAATACCCGTTTTACGAAAACGTGGGTAAGACCGCTTTACAAAAGTATTGTAAAATGAATAATAGGTGTATTAGTGTATATATTTGAAAATAATACTCCCTCCTATTACGAATAACTGTCTCATTTGCCATTTCCGTCTATTCACATAACTGTCCCATTTGCCATATGTGGACATGTTTTTTGACTTTCCGCTCTTTTCTTTATTTACCACCCCTAAACCATCAGATTCAATACTTTTCATTATTTAACAACTATATTCTTACCCCTATACAATACTTTTCATTATTTTAACTCCATTCCTTAATTTTCGTGCCATTGTTCAAATGGGACAGTTATTCGGAATAGGAGGGAGTATTTACCTAAAATGCATATACAGTTGACCACTCACATCACAAAAAAAAGAAAAATTGTAGACAATAGGATTTGAACCCTTGAAGTTAGAGAAGGTGGCATCAAAGTAGAATAAGGAACGTCGACATCCTTGACCACCCACACCAAAACAGATTCATGATAATCGCTAGTAGAATAAGGAACGTCGACATCCTTTCCTCGTACATTGTCAAAAACATCTTGATCAACTAGACACTGTGCCAATAAAACGAGTAAAGGACGACGAGGACGATGAGAATGGACGACTATCGTCCGTTGCTTATCCCAAGTGTCGATTATCCGTTGCTGCTTTGGTTAGCATCCATTTTGAAGATTAGAAAGGACGACTTGAATAAATGTTCAATGAGATCATATCTGCTCAAGCGCTGAAGACGGGTCGGAGTAAGTGACGGATAATGTCACTCACAAAACGAATATGGGGACAAGGTGGGGGCACCCCATGTGCTTCCCTCTCTCCTCTATTTGGGTCATTTGTGAGGAAAAATGGTATCCGTCACTTCAAAGTGACGGATACGTGCCGTCACATCAAAGTGACGAATACATGCCGTCACAAATGAGATTTTGTGAATAATTTTGATAAACCTGCAATTCCCACACTGAAATGTTCATGTGCTTATACAAACATCGGTATGTGATTATGCGCTTGACAAACCCACCTCATCAAGTGTTTGTCTCTTCGAATGAGCATAACCCATTTTTTTTTAACAATAACACAAAAACCTAAGTATCATTTTGTAACTTTTTTTTTTTTTTCGTGAAACAAATAGTAAGAATGTATCAAGTTATTCTTTTAAGTTATAGTTATTGCATAATAAAAATTTACCAACTTATATTTTATAGCTCAACACTAGTTTTATTTCATTTTAATGAAAAAAATTATAATTTTGATTTTAAGCAAATGATTATAGTCTAATTATAATATTATATTTTAGTAAAAACTGAAGATAATAGCTTAATGAAAAAAAAAATTACTTATTTCTTTCGTTAGATAAAAGCATTTTGGAGGGAAAACTATGAGAATTTTTATTCACTTGGTAGTAAATAAAAGGGGATGATAGACCGACCACCGGTTTACCAAGCAACCAAGTAAATGATATTAACTCGGAGAAAAATCGCGATCTCGAGCAAATTCGCTAGAGGAATGACAGTTACAATATGACGACGTAATATAACAAAGAAAATAAAACATTTGGAAAGCTACAAAATAAGATCGTCGAGCTGCGATAATCCTTGGTTACTATTAACAAAAGAAAAATGCAGTAGGTTTTTATGCAGAGGTTGGATCGGGAGCAGGTGTGTACCAACCATGGTGGATTGCCACAGCCCTTTTATTTCTGGCAAGTCGAGATTTACGGTTAGCACCTGTGTTTCTGTGAAGGGAACCCTTTCCAACTGCCTTGTCAATAGCAGAGTACGCTTCTGCTATTAGCGTCTCAATTGGAATAATTTCTTCGGGTACTGCACCCGTCTTCTTCTTTAGCACTTCCAGGGCTTCCATAACCTGCCATTAACACGATGTAATACAATACTTCGAAGTAGAATCAACAAAGAAGATTACATATTTGTAGATAGCACTCTAGTGCAATACACTACTGTTTATCAGTGCGTAGTAAGTTTAAAATATCAGGCTACAATCATTAGAGAACTTTAATTTTCTGGACAGTCAGCTACTCAGTTAGCTTAAGCCTTAAGTCTATGTGGGTATGTTCCCACCGGAACTCAAGCTTTCCTAAAAATAACGATAAGGTACAACTAGATATGGCAAACAAGTTGGGAAGACGAGTTATACACTTATACATAGGGTAAATCCTAGTATCCTACAGATTGAATAATATACGGGTTAGAAGAAGTATACGAGCTGACAGCGCTCGGTTTGACCAACCGGCAACATATTATGCCATGGACATGGTTCCATGAATAATGAGATGCAAGGACAAGTTTCACATGAGCTTGAAGGGTTTACCCAAGATACTTCACGGTTTTGATTTCTTTTTCTAATTTTTCATTCATTAACAATAAAAAGCTCTAGCAGGCAAATCCCCCTTCTACTAAAAGAATAAGAGTTTTAGAAATTTTCCCGCCTAAAAAACTTGCTATAAATAGACTACATTATATCATATCTACAACTAGGCATACTATTCTATCCAATAAATAATTTTATTCCGTTTAAAGAACTTATAATATTTTTTCAATTTGTATAAACATATTGATACAATTTTCTGATTTTGTTACATAAATGAAATTGCACTAATTATACGTATGATGTGATAGAAATTTTTCAATATTATTATTTTTTTGAAACACGAACATTTTTTTAGCAAATACTTTGTAATTAATTGTACTGTTCAGTCTTTTGAAACAAATGTACTACAATTTGAGAGTATTCATAGATTGTTTTTGTTTTTTACTTCTAAAACGAAAAACTTACTAATAATATACCTATTTTTTTACAGTTTAACTTAATTTCTATCTCTGTTCCATACCATGTAAACATTTAAATTTCGGTTAATTTTTGAAAAAAAATAATTTAACATATACATAAATATATTTATTATAACACATATCTTATCTAATTGTATTATCAATGTCATTCGTTCGCGTTTATATTACGACTTTTGTGAATATAAGGATATAATAATAATTTTTTTTAAAACAAAGACAACAAAATAGTTTCAATAAAACCGATAATTTTATGCGGAGAGTAAGTGTTAAACCTTCTCTTTCTTACCTCTTAATACAAAACATTACTAATAATAAGTTTCATAGTTAAATTTCAAATGGAGTTATTACTATTGTAAAATTGTTAAGTTCTCTAATATCTCTATCTAAAAAACCGCGCATTTGCGCGGGATCTATTCTAGTAAAGGAGTAATTGATTAAGGCCTTGTTTAGATACCAAAATAGGAGGGAAAGGGAAGGGAAGGGGATAGACGGAAAGGAAAGGGGGGAAGAGGAAGGAGGATGGGAAGGTGTGTTTGGATACATTTCCCTCCAAATCATTTCTATGATGAAGGGACTATGATTTGGCTTCAAGGAGGGATAATGGATCCCTCCATTTCACTCCAACCTTATTTGCTAACCAAACAAGCGATTTTGCATCCCTTTATCCCCCTCCCCTCCATTTCCCTCTAAATCCACAGATCCAACAAGTCTAAATGTATATTAGTCGTGTATATTAGATTCTTAGTCACAACTCAGCTGAATGGTGCAATATTCGAGTGTTTTTCACATTTTATGATAAGCATGTCAGACTTCACTCATATATGAACAAAAAACGTAGGTTGATTGCAAACCAGATATCATACAGAGACAGAGAAGGATAAGACAAAATAGCAAATGCTAAAAGAATAATATCTTCTTCCTTCCGACATGCACAATTGCACATACACGCAGGTCAAGAAAATACAATATGCAAGTTCAAGAGATCATGCAAACCAAAAGGGTATATGTATAGTTCATATAATATTTACCTTTCTCATGCGAGTTCTAACTTCAGATTTGCGAGCCTTGTTCCTGAGACGCCGTGTCTCAGCCTGACGAGCTCTCTTAACTGCAGAATCAGCCTTCTTTTGGGTAGCAACCTCACACACAACGGAGAAATTATGGGGTCGACGGATTATGGTAAGCGACTGGTGTCCTGGAATAAGTCAACAACCAAACAAAACGGATTATATTAAGAATCTTATTACTAAAAAACTACTACAAGAACACAAATTGGTGCAGCAATTATAAACTATATCCTGTAGCAATTCCCAGCGTTTCAGTTTTTAAAAACATTTACCCATGGCTAGGTAAAGGGTGATTGGATGTTCAAAACCTTAAGCCTATGTTGGAGATATTGTTTCCGACATATGACGAAAACTGCATTGATTCAACTACCTAATATAGAATTCACGCATTTTAGTAAACCATTTTGCTTAGCTCCATAACACTACAGTCAAAGACTTTGGATAAATCAGTTACGGAGTATAACCCTTTTCACCCTTATATCCTGTGTCCAAATCTTCTTGGCGCATTTCAATTTTTACAGAATCACATCAATTCACAACTGAAAAAAGAACGGAATTACACACAGGGACAAAGATCATGTCCAAGTTACCAGCAAACTAAATCTATCTCGACTGTTCTCGAGTGAGAGAGTCTCATACTAATATAATGCAAAACCGATGCAATTAACATCAAATCCTAATTCTATACTCAATAACCCACAGAATATAGGATAGTATACCGTCATACAGGTTGCTCTAACGATAATCTATCATGAGGCCCTCTCAATCTCTCATACAGTCATAATAGGATAGGAAAAGCTGTGCAACACTGCAACCCAGAGATGCTCAGAACTTGCATTCAATAACTAGACAATTTATATGGAGTACTCCCTTCGTCCCGGTCAATTGTTGTCCTTTGGTTTTGGCACAAAGACCAAGAAACGACAAGTGGAACGAATTGGGTGTGAAATATCAAATTGCTCATCAAATACATTCCTAAAATAGAGAGGGCGACAATTGACTGATACACCCCAAAGTGGAATAGAACTACAGTGATGGGGACAGAGGGAATACCAGTTAAGCGTCTAGGGAAATACTATCTGCCTTATCTTTTCTACCTTCTCCCCTCACAACCGATTAAAATATCGATTATTTTGCTTCATTCACTTATTTTCTAACCCCACACAATATATACTAAATTAATCGATTGTGAGAGGGTTAAGGGAAAAGAAGGTGGAAGAGAAGGTTGGAGGGTAAGGTGCATAGCACCCCTCTAAGCGTCTATGTTACTTCGACCGTTCATAAGAGCTCACGTATGATGTACTTGTGTAGTTGTGTCCGACATTCGACCCTAGACATTGGTATGACACCCTGACTCTTCAGTTAGACCCAAAATTTGTCAATTTTTCATAAAATAATCGAATTTCAACACCTGGGTACGCACCTGTGTCCGACCCTTTGAACCGAGTCCGATTAACATTAGTTAAATGTTCAATTACAAATTATCAAACAAAGAATTGCTTCAATAATCCATAGATAACATCATCAAATTCATGAAATTCATGAAATTCCAGCTTAGATGTGACATAAAACATATAACTTTGTGCAATTGAAACCATAAAACAAAAAAATTCGAACAACCCAATTGAAAACATAGAACAAACACATTAAAGATGTAAACTTTATGATAAATACACATTCAACAACCCACAAATCATAAGCACAAGCTAATAAACACCATAATTTAGCTAATATTAGTAAAAACCCAACTAAATAATCTAATTTTAGGGATTATAAACCAACAAACAGCATAAAATACCCAGAAAAATTAAGAAAGAAGTGAAATTATACCTTGAGAAAAGAAAGATTGAGAGATGTTAGAAGAAAATGTGAGAGGTTTTTGATAAGAATTAGAAGAAAGAGATAAAGTTTTGAAATTGGATGAAAGTGAAGTAATGCATGCCATGTTTATGCTTGCCATTATCTCTTCTTTCTGGAGTTTGGTTTGCAGTAGCACAAGCAGCACTGTGGAGGTAAGAGCGTTTCTTATCCAAACCGAGGAAGATAAATGAGAGTTTTTGAGACTCGACTCGAAATAACCCGACCCAAATTTGATGAGGCCACGATTAAGATAATGGTATTGACCCGGTTTTGATTGGATGCGGGTTTGACATTATCTAATTCGATTGGGTGATACTCGCATAATTAACTGAAACAAAACAATAGAAGTTTTAAACTTAATTTTTGAAACGTAGTTGCTCTTTTATCGACGTATTTTACTTATTCATAGACTTTTTGTCATTATATTTCTATACCCGACCCTTCCCAAAAAAAGATAAAAAAAACCTCTCTAATCCTCTTCCTCGCAAAATTAATCAAATTTGTCAAATGAATCAATTATGAACGCTAATTCTCATGTCGATTAAGTAATAGTTTACTTTCTCAAATTAGGGATTAAATCAATTTAAATGAATGAAATTAGGGTTTGAGATTCTCATTCAATTTAATTTTCAAGTTGAGATTCTCATTCAATTTTGCTTCGATCGGCTCTCACATTTTGTTCTCTTTTATTATTGCATGTATAAGAAACTAAAATGGGGCAACAATAAACTACTCGTGATTCATGAATTTGTTGTACTAGTGTTGGTATTGTAAGTTTCATGTTTAATCAAATGCATTTGTTTATGTTTCATTCTAAGATTGTGATATTATTTGAATGTAGTTATCCATATTTTTGCCTACAAAAATAGAAACACCACATTGTTGTTTCTATTTTTAAAAATTACTTTTAAAAAATTAGGCTTGAAAAACAATTTTTTTTTTTTTGAGAAAATTGAGGCCAATTTTCATGAGAAGAATTTGTATCAAAATTCCGAAATTATGGTACTCTTGTTCATTTATGTGTTAGTCATTGAGTTAAAAAAAAATATAAACAATTTTATAAAAACAATTGGATTTATATGATAGAGTTTGAAATAACACATGGGTGCAATATAGAAAAACTCCACAATTTAATTAATTACGATGTAAATAATCTGATCTAAATGATTCAAACTCAAAATAACTCAATCTAACATTACTTGATACGGAGTACTCCATAAAACCGAACCCATTTCTACAATAACTTCATCCGTATTTGATCCGAATGTTTCAATTGCCACCCATGCATGCTAAGTTTAATCAGTTAGTCTTGTGTAGAACGGTTTTATATGAATCAATACATATATATAAAGCAGAAACTTTTCGAGTGATATTAGAGAGTCCAACTTTTTTAGATTACCTAACAAGAGTAGATTTCGAAATAAAATTACTAAATTTATCCTAATAAAAGTAGATTTTCTTAATATTTAAAACAAAATTTAAATTATTAATCGTAGTATAATAATGTGCACTTCTACGTATAAAGGGTCTCTATGCCATAAACTAGAATTTGTAGAACCTTATAATTGTTCACCTTACAAGTATGATGTTGATTAGCATACAAACTATCATTATATATAAGTTTCCTACGACCAAAATTGTTTTTATACGAAATTTTGTATGCAAATATCCCCTCCCTATTTCCCGTCCTCCCCTATTTCCCTTCCCATGTTATCATTTTTTTGAAACGTAAATTATTGTTTTTTATCCTTTTTTTTATTATGATTCTTAACAATGTTTCTTATTTTATGCAGGCTGAAACATATATATTTAATGAAGAAAGACAATACTAAAAGCCAAAAGATCAAAGAGCATTATCTACAAATTTGATCTAATAACGTAAGATATACTCCCTTTGTCCCAGTGAATTGTTTACAATGGTTCATTAGTTCAATTATACTGAAATTCAATAATGAGATTTTCATCGAGTTGTTTTTTAAATTTCTTATTTTTTTTAAGGTAAAAGTCATACTTAAATTGTGAAGATTTCAACATAATAATAGCAATCTGATGATGCTAGAAATTCCACATACTTTTCTAATGATATATGTGCGACTATGCCTTTAATATCCTACTCCTACTCCTACTCCTATTAAGAAATAAGCTATACCATTAAATGATGGTGAAATAAGATCATGCAGTTGACAAAATATTTGTTTATAAACAAATATTTTACTCATACACTCAGAAATAAGTCGTGGTTAATGTGAGTATGAGTAGTCATTGTTGAACTCCTATTCCCAAATCTTTGATGTTTTTACTCATTATTCCATGGTTAAGAGTTGGTCAAACTCCTATTTCAATTCTTTTTGTTAGGACAATATATTATTGATTATATAGGATGGTACAATTAGACGTTTTCAAGCCTATCAAAAATTAGACGTTGTACGCTTGCTTTAATCACACCTTCACCTTATAATTGTAATTTGCCTAAGAAATCTCCAAATATCAACCATCAATGCCATCTGGTAGCTTAACTCGATGTAAAATTATCAAGACTCTGTAACACCGTACTCATCAAGGCATAACCCACACATCAAAAGACGAAGACTGTTCCGTCATATTAGCAAAAGAGTATGTACTTACCAAGGGAGTAGTCTTCTATCATAATTAAATTATGTTATAATTTGATTAAATAATACTATTCCGTAGTGTTTGAATAGTGTGAAATTCTTTGAAAGGATTTTATTAAACATTATATACAAGAGAGAAAGTGAAATTGTGAAGAAACAAGTAACTATTTGAGTGTTATCCCACTTTGACGACAGATAAGTGGATTTACTACTTTATAAAGAAAGAGGCTACTTCTCTATGGTCAATTGGCTTTAGAATTGAACTTTCTTATTATGAAGAGAGGTCTCTTTCATCCATTATTTTCAAGTGACATTAAAGAGTCCAACTCTTATTAACTTCTAAATATTTTGAAAAAAAGAAATCATAATGAAACTAATCCATATCAAAAGTAAATCAATTCAACCCTAATAAAAGTTTACCTTAACTTAAATAGGTAGGAGTTAAACTTTTATGTACTAAGGGGGTGTTTGACCAAGCTTTCTAAGTACTTTTCTAATTGTAAAAGTAGAAGTTAGGCCAAACACTATAATTTAGGGAGATGAAAAACTACTTTTGAAAAGTCAGAAGTTAATAAAAAGCTACTAGAAACAGAAGCACCAAATTGATGCTTCTACTTCTACTTCTCCCAAAAACTCTTAGGATTATGGAAACTAAAAAAAAAAAGGAAAAAAGCAGTAGTAGGCCAAACACATCAATTTGTTAAGAAACTACTTTTACAAAAGTTAGGCCAAACAACCGCAACTTTTTCAAAAAGTAGTTTATGAAAAACCCATTCTAGAAAGTAAAAGTTATTTCATATAAACTAGGCCAAACAGCACCTAAATACAAAGTATCTAGAAAAATAATAATTATGAAACTAATCCTAAGAAAAGTAAATCAATTTATTTAAATCCTAATAAAAAGCAAATAAGTAGAAGTGTTTGGGGTGTGCAGTTTATTAGAAACGACATTTCTTCAAAGGCTCAAAGCAACAAATTAATCTTAGGCTTTGTTTGGTAAAAATAATTAAAAAGGTAGCTGAAATATGAAAAGGTAGCTGAAAACTAAAAAGTTATATAAAACCTGAAAATGTAACTGATAAAATAACTGAAATTAGAAACTGATAAGGTAGCTGATTATATAAAAAAAATATTTGACAAACTAACTAAAAGGTAACTCATTTTGATGAAATGACGTAAATGGATATGATAATTATTTAATAGTATAGATTTAAAAGGTAAAAAGGAAAAGATTCAAATCAAATAAGGTACTTGAAATCTCAAATGCTACTCTAGGTAGCATTTCTCTGAAGAGATGAACTAAACTAATCTAAACTGAATGAAGCTGAACTTAACTGAACAGAATTGAATAGAGCTGAACTGAATTGAAATGAGTTGAATTAAGTCCAAAAGAACAACTGAATACGGGTAGTGCTCAGATATTATTATCACAAATTACTCTTATGTACATAACACTTAATTTGTTTTTTTTTTCCTTTTTTTTTGCATATTATTATTGTTCTATTTAGTTTTATTGGACGATTATATTACTCCTATACATTTGATTAAAATATACTTCACATATATACCACACATATATAATCAAATAGAGTGGAGGGAGTATCTAATACGCATAATTGATCATATTTCAAGTAAAAAAATAAATTATATTTTTTTAATAAAATTAATTTGAAACTAATCGTGTTTAAGAGTAGAAGCGTACTATCCTAATCTCTTAGAAATCTTCAAGATATAAACATACATCTACTTCATTATCATACATGAAATTTTAATGAGTGAGATCGTCATATACATGCTATCACATGTCTTTGTATAATCTGTGTTAAAATAGATCTCTTATTAGTTTTATATAGTTGCGTAACTATTATCTTTCGCTTTTACTTACGGAGTATTATTTATTATTCCCTCTATTTCATTCATTTATTTTATTTTTTCTATTTTTTTGTGAGGGGTATTTAAAATAATAGACATTAAAAATTACTAATAGCAAATATACCAATGTGAGTTGCACAATGCAAGGTGCCAAATAGTTATCCAACGATCACAATTTTTTACAATAAAAATAATGTATAACTAAAACATTTATTTAGCTACCCTTTAAGATGATATAAATATACATTTATATACTAAAATGAAATTTTAATCACATATGTTCATGCATGCGCACAAGAATAGTGATGACTTCCTCTGTTGAAAAAAGAAAACTTTTGTTCTTACGCGGTGACGACATCCATTCAAGTCATGCTACGCTATGACGATAAATAAGAGTCAGAGACAATCACTCAATCATGTTAAAGTTTATCGGCCGAAACCATATTTTAATCCAGCTTTACGTAACAACGTTAAGAACGTCACCAAGGGATTAAAGTTCTACATCAATGATAGGGAACAAGTGCATTAAGGCCACACGAAAAATATTGTTTACAAAGAAGTTTTCACATTTCTATTAAATTAGGTGTCGTATTATATATTTTGCATGAAGCTATAAGGAATCTCAGTCTTAATTGTAAATAGTCAAAAACATTATATTGTGCCTTTCAAAAAAAAAAACATTCTATTGTTTAGAGATCTAACAATTTTTTCAAACAAGCAAGCTTCATATATAATTGAGATACTTGTTGTTTATGTAACACCATTCAGCTTTTACACTGAGTATACTATAATATATTGGTAGGTGTTGTAGGTTAATCTAATTTGCGAATCTCATAAAAGTCTCTCTTAGTCGTTACCACGTGTTCATTTTGGGGAACAAAATAAACCACATTTCGACAATAGCGCTTTATATTAACTAAAAATAGGTGGTGCGTGCAACAATAGAAATAGGTAACTACATAATACAATAATGTGTTTGAATGTGATACAACTGATATAATTGATAACAAATGAAGTAGCTTTTATGTTAAACGGATTGATGATTCATCAATAATCAACTAAATCAACCTTTCAGAGAGTTTCGCAATTTTCAACATAGTAATACTTTTTTATTTATCAACTTAGCTGACTTCTATTATCAAAACATAGCAACGTAAACCAACGTTTACGATATGTTTTGTTCATCAAATTCTTAAAATATGCAACACGCATATTGTTAAAGATGATCCTAATCGGAGCCCCGTGCATCGCACGGGCTTTTCAACTAGTATAATGTAAACAGGATACAAATAAAACCTATTAATGGGTAAAAGTAGTTATTATGAAAATCTCTTTTATAATAAATTTGTGTAAAACCGTCTTACACATGTATTCGCGAGGGTTAATGAGAGGGTTGGAAGATGAAATTCCTGGAAAGGTTTAACTTTGATTATGAAGGTTGGACTCCACGTGATTATGATACGGGCTTGAAAGTTGAAACGTTACAGTTTCATGCAAATTGGGCTGGGCCTATTTTTTTGTTTAAGCTATTTGCTGTCATATTCAACTCGTTACTGACAAACACTAACCAAATTCATGCATGATCCATTCAAATTCGATCAGGAGTTAAACTTGGATGAGGCGGTTTTACACGAATATAGTTGTAAAACGGATTCAAATATTATACATTTCTAATAGTGGATAAAAGTGGTTACTAAAAAATTCAATTTTATCCATAAATATGTATAAAATCGTCTAACATGCGTACTCTTGTTCTATCATAATTTGGTTAGACATAATTTTGTTTTGCTCATCAAAAAAAAAAAATCGTTGAGTCAAAACGGGTTCACATTAGGTTTTGAACTATATTTCAGATGGGGTGTATAATTTGGTCATGGAATGGATAACGGAACTGATGATAAAAGAAGAAATATTATTTTGGTCGGGATTGTCCTAAATTTGATACAAACTGATTCATTGTCATCCATTTATATTATATTTTTAGGCTTATACCTCACTTGTTAAGACATTACAATTGTCTAAAAAGTATAAAGATCGGTTAGAATAGCACTATCATAAAAACATATTACCTAAGTCACGTAAAATTATTAATATCACCATGTAGTCAAATATCAAACAGGTATAAAACTATAAAATTGAATTAGAATTGATCGAACTTAAATCACATGTGTAAACTTGGAATTACTCTCAAAATACTCCTATTACTCTGTACTAAACAGCATTTCAGTAATATATATGAGACAAACTTTGTGTTATTCTCTAAGCATTCTACTTTAATTTAGTCTCGTCTATTTCATTTCCTTTTTTTTAAGATGAATATTATCTGTCATAAACAATAATTTGTAATTATTTTTATCTTTTTTGGTGCATGGTGCATTACACAGTGTTGGAGTATAAATCCACTTGTGAGTCCCACATCGGAGAAAAAGAGAGAGATTGTCTATCTTATAAGACCTAAGGGTGTTTCTCCCATTGCCAATTGGTTTTGGGAGATAAGAGCATTCTTGGGCTTGTGAGTTAGACTTCTCTCCTCCACCGCGGGTAAGGCCAGACCCATATCGTGTTTATTACACAGAGTATGTGGATTGTAGTCAATAATAACAATGTTGCAATGCCAAATGTATAAATTAAAACTTAAATTACTCTCAAAATGTTGCTAAGTTGTTGGAATTTTTAGCTAGGATCGTGATCATCAATTCATTATTCACAACTTTGGAAATTGGACTGTACATGCATGACACTGGAAAGTACTATGGACCAACATAATACCAAAATCCCATAGGAACCAACCATATACTTACAAAATTACAAATATAGACAAATAATAACAACCAATAACTCCTAAAGTCCAACTTCATCATCATTGCACTTTCTTACCTCTTTTTTGTTATACATTGTACAACCATAATTCCAAATCCTAGCTTTTGGTATTTTGGAATCAACTATAATTTGCATTTTGATGAGTTTTAGTAATAGTTTTCACTCTCTTTTGTAAAAACAAATTTCAATTAATTTGGTTCTTTTATTTTGAAATATACTATTTCAAAAACATTTTTACTTCAACCTTTTCACTAAATTACTCACTGTCTCATCTACACATACTTTAGTAATTAACTCAACTCGTAACATTATGATGGACGATAATATTCATTCACAAACTCTGTTAAAATCTTGTCAGAACATTCGCTCTCATGACTTTCTTTTAAACCAAATGAAGAGTGTTATAAAAAAACTGAACAACATACTTTATTCTTTCTAACTTAATTTCAACTCTCATTCAATTTACTTCAACTCAGTTTAATTCAACTTAGCTTATTTCAGTTTTATTCATCTAAACAAATTCCAACTCAATTCAGTTCAATCCCAAAAAAAAAAAAAAAAAAAAAAAAAAAAAAAAAAAAAAGCCAATATCATTATACTCGACTCTTACAAATGTCTTAATTATAAAGCCTGAAACACATTCGATATCCTCGACTCAACCTACTCGATTGACCACGACCCGAAACACACTTCAAGTACTTCTAATTCACTACCATAAATCCAAAATCAAAAATCCAAAACTTTAGGACCCCACCTAAAACCCTAATGATGATCAAGTCCAAAAATTGCACTAAATTGGTAAAGGGGCGTGCAATATTGACATACAATATGAAATACCAAGTGAGATTTTAACACCAACGTACAAAGATCACGCGACTCGTCTCTAAACCTAAATAAAGAAAAATATAAGATGGACCACCCCTGTATATATTAAACCCTAATGATTATAAGACATTATATAGTTATCATTATTATCATTGAATATGATTTTCTGAACCCTAGTTGTCTTTTTTTATGTCCTTGTTTTTTTATAATTATTAAGATCAAATAGTACGATTCTTGATCGTAATACAACTATGATGAGCACTGAAAAATTGGGTGATGTAATTGTTGTTACAAGTTGCAATCATTTTTTAAAGTATTTCAAAAGGATTTGATTTTTGGTTGATTATTAGCTCGAATTGTACAATATGTCATTCGATTGTAAAGTAAAGAGAATTACAATAATTTCGAAAATTTGTTGTTATTAGAATAATTTAGATTTTGTTCCGTCTCAAAATAACGACAACATTTTCATAACAAAACTCGATATGTCAAATCACGCCTACATGATAATGTTGATTAGTTGATTTGTGTCTTCCTATTCGGGTAAAATAAGTGTCTAAACTAAAATGGTTGGAGTTCTTTCTAGACCATGTATATAGCATCTATTACATACCTCGAAAACCCATTTCACCTTGTCTCTCTATCTTACATATTCTCTTTGGTGTATATCATTGGGTTTAGTCTGGATTCAAGTTAAGTAGGATCACCAGTGCGGTCAAGCTCTAACGTCTATATATCCTTTTCTCCTTACAAGGCTAATTAACCTTAAGTAGATTATGAAGCTAATACTACGGAGTATTAAAATCTAGTGGAAATTCTTATATGAAAACTTGTACCAAGTTCTTGTAATTTACTAATATACTCACTCAATTCTATCTAATTGTATAATCGTTCAAAATCAGGCGGTTTTCCTTAGGAAAGTTGTATCTACCTTAAGCATAAAACGGGTCAAGTGCTATGCTGCTCATATACTGTACTTACTCAGTTATCTGCTCATTGACATGTTTATAGTGTCAAATAGATATGTCCTTCTTAAACAATAATTAGCGCGACTCACATAAAAACCGTATGAAATGAAACGAGACGGGAATTAAAATAGTGGAGAGAGTACAAAGAAAGAAGACATATGCATGAAGTAGTGTGATGGGGTGGATATAAGGGAAGAAGCCAACCCATTGTCCAACCCCATAAAATGTGCTGACAAAGAAGAGATAGAAAAAAAAGAAGTGTAGCAGCAATAAGGGAGTTGAGGTTTTGCATTAAATGTGGCCTCCATTTTTCACATTTTGTATAGAATTCTAGCTAAATTGTCCTTTCAATTTTACGACCTTCTTGCTTGAGGACGTACCCCATCTGTTTTTTCATGTCCGTCTAACTGCCTCCCTACTCAAAGTTATCCAGGCTCTACGTTACATTTAATTCTTCTCTTCATAATTTTTACAAAATAATGATAATAATGATTAACCATCATCGAATAATAGGAATCTAAGTCTTGCTTGAGTCGGTTTTACAGAAAAATTGTGAAAAACAGATCTGAATTACAAGAAAACAATGTCCATATCAAATGTATTCATTACTAGGCTCATTTTACAATATACTTGTGTGAAACGGTTTTACACACGTATTTGTGATATCATTTGCTGA
This sequence comes from Silene latifolia, assembly GCF_048544455.1. NCBI lineage: Eukaryota > Viridiplantae > Streptophyta > Magnoliopsida > Caryophyllales > Caryophyllaceae > Silene > Silene latifolia. Next base: position 2,358,598 of record NC_133530.1, on the reverse strand, counting down.
GTATTTCATGTAGCAAACAATTTCTTTGTATTTTTATAGAAAGTTGTAAAAGATAACTATTTCATGTAGCAAACAATTTCTTTGTATTTTTATAGAAAGTTGTAAAAGATAACTATTTCATGTAGCAAACAATTTCTTTGTATTTTTATAGAAAGTTGTAAAAGATAACGGAAAAGGTTGACAAGTGTTCCGGGTATAATTCCAGAGCAGATATTTGTTACCACTCGTGGCTCGTAGAATGATGTCCTTGCTTGAATCCTCCTTGCGGTCTCCTGAAACGATGAACAAAGTGAGGGCTCGGCTTTGGCCGAGCGTACTCACTCCGACGCTCAAGTCAGTAAACTTAGAGAGAAGTTGTTGTAACTTGGCTAAGAGTGTATTGTAGAGAGATAAGGAAGATATTACCAGATGAATAGTGGTTATTAGGTCGATTTGTGGATCCTTTCCTCAATGAAGGTTGAGGAGTATTTATAGGCATTTACCTTTTGTCACGTAGTGGCCAAGTGGCCAAGTGGCTAACAGGTAAAAAGGCCGTTCTACCCTCGGCCGATGGACCTATGGCAGGCTCGCCGAGGGTCTTGGATATGAGTACGCGGATATGTGTCCCGGCTGGCAAGTTGTCTGGCCGAGACCCAGGTAGCAGGCCGATGGGTTGCATCGGCAAGGCTGTCTAAGTCGTTGACTTTTCTGTGGATACCCTTGACCTTGCTCAATATGTTGACTTGGTCAGCGGTGCAGAATATGCCCCATCAATTTGCCCCCAGCGTAGTCTATGCCGTGGTATGGACTCCGATGTATGTTGAGCGTATATTCTGCGCAAGTATTTTTGCAAAAGTTTTCTGCATCGGCCCCTTCTGATGCATCGGCGTGGTTCTTGTTAGGCCGTGCCATGTCCCCCCGACGCGGGTTTACTAGGTCCAACATCAACAGAAGACATGTTCGCAACAATTACTAACGAAATAAAAGAAAATTTGTTTGATTACCTTGAAGAAATACACTCGCCGGATCAAAAACTCTGAAGATTAGAAGAAATGGAAACCCTTGAAAGTTTAGAGAGATGAAGATCTTGGAGGAAAAATTTGAGAAAATGAATTTGGTGGCCAAAATCACGGAATAACCGCCCTATTTATAGGGAAAAGCCCACAAAGAAGGACCAATCAGGGCACAGCCCATGAAGCGTCAACCAATCAGCGAACAGACACGTGTCGGACATGCAACCACGGAATGTCAATCGTTGCAACAGTTAAATGTCAATCAATGCTACAGTGACCAAGCGTATTCAACACGCCCATTCACATCTTTTCGCCTGTTCATCTCTCTCAACAAATTCCTAGGTACCTGCTCTCCGCCGGCCACATGATCGACCAAGCCAGGAAGCACCGGCCGGGGGCAATCAAAAACAACCGGCACTCTCAGCCCTGGTCTCGGCCAGCGTCACATTCTTTTCCACATCGGATGCCCCAATTGTTCCGGGTATAATTCCAGAGCAGATATTTGTTACCACTCGTGGCTCGTAGAATGATGTCCTTGCTTGAATCCTCCTTGCGGTCTCCTGAAACGATGAACAAAGTGAGGGCTCGGCTTTGGCCGAGCGTACTCACTCCGACGCTCAAGTCAGTAAACTTAGAGAGAAGTTGTTGTAACTTGGCTAAGAGTGTATTGTAGAGAGATAAGGAAGATATTACCAGATGAATAGTGGTTATTAGGTCGATTTGTGGATCCTTTCCTCAATGAAGGTTGAGGAGTATTTATAGGCATTTACCTTTTGTCACGTAGTGGCCAAGTGGCTAACAGGTAAAAAGGCCGTTCTACCCTCGGCCGATGGACCTATGGCAGGCTCGCCGAGGGTCTTGGATATGAGTACGCGGATATGTGTCCCGGCTGGCAAGTTGTCTGGCCGAGACCCAGGTAGCAGGCCGATGGGTTGCATCGGCAAGGCTGTCTAAGTCGTTGACTTTTCTGTGGATACCCTTGACCTTGCTCAATATGTTGACTTGGTCAGCGGTGCAGAATATGCGCCATCAACAAGAATTTGGTCTCGTTTCTAACTTTTGATCTTACATAGTCTAAATGCAACGAGATTAACAAATAAATGTATAGAGATTATAGATATGACCCTGTTCTTTTCGGTTGAAAGAGAGCTTAACTGAAATTCAGTGGTGATGAACTTAATTGAATTGAATTGAATGGAGCTGAATGCCTGATCTAAACTCAACTAAACTGAACTGAACTAGATGAAGCTGAATGAAACTAAACCGAAATTAAGTCCAAAAAACGTGATTTTATATGGAAACAAGGGCGTAACGAAGGACAATGTTACAAATTTTAAAAAGCTAAGATTATCTCAAATTGTTCTATTAGGGCACACCCAACCACGTCGATAACGACTAAAAATGATTGATGATTGTTGTATGTTCCAAACTTCTACTCCGTATATCATTACTTAGGTAAATGATAAATAATTTTACGATATTGTTATAAACTCTCTCGTATAAGTATTTGTATTAGGAAATTTTGGAACGAATAAACTTAACTAAACGAAAGTACGAAACTAAAAGTAAACAATACTTTATTGAGATTGAGGGCAATCATTAAATCAAATTACCATCTTTGTTCATTACTGCCATATTCCTAAGAATATACGGAGTAATAATTTAAAGAGGAATATTGTAAACAGCAAGTAGTAATGATACTGTAAAGTCATTAATAATCAAATGCACAGAAACAGTAAATTTCTTTAAATCATAAAAAGTTACTGTAAAAAAATTAAGACTACAAAGAAAATGATACGTTGCATCAATCCCATCTAAATATTGTTGATGTAGAGAGTCTAAGTGACCTACTACACTAGGGATTCTGCCCTATTTGATACGTACATCACTCACTAAAGTCAACACAAATAATCCAATTCATGTGCTGGCTTTTTTCATGTAAAATATTTACTGATCATTGTAAGGTGGTAAATCTACAGAAAAATCATTTTCTGTAATTACTGTGTTAATTAGATTTATAGTAGGTTTTTACTTTTTATAAACCTAGCCTTCATCATTACTCTTACTTTTTAAAATTTCAGAAATTTTTATTTAAGAGCGGTCTTAAATTTAAAACGCGTCAAATAAATAAGATAGAGAAGACAAAAACCCTTGCATGTCTTAAGAGAGACTATTGTATGACAATTAAAAGATTTAAAAGCGACTTGTGATCGTATTCAACATAATATCTCAATTGAAACTGTCTTAATCATAAAATGTTCTATTTTTACACAATGTGATTCATTTAATGTTAGCTGGACTAGCTTATTATCAATTTATGACAACCTCAAAGCAAACATTATCCATCTTTACAAAATGTTTTTGCTAGATATTACGTAAAATCACATTACATAGTATAATACGATAATTCACAAAAGAAGACGTAAAATAACTAATATAAATAAAGTAAATGTAAACTATTCACTGGGACGAGGGAATAAATAAATGATTAAAACTTTTACTTAAAACACAAGCAACTTTTACTTAAAACACATAAGTTCAAATTACATACCACACGTACCGACGTACGTTAATTAATTATACATAGACCATAATGCATTATGCATTAATACACACAACTAATAATATTGAGCATTCTTAACCCTAAAAGGCACACACCAATAATAATACCATTACATTCCTTACAATAAGTTCAATATTCTTAACCTAATAATAAAACCGCAAATTCTTACTTAAAACCGTCTTAAATTAACAACATTATTATAATAAAGCATCTTAACCTGATAATATTAGTTCCTGCATGAATGCATGGCATGAAGTAAGATCAATAAGTCCACATGCAATCAAGCTCAGTACCAACCATCCTTGAACCACCACCACCACCACGGCTGTCGAACCCGCCACCACCACCCCAGCTCCCAATCATAGCCCCAAGCTCACCACCGCCACCACCACCATTACCGAAACCACCACCATGCATTTGAGCCGAACCGCCAACCCAAGGGAGAGTTAGGTTCTCTTGAAGAGACCTAAGACTAGGAAAGGCTGGAAGACCTAACATGTTAAAATTATTACTAGTAGTAGTTCCATTTCTTGGTGTACTAGGTTGAAAAGTCAACTCAAACGGATTAAAATTACTAATAATACTATTATTAGTATTATTAGTATTAATATTATTATTATTGTTATTATTATTACCATTAATATTAATATTAAGGTTATTGTTGTGACCAACAACATTAGTTGGAGTAGAGTTGTTGTTGATCATGGAGAAACAGGACACGTGCTCTTTCTTGATTGGTGCTGAGTCATCGGGATCGTCAAAGGAGCAACAATCACCGTAAGGGGATGAGTCGAGGAGCGGTGGCAGCTGCTGAGAGACGGAGGATGGTGAGCTGCAGACTTCACCATAAAAACTCATTCCATTTCGGGCTTTCTTTGGCCCGGTTGTACCTCCGGCACTGCTTGTTAGGGCCGCTCCTGGACCGGTTTTCTGAAAAACCCTTGATATCACCCACTCGTCCTACATTTCCATTAAAAAACATATCGTCACAATTAGAGGTGATCATAAGCGGATCAATCATTAGAACGAGTTCTAAGCTAATCAGCCAATACGAATAAACGGTATTTAATCATCTCTATCAACAAAATTAAATCGAAGTTTTCAAATCATATTTCAAATGATTAAAGAATACTAACCAGTTAATTATTCAATTAGACCGTTTTATCTTAACACGGCTCTCATACCTAACTAAACAGATGGAGATGAAAAAAGATTGTAAAAGATCTTAAATTAAGACGATGTTAAGTAAGAGTAATCGCACTCAAAGATTTGTCATAAGCTAGTCATGTCATAATTCTTTTACTATTAAGCAAGATTTATCAAGTATAATTATCTAGCTAACGTGGATAATATACTCACCGTCTAAATTAAAAGTAAATAAATAATTGAGACCGGATGTAATATTGACGACAAGTTATCGATAATAAATAAACTCATATTTAATCATCTCTATCAACAAAATTAAATCGAAGTGTTCAAATTCAAATGATTAAAGAAAATTAACCAGTTAATTATTCAATTAGACCATTTTATCTTAACAAGACTCTCATACCAAACTAAAAAGATGGAGATAATTTTTTTTAAAAATTAAGACGATTTTTAGCAAGAATAATTGTAGCAAGACTCGAATATTTGTCATAAGCTAGTCATGCCATAATACTTGACAATTAATCAAGATTTATCAAGTACTGTTTAATTTCACTAGCTAGATAGTATTTTTTCCGTCTCAAAAGTAAATAATAATCAAGACGGTTTTATATATTGAGGACAAGTTGTTGATAATAAATATTTTTCACCATAAAGGTCATACATAATAAGGGTGGCAGACATAATTGCGTATATTCTTATGTTCGTAACTTCATTAATTGGTCACCCAATTTGGATACGTGAGAATTTCAATTTAATTCCACTTACCATGCAACTTAACCATAATAACTAACATCCATCGTACAAAATAAAATATAAACGTTACACTCTAATCAATTAATTCAATTGTACTTTCGTAACCATGCAAATATAGTCTATCGATCGATGATTAACAATTGTACTAAAATAGGAAGTTCGATAAATAATTAATTACGCTCAATAATAAATAAAACACGCGTTTAATTCATGAAAACGGGTCTGAGCGATACCTTAGAGGACCGAGAGAGGTAATGGTAAGCGAATTTGCCCTCGAGACGATACTCGTGCATAACCCAATTGCTTTTTTCACCCTTAGGAGCACGTCCACGGTAAAAGACCAAGGTTTTCTTCATACCGACAAGAGAACAAGTCTTGGAGCTGTGAATTTCCCGGTCTTTACCGGTTGCCTTCCAGTAACCGGCTTCAGTGGCCCGATTTGTGCGCAACCCGGTCGGGTATTTCCGGTCTCGCAAGCTGAAGAAGTACCATTCCTTCTCCCCCATCTTAGCTTTCTCTATATTCCATACAACAAAAATGTTTAGGTTACAATGTACAAAAATTCTTAATTAAAAAAAAAATTAGATAAACATTGACCTATATATGGCAATAATGTAGATCCCTTGTAAATTAAAGCAACCCAAAAATTTATACTTAATTATTTAAATTGCTGCATTTAGTAATAAAGTGATATAATTAATTTAACTTGGACATACATGAAATATTGCAACAAAAATTAGAGAAATAACCATCTTTATTCTAAATGCAACTTCATTATTATTACTCTCTTCGATCGTGTCATTTATTTGTTTAACTTTTTTATTAAGATTTTAATCGAAGAAAAATAAATGATTGAAACGGAATTAAATTTCTTTGATATGGCCTTAGTGGTAACTAACAACTTGTTAACCTAATCATAATAAAGATGTACATTAGTACGTAACTACGTACCAAAATCAAGCAAGCAGAAATTAATTTATTCTAAGTTTATTATTATAATCATAAAAAAAAAGTTAATAAAAATTAAGTTTAACTAAAAAAGTTTCCTTAAGGTCATAAAAAATCTACTCACTTCGTCTCATTCATTTATTTACATTTCTTTATTCTTTGCGAGTGATATTTTTATCAAATAAATGAGACGAAAGGAGTAAAAATAGACGGAATCATTCTTAAAACAAAGATCGCTAACAAAGAAGTAAAAAAAAATTACCAGGAAGTTCCCAAGGCTCGCACTTGTTAAGGTCAACTTCAGCAATAGCACGACCAGTAAAATTACCATCAAGAACCTTCTTCAAAAGATAGTAAGTAATTAGTTCTTCATCAGTTGGGTGAAATCTAAACCCAGGAGGTAAATTAGTTTCACTGTTGTCAAAGTGAAGAAAAAAAGGTTCCATGGTAACAAATGAGAGTAACTTTCAGAAGATAGAATACAAAATGTGTGTGATTTTTTTGGTATGTTGCACTTTATAGTTGAGTTTGTATGGGGTTTTAAATGAAGTGCACTATGATAAAAAGGACGGTCCAAACCCCAATGATATCCGGTTATAATATTATTTTTATTTTATATTTTTATATTTTAGTAAATCTTGTTTAAAATCGTTTTATGTCTGAACATGTACAGTGAAATTATATATGGTAATTATTACGGAGTAATATGGATTACAAATGAGATGTGTTATTGAATCGAGTTTGTTTTACACATAATATACAACAAATATTGTATACTTCGTATTTATTTATGAAACGTATTTAGGAACATATTATCGACAATTACAAAGTTTGTAGGATTAATTACATATTCGATCTTTATCAGAGTTAGTCCAATTCATTTCTATAACAGGGTGTGTAGATTGAATAAGGGATGTTCTTTTTTATTTAGTTTTAGTTTAATTCAATTCAAATCAGTTTCATTAAGTACAATTTTGTTGAATGTAGAACATATGTTATAAGTACCATCTACTTAGTTTAGATCAATTGCAAATCAGGATTTAATGTTAGGGGTCGAGAAATTTCATCGAGGACAAACTAATAATGAAATAGAGAAAATTAGAAGGAAAAAAATCAACTAAAAGCTTCATAAATTCGATGTTCAAGGGCTTCAACCCTACTAGCCCCTATCTAGCTCTGCCTGTAGTTTAAATCATATTCTACATGTTCCGTTCAGTGAATACTCCAATTTAGTTTAGTTCAATTTCAGTTTAAAGTGTTTTTACAAAAGAATGAGACTTTAGATATGATCTATGCATACAACAGTTTTCTACGATAATTTGTATTTTGCATGAAAAATTTTTATTTTATATTTTATTTTGTTTAGTTTTGTTGTGTTGTGATATGTCCTGTATCTGAATTTTTTTTCCTTGTGTTGCAGTTGAATTCTCTTTCATCATTTAATAACATTACAAGTAATTTCATAGGCTTAGGTGATGTATGATTTAAGAGAGAGAATTTGGGGTGGTGGAGTATTGCGTGCGTGCGTTGGGAAATTTGCAGAAGGGTAGTATTCCTTTGTCAGTGATGAAAAAAATAATGTGAGTTACAAATTTTTTCGAATAAGACGGTTTTACACTGTTAGACAGTAAAGAAAGTTTATTTTAATAAAAAAAAAATATTTATTAATTGCTAATAAATAAATTGTCTTTTTACACGATAATACTGTGTTATAGGGTGAACCCGTCTAATGTAATAATTAAATTTTTTGTTATTTATTTTATTATATATGGATGGGGTAATTGGTGAAGATTTTACCATGAATCGAGAAAGCTGAAATAATATCTCAAAATGTCAGTATAGTACAAAAGATTTGTTTTTATTATTTATAAAAAGTTAAAATTTAATTGGTGATGAATCTTTTGGATGGCAACAGAGAAAGACAGGCTATTGTGTAAGCAAAATGAAAGCTATTGTAATAAGGTAACTTCGTAAATTATTAGATGATGGGTGAATGTTCTTCACCTTCTTCTTTTTGATGGTGTAGATAGGTAAAATGAATTATTATTGTACTTGGTACTTTTTGAGTTATGATGCTAACTTTTTTATTGTTGAGTTCTATGTTGTCACAATTTTGAAATTTTGTTTAAATGACAAATATATTCTTATTACAAATTCTCATTAAAGATGAACACTATTCATCGCAAGTTGAAGACGGATACTGCCCTTCTCAGGCTCTCACAATATGCAAGGGACACTATTTATGAGGTGCTCCATTTCCCCCACTTGCCTTATTGTGAGAGGGACATTACTCGTCTCCAGCTTGTGACAGATAATGTTCGTCACAAGCAATACGCTTTGTATTTATATATGGGTCACACAACTCACAAGTTTAATTATCAAATCCATTTTATATAAATTTGTAGTGATTATATATGTGTAGTTTATAAGTATCGAGTATAATGTGTTTTAGTATTTGGATTTGTAAGAATAATCTTTTCATTAATTTCTCGTAGTTAAATACAATGCTTTTCATATATAGAAATGATTTAGCCTAAATACTAAAAGTTCTTCTTACTAAAAAAGACAAATAGAGTTAATTAATTGAATGAACTAGTTATTAAAGGGAGTATATAATATTCACATTCGATAATAACGTATCACAGTTCGATAATAGTTCGATAAATAATACTCCCTTACATAAGTATCTGAAATTTACCAGCATTATTAGTATTCACATAACTGTAAAAATTTACCAGCATTATTAAAATTGACTGTAAAATAAGCAGATATGAGTCAATCTTATCTATATTAATGCAAAAGACAATACTCAACACGGGATGTGCCACGTCATTCACCCATTTTTTTTTTTTTTTTTTTTGGAAATTCAGGTAATGGTAGGTCCCATTTACGTGGAAAGAGTTTATTTCTTTAATTGTCTTTGACAAACATGCGACAAATTATGTCATAGAAAATATTTTATGAAATAAATAGATAATCGGCAGAAGTAAAAGTAATTGCATATAAACGGAATGAATTAAAAATCGAAATAAATGAAAATAATTACATATAATCGGACGGAATTACATAGTTAATGAAATAAATAGATAATCGGCAGAAGTAAAAGAAATTGCATATAAACGGAATAAATTACAATTCGGAATAAATGAAAGTAATTATATATAATCGGACTGAATTACATAGTTAAAGAAATAAATAGATAATCGGCAGAAGTAAAAGAAATTGCATATAAACGGAATGAATTACAAATCGGAATAAATGAAAGTAATTACATATAATCGGACTGAATTACATAGTTACTAATAAAATTACATAATTACTTGAATAAATTACATTTACTTACGAGATTGAATAACAAATAATGTGAATATTTTACATAAATTAATGAAATAATTCGTCTTTGCCTTTATGCTTGACGAATATAGGTGTTCATACCTCCAAGAAACTTGGTGATTACGGAAAATACGTAACAATCAATGTCAAATCCCCGAGAACCACTATCATGAAAATTTTCAATTTTTAGAATAATTTGCCTATGTTAAAGTTGATTATTAAATTATATTTCTTTTTTTTGGATGTAAAGTTTTTTATGTATACAAATTTTATTTACAATAGTATATTACGTTATTTCCTCTTAAACTATTGCATGTGAACACGTACGTATTTGAAACTAGTGTAAACATTAATTATGTAGATCGTTGATTTAGACCAACTAGATAATTACAATACAAATGCAAAAAAAAAAAAAAAAAAAAAAAAAAAAAAAAAAAAACATTAATACCGGCCCAAATACATAGTTACATACCCGTGCAATTTTGCACGGGTTTAAAACTAGTATTTATTAAATCCCTTACATAAGTTCAATCTAAGAATCAAGGTGTTAATTATACAAAATTTATGACTCTGTAATTATCATCCATACCATAAAAACCATGTACGTATATTGTTTCATTTGTTTGAAGCACTTTATAATAAGGAATTGTAATAATGATTGAATTGGCCATTTAAATAAAGCACTTTATAATAAGGGTAAATCTATCTACATTTTTAGATAGTACTTCTAGAAAATGCAAACCCCACATGCAAAAAGTTATCTCCTTTTATATATTTTTGTTAATTCCCTTTCCCTATCTTCTCTTTTTAATCTTCCATTTAATTGGCTATCACATAGTGCAATATTCTCTCCGTTACATTTAGTTGCTTACGTTTGATGGAGGTTATCTATGGTTATGTCGTTATTTAATATGGTTACAAGTGGATAAGTAAGAAACAACTTAAGAAGATAGACTAAAAATAACGCAACTAAGATGATTTGAAATAAAACCGAGATTCTCAAGAATTCAATACATAACTCGACTTCACATTTTATTTTCTAAGTAAATTTTATCTAAAAACCTAAAATTGCTATGTGACCTTCCTATAAAATGTAAACTATTGTAAAAGAAATGAGACCATGCATTATACGAGTATTATATATAAAGCAAAATCACGCAAGTTATAGAATTCTGCCAAGTTTTTTTACCACATTTATATTTAAAATAATTAAGTAAACAATAATCTATAAAATAATCAAGAATAAATAATAAAATTTGGAATCTCATTATTTGCATGTGTAATTAAGTGCACATATGTGTTCCATGAGACCATGCATTATATTACGAGTATGAGTTAATGAGTGTGAAGTTGGTGACACAATGATATGTCCAAAAAACCTGACGTTAATACAGAACTTAAATTCTTGATCAATCAAAATCAAATCGTTAAACACAGCCTATCATAAAAGCTAGGCTACTAAATCTGATTAAAAGTTGAATATAAGACAAATGATACATCTTTTTCGGTAATTTAACCATCCTATTATTCCTCAGGTGATCTTTTGAAAGATGCTACTTGAATTTATGATTAACGTTTCATCAAATACACCCTATTTTGTCAACATGGAAAATGATGAGAAAAAAGATGAGGTAGTACCTCAGACCTTGTAGTTTTTGAGCATATAAACATTTTTTCTGAGCATATTACCATTTATAAATATAGTTTTTGAGCAATATTATATTTTTTTAGTGTAATGTTTTAGTAAATATGCTCAAAAACTTTATACTAAAGCAGAACTCAAAAACTTTAAAATAGAACTCAAAAAATGAACAATAAGAGGTATTAACTCAGATGTACTCCGTATAATCTATGAACTGGAAAATGATGGATCATTATTATTTGAACTGTTGGTCTATTTTGTGACGGAAATGTGAATTTTATGTTAAAAAGTAACACAAATTCTGAAGACGGATAGTGTTCTCTCACAATATGCAAGTGACACTATCCATAGGTTGCTTCATTCCCCCATACCCACTTGCCTTATTGTAAGAGCCGAGAGGGGCACTATCCATCTTCAGCTTGTGACGGATAGTGTCTGTCACAATTCACAATCAAGACGCTTTGAAAAAGTAATTAACCATCTACATTTCTTGCTTATCGAATAACGATTATACTTGATCATACTAAAATGATCAGATTTCTTGTCACAAACTTGTTATACATACACCTTAAATGAGAAAATGTGTAATTTAGTTGTGTGGTTTTCTATATCGCGATCATTTTTATACATTATTTTTGTTAAAATGTTTCGGTATTTACCACGGGTTCATTATACTTTTAAAAAAATGAACATAAAGAAATTATCAAGATAACTTTTTACCATTTCTATCACGTTATAGACTCTACTCGTCATTTAGCCCTAATCCGGCCATCTATCTGTTGTTTATCCCGCTAATTTCTTTGTGCAAGTGAAGTGATCTTTGTGTTAGCGAGATCAAAATCATTTGATTTTTTTTTTTCCTTTAGTACCGTAAAAATATTATGGAGTGTGTAATTATTGATCGAGACAGAGAGTGTGTGAATTAAATAATCATGCATAATACTGAGTACTTGGTCCTTTGGTAGCATGCATGGATGATGGATCAAAACCAAGCAAATTCCAGCAAACTTAAATACACACGTCCATCTATCTTTTTCATTTAGTCTCTATCACTATTTTACAACTCAAAAACGCGATTGATGGTCTGAGATTTTGATACGTCATTTCTCCGATTTTGAGATGATTACTTACTATACAAATATCTTAGTAATATTCTTTTTAAAGTATTACGGATTATTATGGAGTATTAACTAAAGTATTACGGATTATTATGGAGTATTATTATTAAATTTCTACAATCCCAAGTCAGATTGCAAGCTTTATATCAAATCATATAATCAATAATGTTCATGCTCACTCATTCCTCCCTTCCTTCGTTGTGTGCTGTATTGCATACCAATTTGATAGAAAATTATTGTAGTACGGAGTTAGATCTATATTTTTAAATTACGGTGTTAAAAGTACCGTTTTTAAATGATAAAATAACACAAAACTAATACTCCCTCCTATTCCGAATAAGTGTCCCATTTGGACAATGACACGAAAATTAAGGAATATAGTTAAAATAATGAAAATTATTGTATAAGGGTAAGAATATAGGAGTTAAATAATGAAAAGTATTGAATATGATGGGTTATGGGTGGTTGAGGTGGTAAATAAAGAAAAGAGCCAAGGGTAGGAAAGTAAAAAACCATGTCCAAATATGGCAAATAAGACAGTTATATGAATTGACGGAAATGGCAAATGGGACATTTATTTAGAATAGAAGGGAGTATGTTAGATCGATCTATTCATTTCAGCTTAATTTCAGTTTTTATTTAACTCATATCAGCTCACAGCATTTCAGCTCACTGTAGCTTAGTTTATCTCACATCTGTTTAGACTAGACATGTCAAATATTGACTCGACCCGACCCATTCTTCTAGGGTCAAAACTCGAAAATTTTGACCCGACGACCGAAGCAGAAACAAACCGTTATTTTAGGATCAACCCGACCCATTTGATGATAATAACACAAATCAATTGCTATTAGCTAGACATTTTATCTTATCATACAATATCTATCTACAAATAATTCCGTCTTAAATAAGAATGTGTAAGTGTTATCGAACCTCCTTTAGATACATACACTTTATCCATTATAGCATTTGTAGGGCGTATTAAATAGTTGCAAAACAAAAGGCAATAGACAATGTAGATTTCCTTAAAAGGATAACAAAATCAAGCGTAATCTTGTACTGAAATTGGATATTGATATACACCCTTTCCCATATATAGCTTCTTTGTAACTCTGAACTGCGGTGCTGCAAACTGCCTGCAATTATCGAATTGACGAATTCCTCCATTTTCACAACAACCTCAGCTTGTATTAGATACGCATATTTATGTGACATAGACATTAATTTGTGTATAATATTTATAAAATATATACTCATTTATACCCTCCTATATCACAACTTATTACTAAGATTTTCAACTACATTCCTTATTTATAACTTGCACATTTTAAGTATTGTGTACATAAGAGTTGTTTTCAGGCTTAGTTGTTAATGAAGTGTACTATTTTTTGGGGCTTGTAAATATTGAAATAATTTAAAAAACATGTACCGATGAAATGTACACAAATTCTTGTTTAAAACGAGTGTTATCCGTCTTAAGTTTAAAAATGAGTTAAATATACCCATATTACTTATATGTGATGAATAGAACAAAAGCAGAATGTATTAAAAAAAGGTAAAAAAGGTTATATTTGACTGGTCTTAAATTTAAGATGGATAGTACCGTGTTAAACAAGACTAGCAGTAAAATATAAAAAGTATACTAGTTGTATGTGGAATGAGACTCTTATTGTGCACAAATTCTCATTATAGACGGACACTATCCGTCTATACGTATAGACGGATACCATTTGTGTGAGACTAATCATTTTCTTATTGATTAAACATTAGTTATTAATTATATCAATAATTTGTGTATAAATATGAAATGACCATGACACTATAAGACAATTTAAGCAAATTATTATTATTATTATTATTATTATTATTATTATTTTATTTTTTTATTTTTTTTTATTTTTATTTTTGTAAAGTGTGACCCAAAGGCACCTGCTAAGAAGCTAATTAGAGAATGAAGCTTATTATTTAGAAAAACTACTTTGATTATTATGTGTTGTTTTGTCTCTTATTTCTATTTTACCATTAAATTCCTAAATCCACATAAATCTTAATTTGCTTTTTTTTTTTGTGACTAACATTATTGTTAATTTCAAACTTTACAATTTACACCACATATTTCTTCATTTTCTTACCAATTAAATATTTTAGGTACTACCATGTGGGTAGTCCGGTAGATAAGATAAAACCAGAATGCTTAGAGAGTTACAATCTGTTTTATCTTATCTATCTACATGGATAGTACTTGATCCGCAGTAAACTTGTGACGGGTAGGGAGACTTGACCAGTAAGTGGATTATAATTTATACATCCGATGTACTACCACCAGTTTATACTTTCTGAGCATTATAATAAAATTTTTGAACTTTGTTTTAAAAATTATGAGTCTTACTATAAAATTTCTGAGTTCATTTACTAAAACATTAAGCTCAAACAAATTACAATAAAACTCAAATAATCTAAATTATAAACTTTATTAAGCTCAGAAAATATACACATATGCTCAAAAACAAATAGACTTTGAGGTAATAAGCTCAAAAAAAATAGAAAAATGCTCAAAAACAAGTAAAATCTGAGGTAATAGATCCGATGTATGTTCCTTTTTATCGAGACTTGAGGTCTATTTTATTTTATACAGTGAATTCTTTTTTTATTTTTTATATATATGCTCGTACATTATGTTTGTCTTTTTTTTTTTTTTTTTTTTTTTTTTTTTTTTTTTTTTTTTTTTTGACAAACGTACGTACATTATGTTTGTCACAAGCTCACAACACAATGGTATGGCCAATGTCAATTCAAGGGCTGAAACAGTTGACTTTTGGTACACTAAATTTTGAAGAATATAAATAAATTAATTTTCATAGATTTTGCAAAAACCTTTAGATAATTAATTTGTAATTTAGTGAAGTTGGTATAAATAAAGTGAAGAAGTGAAAGGACCAAAAAGGACTCGAAGATCAAGACAAGTCACTGTTGCTTTGTGAAGTTATCGCATGACAACAGCAAAGCTTAAGTAAATCGGATCTGATCACCAGCCGCCCTTCACCAATTTAGACGTGTTGATTGGTATATACATGGCTCGATAAACGATTCGAGTCGAGTTAATATCGGTTTTGGGATGCGTTTTACGGTGGATGTTAAGCTAAACGGAAAATAAATCATCATTAGTTAGACTATGAGAGTAATGAGTATGATGTTATCCTATTTTCGGCCGAGGATTATTTACGTTGTACCGGGGCATCCTTAAATTTCCTCTGTTGTTGCTTAAAAATTGTATGATGTTTTAACTAACCCAAGAAAGCCTTCATGCAATTTCTGGCATTTTTGTTCCGGGATCCTGAAGTCCCGAAAACCGTGTATTACATATGATGGGGCATATTCTGCACCGCTGACCAAGTCAACACACTGAGCAAGGTCAAAGATATCCACAGCAAGTCAACGACTTAGATAGCCTAGCCGATGCATCCCATCGGCTCCACACTGGTCTCGGCGTGACAACCCGCCGGTGGGACACACATCCGCGTACTCATATCCAAGACCCCTCGGCGGCGAGTCAACATTGTCCGCCGGCCGCCATAGGTCCCTCGGCCGAGGGGTAGATCGATCTTTCCACCGCTAGCCACTTGGCCACTTGGCCACTACGTGACAAAAGGTGAAAGTCTATAAATACTCCTCAACCTTCATTGAGGAGAGGATCTCACAATTATAACCTAAACACACTATTCATCTGGTAAAATCTCCCTTATCTCTCTACAATAAGCATCTAGCCAAGTAACACAGCTTAATCCTTTAAGTTTACCGACTTGAGCGTCGGAGTGAGTACGCTTGCACGCTGGCACACAGCCCTCGCCTGTTCATTGTTGCGGGAGAGGCCGAGTGGGACGATAGGAACAAGAAGGATTCAGCTCAAGACATTATTCTACAAGCCACGGGTGGTAACTAATCACTGCTCTGGAATTATACCCGGAACAATTGGCGCCGTTTGTGGGGAAGACACTAGAAGCTAGTCACATTCATTCCCAAACAAAAATCAAACTCAAAATAGAAACCCACCCAAAAAGCCGAGAAAATGTCGAAACAGCAAGACGCAGTCGTGACCGACGAAACCGCGTTCTACCAAGATGACGCTTTCAACAACTCCGGAGTCATGCAGCCCTCCACCGGCGGAGTAATCCAACCGGAGTTCGGGATGCCAATAATACCCGACGCGCCGGTGCCAACCAACCAGGTCACCATCATGGGGCATGTGGTTGACGTAGAAAAGCTAAAAATGCTCCCGGACCTAATCGAACACGCCCGCTCACACTGTCACACCGACAAGAGCGGCGGAAACCGTCCAGGATAACAGGGCCCAAAACGTGACTCCGAGAAATCAACGGAGCACTAGGAGAAGTTGACCCGGTCGAGACGCCGGGAGCCCAAAGTGGGCGCGGTAGACCTAAGTCCTTCCCGCACTCGCGGAAGGACAGCGTCCCCGCCACACGAACGAGGCATACCCCAAAGGAGCCGAGGAGTCCGACTCGGCGAGTTGGAGAAGGAGTCATAGTCGAAGAAGGAGCCCCTCCCGCTACGAGGGGAGAAGCCCGGATAGGGATGCGAGGAGCCGATCGCCACGTGTCATTCAACACGTGGTCGCAACCCCTCAACGCCTACGTCCTAGAAGTCCGGTGCCAAACAAGCTAAAAACGCCACCCCTATCATACAAGGGGGATAGCGATCCACCAGACCACGCCGAGGCTTTCGAGTCTTACATGTCGGTATGGGAGCGATCCGACGAGGTCCGTGCCGAATTTTCCCAACAACTCGCATGGGATGGCTCGGAGCCGGTACAAAGGGCTTCCCGATGGCTCGGTGTACTACTACGCCGACCAAGGGCGCTTTCCTAACCCAAGACTCTGCAATAAGAGAAGGGCCGTAGAGACCTCCGACCTCCTAACTATCGACGGGAGGGGGCGAGTCTCTCCGGAGCTACGTGAAGAGGTTTGATGGAAAGGTCCAGCAGATTCGAGAAATTAATCCCGAGTGGCGGCCTTCACACGGCGATGAAGGGCCTCCCGAGGGGAGCCTTAAAAACGAGCTCATCAAGAGCGGAGGCTTAGGCCGGGACGCCGCCGGGGAAGGCGGCCGACCAAGCCATCAAGGTAGAAGACTATCACAAGACCTGGGTAGATCCCGCGAAGCCGAGCACTCGAAAAGAGGAGTCACCATCGGGACGGCCCCGACGAAGAACGCCGCGACAACAACGGTTCGCGGTCCGATGGAAAACGCCGTGAGAATAATAGATCACGGTCGGACGATCCGACCGGAGGCAAGACTCGGTGGGCGCGGGTGGAATTCGGGAACGTACCACCGGAGGCGGTATAGTGAAAAAACCCCCTCGTCGTATCGGTCGCCGAGGTCTTCGCCCTGAGCAAAAACGAGGGCCAGAAGTGGGAGAGACCCCCAAGCCAAAAAGTGACGGTGACACGAGCCAAGATCTTTGTGAGTACCACGGCCACACCAGCCCATTTAACCAACGATCGTCGCCATCCGAAGAATGCCATAGAGGAACCGATCCGGAAGGAAGCCTCGGCAAGTACGTCGCAAAAGGCCAAAAGACGACGCCGGCGGTTCAGATAAAAAGTCCGTTTTCGAACGGATAGGAGTGATTCACGTTGTCATCGGGGGCAACGAGAACGGAGGGTCCGCTCATGGGCACAAACGACACCTAAACGAGCTATATCAGGCCATCAACTTTGTGCCCAACTCAGGGATCCCCTCTGCAAGCATCCCCGACATGACTGTTGGAAGAAAGGACTACGAAGGGGTCATCGCCCCTCACAGCGACCCGCTCGTAGTCAATTTAGACATATCCAACCACCTGGTCAAGAGGTGCCTGATTGACACAGGCGCATACACGAACATCATGTTTAGAGAATGCTTCCTCGGCCTCGGCATTTGAAGATCAAAGACTTAAGCCCTCGCACCAACCCGCTATACGACTTTTTCCGGCCGGCCTGGTACCACGGGGGTCAATTAGGCTCCCGGTGAGATTCGGCGAAAAGACGTCAGCCAAGAACGTCCTAGCCGAGTTTGTGGTCATCGACGGCTCGTCCGCATACAACGTCCTCATAGGCCGGGTCACCCTGAGCGAGGCCGACGCGGTGATGTCCATCCGGGCCCTAACACTGATGTACGTCTCGGACCGGGGGGAAGCGCATAAGCTCGTCTCCAAAGACGAGAAGGATGAGGTGATCAACGTCCGGATAGCTGCCCGAGGATGCAACATGCGGTCCTCAAAGAGGCAAGAAAGTCCGAAAAAGGGAAGAGTCCGTCCTTGCAGCGGGAGGGCGACCAAATGGATACAACTAGGGGCCGACGAGGAAGTGTGCAGAATGAGCCGATAGGGCATCGGTAATCTCGCAAGAATTTATGTAGCCGCGGAGGTGTCCAAAATATCTGTGGACACCCCAACGCATGTTTTCACCTAATGAGAAACCGTCAAGCCTTCGATCAAAGCAAAATTTTCCCATCGCTTATCTATCAAGAAACCGACGCCACTCACACTCGTCATACCGACAAGAGCGGCAATCGTTGCGAAGAAATACAAATGCGCGCAGCCACCCCAAGTAGTAGACGCCACGGCAGTCACCCCAAGAGGTAGACTCCGTCGCAGTCACTCCAAGTGGTAGACGCCACGTAACACGCTATCAAGAAACAGACGCCGCTCACACTGTCATACCGACAAGAGCGGCAGTCGTTGCGAAGAAATTAGCGCCGTCGCAGTCACCCCAAGTAGTAGACGCCACGGCAGTCACCCCAAGAGGTAGACTCCGTCGCAGTCACTCCAAGTGGTAGACGCCACGTAACACGCTATCAAGAAACAGACGCCGGCTCACACTGTCATACCGACAAGAGCGGCAGTCGGTATGAAGAACTACGACGCCGTCGCAGTCACTCCAAGTGGTAGACGCCACGTAACACGCTATTAAGAACCAACGCCGGCTTCCCCGGTCAATCCAACAAGAGCCATCGCACATTACACTCGCAAAAACATTCACAGTGTCTTGGAAGCGTTGAAACACAGTTGAGATACGCACTCAAAAACGGCCCTGGCCAAGCCGAGGCGAAAACAAAAAGGGGGCTCAATTAAGAATACGGAAGACAACTCTGACAGAGATGAGATAAAGACCACGGCCAGGCCGCAGGCGAAAGAAACGAATTATTATTAGAAGATAAGTTACAAGATTTACAAGTGAGAAGAATACAGACGACGGCCGTCCCCGCGGGGATAATCCGAGACACAACCTACTAAAAGTTGTACAAAAAGCAAAAGCTACAGTTATACCAAGAGATAGCGGGAAGGAAGAGCTGAGTAATTGGCCCACGGACAACTGAAACTGATCAGCTGTAAACTTGTTCTCATCAAGCAGCACATGTTAGTGAGGAGCTGAAACAGATCTGCTGTAAACTTGCTCTCCTAGGCCTGCTGCTGCCTGCCATCAGTATCGGCGGCCGCATCTTCCCCAGTAGGCAACCCAGCAGCTTCTCTAGCAGCCTCAGCCTTGGCCTCGGCATCCTCAGCTGCCCTCATCCTTTCGGCCTCTTCCTTAGCCACTCTAGCCCTCTCAGCAAGAGCCGCTTTCTCCGCGGCCGCCTCCCCCTCCATCTTCGCTTTCGCCGCCTCTTTGGCCGCCTCCACCGCGGCTTTCTCCTTAGCCGCGACTCTGTCATCAAGCAGCACGTCGAACCTGTCCCACGGGAAGGAGCCATCAAGAGGGAAAAGCTCCCCGATAACTTCCCTGACAGCATCTTCGGCCAAGTCCCGGAACTCGGCGCACAGTTTGGGGAGCATGACGGTTTGGAGCATATCGACGTCCGCCTCCTTCTGCTTGATGATGGCCTCTTTGCCACGAATCAGCTCAGCTGGGCCTTAAACATGCCCCCGTATTGATCCCTCTGCTGGAGACAGAGGTCGGACGCTTCGAGCAAGGCTACATTCCTCCAAAGAAGCCTTCGCGGCCTTCGGTCGCCGCACCTCGGCCTTAGCTCTCTCGGCGAAGGACCCCCTTTTCGGCGTCCTCCCGGAGCTTTCGCTCAGCCAAGAGCGCCTTCTCAGCATCTCCCCTGAGCTTCTGCTCATTAAGGAGATTCAGCTTCGCCGACGTAGCCACCGCTTAGTGGCATTACACTCGAAACGGCTCGAGCAATGACCCTCTCCCCGCTCCTCGAGGCGAGCCCCGTAGCCACGTTCCACCTCGCCGCCTCCCTAATCGCCTTCGTGCCTTCCTCTATAAGCCGGGAGACGGAAGCCTTCGGGGGGGAGGAACGGCGGTGGTACTTTGGCCACCGACTGCGGGCGGGAGAAGGAAACCTTCGGGATGAAGAATTGACGGTGGCGCCCGATCGCGAGCTGCGCGCAGAGAAGCCCACCGCCCGCCGCCCAACGTGAGCGATGGCCGATCGCGGCGATCTGCAAAAATTCAATTAAAGCATCGGTATCAACCGACTTATCGGGAACACCTAATGGCACGGCTAGGTTTAAGCCACGGGATAGACGGATACCATGTCCGGCCTTCTTGGCGGAGAAGGCACTTCCTTGCCGGCGGCAGGCCGTCCTTTTCCTCCTACGATAAGGGAGATCCCTCTCGCATCGAGTCCCCCTCATCAGGAATATCAACAATCTCCACCTTCTTAGGGGAGAGGACGGGAGTTGAAACCGGTTTCGACGCCGTTTTCCGCGTCCGACACACTACGCCGCTCACCACCCGGCTGCGCCTCCTCCTTGCTCAAGCCCTTCACCCGCTTGTTCCATAAGGTCATTCGGCGACGTCCTGCGATCATGGGCCGAGCCTTGGGATGCAAGTTAGCAACGGTTTTGTCTTTATGCGCCCCATTCTCCGAAGAAGATCCTCGGATAGGTCCTGGTCTAAAGTGGTCTGCAAAAGAAACAAAGAATCAAGAAGAGGAAATAAATCGAAACCCGAGAAAAAAGGAGCATTGAGAGCGGTGACGGGCCTCACACCGACCCCACTCACCCTGCGCCAGGGCCGGTATGAGGCCGACATAGCAAAGCGGCTCATCCCGAAGAATGATCTCGCGTCGGGGAATCCATCTTTTCGGCACCCCACTCTTGTCCACCTCGAAGAGCCTCATCGCCAACCTCTCATCCTCCTTCAGATGGACCCTGCTGGCATCCATTTTCAGATGTTTCCGGGTGACCCATCTGTCATGCTCCGCCCTAGTCTCACACCGCAAATTAACCTGGTCTGGAAGGAGCGGGCGGCGGATAGTCGTCCGGACCTTAACGTACACCCACCGACCCCCCCCGGTCCTTGCAAGAAGAGAGCTTGTCAACAGAGACGTAACCTTGCTCCGTTTGCACGCTGTACCATCCGACACGGCCAGAGATTGATGGTTTCAGATAATGAAGTCGACGGAATAAATTCACCGTCGGAGCCTCTCCCTTGAAGAGACAAAGCCAGACGAAGCCGATTATGGTTCTCATGGCCAACGGGTGCAGTTGGGCAACGGCAACGTTCATAGCCTTAATTATGGCCATAACATACCCATTCAGAGGAAACCGGAGACCATACTCCAAATGCCGCATGTACACACCGGTGTGGCCTGGCGGAGGACAACAGACGGACTGACCCTCCCCAGGGATGACAATTTCGTATCCACTACCGAAGAAAAAATGGCCCTCGAAAAGTTTCTCACCAGAACAACTGGCAAGCTTATGGGACCAAACACGGTCAAGGCGAACCTTACAGGCATCACCGTGATCCATGACGTACTGCCTCTCATTAGGACGAGGCCTTTCCTCCTCCTCACCAAAATCATCACCAAAATCACCACAAGAATCTTCATCCTCCCATTCCTCCAGAATCTGAGGATCAACCTCTGGAGAAGGAGACCTAGGACCCTCCGACACAGGCCCACTAGGTCCAAAGATCGGCGAAGACATGTTCACAACAAATTACTAGCAAAGAAAAGAAAAATTCGTTTGTTTACCTTCAAAGGAAAAAGTGCTAGCCGGATCAAAAACTCCGAAGATTGGAAGAAAAAAGAAGCCCTTCAGTTTAGCAAGACGAAAATTTTGAAGAAAATTTGAGAAAATGAAATTAGTGACCAAAATCACGAAAAAACTGCCCTATTTATAGGAAAAAAGCCCACAATGAAGGGCCAATCAGAGCACAGCCCATGAAGCAACAGCCAATCAACGAGCAAACACGCGTCGAGCATGCAACCACGGAATGTCAATCGTCGCAACAGTTAAACGTCAATCAATGCAACAGTGACCAAGCGTCTTCAACACGCCCGTTCACATCCCTTCAACTATTCATTTTCCTCAACAAATTCCTAGGTATCTGGTCTCCGCCGGCCACCTGATCAACCAAGCTAGGAAGCACCGGCCGGGGGCAATCAAAATCAACCGGCACTCTCAGCCTTGGTCACGGCCAGCGTCACATTCTTTTCCACATCGAGTGCCCTTTACGCATCCATGTGGAGGGGGGATATGGTATACGGCACGGCCTAGCAAGAGCCACGCCGATGCACAAGAAGAAGCCGATGCAGAAAATTTCTAAAAATCACTTGTGCAGAATACATGCTCAACGTACATCGGAGCCCATACCACGGCATAGACTACGCTGGGGGCAAATTGATGGGGCATATTCTGCACCGCTGACCAAGTCAACACACTGAGCAAGGTTAAAGATATCCACAAAGAAGTCAACGACTTAGATAGCCTAGCCGATGCATCCCATCGGCCTGCCACCTGGGTCTCGGCGTGACAACCCGCCACCGGGACACACATCCGCGTACTCATATCCAAGACCCCTCGGCGGCGAGTCAACATTGTCCGCCGGCCTGCCATAGGTCCCTCGGCCGAGGGGTAGATCAGTCTTTCCACCTGCTAGCCACTTGGCCACTTGGCCACTACGTGACAAAAGGTGAAAGTCTATAAATACTCCTCAACCTTCATTGAGGAGAGGATCTCACAATTATAACCTAAACACACTATTCATCTGGTAAAATCTCCCTTATCTCTCTACAATAAGCATCTAGCCAAGTAACACAGCTTAATCCTTTAAGTTTACTGACTTGAGCGTCGGAGTGAGTACGCTTGGCACACAGCCAAGCCCTCAGTTCGTTCATTGTTGCAGGAGAGGCCGAGTGGGACGATAGGAACAAGAAGGATTCAGCTCAAGACATTATTCTACAAGCCACGGGTGGTAACTAATCACTGCTCTGGAATTATACCCGGAACAACATACACTTCGATTTGAATCATTAGGGAGGTCGGACCGGCTCACGTTTTTTTCTTCCGATTTTTCGACCACGTGTTCGGGATCACTGTAGGAGTTAACATATTCGATTTCAGCTCCTGATAACGAGTATTAATTCATTTTTCACGATTATCCTATTTTCGGCCGAGATTGATTTCTCGCATACCAGTACCCCCAAAAGTCCTCCATTGTTGCTTAAAATTTGCGTGACCGCTTTATCTAACCCGAGGAAGCATCCGTGCAATTTCAGGACATCTTTGTTCCGGGAACCTGAAATATCGAAAACCGTGTAATAGACACTTCAATTTGAAACGTTCGGGAGGTCATACCGGGTCACGTTTCTTTTTCCCCTAATTTTTTAATAACGTGTTTGGGGTCATTTTAGGAGTTACCATATCGATTTCAGCCCCAAATAACAAAATATTAATCCATAAATCATGATTAGCCTATTTTCGGCAAAGGCTTATTTATGGCATACCGTCAGTCCGTCACCCTCAAATGTCCACAGTTTTTTCTCAAATTTTGTGTGGCCGCTTCGTCTAACCCGATGAAGCCTTCGTGTAATTTCTGGACATTTTTGTTCCGGGACCTTGGAACCCGACAATCGTGTATTACACTTCGATTTGAGTCATACGAGAGGTTGTACCAGGTCATGTTTCTATTTTTCCCGATTTTTCTATCACATTTCCGGGGTCACTTTAGGAGTTACGCTATTCGATTTTAGCCCAGAAATAACAAATATTAATTCATTTTTCACGGTAATTTGATTTTTAGCCGAGACACGATTTATATAGCAAACCGCCACCCACAAATGTCCTCAGTTTCTCCTCAAATTTTGTGTGGCCACTTTATCTAACCCGAGGAAACCTTTATGCAATTTCTGGACATTTTTGTTCTCTGACTCTGAAACCTGATAATCGTGTATTATACACTTCGATTTGAATCGTTCAGGAGATTGTATCAGTTTACCTTTTTTTTTTCTCCTGATTTATCAATCACGTGTTCGGGGTCACCTTAGGAGTTACCATATTCGGCAAGTATTAATTCATTTTTTACGATTATTCTATTTTCAGCCGAAGCTTATTTATGGCATACTGTGACCCTCGAATGTCCTCTCTTGGCTGTTGCTGCTCGAAGTTTGTGTGGTGGCTTTATCTAACCAAAGGAAAACCTTCATGCAATTTTTAGACATTTTTGTTTCTGAAATCTCGAAAACCGTGTATTATACATTTCGATATAAATCGTTGGGAGATCGTAAATGTTACGTTTATTTTTCTCCCAATTTTTCTCCCAAATAACACATTTGACCCAACAAATGGTTTGAAATTGAAGCCCAATATACCAAAGCCCAAATTTGTAAGACTTTTGTGTTTTTGAGAGAAGAGCAAGTTGCTTTAACTGATCCAACGGCTGTGAGGAGTTATACAGAGAAATGTAAAGATCCAACGGTAAACGAGGTGTTGTCATTGTGTTGTCTACATCAATCCGTTTCGTCTGATGATGACAACAGCTACTGTGCTATACACTCATTGTGTTATTTTGTTTTCATTGCATGCAATTATATTTCATCATGTGCATTGATTTGATGTGCATTCCTAATGTTTTTAAGTGAATCAAGTGATTATCATTAGACCATCCCCAAGCAGAAGGTCGATATAATCGGGTCATCAAAAATTTTCCTCTTAATCACACCTTATTAATCTTGACCCTCTTTCACCCTCCCAAGCAGAAGGTCACGACCTAAGTCACCAACCCAATTATTTTTCCACTTTTTAACATTTTTAATCATTTACCACATTCACAACCCCACCAAAACCTTTATCTTACTTTTACAATTATTATTTACTAACATCCAAGCAATTAGAGGGTGCCACATATAAGGTCACCAACAAATTGACCTTTCTTATTCAAGGTCACAAATTGACCTTTTCTTATTCAAGATCACCAACTAGGTCTTCCTAATCCTTGTTTAAGGAGTCATTAGCATGACCCAACAAGGTCACGACCCAGTCGGTGACCTTGCTTGGGGATGGTCTTAACACAAAATTCTCATTTACGACAGTCAAATACTATTTATGTAGGTAGATAAGACATAAGCAAAGTGTCTAGGGAGTAACAATCCGTTTTGTTTTATCTACCTACATGGATAGTAACTGACCCGTCGCAAACTTATGACGGATATTACCCGTCACAAGAAAGACTTGTTTTATCAATAATTATATTTTTGCACGAAATATGAAAGTTATTGTAGAAGCAAGCTCTTTCCTAGGGTGTGGAACTAGGGTGATAATAACACAAGACAACTCTTGGAAGTTGGAACAACATGAGACCGGCTTGCTTGAGTGGAGCTCAACTCGAGCGGCGAGCCGAACGCGGGCAAGAGCCCATGACTCTCGAGCTCAAGTCGAGCAGACCTTCGAGCTTTTCGAGCTCGAGCCGAGCAACCCTAGGCTCATGCTCATGCTCAAATTCAAATCCACCTCTTATTATTTTTTCCATCTACTGTTCATTGTCTTCCTAATCGCTTTTTCCATCGACCGTTGTTCATTGTCTTAATCGTACCATTTTCATGTACTTGTGGACATTAGAAGCGTATCCAAAATGAATGATACTAATATCCGAATCAATTTGGAAAAAAAATGCAAAAGAACCTTAAAAAGCCATCCCAATCTAAAATTAGATATGGGAGTTCTAGTAGTAATAACTAACACCAAGGCTACTTACATATTCTTCGTCCGAACATGCCAAAGCACCAATCATAACACGAAATAGAAACATCACATATCGAATTTTATGTCCTCCTAATCGCTTTTTCCCAAATTTACGATTCCCTAATCGCTTTGGCAAAACCAGTATACCAATTACCCTAATACCCATTAATAAAACAAAAGAGAACCCTTCACATAATAATACGAGTACCAAATAGTTAAGGCAAAGTGGCAAACCCAAAAACTTTCTCCATACTTGCCAATAAATTTACTGCTGAAAGATTATTGTCCCTCCTCGACAACATTAACCAGCTCGTACTCCACCAGTGAGACATTGTTATCCTCATGCACATTGAAATTAGCAGGCTGAGTGACCTCAATACGACCCCATTTGTCAACTGCAAGTCTCATGGTATTCTTATACATGTCGATTTTGGCATTCCGGAGAATCACAGTTGTGCCAGGCTTCATAAGGTCAACTGTGAAATAGATAATAAAGAATGAAACATGTAACCAAGGCGAAAACAGAGAAAGTAATATTTCAAACGATAAACCTAAATTCAATCCATTTTGGGTATATGTGTATAAAACTATATGGAGCACCGACACTTTATCGTTTCTAGCGATCAGACTTCCGTGTATATAAATATCTCATTTGCTGGCGGTTCTTTCTAAGAATGTTCTCATTACTATGCCAAACTGCACAATCTATGAGCAGCAAGCGAGCAATGCACAGAAAATCCGCCCCAGTTTTCGTTTCCCTTTTGTGGCATCTTTGAGGTATAATGGCACCAACTAACTAGACCCCGCAACAGGGAGAAAAGTATTGAAACACTTTCAAAGGTAAGTAACTCAAATCGATTCACTTTATTCCTTTCCTACAACTAATTGACAAAAATCTACAAAAATGGGAGTAAATGTAGGCAAAAAACACTTGTAAAAAAGAACAATAACACAATGCACTCTCATCATCAAAAGCATGCTATCATCCATAGAGGACAACCATCTTAATGCATAAATTCTTCAAACAAAAACATGCTATTTTGTAAAACAATCCAAAATGGGTCAGCACATTATCTACTATTCAACAGATTAATATTCATAGCAACCACCGCATGTTCCCCCACGAATATGACACAGCTACAACCATGTTTCCCCCCACCAAAACCACAACATTTAAAAAGGGATCACAGGATAGATAAGAAACGCACTCTGACAAGAACACTCTAATAAACTGCTCAATCGACCAGCATATGATCAGTATTCAAATACTAGTATACCTGATCTCATTCAGACTGCAAATATACAAGTGCCACGAGTCTTAAGACAACATAACTTGAAATTGACACGAAGTCTATATTGAAAAATGAGACGTGTGTATGTAGTCTACAGACCAGACCAATGAGGCAACAAGTCAATTACAGATTTAGAAATTTCGAGCTTTTATAGTGGAATTGAAGAAAAATCTTAGACATTAGGCCTAAAATCATTAAAAGTCATACTAAATGTTCATACACGCGCCTCTTCCTACTACCGCTGCTGCCACCATTCAAGCCTCTCTTAGGGTGTGTTTGGATTGAGGGATTTGGACGGAAAGGGAGGTGAGGGAATTGGAAGGATGAGAAATCCATTGTTTGGTTAGCAAGATGAAGGTAGAGGGATTTGGAGGGGAGGGAAAATGGATCCCTCCATTTCCTTCCTACAAGGCAAATTATTTCCCCACCAACATAGGCAAGATTTGGACGGAAAATCATCTCCTCCATTCTCCCTCCCCTCCCCTTCCTTTCTCTTCCCTCCTTCCCCCTCCCCTTCTTTTCCCTCCTTTTTTCCTATCCAAACAAGGCGTTAGTGTCTATGCTTATGCTTGGAGAAATGTTGGGATGATAGAATTGATTACAAATTTCATACTAATATCCTCGAGTGCTATGTAGAACATATCACGTATGTGACTAAGTCAAAGTAATGTAGGATGCAGGCCGCACTGCCGCAAAGTAACACAAGTATATTCTATGTATCCACGCTATTAGCCATATATGTTTTGTATATTGAACAATAACACAGTTTCACGAACAACATTTTAGCAAACATCTGCTAGTGCAATCTGCCAAGTTATACAGAGACCTGAAAGCGTAAAGAGCTCCGTGCAATATCAATAACATTACCACAGTACATGGCTAGGTAAGAGGTATCAGATGTACACAAGTTAATGCATACAAAAAGTTCAAATTTACAATCTCATAACATATAAACTATTGTATACCGCTGAAAATAGCAAAGAACACTTATTTCTCTTTGAAAGTTCAATGGCCAAGGCACTCTTCATCATATCAAATGTTGCATTTATCATTCATATCATGGTTTTAAACACCATCCCCACACCGAAACAGGATCGAGTTAAGAAGGTTTTAAAGTTGAAAGACACCGCGTAAACGATATTGGGCCAATACTGGTCGCATTTATAGCAAAACGGAAAGGACCAGGCAGAACGGAGACTCAATACTACATCAGAGTTTCATGTACAAGCCCAAAATATTCCAAATTTACACAAAAACGTACCTATGTTCATAAGGTTGATGACCTTCACCAATTATGGATGACTATCAATCAATTGTGCCCTACACTCCCTCCATCTCAATCATTTGTTCGCCTTTTTTATTCTTTTTTAGAAGTATTTTAATCAACGGTGAATAAACAATTGAGGAGTAGGAGTATAACTTTTAAAAGACGAAAATTTGAGCATCGACTTTATTTGAATAACTTCTCATCAAGTTTAGGAGTATACTAGATGATTAGAAAAACCCAATGGTACGAGCTAGTACTATAAATAGCGCGGAAATACATCATAAAAATCCCCCTTTTTGTAAAGCAATCAGAGTTTCAAAACAAGCATGATACATATAACCCCAATTCCTGATCAAAATCAAGTAATCAACAACATACAGCTAACTACAAACACAGTTAGGGCTCCCGAACACTTAACACAAATAACCCCAATCCCTGATCACAATCAACGCCATACAGCCAACTACAAACACAGACTCCTGAAAGCCATAACAGAAATCACCCCAATTTATAACAATCAATAACATAAAGTTACATGATTAGGGTTCCGGAATACTAACACAAATCGCCCCGATCCCTAACAACAATCAACAACACACAGCTCTGCCTCTCTACAATCACAATTAGGGTTCCGGAACAATATAACACTAATAACCCCAATCCCTAACAACGTACCGCTAACTACAAACACAATTAAGATTCCAGAACAACATAACTCTAACCATTTCAATTTCTGAAAACAATCAACAACATACAGTCGCCTATAATTCTAAAAACACAATTAGGGTTCTCGAATTCTAGCACAAATCACCCCTTTCCAATTCCTAAAAACAATCAACAACATACAGCTACCTAGAAGCACAATTAGGGTTAAATCAACCTAATTTTGGAGAACAATTAACAACACACAGCTAATTACAAACACAATTAGGGTTAAATCATCCCAATTTCTAACAACAATCAACAACATACACCTAACTACAAACACAATTAGGGTTTCCAATTCAAAACCAATTTAAAAACATAAAACTTTGAGAAATTTCACAATACCTTGATCATTACGAGCAGTAAAAATGATAGTACCAGTTTCATCCCCAACAATACACTCCGCAATACGAGTATTACGAACATTCGGCGAAACAGCAGTTCGACCAACACGCTTAAGAACAGTGTTTGATGAGACGACTTTGACGGTTAATGTGTGACCGGATGTCATGGGTTTCAATTGATCAATCTTAATGAATGTTGGTTTCCTTAATGGTGGTCTTGTAGTTTGATTTTGGGACGCCATTGTTGATTGATTGTGAAGGTTTTTCCAAGAATGAAACCCTAAACCCCTAAAATGATTTGAGATGAAGCAAATGTTTCACTTGGGTACTTGATTCTTGTTTTATGGTCACCAATTGACCGACCATGGGTTTAAATTCTCGGGCGGGCCGTCTAATAACAAGTTCAAACGGTTTTAAGAACCCGCATCTCTAGAGCCGAATTTGCTTGCTAAATGTCCAAGTTCGAGTACCTTTTGCAAAAAAACAAGTTTTTCAGTCACATTGGGGACTCGAAACGGTATTTTAAAACTTGGTCTCTCAAATTTATTTGACGGGCCTTAACTTCTCAGCAAGACGGTTTTGCGATATAATTTGAAGCGGTGTTAGGTACTTTCCTCATTCTTTTTTGTTCCTTTATACGTATAAGCCTTGACACGATTTCCTAAACGAAGCTTTTATCATACTTTATTATAGGTATTATATCAGATTTTCTAACGCGTGTCTTAATTTTTGTTGATTTGTTTGCTTTATTAAAAGGTGAAGTCATTGTTAACATTTTTTATGAAACAAATATGTGAATATTTTCATATTTGAGTTCTTAGTGTGTCATTGAGATAAACGGTAAAAAACACGTAGTTATATAGGAGTATACTCGGTATCATTTTTTGTTGAATATATATAATTTCTTTCGAAAGATTTTTATAATCAGATGTCCCCGAAGGGACAACTAGGTGAACATCATGGTATAAAGTTTAAGACCTTTCAAGAATAGGTATCATACAGTAACAACTAGGTGAACATCATCGTCTATAGGTATCATCATTATAGCCGAGTCAAGAATAATACCATCAAAGACGCTGTAATTCATTGCGGACGGTTGATCTTTCGCTTTGTTCCACTTTTCATTTAGCTTTTCTAGTAACTGATACAAGAGAAGATACACAGGCAGAATATGTAACATACAGTAGCAAATTAAACCAAGTACAAAGTTCTTAAAAAACTTTCAGCAGTAAATCAAGGGCCAAGGGTCAGTGAAAAATACAGATGACCAGAAATCGAATTTAACACAGATCAAATGCTATTTCTCGATTTTTCTTATAGAAATAGCGTGATAAGATTTGGAAATTTACGATTTTTCTTATAGAAATACTTAACATTTTAATGTCATTTGTTTTAGCATTTTTCTTTAAGTGTGAAGCGGGTCACATTTGGATCATCGCATTATTGAGCCTAAATGTCCGGTTTTGCAGCAGGTCATAAACTTTACCATTGCATTATGCAGAATTACAGTAGTATGATACAAATGTACAATAACAGAACTAAATCAGCATTTTCCTCGGCTATAGACATATGCAAATTCTCAACCATCGCAAGGGAGACCAACTGATAAACTTATATCTGAAGTCTCGAAACCTGCACAGTAAATGTTCTAAAGAACCTAAAAATAGAAATTCCCATTACAGCTTATTTTCCAGTGTAACAGGCGTCTCATCCTTGTGCATTGTTCTGAGAATCATCGTAACCTGCTCGACCTGATCTTCACTTGAACACGATGAAAGAAGAACTTTCGCGGTCCCACCATCCGGAAAACATCCATCATCAATCATTTCCTCGAATATTTCTAAACATACTTTATACTGCTTCTTTCTTGAATATGCTCCTAGGCGCGATGTCCATGTCACCACGTCAGGTTTCATGTCTTTGGCACGAAGGGAATGAAACAATTCCTCCATTTTCTCGAAGTAGCCTGCGCGTCCGTATATGTTGATAAGTATGTTGTATGTGCTTAGATCAGAAGAGTATCTTTTTTCTTGCATTGCATTCAAGACTTGTTCCATTTTCTCGAATTGCCCTAATCGGCCATATAAATTCAGCATGCTGTTCATTACAAAAGTGTCGGGTTCTATTCCCGACTCAATCATCTCATTTACAAAGTCTTCACACTTGGCAACATTCCCGGCTTTTGAATAGGCGCACAGTAAGAGCATGTGGGATTTCATTGTCGGGGTTATGCCTCGTTGTTTTAGCTGCAGGAACATTTCTTCTGCATCTGAAAGTACATTACACAGACGCGTGAACTCTGAAAGTACAAATTAGTCGGAAATAAAAAGATAAGGGTAATCGTACCTTCAACTAAGCCAGCTCTTCCATAGGCATCTACCATAATATTATATGAGGCTCGATCTGGCTCACATCCCATGTGTTGCATCAGTGAAAATATTTCTGCAGCACCGTAAGGATAGCCTCCACGACTGTAACAAGTCGAAAGCAAAAGAAATCAAATTTATTTAAAATAAAAAAAAATTCAGAAAATTTCTAATCCTGTTCTAATCTTTTCAGACAGACTGGCAACTGCAAGAAGACTTGACGGAATTCAACCAACCCTATCTCGTGACTTCAGACATACACTAGATTTCCGACTTCAGACACATACAGTAGATTTTCTATTGAAATGGCTAACTTCTACTGTATGCATTGACCTGTAAGCTTCCATAAGTGCATTATAAGCATAAACATCAGGCTCAAAACCGTCTTCCTGTAAAAGCTCGAATATTTCCTCTGCCTTCTCACAATGTCCATCCCTTGCAAATGCATTAATTAGAGCAGTGTAAGTACAGATATTTGGCTTGCACTTCTGAGTTCTCATCTCATTGAACACTTTGTATGCCATATACGATTTATTTGCCTGCACAATCGCATTTATTCTTCCGCTTAGACATATAATATCCTTTCTAC
Source organism: Silene latifolia (assembly GCF_048544455.1). Classification (NCBI taxonomy): domain Eukaryota; kingdom Viridiplantae; phylum Streptophyta; class Magnoliopsida; order Caryophyllales; family Caryophyllaceae; genus Silene; species Silene latifolia. Next base: position 2,325,559 of record NC_133530.1, on the reverse strand, counting down.
TTACATGTTTTATTCTATTCAGGACTTAAAATCCTCAGGTTTAGGCTACTTCCATTTTAATGGCCTGAAATTTCGACAACTTCTCCTTGAGTGACATAAGCTATAGGCAGTTCAGTAGCGGAGCCAGAATCTTTTACCTGTGGGGTCTTTTTTAATGTAATTGTTAATTATTTTTTATTACAGGGTTCTCAAAAACCTAAAATTTTCAACACGGACAAATTTTAATGATAAAAAACATCAATTGTCAAAAAGCTGTCGAAATTCGTCATAGTTAATGGTAATCTAACCTTGCCATATAAATTGATTAGCATTGTGAAAGTATCTGTTGTTGGCTTGCAATTTTCCTTTTTCATCCTCTGATAAATCTCCAAAGCTTTTTGGGTGTTTCCGCCTTTTATCAGTCCTTCGATATATGCATTGTACACATCGGCACCTAAGAAAACCGATCATAAAATATCAGTACAGAATGAAGAATACTCTGCAGTCTACAGTAAACTGTAGAAGTCAGAAGCATACTCGAATGAAGGCCAAATTTACGCATTTCAGTAAAAATGGCTTCAGCCTTTGCAAATAAACCAGAAGCACAGTAAGTTCTAAGCAGAATCGAGTATGTATCTTCTGTAGGAACGCATCGAGTCTCTAGAAGTTCTAAGTAAACTGATTCTGCCTTCACATGCTCTAACTTCTGTCCGAAAGCATCCATCAGCAAATTGTAACTCATGATATCGGGTTTGAATGAGCTCCTCTGCAGTATCCACTGACATAACTGCATAACTATTCACATTTCAGTTTTCGACATTAGTAGCATACGTACAGACGACTAAATTGAACTATTACCTCTAAAATAAGGTCCCATTTTTTGTTCAAACGTAATTGGACAGATACGTTCATCAAATCGTCCCAAGTGTTATGTGTCGGAGGAAGTGTGTCGAGTATACTCCAGATTTTACTCCTATCTGCTTCCTGCTCTAGAAGTTCAATAATTTTGTGAGCGATAGGGCTGAGAACCGGGAAAACACCGTCTATGAAACCAGAACCGAACTTCCATCCTCGTCCCCTCAAACCACCACCTGTTATACAAAGAAATTAGAAATTGTCAGCCTACAGAATGACTGTTGCACGACATTTGAGTACGAATCGAGAGGACATACATCTTTTCCTAGACAACTTTTTGTTGTTGAAGCTTCTGAATTTGCCTCGTTTGTCAACGTAAATGGTATCGCGCTTGAATCTCTTAGGGACGTCGACATTTGAACATTTTACATTCAAGCGTCTATATCGAGCAGAGCTTCTTACATTGATGTAGTATAAACTGCATTAAGACTTAAAGGCATTAAACCTCACACAAGTATCCTTAAGAAATGTAAACAAATGAAAGTCTCTCCCTTTTGAAATTAACTTTTGTAAAATTACTCCATTTTAAAAAAAATTGCTAAAATTATTTTCTTAAGCTGCATTTTTTTTAATTAATGTATTATATAACTGGTTGTATATACAACTTATTCAATATATTTGAGCTTTGTTACAAAGTTATCGAGCTTTATTAACAAAATTATCGAGTTATGGTACAAAGTTATTGAGCTTAACAGAATAATTATTAAACTCAATAACTTTTGTAAAATAGCTCAATAACTTGTAAAATAGCTCAACAGCTTTGTGTAAGAACTAAGAGCTCAACAACTTTGAGGTGGTTGTATAATGTTATTATACAACTGGTTGTAGGATAGTATTTGTGCATTTTTTTTGCTAACATTGCTCCAAACACCAATTTAAGTGACTTATTTCGTCTGTTTTTGAACTTATTCCGTTTGTGGCTTAGTCAATTTATACTTTAAAAGGTATAACAATGTAGACAAATTTAGGGGAGTTTAAAAATAAAGGAAATAAGTCACTTAAATTGTGAGTTTTGAAGCAATTCTAGGAAAAATAAATGCAACTTAAGAGAGTAATTTTTGTAAAAATGCAACTTCAGGGAGTAATTTCAGCAAGAAATGCAACTTGAGGGAGTAATTTAAAAATAAATAAATTAAAAGGGAGTAATTTTAAAAAAAACTTGAATTCAAAAGGGAGTAAAATCTAATTTACCCAAAAACGAATGAATCACCTATAAGTTATTCCAATTATAGAAATGTAAACAAATGAATGAACCACCTATAAATGGAATATGTAAATAAATGACCGGGGACAGAGGGTGTAGTACGTACCAATTTTTAACCAAAACGGAAGAAATGAAGCGCATCCCAATACAACATTGCTCGTTTAAATTTGGTATCCTCGCTAACGATTTGCATGTGTCCATTATTAGAAGCCACAACCTTACTTATCCAAGCACCCTGCAATATAGTAAAGAGATGGTATTCGGACTATCTGTGACGTAATGTTTAATACACTCGTCTTAACCACTATGCTAAAACGTCTTCAATAATATGATCATATTATGAACCATCCCAAAATGAAAATTGTACATGTGTTTTTTTTTTTCCTCTCTTTTGGATTATGGCATTGCAATTAAGGTCACGAAAATAACAACATTACACCAGTACCTACTCAATCGTTCATTCCCATAAATTGCGAGGTAAGGAGGGGTCAGATGAATGCACTCTTTATGTAGTCTTGCCCTTATATTAGCAACACATTAACGTTGTTTTTGAATGACTCGAGATGAAAATTGCAAAGGTGACGTAGATATAAGAGAGAAGAAAAAGAATTACTAACCAAATAACAAAGATTAGCAGAGAAGGTGAAGAATGGGTGTTGGTGGTAGAAATGCATGCATTTTAGATAAGGAAATGGATTTGAGAGGGGGAGAAGTAATGCAAAGGGAGTTGCAAAAGACAAATATGCATAAAACTTGTCCTTTTTCTACGTGGGCCACTCGTACGATCTTTATGGCAACGACAGAGCGACGATTTGGACTACTTCAATATCTATCTATCTATATTAATAAAGGAAGCTTTTTTCGAGCGATTATAGAGAGTCCAACTTTTCAGAAATACTCGAGCAATTTAAAAATCTTATTAAAGTTAGCCTACGAAAAAAATCCAATGTATCCTACAGCCACTAACATACGGAATGTGATAAACAATTGTCCCAATTTGTGTCTAACAAAAATACATATGCTGACCACCGTAAAAATTCTACCATTAAAGTTAGATTGGATGAAATTAATATTAATATATAGAAACCTAAACAAACCCTATTACCTCAACATAAATATTATATATACACACAATTTGATTCTAAAAATAAATAATCATGGCTTCACGTTAAATTGTTATTGCTATTATGTTTGTAATTTTTGTTTTCAAATGTGTATATTATACTATTATTTATGGTGTTTTTTTTGGATCTTAATGTTTATTACATTGTGTTTAAATTTTAGTGTAGAATTAATCTGCTAATACTTTTCTTGAATTGCTTTGAATTAGGTTGTTGTAATGTTGTCTCTTAATTTTCTAACAAGTCTTATTTAATGTATGTGTAGGTTAGCAAATATTATGCTTTCAATAATGATAGAACAATCAATCAATGGTGATAGAACAATCAATATATTATGCAAGGTAGGTTCGCTTTTAAGTTTTACCCTGGGTATATCTTTTTATGGACTTCCAATAATTTGTTGATCTAATGATTCTTTACCACGACATATTATAAATTTTGAGTAAGGACAATCCATTATTATTCAGGTGATTGTGGCTTCAAAAGTTATGAAACAGGTTATTATTGCCTCAAACTATTGTTTATCATTAGTAATATAATTGAGTAATCGATGTCATTACTAAGTTTAATTTTCTTGCCGCTTTTGTTGAAATGAAAAGTTTGTTTAGTTTTTATGGTCTCAGTAGTTTACCATTAGTAAGCGATATCGACTTTTTGAGTAACTACTACTTCTTATCTATGGGATTATATAGTATAAGATCATTATTCTAGAGACTCTAATGATATGGAAATTTGTATGTATCTATTTTTACATGAAATTTATCAATAGAGGTAGAATCTGAAAAATATAGTGGCTGCGATTAGATGTATTTATTATTTTTGTTTACCGAGAATTTGTGGACGAGCTGAGTATTAGGTCAATCAATTTTTTTTTTGTTTGGTAACGACTAACAAGGGAACCCGCAACCGCTATCTTGGGTGCGCACTGGGTAAACCCGCGGGTGGACGTGATAGCCTGCAAACCACGTATACCAGGTAAACCACCCGAGGGTGACAGGCTCGAAGTCTATCATTTGAGATTCTCATTATTGTTGGGGAATGATGGACTATATTATTGATTTTGTTTTTAGATTTTACTTTTGGCTCGCTTTAGATTTATCAAATTGATATGGAGTATATAAACATAGTTTGTCCTACAATATTGATTATGCATGGACAACATTCTCCGGATGATCAAGAAAAATGTTTTGGTGATTACGCAAGAATTCACTTGTGAGTTATGATTACAGATTTTCTTAACAACAATTCTATATGCATTTATAACAATTTGAACACGTTATAACTTTTTTTTTTACACAAGAAAGAAAATATTCATTAGATTGTTAAAGAGTCTATAGTTACAAAAACAAGGATTTCGAAGGGGGCCTTCTCAAGCCAAATCCGCTCCTCTTCAAGTGTGAAACTTAATTTAGCAAGAGTATGAGCAACTATATTACCGTCTCGGGACTCTCGGCTATGAGTGGCTAGGACAATGGGATCTTACTGTTATTTCTTTCTTTACTGCTGCTAAAAAAACAAAATATTACCGTCTCGGCAAACATGAGAGACGTCAAAAAATTCGAAACAGGGCGACAACGAAAAAATGTTCTTAATTAGAAGGTCAAATTGAGTTCTTTCAATGAGCTTTCTTTTAATATGATGAAAAACCTTCATATTGTCGGTCTCCAAAATAGCCTTGCACTCTCCTGCTTCCTAGGCCAATTTAAGTCCATATCTACAAGTTAAGGCTTCACCTTCAGCAACACTCGCCCCGCCCTCAACGACGTTATAACTTTGTCTTATCGGGATATTATATTAGCTATGGGTAAAATCCAACTATAACTTTGTAAATTGTACTCCTTCCGTTCGATTCATTTGTTTAACTTTAATTAGTACATTATGCACGATAGAATACGTAAACTTCCGTTAATATATGACAATATCAACTATACTAATATTATATTGAAAACTTTCCGGAATCCATTATCCAAGATAAAATACGTATTTTGTTGTTAAAAAAGATCGAGTTCGTTTAAGATTTATATTGTTTTTTTTTGGTGCAATTTAAGATTTATATTGTTCAAGAAGTGTTTGAAAGACAATTCTAAACAAATATGGCGCGCTCAATTATATACACGAACATTGAATGGAGTCATATGCATTTTTTGTTATTGCAAACAAGTCATTCTTAGAGCATCTTTTGTTATTGCAAACAAGTCATTCTCAGAGTTGATCTAATCAATAACGTTTTTAATATAATTAAAAATATTATGTAAGACTCTACCAACAGACTCGTACATCACACAAGCATTAAATCTAGAATTGTGTTTAATTTTTTTTTTAATCTTTAATTATAGGCGATCTAAATCACATGAAATATTTAATTATAGCCCAAGCCTTTGTATATGAGAGTTGATAATTGTATTGGTTATTTTATAACTTAGCGTTTAATGGTGGTTCAAGAGACAGAATATTACAAGTGGCCCGAAAGAGACAGAATATTACAAGTGGCCCGGGCATCGCCCGGGCATTAAATCTAGTATATATACTTAAAAGAGAAACTTTTGGAGCGATTTCATTGGCTACAACTTTTGTTTAATATAAAAAGATTTAATTAGTATATACCCTGTAAGCATATGTACGTATTATTTAATCAAGTAAGAGTTGTACTAAAACACCTCTCCTTAATGATTCACCAAAAAAAAAACACCTCTCCTTAATGTATTTTTAATTAAGATTCGGAAACGATGCAGATCAATAATTAGGTGTATATATGTCTCTTATAATTGCAGTGCATACTATGCTCTTATTTTACGTCTATATGTATACAATATATAGGATTCCTCTAATATTTACATCCAAAATTATCTCTTGCTCCTTTCCACCATGTTGGCTTATTTTATTATTTCATGTGTAAATTAATATGCTGAGTATTGTTGTTTAATTTTGTTGTTTTGATCGTTTGTTTTATTATTATTGCTTATGATGTTTATATCGATTTTCCGCAGGAAGTAATTAATGACACTATCCAGATCATTCAACGACGTGGACGATCATCGCAAGAAGATTCAGAGACAATAATTAGGTACTTTTATTGTCACAATACGAAATTATATGACAGATATAGTGGTCAAAGCCTATATCGGGTTTATCGGATTGATTGAGATTATAATGTTGTTTACGTAAGAGTTTGTAGTGATGGTAATCATCTTATTTTTACATAGACAAGTGACAATATTCATAATCATGATGTAGGTTACAAATTTGATTGTGCAAAAAATGTCATAAAAACTTTTTTTTGTAGGAATTTATCTACTGTAACTATTTCGCTACTGGAAAATATACATCGTATAACTTTCTCCAATAATTTTTTTGTCATTAGAGTGATTCGGTGTTCGACATTAGAGTAATTCATTGTGTTTCAAGAATTGATGTCGATGAGAAAATGGGTACGTAAAATGGCATTGCTTGCACAAAGATCTTATAAATCCAGAATTCGTGATTATAGGAATAATAGTTGTTTGTAGAAATTATTTCTTTGTGCTCGGGTGTTAGGAATTTAGGGTCATTAATACACTTCTTACGAGTATATCAATGATATTCAATATGGAGTATATTTTTGTATTAGGATTAGTAATGCTTTAATTTTCTAATAATTTTTATACTCGGATACCAATAATTTTTTTTTATGACAACTTTTCATTTAAGATGTACATATCTGTCCTAATTTTAAGACGGGTCAAGTATTACACATAAGACAAAAACATAATGCATTGATATTAGCAAAAGGTTTGTCGCATCTATGCAGGTGGGATGTTATTTGACCCGTTTATTCTTAAAACGGATATATTCGTCTTAGGAAGACCTACTATTTATTCATATTGTACTCCATTCGTCCCGATAATTTGTACACCTATTCAATGTACGGGTATTCATTCATTGTATTTCATTAGGAGTAAGACACTTCTTAATCTTACGTATCTTCCAAGCAAATATTATAAATCACTTCTTAATCTTACGTATCTTCCAAGCAAATATTATAAATCACTAACACTTTCTCTACCTCACAAACATAACATAAACAAAGTCAAACTCTACTCAAATACATAATCCTACCTGGTACAAAAATTTGATTGATATATATAATGGCAAAACCACTATTTACCTGTAATATAATTATTTTCTAGCTTCCTTACTAACGGGAGGATGAGAAGGTTATTGAAGGAGATGATTTGGTTTGGAGTTAAGGGATTGGTAATTTATTTAGGGAAACAAAGGAGAGCTCGAAAAATGATTTGGTTTGGAGTCAATTAACACACATATTAACAGAAGTTTATTTAGCGATTTTTTTTTGACATATTCATATGCCAAACATTTTACAAAATGTTTTACTTTAAAAGAGCCAACAACAATGTCATACTCTTTTTTAGTATTAATCAACAAAGTATACGAAAGGGATAATAGTGTACGCAGTCTCTATAAAAGATTGTCTAAAAAACAACTCTTAATAATACTTAAGCCACTGTTACGATATGACCCGGGCAACGCCCGGGCTTGAACACTAGTTTATAATGTATACTCGAAAAAATTTCGAAAAATTTGATTAACAATTTCGAAAATCTCATCTCCCTAGGGGCCACCATCCCTACTAGCCCCCTAACTCCACCACGGTTTTACGGTAAAAATTTATCATCAACAATTTGTTCCGAACATGATATATCTCGTCTTATTTATTTATTTACGTTTAATTTAGACAGAAAGAAATGAACGTTGTCGTCACGAATTGGGCCTCATTTGGTTTTTTACAGGGTAATAAATTAATAATTATTCCATATTCATATGGGATATGTAAAAAGAAGATAATGATAATGATTAACCTATATTTTGTTTTACTTCTATTTATCTTTTTTCATATATATGATAGTTTGATATTTACGTTATTTTTTTTACTTGTTTCATGTCTTGAGCGTATTTTCTTATACAATGTTATATGGGGAAAGATAATTCCCTATATATGGTTGATTTAAAAGTATTTTCCATAATATAGTTGACGGAGAATTGGATAATCCAAAGGAAGTAATATGGGAAAAAAAATAAATTTCCTTAAATAATATTGTTCCGGGTGTAATTCCGGAGCAGGATTTGTTACCACGTAAGCTTGTAGAATGATGACTTTGCTTGACTCTTCCTTTCGGAATCTTCTGAAACAATGAACAAACTGAGGGCTCGGCTTGGTACCGAGCGAACTCACTCCGACGCTCAAGTCAGTAAACTTAAAGAGATTAAGTTGTGTGTTACTTGGCAAAGTATATTGTAGAGAGATAAGGGAGTTAATACCAGATGAATAGTGAGTTTATGGGTGAATTGTGGATTATTGGATCGTTTTCTCAATGAGGATTGAGGAGTATTTATAAACTTTCACCTTTTGTCACGTAGTGGCCAAGTGGCCAAGTGGCTTTAGCAGGTGGAAAGACTGTTCTACCCTCGACCGAGGGACCCATGGCAGGCCGGCGGGCCTGGTTGACTCCATGCCGAGGGGACTTGGATGTGAGTACGCGGATATGCATCCCGGCTGGCTAGATGCCTAGCCGAGACCCAAGTGACAGGCCGACAGGCTGCGTCGGTTAACCTGTCTAATACGTTGACTTGCTGTGGATGTCCTTGACCTTGCTCAATGTGTTGACTCGGTCAGCGGGTGCAGAATATGCCCCATCAATTTGCCCCCAGCGTAGTCTATGTCGTGGTATGGACCTTCGATGAGTATTGAGCGTATTCTGCGCAATTTGAACTTCTTCCCCGGCTACTTTTCTTCCTCGGCTACTTCTTCCTCGGCTTGGTTCTGTTCAGACCGTACCATATCCCCTCTCCACATGGTTGTGTAATGGACATCCGATGTGGAAAAGAAAATGGCGCTGGCCGAGACCAAGGTTAAGCGTGCCGCGTGCTTGTGATTACCCCCGGACGGTGCTGCCAAGCTTGGTTGAGAGTTGGTCGTTGGCAAGTAGATACCAAGGAGCGTGTCGAAGAAGTTTGGTAACTGTATGTCGATTGACATTCCGTGGCTACATGCTTGACACGTGGCTCGGCATTGATTGGTTGACGTTTCATGGGCTTTGCCCTGATTGGTCCATTTCATGGGCTTTGCTCTATAAATAGAACAGTGTGCCCCTTAATTTTCCGCACAAATTTCATTTTCTCGAAAAAATTTCTTCTCTCTAGCTTTCTTCGAAGAAACTTCTCTCTAGTTTTCAAAGCGTTACTCGGCGTAACACTTTTCCAAGGTAAACAAACAAATTTTTCGACTTTTATTTGTTAAGTATTTGTTGTCATGTCTTCTGCTGATGCTGGACCCAGTACTTCTGCGCCGGGGGGCGAACCGTCGCATCCTGATGAGCAGGAGCCGCTTGCCGTTACCCCGCTAAGGTTCGGGGGTCCTAAGTCGCCTTCTCCTGAGGTTGATCCCAAATTTTTGGAGGGTTTTGAGGATGATGATGATGATGATGAGGCGACCCCTTCTGCCGTAGAGAGGCCACTTGTTTCGTGACACGGTGATGCCGGCTCGATCAGTCCTGATCGTGCCTGGACGAACAAGTTCGCCAGTTGCTCCGGCTCTGAACTTTTTGAACACCATTACTCCTTTGGCAAGGGGTATAGAATTATTATCCCTGGGGAGGGTCATGCCGTCTGTTGCCCTCCCGCGGGTTGTATCGGCGTATACATCAGACACCTGGAGTATGGGCTCCGGTTTCCTCTGAATGAGTACGTTGTGGCCATAATTAAAGTCATGAATGTCGCCGTGACCCAACTGCATCCGTTGGCCATCAGGACGATTGTTGGTTTTGCATGGTTGTGTCTTTTCAAAGGGGAGGCCCCAACGGTGAACCTCTTTCGCCGGCTTCACCACCTTCGACAGAATGTCGTAGGTGGCATGGGGTGGTATAGCATACAGACTGAGCCGGGTTATGTCACCGTCTCTAAGCTTACTTCTTGCAAGGACTGGAAGGGGCGGTGGGTATACGTTGAGGTTCCGGACGACTATCCGCTGCCCCGGTCCTTCCAGGACCGCGTCAATTTGCGGTGTGAGAACCAAGGGGAGCATGACAAGTATGTCTCCCGGAGTAAGCTTAAGATGGACGCCAGCAGGGTCTATCTTAATAAGGACAAAAAACGGGCAATGAAGCTGTTTGAGGCTGAGAAGGATGGGACGCCGAAGGGATGGATGCCCCCGACGCAGATCGTTCTTCGGATGAGCGCTCTCTGCACGTCGGCCTCATACCGGCCCTCGAACAGGGTGAGTGGGGTCGGTGTGAGGTCCATCTTTGCTTTTTATGTTTCTGTTTTTGAACTTTGGTTTATTTCTTTTACCTAACTCCTGCTTCATTTCTTCTGCAGACCGATTTGGCCCGGAACTGCCTGCGTCCGTCCTCAAGAGGCTGGGACTTGACGAGAACGGGAGAGTCGTTGAGCGACATCCTAAGGCCCTGCCACGTGATCGCAGACCGGCGCCTCACGAACTTATGGAGCAGCAGATGAAGGCACTGGATCCTGCGGCGGCTCAGGCACGGATTGCCGGTAACGTGCCGCGCCGAAGATCAAAGACGTCTGCGGCGGCAACGGCGTCAACCCCAGCTCAATCTTCAGTCCCTTTGGTCCAAAAGGAGCAGGTGGTGGTGGTCGTCGATGTTGAAGATGAGGTCACCGTTGCTGAGGGTCCTCCTCTTTCAAATAAGAGAAAAGAGACAGCATCTGCTGCTGCCGCTGTTACCGAGGCCGGTAAAGAAAAGGGGCCTCCAGCCAAGAAGGCCAAGGCTGGTACGGATCTAACCCAGGGCTCGGATTTAGCGGGCTCTTTAGGCATTCCTGATGACAGGCTCTCTGATATGTCAATGAATGTTGACATGGATGCTTTGTCTGAATTTTTTGTAGATCAACCGCCGCCGGCTACCGGTCCCACTGAACGGCAATTGGAGGAGCGGCCTGTGCAGACGGGTGATAAAAATGCCACCGTCGACTCTTCATCCCCGAAGCCTTCCCCCGCCCAGATTAGGGCGGAAGGCATAAGGTTGTCCAGGATGCTGGCGAAGTGGACTGACCTAGCCGGTGCTCATATTATGGAGCAAGAAAAGGTTATGGCTGAAGCTGCCCCTGTGCTTGAACGGTTTAGGCTCGACCTTGACGCCTCTAAGCAAGAGGCCGAGAAGGCGAAGAAGGACCTCCAGGCCGCCGAAAATGATTTCCTCGCTGAGCGAAAGCTCAGGGAGGATGCTGAGAAGGCGGTCCTAGCCGAGAGGGCCAAGGTTGAGGCTGTACTGGCTGATGCCGCTAAGCTGCGGGAAGAGCGGGACAAGCTTCAGGGTGCTTACGACGCTGCGGTTGATAAGAGGGAGGAATGGAAGTCTTTGTATTCGGCTCAGGCGAAGAGGCACAGGAATACAAGGGCCATCCTTGCTCAGAGGGAGAAGGACATTGAGACGCTCCAAACTGCCATTATCCCTGAGATGTGTGCCCGGTACCGGGACCAAGCTGAAGAGGCTACCAGGGAGGCAATCAAAGAGCTCGTTCCTGAAGGCTCCTTCCCGTGGCAAGAATTTGACCGACTTCTGGATGAGAAGGCCGATGCTGCGGAGAAGGCGGCTGCGGAGAAGGCGGCAGCGGAGAAGGCTGCTCAGGAAGCCGAGGCCAAGGCGGCCCATGCTGCAAAGGTGAAGGAGGCCAGAGAGGAGGCTGAAAGGGCAAGGGCACGTGAAGCTGCCAAGCCTTCTTCTGGGCCGGCCACCAAAGATGATGTTGCTGCTGCTGGTGGCGAGCAGCAACAAGCATAGGGAGACGGGCGGTCGTCACCAGACTCACCTGACCCTTCGGATAGTTTCAGCTGTTCGGGGGCCAACTTTTGAGCCTTCTCTCCCTGCCATCCTTTTGGCGCTTCATTGTCTCAATGTGATACTTTTTGTTGTTCCTTCTTTTTTTTTGTAAAACTTTGGTAGGTTGAGTTTAGGCTATCCTTATTGGGACGGCCGTCGACTTCGTTTTGTATCACCTGTAAACATGTTTAATAAAGTTTGTTTATTTGCCCTCGGCTTGGCCGGGGCTTTGATCACAATCCTTCATTCAGTTGTCTTCTTTCGTTATTAATTGAGCGCTTTTTTTCCGTTTTACCTTCGGTTTGGCCGAGGCAGTTAGAATGCGTATCTCAACTGTACTTAACGTTTTTTAAACATGTTGGCATGTCGGTCGCTTCCTCCTTCACTCTCGGTCCGGCCGAGGCGTCAGATTTGCGCTTCCCAACCGCCGTTGTGAACATGTTAGCTTATCGGTCGTTGTGTCCCCGTCACTCCCGGCTATAGCCGAGGCAATCGAGGTTACGGCTCGACAGCGTTCGTATCTGTAGACATATTGATCGCTTCGTCTGCCACTCCCGGATTGGCCGAGGCGGTCAGATTTGCGTTTCTCAACTGTACTTATACGTTCCTAAGCATGTTGGTCGCTTTCGAGTATCAACTGTTGGCAAGTCGCGTTTCCTCGTCACTCCCGGCTTTGGCCGAGGCAACCGAGTTTACGTTTTGATTGCTTTCCGTATCTATAGACATATTGATCGCTTCCTCTGCCACTCCCGGATTGGCCGGGCGATCGATTTGCGTCTCAACAGTGCTTATACGCTTTTATACTTCGGAAGTGACTGCCCGGCTATGGCCGCGGCGTCCATTCTGGCATGACTATGGAGGGGACAAATATTTTGATGGAAAACTTGGATCATTCTTTATAAGGTATAATCACACGTTGGGGTGACCACAACGGTTTCGGACACCTCCGCCGCTTATATGAAATATTTCCTTAAGTTGTCTGTGGTCCAGTGGCTCATTAGAGGCACGCCCTCCATGTCTGTCAGCCGGTATGTCCCCGGCCTCATTTCTTCAACCACTTTGTAGGATCCTTCCCAGTTGTGGGGCATATTCTGCACCCGCTGACCGAGTCAACACATTGAGCAAGGTCAAGGACATCCACAGCAAGTCAACGTATTAGACAGCCTAACCGACGCAGCCTGTCGGCCTGTCACTTGGGTCTCGGCTAGGCATCTAGCCAGCCGGGATGCATATCCGCGTACTCACATCCAAGTCCCCTCGGCATGGAGTCAACCAGGCCCGCCGGCCTGCCATGGGTCCCTCGGCCGAGGGTAGAACAGTTTTTCCACCTGCTAAAGCCACTTGGCCACTACGTGACAAAAGGTGAAAGTCTATAAATACTCCTCAATCCTCATTGAGAAAACGATCCAATAATCCACAATTCACCTATAAACTCACTATTCATCTGGTATTAACTCCCTTATCTCTCTACAATATACTTTGCCAAGTAACACACAACTTAATCTCTTTAAGTTTACTGACTTGAGCGTCGGAATGAGTTCGCTCGGTACCAAGCCGAGCCCTCAGTTTGTTCATTGTTTCAGAAGAGGCCGAAAGGAAGAGTCAAACAAAGTCATCATTCTACAAGCTTACGTGGTAACAAATCCTGCTCCGGAATTACACCCGGAACAAATATATTGCAAAAAAATAAAAATAAAAAATAACTCATTTAACTTCTTATAATTTATGAATGTTAATAATTCATAACTATGATTATTTCACATGAGTATTATTATCTAATGCTAAATTTAAATCGTACTTATGATTATAAAATTTAAATTTTTAGTAATTTATAAATTACTATTATTTGACATTATGTTATTTCATGATATATTTTTGGGTGATTGGACCTAGAAGTCAGGAAACAGAGTCTGAAGGAGCCTAAGAAAGCAAAACCCTAGAGAAAGCAGCTATATTAAAGGAATAAAGATTAGCAATAAATGGAGAAGAAAGTGGAGGAATTAGTCAATAACGGCTAGCGTGAAAATAAGGATGTTGGAGTAAATCAATCGGAAGTTACAAAAGGGCTTCTAGGGTTTAGGCATTATAAAAAGCAGTAGGTCTCATGAGAGACCGTCTCCCACTAATTTAGTGGGAGACATAATAGGGAAAAAAGAAATTCAGTGGGTCCCTCGCCCCCATCATGTGAGAGGTCTCTCAATAACGCTATTGAGAGACCGTCTCTCCGGAGTTTTTGTGTATAAAAAGAGCAAGAACTAGAAGAGAAATGGGCATTCAACATTACACTCAACACACAACCATCGATCATCAAACTTCTATCATCTTATGAATATCTACACAATAACAACACTCTTAAATCCATAAAATACACTTAGGTTCCAGCAACAGCAGAAACTCCGGTAAAGATCCAGCAGAAAACAGGAGCTTTGTTTCCTAGCCTTCCTCTTATAATTCCACTGGAATATCTCTTAAAGAATTATAGTGCATACTTGGTAGGATTCTGGCTCCCCCTGCATTTGTTCCCACACTGGGTTTTTCGCGTCAGCAATCTCTTGTGTATAGAGCTGAGAATCGGTCCAAGATCGAACCGAACCGGACCAAACTAGACCAGACCGAAGACCGAAAATAAAAATTTAGTGGACTGAAAACCGGACCTAAAACTTTCGGTTTTGGACCGGACCAAACCCAAAATATTTGGTCCGGTCCGGTCTTGGACCGAAATGGACCTAAAATTAGTTTTTTCATTGTTTCGTATACGATAATTACATTTTAATTCCGCTAAAGAAAATGCATTTAAACAATTATACGACTCTTTTTATAAAAATCATTGACAATACTAATTTATAATGTCTTTTAAAGATAAAATATTAATTTCATAATAATATTTTAATGTTGCATCATTAAAAACATGAAATTTGGTCCATTCGGTCCGGACCTAAATTAACCGGACCGGAACGAATACTAAACCTTGAAAAAATGAGTACCGAGGACCGGACTAAAATAACTCGGTCCGGGTTTGGTCCAGACCAAATGGTCCGGTCCGGTTTTTCGGTCCGGACCTAAATTTACTCACCCCTACTTGTGTCACTATTCTTTTATTACGTTTTCATTGTTATTTTCGCTTAGTTTCTTTCATATATCACAATAAATGACATATAAAGTAACTCACGTTTCGAGGCTAAATAGAGTAGATCGCTTTTTTCCACCATAAACAATTTAATAAAGTTTGATCAATTATTTTTAATTTATTCTGTAATTATCTTAAATCATCATCATCATGCATTGTTGTTGCGGCTTTGAAGATAATTATCATAGATAGCGAACCAGACCCTCTCAAAACTTGCGTAGAGACTGGAAACCGTACCGATCTCGTCTTGTGGAAAGTCTGTTGTAAGCACTAAGGCTGGAATTAGAGTGTTCTCAAAAGCAAACTCATTTTTCTTAAAGTTACTCACATAAATGACATGAAAAGTGTTTAGCAATTTGTAACGCCCCCGAAAAGCAGACAGGCAGCTCAAAATGGCTCTTTTTATTAACAAAAGACAGCAGCGGAATTACAAGGGCGTGACCGCCGTATTTCCCATCTGGAAAATACAAGGCTATTACAAGAATAAAGATAAATACACTTGTTAAAGATAAACTAATAACTCGATTACATTACTCATCCTATTAAGTTATCTGAAAATCCTCACTCTTGACCTTCCCCCATAACTTGTACCTGAAAAAGAATGAAAGTAACGGAATCAGCCAACCACAGGCTGAGTATGACTTCGGTCACCTCCACCGGCCCTACTTACCTCCATTTTAATATTTATACTTCTTCCTGGTCGAACAAGGACTAAATAATAGGTCACATGAAGACAGTCAAATAATTATTAAATAAACATGCATAACCTGTCATTTTATCATAATATGCAAAATATAGATTACCGGTCTACTATTACTGAAATGAGACACATTACGGAGTAAAAACTCCCCGGGCTAAGCCCTCCTCCATGTACACAGGATCCCGAGTCTAAGACCCGTGTAAACCCCCTGGCATTTTTACCAGTACTAATCAGAACCGTAGTTCACATGAGGACGTGCCTCCTTCCATGTACACAGGTCAAATTTGTAATGTTGTCCCCCTCCCGTAATCGTATCCCGAATGCTACAAATGGCCAAATGTACATTATAACAGAAGTATTAACATGACAGTCATATGTTCAGACAAAGACGGTTAATATAGCATGTGAGCACTATAATGATAATATAACATGAGACGGTCTATAACAGTATAGAATAATCATTATATTATTACTTATTTCTACGACAAAGGGTTCCGAAATCATACCTATAAATTATGTATATGGAGTAGTAGCTAATCATAAGCAAAATGTTTGTATTATATGACTCGTCCATCTTACTCGTATATTTTTTTTGTGTTCATTGATAAAGAAGCCTGAAGGCTATTTATAGCCTTGTGAGGCACCGACATTCATGCTCATTTATTACAAAACTTAAGAACTAAGTATATTCATGCATATCCAAAGTAATACTTATCCATTCAAAATATTATTACTTAATCACTAAGTAAAATTATAGATAACTATGTATGAGTTACATTACACGTTTAAAGGGTGACTCAATCGAGATAGTTTTCAACTCGGGTTAATACATATCCAACTATATCAAAGATATGTTTAATTTAATCGGATATTAGTCTATACGGGTAATAACAGTCTTATTTTTCTCGGGATATTACATTCTACCCTCCTTAAAATAAGTTTCGTCCCGAAACTTGAAAATACAAAATAGAAAAGTTAAAACTTTGTTTATCAAAACTTAAGAATTATATAAGAATATAGCAAAAGTCTTTCAATCACATTTATAAAATGAGTAAAAACGTGTGTCTTATAAAATGGAAGGCGAAATTCCCGTCGCGAACAAGAATTAATGTAATCCAATTCAAGACAAACTCAAATCATGTGTTACTAAGTCTTTGAACCGGTTATTAGATCTCTCCAATAACAAGTAATGACATCCCAATAACCGCACAAAGATAAGGAAAACAAAAAAAAATTTAAAATTTCATTTTCAACTTCTTTAGATAATTTTTTTTTTTTAAAATATCTATATAGAACATAAAATTTTGAAAATATATACATCAAAGACTAACTTAAAGTAGCGAGAAATTTTCGTATACGTGAAACAGTCAAAACTTTGAAATCGGAGGAAAACAACCAAAATTTAATAAGCATAAGGCAAAGAAAACAAAAATTGAAATTTTATTTCAAAGTTTTAGTAAAGCTAATTTTTTTTTAAAATATACAACATAAAATTTTGAAAATATACCAATGACTAACTGGAACAAATTTGAACTTTTCTAATACGAGAAATAGCTTGAGTATTAAAACTTCGAAATTTTCAAAACCATATCAAGATATAATGAGTGGAAGGATAGGTTAAAATTTTAAAGGTAGAATGTCCCGAAACTTGACTATCTCACCCAGATAAATATGCTTATATATTATTGGGTACCCTATATTATGAGACTGGCAACTATATGAGATGCAAGCACAGGAAAAAGAATAAAACATCCAAATTATACATTATTAAAGAAATAAAAGAATTATAAACAAGTCACTTAAACAAGTAATCCGAGAGACTTTATATCTACCCCACTCTCTTTTAAACGGTTTCTATGTATTGGATACAAGTTTTAGACTAGACCCAAGAATCTATAACCCTGCTAGACGTATGGCCGAAGGCTCAACACGCGATCGCAAGGTTGCTCGATACCATTTTGTAACGCCCCCAAAAGCGACAGGCGGCTCAAAATGGCTCTTTTTATTAACAAAAGACAAAGAAATGAATTACAAGGGCGTCACCGCCGTATTTCCCATCTGGAAAATACAAGGCTATTACAAGAATAAAGATAAATACACTTGTTAAAGATAAACTAATAACTCGATTACATTACTCATCCTATTAAGTTATCTGAAAATCCTCACTCTTGACCTTCCCCCATAACTTGTACCTGAAAAAGAATGAAAGTAACGGAATCAGCCAACCACAGGCTGAGTATGACTTCGGTCACCTCCACCGGCCCTACTTACCTCCATTTTAATATTTATACTTCTTCCTGGTCGAACAAGGACTAAATAATAGGTCACATGAAGACAAATCAAATAATTATTAAATAAACATGCATAACCTGTCATTTTATCATAATATGCAAAATATAGATTACCGGTCTACTATTACTGAAATGAGACACATTACGGAGTAAAAACTCCCCGGCTAAGCCCTCCTCCATGTACACGGGATCCCGAGTCTAAGACCCGTGTAAACCCCCCGGCATTTTTACCGACTAATCGAACCGTAGTTCACATGAGGACGTGCCTCCTTCCATGTACACAGGTCAAATTTGTAATGTTGTCCCCCTCCCGTAATCGTATCCCGAATGCTACAAATGGCCAAATGTACATTATAACAGAAGTATTAACATGACAGTCATATGTTCAGACAAAGACGGTTAATATAGCATGTGAGCACTATAATGATAATATAACATGAGACGGTCTATAACAAAGATAGAATAATCATTATATTATTACTTATTTCTACGACAAAGGGTTCCGAAATCATACCTATAAATTATGTATATGGAGTAGTAGCTAATCATAAGCAAAATGTTTGTATTATATGACTCGTCCATCTTACTCGTATATTTTTTTTGTGTTCATTGATAAAGAAGCCTGAAGGCTATTTATAGCCTTGTGAGGCACCGACATTCATGCTCATTTATTACAAAACTTAAGAACTAAGTATATTCATGCATATCCAAAGTAATACTTATCCATTCAAAATATTATTACTTAATCACTAAGTAAAATTATAGATAACTATGTATGAGTTACATTACACGTTTAAAGGGTGACTCAATCGAGATAGTTTTCAACTCGGGTTAATACATATCCAACTATATCAAAGATATGTTTAATTTAATCGGATATTAGTCTATACGGGTAATAACAGTCTTATTTTTCTCGGGATATTACATTCTACCCTCCTTAAAATAAGTTTCGTCCCGAAACTTGAAAATACAAAATAGAAAAGTTAAAACTTTGTTTATCAAAACTTAAGAATTATATAAGAATATAGCAAAAGTCTTTCAATCACATTTATAAAATGAGTAAAAACGTGTGTCTTATAAAATGGAAGGCAGTAATTCCCGTCGCGAACAAGAATTAATGTAATCCAATTCAAGACAAACTCAAATCATGTGTTACTAAGTCTTTGAACCGGTTATTAGATCTCTCCAATAACAAGTAATGACATCCCAATAACCGCACAAAGATAAGGAAAACAAAAAAAAATTTAAAATTTCATTTTCAACTTCTTTAGATAATTTTTTTTTTTTAAAATATCTATATAGAACATAAAATTTTGAAAATATATACATCAAAGACTAACTTAAAGTAGCGAGAAATTTTCGTATACGTGAAACAGTCAAAACTTTGAAATCGGAGGAAAACAACCAAAATTTAATAAGCATAAGGCAAAGAAAACAAAAATTGAAATTTTATTTCAAAGTTTTAGTAAAGCTAATTTTTTTTTAAAATATACAACATAAAATTTTGAAAATATACCAATGACTAACTGGAACAAATTTGAACTTTTCTAATACGAGAAATAGCTTGAGTATTAAAACTTCGAAATTTTCAAAACCATATCAAGATATAATGAGTGGAAGGATAGGTTAAAATTTTAAAGGTAGAATGTCCCGAAACTTGACTATCTCACCCAGATAAATATGCTTATATATTATTGGGTACCCTATATTATGAGACTGGCAACTATATGAGATGCAAGCACAGGAAAAAGAATAAAACATCCAAATTATACATTATTAAAGAAATAAAAGAATTATAAACAAGTCACTTAAACAAGTAATCCGAGAGACTTTATATCTACCCCACTCTCTTTTAAACGGTTTCTATGTATTGGATACAAGTTTTAGACTAGACCCAAGAATCTATAACCTGCTAGACGTATGGCAAGGCTCAACACGCGATCGCAAGGTTGCTCGATACCATTTTGTAACGCCCCCGAAAAAGCAGACAGCAAAATTTCTCAAAATGGCTCTTTTTATTAACAAAAGACATCAGCGGAATTACAAGGGCGTCACCGCCGTATTTCCCATCTGGAAAATACAAGGCTATTACAAGAATAAAGATAAATACACTTGTTAAAGATAAACTAATAACTCGATTACATTACTCATCCTATTAAGTTATCTGAAAATCCTCACTCTTGACCTTCCCCCATAACTTGTACCTGAAAAAGAATGAAAGTAACGGAATCAGCCAACCACAGGCTGAGTATGACTTCGGTCACCTCCACCGGCCCTACTTACCTCCATTTTAATATTTATACTTCTTCCTGGTCGAACAAGGACTAAATAATAGGTCACATGAAGACAGTCAAATAATTATTAAATAAACATGCATAACCTGTCATTTTATCATAATATGCAAAATATAGATTACCGGTCTACTATTACTGAAATGAGACACATTACGGAGTAAAAACTCCCCGGGCTAAGCCCTCCTCCATGTACACAGGATCCCGAGTCTAAGACCCGTGTAAACCCCCTGGCATTTTTACCAGTACTAATCAGAACCGTAGTTCACATGAGGACGTGCCTCCTTCCATGTACACAGGTCAAATTTGTAATGTTGTCCCCCTCCCGTAATCGTATCCCGAATGCTACAAATGGCCAAATGTACATTATAACAGAAGTATTAACATGACAGTCATATGTTCAGACAAAGACGGTTAATATAGCATGTGAGCACTATAATGATAATATAACATGAGACGGTCTATAACAGTATAGAATAATCATTATATTATTACTTATTTCTACGACAAAGGGTTCCGAAATCATACCTATAAATTATGTATATGGAGTAGTAGCTAATCATAAGCAAAATGTTTGTATTATATGACTCGTCCATCTTACTCGTATATTTTTTTTGTGTTCATTGATAAAGAAGCCTGAAGGCTATTTATAGCCTTGTGAGGCACCGACATTCATGCTCATTTATTACAAAACTTAAGAACTAAGTATATTCATGCATATCCAAAGTAATACTTATCCATTCAAAATATTATTACTTAATCACTAAGTAAAATTATAGATAACTATGTATGAGTTACATTACACGTTTAAAGGGTGACTCAATCGAGATAGTTTTCAACTCGGGTTAATACATATCCAACTATATCAAAGATATGTTTAATTTAATCGGATATTAGTCTATACGGGTAATAACAGTCTTATTTTTCTCGGGATATTACATTCTACCCTCCTTAAAATAAGTTTCGTCCCGAAACTTGAAAATACAAAATAGAAAAGTTAAAACTTTGTTTATCAAAACTTAAGAATTATATAAGAATATAGCAAAAGTCTTTCAATCACATTTATAAAATGAGTAAAAACGTGTGTCTTATAAAATGGAAGGCGAAATTCCGTCGCGAACAAGAATTAATGTAATCCAATTCGAAGACAAACTCAAATCATGTGTTACTAAGTGCTGAACCGGTTATTAGATCTCTCCAATAACAAGTAATGACATCC
Source organism: Silene latifolia (assembly GCF_048544455.1). Classification (NCBI taxonomy): domain Eukaryota; kingdom Viridiplantae; phylum Streptophyta; class Magnoliopsida; order Caryophyllales; family Caryophyllaceae; genus Silene; species Silene latifolia. Next base: position 2,303,872 of record NC_133530.1, on the reverse strand, counting down.
CAATAACCGCACAAAGATAAGGAAAACAAAAAAAAATTTAAAATTTCATTTTCAACTTCTTTAGATAATTTTTTTTTTTAAAATATCTATATAGAACATAAAATTTTGAAAATATATACATCAAAGACTAACTTAAAGTAGCGAGAAATTTTCGTATACGTGAAACAGTCAAAACTTTGAAATCGGAGGAAAACAACCAAAATTTAATAAGCATAAGGCAAAGAAAACAAAAATTGAAATTTTATTTCAAAGTTTTAGTAAAGCTAATTTTTTTTTAAAATATACAACATAAAATTTTGAAAATATACCAATGACTAACTGGAACAAATTTGAACTTTTCTAATACGAGAAATAGCTTGAGTATTAAAACTTCGAAATTTTCAAAACCATATCAAGATATAATGAGTGGAAGGATAGGTTAAAATTTTAAAGGTAGACTCCCCGAAACTTGACTATCTCACCCAGATAAATATGCTTATATATTATTGGGTACCCTATATTATGAGACTGGCAACTATATGAGATGCAAGCACAGGAAAAAGAATAAAACATCCAAATTATACATTATTAAAGAAATAAAAGAATTATAAACAAGTCACTTAAACAAGTAATCCGAGAGACTTTATATCTACCCCACTCTCTTTTAAACGGTTTCTATGTATTGGATACAAGTTTTAGACTAGACCCAAGAATCTATAACCCTGCTAGACGTATGGCGAAGGCTCAACACGCGATCGCAAGGTTGCTCGATACCATTTTGTAACGCCCCAAAAGCGCACAGGCGACTCAAAATGGCTCTTTTTATTAACAAAAGACATCAGCGGAATTACAAGGGCGTCACCGCCGTATTTCCCATCTGGAAAATACAAGGCTATTACAAGAATAAAGATAAATACACTTGTTAAAGATAAACTAATAACTCGATTACATTACTCATCCTATTAAGTTATCCAAAATCCTCACTCTTGACCTTCCCCCATAACTTGTACCGAAAAAGAATGAAAGTAACGGAATCGACCAACCACAGTGAGTATGACTTCGGTCACCTCCACCGGCCCTACTTACCTCCATTTTAATATTTATACTTCTTCCTGGTCGAACAAGGACTAAATAATAGGTCACATGAAGACAAATCAAATAATTATTAAATAAACATGCATAACCTGTCATTTTATCATAATATGCAAAATATAGATTACCGGTCTACTATTACTTTGAAATGAGACACATTACGGAGTAAAAACTCCCAGGCTAAGCCCTCCTCCATGTACACGGATCCCGAGTCTAAGACCCGTGTAAACCCCCGGCATTTTTACCGTACTAATCGAACCGTAGTTCACATGAGGACGTGCCTCCTTCCATGTACACAGGTCAAATTTGTAATGTTGTCCCCCTCCCGTAATCGTATCCCGAATGCTACAAATGGCCAAATGTACATTATAACAGAAGTATTAACATGACAGTCATATGTTCAGACAAAGACGGTTAATATAGCATGTGAGCACTATAATGATAATATAACATGAGACGGTCTATAACAAAGATAGAATAATCATTATATTATTACTTATTTCTACGACAAAGGGTTCCGAAATCATACCTATAAATTATGTATATGGAGTAGTAGCTAATCATAAGCAAAATGTTTGTATTATATGACTCGTCCATCTTACTCGTATATTTTTTTTGTGTTCATTGATAAAGAAGCCTGAAGGCTATTTATAGCCTTGTGAGGCACCGACATTCATGCTCATTTATTACAAAACTTAAGAACTAAGTATATTCATGCATATCCAAAGTAATACTTATCCATTCAAAATATTATTACTTAATCACTAAGTAAAATTATAGATAACTATGTATGAGTTACATTACACGTTTAAAGGGTGACTCAATCGAGATAGTTTTCAACTCGGGTTAATACATATCCAACTATATCAAAGATATGTTTAATTTAATCGGATATTAGTCTATACGGGTAATAACAGTCTTATTTTTCTCGGGATATTACATTCTACCCTCCTTAAAATAAGTTTCGTCCCGAAACTTGAAAATACAAAATAGAAAAGTTAAAACTTTGTTTATCAAAACTTAAGAATTATATAAGAATATAGCAAAAGTCTTTCAATCACATTTATAAAATGAGTAAAAACGTGTGTCTTATAAAATGGAAGGCAGAATTCCGTCGCGAACAAGAATTAATGTAATCCAATTCGAAGACAAACTCAAATCATGTGTTACTAAGTGCTGAACCGGTTATTAGATCTCTCCAATAACAAGTAATGACATCCCAATAACCGCACAAAGATAAGGAAAACAAAAAAAAAATTAAAATTTCATTTTCAACTTCTTTAGATAATTTTTTTTTTTTAAAATATCTATATAGAACATAAAATTTTGAAAATATATACATCAAAGACTAACTTAAAGTAGCGAGAAATTTTCGTATACGTGAAACAAAAAACTTTGAAATCGGAGGAAAACAACCAAAATTTAATAAGCATAAGGCAAAGAAAACAAAAATTGAAATTTTATTTCAAAGTTTTAGTAAAGCTAATTTTTTTTTAAAATATACAACATAAAATTTTGAAAATATACCAATGACTAACTGGAACAAATTTGAACTTTTCTAATACGAGAAATAGCTTGAGTATTAAAACTTCGAAATTTTCAAAACCATATCAAGATATAATGAGTGGAAGGATAGGTTAAAATTTTAAAGGTAGAATGTCCCGAAACTTGACTATCTCACCCAGATAAATATGCTTATATATTATTGGGTACCCTATATTATGAGACTGGCAACTATATGAGATGCAAGCACAGGAAAAAGAATAAAACATCCAAATTATACATTATTAAAGAAATAAAAGAATTATAAACAAGTCACTTAAACAAGTAATCCGAGAGACTTTATATCTACCCCACTCTCTTTTAAACGGTTTCTATGTATTGGATACAAGTTTTAGACTAGACCCAAGAATCTATAACCCTGCTAGACGTATGGCCGAAGGCTCAACACGCGGTCGCAAGGTTGCTCTGATACCATTTTGTAACGCCCCCGAAAAGCAGACAGGCAGCTCAAAATGGCTCTTTTTATTAACAAAAGACAGCAGCGGAATTACAAGGGCGTCACCGCCGTATTTCCCATCTGGAAAATACAAGGCTATTACAAGAATAAAGATAAATACACTTGTTAAAGATAAACTAATAACTCGATTACATTACTCATCCTATTAAGTTATCTGAAAATCCTCACTCTTGACCTTCCCCCATAACTTGTACCTGAAAAAGAATGAAAGTAACGGAATCAGCCAACCACAGGCTGAGTATGACTTCGGTCACCTCCACCGGCCCTACTTACCTCCATTTTAATATTTATACTTCTTCCTGGTCGAACAAGGACTAAATAATAGGTCACATGAAGACAGTCAAATAATTATTAAATAAACATGCATAACCTGTCATTTTATCATAATATGCAAAATATAGATTACCGGTCTACTATTACTGAAATGAGACACATTACGGAGTAAAAACTCCCCGGGCTAAGCCCTCCTCCATGTACACAGGATCCCGAGTCTAAGACCCGTGTAAACCCCCTGGCATTTTTACCAGTACTAATCAGAACCGTAGTTCACATGAGGACGTGCCTCCTTCCATGTACACAGGTCAAATTTGTAATGTTGTCCCCCTCCCGTAATCGTATCCCGAATGCTACAAATGGCCAAATGTACATTATAACGATATTAACATGACAAGTCATATGTTCGGACAAAAGACGGTTAATATAGCATGTGAGCACTATAATGATAATATAACATGAGACGGTCTATAACAAAGATAGAATAATCATTATATTATTACTTATTTCTACGACAAAGGGTTCCGAAATCATACCTATAAATTATGTATATGGAGTAGTAGCTAATCATAAGCAAAATGTTTGTATTATATGACTCGTCCATCTTACTCGTATATTTTTTTTGTGTTCATTGATAAAGAAGCCTGAAGGCTATTTATAGCCTTGTGAGGCACCGACATTCATGCTCATTTATTACAAAACTTAAGAACTAAGTATATTCATGCATATCCAAAGTAATACTTATCCATTCAAAATATTATTACTTAATCACTAAGTAAAATTATAGATAACTATGTATGAGTTACATTACACGTTTAAAGGGTGACTCAATCGAGATAGTTTTCAACTCGGGTTAATACATATCCAACTATATCAAAGATATGTTTAATTTAATCGGATATTAGTCTATACGGGTAATAACAGTCTTATTTTTCTCGGGATATTACATTCTACCCTCCTTAAAATAAGTTTCGTCCCGAAACTTGAAAATACAAAATAGAAAAGTTAAAACTTTGTTTATCAAAACTTAAGAATTATATAAGAATATAGCAAAAGTCTTTCAATCACATTTATAAAATGAGTAAAAACGTGTGTCTTATAAAATGGAAGGCAGTTAATTCCCGTCGCGAACAAGAATTAATGTAATCCAATTCGAAGACAAACTCAAATCATGTGTTACTAAGTGCTGAACCGGTTATTAGATCTCTCCAATAACAAGTAATGACATCCCAATAACCGCACAAAGATAAGGAAAACAAAAAAAAAATTAAAATTTCATTTTCAACTTCTTTAGATAATTTTTTTTTTTAAAATATCTATATAGAACATAAAATTTTGAAAATATATACATCAAAGACTAACTTAAAGTAGCGAGAAATTTTCGTATACGTGAAACAGTCAAAACTTTGAAATCGGAGGAAAACAACCAAAATTTAATAAGCATAAGGCAAAGAAAACAAAAATTGAAATTTTATTTCAAAGTTTTAGTAAAGCTAATTTTTTTTTAAAATATACAACATAAAATTTTGAAAATATACCAATGACTAACTGGAACAAATTTGAACTTTTCTAATACGAGAAATAGCTTGAGTATTAAAACTTCGAAATTTTCAAAACCATATCAAGATATAATGAGTGGAAGGATAGGTTAAAATTTTAAAGGTAGAATGTCCCGAAACTTGACTATCTCACCCAGATAAATATGCTTATATATTATTGGGTACCCTATATTATGAGACTGGCAACTATATGAGATGCAAGCACAGGAAAAAGAATAAAACATCCAAATTATACATTATTAAAGAAATAAAAGAATTATAAACAAGTCACTTAAACAAGTAATCCGAGAGACTTTATATCTACCCCACTCTCTTTTAAACGGTTTCTATGTATTGGATACAAGTTTTAGACTAGACCCAAGAATCTATAACCCTGCTAGACGTATGGCCGAAGGCTCAACACGCGGTCGCAAGGTTGCTCGATACCATTTTGTAACGCCCCGAAAAGCGAGACAGCAAAACTCAAAATGGCTCTTTTTATTAACAAAAGACAAAGAGCGGAATTACAAGGCGTCACCGCCGTATTTCCCATCCGGAAAATACAAGGCTATTACAAGAATAAAGATAAATACACTTGTTAAAGATAAACTAATAACTCGATTACATTACTCATCCTATTAAGTTATCCAAAATCCTCACTCTTGACCTTCCCCCATAACTTGTACCGAAAAAGAATGAAAGTAACTAATCGCCAACCACAGTCGAGTATGACTTCGGTCACCTCCACCGGCCCTACTTACCTCCATTTTAATATTTATACTTCTTCCTGGTCGAACAAGGACTAAATAATAGGTCACATGAAGACAGTCAAATAATTATTAAATAAACATGCATAACCTATCATTTTATCATAATATGCAAAATATAGATTACCGGTCTACTATTACTTTGAAATGAGACACATTACGGAGTAAAAACTCCCCCTAAGCCCTCCTCCATGTACACGGGATCCCGAGTCTAAGACCCGTGTAAACCCCCGGCATTTTTACCGACTAATCGAACCGTAGTTCACATGAGGACGTGCCTCCTTCCATGTACACAGGTCAAATTTGTAATGTTGTCCCCCTCCCGTAATCGTATCCCGAATGCTACAAATGGCCAAATGTACATTATAACAGAAGTATTAACATGACAGTCATATGTTCAGACAAAGACGGTTAATATAGCATGTGAGCACTATAATGATAATATAACATGAGACGGTCTATAACAGTATAGAATAACCATTATATTATTACTTATTTCTACGACAAAGGGTTCCGAAATCATACCTATAAATTATGTATATGGAGTAGTAGCTAATCATAAGCAAAATGTTTGTATTATATGACTCGTCCATCTTACTCGTATATTTTTTTTGTGTTCATTGATAAAGAAGCCTGAAGGCTATTTATAGCCTTGTGAGGCACCGACATTCATGCTCATTTATTACAAAACTTAAGAACTAAGTATATTCATGCATATCCAAAGTAATACTTATCTATTCAAAATATTATTACTTAATCACTAAGTAAAATTATAGATAACTATGTATGAGTTACATTACACGTTTAAAGGGTGACTCAATCGAGATAGTTTTCAACTCGGGTTAATACATATCCAACTATATCAAAGATATGTTTAATTTAATCGGATATTAGTCTATACGGGTAATAACAGTCTTATTTTTCTCGGGATATTACATTCTACCCTCCTTAAAATAAGTTTCGTCCCGAAACTTGAAAATACAAAATAGAAAAGTTAAAACTTTGTTTATCAAAACTTAAGAATTATATAAGAATATAGCAAAAGTCTTTCAATCACATTTATAAAATGAGTAAAAACGTGTGTCTTATAAAATGGAAGGCAGTAATTCCCGTCGCGAACAAGAATTAATGTAATCCAATTCGAAGACAAACTCAAATCATGTGTTACTAAGTGCTGAACCGGTTATTAGATCTCTCCAATAACAAGTAATGACATCCCAATAACCGCACAAAGATAAGGAAAACAAAAAAAAATTTAAAATTTCATTTTCAACTTCTTTAGATAATTTTTTTTTTTAAAATATCTATATAGAACATAAAATTTTGAAAATATATACATCAAAGACTAACTTAAAGTAGCGAGAAATTTTCGTATACGTGAAACAGTCAAAACTTTGAAATCGGAGGAAAACAACCAAAATTTAATAAGCATAAGGCAAAGAAAACAAAAATTGAAATTTTATTTCAAAGTTTTAGTAAAGCTAATTTTTTTTTAAAATATACAACATAAAATTTTGAAAATATACCAATGACTAACTGGAACAAATTTGAACTTTTCTAATACGAGAAATAGCTTGAGTATTAAAACTTCGAAATTTTCAAAACCATATCAAGATATAATGAGTGGAAGGATAGGTTAAAATTTTAAAGGTAGAATGTCCCGAAACTTGACTATCTCACCCAGATAAATATGCTTATATATTATTGGGTACCCTATATTATGAGACTGGCAACTATATGAGATGCAAGCACAGGAAAAAGAATAAAACATCCAAATTATACATTATTAAAGAAATAAAAGAATTATAAACAAGTCACTTAAACAAGTAATCCGAGAGACTTTATATCTACCCCACTCTCTTTTAAACGGTTTCTATGTATTGGATACAAGTTTTAGACTAGACCCCGAAATCTATAACCCCGCTAGACGTATGGCCGAAGGCTCAACACGCGATCGCAAGGTTGCTCGATACCATTTTGTAACGCCCCAAAAGCAGAGCGGCTCAAAATGGCTCTTTTTATTAACAAAAGACAAAAAGCGGAATTACAAGGGCGTCACCGCCGTATTTCCCATCTGGAAAATACAAGGCTATTACAAGAATAAAGATAAATACACTTGTTAAAGATAAACTAATAACTCGATTACATTACTCATCCTATTAAGTTATCTGAAAATCCTCACTCTTGACCTTCCCCCATAACTTGTACCTGAAAAAGAATGAAAGTAACGGAATCAGCCAACCACAGGCTGAGTATGACTTCGGTCACCTCCACCGGCCCTACTTACCTCCATTTTAATATTTATACTTCTTCCTGGTCGAACAAGGACTAAATAATAGGTCACATGAAGACAGTCAAATAATTATTAAATAAACATGCATAACCTGTCATTTTATCATAATATGCAAAATATAGATTACCGGTCTACTATTACTAAAATGAGACACATTACGGAGTAAAAACTCCCCAAGCCCTCCTCCATGTACACGGGATCCCGAGTCTAAGACCCGTGTAAACCCCCGACATTTTTACCAAGACTAATCGAACCGTAGTTCACATGAGGACGTGCCTCCTTCCATGTACACAGGTCAAATTTGTAATGTTGTCCCCCTCCCGTAATCGTATCCCGAATGCTACAAATGGCCAAATGTACATTATAACAGAAGTATTAACATGACAGTCATATGTTCAGACAAAGACGGTTAATATAGCATGTGAGCACTATAATGATAATATAACATGAGACGGTCTATAACAAAGATAGAATAATCATTATATTATTACTTATTTCTACGACAAAGGGTTCCGAAATCATACCTATAAATTATGTATATGGAGTAGTAGCTAATCATAAGCAAAATGTTTGTATTATATGACTCGTCCATCTTACTCGTATATTTTTTTTGTGTTCATTGATAAAGAAGCCTGAAGGCTATTTATAGCCTTGTGAGGCACCGACATTCATGCTCATTTATTACAAAACTTAAGAACTAAGTATATTCATGCATATCCAAAGTAATACTTATCCATTCAAAATATTATTACTTAATCACTAAGTAAAATTATAGATAACTATGTATGAGTTACATTACACGTTTAAAGGGTGACTCAATCGAGATAGTTTTCAACTCGGGTTAATACATATCCAACTATATCAAAGATATGTTTAATTTAATCGGATATTAGTCTATACGGGTAATAACAGTCTTATTTTTCTCGGGATATTACATTCTACCCTCCTTAAAATAAGTTTCGTCCCGAAACTTGAAAATACAAAATAGAAAAGTTAAAACTTTGTTTATCAAAACTTAAGAATTATATAAGAATATAGCAAAAGTCTTTCAATCACATTTATAAAATGAGTAAAAACGTGTGTCTTATAAAATGGAAGGCGAAATTCCCGTCGCGAACAAGAATTAATGTAATCCAATTCAAGACAAACTCAAATCATGTGTTACTAAGTCTTTGAACCGGTTATTAGATCTCTCCAATAACAAGTAATGACATCCCAATAACCGCACAAAGATAAGGAAAACAAAAAAAAATTTAAAATTTCATTTTCAACTTCTTTAGATAATTTTTTTTTTTAAAATATCTATATAGAACATAAAATTTTGAAAATATATACATCAAAGACTAACTTAAAGTAGCGAGAAATTTTCGTATACGTGAAACAGTCAAAACTTTGAAATCGGAGGAAAACAACCAAAATTTAATAAGCATAAGGCAAAGAAAACAAAAATTGAAATTTTATTTCAAAGTTTTAGTAAAGCTAATTTTTTTTTAAAATATACAACATAAAATTTTGAAAATATACCAATGACTAACTGGAACAAATTTGAACTTTTCTAATACGAGAAATAGCTTGAGTATTAAAACTTCGAAATTTTCAAAACCATATCAAGATATAATGAGTGGAAGGATAGGTTAAAATTTTAAAGGTAGAATGTCCCGAAACTTGACTATCTCACCCAGATAAATATGCTTATATATTATTGGGTACCCTATATTATGAGACTGGCAACTATATGAGATGCAAGCACAGGAAAAAGAATAAAACATCCAAATTATACATTATTAAAGAAATAAAAGAATTATAAACAAGTCACTTAAACAAGTAATCCGAGAGACTTTATATCTACCCCACTCTCTTTTAAACGGTTTCTATGTATTGGATACAAGTTTTAGACTAGACCCCAGAATCTATAACCCTGCTAGACGTATGGCCGAAGGCTCAACACGCGGTCGCAAGGTTGCTCTGATACCATTTTGTAACGCCCCAAAAGCGGACAGTGACTCAAAATGGCTCTTTTTATTAACAAAAGACAGCAGCGGAATTACAAGGGCGTCACCGCCGTATTTCCCATCTGGAAAATACAAGGCTATTACAAGAATAAAGATAAATACACTTGTTAAAGATAAACTAATAACTCGATTACATTACTCATCCTATTAAGTTATCTGAAAATCCTCACTCTTGACCTTCCCCCATAACTTGTACCTGAAAAAGAATGAAAGTAACGGAATCAGCCAACCACAGGCTGAGTATGACTTCGGTCACCTCCACCGCCCTACTTACCTCCATTTTAATATTTATACTTCTTCCCGGTCGAACAAGGACTAAATAATAGGTCACATGAAGACAAATCAAATAATTATTAAATAAACATGCATAACTTGTCATTTTATCATAATATGCAAAATATAGATTACCGGTCTACTATTACCAAATGAGACACATTACGGAGTAAAAACTCCCCGGCTAAGCCCTCCTCCATGTACACGGATCCCGAGTCTAAGACCCGTGTAAACCCCGACATTTTTACCAGTACTAATCAGAACCGTAGTTCACATGAGGACGTGCCTCCTTCCATGTACACAGGTCAAATTTGTAATGTTGTCCCCCTCCCGTAATCGTATCCCGAATGCTACAAATGGCCAAATGTACATTATAACAGAAGTATTAACATGACAGTCATATGTTCAGACAAAGACGGTTAATATAGCATGTGAGCACTATAATGATAATATAACATGAGACGGTCTATAACAGTATAGAATAACCATTATATTATTACTTATTTCTACGACAAAGGGTTCCGAAATCATACCTATAAATTATGTATATGGAGTAGTAGCTAATCATAAGCAAAATGTTTGTATTATATGACTCGTCCATCTTACTCGTATATTTTTTTTGTGTTCATTGATAAAGAAGCCTGAAGGCTATTTATAGCCTTGTGAGGCACCGACATTCATGCTCATTTATTACAAAACTTAAGAACTAAGTATATTCATGCATATCCAAAGTAATACTTATCTATTCAAAATATTATTACTTAATCACTAAGTAAAATTATAGATAACTATGTATGAGTTACATTACACGTTTAAAGGGTGACTCAATCGAGATAGTTTTCAACTCGGGTTAATACATATCCAACTATATCAAAGATATGTTTAATTTAATCGGATATTAGTCTATACGGGTAATAACAGTCTTATTTTTCTCGGGATATTACACAATTTAATCCGAGATCAAAGTGAATCTCGCAAACTTTAAAACTCGGAATTAGCAGCATTGAGCGAATCTTCGTTCCTCTCCAAGTCTTGTATGGAAGAGTAACATCTCCAAAAAAGCAATTGAATTCTGTTTGATGTTCAGCTCATAACGAAAAACGTATATCCTTGCATTCAATTGGTCTATCACCCTCAGATGTCTAATAATTTCATTGATTAGTCGTGTTTGCCATTTTATATTTATATTTTGTATATTTATTAGAGAGAGAGAAGCAATTTATATCTGTTTTGGTTTATCAAGAAAATAGAATGGAATAAATTAATGAGATAAGGCGATGAGAATGTTGATTTGACGGAGGGTTTAAATAGTTTTCCTTAATTTTTGAAATTTCAACAATATTTGTGGATGAATTAGGTTTTTATTTACTTTTCATCACATCCATTGGATTCAATTTCAATTCATTTAATCAAATGGTTTTTGTCATGCCAACTCAGCAATCCTCTTCAATAACATCCTTTATTTTATTGGTTTCTTTTTACGACTCAACAACCTATTTAATAGCCCGTTCATATGGGCTATATATATGTCTCTACTTTTAAAGCCCGTTCCAATGAACGTTGACGTCGGACCAAGCTTAGCACTAATCTTATCAGACATCGGTCTCGTGTAATTTGTATTTAACATTTCGTGTAATTTGTATTTAACATTAAATACATTTTTATTTGAAGCACGTATGCTTTTACTAATATTTTGCCACGATTTTTTTTTATATTTGTTAGTGTTTTGCCACGACTATTGTTATTGTTTTTATTATCGGTTTTTTCTTCTTTTCTTTATTATACTTAGGTCGCAGTCATTAACTGAAAGTAAAATAATAAAATTTTCAAAATATACATATTTTCATTGTTATTTCATTAAAACTTTTGATTTACATAATTTATTTAATTAAAAGTACCAATGTATCATCTGGTGGCGCCCAATTTAAGTAGCAGTGCAACAATCAATGACGCCATCTCGTTTTCCTAACTATTCAAAACCTTAAAAAAATACTTAATTTCTCATAATAATTTTGTAAATAAATTTCTTTTGTCAAATTATATTAAAGTATTCATAAATTTGGAAATTCCAGATGATTCAATTTAACATATGACCAACAACTTATTCTTTAGCTACTTTTAATGTAAACAGTGAAAACTAAAGTCGATTTTCAAATATGAATACATATACGGATCACAAATACTACTATATTACCTGTTGTACAAGAGCATTATACAACCATCATAAATTTAATCGAGCTTACTTGTATTTTTCTCGAGCTTTTATAACTTTTGATCTATATTTAAATTTTTTTATGTCAAATTAAAATCTAGTTGAGCTTATATATACTATACTTGAATTTCATTATAATTTTTTAAAATCAATATTTTTATAATGGAGCTCAAGTTCTTTCTAATAAAGCTCGTAATATATAGGTTCAAGATCAAATAATTCATTATAAAATTCGGATTCTTTACTATACAACCAATATAATTGATTGTATAGTCTACTTACTGTATACTGATATCACATTATAAACCACCTTGTTTATGACATAGCAGAAATTTACGTAAATATTATTATATAACCAGTTGTATAAGAGCATTGTACAACCATTAAATTCTAACTGAGTTTAATTTATGTGTATTTTTTTGAACATTTATAATTTTTAAATTATATTTTGATTTTTAAGTCAAAATTAAAATCTAATTGAGCTTATATGGAGTATATATGTTATTTTTGAATTTCATTATAATTTTTTTAAGTTTCAATATTCAGTATTTTTGTAAATGAGCTTTAAAACTCATAAATTGTACATCTAAGCTCAAATAATGTATTATAAAGCTTAAATTCAATGTAAAAGGTTCAACTGGTTGTATAATCTAGTTGTGGAAAATCTACATGTGCTTCATTTTCTCAATTATTAACATTTTTTGTATCATGATCTTTTCCCATCTTCCTCTTTACCAGGTGGAATGCTCGTATAATAATATATGTATAGGCGCTAGTAATATTATGCATGTACACAAACCTGTTTTTAGTGTTTTATCGTATATGATGTAGTATCTCTAAAATGTTAATCAACTATTTCGGTCTATTGGAAACAACTACATCTCTGCTCCAACCGTGACGTGTCATGAATTTGGTTTGATTCAAGTATGTGTTTTGTTCTATGATTAATCGTTGCCATTGTATTTGTCAAGCTAATCAAATTGTATTTCTTCTTGATATCAAACTAGTATAATTCTCGTGCTACATCACGATATTTTTTAGGTTTGTTTTATAAATAAACTTTTTTATTAAATTAATTGCATAAATTAACTATACATGCAGTTTAATGTTATAATGTATGATGTACTAAATATAATCTTAGTAAGAGGTAGAAAACGAATGTTTACTACCATTAAAAGACACTTTGAGTTAAGTTATTTTTGTCTGAAACTATTTTTACTTTAGTGATAAAAATAACACTATAATGTTATTGTTATATCATTACATGATATGACATTAAAATACAATTAAGTGATGTAAGATCTAATTAAAATGTATATTACCTTATAACGAAAACAGGTAAAAACAATGCACTGCGCATTTAAAAAGACAATTTACAAATAATTAACTAATATTTTTATTTTTTGATAAAAAAAATTACATTAAAATTTGTTACGTCAAGGACCATATTTAGAGTCTAACTGATGAAGGATAATAGGCGATAACATGAAGCATGAAAAAAGTTTTATAGTGTAACTGATGAAAGATAACATTTATGAAAATTATTGTATAATAAATTAGGGATAATGATTGTTTTTTGTAGAAGAGGTAAAATATAAATGTAATATTGTTTTCCTATATAGTTTTGAGAGTTATTTTCTTAGGCGGGAAAACTACTAAAAGTTTTTATTCCTTAGTAGTAAGTGAGATTAGAAGAATGCAATCATGGTGCCATATTTAATCAATATATTCAAACATTTTAATCAAGATGAAAAATATTATAGCTTGGCGGGCTTTCTTTCTTTCTTCCTAAGGAGTAATCTTGCCCATAAGAAAGGCAAGCGAATAAGATTGTCTTTGTATCGTATATAAGAGAGTAAAGTTAGATTGATTGTATTATCGTGGATTCGTGGAATATGTTTGTTATTCATCATAGTCATTCGTTTATGAGAATAGGCAAAATTGAATTATATAGAAGAAGAATTCAGTATAGTTCTAGTGATTTTGTAGGCTATGTTAATGGTGTGTTACTCTTTTATCGAATATTTATGTTGAATAGTTGTCTTAAGAAATTGAATTGTGAAATTTTTATATACCGAACATTAAAGAAATTACGAGTCCGTTTAAAAGGAATAAAAACATCAACGTCGGATTTGGTTTCGACAATGTAAGTAATCATTATAAGGTTGTGGTTTTGTACATGAAATGTCCTTACTATATAAGGACACTGATTTACCACTTGTGCCATGTGAAGAAACCCAAAGTCACTCGCAATGTGGAATCATTCTATACCGAACATTATAGAAACTCCAAGTCCGTTTAAAAGGAAGAAAAACACCAACGTCGGATTTGGTTTCAACAATGTAGTAATCATTATAAGGTCGTGGTTTTGTGCATGAAGTGTCCTTACTATATAAATGTGGGTTAATATCCGTATACTACCCTTTAATTGCAGGACTATAACGTAAATTTATACATGCGAATATCGTCATAAAACATAAAAACAATAGAAACGATAAGGAACAAGAAATAACCTCGGGTCCTTTAAATTGCGGCGTAAAGAACAAAATCAAAGCATTTTCCTCCTAATCGTTACACCCAAGACTTTGTCCGAGATATGCCCTTGTGCTAGAAAAGTGTTCTCCGATTGCCTTGCAATATAGGGAGAACTGATGTGAGTTTTGTCGAGATGAGAGATCTCGGGTTTTTCGAGAGAAGAATGCCCTTCAAAACCCTAGTTTTTCTCGCAAATGAAATTATGGGTCAAAAGGAGAGGGAGTCTCTCCTTTTGTTTGGTTCGGCCGGACCGAATGCATGCATGGGGAAGTGGGCTTCCACTTCCTCTTAATTTTAGCTCGAGGTCCAGTTCACCAAATGCTAAAATGTATATGACGGGTTTATATTATAAATCATTATCGGTTATCGGAAATTAAGGCATCGGCTAATAATACGGGTTAGCTGAATTATTAATACGTGTCCGACAAAACAGTATTGTATAATTATTTTTAATATACATTTAATTAAATATAAATCACGTATATTTAATTTTACGAATTAACTGGTTAATTCGCCTTAGCCCATGATATTTAATCCGTATTAAATATAATATCTCAACATCACATATTTGACTAATTACTAGTCAAATAACTCGGACTAACCGGTTAGTCAATTTTGGCATCTACATGACAAGTTTTTCATACCGTCACATCTCTCGAACGTATCCTATAGGTGTGACTTTTAGGGACCAGTTGATCACCGCCATCTGTATGACAATAACGTCAAACTTATCTAGCAAGCCAACCGTTATTGATAAACGTGGATCAACTGATAATAATACCAAAGTATGCCCTTTGATCCTTTTAGAGGTTTATAAGTCCTTGCACTAACTGTTAAGGACACCAACCCCAACAAGCTCCCACTTGTCCGTACAAGTGTATGTGCAATGACGTTATCCGCACTAACTGGAGGACACAAGCTCCAACAAACTCCCACTTGTCCGAACAAGTGTAGGTGCGATAACCGATTCTCATATTCATTTAAAATTTCTCCCACTCAATGTAAAACAATTTGCAGATCTGGATCCACAAAGGTCGTATTTTACAATCGATCTGTATCTAGAGTGGTTTCCCCGACTAGAGAGTAACTTAACTGATAAAACGAATCCGTATCCGAGCATGGCCATGCATTTCGATTCTGACTCCTCGAGTGGCCCCGAGAAATATCGAGTACCTGATAAAGGCTGAATATTTCCTTCAACTCGACTCCTTCCGATCTAAGCACAAAGATAAAATGACCCGAAAAAATCTACTTGGCCCCCTGTTACGGATGACCGTGAGAAAGAAACCAAAGTCACCCAAAATCTGCCGTAGTCTCAAGAGACAGTCGATAGTCAAAGAATCGACTCTTAGGATCACCATGGAAGTCCTATCCACGACCGGGCAGCGAATGTTATAAAACATTTAGGACTCCACGTCGATGTCACAAAGGTGTCCTACGAAATATCCGTATAAATCGCCTCTGTGATTGGTCAGTCAACCGGTTGACTTATGGCTCGTTGAACCCACCATCAACCAACGTCACGAATAATTGCCGAGTTATCACTCATGTGGGCAATTAAGGACTAACAAGATATGATGTTTGTTCAGTTCACTTTGTGGTGTTCAAAATTGTCGTACAATTCCACATGAAAAACAAAATATATATATAAATATCAAAACGATGATGTCGTATAGAGTACAAACGAGAATGAATCTAATCCATAAAAGTACTACAACTCAGGAACACGTTTGATTCCCATGGAATTAACGTGCCCTTCATGCTTATCTTGTCGTAATGCTTTAGTGAGAGGATCTGCTATGTTATCATCAGTAGCAATCTTTTCTATCACTACTTCCTTTTGCTCCACGTAATCCCGGATTAGATGAGCTTTCCGTTGTACATGTCTAGATTTGTTACTAGACTTTGGCTCCTTAGCTTGGAAGATGGCACCACTATTGTCGCAATAGATGGTGATCGGGTCATTCGAACTAGGCACTACAGATAGTCCATGTAAGAATTGACGCATCCATATCGCTTCCTTTGTAGCTTCAGACGCGGCATAGTACTCGGACTCAGTCGTAGAATCTGCTGTAACAGTTTGTTTCGAACTCTTCCAGCTGACTGCAGCGCCATTAAGAGTAAAAACGAATCCAGACTGAGATTTCGAGTCATCTCGATCCGTTTGGAAGCTAGCATCTGCACAGAATCGGTTGCGCATAGCTTTTGAGAGCCTCCATAAGTCAATGCCCAATCTTTAGTCCTCCGGAGGTACTTAAGAATGTTCTTGACAGCCAACCAATGTGGTTCACCTGGTTCTTTGTTGGAATCGACTTGTCATACTCAATGCATATGCCACGTCCGGACGTGTGCATATCATGGCATACATGATTGATCCTATTGCCGAAGCATAAGGAATCCGTGTCATGCGCTCTTTCTCTTCCGGTGTCTCTGGTGCCTGAGACTTGCTCAAATGCACCCCTGGAGCCATAGGAAGGAACCCCTTCTTGGAGTTAGTCATACTGAATCTCTCTAGGACTTTGTCTATGTAAGACTCCCGATCGAGAGATAACATCCGTCGTGATCTATCTCGATAGATACGGATGCCTAGAATTCTTTGTGCCTCTCCCAGATCTTTCATCTGGAAATGGTTTTTCAACCATACTTTCACCGAAGTTAAGAGAGGTATGTCATTCCCAATCAGGAGTATGTCGTCAACATACAATATTAGGAAGACAATCTTGCTCCCACTCGACTTGATATATAGACATGGTTCCTCGACCGATCGAGTAAATCCATTTTCTTTTATCACTTGGTCGAAGCGATGATTCCAACTCCTTGATGCTTGCTTAAGTCCATAAATGGAACGCTTAAGCTTGCACACTTTCTTAGGATGTACGGGATCGATGAAACCTTCGGGTTGTACCATGTACAACTCTTCCTCCAAAAAGCCGTTTAAGAAGGCGGTTTTCACATCCATTTGCCAAATTTCATAGTCATGAAAAGCGGCAATCGCTAAGATAATCCGAATGGAACGCAGCATAACTACGGGTGCAAAAATCTCATCGTAGTGCAAACCTGACACTTGGGTGAAACCTTTAGCAACTAGTCGTGCTTTGTAGATATCTTGCTGACCTTCCACAGAATGCTTTATCTTGTAAAGCCATTTGCATTGAAGGGGACGAACCTTAGCAGGTAAGTCAACAAGATCCCACACGTTGTTCTCGTACATGGAGTCCATCTCGGATTGCATGGCCTCAAGCCATAGCTTTGAGTCAGAACTTGTCATGGCACCTTTATAGGTTGCGGGTTCACTACTCGTTAAGAGTAGAACGTCATCTATGTCATGTTCCTCGACCATACCAATGTATCTGTCCGGAGGAATAGAGACTCTACCCGACCTCCTAGGTTCCTCAGGAATATTCACCGCAGCCGGGATTGAAGGAATTGGTTCCTCCAATGGTTGCTCGGTGTTTGGTTCTGGAATCTCCGACAGGTCGAAGGTTCTATCACTCTTTGCATTCTCGAGAAATTCCTTCTCTAAGAATGTCGCACTAGCCGCAACAAAAACACGTTGTTCGGTTGGCGAATAGAAGTAATGACCACGTGATCCTTTAGGATAACCTATAAAGTATGTCTTGACCGATCGCGGGCCGAGCTTATCTTCAGGTCTCCACTTGACATAAGCCTCGCAGCCCCAAACCCGTATAAAGGACAAGTTAGGGACCGTTCCCTTCCATAGTTCATATGGAGTCTTGTCAACAGCTTTAGACGGACTTCGGTTAAGTATTAGAGCGGCTGACATAAGAGCATAACCCCATAATGAATCAGGTAATATCGTGTGACTCATCATGGATCGAACCATATCAAGTAGTGTTCGATTTCTCTGTTCGGACACACCGTTTAGCTGAGGTGTTCCAGGTGGAGTTAACTGTAGGGCAATCCCACAGTCCTTTAGGTGTTGATCAAACTCGTGAGAAAGATACTCGCCACCACGATCTGAACGCAGTGTTTTAATCTTTCTACCTAATAGGTTCTGTACCCTATTCTGGTATTCTTTGAATTTCTCAAAGGATTCACTTTTGTGCTTCATTAAGTAGACATAGCCATATCTACTCAAATCGTCCGTGAAAGTGATAAAATACCTATAGCCTTCTCGTGCGGTGATTGACATAGGACCACATACATCCGTGTGTATGAGCCCTAATAGGTCAGCAGCGCGCATTCCAACACCTTTGAAGGAAATCCGAGTCATCTTGCCGATGAGACATGATTCACACGTGCCAAATGATTGAAAATCAAAGGCCGAGATAGCTCCATATTTGATGAGCTGTTTTACGCGTTTCTCATTAATGTGTCCCATACGGCAGTGCCATAGATATGTTTGATCTTTGTCACCAACCTTTAACGTTTTATTCATTACGTGTAATATTTCATTGGTCTGATCTAAAACATAAATTCCATTCATGGAAACTGCCTTGCCATAAATCATATTGTGTAATGAGAAAATGCAAGCATTATTTTCTATTACAAATGAAAAACCAAGTTTATCAAGCGCAGAAACAGAAATAATGTTTTTAGAAAGACTGGGTACATAATAGCAATCATATAATGATAACTCAAATCCGCTAGGAAGTCGGATCACATATGTCCCCTTGGAGATGGCACCACTCTTGCTCCATTCCCAACACGCAGTCCACCTCACCCTTTACGAGGGGTTCGATGTTTCGGAGCCCCCGCACATGATTACACAGATGAGAACCACAACCAATATCAAGTACCCAAGTTCCGTAACTTGCGTGGTTAATCTCAATCATGTGAATAAAAGTAGAAGAGAGAGAAGACATACCAACAGGTTTAACACGACCTGCCTTTAAGTCCTCATGATAAACAGGACATGTGCGTCTCCAATGCCCAGTCTTGTGGCAATGATGGCATTCCATGTTTTCACTCTTGCTCTTTGTCATGCCTGATGAGTTACTCGCCTCACCAGACCACTCTTACCTGAACCCGACTTCTTGAACTTCGCCTTACCTCTCGTTAGGTTTGCCGGAGCTTTGCCCTTACCTTTCCCTTTGTTTGACACAACGAGAACATCCTGTTTTCGAGCTCCCACCGAACTTCATGTCCTTCTCGGTCTGTACGAGGAGAGGAGTGCGATTCATGGGGAGTTTTCTTCAAATCATTCATATAGTAATTCGCTCTGAATTGCGAATAACCATCGTGGAGTGAATGAAGAATACGGTCGATAACAATATTCTCGCTGATGTTACGATTAAAGGTCTCCAGTTTCTCGACATTCTCAATCATGCCGAGAATGTGTGGGCTAACCGGTTGGCCTTTCGAGTCTCGCATCAAAGAAGCGAGTGGTATGCTCATAGGTCACGATTCTCGGTGCTTTCGAGAATTCCTTAGTGAGCGTGGTGAAAATCTTGTTTGCACCTTGGGCTATGAAGCGTTTCTGCAAATTGGGTTCCATTGCAAAAATAAGTACGTTCTTTACCGCACCCGCTTCTAAAGCGAAATCGTTATACTTGTTGATTTCGTTAATTCCAGCCGTGGGACCTGGGTTTAACGGCATGGGCTCAAGCGGATCTCGAGCTTTCCGTCGCGGCGGCAGATTCCGTAATGCCGCCTCCCGGTCCGCGAAGTTGGATCCATCATTCTTCGATCGAGTAGACCGATTCATCCGACTCATGAAGATCCGAAGCCGGGACTCACGGTCCAATGTGGCACTTGGCATTGGGTTATCACTTGAACCAGCCATTTGTTGTTTAGCGATTTAAAACGTGATCTACACCGAAAAAGAAAGAAAAACAAAACGAAATAAGCAACTCATCGAGGTGATTTAAGTCTATTTTAAAATTCATTTTAAACATGTAGACTCTTGCACTTGCATAATTGATCTCCCTCAAGAAAGATACAAGTGATCCCAAGACTCAATTTCTGTAAATTGATAAGCCAACTGTTTAGCTAATTCTTCCGGAAGAACTCTTGGTCGATAGATTTCTGTAAATCCTATCTATAGTCCACCATAGTCACAGGATCGTACGAGTGACCATGGTGTTGAGATAAAATAGGTCAATCAGTTCCAACTTACCCGACGTAGAAGGGGTCATAGTATGCCTACCGACGAAGAAGGGACTCATTGGAGTTTGACCTATAAAGACCGTTCTCAATTTTAGTTTATACGAGGAAGATCCCATCAACAAAATTATAATTCATTTTAAGTGAACGAATAACTAGCGTCTGTCGTGAATGAATTTATTTGGAAGATGGCTTAAAAACGTGTGACATGAGAATGTCAATGAAAACTAACTCGTGACCTCTATATGTGTCAGTTTTCATGCAATAATTAGGTGGTTTGGTTTTTAGGCGGAAAATGATGCAAATTATCGTAACAATAAATAAATAAAGTAATGCAATACGTAAATAAAAAAATTTCCTAGTGTGGCCTATCCTAGAAAAAGAACATAATACAACTTTGGAATCCACCGTTGGACCCGAAAAGCTTGTCTTGATGTTCCATCTTGATCCATGTAGCGGGAGTGAGCATCCGGTCTCCATCTTTGGTCTTCTCAAAAATTACAATTAAAATTACAAAATATAAACCTATTTACATTCTAATTAAAACTGTAATTACAAGTGAAAAATCCAAAACGGAGATACAAGATCTCAAAATACAACCAAGACCGTGTTCCATCATTACGGTAACACGTTCTACTAAGGCCACACTAAGTTACAACCGCTTGTAAAATTAAATACGTAATTAAAAGGCATTCACGGCATTCATAAATTAACGATAAATAAAATTGCATCAACTAAAAACAAATTCATTCGTGACATAATTCCGTAATTATGTTAAATTTATCCAAACCACCTTTTAATGATTAAAATTCATGTGATAAAACCGCTTCTATCATTTAATTTTAATCCATTATAATCCGTCATTTTAAAGACGCTTTAAAACAACTATATGGTACGTGAGTGAACCGATTCACTATTAAGCGAGTGTACTATATCCGTATAAAGTACATATTGAAGCCAAAAGAAAATTTAAATCAAAAGAAACAAATTTTCAAAGTCATTAAAGATTTAAATCCCTCGATCCAGGGACATAAGTGCTCGATCGAGGGACAGAGGGCTCGATCGATCAACTCGCAAGTCGATCGAGAGGTATGCTAATCAGGAGGTGCTCGATCGACTAAACTGGTAGTCGATCGAGTACCCATATCGACAAAACTACTCGATCGAGTACGAGGACAACTCGATCGAGCGGAGGGGTTTTGAAAGCGGTCGATCGAGTACGAAGAAGGACTCGATCGAGCAAAAAATTTTTGAATGTCGATCGAGTACAATGGCAGGGGACTCGATCGAGCAAAAATTATACTGAAAAAGCCACTCGATCGATTAAAAACATGGTCGATCGAGTGCAAAAATCTCTGAAAATCCAAAACCCTCGTGAAAACATATTTCGAGACAAAATCAATTGCAAATATGATCAAAAACGCATTAAAACAAATTTGACAATTGACAAAACATGACATATTGTTATAATCTCTGTATAAAACAACAATATGCAAAAACCAAATCGAAAAAACATGAAATTACCGTGTAATACATGACACGGTTTAAAAAATTTCTGTCGTGTATACTAGGCACGGTTTTCGAAGCAGAAAATCATCGTTTCAAAAACGTTTTATGAAAAACACATGAAAAATTCACGTGGCCTCGCTCTGATACCACTTGTGGGTTAATATCCGTATACTACCCTTTAATTGCAGGACTATAACGTAAATTTATACATGCGAATATCGTCATAAAACATAAAAACAATAGAAACGATAAGGAACAAGAAATAACCTCGGGTCCTTTAAATTGCGGCGTAAAGAACAGAAATCAAAGCAGATTTCCTCCTAATCGTTACACCCAAGACTTTGTCCGAGATATGCCCTTGTGCTAGAACAGTGTTCTCCGATTGCCTTGCAATATAGGGAGAACTGATGTGAGTTTTGTCGAGATGAGAGATCTCAGGTTTTTCAGAGAAGAATGCCCTTCAAAACCCTAGTTTTTCTGCAAATGAAATTGTCTGGGTCAAAAGGAGAGGGAGTCTCTCCTTTTGTTTGGTTCGGCCGGACCGAATGCATGCATGGGGAAGTGGGCTTCCACTTCCTCTTAATTTTAGCTCGAGGTCCAGTTCACCAAATGCTAAAATGTATATGACGGGTTTATATTATAAACTGTTATCGGTTATCGGAAATTAAGGCATCAGCTAATAATACGGGTTAGCTGAATTATTAATACGTGTCCGACAAAACAGTATTGTATAATTATTTTTAATATACATTTAATTAAATATAAATCACGTATATTTAATTTTACGAATTAACTGGTTAATTCGCCTTAGCCCATGATATTTAATCCGTATTAAATATAATATCTCAACATCACATATTTGACTAATTACTAGTCAAATAACTCGACTAACCGGTTAGTCAATTTTGGCATCTACATGACAGGATTTTCATACCGTCACATCTCTCGAACGTATCCTATAGGTGTGACTTTTAGGGACCAGTTGATCACCGCCATCTGTATGACAATAACGTCAAACTTATCTAGCAAGCCAACCGTTATTGATAAACGTGGATCAACTGATAATAATACCAAAGTATGCCCTTTGATCCTTTTAGAGGTTTATAAGTCCTTGCACTAACTGTTAAGGACACCAACCCCAACAATAAAGACACTGATTTACCGAATAAGACCATCTCCAACTATGAGTAGTTCATTTCCTCATCTCACTCTCTCTTATCACTTCTCACACATCCACCTTACCATTCCTCAACTTTTCAATTTACTACAAAAATGTTTCTCCAACAATGATTTAATGTTACTCGTCATCACATTTTATTTAATCATTTTCTAATATATAAATGTATTCCAAATATTATCAATAGTGGTCTCTAATTGTAGAGAAAAATAAAATAAACATTTTAACATAATTTTTATAATTTTTATTTATTGATTTAATATTGAAAAAAGTACCAAAGGGAAAAAAGTGTTAAACATTACCTTTTCTACTACATACTTATCCATGTCCTTGTCCACTCTCTCATCTCTCCTCTTTACCCATACACTCACATGCCATTTTTTTAATCATACAACACTGCGCGTTATATTCCTCGGTTTATAGCGGAGTAAAGTGTTCCTCAACCAAAAAATTGATCCACCTGACACTTTTGTTGTACGACGATGGTAACGCGTAGTGCACATTCATTGTTGGAGATGCTCTATACATCACTAGAAGGACCTAAAATATCATACAACATAGCTATAAGGACCTCAATTTTAATTGTGTGGCCTTAAGGACCTCAAAATAACTTCTTGACCAGAATACCCTTGTGTTTTCACATATATTTCGTATTTAGCGGTACTGGGTAGATTTTTGTCCGATTCAACACAATTATTCGACCGAATATTAATCAAATCGAACAAATGCGACGGACTTATTTTTTTGGCTACAGTATTTTTGGATTTTTCTACGGAAATTCTGTAACCAAAATATTTTTTTTTTTGGCAGCGTAACCAAAATATTTGGAACGAAAATTCCTTAGCAAAAATATTTGGTATTTATGGAACATTTTGGCTTAAGTGAAAAATTGCGACGGATTATATGAAATTGCGACTGATTTCCCCCGCGAATTTGTCCCGCATCGGCAAAGTTTGAGCGACTTGTTATTTTTATAGAACGTGTTTCACTTGTTTGAAAAAAAATTGTTTGATTCATAAATTTTGTAACAAAATACCAGTTTGTTACGGATATTACGTAGCAAACTCCTATTCCCGACGAAAATTCATGACATATCGTTTGCAATGACTTCTTCGTCGCAAAATAACTTACAGTGAAAGGATATAGGTTACTTTGCAACGGAACGATTTTTGTAGGGAATATATAATGATTATTTTTAAACTAAGTTGCCAAATACTCTATAAATCATCTAACTCATGAGAGACCGTCTTCCACTAAACTAGTGGGAGACATAACAGGGAAAAAGGAAAACAAATAACTTCCTCACCCTATCATGTGAGACTGTGAGAGGTCTCTCAATAACGTTATTAAGAGACCGTCTCCTAGAAGTTTTTGTGTAAATAATTAAGTTTGGTAGATGAATATTAGTCCAAAATACGTTATTTAATGCCTTATTTAATCTATTTTGTGCTTCAAAATAGGATCGTACGTAATTAGCGGATCGGAACAATTTTCGTCACTCTATTTAGTCCAAATTAAATAATAAAATCTTATGCTTTTTCAAGGTTCAAATTAAAATATATAAGTTGATCCCTAAAAAGTAAAGCATATGGGAAGGGTAAATGTGTCAAAAACAGGTTTGAGGTCCTTAAAGCCACAAAATAAAAGTTCGGGTCTTTAAAGTTACATTATGTGATAATTCGGGTCCTTATTTTATTGTTTACTTCTTATTTACCACTTGTGCCATGTGAAGAAACTCAAAGTCCCACATGTGAGGAGAGTTATCACCTTATAAGGCAAGTGACTACTTCCTCTATTGCCATTTAGTCTTACAGTGGAACGGGTATGGGCCACATCCAAACAACGGAGAAATAGTCCACAACAAAAGCCCAAGAGCGCTCCACTCTAAAACCAGTTGGCAATAGAGGGAGTAGTCCTATAAGGTGGTAATTGTTTTTTCTTTTTTATCAATGTGGGACAATCTTCACATGTGGAACTTTGGGTTTTTTCACACTCCCCCACACATGAAAGGCCCACTTATCAGACTGGACAAATTTCATCTAGGCAACTTTGCTCGTCCAACTGTAAACTTCGCCCAGTAACTTAGACACGATAAATTCAACTGAGCAACTTTGCTCGTCCGGTTGTAAACTTGGCCCACGAAACCCAGGTATATAACCCGACTCTAATACCATATTAAGATTCATAATTTTCACCATTGTTATATACTCTCTTCTATTTTATATTTTCTTCCTCTTTTATTTTTACACAAGAAATAACAAAGTGAATTTGGACCGCACAAAACACACTACCCCACATGTCATTGAATTTGGACCACACAAATCATTACAGAAGAGGAAATAGGGAAAAAAATTCGAATAACCGAATAAGAAAATAGGGAAGAAAATATAAAATAGGAGGGAGTAACAAACTGTAAACAAATGAAATTGAGACTGTTTTCTGAGAATGATTTTGAATTTTAATTATGACAGGCTGATAGCTGATATTTAATTCATTGATTTTTTTGTTACATTAATTATCGTGGCTTTACCTATACTTCCTTCATTTAACTCTATATTATAAATTTTTATTTTGTACACTATTTGCCAAGCAGTTAATATAGATTCTATAACCAACAGTACTTTAACAGTTTATCTTTTAACTCGAGCTATATAATAAAGTTTTCGAGTTTTGTTTTAAAGTTTAAAAGTTTTCATCTATACCATAAAATTTCTGAACTCACTCACTAAAACATAAAAAAATTAATTTTAAGGAAGCTCAAAAAATTACAAATAAGCTCGATAAGTTATAACTTGGTTGTATGATGCTATTGTACACTGAAGGTATAATGTTATTTGTAATTTGCCTAGATGAGGTGTCCTTTACTTAGCCAATTACATTATGTGATTTCCCTTCAAAAAAAAAAATTACATTATGTGATTCCTGAATTAGATGAGGTGTGGGTGTCCTTCACTTTGTCCTTTTCCTTGCAATCCCATGTTCTGCAATTTAGTGAGATTTCCTCTTTTGCACACGTCATTTCTATTTCACTTCATTCCTAGAGTTTTGGACTACTCTTTTACAGTTTTACATGCCACGAATGTTCATGGTCATCGGAGAAGCAAACAATTGCCTACAAAGTTGTTGATGGATTTGTTCACCTCTTTCATTTTAAACAATTGGTCTCCCTTGTGACGGGTCACCATTTGTAACGGATATTTTGTGAGTTAAAATGGTAACAAAATGGGTTAGTGGAGAAAGGGAGTATGATTTATAAAAAAATAGAATTATTCGATTGCCATATTTTCGAAAAAAATGATTCTAACGATATTCAATGAAATGCAATTAGATAAACGGATTTTCTAACATGTGTCCTTAGGGCACATGATAAGAAGTTAAGTAGGGAAAGTTTGTTGAGAATATATCGTGACAAATTAGAGTTGAAACTCATATTTACCATAATTAGTGGTATAATGTTGAAAAGCTTTCCATACTTCACTTCTTATCATGTGCTCTTAGGATACATGTTAGAAAAACCCATAGATAAAAATGTATTGGAATATTACCTAAACCTGATCGTTTTCATAATTCTATTTCTCTCTTAACTATAATAGTTTTACCATATTGTTCTTTGTATTATTTTATTGTTTTAACCCGATGTATGTATATTTTGTTAACTTAATGAAATTCAGGTTACATTCTTTCTTGAGTCCGTCTTACTTGTGATAGACTGACAGTTATAAGCTTGTGACTTCTCAATCTCTTACAACCCTCTCCACTTACCTCTTCCATTTGTCTTTTTGTCTCACGTCACAAGCTTGTCCGTCACAAATAAAATTTTTTGTTCTTTCAAAGGACACTTTGTTACTCCCTTCGCTCCCTTCATAAAAGATAAATAAATGATTTAACGATAAACTGCCTAAACGGGGACGAATCAAAACCTAGTTTATCCTAATCCAAAACTTTCCCTCCAAATAAAGTTTTATTAACCCTTGTACACGCAAAGTCGCAGACTATCTCCATTCTTCAACTTCTCCGTGTACATCTATCAAATCCCACCAAATTTAATCAATTTCTATGCAAAAAGAAGCAATCTTTCCTTTCTAAATTATATAAAGCAGGTAACTTTTCATCTATTTCTTGTTTATATCAGATGGGTATGTGTTTTTTTTACGGATTTTTGTTTGTTCCTTTACTGCATCACTTATCAATGATTATTCTTATTTTGCAATGTATGCATGTAATTTTTGAATTTTTCCAGTTCTGAAAAAATTACTCCCTCCGTCCTTGTCATTTGTTTAGCTTTGGTTTAATAGGAGATGGTCAATTATTAGATTGATAAGTGATTAAATTGAATGTGGATGATCAAATTGTTAATTAAAAACACCCCCATAATAGAAAGGTAAACAATTGACTGGAAAAGGTAAACAAATGACCGGGTAGGGAGTAAATTGATAGTGGGAGACCTGATCCTCACAGTCTTATTTTTTCCAAGACATGGTGTGACACTGTGATCTCTCTTATCAGCCAACTACGAGCGTAAGGCCGTCTTATACAAGAATAGGTGCAGTTTAAAATCAGAACCCAAACCAAAGTGGCTTGAGTGTATTGGAGCGCGGGAGTGACTCAAAGCGTTGCAATTGGCAACGAATTGAGAGGTCCCGGGTTCGACTCCCTACACGGGAGTGCTGCGGGCCTGCGGTTACCTGTCATCCTAAGGGATGTCTTACCTAGCACACGTGCTTTGCAGGGTATTGCATATTTGCATGTGCCCGGGGATTAAACCCCTCGTCATAAAAAAAAAAAAAAAAAAAAATTCAGAACCAGATGTTCCTGTATTGCAGGCTTGCAGCTGACCTTGCTTCTTCTGTTATTAATAGGTTATTATGGTTCCATTTAATCTCACAAATAAATCTGGTTGTTCTAGTTCTTGTGCAGTTGTGTCCAGGCTCGAGTGCCTACTTAACTATGGCGACAAAATCGCTGCCTTCTCTTAAAGCTGAAGAGAATGATGATCTTTTCAGTGAGCTGCCTGAAGAAATTTTAGTGTCAATAATGTCTTCCTTTACCGTAGACGAAGCTGCAAGATTTAGTCTTGTTTCCCGCCAATTTGAACTCATGTGGCGATATTTTCCGGTGTTGATATTCAAAGATTACCAAGCCAAGAAAAAGAGTTGGGATACATGGGACACAGTTGTTGAAGAAAAAGCTTGCTTTGTACGGAGGGTTGATCGTGTTCTTGAAAAGCATTTGGGGACAACTATAGATGAACTTCGAATCATCTTTGATTTAGAGTTGAGTTCGCAATCTTATGTTGATAAGTGGGTGGCTTTTGCTCTAGATAAGCAAGTTAAAAGGCTTGAGCTCAACTTTAAATCAATTTACAGAAATGTGCTTGTTTACAATGATCCCCGTATTAATAAGGTCTATGGCATTTCTCTTGATCTGCCACCTAAGCTCACTGGCTGCTTCAAGTCTCTTCTAACGTCTCTTTGTCTGAGATACGTCAAAGTTACTGATGAATTTGTTGATTATCTCCCCCTTTCTTGCCCACTCCTAGAGATGTTGTGCATCGAAGGATCAAGATATTTAACTAGAGTAACCGGTTCATTGCAAGTAAAACAGTTGGAGGTCTCGTACTGCTGCAATCTCAGGAAATTTTATGTTTCAGCCAGAAAGCTTCATTCTTTGACACTTAATTGCGTATTTCCTATTGAGCTACGCATTCTAGATGCTCCTTCTCTCTTTAAGTTGTCAATTGGCGAGGCAAAAATATTGCCCCATGCATTTGACAACCTTTGAGACATTTTGTCCGAATTGGTGTATCTGAATCTGAGGTTTGACGTAATTTTACCTTTGACGGTAAGTTCGATTAATTTTGTGAAATGTAGTTGGTTTGAGCTTCTTATTTGAATAAACAGACTCTAACTAATATTTCATGTCTTCTTAATACATAGAGGGGTTTGGTGAATGGTGTTGCTATGCCAAAACTTCAACATCTAGAACTGACGGTTACGTACGCAACGATGGAGTCATGCCTCTATCAATGTATATTCGTGATTGCGGCATCCCCTAGTTTGGAGAAGCTGACATTAAAGGTATGAACCCTCTTTCCTTGCTCTCACTTTTCATTGTTTTGTGGGGCTAATATAGGTTTAAACTTGTATGATTGTTTCGTAAGCTCTAAGTTGATATTAACTTGTCATCTTTGTAGTTTGAGAACTTTCTCGCCAAAAAGATACCGGATCGGGAACGACTCAATTGGGTTGGCTATGGGTTTCCCCAATGCTTGAAAACGTTGGAGCTTGTTGGATACAGGGGAATGGCAGTGGACCTTGAGCTTGCATTCTTTGTGCTTGAGAATGCTAGTATGCTTGAAGAGATCATTGTTGACTTCGCTCCACTGAATGATGACGATAAACGAGAACGACTTGTAATGCTCCAAATGAAGCTACCACAAGGACAAGGCATAAAGTTAACAGTTAAGTAAACTTGTTGTCGCGTAAGGCTTTATTTGGCAAGGCAAACAATTTAGTTTATTTGACCGAAATATCTTATTTGATACTTGATAGTTGCCGAGGGTAATTTATAACATTAAATATGTATTGTGTCTTTTTATGTAATTTTACCAAGTATTTTCAGTTAATTTGCCAAACATTTTTTTACTTTTCCCGTTCCTATTTTTCAACTATCTTATCGGTTTTTAGCTAAGTTTACCAAACATAGCCTAAGTATTAAGAAAATCAGTCAAATGATGCGAAATCAGTCAGGGTAACAGAAATTGAATTTCTGTCCCCTACCTTAATATCAGTCAGTCAAATGATGCGAAATCAGTCGGCAATCTGTATTGCAGGCTTTATTGTACTGGTGTCTGGTGTAGTGTTACTTGTCTCTTTTGTTTTGCCATGGATGTCAATGCAGAAACCATTTATCAGTTTTTTCGCCCAGAGGGCTTAGGTATATATATATACTTTTCCGGTCTACCTAGTAAATTTGGAAAAACTGGTCTAGGCGTAATGAAGGAAGAGGACAATGAGCGTGGTATATGGAGGCTTTGGAAGTTGACAGACGTAAAGTCTAGCAAACTGGACTGAAATGACCATGATTGATATTGGAGCAATGGTTAACAAGGGCAACCATGATCAAGGGCATGCCATGTTCTGGTGTAACTGCAGAGTCTTAGGGTGTGTTTGGATTGAGTGATTTAGAGGGAAAAGAAAGGGAGGGAGAGTAGAAGATTTAAAATCCCTTGTTTGGATAGCAAATGAGGGTGGAGGGAAATGGATGGGGAGAGATTTGAAGGGATCCAATTTTCCTCCTCCAAGCCTAATCAAAATCTCTCCATAATAGACAAGATTTGGAAGGAAATTGTATCCAAACAATCACACTCCATTCCCCCTCCCCTTCCCTTCTCTCCCTTTCCCTACCCTCCTTCCCCCTCCCCTCCATTTCCCTCCACTTTTGCTATCCAAACACACCCTTGGAGTTCTCATTGTGTTTTTTCAGGTTTCCTGTGATCGGCATTCTGTAAATACAGAGCTTTGATGCATCAAATTTCTTTTTGCTACATTTGGCGTGATAAATGTAATGTGACCCTACTACATGTCCAAATAATTATTTCCGTGATAAACTTACATTTTTCATCTCTATTGTTTTCGGAGAGGCGGTTTTAAAAAGTAATAGTCTCTATTGTTTTCGGAGAGGCGGTTTTAAAAACAGTGGTGGACCCGAGGGGGCTAGCAAGGGCGCTCGCCCCCCGAAGGATGAAATTTTCGGAACTTCTAGTTAAAATTTATGAAATTTTCCGAGTGTACCTTAGGTGCTTATATCATTACCAATTTGCCCCTTTTAAAAATTTTCTCCTTTCTAAGCTTGAATCTTGGCTCCGCCACTACTTAAAAGTTGAAAAACGGTCCTAAAAACGCTTGTTACTTACGACCGTTTTTTAAACAATTGAGACCACTCACGGCGATTGCAAAATTAAATCGCCTTTTTTTTTGTATAAAGAAGCGGGACTAACCCAAACAACATCATCGCAATGGCTCAATATCATACTAATATATATCATAACACAAATTCTCATTATAGACGGATACTATCCGTCTATACGTATAGACGGATACCATTTCCCCTCACAAAATACCCATTTGCCATAAGGTGGAAAGCACATGGGGGTGCCTCACCTTGTCCCCCTACCCATTTTATTAGAGGTTTTTACCCGTCTGTTCGTCTCACCCGTCTATACCAAGACATATTGCATAACATAATTGGTACGACGTCACTAATGCGATGTGTTTATACAATTTGGGTCAGACTAGAATTCTAGCCTTTTAGGTAAGAATAATGACTCCGAAATAATCATTTATTTTACCTATATTAAAATACTTTCATACGAGGTTAACATATGAATAAAACAGATGAAAAATCTTCTAATACTCCGTAGATTTATACTCATTATTCCGCTTATTCATGAATACTAAGCACTCATCCAAATTCGCCTTACCCAATCATTACGGCCAATTACAAGAGTCATTGAGATACAAAGATAATATTTTGCCCTAGCTCTTATTTACATCACCTTAAATCACAATTCACAATGCCATAATCCAAAATATAAAAATTAAGAACACAAACATTAAACCAACACATGATGAGTAAGCATGGGCACATACAATGTTTTTGTATTTCAAAGAAATTCCCATATTAATTCAACGTTATTATAATGAAAACCTAAAAACCACTTAATAAAATATGAGTCATTTTAATTTATTGGGATATTCTACGGTGTACCCTCGAGTTTTTCGGTATTCTATGGTGTACCCCTACATTTTTGAAATTCTATGGTGTACCCCTGAACTTTCTACATTAGTCTATAGTTCTATACCATAACCTTATTTATTGTCTTTGCTAACTTAATTTCTTAATTGACCTACTAAATCGTTTATTTGCCATTTTAATTACTCGATAACTTACATAATTACTTCTTAGTTCGCCGAATTACTCATTATCCTACCAAATAGTATACGAATCTAACTTAAAGTTCATAAATTCTCCATTATCATGTCATGAATTATAACGAATGTTTTAATACTAGTTTGTGCTTATTAAAGGTAATTTGTAATGTTTCTCATGTAGAATGGTGATACAACATTAATACGTCAAAATAAAGGTCAAAGTACTGTTGTTTGATAGTGATAAAGTTAATTGAGAGTTAAACGAGGTCATGAAGGAGAAATAGGTAAGGAGTTTAGGGGTACAATGTAAAATATAAAAAAAGGAAGGGTACAACATAGAAAACCAAAAAACTCAGGGATACACAGTAAAATATCCCTAATTTATTTAATCATACTCGTACTCCTCTGCCAACTCCAACTTCAAAACAACCGGCTTAGCATATGTGTCGATGTACTGCCGAAAATGAGCCATGGATTGTTCAGAAATTGATCTCCCTTTGTTAACGAATTGTTCAAGTAACACCAAGCTCTCTTCATAAGGGTACATAAAACATACGTCGTCGTTCCCAAGGCATTTGTCGACGTATTTTTTCTCAACGGTTTTAAGATTACACGACACTGCCCGACGTTTAGCCCCACGAAACAATAAATCTGCATTGTTTTTAAAAATCAAGCATTCGTAAATTGGAATATCCACGCTATAAAGCTTCTTCCATGATTCCATTATTATACCGCCTGTTTCCAGCACCCATACGCTAACGTGTTTCAAGAAACAACATTCTATAACAGTGAGTAATCCATTCGTCACTGACAAACGTCGAAAATCCTTTACATTTTCCCCAAATTTGTTTTCGTCTTTGGGTAATGCAATGCAAGTATATATCTCATTAGACAAATCAAATCGAAGTAGCCGAGATAGTCCATAATTTCGGTCAACGGTATCGTAACAAAACCAATAAATACCTCCCTTGTAATTAGTCATCCTTGACCCTGGTTTTATGTATAACTTTGTACTAGGACTTGGGGATTTGGTCCGTTTTTCCGTTGACCATGAACATTCGTGGCGCAAGTGGTAAATCTGAGTGGTCAAGTAGTAAGGACAACCCATATACAAAACCACAACTTTATAATGATTACTTAGATTGTCGAAACCAAACCCGACATTAATGTTTTTCTTCCTTTTGAATGGACTAGGAATTTCTATAATGTTTGGTATAGAAGGATTCCACAATACAATTTCCTTGAAGTCTTTTAGTTTCACATAAGGACTCGACGTATAAATTCGATAAAAGAGTAACACATCATCAACGTAACCTACAAAATCACTAAATTTATAGTAAACTCTTCTGTGTAATCTAAAATGTTTTAGTGTCCAAAACGAATGATTATGACGAATAACGAGATGTTTGTCAGACGAGTCCTCGAACGACAAGAGGAATTTAGCCTTGCGATTGTTGTTGAAACGAAGATGTAACATATGAAATTCATGGCTTGTAATTATAGAGTTCCATACTTTGCAAACTAACCTTATTAGTAAAAGAGTTGTAAAGTTAAGCCTACGTAGTATATCCATCCATAGCTCCGATGGAAGATGACGATCGTCATTAAAGTTTACCATCTTCTTCTTCTTCTTCATATTCAACACTCAAAATTGTTTATTTTTTAAAAAAGAAAGGAAATTGAAATATTTTGAATTGTAGGTTAATTTCCCATGTAAAATTAGATAGTTATGGAAAATTGAAATTCAAAGAATGAAGTTTAGGTTTTATTTTGGGGATTGATTTGTGATAATGTTAGAGGAATTAGGGTTAGGTTACGAGCTACGAGCCTACGACGGTCATCGTCTAGGGTTTAGAGTACTGTGGTTTATTATATATATCATCTATGTATTCGAATGAGAATCACAATTATCAATAATACAATTCTCCCTCCTAAATTTCTACAATTAATGCAGAAGTAGAACGACTGCTTGGACAAAAAAAAAAAGATTAATAAATGAATGAGACGGAGGAAATATATTTTAACGGAATTACTCTTTCACGAGGATAAAGGGAGGACATTTTTTGATAATGTTCGAAACACTACTACACTACCCTCTTCCAACTAAAACCCTTGATTTTTATCTTTTATCTTCCTCCTAAAACCTAATTGAATTTCACTTAAATTCTTCAATTATGAATTTTATTTCACACATCGAATAAGTAATTACATTAATTTTTCAAAAAAGGGAGAATGTTGCGTAGAGTAATAACAACAACACTTGTAGCTGTTGACAATCCTCAAGCTAGCCGTTGGAAAAATACAATTCACACTCAAAGCTAGCTGTTGCAAAGGATACATTCACATTTGTAATTGCTGTAAATAAGGCAACGGATTATTGCCTTTCCTTTCTTAGCTTATTACTTTATTTTCTTCCATTCTTTTATACATGTATAAATAGCATAGGTTGTAAACAGCTAAAACAAACATTCATTCAATATCATATAATCATCAGATGCAATATTCCTCAAAGCTTAATATGGTATCAGTGTCTTGTTAAACGATCCTTACTCAATTATTTTTTCAAAAACAGAGTATTTTCTCTGCCAAAAAAAACAGCACAGCAGCCATGACGAATGGCGCTATCCAAACAACTGAGCAATCTAACCCTCAAAACCTTATTCATGTCGAAAATCCCGGTGCCAAAATCACCCTGACTGCTTTTAACGGGAATAATTACGACGAATGGTCTCACGATTTTCAACTCGCCATTCTCGCTAAAGGCAAATCAGGCTATATCGATGGTACTATCAAGAAACCAAAAACGACTGACACTACTTTCGAAACATGGCGTTCAACAAACGCCTTAGTTACTGCTTGGATTTACAATTCGATCGAATATACTCTCCGCAAGCAGATTTCTCGACGACCAGAGGCGAAACTACTTTGGGATGATATCAAAAATCGTTTTTGCCAAACTAATGATGCTCGCATCTATAAACTTCAAGCCGATCTCATGGCTTGTCGTCAAAGTCCCACGGAGTCACTAATGAACTACTATGGCCGTCTGATACAAATATGGGACGAGATTCTGGAATCTGATCCTTTACCGGAATGCTCTTGCAATCCCTGTGTTTGTAACTTGGTAAGTCTTCTTGACTCTCGTAGAGAAAAGAAGAAAGTTCGTGATTTTTTAATGGGTCTCGATGACCGTTACGAAAATACCCGATCCCAAATACTCGCTATTCGACCTCTACCCTCTTTAGATCTCGTATATAATCGTCTTTTACAAGACGAAGGTATGCGTCATATATCTAACGCTCGTAATGACACACGGCCTGACTCTATGGTGTTTGCTGCCCGCGTTCAGACCGGGTCTAGACAGAACGGGGGGAAGGAACATACCTCTGCTCGGACCAATAACGGTCCTTCTCGTGACCCGACTAAAACCTATTGCATAGCTTGCAAGAAACCTGGCCATTATTTCCAGAGTTGTTTCCGTGTCACTGGCGCTTTTCCTGACTGGTGGGGAGAACGTCCACGTGATCGAATTTTTGTTAACCCGAATGACACCGATTTGAGCAATGCCGTTTTCGTACCCGATGTACAAGGACGGGCTAATTGGGAACGTTTAAAGAATAAGGGGACTGCTCCTGGTGCAAAAAGTGGGAACCATTCCAATTTTGCAGGTACAAATGCTAATAGTTCCACGGGATTTGCAAGCACACAAGGTAGCAGCTCCTTGACAAATGGTACTCAGACTCTCGGTTTTGCGGGTACTACGGTTGTCCATGGTCAGCCTTCTGTCTCTTCCTTTGATAATATTGATCTAAATAAACTAAGTCCACAACAATTGGAAACAATTGCCTCCATGTGGCAGGCACGTCAAGCTCAAAACGATCTCGTCAATGGTAATTTTTCTTC
Organism: Silene latifolia; assembly: GCF_048544455.1. Taxonomy (NCBI): domain Eukaryota; kingdom Viridiplantae; phylum Streptophyta; class Magnoliopsida; order Caryophyllales; family Caryophyllaceae; genus Silene; species Silene latifolia. The sequence continues at coordinate 2,267,290 of NC_133530.1, read as the reverse complement.
TTTGTCATGGATAATAGATACCGGTGCATCTAACCATATGTCAGGATGTTTATTTCATTTTTCGAATTTAAAAACTATTGCCCCTTTAACAGTAGGATTACCGAATGGGGAAGTCACTATCGTTACTCAAAGTGGCGATATACATTTATCCCCTCGTTTAATTTTGCGTAATGTGCTATATGCTCCTACTTTAACTTGTCATTTAATATCCGTCTCAAGTCTCTTGCTTGACTCCTCACTAATCATTCAATTTTCACATAAACTTTGTTTGATACAGGACCGTTCCTTGAAGACGGTGATTGGTGTGGGTGAGCAACGCGAGGGACTGTATTTCTTACAAGGGGTGCGAACCATTGAGGCCAAAATACATGCTGTCACCACCCTTGATCCTACGGAACTTTGGCATCGACGCTTAGGACATCCGTCGTCAAGTATCTCCCGTTTTTTACCTTTTTTTTAACAATAAAACTACTAGTTCATCCTTTCATAGCAAACATTGCGATATCTGCCTTCGTGCAAAACAAACTCGCGAACCTTTTACTTTAAGTTTAAACATTGCTTCAGATATTTTTGATTTAATTCACTGCGATTTATGGGGGCCATACTCCGAAAATGCCTCTTGCGGTTCTCGTTTTTTTCTAACGATCGTCGATGATTTCTCACGCTCTACATGGATTTATTTGTTGCGTTATAAAAGTGATGTTCGTCAAACTTTATTAAATTTTTTCGCTTTGGTAGAACGACAATTTAATAAAAAGATTAAAATTTTACGTAGTGACAATGGCAATGAATTCAGTTGCCTTCAACAATTTTTTACGGAAAATGGTATTTTTTATCAAACCTCGATGGTTGACACCCCTCAACAAAACGGTCGGGTAGAAAGAAAACACCGTCACATTTTAAACGTGGCTCGAGCACTCCTTTTTCAAGCTAGTCTACCCATTACCTTTTGGGGTGAGTGCGTTTTGGGTGCCGTTTATCTAATTAATCGTACACCCTCTACGATTCACAAAGGCAAAACACCTTATGAAATTCTTTTTCAAAAACCTCCACCCACAACCCACCTTCGTATTTTCGGGTGTCTATGTTACGCCAAAAACATAAACCGATCTCGAGACAAATTTGCATCTCGAAGTCGGAAATGCGTTTTCTTAGGATATCCTTTTGGCAAAAAGGGGTGGAAGGTCTTCGATTTAGAAACCGAAACATATTTCAACTCTCGCGACGTGGTCTTTGTCGAGCATGAATTTCCGTATCAATCCCTTCCACAACATGAGACCTCCCTCGACACTTCCTCCTTTTTAACCGATACCCTTATTCCCGTCACTCAGTCTCACATACCCAACCCTACGTCCGAACCAACACAACTCCAATCTCCCTCCTCTTCCATCGAACCACCACCAATACCTACCTCTCAAAACGCCTCAACCACCAACGACACCAACAATGACAACAACATCCCCTCACTTACCAACACAGCCTCTCACGACACAACTTCCTCCAACCCGACTCCTACCTCTACCGAAAACATGGGGAAAGGACACCGTGCCAAAATCCCAAATTCTCGCCTTACTGGTTACGTTCGACCCCCGATCGGTCCTTCGACACACGTTCTCACGACATCATCCCCGTCTAAAGGTACAAGGTATCCTATTTCTAATTTTGTCAATTATAATAAGTTTTCTCCTAACCACCGAGCTTTTCTATCAGCCGTGACTAAACATCACGAGCCTAGTTCCTTTAAAGAAGCCTCGCAGGTACCACAATGGCGTGACGCAATGGAAAAGGAGATCGCGGCCCTCGAACGAAACAACACCTGGTCCCTGGAACCACTTCCGCCGAACAAGAAAGCAATCGCATCAAAATGGGTCTACAAAATTAAATATCACGCAGACGGGACAATTGAACGACATAAAGCACGTCTCGTCGTTATGGGTAATCGACAGGTTGAAGGCGTGGATTACACCGAAACATTTGCTCCCACCGTCAAACTCGTCACAGTTCGAACACTTCTTGCAATTGCCGCCATTAAAAATTGGGAACTCCACCAGATGGACGTTCACAATGCTTTCCTTCACGGGGATCTTCAAGAAGAGGTATATATGAAGCTACCACCGGGCTATGACACAAACAACGATGGGAAAGTCTGTCGTCTTCGTAAATCGCTCTATGGTCTCCGACAAGCACCTCGGTGTTGGTACGCAAAGCTTGCGTCTGCCCTCAAAACGTACGGGTTCAAACAAAATGCCTACGACCACTCCCTGTTTTCGTTTCAAAAAGACAACATCGAGGTACACATTCTTATCTACGTAGATGATCTCGTCATTTGCGGAAATAATTCTACTTTCATTACGGAATTCAAAAAAATATTTAAGCACATGCTTCCATATGAAAGACCTCGGTAATTTGAAATATTTTTTGGGCCTTGAAATCGCTCGCAATAAAACCGGATTATTTATATCTCAACGGAAATACGCTCTCGATATACTTACTGAATCCGGCTTACTTGCCTCTAAACCCGCCTCCGTACCCATGGAACCCAACCACCATCTTGCTACTTCCGAATCAGCCCCACTTAATGACCCGCAACCATACAGACGGCTGATTGGGCGACTTGTGTACCTCACTATCACTCGACCCGAACTCCTCTATTCGGTACACATTTTGGCACAATTCATGAATAACCCACGGCTCGACCACTGGCAAGCTGCTCTTAATGTTGTGCGGTATATAAAGGGGAACCCGGGACAGGGCCTTTTGTTTCGATCCGACAGTCAGCTCTCGCTTAATGCTTACTGTGATGCCAGCTATGCCTCGTGCCCAACAACCCGTCGCTCTATATCGGCATACATTGTTTTTCTTGGCAGCTCCCCTATATCTTGGAAAACGAAGAAACAACAAACAGTATCTTTATCCTCCGCCGAATCTGAATACCGAGCTATGGCATACACGGTGTGTGAACTAAAGTGGCTCAAAGGCTTACTATCATCTCTCGGCATACTTCACACATCACCCATCGACCTCTACTCCGACAGTCAATCTGCACTATATATTACCCGCAATCCCGTTTTCCACGAGCGCACGAAACACATAGAGGTGGATTGTCACTTTATTCGAGATGAGATATTAAAAGGAGTTATCAAACCCGGGTACGTCCATACAAAACAACAACTAGCGGACATATTTACCAAAGCCCTTGGAAGGACGACATTTGCAGATCTTTTGTCCAAGTTGGGCGTCTCAAGCCTCCACGCTCCAACTTGAGGGGGGGTAATAACAACAACACTTGTAGCTGTTGACAATCCTCAAGCTAGCCGTTGGAAAAATACAATTCACACTCAAAGCTAGCTGTTGCAAAGGATACATTCACATTTGTAATTGCTGTAAATAAGGCAACGGATTATTGCCTTTCCTTTCTTAGCTTATTACTTTATTTTCTTCCATTCTTTTATACATGTATAAATAGCATAGGTTGTAAACAGCTAAAACAAACATTCATTCAATATCATATAATCATCAGATGCAATATTCCTCAAAGCTTAATATAGAGCCATGATGATGTTTCGTTTCCTTTTTGTTACAGTTTTAGGGTAAGTAATTACGGAGTACTCCGTACTTTATATTAGGCCTAGAAAATGGGCTAATTGGGTCAAGTATTGGTTATTTTGGAAATACCGACGTATGTAAATATTTGGCAATTGAACTTTTAGTTTAGGTTATCAAATCAATCAAAGTTGTTTTAATTCCGTTTCCTTATTTATAAGAGTTTCTTGTTTGAAAAGCTATACATATCTTAGGTGATTAGACGGAGTATATGATATATGATAATATCATATGATCAAAGGATACAATATACAAAATACTCCGATTTAGCAACATTTTAAAAGATATTGTAAATCGATTGCGGTAGGAGTTCAAGAGTTTAATTTGGAGTTTCGCCAAGTTGTACGCAACTTAGTTTGAGTTTAAAATTGTACGGAGTAAATATCTTGGAGGGGACATGAGATGTTGATACTCATCGTTGGAGGGTGGACGGAATGTTCATGTTCAACGTTGCGGAGAGTTCAAACGTTGAACATCAACGTTGGTCATAGGCAAGGACGTTGAACAAATCGAATTAACTAACAAATAATCTTTGTCCAAACTACCCTCTACAATCATCGTAATTTAATTGCAGATTTGAACGTAAAACATGGGATTGTGCAACGTCCAATAAGATATTGATAGGCAATCCAAACAAATTTACAATTCGATAGATTATAGATTATTTGTTAGTTAACTTACCGATTCAATCATCAAAATGTTGTATTTTTTTTTAATTTGTTAATGTTGTGGAAAAATTTGGAGAGAAAAGAGAAAAAGGAAAGAGTAAAAGGGTAGTGTTCGTCTTTTTTCTAAAAAACGTCGACGACGCTTTTTAATCCCAAATATATTTCCTCCGTCTCATTTATTTGTTAATCAATCCCCAAAAGGCCAAAATAAAACCTTCCATATTTCTTCCGTCAATATTCCTCTTTCCCAAAACAAAACATAAACTTCATTCTTTGAATTTCGATTTTCCATAAACTATCTAATTTTACATGGGAAATTAAACTACAATTCAAAATATTTCAATTTCCAATAATAACTAACGATTATAAAAACTACACGAAATTAAACTACCATTTTACACTTTGTCTCCTACTAAGAATAGTTCTTTCTTTTTTGAAAAATAAACAATTTTGAGTGTTGAATTATGAAGAAGAAGAAGATGGTAATAAACTTTAATGACGACCGTCATCTTCCGTCGGAGCTATGGATGGATATACTACGTAGGCTTAACTTTACAACTCTTTTACTAATAAGGTTAGTTTGCAAAGTATGGAACTCTATTATTACAAGCCATGAATTTCATATGTTACATCTTCGTTGTTTCAACAACAATCGCGAGGCTAAATTCCTCTTGTCGTTCGAGGGCTTGTCTGACAAACATCTCGTTATTCGTCATAATCATTCGTTTTGGAAAATACAACATATTAGATTACAAAGAAGAGTTCACTATAAATTTAGTGATTTTGTAGGTTACGTTGATGGTGTGTTACTCTTTTATCGGATGTATACGTCGAGTCCTTATGTGAAACTGAAGGACTTCAAGGAAATTGTATTGTGGAATCCTTCTATACCAAACATTATAGAAATTCCAATTCCAAGTCCATTCAAAAGGAAGAAAAACATTAATGTCGGGTTTGGTTTCGACAACGTAAGTAATTATTATAAAGTTGTGGTTTTGTATATGGGTTGTCCTTACTCTATCACCTCTCAGATTTACCACTTGCGCCACGAATGTTCATGGTCAACGGAAAAACGGACCAAGTGCCCAAGTCCTAGTACAAAGTTATACATAAAACCGGGGTCAAGGATGACTAATTACAAGGGAGGTATTTATTGGTTTTGTTACGATACCGTTGACCGAAATTATGGACTATCTCGGCTACTTCGATTTGATTTGTCTAATGAGATATATACTTGCATAGCATTACCCAAAGACGAAAACAAATTTGGGGAAAATGTAAAGGATTTTCGACGTTTGTCAGTGACGAATGGATTACTCACTCTTATAGAATGTTGTTTCTCGAAACATGTTAGCGTATGGGTGCTGGAAACAGGCGGTATAATGGAATCATGGAAGAAGCTTTATAGCGTAGATATTCCAATTTACGACTGCTTGATGATGAAAAACAATGCAGATCTATTGTTTTGTGGGGCTAAACGTCGGGCAGTGTCGTGTAACCTTAAAACCGTTAAGAAAAAATACGTCGGCGAATTGGACGGAGACGTATGTTTTATGTACCCTTATGAAGAGAGCTTGGTTTTACTTGAACACTTCGTTAACAAAGGGAGATCAATTTCTGATCACTCCATGACTTGTTTTGGGCAGTACATCAACACATATAATAAGCTGTTTGTTGTCAAGGTGGAGTCGGCAGAAGAGTATGGTTAAGTAAAGTAAAATGACTCGTGCATTTGTTATCCTGGAATAAATGTTAGCATATTCATATTTTATTAAGTGGTTTTTAGGTTTTTATTATAATAACGTTGAGTTAATAATATGGGAATTTCTTTGAAATACAAAAACATTGTATGTGCCCATGCTTACTCATCATGCGTTGGTTTAATGTTTGTGTTCTTTTTATTTTTGGATTATGGCATTTTGATTAAGGTGATGTAAATAACAACTAGGACAAAATATTATCTTAGTACCTCAATGACTACGGTAATTGGCCGTAAATGTTTTGGTAAGGCGAGTTTGGATGATGTTAGTATTCATGAATAAGCGGAGTGATGAGATATTGGTTATCTACAGAGTATTAAAAGATTCTTCATCTTTTCTATTCATTTGTTAACCTCTTGTGAGAGTATTTTAATATAAGTAAATATATAATTATTACGAAGAGAATATTTAATTTCCATATTCTAGTTGGATACAATATTGTTTTATGCATCAAATATATTTTCTTAATCTTCAAGACTTCAACTCTTCAAGTTACTAGTGTGACCCAAATTGTATAAATACATTGCATTAGTAATTTAGTAACCGTCGTAACAATAATTATATATTAGTATGGTCTTCTGAGCCATTGAGATAATGTTATTTAGGTTAGTCCCGCTTCTTTTATTTTTTTTTTTTTGTCATGAAACTAATAACAGTGATTTAGAGTTTTGTGTGTATACAAAGTATGGGTCAACTCATCATCCAATAATAGCATCAGTAAAAGATTTAGCAAGTTACCTTTTTAAATCAATTTTATTTTATTAAAATTTAAAAATTATAGTTTTGAGTTTAGTGAAAATATAATATAGTTTGAAGAAACAAATTAATTTTAATGAAAATATAACAGATAAATTAAATGGTAATTATTAGTTTCCTTATTTAGTGAATGAACATTATCATCATTAATTTCCTTTTTTTGAGAATATGCGTTTTGGCGGAAAAATAATAGTGATCACCTTTTAGTAGATAGGGAATTGATTGACAAGGAATATGGGCATCCCCACTAAACTAAAAGAATAAGAAAGCTCTAATATTTTCCCGTCTAAATGAATATTCCATATTTGGACTTCATTATATTCTATTTACAATTGGGCCAAACTAATTAATTCCATATAATTCTATTTCATTTACACATTTATATACCTACAATTGGGCCAATACTAATTAATTACATACAACAACTAACCTACTATAAGATAAGAGCATTCATATATTTTTTTTACTTCTAAGACGAAAAAAATTGCCAATAATATATATTTTTCTCACACTTTAATTTAATATCTATTTCTACTCATACAACACGGGCATTTAAATTTTGGTTAATTTTTTAATTTTTTTGATTTAGTATATACATAAGTATATTTATTACAACACATATACACACAAAATAGTTTCAGCAATTTTATATAGAGTAACAGTGTTGAACCTTCTTTTTTTCTATCTCTTAATACAAAACTTTACTAATATTAAGTTTTATTTTATATACTAAAATTTCAAATGGAGTTAAAATAAGTTAAATATAATTAAATAATTGTTAAATTCTCTAATGTTTCTCACAAATGCCGTGCTTTAGCACGGGATCTTAACGTATCATTAATGTAATCTTTTCATCATATATTGTCGAAGAAATATCAAATTGAAAAAGAGTATGGATATGTATTGTTAAAATGTTAACAATGTAATCTTTTCATGTAATTTCAAAACAATCTTGAATTGATAAATTAATGTAACCCGATTACGAAATATCGTCGATATTTTAAAACAAATCGTTGACGCTTTTTATAAAAAAGAGCAAACTTACCCTTTCTCCCTCTCTCTTATTCCTTCTTACTCCCTTAGGGCGCGTTTGGTTCACTAGTGGGTATGGGTTTATAATCAGAAATCATACCTGGGTGGGATCGGGTTGGAACTTGATACCTCATATCTTGTGTTTGTTTCAATTTAGGTGGTATGGGTTAGAAAAAAATCTTCAAAATACAATATTTTTAATAATAATTTTTAATACTATTAAATCATGTAGATAAAATTTAATCAAATAAATATATAAAAGGATTTGTGTACAATATGACATAATTATTTTTATCACTTTTTGTTATTTTTAATTTGATACCATGGATATCAATCTCAATTCCCCCCCCCCCCCACCCGCTCTCTCTCTCTCTCCCTCTCCCTGGGTATGAGAAACCAATACCTCATAGGTTTTAGGTATGGGTATAAAACCTTCATTTTCGTCAAACAAACAAATCGTATGGGTTTAGTTCATTCCAACCTCATACATCATACTCCCTCCATACCAGACCAATGATAACATTGACCGTTTTGCCACTATTCATGGTCGTAGGGAATTTTCGATATTATTCTTAATCTATAAGACAAAATATAGTCATGTGAGATCTTGTTTGATTAATCGTCATGAATTCTATAAGAATATCAAATTTTTATAATTTTTAATAATGCGTCACAAAAGATATTTATGTTGCAAAACGTGTCTCTACAAGTGTGAAAAAGTCAATATTACCATTGGTGTGGTATGGAAGGAGTATCTATATTGGGTGAACCAAACACCCCCTTACTTTCTTATTACAATCATAGAAACATTACAATCAAACTAAGATAATATGGGAGAATTGCAGGTTTTTTTTATTAGCATAAAGGGATAAAATCCCATAAACCTACCGCGAGTAGGATCCTAAAAAGTTCGCAAGAAACAGAAAAACGATAAAAATAATGTCCTTTCCGACGCGAAAAACTTGCGTACTAAGAGAGTCCTCCTTTGCATAGTCCTTTTCTTCTTCCATGATCTTAATGTTTTCCAATTGTTTAACCATTCCGCCAAAATGTAGGGTAAAGTGCCCTTCCATGATTAGCACCACAACCCAACTCTCATAAGTAATTTATCCATTGTAAATGGCCAATAAGATATCGTGTTCTCGAAAATATCTTCCAAACAATTACGATAAAAGTTACGGGTTATTCCCTCCCAAGTCATCGTATTCCACTTTATATCATATCCCTTGTGTTTAGCCCTTTTCCATAGTGTTACCCATAAAAGTATTTCATAACTTGGTGGTGCAAACCCTTTCCAAATCCGTCTAAATAAACCAAGGCTAAAGATGCATCCCACATAAGATTCAGTCACGATAATTTAATATTAGTAAAACTTACCTCTGTTGCCAGCCCCTTCCTCTACCATTCCAGGCCACACACCGGAGAATTGCAGTTAAAATACTAGTAACTGTTAAGTAGAACAAGATAAAGTAAGTCCTAACCTTTAATAGATTTGTTCTTAAGAAATGGGGATTAGGGCAAATGTGTAATATAGAAGTGCAGATAATGAAAGGAAGTTTAATCAAGGAAGAGGCTTTGAAAATCGAATCAAATTGAAAATAAAAAAAGGCAGTGAAAACTGGGTTGACAAAAGTACAAAACATAAGACGAAGTATGTAGAGCTGGCCATCAGCACGGGCTGAACCGGCCCGGACCCGACCCGCCCCAGCCCGTTATTTTATGCAGCCTGGCCTGAACCGGCCCGGCCTTAGCCCGCCATTAACCCTGGCCTGGCCCGGATCCTGAAATTCCAGCCCGGCCCGGCCTTGGCCCGCCATTTTAGCAAAAATAAAAAAATAAAAAAATAAAATGGTGGCCCGCCATCCCGGTCCGACCTTAGCCCGCCTCTGGTCCTGGCCCGGGTCAAGCACATCCCAGCCCGACCCGGCCAGCCAAGCCCGTCCCTTCCCGTGGCCTGGCCCGGGTTTGACCAGGAGAGCCTGGCCCGCCCCCTGGCCAGCCCGAGTACAGGTCTAGAAGTACGTAAATGGCAAGTTGAAAGAGTGAATAAATTAACAACATTTGCAAAGACGGAAAAAACCATTAAATTGTTGGGCTATGATTGGCACTGGCTATTCTTGTAATTCTTGCTCTACACACACAACCAATCTTCTCTTTATGGACGTTGAGTATCAACGTTTAACGTCTGACTATGGCTGGAAGTTGAAACTCAATGTCCAATCCATGGTTGGACATTGATATTCAATGTCCTCCTACGGATTGGACGTTGAGACTCAACGTCTGGGCCATGTATGGACGTTTAATTTTAAAGTCTGTCGTATTTATCACGAATTTCCATGATAAAAACAGATTATATGAAACGTCAAATAATTAGATTTACGCAATTTCATGCAAATGCGAACGTAAAAAGTGTGTAAAAAATATCATGCAATTTCTAATGAAAAAATAAGAGAGATTTCGATCTTGAAAATGTTGTATTTTGTTTTAAAAACTTGTTAGTTTAAGTTGTTTTTGGGAGATTTTGAGAGGGAGGGTGACACTACAAATATGACAAGGGCAATTTGGTCAAATGTAAAAAAAGCGTCGACGATTCGTTATAAAACGTCGACGACATATTGCAACCCCCTATATATTTTAAGGGAATTACTCTTTCACATAAAACTATTTATCGGGACAGAGGGAGAACATTTTTTTATAATGTTTCCGAACAATACCCTCTCCCAACTAAAATCCTTTATTTTTATCTTTTATCTTCCTCCTAAAACCTAATTGAATTTCACTTAAATTCTTCAATTATCAATCTTATTTCACATATCGAATAAGTAATTACAAGGGTATGTATAACACAAATATTTTGATAATTTTTAAGCATTTTACTTTTATGTATCCTTAATATTATTCGCGACCCTCCCTTAAACATCGTCACTGAAGTGTAGTGGAGATCGAATCAGCGGATCAAATTAGAGATTGTACTCGAAACATTTAAATCTAATAAAATTATTTTGTTACAATTTTTGTGTTGGTCATTTATTTTACATATTGCAAATTTGTGTATACAACGAGTATAAATGTATGACTAAATAAAGTGTAAATATAATGACTTGTCAAATTGTGTATTTCTTCATCTGAAGAAAAATAATTTAATCGGACTAACATGCAAAATGATTTAATGTGGAAATTCTTGTGAAATACATAAAAATAGAGTTGTTTGATTGAATATCACATTTTTGTAAAAAGGAAAAAAAGAAAATTATTTCCCATGTAATTCGACTAGCTCTAGCTAATTCTCGTGTTTTAAAGCTAGCAAATAATTAACACATTAGGATTTTTCTAACGTGTGCCCTTAGGGCACACATTAATAATCTTAATGTAGTAAGATTTGTAAGAGATTCTCATCAAATATTCAAATATAAACTCATTTTTACCATAATTAGTGAGAATTTCTTACAAATCTTACCACATTTACATTACTAATGTGTGTCCTAAGGACACACGTTAGAAAAACCCTTAACATTAATGCAATAAATAAGTTATAGAAAATGATAGTAACGATCGAACCCTAAAGAAGGAAAGTCTCGCTATTAAGTCTAAATATACTAATTAAAACAAAACAAAACAAAAACGCGAAAGTGATGATTAAACCATTTAAGTAAGAAAAGTCTTGCTATTAACTCGAGACTTCAAATCCCCGCAAGGAAAGTCACCAATGCCATTACTCAAGCTATAATAGAAACAAGTACGGAGTACATGAAAAGCATTGAAAACGAAGCAAAACACATGCGTGTACGTGCGTTTGACTCACTAAGCAGCAAGCAATGAAGTATTGTGCGTGACCAGGACCCGTAAGAATCGCGTTTATCAGTTTGCACGTGAGTTATTTTTCTGCTATCATAAAAACTTCTGAAATACTTATCGTATAAGAGTCGGCCTCTCTCAGAGAGAACTTGCCGTCTGAAATAATAAGACGGGATTATGTAATCATTTTACTGTTAAATGTGAGCACTTATAGAAAATAAGTTATCATAAACTGTAAAATTGGTTGGATCATTGTGGTTACATTTAACTATAAAATGTTTACAAAATTCGGTCTTATTATTTCAGATAAAATGGACATTGAAATAAGAATTTATGATCGTATAAATATGTAATTTTATTGGGAGTTGGCTGCTTAGTGACTGGCCGTCAGGGACGACCAGTGAAACTGAAGGCCATGTTCCAAATATAATTAAGAGGCCCTTTATTATAATTGCTAAAGATTTTTTCAAGATCAGTACGATAAATCGGTATAATATGCGAATCCTTGATATTTATATACGATATAGTTTTAAAAATTTCCAATATTATTAATTTAATGATATGTGCGTATATGTTGACTTAGAATCTATAGAGCATTGACATTACATCTTCACTTAAAACCACCTACTCCCTCCTATTCTATATTTTCTTCCTCTTTCCTTTTTACACAAAAAATAAGAAAATGAATTTGGACCACACAAAACACACTCCCCCACATACCATTGAATTTGGGTCACACAAATCATTCCAAAAAAAGAAATAGGGAAGAAAACTCGAATAACCGAATAAAGAAATAGGGAAGAAAATATAGAATAGGAGGGAGTATTTTTTATGTGAGAAACTTTATAAAAAATATTGTTAAATGGAAAAATGGAGGGAGTATTGTAAATGTATAATAAATAGTACTTATGAACTAACTAAGGTTGTTAGAAACTTAGTTATATTAAAGTTGTTATAAGGTTGTTAGAGATATTTGTAAGTCGGTTAGAGGTTGTTAGACTAAACCTACATAATCTTCCTATATATAAAGGAAGCCTCTCATTGTAACAAGACACTTTTGAGAAATACAATTTTAATTCTCTCTTCTCTACTGTACTCTCTCTCTCATATTCATTCTCTCAAGTTTCTTAGTATATCTTCATCATTACATCTATCAAGATGATGAAGGTTCATATGGTATCAGTTACTTAGATTACGATCTTGATCAAACAATTCTGCTTCCGCACAAATTCAATCCTTTTTTGTTTCTTTTCTTTACAAAACTTGTTCCTTTTTCTTTCTAAATCACATCATGCCTGAATCTATTCCTACCTCTGATCAAACCTCTGATCAGTACTCGCCATTTGATGATCCACTTTTTCTTACTCAGAATGATCAACCCAATTTGAAGCTCACTGATGTACTGTTTGATGGAACAAACTTCTTGCAGTGGCAACGAGATGTTGTCCAAGCTTTGTTGTCCAAAAACAAGTCTGGCTTCATTACTGGTGAATGTTCAATGCCTGAGAAGAATGACAAGACTTACAATCAATGGATCAGGTGTGATCTTTTGGTTCTGCGATGGATTCTTCATTCCATTGTTCCAAGTCTTCGTGAAAATCTTCGATGATGCGGCTTGACTAAGAATTTATGGTCGAGATATAGTTGAACGTTATGGTCAACTAAATGTTCTTGAGTTGTATGAGTCAAGAAGGATCTTATTAATGCTAAGCAAGAAAACCTTCCATTGATTGAGTATTACGATCGTATGAAGAATCTTTGGGAAAGCATTGATCAAATGGATCCTGTTCCAATGTGTGTCTGTGGTGTTATGTCCAAATGCACCTCGAAACACCAAGAGGATCTTGGATAGGGAGACACATGCTAAGCTCATTCAATTTGCTAATGGGGTTAAATTCCAGCTATGAGCAAGTTCAAACTACAGTTCTTTCCATGGATCCTTTGCCTTCAATCAACAGGACATTGGGTTTGTTACAAAAGATTGAGAAGCAAAAGGTCATTAATGATTCTGTTAATGAATTCTCTGTGGAATCTGCTTCTTTTGTCTCTAAAAAGAGGATCAAAGAATCGAGTCTTCAAGGACAACCTTCCAAAAGGGTTAAAGATGATCTTTGCGACTCCTGGTTCGATTCTGTTTGTGAGCATTGTACCAAGCCTGGTCATGTTATTGCTGATTGTCATCGTCTCAAGACTTGCACTTTTTGCAATATTAAAGGTCATATAATTGAGAGATGCTACAAATATAGAGCTTTCAAGAAAGGGAAAGGCAAGCTTGCTGAGTCTTGTGCACCTACTGCCAACAATGTCTTGGTTTCTCATCATGATCAAGATGAAGAGTATGTTGATCTTTCTCCTGTTGATAGCATTGTTCCTTATACTCAAGCGGTTCATTATCCAGGGATGCCAGCTAATGTTCCTTCTGATATGGTTCAAGGCATAATCAATTTTGTTATGCAGCAAGTTTCTAAGGCATATTCCGGTGAGAATACCTCTCTGCATTCTGCTGTCAATTTTGCAGGTATGGTTTCTGATCATATTTCCATTCCTGTACAATCTAAAGCTCGTATTACTCATTCTTCATCTTGGATAGTAGACACTGGTGCTTCTGAACATATTACATTTCAGTATCCTTTGTTACACAATGTTAAGACCTTAGTCAAACCTATATATGTGGCCTTACCTGATGGAACACTGAAACAAGTGTTTAAAACAGGTCAAGTATATTTCACTGGAAGTATTATGCTTCAGAATGTGCTTTATATCCCTGATTTTAGGCAAAACTTGTTATCTGTTGGTAAATTAGTCTCATCTACTGGTTTACTTGTTTGTTTCTTATCCTCTAAATGCTTATTTCAGGTCCCTTCAAATAAATCCATTGTTGCTGTTGCTCAGAGAACAGGCGATTTGTATAAGATTAATATCAACTCTAAAGTTGTAATTCCTGTATCTCATAGTTCTGTACCTCATAGCAATGTATCTACAGTTTTTCTTTCATCTGAGAATACTTCAGCTGATAATAAATGTAATCTTTCCTTGATTCATGCTAGATTTGGTCATTCTTCATTAGAGAAGCTACAACATGTACCTTGTATTAAACTCAATGGAATAAAGAATATCTTTTGTGAAACTTGTATTTTGGCCAAGCATTATGTTCTTCCTTTTAATAGAAGTACTTCACATGCAAAGAAATGCTTTGATTTGATACATATTGATGTTTGGGGTCCATATAGGATTCAATCTAGTACAGGGGCAAGATCATTTCTTACTGTCCTAGATGATTACTCTAGGAACACTTGGGTTTTTCTATTACAAAATAAGACACAGGTTCCTGGTTTGATTAAGAGCTTTGTAGCATATGTTGAGAATCAGTTTGCTGCTCAAATTAAGATTGTTAGGTCTGACAATGGTACAGAAATTTTTCAGAAACAATGTGAGGATTTCTTTAAGACAAAAGGCATTAAACACCAGAGAAGTATAGCTGGTAGGCCTCAACAAAATGGCCGTGTAGAAAGAAAACACAGGCATCTTCTAGAAACAGCTCGAGCTCTTAAGTTTCAGTCCAATGTTCCACTGAAATTTTGGTCTGAATGCTTATTAACTGCTACTTACATGATAAATAAAATGCCAACTAAGTTGCTTAATTGGAAATCACCATATGAGGTACTTTTTGGTGAAGCACCTCAGTATGATGAGTTAAAAGTTTTTGGTTCCCTTTGCTTTGCTACTAAAGCTTCTTCTGATAAATTTCAACCTAGAGCATGTAAGTGTGTTTTTCTGGGCTATCCCTTTGATCAGAAGGGTTATAAGGTCTATGATTTAGAAAAACATGTCTTATTTACAAGCAGGGATGTAATATTTAAAGAGGATTATTTTCCTTATAAAAATAATATTGATTTACTACCAAATGATCAGTTTACACTGGTAGACCTGCATTCAGATGGCTTAAATGATCCTATTACAACAAGGAACAACACAGCCACTGATTTGTCAATGGTCCAAACCAAAATAATGATCAATCAGTTACTTTCAGTGACACAATTGCTTCTGTTGGAGTTTCTGATCCTCCACAAAATTTAGAAGATACTATTCCTGAAAACTTGCAAGATTCACAAGTGGTTACACCTGATGCTATTCCATCTACATCAGGTAATCAACATCAAGTCAGCGCAATGATTCTGCTGCCAGGAGACCTGTTAGGACAAAGTTTGCTTCATCTAGAATGAAGGGTTTTCACTGTCCATTACCTCCCTCCTTACAGCATCCTAATGCTTTACATGTTCAGGTTTTAGATAACATAAGTGGATTTGATAAAGAATATGTCAGGTCTTTGTGTAATGTCTTGACTGAGACTGAACCAACTTCTTTTAAAGAAGCATCTACTGATCCTAGGTGGGTTATAGCCATGGAACAGGAGTTAAAAGCTCTTGAGGATAATCAAACTTGGGAACTCACTGCTTTGCCACCTAATAAGCAAGCTATAGGTAGTAAGTGGGTTTACAAGATAAAATATAACTCAGATGGTACTGTTGAGAGGTTCAAGGCTAGGTTAGTAGCTAAAGGTTATAACCAGGTAGAAGGGAAGGATTATAAACACACCTTCTCCCCAGTTGTCAAATTTGCTACTGTTAGAACATTGTTAGCTGTAGCCTCAATTCAGAATTGGCCTTTGCACCAATTAGATATAAATAATGCTTTTTTACATGGTTTTATTGAAGAGGAGGTTTATATGAAACCCCCACAAGGTTATAAAACCAAGAAAGGCATGGTTTGCAGGCTTGTTAGGTCATTATATGGTCTTAAACAGGCTTCAAGGCAATGGAACCAGGAACTTTGTAAGTTTTTGGTCAGTTTAGGATTTACTCAGTCAAAGTATGATTATTCTCTATTTACCAAGCATGATGCCATAACTGGAAGTTTTGTTATTGCATTGATTTATGTTGATGATGTATTGCTTTCTGGTAATAGTTCTGAAGGGATACAAGCATTAAAGGATAGTTTACATTCTAAATTTACCATTAAGGATCTTGGTCAAGCAAGATATTTTCTGGGATTAGAGATTGCACGAAATGAGAAGGGCATTGTCCTGAATCAAAGGAAGTACATCCTTGACATTTTAAAAGAGACAAACATGGAGAACTGTAATACTGCAAGTTTTCCAATGCAGAAAGGACTTAAACTGTCCACTGATGCAGGAAATATACTTCCTGAACCTGAAATTTATAGAAGTTTAGTTGGTAAACTGCTATATCTTAACATGACAAGGCCTGATCTCTCCTACAGTGTACAGCACCTGAGTCAGTTTCTGAGTCAGCCTAGGGACACTCATCTCAATGCTGCATATCATGTTCTAAGGTACCTGAAGCAGACTGTTAATGTTGGTCTGTTCTACTCTGCACAATCCTCTTTTACTGTTAGAGCTTACACTGATGCTGATTGGGCGACTTGTGCATTCTCTAGTCGTTCTCTCAGTGGTAACTGTATATTTTTGGGGAGTTCACTCATTAGTTGGAAGACTAAGAAACAGAAAACAGTAAGTAAGAGTTCAGCAGGTTTAATACGGAGCATGTCCTACACAACTGCTGAACTTGTCTGGTTGGTGAACATTTTGCAAGAGTTACGAGTGTCAGTCAAGCTTCCTATTCCCCTCCATTGTGACAGCACTGCTGCAGAACACATTGCACGCAATTCGGTTTTCCATGAGAGGACAAAACATCTTAATGTGGACTGTCACTTTGTTCGAGATAAGCAACTAGAGGGATTTCTACTCACACAGCATGTCAAGAGCTCTCAACAGTTAGCTGATATTATGACTAAGCCCCTGGGTGCTTCAAATAAGCATTATTCTCTCTCGATCAAGCTTGGACTCAACCTAGGACAATATAGTCTAGTTTGAAGGGGGGGTATGAACTAACTAAGGTTGTTAGAAACTTAGTTAGTTATATTAAAGTTGCTACAAGGTTGTTAGAGATATTTGTAAGTCGGTTAGAGGTTGTTAGACTAAACCTACATAATCTTCCTATATATAAAGGAAGCCTCTCATTGTAACAAGACACTTTTGAGAAATACAATTTTAATTCTCTCTTCTCTACTGTACTCTCTCTCTCATATTCATTCTCTCAAGTTTCTTAGTATATCTTCATCATTACATCTATCAAGATGATGAAGGTTCATAGTACTTCATATAATGTTGCAACAAATGCGTTTATTTTAAATCAGATGAGCATTTTCTTAATTAATGAATTTTTTGCTTGGAAAGTTGGAAGCGATCCCAACAAAGATGATTAAACTAAAGTAATGTTTTTTTATAACTAGTAAAATTAATATTCAAGTTAAATTCTTAGAAAACATGAAGTAAATAACCAATAAATCCCATAGGCCTCTACGGCAACGTTCTTTTAGGTTGAAATGAGCTGAATTGAAGTAAAGTGAATGGAGCTGAGTTGGACTGAATGAAGTCGAGCTGAACTGGATAAAGCTGAATAGAACTTAACGAAATAGAGTTGGGTTGAAGTGAAATGAGCTAAAATTAAGCTAAAAGAATAGGGCCGTGACGTTCAAAAGGAAGGCAAGTAGCAAAAAAAAGGTATTTAATAAATAGAAAATGTATCAATCGTTGGTTGGCGCAGTGGTAGCATGGGGCTGCGCTTGGTAGGGAGGTTTGCGGATTGGGAGGGGTTTAAATACTGTAATCCTTGGACACACCCCGAAATCCGGATTAGTCGCCCAATGTGGTTCGGATTACCGGATGGTTTAGACCAAAAAATAAATAAAAAATGTAACGCACAAGAATCGAACCGCAGAAGAAGTAATAGTAATGCACCACTAGTCCACTGCCACTGGACTAAGGAGTAAGAGATGCTGTAACTGTAACAATAATACTACTAATGTACCATGTTATACACGTACTGTAAATAGAATAAGAAAAATCTTATCTGGAGAAACGGATGGTTGTGACGTGACGATAAGCCACTGTCCTAAAGTCAAAAATGCCCCGTACTACACACGGCCTCAGTAGCACTTGACCCCCAGGATTAACACAACCGCTGCAACTTTGGTGTAGGCAAAGAGGCAGATGAGAGCAGCCAAGAACGTTGCCAATAGTAACCTCAGGGAAATATTTTAAGATAGAGTTTGAACAGTATAAGAAAGAGAGAAGAGAGAAATTTTTCTGATACACAAACTGAGAATGAAAGGCTGTTTATATAGGGGAGAAAAATGCATAAGATTTTCCGAAATTTGTTCAGAAACTATAAAACTTAAGAATTAACGACAATCAGTTTGGTAGACCGTAGCAGTCAATTCCGTAGACTGTTCCAATCAGTCTTGGGAATCGATCCTTTGAAAACAGAAAAAAATAATGTTCCAAAAAATTAAAAGGAGCTGATAGCTCGCACCGCAGGTGCTCTACCCAGGGCCCAGGGCCCAGAGCCCGAGCCCGGCGTGGCGAGGCGAGGCGCGCGCGCGCGCGCGTGTGTGGCCCAGCCCGAACTTGTCAACCTCCACAAAAGGTCTAAACACAAGTTCAAACAAGAAGGTAGAGAAGAACATTATAAACCCAACAAACTTGTTTAATTTTTCCAATGTGGGACAAGAGAAAAAAACTTAGCTAGTTTTTTCAAAATAAGGCAAAGGACTTTTTGAGCCATTATTCCAACAATCCCCCACAATGGCGATAAAAAGAAAGAAGAAGAAAAATAAGATTGAGGTAATACAGGCAACGGGGATTTAACGTTTAGATGTTGGTGTCTTGTGGACTTTAACCAACATCCAGTGTCATACAAATTTTCTCAAACCGCCACTTTGGTGGACTAAGCCTTTAACCAGTACATGGAGTTGGTAAGAGAATTTTGCGCACTTGCTAATCCCAAATCAGGGCTAGAACTCGCATAATCCATGAACTCATCACGAACTTTTAAGATTTAAGAACAAATGTTACTTGAGCTTGTCAAGTGCCCCTCACTTAGTTCCTGGTTATTTTGATGAATGTCTCAAAAAAGTTCAAAACCTGAAGAACCTTTTTAGGGTTAGGGCGAGAACCCCCACATTCACATAGGTGAGTTCATCAGGTTTGTCGCAAACCATCCATAAGGACTATGAACTCATTAAGAGCTAATGCTCAACCTTCCACAATGATAATATATCCGTGAGTACAATAAATGTACATATAAAATAATACCACATCACTTTATTAAATAGGAATGGTAGTAGTATTACATCTCGAGTTCCTTGTGACTTAGTTTGACCCGTTGAACTTAGATGAACTAAGACGGGTATCCATCACAATTCACCCCTTTACAGGTTTTAAACCCATTCCTAGTGCCGACTCCAGCACTAATTTTTTACAAAGGCCTTTGGTGAGAGGATCCGCAATATTCCTCTCTGAACGTACGTATTCCAATGAAATCACATTGTCTCTGATCAGGTTTCTCACAATTCCATGTCTTAGACGAATATGCCTTTTCTTTCCATTGTAGGCTTGATTGTTGGCTACTCCTATAGCAGCTTGTGAATCGCAGTGCATGGATACTGACGGAGTCGGTTTCCCCCACAACGGAATATCCGCCAAAAGACTTCTCAGCCATTCAGCTTCCTCTCCTGCCAAAGCTAAAGCAATAAATTCAGATTCCATGGTAGATTTAGCAAGACATGTTTGTTTACATGACTTCCATGATATGGCTCCAGAGGCTAGAGTAAAAATATAACCGCTAGTAGAGTGAATCTCATCATTTCCTGACACCCAATTAGCATCACAATACCCTTCTAGGACACTAGGTGTCCTAGAATAGTGTAGACCCCAATCCATGGTACCTTTCAAATATCCCAATAAACGAATCAAGGCATTCCAGTGGTCCTTACCAGGATTATGAGTATATCGACTCAATCTACTAACGGTATATGCGATGTCAGGTCTAGTGCAATTCATCAAAAACATAACACTACCAATGATTTTAGCATATTCCTCTTGAGATACACTATTACCTGGATTTTTGCACAAATGGACACCTGAATCGTAAGGAGTATGAAGAGGCGTGCTATCAAATTGATTGAACCTTCTTAGAATCTTCTCAACGTAATGAGACTGACTCAAACACATACCTGTAGGAGTCCTTGTGACCTTGATCCCAAGAATTATATCAGCCTCTCCCAAATCTTTCATGTCAAACCGAGAATGTAAGAAGTTTTTGGTAATGTTGACAACATCCATATTTGTACCAAAAATAAGCATGTCGTCCACATACAAACATATAATTACGCAATCATTCCCGATATGCTTAGAATATACACAAGCATCAGAATCGTTAACCATAAATCCATCAGATGTTATTGTTTTATGAAATTTGTCATACCATTGTTTTGGTGCTTGTTTTAAACCATACAAAGATCGAATTAGTTTACACACTTTGTCTTCCCGTCCGGAACCACACATCCCTCAAAGGTTGACTCATGTAAATTTCTTCATGTAAGTCACCATTTAAAAAGGCGCTTTTAACATCCATTTGATGGACAAAAAGATTATGGATAGATGCAAGTGCAATCAAAGCCCTAATGGTAGCCACTTTTGTAACAGGTGAGTAAGTATCAAAAAAATCAATACCTTTTGTTTGACGGTTTCCACAAACTACCAACCTGGCTTTATATTTATCGATCGAACCGTCGGATTTCATTTTCTTTTTGAACACCCATTTGTTGCTCAAAGGTTTGCAACCTCTCGGCAAATCGCCGAATCCGGGTATTGTTACTCATGATGGAATCAATCTCGCTATTAATGGCCTCTAACCAGAAGGTAGAATCGATAGATTTCATGGCTTCCTTGTAATTTCTGGGGTCTTCTTCGAGTACATAAGCACATACCTCGTGTTCACTCAAAGGTCCATGTTGTACGAGCCATGTAGTAGCGAAATTCGGTCCAAAACTCGTCGGAGTTCTCACGCGTTTACCTCTTCTAGGCTCGCATTTTTATCTCATGATATCGAATTACCCAAGGATACAAGAGAGGGAGATGCGATAGAGACATGTGATAAATTCACTTTCATAGGAAAAATATGCTCAAAAAATTCAACATCCCTAGACTCTTTAATTGGACCAAAACCAGATGAGTCTTTTAAGACAAAACGATAAGCAGCGCTGTTTGCAGCACGACCAATAAAAATTCCATCCGTGGTCTTAGGTCCGATTTTAGTCCTTTGAATATTTGGGATCCCAATTTTCCCTAAACACCCCCACACTTTGAGATAATTCAGATTAGGTACATAGCCTTTCCATAATTCATAAGGGGTCTTACCAGTTTTCTTGTGAGGCACGCGATTTAGGACATGACACGCATATAAAATAGCTTCACCCCAAAAATTATTAGGCATACCTGAACTGATCAGCATGGCGTTCATCATATTTTTAAGTGATCGGTTTTTCCTTTCGGCGACGCCATTTTGTTGGGGTGAAAAAGGAGCGGTATACTCATGGATAATGCCGTTAAGCTCACAATATTTTTTCGAGGATTACCTTCATATTCTCCGCCTCTATCGAGATCTCGACTCTTTTAATTTTCCGGTCTAACTGATTTTCAACTTCAGTTTTAAATATCACAAATTTATCCTCGGCTTCATCTTTGGAGCTTAGCAAATAAACTCTAGTGTATCTAGAAAAATCATCGACAAAGGTAATATAGTAATGCTTACCTCCACGACTCATGATGGACTTGAAATCACCCAAGTCAGAGTGAATTAGCTCAAGAAGAGAGCTAGAGCGGTCAACACATTTGTTGAAGGTTGTTTTTGCATGTTTTGCCTCAACACATACCTCACACTTGTCAAAACTGGTGCTACTGAACTGAGGAATTATATTTTGCTGTTTCAGTCTTTTAATCGATGCGACATTCAAATGTCCAAGTCTAGCATGCCACAAAGAAACAGACTCAAAGAATATAAACAGTATGCGAAATTATTATTAATAGTTTCAAGATCTAATACAAACAAACCGCTATTACAAAATCCTTTTCCAATAAAATTTCCATTTTTTGTAAGCACAAGTTTATCAGATTCGAAAGTCAGCTTGATCCCAGCTTTGTTGAGTAAGGCACCCGAGATCAGATTCCTCCGAATATCAGGAACATGTAAAACATTGTTTAACTCAATGGTTTTGCCTGAAGTTAATTTAAGAAAGATCTTACCCTTTCCTAGGACTTTCACGGTGCTAGAATTTCCCATAAAAACACATTCACCTGTGGATACGGCAAGGTAGTCTTTGAACATCTCTTTACTGGAGCATATGTGTCGGGTTGCTCCAATCAACAACCCATTCGATATATTGCTTACCAGATTAATCTCAGATACTACAGCGGCAATGATATCGTCAGATTCAACCAGATGTGCTTGAGATTTAACAAATTTACGCTTACCATTTGGTGAAAAACCTTGTGGACAAAATTTTGATGAGTGACCTGGCTTCCCACAAGTATAACAATCCCCTTTGAATTCCCTTTTGGATTCTCTTTTAAAATTTGCATTATTTCTTGTTCCGTGAACTTGATTAGAACTCTTTGAGAAATGCTTTGAATTTTTAGAAAAATTCTTTTTGGTTTCAACCAAGTTTGCGTTTGAAGAGGAGGGTTCGAAAACATATTTTCCTTTTGTTTGAATACGGTTTTGCTCCTCAACTTTGATGTGAGAAATAAGTTCCAAAAGAGTAAAATCTTTTTGCTTATGTTTCATGCTAGAGACATAGTTTTGCCAAGAAGGAGGTAACTTGTCAAGTAAACAGTTTGCTTGAAAAATCTCACAGATATTCATACCTTCAGCAGTGATTTCCGCGCACAAGTTTTCGTACTCATGAACTTGATCCAAAACAGGTGAATTGTCAGCCATTTTGAAACTCAACCAACGGCTACAATCATATTTTTTAGTTCCAAAATCATCCGATCCATACTTAGTTTGTAAAGCTTCCCGATTTCTTTTGTCTTTGTTTTATACTTACCATAAATCGTATATAAAGCAGGACTCATGTAATGCAGAAGCATTCCTCTACAAGTTTTGTTGTCTTCTACATAATCCCTCCCGGAATTTTCAAAGTGGACATTACCAAAGTGTATAGTCTACTTTAATTTGACCAAGGAAGAATTCGATTCTATCAGACCACATTCTATAGTTTTTCCCGTTGAAAAGCTCGAATTTAGACATGTCAGGAATGATAGGTGAAGGTGCAGAAAAGGACGCAACAGAGATTGGAATTCCTCCCGTCATATTGTAGTGCGAGTAAAAAAAAAAAAAAAAAAATTTTTTTTTTTTTTTTTTTTTTTTAATTTTTTGACTTTAGATTGTTATACACGTACTGTAAATAGAATAAGAAAAATCTTATCTGGAGAAACGGATGGTTGTGACGTGACGATAAGCCACTGTCCTAAAGTCAAAAATGCCCCGTACTACACACGACCTCAGTAGCACTTGACCCCCAGGATTAACACAACCGCTGCAACTTTGGTGTAGGCAAAGAGGCAGATGAGAGCAGCCAAGAACGTTGCCAATAGTAACCTCAGGGAAATATTTTAAGATAGAGTTTGAACAGTATAAGAAAGAGAGAAGAGAGAAATTTTTCTGATACACAAACTGAGAATGAAAGGCTGTTTATATAGGGGAGAAAAATGCATAAGATTTTCCGAAATTTGGACTGTCACTTTGTTCGAGATGAGAGGACAAAACATCTCAATGTGGACTGTCACTTTGTTCGAGATAAGCAACTAGAGGGATTTCTACTCACACAGCATGTCAAGAGCTCTCAACAGTTAGCTGATATTATGACTAAGCCCCTGGGTGCTTCAGCGCATTATTCTCTCTCAGTCAAGCTTGGACTCAACCTAGGACAATATAGTCTAGTTTGAAGGGGGGGTATGAACTAACTAAGGTTGTTAGAAACTTAGTTAGTTATATTAAAGTTGCTACAAGGTTGTTAGAGATATTTGTAAGTCGGTTAGAGGTTGTTAGACTAAACCTACATAATCTTCCTATATATAAAGGAAGCCTCTCATTGTAACAAGACACTTTTGAGAAATACAATTTTAATTCTCTCTTCTCTACTGTACTCTCTCTCTCATATTCATTCTCTCAAGTTTCTTAGTATATCTTCATCATTACATCTATCAAGATGATGAAGGTTCATAGTACTTCATATAATGTTGCAACAAATGCGTTTATTTTAAATCAGATGAGCATTTTCTTAATTAATGAATTTTTTGCTTGGAAAGTTGGAAGCGATCCCAACAAAGATGATTAAACTAAAGTAATGTTTTTTTATAACTAGTAAAATTAATATTCAAGTTAAATTCTTAGAAAACATGAAGTAAATAACCAATAAATCCCATAGGCCTCTACGGCAACGTTCTTTTAGGTTGAAATGAGCTGAATTGAAGTAAAGTGAATGGAGCTGAGTTGGACTGAATGAAGTCGAGCTGAACTGGCTAAAGCTGAATAGAACTTAACGAAATAGAGTTGGGTTGAAGTGAAATGAGCTAAAATTAAGCTAAAAGAATAGGGCCGTGACGTTCAAAAGGAAGGCAAGTAGCAAAAAAAAGGTATTTAATAAATAGAAAATGTATCAATCGTTGGTTGGCGCAGTGGTAGCATGGGGCTGCGCTTGGTAGGGAGGTTTGCGGATTGGGAGGGGTTTAAATACCGTAATCCTTGGACACGCCCCGAAATCCGGATTAGTCGCCCAATGTGGTTCGGATTACCGGATGGTTTAGACCAAAAAATAAATAAAAAATGTAACGCACAAGAATCGAACCGCAGAAGAAGTAATAGTAATGCACCACTAGTCCACTGCCACTGGACTAAGGAGTAAGAGATGCTGTAACTGTAACAATAATACTACTAATGTACCACTAGTCCACTACCACTGGACTAAGGTGCTGTAACTGTAATTAATTCCCACTAGCCCCGGTTCGTCGAACCGAATTGACATGCTCATGGCCTATAAAAGAGTCTTAAACTTGTCATATTATACAACACAAACAAATAAACAAATATCAATCAAACTAAGAAAAAATATGAAGGTAGTTAATATGGTGGTGGTGTTGTTGGTTATTGTGGTGTTAGCCGCCACCACACTCGAACCTGTAACTGCTGTAAGTCAATCTAATTCCCTCTCCAACGCGATGATGGGATACGCCAGCTCCCCGCCTCCTTGCAGGAATAGGGGTGAAACTTGCAGCATGACAGGCGTCGCAGCATGTTGTGGAACTTGCGAGTGCGTTCAAGCATACCGACTAGCCATTCCTTGGTGCATTCCTTCTGGTTGGGCCAGTAGTACTTGTTGATTGCTGATTGCTGAATGCGACTAAGTGCGCGTTTTGTTGGAACCAAAAAAAAATATCAATGTGTGTGTGGTTGCTTATGAATGGTCTTTTCTTTTATGTGCTATTTTAATTTTACGTAGACTTGTGTGTGTATGAGTGTTTTTTTTACTTGTGTCTCAGTGTCATGTCTTCTTGTTTTTGTGATGATGTAATAAACTAAACTCAAGTTATCTTGTTGAGTTTTTATCTAGTAGTGTGCTATGGTATGGTGTTCAATATTCTCAATTTACTATTTCGAAAAATATTAGATTTCATTCTCATGCGCGGTAAATCTCTCTTATTTAGGGGCGGGGGTATGTAGCATGGTGCATGGGGTTGAACGTGCTAGTATTCTACCCTTTTTCTTACTTTATTTGTCTCAGTCAATAGTTTACGTTTGCATTATTTCCTTCTTCGTCATAAAATAAAGCAAACGTAAACTATTCACTGGAATAGAGGGAGTTGACAAAAAAAAAATATGAAGTTATCGTTGACTACCTCATTAATCATAATTAATTACTTATTGCAATTGGGAAGTTAGACATATGAGTATTTTAATTAAAGAAAAATAAATAATTTGAACGGAGGGATTATATAATGTTGTAAATTAATACTTCCTCTGTCCCGGTCATTTGTTGTCCTTTTCTATTTTTGGGTGTCTCAGTCATTTGTTGTCCTTTCTATTTTAAGAATCAACTTGATGAGTAATTTGATCATTTTCATTCAATTTATTCCACTTGTCATTTAGTTATTGGCCTTTTCCTCATTCCTTGGTCTTTGTGCCAAAACGAAAGGACAACAATTGACCGGGACGGAGGGAGTAGTTGATTGGTGTAGTATTCATCACTAGTTGATAATCAAGTGGAAACCATTTAAATAGGGAACTAAAACAACTAATTCAGTTCATATAGATATGATACAAACCTACATACTCCCTCCAATTCTATGTATTCTTCCCATTGTTTGTGGGCACGGGAATTAAGGAGAAGAATAAAATAAGAGTAAAAAGTTTGGTGGGGTTTGGTAGTTGGAGAGAGGGATGAATAATTATGAGTTAAATAAGAAATGGTGAGGCCAAAATATTAAGGAAAATAATAAAATATGAGTAAAAGAGTTGGGTGGGGTTTGGTGATAGGAGAGATAAATGAATAAAATAAGAGTAAAAGTTTCTAAAATAAGAAAGGGAAAGAAAACCTGAATAATCCGTTTTAGGAAATAGGGAAGAATATATAGAATATGAGGGAGTATTTGTTAAGAAAAATGCTACTCCCTCCAATCCACGCAAACATTAAGATATTTACACCTCTAGAATTTCTTAAGCTTTAAGATATTGTACTTGTTTCCACACATATTTTTGAAATTACCTTACGATCTCAAAATCTCAAATGGAGGTATAATATGATCATATAAAACCTATTACCATTAATGAAAAAAAAAATCCGATCAATTAAAGGAGAACACTAATCTATAGAGAGTATTGTATAGGATAGCATAACAATAATATTGGATGTTAAAACATTTTGAAATCAGACTTGATTTTCGCTAAAGAGTAAATTTTCCTTAAGACAGATAATCCGTCTCAAGATTTAAAGGGCAAATATTATTCTACTTGAGCATTTTTAAGACAAATCTATTGATATTTTCCATGTATTTTACTTTGTTTTATTTATAGTAAGCTTGACCCGTCTTAAGTTTAAAACAGATAATACCCGTCTTCATTAAAGATCGTAACTTCGTAAGACGGTTCATACGAGAAGTATCGAATCCCGCCAAAATAACACTCAACAATAGAGAAAATCATAACTTCCCCTCCAACTTGAATCCCCAAAACCCTAAACCCTAATCAAATCGAGAGACGAACATGGTATCGATCTGCGAAGCTCGCGAACGATGTAATGGCGAAAATTCGTAACGCAACTACTACATTATCCACGGATTATCAGCCTCTTCTTGACTTCTTATCGTAATTTCCGCTTTCTTCGGAATATTTGATTTGATCACTCTTTTATTTTGATTTTGTTTTTCCAGTTAATCGTTTGATTATCTGATACTGATTATGATTATGAATCTTTTCTTCATTGTAGGAGATTCATAAGATGATTACTACAATGCAGGAAATCGCTGTCGAAACTGAGAAATTCAATTGAAATCAGGAGGTAATTGGCTAAATCCCTAATTTTGGATGAATTTCGATTGAGCAAAGTATTTTAATAGTTTGTGTGTTTTGTTTGGTTTGAATATTGTGCGTTGAAATGTCACGTCTTCCGAAATTGTTGATTGAACTTGAAAAGTAGTGTTTGATCGTTCGCAATTTGTTAGTATGATTAATTTTAATTAAAGGTGTAATTAAGTCGAAAAATGTTCATTGAAATTGTAAATGCAAATCTCTTGAGCCAAATATTTACATTTTAATTTCCGATGTATATTGACATCATTTAGGGATGATCTTGTTTTAGAATGTTATTCAATTGTATTAGCGGTGGTGAACATTTAGACTGCTTGAAAGATACACGGGGACTTTATTATTGTCGCTTTATTCTTTTTAACCTGTGTAAAAGATATAGAAGGACCTACAGTGTAGCTTTGTTTTTGCAAATTGCTTTTGATTTGCGGATTAATATGGAAATACGAAAATAATTCTACTACGAAATTGGAGAGTTGTTTAGGAGAACTCGTGAGGAATAGGATATACTGATTAATGGAGTAAGCTCCATTTTTTCCTCTGTACACCAGTCATGTGCTACAATGACATAAATCTATTCTTATTTGATGTGGCCAATCATTTGCAAGAGTATACTGAAGCAAAGGTTGCGAGATTGTTTGGCCTTGATTCAATCAGTGATTACCTAAGATAATAACCTACCGTTTTTAAGGAACAAGAAAGTGTGGATTTTTATGAAGCAGAACTGGAATACCAAAACAACTGAACAAGGAATGAAATTACCATGTCACTTAGACTTGTTGGAAGTGTAGGGCACGGCTGCATGTCGGAAACGACTATATTGTTCGAAATTTTTGGGTTAAATTGAGTGTCGGAGTTAGTGTCTTGTCAACAAGAGTGTTATCAAATTGAAATAGCAAATACCAGACTTTTAAAAATAAGGCATATTGACATCTTACATGCAAATATAATCATGAGACAAGTATGTTCTACTCCATGTAGAATCAAATTTTATTATTCTTAAAGGAAAGTCCATTCTGGTGACACTGAATATTGTTGAAAGCTTAGGAGTTTGCACAATCTTCGTTCCTGAACAACAGCTTGTTTTGTTTTGTATTATAGATGACCGTATGATTCACCTGCTGAAATGCTCCAATGATATTCAATTCATCATGTGGGTCAATCATAAGACAAAAATACTCTTCATTTTTCATTGGATCGCCTTTCAACAGAATGAAGCCTTGTTCTGGCTTGATCTCAAAGTCTCCGCCACCCTCGAGTATTAAGTGGATGGAGGGAAGAGTATCAAACCCCAGACCAGGTATCTTGATAATACAAAATGAGAGGTCATTTGTTTGACTAGTTGGTTGTAGTATCCTCGGATAGAACCCCCTACTTATAAGCCAAGACCACAAGGTGTCTTTTATAGAATTATACACCGGAGTGACTAGGTGTGTTATAGAACTACCAGAATCTATGACTACTCTGTCCAGCGGAACCATAGGAACAAAGGTATCATCAATCTTGATATTAATGAGTCTTACAAAGTACATGGAACTGTGTGTCACTTGAAATGTTGTCTCTTGATAAGTACTTGGATCATCCTGCATGTCTTCGAAAAACCGCAGATATGTTGGGGGTTGAGGAGTATCAGGACCACCTCCCTGGTTAAGTAAATCTTGAAAGCAATAGGAGAAGCTTAACCCAACATGAGAATAATCTAACTGCACATGAAGTGCTTCTTTTCCTCTACCCAAACCCATCATACCAGCTGCCTTTTCAGGCTCACCCGGCTTAACCGAAAAACCCTCCTGGTTGAACCCACACCCAAATAGTATGGGCATCGAATAATCAGGAGTAGAGTCAGATTCAATAGTGAAGCTTTCGTATCCCAGCACACCGTGTGACTTTGCACCATCAGCATACTCTACATTGTAATAGCACGGCAAACGGGGATTGGGGTTGGGCGAAGCTGATGTGCAAACGGCAGAGTTCTCCATGACGGGCGTAAAGGAATGAGACAAGGAAGTTCTGTAAAGAGGATCAACTTGTGGGAAACAGGTATTTCCGGCTTTTTGGCACTCAGCACACTGGAGCCAGGTGAGTGTTGACCCAGTGTCAAGATGCAAATAATATGTTCCGTGTTTCGGTTCATCAGGGAATGTGCCTATTGTAATTTTGGCAACATACACAAAGCCACTAGCACCACCAAGATTAACGCCATGAACAGGAGTAGTGATGTCCTTGGACTCATTATATGCTGAGGAATGGTTTAAGATTCCGTTAGGAAATAAGCTGCTGCTCAGTAATTGAGCACGGCCTCTTGACTGACTGATAAGTTTTTGGATCTTTTTGGACATAGTCAGGTTCCCTAGGTAGGCTGGTGACTCTGGCGAGTGAGGAGGAATGAGTGTAAGCTTGAGACCCTCAGATGGTATGGGGATAATGTAGGAAATGATTAGCAAAATGAGACAAGAATACAGAGTTATAAGTGATGAGAAAGGCATCTTCGTCATGTTTTTTTGTGTGATTTTGGAGATTTTGTGTGGGTTATTTCAGTTGAGTGCAAGTTCAGAATGTACGAGGGTCAATTTATAGTGCTCGAGATGTGCTAAATGGGGTTTTAGAATTTTTTTTTTCCCTTGATGTTTTTTACCACCTCCATCCAATCTATATTGTCCCCTTTTGACGTTAATGGTCAACTTTAACCATTACCCTCTCCAAATTGCAACTACGTGCACATTGAGAAAAAAAAGAGTCTAATTTATCACCTTTGTATTTCATATTATCTAAACAATTACTTCGTATTATCTTTTTCGAAAAATTGCAACTACGTGCACATTGAGAAAAAAAAGAGTCTGAAATTGATAATCGAAGTCAAAAGGTGACAAAATAAATGGAATGGAGGGATTAAATTATTATTTTTCTATTTCTTACGCAGCTAAAGACTCGTAATTTTTTGGTGCAATGACTCGCAAAACTATTAGCATTTTGTATGTTATGAAGTAGCGGTGATTTAATACTGTTTTTAATGCAATTTTCACAAGGGGTCATCTTGAAACAGCCTTCGATAACCCTTGCGTTATCATGCATAGGAGCCTTTGTGAGTTGGGAATAATGTCGTGGTGGTGGTTAAAATGATTTACCAAAGTAACTGCACTACTCATATTCTGAGTTCATTTGAAGACAGGCATTGTGTTTCTAACACATAAATAAGGTTTGCTGGTTCCGTAATATTACGTCTTTTTACACCACCATGCAAGTGTCTCTAAGACAATAGGGTAATATTGCTGTTGGTTATAAGTCATTTTCTACCTTGGCTGCTTGACAGGCAAATTATGATGCTGTAAGGAGATGCAGTTGCTCTATTACTGGTATATACTCTATTCAGCAAGTGACAACTGTGTTTTATCAGGATTCCAACTGCGCTTCTAGACTTAGAATTTTGAAACCCTCAAATCTGTTTTGCGCACTATACTTTTGTCGTATGTATCTATATTCATTTATGTAAGGAAGAAAACGCGCAAATGAACTACCTGACCAGCCTGGTTTAGCATTGCAGTGTTCAATTACTCTGTGACAGTTGCTAAATGAAACATTATATGTTTTTTTTTTTACTTTTTACATCTGTGTTTTGCACCGCTACTAAAAAATGTAAATTGATTTGCTGTACTTGGTGATAAACCGTTGAGTTTGATTCTGATGTTTAAATTGAAATTGCAGGTTAAGACACTGTTTCAGGGTAAAGATTTCAACTTCGGGCTTAAGGCTATTCTTGGTGTATGAACGCATTTGTAAAGGTAGAAACTTTCTCATTTAGCAGAATACATTGAACAAGTTTGCTCTCTTCATTTAGCAAATACATTGATATTTTTGTTTTGTTCACATGCTCAGCAGGTGGAAGGTTCACCAAATACCATCAAACTTCCAATTCTGTGTTTCTGCTGATAAACTTGCATTATCCGGCCTTCCAATTTTGTTGTAATAATATCTTGCGTAAACGCGTAAGTTGTGTAAGTTATTGTGTATTATTTTAGTGATTTCGTTTGGTACAAGTGAAAAAGGATGTACACAAGTTTCATGCACCGCAGTGACAGAACCTGGTGGAAGAGTCTCGCATCCTTGAAGCTGAGACTGCATTGTCTTGTATAAGCAGAGAAACGGAATATTTATCGTGGGACTGAAGCTGAGCACTGGCAGTCGGATTATTCGTTTATTCTACATTCTACATTTTTACTGTATAGTGTATACTAATGTATAGAAGCTATAGGAACCCTAGTTTAGTACTATGACTGACCTGGCCCGGTTCGGACCTGACCCGCCTTGGCCTGTTATTTTATGCAACCTGGTCTGACCCGGCCTTGGCCCGCTGCTGGCTGTGGACTGGCCCGGGTCCTAAAATTCCAGCTTGTCCCGCCATTTTAGCAAAAATAATAAAATAAATAAATAAATTGGTAAGGCTGGTAGTCTGGCCCATCCTTGGCCCGCCTTGGGCCCTGGCCCGGTAAAGCATATCCAAGTCCGGCCTTGCCCGACCAATCCCGCCCCTCCCCCTGGCCTGGCCCGGGTCTGACTAGGAGAACTCGACCAGTCCCTGGCCAGCCCGCCCCGAGTACAGGTCTAAGTGCCCCATAGAACTACAGAATTTATTGGTTTCACAAAAGTAACACTAAAAATCTTATTAAAAGTTTATTCTCCATACTAATTTACTATCGCTAAACCGGAAATTTGTGCTCCAAAACTCTCACCTGTGTATATATATACCTACGGTTCTTTTAAACGTGTTCTAAAGATACATTAAAAATCCAAATGATCAAAAATATAAAATTATTTCATTGCAAATGATTATATTAATTTCACCTTTCAACTCTTATGAGAATCAAGAGTTGGTGATTTGGTTAAATTTGGCAAGGAATCACCCGAGAAAGATGACCAAACCTTTGAAAATTAGGGGATGGAGAAGGTTGATGACTTGATGCTTGTGAATTTTGTGTTGTGACTCACCAATTATGGAGTATCAACAAGTTTAAAGATAATATTTTATACTATCTCCGACTCAACAGACCCTTTGCACTTTTATCCATTTATGATTATTATGAAAAGTATTTTAATAAAATGTAAAAAATCTGTGAATTCTAAGGGAAAAAATTACTCTATATATGCGTGTAAGGGGATTCGAACACAGGGCAATTGTGAAAACCAAAGCCTTTACCATTGATAATTCGAAAGTCGTCGGCTTTCTTTTACCGTTTCATCCGCGGGGATGTTATAGGTTAATCTCGATTAACCTAGTTTCCTTTCCTAAAAAAAAAAAAAAAAAAAAAAAAAAAAAAAAAAAAAAAAAAAAAAAAAAAAACTTTACCATTGAACCAAAAATGTTTGTTGTACATTTAATGTAATAATATCTACTTATCTACTGTTCAGCAATAATTGAGGTAACAAAAATCCGTCTTGTAAACCATTTTTTTACTTTGGGGTAGCGGACTTCACCCCTTACTACTAGGTGGGTCCGCCCCTGGTTAAAGGGAGAAAAATTACGATAAGCTAAAGCCTACAACTAATGAGCTAAAGGAATAAAACATACCTCATCCATCCTTAGGTGCTTGACTGTGATTATAAAAAAAAAATTACTTTTACTTGACCTGTTAATTAAGGTTTTGATTTACTACATATAATTTTCTTTTAATCGATAAAAATACATCTTTGTATAAAACAGTCTTATATACTCCGTAACTTGTAAGAAACAAATTGAAAATCTCATGTTTTTCATTCATCTAATCATATTTCAATACATTTATCTCATGAATAAAATAATCTCGATTCTGGAAAAAAAAAAAAAAAAAAAAGCTAAATCTCGCAACAATTTTTTTTAATGTACCTCAAGAAACATACGAACTTGTTATAAAACATTTTGTATGTAGAGACGTATAATCGTTTGTTACCGTGTTATAGTTGCCAATTTGCCATCATTGGTGTCTATTATTAGTTCTACACCTTGTGTGTTATGTCGCTGGATTTCAATCATTAATTACTTGGATTCAATTATACTCTGCAATTACTTTCAATTAAGAGTATTTAATTAGAGATGTCTACCAAAATTAGTAGGTATAATTATAAGGGTAATGATAAATACAGTCTTAAGGGCTGTATTTAAGAATTAAATTACTTCCCAAAATGAAATTAAATTAGGAATGTATGACACAATTACGCGTAAATTGATGTCATTAATGCTTGATTTAAGTTTTTCTTTCCTTTTTTGGTACCTTAAATACGGCCATAAGGGCTGTATTTATCATTTTCCTAATTATAATTATTTTATACTTTGAAAAAAAAAATTATTATGTTGGTAAAAGACAATAAATTAAATTAACTTAAATTGTTCTAAACTATTGCTTAAATAGACAAATCTCGGTGCCAAAATATGAAATTAGTCCAAATCTCAACCTTTCAGGATATCAAGAACTCATAGAAACGTTTCACGAATAACAAAAGTATATATAAATGCCTGTCCCAAAGAGTCGTCATATTTTTAGCACCTATAGCGGTAACTTGAAATCGAAGGCAATCAATTGTTGGAAGTTTGTAACTGAAGGAAATCAAAAGTTGATTTTACATTCACAAGTTTTAGACTCGTAACTTGTTATTTAGTAACTTTACCAGCTAAATTAGTTAATTTAGTTCGTAAAAAAGAGCACACTAAACTAATTGACATTCGCTAATTATCACATTATTATTGGCAACAACATAACAAAACTAGTGAATAATTTTTGGGTAGCCCCTTGTATTTTTGTGTGGTGGCTCTACAAAGCAACAAAAAGAAAGGCAAAAGCACATGAGTTGTTAGTTGGCATTGCCTTACTATGCGCTTCACATAGTCCTCTCTCAATTCTAAGCAATAAATCTTCTCATTATTCATTTATTCCTTCACTTGACAAAAACATATCTCATTATTTCTGCTCCAAATCTTATCCCCATCTCTATTTATCAAATTTAATCATTAAATGTTATGAAGAAATTAGCATTAAATGTGATTTTATAGATAAATGTTTAGGTTTTATCCAAACACTCATAACATGAGATCATGAAATGTTTCAGCTCAATTGAAATGGAGAGTGAACGAACTTTTAAGTCATACGACAAAGAAATCATTCTGTGACGGTGAACGCCGATTAGAATTAACCACCTAAAACTCACTCAATGAGCCTACTTAACCATGATCCCTATTCACATAAGTATTTTTTTAGAGGTGTGAAGGACTAGTTTGCAATTTTTCATCTCATTATAATTTGTATTACCATCTATCTCACCTAAAATCGTATAAATAATAATACTATCAGATCACATTGAAAAGCAAAATGTCAAATAACAAAAATCTTGTCTCATTTATGTCATTTATGTATACAACGTATATGACTGTCTTAAAAAAGACCAACTGTTAAATGATTATGCAAGCTTTTAACAGTAGGAAGATTATACATCAGATGATATAGTTTTTTAGCATTAAGATAAAGTTTTTGAGTTTTGTTTTAAAAATTATGAGTTTTATTAGAAAGTTTTTGAGTTCATTATTTTCAACATAAAACTAAAAAAATTACAATATAACTCAAAAACATTATATATAAGCTCAGAAAAGTGAGAGTTTTGACGTCAAAAAACTAACATGTAACTTTTAAACTTTATAAAGCTCGAAAAAAATACACAAAAACTCAAATATAGATAAAGTCTAATATAATACATCGAATGTATAATTTTTTTTCTCAGCTTTTAATTACTTATAGTAATTTATATACTTGTGGCACTCCTAGAGGGTTAGCGGCTAATAGTGGTTGTATACTCTAATAAACTAGTGCTTTAATAAATAAGTAAAATAAAATTTAGCAACACAACATTAAAAACTTTATATTATGTCAAATGATTGGTCGGGCTCACATGGCCAACTCAAACTACTCCATTCACAACCAATTAATTAAACATCATACATTAAATTAAAACTTAGATCTCCTATATGACTTCTTTTCTACATGTATATCCAATTCTAAATATCTTGTCTTGTGTTATAAAGGATATATTTCATATTTTTCATACATACCCCAAAAAAAAAAATCAACACTTTTTTTAGCTTAAATTCATTTAGCTAAATAAAGCAAATTTAAATTTCTCATGGAACAACATAAAGGGCAAATTAATAACCTTTTAGAAGATACTTGGTTTTTTGGTAATACATTGAAAAACAAATCAAAATTATCAAAAACTATGGTAAGGTGTAACTCCGACCCTTGTCCTAGCTCAAGCACAAATGAAGATTATAATCATCCTTTAAAAACAAGCAATAATGGGCTTCTTCGGACGCCCTCACTACCGGTTTCCTTAGGAAAAGACGTAAAATACGAGCTTGGAAATGAGGATGAGGATGATGAGGAGCCAAGAATGGGTGATTTGATAAGACAAGCTATGCCTATGTCAATGTCTAGGAGAAGATTGGAGAGAACGCCGTCTTTGCCTCCTTGCAGGGGGACGAGTAAAGGTCTAAGTGTGGCGTCTGAAGTTCAAAATGGTCGGAAAGTGTCGGTAGAGCTATCGCCTTTTTTGCAAGAGAAGGGTCCTATTGGTATGGTTAGATTGACTAGAAGAGCTTCTATGGACTCTTCTTTTTTGCCACCTAAATACACTTCTTCTAAGGTATCAAATGAATCCTAAACTTTTAGCTTTTAGTTCATGGCAAATTTCCAATGATCATATTTTAATCTCGTAATTTCAAATCCTGACTTAGTCACAGTGTCTATAATATACATACTATTTAGACGTCAGCTAATTTAACCCTATAAAATTGTAAAAGATGCTTTCTCAGACGTTAGAACTCATGACCTGAGTTCAAATCGACAACATATTATCCTCGTGGCTTCTTTTACCCCGATAAAAAAAATGTATAGACTATTTAGCCGACCTTGAATATTCTGAAAACAATGGTTGATTGGTGAAGTATAAACTTGATCAAATTAAAAGGTTGTCGGTGCAATAATACGTTGTGGCATATTTCTCAGTTATTAACATCTTAGGTTAAGAGTTGGTATTTTTAAACAACTGTTGTCCTATAAAACTATTTCACAATGTATAATGACTTCACAATAACTCTGTAACTTATAGTCTCTCCATTTTTTTATTTTCTTCCCATTTCATTAAAAAAAACTCCTCGAAAACAGAAAAATAGAGAGAATATTATACTCGGTAAGTGATAAATAAAGGTGGTGTATAAACTACTACTCGTACATAAGATTATTCTATGTTGTAGTAACTAGTACATCGAACTAATCATCAATGACATTGTAACTTTTCTTTTTCTTTTTTTTTTTTTTTGACAAGTAATGGCATTGTAACTTATACATCCCCTTATACTAAAAAAATAAGAGATTTTTAAAATTTTCCCGCCTAAATGAATTTGGCTATAATTGGGCTTTTATTATATCATATCTGTAATTGGACTTTCATTATATTATATCTACAACTGGATTATACCGAACTTCCCTACTGATTAATACAAAATTTTACAATTAAATTTCAAATTAAGTTAAATATCAGTTGTATAATTGTTAATTTCTTTAATTTTCTTATCTAAAAACCGCGCATTAGCGCGGGATCTATACTAGTTGTTGATGACATTATTTACAGGGTACAAAGCAAAGTGCTCTCAACTCCAAAAACAAGACACTGAAAAAACTTGAAGAGCCCAACAATAACATAGAACAGCCCAAAACCGAAACACTTGCCAAGTCACGAAGAAGCCCAAATGACGATCTGCAACGGTTCAAAGACTTGGGCTTTTCATCGGATGGCAACGGTGTAGGCCCAAATATGACCCATAAGCTTCCTGGACTACAAAGAAGGGCTAGCCTTGATCCACAAGTTAGTAGGGTGAGGAGGCCCAATGTCTCGGAACCGTGGCGAAAACCGTCATCGCCGTCGTTTGGGCCGTCACCGGTCCCTAAATGGGCCGATCATAAGGCCTCGTCGGCCCAAGATATGAAGGCTCAAATCAAATTTTGGGCTCGAGCTGTCGCTTCTAATGTGCGTCAAGAGTGTTGATCTTTACTAATGATAATTCATGTTTTACCAACTAATGATTTATAAATTTTGTGAAATAAAGTTTATATGACCCTTAACTTGCAAACTAACTATTTTTACCAACATGTATTTTGATCATCCTATTTTTGTGAAATAAAGTAATGTTTATGAAATTGTACAATGAAAAGTTATGTACAAGATGAAACCTTGTGTACGAGTTGCTAATAAAAAATAATAGTCGTTTTTATAAATAAAAATATACTCCGTAACAAACTATACGTTTATTAAATATTTAAATTTGTGTAATGAATTAAAAGAAAATCGTATATTGTATATATATCAGCACTCTCAAATGTTCCTATATTGCTACTTAAAATATATGTGGCCGCTTTATTTTACCTAAGAAATTGTCCGTCTGATTTATGGACATTTTTATTCCGCGACCTTAAAATCCCGAAAACCGTTAAATGTACACTTCAATTTGAATCATTCGTCGACCGTACCGGTTCACGTTTCATTTTCTCCCAATTCTCCCAATTTTAATACCACTTGTCCGGGGTCGCTTTAGGAGCTACATACCCTCTTCGATTTTAGCCTCAGACAATAAGTATTAATCCATTTTTCACGATTATTCGATTTTCGTCTAAGGCTGCTTTATCGCGTAACGGCACCCTCAGATGTCCTGTGTTGCTCCACAAAATTTGTGTAACCGCTTTAGCTTATCCGATGAAGCCTCCATGCAATTTATGCACTTATTTGCTCTGGGACTCTGGAATCTCGAAAATCGTGTATAATACACACTTCAATTAATTGAGCCGTTCGAGAGATCGTACATGGCCACATTTGTTTTTCTCTAGATTTTTCTATCACGTGTCTGGGGTCGCTTCAAGAGTTATCTTATTCAATTGCATCCCCAAAAACAAATATTAATCCATTTTTTCACGATAATCCGATTTTCGCACGAGACTAGATTATCACTTACTGATGCCCTTAAGTGTCTTATGTTGCTCCACAAAATATGTGTGGCCGCTTTATCTAACTCATTGAAGCCTCGGTGCAATTTCTAGACATTTTTGCTTCTGGGCCTCAAAATCCCGAAAAACGTGTATTACACTTCAATTTAAGCCGTTTAGGAGGGCGCATACCGGGTCACGTTTTTTTTTTCTCCGATTTTTTTACCTTGTGTCGAGAGTCGCTTTAGGAGTTACCCAATTCGATTTTAGCCCAAAATAACAAGTACTATTTCATTTTTCACGATTATCCGATTTTCGTCCGTCCTGATTTATCTCATACAGACACGCCCAAATGTTATGAGTTACTCCTCAAAATTTTTATGGCCACTTTATCTGACTCGGGGAAGCCTTCGTACAATTTCTGGACATTTTTGTTCCGGGGTCTTAGAACCCCGAAAATCGTGTATTATTATATAAACTTCAATTTGAGCCGTTCGGAAGGGTATACAAGGCCACGTTTCCTTTTCTGCTGATTTTTATACCACGTGTTGAGAGTCGCTTTAGGAGGTACCATATTCGATTTTATACCAAAATAGCAAATATTAATTCATTTTTCAAGATTATCCGATTTTCGCCCGAGCCTGATTTATCGCATACCGACGCGCCCAAATGTCCTCAGTTACTCCTCAAAATTTGCGTGGACACTTTATCTGACCTGGGGAAGCCTTCATACAATTTATGGACATTATTGTTCCGAGACTTTAGAACCCAGGAAAATCGTGTTTTAAAACTTCAATTTGAGTCGCTCGGGAAGGCGTACAGGGTCACGTTTATTTTTCTCTCGAATTTTTTTACCAAGTGTTCAGGGTCGGTTTAGGATCTTCCATATTCGATTTTAGTCCCAAATAACAAGTATTTATTCATTTTTCAAAATTATTCGATTTTCGCCCAAGGTTGATTTATCGCATACCGGCACCCTTAAATGTCCTCAATTGCTTCTCAGCATTTGTTTGGACACTTTATCCAACCTAAGGAAGCATCAATGCAGTTTATAGAGATTTTTTTTCCAGTACCCCAGAATCCCAAAAAGTGTATTATATATATACACTTCGATTTAAGGTGTTCGGGAGGTCATACTGGGTCACGTTTCTTTTTCTCCCGATTTTTTTTACCAAGTGTTCAGGGTCGCTTTAGGATCTACCTTATTCAATTTTAGTCACAATTAACAAGTATTAATTCATTTTTCACGATTATTCGATTTTCGCCCAAGACTGATTTATCGCATATTGGCACCCCTAAATGTCCTCAATTGCTTCTTAAATTTGCTTGGCCATTTATCTAACCCGAGGAAGCCTCCATGCAATTTATATGGACATTTTTGTTCCGGGGCCCTGAAATCCCGAAAATAGTGTGTGTATTAAAACACTTCAGTTTGAGCCGTTCGGGAGGTCATACCGAGTACGTTTCTTTTTCTCTCTATTTTTCTACTACGTGTCAGTGGTGCTTCAGGAGTTACCAATTCGATTTCAAAACTAAATAACAAATAAATTCCCTAAATTCATTTTATCACGATTATTATATTTCCGCCCGAGGCTAGTTTATCGTATATCAAACCCTCAAATGTTCAATATTGCTGTTCAAAATTGTGCAGCCACTTTATCTTACCCGAGGAAGCCTTAGTGCAGTATCTGAACATTTTTGTTCTGACCCTCATAAACAAATAAACACGCCAAAGAGTCAACCCGATTTGGTACAAGTCGCCTTACTTTAGGTTGAGTCATTTTACGGGGTTGTCTGGTTGCCATTGGAAAAATATGGAAAATGAAACTTCCCATGAATTAGAAAAGGTGGAGTCTGCCACAGACATATACCCCTCTCTTCCATCTCCATAAAAACACTTTCAAAATAGTAGCCAAATAGTTGAATTGATTCACCCAAATAGGTTGAACCACAACTTTAATAATCAATAATAATTCTCACTTGAAAACATACTTCATAAACTTATAAAACATGTTTACCAAATCAATTTAGAAAAAATCTTGAAACAATTCGAAAACCAATCATCTTCATCCATCATCACACATTTTCATACATATCTATATTGAGTAAGTTGAAAACTTACCGATAGCTTCGCAAATCCAAAACACAAGCACAAAACTCTTCTTCCTCGAAAACACAATCTATACATAAAATAACCAATTCTAATCAACCCAAGCTCTTAACCATATAGGTAATCCCAAGCCATGACCATGCTCTAATGTAAGTCCTAACATGCACTAACCATAATCCTAGCTTAGATAATCACGTGCTAATCATAAACTTATCTTAAACTATAAAATATATAACTTTACAGAAAAACAACATGCGCAGTGTCACCGTAAAATTAATATTGATGCAAGACCAACTGTGTTATAACCCTAAACTCTCTTCTTCAAACGCTATTAGGGTTTACGTGGTCAAAATATGAATTTATTGGGTTAAACAAACGGATTACGAAAGTATGACAAAATACGTCACTTAAAAAGTAATGATCTCTAAAACACGTTTAACAAATCGATTTCCGGTAAAACAAAATTCTAACATCATCTATACTTTATAAATTTAATGTCATAAAAATACTAAACCTTGTTTCAAAATATAAATTAGGTTAAAGACACAAACCATAGACCATTAGTGCATACGCGGATATTCTGTCGACGCGTTCATAAAGAATTTTTTCTAAACAAAATACTCAGTCAAAAGCTATGAAATTTTACAGAAAGAAACTAGACTTCAAAATAACCCAAGAAATCTTATTGCCATTTTAAAACTTTTAACCTGTTATCGTAGGTATTTTCTATCTTTATTCTTTTCCTTTAAATTCAAAAAAAATTAATGAATAATGCTCCTTTGTCTTTTATATTCCTTTCATCTTTTTGAATATTGACTCGCCTAAACAACTACACTTTCAAATAAAATTACATTAAAGATTACAAAGTGATGAATATTAAGTTAATAATCTTTTAGAACATCAAACATTATTCTCAACCTATATTTTTGACGACGTAAAATGGTCTGGTTAAGTTATTAGCTTTTCAATGCTTTTGAAAACAAATCCTAATTGTGTCATTTAGATAATTAGGTCTCTAACTAAATTTATTTGGAGACTAATTGCAACTTGAAATAAAAAATGGTTTTAAAAGTAACTAAACGGGTGCGTATAATATAAAATAGGGTCTAACAAAAATAGTTACTCCCAATTTATGATAAAATAGCTAAGACTATTATGCAAACATGCAGTAAATTCAAAGTATAAAATGTCATTCATTATACTTTTCTTAGAAAAATAAAGAAAGACAGAAATTAAATATAGCCGTACGACATGTAGAACCGTAAATTGAGCAGGTTTTTTCGTAAATTTATCATTTAACTTTATATAAAAGAATGAACATATAAATTACCTGCAATGCGAGGTTAAAAGTTCGACAATTGGCAATAACTGTAGTAATATATAGTATTTTTGAGTGACAGAAATAGAAAAAAATAGTTTACAATGACAAATTTAGAAAAACCAAACTTTTATGATGTCAAAGAGTGCTTTTATCTACGTGAGAGTATAATAAAGAAAAGAAGGAAAAAAATTGGGGAAAGTAGCAAATAACCCCCATACGTTTATCCCTATGTGCATTTCACCCCCATAACTTTTAGTAAGTGCAAATTAATCCCATATGTTTCACTGTTGGTGCAATTTACCCCATTCAATTTATTTGGCTGATATTTAATAAATTATTCTTTTTATTTTCCAATATAGTTTATCCATTTTTTTAAAATTTGGTTATAGACTAATCTACCCTTCCTGCTCTTTACCCCTTGAAGTCCCAAATTATTCTTCTCCGTTCTTCTGCTGCTCTCCACCTAATTGCTACAACCAGAACATGCCTCCACCACCAATTATGATATAGCCGTTCACCGTCCACTACACCACAACCACGTAACATGCCCCACCACCACCACATGACCACCCAGACCCGCACTATGGAGGCTACATATATATTTCGGAGAGTAGAACACTCACTCTCACGTAACACCTATCCCCGTCGAATCCGACCTTGCCACACGAAACACCATCCCCATTTCTAAGGTTTTCAGTGACGGGGGAAGGGGTTTTATGGATAAATTATAGGTAGTCGAAATTGACTGTTGAAGAATGATGGTTTATGTTGCTGGGACGGTTTCGATTAGAACGAGATCACGAGATGGTGAAAAGGGTGGTCACCGGTCACAGGAGAGTATGGCAATCTTCTTTGGGGTTATTGGTGGTGAATTTGAACTAATTTCAGTTTTGCGGTGGTCAGGCATCGGTGTTGTGAATAGTAATGTGGTGGTCGGGGGGACTAGGGAGGCGTGTTGTGATAGGAAAAGGGTATAATTGAGTTTTAACAAATTAATAATAATATATGTGATTTTATAATATTAATTAACTAGTACCATCACCAATGACGTCAGTGCCGTCATAGGGGCAATGGAGATTGAGGTTGGAGAGATCAGTGGTGACGTGATGCGATGCATCACTATCAAGGAGATATTTGGTGGAAGGTGCAGC
This sequence comes from Silene latifolia, assembly GCF_048544455.1. NCBI lineage: Eukaryota > Viridiplantae > Streptophyta > Magnoliopsida > Caryophyllales > Caryophyllaceae > Silene > Silene latifolia. The sequence continues at coordinate 2,223,598 of NC_133530.1, read as the reverse complement.
CGGTTGAGTAAAGGTGGTGTGGGCTTGTGGCGGGGGTGTGGTGGTGCGAGTGCCGCGAGGAACCGTGATATGGGGATAGAGATTCTTGAAGACGGGATAGGTGGCTAGGGCATGGTCGCATTCATTACACCAGTGACATTTGCCAAGGTAGGGTTTGGGATTTTGAGTAGAGGCAGAAGGGTTGGGTAGCAAAGGCGGGTTGAGAGGAGGGTTGGGTAGCAAGGGCGGGTTGTGTAGAGGGTTGTAGCCGGTTGGAGTGGTGGCGGGGTGAGAGTTCTGGTAAGTGCGACGAGGGTAAGAGGAGGGGCGATAGAAGGTGGAGTGAGCAGTGGCAGGAAAAGGGGTAGGGTTAGTATGGTCAGCTATCTTAAGGGCAAGTTCTTTGTTGATGAGTTTTTCATGAAGTTCGGCAAAGGATATAGAAGAGTCACGGGCATGAACCGCATCAATAACGGGTTGATAGCGTGGGTCATCAAGCCCTTCAAGAACACGGCCCGTAATGTCTTCTGGGTCAACGGGTTTGTGAAGGAGTGCAAGCTCATCAACAACGGTTTTAATGAAGGTCATATATTCGGTAATGGATTTGTTGCCTTTGGTGGTGTTGCGGAGTTTGAATTTGAGTTGTTTGATATGACCGCGGGAGGGATTGGCGTAGGTAGTAGCGAGAATATCCCACGCTTCTTTGCAGGTGTTGGTACGACGGATGAGGGGACCAACAGTCTTGGATAGAGTGCCGGCTAAAGCACCGTAGAGCAGCTTATCTTGCCGGTACAACGTTTGGTACTCGGGATTGGGAGCAGTTTTGCCGCCTTCAGAGGTCACGGTATGAGGAGGAGCCGTGACAGAGCCATCAACGTAGCCGAAGAGACCGTACCCGACAAGGAGAGATTCAACCTGGAGTTTCCAGGTTTGATAGTTGTCGGAGCCGGTGAGTTTCTCGACGGAGTGTGCGTTGAGGACAATGAAGGGAGTTAGCAGCTCATGTGGGTTGGGTAGGGTGGTGGATGTCGACATGAGGAAGAGAAGGGAGGAGGGTGGGAGTTTTTTGGTTTTAGGGTTTTAGTATTGATATCGGATCAATGGCTCGATACCATGTGAGAGTTTGTATAGCATGAAGCTTGAGAATTATATTAACAAACGATAAGTATATATACAACCTAATAGCTTAAGCTAAGGAAATAAGATCAACTGCAAAAGATACAGAAGATAAAATAGGTTACAAAAGATATAGCGAATATATACGGAATATATACGAGATCATATCTTAACACTCTTATTGTGTCTTTCTCCAATACCCCATTCCTATTCTTGCACAGACATAAGAGGATCTTCCATTCTATATAGGAATCAAAGATCTTCCATTCTATATAGGAACCAAACCTGAACATAAGACAACATATATTAGAGCCGTTCATAGGTAGTACGACACTACAACTCATGAACTTGACCCTCACGATCCCAAAAAAAGCGGTTATGAACAATGTAATAGCTCGCTAGTTTATGGATTACAAAAGACAAAATCCTTGTGAGGTCTGTCCAATTTCGCATTTGATCATCTCGAATGCATGGTATGTGATATGATAATTGATAAAGAGTCGACAAATGAATCGTTTTTGATAAGGTTTAAATCCCGTTAGACCAACATGTGATTCGGTTTACACAAAGAGGAGAACTGCTTACCATTCTGCAAAGTCCTTTGGTTGTCTGTTTCCCTTCAGGATCTCTCCAAGTTCGTTACTGGTTAGAGTATTATGTTTGAAAAAAGATATGCCCATAAATTCAAAACATGGGCACTTTGTTATAGGTATCCATCATGTGATACGTATTTGTTCCGGGTGTAATTCCAGAGCAAGTATCGTTACCACCCGTGGCTTGTAGAATAATGTCTTGAGTTGAACCCTTCTTGCTTCTATCGTTCCTCTCGGCCTCTCCTGCAACAATGAACGAACTGAGGGCTTGGCTTTGTGCCAAGCGTACTCACTCCGACGCTCAAGTCAGTGAACTTAAAGGATTAAGTTGTGTTACTTGGCTAGGTATGTATTGTAGAGAGATAAGGAAGATATTACCAGATGAATAGTGTATTTAGGTTAAGTTGTGGATCCTTTCCTCAATGAAGGTTGAGGAGTATTTATAGGCTTTCACCTTTTGTCACGTAGTGGCCAAGTGGCCAAGTGGCTAGCAGGTGGAAAGACTGATCTACCCCTCGGCCGAGGGACCTATGGCAGGCCGGCGGGCCATGTTGACTCACCGCCGATGGGTCTTGGATATGAGTACGCGGGTATGTGTCCCGGCTGGCAGGTTGTCACGCCGAGACCCAGGCTAACAGGCCGATGGGCTGCATCGGCTAGGCTGTCTAAGTCGTTGACTTGCTGTGGATATCTTTGACCTTTGTTCAATATGTTGACTTGGTCAGCGGTGCAGAATATGCCCCATCAATTTGCCCCCAGCGTAGTCTATGCCGTGGTATGGGCTCCGATGTACGTTTGAGCGTATATTCTGCGCAAGTAGTTTGTAAAACATGTTCTGCATCGGCTTCTTCTGCGGCGGCTTCTTTTACCTCGGCCTGGTCTGTCTTAGGCCGTACCATATCCCCCCTCCACATGGATGCGTAGAGGGCATCCGATGTGGAAAAGAAAGTGACGCTGGCCGAGACCAGGGTTGAGAGTGCCGGTTGTTTTTGATTGCCCCCGGCCGGCGCTACCTAGCTTGGTTGATAGAGTGGCCGGCGGAGAACAGATGCTTGGGAATTTGTTGAGGAAGGTGAATAGGCGGAGAGATATGAATGGGCGTGTTGAAGACGCTTGGTCACTGTTGCATTGATTGACGTCTAACTGTTGCAACGATTGACATCCCGTGGTTGCATGTCCGACACGTGTCTGCACGCTGATTGGATGACGCTTCATGGGCTGTTCGCTGATTGGTCCTTCTTTATGGGCTTTTCCCTATAAATAGGGCAGTTATTCCGTGAAATTGGCACCAATTTCATTCTCCAAAATTTTTCTTCTCTCTAAACTCTCAAGGGCTTCCTTGTCTTCTAATTTTCAGAGTTGTTACTCCGGCGAGTGTTTTTCTTCAAGGTAAACAGACAAATTTCTTCTTTTTTATTTTGTTAAATAATTATTGCTATTATGTCTTCTGTTGACGCCGGAACTAGCACTTCTGCGCCGGAGGGTTCCCCGTCGCGTCTTGATGGGGAGGGGAAGTTGGACGCTCTCCTGATAAGGCCTGGGGGCCCTAGGTCTCCTTCTCCTGAAGTCGATCCTCGATATTTGGAGGGATGGGATGACGATGATGAAGTCGATGACGACGCGGATGATTTTGGTGATGATGCTGAGAATGCTCGTCCCGAAGAGAGGAGGCAGTACGTTATGGATCACGGTGACGTCTGTAAGGCAAGCGTTGACCGAGCTTGGACCCATAAGTTGGCCAGTTGTTCTGGTGAGAAGTTTTTTGAGGGCCACTTTTTCTTTGGCAGGGGATACAAGATTGTCATCCCTGAGGAGGGTCAGGCCGTCTGTTGCCCTCCACCGGGCCATACCGGTGTATATATGCGACACTTGGAGTACGGGCTCCGGTTTCCGCTGAACGAGTACGTCATGGCTATCATCAAAGCTATGAACGTCGCTGTGGCCCAACTGCATCCGTTGGCCATGAGGACGATAGTCGGCTTTGTGTGGCTTTGTCTCTTCAAGGGGGAGGCCCCGACGGTGAATTTATTCCGCCGCCGCATTATCTCCACCACCACAATCTCTGGCGCGTCGGTTGGTACAGTGTGCACATGGAGAAGGGTTATGTCTCTGTTGACAAACTTACTTCTTGCAAAGACCGGAGAGATCGGTGGGTGTACATTAAGGTGCTTGGGATGACTATCCACGCCGCCCCGTGCTTTCGACACAAGTTAACTTGCGGTGTGAGACTAAGGCGGAACATGACGATGGGTCTCCGGAAAAACTCAAGATGGATGCCGCGGGGTCCCTCTTAGGGAGGATGAGAGGTCAAGGCGATGAGGCTCTTTGAGGCGGACAAGGGTGGGGTGCCGAAAAGATGGATTCCCCCAACGCAGATCATTCTTCAGGATGAGCCGCTCTGCCATGTCGGCCTCATACCGGCCTTAGCACAGGGTGAGTGGGGTCGGTGTGAGGCCCATCACCGCTGTCAATGTTCCTGTTCTTCGAACTCCGATTTAATTCCTCTATTTAATTCTTGCTTTGTTTCCTCCGCAGACCACTTTGGACCGGATTTGTCTGAGGATATCCTCCGGAGAATGGGGCTGCACAAAGACAAAACCGTTGCTAACTTGCATCCCAAGGCTCTGACCCACGACCGCAGGACGTCGCGGAATGATCTTATGGACCAAAGAACAAACGCTTGAATGTGGTGGAGGCCCAGGCGAAGGTTGTTAGTAATATGCCGCGCCATACGCGAAAAACAAATCCTTCGGCGATGATGGCGTCGACATCGGCTCCGCCTTCCACCTCCCCTGTACAGAAGGAGACGGTGGAAGTCGTTTATGTCTCCAATGGCGATGATTCCGGTGAGGAGGAGGGGTCTCCCCTTGTTCGTAAAAGAAAGCAGACAGCCTTTACCGCTGCCGTTGCTTATACTGCTGACGAGGAAATGCGCCCTTCGGCCAAGAAGGCCAAGCACGGTATTGATCTATCCGGTGGCTCAGATTTAGCCGGTTCGTCAGGCGCTGCTGATGACAGGCTCTTCGGCATGCCTATGTATGTTGATACTGATGCCCCCCCTTTTTTTTTTTTTTTGTAGATCAGCCGTTGTCGGCCGCCGCTCTTGTTGAGCAGCAATCGGAGGAGAACCCCGCGCAGACTGGGGATCATAACGTCGCTGCTGACTCTTAATCCCAGAAGGTTTCCCTTTCCCGTCCGCAGGCTGGTGATCATAACGTCGCTGCTGACTCTTCATCCCAGAAGGTTTCCCTTTCCCGTCCGCAGGCTGGTGATCATAACGTCGCTACTGGCTCTTCATCCCAGAAGGATTCCCTTTCCCGTCCGCAGGCTGGTGATCATAACGTCGCTACTGGCTCTTCATCCCAGAAGGATTCCCCCTCTCAGCTTGTGGCGGAAGGTGCGAGATTGATTAAGAGACTGGCGCGGTTGAACGAGCTGACCGGTGCTCGTATCATGGAGCAGGAGAAGGCCGTGGCTCAATCCGCTTTTGAGCTTAATGCCACTAAGAAGGTGGCCACGAAGGCGAAGCTGGATCTTCTCAATGAGCAGAGGCTTCGGGAGGCCGAGAAGGCGCTCTTGGCCGAGAGAAAGCTCGGGAGGACGCCGAAAAGGAGGTCCTTCTTTGAGAGGGCCAAGGCCGAGACTTCTGCGGCCGAAGTTGAAAAGTCTTTGGCGAAGTGTGACCTGGTTCGAGGCACGCCGACCTCTATCTCCAAAGCAGAGGAATGAATTCGGGAACGGTTCCGGATCCGGGGGAAGGTGATTCGGAGTAAGGAGGCCATCATCGGGCAAAAGGAGGACGACATTGAGATGCTCCAAACCAAAATGCTCCCCGACATGTGCTCCGACCGGATCCGGCCGAAGCACCGCCAGGGAAGTAATTGAGGAGCTCTTCCCTCTTGAAGGTTCCTTTCCGTGGAGCAAATTCGACGAGCTGTTTGACGACAAGCTCGAAGCTAAGGAGAAGGCCGTGGAGGAGAGGGCCAAGGAGGCGGTGAGGGTAAAGATAGAGCGAGAGGCGGCCGAGGAGGCGGCGCCCTTCTTGAGAGGGCGAAGACGGCCAATGAGGAGGCCAAGAGAATGAGGGAAGCCGAGGTCATCGAGGCAAAGGCCGAGGCTGCCGAAAGCCGCCGGGTTGCCCATCGAAGGAGACGTTGCTACCGCTGGCGATGGCGAGCGAAAGCACATAGGAGATGATGTCCGTACCCTTTTGCCTTTCCGTCTTTGTATTTTGTACAACTTTGGCAGGTTGTCCTTTGGCTGACCCTTATGGGGACGGCCGTTGTTTGTATTTCTTGTAATTTGTTGAACATATTTAATAAGAGCTCGTTTCTTCTGCCTCCGGCTTGGCCGAGGTCTTTACCTCATTCCCTTTTCCTTGTGCTAACAGTTGAGCATCTCAATCTGTACTTAACGTTTCACTTTGTCTCTGGCTCGGCCGAGGTCTTTTCTCATCCTTGTCTGCGTTTTTTTTTTTTTTTTTTTTTTTTTTTTTTTTTTTTGCGTCTCCTCTGTTTCCGCCTTGGCTTGGTCGAGGCAGTCTTAGAGTGCGTTCCTCAACTGTGCAACGCTTCTAAGGCGTTTTGGTCGCTGCGAGTATCAATCTAACGCCGGTCGTGACCGTCGAGGTATTTATTTCCGAGGGTGATTGTCATTCTTGCCGGTGTGACGGTGTCGGCCGCGAATGCTCCTTGTTAGTGATCGCCGCTCTTGTCGGTGTGACATGTGAGTGGCGTCTAATTCTTGATGATGACGGTCGTGGCGTCTACCACTTGGAGTGACTGCGACGGCGTCTACCTCTTGGGGTGACTGCCGCTCTTGTCGGTGTGACAGTGTGAGCTGGCGTCTATTTCTTGATGATGACGGTCGTGGCGTCTACCACTTGGAGTGACTGCGACGGCGTCTACCTCTTGGGGTGACTGCCGCTCTTGTCGGTGTGACAGTGTGAGCTGGCGTCTATTTCTTGATGATGACGGCCGTGACGTCTACCACTTGGAGTGACTGCGACGGCGTCTATTTCTTGGAGGAGACTGCCGCTCTTGTCGGTGTGACAGTGTGAGCTGGCGTCTATTTCTTGATGATGACGGCCGTGGCGTCTACCACTTGGAGTGACTGCGACGGCGTCTACCTCTTAGGGTGACTGCCGCTCTTGTCGGTGTGACAGTGTGAGCTGGCGTCTATTTCTTGATGATGACGGCCGTGGCGTCTACCACTTGGAGTGACTGCGACGGCGTCTACCTCTTGGGGTGACTGCCGTGGCGTCTACTACTTGGGGTGACTGCGACGGCGCCTATTTCTTGGAGGAGACTGCCGCTCTTGTCGGTATGACAGTGTGAGCTGGCGTCTATTTCTTGATGATGACGGCCGTGGCGTCTACCACTTGGAGTGACTGCGACGGCGTCTACCTCTTGGGGTGACTGCCGTGGCGTCTACTACTTGGGGTGACTGCGACGGCGCCTATTTCTTGGAGGAGACTGCCGCTCTTTTCGGTATGACAGTGCGAGCCGGCGTCTGCTGCTTCCTGGTGACTATGGGGAAAATGAGGGTTTTGATGGAAGACTTGGACGATTTTTCATTAGATAAAAACATGCGTCGGGGTGCCCACAGCTGTTTTGGACACCTCCGCCGTTACACAGAGTTTTCCCGAGATTACCAGCGTCCTAACAGTTTATGAAAGGCACACCTTCCCGGTCAGCCGCTAGCTACATCCATGAGGTCGCCCTCCTGTTGTAAGGACAGACTTTTCCCTTTCTCTGATTTCTTTGCTACTTTGAGGGATTGCATGTTGCATCCTCTGGCAGCTATCTGGACGTTGACCACTTCGTCGTTCTCGTCTTTGGAGACGAGCTTATGCGCTTCCCCCCGGTCCGAGACATACATCAGTGTTAGGGCCCGGATGGACATCACTGCGTCAGCCTCGCTTAGGGTGATCCGGCCTATGAGAACGTTGTAGGCGGACGAGCCGTCGATGACCACGAACTCAGCTAGGACATTTTTAGCCGCATTCTTTTCGCCGAACGTTACCGGGAGTCTGATTGATCCTAGTGGTACCAGGCCGGCCCCAGAGAAGCTGTATAGTGGGTTGGTGCAGGGGCTCAAGTCCTTGACTTTCAGGCCGAGGCTGAGGAAGCACTCCCTGAACATGATGTTCGTGTACGCGCCTGTGTCAATCAAGCACCTTTTTACCAGGTGGTTGGATATGTCCAAATTGACTACAAGTGGGTCGCTGTGAGGAGCGATAACTCCTTCGTAGTCCTTCCTTCCAATGGTTATATCGGGGATGTTGGAAGCGGGGATCGCTGTGTTGGGCACAAAGTTGATGGCCTGACATAGCTCGTTCAGGTGCCGTTTGTGCCCATGAGCGGACCCTCCGTTCTCGTTGCCCCCGATGACAACATGGATCACTCCTATCCGTTCAAGACGGATTTCTTACCCGAACCGCTCGGCGTCGGTCTTTTGGCTTTTGGCAACGTACTTGCTGAGGCTCCCCTTCCGGATCGGCTCTTCAATGGCATTCTTCGGATGCCGGCGATCGTTGGTTAGATGGCCGGTGTGGCCGTGGTACTCACGATCGGCTCGTGTCACCGTCACTTTTTGGCTTGGGGGTCTCTCCCACTTCGGCCCTCGTTTTTGCTCGGGCGAAGACCTCGGCGGCTGATACGACGAGAGGGGTTTTATCACTATACCGCCTCTGGTGGTACGTTCCTGAACTCCACCCGGCGCCCGCCGAGTCCTGTTTCCGGGCGGATCTGTCCGACCGTGACCTATTACTCTCACGGCGTCTTTCATCGGACCGTGACCCGTTGTTGTCACGGCGTCTTTCATCCGGGTTGTCCTCCCGGCGCTCTTCTTTTTTTCGAGTGCTCGGCCTCACCGGGGCCTACCCGGTCTTGTGATAGTCTTCTACCTTGATGGCTTGGTCACCAACTTCGGCGGCGGCGTCCAAACCTAGGCCTCCGCACTTGATGAGCTCATTTTTTAAATCCCCCCTTGGGAGGCCCTTCATCAGCTCGAAGGCCGCCAGTTCGGGATTGATTTCTCGAATCTGCTGGACCTTTCCGTCGAACCTCTTCACATAGCTTCGTAGAGACTCGCCCCCCTCCTGTTTGATAGTTAGGAGGTCCGATGTCTCCACGGCCCTTCTCTTGTTGCAAGAGTACTGGGCTAGAAAGGCGTCCCTTAGGTCGGCGTAATAGTATACCGAGCCGTCGGGAAGCCCCTTGTACCAACCTTGGGCCATTCCATGCAGAGTTGTTGGGAAAACTCGGCACCAGACCTCATCGGGCTGCTCCCACACCGACATGTAAGACTCGAAAGCCTCAGCGTGGTCGGCTGGATCACTATCTCCTTTGTACGATAGAGGTGGCAACTTGAGCTTGGTTGGCACCTGGACTTCTAGGACGTAGGCGCCGAGGGGTGTCGACCACGTGCCGAACGACACGCGGCGATCGGCTCCTCGCATTCCTAATCCGGCTCCTCCCCTCGTAGCGGGAAGGACTTCTTCTTCGACTCGGACTTCTCCTCCAACTCTGCCGAGTCGGACTCCTCGCTCCTTTGGGGTAAGCCTCGTTCGTCTTTGCGGGGACACTTTGTCCTCCCATGAGTGCGGGAAGGACTTAGGTCTACCGCGCCCACTTTGGGCTCCCCGCCGACTTGACCGGGTCGGCTTCTCCCTAGTGCTCCGTTCAAATTTCTCGAGTCACGTTTTGGGCCCCGGTCTCTGGGACGGTTTCCGCCGCTCTTGTCGGCGTGACGGTGTGAAAGGGCGTATTGCGATTAAGTCCAGGAGCATTTTCGGTTTTGCTACGTCAACCACATGTCCCATGATGGTGACCTGGTTGGGCGGCGGCGGCGTGTCGGGTATTGTTGGCATCCCGAACTCGGTTGGATTACTCCGCACGAGGGGAGGGCCGTGACTCGACTATTGAAAGTATCATCTTGGTAGAATGCGGTTTCGTCGGTCACGACTGCGACTTGTTGTTTCGACATCTTCTTAGCTTTTTGGGTGGGTTTTTGTTGTTTTTTTTTTTTTTTGCTTGGGAATGAATGTGACTAGCTTCTAGTGTCTTTCCCACAGACGGCGCCAATTGTTCCGGGTGTAATTCCAGAGCAAGTATCGTTACCACCCGTGGCTTGTAGAATAATGTCTTGAGTTGAACCCTTCTTGCTTCTATCGTTCCTCTCGGCCTCTCCTGCAACAATGAACGAACTGAGGGCTTGGTGTTGTGCCAAGCGTACTCACTCCGACGCTCAAGTCAGTGAACTTAAAGGATTAAGTTGTGTTACTTGGCTAGGTATGTATTGTAGAGAGATAAGGAAGATATTACCAGATGAATAGTGTATTTAGGTTAAGTTGTGGATCCTTTCCTCAATGAAGGTTGAGGAGTATTTATAGGCTTTCACCTTTTGTCACGTAGTGGCCAAGTGGCCAAGTGGCTAGCAGGTGGAAAGACTGATCTACCCCTCGGCCGAGGGACCTATGGCAGGCCGGCGGGCCATGTTGACTCACCGCCGAGGGGTCTTGGATATGAGTACGCGGGTATGTGTCCCGGCTGGCAGGTTGTCACGCCGAGACCCAGGCTAACAGGCCGATGGGCTGCATCGGCTAGGCTGTCTAAGTCGTTGACTTGCTGTGGATATCTTTGACCTTTGTTCAATATGTTGACTTGGTCAGCGGTGCAGAATATGCCCCATCAGTATTTATATACGTATTTAATCTACTGGCTTGATGAACTCCATGTGCCCTTTTTCAGCCTACTGTTATTCCACAAGCCTTTAGAATTTTGGACTATGCAACATCTTTGGAACAGAGTAGGCAACATCTTTGGCAAGTTTGCTAAGTATTTATATAACAAGATTAGAATATCAAAATAGTTTGCACGATGTGTCTGTATTGCCCAATTGATAAACAAAAATATGGTATTTGTGCAGGGTTGTCGTACCTATCAACAGTATTATAAGGAAGTTTTGCGTCCAATACTTAAGAAATCCTATCCAAAGATGAGCAATAGGTTTCCCTGGGAGAAACAACACCACCTTGTTGGGATGAATGACCTGGTTTCGGCAGCTGTTCGTTACCCCAAGTATTTCTGGGAAGAATTCTCAAATGAAATAATCGATAAGCGGGTAGTTGTTGAAGATCCCGAATTACCGTACCCTTCGTTTATACAAGGACCTTGCTTGGTACTCAGACAACCCATCCAGATTATTACCCCCCTCTTGCCACCTTTAGGATTTTACAAGATTTATACAGATGGCTGCCCAAACTTGAAGCACGGGTTACCGTGTGGTGGCGGTGTGGTGATTGTGAGCTGCTGGCCATGGAGGAAGTTGTCAGCCTTCCAAGTCAGGGTAGCCCATGGAGATCCACTTGAAACCGAGTTAAGAGTTATAATTGATGCTGCTAGGTATGCGCTGAAAGCAGGATTCAAGAAGATTATCCTTGTATCAGACTGCTTATATATTATTCAAGCTCTTCAAGGTGGCCGCTATATCGGGGAGACCATTAGATCTTTAATCAGGTATACTTTCTTTGATTCTTTGAACGTTGCAATTGAAAAAGAGAATTCCTTTGAATTTCCAACAGTTATACCATATTGAAAATGTAAACCTAGAATTAAAATGGGTATTTTTGATTTGAATAAGGGTTTTTGTTCTTCTCTGAATTTTAGGGATGCTTCCATTTTGAGAGATTTGGGGACTTTTTTTTTTTCCTCACGGTTTTAAAATTGGGTGGAAATATTGTGGTTTTGTTTATTTGAGTGGCAAATCAATAATAATGTTGTAGGGAATTACGTGCCATCCTAGAGGGGTTTGAGGAGAAGGTATTCGAGCATTGTCCAAGAGAAGGCCTGACATTAGTAGATGCACTAGCTCGTCAGATGAAGCAGCAGCTTGAGTCTGAAACTTACAATAGTCCCAGCTATAGTTCTGAGGAAGCAGAGCTTTGCGAGTTGAACTATAACACTCAGTTGAAGCATGTAAAGCAAAAGTGGAGGAAGCTTGAACAGAGAGTCCCTGTTCTCCGTTTCGAGATTTTGAGGAATCTTCCTCCGGAAGCGACACCTGAAGATATCGCAAAGATGCAGTGGTTCTGCCCAAAGAATTAATAGTTAATAGTATTTCTAGACTTAATTAATTTCCAAGACCAATAAGCATATTTCACTTACTTATGCTATAATCCCAGTTAATCTCTCTTAAAGCACTATATTATAAATCGATGACGCTTCTTTTCGTAGGTTGAGGCAAATTGACGACGCATCTTACTTGTATGTGCATCCTTTTTCTCCCGGTTGAGTATATGCTCACTTTTCTTACTTCTCTATGCATGACCTACGGAGACCGGAAACAATTTAATTTTTCTTCTGGTTATTAGCTTACACATTCAAGCATTCATATCATATATCTTATATATAGACCAAACGTAGTTGTTTTTGAAGTCAAACACTCCTAAGGGTTTTTACGTGAGTGCAACTGAAATTGCATCACTTTTTGTTAATCGTCCTAATCAAATAGTTTTTTTTTTATCTTCTATTAATTAAATAGTTGTTTTTAGTTGTTTTTTATGATATTTTCTATTTTTTCATTATTTTATTTCTTTAAATAGTATGCAAAGCTATAACCAATAACATCGCTCGAAAAGTTCCTCTTTTAAGTATATATATTGATATATTGATTATATAAATTCAATTTTCATTTTAAATAATACAAAATAGTTATAGTAGAATTGATTTGCACCATAAGGTAAACTTGTGGGGCTAATATGCACGTATTGAAAGTTATGGGGGTGATTTGCACATTAGACTAAATGTATGGGGGTTATTTGCTACTTACCCGGAAAAAAATAATAACAATAGTCGTGGCAAAATATTAACAAATGTAACAATAATCGTGGCAAAATATACATAACATAACATAAATATATCATAGTAATGTGTGACGGTGTAGTGGAGGCGTCGTCCCACTAGGTAACGCTAGAGCCTAATAGAAATAAAATAGTGATCATAAAAAACCTCTTGTAGTTATTTACTGTCTTGAAAATGGGTAAACAATAACAACAAATAATAATTTAATTAATCCAACAAATGAAGTAATATAATAAAATAATATTTAAAAAGTGCAATATTTATATATGTTGTGTTTAAATACAAGATATTTGGATAAAATAAATTGTCCTTAAAGAAGTGTAAAGGTAAAAAAAGAGCAACAACAATGAGAGAAAATGAACTAGCGAAATATACGTTATCTAGGGAATTTGTTGGCCATTCAAAACGTTGGATTTATATAAAATGGATTGTTGAACTGTCCATGCAGGAACCATTAGATGGAACCAATCGAATAGACAGAGTGTCAGGGAAATAATTAACTCTTCCTTTTTGAATTTTTTTTTAAAGGGCGGGAACCTCTATATCTCTCCAAAAACACAAAACATACAAATAAATGTTCGTTCTACTCCTCAAAGATCAAAAAAAAGTTGTTCCCTCTCACAATCTTATCAAATTCACATACAAAATAATTGAGGTGTTGAATGACCAACCACAACTTCTCTTACTCAATCAAGATGGATACAACTTTTCAAGCTAGAGACGTAGCCAGAGTTAATCACCATAAAGCAATTCAGAAGGTAATTGAAGCCTCAATCAGAGATTTTATTTGATCGGGAAGATTCTTTAATAGAAGAGGTTGCAGATCTAAATGAACAATTAACCGGAGCTCAAGAGAAGCTCCGTCATTTACGAGGTGTTATTTGTAACAAAATTAAATCTCTTAATAATTTTGATTACGTTGTTGTCTATAACTTGAATGAAGCAATGTTTGTTCTTAAATTATTAAAAAAATATGCCATCAAATAGGAAGGTTATTCTTAACTAATGAAGACTTATCTACTCAATTCATACTACAAGTTTAATTTCGCAGTTTTTTTATTTTAATGTCATTACTATTAATTTTGTATTTGCATCGTCCTTCATATTCCATATTATATATAAAAAAATATAAAAATTGAATAACTGTGTTAAATTTTGATTATATATTGTTTGCCTATTTTGGTGATCGAATCAATGATGCATGATTTTGATCTTCGGTCCAATTCAATTTAAGATTGAATTACGCTTTACTTGATTTATTTTTTATTCCAGAAATGATTTGGATGATTTTGGCGTTTTGAATTGGAGCTTTGGAGGGATTTCTGATAGGCTATCGCACACCTATGCAAAGATAATATTTATACTCTAGCAAAACAAATGAATTTAGTACGTAGGGGGTCGAACCACAGAGAGACGGGAGTTGTTAATTAGTTGTTATGGGTTGAATTCTATTGAAGCCGGTTACATTTGATTGATTGGTTTGTTGATTAGAAAATAATGAACTATATGATAAAAAGGAGTCTAGGGAAGTCGGGTCACACATGCAAATTATGTAAATGCTTAAATTAAACATAGGAGTATATGAAACGTTAATTGTTTAGGCTTAGAGACACCCACCTTACGGCATTAGTGTCAACCACAGACCGAGTCCTAGAGAAACTCTCGTCCATGACTAGGTCGTCTTACTACACATGCTTAGTCTAATTCAATTCTGTGCCTCTCGACTTTAGAACGAATGAACAAACTTAATCGATGAATAAGACCTTTAAACAAAGATTAAACATTAAGGTGCAAACATATGATAGAGACAATTAGACAATATTATATCATCCTAATTTAACATTTCACAAATACTCTTTATGCATGGCTCCCTTTATTTCCTAGGCAAAAGAAACTATTCTAACATAATTTAAATGCAAACTAAACTTATGACAAATAAAATGATGAACAACATAATGAAAATAGAATAAGAATTACCTTGAATGGAAATGGAAATGGAAATAGAAGAACAATGAAACTAGATCAAACTTGAAATGTAACTTGGAATTATACTTGAAATGGAATTGTAATGTAATTGCTAAAAGGAAATGTAAACAAACTAAACTAAACTAAGCTAACCTAAACTAACTGCTAAAATTTAGAGAGAATTTAGATGGAAAAATATGTGTATGAGAATGGTGTCTCTAGGGTGTATGGGATTAGCACCCCTTATATAGGAAATAAGGGAGTAAACTTTGTAGAGGAATCCCAAAATGGCATCCTAAGCACACTCTTAATTTTCCTTCAATTCTTGAGTGATTGCCAAAAGGAATTCCATGCAAATTCTTAATGACTCTTTAATCACATGGTTAAATCTGATATTAGCATCCAAAGCTTCTTAACATCCAATATTTTCCACCATAATTTGGACTTTGAATTTGACTTACATATTGACTTTGCTTGCATTTTCATTTTGATCCAACACCTTCTTCATGCAAAATCCATGCACTTCCAACACTTAGTCCAATCTTGCTCTCATACTTAGCCTTGCTTCTAGTGTTGACACATTTTATAGTACTTTAGCTCATTTAGCTCATTTTCCTACAAAACACACTTGAACACACAATTGCACTAGAAACACAATATTAGCTTAAAAACACTTTGATAAGTGCTAAATGATACAGAGTATGTAAAATCAAACTAATATAAGGGGTTAAAATGTATCAAATCTGCACTTATCAATTTCGTCGAATGTGCAGCATATAGGAGCGAGATTGGGGTCGTTTATTGATGTTGAGATGGGACCTAATGCTGAGGTTGATAGAGCCATAAGAATCCGGGTTCTTCATGATGTTCGTGAACCGTTGAGGGCATCCATCCCTATTAAGATGAAGGAGGGCAAGATTGTAGACTTTGATGTTAAATACGAACGATTACCCATTTTTTGTTATGGTTGTGGGGTGATCGGTCATGGTGAAAAAGACTGCGAGGAGGGGCCTTACGAGGATGGGGAGTTAAACTTTGGGGAATGGTTGAGAGCCTCACCTTGGAAAGTTACAAAGACAGCTAAGGAGGGGAATGGGTCTGGCTCGGGAAATGCAAGGCGTACCCTAACACCTGAATTAGATGCTATGGGGAGGAGAGAAGACGAAGCTGACATTACCCGCATGATAGAGAAGCTTCAAACGATTGCCATTGATCTAAAAAAGAAGAAAGGCGAGAAGGGGGAGACCATGGGACTTCATCAGAAGTTGGGTGGACAGAAGGAGGATGGAGAGAGTGATGGTAGGGGTCGGGGGGAGGTTGAAAGTCTGCATGGGAGGACTGTTCAAGTAGGAGAAGGAAGCGAAGGGGGGTCTTTGAACAGGGAATGCGTGGTTGGCAGTATGGAGGGGCTTGTTGGTATGGATACTGATGAGGGGGAAATAGGGGGAGGTAATGGGGGTAATGGGAGAAGTGGGGCAGGAGGAGGGAAAACAGAGGGAGGGGGCAGCAACGCTGGGAAGGGATGGACGCGGGTGCTTCGAGCAGTGGGCAACAGTGAGCAGGGGAGAAGTGCCAAGCTAGCTGATATGGGAAAGAGGAGTCGTGAGGTGGTGGAAGAGAGTGAGGCTGGTAAACGACTGAAAGTGACGAAAGACGGGGGCGTCTTAATACCTGAGGCGGAGGTTGAGGGTTCTCAACCCCGCCGGGCCCAATGAATCTTTTAAGCATCAATTGTCGGGGCTTGGGCAACCCCGACGCGGTGAGAGCCCTTCGTATTTTGGTACGAAGGGAAGCCCCGGCCATGCTATTTTTATGCGAGACGAAATTGTGTGGTCGTGATATGCGGAGGGTGCGGGAGAGTCTTGATGGGTACTTTGGGATGGATGTGGATAGTGCGGGGAGATCGGGGGGTCTTGCGTTCTTATGGAGGAAGGATATCAGTTGTTCTTTTGTGTCTGCTTCGTCCCATCACATGGACTTTACGATCCAGGAGGATAACAAACAATGGAGGGTAACGGGTTTCTATGGGTGGGCAGCTGTCTGTGATCGTCATTTGTCTTGGGAGTTGCTTCGGGTTCTTAGCAGGCAATCTCAGCTGCCGTGGATATGTATTGGAGACTTCAATGAGGTTCTCTACTCGACGGAGATGAAGGGTGGAAGCCGACCGCAGTGGCAAATGAACAATTTTCGAGCTGCTGTGGATGATTGTGATCTCCGGGATGTGGCGTGGGAAGGGTACCGGTTTACGTGGGACAATGGGCAGGTTGGTGAAGCTAATAGACAGAGTATGTTAGATAGGGCTATGTGCACCAGTAGTTGGACGGAGATGTTTCCTTATGCGAGGCTTATACATTTAGAGCGCGAATGGTCAGACCATGCGCCTATAAAGCTGGTGTTGGATAAGAGGAATGTGGGGGAAACGAAGAAACATATTTTCAGATTTGAGCAGATATGGGTCGGAGAGGAGGGGTGTGAGGAAGCTGTGAGGAGAGGGGTGGAGAAGGGGCACGGTAATCTGAGAAGAACTATCGAGGAATGTGCTAAGGAGTTGCAAGCCTGGAAGAAGATAAATATTGGGAAAATTAATTGGGCTTTGGAAAGAAAACGCAAACAATTGGCTAGACTGAATTGCGGGGAGCGAACTGAGGACGAGGTGAAGAGAAGGAAGAAATTGGTTGCGGAAATAGCGGAGTTAAATAGACAGGAAGAGCAATATTGGCGTCAACGATCGAGGGCTCTTTGGCTTCGGGATGGGGACCGTAATACGAGCTTCTTTCACAATAGAGCGGGAGAGCGTCGAAGGAAGAACTATATTGGGATGCTTGTGGATGACGATGGGCGGGAAAGGGTTGGGGAAGTGGAGGTCTCTGAGGTGGCTGTTAGTTATTTCCGTAATCTTTTTGCCACGACTCAACCCTCGGATTTCTCGGATGTGTTAGCAGGCCTCGAGGGACGTGTAACCGATCAGATGAACCGGGGGCTGCGTGAGGAGTATCGGGAAGATGAAATTATTGAAGCTATCAGTCAGATGAATCCCTTGAAGGCGCCTGGTCCCGATGGTATGAATGGACTGTTTTACCAGTCGTATTGGCACGTGATTGGTCCGGAGGTGGTTAGCTCTGTTCTCGGCATATTAAAGGGGGAGGTATCGCCAGCTTCAATTAATAAGACTAATATTGTCTTAATCCCGAAGAAGAAAGCCCCAGATAAAATGCGGGACTTCAGACCGATTAGCCTTTGCAATGTGGTGTATAAAATTGTGTCCAAGGTTCTGGCGAACAGGTTGAAGACATTTCTTGGAGATATAGTTTCTGAGAACCAAAGTGTCTTTACGCCGGGTCGGTTAATCACGGATAACATCCTTATCGCCTTTGAGTTATTCCACCATATGAAAAATTCAAGAAGCACCGAAGGCAACATGGCAATTAAATTAGATATGGCCAAAGCTTATGACCGGGTCGAATGGAGTTTCTTGCGGCAGGTATTGATAACTATGGGATTTGATAGGGAATGGACGGAGCGAGTTATGGAGTGTGTTTGTACCGTCACTTTTTCAGTTCTCATCAACGGTACACCTTCGGAGGAGTTTCAGCCCACTCGAGGACTACGCCAAGGGGACCCATTATCCCCCTATTTATTCATCCTTTGTGCGGAAGCCCTCTCCAATCTAATGCGAAGGGCAGCTGAAGCTAACTCAATCCATGGGATTCGTATCGCTAGAACTGCTCCCGCCATAACACACCTCTTATTTGCTGATGATAGCATCTTTTTTACGCGGGCCACGGTGGAGGAGGTGGATGTTATTAATGGGGTGTTAAGGAGATATGAAGCGGCTTCGGGACAGCTTGTTAGCCTTGAGAAGACCACGGTCTCGTTTAGCCATGGAGTTGCGCGAGAACAAAGGGCACTGGTTGCAGCGAGACTTGGGGTCGAGGTAGTGGAGGAACAGAAGCGGTATCTTGGACTGCCGACGGTGATTGGGCGGTCTAAGAAAGTTATCACTGATATCATTCGGGATAAGTTAAGCAAAAGGTTACAAGGTTGGCGAGGGAAATTATTGTCTAGGGCGGGTAAGGAGATTCTTATAAAGGCGGTAGCCAATTCACTCCCTACCTATGTGATGAGTGTGTTTAAAATCCCTGCTAATTTTTGTGACGAGCTTAGATCGATGATTTCGCGCTTCTGGTGGGGGCATGAGGAAGGAAAGCGAGGTATATCTTGGATAGCTTGGAAAAGGATGTGTAAGCCGAAGGACCACGGGGGGATAGGCTTTCGTAATCTCCGCTTCTTTAACCTTGCTCTCTTGGGAAAGCAGGCTTGGCGTTTACTGACTTGCCCGGATTGTTTGTGGGCCCGTATGATGAAGGCGAAGTATTATGTGGATGGTGATTTCTTGGGAGCGAGGATGGGACACAATCCTAGCTATGCTTGGCGCAGCATATTAGAGGCGAGGGAGACGTTGGAGAAAGGGTTAAGGAGGAGGATTGGGGATGGGACTACGACAAGAGTGTGGGGGCATGCTTGGGTGCCGGGCACGCAGACGGGAAGGGTTATCTCGCCTTGCCCGACTGGTCACGAGGAGATGGTTGTAGCTCAGCTGATCACGGATCAAAATGGGTGGAAGATGGATAGTATAGCTAACCTATTCTTACCCTTTGAGCGAGACCGTATTACTAATATTCGTTTAAGTCCGAATAAGCCGCGGGATGGGTGGTACTGGAGTGGGGAGCGGAATGGCATTTATAGTGTTAAGTCAGCTTACCGGATGATGGCTGGGGACTGGTTGGAGATGGCGGAGCAGTCGGATGTCACGAGTATGAAATGCTTCTGGAACAAACTCTGGAAAGTACCGGTTTGGCCACGCGTAAAACTCTTCTTCTGGCAGCTGTGCAATGACGCGCTCGCAACAAAGGCAAACATCGTTGCTCGAATGGGAGGTGAGTCTTCTCTTTGTTCTTTTTGTAAGTTGTCTGACGAGTCTTGTATTCACTTGTTTAGGGATTGTGGGGTTGCGAGGTGGGTATGGGAGAAGTTGGGCTTTGCAAATGAGGAGGAGGAGAGGATGGGTGAAGTTCGCAGCTGGATCGAGGAGCAATGGAGGGATGTGGGTGTCTTGGAGTTTGGAAAATTTATGTTGGGTTGTTGGGCAATTTGGGAGAGGAGGAACAAGGTGGTGTTTGATGGGGTGGAGGTTGATCCAGAGAGCATTGTTAGAAGGGTCCGGGATGTGTGGTGCGAGAGTGAGGAGGGGCTGGTGTTAAGCGGGGTACGGGGGAAGGGGTTTGGCTGCGGAAAAAGAGAGGAGAAGGGGGTGGCATGGTCTGTAGCGCCAAGTGGATACGTCAAGATAAATGTGGACGCGGGCGCGAAGGAAGGAGAAGGAACTAGTTCGGGCCTGGTTTGTCGAGATGGAAATGGGACAGTGATGTGGGGGGCAACTATTGTTCGAGATGAGTGGTGGGAGCCCAGTGTGGCGGAGGCGGCTGCGATGTGGGACGGGTTGGAGGAGGCCAGAAGGAGAGGCATGAGGAAGGTGGTCATGGAAAGTGACTGCTTGCAGCTGGTGGAGGCGCTCAAAGGAAGGAAGCAGGGGCGTGGTATGTTCGCGCAAGTGATAGACGATATCCTGATTCTAAGCAATGAGTTCGAGTCAGTTTTATGGTCTTATACGAGTCGAGTCAATAATAGTGTAGCGCATTGTTTAGCTCATGTCAATCCTAGAACGGTTGGTCGAGTGGAATGGTCGAATGTGTTACCACCGACTGCGCAAAGTGCTGTACTCTTTGATATTTCTATGCTATCGTAACACTCCTTGAGTGTTTTCTTCAAAAAAAAAAAAAAAAATATGCACTTATCAATTTCCTTTACAAAAAATATTGAATATTAAACTTGAAAAATTATAATGAAACTCAAAAATAATATACAAGTATAAGCTTAATTAGATTTTAATGTTGACATCAAAAACTTAAATAAAATTGAATCATTTGGAATTTTTGAGTGATGTGCTAGTCTTCAAATTTATGAAAATTCTTTAATATAATTTAACATAAGAAATTTATTTAAAAAATAATTATGAGAAATTAAGTATTGTTTTTTAGTTTATATATGAAGGGTTAAGAAAATGAGATATCATCACTGGGTGATACACTTGTACTTAAATTGGGCGCCACCGGTGATACGTCGGTACTTTTAAATTGAATAAATTATGTAGCTCAAATGTTTTAATGAAATACGTAATTTGAAATTTTTATTATTTTACTTTTAATTAATGACTAGGACGTGAGAGTATTGTAACACACCACATACCAAGGTGCCTTATCAATGACCACCCCAGTATGTGAAGCTGTTACCA
This sequence comes from Silene latifolia, assembly GCF_048544455.1. Classification (NCBI taxonomy): domain Eukaryota; kingdom Viridiplantae; phylum Streptophyta; class Magnoliopsida; order Caryophyllales; family Caryophyllaceae; genus Silene; species Silene latifolia. The sequence continues at coordinate 2,202,728 of NC_133530.1, read as the reverse complement.
TCTCGGTTGTCTAAGGTAAGTATGTCAAAAGTAACCATTCAAGAACAATTATTAAAGTATAAAGTTTAGCGAATGCATCGTCTCAAAGAAAACCAAAGTAAAGTATGTAAATCTCAATACATCAAAACCAAAGTATCTAAACTCGTAACAACGAAAGCTAGACTCAAAGTGATGACATCCCCATCCTTCTCCCCGCAGCTAAAATTAATCATCACATGTCACAATCTGCTGACCATCCCCGAATAGATCACCAGAGTTTTACAAAACACAACGAGGTCGGTCAACTGAATAATCAAGATAAGTTAAACGCAAGAAATAACCAAGGCAAACAACTGAACAACCATTCCCCAACTCAAATCATATCACATATCCGGCTACACACTTAAGTGTGTAGCCCTGCCAGATTACCGCCGCGACAGGTAATCCTCACCGCCAATGGGGGACCGCAGCCGTGCCCCGCTCATCGTAACGAGCAACAACCCATGTCCATTAATGTGCACATCCCCTTTGTTACGGGAACCACAAGGGGCGAAAGTACTACGCCCATGATAAGTTGAAATTCCGGTGGAAGTAAGTTCTCAAATTAGCAACCAAATAATTTTAGGAAATTTCCATAAATTGGGTGAAGGAGTTTATTTTTCATTATATTATATTTCACGTGATCTTGCAATTTCTACATCAACCTAAAACCCCCTAAGTTTTTAGGAATTCAGGTGGGATAATATAGGCCATTTCGAATTTCAGGTTAAATTCATGTTCTCTATTTGAGTGAAAGCCAGGTCACATTCGAGTCTTTTGTTCGGGTGCAAGTCGGGTCAGTTTTGGTTAGACCCATCAAATCCAAGAGTCCAAGACCAATGCTTGATTCTCCACCCCATTCTCCATTTCTCCCTTCTCCATTCTCCATTCTCCTATCTCCAATTTTGCCACCATTAAAATACACTCTTCTTCACAACATCACAAATGTTGAAATCCATACATTTTCACCTTCCAAACACCTTTCTCTCTCCTCCACCTTCACCCCACTCTCTCTCTAAACCCACCTCACTCACTTCACTCAAAAAACCCACTTCACTTCACTCCACACAATTCAGAAACACAAGAATTTCTGCTGTCCTTACTGATGATGGGCCCATTGAACTATCATCTGATGTTCCCTCCATTTTTGCAACTAATGACGATCCTACCCCTCTTCAAGTCACTACTAGTGTTCTCCTCACTGGGGCTATTTCTGTCTTTCTCTTTCGGGCTGTTCGCCGTAGAGCTAAACGTGCTAAAGAGCTGGTAATTATTGTTTAGTTTGTTAATTGTATTGTTTTTTTTTAATGGGTTCTGTAAATTCGGTTCATTGACGGTTTTAAATAATGCTTCATGTCAGTCGACTCCAAATCATTTCGGGTTTAAGGCTCTGATGTTATTCTAGTTGTTGTTTTGTAATTTGGTTAAAAAGTTCAATTCTTATCAATCATATGAATGAATGTAGATTAATTTCTAGCAATTTGTGAATGATTGGGTTATTGTGATTAGTAATGAATTGTTTTGATGAATTGGGGAGATGGGTTTTGTTTTTATTCTGTTTGATTGACGATCAACCGACCTCAAATCATTTCGGGATTAAGGCTCTGATGTTGCTGTCGTTGTTGGTTTTGTAATTTGGTTAAAAAGTTCAATTCTTGTTGATCATACAGCTAATATAACATGTGAATGAATGTAGAATAATTTCTAGCAATTTGGTGAATGATTGGTTTATAGTGATTAGTAAGGAGCTGCTTTGATGAATTGGGGAGATGGGTTTTGTTTATTGTGTTTGATTGACGGTTTCAGATGATGATTCATGTCAGCTGACCTCAAAATCATTTCGGGATTAAGGCTCTGATGTTGCTGTTGTTGTTGGTTTCGTAATATTGGTTAAAAAGTTCAGTTCTTGTTGATCAAATAGCTGATATAGCATGTGATTGAATGTAGATTACTCCGTAGCTTATGGTGCTATGTATTCCCGCCATCTCAATAATTTGCTTAACTTTGATTAAATGTCCCTTACTGAGAATAGAAAAGTTAAACAAATGATTGAAACAGGCGCGTAGTATTTAATAAGGTGGTTTAGATTTTTTTTGTTATGTTTGAGACTTGAGTGGACTCGTTCTTTGGTTTTGGATTATGATGAAACGAGGTAGGATGGCTCACTAAAGTAGTTGAGGTTCTTTTTTTATGAGAAGTAGTCATCACTCAATGATCTTTGTCATGGATCATATTGAAACCTGCGAGGTTGCGTACATTCGACACCTCTTACATTGTCATTTGAGCCTGTGAGAGTGTGAGGTGCCGGGGGTAATGTTGTTCGTGTTGTTTTTGCTGTGCTTGAGTGGAAGTGACGGGGTTCTTTGGATTAAAATTACCGCAATGCTCTAAAGAGGCTTGAGTTAACTGAGAGGAGTTAGATGAATGTAGCATGTTCTTGTGGTAGCAGCAACTGTCTTTTGCTGAAAAAAACTATTCCGCACCATACTACAGAGTCTTATGTTCTTCACTATTAGTTGATACGGAGTCACAAGATTGAATTATGTGATTATGTTATTTTATCGTCAAAAAAGTTTGCGTCTTGCTTATGATAGTGTAGGATTAGTACAACTGGGATTGGTAACGTAATCAACTGTGAGGCTCATCAAAAATGGTTTGTGTTTCTATTTTCAACTGAAATGGTACATTGCTACATGGTTCTTATTTATGTGGACTTATCGCGAGCCTCGGAAACGTAGTCTCTATTATTCAGTTCCGTTCTTAATAGCACTCGCGATTGCTGAGCATACGCGCAGATGTCAACTAGTTTCAACCAGATAGTAGATTAATTCTGAACAAGGTGCCTTTGATTTTGTAGTAGTGTAGGAAAGTGAAATTATATAGGCTTATTCCGAAGTGTCATCTCAGAACTCGTAATAGAGCATCTGAAAATTCATTATTTATTGTTACAAGTTTCAACAGTTGCGTATTTCATTTGAAGCTGAAGGAATTTCAAGGCTTTTGTTTGCAATGCTAATTTACTTTGAAAACTGCTGTGGTTGTAGAGAGTGAGGTCCACGGGTGTAAAGACGTTGAAGGAGGAGGCATTGGATAGCTTGAAAGCAATGGGAACAATCTCCATTGAACCAACTAAAAAGGACCCGTCTCCTGTCCAAGCTATTTTGGGAGGAATTGCCGCTGGTGTTATTGCACTAATTCTGTACAAGTTCACTACTACTATTGAAGCAGCTCTTAATCGCCAAACTCTTTCTGATACCTTCTCGGTTTGTCCCTTCTCTACTCTTTTCTTCCGAGGCTACATTAATAATTTAATAGAGAAGCTGATGCCACCATTGCTATTTTTGGCTAGTTGCTTTACCAGAAATTCTATTATTTATCGTTTGTTCCTTTAGGGTGTGTTTGGATAGCAAAAGTGGAGAGAAAAGGAGAGGAGGGAAAACGAGGGAAGAGAAAGGGATGGAAGGGAAGGGGAGGGAGAATAGAGGAGGTCATTTTCCCTCCAAATCTTGCCTTTGTTGGAGAGGAAATAATTTGGTTTGGAGGGGGGAAGTGGAGAGATTCATTTTCTCTCCCCTCAAAATCCCTCCACCTCTATTTTGCTAACCAAATAAAGGATTTAGCATCCCTTCCTTTCTCTCCCCTCTCTTTCCCTCCAAATCTTCCTATCCAAACAGGCCCTTAGGGTGCGTTTGGATTGAGAGAATTGGAGGGAAAGGGAGGGGAGGGAAATGGTGGGGTTCAATTTCCTTTTGTTTGGTTACAATATATGGAAGGAGAGAAATGGAAGGGGAGGGAAATGGGAGGATTCAATTTCCCTTCTTTAGACCAACCTAAAATCTTTCCATTATTGACAAGATTTGGAAGGAAAACTTTCTTTTGACTCACATTGCATCAACATCTCCATCCATTCTACCATCTCCCACTTTCCTCCCCTTCCATCTCCCTCTCATCATTTTTCTTATCCAAACAACCATAATTCATTTTCCCTCCCCTTCCCTCCCCTACCTTTCCCCCTCCCCTCCCTTTCCCTCCTAAAATGGTATCCAAACACACCCTTAGTCCATGTTTGATAATCGTAGTTTCTATTTCTGTGAAATATGGGCTTATGGCTTCGTTTGCGCCTCAAAGAATGTATCGTCTCAAATATTTTGTAATTTTGACTAGGATTTGTGTTCCCGGTCTTCATGAGGTTTTCATGTGATTGAAAAATGACATCTTTTCATTCTCCAAATTTCAGGTTCGTCAGATTACTGTGACAATAAGGTAAGTAAGAAATACCGAGTATTTTGGTTCTCTCCCAAGATCTTCGGTGTTGCAGAACTCCTAAACCTCCTCATTCCATGTGCAGGACTATCATCAACGGAATGTGTTACTTGGCGACATTTGTATTCGGGCTCAATTCCATCGGTTTATTCTTGTATTCAGGACAGCTTACTCTCAACTCGCTTTTTAAAGACTCCGCCGATGGCAATGCTAATACTACTGACAGAGAGGAGGCTGCTACTCCTGACCTATCTTCTCAAAGTCCAAACAACAAAGACAGTAACGACACCGATCAAACTTCATGATACATGCTCTCATAGAGTAGCTTATGTTTTTCTTGTAGTATGTATATTGTAAAGTTCCATTTTAATCTTTCTTGAGAGACCGAGCACAACTACTCTAATATCTTACAGATCGATAAAATATCAGTTTACGAGTAATTACTACCTTTTTTTTTTTTTTTTTTTTTGCCTTAGACGGTCGTCACTCGTCAGTCACAGCTGTTCTATTCTTTTCTATTTTCTTTAAGCGAAATTTTGAATCGACTAATATTTCATGATCTGTGTTTATTTTCAAAGGTAACGCGGTCTCATAGCAAAACCGTCTCATACAAGATTTTGTAATTTTGTAATCTGACAGTGACCAGAACATTGATTTTATCTGATGAATTTAAAGAAACTTTGATTGCCCACTTCCTCAAATCAATTTGCCTTTAGATGAAGCACATTAATATCATGCCTGACTGCCTGCAACAATCACTAGCAAATAAATAAAGCAGCAAATTTCAACATGCAAACTGAAAAGATGGAAAAAGAAAGGTACTCCACTGAGCAAAGCATTTGCAGCCTACTCCATCATCATCCGTTTCCGATATCCAACCGAATAATTATGTACTCGTATTCCTTATTTACTTCTATAAATCAGTTAACGGGTTAATTTTACCTATAAAACCGTCTTATAAATAAAGAAACTACCCGAGTATGACAATTTCGTCTGAGTGAAGGATTCCCGGCTAAACGACTCATTAACCTTTCAACATAAGCGCGATTCAGCAGGACGGACCATCAATAATATGGATTGACAATCTAGTACATTATGGTCATACATCATCAATAATACAACCCACACTGTGGACCCAATGATCACTACTGTTAGGAATGTCTAATGAAATAAATGATTGATCTTCATAGCTCAGAATGCATTCAAGACCATATGGGCATTAGCATTGAGTAGGGTTGACACAATTAGTCGGGTCTGAGTAACATAGGTCGCAACTAGAACAACTCACCATCTCGAGAAAAAAATAATACTGAAGCTCATCAATACGATTGTCAAAGTACATAATATAACAAATCCGATGAAGGCGAAACCTGCAATAATTCTAATCTACTAGTAATACAATCCTATTCCTGAAGATATGTAACATCTAAACAAACCAGATAACACGAAAAGCAAGTCGAATTTACATGAACCGTCAAAGAACCGGTTTTATTCAGAACCCGATCCCAGCCGCACCAACACCACAAGTAGCCGGTCTATGTGGCTCAAGCCCACGTCCGTTCTCTCTTCCCCACATGCTACAAGCCAACTCCGGCTGCAGAAACTTAGCATTTGATCTCATTGGAGCTGATTTACACCGTGGCAAGACCAAAGGCTCATACCCAACCCCGACCTTAGCCAACTTCTGCTCAATCAAGTTAGTCACCGGGCCTCCCCCCGTTGGGAATGATATTGAAGACCTACCCGGATGGATACCCGGGTAGACTACACGAGTTTCCGGTAGCTGAGGCGGCTGAGCCGCCACAGCAGCCGGCTTCGTCTTTTTATTGCTAACACTAGACTGATCATCTGAGCAGTCTGTTTTATTCGATTTCTTGCTACGGTGGCGCTCCGGTAGGCATCGGATAAAATCAGTGGAAGAAATCCATGTTTCTTTAGACACCTCCATTGACAACTTTGGTTCACACATCATCAACAGTAAACAATCCGGCAACATTGGCCGGTTATTTTTTTTCATCTCCAACGACCTCTGAGCTACTGTGGCTTCTTCTACTTCAATTGCCTCGCTTTCGGTTTCAGTTTCTTTTTGTTTGAGGTCTAATTCCTGTGATACTTCAGATGATGTAGAAGAACTTGAAGAATTAGTAAAAAGTTCATAACTTTCGTCTCTTTCCGTCTCCACTGCTTGATCCTCAGACAATTCAGGAAACCCATCTTCATTTTCGATTTCTTCCATCTTTTCTTCGGCTATAAATGTCGCAATTGAACACCCGACTGCAACATTTTCCTCATCCACCTTTTGTTCATCTACAAATGTCTCAACTGAACACCCGACTGCTACATTTTCGCCTTCCATCAAACAGGATTCCTTCAGATGCTGCAAACCTTGCTCATCTTTCTCGCTAACCTCAGTATTCTGCCTTTCCACTGTTTCATCTCTGATTTCCTTCGCTTCGCAAACCTCAATGCCTTGTCCTACCTCTGCTTCTTCACTGTTTTCAACACCCTCGTCAATTTCCTCAGTCTCCTCTTGAACACCGTCATTTTCCTCCATTTTTCGCTCCAATTCTACACTATCAACTTCTAAATCCTCCCATTTTCGCTCCAATTCATTAACTACTTCCCCAATTTCTTCATCAACTTCATCCAACTTTACACTCTCCACAACCTCCTCGGATTTTCCCTCCAATTCTTCCCTATCAACTTCCAAATCCTCCTTTTTCCGCTCCAATTCATCAACTTCGTCCTCAACCGCCCCAATTTCCCCCACCAATCCTTCGCTATCAACTTCCAAATCCTCAATTGTTCGCTCCAATTCATCAACTCCTTCCTCAACCTCCCCAATTTCCCCCAACTCTTCGGTATCAACTTCCAAATCCCCAATTTTTCGCTCCAATTCATCAACTTCATCCTCAACCGCCCCAATTTCCCCCACCAATTCGCTATCAACTTCCAAAACCTCAATTCGCTCCAATTCATCGACTCCATCCTCAACAACCCCCATTTTACCCTCCAATTCTTCGCTACCAACTTCTAAATCCTCCATTTTTCGCTCCAATTCCTCGACTTCATCCAATTTTACACACTCAATTTTTTGCTCCAATTCTTCACTATGAACCTCTAAACCCTCATCCTTTTGCTTAACCACCTCCAATCCTTCGCAAACTCGAACACAATCCTCTTCCTTAACCTCAACCTCCACCACACCCTCACCACCCCCACCACCACCATCATAATCCCCAATTTGCCCCTCCAACAATTTCCGCGAAAGCGAAGCCATCCGCTTTGGATCACTCCTACACCTCATCAACAACAATGCATTCTTCGGCGGAACACAAACACTAACCCTACCACCACCGCCGCCATCACCACCGCCATTTCCACACCCAACATTATTAATTCCATTATTAAACAAATCATCAAATTCCATGTCATCAAAAATAGACCTCCTTCTAGAACATTCTCTCTCCATAACAACCACCCCTCCTCTTTCTCTCTCTATAACCGCCTCTCTTTCTCTCTCCTCCACCTCATCACTTCCTCCAACAACCAACTCCACATCTCTTCTCTTACCTCCTCCTCCTTCCACCTCAACCAACCACCTCAACAACCCCCCACACATGGTCCCACCACTTTCTCTCTCCTCCACCTCATCATTTCTACCATTATTATAATCAATATTATTATTATTATTACTACTGCTAAAACAAGAAGGCTTACTACAAGGAAACAAACAACAAATAGTTTCACAAATGCTCAAAGGAAAATGAACCCACCTCTGGGTTCCACCTCCGCCGCAAACACCGCCGTCAGACGGCGGCGGAGGCGGCAACGGTGGTCGGAGACCGGCGCGACGGGACCCACAAGCACGTAACTTGATTTTTTTGCCTTGTTTTTTGGTTTTGACTCTAACTTGACCAATGCAAGTGACTTTAGGGGAAGAGGGTTCATGGTTATTGTGGTGGTCGGAGAAGAGAGCCGGCGAGTGGGGTCCACCACCACGGAGACTGCTGTTTCGGCGGAGACGGCGGCTGAGGGAGGTTGTTAGTGCGGCGGAGGTGGCGGAAGAGGTGGATGAGGTGTGGTGGTGGTGGTTGTTGTGGTGGTGGGCGGGGCTGAGGATGGATCTTGAAGAGAGACGCATTGATGAGGGAGAGGAAGAGGAATGTGTTAGTTTTGAAGTGAAGCAAATGAAGAGAAGTCACTTCTTGTTAGTTGCTTTTGTTGGTGGTGTTGTTACTGTTGTATGTGGCCTCATTATGTGCATTATTTTATTTAAAGCCGGTGATGATAACGTTACTCGAAAATATAGTTTGTCTTTCGTTTATATATGGGTTTTTAACTTTTTATCAAGTGGGTAAAAGTATTTATTAATATTAATAACTTCGCATTATAATAAACTCGTGTAATACAGCCTTCTAAAAATATTGTGTATTTTAATTTTATTTTTCGAAATATGGGTTATTTGTGTTCTTTATGTGAGTTTTTTTCAAAAAAAAAAAATTGTTTATTATACTTTGATTTTTTTTAAGATTTTTGGGGATTCTATTTTAGATATATTGGTTTTTTGGGGGGTGTTTTAAGATTTTTTTACATATATATGGATTTTTTAATTTTTTTTGTTTTGATATGTGGATTTTTGTTTTGACATAGGGATTATCTTAATTTGATCTCTTTTGTTATTATATAATTTTTTTTATTTAATATGAGAGGGTTTTGGGGATTTTGTTTTAAAAAAAAAAAATTTATTTTATTTAACTTTTTGATAAATGTGTTTATTGAGTATTTATTTTTGGTAAGTGAGTTTTTGTATGTTTGACCCGTTTTAGCCTTTTAGGCCATCTTCTTTTGTACTTAATTTTGGCTCATTTAAATTCAGTTTAGTTTAGCTTCATTCAGTTCAATTTTATTTATCCCTTCACAAATTAACTCTTACTTTATTTTAATTCAGCTTGGTTCAACTCTATTAGGTTCAGTTCAATTAAGTTCTTTCCAGCCGAGTTATTTTGTACTTAATTTCAGCTCGTTTCAATTCAGTTCAGTTTTATTAAGTTCACTTTAACTTCTTTTATTTCAGTTTCGCTTATCTCTTTACAAATTAACAGGGATGTTTGTGTCAGTTAGGTGGTGGGATTAAAGAGAGGATAGAGTTTGAGTGAGTGTGATTGAAAAGAGTAAATAAAGAAAGATGAAAGAAAGAAAGAAAGGGTTGATTTGAAATGTTGGGGATGTTGTTCACTTGTTCTGTAAAAAGGGATGTGGGGTTTATTTTTGGTGCAGAAAAGAGTACAGTACTACACTGTTGTGTATAGTGTTGTGTAATTGTAAATGTGTTGTGTGTCAAGTGTGTGTAAGATTATGGACCTACACTTTGTGTTTTTACCTATAAAGCTTTTCTATGGTTTTAATCTCACAAGATATTATTGCTCTTCATTTAAGAACGTATATTTTGGTTTTGTTTGATGTGTTAACTTATACTATTCCGTAACAGTTAGTCTCCCTTGAAACACGATCATTCATTTTAAACGGGTAAAATACCTACCTTTACTTGAGCATCTTGAGAACGAATATACTCGTTTTATATAAGAATGTGATGTTATACAATTAATTTATAAAAGGGTTTTTCTAAAATGTGTGTAAAAATGGATTAGTCATGAGAAAATTATGATTTTTGTTAAGCATGGTCATACAGGATTCACAACTTGAAAATGATCATAAAAAACTAGGTTGATTATTGTGGAATAATGAAATAATGATGATTTATGGTTAGATCATTTCACTACTGGAAATTAAAAGGAAAACGATGTTAATTGTCATTCAAACAACGACCGGCTGGGAAGGCTCAAAGATTAAACCTTTATTCGATCTCAATGTTTAAATTACTCTATTTTCTAAATATCCAGTCAAGGAAATAAATGGTTGTTTATTGGTGGTTAGTAGCTACTCCATAATTCTGTTTCAAATGTATTTACTTAGCGCTGAGTTACGTTAATAAGGCAATAACTCATTAACTAACGACTTTAGCTCAAACGTATCTACTAAAACTCATTTTTACCATCCCCCTACTACTAAGAGAATAAAAATTCTCTTAATTTTCCTTCCAAAAAGCATCTAACTAAATAAGGTAATAAATAAAATTTTCTTATCTTTTCAATGAATATATTCTTATAAATAAACTCTCATTTTTTAAGTAAATTCATAATTATGATTTTATCATTAAAATAAAATAAAATTGATATTAAACTATAAAGTATAAGTTGCTAATTTTTCAATAATGTAATAATTATTACTGTAGAGAATAATTTGACACATTCTTACTATTAGCTTCGTGACAAAAAAACATTCACTAAAATAAATTCACAACTTAAATAATTTTTTTTATTAGTTTTCCATTTTAATTTTTTGGTTCATATCAAAATACAATGGAGTGAAATGATAAATATTAATGAGGTGCAAATTTAAAAAATATAAATCCTCCTATATACTAAGAGAATACAACTTATTTAAAATTTTTCCTTCAAAGTGCTCAAACTTATATATGGAAATAAATTAGATTTTCATTTATTAAGCTAATTTTCTATTTAAAATAATCTATACATAACAACTGCATTCCTATTATTAATTTCGTGACGAAAAAAGAATTTTTTTAAAAATAATTTGATGTAGTTAAAATATTTTCATAAAAAACACAATTCATGGAATTATTCAATTCTTTTGATTTATTTTAATATTAGTTATTTTTTATAAAAATTCGTGAGATATAAATCTAAAACCTATAACTAATGCACTAAAAATTAAAATACCTATATTTGCCGCGCGTTTGCGCGGGATCTACACTAGTAATAAGTTTAACTTAGGTTAAAAAGTTTTTTTTAAAGCAAATAATTTTTTAAAATAATTCGCGCTACCGCTTAAGAATTTACCAAAAAGCCCACGCCAACGTTCATATCTAGCCACTAACGACAAACAAAAATTAGGGGCATTCAAGGAACTTTGTTCCTTGCTCCTCTATTTAATTTAATTTTATTTAAATAAATTTAGCTTACAAGGCACGAGGAGCGACAGAAAAGGGTCCTTCGGGCGCACGTGACTAGAACCCCAGAGTATAGAAGTGGGCTCACTCATTACCAGCTATAAGTATACCCACGCGCATTTGTAACGCGTGTATAACTCTAAAGTAACGGCTTTTTTTATTGGGAATCTACGCGCCAAAAGAGGTTTGGTCACCTTGAAGTGTTGGAAATATACATTGGGTTTGTGGTCAAGCTGTCATGGATTTCCACTTCGTATTTATGTTCCCATGCTTTGCCTTGAAAGCCGCGCACTTTTCGCGCGTCACCACAAATCCTATTGCGTAAATTTTAGCAAATTGTCATTGCTAAATTTGAGTCCAAAAACGTTTGTTACCCTGTTTAAGCTTTAGACAGCGGGTTAATTGGATCGGGTCAAATTAAATTTGGATTGTTCAGATTTAGAAAAATTTGGACCGAGTCGGATTTTTTGGATTCGGGTGTAGTCTTGTATCAAGTCATTTAGGATTAACAATTTGTATGCAATAATAACATTCGGATCAGGTCAACGGGTTCATAAGTAGGGTGTAGGTCAAATTTTCACTGATTTTAGGATAGGCCTAGTTACCTTTTATGTTCACAAGTAAATTTCACATGTTTGCTAAGCAAGATATATATAATCAATAGGTCTTGGTATAGACGGCAAGACGGGTGGGGCGAACAGACGAGTAAAGACCTCTAATAAAATGGGTAGGGGGACAAGGTGGGACACCCCCATGTGCTTCCCACTTTATGGCAAATGTGTATTTTGTGAGGGGAAATGGTATCCGTCTATACGTATAGACGGATAGTGTCCGTCTATAATGAGAATTTGTGATATATAATCTACTTCCTCCATTTCATTCAATTTCATACATTTGCTTTATACACGTATATCAATGCTCGCTTTCTTTTTTTCATATCTTTAATTACATATTAATAAAAATTATAAAAATTTGTTATTTACAATGTACTCGGTAAGACAATTAAAACAAGATCTCACATGACTATATTTTATGCTATATATTAGAAGTTGTATCGAAAATTCTCCCTACTTGTGAATAGTGTTCAAAAAGGCAAATGTATAGAATTGAATGAAATGGAGGAAATATATTTTAATCAATGTATAAATTTCAGTTGAATGGAGAGAGGGTGAGTGACATCTGAATTTAGACCATGTTGCTATGAGATACTCCCCTCCATTCAACTCCACACTACACATATACCCTTTTCATCCATTCAACTCCACACTACACCTTTCCTAAAAAGGAAATGAAAAAAGACAATTTTATCCTAATTCCAACAACTTATTTACATCAAATGCCATTGTTGGCCCACTCTATTCCACCATAAAACCCCACATTTATATTTTTTTAACATTTTTAACCCACCATTCTTTTCCCTATGTAATTTTAAACGTTTTTTTAATCCGTTCATTAATACCCGTGCAAAAAGCATAAGTGTAGTGTGGAGTTGAATGGAGGGAGTATATAGATTGAGTTAGGATTGTTAGATCGTTTTAGGATAATATTTAGACTCTTGAGAGGTGATGAGATCCATCATATTTAATTTCTTAGTTTTTGTTTTCCTTAACATTCTCGTCATCCTTAATATTTTTGCTATGAGAAAGTAAAAACCTTACTAATAGCCAGAAAATATAAAATGCGCCTTTACGTAGAGTTTATATTGGAGATTGTGAAGTACTCTAAAACTACCTCGAATCTTATATGAGAATGGGATTCTAGAGACAAACTCAAATTTAAGCTTGATTTTGAACTAAAAGGACATATAAAAATACAAGAAGTACTCTCTTTATCTCATTCATTTTTTTTCCCGTATTAGCAAATCGTCTTTACAAAATTTATAAATAAAATAGGCTCTGTTCTGAAGAGATGGAATAATGTTATTATTTCATATAACATGCTCATTACTCGGTATAAAGGTTAAAAACGTACGGAATCTGCTGAGATGGAAGGATTATAGTTTTAAATGACGTTATTAAAGTCGATATAACTACGTCACACCTCAATTATGCAAAACATAATGGCAAAGAGTATCTCCCTATTATTTCGATTATTATCAAGTGACGATGAAGCCCTAATAAGTTGAATTGAGCAATCTTTCTCATTAATTAGGTGGTCGTAAATTATCAAATGGTCATCATGGTTAGATAACATTGCATGAGATTATTACTCCCTCCGACCCAGACCAAAGGTAACAGTTACCTAAAATGGATGAACCATACCAAAGGTAACATACTATAAATGGCATATTTTTGGACAATATAATTCTTATACCCACCTCATATTTACACAAATGCCATCATGTGGCCCACCCACTAACTCCTTATTTAACTCACCTAAACCTATTTAATAATACCCACTACCCATGTGGCCCACTCACCAATCTTTCCATCTTTGCCCCTCCTTTTTACCTCTTTTCTTAAATAACCCATTTTTCACCATGTTACCTTTCATCTGGGTCGGAGGGAGTATAAGATAATATGTGTATGTGGTGTCCATGCATTGTTTACATAACCTAGAAAAGTGGAGTACTAGGTACGTGACAAAAGGCAAATAAAGTTAGTATTAAATTAATTGAATAGTGATGGTTTATCAACTTGTGGGTTCTCATAATCACATGAAATAATGATAATCAAACATAAAAACACGAGAACTCCAAAGAGAAAATGACCTAAAACTCTAAAAGTGTGGGTCAAGACCTTTAAAGAGGGAATTCATTTGACCAATTATTTAATCAAACAATGAGACAATACAAGTATTGAATAGATGTCCACTTTCAATTGCTCTGCTTTAATTTATGAGGGACAGTTAGTCTCACTTAAGATGGTTATATTCATCTTATTTGTCTTAAAGTTATGTTCTTTTCTGCTAAATTTTAGCTTAGTTCAGTTTAGCTCAATTCAGCTCGATCATTCCAATTTAGCTGAAATCAACTTTATTTATCTGAGCAAATTTCAATTCAGTTCAGCTGCATTCACTGATTCAATTCACTTTAGTTCATTATTTCAGTTCTATTTAGCTTCATTCAGCTGAAAGAATAAGACTTAAATATAAAACAGATCAAACATTATTCTTTAAACATTTTGTTTTTTAATATTTAAAATAAATACGTATATCCGTCTTTAGACAATAATTTACGTGACTTTATGCCTTAACCTTACAATTAATTTAACAAGCTAATTTAATAAAGCAAAGTGTAAGCTATTAAATCATTTCACATGGGCTTTCTATCCCAATTTGTAGGATTGCGTACGTCGATTGCATGGTGTCTTTTCATTTGCTTTGCTTGTTTTTTGATGCCTAAACATAAAGATAGGTGGGTAAGCTTATTGTTGGCTTTAATTATGTCATGATCCATAGGTTCCATACTTTCATATTATATTATTATTGTTTCATTTTTACTTGTATTTATCATTTCCCTTCATCAAATGGTTATTTGTAGTTTGTAATCTCTATTTTCACTAATTTTTGTGTCGTGGCTGGCCCTAAGATCCGCCGTGTCCATGCCAGCACACACTATTCACTATGCCTGTGCCGTGTTGTATCATGCCGTGTGCGGTGTGCATGCCATGCCCGTGCCACCCGAGTTGGTCCGACCTGATTCGCTTGCTCTACTAGTAATGACTAATGAGGGATGTCTGATATCTCACGTATTTTGGATGGATTGGAACATATGGAATGTGAATTCCGACGTGTTTAGAAAGGTCCATTTTACTTCCCACATGGCATTCGCGTTTTGAGTGGCACTTTACTCATGGCTACCAACTAGTAGTCTAGTGGAATTTATAGGCCTATAGGGCCTTGACCCAACTAAGATTCATTACAACGTCACCCATTTTGTTTGTTTTTCTCAACTGAGATTCTTTTTATTTTATTTTATTTTATTTTTTTAATGAGGAAACTCGTAGTCGCTATTTTTTGTGTACACTGGGTAAACACCCGATTATACGAAATAACCTACAAATCACGTATACCAGGTAAGTCATCCAAGGATGACACGCTCGAAGTTTAGAAGGCATGGGCTCAGGCTTTAAATACTTCACAAGATTGTTGTTTGGAGGCTTGAACCTAGGTCTTCTCGAAATTTCAACCCAAATTTTTTATCACTACACACTTGCAAATACGCTTTATGCATGACTCCCTTTATTCCCTAGACAAGGTAGACTACTCTAACATAATGTAAATGTAAACTAAACTAATGACAATTGAAATGATAAACATAATGAAAATAGGAATGATAAACATAAATAACCAAGTGCTCTTGGCCTAGTGGAGTTCTGGGGAACCCTCAAAGCATGCAAAAAAGCATGAACTGCGAGGTCCCAGGTTCGAGACTCGCTAGAGCAAGAGACTTGGCCACGGCGGCCCCCGTTGTGTTAGGGGTGGCTTACATGGTCCACGGTGGTGGTGACGCCGGAATGCGCAGGGCAGGGGACTAAACCCCCCGTTACCAAAAAAAAAAAAAAAAAAAAAAAAAAAAAAAAAAAAAAATAGGAATAAAATTACTTTGAAATGGAAATAGAAATAGAATTGAAAAACAATGCAAATATAAATAACTTGATATGTAAATTGTATATAACCTGAATTAAAATTGTTTATAACAAAATGAAAATGCTAAAAGAAATCTAATCTAACCTAAACTAAGAGCTAAAATGAGTGTATAAAAGTGGTGTAGAAACAGGGGCGTAGCTACTAAGTAGCATGGGGTAGCAGCTGCTACCCCAAACCCAGAAAAATCAACGAGATAGATGAAGATTCGCTACCCCATTTGTCGCTGATTTGATGTTAAGGATAATTATAAATCACTTCTCTATGTTTACAACAATCTGTTTGTGGTCTAATGGTGAAGCTATTATCTGTTCTATAGGAGACCCGGGTTCGATTCCTCTTAGACGCGTTTTTTTTTCCCTAATTTAGGTTTTCTCTCCAAATTTCATATCTTCGTATTCTTAAAATCCCAATTTAACATATTGTTGGATTACATAAATTTTACTCCGTATATACTACTTCTCTAAGCAAATGAGTGAGACGGAAAGAGTATGATTTATATGAAGCTTTTCACTTTTGTCCCATCTATTCTATTGGTCCCGTTTTAATCTTAAGATGAATATATCTGTCTTAAACAAGAATTTGTATACAAAATATGACACGCTTTCAACAACTACGCGATAATCGCGAATTTTTTTTACCTTAATTCCAAATTAAAAAAAAATATGATTATTATAGATAATAAAAAAAACGAACTCGTACTATAAAATTTATAAGGTTCTTATGATTACGCTTCTTTTAATAGGAAAATAACTTATTGATGGGGCATATTCTGCACCGCTGACCAAGTCAACATATTGAGCAAGGTCAAAGATATCCACAGCAAGTCAACGACTTAGACAGTCTAGCCGATGCAATCCATCGGCCTGTCACCTGGGTCTCGGCCTGGCACCTATCCAGCCGGGACACATATCCGCGTACTCATATCCAAGACCACTCGGCCGGCCTGCCATAGGTCCATCGGCCGAGGGTAGAACTGTCTTTCCACCTGCTAGCCACTTGGCCACTTGGCCACTACGTGACAAAAGGTGAAAGTCTATAAATACTCCTCAACCTTCATTGAGGAAAGGATCCACAATTTAACCTAATAACCACTATTCATCTGGTAATATCTTTCTTATCTCTCTACAATACGCATTTAGCCAAGTAACAACAACTTATCCCTCTAAGTTAACTGACTTGAGCGTCGGAGTGAGTACGCTCGGCCAAAGCCGAGCCCTCAGTTTGTTCATCGTTTCAGGAGACCGCAAGGAGAATTCAAGCAAAAACATCATTCTACGAGCCACGAGTGGTAACAAATATCTGCTCTGGAATTACACCCGGAACAATTGGCGCCGTCTGTGGTAAAATCAAATAGACACTAAAAGCTAGTCACATTCATTCCCAAAAACAAAAAAAAAAAAAAACCACCCCAAAAGCTAAGAAGATGTCGAAACAACAAGAGGTAGTCGTGACCGACGAAACCGCATTCTACCAAGATGATACCATTCACAATTCTGGAGTCGTGCACCCCTCCACCGGCGGAATAATCCAACCGGAATTCGGGATGCCGATAATACCAGATACGCCGCTGCCCGCCAACCAGGTCACCATCATGGGACACGTGGTTGACGTAGCAAAACTGAAGATGCTCCTGGACCTAGTTGGGAGTACGCCAGCTCACACTGTCACGCCGACAAGAGCGGCGGAAACCATCCAGGAGACCAGGGCCCAAAACGTGACTCCGAGAAATTTGAACGGAGCACTAGGAGAAGCCGACCCTACCAAGACGCCGGAGGAGCCCAGATTGCTAGTAGTGGACCTGAGCCCTCCCCGTACTCACGGGAGGACAGCGTCGCCGCAGCACCGACGAGACCTGCCTCAGAGAAGCCAGAGAAGTCCGACTCAGCAGAGTCGGAGAAGAAGCCCGAGTCGGAGAAGGAGTCCTTCCCGCTACGAGGAGAGGAGCCGGACCAGAAACGCAAGGAACCGATCGCCGCGTGTCATTCGACACGTGGTCAGACAGCCCCTCAGTGCTTATGTCCTTGACACCGCCGTGCCAACTAAGCTGAAGTTGCCGGCGTTCACATACAAAGGAGATAGTGATCCAACCGATCACGCCGAGGAATTGATGGGGCATATTCTGCACCACTGACCAAGTCAACATATTGAGCAAGGTCAAAGATATCCACAGCAAGTCAACGACTTAGACAGTCCGACAAGTCCGCCAGGAAACAGAACTCGACGGACGCCGGGGGGAGTTCGGCACCACACTACCGGAAGGAGTACAATGATCACACCCCCCTGGTCGTGTCTGCCGCCGAGGTCTTCGCCCTGAGCAAAAACGAGGGTCAGAACTGGGAAAGGCCCCCTAGGCCGAGGGGTGACGGTAACACGGGCCAGTACTGCGAGTACCACGGCCACACCGGCCACTTAACGAATGACTGCCGGCATCTGAAAAATGCCATTGAGGAACGGATCCTGAAGGGAAGCCTAGGCAAATACGTTGCCAGGGGCCAAAGAACAGATGCCGGCGAGTCGAATAAGAAATCCGTCTTAGAACGGGTAGGAGTAATCAATGTTGTCATCGGGGGCAACGAGAACGGTAGGTCCGCTCATGGGCACAAATGGCACCTGAATGAACTATATCAGGCCATCAACTTTGTGCCCAACACGGCAACCCCCGCTTCCAACATCCCCGATATGACCATTGGGAAAAAGGACTACGATGGAGTCGTCGCTCCTCACAACGACCCACTTACGGTCCACCTAGACATAGCCCACCACTTGGTGAAGAGGTGCCTAATTGACACAGGCGCCTACACAAATATTATGTACGGGGAATGCTTTCTTAGCCTCGGTCTGAAGGTTGAAGACTTGACCCCCTGCACCAGCCCGTTGTACAGCTTCTCTGGGGCCGGCCTGGTACCCCTGGGATCAATCAGGTTGCCGGTAATGTTCGGCGATGGAAGTGCGGCCAAGAACGTTATGTCTGAGTTCGTGGTCATTGACGGTTCGTCTGCCTACAACGTCCTCATAGGCCGAGCCACTCTGAGTGAGGCCGACGCGGTAATGTCCATCCGGGCCCTGACGTTAATGTATGTCTCGGACCGGGGGGAAGCGCATAAGCTCGTCTCGAAGAACGAGAACGATGAGGTAGTCAATGTCCAAGCATCTGCCAGAGGATGCGACATGCAATCCTTCAAAGTGGCGAAAGAGTCAGAAAAAGGGAAAAGCCCATCCTTGCAACAGGGAGGCGAACGCATGGATAGCTTCGTCGGCATGGTCGAGGGAGCCGAGACTGAAGAGGTGGAGATTGACCCAGGTCGCACCGTAACTATCGGTGTCAACCTGGAACCAGGATTCAGGGCCGCTCTCCTGGACCTGCTGAGAAAGAACAAAGACGTCTTCGCCTACTCAGCGGCGGAGATGTCAGGCGTGAGCCGGGAGGTAATTATTCACAAGCTAAACGTACTCCCCACCGCTCGCCCTGTCAAGCAAAGGATGAGAAACTCCTCGGCCGAGAAAGATGAGGCCATCAGAGCCGAGGTAGATAAATTACTTGCGGCGGGCTTTATTATGCCTTGTACTTATCCGGAGTGGTTAGCCAATGTTGTGATGGTGAAGAAATCATCGGGGGCGTGGAGAATGTGCGTAGATTTTACTAACCTTAATAAAGCATGCCCTAAAGATTGTTACCCTTTGCCTCGGATAGACAGCCTAATCGACGCCACGGCAGGCTACACCATGCTGAGCCTGCTGGACGCCTTCTCGGGGTATCACCAGGTATTCATGGCTGAGGAAGACATGCCTAAATGCGCATTCATCACCGCGAACGGCACATACATGTACAAAATGATGCCGTTTGGTTTGAAGAACGCCGGTGCAACGTATACAAGACTGGTGGACAAAGTGTTCCAAAGTCAAAAAGGGCGAAACATTGAGGCTTACGTCGACGATGCTATTGTGAAAAGCAAGTCTGATAGCGAGCACCTGGCCGATTTACACGAGACATTTTGTTCACTAAGGAAATACAAGATGAAGCTCAACCCAGGGAAATGCAACTTTGGTGTCCGGGCAGGTAAATTCCTCGGTGTACTTGTCAGTGCGAGAGGCATCGATGCCAATCCAGACAAAGTCCGAGCAATCCTAGACCTGCCGGAACCAAGGAATCGAAAAGAGGTTATGATGCTGATCGGGAGAATGGCGGCTCTCGCCCGTTTCATCTCTCGGTCAGCCGACAAGAGCACCCCATTCTTCAAAGTGTTGAAAGGGAATAAAGACTTCAGCTGGGGGGAGGAACAGAGCACGGCTTTCAAGCAACTGAAAGCTCATCTTCAGACTCTCCCAACTCTGTCCAGGCCGATACTAGGGGAGACGCTATACCTATACACAGCAGTTACCTCGGTCACGGTCAGTGCCGTAATCATCAGGGAAGAAGACAAGCAGCAACACCCAATCTACTTTGTCAGCCATACGCTGTTGCCCGCCGAGAGAAATTACCCACTAATTGAAAAAGCAGCTTTTGCCGTCGTCGTCGCCGCAAGGAAGTTAAAACCCTACTTCGACGCACATCCCGTAATGGTCCTAACCGACCAGCCATTGGAAAAAGCTTTGGAGAAATTCGAACAATCCGGTAGACTTATCAAATGGGCAGTGGAACTCTCTGGCTTCGGCATTCAGTACAAACCAAGGCCTTCGATAAAGGGGCAGGCACTTGCATTTCTGGTGAATGCACATATCAAGAAGAACCAAACCCAGGTGTATGGGAGGTTTACACCGACGGCTCCTCCACGACGAACAGCTCGGGAGCCGGCATCCTTATCATCAGCCCAAACGGGGCCGAGTTTGAGTACGCCTTGAAATTTACCTTCTCGGCCTCGAACAACGAGTCCGAATACGAGGCGGTGATAACCGGAGTCGAGCTAGCTAGGGCCGCCGGAGCAGAACACATTATGTTGAAGACAGACTCACTGTTGGTTACTAACCAAATCAGAGGAGAGTTTGAGGCTCGGGACGACGGGATGGTAAGATACCTGGAAAGGGCAAAAGCTGACATAGCAAAATTGAAATCTTTCCAAATCCAATGTGTTCCCAGGTCTGAGAACAACCGGGCCGACGCTCTCTCAAAACTTGCCAGTTCAACCATCAAGAACGTCAGCCGAACCGTGCTGGTAGACATCAGGAATGCGAAGAGCATCAGTGAGACCATCGGCATGGTGAGCGACGTGGAAGCCGAGACGACGTGGATGACCCCGATAATGAAATACAAACTTACAATTGAGTTGCCGGATAACCGCAATCTCTCGGCCAAGATAAGAAGGATCGCCGCCAGGTACTTGGTATTCGAAGGGGAACTGTACAGAAGGTCCGTAATAAGACCACTCTTGAAATGTGTCGGTCCAGCTGACGCAGGGCTGATACTGACGGAGATTCACGAAGGCATATGTGGACACCATATGGGGGCAAGAACACTAGCCCACAAAGCTCTCCGAGCCGGCTACTTCTGGCCCACCATGCTTCAAGATTCCAGAACAAAGACCAAGAAGTGCACGAACTGTCAGATGCATGCCCCCGTGATACACGCTCCCTCCCGAGACCTACAACCGGTGCTTAGTCCCCTTCCTTTCGCACAGTGGGGGATGGATATGCTAGGGCCGTTTCCAACGGCCTTCGGAGGAAGGAAGTTCTTGATCGTCGTCGTTGATTACTTCACCAAATGGGTTGAAGCTGTAGCAGTACCGGCGAAGACCACAGCGGCCGTTAGAAAGGTAATCTGGGAAAATGTTATAACTCGTTTTGGATTGCCCCAAGTCATGGTATTTGACCACGGCCGGGAGTTTTGGAGTGACCTAATAATGAACTGGTTAGAAGAACTTGGCATCAAGTTTGCATACTCCTCCGTCTGCCACCCACAGAGCAACGGACAGGCGGAGGCAGCCAATAAAACGATCCTCAACGGTTTGAAGAAGACGGTGGAAGACCTTAAGGGAAGATGGGCCGATGAACTACTCGGCGTCCTCTGGTCCCTTCGGACCACGGAGAAAGAAGCAACGGGGTACACTCCCTTCCATTTAGTCTATGGATCCGAAGCAGTCCTACCAATTGAAGCGACGGTGCCAACATTCAGAACAGCTACCTTTAACCCAGTCGAAAATGAGGAAGGCCTGAAAGCCTCCCTGGACCTGGTCGAAGAAAGCCGAGATACAAAGACGCCTCAACTTGGCAGTATACCAAAACCGGATGAGAAGAGCCTACAACCGAAGAGTCCACAAAAGGGACTTAACAGTAGGAGATATAGTCCTAAGAAAGTCGGCCGCCACCAACAAAGGAAATATTCATGGTAAACTGACGGCCAACTGGGAGGGTCCCTACAAAGTGGTTGAAGAGATGAGGTCGGGTACATACCGGCTGACAAACATGGAGGGTGTGCCTTTGATGAGCCATTGGAACACCGACAACTTAAGAAAGTACTTTGTATAGCGGCGGAGGTGTCCAAACCCAATGTGGACACCCCAACGCGTGATCATAAATGAAGAATCACCCAAGTTTTCCATCCAAGTGCTTGTCCCCTCCATAATTGCCACCCAAAGAGAAGAAATGCTATCGAGCCGTAACCCCGATTACCTCGGCTAAATGCCGAGAGCGACGGGGACACAACGACCGATACGCCAGAAGAAATGCTATCGAGCCGTAACCCCGATTACCTCGGCTAAATGCCGAGAGCGACGGGGACACATCGACCGATACGCGTGGAAGAAATGCTACCGAGCCGTAACCCCGATTACCTCGGCTAAATGCCGAGAGCGACGGGGACACATCGACCGATACGCCAGAAGAAATGCTATCGAGCCGTAACCCCGATTACCTCGGCTAAATGCCGAGAGCGACGGGGACACATCGACCGATACGCCAGAAGAAATGCTATCGAGCCGTAACCCCGATTACCTCGGCTAAATGCCGAGAGCGACGGGGACATATCGACCGATACGCCAGAAGAAATGCTATCGAGCCGTAACCCCGATTACCTCGGCTAAATGCCGAGAGCGACGGGGACACAACGACCGATACGCCAGAATAAATGCTATCGAGCCGTAACACCGATTACCTCGGCTAAATGCCGAGGGCGACGGGGACACAACGGTCGATACGTCAAAGACGTTACACAGTTGAGATATGCATTCAAACTGCCTCGGTCATACCAAAGGTAAAGACGAAGGCACTCAATTAATAACACAAGAAGGCAAGTAAGGGATGGTGATCAAAGCCCCGGCCAAGCCAAAGGCCAATAAAACAAACTTTGTTAAAAATAATTGAAAGGAGAAAACAGACGACGGCCCTCCCCATTGGGATAAGCCTAAACACAACCTACCAAGAGTTTTTACAACAAGACAAGGAAAAGAAAAGCAAAAGATTACAAGCATATCGTTTGAAGCGCCAAAAGATGGCAGGGAGGAAAGGCTCAATAATTGGCCCCCGAACAGCTAAAGCTATCCGAGATGCCGGTGAGTCCGCGACGACCGCCCGTCTCCCTATGCCCGTTCTTTGCCCCATCGTCGCGGCAAAGCAGATCTTCGATGGCGGCGGCATCTTCGATGGCCGCTCGGAGAGGGCTCGACATTTCCAAGTGCCTTTAGCCTCTCAGCCTCCTTCATCTTTGCATCATAGGCCGCCTTGGCCTCAGCTATCTGAGCCGCCCTCGCCGCCTCCGCCTTCTCAGCAGCCGCTGCTTCCGCAGCATCAGCCATCTCATCCAGGAGCTGGTCAAATTTATCCCACGGGAAGGATCCGTCGGTGAAGAGCTTTTTGATCGCCTCCCTGGCCGCTTCCTCGGCCTGGTCTCGGAATTCGGCACACATTTTAGGGAGAAGCTCAGTTTGAAGCATCTCAATATCCTTCTCCTTTTGAGCAAGAATAGCCCTGTGCGCCTCCGATTGGGCATCGTACCGACCCTTCCACTCTTCTCCCTTGGCAACCGCGGCATCATGGGCGCCCTTGTACCTGTCCCGCTCACCCATCAACTTGACGATGGCGGCTTCAGCAGCCCCAACCTTGGCCCTCTCGGCCACCAGCAGCTTCTCAGCTTCCTCCGCACGCTTCTTGGCAGCAAGGAAATCCAGCTTAGCCTTCCCGGCTTCCCCCCTTGCAGCAGAGAGATCAAGTTTAAGCTTTGCGACCAGTGGCCCAGATTGGGCCATGGCCTTCTCCTGCTCCATGATGTGGGAGCCGGCCAGTCGGGTCCACTTCGCCAGCCTCTTATATATTTTCACACCTTCTGCCACAAGCTCGGTGGGAGGAATCTTCTGAGCTGAGGAGTCGACGGTGACATTTCTATCACCCGCCTTCTCAATAACCTTCTCAGGTTGCTTCCCTAATTGCCGTTCAGTGAGAACGGCGGCTGCCGACGGTGGATCTACAAAAAATTTACATAGAGCATCCATTTCACCATGCATTGACACATCAGAAAGTCTGTCATCAGGAATGTCCAACAAACCAGCTAAATCCGAACCACAAGTTAGATCCGTACCAGTCTGGACCCTCTTAGTTGGAGGGCCGGCGACGGTGGAAGCAGACGGTGGCTCTTTCCTCTTCTTCGGAGAAGGGCCCTTAGCAACGGTCACCTCCCTCTCAGTAATCTCGATGACCTCCACATGATCCTTTTTGACCACTGGGGTCGAAGAGGGAGTTGGCATTGATACCGCCGTCAACTTGGACGCCGCCTTCTTTGCTCTCTTTGGCACGCCTCCGAGGACTTTTGCATGGGCCGCCTCCAGATCCAAGGCCTTCATCTGTTTCTCCATCAGTTCGTTAGGGGCTAGTCTGCGATCACGCCCGCCAGCCGTAGGATGCCGCTGGACAACCTTCCCGTCCTTATCAAGCCCTAACCTCTTCAAGTCCCCCTCAGACAGATCCTGACCAAACCGATCTGCAAGGAATCAAACAAGAGTTACATAAAA
Source organism: Silene latifolia (assembly GCF_048544455.1). Taxonomy (NCBI): domain Eukaryota; kingdom Viridiplantae; phylum Streptophyta; class Magnoliopsida; order Caryophyllales; family Caryophyllaceae; genus Silene; species Silene latifolia. The sequence continues at coordinate 2,177,891 of NC_133530.1, read as the reverse complement.
GAAGTAAAACAAAGCTCTAAAAAAGGAACATAACAAGCAAAGGTGGGCCTCACACCGACCCCACTCACCCCGGTTGAGGGCCGGTATGAGGCCGACGCGGCCAAGCAGCTCATCCTGAAGAATAATCTGAGTCGGGGGCAGCCATCCCTTCTCAGCATCAAACAGCTGCATCGCCCGCTTCTCATCCGCAGTAAGAGGGACCAACGAAGCGTCCATCTTGACCTTGTTACCCCGGGAGATATATTTCTCATATTCTTCCCGGGTCTCACACCGCAAGTAAACGGGGCTCTGGAAAGACCGAGGCAATGGGTAGTCCTCCGGCACCTGGACGTATACCCATCGCTGTTGCCAATCTTTGCAAGAAGTAAGCTTGTTCACGGAGACATATCCTGGCTCCGTCTGCACGCTGTACCACCCCACCTTACCGGCGACTGACGGCCGAAGACTATGAAGTCGGCGGAATAAGTTAACCGTAGGGGTCTCCCCCTTAAAGAGACAGAGCCACACAAAGCCGACTATCGTCCTTATGGCCAACGGATGCAGTTGGGCCACGGCGAGGTTCATAGCTTTGATGATGGCCATGACGTGTTCATTCAAAGGAAACCGGAGCCCATACTATAGATGCCTGATGTACACGCCGATATGACCCGGGGGAGGGCAACAGACCGCCTGACCCTCCTCAGGGATACCAATTTTATATCCCTCACTGAAGGAGAAATGACCTCTGAAAAGAGTCACTCCGGAACAGCTTGCGAATTTATTTGTCCAGACACGGTCGAGACCAGTCGTGCAGGCCTCACCATGATCCGGGATAGTCGTCCTCTCACCATCAACAGGAGTCCTCTCATCGTCATTAGCATCATCAGCATCATCCTCATCCTCCCACTCCTCCAAATTGGACAGATCAACTACGGGAGAAGGAGACCTAGGGCCCCCAAACCTTAGCGGGATGGCATCCAGTATCCCCTCCTCGTCAAGACGCGACGGGGAACCCCCCGGCGCAGAAGTATTAGTCCCGGCGTCAGCAGAAGACATGTTCGCAACAATTACTAACAAAATAAAAGAAAATTTGTTTGTTTACCTTGAAGAAAAACACTCGCCGGATCAAAAACTCGGAAGATTAGAAGAAGAGGAAGCCCTTGAAAGTTTAGAAAGAGGAAGATTTTGGAGAAAATTTGAGAAAATGAAATTGGTGGCCAAAATCACGGAATAACTGCCCTATTTATAGGGAAAAGCCCATGAGGAAGGACCAATCAGGAAACAGCCCATAAAGCGCCAGCCAATCAGCGATCAGACACGTGTCAGACATGCAACCACGGAATGTCAATCGTTGCAATAGTTGAACGTCAATCAATGCAACAGTGACCAAGCGTCTTCAACACGCCTATTCACATCTCTTCGCCTATTCATCTTCCTCAACAAATTCCTAGGTATCTGCTCTCCGCCGGCCGCATGATCAACCAAGCTAGGAAGCACCGGCCTGGGGGCAATCAAATACACCCGGCACTCTCAACTCTGGTCTCGGCCAGCGTCACTTCCTTTTCCACATCGGATGCCCTTTACACATCCATGTGGAGGGGGGATATGGTACGGCCCAACAAGAACCAGGCCGAGATAGAAGAAGCCGATGCAGGAAAAATTTTCAGAAATTACTTATGCAGAATATACACTCAACATACATCGGAGCCCATACCACGGCATAGATTACGCTGGGGGCAAATTGATGGGGCATATTCTGCACCGCTGACCAAGTCAACATATTGAGCAAGGTCAAAGATATCCACAGCAAGTCAACGACTTAGACAGTCTAGCCGATGCAATCCATCGGCCTGTCACCTGGGTCTCGGCCTGGCACCTATCCAGCCGGGACACATATCCGCGTACTCATATCCAAGACCACTCGGCCGGCCTGCCATAGGTCCATCGGCCGAGGGTAGAACTGTCTTTCCACCTGCTAGCCACTTGGCCACTTGGCCACTACGTGACAAAAGGTGAAAGTCTATAAATACTCCTCAACCTTCATTGAGGAAAGGATCCACAATTTAACCTAATAACCACTATTCATCTGGTAATATCTTCCTTATCTCTCTACAATACGCATTTAGCCAAGTAACAACAACTTATCCCTCTAAGTTAACTGACTTGAGCGTCGGAGTGAGTACGCTCGGCCAAAGCCGAGCCCTCAGTTTGTTCATCGTTTCAGGAGACCGCAAGGAGAATTCAAGCAAAGACATCATTCTACGAGCCACGAGTGGTAACAAATATCTGCTCTGGAATTACACCCGGAACACTTATAAAAATTTCGCTACCCCTTAATCTAAATCCGGGCTCCGCCACTGTGTAGAAAATACTAAGAAAAATGGTGTGTAAAGGTGTATCAATCAACACCCTTTATATAAGAATAAGGGAGTAAGATTTGCAAAGGAATCCAAAATGGCATCCTAAGTACACTCTTAATTTTCCTTCAATTCTTGAGTAATTGTCAAGAGGATCCAATGTTAGCCATTAACTCCTTCTTAAACACCTGGTTAATTGCACAATTAACATCCAAAGAGCATCCTAAGATGAGCATTCAAGGCATTCTCTCATCTTCTCTATTGGGGCTTTAACACTTGATTTTATACTTTGACGCATTTCTCCATTTTTCTACTAACATAAATTAATGTCATTTTTGCTTAGACCAACACTTCTTATAAATTGACATGCCATGATTAAGCTTGCCTCTACTTAGCTTTGCAAATTCCGACGTTTACTAAAATGACGGGAAAAGCTTCCGATCGCTTAGATTCCCACAAAATGTAACAAATACGAGCAATACACCTAGAATGCAATATTAGCTCACAAAAACACTAAATAAAGCGCAATAGTCAAATAAATCGAGCTAAAATAGGGGGTTAAACTATATATAAAATGGACATATCATATGGTCCTTTCTCACAATCCTTCTCCCCATGTCCCAATACGCCACACCCGTAGCAATACATAGGCAACCTTTCATACTTAACATCAAACGATGTCACTTCCCATCGCCTGCTATCTCCCCCATCACTCCTTTCCCTTTACTCAGGGCCGTCTTGGAGATTTCGAGACCCTGTACGAAATATAAAATTGGGGCCCCATTTAATATGTAAATATGTTAAATTAAATACTCTCTTCATCCCGGTTATTTATTTATCTTTTGTTTTGACACAAAGATCAACATAAACAAATTACCCTTAAGAAACATTCCCGAATAAAAAGGTAAACAAGTAAATGAGATGACTCTAAAATGAAAAAGGTAAACAAATGACCGAGACAGGTGAAGTAATAAATTATCCACATAAGCACATAAAATTAGTTACTTAATTTGGCAAGCCAAACTTGAGGTAATTTCCCGATTTTTTAGTGTCGTTCTGTGTGTAATTTTAGTTGTAAAAAAAAACGGTTGATTTCAAGGAGGTATCTTATATATATATATAAAACTGGGTTGAAATGGTGTGGATGCGCCACGTATCAACTCAGCCTTAAATACAGCCATTTATGATAATTTAGTCATTAATTACATGTATTAATGTAACATGAATATCAATATCCTACATATTCATTGAATTTTACGTATTCCCAAGATACATATTGCTTGAATAGCTGCAAACACCAAACTTTTCAACACATTCAGAGTATTCAAAACTTTATACGAGTACCAATGAAGTGCATGTACACATTCGATCTTCAACGCACCATGCATCCTATAAATACAGACTATAGTATTCTCTTCTCCCTCACACTAAAGTATGGAGAGTAATACTATAGTTTCTTCTATCTATAATTATACGACAATCTCAAAAAAAAAAGAATGAGAATCAAAAATTATGTTTTTGATTGTTACATTTATTTCATTTGGAAAAGATTAACCTACCTACATAATTAGCAATAACAACTAATAAACATCAGATAGTGCAATATGGAGTGTGTGCACGAAATAATTATGCAGTATTTGAATCTTCAAGTTGAGATAATTGATGAGGTAGACCAAAGTTAATAGATATGGTGGAAGATTTACTAGAGCAGGAGATCGAGATGAATTCATTTTCTAGGGATTTTGAGTTTTTCCATGAGATATGGGTAATATAGAGAAAAATAAGTAGGTGAGTAACTATCAGTGAGTAACTAAATAAAGGATATGGATATCCATTAGTTAGTTTAGATTAGAATTATGTATGAAGGTGTTTTTTTTATATCATAATAATTTCGAAATGAGTATGTTATAGTTTTCTAAATATCACTTGGATTGATCAGTAATAAGTTTGGAAAATGTAAATGATTTTGATATTACATTATAACAATTAAATTTTTTGTTTGAGAATTCTTTCATAAATTTAGATTATAAATAAGATATCTATTGTGTGAGTGCTGTACGTGAATCTAAATTGTAAAATTCTTATAAACAGGGGAGACTATAATTGGATTCGATATGTGGTAATAATTTAACAAATACATCTAATAAATTAGCGGAATCAAAATTGTAAAGAAATGAAAAGGAACTAAAAAGTGAAATGGAAAGAACAATAGAAACAATAACATTACGCCATTTTATTCAATAGTTTATGTAATTTTTTTGAGGTGTATTAATTAATTTTTTTATATTTCCTCTATTTTGAAGCTTTATTAACTCACTCATTATGAGAAGAAAAGTAAATTTATAGATAATTCGATAAAAAGGAGGGATTATTTTCATAATAATCAATTTAACAAGACAATGAAACATAATTTATGGGTTATTAACAACTTCTATCATTTTCCCACTTTATTTTTATTTATTTTTACAAAATCTCCAACATTTTTTCTAAAAATCTACTTCAAATCTCTCCTTCTATCTTATCAACAATCATTTTATTCAAAATAGAAGACATTTTTCAATGAATACTGATCTCGAAGGAGGATTTTTTTTCAAAGAATCGTCTTTTGAGATACGAAAACACTTTTATAATTAATATTTGCTAAATACTTCGTATTATCTATTATATTTGACAAAAACGCTTTTTTTTATATTCAAATGACGTTTTTATAAAAGTAAGAGTTATGTATGAGTATATTCAAGTATGATATGTAGTTGTAGATATCCACTAAACGATATTACATTTTAGTGTTTGAAAATTAAAATATAAACACTGACCGTGCGAATCACGGGATTCTTCCTAGCAATAATATAATTGCTCAATCTTCTCAAATGAAACTAAAAATAAAACAGCTGTGTGGCCTCACCACTTCAATGCAAATGGAAAAAGATTAAAGTGAATGATAGTATTGGGTATTGAACCTGCGTACTTGCATTTGGAAGTCTAACTACTGACCATTGAGGCACTAATTTTCATTGACCCATTTATGCGCTCAATTTATTTATGACCTTTTACTTGGGTTTCTGGGCCTAAAATTTTGGGGCCCTGTGCAGCCGCACGGGCCGCACAGGCCCAAAGACGGCCATGCCTTTACTACAATGACCGCGCTCCATTAGAAACTCTACTGTAAACCCTAAGTCGAGTATTGAGCAAACCGAGCAATAAAGTTCAAGACTTGGCGAAAACCTACCACCAAACAACGTTCCTCGAAACCCTAACTAACAATCCAAACCCTACGCACAACTAGTAAACAGAAAGAGACGAGAAAAAAGAATCAACCTACAAGCACCGCCGTAGAGGGGAGCCTTGATCAAGAAAAAAGCAACAAAGATTAACAGAGATGAAGACTCTCACACAGAAAACATGGTTTTCCTTTTAATCATTTGATCTGTTTCTCCATCTTTATAAAATTAGATCTTGATTTAATTTTTTTAGTTTACTTTATCCTAGATAAAATCTTGTTTCGGATCAAATCTTGGCTACCTAATTCTCTTATGCTAAGCATGTAATCTCTCTAATTGCCTGATCTTTCTAATTAAATTGCATAATGTTATATGAACTATTTGAGTTTTGTTACTGGCTTGATGTAACATGCTGATATTATTGCTCAATGTATTTCATTAAGCCTATTAATGTCATATTGTTTTTCCTGAAAACTATATCTTCTACAAACATGAAATGCATATTGCAATCTCAATGTCGTTTAGATTAGCCGTAGGTAATAATTAGATTTTTGTTGCCAAAATAAAAAAAATGGGCAACAAAAAATCTGACGCACATATTCATATTTTGAGCAACAACAAAGGCTAAGTTGTTGCCCTAAAAAACTCGTATAGGCGACAAACAAGGTTGACGCCAAAAATCAAATTTTGGGCGGCAAACCTAAGTTCGTAGCACTTAATACACCTATTTGGCAACGACTTAAACTTGTTGCACAAAGTATATTTAGGGCAACAAGATACATTTTTGTTGCACATAATAGAAGGGCGTCAACCCTAGGGTGACGATTGACGAACCCACAATGAGTGAAATTTTGTTGCGCAAATGCTTGGGCGACGAACATTTAACTTTGAGCGACGAAAAGTTTTGTCGCATAAAACCAGTTTTCTTGTAGTGAATTAATAGAGTAATGGCTGAGTCGTGAGAGTATAATAAAGAAAAGAATAAAAAAATCGATAATAACAATAAGTCTATAACAATAGTCGTGGCAAAATATTAACAATAATCGTGGCAAAATATTAAGTGCAACAGCTATAAATATTGTTGATTAAGGATTTTGTTCGTTTCTTTTCTCATCTTTAGGGTACTATTTGAAACGACATTCCTGATTAGAATTAAATTCTTGCTTTTCTTTTTCTGCTAAGGGCATTTTTTTTTTTGCGATGTTCAGTTAAATCTATTTGTTTTAATGGTAAGAATTGGGCTCAAATGAATCCGAAAAAGAAAGAGCAGCTGTATTCCAAAATTGTGGTAAGTAAATAGATTCAGACAAAAATTCACATTTATTTTCATACATTTTTTAATATGGCTTTTTGAGTTTGTAGAGAAAGTACAATTTACGAAAATAAGTTGATGGCAAGCATGTGTTTGATACTTTGAGCTTTCAATGCTCAACTCTATATAGACAATGACAATATCGGCTCAAAGAAAGCATTTTAGAGGCAAGCTGTTAGCAGAAGCAAAAGATAGTAGACCCTTGACACTGGATCAAGACGAATAGGATTAGTTGATTTTTGAGTATTGGGATAATGATAAGTAAAAGGTAATGTATTCTAAGTTTGATTTTTTGTAGAGTAATCTGAAAATTGGATTTAAACAATTATTTGGAATGTAATTATATTGATTATTGAATTAACATGTCTCTGAAATACAGAGAAGAAGCAAGACTAACCAAGACGCAATTGAACGTGAGAAAAAGATTATAGCTGATATGCAAAACATGTTTGCTAAAATGAGGTACAACGCGTTCCTTTTGTCCGTTTTTTTTTTACTCTAAATTAATGAGAGACAAATTGTACGGGAAGAGTGATTGATAAATTTGCAATTGTTGTGAATTATTATCAAATAATACTCCTAACACTGACATGAAAAACAAACTTAGAGTGATGTTGTATGTTACTCTCTATTAGAGTACTAGCTATGTTGTGAGCCTTTTCCTATAATACAAGTTTATAAATTGTGGCTTTGGTTTAGTACTTAACTAGTTCAGCACCCCTCATTTCCCATCCATCGTGAACAATGTTACTGAATACAATAAAAATACCGTTACAAAGTGTCTTAACAAAATATTTCCAAAACACAAAATACCTCTTATCTAGCTTCAAATGTAATATTTGTTTTGTGTAATATTTTACGTTTTTCAATACAGGAGGAGGCGCTAATGCTTAATGGTGTCAAACAAATATTTTATGGATCTTTCAATTATTTTTTAAGGCAAAGTTGATGTTGGAGGTTGCATTGACATACATGGAGTACATATTTGGTTTACTACCGAAGAGTTCAGATCCTTTTTTGTTGAAGTCTAGTGCGTTCATGTGATCTTTTTTGTTGAAGTTTAGTGCATTGACCTTTGTGTTTTCTTAAGCCTTCATTTTTAGTTCATTCAATTTCTTTTACGTGGATAAGAAATGTATAAGAAGAATATGTATTTTTTTTTTTGAAAAAACCCCAAGAGGGATTATATATCATTATCACGATCAAAAGCGACAAGCTCGTCAATGTTTAGCGGAAGTACATCGACCCAGAAACGTCTACCAAGCGACCAAGACCTTACATGATCAAGTTCATGGGCCACCCAATTACTAGACCGCCTAACATAGATAAATTCAACAGTGTTAAAATGGGTACATAACGAATAAATATCATCGTAAATAAGATACAAATCAATTCGGCCTCGTTTTCGCTTGCGCAAGTCTTCTATCACTGCCAAACAATCGCTTTCGATCACCACTTTCATCAGTTCCATATTCTTAGCCTCGTGAAGACCCATAAGCACAGCTTCAGCCTCGAGCATTGCCGGTTCCCGAACCTCCTCCTTCTGAACCGTGACACCCCACATCACTCTCCCTTCATCGTCACGGCACACTGCACCCAGACCCAACCCCACACCCTACATTCTTCCCGCGTCGACATTGATCTTAACCCACCTCGTCTTTGGTTGTTGCCATTTTTGAGTCTCCTCATCACGCACCACCTCCTCACCCGTCATCGACCCTTTCATCTCATCAATAAGCTCCCTCACTCTACGCAATACATCATCCACACTCCACCGCATCCCATTAAAAAAAACCTTGTTTTTCATTTCCCATATCGCCCAACAACCCGTCATTAGCTCTACGCATTCCTTCATCCCCGACTCCCTCATCATGGCATCGACCCATTCCCTTACTCGATCTAAATCAACGCCCGACATCACATCCAAACCCATCCCTTCCCATATCCCTCGTATTAAGGATAGTTAGATATTTTAGATATTATTGTATATATTGTCTTGTGCTCCAAGGTTGTAATTATCTCGTATTATTCGGTTTCCTTGTAGCTGTTATTTCATATCTTTGTATTTCCATATACTAGACTTAGGGTTGTATAAATACCGTTCTCTTTGCCCTGTTAATATTATCAAGCTTTTCATATCTTCTTCTATTCTCTACATGGTATCATCGAGCAATTCGATCCTCTCACAATAATCCTCCTTTTCTTCCCGTCATGTCTAACGGCAGTTCAACTTTAGGTAACCCAAATGACCCAAAATCTCCCTTCATCATCCTCAATCTCTCTAATTGCACCAAACTTACTCCCCTCACTTACCGAACATGGGAATATCAGATCGAAAACACCCTCGATGGGTTCGATTTATTCAAATATCTCAATGGAGATCACCCTGCTCCTACCCCTACTGACAATAAATCAACCACCAATCCCGCGTACTCCACTTGGGTCCGTCAAGACAAACTTATTCGCGGTGCACTTGTTGGTACCCTTGACACATCTGTGTCCCCTTTAATTCTGCGTGCCAAAACCTCTCGTGAGGTTTGGACGATTCTAGCCAACACCTTTGCGAATCCCTCGCGAGGTCATATTCTCCATATCAAGGAGCGCCTGAAATTTATCACAAAATCGTCTCAATCAATCAGTGAGTATATGCAAGCAATCAAATCCACCACTGATGAGCTTTCGCACATGGGGAAACCCATGGACGATGAGGATATAATTGCTAAAGTGTTGAGTGGCCTGGATAAGGATATCTATAAGTCCGTAATTGATGCTGTTGAAGCCCGTGACACTCTTATCTCGTTCGAGGCTCTACATGAAAAGTTGCTCAACTTTGAAATTACCCACAAAACTTCCACCCCTGCCTCCCCTCTCCCGGCCTCTGTTCACTATGCTCAACCACGAAACAACAATAACTACTCTCGCAACACCCAAAGAAACAATACCTTTGCTGGCCTGTTACCCCTACCCTCCCACACCCCTGTTGCCTCCTCTTCCCCGTCCTCTGATCGTACTCCAGCTCCGTTCAAAGGACGCTGTCAGTACTACCAGGTGTCGGGCCATTACCTCACCACATGCCGAGACTTCAAAAACAAATTCCCAAACTTCCAATTCCCACCCACTGCTTATCGTAACAACCAACGACATACTACCCCTCAAGCCCACACTGCTTCAACATCCACCACTCAACCGCCGCGCTCCTTTCTCTTGGACAGTGGCGCAACTCACCACATAACCAGTGACCTTAATACTCTTGCTCTTCACTCACCATACGACGGAGTTGATGATCTTATCATAGGCGATGGTTCTAGTCTTCCAATCTCCAATATTGGTTCTTTTTCTATTCCTTCTTCCTCTACTATTCTTAAATTTAATGATGTACTTCATGTTCCGTCTATTTCTCGTGACATAATTTCTATCTCTAAACTCTGTCTTGATAACAATGCCTATGATGTTTTCTTACCTAATTCATTTCTTGTTAAGGATGTGAAGACGGGTTCCGTTCTCCTTCAAGGTCACAGTAGCAATGGTGTCTATGTGTGGCGTCCTATCTATCCTTCCACTCATCTTAGCATCGTGTCTTCCTCAACATGGCATCATAGGCTTGGTCATCCGTCGTCCCGCATTCTCAGCGTCATCAGCAATTTAGCATCTTTATCCATTAATTCTGTTTCCGAAACTCATTGTAGTGCGTGCCATATTAATAAGAGCCACAAGCTCCCCTTTTCTATTTCTAGTTTCAATACAAATTCACCACTTGAATTCGTGTTTTCCGATGTTTGGACATCACCTATTTTGTCTTACGATGGATACAAATATTATGTTATTTTTGTGGACCATTACACCAAATATACTTGGCTATATCCACTGAAACGCAAATCCGATACCTCCTCTGTTTTTAATCGGTTTCGCGCATTAGTTGAAAGTTTTTTCAATAAACCTATTTTGCAGCTCTTCTCTGACAATGGTGGGGAGTATATCAAACTGACTCCGTCCATCACAAATGAAGGTATTTCTCATCTTACCTCTCCGCCTCATACCCCTGAACACAACGGTTACGCCGAAAGGCGTCATCGTCACATAGTTGAGACGGGTTTAGCTCTCCTCACACACGGCCAATTACCTACACATTTTTGGCCATCCGCCTTTTCTACTACTGTGTATCTCATCAATAGAATGCCTACACCTACACTCAACAATACTTCTCCATTTTTTCAGTTATTTCGCACTCAGCCAAATTACATGAAACTCCGGAGTTTTGGGTGTCTCTGTTACCCTTGGCTCCGACCGTATACACCACACAAATTAGCACCTCGCTCTATAGCTTGTGTCTTTCTTGGATATTCATCATCGCAAAGCGCATACCACTGTTATGATCCCACTACAAAGAAAATATACACCTCCCGTCATGTACAATTTGTCGAAACCGAGTTTCCGTTTCCGAAACTTTGCCCTTCATTCTCCCCTGACAGTCCCCCTGACATTTCTCAATGATGTACTCTCACTATTCCGCTGCTCAACCCACCTCTCCCTCCGTCCCCTCCAGGGTCACCACGAACCTCCCCTACCACTGTATCCCCTACTCCCAAGTCACCACATACTCCCTCAACACCAACTACTGAACCAAGCGCCGTGGCTACTACTCCTACTCCTCCACCCCCTCCACCTCCTCCACCTCATGTCCACCCGCATGGCACTCGTTTGTCTAAGAATATAGTCAAGCCGAATCCCAAATATGCTCAATCCCTCACTGTCTCCTCTCCCTCACGGCTTCCTTCGACTATAAAGCAAGCCCTTGTTTACGCGAATTGGCGAGCTGCGATGGAAGCTGAGTACTCTGCCTTAACCAAAAATACCACCTGGACCCTTGTTCCCCCTCTCCCTTCTTACAATATTATTGGTTGCAAATGGGTTTTCCGAATCAAATATAATCCGAACAATTCCATTGATAAGTATAAAGCTAGGTTAGTTGCTAAAGGATTTCACCAACGACCTGGCCTTGATTTTTCCGAGACCTTCAGCCCCGTTGTCAAACCCTCCACAGTCCGTCTTATCCTCTCTATTGCTATTAGTCAATGGTGGCCTCTCCGTCATCTTGATGTCAACAACGCTTTCCTCCAAGGCACCCTCTCTGACACGGTTTACATGGCTCAACCCCCGGGCTTTATTGACCCCTCTCTTCCCAATCATGTGTGCAAATTGTCTAAGGCCATTTATGGTCTTAAGCAAGCCCCTCGCGCATGGTATAATGAACTCCGCACCTTTCTCCTCTCCTACGGGTTCAAAAACTCCATTGCCGATCCTTCTCTATTCATCTATTCCGTCTCCTCCGTTACAATATTTCTACTAGTTTACGTGGATGACATTATTGTCACCGGTTCCTCCCCCATCTCCATCACGCAATTTGTAGCACAACTTAGCAACCGTTTTTCCTTGAAAGATCTTGGTACTCCGTCGTATTTCCTAGGCATTGAGGTTACACCAAATCATCTTGGTCTTCACCTATCTCAAACCAAATATATCACCGACCTTCTTACTCGTCACAACCTCCTCGATTGTAAACCTGCCCCCACTCCTCTTGCTACTTATCCTTCCCTTACTCAAACTACAGGCCATTCTATCCCTAACCCGTCCGATTATCGTGCCATCCTTGGCTCTCTTCAATACCTCTCCATGACCCGTCCCGACATTGCCTTTACCATTAACCGTCTCGCCCAATTTCTGCAGGATCCTCAAGAGTGTCACTGGACTGCACTGAAACGTCTCTTACGTTATCTTAAAGGTACTCTTTCTCTTGGTCTTCAACTTTATGCTAATACACCTTCGAGTCTCCATGCATTTTGTGATGCAGATTTAGCTGGCGATAAGGACGACTTTATTTATACTACTGGCTATATTGTATATCTTGGTCGTAATCCTATCTCCTGGACTTCCCGTAAGCAACGTGCTTTGGCTAAGTCCTCCAATGAGGCAGAATTTCGAGCAGTGGCTGATGTTACGTCCGAGCTCATGTGACTTCGTTCTCTTCTCTTGGAGCTCGGTTTTACATTTTCAAATCCTGCTGTTGTTTTTTGTGATAATCTTGGGGCAACACATTACTCGGCAAATCCTGTGTTTCATTCCCGGATGAAGCATTTGGCATTGGCATTTCATTTTGTCCGTGAACAAGTTCGTGATAAGCAGCTTCGGGTTCAACACATTAGTGGTCAAGATCAACTTGCGGATGTCCTCACTAAACTTCTTCATCGACCACGTTTTGAGTTTCTAATTCACAAGCTTGGCCTCTCCTCCGGCTCCTCCAACTTGCGGGGGCGTATTAAGGATAGTTAGATATTTTAGATATTATTGTATATATTGTCTTGTGCTCCAAGGTTGTAATTATCTCGTATTATTCGGTTTCCTTGTAGCTGTTATTTCATATCTTTGTATTTCCATATACTAGACTTAGGGTTGTATAAATACCGTTCTCTTTGCCCTGTTAATATTATCAAGCTTTTCATATCTTCTTCTATTCTCTACACCTCAAACCCAGTGACAATCTCGTACAACATGAAGACTAGACTCCACATTACACGCGCATGTAATATTATCCGCTTCAAATGAAAGAAAAGTCGATCGAATCAATTCATTATTCCAGCTAGTAGTACCCGGCAGCATCAATTCCGCCACCCTCATCTCCATATTAGAATCTTCTCGACCTGATAATACCCGCTTCGACGCCGTCCCAGGCAACCAAGGGTCAGTCCAAACCCGTGTGTCCATTCCGTCTCCAATCCTCTTCCTTGCCCCTAAGTTGTAATATCCCTTACAATCTTGCCTATATTCAATCCCTTCCACCTTTGCAACTCCCTCGCGCACCTCGAAATAGTATCGAGTATATCAACATTATTATCATCCCACGCTCTACGTATGGCATCCTCACACCCCTCTTCCCCCACCCATATATGCTCAAATCGAAACCGTCTCTTCTGCCTACTAGCCTCACTTACACGCTTATCGAAGACCACCTTTAGAGGTGCGTGGTCGAACCATTCACGGTCTAAATGTACGAGACTACCAGCTTAGCATAGGGGAAACTATCAAACCACTCCTCCGTACCCATTGCTCTATCAATTCTACTTTGTCTATTATCATCACCCGTGACCCGCTTGTCCATTATCGAAGGTAAACTCATAACCTTCATATGGAAGATCTCTTAAGCCACAATCGTCTACCGTATTCCTGAAATTGTTCATTTGCCATTGTGCTCGAACACCACCCTTCATCTCATTAAAATACAAAACCTCGTTGTAGTCACCTATACACAGCCACGATTCCCTCGATTGACCTGCCAGAATACGAAGTTGCTGCCACGAGAGATGTCTATCTTGCACAAGAGACCAACCATAGAAACCGGTAATACGACACCTTTCCCCACCAAATTTGACATCAAAATCCATATAATGTACCGAGGCAGATCGAAGAGAATAGGTAATATCACTTCGCCATAAAAAAGCAAGACTACCCGACCTTCCCCCACTATCTACCGCCACCCCCATCAAATCCATCAAGCTTTTTCCATACCCTCTGCATCTCACAACTACTTAATTTAGTTTCACACAAAAATACAATACTAGCAGCTTCCCGACTGAGCAAATTTCTTAAACCCCCTACTGCAGCGGCGTTACCTAGCCCCTTGCGGTTAAGGCTTAAGAGATTCATTGGGCCCGGCGGGATTGAACTGAGTCAACCTCCGCCTCAATATTATCATTGTCACATCCCTGTGAATCATAGCCTTTTTCGACACACTTGTATCACCCACCTCATCCACCCCCATGTCCTCTTCTCGTTCTCGTTTAACATCAGAGTGCATTGGCTTCGAGCATCCGTCCCGCCATTCCCACCATGCTGCCGCATTCTTCGCTGCTACGTCTGCCCAGGCTTCGACTACACTTCATCCTTCCAAGCCTTTTGATATTACTATAGTCCCAGACCCCAGTGGCATTATTTTATAATGATGTTATGAGAAAATTGATCTTTTATGAAGGTAAACTAATACATTTTATCACAGTTTCTCTAGGGATGTCAATGGATCGGGTTCGGGTCGGGTGAAACCTCATTCATCATCTATCCGTCTTTTTAAAATCTCATCCAACCCGTCCGTCATCCGTGAAACATATCATCCATCATCCATCCATCCATCATCCATGGATGAAACGGGTGGATCGGGTGATAAACGGGTGTTGTGTATTTACATGTTTCAAGTTAAAAAAAACGATGATTTTTTATTCTCTATAAAAATAAAGTTAGATTATTGTTTTAGTTTAACTTTCTAGTGGGTAGGTTCACAAAATAGTTATATTGAGAGTATAAAAATATGAAAATTTGAATATTTTATATCTTAATAATGTGTTATATGTAAAAACAAAATATTAAAGAAAAAGTAATAAACTCGGGTGATGGATGGATGAAAGGTGAAATTTCTTCATCCAACCCATCCGTCATCCTTTTCATCCGTCATCCATCCATCATCCATTTAAGTCGGGTTTTCATCCATCTTTTAGGATCGGGTGGATCGAATTTTGATGGATGCGGGTGAAATTGACATCCCTAAGTGTCGCAATGCTATTGCTGATTGCGGAATAAGGTGGTTTAGATGTAGGTCGCCTTACTCTTATGTTAACTATACAAACAGGTTGTTTTCGAATAACCCGAGATGAAAATTGCAACTACATCAAATAAATTGCAACTTGTGGTCCATCTTGTGATTGCATAATTAAAAAAATCTTCTAGTTATAGTTTATTAACTAACTTAATATAGCTTGTGATTGCATAATTTATGTACTTCGTATAAAACCGTCTTATACAACAATTTGTGTTCCTGGAACTCTCTTATGTTTTGGGCCTAGTAAACTGGGCTAATTTTAAAGCAAACCCAAGTGGTACAAAACCAATTGTGTAAGCCCAAATTTACATATCAACATTCAACAGGCCATGATTTGCAGTTGATGGACCATACAAAAGTATATAACGTTGGTGCAAATTCAGAAACCCAAGTGCATTCGAGTACCATTTACCAAGCTCATGCTCATTTTCTTCTATGTTTTCGGTGTAATGTCGAAAACTTTAAGTCGATGGTTGAGGCTCAATCCACACACTCGATATCTTTTGAAAACACATGTTATTTGTACTTGAGATCTCAAGTTACCAAGCTCTAATACCAAAAGCTTAACTAATGAATGAAATCTTCAATGGTTATTATACCTTCTCTTTTTCTCCTACAATTTTTTCAATATTTCAAGACCGAATCATTTCATAACCTTAAACTAAAATATTCGACCAAAAATAAACAAAAACTAAACAAATGAATGAAACAAAGAAAATACAAATTAACTAAAATCAACATAAATGAATACCTTCTTCCCTTTTTTCTCCTACAATTTCGACATTTCGATATATTGTCCAAAACATTAATCCGTGGTTAATGTATGAACAAAGCTAACTTAATCATCAAAATCACTACAAAACCATTAATTGAACAAAAAAAATTCATTGTTGCTCAGCCAAAGAACTTGATAATTAACAAAAACATTTAATAAAAATATTCAACAAATAAAATAAACAAACGTAAATAAATGAATGAGACGGAAAGAATACAATTAGATCTTAACAACACTTTTCATTGCCATTCAAATTCACACAATACAAATACGATTAAACCAAACCTAAAACACATAAAATCTAACATAATCTTATAATCATAATTGATAATTCATAATCCAGAACTAATTAATCAAGCTCTTTCACCACGAATCCGTCTCGCCAATTGAATATCCTTAGGCATAATAGTAACTCTCTTAGCATGAATAGCACAAAGATTAGTATCCTCAAACAATCCAACCAAATACGCTTCAGCAGCTTCCTGAAGCGCAGCAACAGCAGAACTCTGAAACCGTAAATCAGTCTTGAAATCCTGAGCAATCTCTCTAACCAATCTCTGGAATGGAAGTTTCCTGATCAACAACTCAGTACTCTTCTGATACTTCCTGATTTCTCGAAGCGCAACGGTTCCAGGACGGAAACGATGCGGCTTCTTCACTCCTCCGGTTGCTGGTGCTGATTTTCTTGCTGCTTTTGTTGCTAGTTGTTTTCGCGGGGCTTTTCCTCCGGTTGATTTTCTTGCTGTTTGTTTTGTTCGCGCCATTTTCGAGTTTCGGAATCGGAAATGTCGAAAATGTGGGAGTTATTTGAGTGATTTGTTTAGAGAAGTGTTTGGGTTGATGTGAATTGAGAAATGGTGAAGGAAGGTTTTATATAAGGAGGTGGAGTTGTGAAGAAGATGTGATAAGATATCGACCGTTGATTTGAGATGAGATCTACGGATGAGAATTGATTAGAGAGATGTGTGCACGGATGGTGCTGTTCGGATCGCTGACATGGACAATTTCCCGCATTTATTCCCGCTTTGATGAATAACAATTATGACATTATGAATTTTCAATTTGGTTTTGCGGCTTTGCGCCACATTTGAGTAAACCGGATGTGTGTGACCCGGTAAAATTGAGCCGATCCAAACATGAATTGATTCGAACTGATATGACACATTCCAAATACTCCCTCCAATTCACAATAAAACTCCATATTTCCTTTTTCGGTTATTCACAATAACTTCCCTATTAACTTTTTTGGTAAGTGTTTGTGTGGTCCAAATTTAATTGTATGGTGGTAGTGTATTTGTGTGGTCCAAATTTAATTATATGGTGGGGTAGTGTGTTTCCTTAATTTTTGTGTCAAAATGAAATTGGAGGTTTATTGTGAATTGGAGGGAGTATTTGTTATAAATTAATTATTTATTCACAAATAACTTGATAATAGCTAACCCAATCCTGAAATGACCTAGCCCGACCCGACACAAAGCCTACAGTGTCGACCCGAACCCGACTAAAAGTTAACCCACTCGAATCCGACCTGATTGACATGTTTCCTATTTTGCCAGGTCCAGTGAGTACTGAGTAGAGTCTAGATACTGTGACAAACATATAAAAACGGGTTGGTTGGGTTGGGTTTCATACTTTTATTGGAAAATTCGTGTGAACTTGTCATTTTATGTGGTACCCAACTTTTTAAGTTTATGCACATGTTTGACATTCAAGTACGGCGTGTCTTTTTTATCGTTAGCATATATTGTAGACCACAAATCAGAATTGGCCGATAATTCTTTTAAAATTGATACAGTACCTTACACTATCTCGATTTCCCCGGTTTACCAGGCCTAAGGTTCTAACTTCTAACAAAGTAATCAAATTCACATCCATAAGCAAACAATAAAGTGGTTACTAGAATGCAAGGATATGATTCTCAGGGCATCCACAATAGATGAACCTCTAAAGAGGTTTGTCAGTTGACACATCACTAAATTAACAAACCTCTCCAATAACAAATCTATACATAACAATAGACAAACCTTTGTAAGGTTCATATTATATGACCCACTTCCAATTATCCATTTTTTTTCTCTCATATGTTGGGTACATTTTAGGGACCACCACTTGCCATGTCGTCCGACAAACCTGTTTACAAATTTGTAACCATTCTCATCTATGAACCTCAAACCTCATTCCCAACAATAGAGAGGTTTGTCGACAAACCTCTAAAAAATACACAAACCTTGGTTGACAAACCTCTATTGTTGATGCCCTCAGTACAGAGCATTGAATACATCATACAGGAAGAAACCTACGACCATGCCGGGTTAGGCCATACTATGGTAAACATGACAGCGATATATACATTCCGTAAATCAATCAAATGTACTCATAATTAAAACCGAGTTGCCAAAGCTGAGACTCAGACCATGCCTTTCTTCCAATTAAAAAATAATCTTTTAATTATAGTTTATTATTAACTAACTTAATATAGCTTGTGATTGCATAATTTATGTACTCCGTATAAATCCGCCTTATACAACAATATGTGTTCTTGGAACTCTTTATGTTTTGGGCCTAGTAAACTGGGCTAATTTTAAAGCAAACCCAAGTGATATAAAACTAACCAACCTACTAAACATCGTCGACATTTTACTAATTATCGTCGATATTTTTTAATGACTTTCTTAATCTACCCCTCACTCTAAACCTTCCATATTTTAACATATTTTTTTCAAGTACGACATTTTCGTCACAACTACTTCAATTCCGTCACCAAATTCAAGGAATCGACGACAAGTTGATGGACCATACAAAAGTATATAACGTTGGCCCAAATTCAGAAACCCAAGTGCATTAAAGTACCATTTACCAAGCTCATGCTCATTTTCTTCTATGTTTTCGGTGTAATGTCAAAAACTTTAAATCGATGGTTGAGGCTCAATCAACACACTCGATATCCTTTGAACTTAGAAATTAGAAGTGTGAAAACACATGTTATTATATAGTACTACCAAAAGCTAAACTAATGAATGAAATCTTCAATGGTTATTATACCTTCTCTTTTTCTCCTACAATTCCAATATTTCAACACCAAATCATTTCGTAAGCTTCAGCTAAAATATTCGACAAAGAAAATAAACTAAATGAATGAAATAGAGAGAATACAAATTAACCAAAATCAACATAAATCAATAACTTCTTCCCTTTTTCTCTTACAATTTCGACATTTCGATATATTGTCCAAAACATTAATCCGTGGTTAATGTATGAACAGAGCTATCTTAATCATCAAAATCTCTACGAAACCATTAATTGTACAAAAAAAATTTGGATGAATCTTCGTTTCGTTGTTGGTTAACATAACATTGAAAATCAATACTCTCTCAATAGCCGAATCATTTGTTTATCTTTAATTAAAATACAAAATAAACAAACGTAAATAAATGAATGAAACGAAAAGAATATAATTACCAAAATCAACACAAAGAATTAGATCTTAAAAAAAAAACATTTTTCATTGCCATTCAAATTCACACAATACAAATATGATTAAATCAAACATAAAATCTAACATAATCTAATAAACATAATTCATAATTCATAATCCAAAACTAATTAAATCAAGCTCTTTCACCACGAATCCGTCTAGCCAACTGAATATCCTTAGGCATAATAGTAACTCTCTTAGCATGAATAGCACAAAGATTAGTATCCTCAAACAATCCAACTAAATAAGCCTCAGCAGCTTCCTGAAGCGCAGCAACAGCAGAACTCTGAAACCGTAAATCAGTCTTAAAATCCTGAGCAATCTCTCTAACCAATCTCTGGAATGGAAGTTTCCTGATCAACAACTCAGTACTCTTCTGATACTTCCTGATTTCCCGAAGCGCAACGGTTCCAGGACGGAAACGATGCGGCTTCTTCACTCCTCCGGTTGCTGGTGCTGATTTTCTTGCTGCTTTTGTTGCTAGTTGTTTTCTCGGGGCTTTTCCTCCTGTTGATTTTCGGGCTGTTTGTTTTGTTCGCGCCATTTTCGGGTTTCGGAAATGTGAGAGTTCTTAAAGAAGTGTTTGTGTTTGTGTAAATGTGAGTTTGGGAAATGTGGAAAGGGGGGATGAGGTTTTTTATACATGATTGAATGAATAAGATAAGATATTGACCGTTGGATTTTAGGTGAGATCTACGGATGAGAATTGATCTAGAGAGATGTGTGCACGGATTGTGCTGTTCGGATCGCTGACACGGATAATTTCCCGCATTTATTCCCGCTTTGATGAATGACATTATGAATTTTCAATTTGGTTTGCGACTTTGCGCCACATTTGAGTAAACCGGATGTGTGTGAACTGGTAAAATTGAGCCGACCCAAACACATAAATGACTCAAACTAGATCTGGCAAACAGATCGGGTCGTGTCGGGTTCGTGTTCGTGTCACATGTAAACGGGTCACAAACCCTTCAACCCAAACCCGACCCATTTAAATCTCGTGTCGTGTTCGTGTCGACCCACTTACATAAATGGGTCATCAAGCCTCAACCCTAACCCGCTAATTTCGTGTCGGGTTCGTGTCGTGTTTTCGTGTCATGTCAATATTTAGAAAGTTTAAGTATATTTTTGCGATGAAGGATAAAAAAAATAGGATTAATTTAGTAAACAGGTCATTCGTGTCAGGTTCGTGTTTAGATAGCTCAACCCAAACCCGACCCAATTAAATATCGAGTCGTGTTCGTGTCGACCCACTTACATAAATGGGTCATTGAGCATAAACCCAAAACCGTTAATTTCGTGTCGGGTTCGTGTCGTGTCATTATTTGTCGGCTCTAACTCAAACTGATCTCAATCCAAATATTTGTTATAAATTGATTATTTATTCACAAATAACTTGATAATAGCTAACCCAATCCCGAAATGACCAAGCCCGACCCGACACAAAGTCTACAGTGTCGACCCGAATCCGACTAGAAATTGACCCACTCGAATCCGACCTGATTGGCATGTGGTGAGTACTGAGTAGAGTCTAGAGTCTAAACACTACACGTGAATACGTGAGAAACATATAAAAACGGGTTGGGTTTCATACTTTTATCGGAAAATTCATGTAGTATCCTTGAACTCTGACATTTTATATGTGCTACCCAACTTTTTAAGTTTGTACACATTATACGCTTGATGTTTGATTTTCAAGTACCACGTGTCTACTTTGTCGTTTTTAAAAACTTCAATTGAGCATATGTTGTGACCAGAAATCAGAATTGGCCAATAATTTTTTTAAAATTTATATCTTACCATCTCGATTTCCCCAGTTTACCAGGCCTAAGGTTCTAAGGCCCTGTTCTTTTGGACTTAAAGTCACTTAATTTAAGTTCACTTCAGATCCTATAAGTTCAGTTCAGATCAGATCTTATAAGTTCAGTTCAGATCCTATAAGTTCAGTTCAGATCTTATAAGTTCAGTTCAGTTCAGATCCTATAAGTTCAGTTTAGTTCAGATCCTATAAGTTCACTTTAAAAAAGTTATATACAGAGTATTATTTTTAAAAACCGATGCAAAAATATTTGACATTATTAATTATTCGATACATATATACATTATTATTTTTAAAACAAAATTATCACTCTTCTCATTATTTTTATTGTAATGTAACCGTGGTATAATGTATGAACAAACTAATATATATAAAGCGGAAAAATGTTATTATCTTACCTTATGTTTTAGACTATATTTTCTTATCAGTGTTCTCTCTTGACTGCCCACTAATTTCTTGTAATTTTTTTGTTTAATCTCAATAAAAGTTTGCGTTTTTTTAATACTAATAATAATAATAATAAGGGTAATTTGATAACTTATACCTTGAATAAATCACTTTTTCAATTTTTATACCTAAGATAACTTTCTTTAAAATCTTATACCTAAAGTAACATTTTCTTCCAAACTTGATACCAAATCTGAAAAAAAAGCCTAAATTGACAATCTTACCCTTACTAATTAAACATTGTCATCCTTTGCCTCACTTATTAACACACACATCCACGATTACCACCACTAAAAACCATCAAATTAGTAAGGCTAAAATCGTTAATTTAGGGATTTTTTTTTAAGATTTGGTATCAAGTTTAGAAGAAAATGTTATTTTAGGTATAAGATTTTAAATAAAGTTATCTTAGTTATAAGATTTGAAAAAGTGACTTATTCAAGGTATAATTTATCAAATTACCCTAATAATAATAATAACAATAACAACAACAACAATAATAATAATAATAATAATAATAATAATAATAATAATAACGATCAATACCAGTCGTACAGGCCTCGCCATGATCCGGGAGATGCGGCCTCTCACCATCCGAATGAGCCCTTCTCTCACCTTCGTCAACTTCATCATCCTCCTCCCAATCCTCCAAAGCTTCTGGATCAACTTCGGGAGAAGGAGACCTAGGGCCCCCAGAGCTTATCGGGATGGCGTCTAGTATCCCCTCCTCATCAAGACGCGACGCGGAACCCCCCGGCGCAGAAGTGCTAGCCCCGGCGTCAGCAGAAGACATGATAGCAACAATTACTTAACAAGTTAAAAAGTTGAGAAAAATTTGCTTGTTTACCTTGAAGAAAAGCACTAGCCGAGGTAACGACTCTGAAGATTAGAAGAAAAAAGAAGCCCTTGAAAAGTTTAGAGAGAAGAAAATTTTGGAGAAAATGAAATTGGTGGCCAATTTCAGGGGCTAACTGCCCTATTTATAGGGGAAAGCCCATGAAGAAGGACCAATCAGGGCACAGCCCATGAAGCGTCAGCCAATCAGCGAACAGACACGTGCCAGACATGCAACCACGGAATGTCAATCGTTGCAACAGTTGAACGTCAATCAACGCAACAGTGACCATGCGTCTTCAACACGCCCCTTCATATCTCCTTGCCTATTCACCTTCCTCAGCAAACTCCTAAGTACCTGTTCTCCGCCGGCCACATGATCAACCAAGCTATGTAGCACCGGCCGGGGGCAATCAAAAACAACCGGCACTCTCAACCCTGGTCTCGGCCAGCGTCACTCTCTTTTCCACATCGGATGTCCTTTACACATCCATGTGGAGGGGGGATATGGTACGGCCTAAGCAGAATCAAGCCGAGTTAGAAGTAGTCGAGTTAGAAGAAGCCGAGAAAGATAATTTTTACTTGGGCAGAATATACGCTCAACATACACTGACGGTTACCACCGGGCAGTCACCCTAAGAAAGAGAAACGTATACTCAGTACAGTTGAGACGCAAATCTGACTGCCTCGGCCAATCCGAGAGTGGCAGAGGAAGCGATCAATATGTCTACAGATACGAACGCTGTCGAGCCGTAACCCCGATTGCCCCGGCCAAATCCGGGAGTGACGGGGACACAACGACCGATACGCTAGAAGAAACGTATACTCAGTACAGTTGAGACGCAAATCTGACTGCCTCGGCCAATCCGAGAGTGGCAGAGGAAGCGATCAATATGTCTACAGATACGAACGCTGTCGAGCCGTAACCCCGATTGCCCCGGCCAAATCCGAGAGTGACGGGGACACAACGACCGATACGCTAGAAGAAACGTATACTCAGTACAGTTGAGACGCAAATCTGACTGCCTCGGCCAATCCGAGAGTGGCAGAGGAAGCGATGAATATGTCTACAGATACGAACGCTGTCGCGCCGTAACCTCGATTACCCCGGCCACAGCCGGGAGCGACGGGGACACAACGGTCGATACGCTAACATGTTCACAACGGCGGGGACACATGTTTAAAAACGAAGGCACTCAATTAGTAACGCAAGAAGACAAGTGAAGGATTGTGATCAAAGCCCCGGCCAAGCCAAGGGGCAATAAGACAAACTTTATTGAAAATAATCACAAGGAGAATACAGACGACGGCCGTCCCCATAGGGATAAGCCTAAACACAACCTACCAAGAGTTTTACAAACAAAACAAGGAAAAGAAAAGCAAAAGATTACAAACATATCACTTGAAGCGCCAAAAGATGGCAGGGAGGAAAGGCTCAATAGTTGGCCCCCGAACAGCTAAAGCTATCCGAGATGCCGGGTGAGTCTGGTGACGACCGCCCGTCTCCCTATGCCTGTTGCTGCCCTCCATCGGAAGCAGCAACATCGTCTTTGGTGTCCGGCTCCGGAGAAGGCTCGTCATTCCCAGCTGCCTTCAGCCTCTCAACCTCCTTTTCGGCCTCCTTCACCTTCGCGTCATAGGCCGCCTTGGCCTCAGCTATCTGAGCCGCCTTCGCCGCCTCCGCCTTCTCCGCAACCGCTGTTTCCGCAGCATCGGCCATCTCATCCAGAAGCTGGTCAAATTTATCCCACCGGAAGGATCCTTCGGGGAAGAGCTTCTTGATTGCCTCCCTCGTCGCTTCCTCGGCCTGGTCTCGGAATTGGGCCCACATTTTAGGGATAAGCTCAGTTTGAAGCATCTCAATTATATCCTTCTCCTTTTGAGCAAGGATAGCCTTTGTGCCCCTGTGCGCCTCCGACTGGGCATCATACAGATCCTTCCACTCTTCCCTCTTGGCGACCACGGCGTCATGAGCGCCCTTATACCTGTCCCGCTCCTCCATCAACCTGGCGGTGGCGGCATCAGCAGCCTCAACTTTGGCCCTCTCGGCCAATAGCCGCTTCTCAGCTTCCTCCTCACGATTTCGGGAAGCAAGGAGGTCCAGCTTAGCCTTCCCAGCTTCCCCCTTTGCAGTGGAAAGATCAAGCTTAAGCCGCTCGATCAATGGCCCAGTTTTGGCCATGGCCTTTTCTTGCTCCATTATGTGGGAGCCGGCTAGTTGAGTCCACTTCGCCAGCCTCTGGTAGATTCTCGTACCCTCTGCCACAAGCTCGGTGGGGGGAATCTTCTGAAGCGAGGAGTCAGCGGTGGCCCTTCTATCATCCGCCTTCTCAGGCTGCTTCTCTAACCGCCGCTCAGTGAGAACGGCGACTGCCGACGGCGGATCTACAAAAAATTTACACAGAGCATCCACGTCAACATGCATTGACACGTCAGAGAGTCTGTCATCGGGAATGTCCAACGAACCAGCTAAGTCTGAACCGCAAGTTAGATCCGTACCAGTCTGGACCCTCTTAAATGGAGGGCCGGCTGAGTCTTTCTTCTCCCCGGCAACGGTGGAAGCAGACGGTGGCTCTTTTCTCTTCTTTGGAGGAGGAGGGCCCTACGCAACGGTCACCAACTCCTCAGTGATATCGACGACCTCCACATGCTCCTTCTGGACCACTGGGGCTGAAGAGGGAGTTGAAACTGACGCCGTCGCCGACCTGGACGCTGCCTTTGATTTTCTCTTCGGCACGCCTCCGAGAACCCGTGCTTGAGCCGCCGCCGGATCCAACGCCTTCAGTTGCTTCTCCATAAGTTCGTTGGGAGCTAGTCTACGGTCACGCGCATCAGCCGTAGGATGCCGGTGTACGATGTTCCCGTCCTTATCAAGCCCCAACCTCTTCAAGACCCCGACAGACAAATTTTGGCCAAACCGGTCTGCAAGAAACCAGACAAGAGTTAAATAAAAGAAGTAAAACAAAGCTCTAAAAACAGGAGCATAAACAGTCAAAGATGGGCCTCACACCGACCCTACTCACCCTGGTTGAGGGCCGGTATGAGGCCGACGCGGCCAAGCAGCTCGTCCTGAAGAATAATCTGAGTCGGGGGCAACCATCCCTTCTCAGCATCGAACAGCTGCATCGCCCGCTCCTCATCCGCGTGAAGATAGACCGTCGAAGCGTCTATCTTGAGCTTACCCCGGGAGATATATTTCTCATATTCTCCCCGGTTCTCGCATCGCAAGTGAACAAGGCTCTGGAAAGACCGAGGCAGAGGGTAGTCCTCCGGCACTTGGACGTACACCCACCGCCGCTTCCAGTCCTTACAAGAAGTAATCTTGTTCACAGAAACGTAGCCTGGCTCCACCTGCACGCTGTACCACCCCGCCTTACCAGAACCGACGGCCGAAGGAGTGAAGCCGCGGAATAAGTTAACTGTTGGGGCCTCCCCCTTAAAGAGACAGAGCCACACGAAGCCAACTATCGTCCTAATGGCCAACGGATGCAGTTGAGCCACAGCGACGTTCATAGCTTTGATGATGGCCAACGGATGCAGTTGAGCCACAGCGACGTTCATAGCTTTGATGATGGCCATAACGTAGCCGTGCAAAGGAAACCGGAGCCCATACTCCAGGTGCCTTATATATACGCCGATATGACCCGGGGGAGGGCAACAGACCGCCTGACCCTCCTCGGGGATAACAATCTTGTACCCCTCACCGAAGGAGAAGTGACCCTCGAAAAGAGTTCCACCAAAACAACTGGCGAATTTATCGGCCCAGGCACGATCAATACCAGTCGTACAGGCCTCGCCATGATCCGGGAGATGCGGCCTCTCACCATCCGAATGAGCCCTTCTCTCACCTTCGTCAACTTCATCATCCTCCTCCCAATCCTCCAAAGCTTCTGGATCAACTTCGGAGAAGGAGACCTAGGGCCCCCGTGAGCTTATCGGGATGGCGTCTAGTATCCCCTCCTCATCAAGACGCGACGCGGAACCCCCCGGCGCAGAAGTGCTAGCCCCGGCGTCAGCAGAAGACATGATAGCAACAATTACTTAACAAGTTAAAAAGTTGAGAAAAATTTGCTTGTTTACCTTGAAGAAAAGCACTAGCCGAGGTAACGACTCTGAAGATTAGAAGAAAAAAGAAGCCCTTGAAAAGTTTAGAGAGAAGAAATTTTTGGAGAAAATGAAATTGGTGGCCAATTTCGGGGCTAATCGCCTATTTATAGGGAAAGCCCATGAAGAAGGACCAATCAGGGCACAGCCCATGAAGCGTCAGCCAATCAGCGAACAGACACGTGCCAGACATGCAACCACGGAATGTCAATCGTTGCAACAGTTGAACGTCAATCAACGCAACAGTGACCATGCGTCTTCAACACGCCCCTTCATATCTCCTTGCCTATTCACCTTCCTCAGCAAACTCCTAAGTACCTGTTCTCCGCCGGCCACATGATCAACCAAGCTATGTAGCACCGGCCGGGGGCAATCAAAAACAACCGGCACTCTCAACCCTGGTCTCGGCCAGCGTCACTCTCTTTTCCACATCGGATGTCCTTTACACATCCATGTGGAGGGGGGATATGGTACGGCCTAAGCAGAATCAAGCCGAGTTAGAAGAAGCCGAGAAAGATAATTTTTACTTGGGCAGAATATACGCTCAACATACATCGGAGCCCATACCACGGCATAGACTACGCTGGGGGCAAATTGATGGGGCATATTCTGCACCCGCTGACCGAGTCAACATACTGAGCAAGGTCAAAGATATCCACAAAGAAGTCAACACTTTGGATGACCCTGGCCGATGCATCCCATCGGCTTTGTCACTTGGGTCTCGGCCAGTAACCGGCCCGGTAGGGCACATATCCGCGTACTCATATCCAAGATCCCTCGGTCGGCCTGCCATAGGTCCATCGGCCGAGGGTAGAACGGTCTTTCCACCTGCTAGCCACTTGGCCACTACGTGACAAAAAGTGAAAGTCTATAAATACTCCTCAACCCTCATTGAGGAAAGGACACACAATTTAACCTAAGAATCACTATTCATCTGGTAATATCCTCCTTATCTCTCTACAATATATACTTAGCCAAGTAACAACTTATCTCTCTAAGTTTACTGACTTGAGCGTCGGAGTGAGTTCGCTTGGCCCAAGCCGAGCCCTCAGTTTGTTCACTGTTTCAGGAGAGGTCAAAGGAAGGAGTCAAGCAAAGACGTCATTCTACAAGCACGGGTGGTAACAATACTTGCTCTGGAATTACACCCGGAACAAATAACAATAACATAATAATAATAATAATAATAATAATAATAATAATAATAATAATAATAATAATAATAATAATAATAATAATAATAATAATAATAATAATAATAATAATAATAATAATAATAATAATAATAATAATAATAATAATAATAATAATAATAATAATAATAATAATAATAATAATAATAATAATAATAATAATAATAATAATAATAATAATAATAATAATAATAATAATAATAATAATAATAATAATAATAATAATAATAATAATAATAATAATAATAATAATAATAATAATAATAATATTTAAGTTAAATTAATTTAAGTTAATTTAAATTCGGATCGTGTAAGTTCAGTTCAGATCCTGTAAGTTCAGTTCATTTCAGATCCTATAAGTTCAGTTCAGATCCAATAAGTTCAGTTCAGTTCAGATCCTATAAGTTTCAGTTCATATCCTATAAGTTCAGTTCAGATCCTATAAGTTCAGTTCAGTTCAGATCGGATCCGTTTCAGTCCAAAAGAACATGGCTTAACTTCTAACAAAGTAATCAAATTTACACCCATAAGCAAACAATAAAGTGGTTACTAGAATGCAAGCATATGATTCTCAGTACAGCATTGAAATATTGAATACATCATACAGGAAGAAACCTACTATCCTGCCGGGTGAGACCACACTATCTTAAACATGACAGCAATATATACATTCCGTGAGTCAATCAAATGTACTCATAATTAAAACCGAGTTGCCAAAGCTGAGAGTCTGAGACCATGCCTTTCTTCCAATTCCATATATTGAAAGGCAAGCACATACACAACCAGCGGCGCTTGAACCAATCACACTACCTGCTCCTCTTCTGCCTTTCCTTTTCCCTGCCACTCCTTCTGAGCCATCTTGACTTTTGTTGCGGCAGTACACTAAAAGATACAATAAGGGAAACTGCAGCATCGGGAAAAAATGTAATTTCATCACGGAAATAATTATTTGGACATGTAATAGGGTCACATTACATTAATCACGCAAAATGTAGCAAAAAGAAATTTGATTTATCAAAGCTCTGTATTTACAGAATGCCGATCACAGGAAACCTGAAAAAACACAATGACAACTCCAAGACTCTGCAGTTACACCAGAACATGGCATGCCCTTGATCATGGTTGCCCTTGTTAACCATTGCTCCAATATCAATCATGGTCATTTCAGCCCAGTCGCTAGACTTTACGTCTGTAAACTTCCAAAGCCTCCATATACCACGCTCATTGTCCTCTTCCTTCATTACGCCTAGACCCGTTTTTCCAAACTTACTAGGTAAACCGGAAAAGTATATATATATATACCTAAGCCCTCTGGGCCAAAAAAACTGATAAATGAATTCTGTATTGACATCCATGGCAAAACAAAAGAGACAAGTAACACTACACCAGACACCAGTACCAGTACATGAAAGCCTGCAATACAGATTGCCGAATTCAGCAATGCAAACCTTTGTTGATTCATGGCCTGGTTTACCTTGGAGTTCAACACAACTCCAAGCTTTATCAACACCTACTGTAAACAAACACATTTGAACTTTCTCATAGCTCATGTCGCCATAAACATGCACCACTTTGAATCGACCAAAGGAATTAACTGCTAAATTATCTGTTACATAACTGTTCCAAGTCCCCTCAAATGAGGCAGACTAACTTTTACTTTAGTCGAAAGATTAATTGCCTGATAAAATTACATAAAAAGACATAATACATATTTAATGTTATAAATTCAAGGGATTTAAAATGGAAATTAATATAAATAACATGTATAGCTTATTTCCCCCAAATCATTTTGGGATTAAGGCTCTGATGTTGTTGTTGTTGTTGTTGTATAGCTTATTTCTCAAATGCTACCCTAGGCAGGCGGCAGCTGCCAAATAAGCTACTTTGGTCGAATAAACTACAGTAAATTACTTAACTGTTAACTTTACGCCTTGTGGTAGCTTCATTTGGAGCATTACTAGTCGTTGTCGCTTATCGTTGTCATTCAGTGGAACGAAGTCAACAATGATCTCTTCAAGCATACTAGCATAGTCAAGCACAAAGAATGCAAGCTCAAGGTCCATTGCTATTCCCCTGTAGCCAACAAGCTCCAACGTTTTCAAGCATTTTAGGGGAAAGCCACAGCCAATCCACTTGCGTGGTTGCCGATCCGCTACCGTTCGGACGATAAATCTCTCCAACTACAAAGATGACCAATTAATATCAACTTAAGAGTTTACGAAATAATCATACAAGTTTAAACCTGTGTTAGGCCCACACGGCAAGGTTGGGGGGATTGTCGCGTGTTTGACACAACACGGTAATCGACACGACATGTGACACGCGTCTGACACGGCTATGTTGGACACGACACTGATGCGGAGGAAGCCAAAATAGCAGAAAAATAAGAAAAAATGGCAACTTTCATAGCACTAGTTTGACACGGAGATTAGAATTTTTTGGTTAATTGGTGTTAATTAGCAAAATAATTGGGAATTTAGCGTCCGTTTGAAACTATTTAGGTTTATGGTGTCCACTTCATCACTTGTATATTTTTTTCGTGTTTTTAGGTAAAGCCGCTAAGAAACTTAGCGGCTTCTCTTCTTCCCTATTTTCTAAAAATGCAAAAAACAAAGACCAAAACCGCTGAGATTCTCAGCGGCTTTCATGGCTTCTCATGGCTTGTCCACTTTCCTATTTTCTAAAAGTGCAAAAAATAAAGACCAAAACCGCTGAGGTTCTCAGCGGCTTTGCCCTTTCATGGCTTCTCATGGCTTATAAAATAGGGAAGAGGGGAGCCGCTAAGAAAATTAGCGGTTTACCGAAAAACACGAAAAAAAATACAAGTGATGACGTGGACACCATAAACCCAAATAGTTTCAAACGGACGCTAATTCCCTAATTACTTTGCTAATAAACACCAAATAACCAAAAGAAAGCGGGGCCAAGCCAGCGTTGAACCAGGATAGCCTGCCATTTAAGAAAGAAGCCGGACGCCGGAGACAGTACAAGTGTACAACCATTGAAGTTCGATTGTTGACCACTACTTGACCTTGTGTTCCTTGTTTCCTTCGTAAATTAACTATGAAGTACTATGTAAAATTTTTATGGAAACTTTATGTTTTTTATTTTATTTTTCTTTCTAAAAAAAGTTGCAGGGCTTGAGACATTTAGTGACGTGTCGTGTTGTGTCCATTATGTTGGTCAAGACGCACCGTTGACTGTGTCCACATATCCCAACTCTCCGACATGTGCCGGCGTGTCTGATAAGTGATAACACAGGTTTAAACATAACTATGACTTCAAAAGTACAAATGGGTAGTTAACGCAAGACAAAGAAAAGTGAGAGCAAGGAAAGAGGGTTCATACCTTCAATGTCAACTTCTCCAAACTAGGGCATGCCTGAATCACGAATATACATTGATAGAGGCTTGAGTCAATCAATGCACACGTAACCGTCAGTTCTAGATGTCGAAGTTTTGGCATAGGAACGCCATTCACCAAACCCCTCTGTAATAAGAAGACATGAAATATTACTTAGAGTTTGTTTATTCAAATAAGAAGCTATTTCACAGTATTAATCGAACTTACCATCAAAGGTAAAATTAGGCAAAACCTAAGATTCAGATACACCAACTGGGACAAAATGTCTGAAAGGTTGTCAAATGCATGGGGCAATATTTTTGCTTCGCCGATTGACATCTTAAAGAGAGAAGGAGCATCTACAATGTGTAGCTCAATAGGATATACGAAATTAAGTGTCAAAGAAAGAAGCTTTCGGGCTGAAACATCAATTTTTTCCAGATTGCGGCAATAAGAGACCTCTAACTGTTTTACATGCAATGAACCGGTTATTCTGGTTAAATATCTTGATCCTTGGATGCACAATATCTCTAGGAGTGGGCAAGAAAGAGGGAGATAATCAACAAATTCATTGGTGACATTGACGTATCTCACACAAAGAGACGTTAGAAGAGACTTGAAGCCAGTAAACTTAGGTGGCAGATCAAAACAAATGGGAAGGGGCCTATGACTACGGCTATCGCGAACATGCATTTTTCTCAGATTTGATTGAAAGTCGAGCTCAAGCCTTTTAACTTGCTTATCAAGAGCAACAGCCACCCACTTATCAACATAAGATTGCGAACTCAACTCTAAATCAAAGATGATTCGAAATTCATCTATAGTTGTCCCCAAATGCTTTTCAAGAACACGATCAACACTCCGTACAAAGCAAGCTTTTTCTTCAACAATTGCTTCCCAACTATCCCAAAACTTTTCCTTCGAATGGTAATCTTTGAATATCAACACCGGAAAATATCGCCACGTGCGTTCACATTGGCGGGAAACAAGACTAAATCTTGCAGCATCTTCTATGGTAAATGAAGACATTATTGACACTAAAATTTCTTCAGGAAGCTCACTGAAAAGATCAGCATTCTCTTCAGCTTTGAGACAAGCCTTGGGGTATGACTTAAGAGAAGGCAGCGATTTTGTAGCCATAGTTAAGTAGGCGCTCGAGCCTGGACACAACTGCACAAGAACTAGAACAAACAGATTTATTTGTGACATTAAATGGAACCATGATAACTATTAATAACAGAAGCAGCAGATCAGCTGCAAGCCTGCAATACAGGAACATCTGGGTTCTGATTTTAAACTGCACCTATTATTAAATGACAAGTGGACCAAATTGGGTGTGAAAGATCAAATTGCTCATCAAATACATTCTTTGTTGTTGCTTGTTCTTGATAGTGATAGGACGTCGCCGGGTGACGCCCAAATTGGGTGTCACCCTCTCACAACCATTCTTAACTTAAGGGGTCCCCACTCACCCCATGTGAGAGGGTGGCGCGCAAATTGAGTGTCACCCGGTGGCGCCCTTTCATTTTCCTTCTTTAAATAGAAAGGACAATAATTGACGATATTGACCGGGAGTCCGGGACAACTCAATATAGAATAGGACAATAAATGACTGGGACGGAGGGAGTAACTATTAATAACAGAAGAAGCAAGGTCAGCTGCAAGACAGAAACATCTGGGTTCTGATTTTAAACTGCACATATTCTTGTATAAGACGGTCTTACGTTCAATTTAATCACTTATCAGTCTAATAATTGACCATCTCCTATTCCCAGCTCTTTGGGCCAAAACAAAAGGTAAACAAATGACGAGTAAGGGGGGAGTAATTTTTTTACATCTGGAAAAATTACATGCATACATTGCAAAATAAGAATAATCATTGATCAGTGATGCAGTAAAGGAACAAACAAAAATCCGTAAAAAAAAACACATAGCCATCTGATATAAACAAGAAATAGATGAAAAGTTACCTGCTTTATATAATTTAGAAAGGAAGGATTGCTTCTTTTTGCATAGAAATTGATTAAATTTGGTGGGATTTGATAGATGATGTACAAGGAGAAGTTGAAGAAGGAGATAGTCTGCTTGTACAAGGGTTAATAAAACTTTATTTGGAGGGAAAGTTTTGGATTAGGATAAACTAGGTTTGATTCGGCCAGTTTGGTTTACCTCTATTTATCGTTAATCACTTGTTTATCTTTTATGAAGTGAGCGAAGGGAGTAACAAAGTGTCTTTTGAAAGAACAAAAATTCTCACTTGTTTACATTTTTAAATAACAATTGGTCTCCCTTGTGACGGGTTACCATTTGTGCCGGATATTTTGTGAGATAAAATGGTAACAAAATGGGTTAGTG
This sequence comes from Silene latifolia, assembly GCF_048544455.1. Classification (NCBI taxonomy): domain Eukaryota; kingdom Viridiplantae; phylum Streptophyta; class Magnoliopsida; order Caryophyllales; family Caryophyllaceae; genus Silene; species Silene latifolia. Next base: position 2,144,037 of record NC_133530.1, on the reverse strand, counting down.
GAGAAAGGGGACCACATGAATAGTGTTGCAGAGAGAGAAAAAGTGGGTACATTGTGAGGTAAAGTGGTATCTGTCACAAGCTTGTGACGGATATGTCATGTCTTCAATGAGAATTTGTGTTTAAATAATTTTAAGAGAAAATTGTTGATTACAGCCTTATAAAAACCACTTTTTGAAAATTACAGCCTTATATAATTTTTTTTGAAAATGACAGCCATAATATTATTTCTGATCATAAATTACAATCAAAACATTAACTCCGGCCGGAAATTAATGCCAATTTGAATTTTTGTGACTTAAGTTCATATTTTAAGACCAAAATACCCTTATCTTCAACCTTATAACCATCTTGTTCATCCCCAAAAGTAGATTTCACAACACATCTTCTCTTTAATTCTCCATTTCTTCAACAATACCACTAATCTAATTCACCCCCTTTATTCAAATTCTACTCTAGTCAATTTAATTTAATTTAATTGAATTCTAATTTTATTATTTCATTTTTATCTTAAATTAAATAGTATTCTTCATCATCAATTTTCCCCAAATTGAAAATAATTAGGGTTCATCATCAATTTTCCCCAAACTAATTTTAGACATAAACCCTAAAATTCAATTCAATCAATTGAAAAACAACAAATTGGGTGTGCGAATAGTTACTCTTCGAAATAGAACAGTTAGACGATGGCACAACTTTGCCACTCATGATCTGGAGTCGTTATGTGATAAAGGAGATTAATTACACTACAATTTAGAGAAAGATTTGGGGAAATTTGTAGAGAATATGGGTGAGAAAGATAAGAGGGTTTGGGGTGAAATGAAAGATGTAAATGATAGGTAAAGTGAAAAAAAATCTGGGTAAGTAAGCAAGGGTATATCGGTCATTTGTTGACAAAATTCACCGGAAACGTCATCGTGGTGCAATTTTCAAAGAAAAATGATATTATGGCTGTAATTTTCAAAAAAAATTATATAAGGCTGTAATTTTCAAAAAGTGGTCTTTATAAGGTTGTAATCAACAATTTTCTCTAATTTTAACTAAAGATTTGTTATAACTGCTATAAATAGATTAAGTATTCAATGTAACTATTAAACTCGGAGTTGACACGTGGCAAAATGTCTCAGCAAATGACATGTGACAGACTGGTTTCTGCTTTAATATAATACTAGTATTGGTGCCCGGCTTCGCCCGGCCTACCTCTTTTCATTAAAAAAAATTACTTAAAGTTGCATAATCCATAAATTTATCATTAATATATTTTTCTATGACATATCATAAAATTACGATGAAATAAATTTTGAGACAAATTCACTACTCCCGTTATTAATATTTTACTCTTATTAATGAAACAATAGTAATAACATTTCACTATTTGCCAGTAATCATTGTTACTTTCACTACTCCCGCTGTAATTATTGTTACTGTCACTACTGTCGCATTAATATTGATAATTTCACTACTCTCTCACTATTGTCGCATTAATATTGATTATTTCACTACTCCCGTTGTTGTTTCTACCACTTTCACTAATCTCACTGATAATATTGTTACTTTTACTATTCAAATGAGTGATTACTATTATATAACTATATCCAATGTTATTACAATTCTTTTTTTTACTAACGAAATTACTTTTACTACTTAGGCATGCAATTTTAAGAGGATTATATATTTATATAAATATATTACATATATGTATTAAATCAAATCGAAAGAATTATGCAATATTATATATTATGGAATCTAACTTGAATTATTTATAACCTACTTATATATTATATTTTTGTATGTTAATAATTAACATCTCTATACATCTAATAAACTATAAAGTTTAATAAAATTGCATAGATTTTAAATTTAAAATATAATTTTATGATGATAATAATTAATACCATAGGTGTGCATGTTTATACTAATTAATTATTTTATTTTAAGGAAATTGACCATCTTCTAGTCTTCTATAAATATTTAGGAAAATTACCAAATACCTTCTTTCTTTTAGTCTCCTTGAAATTGATCATCTTAATTAATTATTTTATTTTAAGGAAATTGACCATCTTAATTAATTATTTTATTTTAAGGAAATTGACCATGTTTTAGTCTCCTACAAATGTTAAGGAAAATTATCAAGCTTCTATATAATTTAATTTAACCCAAACTATATAATATTTGCATTGAGATCCCTTAATTGGGTCCATCAAATTTGGACCACACAAACACTTACCAAAAAAGAAAATAGGGAAGTTATTGTGAATAGACGGAAAAGGAAATAGGGAAGTTTATTGTGAATAGAAGGGAGTATTTATCATAAAATTTTATCTTTAGGAAATAAAATTATGTTAGATTTACTTAATTCGTACTTTCTCCGTTCCATTTGCTTATGTAGTACTCCCTCCTATTCATTCATTTTGTCCCCCTTCTATTTTGCACAAGAATTAAGAAATTGATTCTGGACCACACAAAGCACTCTATTCCACTCTACCCCACATGTAATTAAATTTAGACCACGCAAAAGTTACCAAAAAAGGAAAGAGGGACAAAAATCCGACTAGCTTCGATACGGAAAGAGGGACAAAGTGAATGAATAGGAGGGAGTATTTCTTTTTAGCCCGTATTTGATTCTTTACCTTTCGTTATATGTACATCACTTACCCAATTAAATTATCATCATATTCTTCTAAAATTTATAAGGCTCACATACATGAAGTTATAATGTTAATCCAAACATTACATACCCCCACTTGATTACACTTCTTAAATCTTTGTGCAAAAACTAAAAGTAAAGAAACAAATGTAATCGGGTTTGTAATGCCCAGGATTTCTAAGGACTCTGTTGACCGACCCTGTTGACCAAGGAGGTGTGGACAGCGGGCCGCCCACGGGGGCGCTTGGTGAGAAACGAGGGACAAGCGTTTGCATTTTGTATGGAGTCGCCACCAATTTTTATGGGAAATTGGAACCGTTCGAATACCTCGTGTCATGTCAAGACACAAAGTAGTGACATGAACACTAAGCAATCGTTACCCTTAGCATTCTATGTCTAGAATGACTCTCGTGGATGCCAATGAACACGGGTGCTCACGGAGATCTGGAGTAAGGGGTGAGGGTACGTATTAGGAAGCTCTTTTGATCGAACACCTAATCCCGCCCGCCTCGATAGCGGCCTCTACTAATGATTAGGGAAGTTGTCTATACTCGATATATCGTCGGCTATATGCATGCAATGAAACATCCATAGATTAATCCTAACATGTGATAATTAGACTAAGTCGGTTAACAATTAGTTTAACATACAATTGATGTCGAAGTAGGATTTAATGTTGATTTACATGTGAAGGCAAGCAATAAAGGATATACAATAACTATAAATTACAATAATAGAAAATTACATTAATTACAACGGAATAGGCGATTTATGTCGAAAATACCTTTAAAACGGATAATTTGAGAAAAAGGAATAAAAGAATAAATTAACGAACAAATCAGAAGGTGATAATACTAATAATAGTTAATTAAACAAACTAGGTCAAGCAGAAAAGAGTTCAGAGACAGAACTCAACCTGGAACAGGCGCAGCAGAGACTGCGCCCTCTGGAAGAGGCGCAGCAGATGCTGCGTCTGTTCCAATGGTGAATTCTGGCTGTGAAGCCGGAACTGCAAATCGTTAATGTTAATTGTTAATTTTAATGGATCGATTGATGATATTACTCGGATGAAAGTGATTGATAGGATTATTTACATATGAAGGGGTCATAAAAACAGTAAAACATGAATGAGACGGATGCTAATGAATTAATTACATGAAGGGACGATGTTAATGAATGAGTCAATAAACAACTAAACGAACTAATTAATTGATTAGACTAAACATGATGATTATGACGAATTAACAATGAACATGGATGCAAAATATATCAAAGATAAATTCCAGAAACTCAATACGAACGAAATTGAATCTCTAAAACTCGGGTTGAATATTAATGGCGAAAACCCGCAAATATTGATTATAAGGGATTTAAGTCGGATCAATGATGAATTAAAACATGTGAATTAATGATGATGAATATATACATGTGAATTATATGCGAACGAATTAACGAAATAAGCAAAAGAAAACAAACAAACAAACAAACAAACACGAATTACAGAGGACGGAGGAAGAAGAAAAGAAGCAGGAACTGCGGCAGCCTCACGAAGAGGCGCAGCAGGAACTGCGCTCCTTCGAAGAGGCGCAGCGATTCTTTGCGTCTTTTCTCGACGTCTCATCTCTGAAATCCGTAAAAACAGGCTTTAACAAAGGGTTTTAGAAATCGGTTTTAAAAGATGTTTTCGACATAAATCTTACATGAGTGATACGATAATTAAAATACAATAAATAAAGAGAAATATACACCCTCAGACTTACATGTTGACGGAACGAGATGAACTAAGTATCGACTAGTGAATGCTCGACGCGAATGCAAGGAAAGAGTGCCCTCGTAAGAGGAAAACGATTGATTAATTTGATTAATTAGATTGATTATTGTGTAGTTGGTCAAATTGGTCGGCCATGCAACGGAGAGGCTGGTACCCGGAAAGATCCGAGCTTACGTGGTCGGAAGTCCAAGCACGTAGGCGCCAATTAGTAAGAACGAAGTCTAGAATGCAAAGGGAGAAGAGAAGGGCGGACACTCGCGTGAGAAATATGAGGAACGAAAGCTCCTATTTATACTAATCACACGGAGGAGTAGGGTTTCGGAGACTCTTTGGAAGTGAATCTCGGAAAGATATAAAAAAGATACGTAAATCATGCAAAGAAGGGCCTGGGAAGAGGCGCAGCAGCCACATCAAGGCGTCCCTTGGAAGAGGGCGCGGACTGCTTTGCGTCTATTCCCGTGGAGGTTTCCTCCTGTTGAAGAAAGATTTCCGCGTTTGAGTTATGGTAGGACGGAAATAATCCGATTATCTTGTGAATATTACGGAATATTATTTGCCAAAAGATAAAATTTGTGAAATATGGAATAGAAATATCCGGAACATTCCAGAACATTCGACTCGGGATTTAACAAATATCGAAAAATGGAGACGGTTTTTGACCGGACTCAAATGTACTCTAATTACTGCCAAAACGACCGTATCCGGACGTAGATGACAACTAAGAGGTTGACATTAATATTTGAGCAAACACTTGACGATAATCTTACGAACTGTCACAAATCGTTCCGCGAATCAAACATGCGGCCCAATCATCACCGGGTGGTTTGCGGGAGGTGCAGAAACGAGGTGTCTACAGGAGGACCTTAGGGAGGAATAGGTGAGAGGTTATGATCGGAATAGGTAGCATATAGGAGTGGGTGCTCGACCTAGCAGAGGCTACTCAGCCGGGTATTACCTATACTCGACCGAGTAGAGCCTACTCGTCCGAGTATGCCAGTACTTGACCGAGTATGGCTGCTGTTGACACGTTAATATCAAATGCGAGTTCGCGAGACTCATATTTCATTTCTCATTTTCTCGACAGTTCTTCCTCCTCAAACCCTAACCTACCACTCTCTCTTATCACCCATACCTCCATACACTCTCATGTTTATAGCCTACACCTCAACCATGGGAAGGTCGGGTTTTACTCAGGAAGGATGCGTGTGTGGTCATCGTTCGTATCACCGTCGATTCGCGTTATTAGGTATGTCTTTGCCTTGTGTCTTTTTTAGTAGGTTTTGAGTATGGTTGTATAATAGGGGATGGTCATCGTTGTAGAATGCATGTCGGAGTCTTGCTTGGCTATATGTGGATGCTTTTCATGATTGCCAATGAGGTAGGGTTTCCCTACTCAGTTACTGTTAATTGATTTAAGATTGTACTTGTGTTGTAACTGTTGTTATCTGCTGATCATCGGAGTATGGGCGTTGTGGTGACGGTGGTGATGTGGTTGTGTTGTGACGATTGTGGTATGGTGACAGTTGTGATGCTGTGGTGTTGTCTGATTGTGGTGGAGTCACTTGCGGGAGTGGCTTCACACCCTAGTTCGTCCTCCGTGGAACCCGTCACGGGAGGGGATGTGCACATTAAGGGACAGGGTTGTCGCTCGTTGATGAGCTGGACTTGGTGGGGATGGGTTGCGGTCCCCCACCGGCGGAGTGGATTACCTGTTGCGATGGGTAATCCGGCAGGGCTACACACTTCGGTGTGTACTCAGTTACTGTGGAGGATGATCAGCCGGTTACATTATTTGTTTGTTTTATTTTGATTAGACAGTACTGACCCCGTTGTTGTTGTTTTGTGGTATCTGTTGTGATCCATTCGGGGATGGTGAGCAGTGGGCTAGCAGGTACTGTTGGTTTCTGGCTGCTGGGCTTGGAGGGATCGAGTCATCACGCTACCGGTTTAGAAGTGCAGAATCACGAGCTATAGAAGTCTCTACCATCATATGTAATTAGATTTGTACCGAGTTGTCACTAGTGGAATTATACCCTACAATGGCTGTTCTAATAGGGTATTAGTGGCGGTTTCCTAGCTACGTGATTGCTGGGGTCATATATTTTTTGTGTCGGTTATAAAACCGCCACCATAGGGTAAGCTATGACGTCGCTTGTAAGTCCAAAACCGCCACTATAAGGTAACCCACGGTGTCGGTTGTAAGTCCGAAACCGCCACCATAGGGTAAGTTATGGTGTCGGTTGTGAGTCTGCAACAGCCACTATAGGGTTACCTATAATGTCGGTTATAGGTAAACAACCGTCACTAAAGGCGAACTTATAGTGGCGTTCGTAACTTAAGAACCGCCACCATAGATAAATATTTTTTTTAAATAAAAAACAAATATTTGCTACCTAAATTTTGGTAGCAATGTCCTATAGATTTGACAATCCAAATTTCGAATGAACAAATAATACATACAAAAGAACCAGCCAGCAAGCTTGCATATCAGCAGACACAACAATAATGCCTATGTTAAAAAATTATACATCCAAGTGTATAAATATTTACATACACGTCTTAAATTTAAACTAATAAACATTATGTGTTCTCTAAACCTCTGGTAGGTCACACCTCTTTAACATTATTCATCTCGTGAATGTTGAATCTGCGATAATACATTTAACAAACCAATAGTAAGAAAAACAAACCTAAACGTTATTAAATCAATTGTATAATTTTACATAAAATCAACCTAAAACACTATAAATAATGAACTATCAATCCGTTGAGTTTTGGTGAAAAAGTTTTGGTTTTTGGCCCGTTTATGACCGAAGTTTTTAGGTCCGGTCTTCGGTCTACCTAAATATTTTTATTCACTTTTTGGTCCGCTAAGGTTACTCAGGTTGTAACAAACAAATGTATATTTCATTTCCAAAACAAGAGAACTTACTTTCGTATCCACATCAGCTAATGATCTTGCAATCACCCATTGGGCATCACTAACTACGGAGTTAGTCTTTCCCCTTGCCTGAATACATGATAGAAAACACATTAAAGACAACCGACTTAAGTAAATCTCGCTCATAAGGGAATAATACACATAGAATGATTACCAAAGAGATAAGATGGTCACACTCCTCGTCAGATACAAAACCTCTGTAAACAATACCTGTCACTGCTGTCACAATGAATAAATGTCAGACATTGGCTAGCATATGTAGGCATGTATAACAACATTAGTTCACAACAGATTAAAAGGATCCTGTAGAGAGTTATTAAAAAAGATTTCGTTAAAATACCTGACCTTGGCTGCCATGATAGTTGAACTACCCTCGATTGGTCTGTTCTGCCGGACTTAATCGAGTTGTCTGAGTGTACAAGAACTTCCTAGTTTCCATATGTATTTCTCAGTTCCTTTCACAACAATATAAAATAACTGTAATGATCATTCTTAGAGTGATACATTTACAATGTCAAACCGTTGAGTTTTGATTACTTTTACTTTTGACACAAAGATCAAGGAAAGAGGGGGTGCCCATTTCTGAGTGTATTTGATGGATGTCAAGTGGACGATCAAAATGAGTGTATTTGATGGATCTCAAGTGGACGATCAAAAACTGGCAATGCATAGAATTATTTAGCAAATTGAACTCTTAAATGGAATACGCTTTCTTGAATTACAAAGGGATTAAAATCAATAAAAGAACCTAGCAAATCCATGAAATTATTATATACCTTCAACCCAGGAACGTAATCTCCACGTTTATACTAAGCTGGGCTCTTAGCAGATCCCCATACCGCAGTTCCCATGCCATCTGAAGAAAATGCACAAGTCGGCTATTCCCTGAAAAAAGATTGATCATGTCAACAAATTCTAATATTAGAGAGAAATGCAAGAGTCGTTCTTCTTATTATAAAACTGCAGTTAGCATGAATCTCAGTCTTTCAAATCTAGATAAGAAACTACTGGACTAGGAAAATCTTCACATACATGTCCAAAGTAGGGAAAGTGTCTCTCACTGTAAAAGGAAACTAGAACTCACATCAATAGAAGGGATCCCTTTCTCTTCAAGTCAATTCTTCCACCACAAATAGTGGTTAGATAATTTGATTAGCGCAAGGCACACGGGATTAAATAATGATGTAATTTTAATGGAGTTAGAAAATGAGCGTAACGGGGAGAAATAGAAGGAAATGAATTGTACAAAATGAGAAAGTATATAGTCATGTTTGAGACCAAGCACCTCACCTGAAAGTTAACCAAAGTTGTTGTGTTTGGGTTCTTTGTCAAAATACATATGCTTTGTCATGGTCTCTTTCATGAGCTTCTACTTCCTCTCCTTCTCTTCTTTCCTCTGCCTCCCTCCCTCTGGCCTGAGCAACAAATAAGTAGGAATGGATAAGTCAGGCAGAAAAACAATTTCACGTAACATGACGTCCTAGTTTAGTCTTAAGCCAGTTACTATAGTTCTGTCCAAGAAAATTCAGCATTGCTCTTTACCTCCCTCATCTCAGAAATGTTTACTGCTCAAGTTACCTTTGTAATGCTATACTATGGCATGCTGAAACATACATGTGAATAAGACTACAAAAACGAGGCAATATTTATATAGATACACAAATACCACTATGAAATATCTGCTTAAATAGCCCTTGTGTTCATACAGTAGTACAAAAGAACCCAACTAAGGTCACTTGGGCCAAACAGAACAATAAGGTAAACCAGTGAAGTACCTTGTCAGCTTCTAGAGCAGTCTTATAAGCAGCATCTTGTTCCTCCCTCAATCACATATTGTTTCTCCTCTCCTCGACTTTTGGCAATTGTAAACTTATGATCCTAAAAGTGAAACCACTTAAAGGACAATAAGTCCTTCCAATTTTACAAGCACATCCAACAAGTCATTAGTGTATATTAATTAATGCGTCATTTAATTTTACCAAATTTTGAAAGAATAAGCAAAAGCCTATTATAATATACGACTAGCTATTATGTCACTCAATAATCTTTACTTATTAGGGCTTCGATTAAGCTGCAGAGTTTCGTTTATGTGGAACTGGAAGAACCATAATTTTAAAAAAATTGCAGAACCATCAACCATTCCACCTTCTTTTCACGTATACTACATCAAGAGGAGTGTGCTTGTCTTATTCCAATTACAAATGACAAAGAATCAGCTGCTAGAAAAATTCACAATTAATAGTTGGACCAACAATGCAGAACTCTGTAATTGCGATCACACATAGCGGTAAAATTCAGCTGGAAATCCTCAATTAATTGGCTCGGTTTCACAAATCCTAATTGCGATCACAAACAGGGACAAAGCTTAAGCTAATGGTCGAGTCCAATTAATGGTTAAATATCCTAATAGACGAAGAAAAGGGAATAATAGAGTAATGTGAAAGGGATTAAGATTTGTGCATCATAATTCATAACCTGCCAAATTCCTTACTCTATCCATACTCATCATCGTCATACTCTCTAATACTATTCCCCCCAAATACATTTTGCACTTACAACATCTTTAATCATTCGAATTCTTAATTAAAAAATAGGAAACATCAACAACGGAGAAGAGCCTAACCCTAACTAATCCCCACAATAAAGATGCAGTCTTAAACTGCAATAATTTTCAATTTTAATCGTCTAAATTGCTTAATAGAAAAGCCTAACCCTAATCCCGAACATGATTGAACAAAGTTGAATTCCTAAGCCCTAAATTAATTAGAAAAACTGAATTCAATGATAAATCAGAATAAATAAAGGAAAAAAAGAGTCATTGCAATGATTATTATAAGAAAACAAACGGAAAAAGCTTACCTGGTATAAGAGACAAAGACCGTATCAGGCAAAGGTAGTGGTGATATCGGGCAAAGATGGAACTATGGCGGCCAACGGTTCATAAGGAACCTTGACTCTCTTTGAACTTGACGATAGATTTGCTGTAGATGTCGCTGGGTTTTCTGATGGTCTCTCCTCTCTTCAATCTCAAGCAGGGATAATGACGAGTTCCTGATAATGACGAGTTCCCTATAAAATCCAAACGAAAAGTAGAAAGATAAAGACGGGTACCTAGAGTTAGAAAATAATGGCCATGGTAATAGAGGAGCAGTGATGGCGGCGAGATGCAATAGCAAGTTTGGCGGTTGTTGAATTGAGGGGATCGGGACTGATTAGGAGGGAATCGTGGGGGTTTGGGGATTAGGGTATGCGAAGAGGCGCGCGCAAAATAATACGGACTACTCAGTTGTTTAAGTGATAGCAAAGTCTTTTTTTAATATGTCGATTAATATGTCTATTGTAGTTAAAACCGTCATAAAAGTTTTTGGTGGCGGTTTTTGATAAAGAATTGTTGTCATTTATCATTATCTTTAGTGTCGTTATTAATGTCGGTTGTATGAATAACCGCCACAAATGACCTATGGTGACGGTTTTAACCTAAAACCGACACAAATAATTTTTTTTATTGTGACGGTTCTTTATTAAAACCGCCACAATAGACTTACTATAGCATAAAAATTTCGTTCCCGCCCATTTTTTTTGTCTTTTATGTCGTTTCCTATTAGAACCGCCATGATAGCGGCGACACGATAGGGGGTTTTTCTACTAGTGTGTAAAGAGTTTGGTGTGTATTATAAATGTTCTTTCATTGTCTATTTGATCTACTACCTCGGATAACCGAGATGGTAACACCCTCATACACTGGAATGGTCCTTGGTAAGGCATCCCGGTGTACGGGGGTGTTACAGGGTTAGTAGTGGTGGTGTCCCAATTCCGATAAATTAGCCTATTGCAGGTCAAAACCTCAAATTTGTCGGAAAAAAGAAGTAATGTATATCTTTAATCTAGATCGTTATTATGGACTATATCTTCGATTTGGAGACATGGTGTGCAAACACGATGTCGTTCATCAAGGATTTAGGACAAATTTATACAAAATTCCATCCGTTTTTGGCAAAATTTCATTGGAAAACCATTCCAAAATTGCATTGAATTACAATAAGCAATCAGCCAAATGTATTATCTTAAATTCTAGATCGTTATTGTGGGCTATATCTTCATTTAGAGAGGCAGGGTGTGTGAACTAGATATCACTCGTCAAAGACATATGACCGGGATATGCAAAATTCCATCAATTTTAGGCAAAATTTCATTCGAAAACCATCAAAAACTTTCACTTGCCAAGTTTAGCAATCTAACAACGAGGGCCCTGTTTAAGCCCATACAACGCTAGAAAAGAAAACCTTCTGGACATTCATTTAACACAATATCCAATTTACATGGCGGAAACAACACGGTCGTCATCTCTACTATTGGAGATTTGAGTAAATGTCTCATCATAGTCCACTCACTCTATTTGATGGTTACCAAATACAACCAAACATGCTTTTAGCCTTTCAATATAACCAGTCACTTGTATTTTATTTTGTATAACCACTTGCTTTCGAGAGCCTTTTTATTCGGAGTAAGCTATTCCACAATCCATGTCCCGTTATCAACCAAGGCCTTTATTTCGGCCTCCATGATCATACACCATCTCTCGTCTTTCACTGCCTTTTTTTTTTTTTTTTTTTTTTTTTTTTTTTTTTTTTTTTGCAACAGTGAAGAAAGGTAAACCTACATAATGTTCGGGCATACTATGCCCTTATTACACTCGTAAGTAAACAACACTACGATACAAATATTAAACACTAGCAAAAGACAATGTCGGGTAGCAAAGATTATTTGCTTTTTGAAATAGTTGCCAATTAAGGACGCACGATGATCACATTTGGTTACGGTATTAACTCACCCCGATAAAATTTAACCAAGGACTCAAATAGTCAAATTGCAAACATGAGGTTGCCTTAAAGTTTGAATTGAGCCAACCTTACCCGACATTTGTATGACACGTAATAGGCTCAATTCTCAAACCACTAGATTCATACACAAAGTAAATGATCAATAATTGTGTGACTTTTAGGAGACACTACTCTCTTATAAACAAAAATCCGTGTAAAATGCATTTTCTCGAACAAATTTCTAAATAAAATCATTTCGTTGATCGAAGATGACTCAACCCTAAATAACCAATAACTGCCTTTAACCTAACCCTAAATGAATTGATAAGTCGATAATCCAAATCTCCCTTATACTAAAAGAATAAAAGATCTCTCAATTTTTTACGCCTAAATGAATTTGGCTATAATTGGGCTTTCATTATATCATATCTATAATTGAGTTTTTATTATATCATAACTGTAATTGAGTTTTCATTATATTATATATCAACTGGATTATACTGAACTTTTCCCTTTAATTTCCACCGATTAATGCAAAACATTAATAATAATAAATTTTACAATTAAAGTCCAAATTGAGTTAAATATCAGTTGTATAGTTGTTATTTTCTTTAATATTCCTATCAAAATAACCGCGCATTCGTTAGAAGTAAGTCAATTAGATTCAAAAATACGCCTGACCCAATAAACTCTTGTCCCGACACCCGACCCAATAAACCATTGAGTCACAATATCGCAAAAACCAAATGGATTCGATACTTGGAATTTCGCGGCTTCCAAATCTTACAATTTTTAAACGCGGGAAGTTTGCCATGTCATCGATCCGAACAGCACAATCCGTGCACACATCTCCCTAATCAAACCTCATCCGTAGATGCGATCTCAAATCAACGGTCGATATCTTATCACATCTCCACCTCCTTGTATATAAAAACCTTCCTTCATCATTTCACAATTCACAATTTACAAACTCAAATCAACCCAAATACTTCTCCAAACAAATCACTCAAATAACTCCCACATTTTCCATATTTCCGATTCCGAAACCCGAAAATGGCCCGAACAAAACAAACAGCCCGAAAATCAACCGGAGGAAAAGCGCCGCGAAAACAACTAGCAACAAAAGCAGCAAGAAAATCAGCACCAGCAACTGGAGGAGTTAAGAAACCGCATCGTTTCCGTCCTGGAACTGTTGCGCTTCGAGAAATCAGGAAGTATCAGAAGAGTACTGAGTTGTTGATCAGGAAACTTCCATTTCAGAGATTGGTTAGAGAGATTGCTCAGGATTTTAAGACTGATTTACGGTTTCAGAGTTCTGCTGTTGCCGCGTTACAGGAAGCGGCTGAGGCTTATTTAGTTGGATTGTTTGAGGATACTAATCTTTGTGCTATTCATGCTAAGAGAGTTACTATTATGCCTAAGGATATTCAATTGGCTAGACGGATTCGTGGCGAAAGAGCTTGATTTAATTAGTTCTGGATTATGAATTATGAATTATGAGATTGTTGTTGTAGATTTATGTTTTATGTTGGATTTAATCGTCTTTGTAATTTGTGAATTTGAATCTTAATGAAAATTGTTGTTAAGTTTAATCGTCTTTGTTGATTTTTGTTAATTACATTCTCTCCGTCTCATTCATCTATTTACATTTGTTTTTTAATATAGCGTTATGCTTCTATTTGATTCGATTTACTACTCATAAAGTACATTTTAGCAAATACGATCAATCAACATTAATTTGAAAACGAACGAGAAAATGTAATGAATTGGTTTGCTCGTGACAGTAAGCGACAGTGAGTTAATTCTAGAAGCGTATAGTTTGCTCGCGACAGTAATCAAGAAATACAATTCATTGTCGAAGCAAGCGACAGTGAGTTAATTCATTTTCAGGAATGCATTCCTACTGTATTCATTCTGCTGATAAAACGACCTTCTCCACAAAATCATAGATACCATAATTAGTTAAAAAGGATACTAAATCAAATAGAAGGTCCGGCAAAAAAGCTTGAATTACACCAGAAAAACACAAGGATAGAGTAATTCACAACCCAACACGCCTTGAACGCGGCCTGAAGTAACAAAAAACAGAATAAAGAAAAACTGTCGACTAGGAAATGAAAATGTTATAGAATACTCGTATCATTTTAAGACGGAAAAATTCTTAGGTCCTCTGGTAGGACCATTAATGTGTCCTCCCTAACCAATAAGAAGCCTTCATGGCTATTTAAATGCAATAAATAAAAAGTTAAATATAAGATAAATATAGGTATGAAAGCTTTTTATTGGCTAAGGAGGACATATTAATGGTCTTCCCAGAGGACCTAAGAATTTTTCATCATAATACATTTTACGAAAGACATTCGACAGGACAGTACTAGTTTCTAGAGATCCTTTCAAAATGTCCAAACCCTGCAAAAAAAAAAAAAAAAACACAAATATAAAACCAAGTCAAATAATTATAAGTTATCAATAAGATTCTTTACATTTGCTTTTGGTCCAGATTTTTAGGACCTTACTCCCTCCATTCAACTCCACACTACACTTATGCTTTTTGCACGAGTTTTAAGGAACGGATTAAAAAAACGTTTAAAAGTACATAGGGAAAAGAATGGTGGGGTTAAAAATGTTAAAAAAATATAAATGTGGGGTTTTATGGTGGAATAGAGTGAGCCAACAATGACATTTGATGTAAATAAGTTGTTGGAATTAGGATAAAATTGTCTTTTTCATTTCCTTTTTAGGAAAGGTGTGGTGTGGAGTTGAATGGATGAAAAGGGTATATGTGTAGTGTGGAGTTGAATGGAGGGAGTATATAGTTATCAATAAAACTTGGGAGAGACGGTCTCTCACTAAGTTATTGAGAGACCAAACTTTCGTACCCTTTTATTTGTATTTCGTACCCTTTTTATTATTGTTCGTGACATAATAATTTCGTACCTATTTACATAATAAATGTACCCATTTTATCATTAATCATGATTTGTACCTATTTTATTACCTTTAGTACCATTTTTTCTTAAAATTGTACAATAGTATCTCAATAAAGCTTATTAAGAGACCGTCTCTCAGGAGACCTACTCTATAGTTATATACTTATATGCATATATATGGACTATCTAACCTATATAGTTAGTTCATAACTGTATAGGTTAGTTAGTCCATAATCTGACTTTTATCGTTTTAATCATTCATTTAGAACTAAAAAAGAAAACGTAAAGAATCTGTTAATTAGACGAAAGTAGGAAGTAATAATACCTCCTGAAGACCAACTTGAACCTGTATCTACTCCAAGGCATCAAATTTCTTCGCCAAAGACTTAATGAGTGCAATCGACATTGGTTTGACCTCCAAATTATCCGTCACCATATAAACTCCGCTTCCACTGACATATTCCGTAGGAATAATCTCTTTTATACATTGACAACCACAACTATGACAAGAGTAGCACTTGTTAGTAACTACAAATTGACAAGTACGATTGTTTCCTCGAGCAACACAATTATCGTTATAACACTCATGAAGCGATAATAATGAGACACTAACAGACGCTCTTGGTTTAAACACGGAATCGCTATCAATATTTGATTTGAAGCATTCTGTATCATTAAGAGACTCAATACTTTTGTTGAGAGCACCCAGGGAACCAACCATGGCATTGTCGTTACGGAGTAAGAGTTTTGTGACGGTTGAGAGTGGTAATGACATTAGACCGAAGAGGAAGTCGACAAATTCTTTGTTGGCTTCCGCAAACACTACTTTGTTTGCGGTTTTATCTACCATTATTTTCAAACTTAGTTTCTTCTCCTCACTTGTTTCTGCCATTTTGATACAAGAACAGTTAAAGAAAAACTACGTATGTGAGATCGAGTATATAAAGAAAAACTAGTTTAAAAGTCGTGCAAAGTTGAACTTAGTAAATAGAAGTAGAAATTAAATTCTAGATTGTTAATTGGCCATTAATTTGAATTTGCATATGGTTTCTAGGACAATCTCAACCGTTTTTATTCAAACAAGGTGCATTGAAAATAGAAATACAGAGTAATTGAAACTCCAACAATCCAACAACAATAATGAAACAAATCAGAGACAATCCATGGACACGGTTAAGCTGTGACATACTTATAGAGATGCGAACAAGGCAGCCGACTTGCTAGTTAATCGAGGAATTAACTCAAGCAAGCACTCTTCCTACTTATTTAGATTTTCCCTTTAATGAACTACGTACCATCCTTCAGGAGGACATTTTTGGGATTGCTATTTCCCATGTAATAGCAAATAGTTAATTTCGGGTGTTGCCCCTCATTCGCACCCAAAAAAAAAAAAAAAAAAAAAAAAACAATAATGAATGGTAATGGTTGATTAACCTATTAGCCGGTGCCGTCTAATAGCAAGTTCAAAAGATTATAAGAACTGGGGCTCCAAATTTTTTAGACGTTAATTTACTAGATAAATGTCCATGTTCGAGTTCCATCTTGTACAAAAATTTAAGTTTTTCTATTACATGAGACCTCAAATGAACTTTTGGAACCAGGCCTCTTCAGAAGTAATTTGAGGTTTTAACGTGTTGGCTAAACGGTATTTGATGTCACAATAGTAATATTAATGATTGATTACCTTAACGGGGCCAAATCGACATGCCTCGATTGGACTAGCTAGGTGAGATTGTGAGAACTGAGAAGTTGAGATTATTATTCATTTAGGGTTCGTTTTAATTAGTCGGGTTTATGTCTGCTTTGGTCCGTCTTATGGTGTTAGGGATTCGCGATAGAATAACTCATATATTTCTAATTTTCCGATTTTGTAGTTCATTATAAAAAAAGAGAGAAGAAAATACAAACTATAGAAGCTCACACTGAAGACATAACTACTTGAAAATTTGTCACAAATTGACGATACATCATACGATTTCTTATAGGAAAAACTCCGACGACACAAACAAAATTGATGCTAGTCGATTCGATAATATTATTAGAGTAATTATTAAGCATTAATATTAAGGTTAATTATTAGTATTAGCTCTAGTAACACAACAACAAACGTCATATCCAATACATTTGCCAGTAAAATGTGAAGATTTGCGACGACATGCCGAAACACATTCTGGTATTAAACATTTGTCCATTCCAACTGTTCCAAGAGGGCATATTGATGATTCTCCTTTACCTGTTTTCATTTCTTTTTTTTTTAACAAAACAATAACAAAAATAAAATAAAAATTGAATCTAGAAAAAAAACAATTATGTCTCTAATGAAAAGATGTTACAAATATCGATGGTGGTTAAAACAGACGTATCGTGATATATAATAGGTCGCTGGGTCAGATCCTCTTTCGTATATTGTACTAGAAATATGCCTTACTGAATTAGTGAGGCATTTTGCATGAATTAATATCATATTCATGTGAAATCGAGATGACTAATATGGATTTTCATTATCGCGTATATAAAAGTATATTTTTAGAGCCAACATTTTTTTTAATGTGTGGTGAGTATGTATTTTAAGATATGAACGATTCATTCGTCTGAGTTTTGATTGAGATGATTTACTTACGACTTATATTTGTACCGTAGCTCATGCAATCATACATAGTTGATAATTGTTATAAACATATGACCTTAAATGTAAAAAATTATGAGAATTTAAATGACATTTATGCAAGTGATTATGATGAATTGATGATTTAAGAGTTAGATAAGCACAAATTAAATTAAAGTTGGAAACATACCAAAGGAAAAGATTAGGAGAGCTAGCATGAGAGTTGTCACAATAGAGAAATTCTTCATGTTGGGAAACATTGATGTACTTTCACAAAATATATGTTCTTTCTTCCTAAGGTATATATAGCACCTCTAAAAGATGGTCTATCTCACCAAAAGCAATTCATGAATTATAAAACCAGTTGTATATGTTATACAGTGTAGAATCTGAGTTTTGTGATAAAGTATGCGAACTTTATGTTAACAAATATGAGCTTTACTAGAAAATATTGAGCTCATCCATTTACACATTAAAAACATGAACTTTGAATTAACTCGGAAAGAATATATATAAGCTCGAATTCGTATAACTTGGTTGTACAATGTTTATGGTACAACTGGATGTATAATCCTATTTGTACACCAAAAGTAATAGGCTTTTCTTTTCTTATATTGACGGGTTTTAAAACTAAATTGCAACGATCATTCTGAAATAGATTTATCAGTATATATATAACATCTTATCAACGTCTCATATGTAGTTCATAACAAGGTTATAATGTATACAACGATGTTACATAAGACTAACAAATCCGTAATCATATTACGGAGACATGACATGTGACTTGTTGACGTACATTTGGATTTTAGACTAACAAAATAAAGGACCTTTTGGCTAGTGTATGGCTATTGGATGAGTCTATTACGGAGTACTTTATGCTCTCTCAAAGGGATGCCAATATTCTTTTAGAATTTCATTTGATTATTTTTAGAGAATGTGGAAAAGGTAAATTAAGGAATAATTTAAAGTTTTGGATATACTCCCTCTGTCCCGGTCATTTGTTGCATTTTTCTATTTTGTTGTGTGTTCTTTTTATTTTAAGAATAAATTTGATGAACAATTTGATCATTTGTACTCAATTCATTCCACTTGTTATTTAGTAATTGACCCCTCCCATTTTCTTGGTCTATGTGCAAAAACCAAATGACAACAAATGACCGGGACGAAGGGAGTATTTAAAGAGAATTTAGACATGAGGAATAATTCTCGTACTCGAAATCACTTACTTATTACTTAAGTTAACACTTCATTCACTGACTAAATAGTTATAGTTCTCTCACAATCGTAAGATTCGTAACTAACTAAAGCATATAAGTATTAGATTCACCAATTTGGTGGGTAATTGGTTCATTTATACCAGACTCGATTGATTGATTGATTGATTTTATCAATCATATAATACTCTGTATTTGATATTTGACTAAATTTCAGTTTTTAAGCAATTTATAACAAACGGTGATGGCACGAAGTTATTATTTGTACTCAACAAATTTTATTTTTTTCATCGCTTAAGGGTTAATCGCCCCTACAAGCTCCCCTAAATTTCGACATTGTTCAAAATCACGGTTTAAAACCGGTCTATAAGTGCATGTTTCCCGTTGCACTAACAATTTAACGTAAAGCATGTTGATAAACGCGAATAATTGTTGCACTTGTCAATTTATGTGGCTAATTAGCGACTTAATTTAATTAATTTTAAAAGGTTAAAAGTGAGAATACCTTTGCAATATTCTACCATAATAATAGAATTACGATCGAATCGAATCGTGTACATACGCTAACCTCGACCACATGCATGCATTTAAATTACCCTTTTATTTTAATCTCTTCTTTTTTAGATTATTAATTCCCCATTCTTGTTACCAACCGACAAGCATTACAAAGTTTGCATGCTTAGAACGTTTAATTACTAGATTAATTACTCCTTAATTAGTTACTCTGTATTTCCGTAATAAATCCCTTCGTCTCAGTCAATAGATAACAAATTAGTTACTAGCTTTGGCTTGTGTTTGATCTCGAGTCGTCTATTAAGGTAAAAAATTGATAGTTATGTAATACAAAGTTACATACTTCTTCCATTCAACTCTACTCTACTACTTTTAATTTTCTACCATATTCACAAATAAACATTCAATTTTAATTTTCTCTTAGTACATAAGTGAAAATATATTCATGTGTAATCTTGTTTGATTCGTGTTTACGAATACATTAAAAATATCTAACTTTTATAATTTTTGCAAATACGTAGCCAACGATATTTAGCGCGTAAAACACGCGTTGGCAAACGTGGTAAAGTAAGGTGGTGGAGTGAAGTTGAATGGAGGAAGTACTAATTACTAACACAAATTCTCTCTTATGACGGAGGGTATCCGTCACAAACTTGTGACGGGTACCATATCGTCTCACAAAAAACCCATAAGGGTGAGAGAAGGAGCACATGGGGTGGGTGTCCACCTTGTCCCCTCTACCCATTTCCACTCACATATTACCCGTCGTAATATCCGACCCGTCACAAGGGAGACCTACTGAATTACTAATATACGAGAAATGTGCCTCGGCCAATCGAAGGCATCCCAACCCTGATAATAAATGTGAACTTAGATGAACTGATATGTTGTTTGTTAAATAAAGCTTAACCAATTAACCACATATGTTATATACTCCCTCCTATTCCGAATAAGTGTCCCATTTGGACAATGACACGAAAATTAAGGAATATAGTTAAAATAATGAAATTTATTGTATAGGGGTAAGAATATATGAGTTAAATAATGAAAAGTATTGAATATGATGGGTTATGGGTGGTTGGGGTGGTAAATAAAGAAAAGAGCTAAGGGTAGGAAAGTAAAAAACCATGTCCAAATATGGCAAATGGGACAGTTATGTGAATAGACGAAAATGGCAAATGGGACAGTTATTTAGAATAGGAGGGAGTATTGTGTAATACTCCCTCCTATTCAGCCTATAGTTCCTCTTTCATTATAATACTCCTCACATATATTAGAGAAAGGAAAACTATAAGCTGAATAGAATGAGTACATCTTTTCACCACTGTCAAACTCAATCAGGAAAGCTTTACCGCCTTGGTCCTACACTCATGCTCAACTCAAGCCCATTAAACTATTAAAGGTGAAAATTAGAACACCACTAAGGCTGTGTTTATCCACAGACTCATCTTCAGACTTCAGACTCTGCCACCTCAGCTTTCCACTAATTTTTTATTCTTCAGACTCAGACTCAGACACTCTCAGACTCACTTAAAATATACACTTTATCCTCATACTCATTTCAGAGTTTGCCACCTCAACTTTCCACACAATCTACAATATATATATATATATATATATATAATAAAAAAGATCTACAATTTAATATTAATAAAGATGTATAATATAATTTTAATAAAAAAAAACCATTTGTTACCCAGCTCAAGTCAATGCACTACTTTTGTTACCCAACTCAACTCAATTTTTGTTATCCAGCTCAACTCAGCTTTTGTTACACAACTCAACTCAATTTTTGTTACCCAACTCAACTCAATAAGATGGGCTTTTTCTCAATTTTTGTTTTTCAACTCAACTCAACTCAACTTATTGAGCAAAACAATACATAATCTACTATAAAAAACGCAAATTCTCCCGTCTGAAATAAGACGGACAAAATGTTGTCATTTTACGATAAAATGTTAGCTTCATAAAATATTTTGTCACTAAATGGTTACATTCTTTTAAAAAATGGTGACATTTAATCCGTCTTATTTTAGAGCGTCTGAAGCAAGACGGACTATATTAATAAAATCTACAACTTATATTAATAAAATAATACATCATTACTATTCATCCGTCTGAAGAAGCGTCTTGGAAATCCAAGACTGATGTTAAGACTCTCACCCAAGACTCCCCACTTTATCCCTAAGACGCACAAAAAAGCTGCAAATCTGAAGCTCAGACTTTCCCTCATACTCTTGCTCATACCGCGTTAAACTTAGTCTAAGGACTATATATACCAAGCTCCAAGTTTTTCCATCAATCGCTAAATTTGTTCAGACTGCTTTCTACTTTCTTTAATTATTACTCATCGGTCATTTCTTCACTTATTTCATTTTTGGGTGTGTCAGACAATTATTTGTCTTTTTTTTTTTGGTTTTGACCATGAGTATCCCCCTACCGATAGCTGGGGAATTTTCTTTGGGAATCGAACCTCTGACCACTTGTTTAAGAGATGATAGCCCTTACCACTCATATCAACCAACTTTGGCCCCTCCCAACTTATTTGTCTTTCTATTATAAGAATGCGTCTATTGGGTAATTGGATCCTCCGTATTCATTTTAGTCTACTTGTCTTCTAATAATTGAGTCCTTCCTTTTTCCTAAGGTTTGGTAATCAAATGCAAACAAATGACCGGGACGGAGTGAGTAAAGTCTTGAATAAGTTGCCGACATAAAACACATTTAATTTGTTTTGATAGTTTGAGAGAAATATAATTTTTAATTCATTCTAAAATATTTATACTAACGTTGACGGTACGAGAGTCCCACGTTTTTTCTCGAACTTTTTGTTACCTTGCAAACATTCAAATGCATGCACTCGACAATTTCACATTTTTCGTTCTTTTGCTTCAAGCTTTTGAGCTTTTCCAAATGCATGCACTCAACACGTTTCATACAATGGTCATCAAGGTTTCAAACCGAACTATGATCATAAAAAAAAGGCGTTTTTCGACATAAATTATGGTGAAAAAGCTTTATTAGATTATGTGGATTTTAAGACATTAATTCAAGATCAATGGTTGCCATTATTATTATTAATATCATCATCCCTAGTAACGCAGCAACAAGTATCAATGGTGATGCATCTGCCCGTAGAGTGTAGAGCTTTGTCATGGCAGTCTGCGATGCATTTTGGGATCGTGCACCTCTCCTCTTCTACGGTTCCATACGAACAGTAGTCATACTGAGCTACCCCTGATTTCATCCCTCCAAATTAAATAAATGAATACAAATCATTTTCACCAAACTTCGAGAAAAAGGATTACGCATCTGAAGTAGTACCTCAGACCTTGTAGTTTTTTAGCATACACACATTTTTTCTGAGCATATTACCATTTATAAATATAGTTTTTGAGCAATATTATATTTTTTTAGTGTAATGTTTTAGTAAATGTGCTCAAAAAACTTTATACGAATGCAGAACTCAAAACTTTAAAATAAAACTCAGAAAATAAACAATAAGAGGTACTACCTCAGATGTATAGTCTATGAACGGTCAAACTTCATATGCATAAATATGTAGTTTTGCAACAAACATTACATCTCATTTATATTTATCGATCAGTCAATGTCGATAGTCAAACAAAGTCATGCGCCCTATGTTTGAAAGTTGCCTGTTTTCCCCCCTTTCCTAGTGGTGGAGAAGGCCCGGGAATAACACTACATAACAGGGAAGGGGTGATTCGCAGTTTCGAACACACGACTATATCTATGGAGCTTATTTTACACCAATAGACACTAAAACATCTTCAATAACTCTACTTGAGTAATACAACAATATCAAAAACTGCGGATAAGGGGGAGTTGGATATAACAACAACATCAGAGCCTTAATACCAAAATGATTTGGGATCGGCTGACATGAATCATCCTTTAGAACCGTCCATGGGTGAACGCATACCTCAAAATGCGAATAGAAAAGGGAGTTGGATATAACAAGTAAACAAAAAGATTTAAACTTACCAGGTGAAAAGATCAGAAGCAAAGCCAAGAAGAATAGTGTTGCTACAGAGTAGGTCTTCATCCTCGGAGAACATAAATAGTATATTTGGGAGCGATCACTATCAGCTATAAATAGCATAAGAAAAAACTTCCCGAAATAACATTTAAGTTCTTATATGATAGTTGGTTTATTAAGGGTAAATTAATCATTAGCTAATTAAACAATGATAAAGGACATTCTGATAAATAACTACTATTGGATAGGCCTTACTTTCAAAAGCATTACAAAAGCATCATATAATCCTTCTTATCGGCATCAACATAATCTAAGAAGAATGCTAAAATAGTCCGACAACATGGCAATAAGAAAATCACCAAGCACTCATAGTAAAACGTATTATAAGAACAACTGGTGATTACGATGCTAAAACAACCAGCAAAAACCAGTCATTAGTCATTTTTTATTGTTAAGCATACTGTTGGCACTAACTTGAAAATGCCACTATGTAAAGCCACGGGAAAGAAATAATACAAATTATGAACACCTCAACAAAAAGGAGTTCGATGGAATAATTAAAATTTCCCATAATACATTGTTAATTATGGACCATCCCATTTTTTCTGGGTTGGCACTTCTCTTGTCGCCTATTTGATCGTTTTTCGGGAGCTAATGGACAACTATTTTGCCCATTTGTGGCACCTTTCTTGACCAACATTCACAAACCACACACACAAATCTTAAATTGTATTTCCTCCATTCCAAATCTAATTTTCTCATGATTTTAGTTGTCAACAGATGTTAATTCTGAGTTTCTGACCATTGATTTATGAAGCCGGATATTTTCGTATTACCAAATTTAAAAGTCGTAACTGTGTGAGAAGATCTCAGTCAAAGTCGACATGGTTTGACGACCAAAATCAAATTGGGACAATACAAAAGGGATGGAGGAAGCAAGGAAATGTTTAGCGTGAAATGTGTGATAGGCAAGTGGAGCATTATCATTCAAACCTGTATCCCCTCCGCCGTCTTCTTTCCTTTCTTGTTTTTGCGTTTCTTTTGCTTCTCTACAAGCCTTGAACGATCTTTAGCACTCTTCTCCCACTCTTTCTTGTGTCTTTGGTAGAGTAGCATCGCTGCACGAGCATCTTCAATCTGAAACAACATTTATTAATCCGTAAGCAGGGTAAATTAATTAGCAAGTACCACTGACCATCTGATATTCTACCAAGGAATCTGAGACACTAATTACATAAACCTGAGTCACAGTTAGAACACTTTATCAAGTACAATGAAAACACGTAGTAAAGAAATATAGAGAGAATTAGAGGAAAAATGGGAGAGAGACTGAGGCAGGGATTTGGTTAACAAACAGGATTGATTGAAAATGGAAGGGAAGGGAAATAAATCCTCCAAGACAAGTAAAAATTTCTCCTTTGTACAAAAGTCCTCCAAAGTTTTACATGCATACGTCTAACAAGCCCAGAGAATCTTAATGACATCAGAGAACTGGGTTCAAAAGGAATGTAACCAGCTCCCCACTTTACTCCAGAAATAGACGACATGTGCATGATGGGAGGAAAAACACGTGTGGCACGAGGTAAGATGCAAGCAAGCAAGTAAACCAAGTACTAGATTGATACATAATTACACCTATATTAGCAACGAAAGAAACGATAACAGTGTCTTACTAAGCAGAAGTAACAGTTTCTCCATGGCATGAGAAATACTATTGCTAATGACATTAAATATAAGGTTCAGTATCACCAAAAAAAAAAGTGAGCTAAATATTTGAAACAAAACTAAAGCAAAACAATGTAAAACGTACCGGACAATGCTCCCCAGACTGGATAGAGACACCAAGAAATTCGGTTGCAAGGTGCCGAAGTGCTTTTCGATGACTTTCTCTGCACCAATTGGGAAACATCAATTAAAATGAAACCAATGTTCACTGCTTTATGGTTAAGCATTCCTTCGAGGATAAAACTAAAAATCCGAAGACCGGGAAAAGGAATAGAGAAGGACAAGTTGAGAATTGGTAAGCATACTTTAAAAATGGTTGGTATTCTGAAGTGTCACGCGTATCCTTTTTCGGATGACTTAGCAGCAAAGCCTGTGGAGAAAAAACGAATCATTAAATAGGAAAATGGCCCAACTTAAGCATCCAAGAGATAGGCGGGAGCAGAACAGATCACCTTTAGATCATTCCGTAAAGCATGGCCAACAAGAATCCTTCCTTTAATCAGCTCCGCCACCTTTGTCTGAACAGTGGGGAAATCCTTAGCTGCAAAACCCGCCCATATGGCCATAAGTTCAATGACGAGCACTTGACAAAAGGCATCATTGACACACCCACGCAATTATGCCACCCATGATTTACTTACATTTTCTTCTTTAGCTTCGTGATCGAGAGGAGGGGAAGAAAAAGGAAATCTATGCAGACTAAAAATCAAAATTTTTGATATTTCAAATCAGATGCCCATAGGTTCATCTTTTAATTATTGCCCAATTCCTGTAAGAAAAGAAGTGAAACCACTACCCCTCTATGATTCAAAACTTTCAAGATGTAACCAGCGGCTTTAAAAAGTATGAATTGGGGTAAAGCAAATCCTGCCTAGACACTATAGCTTTGGGACATCCACCTACAGTCTCCCACAACCTCGTGCATTTACAGGCATTATGAAACTATAACTCAAGATTCACAACCATAACTGACTCAACCAGGGTGACAAACTGACAGCATGAAATTTGACAGTCACTAATCATCTAGCCCAACATTTCTCTCGGTGTCTATATGTTATCCAAAAACAAGCTAGACAGTCATGAGTAGCAACTAGAGGCAGCTAGGAAGATGCGTTACATTTTTATCCATATTCATGCATTACCCTTCAAATATGAAAGAAAGAGCCCCACAACATGGTCTGCGTACCTTTCTTCAAATCACGAGGCCGAATTCCACTAACTTCTGTGCGGAAGTCAACAACACGTTCAATGGGGCGCACAAATTCATCATACAGTACATTTCCCCATTTGTTGACCTGGCAAAAACTGAATTACATTAAAGAAATTAAAGATGGTCCGATAAGAGAACTCAAATGACAAAATTAATAAATAAAGAGTAAGGAGACGACCTATGTACAAACAGTACAGTTCAAACCTCTCCAAATCCCTAAATTCAAACCTCTACGGCACTGGTAAAAGTACTTTATATGTTCAATAATTCACCCATTAATCAAGCATTTAATACGCAACCATAGACTCCATGGTGATTGACTAACTTATCCCTAAATGACGGTTAAGCGAAAGTTTCCATAGGACTTTAGAGTGAGGTGCAATGTCAGTTTTCATTGGACTTCAGGGTGAGGCGCAAGCTCTAACTTGCTAAACAAGAAATAAATTGTAGAACAGCTGAAACCGTATTCGAGTATAAGATTGGAGAATGAAACCATACCAGTGTAACCCGTCCAAGGGCACTTTTATTTCCTTGAGAACTAACTCCAACCATTTCACAATCCATAGCTACCTCTTTTGTCAGACTGAAAATAAAAAGGCAGCATACAGAAATCAAACTCTTTACCAAACGAAACCTCTACCAAATATCTTAAAGGAGCCTATTACCAAGTAATCTAGCATGAAGCCTCCTAAAATCAAAATACAATCCAAAACCTATAAGAGTAATAATTAGATTTGAAACCAAACCAAAAGGAATAACTTGCTGTCTCTACACATAAATGCAACAAACAAGCACTAAGCGTCCAAGCCCGGAGGTATTGAGACACATCCTTAAGGCTTGTCTTCATAATGACAGGCGGTTCAATAAAAAGAAATTTAACTTTACAATGTCACCGTCAATGAAAGGGAGAAACAACACGCAATAATGCCATTTTAAGACAATGCTTTTATTTAAGATGATTTTCATGAATGCTTTACACAATTTTCGAGGAAAAGGGCTCCAAAAAGTGTGGTCGATCTTTTTGGGACCTACCGTTGATGTTCATGTATCTTTTTCAACCAAAATAAACATTTTTCCTTAAGTATAGCAGCTTACAGATAACAACTGTTTCTGAGCCATTAATACAACATCAGCCTCAGCTAGAAAAATAAATATTTCAAACAGACAAATAAATCAGTCCATCAGTCCCTTTAGCACGAACAAACAACAGGTGAGACTGGTAGGCCATTTCCGATTACCAAGTCCTAACCTAAAGGTTAACAAGTTGTGTGCGCCTATACATGAAAAAATCGTTTTAACCAAGTAGCCTGTTGGACACCCCAAGAAGACAGGAGTAACATTTCCCCCTTCCCATACAAGTTGAGACCAGTAGGCCAATTCCAATTACCAAGTACCAACTAAAAGAAATTTCAACCTGTAGTAGAATTGTACATCCAACTATCAACAGACAACCATAAATATTCCCGACTTATGTAAGCCATGTTCTATAGTCAGTTTTACAAGAAAGCTTTCATGTCTTTAAACACTTTTACAATAAAAGGTGTTGGACACAGTGACACAAAAACCACCGAATCCTGAATCATTCAACTCAGAATATCCCAAGTCACAATCGTGTTGTGTAGGCATTTCGCAACCATAGTAATTCCTATTTCCTACCATACTAAATATGAACATTTAGCTAATCATAGCAAACACCGCCTGACTCTAATGACTCGTCTGCTACCAAGTGAGTAACTCTACAAGGATGGGAGGCCCTAATCATAGCAAATATTACCTTTGTTCCATTAAGACACATCACAGCAAATATTTAGCATGATTAAATCGTCTCATATAGTCATACCAAACAAGAAAACATGATGCAACGGTTGATTCATATTGGTAAAATACACATTCACGGAACTATAACATCAAATGATATAGCGCAGTAGTTACAAATTAGTCAATACCTAAAATCAGAGTTAACCGGCTCAAGTACATTATTCGGCTCAGAATCCACAGCACTCAAATCAGATCGTTCTTTGCGCTTACCTGCAAAACATACAAATTCAACACTACATCAAATGCAAAAAATGCAAAAATACAGTACATTATATCGAGAACAAGCAATTAAACTAAACAAAACACGGAGAAAAGTGACCTAAAATTCATTGCGCTTTCCTGCAGAACTTACTAATACAACAACAACCGCGACAACTACGAAAGAAATAGCAACAGCAACAACAACAAAAATAACACCAGTAGTAGTATCAACAAAATGCAAAATTAAACACTACATTATATCAAGAAAAAGCAATTAAACTAATTGACCGAAAATTCTTTGCGTTTTCCAGCAGAACTTACAAATTTAACAGCAACAACAACGGCGAAAGCGACGAAAACGACAAAAAAAAATTAACAACCACAGCAATAGCACTATAGCAGCAGCAACAACAACAAAATGCAAAAATATACAGCACGACAAGCAATTAAATTCCAAAAAGAGGAAAAAAAAATTGACCTAATACTGAACGCTGAGCATCGCCATTTGAATTCGGAGAAGCTCCAGAAGAATTAGGTTTACGATTCTGAACATTCAATTTCTGCGGGAAAAAAACATCATAAATTGAACGTAAAATTGAAGAAGATTAAACTAAAGTGAGAGAAATTAGGGGAATTACTTGACGAAGTTGAGCCCAATTAGGGTTTATCGGTAAATTATTAGGGTTTTTCTTCTTCGTCTCCTTCTTCGTAGGTTGAATATTCATCGTTCTCAGTTTAGGTTGATGAAGTTGAAAGTGGCGGAAAATCGGAAAAACTGTTTTGTGTTGGCGGTAAAGTGGGCTGATATTTTGGTGAGGAGAAAAAATGGGATTATTGGGTTGACGTATTGTAGGCCATTTGGACTAGTTATGTGGGCGGTAAATTGGGCTGAAATTTAGGTATAATCTTTTGGACTGAAACTGATTTGATCTGAACTGAATTAAACTGAACTGAATTGTATTGTACTGTACTTATAGCATCTGAACTATAAACTAAACTGAACTTATAATATTTGAACTGAACTGAACCGAATTTATAGGATCTGAAGTGAACTTAAATTAAATTAAGTGACTTTAACTCCAAAAGAACAATACCTTAATCAGAAATTTTGGGATTATTGGGGATTGATGTAGGTAGACTTGGTAAACGGGTCAACTAATCGGGGTCGGGTAGGGTTATTTCGGGGTCCGGTCATTTTTGGGTCAACTATTATCAAGTTATTTGTAAATAATATTCATTTTGCAACAATCCGGGCGGTTATACTGGGTCAGGTTAATTCGGGATCAGGTCAATTTTCTCGGGTCTAGATGTAGGTCTATGGCATTTGGAATGTTGGATTAGAGGTGAGTAGTTGGTCCCCAACAAGTCTCTCTTGTGACGGACATATCCGTCATAAGCTTGGGACGGGTCAAGTAATACCTATGTGGGTAGATAAGACAAAATAAATTGCTACTCCCTAGGCATTCTGCTTTTGTCGTATCTACCCCACATAGGTAGTACTTGACCCGTCGCAAGCTTGCGACAGATATACCCATCATAAATGAGAATTTGTGGTTGGTCCAAGTTAAGAGGTTTGATTCGGCTCAACCTGTTTTTATTGGGCCAAAAAGAATTATGGGTCATCTCAATACCGCTCAAAGTATATATGTTTTGGTCGGGTTACGGCCAGGCGTATGTCACAAATTTTGGCTCGGCTTATAGTATATTTTTAATTTTAATTTTTAATAACATTTGTTAAAAAATAGCGAAAAGTTATAAACAACTCTCCAAAAACTCATGTATACTTAATACGGAGAAGTATTTAAAAATAATAATGTCTATACCTTCAATCATATATAGAGTCCTTTATTATACATTCTAAAATAGTTGTGTACGAAGTATGTCTTTATCAAAGTATTCTTTAAGAACATGCAATTCGTATACGTGATGACTTTATGTACATCTTAATTTGTCAATGTTAGACTGTTAGTCCCTTCACTGACATCTGATAAAAATAGAACGAACATAGAAAAAATTAGCATGGTCATGTGCAAAGGATGGCGTGCATAAATAAGTGGTTAATGTTAATGGTGATAACCAGACGAAACAATTCACGAGCAACTTGAGTTTGATTCGGTTAAAGCTCTAGTACTCATGCACGCCCCGTTTGATATCTTAATTAGTCGGGTCGAGTTAATATTGGAGAAACTCACGAGCTGCTCATAATTGTGTGACAAGCTAACATATACTCTTGTTTTATAAAAATATATATCATGATTATTTGTTTGTTTCACCAAATGTAATGTTTTTATTAGTAAATATAAATATAGTGTATATATTTATTTGATAGTGTTCCGTAAATATCGTAGATATTGTTAGATTACGAGATTGCATTCACATTGTACTCTAGCTATATATTGTAATACCGATTCATTGAATAAACGGAGGGAATTCAGTTACTTTCATGGTATCAGTGTCTTAGGGTTTCTCTCTAAACACATCCACAAAATCGTCTTCATCGCCTTTGATCATCCCTTCGAGCCACGGCCATGACAAAGGACGGTGAAGTCAGCGGCAAGCCCGCCCTCCATCCCGTTTATTCAGTCACTAATATTCTCAATAAGTTCGTATGTTAGACGGTACCAAGATAACGTATTCGGCGTGGGTTAAGCTTTTCACCCTTCACGCAAAGGGATACAAGGTATCGCATCACATCGACGGTACTAAGCCCTCTGCCGAAGCCGATCCGAAATATGGCGAATGGTGTGAAATCGACGCACATGTTCTCCAATGGATCTATGGTTCCATCTCCGAAGACCTTCTTCTTCGTGTTCTTGAAACGGAATCCACCGCCTACGAGGCCTGGAAACGTATCAAAGATCACTTTCATAATAATAAAGGAGCCCGGGCAGCGGCGCTAGAGCATGAGTTCACAAACTTGTCTCTATCGAAGTGCACGTCACTCGATGAGTACTGTCAGAGATTGAAGGACATCGGCATCCAACTCACTGATGTTGGAGGTACGGTCGATGATCAAAGATTGGTCTTGCAAATGGTTCGCGGTCTACCGAAAGAATATGATACGGTTGGTGCTTATATCAATCAAACCCTTCCTACTTTCGAATCCGCCAGAGGCATGCTTCAATTGGAGGAAAATCGACAGGCTGCTCGAAAGGACGACGACACCGCTGCAACGGCGTTAGCCGCTCCGGCAGTCTCCTCTCCTCCCTCCTCTGGCTGGAGCGAAGGCGGGTCCTCCAATGGGAATGGTAATGGTAGTAATCAGTCAAACCGTAACAACAACGGTGGAAGCAATTGGAACAAGAAGAACTCTGGTTTTAAAGGGAAAGGGAAAGGCAACGGCGGACAGAACGGCGGTTGGTCAAACAATCAGCGCGGTGGCAACTACGGGGGAGGACGACCTTATGCTCCTCAAACATGGGTTGCTGCCCCGCCACAACAAATTTGGCCGATGCAATGGGCCGTTCCTCCTTGCCCATATCCCGCTCAACAAGGGTGGGTTAACCCATGGCAACCACAAACTCGTGGTGCTCAACCCTCACAACCTCGATTTCAGCAGGGTCCTCCAGTTGCAGGCCAAGCTTATGTTGCCTCGAATGGGTATGAACCGACTCAAGTAGGACAGGTTTTTCAAGCTATGACGCTTTACCCACCCGAGGATGGCAATTTTTACATGGACACGGGAGCATCGTCACACCTTACGGCTGATCCAGGTATGCTCTCATCCCCTTTCAATAAGAGTAGTATTCGGTCTATTTATGTCGGTAATGGTAAGTCCATTGCGGTTCACGGATCGGGTCAAACCCAAATTCGTTCCCCTACCTGAAATTTTGCTCTTAATGACGTCCTTTATACACCACAAATAATGAAAAATTTAATTTCCGTTCGCCAGTTTACTAAAGACAATCATGTAAGTGTCGAATTTGATCCTAATGGCTTTTCTGTGAAGGATATACGGACTGGGACAATACTACTGAGGAGCAATAGCACCGGTACACTTTACCCCGTGTCATCCAAGCCTTCCACAGAGCCGCCCCAAGCCTGTTTAGCCGCGTCTACCTCGGACCTTTGGCACTCTCGCCTTGGTCATCCGGGAATTAATATTGTTGATTGTCTTCGTTCCACAAAGACCATTTCGTGTAATAAAGAGCGCAGCTCTAAACTTTGTCATGCTTGTCAAATTGGCAAGCATAAACGTTTACCTTTTAATTCTTCCATTTCCGTTTCTTTATCCCCCTTTGATATAATTCACTGTGATTTGTGGACCTCTCCCATTAGTAGTAAAAGCGGATTTAAATATTACATGGTTTTAATTGATAATTATTCGCAATATGTGTGGGTTTACCCGCTTAAATTCAAATCCGAGGCTTTTTCCAAATTCCTACAATTTAACAACTACATTAAAACCCAATTTGAAAAACAAATCAAAAGCTTCCAATGCGATATGGGTCGTGAATTTGACAACACTTCCTTTCATCAATTTTTTAGTCAACACGGCCTAACCTTTCGATTCTCATGCCCACACACATCGTCTCAAAATGGCAAAGCCGAGAGAATGATTCATCGCCTCAATGAAATAGTACTCGCTTTACTCGCCCATGCCTCTCTTCCACCAGATTTTTGGGTCGACGCATTACATACAGCCACATATCTCCACAACATCCTTCCCTCCAAAATTTTACAACTCCGATCCCCCGCTTCCGCCCTTTTTTTGCGTCATCCCACTTACACTCACCTACGTGTCTTTGGGTGTCTTTGTTACCCAAACCTCTCGGCCACTCGTCACCACAAATTACAAACCCGCTCCGTCACATGTGTCTTCCTAGGCTACCCCCAAAATTATCGAGGATACCGGTGTCTTGATATTGCTTCAGGTAAAATTATTTTGTCCCGGCACGTTACCTTCGATGAACAAGTCTTTCCTTTCGCCTCCACCTACATACCCGACAAAACAAGCTACCAGTTTCTTGAACCCGAACCCGCCCCCGTCACATCCTCACCTGACTTGTTTGCCTACCCCCAAGCCCAACCCGACACCCCACCTCAAAGCCCAACCCCTTCCCGTACCCACTCTACTACTACCCATACCCCTGTTTCTCAAACACACACCCCTGCCACCCAGTCTCCTCCCTCCTCTGCCTCTACCCCTGCCACACCTGACCCCAGCCCTTCTTCCTCACCACCTCCGCCACCTCCCCCACCACCTCCCCCTCGCCCTCACACCATGGCTACTCGCCTCCAACATGGCATAGTCAAACCCATAAACCGTATGAACCTTCTCGCCCATACCGAGACCACCATCTCCCCCATTCCCAAATCCCCGACCCAGGCCCTCCTTGACCCGCAATGGCGTGCCGCCATGAACGCTGAATTTAAAGCTCTTCTTGATAACGGGACTTGGGAGCTCGTACCCCGGCCTACTGACGCTCATATAATTCGTTGTATGTGGTTATTTCGACATAAATTCAGGTCCGACGGTAAACTTGAACGCTACAAGGCACGCTTAGTAGTTAATGGCAAAACGC
This sequence comes from Silene latifolia, assembly GCF_048544455.1. NCBI lineage: Eukaryota > Viridiplantae > Streptophyta > Magnoliopsida > Caryophyllales > Caryophyllaceae > Silene > Silene latifolia. The sequence continues at coordinate 2,110,116 of NC_133530.1, read as the reverse complement.
AGCAGGTCGGCATTGATTGTGACGAGACATTTAGTCCCGTTGTTAAACCTGCTACCATTCGGACGGTCTTGAGCCTCGCTGTTTCTCGTAACTGGCCAATCCATCAATTGGATGTTAAAAATGCCTTCTTACATGGCGATTTGCTTGAAACAGTTTATATGCACCAACCACCGGGTTTTGTTAATTCGGCTGCACCGTCTCATGTCTGCCGCCTTCGCAAGTCCCTTTATGGACTTAAACAAGCTCCCCGTGCATGGTACCAACGGTTTGCTAATTTTATCTTATCCCACGGGTTTCGAGGAAGTAAATGCGACGCGTCCTTATTTATTTATCATCATGGTACTGACATTGCTTTTCTATTATTGTATGTTGATGATATTGTTCTTACAGCGTCAAGTCCTGTGCTACTTCGTCGTATAATTGCCACCTTGTCCTCTGAATTTGCTATGACGGACTTGGGCAAGCTTCACCACTTCTTGGGCATTGCTGTCACTCGGTCCACTCAGGGCCTGTTTTTGTCCCAAGGTCAATATGCGAAAAGCATACTCGCCCGAGCTTCGATGACCGGTTGTAACCCAAGCACCACCCCTGTTGACACTAATTCGAAACTAAGTGCAGCTGCTGGCCCTCCCGTGGCCGACCCTGCGTTGTACCGAAGTCTAGCAGGTGCGTTACAATACCTCACAATTACCCGTCCTGATATCGCTTATGCGGTGCAACAACTTTGCTTATTCATGCATGACCCGCGAGAAAGCCATTTGCACTTCATGAAACGAGTTATTCGTTATGTTAAGGGTACGTTAGATTACGGCCTTACTTTTTCCGTGTCCAAATCACACTCCCTCATTGCTTATACTGATGCTGATTGGGCCGGTTGTCCCGACTCTCGCCGTTCTACGTCCGGGTATTGTGTCTTTTTAGGCGATAATATTATCTCCTGGTCATCTAAACGTCAAGCCACGGTCTCCAAATCCAGTGCTGAGGCCGAATATCGTGGGGTTGCTAACGTTGTTGCCGAAACGAGTTGGATTCGAAATTTGCTCCTTGAACTTCAAATGCCAATTACACGAGCAGCTCTGGTTTACTGTGATAATGTTTCGGCCGTTTATCTTGCAGGTAACCCCGTCCAACACCAGCGCACAAAACATATTGAAATTGACATACATTTTGTTCGTGAGCAGGTACAGCTTGGCCATGTTCGTGTTTTACATGTTCCCTCCAGTTTTCAATATGCAGACATTTTTACCAAGGGACTTCCACGCCAGCTGTTTACACAATTTCGGACCAGTCTTTGCGTCCGCTCTCCTCCCGCTACGACTGCGGGGGTGTATTAGTAAATATAAATATAGTGTATATAATTATTTGATAGTGTTCCGTAAATATTGTAGATATTGTTAGATTACGAGATTGCATTCACATTGTACTCTAGCTATATATTGTAATACCGATTCATTGAATAAACGGAGGGAATTCAATTACTTTCAGTTTCGTTCCCCATATTCTTACATACGAAGTATAAATATCAAGTTAATAAAATTGTCGAAACAATCTCCTATATATAAAAGATGAGTTTTTTAAACTCTTTTGATTGGTTGCTTGAATTTAGGATTTATGACCCACCACTTTTTTTTAAGAACATTTTTTTTTGTTGTATGTTTGATGTTCTTGATAATTATATAGTGTATTACTATTATTCTTCAATTTTTTGCATTCTACTTCCCTCCCATTCTCTTTGTTTTTCCATATATTTTTATACAGTCTTAAAAACGGTTATTTGACCGCATTTTTTTGAAGATGTATATATACTTATTTATGGTCAAAATTAGTAAACTCTTACACGATAATAAATATTTATCATTTTTAATAACCGAACCCGTGCAATTTTGCACGGGGTTAAAACTAGTAAAAGATAAAAACTGAGTTACTGAACAATTATTTATAGGCTTGACTTTAGCTCGAGCTATAATTCTAACTCGCATGCGCTCAAGGTGATCAAAAGTTGGTTGCTCGATGCTCGAGCTGAAATTTTGTTTCGTGAGCTCGAGTAAAGCCAAACTCATGCTCGTCATGTGCAAATTTTATGCTCGGAATATATAAAGATAAGGGAATATGCATGTCGCAATAGTGTGTACAAGTATTTAAAGCCAGCTAATTAATTGTTGTTGTCAATTTGTCATAAGGCTGACAAAAGATGGGGCATCTTCTTAACCTAATCATGTACACCAAGTTTTAATTAATTTTTGGAAGTCCACCAAAGAAGTTTATAACTTTATTTATACCTTGTTTTTCACATTTGGTTTTGTCGTTAGGGCGGCTAGTGGGAACTTTCTTAGATGTGGAAAATCATTTTTCATCAAGTTAGTTACTTTTACAGTTTTACTAATTATAATTATAATTAGTAATCGGATAGATGGATTATTTTGAAAAAGTTTATTGCGTATATATGTCTTAATTTTCTGTTCTCTTGGATTTAATAGAGCTGAAATAAACTTAATTGAGTAAGATTGGGCTGAATTCAACTTAAGTGAACTGAATGAAATTTAATTGAGCTGAACTAAACTTAAGCACAAAAACTCTAGAGAGACGGTCTCTCAATAACTCTCAATAGCGTTATTGAGAGACTTCTCACATAATGGGGTGAGGGTCCCAGTGAATTTATTTTTCCCTATTATGTCTCCCACTAAATTAGTGGGAGACGGCTTACGTGAGCTGAATGAGGCTGAACTGAATTGAAGTTATATGAGATAAATAGAGCTGAATGGGAACTGAATTAAACTTAATTACTTTTACGATTAGTAATTGGATATATGGACTATTTTAGATCGATCTCACGTTTATAACCGTTTAGTCCGTTTTAAATAAGACTTTGCTATAATTCAAAAGTTTAAAGGACATGATTCTCTTAACAAGCAAAGCGGGATTTCATTTCGGCATACACATGAAAAGTTCACTGACTTTGTAGTCGACAATTGGCAGAACGAAGGTGACTTGACCGCACAGCTAGCTTCGTTATCAACAAAGCTTCAAACCTGGAACGAACAAGTATTCGGTAATATCTTTAGAAAAAAAAGAGAATTATGGGCAAGGATTGATGGCTGTCAAAAGAAACTTGCTATTACGAGGGACAAAGGGACTATCGTATTGGAAGCAAAACTTCGTAAAGAGTTGGATGAAGTGATCGAGCGCGAAGAAATCTTATGGTACCAAAAATCGCGAGTTGATTTCATTAGAGACGGAGATAGAAATACTTCATTCTTTCAAGTCAGTACTTTAATTCGACGATGGAGGAATCGAATTAATTCATTGAAAGGGAATGATGGCGGCTGGATTGAGGATAAGGCTGCCCTTATTTCTCATGTCATCGATTTTTACAAGAAGTTATATACACAAGAACGGGATTATGACGTGAATGCTGAGATCCCGTATGACCTCTTCCCCGAACTCAGTAATGAAGATTTCAGCTGGCTCACACGCCCTTATACGGAAGCAGAGATCGAAGGGGTCATTCATAACATGGGAGCACTGAAAGCACCCGGTCCTGACGGCTTTCAAGCCCTCTTTTATCAAAAGAACTGGGAAGTGGTTCGTCAATCAGTTTGTGCAACGGCGATCAAGGCCCTTCATGGCCGGGGTTTCCCTGACAATTTCAATGATACTCATATCGTTCTCATCCCTAAGGTAACAGGTCCCGAATATATTACTCAATTTCGACCCATTAGCCTATGCAATGTGTCGTATAAAATCGTTAGCAAAGTCTTGGCCAATAGAATTAAACGTGTGCTGCCTCGCCTAATTTCGGAAACACAAAGTGGTTTTGTTCCAGGCCGGCAAATTTCAGATAATATAGTGGTTTTCCAGGAAGTTGTCCACACCATGAGACAAAAGAAAGGCAATAAAGGTTATATGGCTATTAAAATTGACCTCGAAAAAGCCTATGATCGATTGTGTTGGGATTTTATTCGGGATACCTTGAATGATATGTGCATCCCGGCCTATTTAGTTGATGTTATTATGGAATGCGTCACGACCTCGAAGATGCAAATTCTTTGGAATGGGGAGCCAACTGAAATGTTCACTCCGTCGAGAGGGGTACGCCAAGGAGATCCTTTATCTTCTTATTTGTTTGTCATGTGCCTTGAGAAATTACAGCAATTAATTGACGCCGAAGTTCGGGAAAATAATTGGAAGCCCATCTCGGTTTGTAGGAATGGTCCTAGCATCTCTAATTTATTTTTTGCAGACGATATGGTCCTTTTCGCGGAGGCCACAGTTGACCAAGCAACTATTATAACTAGAGTGTTGGACATTTTTTGTCGCGCTTCAGGGGAAAAAGTAAGTCACTCGAAATCCCGGGTCTTCTTCTCTTCGAACACTCATATGGAGGTCAAACAGGCGGTCTCTAGCAGGCTAGGGATTGAAGCTACAGAGGACCTAGGAACATATTTGGGTATGCCAACGATTAATGGCCGGGTTACGAGAAATACTTTCGCTAGTATTATGGACCGTTTTGATAAACGTCTAGCAGGTTGGAGCACCAAACATTTGTCTTTAGCAGGCCGAGCCACCCTGGTTCAATCGACTCTATCCTCCATGGCAAACTATAGCATGCAGACGGCGAAAATTCCAAGGACTACATGTGACTCGTTGGATAGGAAAACGAGAAGGTTTCTTTGGGGAGGTGACGAAAATAATAAAAAGGTCCACTTAATCTCTTGGGAAACCATACAACGACCCAAGTCAGCTGGGGGTCTCGGCTTCAATTCTTCCCGTCAAGCAAACGCTGCGTTCTTAACTAAATTGGGCTGGCGTGTATTAGCGGAACCACAAAGTCTATGGGCACGTGTTCTTCGTTCGAAATATTGCAACGGACGATGTGACGTCGATATGTTTAATTCTAAAGCCAATATGTCAAATGTGTGGGCAGGTATTTCCTCGCAAGCCAGCAACATCATTAAAGGCACTACTTCAGCTGTGGGAAACGGTCAACGAACTCTTTTCTGGGATCACTCTTGGGTTGAGGCGGGAACATTGTCTGACTCAGCTGTTATGCCTATTCCACATAACCTATTAGGAGCGACCGTTAGTGAGATGTGGGATGAAGAACACGGGTGGAAATGGGATGTTTTTGCAAATTTCCTTCCGCGAGAGAGCCTATTAAAAATTGCTTCTTTCTCGCTGTCATCTGACCCGAATTTAGTCGACTCTCTCTATTGGAACGGCACCTCTCACGGTAAGTTTTCTATTAAATCCGCTATGAATATCATCAAAGCCCTTGAACCCTTTCCAGATACCAATCAAGTACAGTGGCATGTCATTTGGAAGCTCCCGGTTCAACAAAGAATTAAATTTTTTATCTGGTTAGCAGCGCATGGTCGAGCCATGTGCAATGTTAATCGAGTAAGACGCAACCTCTCAAATGATCCTAGCTGCCCACGATGTCAAGCTCACGAGGAAACCATGGATCATGTCCTAAGATATTGCCCAGTCTCACGTGAAGTTTGGTCTTCACTTGGCATCCCCAACTCGTCTAATGCCTTATACTCTCCCCCCTTTGCGGATTGGATTTCGCTAAATGCAACTAACAAATTGATCGTTGACACACAAGATTGGTCTATGAAATTTGCAATCACGTGTTGGTGGATTTGGAGGTGGAGGAATAATATAGCGTTTGGTCGGTCTAATGATAATCCAATTCGGCCCATTGATCTTCTTCGTCAACAGTTCGAAGCTTCGAAAAATGCTTTCGATAAATTCTCCCTGTTTGTACCACTGCCCGGTTCAATTAGAAATGAAATCTTCATACGGTGGCACCCACCTCCTCACGGGTGGTGCTTACTGAACACGGATGGAGCTTCAAAGGGAAACCCGGGTCCGGCAGGCTGCGGAGGATTATTTAGAGATGAAACAGGGAACTTCATTTCGGCTTATATGTTCTCGGGTGGGTTTTGTACGTCGATGCGAGCTGAATTGCTAGCGTTGGTCGCTGGTCTCGAAAGGGCAAAAGCTCTTCACATCGATAAGCTAGTCGTCCATATGGATAATGCCAACTGTGTCAAAATGGTGTTAGAAGATCAATTGTCAAGCAACAGCCTTCGTCAACTTGTCCATCGAAGCAAAGAATTGATTCGGGAACCCGGGTGGAAGGTCAAGCTCTCACATGTCTTTCGGGAAGCCAACAAAGCTAGTGACTGGCTAGCAAATCAAGGAGTCCTGTCCTCTACCTATATTATTCATATCGATGATCCACCAGACGATCTTCGAACTATTCTTCGCGAAGACATTATGGGTGTTACGACCCCTCGTTTAGTTCCTTAGTCTTGGGCTTTGCCCTCTTATGTACCCAAAAAAAAAAAAAAAAATCTTTTTACATTATTATTCACAAAAGTTTACATGTCATTTGGCAAATCTCAGTGTTTGATTACACTAGATATATGGATACAATGAGATCTTATAATCGCCTCTTAGTGCGAGTAATGTACAAAACACAAGGTATATTAACTATAGAACCGTGATTTCATCACACATTTATACCATTGTGTCAACTGCATAATTATGCAATGGTTCTGCAAATCATGTATACCAATATGACAACTATTATTACAAGTTCAAGTAACTCTACAATTCCCACACTATAAAAAGGTTTGAAACTAACACCATAAAAAAATTAGCTCATATTTAACGTTTTGAACCGATATAAATCATTACATTAAACGCCTTCGATTTAGTTTATATCGTCCTCAATAAAAGGGTTGTTCGTTGCAAATGCCAGTTAGTTAAGTTATCAAATGTGGTACTCTGAAGTCTGGAGTTGGATTCAAAACCTAACAATAACAAACTAGAAATTCGATTGATAGTTACCGAAATTGGGTGAACGGAGACCGACTTGACCCGAGGTAAAACTGACAACCGAAAATTACCTTATTTGTCCCAACTTGAAATAGACCTAAACCTACACGAACAAACTCGTGACCCAATATTAAGTCACCTCGATCTTGACCCGAAAACAAAATTCGCTTAATAATAGTGTAAATAAGACTAAATTGATATTCATCTTATTTTTGTAAAATTAAAACTAAAAAAATATATCTCTAAATAGCTGTAACCCGAAATTATCAGTTAAATCAAGATTATATGTTTCTAACTTGACTCGGTAGTGAAGCCCAATCCGAAAATAATCCGACATGAACTGTAATCAACCCGAACCTGTTATTAAGCCGGCATAACCTGAACCAATATTATTTAACCCGTTTTAACTCGACCCATAACCAATCCGAGTATCTCGATTGTTATCTCTACAATAAACTCGCTCACTTTAAATTCTTCCAATTTTTTCCATAAATCCCCTCAAAAAAAGGGTTATTTCCCTAAATACCCCCAAAAATTTCTTATTTCCTTTACCTCCAAGTATTATTCCAAGTAATTTCTTATTTTTTCCATTATTCCCCCCTTTTTTCCAATAAACAAAAAAAAAAAAAAAAAAAAAAAACGTTTTTACACTACAACGGTTATTTTATAATTTCATTTTATTTCCGCAAAATAAAAACATTATTTGTCCAAACACCGATAAATAAAGAACCCCATCATCATCGTTACCTTTCTTCTCTCTCTTCTTTTTCTTTATTTTTATCATATTTCTGGGTTACCTCATCATCAAAGATCTAACAATTTATTCAACTTAATCATCTAATTGGTATGTTTTTTCTTCAATTCATCATCAATTATCATTTGGGCTGTTCTTATTTTTTGCAATTATGGTCATATATTGCTTGATTTTGACGCTGTTTTATGTTTTTCTGGGTTTCTTTTGTTAAATTAGGGTTACGAAGTTTATTGGATTATTACCCAGATTTTTTTGGGGGGTTATTTGTAATTGGCGATTTTATTATTGGGTTTTTATTTTTGGGCTGTGAATTGCAGGTAAATTAAAGTCATTTGCTGATTATAATCTGCTGAAGTTGGTATCTTTCAGCTGTTTTTGAATTGTTGATGATAACAAGGTAATGTAATTCTAATTGTGTTTTTAATTTAATAATTGTTGTTACTAGATTTGTTTGATGATTCTTGTTTTAGTTTATATGCTTGTGGATGTATTCATATGAATTTTTAACGTGTTAGAAGCTTGCTTATGGAATTTGATTGCAATATTATTTGTTTTGTGTCGGTTTTCAGAATTGTTTGTAATGTCTATCAAAGAAAATGGATTGGATCAATGAAATTAGGACGCGGTCAGAGAGCTCAGATTATATAGGACATTAAAATGAATGTTAATTGTGATGGAGATGGCGGTACTTAATTAATGTAAAAGTGTGAACATTAACTCAACCCTTGAATTAAAGAGCGTAAGAACAATGTTATTGGGATAAAGATGGTGGTAGTTAAATTAGCTAGGGGAAATATTAGAAAGGGGACAATAATTTTGGAATAAATTTAATGGGGACTTGAGACAATAAAAATGAAAGGGAGGAAGTATTTGTGTAGGAGAGTTCTTTGGTTTTGACAGTATTACACGTCTATATTGAGTTTTTGCTTGTAATTTGGTCTGGCATATGCTTTTCGTGTGTGTTGATGTTTTGCGTTGCTTGTCGGAGCTTATGTTCTTGCTTAGTACGTATTATATCATTGAATTGTTTGACTAAAATTAGGAGCTGGGCAGATGTTTAGATTTGTCATCTGATGGGCATTGGCGTAGCACATTGTAAATCCTTTGTTCCTCTCCATTGAAGTTGTAATATTATCCCTGTCTTGTCTTTTCCATGTTATTCTATTTCGTACGACTTTCATGAGCTAGTTGTGTACTTGTGTCATTTCTGTTCTTTCTGGCTACATTGATTATCAACTTGCAATAATTGTTTTTAGATGAAAAATATTCACAGGCAACTGTTATTACTTCACCCAGGATCAGTTAACGAGATATTTTTGAGTGTAGAAATGTAGTGGTGTAGGTCTGTAGGAGCATATATCTTTGCGTAATTCTGCTAATGGGTACCACATACTGGCGCGACCAATACTTCAGTTTTCCAATGATGTTATTTTGAATAGCTTGACCCTTTGTTTGGATGGAAGAATTTGGAGGGAAAGAAAGAGGACAGAAAGGTTTGGGGATCAGTTTTCCATTGACTGGATCATGAGTTGTTGGGAAATAAGCTCCAATCTCCCACACGCAACGGAAGCACCGATCGATATATAATGTAAAAGTAAAATAAACCGCAAGCTAATAATAAGTTGAGACAAGATTTAGGGTAAATACCCAGGGCAAAACCCTCCAAGACGGAGGTAAAACCCACCAGCCGAAAAGAGTGAATCCACTATAAAATAGTGCCACTATAAAGATAGTGCCAGTACAACGTAACCGGTACCAAATTACACACCGAATTTGGACCCGACAATAATTTAGGAATACAAACTAGTACCCTCTAGACCACCAGTATAATTGGAAATCACCACCAATTGTACCCCTAGAGTAACCCTCTAAATTATTGTAAGAGAAGACTCGTTATACTGCCTCACATACTCAAACCCGGTTGAACCGTTACCCGAATCTCAACCCCTTGTTTATTTGTGTGAGTACCTTACAAATACCGTAAGGTCTGCCTTGTACTCCACCAAATTCCAGTGAAGAACAATACCAAGGGAACACTTAACAATTTCGATGTAAGTGAGCACCTTGCTTCTCTCTGCCAAATCCCAAGTGAAATGGATCCTTTATGTATAGGCAAGCCATGCACTATTTTGTCAGAGGAAAACCAAAGCACACAAAACGTGCTTTCACCAAAGTCCAATATTGCATGCTCATACAATGTCAACAAAAGTGGACAGCCACTTTACTAATAGTATGGCTACTATTAAAACTTGGACTTCACATGGAGAAACCTTGGGTGGGACCCAACATGAGTTGAGTTTGAGGGAAATGAAGGGTAGAAAATGGGGGATCCATTATTCCTCCTGCAAGCCAAATAAAGTTCTGTCAATCTTGGATAGATTTGAAAGGAAAACACCACGCTTCATTCACGTCCCATCTTCCTCCTTCGCTTCATTCACCTCCCCTCTTCCTACCTACCTTTTCAATTCTCGCCCTTGCCTGCTAATATTCTTAAGCTTAAAATCTTAAACAAGTGGACATAGCTGAAATGATATTGGGTTTTGTCTATGATGCCACTGAGAAAATGCCAGGGATTCCAAATTGCATTCTCTGAATCGAGTTAGCTTTTCTTCTGATTCTTGTTAAGGGAGTAAATTTCCATTTTTTGATTGTAAGTTGGGATTGAGGAAAACATATGGTAGAGGAATGGGGAGGATTTCTTTTCGCTCCTACAAGCCAAATTAACCTTCTAAAATTAGAAAGATGTGGAATGAAAACACTATGCTTCACCCCCCTCCCCATCCCCTCATTGATATTAGTTGAGTGCCTAACATTTGTGCCTACTAATACTATTTATCAGGTCAATCTGTTTCAATGCCAGTGACTACACTGCAGTTTACTCTCTTTGTTTACTCAATACGAGTAAATACTGAGCCTGCTTTTAATTCGGTGTTAGTCTCATTTGTTTTATAAGTAAATACTGAGTTGAGCCTGCTTTCATGAGAATAGCTATTCTGCGTATTTGTTTGGAGAATCATAGTTAATTTCTGAGCCTATGGGTTTGTGTTTTTTGGTTCTTTTAATCAGTTATTCGGAGCATTATCTTGTCTTTCGTCAGCCATGGATGAAAGGAATATGCTGTGTAGTAGCCATCAGACTCATGATTTAGCAAACGGCCAGCAAGTTCAGGGCCATCTGCGACAAGAACCCTGCATTCTCATGAGCAATACATCAAATTTCCACCCATCTCATATGAATCAAGGTTTTCCCCCCTCAGGGAATGTGAACAACTTTGATCTTCATCACTTATCGGAGCATGTTGGTAGGCCCACGTTTTTCGGGATGGCATATAACCAGTCTAGTCATCCTGCAACAAATCTTGAAATAGGTCTTCCAACGGCATCCAACTTCTTTAACCTTCACTTGAACCCTGCACCTGGTGCACGAGTTTTTCCAGTCCCACTTAATCACGGTTTTGCTGATCACTCAGCCTCTTCAAGCAATTATGGAAGCAATGGAGTTTCCTTTGGTGAATATGATAGGAGGAGTAATTTCCAAACAGAAGATGTTAGAGGGCTATGTAAAAGAAAGAATGCTGAAGGAATGCCGGGAAATGTTCACCATTTTGGTGCTTCAGCGGGACCTAGTAGCTCTTCGGCTGCTCCAATGACTAGCTGTCATTTTGATTCTGGACCTGCTTCTATGGAAGCACAACTTGCATTGCCTGAGTACATTGGTAATGGCAATCATTCGATGATGGAAGTAGGATCAGGGGTTAATGCAAGGCATAGATCTAATGCTGTTGGTTTACATATGGATTCTGGTATGCTTCACAGCTATAACTACCTACCTCAAGGAAATTATGGTAATCAATCGTTTCCGCCATCTGGTTGTACATGGTTGGAGCAACAAGCCATTAACAATGGTGGTTTGCCGTGGAATGGACTTCCCATGTTGCCGTACTTTCAAGGTAATTTCTTTTCTTCCAAATGATTTTTCGTCTTCTTCTATTAGCTGCGTATTCTGAATACTCTTCCATTTTTTCAGATGTTTTAAGCTGTCTAGTTTAGAAACTGTTATCTTCATAACTTATATCTAAACTTAAAAAGGCATGAATATTGAAAAATTGTTATCTTCATAACTTAGAAACTGTTATCTTCATAACTGATATGGTTATTGCAAGTATATAATAACAACATAACTCTAGTGCCTCAAGGTTTCCCACAAACGGTGGGTAGGCGCAGCCTTACACCTGTATTAACGTCATAGAGAAACAATTTTTAGATGACCCATAATGAAAAATTGTGTCTGAATTGCTATTGGGATGACTACTAATTCATATAAAAAAAAGCGCAATCAGTTTAGAGAACCGCAATAGTTCATAATTATCCAGCATCTGTTTGGAACCGATTTCCAGTTTGCGGAATTGAACCCAAATTTTCCATGACCCCCATTTCCAAACAATGGTTCTGTCAACTAACTAGAGCTTTGCTCAAATGAATGCAGGGAGCAGTGTCCACGGGGGTGCGTCGGATCTTCGCAGTGGTGGTCTTTCAGGATACCCTGAAGCTTCCAATAACCATGGCTCTGCAAATTTCTTGCCTTCACAACCCTTGATTCAACAGCACCACAACCTTCACCCTTCTCAAAATATGCAAGGAGTACGCGGCTATGGTGTTGCTTGCTATCCTCCTTTTCCGGCTGGTCCATCTAGGGTTCCTACAAATGAAAGTCTGCAGCATGATGCCATGAGCCTATCCCCAGAAAGCCCAGAGGCACCAAACCGACCAACAGGCATTAGAATATACCGTTCTCAGGGTAGAGGCATGTTACCTGATGGAGTTTCTAGACGTCGAGATCTTCCCCGTTTAAGACATCTGCAAGCAGATGTAAGTCCACTCTCTAAACCCTTACTATTTCGGTATTTGTGAACCAAATTAGTCTCCTATGAGACAGTCTCACATTAGTCAATGTGAGACTAACCCATTTAAGTTAAAAAAAACATCCAACCATTTACCCAATAATTCACAAACAACTTCTCGTAAATAAACCCACATCTTGTGTTTGTTTACTGTGAATATTGAGGCAACTTATATGGTTGTGAGTTGTGATTGTAATTGAAAATTTCAGCTTGTTTTTTTCCTTAGCATAACCATATCATGGGCTGGTCTTATGATAAGCCGTCTCATATGAGAATTGGTCTTTGGTAAGTGTGAATAGTGAAGCACGGGCGTTGATCGGATGGTAATTGAAGGTTTCATTCAGCTTGTTTTTATTTTAAATATACAATGAAAGTCTTGAAAAATCTTCAGCTATTATTTGGATGGGCTGGTTAGCTCTATGAACGTAAATATTGTTTTTGACAGTACTGTTTGGTTTAATGATTGTAGAGAGTTGCAATTCTGGAGTTCCCGAATTTGTATGAAGTAGATTTTGACGAATTCAATGATAATCACAGAGATATGCGGTTAGACATTGATGATATGTCATATGAGGTGAGTTGAAGATATTGGTCTTCATCAAAATAATGAGATTACCGCAGTCAGCTTCAATATTTTGGTGCTATTATAACATGATTCTTGATTTCGTTCATTTCAGGAGCTTCTTGCTTTGAGCGAGCGCATTGGTACTGTGAGCACTGGGCTTTCGGAGGATGATATCACAGGCCATCTGAAAACCAAAAGATATAGTTCAATAGGTGCCATTAATCTAGAGGAGTTGCCATGCATGGATCAAACTAACGATTCTTGTATTATATGCCAGGTAATTTCTTGCTCTCATGTATTGTCCTCATTTGACTGTCACTGAATTCCTCCAAATATATTTAGAGATATGACCATTTTCTTCTTGGCTTTGGTGGTCAACTTTCACAATTAATCTTTCCAAATACGTAGAGCGTTAAATTTGTCATGTTTGATCTGTCAAGACAATTTTCATCATATTATTACTATGGAATAAATCAAAGTGACTAACTAAAGTGGCTGCGCTTCTTTCTTTTGTAAAGTATCAGTCCTTTGATGCAGTTCTCCATGCAGTTTTTATCTTGGGTCATTTAAAAACAGCCTGTTTGTGTTGCTAACACAAGGATAAGGTTACGTACATACGACACCCCCCACCCCCCACCCTCGTAATTTGCGGGAGCCATTGAGGCACTAGGGTAATGTTGTTGTTGCTTTAAAAATATTGTCTTAGTATCATTGTGCAAGTGTATACTACCAAAGTCAAAGGGACGGTGGGAAACGATATGAAAGGGATGAAACGAGTTTATTTGTCATGTTTGATTTACAATAATTATCTTCATACTCATTTTTAAAAAGTTGCACTTCATAACTACTCCTATAGTCCTATACTTGAATGAAACTCACGAGTGTATGAGAAAATAACGAATCAAAGTTGACATTGTCCGACTGTGTCATTTGGAGACAGTATTAACGCTGACCATTTGGCTTTACTCGTTTGCGAGGCTTTGTGAATAGTTGGTTAGAATAGAAACTAATATGAGAGTGACATGTTTTGGCAATGCAGGATGAATATGAAGACCGAGATGAGGTGGGAGAATTAGAATGCGGTCATGATTACCATGCAGATTGCTTGAAGAAATGGTTGCTCGTGAAGAACGTTTGCCCGATTTGTAAATCACCCGCCTTGAAAGTGGAGTCGAAGGATCAATGATCGAGTTATTAATCCAGAACAAACTTCTGGGGGTGCGCTTATCTATTTGCTTTTATCTAAGTAGAGTTATAACAACGTACATATATATACTTTTGTGGTGAATTTGTATAAAACCCATTTATATTAAGTGAACTTCTTCTTCGCTAAGAAGCTTCACCCCCCGCTAAAATGTCATCGAACTGTACAGACCCTTTGTAATTTCTGGTCCTGTAGACTCTCCGATCCAGTATTTTCTGTGAATAATCACGGCATTAATAATTTTGCAGCTGAACGTTGTGTTAACTCTCTCGATCTGCATTTTAATTAATCCCGTCTGCTAGTTCTTACGATGAGGATTTTCTCTAATCTTGTTTCGAATTGTTTAGGGTAGCTTCTGCATAATATAATCATTCCGTAGTTCTTTTATTTATCAAGGTGTTTATGGCGGGGGTGAACAATGACGGTGTGTCATGTGAAGTATCGTGGTGGTGGTGGATAACGGTAGTGTGGTAGGCATGGTGGTGGTGTTAAATGCTGACGAGGGTGGGAGAAATCGGTATGGTGGGTAAATAAGGGGACTTGGTGAGGGAGTAACAATCTGTTTTCTCCTTTCTACCCACATGGGTATTACTCGACCCGTCGCAAGATTATGACGGATATGCTCGTCACAACGGAGACTTGCTGTTCTTTAAGAGAGAACTAGGGTCTTTAAAATGACACCCTTTCATATAAGATCAATACCCCTCACTTCCGATATGATCTACGCGTTTTTTATTTTTCACAAGAATTATAGAGTTTACTAGTTTAATATCACATTATTTTTACCGTTAACAAGTGGAGTGAAATAATAATCGCAAATTGCAATTGCTCTATACTCCTTTCGATTTTTTTAGAATTGCTCAATTTAATTAAAATACTTTTCACAAATCTTATAAAGTTAGATTAGATAATTCTAAAAAATCGGAGGTAATATTTATTTTTGACAGACGGTTATAAGAGATAAACCTGCTTCAAATGTACTCGGTAGCAAGTACAAAAACAATTTTCACGTGTAAAATTGTAGATACATCAACATCCACATAAAATATAAAATATAAAATATAAAAAATATAAAATATAAAATAATAATCGAGACACCAAAATAAGGAAAACGTAAAGAATTGACCGAGACCGTATCGACTATCTGAGTTATTTTCCTAGCTACTCTAGTGCCTTTCACCCCGTTGTTTCCATATTCAACTCCTCTCCATTGCCAGCCTATCTCCGTTCTTCATCTTCTTCTTCGCGGTCAGTCAATTCGCTTAATTAATTAGAGATTATCGATTAGAAATTCGATTATATTTGTATTAATTTCAATTAAATTGATATTTTGTTGAATTGCATGCTGTTAATTTCAATTAATTAGTTAAGGATGATGGGTTCTGTATCCGAAATCCAAGGATCCGATGATTTGGATTCGGAAACCCTAATTTTTAACCACCCTTTATCCGATTCGGTTTCGGGTTCAGGTTCCGTTTCGGATCCCTTGACTAGTTCCCCACATTTCGACGATTCGGAGTATTCCGATGTGTTTATTAGCGATAAGGATAAGAATAAGGATACGGACACGGATACGGAAAATGATAGGGATAGGGATAGTAATGGCATTGGGGGTGGTGGTAATGGGAACTCTAGTTCGGAGTATTTGAGGATTACCGTGTCAAACCCGCAGAAAGAGGTAGAATTTTCGTCTAATTCGATTGTGCCAGGAGGGAATAGTTATGTGACGTATTTGGTTACGACTAAGACGAATATGAGCGGGTTTGGAGGGGCGCAGGTGACTGTAAGGAGGCGGTTTAGGGATTTTTTGACTTTGGCAGATAGGTTAGCGGAGGCTTATAGAGGTTTTTTTATACCGCCTAGGCCGGATAAGAGTGTGGTTGAAAGTCAAGTGATGCAGAAACAGGAGTTTGTGGAGCAGAGGTGCGTGGCGTTGGAGAAGTATTTAAGGAAATTGGGTGAACATCCTGTGATTAAGAAGAGCGATGAGCTCAGGGTGTTTTTGCAGGTCCCCGGGAAGCTTCCTTTGCCTACGTCAACTGATGTGGCTTCTAGGATGCTTGATGGGGCGGCTAAGCTGCCAATGCAGTTGTTTGGGGAGTCGAGGAGTGTCGTGGCTCCACATGAGGCGGTTCAGCCTGCTAAAGGAGGAAGGGATTTGATGAGGTTGTTCAGAGAGCTTAAGCAGTCTGTCACTAATGATTGGGGAAATTCAAAGCCGCCTCTTGTTGAGGAGGACAAAGAGTTTTTGGAGAAGAAGGGGAAACTTCTTGATTTCGAGCTGCATCTTACCGAGGCGTCTAAGCAGGTCACTAGTGATTTGCTTATGTCGGTGTTGCACTTTGTTATTTCAATTTTTACTAGTGTTTTTGTTGTTTGATGGTTGGTTATTTGATCGCTTTCAGGCTGAATCCCTGGTCAAAGCGCAGCAAGATATGGCAGATACGATGGGGGAGTTGGGCTTATCATTCATCAAATTAACAAAATTCGAGAACGAGACAGCAATTTTAGACACTCAGAAAGCACGTGCCACGGAAATTAAAAATATAGCAACCGCTGCTGTTAAAGGAAGCAGGGTACACAGGGAATTAAATGCCAAGACAGTGAAAAATCTGGTGCGTTTTTGTTCTTTAATGATCTCTTGATTGAGATATGCCCGCAATGTTATTGGTGTCCATTTGCTAGCGATATGATCTGTTGATTCTATACTTAAGGGGTGTATCCATTTGCTAATAATCTATCGCTTCCTTTTGAATTACAGGATACACTTCATGAATATCTCGGAGTTTCATTAGCTGCTCGCAATGCATATTCAGATCGTGCTAATGCCTTATTGACAGTACAGACTCTTCTGTCAGAGCTATCTACTCTGCAATCGAAGGCTGAAAAACTCGAGGCTACATCATCTAAGGTCTTTGGCGGTGACAAATCAAATCCCAAAATGGCAGAGTTGAAGGAGACCATAAAAATCACTGAAGACTCAAAGAACTGTGCAGTTAGAGAATATGAACGAATTAAGGTAACAATATAATTGTTGATATCAATTGGATTTGACTCGTGCAGTAATGTGGACAAATACATATGAACTGGTTACCGCTTAGTCACTTATCTCAAAGTGAATAATGGCCTGTAGCTTGCTACTGAACTAATAAGCTTAGGGGCTTCAGACTGGAGTGCATGAAGTACTGTTCTATAGTGTTTAGAGCGCTTGGAACACTATAGTATAGAGTATTGATATGTTTTTTTTTCGGGGTATTATGTAAATTAGCTTTTTGAGTGGCTAATTAGTATCACATAATAATAATTATAATTATAATTTAATCTGAAAATATCTTTGTGAATGATGCGTTCATTTTATAGAGATACTATTGCATTAGAGACCTAGACTGATCTGAGTGTTTTCAACTTTGTTGAGAAAAATTCTTATAAACTTTCCCTGTATAGATAGCCTTAGAAAAGTTTAAGCTTCCAACGTAGATTAGTATGGAGGATGGATAGTACATGAGGAGATATCTAATTGTAGGCCACTATTCTGACTTCATGTTCTTTTTCATTATTACTACTATATCAGGAAAATTTAGGTAATACGTCTTTTCTTGCCATCAATATGGTTGTGATTTTCTACCGGCTTATTGACAGTTCTCAATATAACATTTAACACTTTACCTCTTTTGATTGCTTGATGGATTCTTCCTATTTCTAATAGAAAATTTGTCACGATGTGACAAGGGACTCATGTTTGCATTCAATGCTGCAATGATGCTTGTTTGGTTTACCTTTTTGAAAAAAAAAATTATTTCAGCTGTAGTTTTATAGAGCTCATTTACATATTTGTGATGTTAATTCGTTTCAGTTATTGGTTCCCACCTTGAATTATTACCAACTACAGAATATTTTTGAAGCCTAAAATTTGGTAATTTTTCAGGAAAATAATAGGAGTGAACTTGAAAGGCTTGACAAAGACAAACGCACGGATTTTTTGAATATGTTGAAGGGCTTTGTACATGATCAGGTAGATATTCTGTACTTTTGCTCCTCCCTTGCTACTTGCTATCTTGTCTCTGTTTTTATTGAAGGAATTGTCTGTTGGTATTGAGCTATGTTGCTTTGCATAGGTTAGATACTTGGATGATTGCTATCGAACTTCCTTTTATAGTATTAATTAATGAATAAATTAATTGAAGTTAGAATATGATGAAACTGGGTGGGAGTACTAATTAATGAATAAATTAATTAAAGTTAAATATTATGAATACACCTAGTCGGATTAACTTCGTGGATGGAATTTGCTGAACTCCGATGAATGAATTTCAGTTACTCAGTTTAGGGCCAAGAGTGTTTTGTCCGAAATAGTTGAAGAAATGAATGACCTATTCACCTAAGTCCTAGTATTAGACAACTCCGAAATTTCTACTTTGGTGTTGTAGTATGCCTAATTGCTCCAATGGTGTAGTCTAATTAGGTAGAATAAAAATAAAGAGCATGGGCGGGTTTGTTTTTCTTAGGATGGAGGTTGGTGACACCCTTAGGAAAAAAAGTGTGGAATCTGCATATTGGCACCTAGAATTCGATGGAACACATAAAATAATACCATTTGCCCAAATACGGAAAAGGCTGATCATGTTTCATGAACCATTGCTGAAACGTGGAAAGTAATACGGAGTATAAAATACCCCGTATATTTTTGTTTTGGGCAGGGTCACTCACGAGGATAATTATGTTTTACCATCCCTGGTAGTTGCCAAATTGAAGTTATAAATAATGAATCCTTGTGCTTAAAATCGCAGTGATGATAGAACTAGACAAATAATGCTGTGTGTCTCACTGTCTACTGTCTGCTCATGTTCGTTCTATATTTTCCGTGATCAAAGGCCCCTATTTTTTTTTCTTAATGCTGTTTTCACTCTGACTGGAATAGGTGAATTGTGCTGAGAAAATGGCTAATTTGTGGTCAAGGGTTGCCGAAGATACCAAAGGATACGTAAAGAACAGTTCCTGAGAGTAAGGTTACATAGCTGTAAAGCTGAAAAAGGCACCATTTTTTCGTGTTCTTTGTTTGAAACCTTTCCTTTCCTCTGTAGTAGATCTAGTCAAAAACCATTACAATTTTATACCACGGGAAAGGGGATGACAAGATACTACTTGAAGTCTTTTTTTGTTCTGTAACCTTGTACATTGTTTCCTCGTTGAAATTTGCCGCATATATATCTGGACCTTGATTTACTTTATATTTTGAATGTGATTTATTGACAAGATTTTCCTATATCTTTTACATTGTGAGGTATGCGACCACTCAATGACGGTTCTAACTTCTGAACGATGATTCAAGTCAGCCGACCCTAAATCAGTTTTGGGATTAAGGCTATGTTGTTGTTGTATGCAGTTTTGTCTGTGTTTATACTACTAGTTCTACATATTATTCTTAGAGACTAAATCTGTTGGTTTCTCTGTTGTGATCCGACTGTGAACAAAGAACGGAAGAATTGATCGGTTCTCTGTTGATAAATTATCAAAGCCTTGGTAAATGATACCGAGTATAAGAATTGAAAACATTGTAGCATTTCAGGTCATATGCTCCTATTACATTGTTAGAAGTGTAAAAAGCTAGAATTTGCATTAATCAGACGAGGGCAGCGACATCCCGCACAGCAGCAGTAGCTGATCTGATTGAGGCTCCGTTAGCGATGGAAAAGAATCCGGTTGAAGACACTTCATCTTGACTCTCAATAAAAAGATCTACTGGATCTCTGAAAGCGCCATGAATGCAGATGATTACTCCACCGAGCAGTGTTGTTGAAATGAGCAAGGATCCAACGCTTGTGAAAAACAGCATTATAATGGTGACCAGTAGTAAGAGAGCTAGAGTCTCGTGGTTAGAGAAGGTTCGAGTGAAGAGGATCAATGGTTGTTCAGGAGGCTTAAAGAAGTAGAGAAAGAGCCATGCAGAGATGAGTAGTGAGAGTGATATCAAAGAGAATGGATGGGAGAGTAGCGAGAAAGCAAGAACTCCGCTAAGAAGTGCCAGGTAATTGACTCGGAAGTAGGACACATTCTTGCGAACCCTGGAGGTGGCATCAGAAAAAGAAAGAGGCCTGGAAAAAGTGTCGAAATCAAGGAGCTCTAACCAGGGACGTCGACAGGCTAAGGTACGTTGAACTGAATCATTGACACGTGAAACAAACCTGCGAAACGAGGGATTCAGAGAAACCGATTTGGGGATCTGAAGAAGCGGCGAGGACATGATGGGTAATGTTACGGCTATGGTGGAGCACCGGAGCAGGTGTGTTTTCAGAGTATTTGCTAAATTGAATGAATGCTGGAGGATGGTTGCTGTCTTGCTGATACTATGATAATAGTGATGTAGAATGTGTAAAGAGAGTGGGTTGAGTAAAAAGTAAGTTGATTGTAAAGCTGGTAAAGTTACTGTCCTTTGCTTGCAGAGACGGTCACTTTTGAGTAGGAAGACGGCCATTGATGGAACATGTGAAGGTTGACCATTACAATCTGCAAGTTTCTTTGTAGTTTGTAGCACACTTTAGCATGTGGGCATATGATTACCATGCAGGTAGCAGGTTACTTTGACGAAATAGTTGCTCGTGAAAAACGTGTGGCCGATTTGTAAACCGCCCACCGTGAAAGTGGAGACGAAGGAGCAACGGAGAAATGGGTGAAACAGAGGGAGTATGAATGGGTGAAACAGAGCGAGTATGAATGAATAACTACTCGTATAATTTTTGTGCATGCACGCGGAGAATTCTCTTGACTTTTTCTCTAATCTTGTTAAGAAATGTTTGGCGTAATTTCTGCCAACTAATAAATTATTATTTTATTATCAAGGTGTTAATGGTTGAATTTGGACTATCAGTTTCAAAGAAATTTTAGTGCAACTTTTAGGAAAAACACAATTTCTGAACTGCCAACCTACTCTTTTCCTATGGGAATGGACTCTGTCTTCACCGAGTCTTTTTTAAAAAATAAATAAACTAAAAACGGATTCACGTAGGTTTGGATGTTCGGATACTGAGAACCGCGTAGAATTGGATGTCATTTTGCGTGAAGGAGACGCGCCCGGGGAGGTGGCGTGTTCACATATCTATGCTTTGTTAATATTTTTGGAATATTTCGTATTATAACGCATGAATTGAACACAATTCCCTCGTGTCTTGGTGTTAACTACTTAACTAGGTCATTTTGTATACAATAGTAATTGAGTTTAATTCTTATACGAGATTCGAACTGCTGTCTCTAGTATAATAAACATGCCGAAACTAAAATCCAACCGTCATACATAAGATGTTAGTCATACAAAATTCAAAAAGTAGAGAACATATAGACATATAGTTGCGCCGTGTATTTAAATTAGGTCTCGTTTATAAAAGCTTATTTTTAATCGATTTCAAGAATATTATCTTTGGGTATGAAAATAAGGGTATATCTCTTATGCGAAATTGGTTGTTCTATTTGATAACTGTCAACAAATATGGATGTTTTTATATCTTCACGACAACTACGAAAGTCCTGAAAAGGTCCACGTCAAATATATGAAGTCCCATATTGATGGTAGAATTAATGTCTTAGAGTAGTATGTTATCTTTGCATATGTTGTTTTGTTTTTTTTATATATCAGTTCATCACATACATATGTACTTCGTCAATTATAACGTCTTATATAAATATTGTATGACTTTTAAGAGAAATACTTGCGTTCTTTCGGATGAAAGAACGTCCTCCCTACACCCAAAGAAGAATTTTACAATATTTAATTCCAAATTTGATCTTCCTCCTTTTTGTGTGGGGAGGACATCCTTCGAAATGAGGCAAATATTTTTTGACCTTTAATTAAGGAACTTGATAAGAGCACAAATTTTCACTTTAGACGGACAGACGGATAGCGTCTTTTTCACAAGATGGTATGGATAGTGTAGGTGGGTGGGAAATGGATAACCGTCACTAGCTCACTCATTTGCATTTTGTGAGAGGGTCACTATCCGTCTATAGCTTTAGACGGATAGTGTCCGTCTACAATGAGACGGAGTGATTGAAGAGGTATGAATGGGACTCTTCCTAGTTCCTAGTGTCACAACTCTCACAAAGACGTGATAAAGTGAATTCTTGCATTTTGAAACATTCAAACTTGAATTCAAACATTAATTAATCAATTAATTAATGTAATTAATTTCACAATAAAACTTCTTCAATTCTTCAATTATACTTCATCTTCCTCAAATTGTGATCATCTCTCAATAACCTAGAACAATTGGAAGAAGAGGAATTGAAGAATTGGAGATTTATTACAAAAACCCTTGAATTTCAAATTGAGCAACAATGGCGTATAGAGCAGATGATGATTACGATTACTTATTCAAAATCGTATTAATCGGCGATTCCGGTGTCGGAAAATCGAACCTATTATCGCGATTCACTCGAAATGAGTTTAGTCTTGAATCGAAATCAACAATTGGTGTTGAATTTGCTACGCGTAGTATTCATGTTGATGATAAGATTATTAAAGCTCAGATTTGGGATACTGCTGGTCAAGAAAGGTAGTAATTCAATGTTTTTCTGATTAGTTTTATTGATTTTGGTTGAAATTTGTTGATTTTTGTGCATTTTTAGGGATTTTGACTTGTTTGACTATTTTTTGAAATGTTTATAGTTGTTGATGTAAATGATGTTGATGAATTTGAAGTGTTCTTTACGGTTTTGTCGCGGTTGATCCCTGATATTTGTGTATTTGAGGAAATGTGATGAATTTTTGTGTATTTGAATTTTGAGGTGTGTGATTGTTGTGAATTATGTTCTCTGAATTTGCGATTTGAGAGTCGACGAGAGGTTTGACCTATCCATCTTGATGTTCGTGTTTGTTTTAACTGCCAGCTGAGAGTCGACGAGAGAGATTTTATCAGTAGCTGTAGATGTTCGTGTTTGTTTTAACTACGAGTTGAGAATCTACAAGAAATTCCATCAGTAGCTGTAGATGTTCGTGTTTGTTTTAACTGCGAGTTGAGAATCTACAAGAAATTCCATCAGTAGCTGTAGATGTTTGTGTTTGTTTTAACTGCGACTTGAGAGTTGACAAGAAATTTCATCAGTAGCTGTAGATGTTCGTATTTGTTTGAACTTTTAACTGCGAGTTGAGAGTTGACGAGAAATATTATCAGTAGAGCTGTAGATGTTCGTGTTTGTTTTAACTGCGAGTTGGGAGTGGACAGAGAAGTTTTATCAGTATCTGTAGATGTTCGTGTTTGTTTTAACTGCGAGTTGAGGAGAAATTTTTATTAGTAGCTGACTAGCTGTAGATGTTTGTGTTAGTTTTAACTTGGTTGTTACGTTCTCCTCTTGAGGTCAGTGTCTGAATTATTTGGCAGTGGCTGAATTATTTCGCATTGCTTCAGGAGTAGCATTTGATGGTACTACAAAATCAGTTAGATCAGCTGTCTAATGTGCTAATTGCAATCCATTGATGGGTAATAATGTTGAGGGAGGTGATTGCTGTAGGTTTAAAAGTAGCATTTGATGACTGATAGCATGTCTTCTGAATGATGAATTTCTGATCGTTTGAGATCCTTAGGTTTTTGGGCGTGATAGGGAAGTATGCTTAGATGGTAATACCTTGCCTGATTAGCTGCATTTAAAATCGATCAATAGCTTCCTATATTGGAATTAATAACCCCGTTTGACTTTTTAGCGAGTAGACGATTGTCAAATTAGGCTTATTCATTGTAATGGACGGAGTACTGTGTGTAATTTGATGTATGACACTAGGCCAGTAGCTGTCCATTTTATCCTGTCTACTCGTCGAGACTCGTTTTCATAGAAGGGAATGGCCCTCGCCCCTCTTAATCTGAAAGTCTCGTCTTTAAACTCATGTCACTCGTTTCAGAATAATGTGTGTTGAAAATCTGGTCTATGATGTTAGACTTACTATTCTGTGGCTTATGGTATATGATGGAATAAAGCGAAATTACTCTCCAAATTTATGTATATTGTCTTATTGAAGTTCTCCCTACCAATTAGTCGAACAGTCGATGTAAATTTCAGTGTAACTTTAATTATAAAGAATTCGGAAATAGATCTCCCCTTGCTGTAAAATAAGGCGAGACATTCTCAAGGTTCAACCATTTGTCTCTAGTGCTGATTTTGTTGAAGAAGTGATCTTCATTCGTATTAAGCAAATATTTTCCTTGTTTTCTTCGACCATGACAAGTTTGCTGTAGTCCATCACTCCATTGCATCTGACCGACTAGTAGCTGATTCCTAGCTCCACTTCTCAACAATTGTAGATTCGGCCAGTCTTCCATTTGTTGCTTCCTAGGAGATATTACACGTGTGGCCTATATATAGGCATGGTAACTCCATTCACGTGGAACCACCAACTCTTTATGATCTCTCTAGACCATTCTGAAATTCAAAGATTATACCAGGTAGTTTTAACCTATGTTACTCCGACACTTCACTTAACTCCTATGTCCCGTGTCAGACACGTGTCGGTGACCGACACAACACGACACTTCAATTTAGACCACAAAATAGGAAAATCCACCCAAAATAGCCGCGTCCGACACTTTGACACGTGTCAAACACGACACCGTGTCGCCGCGTCCGACACTCCGACACGTGTCAAACACGACACCGTGTTGGAGAGTCGGAGTAACACAGGTGTCAACATATGATCTTTGGTCAAGCTTCATGCTTCAAATTTTGTGTCAGATCCTGCGAAGTCCCTTTTTCTTTGAACTTTCCGGTGTTCGTCAATCTCTGATGCCTAACCAAGTTTTATACTCGGAATTCATTGTCTATTTCTGAGTTTGAACTTATACTCTTTATTTTCATCATTGAAGGTACCGTGCTATCACTAGTGCGTACTACAGAGGAGCAGTTGGTGCTCTACTGGTCTATGATGTTACCAGACACGTCACATTTGAGAATATCGAGAGATGGTTGAAGGAACTGCGTGATCACACAGAGAGTAGTATCGTAATAATGCTTGTCGGGAACAAGGCAGATTTGCGCCACCTGCGTGCTATCTCCACCGAGGATGCCAAGAGCTTTGCCGAAAGAGAAAATCTGTGTTTCATGGAGACATCAGCACTTGAATCGCTGAATGTCGAAAATTCATTTACCGAGGTTCTCACTCAAGTTTATCATGTTGTTAGTCGAAGAGCACTTGATATTGGAGGTGATCCCACTGCTTTACCCAAGGGTCAAACAATCCATGTCGGAAAGGATGATGTTTCCGAGGTGAAGAAGGTTGGTTGTTGTTCTGCCTAAGTTTTAAGTCATTTGTTCGTTCACACACGGAATTACGGAGTAACACCATGCAAAGCTCAATTTTTGTAAAGGATTCACAGACATTATGGGTTTTTATAAACTTTTCGTTTTATTACGCATTTACAGTTCCCTCGAGTGTTCAGCTGCAATACCGTCTCTTTTTTTTTCCTTCAGTTTTTTCGTGTAATGTCTGTCAACCGCGACAGTAGCATATTAAATGAGAACTTAGATTTTCGGTTAGTCTGTGCTAATTTTTACTTTCTATAATATGTCAATTTTTTAAAATTGAACAGTCGATTTTAAAGTTTTCGGAAATAGCATGGCCTCATCACAGGGCTGCAACGCTCTCATTCTGATGCTGTACTATTGCACCGTCCGAGACTCGAACCTGAGCGCCTTGTTAAGGTAGATTAACATAAGATAAAGTCCATTCTAATCAAATTGTTTGCTCAATTTGGTAAGACTGCCATGTCATTAACTTTATCTAATCCAATCCAATCCAATTAACTTTATCTAATCCAATTTGGTAAGACTGCCATGTCCTGGTCAATTGTTGTCCTTTGGTTTTGGCACAAAGACGAAGAAAAGAGAAGGGGACCAATTACTAAATGACAAGTGAACCAAAATGGAATAGGACAACAATTGGCCGAGAGAGGAGTATTAGATTAGACATCTTGATACGCACGGAAGTACATTCTTATCTGAATTGAACTAAACCGTGAACTTGTAAACCCGAATAAAAAACTATCAATGAAGTAAACTTAAACGAACCAAACTTGAATATAAAACTTGAACTGAACTGAAACTAGATCTAAAATAATAAACCCCTAATTAATGCACCCTATACAATGTATTTAAGATACCGAAAACATAATACCATCTGATAACACCGTCTCATTATCGTTACTATAATAGTCTAAATCTAACCATTATTAAACTATAAAAACCCAGAGACGTAAATTAAGTTCACTCCACCAAACATATTTTTCTTGTCATAACGTGCAAGCAAGTCCAACTGTTTACTCCCACCTTAATCATCTAAAAATGGCAGAAAAATCCGAATCTCCGACGGAATCTCCGGTGAATTTGATGGAGAATCTAAAGTATCTATCTGGGTTTGGTAACGAGTTTTCATCGGAAGCCATGGATGGAGCTTTACCTCAAGGTCAAAATAATCCACTTATTTGTCCTTATGGTCTTTATGCTGAGCAACTTTCTGGTACTTCTTTTACTGCTCCTCGTAAGCTCAATCAACGAAGGTATTTCCTTGATTAGTCTTGTTTAAAACCGTCTTAACTTTATAATCAAGTAGTTGTAGACTTGTATTGCAGCTAGTATTAAATGAACCACGTAGCAATTAGCATAAAAAGAATCCGTCTTATGCTCAAGACTCTCTACTCTTAAATGAGATTTTGTGGTATTTTACTATTAGTCTTATTTAAGACCGTTTTAAGTTTAGGATAAGGTAACTTTAGCTAGTATTTTGGTTTGTTTCCTTAATCTTTCTATATTAAGCATGTTTTTTTAATCTCTTAGATCAAATAGTAATTGGCCAATTGGGTGATTATGTAGATGACAGCTAGATTAGTCGATAAAGTTACCGTCTGCATTAAAAGTAGCTTACTTTACTCCACACAAGGAAAAAAAAAAAAAAAAAAAAGGAAAAAGCAAAACTAGTAATAGTTTGACCTTTTAATCAAAGGTTAATGACTTTTAGGGTGTGTTTGGATAGCAAAAGTGGAGAGAAAGGGAGGGGAGGGGGAAGGAGGGAAGGGAAAGGGAGAGAAGGGAAGGGGAGGGGGAATGGAGTGTGGGTGTTTGGATACAATTTCTCTCCAAATCTTGCCTATTGTGGAGAGATTCAGTTAAGCTTGGAGGAGGGAAATTGGATCCCTCCAAATCTCTCCCCTTCATTTCCCTCCACCCTCATTTGTTATCCAAATAAGGAATTTTAAATCTCCTACTCTCCCTCCTTTTCTTTTCCCTCCAATTCCCTCAATCCAAACACACCCTTAGTGGTCTCGAGTTTGAGAATGCAGCTGTGTTAAAACTCCGGAGTTTTTGCATACGAAAAAAGGAGGGAAAGGGAGGGGAGGGGGAAGGGAAAGGAAGGGGAGGGGGAATGGAGGAGATGATTTTCTCTCCAAATCTTGCCTATGTTGGTGGAGAAATAATTTGTCTTGTAGGAGGGAAATGGAGGGATCCATTTTCCCTCCCCTCCAAATCCTTCTACCTTCATTTTGCTTACCAAACAATGGATTTCTCATCCTTCCAATCCCCTCCCCTCCCTTTCCCTCCAAATCTCTCGGTCCAAACACAACCTTAACATCGTGAAATGAAGTGCTAATGCACCAGTTATAGCAAAAGAAATTGGTGAAGTATGAACTTTTGGGATGATCGATAGTAGGCAACTTGAAATTTTGTGTGATTAGAAATCCAGGATTGTTTCTTTGTTTAGTTGAGACCCAACTATTATAAGGGTGTGTTTGGATAGCGAAAGTAGAGGGAAAAAGAGGGGAGGGGGAAGGAGGGAAGAGAAAGGGAGGTAAGGGAAGGGGAGGGCAAATGGGGAGTGGGTGTTTGGATACAATTTCCTTCCAAATCTTGCCTATTGTGGAGAGATTTTGATTTGCCTTGGAGGAGGGAAAATGGATCCCTCCAAATCTCTCTCCCTCCATTTCCCTCCACCCTTATTTGCTATCCAAACAAGGGATTTTAAATCCTTACTCCCCCTCCCTTTCTTTTCCCTCCAAATCACTCAATCCAAACACACCCTTAATATTCCTATTACGCTCCCTCACTCAAATGCCCGTTGGGCTTAAAGAGTTGTTAGTTGTGCACCGGATTTGAACCCGTGACCTTCGGTCACACTGACTCTGATACCATGATAGATGAACCAACTCAACCAAAACCTTAAGGTGATGGTTGAGACCCAACTATTATAAATATTCCTATTAATTGATGCTGTTGAGATTTTTGTGTTGATTCAGTCCTATTATGGAGTATTGGAGTTTACTCAGTGGTGAGTGTCTGATATTGACAAAATGAGGAGAGGGTTTACTACGGAGTACTCTATAAACCGAGGAGTTGGTCTTCCTGACTTCCTGTTACCAATTGGTTTTAGGACGACACCTTATTAGACTTATAAAGTGGGCTCTCACTCCTTTTCATTAACACGGCTTAGGGCGTTCATGAATTAAGCGCCTTATGATTTTTGGATCAAAGGTTGATCATTGTACACGCTTTAAACCTGTGGGCGGGTGGTTGGGGATGTGAAGGGTTAGACCGTTAGAATCCTCCTTGAACATTTGTTCCTAAATCCGAAACTGAAAAAAATTCAGAACTATGTTATGCATGCATCTGCGAATTAGTACTTTTGCCTCGTCATCTTTGTGCTTCGTGGTGACAGAGTTACGTGTTTTTACTGTGTGTGTGAAACAGTTGGTTTTATCGCATCAAACCTTCAGTTACGCATGAACCCTTCAAGCCTCGTGTCCCTGGTAATAAAAAGCTTATTGCTGACTTCAACCAGTCAAACTGCTCGGCCAACCCGACACAGTTGAGGTGGAAACCTGTTGATATTTCTGAAAATCCTACTGATTTCATTGATGGGCTACAGACAATCTGTGGAGCAGGCAGTTCCTACCTCCGCCATGGATATGCAGTTCACATGTAATTGGTACTTTTTCTCTTGTTTTGTTTTTGCAGAAAAACGTATATTTGACCGTCTCATCTTAACCTTATAATTAGATGAGAGATGCATAAGAATGGATTGGTCAGATGATCTCTTATAAAACTCATTCTCGTTCTGGTTATTCAAGTTTTTCATACGGAGCATCAGTTTCATTATAAAATTCAGCTGTCGGGATTTGGCGTCAATAAAACATTATATACTTGGCTAGTTTAAATTATGCAAATGTAAGATTGGTTGGTAATGGTTACTCCTACAGGTATACCGCTAACAAATCAATGGACAACTGCGCCTTCTGCAACGCTGATGGTGACTTTTTGCTTGTCCCTCAGAAAGGAAGTGCGTACAATCTTTCTATTCATTATGTTCATATTCCGTATTTTGGTACTTGTAGTATGTTATTCGGTGAAGGACTTGTCTTAGAAGCTTCTTGTGTAGAAAAATCTGCATCGAATGAATTAGATAGGAAAATACGTACGAAGCTTGAATATAACAGATGGACTGATGCATCTGAAGTTTCCAGGGTTGTGGATCACAACAGAGTGTGGAAGAATGGAAGTCTCTCCTGGTGAAGTTGCGGTTGTGCCTCAGGGATTCCGTTTTGCTATCTCTTTGCCTGATGGTCCCTCACGTGGCTATGTCGCTGAGACTTTTGGTACACATTTTCAGCTTCCCGAACTGGGTCCAATAGGTAAGCTTTTTCAACTGCTATTTAACAGTAATTGTTGAAGCAGCAGTGAGACGATGTAATTCTTGTCACGTAGTTGCTTATATCCGATCCCTCTACCCCGCTTTGACGCCTTGGGCTTTTTCCCTTAAAACAGATTCATGCAAATGTATTAGGCTTTTGGTAATCTTTCTAGCAAATGATTGTCGTTGCATGCAGGTGCCAATGGTCTAGCTTCTTCAAGAGACTTCCTTGTTCCCACGGCTTGGTTTGAGGAGTCTCTTCGTCCAAACTACATCATTGTACAAAAATATGGAGGGGAATTATTTACCGCGAAACAAGATTTTTCTCCCTTCAATGTAGTTGCTTGGCACGGTAACTATGTTCCATACAAGGTAATCGTCCATCATCGTGCCCAGCCGGCCATAATAAACCTTTACATAGCGACCGGCTCAAATACCAAACTTGTTAGGCTACTGTCATAGTATATGTATCAAATTAATAGCTTACGGCTTGAAGTATTTGCAACTTTCAAACTGAGACGTTAACTTCTGCTTGCAGTATGATCTGACTAAATTTTGCCCTTACAATACGGTATTGGTTGATCATGGTGACCCGTCCATCAATACAGGTATCCTCACATAGTCCTTTAAATAAATCTAACGGACACAAACTACGTTTAGTCGAAACTAAGGTCTAACCTTGTATTTGGATGTCTGATGCTGTATTACAGTTCTGACTGCTCCAACAGATAAGGCAGGGGTGGCATTACTCGATTTTGTTATATTCCCTCCAAGATGGCTGGTTGCTGAACACACCTTTCGGCCTCCTTATTATCACCGCAATTGTATGAGCGAATTTATGGGTCTTATTTATGGTGGTTACGAGGTATTTATTCTTCTCTTGTTTCGGCGTTCAGGGTAATATTTCAGTTTCCGTTATTTTGCATCATTTGGTTTCTGGTACAATAATTCAGCAATTGTTTTGTAATTCGGTTGATACGAGTTTAATTGATCGAGGACGATTTTTCTGACAGTGGATTTCTGTCAAATAGATTTCTAATAAATAGATTTCTGATTCATTTTATGGGTTTTGATTATTTCAAATAAATTTCTAATTTGGATTAAACCTGCAGGCAAAAGCTGATGGATTTCTCCCTGGCGGCGCAAGTCTACACAGCTGCATGACACCACATGGTCCGGACACGAAGACGTTTGAGGTATTCTATATTTCACTTTGAAAAATCTCTTACCCATACTCCCTACATGTCATTCATTTGTTTACCTTTTGATTAAAATACTCCTCACAAAAAATAAAAAAAGGTAAGCAAATGATTGGGACGGAGGGAGTAATAAACAACGACCTGAGTGTATGAAAGGCTGCTGCTCGAAGTTGGTTAGAGGCCTAACCACGAGGAGTTGTTCCGACAACTTATAATGAAATATTTTTATTTTATTGACTAGGTATATCCCCTACTGACAGCAGGCTCCGTATGTCGCTTTTATGTTAGATTTCTTAGTTAGGCCCAACTCGACAGAATAGCAAAGAATACTGATCTAGATGCATTCTTAATAGTTAAATTGCCTTCAGTACCTCGAAGGAGATTGCCCCAGCTGTCGGTAGGGGATAGTACCTCGAAGGAGATTGCCCCAGCTGTCGGTAGGGGATACTCCTGGTCAACACTAAAAAAAAAAATAGTTGATTTTGTGTAATGCTTCTTGGTGTACAATGACAGGCAACTATTGCGCGCGGGGAGAATGCAGAACCACACAGAATAACCGATACCATGGCTTTCATGTTCGAGTCCTATCTTATCCCTCGTGTTTGCTCGTGGGCAATCGAATCTCCCTTCTTGGATCACGATTACTACCAATGTTGGATTGGGCTTACATCTCATTTCCGAGAAGAGACCCGTTCTAAACAAACCTAGGCCCATCAGTGATTCAGAATAAAACATAAGCTAGTAAGCTTATCTTGGGTATTTCTTCTACTCTTGTGTACATATGTAATGACAACTTTTTTATCTGTTTAGTTTAACTAGTTGGTTGCCCTCGACCTAACGGTCGCGGTATCCGATTACGTTAATTTGATCTTTATCTCCGAGATTAAAGTTGTAATTGTCTAATCTTTAGATTGACTTATGTTGACTTTAGCATATTGCCTATTTAAAAGAAATAAAATTATTTTAAGTTAATATTGAATTTTAGCTTAATTTAATTATATTTGTCCCGTTTAATAGAATCCGGATCGATCCATATTGCAAATTGGGTGTTGAGAAGAGGGAATGATGGAAGTGTAGAGGGAAAGGGAAAGTGTGAGCAGGAGGAAAAGAGAAAGGAAGAAATGTGAAGGATGTGTGTTGTGGGCGGCTGAGATTAGAGGAAGTAAAGGATGGACGGCTAGCATGAATCACTATTGCTAAGCACTGTTCATTGGAGATACTATTCCTAAGCTACAGTAAATCGACTTCTTACATTTTAAAGGAGAAGGAATAGTCAGTTTCGGATTAAAACTTCGCTGGTACTTGGTTGAATCCTGACAACTCGTCGATCAAGAATCTCAACGTATGGGGAGCATGTTAGAAAAATCGTTCTAATTTAATTCATTTTCACACTAAGCACCAATTCTATTATAATGTCGGAATTTGTGAGCGATCATCAATCGTATCACCGGAATGGGCTAGGATTCTCTCAATTTTCTAAAAGAAATGAAGGAGTTCATTTTCTATAATAGATTCATTTAATACATCATTTCACTTTCAGCTCATCATTCATTGATTAAAATTGTGACCGTTCGATCGTTTTATGATATTATGGTCGCTGAAAGATAATGGAAAGAAATAGAGACGGTCCAAAATGCACCTGAATACCTCAACAGTGAGTTCCACATAACTACCTCGGCTTTATTAGGGGTTGTGACTATTAACGATCTTATGTAGAATCGTCTTACACAAACGATTAAATGTCTGGAAACTTTTTCTACACTCGATTAGATTAGTGATGTAACCTAAGATTAGTTAGTTTGAGTAGGAGGTTGAACAAAACTTTTTTTTTTTTTTTTGACAGCATAAGGAGAATAACTTACAATATTACAAAGTAAGCTACTCTACTAGGTAGCACTAGAATCCCGATAACAAAATCTAGCACTACAAAGCCATACCTAATGGTTACATAAGCATTATTCAAAGCTAAAACAACGTTAAGATACACTAGATCGATGGTAGGATGGAAAGAGACGGAGGATTGGCCATGAACTCCCGAACCAGCTTCAAAAGCACGCTTGACTTCCGAAAACCTTTGACACATATGAGTCGCAGAGCGGCAATTACAAGGTATACTTCCACTCTTACGAAAAGAATGAAGAAAGAAAAAGAGATAAGCAAGACGACGAAGTCTGCCTTCAGCGGAGATGATTATAGAGTAAAACGGTCTCATACGTAAGACAATTCATTTCCTTATAAAATTATTTGTTTTTTGCTAATAGATGAATTGTCTTTTTACAATATAAGACTGTCCTTACACGATAACTACTGTTTAAAAACATGTTTGCCAAAAGAAGGTAATGTATAGTGTATACTAGTGTTAAGAGTAAGAAAGATGATGAATAAGATCAATCATTCTAAATGTTGGGTCCTTGACAATAACGACTAGTAACTATCTTTGTTCAGTAACGTCACTAAATTGAAGGGTATTGTAAGATATTGAGGAAGATACACGTATTATTATTGGGTTATTTTGCAGAATGATAGTGATAGTCTCATGGTGCACATGGGTGCACCCTTTTCATCTTTTGTCATTTATATTCATAATAATATTTTCTATGGTAATAATTCCTTTTGGCAAGACTAGATAAATGGACACAAAAAACATATGTCAAGAATCCTCATAGTCATTTTCGTGAATTGGATTGAACGAAGGAAGTAAATTTTGTTTCACAAAATCTCATTGAAGACGGGGAATATCCGTCACAAGCTTGTGACGGATACCGTTTCCTCTCACAAAATGCCCATTGAGAGATGAGAGGTGAGTGAGAAGCGTGAAGGTCCACCTTATCTCCTCTCCCTTTTTGTGAGAGGTCACAAGCTTGTGACGGGATTAGCCCGTCACAAGCAAGACTAGCTGATTTTGTTTAGGTTGATGTCTTTGGCTATAGTCATCTGCGTGAATTGGATTGAACGGAGGAAGTAATCTTAGGCTCTGTTTGGCAAAACTACCTAAAAAGGTAGCTGAACCCTGAAAAGGTAGTTGAACCCTGAAAAGTTAACTGAAACCTGAAAAGGTAACTGATAAGGTAGCTGAAAATTATGAGCTGATAAGGTAACTGATTATATAAAAATGTGTTTGGCAAACTAGCTGAAAAGGTAGCTGATTTTGGTAAAATGACGTAAAAGGATATGAAAATTATTTAATATTATAGAATAAAGGGGTAAAAAATGGAAAATAAGTCATTTCAGGTACCTTATTTCACCAAATAAGCTACTTGTCAAACACTTGCAAAAAAATCAAGTAGCTGAAATTTTGGTCAAATAAGCTACTTTGGTCAAATAAGCTACCTAAAGTGTCGTGCCAAACGGAGCCTTATTCAGGTTAATGTCTGTGAAATTAAAGGGTTTATAATACATAGATTCACTATATCATGTGCCGAAATTTCACTTGTGAGACTTTGGAACGTTCTTGAGTTCGACTTAAGACTTTGAGCCATCGGTCTCTGATACTATGCAAGAATACTCTAGTAGTACCTCATTTGATTGACAAGCAAGGTATATGAAAATTATCATGAAACTTTTCATGCTCAATCAAAACACATTTTACCAACTCAACTCTTATGAATAGTAAACAAGTTTTATGGATTATAAATTTATAATCTAAACTCTTTGAGTACAAGAAATTCAATGTTAAACTCATCAAGACTATCCTAACAACATTTACGTTTGTTCGAGGTAATTATAAACATTTTTACCTCACAAGCCAGATAATTGTATTGTACGTTCTCACAACTCGTTTCATGTTAAGAAGCATAATAATACACATATTCATTTATTCATATCACAATTTGTGTAACCTAATTGGTCGGTTGGACTCTCATCTGTTTATTTGACACGTCTTGAATTAAAAACTTATGTCGACTCAAAATTTGTACCGAAAATAAACATTACTCCATATTTACCCCTACATATCATCTTTCCCTTTTGTGTAGGATACTCCTAGAATTTATTGTGATCTAAACAACACAATGTAGAAAATTAATTTTAGGTTAAAATTCGACAATAGATCAACAAAATAATGGACATTGTTTCTTATCCAGAAAATTTAGTATTTTGGTAGACAATGATGGTTGTGCCCCCAAAATTATTGGTCTTCACGTGTACGGACCTACGCACTGCTTTTGACCCGTTTCGGATATTCGGATTCGTTATAGATTCGGGTAATAAGAGTTAAGATTACTTGTTGGAGTTGAAATTTGATAACTAAAAGTTCATGGACGAAAGTAATATAATGTGTTGCATAGTAATTTTAAAATAAGCATTTTTCTGTAAAACGGTTTATAACGCAAATATTATTATAAAATTATGTACTCAATACATGTTTGAATAATTTTAAAATTAAGTAATACTTTATTCAATTATATGCAGTAAAATAATTTCCTGTTCAGCTTCATTCGATTCAGCTCATCTCTTCACAAATTAACTCACGCTTCAGTTTCATTCAGTTCAACTCAACTCCATTCAATTCAGTTCAGCCGAAAAGAACACGCAACATAACTTTTTTTGGAGTAAAGAGAGTCATAAGGACGATTTTAACGCTGACAAAGTTAAAATTAAGTCATAAATACCACCTCTCATAACTTACCAACTATATTAGTTTATTTCTACGTCACAAAATTAACTTGTAATAAACTCGATTTTATTGTTAACACGGATTAGGTATAGTAATAAACTTAGTTGTAACTTGTAAGCATGGAATAAAAACCACATGCAAGCCCTTCAATTTTACGTGCACTAGCAATCTTTATATTTATTAATTAATTAACTTTATATTTATATTATATTTATTTATATTAAATTAGTGGTATGAACTTTTAAGAGAACATAAGCATATGTCAGTGATAATGATAATAGTGGGACCCCCAACATAATGCTAATGTTCCGCAGTCATGGTAATGAGATCTACGCACAAGTACACCACCCTAACACTAAGCATATGCTCTTCTACTTTTTATTTAACGGTATATGATTGATGAGTACATGAATATGCTAAATTACATCTTACTATATTCCAAATTATTTTCATTTCAAGTCGGATTGGAACTAATATAGTTGCGAGGCGAATTTTCTGCAGATGTCAGTTAGTTTATCTGATAAAAAATCATGAAAATGAGGTGGTATTTGTAACTTATAAGTTTGGTTCAAACGATATCTGCAATTCAGCATCATATTCATCATTGTGGCTAAAAACGTTGAATGTATTGCGAATATTATCTTGTAAATTTGAATAATCATTGAAAACTTATACTCAAGTATTTTGTATGATTACAATTAATTGTATACTAGTATAAATCTCGCGCACACGCGGTTTTTTAGATAGGATATTAGAGCATTTAACTATTATCTAATTATATTTAACTTATTTTAACTCCATTTGAAATTTTAATATAGAATAAAACTTAATATTAGTAATGTTTTGTATTAAAAGATAGAAAAAAAGAAGATTTAACACTGTTACTCTATATAAAATTGCTGAAACTATTTTGTGTGTATCTGTGTTATAATAAATATACTTATGTATATATTAAATCAAAAAAATTACAAAATTTAAATGTTCACTTTATATAGAGTAGAAATAGATATTAAATTAAAGTGTAAGAAAAATATATATTATTGGCAATTTTTTCGTTTTAGAAGTAAAAACAATATATGAATGCTCTTATCTTGTAGCAGGTAGTTATTGTATGTAATTAATCAGTATTGGCCAGTTGTAGGCATATAAATGTGTAAACGGAATATAATTATATGGAATTACGCAATTTGGCCCAATTGTAGATAAGATATAATGAAGCCCAAATATGAAATATTCATTTAGGCGGGAAAATATTAGAGTTGGCTTATTCTTTTAGTTTAGTGGGGATAATATCAATGCATTACGATGAAGATTACAATAAATTATATTGTGCTCATATAACAGTTTTATACAAAATCAACTGAAACGTAAATAAAAGAGTTGTTCTAATTAAAACTGAAAATAGTGTAGAACAAGAGTAACAAGGTGGCTTGTAAATTGAATGTAGCAACTTTTATCATCATAATCATTATATGTGTTTCTTAAGTACGGCTATAATCATAATATTTAACTAACATTAACTTGATGGAATGAAGCTACCAAGAAGCTACATACTTGTACGAAATAAGAGGAGAGAAGGAATGTAATTACCATAAACAAATAAAATTCCGATTATCTCCCTTAAGACGGAAATATCTGTTTTATAGCTAAAATGGATCAAGCACTCCACTATTTAGATAAATTGGACATCTGACCTTGTTTGGTAAACAACAATTTCATTTGTTTGGTAAATGACACATTCTGGTTGCATATTGATCGAAATTTACTGTTTTTGAATATAAAGTATATTCAATTTATACATGAAAATAATATAATTGTCATATAATTTGCTAATTATCAAACACATTTTCTTAAATCTTTTAATTTAATTTAATTTAATTTAATTTAATTTAACCCGTTTTGACTGCAACAGATATTTCTGTATTAAATAAGAATTTGTGAATAAAATTAAGAATAATAATTTGGTATATATAAAAATAAATTAAGAATAAGAATAAGTGTAAGAGAGAGCATGTGAGATTGATTTGGAGGGAAAGCAAAGAAAGGTGGAAACTTTAGAAACAAAACACATGGGAAGATGTCCATTCATTCCAATATATTGCACTCTCGTGAAACACAGCTCATCAACTCTCTTTGTTATAAGTCCGCGTAATCTCACTATATACATTAACGAATATACATTTTTGAATAAAGTTTTGAATAATTATATAGACTTGTTAGATCGAATTTTGACTTTTGATTTCTTTTAGAATATATATTGTGATGGAAATTATGATAGAATTTGATTATATATGAAATGTAAAAGTGTTTTAATCGAAATTATTTAGTTACAAGAATAATGATC
Organism: Silene latifolia; assembly: GCF_048544455.1. Lineage (NCBI taxonomy): Eukaryota > Viridiplantae > Streptophyta > Magnoliopsida > Caryophyllales > Caryophyllaceae > Silene > Silene latifolia. The sequence continues at coordinate 2,072,037 of NC_133530.1, read as the reverse complement.
CGTATAATTCAATTTGATAATAGGAGAATGAAAGCGTATGTGGCTCAAGTCATGACCGGACTTAGAAATAATGCAAATACGTAGCCATCGTAATTTTACTATAAATACCAATTTGTTAAAATAAAGTTGAGTAAATGACATAAAAAAGGAAATATATAAACAAGTTTTAGGCAATTTTTTTTCTGGCTTAATTTAAGCTCATTTCAATTTAACTCAGCTCTATTTAGTCCAGTTAAGCTTCAGTCAATTTAGTTCAATTTAGCTCAATTCCATTCATTTTAGTTCAGCTCGTTTCAGTCGAAAAGAACATGACCACGGAAGAATAAAACCTTTAGATGGGGAAAAGGGATTATACATCCAGAATTCCAGATGCAAATTTAACTGCCTAATTTAACTTGCATGTATTGCTCCATAATTTTAGTTACATTGTAAAATTTTTGAGTTTGATGTTACGTGAAGGAGTTAATTAAGAAACATTACATTAAAATTCATAAAATTTACAACAAAACTCGTGAACTTTATTATATAATTTAGAAGGTATACCACTAGTTGTAGTGTGAGCTCAGAACGGTTTTAGACGTGTATATTTTCATTTTCTCTAAGTGATGACGAGGTATAAAATCATATATGATGAATTAAATGTATATGAATAAATGAATGAATGAAATCATGAATGCAATATATTTAGATCAAGTCACACCACATTCTCTCATTTATGATATGTTTATAGCTCAATTTAAGATCTACAAAACTCTGAATTACGATCAATATACCATGCTCTCTCACACATGGTATTACCAATCATGGTGTTGTCAGTTGTGGTTGGGATATTGCTACATTTTTTAAATTATGTACGGTTGCTCATTAAGTTGTCCTTATGCATGGAAGGAGGAAATAAACAAAATAAATAAGGAGTAAATTATATGTTTCCGAGCTCTTTCTTTTTTGTATAATATATGTATTTTTTTACAAAAATAATAATTTAATTAGCTAGTAAATAGTTGTATGTTTATGTAGCAATTTATAACGAAAAAAATGTGAAAATATCATCCGTATTTAGACCATCTAAAAGTAAAAGTGAGAGTTAATATTATAATTACTGATTAACATATATAAGTATTAAAAGATTGTTATTTTTCAAAAATATTCAATTATTTCTTTAGGGTAAATTTTTTTAGAATTGAAAGGAAAATGAACGAGCTAAAGCAATGTAGCATATGTTTTGAACAATTACTAGGTTTTTTCATCAACTCAACCCTTTTGCCTCGTAAACTAAACGAAACATTATTTGTAGAAACTTACAAAAGCCTAGCTCGCTAAACCTTCCAGTCTCGTTGATCCACGTGTCTGTGGCAAATTTTCAAATTGACTTTGATTCATATATATCCCAAACTCGCATTTAATCACATCTACTATTTATAACTCAATATCGCTATTCAATTCAGATGTAGCCTAAAGTAATAAGATGTCTCCAAGATCGGTCCGTTTTTCTTAAGACCATTGCTTTTGGTCTGAAATAAGACGGGTAACATGTCATCATTTTACAATAAAATGTTGTTATTTTCTGATAACATGTTACCATTATTGTTCACATCATTTTCAGGGTAAAAATGACACATCTAGTCATAACATTTTGTGAATTAATTGGTTACATTTTCTTAAAAAATGGCAACATTTTATCCGTCTGACAAATAAGACCAAAAGTGTCGGTCTGAAACAAGAATTTGTGCTCCAAGATAAACTATGATTAATACAACTACATCAAACCCGACCTCAAATCAGCCGACCCGACTATAATTAGGATGACCCATATGCCGGAAAGGGGTCACGTAGGCACGTGGTGGCTGGATTTGTCTATCATGTTAAAGAAGGAAGTGTGGGAGGTAATTAAATAAGTGAAGACTTTCCGGTTTAATTAATTTAAACCATTAACTACTTCTACCAAGCCGGTTGCTAGCTGTCTCTTCATTCCTCATTTCCTCTCCCATGTGATCACCGGCCACCACTCTCCTCCCTATTTTCTATCCATATTAATAATTGATCTTGTGTAAAACGGTTTAACGTTTAAGCACGACATTTAATTACTGAAAATAACTAAAATTAACTAAAACTGTAGTAGTATTTTTGTAAATCTATGGTAAATTTATGTGTTTATGTAAAGTTGACTTATACAAGAATTTGTTAATTTCTTACTTGTAAGGATTTTAATTTTTTTTTTTTTAACAATGTAAAAAGTAAAGGCTCGTTGTCTGTTCATTTAAATTATAACAATATAAAAGTAGTTAAATAACATCAAAATTATTGTGATTTTTTTTGTATGAGTTATGAATCTCTTTTCTCTTCTGATATTAAGATGAAACGATGTAAATCTATCACCTCGATATTTATAGGATTCTTTAGACATTCATATAATTATAACTTTGTTATTGTTGTAACGATTAGAATCTTAGATATTTCGAACTTTTTAATATTTCTTATTCAATTATAACTACAAATAACTTAGGGCTAGTGGTCTTATCTGGTCTGACTTCGAGCTAAACTTGGTGGTCTCACCAAAAAAAAAAAAAAAAGTTGCTATTACAATTTACAACATACGCCCATATAATAGTACTATAGTAGTAGTACATCTTTGATGTGTCATGACTCATGAGAGATAGTACCCATGATCTGAATTCGAACACCGCCAGCACCAAATTACCCTTACACCTCTTTAGCAAAAAAAAAAAAAAAAAAAATCCCAAAACAATTTACAATACAACAATCAAATCCATTAAATCTTCCTTTATTTTTTTCCCCTAGTAGTTACACTTCCCTACCTCCTCCTACATATATATTCCACTCCAAACTACCATCCCAAAACTTTTAGTACACAAACAACCTATCAAACTCAAACTACATTTATTACACAAAACTACACTACATTCATTCATACATACTTCTCCCTAATTCCCCCTATAGTACACCTATCATATTATATATCATAAAAAAAACCTCTTATTCATACAATGGCACAATTACCACCCAAGATCCCACAACACCAAAACTGGCCTCCACCATTCCCTCCTCACCAAAGAATGCCACCCTTAACAACCACCATTCCGCCTCCGCCTCCGCCTCCGTCTAATTCTCAGCCACAAACGACTGCACCAGCGTCGTGGGTGGACGAGTTTCTTGACTTCACTTCCGCTAGGAGGGGGACCCACCGGCGGTCCATGAGTGATTCCATTGCTTTTCTCGAGACCGCCGGTGATTCCCGGAGCTCCGGCGCCGGCGCCGGCGGGTTTGACCGGTTGGATGATGAACAACTTATGTCAATGTTCTCTGACGACATATCTGGAGGGACGAAGGCAGGTGGTTTGCCTTCTTCCCCGCCTTCTGATCAGAATTCTAATAACGAGGATGATAATAATAATAATAATCATATTTCGCTCGAAAATAATAGTAATAATAATAATAATAATAATCAGCAGCATTGTTTTCTTAAGAGCGAGCCTGGAGAAGTCGAGAGCGTTAGCCCTTGTGATAATAATAATAACGCGGCTACTAATCCCTTTTCCGAGAATGTTAATCTTAATCATTCTCATGGCGATCCTCTCAATCTCGATCCCAAACGTATTAAGAGGTAAACATTTATTTAACTTATTTGCATATGTCTGCTAATTTAACTGATAATAATAATTGTCACAATTTTATATAATAATGTATATTATATTACATAATTCAGTTAATTAGTTGAATTTTGCGATTAATATATCGTTAATTATGCTTATGAAATATTGAATTTGATTAGAATATTGGCAAATCGACAATCAGCACAACGGTCCAGAGTAAGGAAGTTGCAATACATATCGGAGTTAGAACGAAGTGTAACTACATTACAGGTAAACATACTAATCATATTACGTGCATGAATTTATTTTTTCGCCATAATTATATTGTACGTAATTCATAATTCTAACACGCAAATTTTTTGTAAGACCGTCTTACAATTTCACGGTTAATTAGCTAGTTTAATTAATTATTCAACATCGTTGTTATCTTCTTATAGGGTGTATGTTCCAACTATCTTAAACAGTCGATACAATAAATTCAAAACGTGTTTTAATGTATGATATAATGACAGGTTTTTGTCGTTATAATAATTGTGTAAAACTATCTTACAATTTCACAGTTAATTAACTAGGTTAATTATTCAACCTTGTGACTATCTTAAAAAGTCGATACAATTAATTAGAAACGTGTTTAAATGTACGATATATCGATAAGTTTGTATTGATAATAATAAAATTTGTGACAATGAAGACGGAGGTATCAGCATTGTCTCCAAGAGTTGCATATTTGGACCACCAAAGGTTGATTCTTAACGTGGACAATAGTGCTCTTAAGCAAAGGATAGCTGCCTTGGCTCAAGATAAGATTTTCAAAGATGGTTAGTTGCATTTCATTTTATTTTATTTTAATTAATTTAATTTAATTAATTACTCCATGCATCTCGATCTTAATTACGTTGAATTATGATCCATCTTATAATTAATTAATTAATTAATTAATAATGTTCAACTTGTTCAATTTGCAATGGAATAGTTAATTAATGAATAATTGTGTTTTGTATTACGCTTTTGGTAGAGTAATTTTTGTTCTATCACAAAATAATATTCTTCATATAATGTCTAACATGATTTAGCAAGTTAATGTCGATATCGATGTCAACTAAGTTAGCTGATAAAGTCATTAAGACGAGTGCTCATGACCTGACTTCAAATTCCTTCAGCATCATATTTGTTACTGTGACTCCCTTCACACACAGGAAAAACAAGTTAATTAAGCGTGATTAATAATACTAATGTAATCGGTCGAGCCATTTTGGATTAGATCAAACTTTATATTTAGCTGATAAATTTGTCATAAGAATGAAATAATTAGTAAGTTCAATTTTGATATTTACAATCTAATTAATTTGAGAAAAGTAATTGAGAATCTTGCTCTATTATAATCATGTTAAATTGCTTTTTTCTTCAATAGATTCGCATATTTAACCTACTTTAATGCATGAAGTATCTACGTAAGATTAAATCTTAATTTTTTTTTAGCATAAAATCATTTGAGTTCACTCATTAGGGTGGAGGTCCATATTGTCGTCAAAACATGAAAAAAGATGAGTACATATTCATCAGAATTTCTGCTTTTATCAGAATAAGATAGATATGAAATTATGCATGAAAAACATCGACCCACAAGCTTTAATTAATTGGTCTGGCATACAAATATCGAATCGAATTATGTACTTCAATCCGTAACGTTTATTAGGATCGGAATTGAGCATAATTCGGTTAATTTTGTCATTTTCATTTTCAATATATAACCTAAAATAATCATACTATTTTCGAGTCAGGGATATTATATAATACAATACTTGTATAATCGAGTCTTGATAGTATATACTACTACAGTATTTCTATATGATAAAAGGTTAAAAGCTAGTGCGTCCTTGAAAATAAGATTTAGAGACGATAAAATAATGTTTGAAGTTTGGGAGGCGAACAAGAAAATACTAAATTTGGTGTAAGTTATATGATCCAATGAAAAACTGAATAAGTTATAGTAACATTGATTTTATATGATGAAAACTAGTATGTCCTTGAAAATACGATTTTGGTGTAAGTTGTACGAGTATGATTTAAAGTTGAATAAGTTATAGTAACATTGATGTTACGGAGTATATGATAAACACTAACATGTCCTTTAAAAAACTGTCAAAAAAAAGAAAAAGAAAAAGAAAAAAAAACATTTCCTTCAAAATAAGTAAGGTTTGGAGAACGGAAATGAGGTTTCAATTTTAGGAGTCGGTGAAATAAACACTAAATTTGGTATAAGTTGTATATTATTCAAAGCTCTGTCAATATATGTTTATTACGATTTTACCCCGCACTCTAGCGTTAATGATAAGTTGGCCCTCAAATTGAAACATTTCATGCTAGTACTATAGCTTAAACCTACCAAACTATTGTTTCCTAATTGCTAACCCAATGTAGCTACATGCACTTCATGAGGACCAATAATACTCTACAAATTACTTAATTAAGGGCAAGAGGGTATTAATTATAGCAATTAATGCATAATCTTTTTAGGGATAATTACGTAATGTGCATGTTGAGCAACTTTGTTTTATTGTAACTTAAGCTGATGGTTGGAGTCTCATGATCGATTTTATATTCTAATTAACAGTCTTGTTTAAGATGATTATATTTGTTTTAAGTTTTAATACGAGTTAAGTACCAACCTATATAGATAGATGAGATAAGTTTATTGTCGTTTCCTAGGTATTATACTTTTGTCCGATGTGACTCGTTTTATCTTTAAGACGGATATGCAGTCTCAATAATTTGCGACGTATTTAATATTATGATCCAAAGGCATGTTGACAATTGACAGTAGATGTAGTACATTTGAAGTACTTATATCAATATTAATGTAATGTTAATGACAATTATTAATTTGTACAGCTCATCAAGAAGCATTAAAGAAGGAAATTGAGAGATTAAGGCAAATATATCATCAACAACAACAAAATATCAAGATGAGCAACACCGCGAATTGTAGCAACACCGCGACAACCACCACCGCACAACCACCAGTCTCCGATCATAACATGGGTTGTGCAGAACAAGAGCAAATTATGACATAACAAGAATTCAACTTCTTATATAAAATCGTCTTACACTATATTTTATGTAAACGACTTTACATGAGACTAATCCGAAAACAAAAAAAAAGGGATAGTAAAGTGCCAAGTGGTGGTGGGATTTGTTAACCTGTGAACTCACATGACATGTTCCCTACATCAAACTTTTTATTTTTATTTTTTATTTTTTATTTTTATTTTTCTGATTTATGATTTATTAATTTAATTTAATTTATTGGGGAATGAGGGGACCAGAACAAGTTGAAGATTTGAGGGTGGTACACTGACACGTGTCCTGCAAGTATTGGGTCAAGCCCCATGTTTTAGATCATTGTTTAGATTATTTTAGGTGGGTATTTTTTTTATTTACATTTGTTATTTATGGGAATTTATTGTTTTTTTTTTTATGGATGTGAATTTTTGGGAGGAAGTAAATTGTGTTGGGGGAGTTGTAACTTGTCAGATTGACTGGGTGTGTTCATCAATGTCTCATTGTGATGATTTTTTTATAAAAACAATAGGGATTTATTATGATTGATTGTAATTTGTAATAATGTTGTATTTAACTTTATTAATCTTGTTGATTTATCTAATTATCAATTGTATAAAGTAAAAATCATTGCGATATTAGAAGAGTGGCTTTATGCACAAAATCTCAGTGAAGACGGCACATATCCGTCACTGTGGAGTGACGGATACCATTTCCTCTCACAAATGGCCCAAATAGAGGAGAGAGGGAAGCACATGGGGGTGCACCTTGTCCCCCCATATCCGTTTTGTGAGTGTCATTACCCGTCGCTTGCTCCGACCCGTCTTCAGCAAGACTAACTGGACTTTATGTTGTACTTAACATTTTACCAGTGTTTAAACTTTTTCTAGAGAAGTGCCAATTATCGTATAAATGCAGGTTTTTCAGTGTATCAATGAAAATATTAAAAATAATCTTGAAATCAAATTGTATAATTTGTTTCTATGAATATACCAAAAAAAAATGTAATTTATTCATTTAATTTGCATAGACCCTTCCACAAAATTATACTCCCACCAATTTCATTTATTGTTCATCTTTCCCTTTTCATCCATTTTCCTTATTGTTCTCTCTTTCCTTTTTTGGACAATTTTGTGTGGTCCAAAATCAATTTGATGTGGGGTCATGTGTATTGTGTAGTCCAAATTAATTCTTTTATTTCTTATGCCAAAAAGAAAAGGGAACAATAAATGAAATTGGAGGGAGTACTAGAATACATAACAATATAACTAGACGTTATAAATGACATTAAAATCAGATGATAATATATACAATCTCAAGTTCATAATCAAAATGTTAACATTATTAGTATATCCAAATAAATAAAATTGTGTATTGGAAAAATGGCATTATTTTGATTTATATGAAAATTATTTCAATTTTATTATTTAACATACCTTTGGGGACACAAATTTATGCTACATTATGCAAAACAAATTAAAAATAAAAAACCATAACTAAATTAGTTTAAATAAAACACCAATATTATTAAATGATTATAAAAAAATGCTTGTTTTACATAAATTTTTGTGTAAAACGACTTAAAAATTTGTAAAATTTGTGTACATGTGCTCATTGTCTTGTTCACGATGTCATAGACACATAGTCAAAGGATCGTAATCGGCCTACTTGCAAGACTTGCAACATGTGCTACTCAAAAGTCTTCATCTACACTACTGTTTGGGCTTACTCTAGTCCTAACACAAGTCCAGTCCCTGGCTCAAGCCTAGAGCTGGCAAAATGGGTCAGACCTGAATGGCCCGACTCAAAAAGGTTGACCCGAGACCCGAAAATGACCCGAACTTGCTTGACCCGAATATGACCCGAAATAACCAGACCCGACCCAGACCCGACCCGACCCGAATATTGTCTGACCCAATGTTGACCCAACCCGAGGTGACCCAATCCGAAAAGACCCGACTGGCCGACTCATAACTGGCCTGATCCCAAATGACTTGAAGTGACCCAAAATGACCCGAAAAGACTAGTTTTTTTTTTTTTGGTACATAAGAGGGGTAGTCCCCGTAATTAACTGGCTACTAGACGGGGGATAGCCACCCCGAAAATGTCTTCTCTAAGAATCGGTCGGAGATTAGTACTAACTCATACTCGTATTAATACTATATATATCAAAATAAAGTTTCATTGGTTACAATAATCCCTAATAAATAGTTAAATTTGCAAAATAATATTTCTTAATCGAAATAATATTAACTTAAGTGCTTAGCCATTAACTCAAAAACAACCCGACCCAAAATGACCTATACTCGAAAATGACCCGACAACAGGTAACCCGAAATTGACTCGAAACCCGAAAGTGACCCAACCCGACCCGAAATATATGACAGATCCAAAATGACCGACCAAAATTGACCTGTCCTGTACCCGACCCGGGTGACCCGTTTTACCAGGTCTAGACTCAAGCCTGAAATCCGAAGCCTAAGCCCAAAACTAAACTCGGTCTATCAAAATCATATCGAATACAAGCCCAGTTCAACGAAAGAAATCTTAGCCTAATGGTTAAGATTAGGTTTTAAATCCCCTTTACCGTTATATTGTACTGACCTTGCGCCTTATTTAAAGAGGGGAAAAAACAAGTCCAATTCGGGCTTATTGAGTTACTCTAGTCTTAACGCAGGTCTAGTACAAGGCCCAAAATTTGAAACATAAGCCCAATATCCATATTCGACAAATCAAAATTATATTGAACACTCATACATCTAACATTCTAACTTCACCAATCCATACTTGAAAATAGTTAGCAAATTTTGCGAGGGCAGGTCCGAGCGTTGTTCAAATATCTCCGGGGCTTTTCTAGAACCAGATTCTCTGATCAGACTTCTTTTTATCGGAGTTTTGCTCAAGTAGTCCTCCTTTTTCTTTTATCATCTTGTAATTCATCACCGTTACATATAGGTTTTGTTACTCTGCATGGTTATCTCGTCCCCTCACTGCACAAAGGATGCAAAGTATGCACTCGTACTTATCCTAGGGATCTAAGATAGTATGTCGTCAATTTATTGTAGCTTGATTAGGGTCTTGTTCTTTTAAACTTAATTTTAGCCAAATTCAGTTCAGTTTAGCTTATTCTCTCACAAATTAACTTTTACTTCAGTTCAGTTTAACTACATTAAATTTCGTTCAGCCATTTTCGCGACGCAAAAAAGGAAGAATATCGTTATCAAATCATTTAGGCGCTGTTTGGTAAACATCATATTGCATAAATTTCAGCATATTTGACCCAATTAGCATATTTGACCAATCAATATGCTATTTGGGGTGTTTGGGAAACGGCATATTGAAACAGTAGATTTGAGCCCAATCTACTATTTTAGAATATGCTGCTCCCCCTAGCATATTCAAATAGTAGATTAGAGAAAAAAAATATTCACCTTTTTACCCTTTAAAAAAAATATAACCCTACCTTTATTTCTCCATTGTTCCTCATTCACCCCCATCTCTGGAAAAAGGTACGTTTTTTTTCTCAAACTTGTTTTTTCACTTTTTCTTTAAAGTATTGCATACATATTGACTTGCATACGTACATACTCCATGCGTTTTTTTTTGTTTTTGTTTTTGTTTTTTTCTTTGATTTTTCTTTACCCAAAATTTACAGAGTAATCCGGATTTTATACCTCCAGATGTATTACAAGATGTGGCTAATCATTCCTCGCAACCTGCAACCGAGTCTTCGGGAACTAAAGAAATGTCAACTGTTCGCGATAACATTACTTCTAGTTTGATGGCTAGTAGAAGAAATCGACATTAGGCATTAAAGTTGTTTGTGTGATGTATTTTGACAAATACTAGTCAATAATTTAATCATGTTCTTTTTTGTCATTTTACAAAGAAATTAGCTAATCTGCTAATTTAATTCTGCTAATTACCAAACACCTTTGACAAATTCTGCTAATTGAATATGCTAGTCAAATCTGCCAACAAATTCTACTAATTACAATCTGCTTTTACAATCTGCTTCTGTCAATATTAATCCGCTGTTTACCAAACAGGGCCTATTTGATTAATATTTAATCGCTCAAACTAGCACGCAGTCAATACTTAGGCCACACATCGACTAATTATGGAAGAAGAAAATGCACCATGCGTACAAATGAAGCCTAATTACTAAAGCAAACTCCAAAAGTCAAATGATACTTCTTTTTTGTGCAAATAATGAAGCACATATACTAATTAGGTAGAGACCTTTCTTAATCTAGTATTCCACCATTCAAATATAGAAAATTGTTAAGAATAATTCAAAGTTTGTATCGTAAACAAAAAAATAATTCTAAATTTGAGAATAATTTAATTTTTGTTTTTTCTTACTTTGATTTCACCCCCAAATTTTTAGAAGACGTACACTCATCAAGTTCAGCGGCGAAGTTAGGATTTAAAATATGGATAGAACACATAATGCAGTGGAACAAGTCAACAATTTTAACCCATGAGCTACCGACATCTTCTTGTATTTTTATTTCGCTTATTAATATTTAGTTGCTTCCTCAATATTCTAGCTATTTTGGGTAGCAGAATTTAATTTTTAAATCGATTCTTTTGGATTTGGGGGTAGCGAGGGCTACCCTTTGCAACAAGGTAGCTTCGCCCTGATCAAGTTATCATAAATTTCATCAAAAAATCTTCTGACAACACGAGACACGGCAAAGTAAGACGGAACGATAGCGCTATTAGGTGGTATCTAGACACTCAATAGAAGATACAATCCTCTCATATGCTGATGTATATTGTTATCATCAAATCCTAATTGTATATGTGAGAATGATACGGAAACTCGAAATCATCAAGTAGCATTATCATATTTACAAAATATACTTAAAATTAAAATCATCATACAAAAAGTATGATATCGAGATTAAAATAATTTTAAAATTAAAATCATCATCTAAAAAGTATGATATCAAGATTAACAAAACGTGACAAACTCAAAATTATTCCCAACAAATTCTCCCCCAAATAAACGTGACCTCTATTCATTTCATTTCCATGTATCTATTTTAGCGAGAACAAATCCCCAAAACACCTCAAATTCTCTCTCTAGATTCTCTCGAATTTTCTCTCACTTCCAAGTCGCACCTTAAGCTCTCCTTCAATGGCGGCGAACAGCAATCTTCCTCGAAGAATCATCAAGGTTTTTCATCGATCTCTCTATCGCTTTCATTTACCTACTTTAATTTCACTTTAGTTGAATTTCTTGATCGAAAGCATATTCCTAGGGTTTCTTGATTGTTTCGATTTTTGATTTTTTTTTGCAGGAAACTCAGCGTCTTCTTAGCGAACCAGGTTTATACTTCTTCGTTGATATTTAATTGAATTTTGAGCTCTACGTTTCTGTGAATTTATGCATATTGAATTTTGGTGTTTATGTGAAGATTTTATTGTCTTGTGTTTTGATTAAATCAGTATTGCTTTGAATGATTTTGACATTTGTTGTTGTTGAGTGATCACGAAATTGAAAATATGCGAGAGGATTTTGAATAGAGGAAATACCAGTAGGATTATTTAAAACCTTGGGATCGATAGAATTTGAGCTTTACCTTTGTGTGGAAATGTTGAGTTGAGAATTTTTGTTCTTGGAAAACGTATACAATCAAATGGAACAGAAGAAATACTACTCCGTATTATTATTATTTAAAACCTTGGGATATTCGATAGAACTATAGCTTTGCATTTATGTGAAAATGTTGAGTTGAGAAATGATTTGTTTTCGGAAAACGTATACAATCAAGTGGAACAGAAAATATGCTAGATAGTATCATTTAAAACCATGGGATCGATAGAATTTGAGCTTTACATTAACGTGAAAATGTTGAGTTGAGAAGTGTAAACGAAATTGAAAATTAGCGGGAGGATTTTGGAAAACGTATACAATCGAATGGAACATAAGAAATACTAGTACTGTTATTTTAAACGGTGGGATATTTGATAGAATTTGAGCTTTATGTGTATGTGCAAATGTTGATATAAATTCATTGTTTTGGAAAACTTATACGATCAGATGGAACAGAAGAAATACTAGTACTATTATTTAAAACCTTGGGATATTCGATAGAATTTGAGCTTTACATTTATATGAAAATGTTGAGAAATTTGGCGTTTTTGTGAAATTAAAGCATCTTATGATTTAAGTCATAGTTTTATTCTTCGTTTGAAATGACATGTATATTTTTGCTTTGAATGATTATGAGATTTGATTTTGAGTGTAGCTCCGGGAATCAGTGCATCTCCATCAGAGGAAAATATGCGCTACTTTAATGTAATGATCCTCGGCCCTTCTCAATCTCCTTACGAAGGTATACCAATATTCTCTTTTGCACATATGTTTATATCATCTCTTCGGGATTCATTATGTTGTTGCTGTATGAGATTTTTCATTTCAGTGATTGTTTTAAGGGTCTTTAGAAAGGCTTGAATAAAATGTAGATATTTCATATTTGTATTCTCTTATTTTGGAAGAAAAGGGATACGGGAGTCGGAGTAAGGTGCTAGGTAGATTGGGCAATTTAGGTGTGTGGGAATGACGGTTAAGGTTTAGGTATTAAAAAGCATTCCTAGGTAGGTTTGAGGTCAAGTCTAGGTGAGAGTGCGAGACGCTACTACGCTAGCCACACCGGGTCACTGCCTTTGTGCGCCTTCGCAGGTAGTGATGTGCATTGCTATTCAAACTACATACTTTGCCCGATTCTCTATCTGACCTGTAGTGCTCTTTAAAATCCTTAAAACGATAATTATTGCACGATGTTTTATACTAAAAATACTGATTTGTGTGAGAAAAACGGCGCGCTACATTTGCATGAGGCGCTTGCCTTTGCCTTGAGCCTCGTTCACCTCAAGCTTTGCAATTAAGGGTTTAGGGTGTGGTGAAGTTTATTTGCTTGGACTCTTGAAGCTAGGGTTGTTTCATATACTCAATACTGACGTACCTAGACGTGTTACGCTCCGAGCCTGTATTGTATATGCCAGATTGTATATTTTTAGGTTGTCAAACATACACTCTAAAAGCTTGTCACTCTTGTTATATGTAGGAGGAGTCTTCAAGTTGGAATTATTTTTGCCTGAGGAATATCCAATGGCTGCTCCTAAGGTATGCCAAGCTCTGTCCACATTGTTTGATCTGTCTTGACATTCTTGCCTAGTAATATGTGCATTCTTAAGGTACTTTATGCAATCATAAGTTCACCATATTATTGGCCAAGACCAGTTATAAACATTGCGTTGTAGTTGATGCGATCATTTCAACCTATGTTGTTAAAGACTAAAACAGGAAGTTCTAGCTTCTGCGTTCCGAGACTATTATGCTCATAAGCTTCCACTGAATTTTCTTGGTTGCATGGGAAGGTTCTAGAGACTGATGAAATTTTGCAGGTGTACACGGGAAAGTATATCTTAGAAAGCTGGGTCAGCTATTTGCTTTGTACCAATTGTGCACTAGACTTCTGATCCTCAAGTTTTTGGCTGATACATAATGCCTATAGACGGCTCGTAGTTTTAAGATTTTGTTATGAGTTATCATTATTACTCCTCAATTTAAAAAAATTACCCATAGAGATAAGACATTACCATTGCCATTAATTGGGATAGTATAACTTTTTTTTTTTCTTACCTACTCCATAGAGAAACAGACCAATTACTAAGGATGAACCAAAAAAATGAGGAAATTATAAATAGAATGGAGTAGTTTCTTTTTTTAGGGGTGTTAAAAGGCGTCTCAGTGTTGGGTCCAGCTGTGCAGGATGTGGATTAGCATTGGTGTATGGATGTTATAAAAAACTTAAAAAGAGAAGGGTGGTTAAGAGTTGTGGTTATGGAGAAACCAAAAATCTGTAATTTGAAAGAGGAAAAAAATGGTTTACCCGGAATTAGAAATTTTAGCTTTTTTCTTCCAACTTGGTTCGGCTTAATTATAATTTTATGTCTTGTTTGGTGATTTGTTCCATGTGTTCATAGTTGCAAAGTGAAAAAATTAATCTTCGATGTTTGGGGAATCTTCTATAAGGTTTTGACGTTAAATAGGTTGGTGCATTGAAGAAGTTATGAAGCATTATATTGATAACATGTACACCTCTCTGTAAAATTTATCAACTTCAGACTCTGCATTCCTATTGAGCTTGTATTTTTTCCCCTTCAAAGCATTCATTTTTATAGGATAAGATGAAAGATCTTATCGAAAACTTACAGCAGCTTGCCAAACGAAGGCTAAGAGAAAAGAAAGTAGAGGTATGACGGGCATAAAATCGACAATTGGACTCAAAAAAGCATAGGCCTCCGGTAATTTGGCAAAGAAACAACTACTCGAATAAAGAGCAGAATTAAGACCGATCAAACTAAAGATAAACAACTGACTTCTTGTTCTTTGGGAGGCATGCTGATTATACATGCAAGTTAGACTGTCAAATGTTATTTCATCATCTGTTAACATATGACAGTGTCAGGTTAAAATTGATCTAGAACAGTATACTCGACATTTCTTTATGTATTGACATTGTGGAGATAACTATGATGAGCTGACCGATTGTATATAAGCTATTTAATTTAATATGTGCGGAGAGGTAGGTGACCGAGTTTTGGACTGTACTGCACCATAGCTTATGGCCCTATGTTACTCCGACTCTTTTTATTAGCTAGTGTAGTCGTGTGAGTAGTGTCTGGCACTCAACACTCGGAAATGGGTATGGGCGTATGGCCCTTTGATACTTCATTTTAGCCAAAACATGTAGACTTCGCATAAAACAGCATACCTTAACACTTAGACATGGGTCCCATGTCAGATGCTTCAACTAGCCTGAGTAATGTAGACCATACACCATAGGTAGGTAAAGACAGCAGAACAAATTTAGCCTGAAAATATACCTTTTTAGTTACATATCTTAGTATTATAGACGATGGCTTTTACTTGAGTTTGCTGTCACCTCATTGGGACCCAGGACTACTTATCAAGGTCTCGGTTGATGTGAAAAATTTCTTATTTGTCCATGAATTAATGTGTATGCTGTTAGATTAAGCTTCATAACTAAATAGTGAGTAGCTTTCTTCTAGCTGTTTCCTTCTGATGCGATTAAAGTCGAAGGCTCGTTTCGTTTGCTTATTGTCATGCATTGGATCCGTCTAAAGGAGTAGTTATTCCAAGGCCTTCAAGATACAAATTTCTTTTGAGTCAATAAAAGGGTATTAATGCCTCATTTAGTTGGGTGTTTATTACCATTCATTTGTAGTTTTAATTCTGCATTTAGAGGGCCTTAATTTGTCCAAGATTAATGGTCTTAATTAGCTATTAAGTCTAGTTTTAAATGCTAAATTGGCATCCTATGTAAGCTAGTATTAGCATCCTAAACGGCTATATAAGCCATGTATTGTCGAAGGATTTAATAATCAATCAAGTTAAGAATTTCAAACAAAACCATTGTTTTTATTTGAGTATTTTCAAGTAAAACATAGAAGTTGTGTCTACAATTTCGAAAGGTTGATCTCAAGCGTCGTCTTGTGAAAAACCCGATTAACTCTATCGGTGTAGAGCGTTAATCTCTTTGTTAGACTATCGGTGTAGTTTAACATTGCCTATCCCCATTGTTATTGTTATAGGTCTAACAATAGCAAATATCCCATTGGTTCGATTTATTTACATAAATCGAAACAAATATCCTTACAAATCAGATCGGGTCGTACCTAGTACGTTCGGATCTTGCTTGTTCTTTCTTTGTTTCCGCTGCACTCATACGAGTTTTATTCTCCCGGGTAAAATTCGTATCATTAGTGGTATCAGAGCTTCGGCTCTTGATCACCCCAAAAAAATCAAGACGGTCCTAAGGAGGTCCCAATCAATTAGTAGTTGAATATCCAACGCGATTGGTATTCAAAGGTTAAACTCAGCGAGGTAGTTGTGGTTTAATCGATTGGATCTTGAAGGTACGAATTGAACAAAAAAAAAAAAAAAAAAACCACAAAAATTACTGTTCACGGGGTACTATTCATCCGAAAAAAAAAAAAAATGTTAGGTGTATTCTCGTTTGAAGGCATCTATGAACAAAATGTTAAGTTTGATCCAAGATTACCTCCTATCTTTGACGAGTATGATGATGGGGAAGGAGTGATTTCTGGTTTCAAAGCACCGTGTGATTCGTTTAGTTGTGGGTATGAGTTCGATCTAAATCCCAAGGTCTACAAGAGCACAATGGGGTCTATTAAATTTCAAGATCAATCCGATTCTTATTTGGTTGATTTTGAAATAGAAAAGGATGCTGCAACTATGAAGGATTCCTCTTGTTTGCATTATTTGTTCAAGGATGAGATTTATAGTAAGCTATCAAGACTTGTGCATGGAGGGAGGAGGAGTGGAAGGCACAAAATGGTGTTTGGTATTCTTTTTGTTTGTGTGCATGAAGTGTTCATATTTGATCCCGGAGGAGTTCAATTACATGAATTGAGGACAATTCCTTTCCAAGGGGGAGGGGATGATGCGATTAAAGTCGAAGGCTCGTTTCGTTTGCTTATTGTCATGCATTGGATCCGTCTAAAGGAGTAGTTATTCCAAGGCCTTCAAGATACAAATTTCTTTTGAGTCAATAAAAGGGTATTAATGCCTCATTTAGTTGGGTGTTTATTACCATTCATTTGTAGTTTTAATTTTGCATTTAGAGGGCCTTAATTTGTCCAAGATTAATGGTCTTAATTAGCTATTAAGTCTAGTTTTAAATGCTAAATTGGCATCCTATGTAAGCTAGTATTAGCATCCTAAACGGCTATATAAGCCATGTATTGTCGAAGGATTTAATAATCAATCAAGTTAAGAATTTCAAACAAAACCATTGTTTTTATTTGAGTATTTTCAAGTAAAACATAGAAGTTGTGTCTACAATTTCGAAAGGTTGATCTCAAGCGTCGTCTTGTGAAAAACCCGATTAACTCTATCGGTGTAGAGCGTTAATCTCTTTGTTAGACTATCGGTGTAGTTTAACATTGCCTATCCCCATTGTTATTGTTATAGGTCTAACAATAGCAAATATCCCATTGGTTCGATTTATTTACATAAATCGAAACAAATATCCTTACAAATCAGATCGGGTCGTACCTAGTACGTTCGGATCTTGCTTGTTCTTTCTTTGTTTCCGCTGCACTCATACGAGTTTTATTCTCCCGGGTAAAATTCGTATCACCTTCCCTAAAGATAAACGATGTGTATTGCGGAGGGAAGTAATTAATATATTTATTCTAAAACCATCTTCCACTGTTTGAATATGGGGATCCTTACAAGTTTGAACTGCTGCTTATTTGGTACATTTTTGTTACAGGTTCGATTTCTCACCAAAATTTATCATCCCAACATCGATAAGGTAAACTGGGCTATTCTCACTGTTGTTTATTAGACCTGCTTGTCATTTTGCCTAAAGTCCTAATATATGATTATTTTTGACAGCTAGGACGGATATGCCTTGATATTCTCAAAGACAAATGGAGTCCGGCTCTCCAGATACGTACTGTACTCTTGAGGTAATTTACTACTGAACTGTCCTAATATAGCATGGATTTACGGATTTACCTCTAAGTTCCTGACTTTGTTTTGGAAAGTCACTGTGTGGAAGTCCCACTTTCATTTTCTTATAACTAAATGTTCTATCATATCAAGTTGATTAATATTCCCTGTACCCTGGAATTACTATTCGGCTTAATTTCCTACTGCAGTGCTTTCTATATACGGAGTATGTAGTTATGGTCTTATGAATGACAGTCATGTATTCTGTTGACATTTTTTCCCATTTCGGCCATTTGTGGACAAGTTTTCTTTTGCGCTGAACTGCTGATGTCTTGGTATAATTTTAGTTGATCATCTTTGTTTTCCTATCATCCGTTATTTCAGTATCCAAGCCCTGTTAAGTGCTCCAAATCCTGACGACCCTCTCTCGGAGAACATTGCTAAGCATTGGAAAACTGATGAGGCTGAAGCCGTTGAAACCGGTTAGTTTCTGATTAATTCTCCCTTTCCAACCCCTAGAATTCTCTGAAAAGGAACACAAAAACTTCGGAGAGACGGTCTCTTAATAACGTTATTGAGAGACCTCTCATATGATGGGGTGAGGGACCCACTGATTTTTTTTTCCTTATTATGTCTCCCACTAAATTAGTGGAAGACGGTCTCTCATGAGACCTACCGGAAAAGGAAAAATACACCCTTCTTTTTAAATAATTAGGGTATGGTTTCATGATATTGACAAGATTATAAGGACATTTACCCATATAGTGACGAAGTTCATTCGCGATTTCAGTTTTTTGGTGGGTTAATGGGTATGAGTGGGAATATTAGTTATATTTGGCTGGTATGTGTTTTATTAGCATGAGACCGTCTCGTTGGGGACTTTATATGGCTCAATGTGCTCCTCACTTTGACATAGTTATTGTTTATAAATCTGCAGCTAAGGAATGGACCCGTCTATATGCAAGTGGGGCGTGATCGGATGGCGAAAAACACTACCCTCTTTAAATAACACCGGCGTGATGTTTCTTACGACTGTTAATTCTGGAATTAACTTTCGGGTTTAGTTAATGAATCTCAAGTTATAATCCCGTAGATGATATGATATTATGATCGAATGTGAGTAATGATAAATCGTCTAGCATCTTATCGTCTCTTTTCGCTATCCTATACTTCGTATGTCATTATATCAATATGACCTATGGTATGTTATCCTTGAAGTTGTATAATCTAATGAGTTATCGATCCATATTCTCCTTAATTTCATCTCATTATTTTCACCGCATTTCGTCATTGCTTCTCCTGGTCTTCCAAGGATGAGGCCTTCAGAGGATTTATACCATGCCAGTGATGCCACTGTGCACATACCACTCTTCTCTACTTGTGATTATTTCCGTCCTGAAATTCTACCAATTTTTTTTAGCAGCCTTTACCATAGTTATTTTGTAAAGGTGAAATGTCTTCGATTCACTATTATATGTGAACGCATCTTTCAGTGTATGCCTGGATGAGATTTTAAAGTCTACGATAGGATCTGGACTGAACATACTGATTACAAATACCGGCTTAGGGCCTAATGTCAATAGACCACATGTTTGAATCGATTTAATATCCTTGGACCTCATTGTATCAGCTATTTAAGGCCGAAAAATAGCTCATACAACAATATATTTTCAAAACACAAATTCTCATTATAGACGGACACTATCCGTCTATATGTATAGACGGATACCATTTCCCCTCACAAAATACCCATTTACCATAAAGTGGGAAGCACAGGGGGGGTGCCCCACCTTGTCCCACTTACCCATTTTATTAGAGGTCTTTACCTGTCTATACGCCCCACTCGTCTATACCAAGACCTACTATTTTCAAAATCATACTGAGTACCATTTTGTCATGTAAGTTATTCACTTGACTGTCAAAAAAAAAAAAAAAAAAAAAAAAATTCTGTCAGGTAATACATGGGTTGTGTCTTGTGTTACTTGTGTCCGGCACAAACCCTTGTTTATTTTCTTGAAATTATGCAAAGGATTCGTTGTCCAAAAAAAAAAAATAATAATAATAATTAATCAAGGATATTAGTTGCTTGAATGGTCGGAAATTCGGAATATATTAGTTGATTTTGTCCTCGATATGACTTTACTTTGTCCAAATTAAACATCAATTAGTTTCACTTTAGACGGGTATATCACCACTACATAGTAAGACAAAGTAGTGACATTTCACTTGTTTGTCTTATTATAAAAGTGGTGTGATATTTGACCCGTCTACAATTTTAGATGGATAGTGTTCGACTAAAGGGAGAATTTGTGATTAATTAAACATTTAAACGTCGGTAGCATATAATCTTGGTTGACTGTTTGCTTTTATAGCAGCCTTATCTGGTAAAAATCTTTGCTTTAACTATTCCAACTAACACTGTCTTCTTTCGTTTTTAAGTACTAACGTCGTTATTGTTGGCCCAACTTATAAAGGTGGCTAACAAAATTAAAAAAAACTCGATAACTTAGACCGGACTCACAATACAAATTACCGAATAAGATTGTCTTACAGGGTAAACTGGCAAATTAATTGGTAAGACTGTAAGACACTAATCTACAACACTACTACTATCATTAAATGAAATATTTCACATGCTAAAAAAATGTTATACATTGAACAATAGTCTTACACAATAATTATTAGCCTCATGGTAACTAAAATTTCGAAAACTATTGCAACAAGTAGGGGTGAGCAAATTTAGGTTTGGACCGAAAAAATGGACCAGACCGGACTATTTGGTCTGGACCAAACCCGGACCGAATTATTTTGGTCCGGTCCTCCGTCCTCATTTTTTAAAGGTTTGGTCTTCGGTCCGGTCCGGTCCAAAACCGGTTAATTTAGGTCCGGACCGAATGGACTAAATTTCATATTTTTAATGACGCAACATTAAAATATTATGAATCAAATTAATATTTTATCTTCAAAAGACATTATAAATTAGTATTGTCAATGATTTTCATAAAAAAGTCGTCTAATTATTTAAATGCATTTTATTTAGCGGAACTAAAATGTAATTATCGTATACGAAATGGTGAAAAAGCTAATTTTAGGTCCATTTCGGTCCAAGACCGGACCAGACCAAATATTTTGGGTTTGGTCCGGTCCTAGACCGAAAGTTTTAGGTCCGATCATCGGTCCACTAAATTTTTATTTTCGATCTTCGATCCGGTCCGGTCTTGGACCGATTCTCAGCCCTAGCAACAAGAATATACTGAAACTAATCTATCGGTATTTTAGAATTGAATTATTAACTCATACTCCCAAGTGATAGCGTTAAAAACTGCATCGAAAGACTATTGCCCTCTACTCTCAAACTAAAAGAGGGCAATATGGTAATAGTACATTATATTCTTGTAAATTGATGAAGGCTTAGCCCAAATCGAACAATATGGTAATATTATGTACCGTGGATACTGGTGTAACAGAAGCCCAACAAGAGGTATAATCGCTTTCCCGAAACGAAACAAAACATGTCATTCCATTGGTTTTTCTTTTGATACATCCCTACATACTCATGGTTGATCTCTCAATGTTTTGGGGATGACAATAGAGACAACACTATGCATGCTCAAGATTATGTAACAACCCAAATGGAGATGTTTTAGCAATATTAGGTAATATTGCCAGCTACTATACATCTTTGCCATCTAATGTAAGCAACCCATTCTCGTGGTCCTTTCTCAAATAGCAACTAAATCTAATCATCATTACTTTCCTCATTTCTTCCAATTTATCATCATTTTATAAATATTATAATCATTTTTTTTTTTATCAATTTATAGGTTCACATCATAACATGAACTAGTATAGATGTCTTACATTGGTACAATTATAGCACTGATGTAATTACGAGTACAGTGGTGGATCTAGGGGAGCGACTGCAGTGATGGAGTTAAGGGGTTAGTAGAGGCTCATCCTCGTCAGAGGTTGAAAACTTTGAAATTTATAGTTAGATTATTCGAATTTTTTTCAAGTTTAAATTATACCATTATTAGCTTGTTCTGGCAAAAAGTTTTCGGCCCCTAAATATAAATTCAGGCTCTCTACTAATAGCGGTGGCACTTGCCCCAGTTGAACAATAAAAAATTTGAAACCCATAGTTAAACTATAGAAAATTACCGAGTTTATCTTATGATATAACTCGTTCGCCCCCAATTATAGTGTTTGCCCTTGTAACTAGCTATAAATTCTTGCTCCGTTACTACACGATTTGATAATAAGAACCAAAATGACTGAATCGTTTCGTGAAGTTGAGCTAACAAATCAATTGAGGAGGCATATCAAGAACTTGGAATAAATTAATTTTATGATCAGCTAGTCTTCCTTAAACTAAAAGGATTCGTCTTAATAATAAAACGGATCAAATAGGAGTATCATTTTATATGCAGATTTGACTTGTCCTAAACTCAAGACAAATATATCGTGTTAAAAAATAAAAAATTGTGTAATATGTCAACTCAAGTCAGTCCATTATTAGGTATAGTTATGGAGCTTATAGCCATGATTTATAATGTATTTATGGCAAAGCAATAAGTATAAAAGCTGAAAATAAGACCAACGAATAAATGATGAAACAAGCAAGGACAATCGTACGGGTAGTGTACGTATGGCTAGGCGTTACAACCCAAGACACTTTTCTAGACCAGAAATGCTGCCGACCTTTCCCGAGCTTCTTCTTTCACAACCGATTAAAATAATATAAACACTTTATTAATTTACTGGCATATTAGAAAAGATCCAAAAGTGTAAAGCTCAAACCATCTTCGTCAATAATCTTTTAATCTTATATCGACTTTACTCGAAGAATCAAACTCTAGAGTGTGAGTTTTCGACTTGTGTTAGATAATTTGATCAAATACGGTTAGTATAACTACGGAGGTAACTGAGCTGATCCCTAAGTATAATCGTTTTAATTCAGTAGAGGTCGTATAATCGTCACAGTATCTGATACCATGTAAAATTTATAAACACTAGGAGTACTATTTATTTTTTCAGCGCGTCTTGCTCCGGATGCTTGTTTCCCGTCTGAAATAAGACGGATAATAATAACATTTTACAATAAAATGTTATTATTTTCTGATAACATGTTACCATTATTTTTCACATCATTTTTCAGGGTAAAAAGTGACACCTCTAGTTATAACATTTTGTGAATTAAATGGTCACATTTTCTTAAAAGAATGACAACATTTTATCTGTCTTATTTCAAACGGGAAAACAGACCGTCTGAAATAAGAATTTGCGTTTATTTTTATTTCAAAGACTCAAATCCTCTAGAAGCACTCAAGAACACAACTAGTAATAAGCATGTTAGATTTCGTGGTTGGGACCTCAACTAGTACCAATTACATATACATACAGAAAATATAGGACCCTAATGTTATAATCTTTACCTAAATTCCCGGCCTCTAGTTAAAAGATAATTAACCAATACAACTCAATTAAATATTTAAATATATCAACATGGGACCAAAGTACATAGGCCTTGTTTGGCAAATAGCAGAAGCAGATTCATGATAGCGGATAACGTTAGCAGAATACGGTTAGCAGATTTCAGTAGCATGTTTGACTATCAAACAGATCAGCATATTTAAAAAAAGGCGTTTGGTAATTAGCAGATTTTAAGATAATTATAATGGTTTTCTGAATAAAGTGAATATGTTAATGCAATATGCTACTATTAGCAGCATATTCAAAAACAGTAGATTAGCAGAATTGGGATGGGTTTGGAATTTATTTAACTCTTTTAAAAACAGTATATTCAAAAACAGTAGATTACCAAACACATGAAAATAGTAGATTGTTTGGTCAAACTACTAATTAGGCCGGAATTTACTAATTTCGATCAATATACTATTTACCAAACAGGGCCTTACCATAAGTCCATAACTACTGTTTTACAGTTTGGAATTTTGCATAAACTACAAGAGGCGATTAAATGAAGGCGCTGGTCAAATATGGGTCGAGTTCACATTGAATTTTTGTCCACGAACAAGCAGGTTAGCAGAATTGGGATGGGTTACTGGACATTGGCAATTTTCTTAAAATGTAGTATCCATACCGGTTTATTTTGTGGATCGAATAAGTCAGGTTCAATGGACGGGATAACCCATGAACAACTCTATGTGGTCTATTTTTTTATTTTTTATGATGAGGAGGTTGAGTCCCCCTGGGCCCATGCATTCTCGCACAACCACATGTACCATGTAAGCCACCCCCTTCGGGGCTGCAATGGCCAAGTGATCATCTTTCCAGTTGGTAGTCGACTCCGGGACCTCTCAACTCCTGCATTTCTGCAAGTTTCAAGGTTTAACCTGACTACCACTGGACTAACACCACCTGATTGTGGTCTATAATTTTCCCAAGAAGAAAATTCAATCATAAATAATGGACCAATGAGGAAATTTAAAAGTATATATTAAACTTTATTGTACTCTTCTGACATAATTGTTGAATTTATAATTGCACTCAAATAAAGCATACATACATACCCTAATTAATAATCAGAAGAAATATTTTCTCTCATTTACACTAGGAAAAGTCCACGTTTTCTCAATAAATTTGACTTAGACGTACGTACGTACAATAAGAGTCACCCCATGCATTGTTTTTATTTGTTTAAAATATCTTTGTATTTGCCGGTGGTTGGCAGTTGGGACTTTTCCCTTGGGATAAGTGCTAGATGAGCAATAATAAGGCTTGTTTAAGACAGAGTTTTCATCGTAAATTTTAAAACGAGTTAAATATTATCATATGATGGTAATAAAGATAAAATATTTGGTATTTTTAAGCAACTTGTTATGTAATTTGTTATCTATTTAACTCTTTTTAAGCTTAAGTTCTAATGAGAATTTGCGTCAGGTCAGTAAGACTGTTGACTTCATCTTGTGTATAATTGACCACCACAATAATGCATGGTCGAAATGGTGTGTAGGCGGTTCGAGTTCCCTTTGAGTTAAAACGTAATTGGGCGTAAACAATACTCCGTATCATGGATTATGATGACTTGCCTACAAGATATACAAAGTGGTTATACAAATTCAAAGACGAGGCCTAATGTACGCCTTAACCGCGACTTGTACAATATTACACATCGAGCGTGGCTGAGTGGAGGTTAACGACACCCAACTTGCACAACAAATAACGGAACCGCCGAGAACCAAGGGCTTTGGTCAGCACATCGGATTTTTGATCAGATGTATGAACGTAAGCAAGAACAAATAAACAATCAGGAACTACATCACGAACTATAAATAACAATCAACCTTAATATACGTGACTGTCGCAATATAATAATACCGGATGAGAAGACGATAAATCGCTTATTATATATTTATACACTTTAATTTAATTTGATCCGTGTTAGAGGTCGTATTGGAAAACGTTTCTTTTTTACACAGGTTTTAAACAACTCTTTCATGATCGCTTTAGAAGTTGGCCTATTCGATTTCAACCTCAAATAACAAGTATTAATCCATTTTTCATGATTATAAGAGTTTCGGCAGAGACTTGTTTATCACCTACCTCAATCCTCAAATGTCCTCTGTAACTCATCAAAATTTGTATGGCCCATTTATCTGACCCGACGAAGTGTCCGTGTGATTTACGGACATTTTTTTTCGAGAAGCTCAAATCCCGAAAACCGTGTATTTATACACTTCAATTTGAGTTGTTCGGGTGGTCGTACAAGACCAAGTTACTTTTTTACCCGGTTCTTCAACCACACGTGACCAAGGTCGCTTTAGAAGTTAACCAATTCAATTTCAGCCCCAAATGACAAGTACTCCCTTTTAGTCACTATTTTCTTCCCATTGTTTGTGGGCACGGGTATTAAGGCGAAGAATAAAATAAGAGTAAAAGAGTTGAGTGAGGTTTGGTGATAGGAGAGAAGTATAAATAATTAGGTGTTAAATAAAGGAATTGTGAGCCAAAACATTATTGAAAATAATAAAATATGAATAAAAGAGTTGGGTGGGGTTTGGTGATAGGAGAGAGAAATGAATAAAATAAGAATAAAAGTTTCCAAAATAAGAAAGTGGAAGAAAATCTGAATAATCCGTTTAAGAAAATGACATTTTATCCTAGAAAGCACGAATCCCGCAAACCATGTATTATACACTTCAATTTGAGTCGTTCAAGAGGTCGTTCCAGACAAAGTTTCCTATTTGATTGAGCCTCTAATAACGAGCATTACTCCATTTTTCACGATTTCCAAGGTTCGACAAATGCTGGTTTATGGCATACCGGCACCCCCAAATGTCTTTCCTTGCTACTCAAATTTTGCGTGGCCGCTTTATCTAACCCGAGGAACTTTCTATGTGATTTCCGGAGAATTTTGTTCCGGGACCCTGAAATCCCGAAAAACCGTGTATTATACACTTCAATTTGAGCCGCTCGGGAGGTCGTACCGGACCCAGTTTCTTTTTCTCCCGGTTTTTCTATCACGCGACCGAGGTCATTTCAGGAGTTAACCTATTCGATTCAACCTCTAATAACGAGCATTAAACGAGCATTAACCATTTTTCACGATTATCTGAGGTTCGACGAATGCTGGTTTATGGCATACCGACACCCCCAAATGTCTTTCATTGCTACTCAAATATTACGTGGCCGCTTTATCTGACCCGGGGAACTTTCTATGTGATTTTCGAAGAATTTTGTTCCGGACCCAGGAGTCCCGAAAAACCGTGTATTATACAGTTCAATTTGAGCCGTTCGGAAGGTCGTACCGGACCCAGTTTCTTTTTCTCGCGGTTTTTCTATCACGCGTCCGAGGTCATTTCAGGAGTTAACCTATTCGATTCAGCCTTTAATAACAAGCATTAAACGAGCATTAATCCATATTTCACGATTATCCGAGGTTCGACGAAGGCTGGTTTATGGCATGCTGGCACCCCCAAATGTCTTCCGTTGCTACTCAAATTTTGCATGGCCGCTTTATCTGACCCGAGGAACTTTCTATGTGATTTCCGGAGAATTTTGTTCCGGGACCCTGGAATCCCGAAAAACCGTGTATTATACACTTCAATTTGAGCCGTTCGGGACGTCGTACCGGACCCACATTCTTTTTCTCCCGGTTTTTCTATCACGCGTCCGAGGTCATTTTAGGAGTTAACCTATTCGATTCAGCCTCTAATAACGAGCATTAAACGAGTATTAATCCATTTTCCACGATTATCTGAGGTTCGACGAATGCTGATTTATGGCATATCGGCACCCCCAAATGTCTTCCGTTGCTACTCAAATTTTGCGTGGCCGCTTTATCTGAGCTGAGGAGCTTTCTATGTGATTTCCGGAAAATTTTGTTCCGGAACCTTGGAATCCCGAAAAACCGTAGATTATACACTTAAATTTAAGCCATTCGGGAGGTCGTACCGGACCCAGTTTCTTTTTATCCCGGTTTTCTATTACGCCTCCGAGGTCAATTCAGGAGTTAGCCTATTCGATTCAGCTTCTAATAACGAGCATTAAACGAGCATTAATCCATTTTTCACGATTGTCTAAGGTTCGACGAATGTTGGTTTATGGCAAACCGGCACCCCCAAATGTCTTCCGTTGCTATTCCAATTTTGCATGGCCGCTTCATCTGACCCGAATAACTTTATATGCGATTTCCGAAGAATTTTGTTCCATGACTCTGGAATTCCGAAAAACCGTGTATTATACACTTCAATTTGAGCCGTTCGTGAGGTCTACCGGACCCAGTATCATTTTTTCCTGGTTTTCCTATCACGCGTCCGGGGTCATTTCAGAAGATAACCTATTCGATTCAGCCTCTAATAACGAGCATTAATCCATTTTTCAAGATTATCTGAGGTTCGACGAATGCTGGTTTATGGCATACCGGCACTCCCAAATGTCTTCCGTTGCTACTCAAATTTTGCGTGGCCGATTTATCTGACACGAGGAACTTTCTATGTAATTTCCGAAGAATTTTGTTCCGGAACCCTGTAATCCTGAAAAACCGTGTATTATACACTCCAATTTAAGCCGTTCGGAAGGTCGTACCGGATCCAGTTTCTTTTTCTCCCGGTTTTCCTATCACGCGTCCGAGGTCATTTAAAGAGTTAACCTATTCGATTCAGCCTCTAATAACGATTATTAAACGAGCATTAGTCCATTTTTCACGATTATCCGAGGTTCGACAAATGCTGGTTTTATGGCATACCGGCACCCCCAAATGTCTTCCGTTGCTACTCAAATTTTGTGTGGCCGCCTTATCTTACCCAAGGAACGTTCTATGTGATTTCCGGAGAATTTTCTTCCATGATCCTGGAATCCCGAAAAACCGAGTATTATACACTTCAATTTGAGCCGTTCGTGAGGTCGTACCAGACCTAGTTTCTTTTTCTCCCGGCTTTTCTATCATGCGTCCGAGGTCATTTCAAGAGTTAACCTATTCGATTCAGCCTCTAATAACGAGCATTAAACAAGCATTAATCCATTTTTCACGATTATCCGAGGTTCGACGAATGCTGGTTTATGGCATACCGGCACCCCCAAATGTCTTCCGTTGCTACTCAAATTTTGCATGATCGCTTTATCTGACCTAAGGAACTTTCTATGTGATTTCCGGAGAATTTTGTTCCGGGACCCTGGAATCCCGAAAAACCGTGTATTATACACTTCAATTTGAGCCGTTCGGGAGGTCGTACCGGAACCAGTTCTTTTTCTCCCAGTTTTTCTATCACGCGTCCGATGTCATTTTAGGAGTTAACCTATTTGATTCAGCCTCTATTAACGATCATTAAACGAGCATTAATCCATTTTTCACGATTATCCGAGGTTTGACGAATACTGGTTTATGGCATATCGGCACCCCCAAATGTCTTCCGTTGCTACTCAAATTTTGCATGACCGCTTTATCTGACCCGAGGAACTTTCTATGTGATTTCCGGAGAATTTTGTTCCAGGACCCTTGAATCCCGAAAAACCGTGTATTATACACTTCAATTTGAGCAGTTCGGAAGGTCGAACCAGACCCAGTTTCTTTTTCTCCCGGTTTTTCTATCACGCGTCCGAGGTCATTTCAGGAGTTAACCTATTCGATTCAGCCTCTAATAACGAGCATTAAACGAGCATTAATCCATTTTTCATGATTATCCGAGGTTCGACGACTGCTGCTTTATGGCATACCAGCACCCCCAAATGTTTTCCGTTGCTACTCAAATTTTGCGTGGCCGGTTTATCTGACCCAAGGAACTTTCTATGTAATTTCCGAAGAATTTTGTTATACACTTCAATTTGAGCCGTTCGGAAGGTCGTACCGGACCCAGTTTCTTTTTCTCCCGGTTTTTCTATCACGCGTCCGAGGTCATTTAAAGAGTTAAACTATTCGAATCAGCCTCTAATAACGAGCATTAAACGAGCATTAGTCCATTTTTCTCGATTAGCCGAGGTTCGACAAATGTTGGTTTATGGCATACCGGCACCCCCAAATGTCTTCCCTTGCTACTCAAATTTTGCAAGGCCGCTTTATCTTACTCGAGGAATTTTCTATGTGATTTCCGGAGAATTTTCTTCCATGACCCTGGAACCCCGAAAAACCGTGTATTATACACTTCAATTTGAGCCATTCGGGAGGACGTACCAGACCTAATTTCTTTTTCTCCCGGTTTTTCTATCATGCGTCCGAGGTCATTTCAGGAGTTAATCTATTCGATTCAGCCTCTAATAACGAGTATTAAACAAGCATTAATCCATTTTTCAGGATTATCCGAGGTTCGACGAATGCTGGTTTATGGCATACCGGCACCCCCAAATGTCTTCCGTTACTACTCAAATTTTGCATGACCGCTTTATCTGACCTGAGGAATTTTCTATGTGATTTCCGGAAAATTTTGTTCCAGGACCCTGGAATCCCGAAAAACCGTGTATTATACACTTCAATTTGAGCCGTTCGTGAGGTCGTACCGGACCCAGTTTCTTTTTCTCGCGGTGTTTCTATCACTTGTCCGACGTCATTTCAGGAGTTAACCTATTCGATTCTGCCTCTAATAACGAGCATTAAACGAGCATTAATCCATTTTTCACGATTATCCGAGATTCGATTAATGCTGGTTTATGGCATACCGGCACCCCCAAATGTCTTCCGTTGCTACTCAAATTTTACGTGGCCCCTTTATCTGACTCGAGAAACTTTCTATGTGATTTCCAAGAATTTTGTTCCAGACCCAGGAATCCCGAAAAACCGTGTATTATTACACTTTAATTTGAGCCGTTCGGAAGGTCGTACCGGACCCAGTTTCTTTTTCTCACAGTTTTATATCACGCGTCCAAGGTCATTTCAGGAGTTAACCTATTCGATTCAGCCTCTAATAACGAGCATTAATCCATTTTTCACGATTATCCGATGTTCAATGAATGCTGGTTTATGGCATACCGGCACCCCAAATGTCTTCCGTTGCTACTCAAATTTTGCGTGGCCGCTTTATCTGACCCGAGGAACTTTCTATGTGATTTCCGGAGAATTTTGTTCCATGACCCTTGAATCCCGAAAAACCGTGTATTATACACTTTAATTTGAGCCGTTCGGGAGGTCGTATCAGACCCAGTTTCTTTTTCTCCCGGTTTTTCTATCACGCGTCCGAGTTTTTTCAGGATTTAACCTATTCGATTCAGCCTCTAATAACGAGCATTAAACGAGCATTAATCCATTTTTCACGATTATCCGAGATTCGACGAATGCTGGTTTATGTCATACCGACACCCCCAAATATCTTCCGTTGCTACTCAAATTTTGCATGGCCGCTTTATCTGACCCGATGAACTTTCTATGTGATTTCCGGAGAATTTTGTTCCGGGACCCTGAAATCCCGAAAAACCGTGTATTATACACTTCAATTTGAGCCGTTCGGGAGGTCTTACCGGACCCAATTTCTTTTTCTCCCGGTTTTTCTATCACGCATCCGAGGTCATTTTAGAAGATAACCTATTCGATTCAGCCTCTAATAACATGCATTAAACGAGCATTAATCCATTTTTCACGATTATCCGAGGTTCGACGAATGCTGGTTTATGGCATACCGGCACCCCCAAATGTTTTCCGTTGCTACTCAAATTTTACGTGGCCGATTTATCTTACCCGAGGAACTTTCTATGTAATTTCCGAAGAATTTTGTTCCGGGACCCTGGAATCCCGAAAAACCGTGTATTATACACTTCAATTTGAACCGTTCGGAAGGTCGTACCGGAACCTGTTTTTTTTCTTCCGGTTTTTCTATCACGCGTCCGAGGTCATTTTAGGAGTTAACCTATTTGATTGAGCCTCTAATAACGAGCATTAATCCATTTTTCACGATTATACGAGGTTCGACATGAAGGAAATGTAGATTCATATACATATTTAACATACTCATATATGTCTAATAAATTTGTCATAAATTAAAACGGATCTTATGCATGCAAACAATAAAATGAATAGAGGAGAAATCATGTCCTTACATATTGAATTTGGGTTATTTGGGCACAAAAGAGATCACCTTTCTCTTTTGTTCTTGAGCTTATTCCAATGGAAGAACAAAGATCTAAGAGTAAGATCTCTCCCTAAATATAATACCCAAGGCTCCTCTTAATTAAATTAATATTACAAATACTAGTTATAATATTAATCTATGAGAAAATTGAACCAAAAATATTGTTAACACTTTGAATATTTTCGGTTTTGATGAGAGATAAAGAGAGGATTTTATTTCTCTAGAAAACTTGTATTTTGGATGATGGATTAGAATGAATAATGATCTACAATCTTTTGTATATTATGGGTAAAATAATTAGAAAAACAATGATGAATTGTTCTTCTCTAAACCGTGTAAAAGGGAGAAGAAAAGGGGAGCCAATGCATGGATTTATTTGTCTTCACAATGCACCATAGGCTTGCATGGCTA
This sequence comes from Silene latifolia, assembly GCF_048544455.1. Classification (NCBI taxonomy): domain Eukaryota; kingdom Viridiplantae; phylum Streptophyta; class Magnoliopsida; order Caryophyllales; family Caryophyllaceae; genus Silene; species Silene latifolia. The sequence goes on along the minus strand of NC_133530.1, from coordinate 2,039,917 downwards.
AAAAGCAAAACAATCATTATGTTTAGCTACCAATTAAACAATTAATTAGCTTAAACCTCTCCTAAATTTCGGTCCATTTGGTAATATGGAATCCATATTATTTTTGTCAATTGTCTATATGTTACATGTCATATGTCACATATATTTGTTATGTATTTTTAACATATTAAAAATCAACGTATTAATAAAAATACGTCACATACAAAATCGACTTGGTAATATCATAATTACTTGTGCCAAAATATTTTACCAATTTATAAATCACAACTGATTGTATTTATAACAATTCATTCAATTTAATTGTTACATTAAACAATTAATTTCATCCGAGTAATTATACAATTTAATTACTCAGACCGTATCTTATTTAATCACATTTCAATATGATACGTAAATTTTACTTCCAAAATCGTCCGTCAATTTTCAAGTAATTTAATTAACTCGTAACATTATACGATTAATTAAATAATCAATTAAGAGGGTTGCCCTTTAGGTATGACCTAGGGGTCAATCGATCACCACCGTCACACGACAAGAATGTCAAACTCTAGTCAGCCAATCATTACCGATATATGTTGACCAGTTGACAGAACAAAATTACTTCCCAATTGTATTCATTTTAATGAGACTTAAACATGTGATCATCATGATCAACAGTCGTGATCGCATTATTGTCGGAGGACACATATTCCAACAATCTCCCACTTGTCCTCGACAAGTGTGCGTCACCAATTCTCTTGTCCTATTACTATCTCCCACTCAATGCAAGGTCTCTTTCAGTCGTACTTGCAAGTGATCATATCGAGAGTGGTTTCCTCGATCCGGAGAATAACCGATTGACCGGATTTATCCACACCGGATACCTTCCGAGCGTGGCCACGCATTTCCAGTTCATTACTCCTCGAGTGGCCCCGAGATATTTTTATAACCCCCCGACTAGGGGTGGACAATTCCTATCGCACTCATTCCCTTCGACTAGCCACAGCCATCATAACCCAAAATATGCCCATTTGACCCCATTTACGAAGGTCGTAGTAACACAATTTAAAGTTAATCTGAAACTGTGCCATCTTAGGCGAATAGTCTTTAGTCAAAAGAATCGACTCATTTGAATACTATAGTAGCTCTCGCCACGACCAGGCTATATAAATTTGCCAGAACTCTATAAGCGGTCATAAGGCCCGACAAAAATGTTCCTAACAATCCGCCTATGTGATCGACTAGTCATCACACATGACTCTATGGCACTTGAACTTGCCATCAATCGCATCACACTCTAGTCATTTCGAGACGTCACCTCATATAAGTAACTATGGGCAAAAACAATGTTAATCCATGTTCACTTTAACGGGGTTCAATTGTCTCCACAACCCGTTTGGATATAACAATGTACCAAGTGAGTTAATAATAACTCAAACGACAAATGTTGACATCACACTCGGGTAGTCAATATCATATTACAACCTTGTGATGTTTATCATAAGTGTAAACACTTATTGATTGCAATAGAAGTTTAACATCCCATGTGTCCATGTGTTCAAACTTCTTACATTTGCAATTTCCTTCACATTCATGTTCTCATAGCATGAATCTTACCAAGTACACATTAAGGTTCTTGACCTTGGTTTTGGTTCTTTAACTTGAAAGAACTTTCTCACTGATCATCTCATAACGAACTAATTTGCGATGAATAATACAACTTGTACTGATCAAGTATTCATCCACACACAATGCACTAGGTATGTGTTTTGTAGAATCTTGTAACAATTGACAAGATTATTTAGCTTAGCACTTCTCATAAGTCCTAGCTTTTACAAGAAAAGATTGTTTATGAATAACCTCTTATTCAACCAAGCATCTTTCCAAAACTTCTCATTTCTCTTTCTAGGCTTGAAATATTTGGGATTCTCATAAATCCTCATATGTGCTCGGATTTTCTGCAATGTGTGCAACCTCTTAACACACAATGGAACATTCCGTCAATCACTGAAATCGCTCATCGAATTCTACTCGAGAATTCATGACGTTTCTATTATGGCTCACAAATCATTCATCATGCTCTTATGCATATGATTCATTATTGGACATGTACATGATTATTCTAATGGCGGAAACATTAGTCACTAATAATCATGAGATCAACCGTTCTCAGGTTCAATGAACTACCATGACTGCTAATGGTAATCCCATTTTCATTCATATGAATAACCTATGTATTTGTTGATACGATGTGTATCTCTTTAATACTAATCCAACATTCCATGATGTAATTGGATTCATCATTGTCCATTTTCATCCAGAATTGAAAACTCAAAAGCTTCTTTATGAAAGAAGGTATTAGCTCGTCATTCTTTAATGAGTAATGGGTTTTATACATTCAAGGATGATAGCTCCCACTAAATTCCATGTCTTCACATGAGAATATCCTAACTCCCACTCAATTCAACATATTTCGAAATTGACTTCTCAATCAAAATTTGTCAAGAATATAAATATAAATTGCCTTGCCAAGTTACTAGGATAGAACCATATATGTTCCCATCATATCCTTTCAAAATGCCTATTTTGAAGTGGTCTCATCTTAACCTTACGGAAAGAGATTTTAAATCTCTAACACACTCATGTCATAATGATGTGTAGCAATGTCATTATTCAAATACAAATAATATTTAGAATAGGTCCTTCGGAATACCCTTTCGGAAGGAGGTTTAACCATTTCATAGGGAGGTTAAATAATGACATTTGCGGTTAAAACGTTGGCTGTTGAAGATATCGTAATATCAATCTTTGCAATTTGATCATAACTAGTATGTTACTATGATTCATTTAGGCTCTTAAGTAAAACTCATGATTGAAACTATTGGTCAAATGATTCATAACCTTAGTCAAAAGCTTGTTAAGACTTTACATTAGTCATTATTCTTCCAAAACTTCTTTTGGTCTCCTCGTGTAGTTATCTTGAGAATAAACTCTTATGATTACTTCACTTGGTCTCATAAGTCATTTAGAACTAACTTGAGACTATAGATCTCATCTATTTGGTATACTATGTAAATAGATATACCTTCATTCAAATCATTCTCTCTTGCGTAGATCTTTATTTACACAAGTACACAATTATCTTGCCTTGTGTTGTGTTGTGTCCTCATTTTTCTCCCACTCTATCTTTAGAATGAATACACTAAGCATTCAAAGATAGCATATGAGACACAAATTAATGATGTTGAAGTATAAGGAGAACTACCTCATAGGTTGACTAATTGTTATTGATTTCATATGTGTACTTGGTGGTTGACATACCTTTAAGAGAGTTCATAGACTCAAAGTCACTTTATAAATGATCATACACAAGCCTTAAGCATGTGGACATATAATGAAACCCGTCATTATAATTGTCTATTAGATCACTTTTAGTGAATAATCTTATGTTTCAAAACGCAAGCATTTAAAGATGAAATTTTAGAACATAAAGGATTAATGATAAAACGGGTGACTTGGGTTGCAAACCAAGTCACTATCATCCAAAATACAAACCATTATCCAAAATACCTTTCCATGTCGAACACGGAAACTTAAAGTTCTAAAATTCAAAACATAACTTAAAATAAGACAATGAAAAACAAAGCTCCATAAAAGCTATCCTTAGCTTCTTCATGGTTTCTTATGCTTGCTTTTCTTTTCCTTTGTCTTTGCTTGGTGGAGGCCCTATTTACAATAAAAGGGAGATACATTATCACAACTTTGCATCACATTACCATAGTTGTATTAGAAACATAAAAGAAGGTTAGTCATATACCTCTTTGGAGTGATCTTTCCAACTTTGATATCACCAAGGTATTTGGAACAATTCCTCTTCCAATGTCCCATGCCATTACAATAATGGCATTTGTCAAGAGGACCCTTCTTGACTTTGGAGGTGCTAGCTTCACAAGACTTAGCTTTGGTGAATGTGGGAGCTTGCTTTTTACCCTTTCTCCCATTCTTCTTGAACTTCCCCTTACTCTTTGTGCTTATGTTAAGCACATCCTTGGGAGGGTTCACATTTAACCCCATGTCCCTCTCGGCTTGCACAAGTAACTTGTGCAACTCCTCAAGAGACACATCCTTGTCTTGCATATTGAAATTCACCCGGAATTGCACATATGCCTTAACCTTAGACAAGGAGTGTAGAATCCTATCTACGATGAGTTCTTTGGGGATTTCAACCTTTTGAATCTTCAAGGTCTCGACAAGCTCCATGAGTTTGAGCACATGAGGGCTAACCTTTTGGCCCTCTTTGAAGTCGAGATCAAAGAATGCCGCGCCGCCTCATATTGGACGATCCGCGGAGTTTGTGAAAACATGGTCACAAGTTTGGAGTAAATCTCATTAGCATTGCCCATTTTGAAGGCTCTCCTTTGGAGTTCCGCCTCCATCGCAAATATTAAGACATTTTTCAGTGCGGCGGACTCCTTTTGGTAAGCCTCATAGGCTTCCCTAGTGGCCGCGGTGGACCTAGTGGTGGGCTCGGGTGGAGAGGCCTCGGTAAGGTAACGAAGCTTGTCGTCACCTTCGGCGGCTAATTTGAGTTGGGCATCCCACTCGGAGAAATTTGACCCATTCTTTTCAAGTTTACATCGATCCATAAAGGATCGGAGCCATGATGAAGTAGCGAGTGGTGTAGCATTAGGAGTTGGTGTTGCCATTTGTTATGAATAAGAAGTGGTCTACAAAACAAAAATAAGGAGTAAAACAAATGTCGTTTTAATTATACTCGTAAAAATGTATGATTTAAACAAGTTATAAGCATTTTTCTAGTGACCTCTACCCAACTAGATAAATGATTCCAAGACCCAAATTCATATCGATTTAGGCACGGTGGGGCCGATACATCCTTCATCAATATAACTCGGTGGATTAACGTTTAATCGATTCTACTTTTAGAACTCTTGGTCGATAATATTACATTAACAATTATCTATAGCCCAAAACACATCGACAAGGGCACGGTGGGGCCGATACATCCCTTATCAAATACTTTTGTTGAGTTCAATCCAAATTTCGAATAAATGTGTCCATGATCCAAACCCACATTAACTTGGGCACGGTGGGGCCGATACATCCCTCATCAACATGAATTCGGTGGATTAACATTCATCACCCACTTCCCCTACGTAACAAGGTTTGTACCCCGGTGTGGCCGAGTGCACTCCCTCACGAAATAGGTTTTCATGGTTTCTACTATTTGGTAAGGCTATGTCTCAATTGATAGTTTTAGCGAGAGGTCATGTCAATTTATTATCTATCACGTTTTAAGTGAACTAAAGCGGTGAACTACGATAATTCTAATTGACACGGTCGATAAACTCGATAAAAGACAATGCATGTTTAGTTATGGCGATTTAGCGATGCATGTGACATAAAATAAAATGCAAGCATAAAAGTAAATAAATCCTAGTATGGCCTTTCCTAAAATAGAAAAACTATTAATCTATTACATATTCGGAAACCAACTCCATTGGTCCCTTGAACTTCGGTTGTGGCACGCATCTCGAGGTAACACCGTCTTTATGTATCGCCATTCTTGAAGTAATCCGTCTTTAGGAACTCCGGAATGAATAAAATTACATAATAAATTACATAATTTCCTATTATACATTTGTAACTAAAATAAAATAATCTATTAAATTACAAAACGGTGATACGAGATCACAATAAAAATTACAACCGAATCGATATTCCCATACATTTCGGGAAATACCAATTAAAATCTAAGGCCATACTAAGTAAAATTACATAATTCAAAATTACATAAATTAAAATTATGACAATCATAAAGAAAATGCAGCATTATAATATGTATGAACATGCTCAATTTTATGCTAAATCGCCTTTTAATAGCCAATATCATATATTACTCGGTTTTTACGGATTTGCGTGATTTCAACGTTTTATAATCACAAAAATACATAAACTCATATTTATGCATAAGTTAATTACCCTAACCTCTTAGGACTCAAAATATAGTCTTCACTAATAATTTGACCATAATTAACTTTCATTTACAAAATTGTTCATAAATTGGGCCAAAAATACAAAAATAAGCTATTAAACTTCAAATAAATCCAAAAATTTCAAATAAATTCAAAATTTGAAATTTAAGTTCATGAACATTCTGGAAAAATTCCATGACACTCATAATGTTCAAAATCTTAGGTTAAAAAATTTCGAAAATTTTCCGGAAAAACAATGTTGCGGTTTATCGATATTTAATAAAATAATCATAAAAACATGGAAAAATTATTTTCATTAACTTTTCAATTTTAGATCTGAAAAATATAATAAAATGCAACATTAGACGTTTTTCCTAAGTCATAGGTTATGTTTTATTAATTTTCAACTAATAATGTCACTATTTATGCCATTTTTCTTCAAAAATTCATAAATCATGCTAAAAGACTTCTTTATAGCCAATTATTTTACACACATCTTGTAAAATTGCATGTGACAACATATTAATTTTCTATGACCAGATTCGAAATTTAACTCATATTAACCTATTTTTCTCTTAAATCCGAATTTAATAATAAAAAATTCATTTTTCGAGCATAACAAGTGCAAAAATTATGAAAATTTACAGGTTATCTCAAAATAATATATGTAACAACATATCCAAAAACCAACTTAAAATTCGAAGTATAGCTAATTTTCGACCAAAAATGACATTTTTACTCATAAAATCACATTTAAATGTCATTATTATTAAATATGAACAATAAAAATCCGAAAAATTAACCCAAAAATCCTAAAACACTTTAGGACCAGAAATATTAACATGCATGTAATTATTTCGTGATATATCATAATAACACAAATTTTACAAGTTTTATTTTGTTATTCATATAACTTGGAAAAACTTTTAACCAATTTGCATGCAAACAACCGTGGCTCATGATACCGATTGAAGGAAATGTAGATTCATATACATATTTAACATACTCATATATGTCTAATAAATTTGTCATAAATTAAAACGGATCTTATGCATGCAAACAATAAAATGAATAGAGGAGAAATCATGTCCTTACATATTGAATTTGGGTTATTTGGGCACAAAAGAGATCACCTTTCTCTTTTGTTCTTGAGCTTATTCCAATGGAAGAACAAAGATCTAAGAGTAAGATCTCTCCCTAAATATAATACCCAAGGCTCCTCTTAATTAAATTAATATTACAAATACTAGTTATAATATTAATCTATGAGAAAATTGAACCAAAAATATTGTTAACACTTTGAATATTTTCGGTTTTGATGAGAGATAAAGAGAGGATTTTATTTCTCTAGAAAACTTGTATTTTGGATGATGGATTAGAATGAATAATGATCTACAATCTTTTGTATATTATGGGTAAAATAATTAGAAAAACAATGATGAATTGTTCTTCTCTAAACCGTGTAAAAGGGAGAAGAAAAGGGGAGCCAATGCATGGATTTATTTGTCTTCACAATGCACCATAGGCTTGCATGGCTAAAAAGCAAAACAATCATTATGTTTAGCTACCAATTAAACAATTAATTAGCTTAAACCTCTCCTAAATTTCGGTCCATTTGGTAATATGGAATCCATATTATTTTTGTCAATTGTCTATATGTTACATGTCATATGTCACATATATTTGTTATGTATTTTTAACATATTAAAAATCAACGTATTAATAAAAATACGTCACATACAAAATCGACTTGGTAATATCATAATTACTTGTGCCAAAATATTTTACCAATTTATAAATCACAACTGATTGTATTTATAACAATTCATTCAATTTAATTGTTACATTAAACAATTAATTTCATCCGAGTAATTATACAATTTAATTACTCAGACCGTATCTTATTTAATCACATTTCAATATGATACGTAAATTTTACTTCCAAAATCGTCCGTCAATTTTCAAGTAATTTAATTAACTCGTAACATTATACGATTAATTAAATAATCAATTAAGAGGGTTGCCCTTTAGGTATGACCTAGGGGGTCAACTGATCACCACCGTCACACGACAGTAATGTCAAACTCTAGTAAGCCAATCATTACCGATATATGTTGACCAGTTGATTGATGAATAAAATTACTTCCCAATTGTATTCATTTTAATGAGACTTAAACATGTGATCATCATGATCAACAGTCGTGATCGCATTATTGTCGGAGGACACATATTCCAACACGACAAATGCTGGTTTATGGCATACCGGCACCCCCAAATGTCTTCCGTTGCTACTCAAATTTTACGTGTCCGCTTTATCTAACCCGAGGAACTTTCTATGTGATTTCCGGAGAATTTTGTTCCATGGCCCTGGACTCCCGAAAAACCGTGTATTATACATTTCAATTTGAGCCGTTCCGGAGGTCGTACCGAACCCAGTTTCTTTTTCTCCCGGTTTTTCTATCACGCGTAAGAGGTCATTTCAGGAGTTAACCTATTTGATTCAGCCTCTAATAACGAGCATTAATCCATTTTTCACGATTATCCGAGGTTCGACGAATACTGGTTTATGGCATGCCGGCACCCCCAAATGTCTTTCGTTGCTACTCAAATTTTGCAAGACCTCTTTATCTGACCCGAGGAACTTTCTATGTGATTTCCGGAGAATTTTGTTTCATGGCCCTGTAATCCCGAAAAACCGTATATTATACACTTCAATTTGAGCCGTTCCGGAGGTCGTACCGAACCCAGTTTCTTTTTCTCCCGGTTTTTCTATCACGCGTAAGAGGTCATTTCAGGAGTTAACCTATTCGATTCAGCCTCTAATAATGAGCATTAATCCATTTTTCACGATTATCCGAGGTTCGACGAATACTGGTTTATGGCATGCCGGCACCCCCAAATGTCTTTCGTTGCTACTCAAATTTTGCATTACCGCTTTATCTGACCCGAGAAACTTTCTATGTGATTTCCGGAGAATTTTATTTTATGGCCCTGGAATCCCGAAAAACCGTGTATTATACACTTCAATTTGAGCCGTTCGGGAGGTCGTACCGGACCCAGTTTCTTTTTCTCCCGCTTTTTCTATTACGCGTCCGAGGTCATTTCAGGGGTTAACCTATTCGATTCAGCCTCTAATAACGAGCATTAAACGAGCATTACTCCATTTTTCACGATTATCCGAGATTCGACGAATGCTGGTTTATGGCATACCGGCACCCCCAAATGTCTTCCTTTGCTACTCAAATTTTACGTGGCCGTTTTATCTGACCCGAGGAACTTTCTATATGATTTCTGGAGAATTTTGTTACGGACCCTGGAATCCCGAAAAACCGTGTATTATACACTACAATTTGAGCCGTTCGGGAGGTCGTACCGGACCCAGTTTCTTTTTCTCGCGGTTTTTCTATCACTCGTCCGAGGTCAGTTAAGGAGTTAACCTATTCGATTCAGCCTCTAATAACGAGCATTAAACGAGCATTAATCCATTTTTCAAAATTATTCGAGGTTTGACGAATGCTGGATTATGGCATACCGGCACCCCTAAATGTCTTCCGTTGCTACTCAAATTTTACGTGGCCATTTTATCTGACCCGCGGAACTTTCTATGTGATTTCCGGAGAATTTTGTTCTGGGATCCTCGAATCCCGAAAAACCGTGTATTATATACACTTCAATTTGAGCCGTTCGGAAGGTGTTGATTTGCTGTGGATATCTTTGACCTTACTCAATATGTTGACTCGGTCAGCGGGTGCAGAATATACCCCATCAATTTGCCCCCAGCGTAGTCTATGCCGTGGTATGGACCTTCGATGAGTGTTGAGCGTATTCTGCGCAAGTTGAATTTCTTCCCCGGCTTCTTCTTCCTCGGCTTGGTTCTGCTAAGGCCGTATCATATCCCCCCTCCACATGGATGTGTAATGGACATCAAATGTGGAAAGGAAAATGGCGATGGCTGAGACAGAGGTTGAGAGTGCCGTGTGCTTTTGATTGCCCCCAGCCGGTGCTGATTGTTCCGGGTGTAATTCCGGAGCAGGATTTGTTACCACGTAAGCTTGTAGAATGATGACTTTGCTTGACTCTTCCTTTCGGCCTCTCCTGAAACAATGAACAAACGGAGGGATGGGCTTGGTACCGAGCGAACTCACTCCGACGCTCAAGTCAGTAAACTTAAAGAGATTAAGTTGTGGATTATTTGGTTATCTTCTGATCCTTTTCTCAATGAGAGAAGTGGAGTATTTATAAACTTTCACCTTTTGTCACGTAGTGGCCAAGTGGCAGAGCAGGTGGAAAGACTGTTCTACCCTTGGCCGAGGGACCCATGGCAGGTCGGCTGGCCGAGTTGACTCCATGCCGAGGGGTCTTGGATGTGAGTACGCGGATATGCCTCCCGGCTTGCTAGTTGCCCAGCCGGGACCCAAGTGACAGGCCGACAGGCTACGTCGGTTATGCTGTCTAATACGTTGACTTGCTGTGGATGTCTTTGACCTTACTCAATATGTTGACTCGGTCAACGGATGCAGAATATGCCCCATCATCACGATTATCCGAGATTCGACGAATGTTGGTTTATGGCATACCGGCACCCCGAAATGTCTTCCGTTGCTACTTAAATTGTGCGTGTCCGCTTTATCTGACCCGAAAAACTTTCTATGTGATTTCCGGAGAATTTTGTTCCGGGAACCTGGAATCCCGAAAAACCATGTATATATACACTTCAATTTGAGCTGTTCGGGAGGTCGTACCGGACCTAGTTTCTTTTTCTCCCGGTTTTTCTATCACGCGTCCGTGGTCATTCTAGAATTTAACCTATTCGATTCAGACTCTAATAACGAGCATTAAACGAGCATTAATCCATTTTTCACGATTATCCGAGATTCGACGAATGTTGGTTTATGGCATGCCGGCACCCCCAATTGTCTTCCGTTGCTACTCAAGTTTTGCATGACCGCTTTATCTGACTCGAGGAACTTTCTATGTGATTTCCGGAGAATTTTTTTCCGGGACCCTGGAATCCCGAAAAACCGTGTATTATACACTTCAATTTGAACCGTTCGGAAGGTCGTACCGGAACCTGTTTTTTTTTCTCCCGGTTTTTCTATCACGCGTCCGAGGTCATTTTAGGAGTTAACCTATTTGATTCAGCCTCTAATAACGAGCATTAATCCATTTTTCACGATTATCCGAGGTTCGACAAACGCTGGTTTATGGCATACCGGCACCCCCAAATGTCTTCTGTTGCTACTCAAATTTTACGTGTCTGCTTTATCTAACCCGAGGAACTTTCTATGTGATTTCCGGAGAATTTTGTTCCATGGCCCTCGAATCCCGAAAAACCGTGTATTATACATTTCAATTTGAGCCGTTCCGGAGGTCGCACCGAACCCAGTTTCTTTTTCTCCCGGTTTTTCTATCACGCTTAAGAGGTCATTTCAGGAGTTAACCTATTTGATTCAGCCTCTAATAACGAGCATTAATCCATTTTTCTTGATTATCCGAGGTTCGACGAATACTGGTTTATGGCATGCCGGCACCCCCAAATGTCATTCGTTGCCACTCAAATTTTGCATGACCTCTTTATCTGACCCGAGGAACTTTCTATGTGATTTCCGGAGAATTTTGTTTCATGGCCCTGTAATCCCGAAAAACCGTGTATTATACACTTCAATTTGAGCCGTTCCGGAGGTCGTACCGAACCCAGTTTCTTTTTCTCACGGTTTTTCTATCACGCATAAGAGGTCATTTCAGGAGTTAACCTATTCGATTCAGCCTCTAATAATGAGCATTAATCCATTTTTCACGGTATCCGAGGTTCGACGAATACTGGTTTATGGCATGCCGGCACCCCTAAATGTCTTTCGTTACTACTCAAATTTTGCATGACCGCTTTATCTGACCCGAGAAACTTTCTATATGATTTCCGGAGAATTTTGTTTTATGGCCCTGGAATCCCGAAAAACCCGTGTATTATACACTTCAATTTGAGCCGTTCCGGAGGTCGTACCGAACCCAGTTTCTTTTTCTCCCAATTTATCTATCACGCGTCAGAGGTCATTTCAGGAGTTAACCTATTCGATTCAGCCTCTAATAACGAGCATTAATCCATTTTTCACGATTATCCGAGGTTCGACGAATGCTGATTTTTGGCATACTGGCACCCCCAAATGTCTTCCGTTGCTACTCAAACTTTGCGTGGCCGCTTTATCTGACCCGAGAAACTTTCTATGTGACTTCCGGGGAATTTTGTTCCGGGACCCTAGAATCCCGAAAAACGGTGTATTATACACTTCAATTTGAACCGTTCGGGAGGTCGTTCCGGAACCTGTTTTTTTTTTTTTCTCCCGGATTTTCTATTATGTGTCCGAGGTCATTTTAGGAGTTAACCTATTCGATTCAGCCTCCAATAACGAGCATTAATTCATTTTTCACGATTATCCGAGGTTCGACGAATGCTGGTTTATGGCATACCGGCACCCCCAAATGTCTTCCGTTGCTACTCAAATTTTACGTGGCCGCTTTATCTAACCCGAGGAACTTTCCATGTGATTTCCGGAGAATTTTGTTCCATTGCCCTGGAATCCCGAAAAACCGTGTATTATACACTTCAATTTGAACCGTTCTGGAGGTCGTACCGAACCCTGTTTCTTTTTCTCTCAGTTTTTCTATCACGCGTAAGAGGTCATTTCAGGAGTTAACCTATTCGATTCAGCCTCTAATAACGAGCATTAATCCATTTTCACAATTATCCGAGGTTCGACGAATGCTGGTTTATGGCATACCGGCACCCCCAAATGTCTTCCGTTACTACTCAAATTTTGCGTGGCCGCTTTATCTGACCCGAGGAACTTTCTATGGGATTTCCGGAGAATTTTGTTCTGGGACCCTGGAATCCGAAAAACAATGTATTATACACTTCAATTTGAGCCGTTCGGGAGGTCGTACCAGCCCAGTTTCTTTTTCTCCCGGTTTTTTTATCACGCGTCCAAGGTCATTTCAGGAGTTAACCTATTAGATTCAGCCTCTAATAATGAGCATTAAACGAGCATTAATCCATTTTTCATGATTATCCGAGGTTCGACGAATGCTGGTTTAAGGCATACCGGCACCCCCCAAATGTCTTCTGTTGCTACTCAAACATTGCGTGGCCGCTTTATCTGACGTGAAGAACTTTCTATGTGATTTCCGGAGAATTTTTTTCCGGGACCCTCGAATCCCGAAAAACTGTGTAGTATATACTTCAATTTGAACCGTTCAAAAGGTTGTACCGGAACCAGTTTCTTTTTCTCCCGGTTTTTCTATCACGCGTCCGAGGTCATTTTAGGCGTTAACCTATTCGATTCAGCCTCTAATAACGAGCATTAAACGAGCATTAATCCATTTTTCACGATTATCCGAGGTTCGACGAATACTGGTTTATGGCATGCCGGCACCCCCAAATGTGTTCCATTGCTACTAAAATTTTGCATGGCCGCTTTATCTGACCCGCCGAACTTTCTATGTGATTTTCGGAGAATTTTGTTCCAGGACCCTGGAATCCCGAAAAACCGTGTATTACACTTCAATTTGAACCGTTCGGGAGGTCGTACCGGAACCAGTTTCTTTTTCACCCGGTTTTTCTATCACACGTTCGAGGTCATTTTAGGAGTTAACCTATTCGATTCAGACTCCAAAAACGAGCATTAAACGAGCATTAATCAATTTTTCACGATTATCCGAAGTTCGACGAATACTGATTTATGGCATGCCGGCACCCCCAAATGTCTTCCTTTGCTACTCAAATTTTACGTGGCCGCTTTATCTTACCCGAGAAACTTTCTATGTGATTTCCGGTGAATTTTGTTCCGGGCCCTGGAATCCCGAAAAACCGTGTATTATACACTTCAATTTGAGCCGTTCGGGAGGTCGTACCGGACCCAGATTCTTTTTCTCGCGGTTTTTCTATCACGCGTCCGAGGTCATTTCAAGAGTTAACCTATTAGATTCAGCCTCTAATAACGAGCATTAAACGAGCATTAATCCATTTTTCACGATTATCCGAGATTCGACGAATGCTGGTTTATGGCATACCGGCACCCCCAAATGTCTTTCCTTGCTACTCAAACTTTGCGTGGCCGCTTTATCTGACCCGAGGAACTTTCTATGTGATTTCCGGAGAATTTTGTTCCGGGATCCTGGATTCCCGAAAAACCGTGTATTATACACTTCAATTTGAACCCGTCGGGAGGTCGTACCGGAACCTGTTTTTTTTTTCTCCCGGTTTTTCTATCATGCGTCCGAGGTCATTTTAGGAGTTAACCTATTCGATTCAGCCTCTAATAACGAGCATTAAACGAGCATTAATCCATTTTTCATGATTATCCGAGGTTCGACGAATACCGGTTTATGGCATGCCGGCACTCCCAAATATCTTCCGTTGCTACTCAAATTTTGCATGACCGCTTTATTTGACCGAGGAACTTTCTATGTGATTTCCGGAGAATTTTGTTCCGGGACCCTGGAATCCCGAAAAACCGCGTATTATACACTTCAATTTGAACCCGTCGGGAGGTCGTACCGGAACCTGTTTTTTTTTCTCCCGGTTTTTCTATCATGCGTCCGAGGTCATTTTAAGAGTTAACCTATTCGATTCAGCCTCTAATAACGAGCATTAATCCATTTTTCACGATTATCCGAGGTTCGACGAATGCTGATTTTTGGTATACCGGCACCACCAAATGTATTCCGTTACTACTCAAATTTTGCGTGGCCACTTTATCTGACCCGAGGAACTTTCTATGGGATTTCCGAAGAATTTTGTTCTGGGACCCTGGAATCCTGAAATATCGTGTCTTATACACTTCAATTTGAGCCGTTCGGGAGGTCGTACCAGCCCAATTTCTTTTTTCCCGGTTTTTTTATCACGCGTCCAAGGTCATTTAAGTAGTTAACCTATTCGATTCAGCCTCTAATAACGAGCATTAAACGAGCATTAATCCATTTTTCACGATTATCCGAGTTTCGACGAATGCTGGTTTATGGGATTCCGGCACCCCCAAATGTCTTTCGTTGCTACTCAAATTTTACGTGGCCGCTTTATCTAACCCGAGGAACTTTCTATGTGATTTCCGGAGAATTTTTTTCCGGGACCCTGGAATCCCGAAAAACCGTGTATTACACTTCAATTTGAACCGTTCGGGAGGTCGTACCGGAACCAGTTTCTTTTTCTCCCGGTTTTCTATTACGCGTCCGAGGTCATTTTAGGAGTTAACCTATTTGATTCAGACTCTAAAAACGAGCATTAAACGAGCATTAATCCATTTTTCAAGATTATCCGAGGTTCGACGAATACTGATTTATGGCATGTCGGCACCCCCAAATGTCTTCCTTTGCTACTCAAATTTTACGTGGCCGCTTTATCTTACCCGAGAAACTTTCTATGTGATTTCCGGAGAATTTTGTTCCGGGATCCTGGATTCCCGAAAAACCGTGTATTATACACTTCAATTTGAACCCGTCGGGAGGTCGTACCGGAACCTGTTTTTTTTTCTCCCGGTTTTTCTATCATGCGTCCGAGGTCATTTTAAAAGTTAACCTATTCGATTCAGCCTCTAATAACGAGCATTAAACGAGCATTAATCCATTTTTCATGATTATCCGAGGTTCGACGAATACCGGTTTATGGCATGCCGGCAACCCCAAATATCTTCCGTTGCTACTCAAATTTTGCATGACCGCTTTATTTGACCGAGGAACTTTCTATGTGATTTCCGGTGAATTTTGTTCCGGGACCCTGGAATCCCGAAAAACCGTGTATTATACACTTCAATTTGAACCCGTCGGGAGGTCGTACCGGAACATGTTTTTTTTTCTCTCGGTTTTTCTATCATGCGTCCGAGGTCATTTTAAGAGTTAACCTATTTGATTCAGCCTCTAATAACGAGCATTAATCCATTTTTCACGATTATCCGAGTTTCGACGAATGCTGGTTTATGGCATACCGGCACCCCCAAATGTATTCCGTTACTACTCAAATTTTGCGTGGCCGCTTTATCTGACCCGATGAACTTTCTATGGGATTTCCGAAGAATTTTGTTCTGGGACACTGGAATCCTGAAAAACCGTGTCTTATACACTTCAATTTGAGCCGTTCGGGAGGTCGTACCAGCCCAATTTCTTTTTTCCCGGTTTTTTTTTATCACGCGTACAAGGTCATTTCAGTAGTTAACCTATTCGATTCAGCCTCTAATAACGAGCATTAAACGAGCATTAATCCATTTTTCACGATTATCCGAGGTTCGATGAATGCTGGTTTATGGGATTCCGGCACCCCCAAATGTCTTTCGTTGCTACTCAAATTTTACGTGGTCGCTTTATCTAACCCGAGGAACTTTCTATGTGATTTCCGGAGAATTTTTTTCCGGGACTCTAGAATCCCGAAAAACCGTGTATTACACTTCAATTTGAACCGTTCGGGAGGTCGTACCGGAACCAGTTTCTTTTTCTCCCAGTTTTCTATTACGCGTCCGAGGTCATTTTAGGAGTTAACCTATTTGATTCAGACTCTAAAAACGAGCATTAAACGAGCATTAATCCATTTTTCAAGATTATCCGAGGTTCGACGAATACTGATTTATGGCATGTCGGCACTCCCAAATGTCTTCCTTTGCTACTCAAATTTTACGTGGCCGCTTTATCTGACCCGAGGAACTTTCTATGTGATTTCCGGAGAATTTTGTTCCGGGCCCTGGAATTCCGAAAAACCGTGTATTATTACACTTCAATTTGAGCCGTTCGGGAGGTCGTACCGGACCCAGATTCTTTTTCTCTCGATTTTTCTATCACGCGTCGGAGGTCATTTAAGGAATTAACCTATTCGATTCAGCCTCTAATAACGAGCATTAACCGAGCATTAATCCATTTTTCACGATTATCCGATGTTCGACGAATACTGGTTTATGGCATGCCTGCAACCCCAAATGTCTTCCGTTGCTACTCAAATTTTGCATGACCGCTTTATTTGACCCGAGGAACTTTCTATGTGATTTCCGGAGAATTTTGTTCCGGGACCCTAGAATCCCGAAAAACCGTGTGTATACACACGTCAATTTGAACCGTTCGGGAGGTCGTACCGGAACATGTTTTTTTTTCTCCCGGTTTTTCTATCACGCGTCCGAGGTCATTTTAGGAGTTAACCTATTCGATTCAGCCTCTAATAACGAGCATTAGTCCATTTTTCACGATTATCCGAGGTTCAACGAATACTGGTTTATTGCATGCCGACACCCCCAAATGTCTTCCGTTGCTACTCAAATTTTGCATGACCGCTTTATCTGACCCGAGGAACTTTCTATGTGATTTCCGTAGAATTTTATTCCATGACCCTGGAATCCCGAAAAACCTATTATACACTTCAATTTGAGCCGTTCGGAAAGTCGTACCGGACCCAGTTTCTTTTTGTCCCGGTTTTTCTATCGTGCGTCCGAGGTCATTTCAAGACTTAACCTATTCGATTCAGCCTCTAATAACGAGCATTAATCCATTTTTCATGATTATCCGAGGTTCGACGAATGCTGGTTTATGGCATACCGTCACCCCCAAATGTCTTTTGTTGCTACTCAAATTTTGCGTGGCCGCTTTATCTAACCCGAGGAACTTTCTATGTGATTTCCGGAGAATTTTGTTCCATGGCCCCGGAATCCCGAAAAACCGTGTATTATACACTTCAATTTGAGCCGTTCTGGAGGTCGTACCGAACCCAGTTTCTTTTTCTCCCGGTTTTTCTATCACGCGTCCGAGGTCATTTTAGGAGTTAACCTATTCGATTCAGTCTCTAATAACGAGCATTAAACGAGCATTAATCCATTTTTCATGATTATCCGAGGTTCGACGAATACTGGTTTATGGCATGCTGGCACCCCCAAATGTCTTCCGTTGCTAGTCAAATTTTGCATGACTGCTTTATCTGACCGAGGAACTTTCTATGTGATTTCCGGAGAATTTTGTTCCGGGACCCTGGAATCCCGAAAAACCGTGTATTATACACTTCAATTTGAACCCGTCGGGAGGTCGTACCGGAACATGTTTTTTTTTCTCTCGGTTTTTCTATCATGCGTCCGAGGTCATTTTAAGAGTTAACCTATTTGATTCAGCCTCTAATAACGAGCATTAATCCATTTTTCACGATTATCCGAGTTTCGACGAATGCTGGTTTATGGCATACCGGCACCCCAAATGTATTCCGTTACTACTCAAATTTTGCGTGGCCGCTTTATCTGACCCGATGAACTTTCTATGGGATTTCCGAAGAATTTTGTTCTGGGACACTGGAATCCTGAAAAACCGTGTCTTATACACTTCAATTTGAGCCGTTCGGGAGGTCGTACCAGCCCAATTTCTTTTTTCCCGGTTTTTTTTATCACGCGTACAAGGTCATTTCAGTAGTTAACCTATTCGATTCAGCCTCTAATAACGAGCATTAAACGAGCATTAATCCATTTTTCACGATTATCCGAGGTTCGATGAATGCTGGTTTATGGGATTCCGGCACCCCCAAATGTCTTTCGTTGCTACTCAAATTTTACGTGGTCGCTTTATCTAACCCGAGGAACTTTCTATGTGATTTCCGGAGAATTTTTTTCCGGGACTCTAGATGTAACACCCCCTCATACCAAGGTACCTTACCAGGACTACCTAAGCATGAAAGGCTGTTACCATCTCGGTTGCCCGAGGTTAGTATAGATCAAAAGCGTCCGTCCCAAACACATTTATTAGAAGTGTTGTAAAGTATTAATGTTTACAACAATCCAAACCCAAACAAAAACCAATAAAGTGAATACAACTGAGGACAACTACAAAATCATAGCTAAGACTCATGACTGTGATACTACAACTGGTGATGACGACTTCCCCTGACCACCCAAGCTCACCAAATGCAATACCTGTCAAGTCTGCTCACCATCCCCGAATGGATCACCGCAGTTTTACAAAACAACAACAACGGGTCGCACCATTCAATCAATGTAAGACAACAAACAATATAACCGGCTGATCATCCTCCATAGTAACCGACTACACACCGAAGTGTGTAGCCCTGCCAGATTACCCATCGCAACAGGTAATCCACTCCGCCAGTGGGTGACCGCAGCCCATCCCCACCAAGTCCAGCTCATCAACGAGCGACTAACAATCCCTGTCCCTTAATGTGCACATCTCCTCCCGTGGCGGGTTCCACGGAGGGCGAACTAGGGTGTGAAGCCACTCCCGCAAGTGACTCCACCACAATCACACAAACCACAAAGATCACAAATGTCTCAACACCACAACCGTCACCACACAATCACATCACCACCGTCACCACAACACCCATAATCCGATGATCAGCAGATAACAACAAATACAACATAACTACGGTCTTAAATCAATTAACAGTAACTGAGTAGGGAAACCCTACCTTTTCGCAATCCTCTTACGCTGCAATCAATCATACAATAAGCATAACAATTACCACATCGTCACCTACAACAATGATAATCAACAATCACATAACGCACACACTATATGCAAAACCCCATTTCCCCCAAATTCATAATCAAAGACAAACCCTAGGACAATCATCAACAAGCATGGGGAATAAAGACTTACCGACGAAAGGATGAATGATTGAATGCGGTTGCTAAGATTGTCCATACATACACAGAGGAGAGATTGGGAATGATTAGAGCGTCGTAGGTTTTGATTAGGTTTACAAACCGTGTTTTAGAAACTGATTTCTCAAATTTTATAATCTCTAAAAACACTCCCATCAACCGATGAATTAATACTGTCGGATCGGATACTCGGTCGAGTATGATGTATACTCGGCCGAGTATCCTCCACTCGGTCGAGTATTCATCATACTCGGCCGAGTATTCCTCGGCAGAAGCCAAACAGAACATACACTTAGCACTACTCGGCCGAGTAGGCTCTACTCGGTCGAGTACTTAGCTTAATAAAGTCTGTAGTGTTACAATCTTCCCCCTTAAAAAGAACTTCGTCCCCGAAGTTCCAACCCAACCTATAAAACATGGACACCTAACACTAAGTCTACCAACAACACTTACTTCCACAACATGACTCACGGTATCATCCCAACTACAAAGATAGCCTCTCGACACTAACTCCAATATTATCGAATAACCACAATATAACGTTGCCAACCTTGTCTCACTTCCATAACACTCGAGCACTCAATCCACAAAAGAAGATCAATCATCAAAACGGAGTGTTACATTCTACCATCCTTAAAGCGAACTTCGTCCTCGAAGTTTACTCAAATACATAAACATCATCTTCCAACCACAAAACTATCGGACTCATAATCATTATCATACAACTCACAACACCGTTGAAATATTCTCTCATTGCTAAACATCGAATTACTACAAGCACGGTCATGACCTTTAATCAAATCAATTAAAACAAATATCCGTCCTCTATGCTACACCAACACTCTACTTCCAATAATATTACGACATGCACAATCCTCAAACGCTATTTGCCGCATCCTACTACTCTTAAGACACATGTTACGTCCTCGTAACTCATTAGTACTAAATCCTCAGCTATACCTCTCATTATCTTCATTGCCACCACATGTGAAAGATACACGTGTATAATCTAAACACTTACTATTCCTATATCCAAGGCTCTCTTACTTAAACAGTTATCATACCTCAACTCATTTTGCACTCCATTTAACCAATACCACACAATCCTGATCAAAACAAACACTCTAACTCTTCCACATTACCGCAACACGACATACCTCTCTATATAAACTATATAAAACTCTTATCGCCAAAAGCATAACTCACGATCCACACTTTTTACGTACACTCACACGAGATCCTCATGTTCTTTCCTTCATTACCGCAAAACTCATACATAACTTAACATGACACTAATTCCCCAACACTCTACACTCACTATCTCAACCCAGGATTATGAACCACCTGCATCTTTCAGGTCATTACCACACATGTTTTACGAATCACTAACCATTACCATTTCTACCAAAGCCTCATCTAGAACAAGATCAAAATTATCAGAATAACCTATCACAACCGTGTCCCGTCAATGTAATATCACTATACCATGATAACAACGAAAACATATACAACTCTCTTTCATATAATCCTCATACCCTCATTCCCAACCCGAAATCGGTAAGAAACATCAACAAACAAAACAACAAGCTTTACATGTCTAACCGAAACTCACAAGAAACAACAGCAACAAAACAACAATCTGTGCATAACTGGTATGTACTTTCGAAACTCAAATCGTAACCACCCCGTATACTCCACCACAACCGGTGACGGCATCGCAACTTCGCCACCAACAGCCGCACCGCAGCGCGAAAATGCCCGCATCACAATACGAAGTACCGTGCCCGGATCACCACCCGAGGCACAACAACCACATCGATAAACATCACGCCCACATATAATTCCCACAAGCACTGACTCGGTATAACTCTCCGGATAAGAAAACTTACTCAAAACCGCTTTACTCGATCATAACAAAACATTTTATACAGAATAAACATACAAGAACCTCATGCACATCATTCTTACCATTTCACGGAATAAACATGTATCATCAATACACATGCAATTTTAACTATCCATGTCAGATCAATCAAATTATTACCTTTTGAACCTTATTCCATTATATTGTCGTACCCAACATATATCACAAACATTCATATAACAACTTTATGACTATCACACCATACCGCTTCTCGTGAGGTCAGAACCTCACACAAACATTTATACACATCATAGACCCATAATCACATCCAACCAGTCAATCCTGATCACGTAAGTTACCACTTGACAATGAATACCTCTCATCCGGATTTAACCCAGGTGCCTTTCATAACATATCCTCTCATACCCACAATTATCACTCCTCCGAAAATTGTAGCCATAACATCAGTACCCAACTTCGAGCGAATACCTCACATATCTACATCTTATACTCCCTCACAACCAAACATATTAATTACCCCCACAAAATCAACCTCATTAAAACAACTAACTTCCCTAAAGTAACATCATCCTCAACCACTAGTGACAATACGATGGCACCAACATCCTTCATGTGATCACTCTCTTACTAACACTTCGTAATATCACAATCCGTTTTCTCTCTTTGGTTATCATCCCAAATAAAGAACATCCAATCCATCAACAAGATTTACCTCAATATTCTTCCCAATACTATGCTTAATTGTCATATTACCCGATTCCCCACCAAGATTTCATATCGTGCAAATTCTCTACCCAACTTTTACTTTACTTAGTTCCTCGAAACTCCTGACTAATCATGTTGTTCTGAAACTCCTATATAACCATTAACTCAAATCCTCATACTAGTATCATACATCTCGACGATTATTTCTTACTTTATATCACATAACTTCGGTGAACATTTTCTTAGTTTTACTCCCCTCATTCTTTTCTTTTTACACTCGACAAAAGCAATTAACCACTCAACTCCTTATTACTTCTTACCTAACTCTTAAGTAATTTGTTTATTTCTCCCATAGCTCCACAACTCTAATTCCATTAATTCATATCAATATCTTATCATTCTTCTTATCATTTATCCTCTCTCATCTTGCTTCTCACTCACCCTTGTCACATCAAGTCTACACACTAATGGTTACTCTTCCATTAGTCGTATCTCCCTTTCGTATCTCTAGGAAACCAAAAATTTATGTCATACCGTTAATTTTCCATAGAATTACACACTAGGCTTACCCCTTAATATTCCAACTTCCCAAACTTAGCCACTATCTACAAATCCACATCGCGACATCACTTCCTTTAAGTTCACTATATACCTCTCTTTCCTATCTTCTTACAACAACCTTCCATTACATATATCCTTAAGCAACTCTATCCTAGCTGTCTTCCTCCCTAAATCCTTACACATCCAAATATGCCACTATTCTTGTCCCATATCTCAATCTTTCATTCTCATGCTTCTTTACACTTACATCACCCTTGTCCATATACACTTACTTTTATACTACTCAATACACGACTATTTCACTCATCATATCTCACAAAACATGCTCTTTACCTCGATTAGCTCATCATTCTTCCCTTTTCTTCTTCCACTATCCTTCACAACCACATTAACACATGTCTTCCTTACCCAACACATGTCCCTCATAAGCCATAATTCTCCATGTCATACCTTCCGGTAACTTACGTATCAAGACCGTCTCACATATAAAAGAATGCATTAAGACTCAAAACATACATGTGTATATACCCTATGACTCGAAACAATGAAAAACATAGCCACCGGCTCAAAACAAAAGTAAAAACATAGCCATCGACTCAAAACAAAAGTAAGAACATAGCCACCGACTCAAAGTGGCCGCCCAACGAGGTACTCGGTCGAGTACATAACATACCAGGTCGAGTATAAGGTACTCGGTCGAGTAACTATATTACTCGGTCGAGTTTCGACTCCAGAAGCAAACTCAATTGTCGCAGAAGGATTACTCGGTCGAGTATTGGGAATACTCGGCCGATTGGACCTTACTCGGTCGAGTATGAGACTACTCGGCCGAGTTTAGGACTCCAGACGCTAAATAGTATTATCACAGAGAGATTACTCGGCCGAATATGGAACACTCGGTCGAGTACAAAAGACACTCGGCCGAGTAGGGACTACTCGGTCGAGTATCGGCGCAGTTCTCAGCACCGTCCAGTTTTCGTAAAACAGTCATATCTCACTCGTTACTTGGTCATTTTGGGCGTGTGACCTATCGTTAGAATCGTAAGAGGACAAGCTATCACCTCAACTTGGAATTACAGCAATATCATTTCTAGAACTCGACTTATGACAGTTTTAAGACAACCCTTCCAAAATCGGTTTGTATACAAATTAAAATTTCTTAACAAAACAACTTAAACATGCATAAAGCAAACAATAACAACTCAATACTTCTAAAACCAGTACATAGGTGAACTTTCATCATACTCACATTAGAATTAAACACGACATTCACATATGTAGACGTATGACCTTAACCACATGTTACGACCAACAACCAAACATTAACATCATCATGATTATGTAGACACATCCTACCTCACATTACATATACTCCAATTTCACATTTCGTTAGCACAATTACACAAAATTTTCCATCTATATATGACACTTCACACCCCATTTCAAAAGCCTAGCAAGAACCACATAACATGCTTCGATTCTCACACACAACTACGCAATTCCTTTATCATATACCACCATGGTCAAATCCTTTCATTTCATCCAACAACTACACAAGGCTCAAGTTACAAGTATTACACACACATGACTCAAGCATACAAAATTTCACCCCATGTGACCGGCTTGAGATCGTAAGGGCCTTAATGCGACTTCGGACGTCTCCCAAGTCTTTGCGGTAGCTCCAAACAACTCTCCCCGGGTTCATTTTATTTAGACTCCCTAAGTTCATTGGGTTCATTTGTTTTAGGTGCCGGAATCGTCGGCTCTGATACCACTTTGTAACACCCCCTCATACCAAGGTACCTTACCAGGACTACCTAAGCATGAAAGGTCATTACCATCTCGGTTGCCCGAGGTTAGTATAGATCAAAAGCGTCCGTCCCAAACACATTTATTAGAAGTGTTGTAAAGTATTAATGTTTACAACAATCCAAACCCAAACAAAAACCAATAAAGTGAATACAATCGAGGACAACTACAAAATCATAGCTAAGACTCATGACTCATGTGATACTACAACTGGTGATGACGACTTCCCCGACCACCCAAGCTCACCAAAAGCAATACCCGTCAAGTCTACTCACCATCCCCGAATGGATCACCGCAGGTTTTACAAAACAACAACAACGGGGTCAGCACCATTCAATCAATGTAAGACAACAAACAATATAACCGGCTGATCATCCTCCATAGTAACCGACTACACACCGAAGTGTGTAGCCTGCCAGATTACCCATCGCAACAGGTAATCCACTCCGCCGGGGTGACCGCACCCATCCCCACCAAGTCCAACTCATCAACGAGCGACTAACAATCCCTGTCCCTTAATGTGCACATCCCCTCCCGTGGCGGGTTCCACGGAGGGCGAACTAGGTGTGAAGCCACTCCCGCAAGTGACTCCACCACAATCACACAAACCACAAAGATCATCACAAATGCCTCAACACCACAACCGTCACCACACAATCACATCACCACCGTCACCACAACACCCATAATCCGATGATCAGCAGATAACAACAAATACAACATAACTACAGTCTTAAATCAATTAACAGTAACTGAGTAGGGAAACCCTACCTTTTCGCAATCCTCTTACGCTGCAATCAATCATACAATAAGCATAACAATTACCACATCGTCACCTACAACAATGATAATCAACAATCACATAACGCACACACTATATGCAAAACCCCATTTCCCCCAAATTCATAATCAAAGACAAACCCTAGGACAATCATCAACAAGCATGGGGAATAAAGACTTACCGACGAAAGGATGAATGATTGAATGCGGTTGCTAAGATTGTCCATACATACACAGAGGAGAGATTGGGAATGATTAGAGCGTCGTAGGTTTTGATTAGGTTTACAAACCGTGTTTTAGAAACTGATTTCTCAAATTTTATAATCTCTAAAAACACTCCCATCAACCGATGAATTAATACTCGTCAGACCGGATACTCGGTCGAGTATGATGTATACTCGGCCGAGTATCCTCCACTCGGTCGAGTATTCATCATACTCGGCCGAGTATTCCTCGGCAGAAGCCAAACAGAACATACACTTAGCACTACTCGGCCGAGTAGGCTCTACTCGGTCGAGTACTTAGCTTAATAAAGTCTGTAGTGTTACACTAGAATCCCGAAAAACCGTGTATTACACTTCAATTTGAACCGTTCGGGAGGTCGTACCGGAACCAGTTTCTTTTTCTCCCAGTTTTCTATTACGCGTCCGAGGTCATTTTAGGAGTTAACCTATTTGATTCAGACTCTAAAAACGAGCATTAAACGAGCATTAATCCATTTTTCAAGATTATCCGAGGTTCGACGAATACTGATTTATGGCATGTCGGCACTCCCAAATGTCTTCCTTTGCTACTCAAATTTTACGTGGCCGCTTTATCTGACCCGAGGAACTTTCTATGTGATTTCCGGAGAATTTTGTTCCGGGCCCTGGAATTCCGAAAAACCGTGTATTATTACACTTCAATTTGAGCCGTTCGGGAGGTCGTACCGGACCCAGATTCTTTTTCTCTCGATTTTTCTATCACGCGTCGGAGGTCATTTAAGGAATTAACCTATTCGATTCAGCCTCTAATAACGAGCATTAACCGAGCATTAATCCATTTTTCACGATTATCCGATGTTCGACGAATACTGGTTTATGGCATGCCTGCAACCCCAAATGTCTTCCGTTGCTACTCAAATTTTGCATGACCGCTTTATTTGACCCGAGGAACTTTCTATGTGATTTCCGGAGAATTTTGTTCCGGGACCCTAGAATCCCGAAAAACCGTGTGTATATACACACGTCAATTTGAACCGTTCGGGAGGTCGTACCGGAACATGTTTTTTTTTCTCCCGGTTTTTCTATCACGCGTCCGAGGTCATTTTAGGAGTTAACCTATTCGATTCAGCCTCTAATAACGAGCATTAGTCCATTTTTCACGATTATCCGAGGTTCAACGAATACTGGTTTATTGCATGCCGACACCCCCAAATGTCTTCCGTTGCTACTCAAATTTTGCATGACCGCTTTATCTGACCCGAGGAACTTTCTATGTGATTTCCGTAGAATTTTATTCCATGACCCTGGAATCCCGAAAAACCTATTATACACTTCAATTTGAGCCGTTCGGAAAGTCGTACCGGACCCAGTTTCTTTTTGTCCCGGTTTTTCTATCGTGCGTCCGAGGTCATTTCAAGACTTAACCTATTCGATTCAGCCTCTAATAACGAGCATTAATCCATTTTTCACGATTATCCGAGGTTCGACGAATGCTGGTTTATGGCATACCGTCACCCCCAAATGTCTTTTGTTGCTACTCAAATTTTACGTGGCCGCTTTATCTAACTTGAGGAACTTTCTATGTGATTTCCGGAGAATTTTGTTCCATGGCCCCGGAATCCCGAAAAACCGTGTATTATACACTTCAATTTGAGCCGTTCTGGAGGTCGTACCGAACCCAGTTTCTTTTTCTCCCGGTTTTTCTATCACGCGTCTGAGGTCATTTTAGGAGTTAACCTATTCGATTCAGTCTCTAATAACGAGCATTAAACGAGCATTAATCCATTTTTCATGATTATCCGAGGTTCGACGAATACTGGTTTATGGCATGCTGGCACCCCCAAATGTCTTCCGTTGCTAGTCAAATTTTGCATGACTGCTTTATCTGACCGAGGAACTTTCTATGTGATTTCCGGAGAATTTTGTTCCGGGACCCTGGAATCCCGAAAAACCGTGTATTATACACTTCAATTTGAACCCGTCGGGAGGTCGTACCTGAACCTGTTTTTTTTTTCTCCCGATTTTTCTATCACGCGTCCGAGGTCATTTTAGGAGTTAACCTATTCGATTCAGCCTCTAATAACGAGCATTAATCCATTTTTCACGATTATCCGAGGTTCGACGAATGCTGGTTTATGGCATACCGGCACCCCAAAATGTCTTCCGTTACTACTCAAATTTTGCGTGACCGCTTTATCTGGGACCCTGGAATCTTGAAAAACCATGTCTTATACATTTCAATTTGAGCCGTTCGGGAGGTCGTACGAGCCCAGTTTCTTTTTTCCCGGTTTTTTTATCACGAGTCCGAGGTCATTTTAGGAGTTAACCTATTCGATTCAGCCTCTAATAACGAGCATTAAACGAGCATTAATCCATTTTTCACGATTATCCGAGGTTCAACGAATGTTGTTTTAAGGCATACCGGCACCCTCAAATGTCTTCTGTTGCTACTCAAACTTTGCGTGGCCGCTTTATCTGACGTGAGGAACTTTCTATGTGATTTTCGAAGAATTTTTTTCCGGGACCCTAGAATCCCGAAAAACCGTGTATTATATACTTCAATTTGAACCGTTCGAAAGGTCGTACCGGAACTAGTTTCTTTTTCATCCGGTTTTTCTATCACGTGTCCGAGGTCATTTCAGGAGTTAACCTATTCGATTCAGCCTCTAATAAGGAGCATTAAACGAGCATTAATCGATTTTTCAAAATTATCCGAAGTTCGACGAATGTTGGTTTAAGGCATAACGGCACTCCCAAATGTCTTCCGTTGCTACTCAAATTTTGCGTGGTCGCTTTATCTGACCCGAGGAACTTTCTATGTGATTTCTGGAGAATTTTGTTCTGGGACCCTGGAATCCTGAAAACCCGTGTATTATACACTTCAATTTGAGCCGTTCGGGAGGTCGTACCGGATCCAGTTTCTTTTTCTCCCGGTTTTTCTATCACGCGTCCAAGGTCATTTCAGAAGTTAACCTATTCGATTCAGCCTCTAATAACGAGCATTACAAGTGCATTAATCTATTTTTCACGATTATCCGAGGTTTAACGAATGCTGGTTTAAGGCATACCGGCACCCCCAAATGTCTTCTGTTGCTACTCAAATTTTGTGTGGCCGCTTTATCGGACCCGATGATCTTTCTGTGTGATTTCCGGAGAATTTTGTTCCGGGACCCGGGAATCCCGAAAAATCGTGTATTATACACTTCAATTTGAACCATTCGGGAGGTCGTACCGAAACCAGTTTCTTTTTCTCCCGGTTTTTCTATCATGCGTCCGAGGTCATTTTAGGAGTTAACCTATTCGATTCAGCCTCTAATAACGAGCATTAATCCATTTTTCAAGATTATCCGAGGTTCAACGAATGTTGGTTTATAGTATACCGGCACCCACAAATGTCTTCCGTTGCAACTCAAATTTTGCGTGTCCGGTTTATCTGATTCGAGAAACTTTCTATGTGATTTCTTGAGAATTTTGCTCCATAACCCTGGAATCGCGAAAAAACGTGTATTATACACTTCAATTTGAGCCGTTCGGGAGGTCGTACCGAAACTAATTTCTTTTTCTTCCGGTTCTTCTATCACGCGTCCGAGGTCATTTCAGGAGTTAACCTATTCGATTCAGCCTCTAATATTTTGCATTAAAGGAGCATTAATCGATTTTTCAAGATTATCCGAGTTTCGACGAATGCTGGTTTAAGGCATACCGCACCCACTATCAATTATATTCTAATAAGGATTGGTTATGATAACTAAGTTGGCAATATTATAAAGGGATAACCTTTTGATAATTCACATGATATGCATGGTTTTAAATAATAGTCGTTCATTAATAAAGATAGGACTGAAATAAACAAGATGAACCTGTAAATTACGATATATGAGTCGACACCTAAGCTTGTTTTGTTAAAGGAATTGAATTAAGTTTATCTGATTTCGAGTTTCGTAATAAGCTGTAAATGGATTCTATGACGACCCTGTTATAAGATTATGTCGAGAAAGTATTCACCGTTCAGCAGGAAAGTAAAAGTTTTGAAAATAAAGTCAAATTTTGCCGTGTGAGTATAAATTCGGAATGAGAATTCCAGCCAGTGTCTGGTTGTATGTGTCCATGATAATTGCTAGTCTGGAGGAATGAAACTAGGACGGAGTCATAAGTAGTGGGATAAATTAGTCATGTTGTTCGTTCATATAGCGAATTGGTGGGTTGTGGTTAAATACGAATGTCAAACCATGAAATGTAATGTGGTGATTTAAGTGAGTTGTGTGTCAACATCGTACGTTAATATTAGCATGACAGGTAACGAATATTTGTAAAATTGGTGTCGTTAAATACATTAATCTTGTATGTCATTGTGTTGGGTGCAGTTTAAATATATTCAATACCAAGAACGAAATTTTATGCATGATAGTCTTGTATGTTAACTTTTCAATATCGCTGTTTAATCGCTTGTTTGACTCGACCAATAAGTTTATAAAAATTTGCCAATCAATGTGCTTTCGTCATTTATGAATAAATACCAAACCCTTTTGTTATGAGGATTAAAAATATTTCAAAGATGATAAGTATCTTTAAAACTGGTTGTCCGCATTTTATTGATTCCGTGTCTTGACCTAAATCTGTACAATTAAGAAAAGGAAAGACAGATTGGACCTATTAGGTTATAAATTTTCATAAATCGATTTATCAAGTTTTGACCCTAATTCTTTTCTCATGTTGATTGATTCCCTATGTTTCTAAGGTATGAGATTACAATGATTAGTAAAATGAATAACTACTAATAATTTTACTGGTAACGGTAGCTTCCTTGAGAGAGTTGGTATATTGGTTGTCTTGGTAAGGATTAGTTAACTTGAACGTGAGTTGTGAATCATGTTATTCTTTTTTTTTTTTTTCTTGTTAGCGTAGTTTGAGAACCTTGTTATAATAATGAAGGTTACGAGGACGTAACCATGTTTTTAGTTGGGGAGGATTGTAAAATCTTGATGCTTAATTTGCATTTGTTTGTAGGTTATAGTGACCAAGTTGACGTTTAGTTGTGGGGTATCTATGCAAATGAGTCCTATATGTTTTGTTCCTACTTCGGTTAGTTGGTCGATGTGTAAAAGGAGAGTGTGATTAAACTACTGGTAATGTGTTATGAGTTAGCCTATGAGCTGAGTTATGGTTACGGAGATACGTTTGCGGTCCAAAGGCGACCATGGTTAATGAGTTTATGTTGAGTTGAGATCGGAATTGAGATGGAAAGACGATGATGTTCTCGGTGATTATTTAGTTGTTAAACATTTGTGTTCTCAGGTAGTTGTTAGTTATAGTTAGTTGGCTAAGTAATGATGAGTTAAACTTCGGGACGAAGTTTATTTTTAGGAGGGCAGAATGTAACATTTCGTATTTGTTATGTGTAATTGATGTGTCAAAAGGGTGTGTTAACCAAGTTAGAAATGCGTGACTTCCGTAGGTACGATATACAATACCATTTTGAGGTTTGGGTACGGGAGCGAACTTCGGGACGAAGTTCATTTTAAGGGGGAAGACTGTAATACTCCGTATTTTATATAATAAATTAAATGGATATTAGTATATATTAATTATTATACAATTCATATTGCTAATTAAGTCGGGTAAATTATTGAGTCGATAATTTCATTAAGTTATTTTATTTAACCCGCGTTATATCGATATAAGTTAATTGAGACGGTTTTATATGGAATTCGAAATGTGAGCTGACACATGTGAGCTGGCCCAATAACTGTCCAGCCCAATTAAACGCTAAGGCCCAATTAACCCTAATTAACACTAACCATAACCCTAAACCTAAACCAAAACCTAAACCTAATAGTAACCCCCTCCAACCCGCCTCCCTCTTCCCTCAGCCGCCTCCCTCCCTTCATCAGCCTCCACATCAAACCTCACGCATATAGAGAGAGAGAGAGTGGCCGTGGGTGATTGAGGGCACTGCAAGGAAGAGCTAGGGAAGCTTGTCGACGTTCATAGGTGGCTATAGGTGGCCGTTGTGGTGGCGGAAAGGTAAGCGTTCACCTCCCTTCTCTGTTTTCATTTCTGTCTGTCGGGTTTTTGGGAGGGTTGTTCGTGTCTTGGTGAGGTTGCTGGTGGTTGGTGTCGGGGTAATGATAATGGGTGGTATAGGGCGAGTATAGTGGTGGTGGTTAGGGTGGTCATAGGTGGTTGTAGGGGCAGAGATTGGCGGCATCGACAGGGTGGCAGAAACGGGTTATTACACGGGTTTTCAGGGGAGTTTAGACAGGTGGGTTTTGGGTGGCACCACCGTGGACTAGGGGGAGGTCGAGACGGTGGTGCTGTGGTGTCGGTGTTCGTGGGTTGACGGAGAGTAGGACGGTGGTTGTTTGGCAGGGGACACGGGTTGGGCTGCGGTGGTGGTAAAGGGAGAACAGGGGGTGTTGGTGAGCCGTGGTGGTGAACCAGGCCAAATGGCGGCCTGGGTTTGACTCGCCGGCGGCAGTCGACCCCAGTGGGGGTGGCCGTTGGTGGCTGGGGCAGAGTGGGTGTGTGAGCTGGCGGTTGACACGGCCACGTGGTGGCCTGTGGTGGCGGGTGAGCGTGTGTGAAGGGACGGGGGTGATGACGGGTTATTCGAGTTGTTTTTGAAACGGGTTTTCATAGTTAATCGTTGTATTCGTAATTGGTCGTACTCTTAATTAATTAATATAATTCCCGTGTCATTAAATAATTTATTTAATTGATTCCCGAGTGTATTAAAATAATTAAAGACATATTTTGAGTCGGGTGTCGAGTTATTCAAATGATTGATTCGGGTTTTTATTAAATCACATAATTCGTTAATCCTTTAATTACCATTTTGGGTTTTAGTTCCGAGTTGTAAAGATAAAATAATAATTAATCATAATTAATTATCTTGAGTCGGGTTTAAAGGAAAGTTACTATATCGGGAAAGTTTCCAATTTTAGGAAGTCCTATCATTAATAACCCTCTATGTTGGGAACGAGAATAGTTAAATAATTGTTATCATTATTTATCTTTCAGAGAACGATTTTGAGATGGAATATTATTGGACATCTATCCATTGGACTGCTTAACTGCTTAATTGGATTTGCTGGCACTTTGAGGTAGGGAAATACACTTGTCCTATTATCGTCATTGTTGAATTGTGTTAACTTGATTCCTGGTTGTTGATTTACGTTATCATTTATATTCGGAAAGGTGATTGACTGATTTGATCGTATTGAGTATGATATCACAACATCGGGTAACGGGCATGACTTTATGATTTATCAGTTCAGTGATTTATATACATATTGCATTGCATTAATAATCATGAGCATTTCATATGCATTGGAGTTGGAGGATGAGGTGGTGGTGACGATGTTGAGATACGATGTGATGTTGTGATAAGGCCCAAAGGGTTCTGCAGGACTTGCCCTGGTGTCCTCAGCTGTTGAGCTGGCAGATCGGCTTCGGTCGATATATAGTCTACCGGGGATCGGTATGGCTGGGTTGTCCGGGTTATGAGATGTGTGTGATGAGTTGAGATGGAGATGGAGGTGACGGAGTATCATGCATAACATATTTTATTGTTTTATTGTTTTCCCTACTCAACCTCGTGGTTGACCCTGTGTATTCGTGGACACCTGTGATGAACCGTTTATGGGGAGCAGACTTGACAGGTTTAAGAGATAGGACGGGAGCTTGATGGGCGTGAGACACTGGATCAGACGACCTAGTAACTAGATCATCATCTAGAAGACTTCACTTTTATTTACGTCAGTTCTTGTAATTTAATTTGAAAAGAGAATTTGTAATAATTAAGTTAAATATTATATAAATTGCCTTGGAGTTTAATTTGTTATTCACTACCTCGGGAAACCGAGATGGTAACAGTCCGGTTTATGAGGGAATGTCTTGACGAGGACTTCTTTTATAAACCGGGGTGTTACACTAATAGCGAGTATTAAACGAGCATTAATCCATTTTTCACGATTATCCGAGATTCGACGAATGCTGGTTTAAGGCATACCGGCACCCCCATATGTCTTCCGTTCCTACTCAAATTTTGCGTGGCCGCTTAATCTGACCCGATGAACTTTCTATGTGATTTCTGGAGAATTTTGTTCTGGGACCCTGGAATCCTGAAAAACCGTGTATTATACATTTCAATTTGAGCCGTTCGGGAGGTCGTACCAGACCCAGTTTCTCCTTCACCCGATTTTTCTATCACGCCTCCGAGGTCATTTCAGAAGTTAACCTATTCAATTCCGCCTCTAATAACGAGCATTAAACGATCATTAAACCATTTTCCACGATTATCTGAGGTTCGCCGAATGCTGGTTTATGGCATACCAGCACTCCCAAATGTCTTCCGCCGCTACTCAAATTTTGCGTGGCCACTTTATCTGACCCAAGGAACTTTCTATGTGATTTCCGGAGAATTTTGTTCCGGGACCCTGGAATCTTGAAAAACCGTGTATTATACACTTCAATTTGACCCGTTCGGCAGGTCGTACCGGACCCAGTTACTTTTTCACCCGGATTTTCTATCACGCGTCCGAGGTCATTTCAGAAGTTAACCTATTCGATTCCGTCTCTAATAACGAGCATTAAACGATCATTAATCTATTTTCCACGATTATCCGAGGTTAGCCGAATGTTGGTTTAAGGCATACCAGCACCCCCAAATTACTTCCACTGCTACTCAAATTTTGCATGGCTGCTTTATCTGACCCGAGGAACTTTTTATGTAATTTCCGGAGAGTTTTGTTCCGGGACCCTGGAATCCCGAAAAACCGTGTATATACACTTCAATTTGAGCTGTTCGGGAGGTCGTACAGGATCCAGTTTCTTTTTCACTCGGTTTTTCTATCACGCGTCCGAAGTCATTTTAGAAGCTATCCTATTCGATTCCGCCTCTAATAACGAGCATTAATCGATCATTAATCCATTTTCCACGATTATCTCAGGTTTGACGAATGATGGTTTATGGCATACCGGCACCCCCAAATGTCTTCCGTTTCTACTCAAATTTTGCGTTGCCACTTTATCTGACCCGACGAACTTTCTATGTTATTTCCGGAGAATTTCGTTCCGGGACCCTGGAATCCCAAATAACCGTGTATTATACACATCAATTTGAGCTGTTCGGGAGGTCGTACTGGACCCAGTTTCTTTTTCACCCGGTTTTTCTATCACGCGTCCGAGGTCATTTCAGAAGTTAACCTATTCGATTCAACCTCTAATAACGAGTATTAATCCATTTTTCACGATTATCCGAGGTTCGACAAATGCTGGTTTATGGCATACCGGCACCCCCAAATGTCTTTCGTTGCTACTCAAATTTTGTGTGGCCACTTTATCTGACCCGATGAACTTTCTATGTGATTTACGGAGAATTTTGTTCCGGGACCTGGAATCCCGAAAAACCGTGTTTTATACACTTCAATTTGAGCCGTTTGGGAGGTCGTACCGAACCCAGTTTCTTTTTCACCCGGTTTTTCTATCACGCGTCCGAGGTCATTTCAGAAGTTAACCTATTCGATTCCGCCTCTAATAACGAGCATTAAACGATCATTAATCCATTTTCCATGATTATCCGAGGTTCGCCGAATGCTGGTTTATGGCATACCGGCACCCTTAAATGTCTTCCGCTGCTAGTCAAATTTTGCATGGCCGCTTTATATGACCTGGGGAACTTTCTATGTGATTTCCGGAGAATTTTGTTCCGGGACCCTGGAATCCCGAAAACTCGTGTATTATACACTTCAATTTGAGCCGTTCGGGAGGTCGTACCGGAACGAGTTTCTTTTTCACCCGGTTTTTCTATCACGCGCCCGAGGTCATTTTAGGTGTTAACCTATTCGATTCCGCCTCTAATAACGAGCATTAATCGATCATAATCCATTTTCCACGATTATCCGAGGTTCGACGAATGATGGTTTATGGCATACCGGCACCCCCAAATGTCTTCCGTTACTACTCAAATTTTGCGTGGCCGCTTTATCTGACCCGACGAACTTTCTATGTGATTTCCAGAGAATTTTGTTCTGGGACCCTGGAATCCCGAAAAACCGTGTATTATACATTTCAATTTGAGCCGTTCGGGAGATCGTACCGGACCCAGTTTCTTTTTCATCCGATTTTTCTATCACGCGTCCGAGGTCATTTCAGAAGTTATCCTATTCGATTCAGCCTCTAATAACGAGCATTAAACGAGCATTAATCCATTTTTCACGATTATCCGAGGTTCGAAAAATGCTGGTTTATGGCATACCGGCACCCCCAAATGTCTTTCGTTGTTACTCTAATTTTGCGTGGCCGCTTTATCTGACCTGAGGAACTTTCTATGTGATTTCCGAAGAATTTTGTTCCGGGAGCCTGGAATCTCGAAAAACCGTGTATAATACATTTCAATTTGAGCCGTTCAGGTGGTCGTACCGGACCCAGTTTCTTTTTCACCCGGTTTTTCTATCACGCGTCCGAGGTCATCAAATGTCCTCTGTTACTCGTCAAAGTTTGTGTGACCTAATTATCTGACCAATTGAATCGTCCATGTGATTTACAGACATTTTTGTTCCGAGACCCTCGAAACCCAAAAACCATGTATTATACACTTCAATTTGAGCCGCTTAAGAGATCGTACCAAACCAAGTATCTTTTTTTTTCCGGCTTTTGAACCACATCTTCGGGGTTTCTTTAGAAGTTAGCTTATTCGATTTCAGCCCTAAATAACAAGTATTGATCAATTTTTCCTGATTATCGGAGTTTCGCCCGAGGATGGTTTATCGCCCACCGGTACCGTCAAATGTACTCCGTTACTCGTAAAAATTTTTGTGGTCCATTTATCGGACCTGACGAAGCGGTCGTGCGACTTACGGACATTGTTATTCTGAGACCGTGAAATACCGAGTTTCTTTTTCAACCGATTTTGAAACTACTTGTCCAGGGTCGATTTAGAAGTTAGCCTATTCAATTTGAACCCTAAATAACAAATGTAAATCCAATCTTCCCGATTATCGGAGTTTTGTCTGAGGTTGGTTTATCACCCGGCCATCACCATCCTTTAATGTTCTCTTTTAACTGTCAAAATTTATGTGCCCCATTTATTTGACCCAACGAAGCTTCCATGTTATTTACGGATATTTTTGTTGCGTGACCCTCGAATCACTAAAATCGTGTATTATACACTTCAATTTGAGTCGTTCAGGAGATCGTATTGGACAAAGTTTCTTTTCACCC
Organism: Silene latifolia; assembly: GCF_048544455.1. Lineage (NCBI taxonomy): Eukaryota > Viridiplantae > Streptophyta > Magnoliopsida > Caryophyllales > Caryophyllaceae > Silene > Silene latifolia. The sequence goes on along the minus strand of NC_133530.1, from coordinate 2,003,157 downwards.
GGATTTTGAATCACGTGTCCGGGGTCGCTTTAAATTTACTCAATCCATTTTTCACGATTATCGGAGTTTCGGCCCAAGCTGTTTTATCACCCACTGTCACCAACAAATGTCCTCCATTACTCGTCAATATTTTTGTGGCCCATTTATCGGACCAGACGAAGCGTTCATGCGATTTACGGACGTTTTTATTCTGGGACCCTGGAATCTCGAAAACCGTGTATTATACACTTCAATTTGAGTCGTTCTGGATGTCGTACGGAATCAAGTTTCTTTTTCAACCGCTTTCGAAACCACTTGTCAGGGGTCGTTTTAGAAGTTAGCCTATTCGATTTCAGCCCCAAATATCTAAGTATTAATCCATTTTTTTCCAATTATCAGAGTTTCGCCCAAGGCTGGTTTATCACCCATCGCCATCATCAAATGTCCTCAGTTACTCATCAAAACTTATGATAGGCTAAAAAAAACATGGCAATTACATACGAAGTATACAAAAAGATACGATTATTCTGTTATCTTAGATGGGACAAAAATTTACTAATCTCGATGCATTATGTGATTATCTTATACTCCCTCCATTCAACTTTTATCACCCCATTTCAATATAATACCCCTCACATATAATAGAGAAATGGGGTGATAATTGTTGAATGGAGGGAGTATGTGATATTTGTTCCGTTTGAAAGGTTGGAACGAATATGTTCGTCTTAAATGAGAATTTGTGTAAAAAGCGATACAGCCGATATGATCATGTCGTTATCACGCATTCAGGCATACGACCCTAAGAGTCTAAGACTAAGTTGAGATCTTTTAGAGCATTCTCGTGAATAAATAAAGTCGTACTACGTATAGGTTGACAAAATTAGTTGACCGACCATCTGCCTTAAAAGAATGGGAACACAAAGAAAAGTGCAACAAATACTAAGGAAAAAAGTAAAACATGCGTCAAATATTATGGAAAAGAATTCAAAAACTATACAATATTGTCTCAACTAAATAAGTAGTAGGTTAGGTATCCATATATTCAATCAATAATTCTGATATAGAACGGCGTTACGCAAAAGTTATTGTAAAATTAGATGATAAGAACATCAAAGTCTTTCGTAATGATTTTATAATGTTTTATTGTAAGATCATTTACAGAAAACTTGCTCGTATTCAATATTGAGACTAAACTTTTTGTTACCTTCTTGTCTTAATTTCATGTGTTTGTGCAAATTGTTTGAAATAAGTTTTGATTAGATATATTTCTTTCTAGTAACTATTTCAAATATATGAAAATGACATACATGAAGCTTTGATAGATTTAACATTTTTCAAATCATTATAAAAGTTTTTAAGAAAGCAGAGTATTACTCAGACTCGACTGCAAGTGTCGGACACGATACTGTGTGGAGTGTCATATACAAATAATTTTACGCAAAATTTTCTATTGCATCAGACACTTCAAGTGCCCGGAATGCAACATGCACGCGCGATCAAAGTAAAATGTCAAAGCACCACCGTGTATAGATTAAAGTAACAGAATTAAATCAATAATCGTCGAATTAATTCAATTTCAACATGATATGAGACAAACTTACTCAGCTCGGGGTTTAAATCCATCCGAGGGAGTTTGTATTTTGTTCATATTCAAGTCGGATCAGTTTTGTCAATTTTGAGTGTCGTAACTAAAAAAACAAAAAAGAAGAGGAAGTAGGTAAAAAACTAAAAAGGTCACCTTCTAAACAGGCGAGCAACCGGGTGAAGTCCCACGTCTTAGCGTGACAACCACATTTCATCCCCACACAACCAAACAATGTCACCTTCAATAACGTTATTATTTAGTGTCTTTGTTTTTTTGTGACAAAAAAATTTGTAATTTTATGACTTTAATGCCATAATTTGTGCCTCAAAATTGTTACAACCTTTACCAACTGCATGTCTTTCCTTTAATTTTGGTAAACTAAATGATTTACATATGGCGATTGTCGGATTTTACGAATTCATCCTAAAACAAATCGGTTATAGAAGGAACTGGATAGTGGACACTCGTCCTAAGTGGATGTCACACCACGTCATGATGTTATTCTGCAACGTATTTAGTTAACCTAAAGAGCACTTTAATGATCACTTCATACTAAGCAGATTTCAGCTTTCTTAGCTAGTAAACTCACAAGGAGTAATACTTATGATCTGAGTTCAAACCGCGTCAGATGATACTCTTCACCACAGTATTAGTCCACATTATATCGAGCAAAATCAACTCATCCTTGTTATCGGTTAAACTAGGCTCAACGCGTTTGTTGTAGACCTCCACCAAAACTCCGTCTTGGTTGAAAATCGTGAGTTTTCAATTATCGTATTATCAAAAGAATGAGAATGAGATATGTTGGTTTATACCTAAAGAAAACTAAAAAAACAAAGAAAGATTAGGCCATTTTAAAGCAAGCACCCGTTGATCAAGGAAAGGTAATGTTATGACACAAATGTTATCCCCAAAAGTTCGAGGATTTCTACATTTAGAAATTGTTTAGTTAATACTTGTACAGTATTAATTAATTAATTAATTAAATTAAATTAAATAATATTATCAAATCATAATGGTCGGTTCATTTGTGGGTCCCAACGCATTAAACAGACAGCACTTTGAGAATTGAGATCTATAAATAAATCTATAATCTATAATTCACATGATATTTAAATTCTTGGGTATACCGGGTGTACCACGTCATCATACACCCTACCCAATGAGAATATTAGAATTGACTAAATTCTCCATAAATACTTAAACATAATCTTAATAAAATAAAAACTCACGCATCTCATTGGTTAGGGTGTACGATATTTTTGTACACCCGGTGGACCTTAGAATTTTTCTGCTATAATCTGCACATGGATTCTAGAAATGATCTATAACATGTCAACGATTCTGGTATAAGACGGTTTCACGACAAATTAAATGCCCAACTCACATACTAATTACATCCTCAAATTGTAGGATTGTTGTACAATGAACTTTATCGACCTAAACTAAATTGAGCTGAACTGAAATAAAATTAACTCATAACGGAAATTAATTTGTGTAGCGATAGGAATCATAGGATCCTATGTTTGACATTTATATGGGTCGGATTTTAAAATTTTCTTCGATATAGCTTGATCGTTATGTTAATATTGCAAGTAAATTTCAATACGATTCCTTAACCTTACAACTAGTCGTAAAGCCGTCATTTATTATCGATAACAAGACGATTAACGGAGACCGATAGACGGCGATAGTCATATAGAAGACTCACAAAGTGGGGAAAGAGAGATGCCGTTAGCATAAGGATAACACAATATGGTGAAAGTAATAGCAGCAATGAATGTCATCAACCACCACACCAGTCCATAATCAAGATAACCTAAACAATCATCAATGAATTTAATAATATAAAAGGGAAAAAAAAAACTTGAAACGGCCTTCATTTACTACCGCCAAAAGACAAAAGTTTCGAAAAATACACAAATTCTTAAATAAGACGATTGTACATATACAATGGCCTTGCTATAGATCGTTTAATTTTATAACGAGGCCATTGTGAGTGATACAATTGTCCAGCATATCTCGGCTAGCTTAGCTGATAAAGTCATGAGACGCGTCACTACTCATAACTTGGGTTTAAACTTCAAACCACGTCAGCATCACACTCGCCTTTGTGGCTCTCGTTACACCAAAAAAAACGTGATACAACAATTTAAGGGGCGAAAATTGGGGAATTTTATTAATGAAACAAATAAAAATGGTAGTGCAAAAATAACAAGAAATATGATAAAAATTCACATTAAATTAAATTGATATTCATTCATCCTTCCTTGACTAAACCATTAAGATAACCCACCATACCTGCAATCTATCTCCATTCATGGCCTTCAAATGTGTTGTTTTGTGTATATAATCAACAACATATATACATTGTACAAATCCCCTCTTTTCAACCAACCAGCCTCTTCTGCCATTTCGACTCGTTTCCATCCAATCCAATGAATAAACGTCCCTCGCGAGTTGTTTTTTGAAACGGAAAATTGGCCAATTTGAAAAGGGAATGTAGGTACTAATTGTGACAAGGGTTCCTTGGGAATTTGCGACTAATAGGGATTAGGAATATTTCATGACACGGGTGAAGTAGTAGTAATCCTCAGTTGTTGGGTTCAAAAAGGTAGAATTTACGAGTGGAAGAAGCGTCCCAAACAATGTAGTGGTTGGGAAAATGGGGCGACGGATTGGAGCAAGGGAACTAGAGATATGTTTGGAGTCCTGTTGTGCTGCTATAAACTATAATGTCTCACCGAAGCTTCCAAAACGTCGTTTGTTGGGTTTATTATCTCTTTCACCCGACTGCCATTCTTGTATATTTTGAATGTTGGTACAATCTTCACGCTTTCAGAGTCCGCTATATCTGCATTACCCTCGACATCCACCTACAATCATCAAATACCGAAAAAATAGCATAAGATGCATGGGAATTTCGGGTTCTTAAAATAGGTTGGAAGTGTTACTCAACTTTTCGACATGATAAATCATCGTGTTTTGGCATAAAACATAGTTGCTAGGGTATTCATACACGAAATCATAGGAACAACGCCAACGGAGAAACATAAATCTCAAGTCAAAACGTGTACAGACAGATAACGCACCTTCACGAAATTGATGGAAGGATATCGACTGCATAGCGTATCCAAGAAACAAGATATACGCTGGCATTCTGTAATCGAGGGATTCTCAAAATGTACCACGGATAAACCTGCAGTTCCAAAATATCGATATTATTATATCAAAAATTTAGACGACGACAAAAATCCGCGGGCACTGGACACGGAAAGAATACCTGGTGAGGATATAGTAGCTCGGAAGTGGTCCAAACCCGTAATCTCCTCTACATCACCACCGAACTTCATGTTCAAAACCTCTTCACCACGAGATTTCTTCAATGCAATTTGCGCATGAAACAAAGACTCCGCTACTTCAGAATCTTGCGGGAGCTCTTTCCTCAACGCTTCATAATCTCTTACAGCCTCGGCCCAACGTTCAAGCTATTATCAAAACCCACAAGGTTTACAATTGTCTCGGCATATAAAAATGACACCATATAGAAAAAATCAAAATTTGTACTTATTCGGTTTTGACGGTTCACTAATGATAACTTTGACCATTAATCTCTCTAGTAGATGTAGACCTCTAAAGTAAATGGGAAGAATAACGGAATGGGAAGAGTACCGAGCAAATTACCTTATTGTTTGCGGCAGCCCTTCGAAGAAGGGCCTTGGTGTAATTAGGATGGATACGAAGTGCATGGTTGCAATCTTCAATAGACTTCTCCCACATCGCGAGCTTATACCAACAAGCAGCCCTATTGCCGTAAATAACAGAGTTGGAAGGATCAAGCCTAAGCCCTTCTCCATAAGCAGCACAAGCTTCAGTAAACCTTTCAGCCTTGAAAAGTTCGTTTCCACGAGCACGAGCTCTAGAGACTTGCTTCACGGTGTTTAGAAGTTTTGCAACATCGACATTCCTAGGATCGATCTTCCCGGCTTTGTCAGCAGATGATACCGCATTCTCAAACCTGCAAGATTTCCATCATCTCTTCTCACTTTCCCATCTAGCTTCTAAGTAATGGCTTCTGAAAACATAAGATATCCTCTACTCACCTTCCTAGGGCCATCTCGATTTGTGCTCGGACATAAAAGAGGTAAGCCTCAGAAAGCATCCCAAAAGACTTACTGTGTGAGCAGCATTGTGGCATCGGGTCGATTTTTGGTATATTTGATAGAATGCTTTCTACATCATCAAGCTGCTGTAGTTTCAGCAGGGATTCTGCTCTACATAAAAAAAGCTGGAAATTCATCGAACCACTTAGCACGTTTTTCAAAAATAATTAATCAAACTTCCAACATTGTGTAAGGCCGCTACACAAGTAATATCGTAAATTTTGCATGTAATGCACTTCTGCAAGCATAGGACTAAAACTTTGTACCTGAGGAGAATAATCGGCTCCGGCAGAAATTGCAGCATTTCCTTCCCGCAATGTGGTTTTCCAATCGCCCATTATCCGGGCATCTGAGCATCTGATCAAATGCTTCTCAACCGCTTGCAATTTGAGGAGTTCCGGTGCCTCTGGCTGTTGTCCAGCATAGCACAGATGCTTCTTAGCAACCTCTACCTGTCCTAATCTAAACCGACCAACAAAACAGGATTAAATTAGGTATTGTTACCGACAACTAGGCAAATACATCATACATGCAAACACGACCAACCAACAATGGCGAAATAAATGAACACGGCATCATATATCAACTGAAAAATACAAATATCACTTTTTGAGTACAGGGAACGGCATCATATTAGACATAGAAGAATGATTACGTTATTAGACAATAGGCAATAATACGGAGAACATGCACAAGGACTCGAAAAAGAGTGACTTGGACCTTTCAAAATAGCAAGGAAGAACAAACTATGCCGAAATGCCTATTATTAATCACAATTCACCATCAAGTCCGCAAACTAACTTGCCCTAAATTGTACATTGACAATGACAACCAACTACTCACACTCAAAAGCTAAATTTCCGCGAACAAGACCTCTCAGAGAATCGAACATGTTTAAAGACGACTTAAATTGATCAAACAGACGGAATCAAGGTAGACAATAAAAACCTCCAATGTTCTAAGATCACTAATGACTAGAGCACATGGCAAAGGCCCAAAGAGCAATACTACTACTATTTCATGTGCCTCAAATAATTCACATTTGCCAGCCAAAAGTTTCCCATTATTATGAAAATGAAATAATGTGATTCATGATTCATGAATCATGATTATGACATTGTCACCAATCAAAATCCCATGTACACCTTACTAAATTTACTAATCAAGTCCAAAACATAAATCATATTTTATTTTTTTGGTCCAAAGGTAGTCATAAGGACGATTATGATGCTCACGGGATTTGAACTTAGGTCATCAACAACCCATCTCATGACTTTAACAACTAAACTAGCTGACATCTTCGAAAATATAAATCAAAATCCCATGTACACCTTACTAATTTTACTAATCAAGTCCAAAACATAAATCATATTTTACTTTTTTGGTCCAAAGGTAGTCATAAGGACGATTTTGATGCTCACGGGATTTGAACTCGGGTCATAAGCAACACATCTCACAACTTTACCAATTAAGTCAGCTGACATCTTCGAAAACATAAATCACAATGCACATGAAAACATCAAATTCACAACTAAAATCATATAAAAAAAACGTAAATGATTAGGACGGAGGGAGTATCAATGTAGGAGTCTACCTTATAAGCAAAGAGCCTAATCTAAGGTGAGCTCTACCATAGGAAGGATCCAACCTAACAGCCTCCTCACACTCTTTGACCGCCTCACCAACCCGACCCAAACCCGTCAATGCAGCTGCCCGGTTACTCCGGTAAGCTGCATTTCCGGGCGAAATCGATATCGCCCGATCATATAAATACAATGCCTCCCCAAAATTCCCTTTTCTATATTGCTCATTCCCCATCCTCTTCACCTCCTCACCATCTATACTCCCCCTTCTCCCCTTATCGCCACCGCTACCGCCACCTGACACGTGTCCCCTCACATTCCCCGCCACGTGTCCTCTTGCCTCACTGGCAGTGGACCCGCCTGACCGCATTATACTGCCGTGACCGTAATTGACCGACCCGGATCCCAACACGTCGGGTCGGGTCGGTCTACGGGCAGGTGGGGCAGTGGGTTGACTATGATGGGCAGCTTTTAATCTGCCCGAAGGGCAGATTATGTTGCCCGTGGGTAACACATTCAACGGAGGCGAGTTGACCGACCCGTTACTGTTACCACTTCCCCCACCCGGGTACAAATTCAAACCTGAGTATGAACCCATCGATCCGGTCGAGCCGGACCGGGTATGACCCGGTCTAGTCCGACCGGGTCCACGAACGGAACCGGTTTCAAGTTCACCAGAATGCCCCTTCAAAACCGGATTCGAATTCAAATTCGGATTCGGGTTAGTTCGAAATGACCCGGATGAGCTCGAACTACTACTCGTTGTGGTCGTCGTTGTAGCCGTAAGTGAACTGTTTGCTGGACCACTTGACCGGGTCCGAAGCGGGGAAACAGGCGAGCCCGAACCCGGACCCGAAACCAGATCAAGTTCACGGAAATCGGGTTTATCACCAATTAAATCAGTCTCCTTTAGCCGATCTGCTACAGTTTCCATACCCGAATTCGCCATTACTCCCAACAATTTCCCACAAAATGCTAAATGTACAAACTTCGTCGCTCGAAAAAAAACTTCTTTTATTATTAAAACAATGTGATACGAAGAAAAAAAAATGAAAACTTTGATGAATTAAGAGTGAAAATGAAGAAATGGAGAAATGGGTATTTTGAAGAAGAATTAATGGAGAAAAGAGTAAGAAAAAAAGAGGGGATCTCGTGAAGGAAAAGAAGAAAGCAAAGAATGTGAATGTTATTAAACTTAAACTTGTTAAAGTTTTAATTTTTTTTTTTGTTTTTTTTGGGGGGAATTTAGGAGGAGTAAAGAACTGTGTTCTTGAGTGATTTTGATGGTATTTGTGAGAGGTTGAGAGAAAGGGGAAGAAGGGGAAAGAAGAGAAGGAAGGAAATGGTGGTGGTTTTATTGCCTTTTTTAAAAAAATAAAAATAAAAAATAAAATTATTACGGAGTAGTACATTTTATTTTGCAAAGATCATCTACTCCTCTTCATTTCTTCCTCTCCATTTCTGATCCAGATACATGTTAAATACGATACCGAGTAATATTTATCATCCACTTCATCATGCATTACTTCTATTTAGACCTGGCAAACGGGTTAATCGGATCGGATTCTGTTTGGGTCGGGTCATTTCGGGTCAGTCATTCTCAAGTTATTTGTGGATAGTAAACCGTTTACAACAATTAACATTCAGGTCGAGTTATACTGGGTTGAACCAATTCTAGTTTGGATCAAGTACGGTCGTACGGGTCTTGAGTTCATGTGTCGGGTCGGGTTCGGGTTTGGTTAATTTTGCAAGGCTATAGTTCTATTGATGATCGTTAGATCGTTTACAACAATTAACATTCGGGTCGAGTTATACTTGGTTGAATCAATTCTGGTTCGGATCAAGTACGGCCGTACGGGTCTTGAGTTCGGGTATCGGGTCGAGTTATTCGAGTCTGGTTAATTTTCCCAGGCTACAATTCTATTGATGATCGACTGATCGTTAGATCGTTTTAGGAAATAATCTTGATCTTTTAGAAGAATTCGAGAGGTGAGGTGATAGGGAGGATCCAAAATGCAATTTATTACTCGTATTTTGATCTGCATTGATTAATATGAATTCGCATGTAAGACGGTTTCTTAATACGCAGTAGTTTAATAAAATAATCTCTTAACACTTTTTTTTTTACTCAATTTGTAATTTTTGGAAAGATTATTTAATTATTTTGTAAATAATTAATGATCTTTTATACTTTTTTTACTTTTTTAGGGCCAAAGTTTCCAATTTTTGATCATATAGGAAGATTATACTAAAATGAACAGAGTTACTTTGTTTATGAATGTCTCGTTGAATTATCTACTCGTATTTATTGCAAACTTATAAACCCCTTTCGATTTAACATTATTTACCTCAAATATGAATCAGTAAGCCTCGCTTGTTACGGTTATGTTGAAAAGGAAGAGTTGGATACTTGGATTGGATGAGACGGATTGTGATTTCTTCTAGTTCACGAGAGAAGTGAAACAAAATCAGTGTTGACTAAAGAGAAGTGAGTAAGCACACACTGTAACGTACGTAGGTTTTCCTCGTTGCACTCTACTAACTACTACGCCCTAAATTCAATTCTTGCATTCATTAGCTTAACATAGAATACGAGTACAATAGTACATGTATATTGAATTCATTAGAAGAATATAAGTATGACGTCCATTTTTACATTACTTTATTACGAGTATAAAACCGTATTACATAAAAGTTATAGGTATAACTCTGTTACGAATTGAAAAAATTGAATCTTTTAGTATTAGAAATGGTTATAACTCATGTAGGGCGACGGTACGTGGTAAATTGTAAACACTACGTAGTATATTTTAAATGTCGATTTAAATTAACTTGGTAGGAGGTTGAAAGATTGTAGTGCTTGATTATTATTGGATAATCAGGAGAATATATATACCAGCCTAAGGCGATATTATATCCTAATATAAACAATACGGCTACTACTAAAAACTGATACAAACATATAAACATATTACAAAAATATTCACATAATATTCTTATTCTTTGTCTAAGATTATCCCCAAATAAGGTCAATTGCTTGGTCATGACCTTGCTTGGTCACGGTTAATCAAGTAATAAGTATTGTTAATGTGTGACCAAGGGTGGTTAATTTGTGACCAAAAACAAGAAATGGTCAATTTGTGACCAAGGTTGGTCAATTTGTGACCAAGGTTGATCAAAAGAGAGTTCTTGTTGACCTTCTACGTTTCAATTTTTTATTGGTTGAACAATTATAAAACAATAAAAAAACAATTGGGAATGTTGTAAAGTGGATAATGATTGGGTTGATGACCTAGGTCGCGACCTTTTGCTTGGAGGGTGAAAATGGGTCAAGGTTAATAAGGTAGGAATAAGAGTAAAATCGACTCGCGACCTAGTTAGCGCGACCACTGCTTGGGGATGGTCTAACAGAGATGATTTAGTTACATGCATGCAAGCTAAATGCGATTTTGTGCACCGATATGATGGAAGGATCAAGGATGCAGTTAACACTAAAACTTGGGAGAGACGGTCTCTCACTAAATTATTGAGAGACCAATCTTTTGTACCTTTTTATTTGTATTTCGTACCCCTTTTATTGTTGATTGTGACATAGTAATTTCGTACCTATTTACATAATAAATGTACCCATTTTATCATTAATAATGATTTTGTACCTATTTTATTACCTTTAGTACCACTTTTTCTTAAAATTGTACAATGGTCTCTCAATAAAGCTTATTAAGATACCGTCTCTCCAGCGAGAGAAGAAATGAAGTTTTTATGACCGTATAATGAATTGATTCGATTTAAGACAATACTCCCTCCATTCAACTCCACTTTACATGTTTGCTTTATCACGTTTGCCAACGCGAATTTTATGCAATAAATATCTTTAGCTACGTATTTGCAAAAATTATAAAAGTTAGATATTTTTAATGTACTCTTAAAGACGAATCAAATAAGATCCCACATGAATATATTTTAACTTATGTATCGAGAGAAAATTGAAGTTGAATATCCGCTTGTGAATAGTGTGCAAAATAAAAACCTGCAAAGTGGAGTTGAATGGAGGGAGTATGTATTAGTCACAATAATAATCGTGTAATACGGTTTTACAAGGAGTGTTTTTATACGTATATCTTTTCTAAAAAAAAAAAAAAAAAAAAAAAAAAAAAAACTATTTTTCCAACAAAAAAAAAAAAAAAAATCAAATTATTTTTAAAAATTAAAATGAAAATTCCTTCAAACCCTCACTTCCTAATCCTAGATTCCTGTTACTTTCCAGATTCATGACTTTGTTACGCAATGACAGAAAACCAAAGCGCCAGAATTCAAGGCCACCCCAATTTATACAATTATTCCCAAACTACCCTTTACCGGGCAACCTAATTACAAAACAAAAATTATCGAGTAAGACGATCCCATACTATTTATTACGAGTATTAGTAAATAAATTATCTTTTTACGTAATAAAATCGTCTCGACATATGTCTGTGTGATATCGTCTCGCGCAATAGTTACTGTGACGGAAATACCCTTACAAGGTACGTCGAACTTTCATGCTATAAATATGATGCTTACAATGTACGGCGTGCTATAAATGCAATAATTAATGTTCCAAGTGTGTAAATTTCAACCATGTCTCACGTTGGTCAACTAGTAATTAAAGCACTAATTGAAAAGATTAGGGAAAGGGTAGAATTGTAATTATGAAAGGTACGTAAGGGTAAAATGGGAAACAGGTTGGACAAAGCAGCTGGCCATGTGCTGTTAGAGTAGTGCCAGCTGGGCCAGTAACTGTACACTATGTGCACCAGTGGCGTCCAGCTAAGCACATAAACGTGGCTCTTTGTGCTTTCATCTTATTATTCTTTTGTACTTGATGGATATTCCTTGTTATTTAGCACTCCTACGTCTCAATTCGGGTTCGGGTTAGTCTTATCCGAGTCGGGTTTGAGTCGAGGTGGATAAGGATTGTTGTATTGGATTTTCAGCTAGTCTTGCTATAGACGGATATATTCGTCTATAGCTAAAGATGAGTTAAATAGCTTGAAAGTGGTGATATTTTTGGCTCTCACCACCCCACTTGTTGTTTGTCCTATTAAAAATGTGGTATTGTATTTAGCCCGTCTTTAGTTATAGACGGATATGTGCCGTTTATAATGAGATTTTGTGTTGGATTTTAGTGGAATACTTTAGGTGATGAAGTTATTTTTGGGTGTTATTGTACTTATCCACTTGTAGTTACTTGGGTCATGTTCTTTTGGATTTAAATTCAGTTTTCATAAGTTTAGTTTGGTTTGGTTCAGTTCAGTCAGTTAAATTCAGTTCTGTATGGCTATTTTGAGCATGAGAATATGAGATATATTGAGTCTATTTATTCAGATCAATTCAACTCAATTCGGGATTTTACGACAATTGTATTAGTTTTAAAGTTATGTTTGTTTAGTGCTTGTTTGGTTGTCATTTTAAAAACAGATGAATTGAGAAAATGAGGGTTGTTTCTTTACTCAAAAGCATATGAATTCTATTTTTCTAGGCATTCCCAACTCTCATGTCAATTCAACTCCCGCATGTCAACCAAACATGTTTTGGGCGATTCACATGAATTGCTCAATTCATGTGTTTTGTAAAAACATGTGAAATTAACTCCCGTATAACAACCAAACGAGCACTAATATACAATTATTGATTTGCCTAGTTGCATATCAACTCTTGGTGATCAAATATACTCTATCTAATTAGGGTTAACGTACGAGTTGTTAATTTAATTATTTAAAAATATTGTTTAAATACGCATTATTAAATGAGAAGATCAGAGAGAAGACCGAAAACTAAAGGTACTTAGCAAAATTCGTCTTATATTTTTAAATTGTAATGCTATCCATCCATTATAAACGGGTAAACTCGTCTTATATTAGTGGATGACAGTTTTGGCAAATTTTGGTAGTATTTGAGAAATTTATTTTGAAATGTGAGAATTTTGAAGATTCGAAATGATTAGTTTAGTAAAGATACAAATGAAATGACCATACATATTAGATAATGACCTTTGACTTAACAAATGAAAGCTGGATTTGCTGAATTTTAAAGACAAAAAAAGTATTTGGAATGCTCAGTAGAGGTCGGTAGTTTAACGTTTTAAAAGTGTAAATGTCCATATTAGGGATATAATACTTGGTGGGTATTTATTTGATTTCTAACCATTTTTTTTTTTAAATGAGCGCACTTATATTGCGGGTGAGAATCGAACTCTCAAGTTCATGATTGGGATAAGATCACAAATTTGTAACTAATATCTCAACTCTATAATACACGTATTATAATTGTATTCTCATGTCTGTTTTAGATGATTAACCGCATATTATGTATACTCGTTTTAATCTTGTGCGAAAAAAATGCACGGGTTGATTTTTAGATTATGACATACGAAATATGTTAGTAAGATAATAATGTATAATATTTTAAAATAATAATTGAATGAAATGATGTTAAATAAATTTAAAGGAAAGTTTGTGGTGGAACCAACTCTAAAAAGCGATATTTTCTTCCCTTAAATCAGAGAATCAATCAGAAGCCTTTAAATTATTTAGCTTTTATAGTAAGGGAATGAGTCAATTATATTAACGAGTTATGTGTGAGGCGACCTCATCTTATTATATTTATTTTTCTCATAACTCAACTTAGGTGAATATTATATTTGTATTCATGTCTCATTTAGATTACCTCATATCTTGTATGAGAGCGAGAACAAGAATTAGATCAAGTTGTAAGAGCTATCTTACTCTAGTCATGAAATTTGGGGTTAATTCTCTCTCACGACATAAGTGCGCTCATTTGAAAAAGAAAAAAAACCTTGTATACGAGTCAATTATATTAGCGAATTATGTGTAAGTGTGACCTGATCTTATTCCATGTATTGTACTCCCTCCTGTCCTCTATTTTCTTCCCCTTTGGTTTGGGGACAAGGATTAAGGGAGGGAGTATTATATTGATAAAGACTTGGGTGTGATTTGGTTATAGGAGAGAAGGATGAATAATTAGGAGTTAAATAATGAATTGTGCGCCACAAACATTAAAGAAAAGAATAAAATAAGAGTAAAAGAGTTGAGTGGGGTTTGGTGATAGGAAAAAGGGATGAATAAAATAAGAGTAAAAGTTACCAAAAATAGAAAGGGGAAGAAAACCTGAATAATCCGTTTTAGGAAACAGGGAAGAAAATTGAGGATTGGAGGAAGTACACTTCAATTTGAGCCGTTTGAGAGGTTGTACTAGACCACATTTTTTTTTCTCCCGGTTATTATACCACGTGTCCGGGATCTCTTCAGATGATACCCTATTCGATTTCAGCCTTAAGTAATAAGAATATAACTATTATTCAAGATTATCTGATTTTCGGCCGAATCTGGTTTATCATAATACCGACGCTCTCATATGTCTTCAGTTGCTCCTCAAAATTAGGGTGGCCGCTTTATCTAACTCGAGGAACACCCCGTGATATTTACATACATTTTTGTTCCAGGACTCCGGAATTTCCGAAAACCGTGTATATACTCTTTAATTTTAGCCGCTCGGGAGGTCGTACGGGGCCACGTTTCTTTTTCTCCCAAATTTTCTACCATATGTCCGGGGTCGGTTCAGGATGTATCTTATTCGTTTTCATGCAAAAAAGAGACAAGTATACATCGCTTTTACATGATTATCCGATTTTCGATCAAATCTAGTTTACCGCATACCTGTTGTGGGATTTATCTGTATGAATCCTTTTATATTCAAGGATTATAACGAATTTAATGAAGACGATCACTAGTCATAAAATAAAATACATAAACAAAAGTAAAGGATTCAGAATTAACTTTCGGTCCTAGCAAATACGGCCTAAGAACAATATCAAAATAGATATTCGCCTATCAGTTGCACCCAAGACGATATGAGATATGCCCTTTGATTATGCTAGAATCGATCCAAAATCTTCTGTAAGAATTTAGGTTTTTGTGTTTTTACTGATGAGAAGAGGCAAGAGAATGAGTAGAAAAATTAGGTCTAAAAATAATCTCTATCTCACCTACTTAAACCGTGAATTAGGTTAGTAATAGGGTAGACATTTTCTTCCTTATTTTCGGCCCATATAACCGAAATAAGGAGTATTATTTCCTTATTTTGGTTATTCCAAAAATGTATAAAATGTGTTAAATTGTCATCTAGTGAGGATCGAACTCATGACCTCTTGGTTTGTGTACCCTCACTATTACCACTATGACACATTCATCTTGTTGATATTAAATATAACCGATTACATTTAATTACGAATTAACAGATTAATTCGTCCAAGCTAACATTACATACATTTAATTAAATATAACTTATTATATTCAATTTACGAATTGACAGATTAATTAAATCTCAACTAATATTATTTAATCTTCATTAAATAATTGTCTCATCAACACATTGACTAACTGTTTAGTCATATAAGGCATCAATGTGATCATATTTCTATAATCACATCTCTCAAACACATCCTATAGGTGTGACCTTTAGGGACCAGTTGATCACCGACATCTGTATGATAATAACGTCAAACTTTCTAGCAAGTCAACCGTTATTAGGTAAACGTTAATCAACTGATTAAATATACGAAGTATACCCTTGTGAACCTGTAAGAGATTTACAAATGTTATCACACTAATTTGTGGAGGACACAAGCTCCAACAAACTCCCACTTGTCCTCACAAGTATATGTGCGATAACCGATTCTCATATCCTAAAATTTCTCCCACTCAATGTAAAACAATTTGCAAATCCGGATTCACAAAGGTCGTATTTTATAAGCGATCTGTATCAAGAGTGGTTTCCCCGACTAGAGAGTAACTTAACTGATAAACGAATCATCATTCGAGCATGACTATGCATTTCAGTTACAACTCCTCGAGTGGTCCTGAGAAATAACTATACCTGATAAGGGTTGGATATTTTCCTCAACTCGAATCCTGCAGATGTAAGCACAGTATGAAATGACCCAAGAAAAATCTACTTAGCCTCCGATTCACGGCATCGTGAGAAAGAAACCAAAGTCACCCAAAAACTGCCTTAATCTCAAGAGACAGTCGATAGTCAAAAGAATCGACTCTAGGAACACAATGGATGTCCTATCCACGACCTGGCACTGAATGTTATAAAACATTTAGGACTCCATTACGTTGTCACAAAAAATTTGTCCTACGAGGTATCATTATAATCTCGCATTTGTGATCGATCAGTCAACCGTTTGACTTATGGCTCGTTGAACCCACCATCAATCGACTGCACAATATAATAGCTAGAGTTATCAGCTCATGTAAGCGATTACGGACCAAAACAAATATAATGTAATTCAGTTCACTTTGTGGCGTTCAATTTTGTCAGTACAATCTACATGAAAAACAAAATATTATAAAAACGATGAAGTTATAAATAGTATATGAAAAAGATAACGTATCGAATTCATAATCAACTACTATAACTCAGGTACACGTTTAATTCTCATGGAAATAACGTGCCCTCCATGCTTATCATATTTCAATGGCTCAGTAGTAGAATCTGCTACAACTTCCTGTTTGGAACTATTACAGCTGACCGCAACACCATTAAGAGTAAGAACGAATCTAGACTGAGATTTCTAATCATCTCGATTCGTTTGGAAGCTAGCATCTGCGTAACCGATTGCGCATAGCTTAATATCTCCTCCATAAGTCAATACCCTATCCTTAGTCCTCAGTAGGTACTTGAGGATATTTTTAACAGCTATCCAATGTATTTCACCTGGATTCTTTTGGTACCGACTCGTCATACTCAATGCATATGCCACGTCTGGACGTGTGCATATCATGACATACATGATTGATCCTATTGCAGATGCATAAGGAACACGACTCATGCGCTCAATCCCTTCAAAGGCGTCGTGGGTGATCGAGACTTGCTCAATCGCATCCCGCACGCGTCATTGTAAGGTTCCCCTTCTTGGAGTTGGTCATGCTGAACTTCTCAAGAATCTTATCCAAATAAGACTCCTGACTAAGTGATAACGTCCGTCGTGATCTATTTCGGTAGATACGGATTCCCAAAATGCGCTGTGCCTCACCCTGATCTTTCATCTGGAAATGGTTCTTCAACCATTCTTTAACCGAAGATAGGAGAGGAATGTCATTCCTAATCAAGAGTATGTCATCGACATACAATATCAAGAATACAATCTTGCTCCCACTCGACTTGATATATAAGCATGGTTCCTCGACCGATCGAGTGAAACCATACTCTTTTATCACCTGGTCGAAACGATGATTCCAACTCCGAGAAGCTTGCTTAAGTCCATAAATGGAACGCTTAAGCTTGCATACTTTCTTAAGATGTTCAGGATCTATGAAACCTTCGGGTTGCACCATGTACAACTCTTCCTCCAAATAACCGTTTAAGAAGGCGGTTTTCACATCCATTTGCCAAATTTCATAATCATGAAATGCGGCTATCGCTAAGATTATCCGAATGGAACGTAGCATGACTATAGGTGCAAAAATCTCATCATAATGCAATCTGTGCACTTGAGTGAAACCTTTTGCCACAAGTCGTGCCTTATAGGTATCTGGTTGCGCGTCTACAGAACGCTTTATTTTGTAAAGCCATTTGCACTGTAGAGGTTTTACCTTATTGGGTAAATCAACTAGATCCCATACGTCATTCTCATACATGGAGTCCATCTCGGATTGCATGGCTTCGAGCCATAGCTTTGAGTCGGAACAGGTCATAGCACCTTTATAGGTAACGGTTTCATTACTCTCTAGGAGTAAAACGTCATTCTCCTCAACCATACCAATGTATCTGTCCGAAGGATGAGAGACTCTACCCGACCTCCTAGGTTCCTCAGGAATATTAACCGTATCATCAGTTGGAGGAACAACTTCCTCCATCTGTTCCTCGGTTGTTGGTTCTGGAATCTCCGACAGCTCGAAGGTTCTATTACTTGTCTTGTTCTCGAGAAATTCTTTCTCTAAGAACGTCGCACTAGTCGCAACAAAAACTCGATGTTCGGTAGGCGAATAGAAGTAATGACCAAATGTTCCTTTTGGATAACCTATAAAGTATGTCTTGACCGATCGCGGGCCGAACTTATCCTCGTGTCTCCACTTGACATAAGCCTCGCAGCCCCAAACCCTAATAAAGGACAAGTTAAGGACCGTTCCTTTCCACATTTCATATGGAGTCTTGTCGACAGCTTTAGTCGGACTTCGGTTAAGTATAAGAGCAGCTGACAAAAGAGCAAAACCCCATAATGAATCAGGCACTACCGTGTGACTCATCATGGATCGAACCATATCAAGTAAGGTTCGATTTCTCCGTTCGGACACACCATTTAATTGAGGTGTTCCAGGTGGAGTTAACTCTAAAACGATTCCACAGTCTTTAAGGTGTTGATCAAACTCATTTGAAAGATATTCGCCACCTCGATCTGAACGGAGTGCTTTAACCTTTCTACCCAGTTGGTTTTCAACCCTGTTCTGGTATTCCTTGAATTTCTCAAAGGACTCACTTTTATGCTTCATTAAGTAGACATATCCGTATCTACTCAAATCGTTCGTGAAAGTGATAAAATATCTATAGCCATCTCTAGCGGTAATTGACATAGGTCCACAAACATCAGTATGTATGAGTCCTAATAGGTCACTAGCGCGCATTCCAACACCTTTGAAGGAAATTCGAGTCATTTTGCCAATGAGACATGATTCACACGTGCCATATGTAGAAAATTCGAATGCGGGAATAGTCCCATTATCGACGAGTTTCTTCACGCGTTTCTCATTTATGTGTCCCATTCGACAATGCCATAGATAGGTTTGATCTTTGTCACCAACCTTTATTTTCTTATTATTCACGTGTAATACTTCCGTGGTTTGATCTAAGATGTAAATTCCATTTATGGAAACTGCTTTGCCATAAATCATTTCATTAAAAGAGAAAATACAGCTATTATCCTTTATTGAAAATGCAAAACCGTCTTTAGCAAGTACGGAAACAGAAATAATGTTCTTAGACAAATTGGGTACATAGTAACAGTTATTTAAAAATAACTCAAAACCACTAGGGAGTTGGATTACTTATGTTCCCTTCGAGACAGCAGCAACTCGTGCTCCATTCCCGACACGCAGGTCCACATCACCTTTTTCGAGAGGTATGATGTTCTTTAGGCCCTGCAAATTATTACACAGATGAGAACCACAACCAGTATCTAGTACCCAAGTTCTGAAACTTGCATGGTTAATCTCAATCATATGGATATAAGATGACATACCAACAGGAACGACGCGGCCTGCTTTGATGTACTCACGGTAGACGGGACAGTTCCTCCTCCAATGTCCAGTCTTGTGACAATGGTGGCACTCTATGTCACCGCCCTTGCTCTTTGCCTTGCCCTGTGAGCCACTAATCTCACCAGGCGCACTCTTACCGTTTTCTGGCTTCTTAAACTTTGGCTTACTTACAGCTAGGTCGCCATGAGCCTTGCTCTTACCTTTACCCTTGTTGGAAATCGTGAGAACATCCTGCTTCATGCTCCCACTCAATTTCATATCCTTCTCGGTCTGTACGAGAAGGGAGTGTAGCTTATGAGGACTCTTTTTCAAGTCATTCATGTAATAGTTCGCCCTGAAAAGGGCAAAACCATCGTGAAGAGAATGAAGCATTCGGTCAATGACAATGCTCTCACTGATTTTACAATTCAGTGTCTCCAGCTTCTCGACATTCTCAATCATGTGAAGAATGTGTGGGCTAACCGGTTGACCCTTCTGGAGTTTCGCATCAAAGAAGCGACAGGTATGTTCATATGTAACGATTCTCGGTGCTTTTGAGAACTCGTTAGTGAGCGTAGTGAAAATCTTGTTTGCACTTTGGGCAATGAAGCGTCTCTGCAAATTGGTTTCCATTGCAAAGATGAGTACGTTCTTTATCGCACCCGCTTCCATAACGAAGTCACTATAAGCGAGTGACTCGTTGACTCCTGCATTGGGGCCTGAGTTGACCGGTATTGGCTCAGTTAAGTACTTGAGCTTACCGTCAGCAATGGCAGCATTCCGTAGTGCCGCCTCCCGATCCGCAAAGTTGGACCCGTCATTTTTCGGGGACGTGTGAACCGATTCATGTTGTCCATAAAAACTTTCAGTCAGGACGCGCGATCAAGTGTGGCACTTGGCATTGGGATTTCGTTATTTCCAGCCATTTGTTGTAACAGTAAAATTAACGTGTTCTATACTGCGAAAAGAAAATTGAATAATAAGCCTATGCATCGATTTGATTTTTAAGTCTTATGCAATACTGTTATAATGCGAAGACTCGTGCATTTATACAATTGACCTTCCTCAAGAATTATATAAATGATCCCAAGACTCAATTATCGGTAAATTGATAAGCTAACCTTTTAGCTAATTCTACAGTTAGAATTCTTGGTCGATAAATTTCTGTAAATTCTATCTTTAGTCCATCATAATCACGAGAAACTCTTCGGACTATGATGTTGAGGTAAACTAAGTCAACACAACTACTTACCCAACGTAAAAGGGGTCATATTATGCCTACCGACGAAGAAGGGATTCATAGTTGTTTGCCCTTATAAAGACTAATCTCAATTTCCGTTTTAGAGGAAGATCCCATCAACTTCGTTTTAATTCATTTTAAATGAACTAATATCTAGCATGCGTGAATGAATAAACTAAGGTGATGGCTTAATAAGTATGTGACATCTGTATGTCCATGAAAACTAACATACAATATATATGAGTCAATTCTCATGTATTTTAAATCTATATGAGTCAATTCTCATGTATTTTAGTAGTAGGTGGTTTGGTTTAGGCGGAATATGATGCATTAACTAGCATGTGAATGAAAAACAATAAGAATAGTAAAACGTAAAAACAATAATAAAGTCCTAGTGTGGCCTATCCTATCAAAATGAACATAAATACAAGTTTGGAATCCATCCTTGGACCCAAGAAGCTTGTCTTGATGTTCCATCTTGATCCATGTAGCGGGAGTGAGCTCCAACCTCCATCTTTAGTCTTCTTTGAAATTACAATAAATAAAATTACATAATAAACCTATTTATTACATTCTAATTTCAAAAACCCAAAACTAAAGAAAAATAAAGGAGATTCGAGATCTCATAATTACATAAAAATTATGTTTCCTTCATTACGAAAACATAATTTGACTAAGGCCACACTAAGTATTACAAATTACAACCGATTGCAAAAATACGTAAATTAAACCATTCAAACGATTCATTCAACTAAATAAAATGCATCAACTAAAAAAAATTAAACATGCAAGACATAATTCTTTAATTATGTAGATTAATTTTATCCAAACCACCCATTTAAATTATCAAATTAAGTGACAATTTCTCAATTAATCACATTAATTTCAATCTTAATTCATATTAAACTTGTAATATGAATTTAATCCGTCAAAATTTTAAACTGCTTTAAAATGATTAGGTATCCATGAATTATGAACCGCTTCACAATAATTAATTGGCCACAACAAACCCAAAAAAATTTTCTTTAAAATTTATCTCGGTAAAAACCGAAACAACCCAAAAAAAACTTTTCTCGATTTTACAGCTAAAACCAAAAAAAACAATTTTTTTTTTTTTTTAAATCTGTCCAGCACGTGAACAGTAACAGAAACCAATTTTTTTTTTTTTTTTTTTTTTTACTTTTCTCCCGGCTGGATAGACAAAACAACAAAAACAACACGTTTTTATTTCTTTCTTCTTGCGGTTTTTCTGTAAAAATCATAACAAAACAAAATTTTTTTTTTTTTTTATTCTGGCCCCTGTGAACATTAACCACGTGAATAGTAACATAAAAAAAATTTCTTTTCTCGGATGCTTTTCAAATCGGCATAAACAAAAACAGCCGTAAAAAACTTTAATCGGTTTTTCAGGAGAAACCGAAAGAAAAAACAGATTTTTTTTTAAAGTACTGTTCATCCGTGAACAGTAACGGAAACGAAAAAAAAAAAAAATTCACGGCTCAAAAAAAAAAAATCCAGCCGATTACCTTTTTTCGCAAACCCTAATTATTGTTTTCAAACAATTTTATGAAAATTATCAAAATTAAAATTCGTGGTTGTCATCTAGTGAGGATCGAACCCATGACCTCTTGGTTTGTGTACCCTCACTATTACCACTATGACACATTCATCTTGTTAATATTAAATATAACCGATTACATTTAATTACGAATTAACAGATTAATTCGTCCAAGCTAACATTACATACATTTAATTAAATATAACTTATTATATTCAATTTACGAATTGACAGTTAATTCGTCTCAACTAATATTATTTAATCTTCATTAAATAATTGTCTCATCAACACATTGACTAACTGTTTAGTCATATAAGGCATCAATGTGATCATATTTCTATAGTCACATCTCTCAAACACATCCTATAGGTGTGACCTTTAGGGACCAGTTGATCACCGCCATCTGTATGATAATAACGTCAAACTTTCTAGCAAACCAACCGTTATTAGGTAAACGTTAATAAAAAGATTAAATATACGAAGTATACCCTTGTGAACCTGTAAGAGATTTACAAATGTTATCACACTAATTTGTGGAGGACACAAGCTCCAACACCGGTACCCTCAAATAACCATCGTTACTCCTCAAAATTTGTGTGACTGCTTTACCTGACCCGAGGTACCCTTTGTTTGATTTCCAGACATTTTTGTTCCGGAACCTCGTGATCTCCGAAAACCGTGTATTACACTTCAATTTCAGCCGTTCCGGAGGTCGTACGAGGTCACGTTTATTTTTCTCCCAGATTTTCTACCATGTGATCGCGGTCGATTCAGGTGGTACCTTATGCGATTTCATGCAAAAAAAAAAAACGTATACATCGCTTTTACATGATTATCCGATTTTCGGTAGAAGCTCGTTTAACGCATACTGGTATCCTCAAATAACCATTGTTGCTCCTCAAAATTTGTGTGGCACCTTTACATGACTCGAGGTACCCTCCGTTTGATTTTCGGACATTTTTGTTCCTGGATCCCGGGATCTCCGAAAATCGTGTATTATACACTTCAATTTCAGCCGTCCCGGAGGTTGTGCGGGGTCACGTTTCTTTATCTCCCAGATTTTCTACCATGTGTTCGTGGTTGGTTCAGGTGATACCTTATTCCATTTCATGAAAAAGAAAACAAGTATACATCGCTTTTACCCGATTATCCGATTTTCGGCGGAGGCTGATTTACCGCATACCGGTACCCTCAAATAACCATCATTACTCCTCAAAATTTGTGTGGCGGCGTTATCTGACCTGAAGCACCCTCTGTTGGATTTCAGGAGATTTTTGTTCCTGAACCTCGGAAACTCCGAAAACCGTGTATTATACATACACTTCAATTTCAGCCGCTCGGGAGGTCGTACGAAGCTACATTTCTTTTTCTCCTATATTTTCTACCATATGTCCAGGGTCAGTTCACGAGGTACCTTATTTGATTTCATGGAAAAAAGAACAAGCATACATCGCTTTTACACGATTATCTGGTTTTCAGTCGAGGCTGGTTTACCGCATACCAGTATTCTCAAATAACCATCGTTGCTCCTTAAAATTTGTTTGACCGCTTTATCTGGCCCGAGATACCCACCGTTTAATTACCGAACATTGTTTTTCTCCGGGACCCGAAATCCCCAAAACCGTGTATTATTTGAGGGTACCACATATCGATCGATAAACTTCAATTTGAGCTATACGGAAGGTCTTATCTAACCACATTTCTTTTTTTCTTTTTGTTCCGATTTTTTTAGCATGTGTTCAAGGTTGCTTCGGAGGTTCTCCTATTTGATTTCAGGCCTAAATAACAAGTAATAATCCATTATTAAAGATTATCCAATTTTCGGTTGAGGCATACATGTAGATTTGTCAAAAGATTACCCGACCCGAAAAACCTTTCGAAATCCGTTCGAAAATAACCTGATCGAACCCATTCGAAAATAACTTAAACCCAGAATGATCTGACCCGATAATAACGCTGATATTTAGGGTGAAGACCCGACACATAAACTGGGCCATAAATGGAAAAATTCATTGCAAATTTGTATTTAAAACAAATAAAACCAATATAAATTGGTTAAAATAATCTACAATTAACGGATTCTGAAATTCGGCAAAAACCGATGATCCGAAGGTTATTTATTTACTTATTATGCATGTTTTTTGAGATTGACCTGGCCAGAATACAAGACCTTGAAATTTGCACTACAGTTACTCTATCTAATATAAATGACCATGGTATAAAAGAGCATATGATTTAAAATAGAGACATATAGAGGTCACAAGAGTACTTTTGAGTCGTGTCTAAGTCGTTTTAGAGGTACCTAAGCGCTTAGTAGTAATTTTAAGACATACTGGCTCTCTTAAGAAAGTTTTGACAAAAAAAACTCCCCGCTATTGGAAGATCGTTAATAACTATCTGATTTCAAGGACTTATTATTCACGATTTTTGGCCAACTGAACTCCAGAATAAAAGGGTCCGAAATTCACACTTTAGTCACTCCATACCATATAAAAATGTCAATAGGTAACCTAAGAGGTATACAATTTGATATAAAGAAATTTAGAGGTCATAAAAGTACTTTTCAAGTCGTATTGAAAATATAAGAAACAAGCTGTATTTCGCCTTACACATTAGAACACTCTCAAGTAAGGTCAATTAGGAGGTTATGATCTTGTTGGGTCATTTTAATTCATAATTAAGCAAAAAATTAGGATGACACAAGGAGTGACCAAGGTAAGAAGAGGTCAATTGATGAACTCTTTTTCTCAAATTGACCTCCTTTGTGACCAATAAGTGTCCACATTTGATTGGTAGGAAGGTTGGAAAGTGGAAAAAAAATGATTGAGTTGATGACCTTAAATGGATCAAGGTAAAAAAGGTGAGATTAAAAGTAAAAGTGGATGATGCCCCAATCAAGTTAACTCTTGCTTGAGGATGGTTTTACCATTGCACGTTTAGCATTTAGTTGTCTTTATGATATAACACATCGATACCAGGAGATTTACATCTAAGCCTACTCTTTAGGTTAAGGCAATTAGGAGTCTACAATGTTGAAGGAAAAAGGTAATTAAAGATGGTTAATCCAAATTCCAAAGTAGTAACAAAGTGATCAAATGTAGGCATGTGGGTGACCTAATGGATCTGGCACTTAATAGAATGTCACGGAATTTGAGACTTTAATTTAATGTATAAATTCAGTACGGACGTATAGTTTCTCAATATTTCAATAGTAAATTAATCCCACTAATCAAGTAATCATGCTTCCCTAATTCATATGTCATAGCCCGATTATCTTCCTAGTTGTGATCACTGATAGATCTAGTTTAAGTAATTAACTTACTTATTCGTATTAAGACGTAATCAGATGGTATCAAGCAGTGGTGAAGTCAAAATCGATAAAGTGATAGACATTTTACTGTAACAACTAGTTCTTCTATCTAAAAAACATCAAATTTTCAAATCAAACAAATTTAATGATAAAAGTGTCTATTTCTAAAAAGCCATAAAATCTCAAGACCCTACTTTCCGAGACCTCTAGGTTACTTATAACGGGTATGAAGTATAAAAAACATAAAACTTTCAAATAGCGAGTTTTTACAACACCTTCTCACCTATTTACAATCCACGGTTTATTAAAAAGACGGATCACGCGTAAGGATATGTAAAATGGTAATACCGAGACTCAATACTCAATAGCACCCGTTAGTGCCCTGTCAACACACACATCAAATGTATATCTTTATTTGGTGTCAAATGACCCTCAATAACAGTAAAATATCACTAGTAGGAAGATTCGAACTTATAAGCTATTAGACTAAGATATATTCGATTCCGTAAATGTATATCTATTTTGTAAAGAATGCTTCACCCAAGAGAATCTGAATGCTCCAACTGCAACAACATATATATAACGTACAATTACGAGCCATAAGTGGCCCGTGGCTACATACTGCCATGATTCCATATGCCCTTCATATTCGTCAAGCCCTTACCTTTGACTATCTTCCTTCATCTTTGTCACATACTACAATGTTATCTACTCTCAATTATTTTATACTCTTTTCTTACAAAGAATCGCATTCTATATACGTACAATATGTTCATTTTACTTGCATTAACAAATAACAATTTACGAATCAGATTGAGCGGGATGTTTGATAAATGACATATTCAGAGCAACACAAAAAAAATATACTTGTATATAGTTATATCACCCAGTCTCCTACTGATACAGAGTTTCGATACCACTTTCACATATCTGGTCGTTATAGATCAATCAAAATCTCATTTTATCGACCAATCATTATCCCTAATATAACACATAAATATCTTAAAAATTTTATAAGATGCATGATACTGAGTTTCGATGACACCAGGCCAGCTGTGGTGATTTGACAATAATCTATAGTTGGGGACCTTGCATGTTACATTACACAAATGAATACAATACAATCATATTCAAATGCGTGTTCTTATTAGTTTTACTTGTTGTTAGTTTAGAATTGAAACCAAAAGAAGTTTCACCAAATTTCTTAAACAAATAATAAGTCAAATGTTACCAAACATTTATTTTGTGGTACTTCATCACACTAGTAGATAACTTTGAAGATATAAATAAAAGCTTTAATTTTAGGCATAGAAGACCTGGAAAATACACGTGAAGAGCATATGGTGGTAGAAGAGAGAGCCAGGTAAGATAAGAGATGAATGAGGATTATATGTATTGAGGACGACAAGGAAAATGAGATAACGTCATCAGATGATACTTAATCTCGATATTACCTTCTCACGTACAATAATGTATGGTCCATTAAAATGGTGGGACTTGTATAAAAGCTGAAGAGCATGTCTTTTTGTGTATACCATCCGATTTTATCATGATTCGAGTTGAGTAGGATTACTAGGACGATAAAGCTCTCCTTATTAGTTTTAACACTATTTTATTTCTCGGGGCATGAACCCAAGACTTCTGGTTAAACTATAACAATCTATCAGTCGATCTTAGTGCTCATGGAGTTATAGGTGATTGTATAAGAGCATGTGATAAAGTAGTACTCAGTTACGATACTACCCGGTGATGCCTCATCATCGTCCCGAATTCTCGATATTTATCACCAATTCTAATATTCTATAAATACAAGAAAAAAAGGGTTTTTGGTATTTTCCTCCCATTATATTAAAGGTTAAAATTCTATGACATTTCTCTTTATTCATGCATGATATATCACTAGTCCTTATCTCTTGATGATCATCTTTTCAATAGAGATTCCTGTAGTTTTTACTGTATTTTTTCAGATCTACTTGCATGTTCTTGGACATGATTTTGTTAGAACAATACAACTTTTGGATGTTTTGGAAACTTTATTTCTGCTAAAAGCTCATTTTTTGTCAATAAAGGATAGATTAACAAATATTTTTATCACTTTTATGTCTCTAATCATGAAATTATGAATAGTTTTGTACTATTATTCTTTTAATAAAGATGAATTATTGTATGGTTTGTGGGTTGATATAATTAAGAGATGGCTTCAATATTATTGATACATTAGGAAATAATTTAGCAATGCAACTTTTATTAGATCTAAACTATTCACACTTTTTAAAGTACTTTGTAAATCAATTATCCAATGTTTCTCCATTGGATCCACTTTTAAGAGTGTTATAAGTTTGAGAATGATGTTTGTAATATTGTCATAAATATAAGAACGATAAATAGTCGGTGAAAAAACAAGGAAAATAAATTATTCCTTTCTATTTGAGAAGTTATTTACGTTTTTATTCTATTGTGAAAAATACTTTTATCAAACGTAATTTTTTTTTATATCAAATAGGAGGGAATCCTAACTACATGTATTATAATGATTTTATAATAATATTATACATAAACTAAGTTTTTTTCGCTATCTAGTACAATTAAAAAGAATCATAGAATAAATGAAATTAATCAAATAAAATATAGAAAATATTAATGATCTGAGATATTATAACGATCTTATAATAATCATATTAAATCGAAAAAAAAGGTTTTGATGTTTATTTGATACAAATAAGAAAGAAACCATCTTAGATCACAGATTTTCAGTTGTAACTTGTCACAAACCTGTGACGTCTCACAATCAATTTAAATAGCGATAAAAAAAATAAAAGTTAATATAAAACATGATAACTCATCAGGTATTTTTTCATCACAAGTAAGAATAAATATCCTCAACTAACCTAATCCAACAAGGTAACAATGATGTATAGGTCCTGATAGTCCATTTACATGTGGCCAACTCTATAAAATTATGAACAAAAATCATTTGAAGCAAAGTAATCAAAGTTTTGATGATGGTATAAACTTGAGCAAGGAAATTGGGTCCGGCCCATGATTAAGACCCGGCCCACTAACTTCTTGACACGTGGCCTCTATATCTATATACACAAATTCTTATTTCAGACCGCAAGATCCGTCTGAAATAATAAGACGGGTCGTTTCCTCTCACAAAATATCCATTTAGGAAGTGAGTGGGAAAGCACATGGGGTGTCCCACCACCCATGTGATTTCCACTTGTGAGAGGTTTTATTGTTTCAGACGTATCTTACGGTCTGAAGCAAGACGGACTGATCTATATATGATTGGTCTCTAATATCTTAACATTTTTGATGTCCCTCATAATCCTAAAAAAAAATAAAGTAGATGTTTTGGATTAGGTAGTTCATGGCTTGATATTCACTATTCTATCAATCATTTATGTTATGATTTTGATTGTTCCATCTCCACAAATTACCTCTTTTAGTCTTTTGTTTAAGGTCACGATTAGGGTTCAACAACAACTTATCGAATTGGTCTGACTTAAAACGGTCATATTCATCATAAATATATAATGAGTCACTAGTTTAGATGCCGCGCAATAAATGCGCGGTATTTATAGAGTTTTTATTTGTTTAACGTAATCATGCTAAATTAACATCTCATTAATTTTTCATATTTTATGTCATTATATTTTGATATAAGAAAAAAAAATTGAACTGTATAATTATTCAAGAAAATTGAGTAAAATTGAACTGTTAAATAATAGTTTTATCTCATTAATTGTTCATTTTTCTTATTATTATATTTTGTTTCAAGCAAAAAAAAAAAATTAAAACTGAAAATTAATTCAAGAAAATTGAGTAATGTGCTGAAATTATTTTATTTTTTTAAAAAAAAGGTATTTTGTCATTCCGTGAGGAGAGTGCTTTCCGTCTTATACGTCCATTCGATCTCTCTTATTGTCTAAGACTAATAAATCCGTCTTAAATAAGAATTTTAATTAATAATGTATAATTGACATAAAATTATTGATTCATTGTTTATTGTTATTGCTCTCTATAAGTTTAATTCACTTGGAATAAGAGTCAATGTAACTGTAATTTTTTTCATAGAATTTCAATACTCGTATAAAGTATGAATGATATCATTGATATGTGTAATATGCATTTGTCAAATTTCAAAGAGTATTCCTCTAAAATCGCATATTAAGACATAAAATCACTGGTTGAGCTATGATCATGGTTTATATTTTTGGTTGAGGTATTTTTTGATTGAACTACAATCACAAAAAAAAAAAATGGAAATATTTTTTACTCCGTGTCTAATTTTTTTGGGCGAATATTTCAACCTTTGCTCACTAAAAAGATCCTACTCGATAATAGAACCGTATATTTTCAAAATCACGTGGATATGTCAATACGGGTCCTCTCTACCGAGTCGGGTAACATATATGTAAAGACTTTTACACCAAAAGGAAGAAGTTACAATGCTCCAATTTGTAAAATTAATAAGTTAGGGCAAATAAAATCATCTTGCCTGCCTGCCTTCTGAAATTCGGACAAAAATGCCTTTAGTAGTGAAATTCGGACATTTCACTTCAGACCAAAAAATTCAAACCTTCGCGGAAAATAGTTATATCCAACACTCTGACACCATGTTGTGTCTAACACTTGCAGCTGAGTCAGAGTAACATACCTAATAGCTTCTAGTTATATCCCATCAGCAATGCTATTCTGCAACATTAGCGTAACCCCGACACACTTCCTTTTTATGAAGTTCCACCATTTTTGTCTCCGGGCGACAAAGTCCTGCATATGCATATGCATATTCAACTTAACTGCTACCATGAGAAGTATCCTTCCATAGTTCCTTGTGTCGATGACACAAAACCGGATTTGAGGTTCAATACGAACCCAGCTTATGAAAGAAACTGCGCGTTCTGCGCTTTCTGCATTCTGAGTACCTTACTAGCTAGAATACTAACCTGAACACCTCGGTATGTCCCACACAGCAATGGATGTTGACGTACACCTTGGAGAACACAACTCAAGATTGTTCTCATGACTTACATTCATAGCGAGCATCCATGAGCCGATTGTCACATCCTCATTGCTAAACATCCGGAAACTGCAAGCAGGGTAAAACCATGAAATTTTTTTAGAGTATGTCGACCATAAGAAAGATGATTCATGTCAGCCGACCCCAAATCATTTTGGGATTAACGCTAACTTGCCTGTCATTTCTTATAGCAACCAAGGACCTGACAACTTTGGCGGAAAGCGCATATATGGGTCCATAAGCATGCAGAAAATACTCTTTGCCAAGCAGATCTGACAGTGGCTCATACCTGCAAAGCGGAAATAAATGACTAAGCACGTCACATTACAGGAAGACGGCCAAGATAGTCATAGAAAGAGGAAAACTAATGATTCATGAGTAATAATCTTTCCTCTCAGACACGAGACAGTCCGAACACCCAAGCAATAAATTTTACTTCGGTGACAAAAACAAAAGAACCGCGTCCAAAAGGTAAACTACTTACCATTTAAGTTTCGGGTCAGTGAAAACTGATCCTTTTTTCATGCATCCGATATAAGTTTGAGGGTTAGATCGGTCTTTTGCCAACAGGAGTGAAAGGCGATCTACCAACGCAAAATATAGACATCAACAGTCACCAGCAAAAACAAGATGTAGTCAATAACGAGCAAAAATCACAAATATAGTTACCCGGCCTAAGATATATGTCATCATCCTGTTTTACGTAGAACTCAGAATCAAACAGTGCATAGGCCGCTTTGAAGAATGCTAACCTAAAGAGGAAACCATGGTGAGCGGACATCAATTGAATGACCCACGAAAAATATGAACTTATGATTATTAGCATTTAGCACTAACGTTTTGTGCGGGAGCTTACTGTACTCTTCCTCCATATCTAGTAGAATGAAGTCGTCATGCTGAGCAATCTCCTTTTTAAGTATTGACATTTTCCACTGAGCACTTGTTCTGCCAATGATAAATCGGAACGCTAGACCTGTCGCTTCTTCCAATCTGCAGTGACCTAAATCAGATCAGTTTCAGAGCCACAAGTCAATTCCAACACATGCTTCATAATTTTCCGCAGCTCATATGCAGCCTGATCACGAATACAACATGACATCTTCGGACCAAAATCAAGTATAACTCGGTTTCCAAACATTAGGTTCTCTACTGACTAAAAATTATTCAATCCCCCATACAACACCCAAATCTAGTATAACTCACATTTTGAAGTGTGCGTGTGGCATGCACGGTTCTAAAGGATGATTCATGTCAGCCGACCCCAAATCATTTTGGGATTAAGGCTCTGAGCCTCTGATGTTGTTATATTCATCAATAGAGAACACCATAGAAAGGGCCATAACTTTTCGCCTTAACGGCGAGGCTTCTTAATTTTCATGAATACCATATGATCACACTAATTTTCAGAAATGGGAACATATATAATAATTCAGTTAAACAACATATGCTAAAAAATAACAAAAAAGAGATAAAAATGAACCTTTGAAGCCCATCAGGGCCAGAGGGCAACCAAGTACGACGTAAAGCGCGACGACGGCCAAACGATCGAAAACCAGTGAAAATTCCAACAAAGCCCATCACTTTATGCCTCTGAACATCACCATTAACAAGCAAAGAACCATCTGAAACACTGTTTTCACCATTGTCATTGGTTTCGCTTTTTTCCCATACAACGGAAATCGACCTGGGTTCTATAGAATTACAGTTTTGCCCCAGAAGGGTCCTTGAAATAACAAGAAAACCATAGATTAATGCAGTGATTACAACGAAAATGCAGAGGATTTGAGAGGTTGGTTTTCTAGGGAATAATTTAGGCCCCTTTGAGGAGGGCATTTCCGGGATGAACTGATGAATAATGGATCTACAGTTGTTATTTGAAGAGAAGATCTACAGTTATGGATTTGTAATGTCTGAATTTGAAACTTGTGACATTGAAAGTGATCTTCTGTTTTGTTTACAGTTACTTTTCGGGTCGGGCGAGTTTGAACTCGAATATTTTTGCAGTTAATTACCTAAGAAGGCTAAGATAATAGATCGAGCCTTAAATCCAACAATAATGAGATCAATAATTCGGTTAATTTCATCTTATACGAGTGTTATTATCCAAACAATGAGTATCTATTTCCGGTTTGGGCGGTTTTACGCTGAGAAATTAAAGCATGCAACATACAATACCATAATCTCAAGGATTTAAAACCCAAGATTTACTAATTAAAAGTTATGGCTTATAAGTTTAACTATTCCTTGTTTAAAAATTAGGATGTTCTCCGTCTAACATAACACAGAACCAAAAATCTGGAGAGAATGCGATAAATGTAATAATATATCCACAACAAAATCGGGCAAGTTATAAGAGTTGGGGGCAAACGCAATTAACAATATGAATCTTCTCCGTTCAACATAACAGAGAACCAAAATCTGGAGGAAATGCGATAAATATATCCACAGCAAAATCGTGTAAGTTGGGGACAAACGCAATTAAAAATAGGATTATAGAATTACCATCTTCACAAAAACGAGTACCATCATCACCAAAGAGATACGAAGTACATACTAAAAATGAATTATTTTCTTACGAAGAAAAGCAAAATAACAGCAATGTTTCAACTGCACTACAGGGAAGAAGTCTAAAAGAGAGTAGTAAAGTTTAGGATAATTAAATAAGACAGACCTGACAAAACTAAGCGATATCCTTACGATATTTAAGCACAATAAAGAAAGAACTGTCGCAGAAACTTGAAATCTCCAAGTACTGCTTCAAGAAAGAGTTCCCGAAACACCTTGAAATACTGCAAACTAGTAAATGTGACTCACTCGTCACATTTCTCTCGCACTGGCATAGACACGTAACTCAGTCATTAATCCGGAGGCTATCGTGATTCGTGAATTCTACGAGTCTATGGAGTCACTTATATCTACTGAGAAACTACTGTGGTCCGTCTCTTCCAGGAACGTTATTCGGATAACCCACATTTGGAGTGTTCTGATAACCAGCAGCATTGTTTGGAGGCATGTTTTGCTGATAACCAGCATTGCTTGGAGGCATGTTAGGCTGTTGACCAGCATTAGCCAGAGGCACATTGGGCTGATAACCGGCGTTATTCGGGGGCATGTTCTGCTGATACCCGGCATTGGTCGGTTGCCTGTTCTGCTGATATCCGCCATTGTTCGGAGGCATGTTCTGCTGATACCCGCCATTGTTGGGAGGCATGTTCTGCTGATAACCCGCATTGGTCGGTGGCCTGTTTTGCTGATACCCGGCATTGTTCGGAGGCATGTTCTGCTGATACCCGGCATTGGTGGGAGGCATGTTCTGTTGATAACCGGCATTGGTTGGTGGCCTGTTCTGCTGATACCCGGCATTGTTTGGGGGCAGTTGCTGCTGATAACCAGTATTCCTTGGAGGAGGCATGTTCTGCTGGTAACCAGCATTGTTAGGCGGAGGTCGGTTTGGGGCTCCACCCATGTTGCCTCCCTGATTATTCTGGAAGCCTTCAGTTCTCTGTCGCCTGTCAAAGTTCCTAGAGCGATCATTGGTACGAGGTCTGTCACTGCGGCCGTTTCTCTCCATTGCCTTTTGATTGTTCCTTACCCATTCCTCATGATACTTTGGATCATATGGGGCAGCTTGGCCATCGATAAAAGGTTCCCCTGTCGAAGATAAAATAGTACGTCAAGAAAACAATCACATGAACAGAAATCAACATATTAACACACGTCTATGCGCTCCTGTGAGGTAATACAAGCGCAAGAAATGCTGCAATTAAGGCATCAAGAGGAGACAAGACCTCTTTCGGAATTCTAACACCTAATAAGCATCAGGACACTCTGATTCTTACCCCCATAATCCTTGTTCTTCACATCAAGATAGGAGTCGGGTAGCACCCAACGAATTTTCTCTATCTCTGCACAATATACAAGAAAAAGATGACAATATTAAAAGAAATTCAAAAGGTAACACTAGCAGAGAATAGGTAAAATAGAGTGATGAATGACCTTTGAGTTTCAATGACAACTCCTCGGATACAAGTGCTCCGAAAGCAAAGTAGTGTCTGGTAGAGACAGAATATATCTTCATCCTGGCTTCCTCCTCACTGTAAACAAGAAAGTAATATTTGATTATTCTTTATGCCGTGTCAAAAACTCCAGAAATATCTCTAAGAAGTCAACTACATACAAGTGCGACTACAGCGTGTAAATAGCACCACTTGTTCTATCTCTTTGATTTACTACAGCAAGCAATGCACAACTGTATATGCACAACCACTTGGACACAATTGCAAATTAAACAGTAGTCAACAAGGAAGTGCTAAAATATCGAAACAAAATAATTATAGTACTTCAACAGTCACCCCCGATGAACATTCAACAGTTTTTTTTCCCAAAAGATGAGGATCCACAATTGCAAAGCACTCCTAGGAGCATAGATTTGTCAAACCATCCACCAGAGTTTTTCAGGTTCTCATTTATCTCCCTCTTACAAAAATACTTGTACAATTGAAAAGTTTTATCTCCCACAAGGTCTTGGTCACTTTCCTAATTTGTAGGTGTAGACAGCATCCTTACTATTGTTGTTATATCACGTACCAAGGAACAATGATTTGTCGAACCTCCAGGGTTAACTAACATCCCATAAGTCCTAAAGATTCGGAGTCCCATATGCGGGCTCTTTAATTCCTGAACTTTGAAAAGCTCCCGCAATCGTATCACTACTCAATTTCAATCATTCCTCGACCTCGACAAGCGTAAATTCACTTAAAGAACATATTTCTATTACTGTGATTCGAACGCTTGCACACAAATTTATCAACCAGAAAAAAGAAACACATAAAAGAATAGATTGTTATAAAACAAAAGCCTTACAAGACAGAACTCTCTCATTTTCAGTCTTCTAAAGTATGACGGAATAAATCAACACATTTCACGAAAAGATACCATTTCTTTCTTTTTATCGTGATGTAGCCGTCGTAAAATGCAACACATTACCCCTTACCTCCACATTTGCCTCTATTTAACATAATTAAGGAGCAATATTATATACAATTCATTCATATAACTCGTGACAATCATCAAAACCGAACTAATCAACAACAATAGCTAGGGTTTGATATAAAACAAAAGACTCGTAAAATAGAACTAATCAGTTTTTTAAGTTATCTACAGTAATTCTCATTTCCAATGAATCGTTTTCATCATTCATTAGTCCTAGTGTAAGACCGAATACAATCAAAATGACTCGCTATACGAACGAGCATCATATACGAACTCTTACATAATCTTCATTACAATTCATCGACAAACAAAATGATGCCTACATATATGATATCATATACAATAACTCCAGGCGACAACACAAAAACCACGAAAAACTCGAAATTAAACATGGAGATTAACAATTATAGCAACATGCTATAAACAAAAGCGAACGCAATTACACAATTCATACAGTATAACTCGAAGACGACGATCAAAAACGTAGAGAGTATGACAATCTACTGCCTAAACACAAACAATCATACATATAATTCCCAACAAACAATGAAAAGCGAAAAAACAACGAAAAACACGGATTAAAAACGAAGATTAAACAAACAAAATCATACATATAACTCCAGACGAACAATCAAAACCGAAAAAAACGACGAAAACACGAATTAAAAATGAAGATGAAGTGATAAAAGAAATCAACCTTCCGACGACAGTAGCTAGGGTTTTGATGTAATAATCAATAATCTGATCGCGAGTCCAATCTTGCGGCGGAGGCTCAGTAACAACAAGCCAATGCTCAAAATCACAACCGTCAAGTAAAATCGTCTCTTTAGGAGGACGATTAGACCAGTTAGGGTTGTTATCATTCATCGAGTTTTGCGCTTGTTGCGCGGAGAACAGACGGCGTTGCGGCGACTGAAGGAGCGACGGCGGAGAGAGGAGGCGCGTTGCGGAGAGTGTGCGAAGGATTGAGAAGTGTCGGATGGAGGAGACGGTGTTGAGGTGGCGGAGAGAAATGGTGGATGTGGCGGAAGAGACGGTGGTGGCGGTGGTTAGGAGGCGGGAGAGTGAAAGTAGGCGCGGTGCCGCCATTGTAAACCCTAGAAATGATTTTTGATGGAAATATTCGAGAGATGTGAAATGTGTAGAATGGCAAGATATTTTGTATAACCGCTCATATATACTTCGTATCACAATTCACAAGTTCTCATTTGTGACGGACTGACGAGCATTATCCGTCAAGAAGCCCGTCACAAGAGAGCCTTCCCGTATTGAGTTGTATTCTAATTTTTGTGACCCAATCAACACCTGGTAAAATAAACCCGAATCTAAAAAACTCCTTAAACACTCGATATGAATTACTTAGATGGTATCTAAAACTCGGCTTAATTCGAATCGAATTGAAATTAAACCGAATTCAACAATAACTGAATGATACCTAAACTTGAATACGTTTGAATCGATAAGAAATTAAGAACTAACTAATAAACTTGAATCATAAATATTTATTTTCTCATAAAAACACTCATCTTTGAGAATGCGGGGATGAAACACACCTTTGACCCGAAGATGATTGTAAATGATTCGGGTAAAAGGGGAAGGGAGGAGGATGGCAATGTGAGTGGACAGAAGAAGTTGAAACGAGTTGCAGACGGGGGCGTCTTAATACCTGAGGCGGAGGTTGACGGAGTTCAACCCCGCCAGGCCCAATGAATATCCTAAGTATTAACTGTCGGAGCTTGGGCAACCCTGACACGGTGAGTGCCCTTCGTGCTTTGGTACGAAGGGAAGCCCCGGCCATAGTGTTTCTTTGCGAGACCAAACTCCGTGGTCGTGAGATGAGGAGGGCGAGGGAGAGATTGGAGGGATATTTTGGGATGGAGGTGGATAGTATGGGGAGGTCTGGTGGTCTTGCTATGTTGTGGAAGCGAGATATTGACTGTGTCTTTATGTCTTCTTCAGTCCATCACATGGATTTTACGGTTCGTCATGATGGGAAGGAGTGGAGGCTTACTGGTTTTTATGGGTGGCCGGCGGTCTCTGATCGCCATCTTTCGTGGGAGCTGCTTCGTCTTCTTAAGGAACAGTCGAATTTACCGTGGGTATGTATGGGTGATTACAATGAAATTCTTTTTTCAACTGAGATGAAAGGAGGCAGTCGGCCTCAGAGGCAGATGAATAACTTTAGAGCAGCTGTTGATGATTGTCAACTTCAAGATGTTCTTTGGGTAGGTTACAATTTTTCGTTTGATAATGGGCAAGCAGGCGAAGCTAACAGACAGTGTATGCTTGATAGGGCTCTTTGTTCGTCTTCTTGGCTGGATTTGTTTCCTTATGCTCGACTCCATTATCTTGATCGTGAATGGTCGGATCATGCTCTGATTAAGCTCGTGCTGAATTCGAAGGAGGTGGGGGAGACTAGGTTAAGACCGTTCCGCTTCGAACAGATATGGGTTGGGGAAGAGGGGAGTGAGGAAGCTGTGGAGAGGGGTGTGGCGAGAGGGAGAGGAGATCTAGTTGCGGTTCTTGATGAATGTGCTCGAGAATTGAGGGGGTGGCAGAAACTGAATATTAATAAAATTGGCAAGGAGCTTGAGAAGAAGAGGAAACAGCTGGCACAGTTTAATGAAGGGGACCGCTCGGAGACTAATGTGCAGCGAAGAAGACAGCTGGTTGCGCAAATTTCTAATCTTCGCCGTCAGGAGGAGCAATATTGGAGACAAAGGTCAAGGGCACTATGGCTTAAGGATGGGGACCGTAACACCAAATTCTTTCATACTCGAGCTGGGGAGCGGAAAAGGAAAAATTTTATCGCTAAATTAATTGATGATGATGGAGTGGAAAGAGTGGGAACCGAGGAAGTGACAAAGGTGGCGCTGGATTATTTCGAAGGCCTATTTACCTCTTCAAATCCTTTTAATTTCGAAGATGTTGTGGCGGGAATTAGGGGCCGAGTCACTACTGCTATGAATATCGAATTGCGGAGGGATTACGGGGAGGAGGAGGTTCTCGACGCGTTGAACCAAATGCATCCTTTAAAGGCTCCGGGTCCGGATGGCATGAATGGTCTTTTTTATCAGACCTATTGGAGCACGGTTGGGCCGGAAGTGATTCGAGCTGTGCTTGCCATACTTCGAGGTGAGCGATCTCCGAGGGACATTAATAAAACTAACATCGTTCTTATCCCTAAGAAGAAAGCTCCGGATAAAATTCGGGACTTTCGCCCGATTAGTCTCTGCAATGTGGTATATAAGCTGGTCTCGAAAGTGCTCGCGAATCGCTTAAAGCTGTTCTTGGGGGATATTGTTTCAGAAAATCAAGGAGCTTTTACCCCGGGTCGCTCTATATCGGATAATGTTCTGATAGCCTTTGAAGTGTTCCATGCGATGAAGAATTCTAGACAGGTAGAGGGCAATATGGCGATCAAATTAGATATGGCTAAAGCATATGACAGAGTTGAATGGCGCTTCCTCCATCGGGTTTTGTGCGGTATGGGGTTCGAAAAAGCATGGACTGACCGTGTGATGGCCTGTGTGACTTCGGTATCCTTTTCAGTGCTGGTTAATGGGAATCCGTCCCGAGGTTTTAGGCCTACTAGGGGGCTGCGTCAGGGGGACCCTCTCTCCCCTTATTTGTTTATTCTGTGTGCGGAAGTTTTATCTGATTTAATGCGCAGAGCTGTGGCGGATGGGGTTATTCATGGGGTTCGGGTCTCGGCTGGGGCACCTGAAATTTCTCACTTACTCTTCGCAGATGATAGCATCTTTTTTACTAAAGCCACGGAGGAGGAAGCTGCGGCTGTTAGTAATATCTTGCGACGATATGAATATGCTTCTGGGCAGCTGGTAAACTTAGATAAGACTACTGTCTCTTTTAGTAAGGGGGTGCCGAGGACGAAGAGGAGTAACCTGGCGACACGGTTGGGCATTATTGAGGTCGAGGAACAGGAGCGTTATTTGGGGCTGCCTACGGTGGTGGGGCTGTCAAAAAAGGTGCTAACTAATATTCTTCGGGACAAGCTAAGTAAGCGGTTGGAAGGTTGGCGTGGAAAAATCTTGTCTAGGGCTGGTAAGGAGGTTCTTTTAAAGGCTGTTGCCAATTCACTCTCTACCTATGTTATGAGCATTTTCAAAATTCCCGTCAATTTTTGTGAGGAGCTGCGAAGGATGATGTCGAGATTTTGGTGGGGGCACGAGGAGGGGAAGAGAGGCATTTCTTGGGTCTCGTGGAGTAAGCTTTGTCAACCGAAGGGCATGGGCGGCATGGGGTTCCGAGATTTCAAGCTGTTTAACTTGGCCTTATTGAGCAAACAAGCGTGGAGACTCACCACGGAGACAGGGAGTTTATGGGCTCGAGTTATGAAGGCTAGATATTACCCAGATGGGGATAAAGTACATTTATTCAATTTTTCGACCTTTAACTCGAGAAAATTATAAAGTACATTTATTCAATTTTTCGACCTTTAACTCGAGAAAATTATGACCCGAAGCTCAATCGCACTGATATTAATCTGAACCGTACCTCACTCAAAATTGCATAAACCGGTTGAAGTGGCTAACCAAAATGAACCTGGTCGAAATCGAACTTAAACCCAAATTATTGGTCAACCCTATTTAAATCAAACTGATTTAACGCGAACGAAGATCGAACCAAATGACCCATTTGTCAAGTCTTTAGATAAACTCGAACACTTTTATGTTATAGCTAATCCGGACAACTTCTGACTCGACCAACAAGACCCGACCCATTTTAAGAGGGTCAAGGCCCATTAACTTAGGTCGACACCCAACCCGAATTGGTGGAAGAGATTAGAGAAGTAGAGGATGATATGATAGGGGTTTAAGGGGGTTTTGGTTGTTGATTTTATTGGGTTTTTTTGTTTCTAAATATGATTATTTTCACTCACATTAGCAAAAATGAATCCAGTGTGTAGAGGCGGCTACGAATCAAGCTGATCTCTATAATGTGATACTTTAGTATGCATCCACAGCTTTCGCATAATTACGTTCAGATTATTAAAAGAAACAGGTTAGAAGTACGCAGTCAATCAGTCATGCTCCTTTGTTTATCAGAGATGGCGTTTCGAGAAGACAAATGAAAATTGCATCGATAACCTTATCAACTGAGAAGTTTCTGTTCCTGCAGTTTGAAGAGATACAATACTAAACTGAAATATTCTCATAAAAGGGTACTGCAGTTTAGGCCTTTAGGGAAGAAGACCAAAGAGTGTGCTACGAAAGTACGAAGTATTAAACTTGAGGTTACCTAATAAGATTCGACAGACGTTACCAAACTAGACATTACAATATGAGCACAGTAAGGAAATGTCCACACAAACTTCCATTACTACCTTCAGCTCTTCAAGTTCAGAAAGAGTTTTAGAAACCGCCGTGAAATGCTGCAAAAGTGGAGGCAGTCCTGATTTGTGAATTCTGCGAGTCTATGGAATCACTAATATCTACAGAGAACTATTGTGGTGCGCCTCTTCCAGGAACGTCCTGAGCCTGATAATTCCCATTTGGAGCATTCTGAAAACCAGCACCAGTGTTTGGAGGCATGTTTGACTGATAACCAGCATTGCTCTGAGGCATGTTAGGCTGATAGCCGGCATTGGTCGGTGGCATGTTCTGCTGATAACCGGCATTGTTCGGGGGCATATTCTGCCGATTACCAGCATTGTTTGGAGGCATGTTCTGCTGATACCCGGCATTGTTTGGTGGGGGCAGTTGCTGATAACCATTATTCCTTTGGGGCATGTTCTGCTGGTAACCAGCATTGTTAGGTGGACCACGTTGGTCTGGGGCTCCAACCATGTTGCCTCCCGGAGTTCTCTGCTGCCGGCTATCAAAGTTCCTAGTGCGGTCATGACGAGGTCGAGTGTTTCTGTCCATTGCCTTTTGATTGTTCCTTACCCATTCTTCATGATATTTTGGATCATATGGGGCAGCTTGGCCATTTTTAAAGGGTTCCCCTGTCCAACATAAAATAATTATGTCAAGATAACAATATTACATGCACAGAAATCAATACAGCAGCAAACATCTCTATTGGCTCCTAAGAGGTAAGGTAATATAGGTGCAAGAAATGCAGCAAATTAAGGCATCAACACTCAGTGTCTTACCCCCATAGTCCTTGTTCCTCACATCAAGATAGGAGTCCGGGAGCACCCAGCGAACTTTCTCCAGATCTGCACAATATACAAGAAAGCGGTGAAAACATTAAAACAAACTCTAAGGGTATGTTTGGATTGAGGGATTTGGAGGGAAAAGAAAGGAAGGGAGAGTAGGGGATTTAAAATCCCTTGTTTGGATAGCAAAAAAGCGTGGAGGGGAATGGAGGGGGAGAGATTTGGAGGGATCTATTTTCCCTCCTCCAAGGCAAATCAAAATCTCTCCATAATAGGCAAGATTTGGAAGGAATTGTATCCAAACACCCACACCCCATTTGCCCTCCCCTTCCCTTACCTCCATTTCTCTTCCCTCATTCCCCCTCCCCTTCCTTTCCCTCCACTTTTGCTATCCAAACATACCCTAAAGGTACACTAGCAGAGAATAGGTAGGATGGAGTGATGGATGACCTTTGAGTCTGGATGAGATCTCCTCGGGTATAAGTGCTCCGAAAGCAAAGTAGTGTTTTGTAGAGACAGAATATAACTTCATCCTAGCTTCTTCCTCACTGTAAACAGGAAGTAATATTAGTTACATTTCGCACCATTTCACAACAAAAATATTCCCTCATATACAATTGCAACACCATATTTGTCAATAACTCCAGAATTAACTCCCAGAAGTCAACAATTACATACGCATGAGAAAATTATCATAATCCCATCTCTTTGATTGAATAATATACTACTTGTTCTATCTCTTTGGTTTAATATAGCAAGCTATGCACACACAACTGTTGAAGCTTGAGTGCACTTACACATCATTGTAAATTAGTCAATAGTCTGCAAGAGTATGTAGACGATACGAGAAAAAAAAAAATAATGTACTTAAACAACCCGCCCCCAATGTACAATGCAAAAGTTTTTTCCCCCGAGAAAAGATTAGGGGCAAATTTTTGGGGTGCATCTCAAGCAAGATCAATGAACTGGTGTGACGCACTCCTAGGTATATACATCGGTCCAACCAACCATCGGAGTTTGGTAGTTCCCGTTAAATCACCTCTTGCAAAATACTTGTACACAAGGTTTTCTGACAGTGAATTCAGAAAGTTACAGTTTCCTATTTTGTAGGAGCACATAAAATGTTTACAACCTTGTTATATGGTGTATCAAAGAGCAACAAACGCTCGAGGGAGTTGAGGGCTATTATAACGAACTAAAACAATCCGGCATATCAGGCTACTTTGCCAGCATATAACCTTTCTTGTATTCAACTAGCTAGGACTCAATTTCAATAATTTCTCGATGTTAACAAGCACAAATTCATCACTTTGCTAAAATTAGCCTGATAAAATGCATAGATTGTCGTAAAACAAAAGCCTGGTAACAAGGATCTATATCATTTTCAGTCTTCATAGTTCATACTTCATAGTTATCTACTGAAGTTCTCATTTTTAGACGGAATCAAAGATTCATTATTCATTAGTCTAGCGTATGATTGAATACAATCAAAATGACTCACTATACAACCAAGCTTCACTTTATTGTAAAGTTAGCAATCATACACCAGAAGTCACGCTAAAACACATCCAAACTCTTACCAAATATTCATTTCTCTATGGAGTCTAAGATTCATCATTCATTAGTTCTAGCGTAAAATTAAATACAAACAAAATGACTCACTAAACTAGCAGTCATACACTAGAAGTCTCACTATTAACACATCCAAACTCTTATCAAATATTCATTTTTCGACGGAATCAAAGATTCATCATTCATTAGTTATAGAATATGATTGAATACAATCAAAATGACTCGCTATACAACCAAGCTTCACCTTATCGTAAACTAGCAGTCATACACTATAAGTCTCACTATTAAGTATTAACACATCCAAACTCTTATCAGATATTCATCATATTCATTAAATACAATCAAAATGACTCACTATACAATCATGCTTCACTTTATCGTAAAGTCTCGCTACTAACACCATCCGAACTCTTATCAAATATTCATTTTTCGATGGAATCAAAGATTCATCATTCATTAGTTCTAGTGTATGATTCTCATTTCTCCATGAGAACTCTTAAGTAAACTTCCATACAAATCTTCCCCCAACCTATTTATCTGGCTATCAACACAATTGAAACATACGACTCCCGGCGACAATCAAACACGAAAAAACAATGAAAACACGAAATTAAACAAATATAACAACCTTCAAAAACAATCAAAACCTAACAACATCAAAAAGAGGAGATCAAAAACGAAGATTAAACAAATACTCCCTCCTAGTTGCTCATTTCTTCCCCCTAACATTTTGCACAAAAAAATAAGGAAATGATTTAGGACCACACAAAACACTCTACCCCACTTACAAATGAATTTGGACCACACAAACCTTTCCAAAAAAGGAAAGAAGTAAGAAAATCCGACTAACATGAAAAAGGAAATAGGGAAGAAATGACCGACTAGGAGGGAGTATACCATAACATTCATAATCAAAAGCGCAAAAACGACACGAAATCAAAAACGAAGATGAAACAAGTACATCATACAATTCATAATCAAAAGCGCAAAAACGACACGAAATCAAAATCGAAGATTAAACAAGTATATCATACAATTCATAACCAAAGCGAAAAACCAATACGAAATTAAAAACAAAGATTTAAACAAAGAATTAAATGAAATCAACCTTCCGACGGCAGTAGCTAGGGTTTTGATATAATAATCAATGAT
Source organism: Silene latifolia (assembly GCF_048544455.1). Classification (NCBI taxonomy): domain Eukaryota; kingdom Viridiplantae; phylum Streptophyta; class Magnoliopsida; order Caryophyllales; family Caryophyllaceae; genus Silene; species Silene latifolia. The sequence continues at coordinate 1,958,571 of NC_133530.1, read as the reverse complement.
CTGCTCCCTAGTCCATTCCTGAGGAGGAGGCTCCATAACAATAAGCCAATGCTCAAAGTCGCATCCATCGAGCATAATCTTTTCTTTAGAATCACGATTATTAGGGTTACTATCATACGGCGCTTGTTGCGTGGAGAACAAACGCTGCGACGACGGTGGTAGAGTCGGCAGAGTGAGGTGACTCATGGCTGAGAGTGTGCGGCGAAGAGATAAGCGCGGGGCGGTGGTTGTGGTGGTGAAACGGCGGATAGTGGTGGATGCGGTGGTAGTCAGGAGGCGTCGTGTCGCCATTTTTGTTGGAGGTGGAAACCCTAGGGATCTTTGATCGGAAAATTGGGGGAAATGTGAAATGTGTATGTTTGTACTGCCAATAAGTCTCCCTATAGACGGTTAGTATCCGTCTCTACGTATAGACGGGGCGGGTCGACACCATATTGTGTAAAAATGAGAGTATTTGACCCACTTTCACCTTTTTACGTAAAACGAGTGATTTGACAAGAGTGATAAAAAATTAAAAAAAAGGGGACAAATATTGTGATACTCGAGAAAAGTAACGGCTTGTCATTCACAATTTTCATTTCAGTCACTCACTACCTCTCTCCCTCTCTCTCCTCCATTTTTCTCTAGAAAAAAAATGTTCATCTAAAATAGTGTAAACAATACTCTCAATATTCTTCTGGTGATCATCTTCAAACAATACTCCATTCATCACCTACAGCTATGACGAAGAAGCTTGACAAAAAAAAAAGTCGAAGGTTAGCTGTCCAATCCATTATTTATCTTCATTGTAGCTCATTATTTTTAGAATGTTGTGTAGTACTATTAAGATGTAGTAATATTAGTAACATTTCTTACTTTAGTAACAATTTCAATTAAATGAAGATTTCGTAAATAATAATAAAGAGTTAATTTTTTTGGGTGCATGTTGTCGTAGCTGACAAGAAAGGGAAGGGGAAGGAGGTGTTGAAGGCGCGGCAGAAGAAGGTTGGTATGCAGGTTGCGGAGGTCGAAGAAAGCAAAGAGAGCGACCAGAACTCAGAGAGTGGAAGTGGTGAGGAGGACGAGGAGATGACGGAGTCTGATAATGATGGTAGTGGTGAGGTGGACGGGGATTCAGGTAGTGACACTGCTGAGGAGGAGGAAGCGTCTGAGGAGTCGGAGCCCGATTCTGCTTTTGAAGGTGTTAAAACATGCATTTTGTTGTCTATTAGTAGATGACGGGTTTTATAATATACTGAATGAACAATTTTGTTGAATGCAGAGGACCTTGTTGAGGTTGTGAAGTTGGCCACTGATGTTGACACTACGAAGAAGAGCAAGGAACGAAACTCTACGAAGGACGGTACGACTTTTAGATTTAGAAGTTTGTTTGCAATAGCGGTAATGTCACCCTGTTCGTGGGTAATGAGACCATGTAACCGGAGAAATGTGATTGGGTCAATGACTTTGTTGTTTGGAAATGTTTTCCTATTGAAAATGTGTGGAAATGTTTCCTGTTGAAAACATATGAAGACATAGATGTATTGTTGAAAATGTTTGCACCTGATCGAAAAATGTTCCTATGTTTGATATTTTCATATTAATTTAACATGGTGACATTTGTTCAGCAAAGTGGTGTCTTGTGTTATTGTTTACTTGATGATACATGACCTAAAAATGACGACATCTAAGAAACACATAGTGACATTAGTTTATTGTTGAAAATGTAAGCACCTAACTATTAAAATGTATCTATGTTGATGTGTTTCTGACTTAGTTAACATGGTAACATCTCTGGGGTAAATGGTGACATAGTTGAGTTTGATATTTTCACATTAACTTAACATGGTGACATTAATTGAGCACTAAGTAATGTACCTAATTTATACAGTAAACATCTAATGAAAGACATGGTCACATTAGTTTATTGTTGAAAATGTAAGCACCTAACTTTACAATGTATGTATGTTGATGTGTTTCTGACTTAGTTAACATGGTAACATCTCTAGGGTAAGTGGTGACATAGTTGTATTTGATATTTTCACATTAACTTAACATGGTGACATTAATTGAGGTTAGCTAAATAATGTACCTAGTTTAGAAAGTAAACATCTAAGAAACACATGGTGACATTAGTTTATTGTTGAAAATGTAAGCACCTAACATTAAAATGTATCTATGTTGATGTGTTTCTGACTTAGTTGACATGGTAACATCTATTGGGGTAAATGGTGACATAGTTGTGTTTGATAATTTCACATTAACTTAACATGGTGACATTAATTGAGCTCCACTAATAATGTACCTAGATTATACTGTAAACATCTAATGAAACACATGGTGACATTAGTTTATTGTCGAAAATGTAAGCACCTAACTTTAAAATGTATCTATGTTGATGTGTTTCTGACTTAGTTAACATGGTAACATCTTTAGGGTAAATGGTGACATAGTTGTGTTTGATATTTTCACATTAGCTTAACATGGGTGAGTGTATCTTGTTATAAAATATGACCACCTAGTGTATGTAACATGGTAACACCTTTAGGGTAAATGGTGACATAGTTCTGAGCATTTATTTACCTATTTTAATGTTATGTAGGCGGAGCTGTGTTGGTTAAAAAGTTGGAAGTTGGCGAAGGATCGAAGAGAAATAAAAAGGATGGGATATTGTACCCAGAAAGCGCCAAAAGAAGTCAGGAAAGTAAGTTTTCTACGGTTGCATGACTGTCCATTTTTTTGGAAAAATAACCGTACATTTTAAAAAATGTGACCCTGTGAGTGGATTAATGTGAGCACCTTTAAGTAATATGTCACTGTATTTTGGTTTTTATTTATTTTGTTTTTGGAATATAGGAAACTGAGAGAGGTTAAGGGACATGGCTCTCCAGCGGCCCTATTTTTCGTCATTCAGCAGTTATCGATAGCTCAAAAGAAGGATGTCGAAGACATTGGCTTTGGGGGCCTTTTGGAACTAAAGTCAGAGGCGTTTATTCACAGCATGGTAGATTGGTTGTTGGTCCGTTACGATCACCTTACTAGGTTCTTTATTTTGAGTAATCAAGTCAATTTCGAAGTTGCAAAACATGATGTGTACGATGTTTTTATGTTGCCGTGCACGGGCGTACATGTGCCTGTTGGGAGCAACGACAAAGGGTTGTTAGCTGAGTGGAGGAGAAAGTACGACGCTAATAAGAAAGGGGAGATCTCGTTAGAAAAGTTGAAGGCTGAAATGTTGAGGTTGGAAGGCGGGGGCGAGGAATTTAAGAAGTTGTTTGTTTTGTTTGCCATGGGGGCGTTCTTGGCTCCGCAAGTGCACAAACGTATCGACGTGAGGTTGATTGCTGCAGTGGAGGATGTAGGGGCAATTAGCACATATGACTGGTGCTCATATGTGCTTGACAAGTTTGACTTAGCTGTCAAATCTTGGGTTGACAACAACTCCAAGTCCATGGGAGGCTGCCTGATGTTCTTTCAGCTGCTATACTTTCACCGCCTGGTTTGGAGGGGTCTACGTGCGCCTTCGGCCCTGCCCTTAATACAACATTGGACATATGACGCTTTTAAGGAGCGAATGAGGGAGGAGTTGAAGGCGTACAAGGTCCATAGGACATTTGGAATAGGGGTGTGGGACTGCAACACATATCCCGTCTCCCTTAATCTGCCGAAGACGTTATACCGTGTACCGGTTAACGCCCCTACCAGTGCAAGTGAAGGACCTGCCCGTCAAGATGTTGGATTGCAAGCGGCCGCTCATGAGGTTTCTGGCACTCCCAAAGCTGTTGTGGAGCAGGAGGCTGGTGGTAGCAAGCCTAGAGGACTGTTTTTGCCACTCCCGGATGACCTCCCAACTGATGAGGAGCTCCGCGAAAAATATGCTGACGTAAGTCACTATTCTTATTTCCTTTTGCTGTTATGAGAACACTGTCGTAGAATATGTTGCCATGTTTTTGGTGCATGAACATAAACCAATTTGCCTCCCAACTGATTACCACCGTCATAAATAAATTGTTTCTGTAATGCTTACTTTCTTTAAAAGGAATGTGACCACTGACAGTAGGATATGTGAACACTTTCAGACAATATGTTGACCTGTTAATGTTGGATGGGTGCAATAAAAATTAAACTGAAAATTACTTTTGTATTATCTATGGCAGGACCGTGTGCTGAAATGGATGACAACGAAGAGGAACCAGCAGTTGGTAGCCCGCGTCCATCATCAGATGGAGTTGGAAATTGAGGCCGCATTGCGAGAGGAAGTTGAAATGGCAATGGCAGATGCAATGGCAGATGAGGCGGCAGAGCTAGATACTTCGAAAGACAACCCATTTTATACTGATTTCATTGGGATGGGTAAGAGGATGGACGAGATGGTTGATACCATGATCACCCCACCGTCTTTTGATCTTGGGATTGACGACATCATCGTACCAACTACTGCCAAAACAACCACTTATGCGCTGAGGTACACCCGTCGCCGCGAAGCACAACAAGCAGCTCCCCGAAAGCCTGTCAAGAAGAACTCTCCAAAGGGCAAGGCCCGTTAATGTGTTGTTGGTTTGTAATTTATAAGACTTAGTAGTTAGTTCTTGGTACAATGAAGTGGTGTTGGTTTGAGACACTCTTTAGTCCCTAGTGGTCTAAGACAATGCTCCATTTTGTATGAATGCTTGTAAATATTTGGCCCCTTTTTTGGCGCAACCAAAAGATGTCACCACTTTGGTAAATTATGTTACTACCTCTGGTCAATTAGGTTCACATGATCATCCTACTCTACAAATGTTACTATATTAGAAGAAAATGTTACCAACACTTAAGAGTCTAAAATGATCACGTATATGAACTTACATGGTGACATTATTTTATACCAATACTTGTATGTTCATCCAAAATTGTTAACCCACATATGTTCATCCATGGTTATTAATGCAAAGGTGGTCACATATTCCCCACAAGGTCTGACATTTGGATACAAAGTTGTCACATGTAATATAAAGTTGTCAAATTTTGAAGAAATGAAGTTCCTTTTAAACCCAGTGACATAACTATTTTCTAAAATGTTACTATCTTAGAGGCAAATGTGACTAGGACTTGAAGTTCTAAAATGGTCACATATATGAACTAACATGAAGACATTTTATTTTATGCTAATACTTGTATGTTGATCCAAGATCATTACATATTCCCTCCAAGGTGGTGACATTTAGTATATATATGGTCACCTGTTATATATAGTTGTTAAATTTTAAAGTTTTGAAATCCCTTTTATATAATATTATATAGGTGGTTATCTAAATTTTTCACATTTTGAATATATAATAAGTCCAATGTCAGAGTTGAAATCAAATATAATAAAGTTCAGAACATTTGGAACACTATCACATTAAAAGGTGAAAGTAACACAAAAAGCTAATAGCAAAACACTGAAAGATGACCAATCTGCAATAACATGTGACATATCATTACTCAAGTGGTCACATTGTCGGCCTAAGGTGTTGACATATGAGCTTAGGTGATCATATATGTGACCATCTGAGTAGTGATAGCAGTACATGGTTCACTTAATGTTACATAGTACACAAAAAGAGAGTTATGAACCGCGGGGCTGGTCATATCAACCGCGGGACAGGGGTATACATGGAGCTCCCACCTGGTTGCACCTCAGTACCTTTCTTGGCCTTCTTTTTAGGCCCCATGTTTCTTTTATTTCGCTGACTCCGACCTTTTGTGGTACAACGTATTGGGTCAAGAATAGAAGGGTCGGCATCCTCTACATTTGGTTGATTTGCATCCATATTGAGTTTGCTAAGTAAGATCTCGACGACAAGTCTTGCGTCAACGACATTTTGGCTTTTTGTAATTAGATAGTTTATAGCAGTCAACATGGAACGACGCCAGTTGATAGCATCATTAGCCGCGGTTCTACGGATGTCACTTGGGAGGAGCCGCTCCCACACATTTGTTTTTGCAAATTTAGTCCATCGCCGCACTATGTAACGTTCAGGTATTTCAGCAACGGAATGCATGTGGAGTACCCGGATGATGTGGCTACAAAGCATACCCATGACCTGGAACTTCCTACAGGTGCATTCGATTAGAATGTTGGTACAATCGTACGTTACATGGTGTGCGGACTCCTCGACGCCCGCGGGCTGGACGCGATACACCAACAGAGGATCATCGACGGTCACAATAGTCGCGCGAGTAGCCATGGCGAGAGCAAATTCTTTCTCAAAAATGCGAAACAACTCCACTGTATAAACTTGAGATGCGTGTAGGAGCAAGTCAACAAGCGGGTACACTGAAGTTGGTTTAGATCTTATATCATTGAATTCTTTCCGCTCTTCCTCTGCTCTCCATCTTTTTACGGTTGTTTCAAAAATCCCAAAGAACTCGGTTACAGAAGTGGTTTTTGATGCTTGGAAACCCATTGCGTGATTTGTGCTCTCACTCCGTTGAGAAGATAAAATACCAGCTGAAAAGTATTCGTTGTTTAATGCGGTGCTCCATTTGACTCTATGTTTGTATAATCTTTTAAACCATGCATGATCCTCCAACCCATAGTTTGATAACATCTTCCGCCATGTCCCCTCAAACTCTTGCTCATTGTAACAACCATTCAAGCATTTGTTGAATAAGTTTTGAAACGGTCGATCACCCTTTAATTTCCCAAACTGAGATACAGCATTTTGTTGTATGTGCCACTGACATAGACGATGTCTTGATGATGGGTAAACCTGTGAGAGAAATGTTACCATGTTAGATGTAAATGTATCATGCTAACATGTACTAAATAAGGACATATATGACTTCATCAGTGACATTTTATTTTGTGTTATCCAGTATATGAGTTAACATGGTGACAAGAAACTATGTTTCAAAATGTTATCACTTTAGTTGCAAATGTTACCACGATAAGGAGTCCTGACTTGCAAACATATATGAACTTAAATAGTGACATTTTGTCTGGTGCTATTAGAAATATATCTAGGCAGAGGGACATATATCTATGTTTTAGAATGTTACTACCTTAGATGCAAATGTTAGGAAGACAAGAAGTTATGAAATGACAACATATATGATATTAATGATGACATTCTGTTTTTACCAACAATCTTATACTGATCAAAAAATATGACTACAGAAGGTGAAGCATGACTATATATTGAAAAATGTAACCAGTATAACATTTTTTGTAAGATTTGAATTTATGATAAAAAGACAACATTTATAACTTAACATGATGACATACGTGAATATGTAAAAATGTCGCCATGTTTGCTTCTATTTTCACTGAAGATGATGGGAACATAATAATTAAACATGGTGACATATATATAATTCTTCTAAAATGTTACCACCTTAGTTATATATGTACCAAGGTAATGTTTGTTGTAGAAAAGAATGTTATTTATTATTCTATGGTTGGTGTCTGAATAAATGGGACCATGTTATACGCGTACATGTGACCATTTTGTTCTTAAATGTGACCGTGTTAGTTAAAAATCCAGGGTGGCAAATGAGTTTATGCGGAATGTCAAATCTTTTCAATGGCGTTTGCTATTGCTTGGTCTTGGTCGGTGAAAATTGAAATGGGGCGTACGTCCTCTCCCATAGATTCATTGAAAACGTTGAACAACCATACAAATGATTCTTCCCTCTCGTTCGACAAGAAAGCACACCCGAACATGACGTTCGACCAATGGTTGTTAATACCAACAAAGGCCCCGCAAATAAGATTGTACCTATTTGTGCGATATGTGGTATCAAAGATTTTTACATCTCGGTACAACAAATAATCCTCTCTCATCATCGCGTCCCTCCAAAATAGGTTACTTAATCTTCCCTTTTTGTCAAATTGTACACGAAAGAAGAACCCGGGCTCCTCCGCTTGCCTACTTATTAAAAGTTCGACCAACGTTGCTGCATCACCACCTTCAATTTTGCGCATCTTCAACCGATTAACGTAGTTGATATGGTCCCGCTTTGTGTGCCCGACAAAGGCATCACCACCAGCCGCTGCCGCAGCGATCGTGAATTGCACAGACGGGCGGACATGTGCTTCGGTCATTGCCTTTATTATTTCACCCTCCACTTCTGAAATTTTACGCTCCGACCTATGATGATGCTGCCACTGGACGGGTGTTAAGGGGTGATTATGTTCGACAATATGTTGCACTACCTCCCATAATCCATCGCCATTTACTTGCGTCCGTACACATGCTTCACACTTAGTTTTTGTCACGGACACATTCCTCGTCACGCTGCGAACTACTTCAGGGCCATCAGTCCGACTTCGTACACCACCATTCCCGTGAACTCCAGCACAGGAACACCTAAAGTATCTCTCGATGAATGACGTGCCGACCCGTTGGCTCTACGAGACGTCGCTTTTATGACACTAAAACCGATGTGCTGCGAATGAGACTTATACATGCTGAAAATATGTTCCCATTTTGAAGCTTTCATACCAAGAAGAGACCCAGCAAGTTCATTACCTTTGCTCAACAACGTCTTTTCAAAATCATCGTTAACGTGCATACAAACGACTTCTTGGTCAACATCGTCTAGTTGTTCATCAATTTCAGGAAGCAAAGAAAGGTCGTTATTTGCCATGCTATAAATTTTATATTTGTATTAGTGCAATATTAGGTTAGGAATTTTCATGATGGAAACTTTCATGGTGATTATTTGATTTTTCAGGGGTAGTGGATGAAGATAGAGAATGTGTTTAAAAACAAAAATTTAAATTTTTGATGAACATTAATAAAAAGATGAAGATTTGTTGTTATGAATATGAAGGTGAGGAATTGTAGATGAAGGTGGTAGTTTTCGAAATTTTGGGCGGTAAATTTTGGAGGTGACTGATGGAGATGGAGATGGAGATGAGTGACTTGTTGTGATAGAAGTAGGGTACTGGGTAAGATAATATCTTATTATTGTTTATTCTATATCAAATCATCATAAAAATATATTAACTACAACTTGCAACTATCCGGCCCATTTAACTCAATTTGGTACGTATTCGCTCCGTCTTTAGTTATAGATGGATAGCTTCCGTCTATAATGAGAATTTGTGTTGTACTGCGGAAAGAGTAGATAAGTAGAGACGGTTAAATATAGGGTTTTAGGAGGGTTTTGTCGTCTTGGTGTTGATTTTTATTGTTATTGTTACTCCGTATTAGGATTTTTTTTTTTTTTTTTTTTTTTTTAATTTTTAGAGGGAACGCGCAATTAGGGCTGAGTATCGGTCCAAAACCGGACCGAAGACCAAAAATAAAATTTTTGTGGATCGAAGACCGGACCAAACCCGAAATATTCGGTCCAGTCCGGTTTTAGACCGAAATGGACGTAGAACTAATTCTTTCACTATTTCGTTTATGATAATTACATTTAAGTTTTACTAAATTAAATGTCGAATAATTAGACGATTGTTTTTGAGAAAAAAATACTCAATATTAATTTATAATGTTTTCTGAAGATAAAATGGTAATTTAGTTTATAATATTCTAATGATAGTCTTTAGAAACATAAAATTCGGTCCATTTGGTCCGGACCTAAAATATCCGGGTTTGTTCCGGACCGGACCGAAGAGCGAAAACTCAAAAAATGAGGACCGAGGACCGGACCTAAAAAATTCGGTCCGGGTTTGGTCTAGACCAAATGGTCCGGTCCGGTCCATTTTTCCGGTCCGGACTTAAACTTGCTCACCCCTACGCGCAATCGCCACCTTTGGTGAGCACCGAGTAAATCCTCGGATGTACGTGATAGCCTGCAAACTACGTATATCAGGTAGGCCGTCTAAGGCTCGAAGTCTATTAGGCATGGACTCAGGCAAAAAATGCTCCACAAGATCAAGATTGTGTTCTTTGGGAGGCTTAAACCTGGGTCTCTTGAGAAGCATTAAGAGTATTATTTTCACAAATATCGAAGGTTCGTTGAATGGTCGAAATTTGAGATACGGTTAAATTACCGTGTGGAAGTTGGGCTATTTGAGATACTAGTATCTTTTTTCTCAAGAAAAAAAAAGTTTCGTTGCATGGTTGAAACTTTTGAGATCTCTAGTTTTAATTCGTAATCTATTATAGTCGGTTTTTTTATTCACTATCAAGTGCAAATGTGCAATGGACGTAATCGAATCATTCATATTCTAGGAGCCCAATATTGCACGAAAAAGAGAAAGCAACTTGGAACTGTTTTTGGAAATACAACACGCCCTAATTATGTACTCCGTAAAAATAAACAAATTTCGGATTATTCTCATCAATTTTGTTTCTTACTTAAAAACATTTTATGGAATCAAGACGGTACTTATTTCCGCCCAATAATAACACTCCTCAAAAACCGAAAGTATTGATCCTATTAAGTTGGCAAATCGAAACTACTCTCTAAAAATCATACACCAACCCTAGATGATATTAAGCTCAATTTAGTTAGAAGTTAACATTTTTATTTTATGTTCCAAAGATTTGGTAAGAGTGGATCATAATTCAATATAAAGTGCATAAAGTGCCTTTTGCCAATATTTTCCTATCAGAAATACAGACTTTATGCAACATTGACAGTTCAAAACTTGCAAGTATGGTAGAAAACCTGAGTATTACAACCAACATCTACACTGTTAGGTCAATATATAGCTCACCAGTAATATTTTCAGAGCATTACAAGAAAACCCAACATTTATTTTACTGAAAATATCCTGTCATCAGAAAGTTAACTGCAGAAAAAAACAGCATTCTGAACTAAAAACAGCTGAGGTAGGTGAGTTTGTTCATCTTCTTTTTATACATTTCTTCTCTAAACTCTCAGCTTTCTCCTCACTATTTTCTTTCTGTATTATATTTTCGATACTGTAATTTAATTTCCTCCCTAACTCTGTCCATGGAGGGGTTGCCTGTAACTAGACGGGATGCCTCGTCGTACAAAATAGAAGCAAAAACCCTTTCATTCAAACTCGAGGTTTGTGGTTATAAGAACTTCGAGTGGCTTTCGTTTAGAAAGAGGGAAGAAAGAGAGACGAGGTTCATTTTGAAAGATGTAAACTTTGAGGCAAAACCGGGGGAGATCACGGCAATAGCAGGCCCGAGTGGAGCGGGAAAAACAACACTGTTAGAGATTCTTGCAGCGAAAATTCCTGCAAATAAGGTATTTTCAGGGAAAGTACTGGTAAATTCCCGGCCCATTGATCCGAGATCATTCCGGAGATTATCCGGGTATGTCACACAAGAGGATGCACTATTTCCACTGCTGACTGTTGAAGAGACACTCATGTATAGTGCCCTTCTGAGGTTATCAGGAGACAGGAAAGCTGCTCTGTACAGGGTGAGGCAGCTGATGAAAGAGCTAGGGTTGGATCACGTGGCGGGGTCCAGGGTCGGGGGAAGGTCGAATAATGGAATTTCCGGTGGGGAGAAGCGCAGGGTGTCCATCGGGGTTGAGCTGGTTCATGATCCAGCTGTTTTGCTGATTGATGAGCCGACTTCCGGGTTGGATTCAGTTTCAGCATTGCAGATCATGACATTGCTTAAAACTATGGTAATGAGGCAAGGTAAGACAGTAGTCATAACCATTCACCAACCCGGGTTTAGAATTCTCGAATTATTAAATCGAGTGATTCTGCTATATGACGGACTTGTTCTTCATAATGGCCCGATAAGCCTTCTCGAGAGAAAGCTTAGGGTCGTGGGCCACGTCATCCCTCCCCGAGTCAATGTGCTCGAGTTCTCTATAGATGTTGCAAGCACCATGGCAATAGGAATACAATCATCTCTTGATAAAAGGGGAGGAACAAAAGTACAAGAAGAACCTAACTCGGGTTTAAAACCCGTCCCAAGGAAGAGAATGGCTTACCCGAATTCTCTTTACCAGGAAGTTCGAGTCTTAGGGGAAAGATTTTGCAAAAACATATTCCGAACAAAACAGCTGTTCGCTGGACGAATAGTGCAGGCCATTGCAGCTGGTTTTGTTTTAGGATCAATTTACATAAACAAGGGAGCTGACCAAGGGAAGCTAAGTATACAAACCCGACTAGGGTTCTTTGCATTCACCCTCACTTTCTTTCTTTCGGGAACAACAGAAGGCTTGCCGATTTTCTTACAAGAGAGGAGAATACTAATGCGAGAAACATCTCGAGGAGCCTATAGAGTCTTCTCTTATGTCTTAGCAAACACCCTCGTATTCCTTCCGTTTCTTCTCATAGTTACCTTACTCTACACCACCCCGGTCTACTGGCTAGTTGGTCTACGACCAGATGTCGGGGCATTCTTATACTTCTCTCTCGTGGTATGGATGGTGATCCTAATGTCAAACTCATTTGTCGCTTGTTTCAGCGCTCTGGTCCCAAATTTTATCATGGGGGCCTCAGTTATATCAGGGCTAATGGGATCATTTTTTCTCTTCTCGGGGTACTTCATCGACAAAGAAAAAATACCCAAGTATTGGATATTTATGCACTACTTGAGCTTATTCAAGTACCCATTTGAGTGTTTTCTGATCAATGAATATGGAGGACATAAAGGGAAAACACGATGTGTACAGAAGGATTTCGGAACATGTACATTGAACGGAGAAGAGTTCCTAAAACAACAAGGTTTGCAGGAAGCGCATAAGTGGAGTTATTTGGCTGTGATGTTGGGATACATCTTTGGTTACAGAATCCTTTCTTTTCTGATTCTGTGGTACAAATGCTACAGGAGTAGACACTAATAATGCTATACTGTCCTTAATTCCTTATTAATTCTTTCGGGTATAAAGTTTCCGCTTCTTTAGCACAATATTTTTGTTTTCTTTCGACTGTACTCCCCCCGCCCCCTATTTTGCAATTACCGTGTTCTTTTGTAAGATGAGAAATAACGCAAACTATAACATTTTCATTCTAAACCATGCAAAAAACTCCTGATATATACTAATCAAGATGCACAACAGAAGTACGAAACATATTGTACACGTCGTAAATAGACATTATTCGTTGACAGAAAGAATAAACCTATCATGAATGCAGTGGTTGTCTATCATTAAACTTAAACCGGGTATGGTTTTTTTTTTTTCGTTCCTGTAACTTTTCACATTTACTCCAACCACCGAAGATAATGGCTAAAAAACCGTATCCTTACAAAGAGACGCAGTGTAGGACTTGAGCTAACAAGTAATCAAAAGAAACCAGAAGATCTACCTCATATTCTCAGTTGCTCCTAGCACTTATTGATGTGAAAGTCAATGTAGGGCAAATGGAATCTGTCTGCTCTGATTGTGACGATGTTGAGCCTAACTCGGGAGTAAAGACAGACGATGAATTCTTCGTGTATTTTTTCTTAGGGTTTTTATCTTCTGTTATTTTTACATCCATCAACTCTGAAAGTATACCTGGTTCTGTAATGCTGGTGTCAGATATATCTTCCTCTCCCTGTAACATTCTCACCACAGTAGACATATTTGGCCTTAGATTTGGAATTTTTTGGGTGCAAAGAAGCGCAATCTTTAGAAATCGGTTTGCTTCCTCAACGTCGAGATCCTCTCTAAATGCTTCATCAACCAACTCCGCCAGTGTCCCTTTCTCGAGCATTACCCATGCCTGTAGAAGAATAGCTGTTTAGGCCAATAAGATAGCACCCCTTCCTTTCACTTAGAGTTACTATATTTTTAGATGGCGTGATTTTAAGAAATTCCATAAATCTGTACACGAGTTTATTAGATACGGTTCTGACTTCTGATAATGCACATTATTCACGGGGTAGAGTCTACCAACATAAAAAAAAATGCTGTCATAAAACCAGCACATGTAAAAAGTAAATTATATTACCCTCTGTAGAAGATATTGCTCTGCGGGAGGTAGCCAGCTATTCCTGTTGCATTTCCCACAGACAATTTCCATGAGAAGAACACCAAAACTATAAATATCAGCTTTCCGTGTCAGCTGGCCTCGCAGTGCATAGTCAGGTGCCAGATAGCCTCTGCATTCAAAAGTCATTTTTACATTATAATTTTTATTAAATGAAAATAGATGCACAAAGTATGCATTTTTTTAACAAACTCAAATCCGAGATACGGTAACTTACAGTGTGCCTGCAACTTTGGTGCTAACATGAGTCATATTAGCAGGAATAAGCTTCGCCAGACCAAAATCTGAAAGCTTGGCTGTCAGATCTTTATCCAGTAAGATATTGCTTGCTTTAATATCTCTATGTACGATACGAGGCTGGACTTCTTCATGAAGGAATTCAAGTCCCCTAGCGATACCAATACATATCCGTCTTCTTACTGTCCAACTGAAGTTGATCGTGTTACGTTTCTTACCTAAAGTCAGCTGACCACTATCACAAATCAAGCCAATGTGAAATTAAACTACGCTCTTGGATAAATATTAAGACATGAACATACCTAGTAGAGTTTGTGCAAGGCTATTGTTCTCTAGATATCGAGAAATCAAAATTCTGTTGTCTCCTTCCACACAACAACCTAACATCTCAACCAAGTTTTCATGCTCTATATCGGCAAGGACAGTTAACTCCGTCAAAAATTCCTGCAAGCCTTGTCTTGATTCGGGTGACAGCACCTTGATAGCAACCATGGTTCCATCTCTGAGCTTTCCCTAGTAAAAAAAAAATGTTTTCTTCAGAATCCGCAGTGATACATGGAACAGAATATTGGGTTTGTACCGAAAAAATAAAATAAAATAAAAATTTGTAGACGGGTTTGTACTAGAGCGTCAGAACAATATGGTAAAGACGACAATATAACATGCATATTCAGCTGCCTACACTGTAACTTATGTATCACAAAATTTCACCTTATATACAGATCCAAAACCTCCCTCTCCAATCTTATTATACTGACTGAAATTACCGGTTGCACTCCGTAATTCGCTGTAAGTGTAAAATTTTATGTTTTCAACACCTAAAACATGAGGAAGCAAGCTATCAGAAATTAAAGCATGATGCCTTGAAAAATTTATGATTTTATGTGAAAGCATCACTAACATGACAACAAAATATTGTGGATAAACTTCACAATTGTTTTTTCAATTGGCAAGTCGGAATACGACAGAGACAGATGACATAAACCCAAACCCAATAAAATTTAGAAGTTTCATTTCAAGGCCTATTCAGTAAGTAAAACAAATTAGAGAGTTTATACGTGAGATCTCGAGTAAAAATCTCCCCCATACAGGACTACAAAGAAGTTCCCTCTTTGCATTGCAAACTGAAGTGACAAGCATGTTAAGTTATCAGTCTCTGTGTGCAACTAAAGTATATCGAAGCAATAACAGCATGTAAACATAGAGTCTCATTTGAAGTGAAAACTATCTAAAGATATCTAGCAGTCTAGCACATTCCGAAAAGTTCAATCTATGAGGCGTATCTGTTAATAGCTAATACCTCTATCGAGTTCTATAGCTGGTTCGGAGGAGGCGCTTGCTCGTTTTCCACAAATAAAGGAAAAGCAAGCCATAACAATTCAGCAGCAAGCTAATATGACGAAATCGGCCCTTCCCCTACAAAACAAAGAACAGTCAACAGAAGACATACGCGTTTGAATACCATCTTTAACCATCTATCTAAAAAGTTTCTCATACTGCAAAATCACACATTACTTTAGCAAATGAGCATATCACTCAAACTGAGATTTCCACTTCAAACCAGCAAAAAAAAGTTATACTATCAACAGAATCAAATTACTCCGTAGCTCAGAAAGTTTGAAGTATCAGCCAACCCTGTTCCGACTGGTGATAAGGGTTCAATTCTCTTTCCTTGTAAGGAAGGATCCGCTAACCCCAGCCTTGCAAGGGTCCTCAGTTCACCCTTCTAACAGAATGAAAAATAAATTAAGATAATTGGGTCATTCAAGAAAAATTTAGCAAAATATCAAACATAAAACCCGGAAATTCAACAAATATTTCAACTTCCAATTTGGTTCTGCAAGGTCAGGTACCTCAATTGAGAATTACAGTAACAAAATTAGGATATAGCAATAATAACAAGCCCAAAACAACTTAACACACTCAATTACTCAAACTGCGTTACTCTGACTCGGCTGTTAGTGTCGGACACAACACAGTATCAGAGGGTCGGATACTGTTATTTTCTGCACAGTTTTCAATTTTTAGTCTAAAATGAAGTGTCTAGGTGTCGTGTCGTGTCGTGTCGAAATAACATACTCCCTCATATTCTAAATAATTGTCCCATTATCCATTTCCGTCTATTCACAATAATGTCCCATTGTCCATTTTTGGTAAGTGTTGTGTGGTCCAAATTCAATTCTATTTCCGTTTATTCACATAACTGTCCCATTGTCCGTTTTGTGTGGTCTAAACTCACTTTCTTAATTCATGTGTCATCTTCACAATGGGACACTTATCTAGAATAGGAGGGAGTAGCACATAGCAATTCATCATGCATCAATAACAAGGCAATCATATAAAAACTGAGCAGAAATTACAGAAACTACCTCCAACCTAGAAAACTAACTGACATAAACAAACAAAATTCATGATGTGGGATAAATATAACCCAAGATTGAAACTTTTTCACACATTTAGACCTAAATTAGGTATAAATGAACTGGGTATTGAGTCAAACAATCAGAACTACAGAATTTGACCTAATCCAAGTCATTTTCAATTGAAAAATGTTCATAATTACAACATAAACAATGCAAAAGTGAAAGAATATAACCCAAGATTGAAACTTTTTCACACCTTCAGACCTAAATTAGGTATAAATGAACTGGGTATTGAGTCAAGCATTCAGAAGTACAGAATTTGACCTAATCCAAGTCAATTTCAATTGAAAAATGTTCATAATTACAACATAAACAATGCAAAAGTGAGAGAATTACCTTGACAAGGTGGAAATTTCACTAAGAATTGATCAAGTCAAGAAAATTTGACGATATTTTTTTCTGGGTGTCTAGAAATTTAATTAACTTTACAAAAAATATATATCTTTGTTCAATGATTTGGTAATAAAAGTATGTTCTTAATTACAAGTACAACATAAACAATGCAAAAATGAGTATGTAATTATGTCATTGAACAAATTAAAGTTGACAATTCAGTAAGTAAATGCCAAACATAATAATGAAAATCAGCCAGACCAAAGTATTCATCATAACATTAAAACAGGTTAAATACTACTTCGTATATTTTGTTTTCTTATGGAGTTCGCTTTTGTCTTATTAATATCATTTGACCCGTTTAAGCTTAAGACGGATACACCGTCCTTCGTAAGCAGTAATTTGTGCATGAAAATACAAAAGGAATGAGAACTAAAAAAAGAGTGGAATTTTCAGGATTCCACTTAGAGCAAGTACAATGGTTGAGCAATTATCTACTAGCCTAACATTGCCACATTAGATTTTAAGCTACAATAATTTTAAGATACAAATTACTCCAATAGTTTAGCCAATGTACTAATAGCTTAGATGAAAACCACATATCATATTTTCTTATTTATTTAAATCAACACTATTTTCTTATTTATTGGTTTATTTTATTAATGGGGCCCTTACTTAAGCTAAGTAGCTTATTTCATGAAGCTACTAAATAGCCAAACTAAGCTAGTCTAAATGAAAGCTCCAATGGTTGAAATTTCTTACTAAACTTGCAATTTTCTGAAATTGCAAGCAAGTCCTCAAACCAAACTATTGGACTTGCTCTTACTGTCAGTATATCCTTTGTTAAATATATTCACTTTTCTGCTCTTTACTTTTTCCTAATTCAGCAAAGCAGATGTAAAAAAAAGTCTTACTAAGTATGGTATGGTTTCGGGTTAATTTCCGGTTGCTTGAATTCCGTCACCTTGAGTTCAAAATAACGAGACCTAATCGCGTTAAATCTATTTTTAAGGTAGTTTTAAATTCGCTTAGACCTTATTATAATACTCGATATTAGATAAGAATTGTAAAATAGGCAGTGAATTACTTTTTCTTGGTGTAGTGGGAACCACAAGAGCGATTTTGATGCTAACCGGATTTGAACTGGGTCCTAAGTACCACTTCTCATAAATTAAGAAATTATTATTTTATTTTTTTGAAATTGTCATCTCATTAATAATCAACTAGGCGTAGGTTACAATGAAGATAACAAATAGACAAAGGAAAATCAAGATTGCTAACGTAAAAAATACATTCAAAATAACTATCTAAATATCGTAATGAATACTGTGCTAGCTCCAAAATCATAAATTTCTTGAATCTATGAATAATCGATGTCTTTGCATCCTTCTTGATGGAGGGAAACAGTGTAGCCGTCTTGATGTATTCATCCACGAAACAAATCTGATAATCTCCCCGTCGATTAAAACTTATTATATTGATAACAATCCCACGAAAAAATGGAAAAACCCCGAAAGAAGGGACGGAACAACAGATCTCACCAAAAGGGAGACTATTATTGAAAATAAGATAGATCTGCATAATATTAGTTGTTTAAGAAAGCTTTTGTGGGGCTTACCATCGATGGATGATCGACGGAAGCCCCCGAATAATAATGGAGGCTAGGTTTTTAGAGAGAGTTTTTTTAGAGAGAGAGAGATTTAAGAAATTATTTTAAGATGGTCTTACTCCGTACTTCATAATAACTATTCTTAAGTATAAAAATATTTCATTTGCAACATAAAATCTGCAAATTACTGTGTAAAACGGCCTTACACACGAAGTTTGTAAAATGGTTTATTAAGTAACAAACTACTCAATTAAATAAGCTAAGATGTTTGTATTATGGATTCGTTCGCAATAAATCTATAAGCCGACCTTACATAAGTAAAAACGCATAAAATCTAACAAAATTTAGCACAAAGGTATTGTAGATCTTGTAACAAATGTGCATAAAGAATTTCATTCCAAGTATGTATCCAATAAATAGACTATACAACCAGTTGTATTGGTTGTATAGAAAAGAACCTGAGCTTTAGAATTATTTACTTGAGCTTAAACCTATAGATTATGAGCTTTGTTTATAAAAATATTGAGCTTAAAAAATTATAATGAAACTCAAAAATAATATATAGGAGCTCGATTAAATTTTAATTTTTGACATCAAAAAATTAAAATATAAATAAAAAATTATAAGAGCTCGAAAAAAATACACATAAGCTCCGCAAAATTGATTATGGTTGTACAATGCTCATGTACAACAAGTTGTATAATAGTATTTGTGGTATCAGGAAGTCCAGGCAAACACCAGTGAATGCAAAATGCAATCTGCAAAATTAACAGGATCTGCTCTTTGTTCCTTTCGGTATAAACTGATGTATGTGCATCTTTTCGGTAATCTGATAATTGAGTTATGTTCAATAATGTCACTTCTATCTTTACATCCTCTAATGTCTCGACTATAGCAGTTGCCTTCACCTTTACTTCCTGGCTGCCATTCCGAGCTCCTGTAATACGGTTTCATATTATTGCCACAAATTCAATAAGCTGTAGAAAAATTCTGATATTAGTTTATAACTTTAGCTAACAAATCGAAAGATAAAAGAGGAAATATACCTCGTATTATCAGTTGCTCCGAGCACTAATTGATGTGAAAGTCAACGTAGGGCAAGTGAGATATGTCTCTTCTGATTGTAACGATGATGAGCCTGCTTCGGGAGTAAAGACAGGAGACGAATTCTTCGTGTCTTTTTGCTCAGGGTTTTTTTTGACATCCACCAACTCTGAAAGTATACCTGGTGCTGTAATACTCGTGTCAGATAAATCTTCCTCTCCCTGTAACATCTTGACCACAGTAGACATATCTGGCCTTAGATGTGGCAGTTGTTGCGCGCAAAGAAGCGCAATCTTCAGAAATCGGTTTGCCTCTTCAATGTCCAGATCCCCTTTAAATGCTTCATCCACCAACTCCACAAGTGCCTCTTTCTCGAGCATTGCCCATGCCTGCGGTTAGCTGTCACTTAGGTTTACACACCGAAAAAAATGCTGTCACGGAATCAGCACATATACAACAACATCAGAGCCTTAATCCCAAAATGATTTGGGGTCGGCTGACATGAATCATCCTTTAGAACTGTGCATGGGTGAACGCACACCTCAAAATGCGAACAAAATAGAAAAGGAAAAAAGAAAAAGAAAAGGGAGAGTGAAACATAATACAAAAGTCAAGGTAAACTTATAGGTTTTAAAAATCGAAGTCCGGATTTCTTTTATAAAAATTTAAAATTTAAATCGAGAATAAAGATTTGAAAACCGAAGTAAAATTTAAGGGTCCGGAATACCTTAAAAGTGAACCAAGTAAAAATATATAAGAAAGTTGTTGGTAAAATTAAAGTGAATCGGCACATATAACAAGTTAAAATTCAATTACCCTCTGGAGAAGATATTGCTCTGCAGGAGGTAGCCGCCTATTCCGGTTGCATCTCCCACAGACAACTTCCATAAGAAGAACACCAAAACTATAAATATCAGCTTTTCGTGTCAGCTGGCCTCGCAGTGCATACTCGGGTGCCAGATAGCCTCTGCATTCAAAAGTCATAACGCCACGCCAGGTCATGTAGTTGAAATTAGGAGATGTACATTATAATCTTATTAAATGAAAAGAAGACGGTAAAACGAATCAACAAGATACGGTAACTTACAGAGTTCCTGCAACTTTGGTGCTGACATGAGTCATGTTAGAAGGTATAAGCTTTGCCAGACCAAAATCTGAAAGCTTCGCTGTCAGATCTTTATCCAGTAGGATATTGCTTGCTTTAATATCTCTGTGTATGATATGAGGCTCGACTTCTTCATGAAGGAATGCGAGTCCCCTCGCAATACCAATACATATGTGTCTTCTTATTGTCCAACTGAAGTTTATTGTGTTCTCTCTCTTACCTAAAGTAAGCAGACTACTATCAGACTACACGTCTACGCTCTTAGATAAATAATAAGTCGAGAATATACCTAATAGAGTTTGCGAGAGGCTATTGTTCTCGAGATATCTAGAGAGCAAAATTCTGTTGTCTCCTTCCACACAACAACCTAACACTTCAACCAAGTTTTCATGCACTATATCCGCAAGGACAGTTAGTTCGGTCAAAAATTCCTGCAAGCCCTGTCTTGATTCTGGTGAGAGCACCTTAATAGCAACAATAGTTCCATCTCTGAGTTTTCCCTAGTCAAAGAAAAAATGTTGATCTTCAGAATCGGCAGCTATACCCGGAACAGAATATTGGCCATGACAAATGATTGCCCATTGCGTAAAACATCCTCTATGACTTTCAGACTGCATGTTCAGCTATGGACACGAACACTATCCGGTTGAGGCAAGGGGGTATAATAAGTGCAACCTTGCACCTATGTTCAACATACAAGATATTTCTGGAGAGCCATAATTAAAAATGCCAAGAGAATTGCATCGACTGGCGCTTCTTCACAATATGAGAAATGCATAACGTTCACTAAGACAATTTGCTTTATAGCATCATACTCAGAGCCAAAGAATAGTTAGTCCTTTGACGCCACTGGAAACAGAAAACTGCATCTTCTGCCATCTGACATGAAGTTATAGACTAATCTACCCTTTAAAAAATGCAGCATTTTGATGAAAATAAATTATATATGAAGATTGAAGGCGGCCCATTGAACGAGGTTTCATGCTTCGAAGTTCCAAATCATCATTTTCCACCATCCTGACATGCCTGTCTCTAGCGACACTAATCACTATTGATGGGTGCTAAAACAATTTAGTATGACAAAATAACATGCACATTCAGTAACTGTAACTTACGTATCACAAAATTTCACCTTATATACTGATCCAAAACCTCCCTCGCCAATCTTATTACGCTGATTGAAGTTATCAGTTGCACTCCGTAATTCCCTGTAGGTGTAAAACTTTATGTTCTCCGCACCTAAAACATGAGGAAGCAAGCTATCAGAAATTAAAGCATGAAACCTCGAAAAGGCTAATAACGTTAACGTCAATAATCTTACACTAATCATTACTAATGTGACAAAAAATCCTGAAGGACAAACTGAACAATTTTTATAATTGGCAAATTTTACGAGAATTGCATCAAACAGCATTGTTCGATATAGCTCTTAAGTACATCAACTCAAGAATCCCAGCCAATTTAACGAAACAATTTTGCTTTATTCCATCATGATCCAAAGCCAAAGATAGTAGTCATTCATTGACAACATTGGAATTAAAAAAGGGAAATCTATATATAGAGCACTGATACAAAAATGCAGAATTTGATGTGAAAACATCCAAAGAAATCTAGCAGTCTGGGACAGGCTAAAAGGTCAATCTACGAGACATATCTGTTATTAGTTAATCTGAATTACCTCCATCAATGTCTATAGGTGGTTCGGAGGAGGCGCTTGCTCTTTTTCCGCATTTACAAGGAAAGCAAGTCATAACCATTCTAATTCAGCAGAACGCTAATGCGATTTAATCAGCCAACCATCCCCCTACATAACAATGAACAGCCATCAGAAACATACATGGTAGAATACCAAAGCGTTTCACAACAACAACATCAGAACCATAATCCCAAAATGATTTGGGGTCGGCTGACATGAATCTAAAGCGTTTCTCATACTACAAAATCACACATTCCTTGAGCAAATGAACACATTCTTGAGGTTTCCACCTCAAAGTCTCAAACCAGCAAAAAAATAACAAAGTTGCACTATCAACATATCGAGTTATTCAGGAATCAAAGGCAGCTCAGAAAATTAAAAGCTTCCATTTCCGACTGGCGATAAGGGTTTCAATTTAGCAAAATATCTCATCAAATATTTCAACTTCCACAGATTCTGCAAGGGTTAGGTACTTCAATTGAGAACTATAGTAACAAACCACAAACTACAAAAAAAGACCGTCTTTCTTTTATTGGCTAAACGCTCATTTTTTACAGTCGATAAATGAGAACTTCTATATAAAAAAGACCGTTTCACACTGTAAGACCATTTTACACAATAACCAGCAACAAACTTAGGATATAGCAACAATAACAACCCCAACACAACCCAACACACAGCAGCTCATCAAGAATATCAATAAGTCAATAACAAGGCAATCAACTCACTTTTATCGTAAAATGGTCATTTTTTAAGTGGTCGTATCATACGTAAATTAGGGGCAAAAATGATCAAATTCCAAAAGATCATAGGAAAACTGAGCAAAAATTACTAAAACTACATGATTTCGGACAAAAACAATCAAAGATTGAAACTTTTTGATACGTCTGAACCTAAATTAAGCAGAAATGAACTGGGTATTAAGTCAAACATTCAGAACTACAGAATTTGACCAAAATCAAGTCAATTTCAATTGAAAAATGTTCATAATTACAACATAAACAATAGTACAAAATTGAAAAAATTACCTTAATAAAAGGGGAGATTCCAAGAATTGATGAAGTAAAAGAAATTTGAAAACTTTACAGAAAATATATAAATTGTTCAACAATTTATTTAGTAATAATAATAGTATGCTCTTAAATCTTAATTAAAACATGGAAAATATGTGATCAAGTTTTTAGTAAATCAAAGTTGAGGAATTCAGCAAGCAAATTTAAAACATAAACAGCAAAATTTGAGGAGAATGAAATTATGTTGAGGAATTCAAAATTTCAACACAGCTTAGAAGAGTGGACTTTTCAAGGATTCCAAGTACTGTCCCTCGTCCTTTGTTGAATGTTTACTTTTCTGCTAAATAATTAGTTTGGCAAAACTCATTACACAAAATAAGTCACAGGCTTCTGACGTGAGACAAGGGAGACGGTAAATAGGAGAAGATTTTGAGCTCATAAGCTTGTGACCGTCATAATCAACAAGCAAAACGGACTTAACTGATAAGGCTATATTTTTTGAATTTTTTTACTTAATTTTGGTTCGGTTCACCCTCATCGAGATACTATAAAGTACTAGGAAGTCGGTTTAGTTCTTCTCAATTCATTTTAATTAAGTACATCTTACCATTTATTTCAGCTTAATTCATGTCCAATAAGTTAAGCTTATTCACTGTTGAGAGTTTTGGAAAAAAAAAATACGGGATCTAATCTATGCTTAGGACGATATATAAGTAACTAGTTTTAAACCCGTGAATTAAGATAGTTAGTCATATAACATAATTAAGATATAACGTTTAATTTATTTCGAATTATTAACCAAATGATCACTCTTAAATCTTACCTCCTCTCATTCATCATATTCTTTAAATTTGCTTTTGGTGAGAATTTGTAGGACCTTACATGCATGTGATTTTTATAGAGTACTTTTGTTATTTTAAACATTAATTTAGGCCCAAAAATACACTACACACATGGATGTTGTTACATTTAAGATATATAAGTAACTAGTTTTAAACCCGTGAATTAAGATAGTTAGTCATAACATAATTAAGATATAACGTTTAATTTATTTCGAATTATTAACCAAATGATCACTCTTAAATCTTACTGATGGGGCATATTCTGCACCCGCTGACCGAGTCAACATATTGAGCAAGGTCAAAGATATCCACAAAGAAGTCAACGTATCGTATCGACACTGGCCGTCGCGACCTATCGGCTGTCACTTAGGTCTCGGCTAGGACAACTAGCCACCGGGATACATATCCGCGCACTCATATCCAAGACCCCTCGGCCCGCCGCCATGGGTCCATCGGTAAGTGTAGAACGGTCTTTCCACCTGCTAGCCACTTGGCCACTACGTGACAAAAGGTGAAAGTCTATAAATACTCCACTTCTCTCAACGAGAAGAGGATCCGAAATATAACCTAAACCACTCATAATCTGGTATAAACTCTCTTATCTCTCTACAATATACTTTGCCAAGTTACACACAACTTAATCCCTTTAAGTTTACTGACTTGAGCGTCGGAGTGAGTACGCTCGGTGCCAAGCCGAGCCCTCAGTTTGTTCATTGTTTCAGGAGAGGCCGAAAGGAAGAGTCAAGCAAAGTCATCATTCAACAAAGCTTACGTGGTAACAACACTGCTCCGTAATCACACCCGGAACAATTGGCGCCGTCTGTGGGGAGTAGATACTAAAAGTTAGTCAAATCCCTTAAAAACACAAAACAAAACCCACCCAAAAGCTACGGAGATGTCAAAACAGCCAGAAGCAATTGTGAGTGACGAAACTGAATTCTACCAGGATGACGCAGTCCCTAATTCGGGGATCGGGCAGTCCCCAACCGGCCGAGTGATTCAACCGGCGTACGGGATGCCGATACTCCCAGAAACACCGCTGCCCGCCGACCAAGTCACTATCATGGGGCATGTGGTCGATGCAGCCAAACTGAAGCTACTCCTGGACGTGATGAGTAGTACGCCGCTAACCCCCGTCGTAACGACGGTTACAGCAGCGCACCCACAGGTGAACAGGGCCCAGAAGGTGACTCCGAACAACCTGTCCGGAGCAATGCAAGAGGTTGGGCGTACCAAAACGCCAGCGGTGCCCGTATTGTCAGTGTCCGACCAAAGTCCTTCCCACACTCGCGGGAGGACAGCGTCGCCGCGGCATCAACGAGGCCACCCCCGAAGAAGTGAAGAGAGAAGCCCGACTTTCCAAAGTCGGAGAACAAGAAGTCCTTCCCGCCACGGAGAGAGAAGCCGGACTAGGGCTGTGAGAAGCCGATCACCACGGGTCATTCGACACGTGGTCAGGCATCCCCTCAGCGCCTATGTCCTCGACGTTTCCGTGCCGACCAAACTGAAGCTGCCAGCCCTATCGTACACAGGGGAGAGTGACCCAACCGACCACGCCGAGGCTTTCGAGTCTTACATGTCGGTATGGGAGCAGCCTGATGAGGTATGGTGTCGAGTCTTCCTGACAACCCTGCACGGCATGGCCCGAGTTGGTACAAGGGGCGCCTAATGGTTCGATATCTTTGCTACGCCGACCTAAGGGATAACTTCGTAGCCCAGTACGCCTGCAACAAGAGGAGGGCCGTGGAGACATCGGATCTCCTCACTATCCGACAGGGGGAAGACGAATCTCTACGAAGCTATGTGAAGAGGTTCGACGCAAAGGCTCAGCAGATCCGTGACCTGAACACCGAACTGGCGGCCTTCGCACTGATGAAGGGCCTCCCGAAAGGCGAGCTCAAAAATGAACTGATCAAGTACACGGACCTTAACCTGGACTCCGCCAGAAGGATGGCCGACCAGGCCGTAAAGGTGGAGGATTACCACAAGACCTGGGTAGGCCACAACGAAGTTGGGCACCCAGAGAGGAGCAGCCGCCGGGATAACAGAGATGAAGGACGCCGTGACAATAATAGGTCACGGCCTGAGAAGGATAACAGAAAACAGAACTCGGCGGGCGCCGGGGGGAGTTCGGGACCATACACCGCGAGGCGGTACAACAGTCTCACCCCCCTGGTTAAATCAGCGGCCGAGGTCTTCGCCCTGAGCAAAAATGAAGGGCAGAAGTGGGCAAGACCCCCCAGGACAAAGGCGGAAGGCGACACAAGCCAATTTTGCGATTACCATGGCCAGCCCGGCCATAAGACCGACGACTGTCGGCATCTGAAGAACGCCATCGAGGAGCTAATCCGAAAGGGGAGCCTCAGCAAGTATGTAGCTGGAGACCCAGGAACGAGCTCCGACGGGACGGATAGAAAATCCGTTTTTCAACGGATGAGAGTAATCCAGTAATGCCCATCCGGCCCCTAACTCTAATGAACGTCTCGGACCGGGGGGGAGCACAAAAGACATGGAGGGTGCCATTGGAACACGGATTTTCTAAGGAAATACTTTGTTTGGCGGTGGAGGTGTCCAAAACCATTGTGGGCACCCCAACGCATGATTATTCCTTATAAAAAGTGATCCAGGTTTTTCATCAAAATACTCGTCCCCTCCATAGTCATGCCAGAATCGACGCCGCAAATTAAGCCGGGCAGTCACTACAGACATGTTCACAACGGTGGTTGGGATAGCAAATCTGACCGCCTCGGCTAAGACCGTGCGCGTAAGAGGAAGCGACCATGCCGACCAACATGCCAACATGCACAAAAGCGTATAAGCACTGTTGAGACGCAAATCTGACTGCCCCAGCCAATCCGGGAGTGGCAGGGGAAGCGATCAATATGTCTACATATACGGAAAGCAGTCGAACTGCGAACAAGCAGCTGTTAACTCGCCACAACGACCAACATGCTTAGGAACGTATAAGCACTGTTGAGACGCAAATCGGACGCCTCGGCCAGACCGAGAGTGAAAGAGGAAGCGGTCAACACGTCTACAGATACGAACACCTCGGCCGTTACCCCGAAGAATGACGGGGACACAACGGCTGATACGTAACATGTTCACAACGGTGGTTGGGATAGCAAATCTGACCGCCTCGGCTAAGAGCGTGCGCGTAAGAGGAAGCGACCAACATGCCAACATGTTTTAAAAAAAAACGTTAAGTACAGTTCTCTCTACGCATTCTAGCCGCCTCGGCCAAGCCGAGGGTAAAAGCGAAAAGAAAAGAGCGCTCAACTATTAACGTACGAAGACAACTCAGACAAAAATGAGAAAAAGACCTCGGCCAAGCCGGAGGCAAAATAAACAAACTCTTACTGAAATGTTTACAGGTGTAACACCCCGTATTTTATTAAGTTGGATAAAACTCTTTTAATTGCTATTTTAAATTTAATTACATCATTTAACGATTTATATATTTATGCTTAGCTAATTAATTAATTTCATCATAATTCGATATGTTAATTTTAATAATCATTAATAAGTTTATTTAAAGTTAGTTCGAGTTTATTGAAATTAGTTCGAGTTTATTTATTTAATAATTTCCGTTTCTTTACGAGTCCTTATGAAAGTTGTTTTAAATAAACCCGAGATGGATTTTGGGAACAAAACCGTCCAATTAGCTATTTTGAGCTTATTTCACTAAATTAGCAATTTTTATTAATATCCGTTAGTTTTGTAAAAATCGCTAATAATTCCGATTCAAGCTGATATTGAATTATTTACGTTAACTAACTGAGTTTATTTTATTTTCACTCATTAAATTTATTTATTATTGATTCCGTTTTATTACTGAAACTTTTACTTAAATCGGTTAAATTTAACTCGAAACGGTTTTAATAACGATCGAAGTTTCTTAACGACGAAGAAACGTACGTATAATAAATAGCAGGCTAGCAGGCTGCTGTCTCATTTCACATTCTCACGTCAACTTTTCTTCTTCTTCGTTCTTTTTCTTCTTCTGGCGAATTCTTTTTCCTTTTCAAAATTTGATCTGTTGATCGACGTCGGTACTTCGTTCCTTATCCGTTTCCTTTCTATTTTTGGGTTGTATCTTTATATTTCCGCGTCTTAAGCTATGTATGTCAATTAGTTTATCAGTTGTTGCAGGGTTTCTGACACTCTTCTTGAGATGGAATTGGTTGTGTATGGTTTAGTTAGAAAATTTTTGAAATTGCAGGTTTTTGGACTAGTTGAACCATTTACAAACATATCCTACCAGTTTCTCTCTAGAATCCATAGCGCTCCTTTCGTCGTTCTCGTCAATCCGTTGTAAGTAAAATTCATTTTCGTTATGTATTTTTACAAACCCAATTTATATTTTTAGCTTTGTTTATTATAAGACGATTGTATGTACTAAAATAGACGGTCTGGTAGAATATTTGTTAGTCATAAATGATTAGTTCAATTGGAAAAAGGTAATAATGATAGGTTACTCAGTATTACTTGTTAAATTTGTGTATAATTATATATAGGGATCATTATGGATGTTAATTAGTCAGTTGTATAGTTGAGACGGTGTATACTGATATGTGGAGATGATTGAGACGGTGTATACTGACCTCTAGGGATCATTTGGGATGCTAGCTAGTAAGTGGTATATTTGAGACGGTGTATACTGACCTCTAGAGATCATTTGGGATGCTAGCTAGTAAGTGGTGTATTTGAGACGGTGTATACTGACATGTAGGGATTGTTTTGGGATGCTATTTGGGATCTTGTTTAGTTGAGGTTTTGTGCAGTAAATTAGGACTGTTTTTGAGTCCGCTTTGCAGGTACTTTGGGACATTTTTGGGACTGTTTTGACTCGGTTTAGGACTGGTTTAGGATTAATTGAACTCTGTTTTGGTACCGTTTTGTGCGACCTTGATTGTTTTGGGACAATCGAAATGGAGGTCGTGTGGGCTGTTTTGGCCTCGGTTTTGGGAGCCGTGACAGTGGTGGTTTGGGCTCGATTTTGGGACGGATAAAATGGTGCTTTATGGGACTGTTTCTAGGGCGTAAAAGTTGTGAAAATTTTCTTGGTATGCCTGTCAAAAGGGAGGGTCATAATGGTTTATGAATATAAGACAGTAGCTAATGAATATGATTTACATGTTTTGATTTAAATTAATTTCCGTCTCATATTTTATATAACGATAATTCGTTAATATCGTCCTTTCACATAATTATTTTAGGTGACTCATATGTGGTTGAAGATGAAGAGTAATTTTGGGTTTTAGAAGCTTTCTCAAGTTTATTGCTTGTCTCTTTGCTAGCTTAAGGTAACTATTCCGAGTTACTCGACGAATTAATGTCACATTAGTAGTAAATGTGGTGCTTGTTGTTTGTTAAGTGTTTAGGTGATTGATAATGTTTTACTTTCATTTTTCACATGATAGAAATTGGAAATAGCATGAGAATAATATAGCGATAAAATTTGTAATTTGGGCCAAAGTAGGCCAAGACTCTGAGCTGGGCCAGATTGACCGAACGAGTTTGGTCAAACAAGGTTTAAACCAGTCAGCCTCGATTTGACCGATGACCCGTCGCGGGACTCGGGTCGAGGGTTTGTCTTTGAGGTAAGATTAGTTATTATTGGAGGTTTTATGTTATGCCTTGATATTCGTAATTATCATTTCACATGTTGGTTGTTGGATGAATTGGTTGCCTTATACTTCAGTCTTCTTGTCTTTGCCATTTTAGCTTGTTCTCATAGATTATGGTATTGTCGGTTAGCTGGAATTTGGATTATTATTGATATTGAGGATATTGTTGGATTGTCTGATGAATAGACATTTATATAGCCTTTCACATGATAGAATGTTAGCATTTATGTTGGTAAGTTGGACTCTTTGCCCTCTTATGGTTAAGTGGGTGTCTTACTTGTCTTGTGTGGTGTGGGCTAAAGTATTCAAGCTGGGACTAGCTGGGACTAGGTCCTAGGTGAGTATTTCGGCCTTCATCATAGATAGGTCTTTATAGTCTCGACGAGTATATGTTCAACTTTGCTTGATAGCCTTTGTGTTCCTGACTAGTGGATTTATATCCAAGTTGGGGCATGACCTCAGGTACTTATTTTGATAGTATGGGGTCAGCTTAAGTACTAGCCAACCCTTCCGTGGTGTCCTTAGGGTACTCACTTCACTTTGTTTTAAAAAAAGTTGTGGGTCTTGGGTGCGGTGGTGTGTATCCGCATGTCTAGGTCTGCGCAGATTTTAGGCTGGGTTGTGTTGTCTCTTGGCCATGTTTTCTTAATAGTAACCGCTGAGCCAAGATACCGGTTCGATTACCTTCCCTACCTCGTGGTATAGACTTGAGTTACAAAGTGACTATTGACCGTACTAAGAACTTATGCCTGTCTTTGATATATTGTCCTTTCTTGTATGGTGATTCTATGAATCATAGAAGGTGAGATGCAAGCCGGCTATGGTTGATAGAGTTTGGATTCCTGGATGTTATGTGATTCACATGATAGTGTAGTATGAGTCGGTCTAGTATTCACATGCTAGGACTATGTGGCGTTATATTGTTGTTCACATGATAAGCACGATTGCCTTAGCATCTATATGCTAAGGCAGTGTGTGATTCGTATTCATATTCTTATGTTTACATGTTATATTAATTATGACATTTCGTGGCTGGGAGAACTCAGAGTTACTCCCCACCGACTGTGGCTTTCGTATTTGTATAAAATGCGAATGACAGGTAGGTGATGCATATATAGGGTACATGGACGAGCTAGCGAGCAAAGTAACCTTGGGACCTAGATTGGCTTTATTTTATGGTGACCCTTAAACCCTTTTTATGTCACATACATTTTTGGGACATATGTCTCCCTCTTTACATTTAGTTGTATAATTTGCTATTCGCGACTTTAGCGATGGTTATGTTATGAAACTTCTAGTTAGACCTTGTATGTTTGACACCTTCCAATTTGGATATCTTTATAACAGGTTCAGGTTTTAAAAATTACAGGTTTTTACCCAAATGAACCTATTACAAACATATCCATGCAGTTTTATTCTAGAATTACGTGTTTACTTTTCCGCAATAAACGAGGGTGTCACAACAGGTAATACAAAGAAGAAGTTCCTCATCAGGGATTGAAGGTTGAACTGAAGATGACGCCGTCGCCG
The DNA here is from genome assembly GCF_048544455.1 of Silene latifolia. Lineage (NCBI taxonomy): Eukaryota > Viridiplantae > Streptophyta > Magnoliopsida > Caryophyllales > Caryophyllaceae > Silene > Silene latifolia. The sequence continues at coordinate 1,927,293 of NC_133530.1, read as the reverse complement.
CCATGGACTTTGCCTTTGGTTTACGGGGCGGCACTTTACTGGCAACCTTCGCCTGAGCCGCCGTCGCATCTAGGGCCTTCAATAGCTGATCCATGAGGTCGTTTGGTGCCGGTCTGCGATCACGTGTCTCGGCTTTAGGATGCAAATTAACAACTTTCCCGTCCTTGCCGAGTCCCAACCTCTTGAGGGTATCCTCAGACAGATCCGGGCCAAAACGGTCTGCAAAAGAAACGAAGCAGGAGTTAAACGAAAGAGGTGAAACCAAAGTTCAAGTACAGAAACATAAAAAGCAAAGGTGGGCCTCACACCGACCCTACTCACCCTGGCGGAGGGCCGGTATGAGGCCGACGCGGCAGAGCAGCTCATCCTGGAGAATGATCTGCGTCGGGGGCATCCATCCCTTCGGCGTCCCATTCTTCTCCGCCTCAAACAGCCTCATCGCCCGCTTCTCATCCTCATTAAGATAGACCTTGCTGACGTCCATCTTGAGCTTACCCCGGGAGACATACTTTTCACGCTCCCCCCGATTTTCACACCGCAAGTTGACACGGTGCTGAAAGGAACGGGGCAGTGGATAATCCTCTGGAACCTCAACGTATACCCACCGCCCCTTCCAGTCCTTACAAGAAGTAAGCTTAGAGACGGTGACGTAGCCCGGCTCGTTCTGTACGCTGTACCACCCCTTCCCGGCTTGGGTAGTACGTTTAAGGTGGTGGAGCCGGCGGAAGAGGTTCACCGTTGGGGCCTCCCCTTTGAAAAGACACAGCCATACAAAACCAACGATCGTCCTGATGGCCAACGGATGCAGTTGGGCCACCGCGACATTCATGGCTTTAATTATGGCCGTAACGTATTCATTCAGAGGAAACCGGAGCCCATACTCCAGGTGTCTGATGTATACGCCGATACAGCCTTTGGGAGGGCAACAGACCGCCTGACCTTCCCCAGGAACAACAATATTATACCCCCTGCCAAAGGAGAAATGGTGTTCAAAAAGTTCAGAACCGGAGCAGCTAGCAAACTTATTTGTCCAGACACGACTAGGACCGATTGAGCAGGCATCACCGTGATGCATAACAAGCGACCTCCCTACGGCAGAAGGGGTCGCCTCATCATCAGTACCCTCGGAATGGGTCCCTTCATCATCATCCTCCTCAAAACTCTCCAAAAATTTTGGGTCAACCTCAGGAGAAGGAGACCTAGGGCCCCCGGACCTTATCGGGATGGCGGTCAGTGCCTCGCCTTCATCAAAACGCGACGGGGAGCCCCCCGGCGCAGGATTACTAGGTCCGGCATCAGCAGAAGACATGACAACGAATATTTAACAAGAAAAAAGATTGAGGAATTTGTTTGATTACCTTGGAAGAAAATGTTACACCGAGTAACGCTTTGAGAAATTAGAAAGAGAAAGGAACTCTGCGAAAGAAAAACTAAACAAGAGAAAATTTTTGAGAAAGTGAAATTTGGAAGGCCAAAGTGAGGGGGTAACTGCCCTATTTATAGGGCAAAGCCCACTCAATCCGACCAATCAGAGCAAGGCCCATGAGGCGTCAACCAATCAACGCCGAGCCACGTGTCAAGCATGCAGCCATGGAATGTCAATCGACAAACAATTACAAAACTTCTTCAACACGCTCCTTGATAGAATGCCAATCGACGTATCTTCTTCAACACGACCTTACGTATCTACTTGCCAAACGGCCCGCTGTTCAACCAAACTTGGCAGCACCGACTGGGGGCAATCAAAAGCTCCGGCACTCTCAACCTCGGTCTCAGCCAGCACCATTTTCTTTTTCCACATCTGATGTCCATTACACATCCATGTGGAGGGGGGATAGTATGATACGGCCTGAGCAGAACCACGCCGGGGAAGAAGAAGCCGATGGAGAAATTCAACATGCGCAGAATATACGCTCAACATACATCGGAGCCCATACCACGGCATAGACTACGCTGGGGGCAAATTGATGGGGCATATTCTGCACCCGCTGACCGAGTCAACATATTGAGCAAGGTCAAAGATATCCACAGCAAGTCAACGTATCGACATGACTTAGCTGGCCGTCGGCCTATCGGCCTGTCACTTAGGTCCCGGCTAGGACAACTAGCCAGCCGGGATACATATCCGCGTACTCATATCCAAGACCCCTCGGCGGGCCTGCCATGGGTCCATCGGCCGAGGGTAGAACGGTCTTTCCACCTGCTAGCCTCTTGGCCACTACGTGACAAAAGGTGAAAGTCTATAAATACTCCACTTCTCTCAACGAGAAGAGGATCCGAAATATAACCTAAACCATCATAATCTGGTATAAACTCCCTTATCTCTCTACAATATACTTTGCCAAGTTACACACAACTTAATCCCTTTAAGTTTACTGACTTGAGCGTCGGAGTGAGTACGCTCGGTGCCAAGCCGAGCTCTCAGCTTGTTCATTGTTTCAGGAGAGGCCGAAAGGAAGAGTCAAGCAAAGTCATCATTCAACAAAGCTTACGTGGTAACAACACTGCTCCGTAATCACACCCGTTCATTGTTTCAGGAGAGGCCGAAAGGAAGAGTCAAGCAAAGTCATCATTCAACAAAGCTTACGTGGTAACAACACTGCTCCGTAATCACACCCGGAATTTGCTTTTGGTGAGAATTTTTAGGACCTTACATGCATGTGATTTTTATAGAGTACTTTTGTTATTTTAAACATTAATTTAGGCCCAAAAATACACTACACACATGGATGTTGTTACATTTAACAACGGGCCTGGGCCGCACCCGAACGGAGGAGAAAGAGTCCACATACAACAGGCCCAAGAGGGTTTCACTCTAAAACCAATTGGCAATAGAGGGAGTAGCCACTTGCCTTATAAAGTGGTAATTCTTCTCCTCTTTTATCAATGTGGGACAACCTCACATGTGGAACTTTGAGTTTCTTCAAAATCCTAAAACAAAACCAAGCTCTTAATCTGACTACGGAACTCAATGAGCAATAACAAATCCAAAAACTCATAGAGCATGAATTTATTTCAAGGAAATGGAAAATGAAAAAGATAATTGCCATGTTAATTCCTAGAATTGGTTTTGTATCTTTTTTATAGCTTAACGTATTTCTAGGATTAGTTAACTGATGTAACAAACAGCCCTAATTTCTATGATTTTAGCATTTATCATGTAAATCTGTAAATTTTGGAAAAATCTCCATAATTTTAGGATTAATCAAATCAAATTTTAAAGATTTCCTAGCGAAAATGGCATCCTTATTCATTCGGTTGCAATTGTTAATTGTAGTATACAATATCCAAATGGAATATTCTATACTTCTTTCTTCCGTTTTTTTTCCTCAATTAGATCATTAGATTAGATTATTTGTTTCTTTTTTTTTTTTTTTTTTTTTTTCAGTTACTCTAGTTATTCTAATAGACTGCCACATCAGACTCTACTTAAAATCTGAGATGCCATATCAGCGGGATTGGCAGCTGCATTAGAGAAATATATATGATTTTAGATCCATTGTTTACTTATATTATAATACTATTAAATAAGATTTTGTGAAGTAGGTTAAAGAATTGCTTAATTTTTTTTGTAAACCATGACCATACGAGTAATAAATGTTTGTATATTAGCTAAAGTCCTTTTATAGAAAAATGGACTTGTAAGTTGTAACAAGTTGTATTGTGTGATTCGACTGAACTCAATTTCACATCGCGAGTTGTATTGAGTTGTTTTTCGCTCTGATGCTCCATAACAAATATTCTTAACCATGAAAATTTTCCATTTGCAACATAAAATCTACAAATTCTAGTATTAATAATTTGTTTTACACAATATTTGTATCAGAAGGCTTTACATGAGAATAACCGCATAAAATCGAACAAAATTTAGGCAAAGTACAAAGAAAACTACTATTATAAGAGATCTTGTAACAAATGTGCATAAAGAATTTCATTCCAAGTATCAGGAAGTCCAGGCAAACACCAATGAATGCAATCTGCAAAATTAACAGGATCTGCTCTTTGTTCCTTGGTCAATAGTTTACCTTTCCTTTCGGTATAAACCGATGTATGTGCATCTTTTCTGTAATCTGATAATTGTGTTATGTTCAACAATGTCACTTCTATTTTTACATTCTCTAATGTCTCTTGAACTATTCTCATTATTTCCATATTTGTACCCATTCCCCAATATGGGCCTTGGATCGGTTCCGTTTCACTATAGCAGTTGCCTTCACTTCCTGGCCGCCATTCTGAGCTCCTGTAAAACGGTTTCATATTATTATTTGTTGACTATTACATGGGTGAGTCTTATGACAATCTTATCATGAGACTGTCTCATACGAAAAACTAACAAATGAAAATCGAACAAATTGTTAACTAGTACATAAGTGATTTTCGAATATTTTACTCTGTCGTGAAACCGTCTCAACTAAAATTTTATCACAAAACAGTGCCAGGATGGAAATCTTACCACAAATGTGTAGGAGACAAACTCATGAAATAAACTTTCTGAAACTGAGGATTGATGCTAGACTCCAACCAATTTGCCCATGTTTTCATTGCCATTTTATATGCTGTAGTAACATTATACTCTTTCACATCATTAGGAATCCCATACCTATAATTACAAAGAATTAGATAATAAAACTCTTCATGAACAACACGTGACAAAACATGATCTACGACATTACTTCACTGTCTAAAAGACTGAGACTCCGGTTTAAGAACCTTAAGATATAAAGGGATTGTTTCCAGATGATTCATAATGAAAATTACGTTTAAGAAAATTGAGAGCTCACATTGCGTTAATAATGATATAACTTTTCCTGAACGACGCGTGTCAAAAACATGATTTACGACATTACTTCAGTGTCTCAAAGACTCCGGTCTATGAACCTTAAGATACAAAGGGATTGTTTTCAGATGACTCATAATGAAAATTACGTTAAAGGAAATTGTGGACTCACGTTGCGTTAATGATTGGCTTAAACATCCACCAAACATAGCTTTCAAACACTAAAACATCAACTCCTTCCCAATTTTTGGTGTGATTAGCAATCTGATCAAGCTTAACCAGTCTTTTATATACTGTATGATTTGTTGAGTGGTCTGAATTAGATTCTACTATGAAAGGTGCCCAGTAAAACTCCACTGTTGCATTGTATTCCTGCAAATTAAACAAACAAGACCATCTTAGTTTCATAATATGTATATCGGATTTTCTAACGTGTACATTAGAAACCCGTATGTGAAAATATTCTCCTGATTATCTCATGACAGTCATAAGGGCACACGTTAAAAAATTCGTTAATCTATATATGGATCTTATGATACATTTATAAAATCGGAGATGTCTCAGCCTGGTAGTAAAGACGGAGGTAACATGACGATTTTTTTTTTTTTTTTTTATTAGGTAAGAAAACTGGTAACATGACGAACACAAAATCTCATTTGTGACGGCATGTATCCGTCACTTTGGAGTGACGGGTACTATTTTCCCTCACAAATGACCCATATAGAGGAGAGAGGGAAGCACATGGGAGTGCCCCCACCTTGTCCCCCTATTCGTTTTGTGAGTGGCATTATCCGTCACTTGCTCCGACCCGTCTTCAGCAAGACTTATTGCATGACGAATTGATAATAATCAAATGTACCTTATTAATCATATGATCATGCATAAAATGAGAAGATAACCTTAGCAAAGAAGATCTTCTTGGAAGGAACCTTGGTCAAGGATTTCTGGCCTTCAGGAATTGCAGATTGTAACAAGCAAACCATTGAATCAAATTGTGTTCTTTGAATTGAATCTCCCACAAACATCAACCTTTTATTCTTTAGCATCTTTAACAACTTTATTGCATTAAATCTGAAAACATATAACCAATAAATAAACATTGTTTTTACATGTACAACGTCACTTAGTGATATTGAGTTTCAGTATCATTATACTCGCATAAATGATAGAATTATAGTGATATAGAATATTAATATTTTATTCGGACCACAAAGGCAAATATGTTGCTGACATAATTTGAACTTAGGTCCTAAATTCCACCCTTCATGATGTATGTTAGCTGATATCTGCATGATTTTATCAGCTATGTTAACTGACATCTGCATAACTTTATCAGTTATGCTAACTGACATCTATATTTATCTGATGTATGAACATATTTCGAAGCGATTTTAGAATTTTTTTGAAATGCAAATGATTTTATACCTTGGTAAATTGCATTCATTAGGTTGCCATCTCCAAAACTGATACAAATCATCTGGTCTACCATTCCTTTGACAAGCAACTTGTTTAACCAAATAAGCGCAACTTTGTTCACTATAAAGTGGGTGTGACACATTATCAAAAACCCATTTTCCTTCAAAAACATTACAATCTTCAATATCTTCATAATTATCATTACTATCATCTTCATTTTCAAAAACATTGACAATGTAGCTATGAAATCTACTCCCTTCCAACCAATCCCGCCATCGAAAAATACTTACTCTCTTGTTGTTCTTCAAGTTGTCAAAAACTAGCCTAGATGTACCTAGGATGAGTAAAGTTGCTAATGCAATTGGTAATATGGACTTGTATTTTCGATTTCGAAATCGTTGCATGGTTGTTTTTGTAAGATAATTTGAGATTTGTGGTGAAGGATTATGAATATGTGAAGGATTTTTTTATAAATTTATGAATTTGGGAATGATTTTGATGGTGTTGGTTTTAAAGTTACGTTAGTTCATTGTCATATATTTACAAACTTAAGATTTAAGCATTGTTGGAAGTAGTATTCCATGCAACCAACGTTTGGTGACGTTTGGGTTGCTTAGTTAGTGTCTCTTCAAAAACAAAGGGAGTGTATAATTGTAAAACATTTAAGAGATTAATTAATTATATTAAAACTATATATGGCTTTCTCTTTTGTTTATCTTTGTTATTATTTGTAAATAATATTTTAATCAAAGTCAAAAAATGATTCATCATTTAGAAAGAATATATGTTAGAATTTTATAGTAAAATAAATTAAAAAGTTTTTTTTTATGTAAGTACAAGACTTAATATAAACGGCATGAATTCACCCATATGTCGCTTCATCGACTGTGACACGATAGTTACTTGTCATTATTCTTTAAAGGGTGTCAACTATAAGATTGTGCTACTTTTTTTTAAGGTAATAAAGATTAGCTTCATGGCTTCTATATATTGGACATTCATGTCCAACTCTTTCGAAGTGGTTTGATAGCCGGTGGCTTTAACTTACCTCCCTCATTCGAAAGGATGAGATAGGTTGGTCTTACCCTAGGGGATCAACCTAGTTTTCTTACCTAATCAAAAAAAAAGATTAGCTTGATTATTACGGAGTATAATAAGGTTATGTGACATGGTAACATATTCGATGTCAAATTTGATGAGTTTTAAACCGTGGCAAATTATTAACAAGTTGAGCCGGATAAACTTTAGGGCCATATAGCGAGGATAAGGAGAAGATCCGAATATATTCGCATTTTAACGATTTCTTAAATAGTTGTCTAAAGCGCTTTGAACAAATTTATTGTAAAATATAGTAATTTTTTAATAACCATTTTTTACCCAAAAATAGAACCATGTAAAACCGTCTTTACCCAAAACTAACTCTAAATTTGAAACGTAGGAGAGGCCACGCGATGTGCGGTGCTAGGCCATTTTTTGGTAGGAGGAATAGAGAGAGCTCCACTTTATGGAAGACTAGGAATTATAAAAGAGTAAGTCTCCTGAGAGACGGTCTTTCAATAAGTTTTATTGAGAGACCATTGTATAATTTTAAGAAAAAGTGGTACTAAAGGTAATAAAATAGATACAAATCATCATTAATAATAAAATGGGTACATTTACTATGTAAATAGGTACGAAATTACTATGTTACGATCAACAACATAAGGGGTACGAAATAAAAATAAAAAGGTACGAAATATTGGTCTCTCAATAACTTAGCGAGAGACCGGTCTCTCCCAAGTTTTAGTGATTATAAAATCAGATTAAAGGGATTGTTTTGAATTTATCTCCCACAATTAAAATAGTTTTATAACATTATGTCATTATGAGTTGCTTATCTTACCTTAAATTATGTAAAGCTATATTTTAATTAAATTAAAGAGTTTTTTGTAAATAACCCCCATATATGTTCCTCTTTTTACAAATAACCCCCTTATATGTCCATTTTTTGTAATAACCACCTTAATTTCTACTTAATTAAAAAATTAACACCCAAACTAAATTACTATGACGATTTTTATAAAACACGATCTAATTACGACATTTCGACTTTAATTTAACTAAACTACCTAAACTACCCTTAATAATTACACTCACCCAACCCACACCCTACTTCACTCATTCAAATCATTCATCCCCAAATTCATCCCCAAATCAATTATCTTAGTTTATCTTAGTCGGAGTATGAAGATTCGGATTGGTCTATTGGATGGTTCGAGCCTCATGGCCATGATTTCTTGAGTGACGACGAGACTGATGATAGATTTAAGGCAGCAGAATTAAAATTCCCTTGTCTTATTGAATTTTAAGTAGCAGTAACAAGAGTTTGCTTTGGATATTGAGGTGGTAATTGCGAATTGGAATTGGAATACGCACAAAGCCTTTGAGGCTTCCTTTCGTATGTTTCCAAACAATCATTTTCACTCAGATTTTGTGTGTATTCATACAACAATGAGCTTGGTACTGACTTATATTTCAATAATCTTGAGTAATTCTGCACTTGTTCTTCTTCTTCGTCTTCTTCATGTTCTTCATTTCCTATATTACCTTTATATTGGGATTCTAAAAATGACTCCATTCTACAGAATTGAAGTACAAATTTGAAGTTGATGGATTGAGAAATTTTGGCCTAAAAAAGGCAAGTTACCCGAAGAAATTGTAATTTGGAGATGAATTTGGGGATGAATGAATGAATGATTTGAATGAGTGAGGGAGGAGGGTGTGGGTTGGGTGAGTGTAATTATTAAGGGTAGTTTAGTTAAATTAAAGTCGAAATGTCGTAATTAGATCGTGTTTTATAAAAATCGTCATCGTAATTTAGTTTGGGTGTTAATTTTTGAATTAAGTAGAAATTAAGGTGGTTATTACAAAAAATGGACATATAAGGGGGTTATTTGTAAAAAGAGGAACATATATGGGGGTTATTTACAAAAAACTCTAAATTAAATGATCATTGTTTACAAGAAACCACATTTTATTCCGCTGTGATATATTTGGAGGACCATGTATCCATTTAGAGTGACAATGATCTAAAGTCTATTACAACCTTTACTTATGAAGTAAAAATCGAGCTCGCCAAGCCGGAAGAAATCAAGCTCGTTATCAAGATTGCGAGTTTATCCCAAATTCCAACTGATTTCAAGCTAATTTGGAGTTTTTCTCGAGCTTCTCTATAATGCTAAACTTTTGTTTCTTTCCTTTCACATTTTTTAAAACTTGAGATTCAAAGGTTATACGAATGAATAAAACAAATCAATAAGACATTTGATATGGGGAGAAAATGATTATCTAATCAGTAATCACTCATGTTTGAGCCGCTCGCGAGCTTTTGGAACTGAACTAACGTTAACCCAACTCAATTCGTCAGGTATTTAAATCGAGACTTGATCGAGGTGAGCTCCAACTGTTCACAAGCTATCTTTTCTCAGTATTCTCATTCACAGGCCAAAAACCAGAGCAATTGCCTCGTATCAATATCACTCCCTAGTTAGGATGTTCAACGATTCAGAACCAGATCGGACCGAACAAGTAAACCTAAAGATTGAAGAACCCTACATCCCAAGACTATCCTTGGACCCGACCAAGATCCTTTAGATACGTTTTTTTTACTGGATTTAGACCGGACCGAGATGACTAACAAATGTAATTTGTACTTATTTTGAGTTGGACCGTATCACAGACCGGTCACAATATTTCGTGGACATAAGAGATCAAATTGAAATGTATCCAATCAGGACCGGACCGACAAATATTTTTTTAATGGCGAAAAAACTAGATGGTCGATGGCATCTCAAAGACACTTTCACTCCTCCACATCTCACCATTAAAATATCAATCAAATCCAAATCCGAAACCCTTCTTTAATACACAACCAACCTCCCTTCACATCTCTCCTTCTCTTCTCATTCACTCACTCTTTTCTCGCCTCCTCCGTCAATCTCATCTCAAACCCATCAAACATGAGGACCCAATTGTTCAGATCTGCCCAAAATGCCCTTAAGAAATCCTCATATGGATCAGCAACACCCTTATCAACAAGGGCATTCTCGTCAAGTTCAAGCCCAGAACGTAAAGTTACAATCTTGGGTGCAGCTGGTGGTATTGGACAGCCTTTATCTTTGTTAATGAAGACTAATCCACTTGTTTCTACGCTTTCTCTTTTTGATCTTGCTGGTACTCCTGGTGTTGCTGCTGATGTTAGCCATATTCCTACCAGAGCTCAGGTTGATTTCTGTTTTTTTTTTTTTGAATTTTTTGCAGTTTTTTGTAAGATTTATGGTTAAAAGATTCGATCTTTGTGTCTTGTTATGTATGATCTTCATTTTTTTGTGAAATATTGCAGTTTTTAGTGTGATTATGGTTAAAAGATTTGATCTTTGTGCTTTATTTGTTGGGTTTTGATGTTTATTGGATTGCATTCTGTGAATTATTGCAGTTTTTTGCGATTTATGTTAAAAAAAATTGATCCTTGTGTTTTTTTTTGTGGATTCTGAAGTTTTATTAGGTTTGATTCTGAATTATTGTAGTTTTGGGTGTGATTTGTGGTAAAAAGATTTGATTTTTATGTATGATCTTCATGTTTTTATGTAAAATTGCAGTTTTTGGTGTGATTTATGTTAAAATGATTTGAACTTTGTGTTTTATTGTTGATTTTTTATGTTTATTTGATTTGATTCTGTGAATTATTTCAGTTTTGTGTGATTTATGTTCAAACGATTTGATTTTTGTGTTTCAATTGCGGGTTTTGAAGTTTTATTAGATTGGGTGAGAATTAGTGTAGTTCTCGACGTAATTTTCATCTTGGGTCATTCGGAAATAGCCTCTTTGTGTTTCTAACAAAAGGTTAAGGCTGCGTACATCCGACCGTCCTTACCTCACAATTTGCGGGAGCCATTGAGGCACTGGGGTAATGTTGTTGTTTTTGGTGGTGAGGATTAGTGAAGTTTTGGGTGTGATTTGTAGTACAAAAGACTTGATCTTCTGTTTCATTGGTTGGTTTCTGATGTTTTTTAGATTGGGTTCTGAATTGTTGTAGTTTTGGACATTTGGGTGTGATTTGTTGTTAAAAGATTTGATCTTTGGATTTTATTTGTGTTTTTTAAAGCTTTATTAGATTGGATTATGTGTTGTTCATTCAATTTTGTATGAATTACTCCCTCCGTCCTATCATTTGTTTACCTTTTATATTATTTGTGAGGGGTATTTTTAATCAATGGTAAACAAATGACTGTGACGGAGGGACTATTGCAGTTTTAGTCTGATTTGTGGTAAAAAGATTTTATCTTTGTGTGGTGTTTGTGGGTTTTGAAGTTTTACTATGTTAGATTCTGAGTTATTGCTGTTGGATGTTTTGGTGATTAGTTTGGAGGTTTTTGTGACAAAGTTGTGATATTTAGGTTCAATGTCATTACTCATGTTGCCATTTTGAATTATTTCAGTTTTGGGTGGATTTATGTTACAAAGGTTCAATCTTTGTGTTTTACTTACGGGTTTCTGTTCTAGATGTCTTGTACGATTTTTTGAGTTTTCGTTAGGTAATTGAATTTGTGGTAGGTGTTTTTTTGTGATAAAGTTCTGATCTTTGGGTTCAATGTGATTCCTCTTTTTTTTTTTTTTTTTTTTTTTGTTTTTGTAATTATAGTATTTATGTGTGATTTTTGTCAATAAAATTTGATCTTTGGGTATTGTTTGTGGATTTTGGAGTTTTATTATACTCCGTATTAGAATTAGATTCTGAATTATTTCTCTAATAGGTATTTTGGATTGTTATTTCTTGGCTAACGATGTGTTTTATGTGATAAAGTTATGATCTTTGGCGTAATGAGTAGGTTTACAGAGCACGTGTAGGTTAGATAATTGTTTCAGAACAGAATGTTTAGATCTTTTTTGTGTAACCGAATTTCCAATGTGCGAGAAGGATAATAGGAGATGCTGTCCTTCACTTATCGTAATCCATCTCCTGTTTTTTGGCAGTGTAAAGCTAGATGCTTTATATCATGGATTTTTATCTGTGGTTGTTTAAAGTTTTAATCTTGCTATACGTTCTCTTTGTCTGGTATGTTTCATTCGTTTCTATTCTTTTGTTGGAATGTTATTGCAGATCACTCATTTTGTCGAACAATGGTTTGGTTTGTATTGCTTGTGTTTGTTCATATGTAATTGATGTTCCGGTTGGTGTAGTTTTGTTCCAAGAAAGTTTTTTGTGTGTGAGTTTCACTGCTGTCTTCCTTTGTTGGATTGTAGTGTCGTACTTTTTGATAACAATTTGCAATTTCCACAGGTTATTGGGTACGATAAGTATGATGATTTGGACAAGGCACTTGAAGGATCAGATGTTGTCATCATCCCAGCTGGTGTCCCTAGGAAGCCTGGTATGACACGTGATGACCTATTTGCTATCAATGCCGGCATTGTGAAAGGTCTTGTTGAAAGAATCGCCAAGTATTGTCCTAATGTAAGTACCTACCTTCAATTTAACTAATTATGCATCTCGTCATTCTGATGACAATTAAATTCATAATGGCTGACCCTACATGCATTGTTGTGAAACAGGCTCTGATCAACATGATCAGCAATCCTGTGAACTCCACAGTACCTATCGCCGCCGAAGTTTTGAAAAATGCAGGAGCTTATGATCCCAAGAGGTTGTTTGGGGTTACCACGTTGGATGTTCTTAGAGCCAAGGCTTTCTATGCTCAGGTGGCTGGCATTCGTCCTGAAGGTAAAGATTTCCACCGAACGGTTCATATTTAGAGTTGTCATAGACTACTTAAATATTTTACAGAAAAAAAACATATACGAGATTGACATATACGAGATTGTCACATGCGAGTCTGTCACATTTGAGAGCAACGCATTAACCGATCTCACATTCTCAGATATAAAAACGTCTCTTACATGACTCGCTGAATGTTTTTGTAGTAGTTTCATTTATCATTTCTGGCTAGTATTCACGAAGTAAATATTTTCTTGCCTGCAGGTGTTCTCGTTCCTGTCGTTGGAGGACACGCTGGCAAAACAATTCTCCCATTGTTTTCCCAGGTAGTGCTTGTAGTTTTGACTAAATTCTTCTCGTGATCTTCTAGTTCATTCCTATGAAATCACAAAGACAAAATTTCGTTGCCCTAGTTTTATCTCTATCGTTAATCCGTATTAAATGCAACTATTATGTGCTATAGGCGACGCCACAAGCCAATTTGGCAGGACGAGACATTGAGGGGCTCACACGTAGAACACAAGATGGTGGAACTGAAGTTGTCAATGCGAAGGCTGGGAAAGGTTCTGCAACACTTTCCATGGCGTAAGTGCTGATTTCATTTTGTCTTATGAGCTCTGACATTCTTGTGTTGAAATCACTTAAACCCATAAAATCTGTTCTGAAAAAAGAGTAGTAAACTGTTTCCTTTGCGGTTTTCTTGCTCATGCTGTTAACAGATTCTACATCACGAAACTGTTCACTACACGTGTGATTCATACTGATGAAAACGTACTATGTTTGCAGTTTTGCTGGAGCCGTATTTGCTGATGCTTGCCTAAAGGGTCTCAATGGTGTCCCAGATGTCGTGGAGTGCTCGTATGTGCAGTCAGATATCACTGAACTTCCGTTCTTTGCCTCAAAGGTGAACTATTACTACTCTCGATCTACCATTGATGATGTTACTTAATCTCACTAAAGTTTCCGACATACAGTTCTTTTTTCCCCCTATGTTTTCTGTTTTCTTTGGCAACATCTGTTAATATTTCGTAATTGTCGTTCTTTTCCTTTTTACACGATATAGCAAAGCCTAAACTTTTAACCAATGCCTACAGGTGAGGCTAGGGAAGAACGGTGTGGAAGAAATCATGGGTCTGGGTTCACTTTCGGAGTATGAGACGAAAGCATTGGAAAAGCTCATTCCTGAGCTCAAGGAGTCCATCGACAAGGGCATTGAATTCGTCAAGAACGCGAGTGCAAAAGAATGAAGCTGTGATACAGTTTAGTCTTTAGGGGTAAAAACGGGAAGTTTTCAGTCCGCCCGAAGTTATGAACCATAACAATTTTTGCCTGGAACTTGGTTTTATTATTTTGCATTTACCAAAACAGTGAGATGCTGTTATGTGTGCTGTTTCGCCTCGGCAATGTCAATAAAAGTGGATTAAACACTAGTTTTGTCGAGTTTTTACAGTAATATGTGTCGAATATGTACGGTTTTTGTTTACAAATCTGAATCTGATATAGGATGGATCAAAGTGCTTCGGTCATACGAATGTCCAAGATCGTTTAAGACGGATTAACCGGTTATACAGAATGCTTTACCATATCCGCTCAATAGTAAGTAGAACTGCGTTTAATAGACGAGCTCTGAACAATGATATAGATGGAACATTTAACCTCGGCCATGAGTACCACCGCTAGTTAACAAGTCACCACATTGCCAACGCGAACAATAGCAGAAAGTAGTTACGAAATCACACAAACCGATTTCACTCGGAATTTGATCAATCAAGGGCAATAGAACGAATGCAAAATGAATCTCTAATGGTGGTTATACAAGCAGAAAAACATTTGGACAAATCTAACAAGTTTCACCTAAACAAAAACTATACAAAGCTAACCCTACTTTGACGATTTTGAGAAACGCCATCCATTATCGTCACCTACAGCAAGTTGGAGCACCCTATATATACGCCATGACAAGTAACTCCATGGTTCCCTAATGCATATTCTTACAGCACAAATCTGAGTAGCATCCGGCAAAAATTGTACAATTGCCACGCAGTATCATAAAAACCCGTGAATGAAAAAAAAGACTGGTACAATTCTATGTATTAAGGAGCCATCGAGATTATGCTGAGATTTCAATGATGGCAAGCCAAGCTAAGCGCCGGGAATAGCAAAGCCATAATATCATCATCATTCAAGCAATCCAACATCCGGTCCATACTATTTGCTTCTACCTATCTAACGCTGCAAGAGCAAGGATCGTGTCAGGTCAACAACATAAGAGCGCTATGAACTACAGGAATATAATTATCAAAACTATAACTAGATGTGAAGATATGCGGGACTGGTTAGCAGGTCAGGCCTACGTAAATTTTTGAAAAAGCATTACCGATACACTTATTTACAAGGAGCGGTCTATGAACAGCTCTAGAAACCAATGTGTTTAAAATACAGAACGGTGTGTACATTTGCGGCCTTAGAGCACTAGCGTAATTTGTTATTGTTGACAGGAACATAGATATTTTATACAGCAAGGAAGAGAAGAAAAGGAAACATGTGAGATGAGTTGCAATTGAAGCTTTATCACCCACCTTATACTCTCAAAGAAAGCATTCAGATTCCATGTCAATTATCTGACTCGGAATCAGAAGAGCTACTGCTATCTGAATCTGCAATATGACACGATAGAAGTCGAGATTAATTGATCTGTCTCTCCATTGTTAAGCAGATACTAGTTTTACACATAGTTGAGGAGTTACCGCTTGAAGAGGAACCAGAATCGCTGCTTGAACTGCTTGAGCTACTTGAATCGCTAGCGTTCTCACTTTGCCTCTGTTGCTGAACATGAGGTGATGTGGCAGCAGTTCCTTCATCTACGACAATATATGCACAAAACAATTAATTAAAAATGAAATAACGTTAATATAACATGTTAGTCCATAAAACTAATACGATTACGAATTAGTATTATATCCCAAATATTATAATACACCACAGTATCACACAAGACACTCTACGGAGTTTAAGCATCGGTGCATTTACCTGCTTTCTCCTCCCTAGGTGCTTCCGGGTTTGCAGGAGCTGGTGGCGCCTGAAATAAACAGAAATACAGATCACGAAACAGGAAAAAAAAAAACCACGAAAATGAGGAGCGATAAAATTTTTCAAACAATAGAAAGCTCACTGTTTCAGGAATAGCTTGGGCAGCAGCTGCTCTAGCTTGCATAGCAATCTCGGCTTTTCTCTTATGCTTACTAAGACTCTTCTTGTAGTTGGTTACAAACCTATCTAACTCCCAAAGTGTCTCAGTATCAACACTATCGATGTCTACTTCAATCTCATCATCGTGCTGTGAGAGAGCTGAACTTCTCTTCTTAATGATCTGAACAATGACATCGAGTTTCTCCGAAGGCAAGCCTTGGAGATTAGTGCTAAGCTTTTGTTTCTCATCAAAGGTCATTTCCCTTTTGTTGGGATCTTTGGCCTTAGGTTTCTTTGGAGCCGGTGTCCTTACTGGAGGAGTAGGCTTAGGCCTTGGCTCGGGTCTGACAGGCATCGATTTTGACCTTTCAAGGTTTCTGGAATCATGGAAGGGAGGAGGATGAAGAATTGGAGGTGGAGGTAACGGCATACGTATCGGGCCATATGATTGTTTCCTCGAAGTTGGTGTGGGTGTCCCCAAATCACGAAACATTTCATATCTCATCCTACGGTCATAATCCGCCTCGATAGCAGGCCACTTCTCTTGAAATATCCTAAGGAGTTCTTTTGCCATGATATGAACATCCTGACCCTCTGGATTATAAGTCATGGCATTACGAAACGTAAGTCTCACGTCTTCCGCAAACTCCCTAGGAGTCTTGTACCAATTGCTCGTCAACCTAGTCTTCACGGTACCCAGATCCATGGGATGCTTAATTATGTCGAAATAATCATGAAGACCAAGCCTATTCACATCAACAGGCTGATTAAACACCCATCCATGTTTGTGGTTCCTAAGCTTCTGAAGCAATTCATTGCATTTCTTATGAAACTTCTTATCAAATCCCAATCCCGTATCAAATTCTCCGCCCCCGCCTCCGCCCCCATGTCTCCTACCTCCTCCACTTGACTTAGCCTTCCTATTGTTGTCAGCAGGGGGGAGCTTCTCCTTACCCAACAAAAAGTCCGAATTTCTATAGAACTGGTTCGCCTTGGGTGTCCTCTTTTCTTTCTCATGAGACATTTCGCCAGTCCCATGATAACTGTTACTCGTCACAGCAACTGACAGTTCCCCAAAGGGCCTCGGGTGACTATAACTAGCAGAACCCATTTCCAAAGGCCCTCTCATATTACTAATACCATTATTATTATTCGACCCACCATTGACCGGAAAATGTAACCTCCCAACAGAAGGAGCCTCAAGGAACATACCACCATCAAAACCGACATTACTAAGCTGAGTCTCTTTAGCTTCAAGCTTTCTTGCCATTTTCCGAACTTGATCAAGCTCACCTTCCAACTTCCTCTTTAAATCCCTAACTTCTTCCCTTGATTTAGCTGCTGACACATTAATATTCAACCTATCTTCTACTTGAGTAACCATTGATCTCTCTTCTCTCACAACTCCATTCTCGAAATTTCCCTCACGATCATCATGCCCATTAGGTACTGCCTCCTCAACACGATTATGGCTTGAATCCTCAGACAACTTTGCTGCCTCTCCACGGAATGGACTTTGCTGGGATTGCAACGACTTTGCATCTTCATTAACCGTCTTTGGTGAATAGGTCTTCTCTGGCACCACCTCCTGCTCCTGCTCCTCATTATTATTCTCATTGTGGGGCCCCTCCTCGATATTATTCTCTTCGTGGGGCCCCACCTCCTGGACACTGGTCTCGCAATTTTGTACCTCCTCAATATCACTGTCATTATTCGGCAACTCCTGAGTGACATTCACACTGGTCTCGCAATTTTGTACCTTCTTAATGACATTCTCATCGACAAGCATATCAGGAACCTCCTCAACATCCTCAACAATACTCTCATGGTTCGTCTCAACGGTCTTATCTGTCGTCAAGGGGACATCCTTAATAATCTCCTCACAGTCAGGCACCTCCTCTACAACACATTCAACACTCGTTCCAACGTTATTAACAGGCAACTCCTCAACAATACGCTCAACGCTCGTTCCAACGTTATTATCAGGCACCTCCTCAACAATACGCTCAACGCTCGTTCCAACGTTATTATCAGCTGTCGAGGGCACGCCCTTACCGCTATTCACATCAATAGGCACCTCCTCAATAACACACTCATTCTTTCTTTCAGTTTTATTTTCAGAATCGACATTTATCGTCCCATTAACGACATATTCCGGTTCACCACCATTACTTTCGACAGCGGTCACGTTACTTGTTTCACCTTGACACTTCTCAATTACCCAATTATTACTCGGGTTAATATTTTTGGGATTTCTATGAATCTTTCGAGTATAAACTTTACTATTTTCACTCCATTTATGCTTAACCCTAGGCAGCTCTTCAGCTCCTGATGTACCAGGAGCCATAAAGATAACCCCTTTTTCTTATCCAAAAACCTAAATTAATAGATTCCCTTCAAAACCCTAGATTCTTCAGAAAATCACCAAAGATTCCAATTTTAGAATTAGGGTTTTGGAATTACACACAAATCCAACAACCCTAATCATTCAACACAAATTACACAACAACAAACCCTAGAAAAATCAGAAAAATCCCCAAATCTCAGATCTGCTCAAAACCCTGATTCAAAATCAAATCAAACAAACCCAGATCAAAAATTCAACATATACCCAACAAAATTCCACAGTTTTTAACTCGATTTGCGTGATTTTTCCAGAATCAAAGATTATGAATTCAAAGAAAAGGGGAAAAACATGAAGAAACTTTAGATTGAAGAAAGATTGAATTTTAATTAACGTACCTTAGGGTTTAAAGATCGAATCAAGTCGGAAAGAGTAGTAGAAAAAAGGGTAAGTGAAGAATTAAGGAGAAATGGAGAGAGAAACGGAGGCGTTGAAGAGAGAGAAAGAAAGAGGGGAAAAATTAGGGTTTGTGAAAAAGAAAGGTGGGAAATTGCAAAAAAAGGCCTAAGGAAAAGGGAATTTACTCGAGTACGTGAGATGAGGCAATTGATCCGAACACCGTGCCTCTTCCTCTTTCTTTTTAAAATAAGATTTTAAAATTAAAATATTAAAAAATAAAATGTAAACAAGGGAGCAACTACGTTTAAAAAATAAAATAAAAAATTGAAAGTGATAATAGAAATTAGATATGAAAATAAATGGACAAATGCAAGATAAAATAATATATGAAAAATGTAAATAAAGTAAGTAAATATTTTCTACAAAAAATTGAAATTTGATAAATAAAAATAAAAAAAATATGGAAATTCTAAATAAAGTAATTTTTTTTATTTGACATTTTTAGCATAATTTTTTCTTCTCTTTTTCTTTTTAGGAAACATTTTTAAAATAATATTCTTAAAAGTTGTATGCAATATCTGAAAAATTGATCTGAATCAAATGACTAGAATCAATATCTGAACTCAAAACTCGAGCCGAATGATTATTATTCATAAATAACTTTGTAATAGTTAATCCGAAAAATAACCTGAACTCGAAATTACCGGCTTGACCCAAACTCGTCCCAACCCAAAATTGACCGACCTCAATCCGAATGGTTGACCCGTTTGTAAGCGAGATCTTAAAAATCCACATCTAAAATATAGATAAAAGAATGTCGTGAATTAAAGGGAGTATAAGATACAAATATAAAATATGTACAAATATTAAGATAAAAATAAATGTAAAGAAAGGATGTAATGTGAAGTATTACTTAGGGAGGTTGGATCTAATGTGGAAAGTTGTGGATGTATAAGACTTAAGACTTAAGAGTCAAGTGAATCTTGATTGTCTATGTTGTTGTTGAATGGATGGTTGTTATGAGTTATTTCTTGTGATTAAGCTAATCTTGAAGTTTTGAAGAGTTGACTATTACTAAAGCACGCGTTTGCTCCTCCAAAACCTTTGGAAACTGTAGGACAAAACATCCAATCATTAAGGTGTGGTTTGGTTGTCATGGCGGAGTTAATCTCTTGTTAATTTCAAAAACACGTGAATTAGGTAATTCATGTGAATTATTAAAAAACCGTTTGGTTGACATGTAGGAATTGAATGGACATAGGAATTTCAAACTACCTAGGGGAACCTAGGTAATCAAACTCCTCCATTATGGAGGAGTTTGCAATTCCTAAAAAAACGAAAATCATGGGATTTTGGGTAACCAAACATCTTCATTTTTTCCAATTCATGGGATTTTTGAATTCCCCCACATTTCTAGTGGCAACCAAACGATGCCTAAATCTTGGGTATTTTTTTTTAAAAATAAAAATAAAAAAAATTGTTAGCTGACATATACTAGTCAAACCTGTCAACCAATCTATCATTTATAATATGCTTGACCAATCTGCTTCTGCTAATAATAATCTGCTGACTACCAAACAGAACCTATATGATTTGAAGTAGAGTACATGTAAGTGAAGAATAAAATATAAAAAAAATAATTGAGTTTATACGATTTTAATTACACTAAGTTAAAAAAAAAAATAAGATAATTAACTTTTTACTCTGTTTGGTACGAATTTAAGATTGAGAGAAAAGAAGGGAAATGAATACAATAATAACATTAAGGTGTTTTTTCTAGTTTGGTATGAGAGTAATTATTTACCCCATAATTTATTATCCTCATAAAAGGATAATACATTACCCCACCCACCCCCGAGCCAAAAGATTAATGGAAAATCACAAATTGAATAACCCATATACACTCAAAAAAGCGGGTTTTAAATCCAAGAGCAATAACACAATAGAAGAACTTGATATAAAGTTCTTTAATGCCAAGTGATATTACACCGAACCCAATATATACTCCCTCCGTTCCAGTGATATGTTTACATTTCCTTTATTTACCCCTCACAAAATAAAAGAGGTGTAAACATATCCCTGAAACAGAGGAAGTAATAATTTTCGATCACAATGGATAAACTTCATATAATGTTTTTAGATAGAACTTAGTTCTTAAAAATAAGAATAAACTTTTGAATGCAATAGATGAACTTTTAAAATAAAGTTCTTGCTAACAAGTAACAACCTCAACACAGGATGTCAACCCAACAACAACAGGTCTCTTTGACAACTCACGACGGATAAACCACTCATTCTGAGATTTAAGGACTGCTCATACAATATTACTCCTTCATATTCACCATTTTCTTCCCTATTTTCTTATTCGGATTATTTGTGTTTCTTCCCTATTTCGTTTTTTGGGTTGATTTGTGTGGTCCAAATTAAATTACACGTAGAGTATTGTGTTTTGTGTGGTCCAAAATCGGTTTCTTATTCCTTGTGCAAAAAAGAAAGGAAAAGAATACAGTGAATACGAAGGAGTATAAAAATGCTGTGGAGGAATATACGACAGAAGGAATTGCTCTATTTCTACTTCAACAAGCAGAACTAATATTGTTATTTCTCTAAAGTGAATTCAGAATATAATTGCCTTTTAATTATGATTTTACATAGAAATCAATTAAAAACAGACGTTAATTTGGAACATTGACAAAAGCTAGTACATGGGAAAAGGTTGGGCCTAGTTAGAAAGAGTTGGGTATGGCCCAACTTCAATCATGGGCCTACAAGGAATATGGCCTTGACTTCTCGAGTCCTTTTCCAGTTAAGCATAATAAGCAACTAAAAGTCCAGGAGAAATACATCAAAACTTTATGTTGATTCTTTGATGATTGTAACACGGTTAGACTTGTGTAAGGCGGTTTGAACTAAGAATATGAAACCGTTGTTCACGCTGAAATATTACAAAGATAGATGATTTACAAATTACAATATGTTTGTATTAGGCATTTTTAAACAAAAAATTGATTATTTACCACAATTTCCAAACTATTCAATATCATGTTTTTTTTTAACACATTTTCAACTAAATTTAACATTTTAACTAGCTGTTGATAAAGGAATATTAAATGTTTGAGTGAAATAGTAAAACATGGGTTCGTGTCTTATAATTCTATGTGTACAACGTCTTTATAAATAACATTTAACGGTAAAACATATTATCCACAAACAACTGTATGTGATCCATCTTAAACTTGACAACTGTGATTTTATAATTAGTTGATCTCTCTTAAAACAGTAATAATATACTATTAATATCTGACTTAAGATCAAAAGAAACACTTACTTAAATAAAATGAGACAAGTTTTTTGCACAAATAATATTATACCTTCAGTGGTACTATTAGGAGATTGGGCCTATATTAGGCCCGGCTACGATTAGAGCTTGCCATTAGGGTTAGGGTTTGCTACTCCCTCCTATCCATGGTTTTGTTCCCTTTTTCCTAAAACGGAATATTCAGGTTTTGTTCCCTATTTCCATAATTGGAAAGTTTTTTTGTTGTAAAGTTACCACAATACCCTTGTTATGTTTTTATATTTACACACTATGCCCCATATTAACCCAACAATTCAACACCAACTTAACCCAAATCAACAAAATTAGCAGACCCAATTAACCCAGCCAAACTAATTACCCCACTAACCCAACCCACTAATCTCTCGCGCCTTTTTAAACCCCCCCACCAGAAACCCTAATCCTATCTCACCCTCTCTCTCTTCCGCCATTTTCACTATCTCCCTTCCGCCATTTTCACAAATTCTCTCCTCCCTTTCTGATCTCCCCTTTCATTTCTGATCTCTCCTTTCTTTTCTGATCTCCCCTTTCTGTTATTCTCATCGAATCAAACTAGCGTCATGTCGATGTCTTATTTTCATAATCGCGATAAAATTGATGTCCTTGCTAATATAACTCCAGATCTGAGTTGTTACTACTCAGAAATTGAAGAAGGTCCATGTTTGTTCAACAACTCTACTGTTGAATTTGATGGTGTTGGTGAAGATTATGATGGGGAGAAGAGAAATCATGTGAAGTCGGAGATCTTGGGAGAAGACGATGATGAAAAAGCAAGGGAAGAAATGGCGGAGTTTTTAAGGCTTGATTCTGAGAGGCGATTGAAGAAGATGATTGCGAGGCGTGAAAGTCCTGAAAATCAACTTTGGTTTTTGACCGAGCTTTCAAAAATATTTCCAATATTTCGTTCTGCGCTTGATTCTGTTGGTTTCCCTGAAGATTCTGTTGGTTTCCCTGAAGAATCGGTTCCTGTCCCTGATTCACAAGATTTTGTACCTGATTCGTATGGGGAACTTGATGAGTGGGTTCCTGAAACGTGCATGCAGGACCAGATAACGGAAGATCTGGATTGTGGGAATGCTAGGAAGGTCTATTTCTGTTTCCTTTTCTTTTTTGTTGTTTTTAGATGGACTGGTGATGATTATTGCGAGAATTTTCTGTTTTTTCCTCTTAATTTTCACTTGTAGTGCCCAATGACAATTTTGAGGGCACTACTTTGCCAAGATAATCCATGCATTACGCCACCACAAGTGATTGTGATGAGGCTATGCATGGATTGTGTTGCCTGATCAATAATCGTAAATGTTGTTGAAGTCGTACTATAAATGCAGTAATGCCATTAACGTTTCATTGATCTGGAAGTTCCAAATGACATAAAAAACATTGTGCAAAGTTCAAAATACGATTCAAAATACTTGTTGTTTTACTTGATTTTGATGGATCATTGCTTTTCACTTGTGAAATTGACTGCTTCATTCTTGCTGCAAAATGTGTCACGTCCATCTGATTCTACTGTACTTCATACATGGTCTGCATCATCTTCAACCTGCATTACATTAGTAAGACCGTTTGCATTAGTAACACCATAATCCTCAGTAAGGCTACCAACAGGCTCGATGTCACCTGTTGGGTCATTACTGCAACTTGCTTCCCCTATTTCTGAACTGTTACCTAGACTACCTAGTGATTCTACTAACTCACTTATAGAACTTGCATCCCCAACATTCTGTACATATCTTACGCAATCCTTCACCATTTCTATGTCAGCATTCAAATAGTCGGGTAGTAAACCAGCAGCTGCTAGTTTAGACTTGTGCATATGAGGCAGAGGATAGTCATTCCCACCTTTAAGCTTCATAATTTCTAACATACATGCTTGCAATGTGATGAACACATAGTTGAGTTTTTTGACTTCCAACTCTTCAAATGCTTTCATGGTATTGTCAACAAGATCTTTTACTACTTTAGACTTTTTCTTTTGTTGGAGTGACTGAATAGCTCTAAAAAAACCCAAGTCCAGTACATTTAAATCTGGGGAATTTGGTGGTTGATGAGTGAACTCAATATTCCACCCATCTTCTGTTCCTGCCCTTCTAAAATCTGCATCTTTGTTGTTAATGTGTGGTCTTGCATTATCCTGTTGTATGAGAATGTGCTTGCTGCAAGTAGAAGGCCATTGAGCTTTAATTGCTGGAATCACTTGATTGATTAACATATCCTTAGTAACTTGCTTTGAGATTGACTCAATACACTTGGTTTCTAATGTTCCTGCACATCTGTTTTTTGATTTCCTCTGAGCTGGTACCTCCATTACAAATGGCCAACAACCCAATTTCCCATCACAAATAATTTCCTGATTAGGCCCATATTTGGGTCTTGCAACAGCACACATAAACATAACTTTGGTAATGAATCTCTTTGATTGACATGTTCTATGTGGTCTTTTTTCATTTTTACCTACATAAAATCTTTGAGAAGGTTTGGTTATGAAAAACCATTTCTCATCTATGTGAATAACATTACCTTGATCTTTGAAAGTAAATTTTTTAGTCACATGATCATAATGCAAATGTTCAAGACAATAAACTAATCTAGCAAGTATGTTGTTGTCACAAAACTGGCTTGATTGCATTAGTATGAGAGTCTATTAAATCTGCTTTTACCCATCTGCTTATTGTTGACTGACTTACACCCAAACCTGCTCCAACTTCTTCCCCGTGTTGTCCTCTTAAGCATGTCAAGTCGTTCAAGCTTTTCAAAGGTCAAACTTGCATCCGTGAGCCATATTTCGCCTTTAAGTTTGCTTTGTTGACATTGATTGCTTGGCTCTTTATATCTTGTTTCCTTGCTATATTCCATATGTTTGTGATTGTCTTCCTGCAAACCCCAAATTGTAATGCTATTTCTGACATTGTTCCATGTTTTGGTTTTCCATCCGTACATCTTTCCAAAAAAAATCTGTGATATTCTTGACCTTTCTGCATTTGTGAGATTCTTTATCTTCATTTATTGAAAGTTTGTTTTTGTTTCTTTGGAGTAAATGAAAGTTTGTTTTTGTTTGGATGTAATAAATGATCTACCTATACTTTATATACCCATCTAACTTTGCACAATCTTTGAACATAAATTTGGCGCCGAAATGAAATGTTTGTTTGAAATTTTTGAATATTGGTGCCAAAAATCTTTGAATATTGGTGCCAAAATTCTAATTATGGCAACTTGCATCCAAGTAACTAGACTTTGACACTTATGGTTATGCTTCAAGGACAACCAACTTGGTTGAAGAGGAGGAAGAAACCCCAAGACAAATCAAGTCCATGAATCACAAAAAAAATCGTCTCATTTTGTTAATCATTGTAACTTAATTAATGTAATTTCTGTTTTCGGTACTTAGTTTGAAACAAACAATGTAATTTTATTAATTGGAGGCATGTCTCCAAAAAAAATGAATGTATTTTTATTAATTATTGTAACTTAATTAGTGTAGTTGTTAAAGTTGTATGCTGTTTTGGAGTAATTCCAACAGGTATTAATTGGGAAAATAATTAGTACTAACAAAAAGTGCACTTGCTTTATTAAGTCTTAATTGTATTTGCTTTATTACTAATTACCACTACCCTTCAACAATATCTCAACCCCACTTTTGTACTTTAACCATTATAATACTCCAACCCTTAAACTTTGTGCCCTTTTCATATGGGAAAAAAACGGTGGATAGGAGGGAGTATTATATTGGGAGGTATTATAAATACCTCACCATATCGATGTAAAACAACAACATCAACTCAATAATACAATTCTCCCTTATGCATTCCTCTCCCTTCTATAATCTTAACATGGTATCAGAGCCTTACGCTCTTGAGGCCTAAAACAAATTTCCGCTACCTCGCCGGTGGGTCAATAATGTAAAACACCCACCGGCGGGAGTTTTTCCGTTGATCTAATAACAAAGATTAGTTTAATTTTAATTTTCATTAAAAAAAAGAAAAAAAAAAAGGAAAACAAGAAGTTCTGCCGTGAGATTTCTTTCTTTTTCTTTGAAATTTGATTAATCGTCTTTACTTCGTTTAAGGTGGTACTTTAATTGTTTGTTTGGAGTTCGAAAAGCTTAACGTTCTCCAAATCTTGACATTGACGGATAATTTTCCGTTTTATTGAAATTTGTCAGGTTCGATTAGGGTTCCTGCAAATTAACTCATACTTTCCGTTTTATTCATTTTTTCTTTTTATATTTTCTTTGTATTTCTCCAATCGTAAAGTTCGTACTATTTACTGCCTTTACGATTGCGGGAGGGTATTAGGAGATTGGGCATATACTAGGCCCGGCTACGATTAGAGTTTGCCATTAGGGTTAGGGTTTGCTATTATATTGGGAGATATTATAAATACCTCAACATATCGATGTAAAACAACAACATCAACTCAATAATACAATTCTCCCTTATGCATTCCTCTCCCTTCTATAATCTTAACAGGTACAATAACATCATACAACCAAGTTATATCTTATCGAGTTTATGTGTAATTTTATTGAGCTTTCTTAAAGTTAATTTTTTATTATGTTTAAGTGAGTGAATTCAGAAATTTTATGGTATAACTCGACTCCTTTAAAACAAAACTCGAAAACTTTATTATATAGCTCGAGTTCTAGAGCATACAACTGATTGTAGGATCTATTAACTGAGTTTTTTGTTATTCCCTTAACATTTAACTTTTATATCATTGACACTACTTAAAACATTTTAAATTAAGACGGATAAACCGATTTTAAATTTATAAGGTACCGTAAATTTGCACCTAAACATTAGCCATTTTATTGTAGGACCCAAAGCCACATATTTTAATTGAGCACAAATTCTCATTATAGACGGACACTATCCGTCTATACGTATAGACGGATACCATTTCCCCTCACAAAATATCCATTTGTCATAAAGTGAGAAGCACATGGAGGGTGCCCCACCTTGTCCCCCCTACCCATTTTATTAGAGGTCTTTACCCGTCTGTTCGCTCCACCCGTCTATACTAAGACCTATTGTTAATTGAGAGCCAAAGCCACATAGCTTAATTTAATTTGTCCAACCCTTTTATACGAATATGAAGATAGAATAATGTGTGGACGTGTAGTTGGAATGACGGCGATGAAAGACGCAAAAGGGAATGAGTACGACTTGCCTGCTCCTCTCTTTCAAAAGTCGAGATTAAGTGAAATAATAACGGCTTTATTTAATTTAATACAATAAGTACGTAATCAAATCAACTAATGATGCTTAGCCTACCTTACTTTGTACTCTAAATTAGCTTAATCACAAATTCTCATTAGTGACGGACACTTTCTATCACAAGTTTATGACCTTTTACTGGAAAGAGGATTGTGAGAGGTCACAAGCTTGTAACTATCACAAACAAGATTTATCGTAGCTTAATTAAGCTAACATAAACACTAGTATAATCCAAATAAAAGGGGGTGGATGGTTTTTCACAATCGATCTTGACGTTTGAGGAGTAACTCATTAACTTATTCATTTTTATTTCTTATACTAAGATTCTCATGTTCGAATTTTTCATAAGTACAATTTTAAGTGAGTTTCACCTTCAAAGAGAACATCATGAAAAAATGGCAAAATGATGCAATATTAACATCATTGTCAATATATAATATTGGATCATCGTAATAAGTTCATAATTTTTAATCAAACTATATAACAATAGACGTTAAATATGAGCCACTTCAGTTTATTTATCAGTGATATTAATTTTTTTGTACAAAAAAAAAGTGAACACTATTAATGTCAATTAAGATCCTCTCCATTTCTTTCTCTCCATTTACTCTCACAATTCATTTAATAATATTTTCCCCTCTACACCCTATTAAACCTTTATTTTCTTGCATAAATCGTGAACCGTTTGATATTAACAAGATGCAATCCGGTGAGAAAAAGGAACATACATCGGATGTACTACCTCCAACTTTTTTGTTTTTTGAGCATATATGTATTTTTTTGAGATTATTTACTCAAACTTTATTTGTTTTTGAGCATATTTGTATTTTTTTCGAGCATATTAAAATTTATAAGTTAGATTTTAATATTTTTTTCGTCAAAACTCAAATTTAACTAAACTTATAGTAATGTTTTTGAGTTTTATTGCAATTTTTTAGAATTTAATGTTTAAGTAATAAACTCAGAAACTTCATAGTAAAACTCAGAAACTTTAAAATAAAACTGAAAAACTTTATTAGAATGCTCGTAAACTATAAAGTTAAAGTTAGAGGTAATACATCAGATGTATAATCCTCTTACTGCAATCCGGTCCGTTGATAAGAAATGGCTTCTCCATTTCTTTTTAGGAAATGGAGAGGATCTTGACTCTATTAATGTAGGTTGTATAGTTGTATGTACTCGTACTTGATAGACTTTTGACACGGGAATACTAGATTTCAAGTAGATAAAATGAGACTACCAAACCCAAACCAAACTCAGTAGTTAGTGATGATCACCGTAATTAGTGATGATCACCGTCTGGACCTCCTGGAACGAGTTGATCGATATCCTTCACCACTCCCTCTAACGATCTCCGTTCATGAAGACGGTCAATCTCCTTCGAATCAACAAAACCTAACTTCTTGAACAAATCGTAATTCTCGCCTCGATAATTAACCATGGACGACCTCGGATGAACTCGACCATCTCCAACCACCATGAACCCTACCACAAGAGCTAGTACCAACAACGTTGTCGATTTAATTTGAAGATTAGCCATTACTATAAATTTATAATATGAAATGCTAGTTAGTGATTTTATGAATAAAAAATTGCAACAATTCGAGTATTTATAGCTTAGTGTAATTAATTTGGACCATGAATATAGTCTTTAGACTGACCATCAATCAAATCATAAGTTGATAAACTTTGAAGCATTTTAATTAAGTCAACTTAAACAAGAATTATTGTATAAATGTGGTTTTTAGTTAATGATCTAGTCATCGTGTCGACTTTTATTTTCATCAACTTTTTGGTCATAAACTAGTTCATTATCACAACTTGACCATAAACTAAAACTTGCATCATGCTTTCATAGGGCAACACTTTTTTCTTTGGTGCCTCATAAACTTTCGGCACCAATTTTAAAAGAGTTAGTCTTGTCTAAAACAGATATATCCATCTTGAAGGTAAAACAATAAAAAAAGGTTATAAACTCAAGAGAAAAGTTCAAGTTTTTAGTGAAAATTGAGCATGTCACGAAATTTAGCTAGTTACTAAAGTAATTTAGAATTGCTATTGAAGTTCATAACCTCGTCTCTTATTCGTTTGAACCTAAATAAGGCCATATTCTTTTGGGTTGAGTGAAACTGACTGAACCGATTTAAGATAAAGTGAGCTGAATAGAAGTGAAATGAGTTGCAAATAGCCTCACTATAGAGAGATATATACGTATACAGGAAAAACTGGTCAAATATGCTTAAAGTTATGACATTTTTGGGTTCCACTATACAACTTGTTACTTGTCTTATATTTAAAGTGAGTGGATATTTGACCCGTCTATAACTATAAACGGATATCTCTCGTCTATAATAAGAGTTTGTGAATGAGTTGAGCTGAACTGAGTTTAATGAGAACTGAACTTCAGTTGAAAAGAACAGAGCCTACAACCAATTAGATGTATATTTTTGAATCTATTTTTTATGTTTTAAAAATACAAAGAAACTATTTCTATATGACGAGGAAATCCGTCATTGCCATTCACCATCAACATAAAGCACAAATAATTGGATCAAGACCCCAACACCACATTATATTAATTGGAATAAAGACATTTTTAATTTTAAGGAATTTTGTGATGTTAATTAGCTAAGAGAACTACACTCCTTTTTAATCATGGATTGTGTGGGTCATATCTTTAAGTATTATTTATTCACTTTTAGGCAAAAACATAAAGAATATGTGCATCAATTAAATATTTGCTCAATTGAAAGAAAAAGGTGTTAAAACTTGAAAGTATTTAGGCCGCAAAGGCAATTAATTTAAGTAGATTAATAAAAGAAGATTAATGAAACAAAAATGGTGATATGTGTACACTACAATTTGTCTGATCATGCTTTGTTTTACATGCTAATACAAAGATTATTATTGAAAGGAGTCTAACTTTATAACTATTGGATATTTGGAATAAAAGAATTTAGTTTGTTAAAATGAATAAATGATTAGATTGTGGTTTCCACCTCTATTTGGCCTTTGAAACCTTTCAAAGCACTTGGCTTCTATACTAAAGAACCCTCGTGCAGTCATGCATGGCAATGATGTCATATCCGAAATAGAATCCTCTTCATTTTTTGAAAAATATACAGTACAGGGTCATTTAATTTCTCTTAACGGTTCAGATTATTTTTATGTGTAATCTAGCAGGTCGATATCTAACACGTAAAATTAAAGTATAAAGGACATTACATTATATAAATTGATCGTATTTCAGCGTAATATAACCATAAAATGTCTCTTAATAAGTTTTGATTGTTACAACTATGAAAACAAGGAAAAAAAATATGTATTCAAGGTTGCCTCGATTGTAACTTTAAAACTTTGGGTATAGCAATAATTGTGTGCCCTAAAAAATGACCATATCCTTGTAAAATTCATCAAGTACCTCTATCCATTTTAACTTGGAAAGACAAAGAGGTAACTCAACTACCTTGATTCATCTTCCACCACTTATCCTTATAAGTCTTTTCTTGTCCCATAGTCCCTATATAGTACAATCAGAATTCCCCTCCTTATCCCAAATTACATATTTACATGTAACAATAACTATAGTATAAAATTACATATTTACAGTATTTATATCTAAAATACTTCATTATTGTCCGTAAGGGTGGAATATAGTGGTTAAAACTTAGGTGAAATT
Source organism: Silene latifolia (assembly GCF_048544455.1). Lineage (NCBI taxonomy): Eukaryota > Viridiplantae > Streptophyta > Magnoliopsida > Caryophyllales > Caryophyllaceae > Silene > Silene latifolia. The sequence continues at coordinate 1,896,179 of NC_133530.1, read as the reverse complement.
TTCAGGAGATCCAGATTCAAGCCTCCCCACGAGCAAAATCTTGTGGAGCATTCTTGGCCCGAGTCCTTGCCTAATAGATTTCAAGTCTGTCAGCCTCGGGTGACTTACCTGGTATACGTGGTTTGCAGGCTATCACGTACACCCGAGGGTTTACCCAGTGCGCACCAAAGATAGCGGCCGCGGGTTCCCTCGTCACAAAAAAAAAAACACCATTATTAATATTAATTAAGAAATACAGAGTAAATGTTTTGACAAGTCCTCTGCAACAGGTTTACAACACCAACGAGACAGACAAGTCCACAAACAAGTGATCGAAGTTCCATGAGAAAACTAATTAATGACAGGATGAGTAATCTACTAAATTATAAAGCTGTCTCTTCCCTCTTATTCTATCAATAGAAATAGGTCGTTCATACCGTACGACGATAACTCCAACCTCAGCAACCCTAAAATCTTAGGGAATGTGCCCTATCTCATCTATGCAAAATAATCGATGCTACACCTCGTAATATTGTAGGGGTCATCCTAAATTATTGGCACATCAAAACAAGTGTCAAGTTTTAAGAGAATAGAAATACTTTGGGACATGAAAAGATTAACACACCAACATTACCCATTTACCTAACAGAATATAGACATACATTCCTACATTTAAGGGGAAACATAGGTTTGACAACATTATATATATGGAACTTGGTCTCATTGTCTCACACTCTCACCATATTGTATTGAAGGCAGGGCCAGAAGATGGTGAGATTGCAAGTTTCTTAAGTAACCTCTACTTCACATTACTCCTCATTAATTAGCGGTTTACGTTTCATTAAAATATTTTTTACGGAGTACGTAAGAATAAAAACTTAAATAACTAGTTAAAAAGACGGAGTATTATCATATTTTGTTCGTTAAAGTCCTGATCTTTTTGGCTTAATTTCAGCTCGTTTCAATTCAGTCCAACTCGTTTCAGTTCAATTTAGTTTCATTCAGTTCAATTCAGCTCACTTCTGTAAAGAAAATATCTTCTCAGTTGGAAATATCTTCTCGGTTATTCGTTTCTATAATTTAGCTCTGTATATATTTGTAATTAGGAAATATATCGTTCCGTATCTCTTTGTAATTAGGCGTGTCTTGCGTAGCAATCCTTGTAACCCTAGCTTAGCTCTACTATATATATTGTATTCATCCTTCATGTATTACTCCGTATTATGCAATTCAATAATAATATTCAACTGTTCATAATTCTATCAACTTCTTCACAAATTAAGCGTTACTTCAATTCAGTTTAGTTCAGTTCAGCTACTTTCCGCCGAAAAAACAGGGTCTAACTTCCAAAATTTCCGGTGACTTGATCCTATTTTATTAATGCGAGGGTTCATTAATTTCAATTTAGTTAATGATAGATTAATTTGTTTTATATCTTATTATTTTCTAATATTAAAATATTTATTAAGAGGATAATGTAATATAAGGAGAATGAAGGATTCGAAATTAGGTCCTAATAATATCCGCAATATCTACATCTAAATTATTAGGTTACTACCTATTATACTAAGTTAAAACATTTTCGTTATTTCTCATAGTGTTAAATTCAGACTTATGTGAATACAAGACAATATAGATTTATCTATCTGGAACATAATAAAGGTTGAAATTAACATTAAAATAAATAGTGTATGGGTTTTTCTAACCTATGTCCACTAGGTATAGGATAAGAAACCCAAAATAAAAAATAAAAAATGTATTTTCTTGTAAATCAAAGTAAAAGTAGTTAATATTGCAATTTCCCATACAAATATCATTTATTTCTTTCCTTTTTGGTTTTTTTTATCCTATGTCTAATGGACATAGGTTAGAAAAACCGATAATGTATTAATAAATGTTATCATAAAGATTTACTTACACATTAAACTGGAGATCCTTAAGGTCAAATTTATACAGCTTAAATCTAAGATCACCAAAATAAATAAAGTAAAATAATGCTTCGGCCACTAAACTTAAACTTATTCTTTTGGATTTAAGTTCAACTTATTTTAGTTTAGTTTATTTTTATTCAATTCAGTTCAGCTCATATCTTCAAAAATTAACTCTTACTTTAATTAACTTCAGTTTAATTTATCTTCACTAAATTCAATTCAGTTCAATTCAGCTTATTCAAGTAAAAAAGAACAAAGCCTAAATTCTCTTGTTGAACTTTTAATAACATCATATATTCAAACACACTAATAAATCATGCCTTTCCAAAGCACAAATAGTCCAATTTAAAGTAACACCGCTTTCTAATTTCAAGTGATTCACATGACACTTAACATACATGAGTATATATCATTTACTTATCCTCGGACAAAATGGACCCATCATCTTCATACTTTGTTCTTTGAAGGGCTTGAGAAACCATCACATCTCAAATGTAAACAATAATAATCCAAGGGAAATGGAACTCACCGACGAATTCCCTTAAAAGTTTATCAAATGGGATTGCTAGAGGATAAAGTGTGGTACGAACCTTTTGTCAGCTTTAACTAATCTTTTGATTATGATCAATTATTTACGTTTTTCTTATTTAAATGTTTTAGATCTCTCTCGACTTAAAAGAGTTGAATTAAATGAAACTAAATTGAATTGAACTGGACTAAATGAATGAGGGCCGAACTGCATAAAGCTAAAGTAAGAGTTAATTTGAATAGAGTTGAGCTGAAATGAATAGAGTTAAACTGAACTGAATGAAGCTGAGCTGAACTAATATGAGCTAAAACTAAGCTAGAGAAAGCATGGTCGTCATTTACTCACGTTTTTTTTATTTCGAGCATGTAAAAGTTAACTCCGCCTGTGAGTGTTTTCGGGCATTCACTGCCGGTCCCAAGCCCGGATAAAGGAGGAGGGTTGCGGTAGGTCTGTGGCAGCCAGCATAAAAACTTAGTCACATTTTATGGACATGAATCGGAATTTGAACATCGTTGGGGCGTCTAGGCGTGCGTTCACCCATGAACGGTTCGAAAGAATGATTCATGTCAGCCGACACCAAATCATTTTGGGATTAAGGCTTTGATGTTGTTGTTGTTGTTGTTGAGCATGTAAAAGTTAGCTTTCCATATTTTCTTTAAAGCATATATCTCATATTCTCATCATTAATTAGTCTTTATGTCAAAAGCATACATAAGCACGTAATCGAGGCAAAAGGAAGTATAAACTATAAACATCATATTAGGATATTAGGCCCATTAGGGCCGACTATCGTCTAGGGTTTACCCTAATAGGGTTTATTATATATAAACCAATGTATTGAATCAGATTCATATGATCAATAATACAATTCTATCCTATGCAATATTCATCTCCCATCTATATGAATCTTATCATGGTATCAGAGCCTCACGCTCTTGAGGCCTAAAACGATCTTCCGCCGCCCTGCCGGAGGGACTAATGAATTACGGTGCCCTCCGGCGGGATTTAATAAGAAAAAAAAAAAAAAAAAAAAAAAAAAACTCAAACTATCACTCCCGATTACCGAGTAAGAGCATCTGTCAAAGTAGTCATTCATTGAGATGATTTATTTGACTGCCTCTCTTGTCCCTGAGTATTGCACTAGTACGTTGAAGTACTTTGACTCATGGCTTTAAGTTTAGGGTTTTCTTTATTTTAAAAAAAAATAAAAAAAAGGCTACTAATAATGTTTTTTCTCCTTTTATCGAGATTGCTCTAAAAGAAATTTTTCGGTTTTTGATCAAGGTGGTACAAAAGAAAAGAAAAAAACTGGCGAGTTACGCAAGAAAATTGTCTGGCGAGACCAATACGCACTGAAAAAAACTGGCGAGTTACGCACGAAAAAAACTGGCGAGTTACGCAATGAAAATTGTCTGGCGAGTCCTATACGCAATGAAAATTGTCTGGCGAGTCCTATACGCAATGAAAATTGTCTGGCGAGTCCTATACGCACCCCTTACCACCCTGTGAAGATGAGAAGATTTTCCGAAGAGAGATCGAGATGAAGACGTTTTTTTTATTGATTATGATTTTATTGTAATTCTCCAATCGTAAAGTTCGTACTATGTACTGCCTTTACGATTGCGGGAGGGTATTAGGATATTAGGCCCATTAGGGCCGACTATCGTCTAGGGTTTACCCTAATAGGGTTTATTATATATAAACCAATGTATTGAATCAGATTCATATGATCAATAATACAATTCTATCCTATGCAATATTCATCTCCCATCTATATGAATCTTATCACATCAGCTTATTTGTTAGGAGTAAAACTGTTAAATAGATCTTAATCGTCATTTAAAAGTTTTGGTTGAGAGCTCCTATCATATGATATCATAACCTTGTGACCCTAAGGACCTAAATTTAAATCGTGGGAACTTGTTATAAATAAAATTTCAGTGTATGATATGGGTTAATATGTGCATTATCCACATTTTAAATCTAAGGGTTCGTTAGACACCAAAAAAAAATTTAAGGGTTCGTGCGGATGGTAAAATAGGAGGGAAAGGGAGGCGAGGTAAATACGGGCAATGACATTCAAGTTAAATGGAGTACTTCATTATGAGACCTATCACCTATGAGTCTATGACTTTATAAGTATCAACTACGGAGTATTTCTTAATCTTTTGATTGAGATGATATTTTGACATTTTATACGTGGGTGTTTATACAGAAGAATTTTCAATGCAAATGACATGAAAAAATTCTTAATATATAACAAGTCATCTAAAATTACCTTTTGCGGGTTCGAGGGGGGGGGGGGGGTTAACGATATTTAATTTAGGTAGTTATTGTACAAAATTCAATCAAGTACATTTTGGAAAAAAGAAAAAAATTTATCAGAATATTTATGATATACTATAACTTAATTAGAAATGATGAGATAAACTTTTAATTTAGTGGAACTTTTATGAAAAATTAATATATGAATGATATAGAAAATGTATTACAAATTCTTGTTTAAGAGAGAAGCGTTTGTATTCAAATTAAAACCTGTCGAATAATATAGATATAACAAAAAAAATGCATATGATATTAGCAAAATCTTATCCTATCTATACAAGTTGAATATCCTCTTAAAAAAAAATACAAGCTGAATATAATTATTTAGTCTTTTTAATCGTCTTAAGACGGATCTTTCACCATAAAGAGGATGATTGAGACCCTGTTTTTTCGGCTTAATTTCAACTTATCTTGTAACACCCCAGCCCAAATCGGGTCGGGAGCGGTTACTTATGATAGCTTATCAGGCTGTGTACATGACCCATAGATTAACACATGTCCTTTATAGCTCATTTTATCGTCACTCATGCGCATACCGTGAACCTTCTCAGGGGGTCACTCATCCTAAGACTACTCCCAACCAAGCACGCTTAACTTTGAAATTCTTTCTCATGGATGATCATAAAAAAAAGTGCACTTTGTTGATATGAGTAATACATTCAATCTCTTTAAGCACTAGTCATTTAAGTCTATCACTGGACCTCTTCAATTAACGTGAAGTGTTACAATCACCCCATCTTGCAGAACGCAACGTCCTCGTTGTGCATGGGAGCATAACCGCTAACCCATAATCCTCCCCAGCTAGGTGGGTGATCATACTGGAGCGTATAACAACTGCCTCTCATCACCACACGGTCGCAGGGTTGCTCTAATACCACTTGTAACACCCTAGCCCAAACCGGGTCGGGAGCGGTTATTTATGATAACTCATCAGGCTGTGTACATGGCCCACAGATCAACACATGTCTTTTATAGCGCATTTTCTCCTCACTCATGCGCATCCCGGGAACCTTCCCAGGAGGTCACCCATCCTAAGACTACTCCCAGCCATGCACGCTTAACTTTGAAGTTCTTTCGCATCGTTGACCATAAAAGAAAATGCACTTTGCTGATATGAGTAGTACATTCAATCCCTTTAAGAACTAGTCATTTAAGCTTATCACTGGACCTTTTCAATTAACGTGGGGTGTTACATACTTCTGTTCAATTTAATTAAGTTCAGTTTAACTATAATTTAATCTAGTTCAATTTCAATTAGCCGAAAAGAACAAGCGTTGAGTATAATATTTGGTGAAACCATAGAAGTTACGACTTACGAGTAGATAAGAGTCGGTTATTTGACGGAGCTTTAATATTTAGTGGAAATTGTAGTCATACCAACATTAGCCTAGTAGTCCAACTATATTAGATAAGTGCCGCCGCAAATGTTAGGTGCTTAATTACTTCAACGTAATCCAATTTAACTCTAATTTTATAGAGATGTAACATTACATCATCTTTAATTTACCTAATTTCAAATATATCCATTCACATTAGTCTATTCGTCCCCGTTGATTATCATAAATTTCAAAGATTTTAGTTAAGATTTTCAAATTATTTTCGAGTTTCTCTTAAATCATTACACGTTCATCCTCGTTGAGATTTTCCACTCCATTGGAGTCAATTCTTGGCTCTGCCGCTGGTTTCGATCATATTGTTTACCTATTTCATTTTAGAGTGTCTTATCTCTCTATTTTGGAATGTATTTTAACGATGATTTGATCACCCACAAGCTCTTTTGTTCATTTGTCATACAATGATACTATCTACAAATACCACTTTTATTAAAGGTAAATAAATAATCGGAAGGAAGGGAGGGAGTATAATCAGTAGTAGAGCCAGGGAGGGGCTAGCAGGGGCGGTGGCCTCCGCTGGCGTTTGAAAATTTTGAAATTTTTAGTTAAAATTTTCGAATTTTTTTGAAGCCCCCTTATAATATTACTGTTTCGCCCCCGCTAACTTACATTCCTGGCTCCGCCACTGAGAATCTTTTAGTGTTATGGTATTATATATTCAGAATGAGATTGATTATATATTCGTTATTAACGTACAAATAAATTAAAATTTACGAAATTATCAGTTTTTACGTGGAAAACATTTTCAGAATGAAATGATAAACAAATGGCAGAACAAAAAATGAATTAGATAAACAAATAAGGTAGCAAATGAGTAAATTTATCAAATTTCACAAAAACTTGAAAGGAACCGTCCTTTTGTTTTAGATAAGCAACGTAACGACAAGGTTAATCTTAGTTTTCTACGTGTAAAATAGGTACTCCCTTCGTTTCAATCATTTGTTTACTTTTTATATTTGTTGTTAGGGGTATTTTAATAAGAGATTGTGAAGTTATCAATTCTTATCGTATGTGCGGCTAAGTCACATTTTACAATTCACGATAAAAGTGTCAAAATATTCCATCTAATGACAATTATATTATATTCCATGAGTAAAAAAGAACTTCATTTTGCCTTTTTATTGCATAATCCATAATTATAGAATATATTGGTCAAAATGAAAAACAAGAAAAGAAAGAGATTAATCATGAGTCTAATTACAAAACAAAGCATACAAAAGTAGCTACTACATGCATGGGGAATATGCTATCAACAAATCGAGTTATTATAGGCATTGTATTAACTCAAGAAACACTTAACCATGCAACTAATAACTTCAAAAATTAGACTGAGCCTGAATCCGAGTCTGAGTCATAACTCAAAAGTCATAACTATTTGTCAACCGGCTAATGGTGGTGCGGGTCTGGACCTCCAGGGATGTATCGATCAGACACATCATATAGACTTCTAGAATCGCCATCCTTTTGCAATCTCGCACTAATAATCTTCTCGGCTTGTTTCATCAACTCGGTAGTACCTTTGATCGGTAATGCGGGTGGTAGAGGTCGAGAATGCGAAGTCGATAACCGAATGACTAACAAAACAATACATAACCAAAATCTAATTGAAGCCATTATATTCTTTATGGGAAATTTTAGACTTGTGTATAAATATATATAAGTTCAAATGTCAAAACACATTGTATATATAGAGACACTCTCCCAAAAAAAAGCATGGATTTTTACAAGGCCACTATATGACTTAAAGTTTGTTGGTCAAATAAGACATAATGCAACGATTCCCACTATCACCCCAACTTATATTTCTCATGCATTCTATATTAACATCCAATTAGTTCATCACTCTCAACTTTGTTAATCACTCAAACTTTCTTTCCCCGTCGGCACTACGATAACAACAATAGAACCTTAATTAATTTTTAAATAATTTGAACTCGGCTGACATAAACCGTCTTTTATTCAAACTTTATAATGCAAAAAGGTAAATTATTAATATATACTTATTTCAATTTCTAAGGAACGGACATAATAAAATCGTAATATAAAAATTAATTAAATAATTGGAACAAAGAGAGTAATATTAAACACTAGTATAATAATGTTTGGTTGCATTTAAAATATTCGAAATTGAAGTCAATTAGTTTAATTCGTACTTACTTTTAAGTTTGATGACATTATTTAGATTCAAGGGCCCATTTCATTTTTTTTTTGGTGAGGAAAAGCGGATACAAACATCCAAACTAAAGAAAAGAAACAAGCAAAGAAAAAAAAAACGAAAAACACAAACGACAAGCTAAGTCTAAGCCGAATAAAATGGAACCACACGAGGCCAGGAGACGCCCCCAACATCCTGCTCCATGAGTCGGAATAAATGATCTGGTACATTCGACAAGTCATAGGTGATCAATTGCTGAGCTTGTGATACCCCCTGATTTGCTAACCAGTCCGCGCACGAATTAGCTTCTCGATAAATGTGATTCAATTCAACCCTCCACGGGTTATCTCGGATAAAAGCTTGACAAATTTGTACCATATGGGAATGGGCTGTAGGGAAGGACATTTTGGCATCCATCAGTGTACGGACCACCTTAGAATCCGTCTGAATAATCAAATGAGTAAAACGTTTTTCCAGTGCAATTATCAAGCCCCTCCTCAAAGCCATAATTTCAGCTCGAGTAACCGTCGCTAGCCCAAGTTTTTCCGCATACGCACCTATTAATTGACCTGCTGAATCTCTAAAAATTCCACCCGCACCTGACAAACCCGGATTACCTTTTGACGCTCCATCAATATTCAAAGTGATCCAACCCGCCGGCGGAGCAATCCATCTGACAAAAATTTCTCGTTGGCTGCCCACCTTAGACAAAGACCCGATTTCAGTCGATTCTTTTGCATGTAAAACCTCCCATAGGCGCTGCATAATGAAAGTATAAGAGTTGGGTGCAATTTCGTCTGAACGATTAAAAACCCGACAGTTACATAATCCATGCAACTAATACATAATCCATGCAACTAATACATAATCCAAGTCATAATCCATAAAAAAGCTCTCTTTTTTTAAATAAAATAATAATAAAAATAAGAAATCAACAAGTGACATAAACTTCATGAAGTTTAGTTTTATCACCAAGCTCATGCGCTACTCCATTTGTTTTAGTGATATGTTCACTTCCTTTATTTTATGAGAGGAAAATAAAGGAAGTGTAAAAATATCACTAGAACGGATGGAGTATCTGTTAATGAGACCTACAAATAGAATGCAAAAGTATTTAAGAAACATGTGTCTATTTTAATTTAGATCAAATTATGCAGAAACGTAATTCCTCCGTCCCGATTATTTATTTACCTTTGATTTTGGTACCAAGACCAATGAAAAAAAAAAAGAGAAGACCAATTCATTTGATGACAGGTGGAACAGATAGGGTGTGGATGATAAAATTGTTCTACCCTAAAATGGAAAAGGTAAACAAATGAGTGGGACAGATGAAGTATTTGAGACCGATTATTATGTATGCCAAAAAAAAAACGTCTCTAACAAACTATCGATTTGGTTATACGTTTACAATAAATCTTAATCGTTGCTTTTATGTCACGGTCTATGGAGTTTGCATGCACTAGGTGCTACTAAGTCTCGGTACCACCTTCTCATATATTTTATGTAAAATTAATTATTTTAATGGTCCTTAAATGTAAGACAGTGATATCAAGACTCAGTACCATCTGACAACGCACGAGTATCATTGTCTAAATATTCACAACCAAGTACAATTGTGCAAGTAAAGAGCCTTAAGAACATAGTCACTCATGGTCCTGAAAAGTGACTAGACAATCCAGTAACTCAAAGCCAACTAAACTCCTGAAGATAAATGGCCCCAAAGTCATGTGGGCCAACAAAACACAGCATCTTCTGCAACAGGCCGGCCCAATAAGCTGACCAATTTGTTGTAAATGGAGCCGAGTACAGAAATCCATAAATCCAAACTAAAGTGAATGATTTACACCCAAAAAAAATTTAGGGTTATATGATAAATACAACTAGTGGGTTGTATCTAAGCAACTATGAGAACAAATAAATAGTTAATATATGTATTAATTGCATTGATTTATGTATAATTTATTTTCTAATCATATATTATATTAAAGCAACAACCGGTTGCCTCTTTGATTGCCACGTGTCACGCCCCAATTCCTTGCCACGTGTCATCCAAATATTTAAAGGCCCAATCATGGAAACAATTTTGACCTGATTTTAGGAGATATTTATGGAGTCATTTTATATTTATTTTTTTAGAACTGGAGTCATTTTTAGGAGAAATTTATGGAATCGATTTATATTTTCTTAATTAGTTTCCTTCTAAAGTATTATATTCTAAGCAATCCACGTCTTTAATTGTCAAAACAAAAGGTTAACTTTTAAAATTTGCTTCAAATCAGCCATATATCTCGGATTTAAACTCATATTTCAGCCATTTATATTCCTTTCCTTTTTTTTACAATGATAATTGTAATCTTCCAGTTCAAGTTTTTTTTGGTGCGAATCTTCCAGTTCAAGTTTCAAAAGTTACCTTAAATCTCAAAAGTTTAAACCTTTTTAAATCCGGATCTATTTAAGTATGAGAATAATAATCACAAATCTTGCCAATTTCAGTTCGCCAAAAATCTCACCCAAATCAAATCGATTATACAAAATATTATTGAAATATTCCTTCAATCACTTTTATAATTTCTTAGCATAACAAAAATATCACAACAATCTCTCTATCAAGTTATTCTTTATAAAATAAAATTATTTATTCTAAGTTAGAATAAAATAATACAGATTTTTTCTGATTTGTAATTTTTACTTAATTTTTAATTAATACAGATTTATAAAATAATAATAATAATAATCATTATATGAAAGTCAATTTAGTATTTAGTCAGACAAGGCAAGTAAATATTTTAAAAGTAATTTGACATTATGAGGTCAAATTAATAAAGAAAATGAAGATTTCTATACTTATTCTTCCTAAAATTAAGCAACAACCATTCCTAAAATCATGCAACTACCTAAATTAATTAACACCATATCCATTTAATCGTGTGATTTTCAAAATTGGAAAGAATATACCTACAATCATGACATATATATATATATACGAGTAGTTGATACCTACATTTAGCTGTTTTAGTTTTTATATATCTTATTAGATTATTATTATTATTATTATTATTATTATTATTATTATTATTATTATTATTATTATTCTTATTATTATTCTTCATTTCAATTCAGTTCAGTTCAGTTTAGCTCCATTAAGTTCAGTTCAGTTCAGTTCAGATAATTTCAGTCCAAAAGAACAGGGTCTAAGAGATGACACTGGAAACTTCCAGTGAGGGGTTTTGAAAATTTAGACAATTGTTAACGGTGAATCATAAATTTTTACTCTTATGTACCAAAAAAATTTGCTTACCTTTGATTTTAATATTCTTCGCAAAATAATAAAAATGTAAATATTTCTTAAGTCAGAGGGATTACTAGGATCACATATATTAAAGCTGAAATCGGTAATACATACGAGTGTCAAGTGCGATTAGCAAGTAAGTTTGCTATTAATCAAAAATTTTAATTCTTTCTCTAAATTAAAGTGTGTTTCTTAACGAAAGAAGCGGAATACAATATTTCATTACTTTGAAACAATCTTTAATTTATTATGATATATTGGGCTTTAGAAAAAAGAAATAAAAAAATATATAAGTTGGCTAAAATTTATCAAGTTATTGCATAATATATATCAGATCATGAGTAATAAATAACATAGAATTATTAAAAGATCAATTTAGATACTTAGTAGTATTATTTTCAATTTATATAAGTTGGAGTGATTTTAAAAAGTTATCTAACAATTAATGCATAACATTATGACACTTAAAGGTAATGAGTTTAACATGAGTCAATAAACAAAAGATAAGAAATTAAAATGTTAGTATTTGGCGACTTGAAAGGCGAATGAATGGGCGGTGTTGATGGTGGGAGGCCGTAATGGAGGGTAATGAATAATGATGGGGTGAGGAGTCGCATAAGGTTACGAGAAGGTTTAGGGTTTATGGGGCGGGGTCAGGATGGTGGTTATGCTGGAGGTATGGTGGGGGACGTAGGAGATGGTGCCTAGAGGGCAAGAGGGGGTAGTGTAGTTGGACGACGTAGAATAGGGGTTTTAGGATGGTGGTTAGTTGTGTGTGGGGGGTGGTTAGTTGTGTGGAGCTGCTGATATAGGAGTTGAGAGGGACGTTGTCATGGTCCGAGATGTTGGGTACCTTCACCACTGAGGTGGAGTGTCTGATGATGGGTCTTGAGGTAGTCGACCAGTGATGGCGAACACTGCCTCTAGCGTCCAAGCGATGGTGGGTGAGATATATAAGGTAGAGAATTGAGAGGAGGGAACAAACAAGAGGTTAATAGGAAAAAAGAAAAGACGTACAACAATGAGTAAAATTAAATGTATATTGCATAAACAAATTGGTTGTGAAATCTACAATATTTTAAATCTATTTTTCAGATTTTATTTCTCATAGAATAAGCTAAAAAGTTGAGGGAAAAATAAACAGAGTATTTCGAATAAAATTAAGCAAAATAAACTTATCAAAAGTGTATAAGTAGACAAAGTAGAATTTTCTAAAATTTAGTAATTCACTAAATCCAAAAGATACGTAAGTTTTTACTTTTAATAATATTTTCCGTTACCACCCGTGCAGTGCACGGGTTCTAAAATTAGTTTCTAAATTAATGCCAAATATAGAAGGGTATTAAATATTTAAATGCAACCAAGTGAGTTGTATTTATCATTTACCTTTTTTTTTTAGGGTAAGATGCCCGAAGGCATTACTTTATTAAAGAACGATCAAATAAAACAGCAGCGTTAGCCGATGGTGGCAAGCCAGACAACCACACGAATCTACCAGCTACTCTAGGAACTAAATGCGCTAAAGAATGAGCTACACAATTGTTAATACGACTAGTATGTAACCATCTAACCGACTGAAATTGAGTACTTAAAACAAGAATGTCTTCAACAATATTATAAAAGATGCTGCGTCCTTGCTTCTTCGACAGCAAAGCCTCGATCACAATTGAGCTATCGCTCTCCACCTCCACATCACGCATGCCTCTACAAACTGCTTCCTCCATTCCGTCAAGCACAGCTACGGCTTCAGCTTCGTGGACCTCCCAGCACACGTCTCTTACGGTGGATAAACCCCAGATAACCTCACCCCGTCCCAACTCCCTCCCCCTCTTTCACCCCCGCATCCACATTAATCTTGACGTAACCATATAAATACCATCCCGTTCCTTCCCCCAAAACCAAATATCGCTTTGCCTTTTGAGCGACAACGGTTAACCATTTACCATTTAGTATACATCAAATATACGGGTGCCCGGATACCTTTTCGGGACAAATGAAGTCTGAAAAAATCTTGTAGATTTTGGATGGTTTTCGCGGGAAAATTATGATACTCTCTCCCATTTTTTGGATTTTTGATACATAAACCAAAGTAATTAAATGAGCAAATAATTTCGGATCAATTTCAACACTGGAAATTTCTTGGGTCCATCCGAAGGATAATAAGTATGTCCTTCTTAGCTAAATAAGGAGCTTTCATTCCTAATATTAAAGCAAGCTCCTTATTGGCTAAGGAGGACATACGTGTATTGGCTAAGAAAGACATACTTATTGTCCTCCTGGAAGACCTAAGAAATTTTCTTTCAACACTAATATGTGGAATCAAATGAACTAGAAAAAAAAACAAGGATGTGTAACCGATTCACGTGTTAACATAACTATGAATGGATTCCCAACTTGATCCAAATCTACATTGACTCAACTCTTAAAACTGAACTCGAACTCAAGTTAATCAACATGTCTAACCCTATGGATGGATTGTGGTTAGTACGTTGCGGGTAGGCTTAATAATAAGGTCAATAATCAGCCTCGGTTGATAGGGAGAGAATAATCATGTAACTTACTTAGGTTGTTAGGCATGGTTAATCTAGTAAATATGGTCAATTTCATACACTTTTTATTCATATGTGAGGTATATGTTAATCAAACGTAAAGAATTGACATGAATGGAGAGGGTAGCTTGTATTAGCGTTTGGGCTTTGAAATGAGTTATTCCATCTAGTCTCCTAAGACGGTAACTAAGAGAAATACCGTGGATCCTCATAAATTCACATATCAGTATATCACTAACAATAGATTTATAGAAGGCCGATTCAATTTTTTTCTCAAGAATGGGTCTTGGAAAACCGGAAAAAACATTTTTCTCATGTATTTGACCTAATCTTTACAATGAAAAACTTGTAATTTACATTTTATATTTTATAAAAACGATATGAAATGTAACTAGAGGGACAAATGTAAATAATAAATGTTGTAGTAAGAAGCAAAGAGTCCTCGAATAAAGAATGCAATAGAGACAAGTCAATATAAAATGACAACAATAATAATCCAAAAAAAAGCTAAAGGTGTATCAAGGAAACCATGGTGAAGAACAGTCATTTTGCCAGTAAAGTTGATCATCATAGGTCATTTTCTGGGTCAGGTTTTTTTAGCGGTTCTTCATTTCAGTTTTCGACGATTTTTGTTTTTCCGCGTATTACCGTTTCCTTTGGTTCACTGGATTCATTATATTTGTTAAATACTTCTATATGTGAATAATATTTTATTTAAAAGTTATGAATCACGTGAATGAGAGGGAGTAGTTATTTTCGCAAATGTCTTAAGCCTTGTTATTTTGAGCTAAATTGAGTTGAAGTGAGCTGAATTGAACTGAATTGAATTGAAGTTGGTTGAGATAAAGAGCCGAAATAAGCTGAGCTAAACTGAACCGAGCTGAACTAAGGTGAATGAGAGCTGAAATTAAACCGAAAAGAACAGAGCCTTAATTTAATGGTTAGGATGGAGGTATAGTGAATCAACATGTTCAAATCCCTTTTCCGCATGCATTGTACGTAATGTCTTTGTGTCTCATTTGACAAAAAAAAAAAAAGAATATATCTAACAACGTACTAATTGGCGGGTTGTTGGTTCGTGGACAAGTTAACTCGAACTGGTTATAATTTGACGGGTCTGGTTTTGATTTTCGGTTTGATTAAACTCAGGTTCATTCAAATCACTTATCTTAATCGATTTGAGTTATTACGGTTCAGAATATTGTTAAACTTGGAATTGATTTGAGTTCATTCAATCTTTTTTGGAGCAAACTAAGTTAATCAATTCAGGTTTTTGATCCCAATATCACTTAGTTATTTCACATTGATTTTTGAATTTAAGTTACTTTGCCACACTGCAGCAAAACAACCTGTTGAAAAATTCGATTAGGTTTCTGATACTAAACTAGAAAGCTCGTCTGAAAAATTAGTTCAAAGAGTAATAAAGCACATTCTTTTATACTCCGTAACTCAATACAAAGTCACAAAGGTCTCTTATATCATACTCTGTAAACCAGATAAGACATTTACAATGGATCGTACTAGTTTCGGGTTTTGTAGATTTGTGCCCTACCCTGGAAGAAGGCAACAAAGCCATCTTTAATTTTGATTTCTGACAAAATAAAATACACACGACATTACTACAGAGTATAATGATGGGCAAAGTTAATGCCACGGTCAATTTGACTTTGTCCACGGAAGATATATGGACTGAAATTTGATTTGAATTTGGTGAGAATACAAGCCAAGCAAACAGCTAGTGACATCCACGTTTCATAAAGATTTTTCTTCGTTGCTTAGAAATCAATCAATTGCTTGAACCGACCTTTGTAAAAGAACCCACAAATAGCGGTATCCGTCTTAATATTAAAACAGGAAATCACCTCACATAAGTATATTATAATATGGAGTCAAAGACAATACTTTTGCATTTTTCTATACATTTTGTTTTTGTCTTTTTTATTTTACATGAGCATATTCGACTCTTGTTAAGCTTATGACGGATATCTATGTCTTAAATGAAAATTCCTTACAAGAAATTGATTTATGTAGGTTCGTTTTATTTTTTTTCGTAGATGTGACTCATGTCGAGATAGGTCATTGTCTTGAACTAAAGTTTTTTTTTTCTTTAAATTTATCTTTAGGGCCGCTTGTTTATTCACGGTTCCAAATCTCTCAATCATCACGCGACTTTAGTTATGTTAGTTAGATATAATTAGGAACGCATTTAAATTAGCTAATTTTACGAAGGCTTTGTTTAGGTCGAGAATATGAGATAAAATAGAGTTGAACTAAACTAAATGTAGTTAAACTACACTGAATTTTATGGAGTTGCACTGAACACCCTACGCGGGCCTAAGGACTCTTTTTATGGTCCAGAAAACCCTACAAGCACCTATTTTTAATAACCGGAGCACCTATTTTTAATAACCGGTATTAATATAATTACTCCCTCCATTCAACTTCACTTTACAAGTTTCTTTTATCACGTTTGTCAACGCAGTTTTTACACGATAAATATCATTAGCTGCTTATTTGCAAAAATTATAAAAGTTAGATATTTTAAATGTACTCTTAAAGACGAATCAAATAAGATCTCACATGAATATATTTTCACTTATGTATCGAGAGAAAATTGAAGTTGAATGTCCGCTTGTAAATAGTGCGCAAAATAGAAAGTTGCAAAGTGGAGTTGAATGGAGGGAGTATATTATAACACGGATATGCCTATTTTCAGTGATGGAGGTAAAAGGAAGGAATATTCGCCCTATCAAAAGTCAATACTATACTTCAAAAATTTTAGTAAATTTTCAAGACTATTTCGAATTTTCCTTATAACAACATTACTTCGTTCGTCCCCAATTGTTCATCATGACTATGTCAAAGATCGTCGAGTGTTCATGTTAACCATAAAAAATCGTACCTGCGATAAACAATAGATGAACAAAATAATATGGAAAACAAACAAAAGTTTTATTATTGAAAGATTGAAGGTTACAATTTTCGTAACTCTCTTGATTCCATCTCTAAGGGTGTGTTTGGATAGCAATAGTGGAGGGAAAGGGAGGGTAAGGGGGAGGAGAGAAGGGAAAGGGAGAGAAGGGAAGGGGGAGGGGAATGGGGTGTGGGTGTTTGGATATAATTTCCCTCCAAATCTTGCCTGTTTTGGAGAGATTTTGATTAAGCTTGAAGGAGGAAAATTTGATCCCTCCAAATCTCTCCCCCTCCATTTCCCTCCACCCTCATTTGTTATCCAAATAAGGGATTTTAAATTCCTTACTCCCTCTCCCTTTCTTTTCCCTTCAAATCACTCAATCCAAACACACCCTAAGGGATTTAGGGTTTTGATAGGGCTACGAGGGTCTTATCGACTTAATCTCGCAGGGAGAAAAGATGAGGTCTTTTTGTGACTTATTACATCCTACCTACAATTTGGTAGTAGGAAGACGGGGTCGTTTGAGACTTAATCCATCTATTCCCCTATCTATTCCCCTTCAAACCCTAGAGATTGTAGCTGTATTTATAGTTGTAGCTGGTTTAGAGGGAAAGATAAAGATTTCTAAAATATCTAAGATATTTGATGGGGCATATTCTGCACCCGCTGACCGAGTCAACATATTGAGCAAGGCCAAATATATCCAAAGCAAGTCAACACCTTGGACAGCCTAGCCGACGCCACCTGTCGGCCTGTCACTTGGGTCTCGGCCAGGCAACTAGTCAGCCGGGGCACGTATCCGCGTACTCATATCCAAGACCCCTCGGCCGGCCTACCATGGGTCCATCGGCCGAGGGTAGAACGGTTTTTCCACCTGTTAGCCACTTGGCCACTTGGCCACTACGTGACAAAAGGTGAAAGTCTATAAATACTCCTCAACCCTCATTGAGGAAAGGATCGACAATTAACCTAAGAATCACTATTCATCTGGTAATATCTTCCTTATCTCTCTACAATATACTCAGCCAAGTAACACGCAACTTATCTCTCTAAGTTCACTGACTTGAGCGTCGGAGTGAGTACGCTTGGCACAAAGCCAAGCCCCCTCGCCTTCGTTCATTGTTGCAGGAGAGGCCGAGAGGAACGATAGAGACGTGAGGAATCCAACTCGAGACATCATTCTACAAGCCGCGGGTGGTAACAATACTTGCTCTGGAATTACACCCGGAACAATATTATCACAATATTTATTGATAATTATCTCTAAATACTAAAGATTTTGTTAAAATAAATAGATACCAAAATATAAAATTTCAGTGTCTACAAATGCCCCCTCGAGACTGGTTGTAGAGACTTTGATGTCGGTTGCAACTTAGTCCCGAATCTGCTACTGAATTTGACCCTTGGAGAATGGAGATGAAGAGCGAAAATCGTCCCACTGGGCGTGCCAATTTGTTAACCATAAAAATTTGTACCTGCGATAAACAATAGAGGAACAAAATAATATGGAAAACAAACAAAAGTTTTATTATTGAAAGATTGAAGGTTACAATTTTCGTAACTCTCTTGATTCCATCTTTAAGGGATTTAGGGTTTTGATAGGGCTACGAGGGTCTTATCGACTTAATCTCGTAGGGAGAAAAGATGGGGTCTTTTTGTGACTTATTTCATCCTACCTACAATTTGGTAGTAGGAAGACGGGGTCGTTTGAGACTTAATCCATCTATTCCCCTATCTATTCCCCTTCAAACCCTAGAGATTGTAGCTGTATTTATAGTTGTAGCTGGTTTAGAGGGCAAGATAAAGATTTCTAAAATATCTAAGATATTATCACAATATTTATTGATAATTATCTCTAAATACTAAAGATTTTGTTAAAATAAATAGATACCAAAATATAAAATTTCGGTGTCTACAGTTCACTTTAGAAAAGACCGACTGATGACATTTTAGTATAAGGGTTATCAACTAGTCTCCCTTAAGATGGGTATTTTCCGTCTGAAATTAAGACGGAGAAAATGTCCCATTACGATAACATGTAACCATTTTTGATAAAAAAAACTTTACTAGAACAATTTTCTAATAAAATGCGTTTAATTTTAGCTGCAATATTTTTGTTATTAAATGGCCACTTTTTTTTTATTACAAAATGGGTTAAATGGCGATATTTTCTCGTCTTCATTTCAAACGGATCCGTCTAAAATGAAAATTTATCGAAAGGGTATAATCGTCATTTCAAGTATTGGCCATCGATTTTTGAAATGACTATTATACCCCTCATCTATTACTGTTCCATTACATCTTGTTGTACATCAAGAAAGAAGGTCCTATCACCACCAAAAGTCTGTTCCCCCCTGTCCTCCTGTTTTTGTCTCCTGCTCTCAAAAACCCCAAAAACCACAAAATCAACCCCAAATTTCCACACAAATTAGGTTTTCCAATTACAATTATGGGTTAGTTTAGCTCAAATTAGGGTTTCCAAATTCACCAAAAAAACACAATTAAGTTGATAATAATTAATGGGTATGGTAGTAATGGTAGAATTGCATGGCAGATACCCAGAAATTTTGCAGAAAAAAAATCAGTTTTTGCAGCAAAAAAGTGAAAAAATTAGTAATTCAGAGATTTTTAATTACCAGCAATTTCTTCTTCATAAAGTTTGTATTTTTATCAATTTTATCAATTTTATGCTTGTTATTAGTGTGTTTGAATTTAAATTGTAGTAAAATTAATTTAAAATTGATAAAAAAGTTGCAAAATTTGGGTCTTAAAAAGTCCAAAAAAACTGGATTCTCAAAAAAATCAACATCTTCAGTTTCACCATCAAAATTGCAGTAAAAATGTAGATGAAGATGATGTTGATGGTGGTGAAACTAGAGAATTTTCACCACATTATGATGATAATTCTTACCAAACTCATAATTTTTACTTAGAACAAGAAAGTGGGCATCAGTTTAGAGAGCTTTATTCGCAATTTGGGACACAAAATTACGAACCCGTTTCTGAAAATTTGAAGAAGAGAGCTTGTTTAGGGTCTTCTTCGGAGTGCACACCAGGTGTTCGACGAAATGCCGCAATGAAAAGTACTGGGGAAATAGATGGGGCGGGGGCGGGGACCGGGGAGGTATCAGCTAGGACTGCCTTAAGGAGGGCTGGGATGGGTGAGATTGTTGAGGTACAAGGTGGGCATATTGTTCGAGCCACGGGCCGAAAGGATAGGCATAGTAAGGTGTGTACCGCGAAAGGGCCGAGGGATAGGAGGGTTAGGCTTGCTGCTCATACTGCTATACAGTTTTATGATGTGCAAGATAGACTTGGTTATGATAGGCCTAGTAAAGCTGTTGATTGGTTGATTAAGAAAGCGAAAGCGTCTATTGATGAGCTTGAGCAGTTGCCTGCTTGGAGTCCTAGTAGTATGAATATGTTGAGCACCACTCGAAGGAGAGGGAAGGGTTCTAGTGAGGTTAAGGCGGCGGAATTGCGTGAGGAAGAGGGAGGGGGTGAGCAACAGCAGTTGTATGGCAATGCAGATGGTTCTGGGGTTAGTTTGTTGCCTCCTTCTTTGGATTCTGATGCTATTGCTGATACTATTAAGTCGTTTTTTCCGATGGGTGGTGGTGTGAGTGCGGCTTCTACCCGGCCACAAATGCAGTTTCAGGATTATAATCACGGTGGTGGAGGTGGAGGTGGAGGTGGTGGTGGAAGTGGAGATGGTGGTAGTAGGCAGAGTCAGGACCTGAGACTGTCACTGCAGTCATTTCAGGTTCAGGATCCGATTATGATGCATTCACATAATGAGCATCAGAATGCAGTGTTTGCTGGAGCTGCCCCAGTTGGGTACGGAAACCCAAATGTGGGCTGGGCTGAGAGCCAGCATCAGCCCAGCCCAGAACTCGGGCGGCTTCATAGGCTGGTGGCTGGCTGGCAAAACCAGAACCATAACCATAACCATAACAACAGTATTGACCAACACCATCACAATAGTAGTGGTGGTGTTGGAGTAGGTACGGTTGTTAGTGGCGGTGGTGATGCAGGTGGTGGGTTTATGTTTAATCAACCCCCGTTGTTGCAGCCGTTGTTTGGTGGCCAGCAAAGCCAGTATTTTACTCAGAGGGGACCCCTTCAGTCCAGTAACATACCCTCGATCCGTGCTTGGATCAGTGACCCTTCAATCGCTACAACAAATGAGCATCTTCAAGCGATTCCAATCCACCCACAAGGCTATTCGGGCCTTGGATTTTCCTCGGGTGGTTTCTCAGGGTATCACTTTCCTACTCGGATTCAGGGCGAGGAGGAACACAGTGGCGATCTTAAGCCATCATCTGTGTCCTCTGGTTCTCGCCATTGATACCAAGTTCTCTGAAGACTCTCCCTGTCTACCTGCTTTAACGTCTACAGGTGAAACTTCTGTTATCCAAGGTTAACAGTCCATAACAACTTGGGTCAATGTCGCATGTGAGACGGTCTCATACTAGGTTTTCATGGGTTTATCCGTTTTGACTTCTGTTCTTTTTTAGGTATTGCAGGGTTGGTTGCAGTTTCAATGGTACAGTCAATTGTATTCGAAGAAGAGAGTTTTCGGTTACTCAAAATCAATGGCGCTTTTATTCTATGGGAGGATTTATCTGATGAACGACATTCAGGTTAATCTTTTACCATTAAGTGGAAATTTCTCGTCACAGTGATCAGTTGTTTCCATGTTGTAGCTATTTTCCTATGTTCTATTCTTGTTTAGATGCGCTTCTTGATTTGAACTTTGCTAGAACCGCAATTGTATTTCCTAAGTTTCTACTATGAACCATGTTATGCTAGAATTGTATGCTTTTCGTCTTTTAACGTCTTACTTGATCATCTTTTTTGGGTGATATTTGAATGTAGGCTCGTTTATTGTTCAGTTGTGTATTCTGTTAGGTAATTTCCTACCGAAATTCTACTACTTTTAGGTTGCGTAGGCGACATGTCATTTCAGGTTTAGATCTGTCTTGAGTGTATTACTGGGTAGTTTCACTTGCGGGTCAGGTAGTTTACTTGTTTAAGATCAGGTGATTAGATAGCCATATAAAAGAGCTAGGACCGTCTCTATTTAGTTATAAATCCTATACGATATCGATAGAGAATTAGTTTGCCGAATTTGTTGTTTTCAAATTAGAATGGTCCTGCATCAACCAGCTTCTCTAGTAAAACAAGAAAAGAATGCAAAGAGGACTTGATCTTTTTCTAACATTTAGATCATTGCTTGTGATTTTGTCAGCTATGTATCATAACTTCACAAGTCTTTTTCGACGACGGAAAAGTATCAATGTCTCTACCTAAACTCCATATTTGTGACCCATCTTTGTATAATCACTCTTTCAAAATTTAGAAATATCCTGCATTCAGTAGAAAATGCTGGTTTATAGCTGACATTTACTTCCTCTGGTTTGTAGTCTCTTTAGTACCATGACCTACACACATAAATGTTTTAGGTCCATTGTATCTTCATTAAGCAAGGCAAGTAGGGTCGTATCGTAAACTTGTACTCCGTATATTAACACCTTCATTACCCTTTATTGCTTAATTTGAGCAGAAACTTGGATATCTTTGCCTGATTTAATCTTTCCGTTTGTGTGAAACTTCTCCCGAAATGGGTAAAACCATTGATTTAGGACCTAGCTTTGAGCTTACGCCTTAATGAATCACGGTCAAGTACTCAAGTGGGTTGAGGGAAACCTGGATATCAACTAAGCCGACCCTAATCTTCCTGAAACCCAAGTAGACCCGACCTGAATGTTTATTATCGTAAACTGACCATTATCCCCAAATAACTTGAAAACAACTCACCCGAAAATGACCTGACCCCACCCGAATTCTTGCAAACCCGAATTGACCCGACCTAATTAACCCGTTTGCCAGGCCTAAATTATCAACCATGTTTTTCAACGGTTTAGTCAGATGTACGCAGTCTAACCCCACACCGAGGCGATTTCCGGACTAGAAACTTGGGACCTAAAATAATGTAAATATAAGGACATAAAGGTTAACATCAAGCACAATAATGAAGTATAAAGTAGAGATGGTCTCCTACCATGAATGTAATCAAAGGGTATGTTGTTAAAAATCTTTGATAGTCTGTCTAGCTGGAAACTTTGTACAAAGCAATGATCAATCACTTGCCTTTGTATTTTGAAGGGGACATATGCTTGATGGGTTGTTGGAACTTATTTATGGTTGGGTGACAACCACAGAGACAGAACAGACTATTAATTTTCTGACCAATCATTAAATTTTTTATTCTAATATTTTATTTTATTTTTGTCAAAATTCAAAAAGTTGGATGTCGAAAGTCGAAACAGAAACGAAAAGTTAGTTTTCTGAATTCTTATATGAGACTGTCTCATCTTCACCTTAAAGACATGGTTCAAAATTTCGGTATTGGTCATAGCCGTGGTAACGGTTAAATGTCCGTTACTGACTGATCGTGGCGATTCTCGGTGATGTCTCGGGTGATTTCTCGTATCGGTAGAGTGTAGATGGGCGATACGATACAACTCGGCCGAGATTTAGACCCATGCTTGAAGATAAAACGATGAGGATCAAGAATTATCGGTCTAGTTTGATATTTTTATTTTTAATACCGAACATATTATTTCGAGCATGCATATATTTTATCTTAGATAAACTGTTTTTATAGTAACCTCATTGGTGAGGCGGTGAGACCGTCTCCTACAAGTTGTTTACTGTTAATTTTTAATACCAAACATATTATTTCGATAATGAATACTCCCTCCATACCAGACCAATGGTAACATTGAGTTCAGGGGCACTATTCATGGTCGTAGGGAATCTTCGATATTATTCTTAATCTATAAGACAAAATATAGTCATGTGAGATCTTGTTTGATTTATCGTCATGAATGCTATAAGAATATCAAATTTTTATAATTTTTAATAATGTGTAACATTTACGTTGCAAAACGTGTCTCGACAAATGTGAAAATCACAATGTTACCATTGGTGTGGTATGGAGGGAGTATATTTTATCTCAAATATATTACTCTATATGAACTTTTATACCGTTTTGATAGTAACCTCACCGGTGGGTGAGTCGGTGAGGCGGTGGTGAGACGGACAGTTGAGGAGACCCATGAAAGAAGCTTATGAGTCCGTGCATGGTAGAGAGGTACAAAACATGAATGGGGTTTTTTCATTCTCATAGGGAAAGGGAAAGCTAAGAGATGTACAATTCCAGGATTGATATGATATCTTTTGTAGGGTCCCCTCCCCCCTCCCTCCTCCCTCTATGTTTTCATTGCCATGTGAGTTGGATTATACATGCTTTGTAGGAACACAATTGATTGAGGTTACTGATTACGCGGTACTGTACGAACTTTGATTCGTCTTCATACAATGTACTTAACTTTTGCCCTCTGTCTCGGTCAGTAGTTATCTATTTGACTTGTGTCTGAGGAGGATTTCAAATTAAGACGGTCAATAGATTTCTTGTTGCTGCCCTCGTCAATAGTTTACGTTTGTAATCCACCACACTAGATAGAACTAAGAAATGTAAATTTTTTTATTGGGATTAGTGTGATCAAATGTAGTTTAAGGCCGGACTCAGGTAAAATCGAATGTGATTTCTGTGGCCTTAGATGAGCAAAAATAACCGGCTAAGGATTGGTAACTGGGTCTGGTCTATATGCATTATAGGAAATGCATGTCGGTTCTCACTTCCGTTGCGGGAGCCTGTAAGACATTGAGGTAATGTTGTTGATTTGTCGTAAAGAGGTAGTAGTATAATATTCGCGTAGTCAATTGTCGTACTTGTTGCTTTGAAGCGTTCTGTCAACCTCACCTGTTCAAACTTCAAAGGTTGGATATGAGTCACTTTGATTGCGAATTCACAGACTGGTGCTCGATCGTACTTTCTGACTTCTGCGTGACAAATCTTAATTTAAGAAGATCACAAAGAAGAAGTCAATTGGTTTGAGATTAGGTTTTCGTGTTAGTCGCAGGATCGGTTTTTACCTGTAGTATTAGGCGGCCATTTGTTACCCGTCTCCCCTACCACCCCAAACTACCTCTTACCCATCATGGACCGTGGCGATCCACCAGTCCGCCAATCATCTGAGCCACCCTTTAATGTGCTCCGGCCTGACCCTACTCGATCTACCCCAGCCACTACACTTCTACAAAAGCCGTTGTTTCCTCCTGCGAACTAAACTGAACCACCTCTTATACACCCTAAACTTTCCGGTCCACACCCAAAACTAGTTTCGAAGGGTCACGAAAACCCACCTATATCTAATTTTTCACTTTCCCGGCCTGAATTCCGTCGAAGTTAAGGTAGAGATACATATTCTGAATTTTGAAATGGGAAAGAGGGAGGTCGAAAAGATAACGAATGTACATTTATGATACGGTAATTGTAAATAACTAGTCGCAATTTTCAAGACTGACTGTTCTCATGCGAACTCAACCCTATATTACGCAAGATACTAACTCGTCTCATACAAAAACATAGCGTAAACTGAGATAGGTTGCGAACCGACTCAAAGAACGAACGGTCCAACACTTTCCTCTAATTTATTAGATGAGAAAATCGACATAATCCGAACCAACCATTTAAGGAGTTTATATCCCCAAACTTATTAATGTCGTCCAAAGGCAAGCAAATTAAGTATACTTGGTATAAATGCGCAACTCTCTTTGCTTCATGTCCTCTAGTATTTGCCAATCTTCATCCATTATTTATTCACAAATTATAAGTCCGTTTTACGGTGCGACCACTTTAAAAGTGACCATTTTAAGGTAAATAATGACCAAGTTTTATTATTGTAAACTGACCAGTTTTTAAAAGTTGTCACGTTTTAACATAATAAAATAGTAAATGATTATCATAAAATGAGCGCTTTTTATACGTCGCATTAAACTACGGTCACACATAATAACAACTACTCCTTGTTTATTTATGTACAAACCAAGCTTTATTATGTGTTTGTACTGTGCATGTCTTCTAACTCAATTGGTTCCTGCTCTTGTTGTAGGACAACATTTATTGTTTGAAGTACATATCGATCAGTTAGGATCATGACATGTTATTGTACTTTGCACTCGAATTTTAGTTCTCGAATTTGAATTTCTATCTACGTCGTTGGCTGTGACTGAGCCAGAATAGAACTTTAGCAGAGACGAACGAGTAATAGTAAGTGAACTTGAGAAAGTTTGGAAATGTTAGCTAAAAAGCTTTGAAATTTCTATCCTCCAGTAGGGACGAGCGCCACACCTGAGTCCTGACCCTCCCTTAGCTCCGGTTATTGGTGTCAAGTCTTTCGGTTCTTCTAGTAATTTTAATGTTGTGTTAAGTTGAGGGCCTCTGTAGTTGGATGTTCATCTCAAGGGAGGTCACCTTCGGCTTCCCCACCACATAGGGATTGCCCTAATTGATGGACGTGTAACTTTTTTTTGATTAATAGAAGGGATAAAATCCCAGAGACCTATAGAGAGTAGGGTTCCAGAAAATTCACAAGAAGCAGAAATATAACAAAACGAGTACAAAAACAAAACAATCCATCCTTTTCATCCTGTTCAACACGAAAAACTTGCGTACTACTATCACGCACCAAGCCTCCTTTGCATAATCCTTTTCTCCTTCCATGATCTTAATGTTATCCAATTGTTTAGCCATTCCTCCAAAGTGTAGGATAAAAGTGTCCTCCATGATGTTCACCCATGATGGACATGTAACTATGTAAGATGATCCATTAATTTTGTAGTTAACTATTGGAAAAGTATATTAATGTCGGAGACTCAGAAGTTAGGCCCTGTTCTTTTGGGCGAATAGAGGAGCTGAACTGAATTGAGTTGAAGGGAGCTGAAAAGAATGGGCTCTAAGGATTAAGGAAGGGTTTATAAATTTTAAGGATTCTCGTTTTAAATTCGTTCTACCGGTATTGAAAAGGTGTCATCAAATGGTTCTGATATTTGTATTACCATCTCATTCATCAATCATCATCCTTTTCATTGTATTGCAATCTGGGGACTTTAAGCGCAAACAAATCACAAATAGCGTAAATCAGGTAAGAATGTGTATGAGTGGGCTCAGCCCAATGATATCTCATTTATTCTTACAATATGATACCATCATAGTATCATACCAATCCATAACCAATAGCTTGGGTTAAAATGATTATAATTAGAAATTTTATAACATAGGCAAAGCCGCAAAGACCTTCTTTCCAACTGAAAGAAGTTGAACCGAACATTAATGAAACTGAATTAAACTAAATTGAACTTAATAGAGTTGAACTAAATTGAAATAAAGTTAATTTGTGAAGATATTAACTGAATGAAACTGAATGAAACTTGTCATGCAAGTAGCTCGTTCAAATACTATTTTTTCGAGTATATCTTTTTAAGGAACTCGTTCAAATACTATTAGTACCTAGAAACTCAAGCAAATCATCTCACATAAAAGACCATAGATGGAGATATTACGCCGCCACACTCACTGTTTGCTACTCCCTAGTCATTTAGCTTTGACTAAAATATACTCCTTACAAATAATTTTATGGAAATGATAAATACAATACAACTCACTGGTTGTATTTAAGCATTTAATATCCTTCTAAATTTGAAATTAATTTAAAAATTAAAGAGTAAATTACACATAAATCAATGCATTTAATGCATATATTAACTATTACTTTTCTCTTTTAGTTGCTTAAAATTGGATTGTATTTATCATCTCTCATAATTTTAAAAGTAGACAGATAATTAAACCGGAGGGAATATCATCATACATATCGTATTTCAACACCACACAATTTATTAATTATAAACAACAACAAAAAGTATATTAAGGAATATCATCAAGACTTTTTATAGTAAAGGGGTGCGAAATTTATTTGGGTTGAATTATTGGAGCATTAGTCCATACTAGCAATTAAAGATTTGTCCATATTCCACAATCCAATTGCCTTTACAAGTCACAAACGGTTGGCTTTCAAGTTTCAAATAAATCATGTATTGACTTTTGACCTTTACAGATTTGTCCTTCCTCTTTAGATGATCACACAAATTCTCATTATAGACGGACACTATCCGTCTATACGTATAGACGGATACCATTTCCCCTCACAAAATACTCATTTGTCATAAAGTGGGAAGCACCCCACCTTGTCCCCCCTACTCATTTTATTAGGGTTTTTCCCCGTCTGTTCGCCTCACCCGTCTATACCAAGACCTATTGCTAGATGATCTACAATTCTTTTTACAAATAACCCCAAATTATTGCATAAAACCATTTTATACGTAAAAAGTCTAACTAAATTAATTAATAAATTTACATAAAAATATTTTATTTTAGTAATTTAATATTTTATATTGATAATTTGCATATTTAAACCTATTAGTAATTTAGTATTCACATAAAATATCGGGTTATTAAAATAAAATTAAAATATAATTAAATACTAACTTTGGGTTATTCTTGTACTTGATCAGTCCTATATATGACAATCTTACAAAAGAGTTGTTCGTGGTATCTCATGGTCGGCAAGGACAGCCCCTGATGGGGCAGCTAGAGGCCTAGAGCGGGCTATTTCTTTTTATATTCTACACGGGCCAAGTGGAATGGCCAAAAGTCAGCCAATGGGTATAGGCCGCCGAGCCGTATGGGCTGCCACCTCTACCCAAACCGACATATGGTCTAGGTTGGCCAATGTTGGGCTGGGGTGCGAACCATGCAAAGTCAAGCCACAACCCTAACCGGGCAGGCCCGACCAAACAATTTGGCCATCTTAAGGGCTCTAGTCAAGTAGTAGCGTACTACTCGGGAGAAAGACTCATGAAGAACGGCTTAAGTTCTAAGTTCTAAACATCTTCACCTTAATACTAGATCTAGCAAAACTAACTCGACCGACAACCGATTTGCACTTGATCTAGGGAACTAGATTCGACCCGACCACATCTGATCCAGCACCTGATGTTTACTTCCTCGTATTTAGCATACGTTCCTAAATCCCCCGATAACAACATCGAAAATTTTGTTCATAAACCCGAACTAACACAATTCGATTGACTCGTTTACCAGGTCTACGACCCTGTTCTTTTGGACTTAAAGTCACTTAATTTAAATTCACTTCAGATCCTATAAGTTCAGTTCAGTTCAGTTCAGATCCTATAAGTTCAGTTTAGATCCAATAAGTTCAGTTCATTTCAAATCCTATAAGTTTAGTTCAGATCATATAAGTTCAGATCCTATAAATTTAGTTCATAAAAGTTATATACCGAGTATTATTTTTAAAAAC
Source organism: Silene latifolia (assembly GCF_048544455.1). NCBI lineage: Eukaryota > Viridiplantae > Streptophyta > Magnoliopsida > Caryophyllales > Caryophyllaceae > Silene > Silene latifolia. Next base: position 1,866,827 of record NC_133530.1, on the reverse strand, counting down.
CGATGAAAAAAACATTTGACATTAATTATTCGATACATATATACATTATTATTTTTAAAACAAAATTATCACTCCTCTCATTATTTTTTATCGTAATGAATCGTAGTGTAATATATGAACAAACCAATATATATAAAACGGAAAAATGTTATTATCTTACCTTGTGCTTTAAATTATATTTTCTTATCATTGTTCTCTCTTGACTGACGACTAATTTCTTGTAAAATTTTATTTGATTTCAGTAAAAATTTGCGTTTTTATAATAACAACAACAACAACAACAACAACAACAACAATAATAATAATAAAGTTAAATTAAATTCAGATAATTTAAATTCGGATCCTATAAATTCAGTTCAGTTCAGATCCTATAAGTTCAGTTCAGATCCTATAAGTTCAGTTCAGTTTAGATCCAATAAGTTCAGTTCAGTTCAGATCCTATAAGTTCAGTTCAGATCCTATAAGTTCAGTTCAGTTCAGATCAAATCCTATAAATTTAATTCGATTCAGATCAGATCCATTTCAGTCCAAAAGAAGAGGACCTACAAACCAACATACAAATGAATTTTTTCTTAAAAAAACCATCAATTTCATAAGGATGATGATAGTCAATTAGTCACGAGAGCTCATGGGCCATGCCCCATTTTGTGTTTTGGCATAACGATGTTTTCCAAATCTCCAATACTATCATCCATCACCTCATTAAGTAATAATCAATCCACTTGTTCCACATTTAAACACATATTAACACGGATCGTACACGGGTTCATAGTTTCATACTAGACTAGATCCAATTCACCTCCAAAATTTCTTAAATAATCATCAAAGATTTGATCTTGATCTACTACTATCTACTACACTCACCTCAACAGTCATCACTTTGATACTTAATACACAAATCTTACGTAACATAATTATGAATTATTATTATCAATAAATTTATTAAACAAAACAAAAAACTAATCAAATCCCACATCCCAAAAAAAATGCCGACAAAAAAACTCACATGGGCACTTTTTATAACCCTTATGATCACCATAACCACCGCAAGAACCACCCTAGACGGCGGTTCATACGGTGGTTCAGACGGTGGAGGGGAGATTACAAACAGAAATCATGAAGTGGGTAGGAGTTATATTAGGCTACCAAGTATTAAATCAATGTTAATTTCATCAGAAAATGTAGAAGAAGAATGTGAACAAACATATGGGTTTTTACCATGTACAAAAACATGGTTAGGAAATATGTTTTTAATATTAGTTTATGGATATTTAATGTTTATGGCTGCTACTTATTTATCAAATGGAAGTGAACTTTTGTTGGAGATTTTAGGTCCTGGTGTTGTTGGTGGTCTTTTTCTTCCTATTCTTGGTGCTCTTCCTGATGCCATGCTCATTCTTGGTAATTTATCTTATCTTTTATGTTTTTTTGTGGAAAATAGTTTTTTTTTTTGGGTGAATTTGGTGTTGTTTTGTGCCAATTCTTGGAAATTTAATGTTTTTAGTGTGGAAAATGTTGTGTGGAGCCATGTTGGATGTCCTGAAAGGATGATGATTCATGTTAGCCGACTCCAAATTATTTTGAGACTAAGGCTTTGATGTTGTTGTTGGTGATTTGTGTGTTTTTATGCAAGTTATGGATTTTGGTGTTGTTTTGTGCACATTCTTGGGAATTTAATGTTTTTAGTGTGGAAAAAGTTTTGTGGAGCCCCCCTATTAGATGCTCTCGACGGTTTCAGATGATGATTCATGTCGGCCGACCCCAAATCATTTTGGGTCTAAGGCTCGCTGTTTCGGTTGGTGATTTGTGTGTTTTCATGTAAGTTATGGTTTTGTTTGATGTGAGATAACTGAAAAGTCACTCTCCATTATATTTGGATCAGCAATCTGCTCAAGATCGTTGTATAGTTCATTCGTACGGTAAATAACTCATTTTTTTATAGTACTGAATTTATGTTTGACCAATCAAAGGGTTGTATTACCCCAATGCTCAACGTCTCTAGCAAATGCTAGGTAAAGGGGTGTCTGATGTACGCAGCCTTAACAATTACCATTGTGTTATCAACACAAAGAGGCTGTTTCTGAATGATTAATTTTAGATTCTGCATATATTGTGCTCTAGATTGATTAAATGAGGATTAAGGAAGCTGTAATTAATGTACTGAGCTTTAGTTGCGTGATTTGTTTGGTGATTATGTCATTCGGATTGGTTACTAATGATTCATTCGGGTTTGATGTAAATTTATGTTCATTCATTGAAATACTCTCCAGATGAGTATGACTTAAGTTTTCCTATTATTAAAAAGCTGAAAAGATGTCAACTTTTCTTGGTTTCTTGTAATTGATAGTGGTGGACTGGTTGTAGTAGCTCATAATATATGGATCACGGCTTATTATGATGTTTTGTTTTTGATGGGTTGGTTTTCTAGTTTAATGCAGTTCGAAATTGCAGCCGGTTAAGTGTTGGATGTAACTTAGGCTTAGATATGTTGAAAGCATATATAATCTAGAACAGATCATAATTTTTGTATTAAACTTTGACTTGATCTGTGGCGTGCATTGTTTATGTTTCTCTAATTTCAAATTGAAGTTGAATGTAGTTAGAGTTTCGGCGTTTCCTGTTAGTTTGATTGAGGATAAAATCACTTTTTCTATAGATTGGCTTTTACAGAGAAGTTCTTCAAAAATATCGCAATGCAGTATGTTTAAAATGGCGTGATTGTTTCTTAAATATTCTTATAAGTTATAACTCTCATTTAGGACGATTCAGAATTGTGTTTGCTAATCATAATTTGCCTCAGCTTGTTCGACAATGTTGGACGAAGAAGTTAGGATTGAAGTAATGCTGGGTGTAATTTGGTATTATCCCAAATTGAAGAGATAAGCCATAAGTCTATGTCAGTTCACGGTCTTATGTGCTAACCCAAGTGAAAGCTCTGACACTCCGTAGATCTGAGTAAACGGAAAATGCTCATTGTTTAATATCGTATCTCATTCAGTGAATCAGTGTCCATAATGCCTTACATCTTTCTTTTCTTGGAAAAAAATGTTCACTACCGACAGTGTTTAATTTGTTCTCTTGTTTGTTATGAACTTTTTTTTTTGGGTGTGGCAGTGTTAATCACAGTTCATCTCGTACTTTTTGATAGTATTTTGAGTGTGTATTTGGAAAATAATTGACTAGTAGAATACTCCGTATCTAGATTTGTTATCATAATATGCACTTGCTGTTGTAGTCTGGAAAATGGTATTAAATCTGAGCCGTGACTCCCCATAACAACAGTCATAAAGGTTAAGGTTTTGGAAGTCAGCGACATTTTGCGGTTGATTGGCCACACTGTAGAATAACAACCGAGATCAGGCTACAGCTGATTCAAAGATCAATTCTAAAATTGATACCATGGCCTTGAAGGAATACACTGTTAACTTATCTTATGAACTTCTCTACTCCTGTAAATATGGTTGTCGTGCGCGGTGCGCATGATTACATAATCAAGAATTAGCTTTTCAATAAGTTCTAACAAACTATTTTTTTTTTTTAAAAAAAAATTCTTCAGTTTCTGGCCTCTCTGGAAGTGCTGCAGAGGCTCAAGATCAAGTATCAGTTGGTATGGGATTACTGGCTGGATCGACGGTGATGCTTCTGACTGTAATATGGGGAACTTGTATTTTGGTTGGCAAATGTGATTTGGATGGTCCAATGGCAATCGATGAAACCGACACAAAAGGATTTAGCTTGCGAGGTAGACATCATTTTTAATTTTTTTTGGCTGTTCAATATTTAAATATCACAAGTTTTCCAATTCGGTGATTTTATCAAAATCATGTGAAGCCTATGTTGACATAAAATTGAAAAAATGAAGATTCACAGACAATTAGAAATCTATAATTTTCATTGTTGTTATTGTTCTATGTCTTCAGGTTCTGGTGTTTCTACTGATATATGGACAAGCTATGCTGCAAGAATCATGGCATTTTCTGTATTGCCATTTCTTGTCGTACAGTTGCCACAAGCTCTTAGCTCGACTTCTGGGAGACATCTGGCTGTGCTTATTTCCCTCATAATCTCTCTTCTATTGCTCATTAGCTATTGTGTATTTCAGGTAATGTGCAAAAAAAAAAAAAAAAATTGCCTGGTTCGTGCTAGAAACATCCCGTAACTCTGGTTCAATTAACCCAAATATTCGTTTTTTTTTCTGGGTCAGAAAATCGACTTCTTTTCCTGTGTTTGGATCAGATTCTGGTCAAGATGTTTTTTTGTGACAGATTCCCCCCACCTTTTTTGAATTTCTATTTTATATTTCTATTTTTTGTAATTTCGTTTATTGTGTTTTGCATCTTTTCCCCCCATTTATTATATGTTTTTCAAATTATTTTTGTCAATGCTTAAACAATGAAGACTTTTATTTACAAAAATAAGTTGCAATGCGAATAATGTACCTGTTTTGAGCGGCTCCTGTTCTTTTGTTCTGTTGTGGCAGGTCTTCCAACCTTGGATTCAAGAACGAAGGCTTGACTATGTGAAACATAAGCGTGTGATGACTGGGTTTCTTAAACATTTGAAGAAGCATGCTCTTGGAAGACTCTGCAATCATGACGGAAGCCCTAACCATGAAGTAATAGAAAAGTTAGTTCATTGCTTCTGTTTTCTATTGCTTGCTTCACAAAAGAAGATATATAGGTTAAGCTAATTTTTTATTTATTTTTGATTTGATTATGTTAGGATTTTCAAAGCAATTGACCTTGATGATAACAACCATCTCTCAAAAGCGGAACTCAGAGCATTTGTCATTGGAATGCATCTCGATGGCGTCAACCTGGGAGAAGAGGATATTGCCGGTAAAGTGCTTAAGGAATTTGATACTGAGCGACAAGACGATAAAATTGATCTAGAGGAATTCACTATTGGAATCTCAAAGCTACTTGCCATTGTGAGGGGTGACGGGGCTTCCCATCGTAATGCTGATACAATAAAGTATATAGATCAATATGATGAGGTGAGTTGGAAAGTTAATTGTCTTGCGTATGCTCGAAATACTACCAAGATAGCTTCTTGTCTTTAGGATACTTGCCATCTTACACTGATTCTAGTAGGAAACCGTCTTACATGTGGAAAAAAACCCAAATATTTACGTATTTTTCATTTAATTATGCTTAAATGGATTGGGATGGTCTCATGTAAAGGGGTCTCATATTGAACATTTGAACTTTCATTATCCAGGAATCAAAACTCGAGCATTTGCTGTTGGGCGATTCTAATGATGAGGGCGGGGAAGAAGTTGAGAATCCCAGGAAAACCACCATCAAGGCAATATTGTTCTTAATACTTGGGACTATAATTGCTGCTGCATTTGCCGATCCTTTAGTAGATGCCGTGGATAATTTTTCAACTGCAACCAAAATTCCTTCCTTCTTCATTTCATTTATTTTCCTACCTCTAGCAACAAACTCCAGTGAAGCCGTGTCCGCTATCATCTTTGCTTCAAGGAAGAAAAGAAAATCTGCATCCCTAACTTTCTCCGAGGTTGGTGCCTTTCTTGCTTTTACCATTAGTCCCACGGTATTAAATATCTGCTGCAACACCGTTAGTCTCACTATGACAATGCTTATCCTGCAGATATATGGTGCTGTGACAATGAACAACGTCCTATGTCTCTCGGTGTTCTTGGCGCTAGTTTATGTTAGAGGATTGAGTTGGGACTTCTCCGCAGAAGTGCTTGTTATTTTCCTCGTTTGTGTCATAATGGGCGCGCTTGGCAGCTTCCGGACTTCATTCCCTCTCTGGATGGCTTCTGTGGCTTTCTTTCTCTACCCATTTTCTCTGGTGCTTGTTTACGTCCTCGACTACATCCTCGGTTGGTCATAGACATGCAAGACATCACTGCTTAATGACGGGTATTTCTACAATAGGCCTCTGCTAAAGTATGTCACAAACGTGTTCTTCCAGGCGTTAGTTTTTCTCACTGTTTTGACGTGAGTCTTGATGCGAGTATGATAGAGCTGTTTTCTTATACATATGCTTTTACTCTTATACCCTACGGCTGCAAGTCTGATATGTCTGAACATGAATCTACTTTTTTCTGTCTCTTTGAATAAAGCTATTAGTATGAGACTTCCGTTGCGCCTTTGTTGAGATTCTTATCACAATCTGTTCTTTGTTTATGTGCTTTCGAGTGATAGAAATAAGCATATTGAGATTTGAGACTGTGATTATCCTAGTTTGTCAAATAAGTACATTGAGGTCCATTTGGGAGTGATCCTATAAAGGAAATAAAAGGTAATTTGGGACTAACCCGTATGAAAATATGAAAGTTATTTCTGAATTACGGGAACACGTTGGCTTCCAGACGACAATAGTCAATAACCAACCACGGTGCTAAGTATTGGTTCAAGTTGTGATCTTAGAAACAGTCATTAAGGTCTAATATCAGTCATTGAGCAACAAGTGAGTCCGCTATCGCCTTGAAATGCGGTTGCGGTAACTTTCATAGCATTTACAAACCATTGCAGTTCGGTATGACAGGGAAGATTTAAGAGATGGTAACCCACCAGTCATACAGAATTGCAGGTACTAGGAACTAACTGTCATCTCTAAAGATGATGCTGCTATTTTAAGCTTAAATGTGTCTGTGGTTATTAGTGAGTGATTCCGGAATGCAACAACTGCTAATCATAGAGGTCCTGACATGGTTCGGCTAAGTGATTGCTTCCTTTGTTGTTGCTGTAGACTGCTTCTCAGAAACTGCATAATTACAGGAAAGATCACAAGCATGCATTAAAATATAGGGTGTTACATACTTACATGACATATTGGTCGTAACTCGTAAGGTAAAGGATTTTCATCTTTCTGTGCCAATATTTTCTGGTATAAGAAGGTAGTGAAAAATATTTTGATTTGTTACCTGAACCGAGTTCCTTCTTATCTTATTTTCTGCCTGAAGTCTGGTAACTTGCACTTCCAGATCATGGATATAAGCCTGCATTTTATGTTTCACATGTAAAGAACTAATCAACGGAGATGGGTCGGATGTAAACCTTTGTGTTAAGACACGACTCTTTTTAGACTGACCCGTAATGAAAATTGCAGCGATTGACTGCAACTTCTTCTTAATAAAGAAACTACCTTTACTCTGGTGTAACATTTTGTAGCAGAGATTCTGTTCTTGATCTTTTGTCGCTCTTTACAGAAATGTCGTAATTGTGGGCTTAAATCGAACCCTTTTTTCTTTCTTCCTCTAGGAATCTTCTGTACTTCTCCCCATATTCCCTCCCCATACCCCCAACACTTTCCCTTGCTGCAAACTTTGTCCTCTTTTATCTCTTGGAATATCCTCATATCTCCGCTGTCAGATTTATCAGGATTAGTCGGGAAATCAAAGTCGATCAATGCTAATACTGCAGGATCAAAGGGTGGTAGATCATCAAATATCACTGGGTTCGTGATTCTACTGTTGTCTGCGTGGGTGACTGATAATTGGGTGTCTGGCACATCTTCCCTTAGTTTATGTGGTTTTAATAGTTGTAAATCCAACGGATTTGGGTCGAATGACACGGGTTTGCTGTTATTAATGGTTTGATCGAAACATAAGTAATCTGCCACTGGTGACTTAAAATCGGAAGAATGGAAAATGCTGTCAGAGAGTTCAGCATTTACAAAGTTCATCTCCAGTTGCTCGAACCAGGAAACGCGGGTTTCTACTCGAAAAGGCGTTGATGGGTTCGGAGTACATAAAAGATCAGCTGAATTTGGATTATATGGTTGAAGAAAAGCCCTTTCAAACTCCTCAAAATCCTGTAATATCTTCTCTGCTTGATACTTCACATCTTCCATTGCCCTGCAAATGATCAACAGTGTTATATCTAAACACGTTTATATAGCGGGAATTCAAAATTATGTACATGCATACAGAACTCGAAAGTATTCCCTATTGTGCGCAACTCAGCGCAAGTGAAAGTCGAATGCATACAAAGAGACTCTTTTAACCTCCTGGTGACCGACCCATAGTAAAAATATAAGAAATCTATGCAATGTTAAAGACGGACATCAACCGATTTATCATCTTAAGATTATGGTAGAGAATATAACCTTGAATATTTTTTCGTATCTCAAAAATTCCGAGTTTTTATGAGTTCTTTGTTGGCTGGTTTAGTAATACATAAATGAGCAATATATGAACAACATGAAGAGAGAACCCTCTGATATACAGTACTTGGAAGTTGGAAGTGTGCCTTATTAGCTTTTATTATGTGTACTTTTCATTCCTTTTGTATCTTAGATGGTCAGGCCTATGTTCACAATGTTTTTGTGTTCCGCGGCGGCTTTTTTTTTTCTGTAGCACGCTTCGCTAGTGAGAATTAAACCGAAGCACTAAATAGCCATCCGTCTCAATCAATAATTTACGTTGCTTTATTTTCCCCTCGTAAGATAAAAGCAAATGTAAACTAGTGATCGGTACAGAAAGTCCTTGTTTACTCAAAGCTGCGGAGAAGTATATCTGTTTTCCGATCAGAGTTTAACTCACCCTTATATAATCAATGATAATTATCTCAAAATTTTCTAATCTTTTTTGGGAAAAAAAACATAGAACACCACCAATGAAGTGTAACAAAATGTGAAACTAGTTTGCATACAGATTTCTCGAAATTCAATTTCAAAAATGCTGATACATTAGGTGATTTCTAAAATACGATACCAAAAAATGCTCTGATACATGAAGTGACTTCTAAATTAGGGTAACCAAAGAGCACAGAGTCTTTGATCCTCCTTAGTCCTTACTGCATATACTTGAGCAACCCTCAACAAGAGTACTTGGTCGAAAAATCAAACATGTCATCCACTGATTGAGGAGCCGGAGTTCCTCTGTGTTAACTCAAGCCATTTCATCTCTACGACATATATTTACTTTCCGATATATGTCTCTTCTCCTTAGCTCGCTTTTGAGTTTGCTTGCCTCTGTTCCTCCATTTTTCATTTCCACCAGGTCGGTTGTGTTCCTCGATTTCTCTTACCTTACGCTTCCTGCAGTAATGTACAATATGCGGAAAGAGAACTCAAATCATGACTCATAACTCATAAGTGAATGGGTTAAAAGTACACCTAGGTCGGGATTCCTAAGTCTAAGTGTCTAACTAGATCCATATTTGATCCGACCCGGTTCCTCGAGATCTAATAAGGTCTAACGATCCGACCCAAATTCATGAAATTTTGCATCCAAGATGAGATCAAAATCCAATCTCCTAATTCGATGCAGGTCCATATGGACCGTACTTTTAAAATCCATATACGATTGGCAGTAGCGGACCGGATCGGATAGGGTATTGGATCCTTTTCTGTCCCCAAGTATAACCCATAATTGCACAGTAATCACGTACCGGTACTGTGTAAGGGCCATGTCATTGAGAAGCTCCTCTGCCAGAGTGCTCTTCCTCTCCTTTTTAGTGAGCCTAGAAGAGAAATATTCCGATGCGGGTTCCACAACAGTGCCCATCTACAATAAGGAACAAATAGGCATCAGGTAATGGATCAGAAAGCGCGCAAGCAGAGTAAATCATAGCATTCAGAGGAACGCAAAATTACTTGGAAATATTTAGGCAATGTCTTCAACTTAGTATCACTCTTTTTGTAGTGTCTTTTTGGATCCATGACACTCCTCAACTGCAAAGATAAGTAAACAAAGTCAATACATCAACTCGCCTATCATACCGAAAAGTTACATATAGATTCCTACAAGACAACACATTTTCAACAGACCAAAGACTCATTAACCTTTTTTCTTGAGATATGATGCAAATAAAATAAAATGCCTCACCAACCTCATAATGCTACGTGTATCGTGAAGTAGCACATTGGCAATGTATTTTACAAAGCAATTTTCATTAAGATCATCCGTAGACAATTTCTCTACGACCGAACCCCCTTTACCTAGCCACAGGCAGCGTCACCCAAACTACTCCAATCCTATCCATATATTGAACTAGACCATTACCAAAAATCCTCATATTTTGGCTTAAATGAAGTGTCCAAGTGTTCAGTGTTGGATAAAGCCATAAAGGTATGCGACATACAACAAAAAGTCGAAGTAGCTTTGGCCACAACCGAGAGCAGTTGAAAAGGAACTAGGGTAGTTGTTGTCTTGAAGGGAACACGTCCTACACCTTGATGCACTGACAAACATTCGAGTAAGATCATGTACGGGCTGCGGCTCCCATCAAGGTAGTGACAAGTACAATTCAAAAACTAGGTATCACGCTCCACCAAAGTTCTGAGACTATTCACCTTCAATGACTTCAAAAAGGGTTTCAATAAGGCTGTGCAGAAAGTTATTAACTTTCTCAGCGACAGCCATCACTTACAGTCGCTCAGAAAATCTATCAGATTGTTTCCAGCAAATCAACACCCTAAATACACTTCTGAAAGTTATCAAACTTTGACTATTTAGTGCAAAGAGAACTGGCACATGACAACCAGTGAGACCTGGTGAGAAATAGTATTTACTATGTTGTTATTAAATTAGTAATAGCACTCAGAGACTCGTAGTAGTAACGATATCAGTCCCACACTATTGGCTCCGAGAATATGGAGAAGACAGTAACAAACAGCTATGTGTAAAATGGACAAAAAAGCACTTCCAAGGCTCCAACCATTCTTCCAGTTTAACCCTAGTTTTCCTCCTTTAGGTTGGCCATCAGCCAGACTCACCGAGAAACAATTCTCTATAAACACAATGAACCCTATCACTCTATAAGCATACAAGATGTACCTTTAATAGCTGTAGATCTTGTTTCATTTGCGGTGTCATGACTGGGGCAGGCATGTCAAACCTATATTTAAGTCACAATAAATCCACATCAGTGTGCAGATATTTCCATCAAACAAAGCTTCTTTAGACAAACTACAGGAGAGGAAACCAATACCAAAACACTAAGGGTGTGTTTGGATAGAGTGATTTGGAGGGAAAAGAAAGGGAGGGGGAGTAGGGAATTTAAAATCCCTTGTTTGGATAACAAATGAGGGTGGAGGGAAATAGAGGGGGAGAGATTTGGAGGGATCCAATTTCCCTCCTCCAAGCCTAATCAAAATCTCTCCACAATAGGTAAGATTTGGAGAGAAATTGTATCCAAACACCCACACTCCGTCCCCCCTCCCCTTCCCTTCTCTCCCTTTCCCTTCTCTCCTTCCCCCTCCCCTCCCTTTCCCTCCATTTTTGCTATCCAAACACACCCTAAAAGAAACGTTGATCCAATCATCCAAACACGAAAAATGAAGGAAAAGATAGCAGGGAAGCAAAAACAGAATATGGATGCCAGTCAACACGAATACATACCAACTTTTACCAGCAGTGTCTTTGATTTGTTTCTTGCGCATTATGTTGACCTTTCGTGGATTATTTGGAGGAACATACAAACCATCAACGAGCTCTGAAGTGGGCATATACAGCCCACTGCTCTCCTGAGAGATGTTGCCTTTACTTTTTGTGGATGAAGAAGAGGCCTTGCTGAAAGTTGGAAGTTTTGGCTCCCAGGTCAAGCCGATCATTGGTTTAACTTCAGGCATTTTGCTACAAGTGTGTAAAACATTCAGCAGCTTAGATATATCAAGGAACTAGCTGATTTTTTTTAAGATGTGGTATCACAAGTTGATAATGAGAAGATGTGAAAGGTAAATATGAGAATTCGTAGAAGTGTACAACAGAAACAGAGTCCCGAAATGTTATGGGGTGGTCAACTAACATGAACAATCAAATTGGAAAATTATTAATGTCTACAAGATGTGACAATTTTTCTATGGTCACCTCTTTTATCGGAGTTTGAGAGCAGCAGTGAATCGCATAAACTGGAAATTGCAGGTGGAGTTTGTATGTAACATAATTATATAACAAAATGAGCTTAAAAGGGCAATTAGAATATGGAATACAGATAAAAAGTACATTGTTCAATGGAATTTAACAACCCAGTAAAAACAATTCAGTTTCTAACTTTGTATAACTAAACTATACAAAGGCTAGACGAGAAACAAATGTTAACCAACACAGCACCTAATACTCCTCTTGAAGTGCCAAACTCACCGTTAATATAAAATTTGAAATAAGCAAACACTCGCAAACTTTACCCAAAGGCTCTGATGTTGAACCATCATATTAACTGTTAGCACACGTACGACCTCCAACCTATTACTATAGTCTCATTTGACTTTGGTGGTCGAAAGATCTCGACTTTGGCCAATATTTTCTCAAAATATATACAAAAATCACAATTTAAATTGTATGTCTAGCTATATTTGGAGAAATTAATGGTCAAAGTTGACATCAATTAACCAAAGTTAAATGGCGACAATGAATCTGGGACGGAACTTGGAAATGGCTTATCTTAGGCTCCCTAGCCTAAAATAAAATTAGAAAAAGGGACGGATAACCTAACATCTCGCATTTCATTTCCCTACCATTTCTCTAGGTAGACGTCATTGAATCAATTTGCTAGTGATAAAATCAAACCCTGTTTGACTATACTCACATAATGGACAAGTAGAATGAGCATCGGCTAAACCCATTTGCCAAAAGTGAACTTTCCCCCTTCACAAAAATTGCACTCCCTCGATCGCATTTATATCATCCCCATTTCTCTCACAAATAAGGATAATATAATGTGATGTTGGATGTATAAAAAAAGGCATATCAAAATTAATACTCCCTCCGTCCTAATTATTTGTTTACCTTTTATTAAAATCTCTCTCACAAAGAAAAATAAAGGTAACAAATATGATTAGGATGGAGGGAGTACCATGTATCACACAAGGGTAGGCTACATTAACAATCAAACGGTACCACCACTAACTATCAATCTCCTATTTCATACCGAGTAATTGTTACTAGGGTAATAAAACTCAAATAAACAAGAAAATTGAGGAAATTGACTATGGTAGAAGCTACAAACTACGACGAGAGGGTAATAATTATCCCATAATGATGAGAACAGTTACCCACCTCCCCCGGTAATCCTCCATATCGAATTAATACTTCCCCACAACCTCGTCTCTCCACTACCACCACTAACCATCAATCGCCTCCTATTTCTTCTAATTTTACGCTCTATTACTCCCGTAACGATTACCTCCGTCTCAAGCGAACCCTAAATCATAAAATTCCGGGTCTACTTAGGGGCATCAATGAACTAACAACTTTAGATTTTCAACACTCTCAACACAGCTACAGCCAAAAAACCAATTGAGCAAAATAAAACGCCCTCCGTCTCAATCGTTTATTTAAAATTGAATGAAATACCTCTCGCAAAAAGGAAAACAAATAATCGGGACGGACTAGTTTAATGTAAAATTACTAGAACTACACTTCGCAATAAAATAATACGGAGTATAATGATAAAATTAAATGTAAAGTAGCAGAAAAACAAAGAAAAATTAAAGAGATACCTACATGAACAAGAGGGAGCAGAGAAATCGGAGCTAGAGAGGGAAGAGAGAGACAGTTGCGATGGAAAATTGAAGGAGTGATTGTTTAGGGATTGTAAAATTTTGAGCCCAATTTCAATTGTGATTTTGGGTTTTAGGGTTTTAGGCTTTGGTATAGGAAAAATTTAAACTTAAAACGGTTCGGTGACGGTTTCCTATTTAGCCCATGTTCTTTTGGACTGAAATTGTCTGGAATTGAATTAAACTTTAACTGAACTGAGCTGAGATGAAGTAAAAGTTAAAATTTGTGAAGAGGAAAGTTGAATTGAACTGAACAGAACTGAATGAAACTGAACTGAATAGAGCGGAACTGAACTAAAATAAGGTGAAATTAAGTTCAAAAGAACAGGGCCTAATCGAATCGATTAATCGGTTTATTTTTTGGTTTAATTGGTAGAGGTTGTCTTACATGATAAGACAATTTTATTTTGTAATTGATATTGATAGAATTAAAGGACATTCAAGTAACTCAACCCATTAGGGTTGCATCTGACTCTTGTTAAATGGAAAGTATATGGTTGTAAATGAATAGAGTTAGCTCACAGAGCCTTTAGAATCGGCTTAGTCAAAGCTCAACATTACTTGTAAGCGAAGTCAAACTGAGCTCGACAAGGCTCAAATCGATAGCTTGTCATGGCTTGGTTTTAGTTTTTAGTTTTTAGTCAGCATAAATTTTATTATTAATTAGTATATTTAAAAATGAGTTAATGAAATGACTACAATGATAACTTGAGCTTTGAGCTTCAAAACATTGAACTCAACAACACCAAGTCGAGCTCGAGCTCAAAATTTTGAGCCTATCCTAAGCCCATTCGTGCTCAAATCAGTTTTTTTATACCCCTAAATAAGTACACTATGTTTCGGTTAAGAAGGTTGATTCATCGGAATTATTCTCCATCCTAGATAGAATACGTGTGAATTATCAATTTTCTCTTTGTTTAATGTAAACTAAGGTGTAATTGCAATTTTAAGTTTCAATATTAGGTTTAAAATGTAACAACGTTATGTAACAACTAGTTTTAAACCCGTGTAAAATTGCACGGGTATGTATTTGGGCCGGTATTAATGTTGTTCCGGGTGTAATTCCGGAGCAGGATTTGTTACCACGTAAGCTTGGTGAATGATGTCTTTGCTTGACTCTTCCTTTCGGCCTCTCCTGAAACAATGAACAAACTGAGGGCTCGGCTTGGTACCGAGCGTACTCACTCCGACGCTCAAGTCAGTAAACTTAAAGAGATTAAGTTGTGTGTTACTTGGCAAAGTATATTGTAGAGAGATAAGGGAGTTTATACCAGATGTTTAGTGAGATGAATTGTGGATTCTTTTGGATCGTTTTCTCAATGAGGATTGAGGAGTATTTATAAACTTTCACCTTTTGTCACGTAGTGGCCAAGTGGCAGAGCAGGTGGAAAGACTGTTCTACCCTCGGCCGAGGGACCCATGGCGGGCCGGCTGGCCTTGTTGACTCCATGCCGAGGGGTCTTGGATATGAGTACGCGGATATGTCTCCCGTGGGGTTTGCCTAGCCGAGACCCAGTGACAGCCGAAGCCGAGAGTCGGTTAGGTTGTCTAATACGTTGACTTGCTGTGGATGTCTTTGACCTTGCTCAATATGTTGACTCGGTCAGCGGGTGCAGAATATGCCCCATCAATTTGCCCCCAGCGTAGTCTATGCCGTGGTATGGACCTTCGATGAGTGTTGAGCATATTCTGCGCAAGTTGAATTTCTTCCCCGGCTTCTTCTTCCTCGGCTTGGTTCTGCTCAGGCCGTATCATATCCCCCCTCCACATGGATGTGTAATAGACATCAAATGTGGAAAAGAAAATGGCGCTGGCTGAGACCGAGGTTGAGAGTGCCGTGTGCTTTGATTGCCCCGGCGGTCTTTGCCAAGCTTGGTTGAACAGCGGGCCGTTTGGCAAGTAGATACCAAGGAGCGTGTTGAAGAAGATACGTCGATTGGCATTCTGTCAAGGAGCGTGTTGAAGAAGATACGTCGATTGGCATTCTGTGGCTGCATGCTTGACACGTGGCTCGGTGTTGATTGGTTGACGCTTCATGGGCTTTGCCCTGATTGGTCCGTTTCATGGGCTTTGCTCTATAAATAGAGCAGTTAGCCCCTGATTTTGGCCACCAAAAATTCATTTTCTCAAAAAAAATTATTCTCTCTAGCTTTCTTCGAAGAAACTTCTCTCTAGTCTTCAAAGCGTTACTCGGCGTAACACTTTTTCCAAGGTAAACAAACAAATTTTTCAACTTTTATTTGTCAAGTTTTTGTTGTCATTATGTCTTCTGCTGATGCTGGACCTAGTACCTCTGCGCCGGGGGGCGAACCGTCGCGTCCTGATGAAGAGGAGGCACTGGTTGTCACCCCGATAGGGTTTGGGGGTCCCAAGTCGCCTTCTCCTGAGGTTAATCCCAAATTTTTGGAGGGTTTTGAGGATGATGATGATGATGATGAGGCGACCCCTTCTGTCGTAAGGAGGCCGCTTATTTCGGGGCACGGTGATGCCTGCTCGATCAGTCCTGGCCGTGCCTGGACGAACAAGTTCGCCAGTTGTTCCGGTTCTGAACTTTTTGAACACCATTACTCCTTCGGCAGGGGGTATAGAATTGTTATCCCTGAGGAGGGTCAGGCCATCTGTTGCCCTCCCGAGGGTTGTATCGGCGTATACATCAGACACCTGGAGTATGGGCTCCGGTTTCCTCTGAACGAATACGTTGCTGCTATTATTAAAGTCAT
This sequence comes from Silene latifolia, assembly GCF_048544455.1. Classification (NCBI taxonomy): domain Eukaryota; kingdom Viridiplantae; phylum Streptophyta; class Magnoliopsida; order Caryophyllales; family Caryophyllaceae; genus Silene; species Silene latifolia. The sequence continues at coordinate 1,850,625 of NC_133530.1, read as the reverse complement.
GAATGTCGCCGTGGCCCAACTGCATCCGTTGGGTATCAGGACGATCGTTGGTTTTATATGGTTGTGTCTTTTCAAAGGGGAGTCCCCAACGGTGAACCTCTTCCGCCGGCTCCACCATCTTAAACAGACTACCCTAATTGGCTCGGGGTGGTACAGCATACAGACCGAGCCGGGCTTCGTCACCGTTTCCAAGCTGACGTCTTGTAAGGACTGGAAGGGGCGGTGGGTATACGTTGAGGTTCCGGAGGACTACTCGCTGCCCCGGTCCTTTCAGAGCCGCGTCAATTTGCGGTGTGAGAACCAAGGGGGGCATGACAAATATGTCTCCCGGAATAAGCTTAAGATGGACGCCTTGGCAGGTCTATCTTAATGAGGACGAACAACGGGCAATGAGGCTGTTTGAGGTGAGAAGGATGGGACGCCGAAGGGATGGATGCCCCACGCAGATCGTTCTTCGGGATGAGCCGCTTTCTCTGCCACGTCGGCCTCATACCGGCCCTCGAACGGGGTGAGTGGGGTCGGTGTGAGGCCCATCTTTGCTTTTTATGTTTTCGTATTTTGAATCTTGGTTTATTTCTCTTGTTTAACTCCTGCTTTGTTTCTTTTGCGAGACCGATTTGGCCGGAATCGTCTGTCTCCGTTCTCCGAGGTTGGGACTTGACGAGAACGGAGAGTTGTTAAGCCGCATCCTAAGGCCCGATCACGTGATCGCCGACCGCTCCTAACGAACTCATGGACCAGCGATTGAAGGCACTTTGGATGTGACGGCGGGTCGGCGCAGATTGTCGGTAACGTGCCGCGCCGCAAAACCAAAGACAACGTCTACGGCGGCGACGACGTCAATTCCGGCTCAGTCTTCAATCCCTGTGGTCTAAAAGCAGCAGGTGGTCATCGATGTTGAGGAGGAGGTCACTGTTGCGGAGGCTCCTCCTTCTTTAAATAAGAGAAAAGAGACTGAGTCTGTCGCCGCTGCTGTTACCGAGGTCATTAAAGAGAAGGGGCCTCCAACCAAAAGGCCAAGGCTGGTACGGATCTAACCTGTGGCTCAGATTTAGCTGGTTCATTAGGCATTCCTGATGACAGGCTTTCTGACATGTCAATGAATGTTGACATGGATGCTTTGTCCGAATTTTTTGTAGATCAACCGCTGTCGGCTGTCCCTCTCACCGAACGGCAATTGGAGAAGCGGCTCGTGCAGACGGGCAATCAGAATGTCACCGTCGACTCCTCATCCCTGAAGGTTTCCCCCGCTCAGATTGTGGCGGAGGGCGGAAGGTTGTCCAGGAAGCTGGCCAAGTGGACTGAAATAGCCGGCGCCCACATTATGGAGCAAGAAAAGCTCATGGTTGAGGCTGCCCCTGCGCTTGAACGGCTTAGGCTTGAGCTTGCTGCTTCTAAGGAAGAGGTCGAGAAGGCGAAGAAGGGCTTTGTAGCCGTCAGGGAGAACCTCCTCACTCAGCGAAAGCTTAAGGAGGAAGCTGAGAAGCGGGTCCTAGCCGAGAGAGCCAAGGCTGAGGCTGCGTTGGCCGACGCTGCTAAGCTGCGGGAGGAGAGAGCGAAGCTTCAGGGCGGTTACGATGCTATGGTTAATCAGAGGGAAGAATGGAAGTCTCTGTATTCGGCTCAGGCGAAGGGGCACAAGGACACAAAGGCCATCCTTGCTCAGAGGGAGAAGGACATTAAGACGCTCCAAACCGTCATCATCCCTAACATGTGTGCTCAGTACCGGGACCAGGCTGAGGATGCTACCAGGGATGTAATCAAAGAGCTCTTTCCTGAAGGCTCCTTCCCGTGGCAAAAATTTGAGCAGCTGCTTGATGATAAGGCGGCTGCTGCGGAGGTAAAGGCTGCGGAGGAGGCAGAGGCGAAGAAGGCCGCTGAGGAGGCTGCGGCCAAGGCGGCCCATGCCGAAAAGGTGAAGGCGGCCAGGAAGGAAGCTGAGAGGGCGAAGGCAGGTGAAGCTGCCAAGTCGGCTTTTGGGTCGCCCACTGACGGTGATGCTGCTACTGCTGCCGGTGGCGAGCAGAAACAAGCATAGGGAGACGGGCGGTCGTCACCGGATTCACCCGGCATCTCGGACAGTTTCAGCTGTTCGGGGGCCAACTACTGAGCCTTTCCTCCCTGCCATCTTTTGGCGCTTCATGTCTTTATGCCTGTAACCTTTTGTTGTTCCTTCTCTTTTTTGTAAACTTTGGGTAGGTTGTGTTTAGGCTATCCCTATGGGGATGGCCGTCGACTTCTTTCTTTGTATTACCTGTAAATATTTCAATAAGAGTTTGTTTATTTTGCCTCCGGCTTGGCCGAGGTCTTTATCTCATTCTCATCTGAGTTGTCTTCTTTCGTTATTAATTGAGCGCTTTTTCTTTCGTTTTTACCTTCGGCTTGGCCGAGGCAGTTAGAATGCGTATCTCAACTGTACTTAACGTTTTTAAACATGTTGGCATGTCGGTCGCTTCCTCCTTCACTCTCGGTCTGGCCGAGGCGTTAGATTTGCGCTTCCCAACCGCCGTTGTGAACATGTTAGCGTATCGTCGTTGTGTCCCCGTCACTCTCGGTCTGGCCGAGGCAATCGGGGTTACGGCTCGACAGCGTTCGTATCTGTAGACGTGTTGATCGCTTCCTCTTTCACTCTCGGTCTGGCCGAGGCGTCCGATTTGCGTTTCTCAACCGTACTTATACGTTCCTAAGCATGTTGGTCGTTGTGGCGAGTATCAACTGCTGTTGGCAAATCGCGTTTCCCTCGTCACTCTCGGCTTTGGCCGAGGCAACCGAGTTTACGTTTTGACTGCTTTCCGTATCTATAGACATATTGATCGCTTCCTCTGCCACTCCCGGATTGGCCGGGGCAGTCAGATTTGCGTCTCAACAGTGCTTATACGCTTTTATACTTCGGTAGTGACTGCGGCGTCTACTTTGTCATGACTATGGAGGGGACAAGTATTTTGATGGAAAACTTGGACCACTTTTCATAAGGTATAATCACACGTTGGGGTGTCCACAACGGTCTCGGACACCTCCGCCGCTATATGAAATATTTCCTTAGGTTGTCTGTGTTCCAGTGGCTCATTAGAGGCACTCCCTCCATGTCTGTCGGCAGATGCACCCTACTCATTTCTTCAACCACTTTGTAGGGTCCTTCCCAGTTGGCCGTCATTTTACCATGGATGTTTCCTTTGTTGGTTGCGGCTGACTTTCTTAGGACTAGATCTCCTACTCTTAAGTCCCTTTTGTGGACCCTACGGTTGTATGCTCTTCTCATCCGGTTTTGATATACTGCCAAGTTAAGCCGTGCCGTGTCTCGACTTTCTTCGACCAGGTCTAGGGAGGCTCTTAGGCCTTCCTCATTTTCGACTGGGTCAAAGGTTTGCGTTCACGAATGTCGGCACCGCCGCTTCAATTGGCGGGACGGCCTCGAACCCATAGACAAGGTGGAATGGACTGTATCCCGTTGCTTCTTTCTCCGTGGTTCTAAGGGACCACAGGACGCCGGGTAGTTCATCAGCCCACCTTCCCTTTAGATCTTCAACCTTCTTTTTCAGCCCGTTTAGGATTGTTTTATTAGCTGCTTCCGCCTGCCCGTTGCTCTGAGGGTGGCAGACGGACGAGTATGCAAACTTGATACCAAGCTCTTCTAGCCAGTTCATCACCATGTCACTCCAAAACTCTCGGCCGTGGTCAAATACCATGACTTGGGGTAACCCAAAACGAGTTATGATGTTCTCCCAGATTACCTTTCTTACGGCCGCCGTGGTCTTGGCAGGTACCGCGACAGCTTCGACCCATTTGGTGAAGTAGTCAACGGCGACGACCAGGTACTTCCTTCCTCCGGAGGCCGTCGGAAAGGGTCCTAGTAAATCCATCCCCCATTGTGCAAATGGCAGGGGACTAAGCACCGGTTGCAGGTCTCGGGAAGGTGCATGTATCACCGGAGCATGCATCTGACAATTCTTGCACTTCTTGGTCTTAGCTCTGGAATCCTCAAGTATGGTAGGCCAGAAGTAGCCGGCTCGGAGAGCTTTGTGGGCTAGCGTTCTTGCCCCCATGTGATGTCCACAGATGCCTTCGTGAATCTCTGTTAGTATTAGCTCCGCGTCGGCTGGGCCGACACATTTCAAAAGTGGTCTTATCACCAGAGACGAAGCTACCCTTTGGCCAAATGGGCCATGGCCCGGGTGAGCTTTGAAAGATATATATTATATAAATGGATAATTTATCAATATTCTGCAAGTGGCGTAGTGGTTACAAGTTGTTCATTAGTGAGATACTAACATGCCATGGGATCTTGTGTTCGACCCTCGGATTGCTCTCATTTTAAACCTTTTTTTTTAAAAAAAAATTGTTTCCACTTTTCATTTATGCTCCATCTCGATTTTCACAAAGTGATTATTATAATTTTTTAACATTCATTTCCATCAACAATTTTTCCTATAGAGCGGGAAACCGTTTACCGTTATAAGTACTTCTTGTTTAGTGAATAATTTTACGACTTTAAGACGTTTCGCCTTAAAAAAAACTTATCTTATATAAGGCCTGTTTGTTTCTAATTATTTTTCACCGTATAATAAAACTATTGTATGTTTAAATATTGCAGAAGAAAACGATGTATAATAAAATAAATATTTAGTTGTATGTTTAATACAAAATATAATACTCTAAATACCATACTCGAACTTGCTTTGGTCCTATTTTTTTTTTAAAAAAAATAACTCTCACAAAGAATATAAAAAGTGAATAATCGGAAGAAAAATTTATCGACAATACTAAATAATGGTGTCACGATCTATGATAAATGAGAACAAACATCAACAAACTTGATCAAATCGGCCCGGGTAGCTATTTTGTCTTAGCTTCGTCCCTGCTTATCACGGACCTTCTGTATAGTTCTCCTTCGAACACCAAGTACCTTGCGGCGATCCTTCTTATCTTATGGGAGAGACTGCGGTCCTCCGGTAACTCTTTTGTTAGTTTGTATTTCATTATCGGAGTCATCCACGTCGTCTCGGCTTCTATGTCGCCCACCATGCCGACGGTCTCAGTGATGCTTTTAGCATTCCCGATATCCACCAAAGACGGTTCGGTGACATTCTTGATGGTTGAACTGCAAGTTTTGAGAGAGCGTCGTCGGCTCGGTTGTTCTCGGACACAGGGATGCATTGGATTTGGAAAGATTTCAATTTAGCGGTGTCAGCTTTTACCCTTTCCAGGTATCTTACCATCCCGTCGTCTCGAGCCTCATATTCTCCTCTGATCTGATTAGTGACTAAGAGTGAATCTGTTTTCACCACAACATGCTCCGCCCCGGCAGCTCTAGCTAGCTCGACTCCAGTTATCACCGCCCCGTATTCGGATTCATTGTTTGAGGCCGAGAAGGTAAATTTCAAGGCGTACTCAAACTCGTCCCCGTTTGGGCTGATGATAAGGATGCCGGCTCCTGAGTTGTTCGCCGTGGAGGACCCGTCGGTGTATACTTCCCACACTCCGGGATTGGGTTCTTCTTGATATGTGCACTCGGCCGGGAAGTCCGCAAGTGCACGCCCCTTATCGAGGGCCTCGGCTTGTATTGAATGCCGAAGCCGGATAGCTCTACTGCCCATTTGATGAGCCTGCCGGATTTTTCGAATTTTTCCAATGCTTTCTCCAATGGTTGGTTGGTTAGAACCGTCACGGGGTGTGCGTCGAAGTAAGGTTTCAATTTCCTTGCGGCAACGACGACAACAAAGGCTGCTTTTTCGATCAGTGGGTAATTTCTTTCGGCGGCCAGGCGGTGTATGGGCGATAAAGTAGATTGGGTGTTCTTTGCTTGTCTTCTTCTCTCGACGATTACGGCGACCGTGGCGAGGTAATCTGCTATGTATAGATATAGCGTCTCCCCCATCGGCGGCACAGACGGGGTCGGGAGAGTTTGAAGATGAGCTTTCGATTCTTGCACGAAAGGCGTGCTCTGTTCCTCCCCCCAGCTGAAGTCTTTATTCCCCTTCAACACTTTGAAGAATGGGGTGCTCTTGTCGGCTGACCGAGAGATGAAACGGGCGAGATCCGCCATCCTCCCGGTCAACATCATAACCTCCTTTCGATTCCTCGGCTCCGGTAGGTCCAGTATTGCTTGGACTTTCTCTGGATTGACATCAATTCCCCTGGCGGTGACAAGCACGCCGAAGAACTTACCTGCCCGAACACCGAAGTTGCATTTAATTGGGTTAAGTTTCATCTTGTATTTCCTTAGTGAACAAAATGTTTCGCTCAAGTCGGCCAAGTGATCGCTGTCAGACTTGCTTTTTACAATAGTATCGTCGACGTAAGCCTCGATGTTTCGCCCTTTTTTATCTTGAAACACTTTGTCCACCAGCCTAGTGTAAGTTGCGCCAGCGTTTTTCAAACCGAACGGCATCATTTTATACATGTATGTGCCGTGTATGGTGATGAATGCGCACTTAGGCATGTCTTCTTCGGCCATGAATACCTGATGTTACCCTGAGAAGGCGTCTAGCAGGCTTAACATAGTGTAGCCTGCTGTTACGTCAATTAAACTATCTATTCGAGGCAAGGGATAGCAATCTTTGGGGCATGCTTTATTAAGATTTGTAAAATCAACACACATCCTCCACCCCCCTGATGACTTCTTCACCATTACAACATTTGCTAGCCACTCACGGTAAGTACAAGGCATGATAAAGCCCGCCTCTAATAGTTTGTCTACCTCGGCCTTGATGGTCTCATCTTTCTCAGCCGAGGAGTTCCTCATCTTCGCGCTGACAGGGCGGCGTTGGAGAGTACGTTCAGCTTGTGAACGATCACCTCTCGGCTCACGCCTGGCATCTCGGCGGCCGAGTACGCGAAGACGTCTTTGTTCTTTCTCGGCAGTCTAGGAGATCGGCTCGAATTTTGGCTCCCGGTGACACACCGACGATTCACGGTGCGTCCCGGGTCAATTTCTATTTCTTCGGTCTCGGCTCCCTCGACCATGCCGACGGTGTTCATCGGATCACCCTCCTGTTGTAAGGATGGGCTCTTCCCCTTCTCTGATTTCTTCGCCACTTTGAGGGATTGCATGTTACACCCTTTGGCAGATATTTGGACATTGACAATTTCGTCTCTCTCGTCCTTTGAGACGATCTTTTGTGCCTCCCCCCGGTCCGAGACATACATCAATGTTAGGGCCCGGATGGACATTACAGCATCGGCCTCGCTCAAAGTGACCCGGCCTATTAGGACATTGTAGGCGGACGAACCATCAATAACCACGAACTCAGACCAAACATTTTTGGCCGCATCTGCTTGGCCAAACATCACCAAAGAACTGATTGACCCCGGGGTACCAGTAGGCCCCCGAGAAGTCGTATAGTGGGTTGGTGCAGGGGCTCAGGTCCTCAATCTTCAGACCGAGATTGAGTAAGCATTCCCTGAACATGATGTTCGTGTAGGCCCCTGTATCAATTAGGCACCTCTTAACCAAGTGGTTGGCTATGCCCAGGTGGACTACTAGCGGGTCGCTGTGCGGGGCTACGACTCCTTCGTAATCTTTCTTTCTGATGGTTATATCGGGGACGGTGGAAGCGGGGATCGCTGTGGTGGGCACAAAGTTGATGGCTTGGTAAAGCTCATTTAGGTGCCGTTTGTGCCCATTAGCTGACCCTCCGTTCTCGTTTCCTCCGATAACCACCTGGATCACTCCCATCCTCTGGAATACTGATTTCCTATTCGCCCCGTCGGAGCTCGTTTCCGGGGTCCCAACTACATACTTGCTGAGGGCCCCCTTTCGGATCAGCTCCTCGATGGCGTTCTTCAGATGCCGACAATTGTCGGTCTTATGGCCGGGCTGGCCGTGGTAATCGCAAAATTGGCTTGCGTCGCCTTCCGCCCTCGTCTTGGGGGGTCTTGCCCACTTCTGCCCTTCATTCTTGTTCAGGGCAAAGACCTCGGCCGGAGATTTGACCGGGGGGGTGAGACCGCTTGTCCGCTTACGGGTGTATGGTCCCGAACTCCCCGCGCCCGCCGAGTTCATTTCTGTTAAATCTCTCGGCCGTGACCGATTCATGTCACGGCGACCTTCATCGACATTGTCCCGGCGGCTCCTCCTTCTTCGGGTGCCCACTTCACCGTGGCCTACCCGGGTCTTGTGGTAGTCCTCCACCTTTACGGCTCGGTCGGCCATCTTTCGCGGAGTCCGGGTTGAGGTCCTCGCACTTGATCGGCTCATTTTTGAGCTCGCCTTTTGGGAGGCCTTTCATCGGTCGAAGGCCGCCGGTTCGGTGTTCGGCTCACGGATCTGCTGAGCTTTTGCGTCGAACCTCTTCACATAGCTTCGTAGAGACTCGTCCTCCCCCTGTCGGATAGTGAGGAGATCCGATGTCTCCACGGCCCTTCTCTTGTTACAGGCGTACTGGGCTACGAAGTTATCCCTTAGGTCGGCGTAGCAGTATACCGAACCATTAGGTAGCCCCTTGTACCAACTCTGGGCCATCCCATACAGGGTTGTTGGGAAGACGCGGCACCACACCTCATCAGGCTGCTCCCATACCGACATGTAAGACTCGAAAGCCTCGGCGTGGTCGGTTGGGTCAATGTCCCCTTTGTATGATAGGGACGGCAGCTTCAGTTTGGTCGGCACGGAGACGTCGAGGACATTGGCACTGAGGGGCTGTCTGACCACGTGTCTAATGACACGTGGCGATCGGCTCCTCGCAATCCTAGTCCGGCTTCTCTCCCCGTGGCGGGAAGGGCTTCTTGTTGTCCGACTTTGGAGAGTCGGACTTCTTTCTTCACTTCTTCGGGGGTGGCCTCGTTGGTGCCGCGGCGACGCTGTCCTCCCGCGAGGTGGGGAAAGACTTTGGTCTGCCACTGACACCACGTGCACCGCCGGCGTCCTTGTATGCCCAGCTCCTTGTATTGCTCCTGTCAAGTTGATCGGAGTCACTTTATGGGCCTTGGTCACCTGCGGGTGTGCTGCCGTCACCGTCGTTGCGGCGGGGGTGATCGGCGTATTACCCATCAGGTCCAGGAATAGCTTCAGTTTGGCTGCATCGACCACATGTCCCATGACAGTGACTTGACTTGGCCGTGACGGTAACGGTGTTTCAGTAGTATCGGCATCCCGTACGCCGGTTGAATTACTCGGCCGGTGGGGGACTGCCCGATCTCAGAATTAGGGATTGTGTCATCCTGGTAGAATGCAGTTTCGTCGCTCACCATTACTTCTTGTTGTTTTGACATCTTAGCTCTTTGAATGGTTTTTTTGGTTGTTTTTTTTTTTGTAAGGGAGGTGACTAGCTTTTAGTATCTATTTCCCCACAGACGGCGCCAATTGTTCCGGGTGTAATTCCGGAGCAGGATTTGTTACCACGTAAGCTTGGTGAATGATGTCTTTGCTTGACTCTTCCTTTCGGCCTCTCCTGAAACAATGAACAAACTGAGGGCTCGGCTTGGTACCGAGCGTACTCACTCCGACGCTCAAGTCAGTAAATTTAAAGAGATTAAGTTGTGTGTTACTTGGCAAAGTATATTGTAGAGAGATCAGGGAGTTTATACCAGATGTTTAGTGAGATGAATTGTGGATTCTTTTGGATCGTTTTCTCAATGAGGATTGAGGAGTATTTATAGACTTTCACCTTTTGTCACGTAGTGGCCAAGTGGCCAAGTGGCAGAGCAGGTGGAAAGACTGTTCTACCCTCGGCTGAGGGACCCATGGCGGGCCGGCTGGCCTTGTTGACTCCATGCCGAGGGGTCTTGGATATGAGTACGCGGATATGTCTCCGTGGTGGTTTGCCTAGCCGAGACCCAGTGAATGATAGACAGTTTGAGTCGGTTAAAGTATTCTAATACGTTGACTTGCTGTGGATGTCTTTGACCTTGCTCAATATGTTGACTCGGTCAGCGGGTGCAGAATATGCCCCATCAAATGTTTTTGGATGTATTTTTTTTTTTGGCATTTCTATTGTACTTATCTAGTTGGTCTAAATCAGTGATCTACATAATTAATGTTTAAACTTGTTACAAATACGTGTTCACATGCAATGGTTTAAGAGGAAATAACAAAGGATATTTTTTTAAAAAAAATATATCGTACTATCTAGTTTTTAAAAACTATGCATGTAATTTATTCGCATTATATGTAATTCAATCCCGTAATTAAATGTAATTCCTTCTCGTAATTATGTAATTTTATTATTATTTAATTTGTTTTTTAAAATTATGCAATTCATTTATTTGTAATTAGTTTCATTTATTCTGATTTGTAATTTATTCCGCTTATATGTCATTAATTTCATTTATTCGGAATGTATAAAATTATTTCATAGTATTTGTTCTAAGACGGAATTTGTCGCATGTTTGTATAAATGAAATTGCAAGAAAAAAAATACATTCTTGACACTAACGGCCCCACCATAACATGTATTTCCAAAAAAAAAAAAAACTGAATTAATGACGTGGTATGCCCTGGATTGAGTATTGTCTTCTGCATTAATAAAGATAAGATTCTAGATAATGAGCGTTATAAAGGTTTTTATTTTATTTTGTGTACTAAGAAGGTGTTTACGATAAGTTATTATATCATAAATTGCATAAAATCTAACTTTAGACGGATACTATCTGTCTTAAGTTTAAGACGGGTCAAATAGATACCGCTTTAGATAAGACAAAAACAATATGCCTAGATATTAGCAAAAGACTTGTGTTTTTATATGTAAGTAGTATGTTTTTGACCCGTTTTAATCTTAAGACGGATATACCCGTCTTAAGAGATAGACTTATTAATTATCACAATTATTTGGGATATTAATCAAAGTTCCTTTGGTTAAAAATCACATGCACGCATGATTTCATGATCCCGGCCTTCGTCATGACTCATAACAAGAGGACACCTGCATGGACATTACCTTCCCCTGTTGTTGTCAAGCATGCTTGGCTGCTTGCATATTGCCTCCACTCTTTTATATTGTTATCCTTAACTTTCAATAATATACATTGACGGATATATCTGTAAACCATAAAATTTTGAACCTGCGATAATAAATAAGGAGGAATAAAAAAACAATATAGAAACAAGATTTTTATTTTATAACTGAAAGATGGAGGGTTACAATTTCCGTAACTCTCTTGATTCCATCTCTAAGGGATTTAGGGTTTTGATAGTACTACGAGGGTCTAATCGACTTATTCTCGTAGGGAGATGATGGAGTCGTTTTGTGACTTATTCCATCCTACCTACAATTTGGTAGTAGGAAGACGGGGTCGTTTGACTTAATCCATCTGCTCTCCTCTTAAACCCTAAACACAAGAGCTGTATTTATAGTCTAGTAGCTTGGAGGTCAAGACGGCAAATTCTAGAATATTCTAAGATATTATCACATTATTTTCTGATAATTATCTCTAAAATACAAAAGATATTATAAAATAAATAGATACCAAAATATAAAATTTCGGTGTCTACAATATCCGTCATAAATTTATGACGGGTTAAATATCATCATATAGTGAGTAGATATAAGTCAAAAATAGTGTGTCTAGAGTCACAAATCATGTAATGTAAATTTTATTTGACCCGTTATAACTTATAAGTTTATGACAATATTGTCCGTCACCAATGAGAATTTGTGTTCAGCAAATGTGTAATATATTTTGGTGTCCAAATACGTATACAAACACCCTTTTGATTTATAAGAGATTGTCTCAAAAATTTTGAAATTTACATAAGCATTATGCTACGCAATATAACTGTTTAAAAATGAGTATAACTCATTGACTATTATTATTATCGATATTTATAAAATAACGCAAATTCATGTCTATGAAGTCATCTTACATAGGACTACGTACGATTTCATCGTGAACGGACCTTGATATTTTTTTTTTTTTTTTTTTTTTGACGAGATAAGGAAATTAGGTTGAAAAATTTCAACCTATATCATCCTTTCGGAAGAGAATAGCAACGAAAATCAAAGACTTTCGAATTACCACGAACATGAAATAGTCTCGGATGCCACATACCCGAGTAAATTTAACATGAAATAGTCTCGGATGCCACATACCCGAGTAAATTTCCTCATACAAACTTTGGTCTTGTTGCCTAAACTCGACATTTAAATAATTCGAACAGTTTAGAAAACAATAAAAAGAGAAAAATAAAGAAAAATAAATTTGTAATACAATTCAATCAGCCTTCAATTTTTTTTTCAAGAACATATATATGTTCACAATGCATTACTCCACTTTAGGGTTATTCACTTATTCCATATTATTTCTCCGGTCACCACCCCTCAAGTCAACTCATATACGAAGTAACCTATCGTTATTTAATGAAGATAATTGACCCTATTTGACAAACAACAAAAGCAAGTTTATAATACAAAGGCCCTGTTCTTTTGGACTGAAATTGTCTGAATTGAGCTGAACTGAACTGAATTGAATGGAGCTGAACTGAACTGAACTAAACTTAATGGAGCTGAACTGAACTGAACTGAACTGAACTGAACTGAACTGAACTGAACTGAATTGAACTGAAATAATAATAAAAAGATTATATTATTATTATTATTAAATATTATAATAAAAATAATACCAATAATAATAATAAATATTATTATAATATTATTCACTAATAATAATAATAATATATTAATATAATATAATAATAATAATCTAATAAGATATATTAAAAATAAAATATTAATATAATAATAAATAAAGTAATAATAATAATAATAATATATTAGTAATATAAATGATATCATTATTAATAATAATATAATATATTAATAATAATAATAACTAAAAAATAAATAATATAATAATAATAGGTCTAATATAACAACTTATTAACATAATAATATTAAATATAATAATAATAATAATAATAATAATAAATATGTGATTAATAATATTAATAATGAGTATATTAATAAAATAATAAATATTAATTAATAACTTATTAATATAATAATATTAAATATAATAATAATAATAAATATGTTTTGAATAATATTAATAATAATAAATATATTAATAAAATAATAAGTATAATATAATAATAATAATAATAATAATAATAAATGTATTAAATATAAATATAATAATATAAACAATACGAATTAATTATTAATAAATATAATAGTAATATAATAAATATAAAAATAATAATAATATAATAATAATAATAATAATAATAGTAAATATATTAACATAAAAATAATAATAAGAATATCAATAAGAATAATAATAGTAATGTTGAAATAAACTTGAACGAATCAATCAATCAATCAATCAATCGATTCAATCAATCAATCAATCAATCAATCGAATCGAATCAATTGAATTGAATGAATCAATCGAATCAATGAATGGAGTGAATCAATCGAATCGATTAGAATCGAAATTAAGTCCAAAAGAATAGGGCCAAAGCCCTGTTTGGTAAACAACGGATTAATATTAGCAGAAGCAGATTTAGAAAGCAGATTTGACTAGCATAATGATTTAGCGGGTTTGACTAGCAAATTTATTTACCAGAATTGTTTTAGAGGTGTTTGGTAATTGACAGTTTTAGATTAGCAGATTGTTTAGATTTTTTGTAAAATGACAAATAAGGATATGAATAAACTATTTATTAAATATATAAAAGGAAGGTTAGTATTTTTTAAGGGGGTAAATAAGACAATATTTTTTCTTTTTAATCCGCTAACCTAATATGCTAGTAGGAGCAGCATATTGCAAAATAGCATATTGGACCCCAATATGCTATTTCAATATGCCATTAACCAAACGTTCTAAATAACATATTCGTAAGTCAAACATGCTAAACCCTTCCTATATGCTGAAATTTGGCCAATATACCATTTACCAAATAGAGCCGTTCTAGTAGCATATAAGTTAGCATATTTTAGTAACAGATTTAATTATCAATTTAAGTTAGCAGAATCAGGAAATGATATTTGTTAATTAACAGATTTATAGGATAATTAGATTGATTTCATATTTAAATTGAATATGCCAATAGAATATGCCGAAAAAAGAGTAGATTCTGACCAATATGTTATCCGAATATGTCAATCAATCTACCAGTTAGATAAGAATATACTAATTTCACTCAATATACACTGTTTACCAAACGATTTTGTTACGGTTTTCTAAAATTGAAATTGAAATAAAAATATATACTCAACATTGCCATTTTAGCGAAGAAATCTTTAAAATATTACCTTATATAACTTCTTATCATATACTTTAGGCATACGTTTGAAAAACTGTTTAAATTAAAGACGGTTTTAGCAAGATCAACAAGAGAGGTGGATAGGGAATATACCCTCCGATTCTTCAATAAGTATAAACTGAAAAAACGGATCTTTTATTATTGCAAAGCGTCTTGCTTGTGACGGGCTAATCCCGTCACAAGCTGAAGACCTCTCACAAAAAGGGAGAGGGGACAAGGTGGGGCATCCCCCATGTGCTTCCCCACTTGCCTCTCATGGGTATTTTGTGAGAGGAAATGGTATCCGTCTTCAGCTTGTGACGGATATCGCCGTCTTCAATGAGATTTTGTGTTATTATTGAGGTAGAGCTTTTACCCAATGAGATTCCGAATCTCATTGTCAACAGTATATGATTTGACTTCAAACTGTTCAATTATTTTGATTATATTATGATTTTTTTTTTTTAACATATATTTTCTCACCAACTATCAATCAAACTCTATATAACTTCGTCCATTGTTAACAAACTCTCCACTTCTGTCTCCTTGTTCTTTGTTTATTGTTCCCCATCTCTTCATTATTCAGGTACCCTTTTGTCTAAATCTATGTTATATAACACAGTTTAACTGTCAATTTTAATCACATGAAACTATAATTAATTGCATGGAACATATTTAAATTACTCTGAAATTGTTCAAATCATTAGTTAGTCTTGTGTAAGACGATTTTATTGTTCACATAACCATGTTTTACAATAAATTTGTGTAAGACCGCTTTATACAACTATTTGTGTGTAATCATTTATTTATGTGTACTTTTTATGTGGGTGTTGATCAATTTTTTGTGGGTCAATACTGATTTCTCTGATTTATGTGTCTGATTTTGTTTTTTTGGATCTATCACATGAAAGTATTAATCTTTATAATGATTCAATAAATTTGCATGGAACTTATATAAATTACTCTGAATTTGGTGTTTAAATCATTATTAGTCTTGTGTAAGACGGTTTTATACAATCATAACCATATTGTTATACAATAAGTTTGTGTAAGGCCGCGTTATACAAGTATTTGTGTTGAATCATTTAGTTATGTCTAGTTTTTATGTGGGTGTTGATCAATTTTTTGTGGGTCAATACTGATTTCTCTGATTTATGTGTGTGATTGTCTTTTTGGGTCAAATCAAATGAAAGTATGAATCTTTATAATTGTTCTTATATAAATTACTCTGAATTTGGTCTTTTAATCATCGGCTAGTCTTGTTTAAGACGGTTTTACACAATAATAGTGTCATCATATTGCTTTACAGTAAGTCCATGTAAAGCCGCTTTATACAAGTATTTGTGTCGAATCATTTTTTCATGTGTAGTATTTATGTGGGTGTTGATCAAATTTTTGTAGGTCAATACTGATTTTTCTGATACTTGTGTGTAATTTTGTAGGGTTTGATTTGATAGGTTGAATCTTTGAGGAAAAGTGGGATTTGATTGAGTGAAAGATGGCTAGAAACATAGAAAAAATGGCATCAATTGATGCACAATTGAGGCTTTTGGTTCCTAAAAAAGTTTCTGAGGATGATAAGTTGATTGAGTATGATGCTCTTTTGCTCGATCGATTCCTTGACATTCTTCAGGATCTACATGGGGAAGAAATTCGTGAAACTGTATGTTGTTGCTTCTTTTTTATGTTTAGTTTTGTTATTTTGTTTTATGTATGAAAGATGTAATCTTTTTTTTGTGGTTTCGGTTTAAGACGGAAATATGTGATCATCCCGACCAAAAGTTTAAGCTATATGTGTTTGATAGTGTATTAGTGTGGCTTGGTAGCACTAGATTTGGTAGTCAGGTTTCTGGTGTTACTTAGTCGAATAACTTACTCTGTAACATTTGGAATAATGTAAGTTATTCATTGCTTGTTGTCAAAAAAAAAAAAAAAAAAAAAAAGATAGTGTATTAGTGTGAGATGAGTCAGATGACACTAATTTTATATTTTGTTATGATTATGTACAAAAGATGTAATCTTTTTTTTTTTGTTTTTGGCTAAATATGGGAATATATGATAATCTCGACCAAAAGTCTAAGCTGTATGCGATTGATAAGGGGGGTACACTAATTGGTGTTTTGGCTAAAGATGTGTGATATGATCATGATTCATGAATTTAGACCCCGGAAAATTACCCCGTAGCTACAAGAACATAAATGGTCTAGACTATCGAAGATTATCTAATTTGAAATCGCCTGAAAACGTAGGGATAAGGTTTCATACATCTGACTCTCTTTACCTAGTCATTAGCAAGAGTCATTGTGGCACTAGGATAATGCTGTTGTCGTGGCCGATGTGCATATTTGATTTTAATAGTCTCAAGATCTTTCCATTTCATTGACGAGTCAAATGGATTGATGTAGGTCCAAGAGTGTTATGAGCATTCAGCTGAGTATGAAGGGAAACACAATCCAAAGAAGCTTGAAGATCTCGGAAGTGTGCTCACAAGTTTGGATCCCGGAGACTCCATTGTGGTGGCCAAGTCTTTCTCTCATATGCTTAACTTGGCGAACTTGGCTGAGGAGGTTCAGATTGCTTTTCGCCGTAGAACAAAGAAATTGAAGAAGGGAGATTTTAATGATGAGAGTTCTGCTACTACTGAATCTGATATGGAGGAGACATTCAAAAGGCTTGTTGGCGAGCTTGGAAAGTCCCCACAAGAAATTTTTGATGCCCTTAAGAACCAAACTGTGGATCTTGTCTTCACTGCTCATCCCACTCAATCTGTTCGCCGATCCTTGCTTCAGAAGCATGGAAGGTCTGTTTTTTGATGATTAGAGACTCATTAAAATCTTCATGCTGGATTGGCGGTGGTCGGTATAACATTTTCTATTTTAGCATTCACTGATTTTTTTACTGTCAATTTCTTTTCAGGATAAGGGACTGTTTGGCTCAGTTGTATGCTAAGGATATTACTCCTGATGATAAACAGGAGCTGGATGAAGCTCTTCAGAGAGAGGTAAAGGCCATTTCTTACAGCTTTACTTTCGACACACATTCTGTAGACTCCGGCTATTTTCTGCATATTAAACGGACTAATAATTATCGTCTAAAAAGGTTGGTTTAATTCATAGTGACATGCTACATCAGCAGTCTGAAAAGATGCTAACTTTTTAAAGCATCTCCTATAATTGTACCTGACTCACCACTTAATGGTACAACCCTTTATGCCTTTCTGGTGTGAGTAGGAATCTGACAAACTAAGCATGTTGAGCTCATCAGTAAGTCACAATTGTAGAATTTTATTAAAATGGATAGAAAAAAGAAAAGAAGTAGGAGACATATAATGTTTTGATCCATTACGAGGCGTGCCACCATTCAATGACGGTTCTAAAGGATGATTCATGTCAGCCGACCCCAAATCATTTTGGGATTAAGGCTCTGATGTTGACATGTTGTAATTGTCTTGTTTTTATAGGATTTAATTAATTTCCGTTCCACCACAAGATATTACGTGGATTTAATGACGGTTCTAAAGGATGATTCATGTCAGCCGACCCCAGATCATTTTGGGATTAAGGCTCTGATGTTGACATGTTGTAATTGTCTTGTTTTTATAGACCTAATTTCCGTTCCACCACAAGATATTACGTGAATTTCCGTCTCACCATCTTGTACGCGGAAACCTTGTTATTATAGTCATGTAAGGACAGAAGGGCGGGGCTGGCTGTCCCCTAGACCAAATTTTGTTTTTTTGCCTTATTTTACATTTTGCTCCCCGGACAAAAAATCGTTGGCATTTTCACCCCTACAAAAATATTAGGGCCTGCCTCTTAGGTACATCGTAAATGTCAGCACGCAATCATGTGATGACTATTAAATTTTTTTGCATAAATTATTGCATTAAGTTACTGCCTGTTCCTGTCATGACTCAAGAGAAGTGTGACTGCTGATTGTTTGTATTCAGAGATAGTTACATGCTGATGTGTGTTTCTGCTGTATTATTTGACTCAACCTTTACTAAAAAATGTTAATAATTGAGATTAAAGAATGCATTGAGATTAAGTCATCCTGTATATCTTTGTTTTGAACAGTTAATCATTTTCTTGGGTTGAATCATTTGTTTATCTCGAGTTTTAGAAACGACATGACAAATAAAATTTTATATTGGCTGATCAGGTTTCTGTACAAGACTAATTTATTATGCTGTAAATAATTTTAATCAAGAACTTCGGAATAGAACTCACTATATGTGTGACGTAATATTGTGAACATGGCAATGTGCAGATCCAAGCAGCTTTCCGAACTGATGAAATTCGTAGGACACCACCCACACCTCAGGATGAAATGAGGGCTGGAATGAGCTACTTCCATGAAACAATATGGAATGGTGTTCCTAAGTTCTTACGTCGAGTTGACACTGCTTTAAAGAACATTGGCATTAATGAACGAGTCCCTTATAATGCTCCCCTCATTCAATTTTCTTCATGGATGGGTGGCGACCGAGATGGTGAATTTTCTACTGTTAAATTGCAGTATATGTGTAATACATAAATTTATTTCAATTTTCAGCTGCTCAGTAAAATGTCTGCAGCCTCTGCAATCCTTATTTCAATTTTCACTACGGGTCATCCCAAACGGCCTCTTTGAGTTTTCTAATTACAGGGGAAAGTTTCATACATCCGAACCCCTTACCTTGCCATAGGCAGGAGCCTACGAGGCATTAGGGAAATGTAGTCGACCTGCATGATTTTCCTTTCTTTTTCTATATCATTGTGCAATCTAGTGAATAATGTTCACTAAACCTGTCTCTTCACTTCTTTGGCATCGATGCAGGTAATCCAAGAGTGACACCTGAGGTCACCAGGGATGTTTGCTTGTTGGCTAGAATGATGGCTGCTAACCTCTACTTTTCTCAGATAGAGGATCTCATGTTCGAGGTACAAAGCACATGTTTCTTATTCTAACATTTTCTCTTTTTTCATTCTTTATTTAATTTGTTTATTTTTGTTGTATGCTTCATTAACTTGTGACAATTCCTGAACATCTTTTCAGTTATCTATGTGGCGTTGCTCTGACGAACTTCGTGTTCGTGCTGATGACGTCCACAGCTCCAATAGAAGGGATGCAAAACATTACATAGGTATTTCTAACATGATAAATACTGCGTTTGTCTCACCCATTTCTTCACGTATTCCTTTTCGGTCCATCTCTAGCCATTTATACTGCTCACCCATTTCAATTGCATGTACTTGCATAAAAAACTGATGTAAAAGTAAACATAACGAAACGTATACATATGCTTTATTCATATGCTTTCCTCTTCATGCAGAGTTTTGGAAAAATATTCCACTCACGGAGCCATATCGGGTTGTTCTTGGTGATGTGAGGGACAAATTGTATCATACACGTGAGCGTTCCCGACAGATGCTATCAAATGGAACCTCAGATATTTCTGTAGATTTAACTTACACAAATATAGAGCAGGTATGTGATTTTTCTCAAATTAATCTGTACTTAAAAAGTTTTTCTGAATGCAGTCTTTAGAATTGAACGTTTTTAATGCTAGAACACAAACTCTTCCTCAAAATGGTCATCAAATTTGCAACTGTTACAAGATAAATTTGTCATCAAAATGGAGCCGGGTTGAAAATAATTACGAGAAATAGTGTCTACATGTTCTTTCTAAGCTTGAGCAACATTGCTGAATCACTCAAATATCGGAGTATATTTTTTACGGAGTGATTGAACAAAGTAACTGACTAAAAAATCATCCTTTGATTGTTTGTTTAGTTCTTGGAACCTCTGGAGCTCTGTTACCGATCACTGTGTTCCTGTGGTGACCGCCCAATTGCCGATGGAAGCCTACTCGATTTCTTGAGGCAAGTTTCCACTTTCGGCCTCTCCCTCGTGAAACTTGATATTCGTCAAGAATCAGACCGTCATACTGATGTAATGGATGCCATTACTACACACCTTGAAATTGGATCCTACAAGGAGTGGTCTGAAGAGAAGCGCCAGGATTGGCTCTTGTCAGAACTAAGTGGAAAAAGGCCGTTGTTCGGTCCTGATCTCCCAAAAACGGAAGAGATTTCTGATGTCTTAGACACCATTCATGTTCTAGCCGAGCTTCCCTCAGACTGCTTTGGTGCTTACATCATATCTATGGCTACTGCTCCATCTGATGTTCTGGCTGTCGAACTACTTCAGCGTGAATGCCATGTCAAGGAGCCTTTGAGGGTTGTACCGTTGTTTGAGAAACTTGCCGACCTGGAATCTGCCCCAGCTGCTGTGTCCCGTTTGTTCTCGATTGATTGGTATAGGAACAGAATTAATGGGAAACAAGAAGTTATGATTGGATATTCAGATTCTGGGAAGGATGCTGGACGGCTCTCTGCGGCCTGGGCATTGTATAAAGCTCAAGAGGAGCTTGTGAAAGTTGCTAAGGAGTTCGGGGTGAAACTCACAATGTTCCATGGTCGTGGTGGGACAGTTGGACGAGGAGGTGGGCCCACTCATCTTGCTATTTTGTCTCAGCCTCCTGATACCATCCTTGGCTCGCTTCGTGTTACAGTCCAAGGTGAAGTTATTGAGCAATCTTTTGGTGAGGAGCACTTGTGCTTTAGAACTCTTCAACGTTTTACGGCTGCTACTCTCGAGCATGGTATGCGCCCGCCGATTCCTCCAAAGCCTGAATGGCGAGCCCTTCTTGATGAGATGGCTGTTATTGCTACCGAAGAGTATCGCTCCATTGTTTTCAAAGAACCTCGTTTTGTCGAGTACTTCCGCTTGGTGAGTATTCTCACTCTTTCTAAGATTCTTCGTTCAAAGTCGATTCATGTTACATTATGCGTATGTCAGTCTTTCGCATGTCTGGTAAATTTGATGCACTTAATTCTGTCATTTTCTCGGTTATGTGCCACAGGCCACACCAGAGTTGGAGTATGGAAGAATGAATATCGGGAGTCGTCCCTCAAAAAGAAAGCCGAGTGGTGGTATTGAATCACTCCGTGCCATCCCGTGGATCTTTGCTTGGACTCAAACTAGGTTTCATCTCCCGGTATGGCTTGGATTTGGAGCGGCTTTCAAAAATATTATTCAGAAAGACATCAAGAACCTCAACATGCTTCAACAAATGTACAATTTATGGCCTTTCTTTAGGGTTACCATTGATCTAATCGAGATGGTGTTCGCAAAGGGTGACCCGGGAATCGCTGCTTTATATGACAAGCTACTTGTTTCCAAAGACTTGTGGCCGTTTGGCGAGCAGTTGAGGGCAAAGTATGAAGAAACCAAGGAACTTCTTCTCAAGGTAAATACACTGTTAACATCTGTAGTTCTGTCTGCATCTTTTCACTGTTTATGTTTTAGTTTTGTGCGTAAGAACCTTAATGGAAGAGCTCATGACCTTGCTCGAAGGGCTATGGGTGAATATTAGGAATCTTTTTTATCGGCTGCCAAAAAAAAAAACTGTTTCGGTCCAAAATAACTACGAATCGTCTTTCTATGTTACGGCCTCTTGGATTTGCTCACATTTCTTTCGGATCTGACTTGATTTTTGTGTTTTTCCGTGTAATAGATTGCTGGACACAAAGAAGTGCTCGAGGACAACCCGTACTTGAGGCAAAGACTTTGCCTTCGTGATTCATACATCACGACGTTGAACGTGTGCCAAGCTTATACCCTAAAACGAATCCGAGACCCGTCCTATCTTTGCAAGTTGAGACCTCACATTTCTAAGGAATATATGATGTCTACTAGCAAAAGTGCCTCTGAGCTAGTCCAATTGAACCCGTCTAGCGAATATGCTCCGGGTCTTGAAGACACCCTCATTCTAACCATGAAGGGTGTTGCCGCTGGAATGCAGAACACTGGTTAACTCATCTACAGTCGCGTGATCTTTTGGTTCGAGATTGGTCAGCTCGTTATATAATGCTGGATCGAGCTCCATTTTATTTTGTGGTGAGGAAGAATGTTTTAAACATTCTGCATTCACCAGATTTACTCTCTATTGCAGTAAGTCAGTAACTGTAATGTGGTGAAAACAGTGGTACTATTCAGAATTAATGCAATAATAAAACGCTGCTCTTTTTGGGTTTTGTCTGATGTAATTGCGGCATTGAGTATTTTTTTCCGTGTATGTGTACACAAATTCTTGTATGAGACGATTTTACATGGCAAGTTATTGAGATTTGACATGATGATTATGAAACTAGAATAAGATTAGTTCAGTAATAATCAGTATATTAGCTAACAAATTTACATAGATGTTGAAAACCAGGAAATGCAGATCCTCCGTCACATTTCCGTGTCACCAAATCTTTCCTGAACCCCTTAGCCCAAGAAATCCTCCCACATTCCGACCGCATTATAAGAATGACTGAAAAATATAATGGCTATTTGGGGTCCTGGTTTAAGATTTCACACAGGGCCCCTAAAATCTCGGAGACAAGTCCACAACCATTGGTTTTCGACTTTTTGTAGTGTTGATTGAATTCTACACAGCTTTATGCAGCAGTTGCAATAACACAAGATTGAACATACACTAGAATCCATATCAAACTTTCATTACATCAGATGGAGTACGAAATTAATCGAACATAGAGTCCGGATCATCTTAGCCTCTTAGGCACATGTTCAGATTGTTAGGACCGGTTCAGTTCAGTTCATCTCATTGTCCATAGCAGATTCTGTCAAGTGAATCGGTCACCACTCTTGGACATATAATTGAAGTTCTTGGGTGAAACCAATGTGTTTATATGAGGCCGGAGGGAGCGATGACTGATGCCTATCTTCATCGGGAAAACCACCATCTTTTCGTTGACAAAATTATAACGAACCACAAGATTTTCGTCATTGATACGACGGTACAACCACAAATCTCCTCTATCCAATTTAACCGGATTATAAATCAAATTTACATATAAACCGAAGACTTTATCGAAGTGACTATGTAATGTACCTACATTGATACACGGCAACTGAGTCCACTCACCAGATTTCACGTCTGTCAATTTCCAGAGCCTCCAAAGAAATCGACTTTCTGCAAGCATAAACCCTAAACTTGTTCCAATAATTATAAACGTAGCGGAAGCTAGATTAAAAACAACGTCCTTGGGCTGAGAAAACTGATAAATAGTTTCCGTATCAATATCCAACGCAAATCCATCAGATCTACTAGCACTGGTATTATAATTGTATTCATACCAATAGATAAATCCTCCAAATGGTTGCGGTGAAAATGATATTGTATCACTTATTAAAAAACCAACGGGTATACCTTCAAGATCGAGAAATCTCCAAGCTTTATCGATGCCTATAGTAAATACTCCCATCCGTCTTCGTCTATCTTCTTCATAGAAGGTGGATACATCAAGAGCAAACACTACTTTATAATGACCGCGGGAATCTACTGATAAACTCGCTGTACTTTCATACATTCTACCCTCATGGGCCGCCAAGCGAGGCAGACTGATATTTTCTTTAGTCACGGGATTCGCCACATGAAATAATATTTCTCGGTCTGACCGAGTCGAAAACAGGACTAATCCGTTAAAACAGGACATTTCTGTAACACGGGCCGGAATTTGGATTTCGGTAGAATTAGGCGAATTGGCGTCGATATAAGTCATATGACTATCTCGATAACAACTGTCTCGAAAGAGGAAACCGGGAGTAGATATTTGATAATGGGCTTTAATGAAATCAGGGTCGTTTATTATATCGTACCACTGCTTGCACACGTATCTCGCAGCGTCAAAAAGGGATTTAGCAGGAACAAATATTAGGATTTGGAATATTACCTCTGTTGGAAGATATGGACTGTTCCGACGTAGTTTCGTGTCATGACGGAGTTTCCAGCGAGTCGGATAACGATGAGGTAGTCTTTCAACAGCGTTTACCCTTGTCGGCGGCGTTTTCTTCCCTGACATCTTTGCCCTATTTGAGTTTTTGTTTGCTGTTTTTCAACCACTCTTTTTTCTAGAGGAGCCATATATATATATATATATATAATATATATATAATCAAAGTTGAGGTGATCATTAGCGGGTTGGGCCGAATATAAACGGGCCTACACTTAAAAAGACTGTCCGATGGGTTTAATTTTACCAACATGCCAAATATTGTCGACATTTTTTAATGACTTTCCTAATCTATCCCTTTCATATTTTAACATTTTTTTTCAAGTACGACATTTCTGTCACCACCGCTTCAATTCTGCCATCAAATTCAAGGAATCGTCGACTCTAGTTTAATTTTTAAAAATTACTATTTTTTTTCCGAAAAACCGTTTTTTGTTTTGTTTTAGAAAGATTAGAGAGCGACAAGGAAAGTTAATGGGGGCAAAATTGGAATGATGTGTTAATTGTCGACAATAATTAGTAAAAGTGTCGACGATATTTAACACGATCGAGTAATTTTATTAAGCCGTGTCCATTATAGCGGACTTAGTTTGATTGCCCAAGCCCCCATCAAAATTATACAAAAAATTTGGTTGTTAGCTTAAACAAAATTACCTATAGCGGACTATGTTAAGTAGGTATTCATACTTTAACTATCAAGAAGACAAATAATAATTTAATCAGTACTCATACAATAAACCTAAGACATCATGTATTTTACGCCCCGTTTGACAATTACAAATGTAATTTATAATTCAAATCTACATAAAAAATGTAATTATGTTTTTTTTATAAATCTTGCTAATTTACGATATTAAATTATATACCCGTGCAATTTTGCACGGGTTAAAAACTAGTTCATTCAGAAATCATAATCAAAAACACAACTTGCTTGCTTAGTATTTTTCCGTTATTTATTCAAACGCGTCTTTGAATATTAACTTTGTTCGATCTCAATAGGTCTTGAGTTCGTTCTCCATTGATGAATTACTAGTTTGGATGCCCGTGCGTTGCAACGGGGTAATTAACTTAGTTAAAAAAATTGGTTATAAGGTCTTAATATTTACATCTTATGTCTAATCATTTATTTAGATATGATCAAAAGTCAAAACATGTTATTTAAGAGATGCAAAAGATGTTAGGTTGATACCTAAGTTCCAAGGATGCCTCATATTTATAATCATAAGACCACTACATCTTATGTTAATCTTTCGATGTGGGACAATTCTATTATTTTTATATAATCCTACATTATTTTTCAATGTGGGACATATAATATACTAAGAAGTACAAAATTTTATATATGTACAAATTATATGAAATCTATACGCTAATGATATCATTTTTACCACGAAACAAATTTGTTATTTTCATAATTTTCTTAATGATATTTTTTTGCCAAATGAAATGTAAAATTTTTTATATAAAAATTAGAAACATCACTTGAATATAATATAGGAAATAAATTTTATAATAATTTAAAGATTCTCCACTTTATTTTTTGCATAAAAAAATATTATTATTGTTAGCTCGTCAAATATCGCTTCCGCATTTTAAATTCGTATCACCTTTCTATTTTAAGAATGAACTTGAAGAGCAATTTGATTATTCACACTTAATTTGTTCCACTTGACATTTGGGATATGATTATTGTTAGTTTTGAGACAAGTCTTGAGACAAGACTACCAATAATCTATCATATTCTTGACAAAGTCTTAAGTTGAGTCTTGGAAATCCAAGACTCAATTTAAGACTTTGGGTGAGTCTTGACCTCACCAAAAAAGTGGAGTGGAAAAGTAGAGTATGAGGTGAGTCTGACGGATAATGTATAAAGTCTGAGGTGAGTTTGAAATGGATCTGAACAATAAAAAAATAATAAAAGTTAGTGGAAAGAGTCTGACTGATAATCTCAGCCTTAGTAATTGGTTCCTTCCTCTTTTCTTGATCTTTGTGCTAAAACCAAAGGACAATAATTAACCGGGACGGAGGGAGTATTAAATAAATAAATAAATAAATATTCATAATTCGGGCTAATTCTTGAATGAGACGATTTTACACTGGAAGATATTGAAATTTCGACATAATAATTAAAAAACTAGAATAAGATATCTGAAAATATTCGAAACTTCAAAGGCACCGCGTATAATGTTTTTTTTTAGCGCGTTATTTGGGGCGTTGGTTTAAGATTTCGCACAGGGCCCCGAAAATCTCGGAGACAAGTCGACAATCATTGGTTTTCGACTTTTTGTAGTGTTGATTGAATTCTACACAACGTTATGCGGCAGTTGCAACAACAACAGATTGAAGATAAACTGAAATCCACCGTTAAACTTTCATTACATCAAATGGAGTCCGAAACTAATTAAACATTGTTACACTATCATTGGGTAAACACAAATTCTTGTTTATATCCGTTATTATTTACAACGGAGGTATAAATCCAACCCAACCAACACCTTTTTTCAGGGTGATACATCCCTCCGTTATAATTTACAACGGTTATAAGCAAGACTAATTGATGAGTAAATAGAGTCCGGATCATCATAGGCACATGTTCAGATTGTTACACCGCTTCAGTTCAGTTCAGCTCATCTCATTGTCCATAGCAGATTCTGTCAGTGAATCCGTCACCACTCTTGGACATATAATTGAAGTTCTTGGGTGAAACCAATGTGTTTATATGAGGCCGGAGGGAGCGATGATTGATGTCTCTCTTCATCGGGAAAACCACCATCTTTTCGTTGACAAAATTATAACGAACCACAAGATTTTCGTCATTGATACGACGGTACAACCACAAATCTCCTCTAACTAATTTAACCGGATTGTAAATCAAATTTACATATAAACCGAAGACATTATAAAAGTGGCTATGTAATGTACTTACATTGATATAAGGTAACTGAGTCCACTCACCAGATTTTACGTCTGTCAATTTCCAGAGCCTCCATATAAATCCTTCTGTGAGCATAAACCCTAGACTTGTTCCGATAGTTATGAACGTGGCTGGAGCTAGATTATAAACAGCGTCCTTCGGCTGAGAAAACTGATAAATAGTTTCCGTATCAAGATCCAAGGCAAAACCATCGGATCTACTTGCAGAGGTATTGTAATTGTATTGATACCAATAGATAAATCCTCCAGATGGTTGTGGTGAAAATGAAATTGTATCCGTTATTACCAAGTCAACGGGTATACCTTCAAGATCGAGAAATCTCCATTCTTTATCGATGCCTATAGTAAATACTCCCATCTGTATTCGTATATCTTCATAGAAGGTGGATGCATCAAAAGCAAACACTACTTTATAATGACCGCGGGAATCCACTGATAAACTCGCTGTACTTTTGTACATTCCGCACTCACCGGCAGCCACGGGAGGCAGACTGATGTTTTCTTTAGTCACAGGATTCACCACATGAAATAATAGTTCTTCGTCTGAGGGAGTCAAAATGAGGACTAACCCATTAAAACAAAATATTTCTTCAACACGTGGCGGAATTTGGATTTCCGTAGTGTTAGGCATATTAGCGTCGATATAAATCATATGACTATCTCGATAATAACTGTTTCGAATGAGGAAACCGGGAGTAGACATTTGAGAATGTGCTTTAATGAAATCAGGGTCGGTAACTATATCGTACCACTGCTTGCACACGTATCTCGCAGCGTGAAAAAGGGATTTTGCAGGAAGAAATATTAGGATTTGGAATATTACCTCTGTTGGAAGATATGGAGTGTTTCGACGTAGTTTCGAGCGAGTTGGATAACGATGAGGTTGTCTTTCAACTTCGTCTACCATCGTTGTCGTCTTCGTCTTCTTCGCTGACATTATCGGTGTATTCAATCCTCTGCCCAATTTGGGTTTCTTGTTTGCTGTTTTTCAACAACTCCTATCTAGAGCAGCCATATATATATAACCCTACCCTAGTTGAGGTGATCATTAGCGGGCTTGGCCGAATATAAACGGGCTTACACTTGCAAAAATTGTCCAAAGGACCTAATTTTATTACCCGTGTCTATTATAGCGGGTTTAAGTTAGATTGTTCAACAATAACAGTTTCGGAACGAAAACGCGTCGATCCTATGTTTACAGAACTTGCAAACACAAAAAAGCTTATGCTTCAATTTTTATTAATTCTCAATCGATAACAAAATAACATACAACGACCTCTTATTTATATTAGAAAATAAACGACCTAGTGTTGCCTTACTTCAGAAGTTAATTTTTTTCCTAAAATTGACTTTCCTAAACCGAATATGGCTGAACAATTGTCATATTATTCTTATTCTGAAATTAGGAAATAAAATAAACTAATCCTATTACCTATTAGTTTATGGAAACCTTTATTTCTTCTAATAATAATCTAGTATATTACTACTAAGAGCAGCTTATTCCGCCTCGAGTTTAGTCCGTGAGCTTAGTTTGTGAGATGCTGCGTTTTATCCCCTGACATCGAATGCTACTCCATCGCCCACCTTTCTTGACCACGTCATTTTTGGATCATGTTCAGGTGCAGCTCGGGTCTGGTCAATATTAGTTCGGTTGAGTTTCAGGTCATAATTTTCTTTAGTTGAAGTCCAAAAATTAGCTTAAAGGAAAATGTACCATATACTTTTTAATTTGAATATAATAATTCATAATACCATTAATAAATAAAGAATTAATGAAAATACACAAAAAAATACGATTATTTATATGAGAAATAAATAAATATTCATAATTCATGTCTATTGCTTTAGTTCTTACTAGTGTAGAGCCCGTGCATTATTTTAGATGGTCATGTGCAGAGAACTTAATAATTAGAGCTAATAATAGTATATAAATAAATGAACTTTAAATTTTATTTTTAATTATCTACAATTGTTAATGTGCAAAAATACTAAGAATTAAAATAGAGCGAATGAACTTGCACACATGTGTACACTCGGTTCATCGTGTCAGTTTTATTTTTAATGAGCTTGCACACATGTGTATACTAAGAATTATCTACAATTGTTAATGAGCAAAAATACTAAGAATTAAATTTTATTTTTAATTATCTACAATTGTTAATGTTCAATCGAATAGCGCATGAACTTGCACACATGTGTACACTCGGTTCATCGTGTCAGTTTTTGAGTTCGTCTATACCATCTTGCATCGAACATTTGATTTCAGGCAATATTAATACTATGTAATCTCCATTTGAGATTACCTTCAAAAAAAAAAAAAATAGAGCGACTCTTTCATTTTTACTCGGAATAAGTTTATATTTAAAAAAATAAGATTGTTTACAAAACTTATGCTTATTTTTACGTATTTGAAGCATAACTATTTTTGTAATTCTTGTTACTACATACGGAGTAACAATTCAAACGGAGTAAAAAATTTAAAGAATAAAAAA
Organism: Silene latifolia; assembly: GCF_048544455.1. Taxonomy (NCBI): domain Eukaryota; kingdom Viridiplantae; phylum Streptophyta; class Magnoliopsida; order Caryophyllales; family Caryophyllaceae; genus Silene; species Silene latifolia. The sequence goes on along the minus strand of NC_133530.1, from coordinate 1,821,175 downwards.
GTGAAAAACACACACTGATTTTAATAAAATAAGTAAAATTTGCATACGTTTTAAATATAATATTTATGATATTTAAGAGACAAGTACATATTAATGGTCCGGATTATATGTTTGCAATATCTAACTGTTCTAAATTTACGTATAAAAATAAAGGGAAAATGAGAATGAAAGGGGTAATTATTATTTAAATAAATTGTGAGAGGAAATGGAAAGAAAGGAAATGGAGAGGATCCATTTCCATTTTAGAGTGACGCAATTGAGTCACATAGATAGACAAAAAAAAAAGGTGAGAGTGGTCATGTACAATTCTCGAAGTTAGTCTTATTGTCAATTGGTTTTGATCAAATGGAACCTTTTCTCCACTTTTAAACATGACTTGTACCATACAGTACTTATATGAGACAGTCTCACGTATACCAAAGGAGTGAATTCATTAGCACTATAGTTAAATGGAGACTATATAAGAACTCGGATTGAAGTTACAGGTGTGGCGGTCTCATAGAAGACTTCCGATATTTTGAGATAAGGAAACTTACATGTGATCTTCTTGGGTTTAGAAGGAAACTTAGGTTTGATCAAAGGAATATTAAGGGGGCGTTTGGTTGGAGAGCTATAAGAAAGAGAAAGGGAAACAAAGCTATTGATTTCCTTTGTTGGTGTTTGTTTGACACAAACAAAGAGAATGAAATTCCCTTCTTTACCTCTCAATCCATCTAATTCCTTACCCCCCACCCCCCAAGGTATGAGATTTCATTACCCTTGTTACCCTTCAACCACCTTATTTACCTACCACCACACTTACGACTCCCACCACACCCGTCACCATCAAGACGCCATCGCCACCACTACCACCACCAAAACCACCACCACAACACCACCGCCACAACCACCATGACGCCACCATTACCACCACCATAGCCACCCCACTACCACCACCACCACCACCACAACGACGACGACGCAACCACTGCCGCCACCATCACCACCACAACCACCCCACCTAAATCACCACCACCAAAACCACCACCAAAACCAACCCAGCCACCCCACCACAACAGCCATCCCACATAAATCACCACCGCAACACCACCTCCACAACCACCATGATGCCACCATCACCACCACCACAGCCACCCCACTGCCACCACCACCACGCCACCATCACCATCACTACCACCACAACCACCCGACCTTAACCACCACCCGTACACCAAAATAAACCACAAACCACCACACTTCATTTTCTTGATGTAACCAAACAACTAGTTAAGTTTTAGGTAATCCCTTACCTTTCCCCCTCTTACCCTTTCTAATTTCTTTTCCCTTTCCCTTTCTCTAACCAAACGCCCCCTAAGTTCAGTAGTAATTCTGGTGAAGGCATTTGATCTTAGAAAACAAGCTTCCATTGTATTATTAGTTCGGGCCCTGGTTTAAGATTTCGCACAGGGCCCCTAAATTCTCGATTAAACTGGAATCCACCATTAAACTTTCATTACATCAAATGGAGTACGAAACTAATTGAACGTCCTTACACTATTGTTAGGTAAATATAGAGTCTGGATAATCTTAGGTACATGTTCAGAATGTTAGGACCGGTTCAGTTCAGTTCTGTTCATCTCATTGTCCATAGCAGATTCTGTCAGTGCTCCATCAACACACTACGTGAATGGGTCACCATTCTTGGACATGTAATTGAAGTTCTTGGGTGAAACCAATGTATTTATATGAGGCCGAAGGGATTGATGATCGATGTTTATCTCCATCGGGAAAACCACCATGTTTTCGTTGACAAAATTATAACGAACCACAAGATTTTTGTCGTTGACAAAATGGTACAACCACAAATCTCCTCTATCTAATTTAACCGGATGATAAATCAAATTTACATATTGACCGAAGACTTCATCGAAATGGCTATGCAATGTACTTACATTGATAGAAGGTAACTGAGTCCACTCACTAGATTTTACGTCTGTCAATTTCCAGAGCCTCCATATAAACCCTTCTGTTAGCATAAACCCTAGACTTGTTCCGATAGTTATCAACGTAGCAGAACCTAGATCATAAACAACGTCATTCGGCTGAGAAAACTGATAAATAGTTTCCGTATCAATATCCAAGGCAAAACCATTGGATCTACGAGCAGAGCTATAGTAATTGTATTGATACCAATAGATAAATCCTCCAAATGGTTGTGGTGAAAATGATATTGTATCCCTTATTCTCAAGTCAACGAGTATACCTTCAAGATCGAGAAATCTCCATTCTTTATCGATGCCAATAGTAAATAGTCCCATCTTTATTAGTATATCTTCATAGAAGGTGGATGTATCAAAAGCAAACACTACTTTATAATGACCGCGGGAATCCACTGATACACTCGCTGTACTTTTGAACATTCTGCCCTTATAGTCGGCCAGGCGAGGCAGACTGATGTTTTCTTTAGTCACAGGATTCACCACATGAAATAATATATCTTTGTTTGAAATACTCGAAAACAGAACTAACCCATTAAAACAAAATATTTCTTCAACACGTGGCGGAATTTGGATTTCCGTAGTGTTAGGCGTATTAGCGTCGATATAAATCATATGACCCTCTCGCCAGTAACTCTTTCGAATGAGGAAACCCGGAGTAGACATTTGACAATGCGCTTTAATGAAATCAGGGTCACTAATTATATCGTACCACTGCTTGCACACGTATCTCGCAGCGTCAAAAAGGGCTTTAGCGGGAACAAATATTAGGATTTGGAATATTACCTCTGTTGGAAGATATCGAGTGTACCGACGTAGTTTCGAGCGAGTTGGATAACGATGAGGTAGTCTTTCAACTGCGTCTACCGTCGTTGCCGTCTTCATTTTCTTCGCGGACATTTTCGGTGTATTCAATCTTCTGGCCAATTTGCGGTTCTTCTTGTTGTTTTCAACAACTCCTTACTAAGCCATATAACCTAGTTGAGGTGATCATTAGCGGGGTTGGCCGAATATAAACAAGTTAACGCTTGAAAAAATTGTCCCACGGGCCTAATTTTATTACCCGTGTTCATTATAGCCGACCTAATTTGATTGTCCAAGTTTACCCATCAAAATAGTCGGGCTTACCCGCGGGCTTGTTGGCTCAAAATTATACAAAAAAATTCGGTTGTTAGCTTAAATGAAATTACCTATTACCAAGAATAAAGTCAGCGCCCTTTTGTTCTGATACGAAAGTTGCGCCAAAAATGGGATATTTGCGCGATCCAGACCTATAGATCGAACAATGGTGATTGAATCGCAAGACCTATTGCTATCAATCGGGGTAGAGTTTGCAAGACCTATTGCTATCAATCGGGTTAGAATTTAAAACGGGTCAAACAATAACAGTTTCGGAACGAAAATTACAGAACTTGCAAACACGAAAAATCTTTTGCTTCAATTTTTATTAATTCTCAATCGATAACAAAATAACATACACCGACCTCTTATTTATACTAGAAAATAAATGACCTAGTGCTGCCTTACTTCACAAGTTAATTTTTTCCTAAAATTGACTTTCCTAAACCGAATATGGGTGAGCAATTGCCATATTATTCTTATTCTGAAATTAAGAAATAAAATAAACTAGTCCTATTACCTATTAATTTATGGAAACCTTTATTTCTTCTAATAATATTACTACTAACACCAGCTTATTCCGCCTCGAGTTTAGTCTGTGAGCTTAGTTTGTGAGATGCTGCGTTTTATCCTCTGACATCGAATGCTACTCCATCGCCCATCTTTCTTGACCACGTCATTTTTGGATCATGTTCTGTGCTATTTTGAGTCGGGTGCGGCTCGGGTCGGGTCAATATTAATTCAGCTGAGTTTCAGGTCAATTTTCTTGAGTTGAAGTCCAAAAATTAGCTTAAAGGAAAATGTACCTTATACTTTTTAATTTGAATATAATAATTTATAATACCATTAATAAATAAAGAATTAATGAAAATACACAAAAAAAATACGATTATTTATATGAGAAATAAATAAATATTCATAATTCAGGTCTATTGGTTCAGTTCTTATTAGTATGAGATAATTTACACTATTTTGTACTCCCTCTGTCCCGGTTAATTGTTGTCCCTTCCCACATTGGGGTGTCTCAATCCTTTTTTGTCTTTTCTATTTTAAGAATGATCTTGAAGAGCAATTTGATTATTCACACTCAATTTGTTCCACTTGACATTTAGTAATTGGCCTTTTTCCCTTTTTCTTGGTATTTGTGCCAAAAACAAAGGACAACAATTGACCGGGACGGAGAGAGTATTAAATAAATAATAAATAAATATTCATAATTCAGGCAATTTCTTGTATGAGACGATTTTACACCGGAAGATATTGAAATTTCGACATAATGATTAAGAAACTAGAATAAGATTAGTTCAGTAATCAGTATATTAGCAAAACAAATTTACAAAGATGTTGAAAATCAGATTTATGCAGCAGTGGCAGTGTTGATTGAAAATCAGATTTATGGTCGTAGTGTTCATTGAATTGTACACAGATTTATGCAGCAGTTGCAACAACACAAGATTGAACATATACTAGAATCCATATTAAACTTTCAGATGGAATACGAAATTAATCGAACATTGTTACACTATCATTGGGTAAATATAGAGTCCGGATAATCTTGGGTACATGTTCAGATTGTTAGGACCGGTTCAGTTCACTTCAGTTCAATTCATCTCATTGTCCATAGCAGATTCTGTTAGTGCTCCATCAACACACTACGTGAATCGGTCACCATTCTTGGACATGTAATTGAAGTTCTTCGCGGTGAAACCAATGTGTTTATATGAGGCCGGAGGGAGCGATGATTGATGTCTACCTTCATCGGGAAAACCACCATGTTTTCGTTGACAAAATTATAACGAACCACAAGATTTTTGTCGTTGACAAAACGGTACAACCACAAATCTCCTCTATCTAATTTAACCGGATGATAAATCAAAGAGTAAATTAATAATTACTCCCTTTTATAAAACACTTTTCTAAAATAACTCCCTTATGAAAACTTTTTAATAATTTACTCCCATAACATGTTCTCCGTTCAAAAGTTGCACCCATTTTCACATTCCGGTGACATATTCCGTCAAAATTCAAATTTTCTATTTTAAAGCCTAAATTTATGACGATATTGCCCTTCTTTATGTTTTTATACTTGAGCTCTTCTCTCTCCCTTTTTCTCTTCAATTCATTCATCCACTTTAATTCTCACCTCAAACTCTCCTCTCTTCTCATATTTTCCCCAATTAAGTTAATGTTCATCCATTCACAAATAAACGTTAATTATCGTGCTATTAGGAACCATGTGTTTGGTCTGATTCTCCATTTGAAGGATCCAGTTGGTAAGCTTGAAGTGAATCAGGGTAGTTTTGGTTGGAACGGCTCTAGTGTTGGTCAATATGTTCAAGAGAAATAGGGAATAACAGGCGCTTTTGCTTAGTCATTCGAGGTGATGATGGTTATGCGTTGCATTTGAAGGTTGGGTGGAGGTGAATTTATTTAGTGATGGTACATTATTCCTATAAATTTTCTGGGTTTTAAATTCCAATTTCTGGCTTTATAACCTTTATTTCTGGGTTAGGAAACTCTAATTTCTGGGTTGTAAACCCTAATTACTGAAAATAAGATGAAGAATCTTACCTTAATTGGGGAAAAATATAAAAAGAGAGGAAAGTTGAAACGAATGAATGAATTGAATAGATTTGATTAACCTCTGAAATTAATTGTTGAAATGAATGAATGAGTTGAAACTTGAAATGAATGAATGAATTGAATTCACTGGCAAAATTAATTTGATTCCAAAGTAACGAGTAACAATTCCGATCAATCTAATGGGGAAGACTATGAATGAAATGATGGCAGAAGTCTAGAACACATGAGAAGATAGGAATTTATACAGGGGCAAAACGGTCATAAAAAAAGATTTTTCACCGGATTGTCAATTTGGGTGCAATTTTTGACCTGAGAACATTTTATGGGAGTAAATTATTAAAAAGTTTTCATAAGGGAGTTATTTTAAAAAAATGATTTATAAAAGGGAGTAATTATTAATTTACTCTAAATCAAATTTACATATAAACCGAAGACTTTATTGAAGTGGCTATGTAATGTACTTACATTGATATAAGGTAACTCAGTCCACTCACCAGTAAAACTCACCAGATTTTACGTCTGTTAATTTCCAGAGCCTCCATATAAACCCTTCTGTTAGCATAAACCCTAGACTTGTTCCGATAGTTATCAACGTAGCAGAACCTAGATCATAAACAACGTCTTTCGGCTGAGAAAACTGATAAATAGTTTCCGTATCAATATCCAAGGCAAAACCATCGGATATACTTGCAGAGGTATTGTAATTGTATTGATACCAATAGATAAATCCTCCAAATGGTTGTGGTGAAAATGATATTGTATCCCAACGAGTATACCTTCAAGATCGAGAAATCTCCATTCTTTATCGATGCCAATAGTAAATAGTCCCATCTTTATTAGTATATCTTCATAGAAGGTGGATGTATAAAAAGCAAACACTACTTTATAATGACCGTGGGAATCCACGGATAAACTAGCTGTACTTTCGACCATTCTGTCCTTACCGTCCGCCACGGGAGGCAGACTGATGTTTTCTTTAGTAACAGGATTCACCACATGAAATAATAATATTTCTTCGGATGACAGACTCGAAAACAGAACTAACCCATTAAAACAAAATATTTCTTTAACACGGGGCGGAATTTGGATTTTCGTAGTGTTAGGCGTATTAGCGTCGATAAAAGTCATATGACTATCTCGATAATAACTGTTTCGAATGAGGAATCCGGGAGTAGATAGTTGAGAATGCGCTTTAATGAAATCAGGGTCGGTAACTATATCGTACCACTGCTTGCAGACGTATCTCGCAGCGTCAAAAAGGGATTTAGCAGGAAGAAATATTAGGATTTGGAATATTACCTCTGTTGGAAGATATCGAGTGTTTCGACGTAGTTTCGAGCGAGTTGGATAACGATGAGGTTGTCTTTCAACTTCTTCTAACGTCGTCGCCGTCTTCGTCTTCTTCGCTGACATTATCGGTGTATTCAGTCTTCTGCCCTAATTGCGTTTCTTGTTTGCTGTTTTTCAACAACTCGTTTCAAGAGCAGCCGTATATATATAACCTAGTTGAGGTGGTCATTATCGGGGTTTGGCCAAATATAAATGGGTCTATATTTGAAGAAAATTATCCGTGGGCCTAATTTTATTACCAGTGGGCCGTTGTCCATTATAGTCCCTCCCATCCACTCTTTTCTTCCCATTTAAAGTGGGCACGGGATTAAGGGTGGGGAGTATAATATTGATAAAAATATGAGTGGAGTTTGGTAATTGGAGAAATGTATGAATAATTAGGATTAATTAAATATTAATAAAGGAGATGGGTGAGGTTTGGTTATTGGAGAGAGGTAGGAATAATTAGAATTAAATATTAATAAAGGATATGGTGGGGTTTGATGAGTGGAGAGAGGTAGGAGTATAATATTAATAAAAAATTTCTCAAAAAGGAAAGGGGAAGAAAACCTGAATAATCCGTTTTAGGAAATAGGGAAGAAAAGAGTGGATGAGAAGGAGTAGCAGGCTTAGTTTGATTTCCCAAGCCCACCCATCAAAATCGGCGGGCTTGCTGGCTCAAATTATACAAAAAAAAAATCTGGTTGTTAGCTTTACAAAATTACCTGTTACAAAGAGAATAATGTCGGTTTGATTTCAATCGAGATCGTTTCGATTAGCTACTTTAATTGTTATGTGCTATTTTGAGTCGGGTGTGGCTCGGATCGGGTTAATATTAGTTCGGTTGAGTTTCGGGACATAACTTTCTTGAGTTGAAGTCCAAAAAATTAGCTTGAATGTAATTTATACTTTTCAATTTGGATATGATAATTCTTAATACCATTAATAAATAAAGAATTAATAAAAATACACAAAAAGTACGATTATTTATATGAGAAATAAATAAATATTCATAATTCAAGTCTACTAGTTTTAAACCCGTTCAAAATTGCACGGGTATGTATTTGGGTCAGTATTAATGTTTTTGGATGTATATTTGTTTTTGCATTTCTATTGTAATTATCTAGTTGGTCTAAATTTACGATCTACATAATTTATTTTTAAATTTGTTAAAAACACTTGTTCACATACACTGGTTTATAAGAAAATAACGTAATATACACTTGTAAATAAAAATTGCATACATAAAAAACTTTACATCCGGATAAAAGAAATATAATCTAATATAATCAACTTTAACATATGTATGTAATTCATTTGCGTTTTATGTTCGATCCCGTATATAAATGTTATTCCTTCTTGAAATTATGTAATTTTATTATTATGTAATTTTGTTTTAAAAATTATGTAATTCAATTTCATTTACTCGCATTTGTAATTCATTCTACGTATATGTTATTAATTTTATTTACACGGAATGTATAAAATTATTTCATAATATTAATTCATAGAATTTCTTTCATAATATTATTTCATAGAATTTGTTGTAAGACGGAATTTATCGTATGTTTGAAAAGACGGAAATCTGAAGAAATAAATACATTGCACACTCACGGGTCCCACCATAACATAAATTTCCAAAAAAAAAAAAAAAAAAACTGCATTAATGATGTGGCGCGCTGAGGATTGAGTATTGTCTTTTGTATTAATATAGATAAGATTGGTTCAGTTTTTATTAGTTCCGATAAATTAACAAGAGTAGCATTCAACAGATCTAGTCTCTATTGCATAAATTGTAATGTGGTTCAGTGGTTAAAACAATGTCTCTACCTCCCCTTCCACTTTCTGTGCCTCGGTCGCTTTCCAATCTTTTGCCTGGACCCGCGCCTCTGACTGTCCCCTCACTGGCCCTGTCACGATTTCCACCCACCTTGATGCCTTTAGCTACCCTTTGAGCTGGGCCCCTCCGCCGCTTGGTTGGCTTAAAACTAACGTTGACGCGGCCTTTTCTCCCTCCTCTTCCTTAGCTAGCCTGGGGTGTGTCATCAGAGACGGTTTTGGTTCTTGGGTTTTAGGTTGGTCCACCCGCTTCCTTGGTCCTAACCCCTTCCTTTGTGAGGTCCTTGCCATTCGGGATGGGATTTTACGCTCTAGAGTCCTTGTGAACAATGTCTTCATTGCCTTTGACTGTCTTGATGCGGTTACCTCTATTTTATGCCCCTCTGCCCCATGTGGACCGTTTACTAACATCATTCTTGAGTGTAGGACCCTCTTGCAGGACTCCCCGCATTTGAAGCTTGTTTTTGAGAAGAGATCGGCGAACCGTGTTGCGGATGCCATTGCCCACCACTCCATTAGAGACTAGTGATTTGTCGGGTTGTTTTGAGTGGGATTTGCCCCCTCCTTTTGTTGTAGATCTTTGCACTTTAGACTTTGTTGTGGCATGTGCGCCACTTTCCCCTGACCCGCCCCCGTGATGTACTCGTAACTCCTTTTATTTATCTATATATTGCTCCTTTCTTCCAAAAAAAAAAATGTTTCTTCTATTCAGGATTAATTTTAATTTAATAACAATATACTGCTTTTTCTGTTTTTGTCTGAATTAATTGCAGCATCGAGTATTCTTACCGAGTTTACACAAATTCTTGTATGAGTCGATTTTACAAGGGAAAACATTGAAATTCGACATAATGATTAAGAAACTAGAATAAGATTAGTTCAGTAATCAGTATATTAGCAAAACAAATTTACAAAGAAATTTGAAAATACGGAACACAGATCCTCTGTCTCATTTCCGTGTCACCAAACCTTTCTCGAACCCATAAGTCCAAGAATATCCTCCCACATACCACCACTATTAACATTTTCCAACCCAATTACACTTCGGCTGCAGGCGGCCACAGTCCAGTACCCGGCCTGTATCTCGTCTCGCAATTGCTCCTTATCCCACCCACAATACCCATCAAAAAACCGAATATCCTCCATTCCGATAATACCCCTCTTCACCATCTCAGCCGCGCACCCAACATTTTCCCGCGTGCCATAACACAAACCTTTGATCACCTCATCGAACACCTCATCGCTTTGCGTGTTAACTAAAAACAACCCTTCTTGTAATGGGCCGCCAAAATACAGAGGCCGGTCCAAGAAAGTACCAGACCGGTCCAAGACCGTTGACTTGGTTTCCTTGATGGACATAAGTGAGGGTCGGTTTAGTATTAAACCAGTCGGACCTAATGGTCCGACTGCTATAATAAGAATGACTGTTCTTTCGAATATTTGATCTCCGTCGAGTTTCTCTGTGGCTATTAGGAGACACCCTCTTTCCGGCTCGTGGATCGGGTGGGCCCATTTATCGCCAGCTGGCAGCGTAGCTGGATTGGCTTCAGTTGATGATGTGGCGGTTTCGAGAGGAATTGGTGCGTTTTGGGATGCTATTAGTTTAGCTCTGAATGATCGCCAGTCTCCTGAAGGGCTAATGTTTTCTTCCGATGATGAGCTTCCTAGTTGACAAACTACATGGAATTTCAGTAATACAAAGTTAGTTTGTTTGTATAGTACTAATAGTAGTTATTGTATGAGACGGTCTTACATCGTGAGACGGTTCCATTGTGTAATAAGATTAAATGGACCGTCTTAGCTCTATAATTTTTGTAATTTCATATTACTTGCTCAAGACTCGTTAGCTCATAATCCGTATTTGATAGGGAGCTGATAACGTCACTCTGATCTAAAAATATACTCGTACAACTATTTAATTAATTGGCTCTAAAAAAACAAGTTGCGGAATATATTTTTGAGTGACGTTATTGACTCACATATATAGATAAAAAAATAGATGAGAATGATCACTATACAACACAAATTCTCATTATAGACGGACACTATCCGTCTATACGTATAAACGGATACCATTTTTCCTCACAAAATGCCCATTTGCCATAAAGTGGGAAGCACATGGGGGTGTCCCACCTTGTCCCCCCTACCCGTTTTATTATAGGTCTTTACCCGTCTGTTCACCCCACCCGTCTATACCAAGACCTATTGACTATACAATTCTCAATGCTAGTCTTATTGGCAATTGGTTTTGATCAAATGGAACCTTTTCTCGAGTTTTGAACATGACTTATACGAGACAGTACTTATACGAGACAGTCTCAACTCTCACGTACCAAAAAGGGGTGAATTATTTATTAGCACTATAGTTAAATGAAGACTACAGAAGAATTGGGACTAAAGTCACACATGTGAGACAGTCTCATAGAAGATCGACTTACAATATTTGAAGTAGGGAGACTTACATGTGATCTTCTTGGGATTAGTAGGAAACTTAGGTTTGATCAAAGGAATATTAAGTTCAGTAGTAGTTCTAGTGAAGGCATTTGATCTTAGAAAACAAGCTTCCATTATTGTATGGTAATTAAGTTGGGCTTTGAATGTTTGATTGGTTATTGGGTTTGGGCAATAGGAGATAAGTTAAGATATAGAGTACGAGGTCTACTATTAACCACACAATTGTTTCTCACCACTATCCAAATTTGGATAATGTATGAACCTTTTGAAGTACTCCTCTGTCCCGGTTATTTGTTCTCATTTTTTATTTTAAGGTGTTTCAGTTAATTATTGTCCTTTCTATTTTAAGAATGAACTTGATAAGCAATTTAACCATTCATCCTCAATTTGTTCCACTTGTCATTTAGTAATTGACCCCTTCCTCTTTCCTTGGTTTTTGTGGCAAAACCAAAGGACGACAATTAACCGGGACGGAGGGAGTATGTATGTATGTAGCCCATGGGCAATGGATGTGACTCGATGTGGCGTAAAACTATTGGTCAATTAAATTATATGGGTAAAATTGTCATACAGTTAGTCTTGCTGAATACGGGTCGGAGCAAGTGACGGGTAATTCCACTCACAAAACGGATAGGGGGACAAGGTGGGGGCACTCCAATGTGCTTCTCTCTCTCCTCTATTTGGTCATTTGTGAAAGAAAATGGTATCCGTCACTCGAAAGTGACGGATACTTGCCGTCACAAATGAGATTTTGTGATTGTCATATTAGGTATGTTTTTGTTACATTGACCACTCTTTTAGAATGACAGTACCCGTATTAAGATAAAAACGGGTTAAATATGTTCTCACTTGTATATACAACAAATCTGTTGTTAGTCCGTAGACATCCGTCTTATATCTCATCTACTATATTTGATCCGTTTTAAGTTTTAAGTTTAATACAGATATTACCGCCTTAATCAGGAATATGTGTTTCTCTATTAAAATATGGCGTTAACTCTATTTAGGTTTGGAGTCCAATCGCATGTTAAGCAAAATTAATGGCTTGCTCGACTACTTGTCAACCGACGACAAGATAAGCAAGTCGATTACTCACTCAACTACGGGTGTGCTCACGGCGAAGCTTACTACTAGAATGTCACTTGATGACATTAACGTATCCCATAACTTAATGTACAAACCCATTTGCCCATAACATGTCCCATTCTTAGGATGGGCTTGAACATATCCCCCAATAACACCAAGGTGTCATGATATCTTGATCAAAGTATCACTATGTAAAGAGCTTATAAGGGCAAATTTAATACTGACGAAATTTAAATGCGGGTTATAAATACCTTCTCTTATGACTTTAATCAACTTGTCTAAGTAGAGCTGTCTTCGGGCCGGGTTTAGGCCGAGCCGGGCTCACTTGGCTAGGCCTTGAACCGGCCAGGGGGAGGGGCGGGCTTGGCCGGGGCGGGCTGGGAGTATGTTTGACCCGGGTCAGGCCGTGGTGAGTAGAGGGCGGATCGAGCTGGCGGCTAGTGTAATTTTTTATTTTTACTAAATAGGCTGGTTAAGAGTGGACTGAGTTTGGGATTAGTGACCCGGGGCAGGCCAGAGTGGGAAGGCGGGCTGGGCGGGCCGAGTCTGGCTGTGCAGAAAGAGCTCGCAAGAAGGGTCGGGCAGGGTCGGCCCGTGTGGTTGGTCAGCTCTAGATCTAAGCGACAAAATTCTTGTGTAAAATTGAAGTTTAATTCATTGAAATCTTTAAAAGTTAGTCAAGAGTAGTGAAATTGGTAATACGATTTGTGTTAGTGATTTGCCTTTGAGACAAAATCCAAGTAGGACCATACCAAATCTGTACTATATCTCATAGTGCAATTTAACCTTTATTAAGCTTATCGATTATTGATCCTGTAATTTTAACTTACAGGGTCCCAAACTAAAGGTTGATTCTTCTTTTACAAAGCGTCTTGCTTGTGACGGGCTAATTCCGTCACAAGCTGAAGACCTCTCACAAAAAGGGAGAGGGGACAAGGTGGAGCACTCCCATGTGTTTTCCCACTCACCTCTCATGGGTATTTTGTGAGAGGAAATGGTATTCGTCACAAGCTTGTGACGCATATCGCCGTCTTCAATGAGATTTTGTGCTTCTCTTAACTCACTCTAGAACAAAAGACAGATTCAGTGCAAATGTCATATACTCATAGGAGTATCTTATTAAAAAGTTCAGGTTGATGTATTATCTAGCCAATGACGGGATTAGGATTTATCATCTAAATGAGATGAAGTTAAGGGAAAGATTATTGGTATGTTCTGATACAAGACTCACTCAAGGCTACCAATAATTTATCAAAGTTTTAACAAAGTCTTCAATTAAGTCTTTAAAATCCACGACTCCACTTAAGACTTTATATGAGTTTTGATACACATTTTTAGAGTTGTCATCCAATAGAAGACTCCCATGTGTAAATCTTTTTTTTCCCTTTTTTTTTTCTAAGACCTAATAAGAAAAGTGAGGTGAAAAAGTAGAGTTTGGGATGAGTGTAAGTGTGTAACGGATAATGTATAAAGTTTAAGATAAATCTGAGGAGAGTTTGGATAATAAAATAATAATAAATGCTAGTGGAAAGCTGATGTAGCAGAGTTTTGAGACTCACGAGAGTCTTGTCGATAATCATACCCTAAGTATTTACTGTATGAGATAATAGAAACAAGAAAAATAAAATTAAAGTATTTGTGAACTAGCTATAAAAGTCTAGTGTTTGATTGTTCAAATCTCACAAGTCACATCCCTTGCATTGTACCGATGGCGTGCCTCCTTTTAGAAATACGAATGCATACATCTATACTTCCTCCGTCACATATTGTTACGTTCTCGATGTTTTTTTTTTTTTTTTAACTGTTAAGAGATAATTTGTGAGATAATTGTGTGTCCCTTCTCATTATTCTTGAGCAATATATAGTACAAGATGGAACGGATTACATTAGTGCAAATACAATGAACCAATAATGGAACGGATTACCGTAGGTTGAATACAATGAATCTATAATGATCGGAATACCGTAAATTGACTAAGAATGGCCTATACGGCCGTAATACCCCCCCTCAAACTGGAGCATGTAGATCAAGAATGCCCAGTTTGCGAAGTAGCAAATCAAATTGAGCCGAACCCAGAGCTTTGGTGAAGATATCCGCAAGTTGTTCATGAGTAGAGACATGAGATGGAAGAATTAAGCCAGCAGAGATGGCGTCGCGAATAAAATGACAAGCGATTTCAATATGTTTAGTGCGCTCGTGAAAGACGGGATTCTGGGCAATATGCAAAGCCGACTGGCTATCACAAAACAGGCGCATGGGACGAGGTGGAGAGACACCCAAGCTGTCAAGTAGACCGAGGAGCCATTTGAGCGCACAAAGAACAGAAGTCATAGACCGGTATTCAGCCTCAGCAGAAGACAGGGAAACGGTCTGTTGCTTTTTCGTCTTCCACGAAATAGGAGAATTTCCGAGAAAAACGAGCCAACCCGAAACAGAACGGCGAGTTAAAGGACAATCACCCCAATCCGAATCACACCAACCAGAAATAGAAAAATCATTATCGGATCGTAACAAGAAACCATCTCAACCAAAAGCTTAAGCTGATTGTTGAAGTTCCTTGATTCGTTTTATATTCTAACACTCCCCCTCACACGAAGGCCCTTTTTTTTTAGGCTTGAAGTGTGGGTGCAGGCGGGATTTCCTGGCCTGTTCTGATTATCCACTTTAGAATAGAGGGGGTGGGATTCGAACCCGTGACCTTTTGGTCACCAGGCTCTGATACCATGTTAAGAGATAATTTGTGAGATAATTGTGTGTCCCTTCTCATTATTCTTGAGCAATATATAGTACAAGATGGAACGGATTACATTAGTGCAAATACAATGAACCAATAATGGAACGGATTACCGTAGGTTGAATACAATGAATCTATAATGATCGGAATACCGTAAATTGACTAAGAATGGCCTATACGGCCGTAATATTAACCTTTATTAAAGGGTGTTTTTAACATGCTCAGGTGCTAATTAAAGAAAAATTTAATAAACGAAGAAAATGAATTATAGTTGATCGAACAAATTATAGTTACGAAGTACTACATACATACAAGGTTTTGTTCCCAATTAATTTATTTTATAGTGACATACTGACATGTAAAGTGCATTAGAAAATGTTTCTCATGTACCAATTAGCTACTTGATCAATCATAGCAATTTATACTTGTATAGTTGTATTATATACTTTATTTCATACTTTTTTCCCCTTTCAAATCATTATTGGTTAGCTAATAGGAGTAGCTATATATGGGAATCCTTAATTAAAAACATAAACAATCATAGATTAATGCTCTTATGTTTCGAAATTATTGCGCGCGGCAAGGGCGTTTAAGGCCACGGGCGGCGGAACCGGGCCTCCGGTTTTAACCATCGAATTTACAAGCTTTATTGATGAAATTTAATATAAACCTCAACATATAGTACACGCGTACATTCATATTTGGAGCCTTATTTTTTTGTGATGCACCGGGCCTCCATTTATTTTAAGACGCCCTTGGCGCACGGGATCTATACTAATACTACAAGTATAGTGACTTGTATACTACGGAATAGCATTTGAATTATACGGAGTATATATATTTAGATCAATAATTACATCAAATATATATAGGTTCATGATGTACGGGGTATTTGAGTAGTTAGGTGAGTAGTTGAATGCATGCAATGATGAAAATAGCATGCTGGGCGGAACCAGGAACGACATATATCTAGGGCTAAATTTACAAACTATTGAAATTTATTAGTTAAAAAAATTTCAAACCGTTGGCATATCCATGTATGAGTTTTCGGGTTCTTAAACATTCGAAAAGTGAGTTTTTTGTGTATCCTGTCCAATTTTGAGGCTAAATAACATTATTAAATTTTTACTTTTATGCAAAAATCGCCTTAATATTTTGAATGGAATTCCGAAACAAAATTTAACAGATTCATTGCTAACCATATTGGAGTTTGTGAGGAATGAAAATTAAAAATAAGGGGGGGGGGGGGGAATGCATATGTGGGAATCAAACCCTGGTCTTCTAGCTAAAATACACATCACCTACCAACTGTGCTACTCAATAATAATGATAATCTGGTGCACTGAATTGTATTTCAAATACATCTAGGGCTATAGCCCTAGTAAAAAGTGGCTAAATCCGCCTCTGAGCATGGTCTATATATGGCGTCATAGCGGAGCCAGAATTTGAATTCAACGGGATAAAATATTTCAGCGGAACGATCAGTTCAGCATAAGAGAATTTTGATAAAATTTGGAAATCATGCATCAAATAAAAAGGTTTGAAATTGTAATCCTCTAACGAGACAAACGTTTATGCTCGACTGCTAGCTCTCCCTAACTCCGCCATCCCGTACTACACCGTTACGCATATATTTGACATCGGTTTTGATACATACAGCCCATAGGGCGGTATATAAGCATTAAATTTTCCTGGTAATTAAAGGTAATTTAAACTTTCAAGAAAATCTAACTTAACATTTATTATACTAATTAAATGCTAATTTAAATTTTCAAGAGAATCTAACTTAACACTTATTGTAAATAGCAATTAAGGTTCCAATTTACATGAAAAATATAAGAGAATTTTAATAAAATTTAATGCTTATATACAGCCCTATAGAGCTGTATGTATCAAAACCGATTTGACATTTAGTCTAGTATCTTCATAAATTATCTAGCTAAAATGTTTCACGTACATACAGTACTTTAAAGTTTCACGACTATTAGTGCCAAACAATGACGTATTGGAGTAAAAAAATTAATTGGACTTTCATTCAAACACATGATCTTAGATTAAGACATACTCGTGATTTGACTTATGGATCATTAATTATCAATTACTAGAATTAATTACATAAATACTTATTTAAGACAGTTGTAAGCATAAAATGCGTCCAAATATTTTAATACGAGTACTTGATTAGTACTCGTATTGTACGATAAATACTACCGTTACATGACGATAATTTTACACGAAATTAATTTTTAATTTAGAAAAAGATTAATGCTTACTAAGTTGAAATTAAATGCAAATCCCACCATTTCAGACCAACCCATAATACTAATGATGCTAATATTCTTGATAATGATTTGTTTAGTTGGTTGATGGAAACATAATGATAAAAATTAAAGAATAAAGAAACCATTACTTACTCCTAATCGTACAATTATTGTAATTAGAAAATTAATGTGAAGGTGAAGAAAAATACGGAGTAGTGTCCAAATTGAAGTATTTTAATTGGCCCCATCTTTTGTCTCTTCATCTATCACTTTCTCACTATGATTTAATTTCTTCTACTCTCTCTTCCTTTTTCTTCCTCTCTATTACAATTTCCACTTCCAAATTCTCTCAATAAAAACTAAAAAATTCCATCCAAAAAATATAAAATTTTAAAGTTTACTACTTCATCTATATATTAAAATAACTCAAGTTATTATATAATTTTATTGGAGTCAATTTAATTCTAAAATTATTTTGAATTAAATTAGTAGGTGTCCTGAAAAACGAGCTTATTATTACCAGAATTATATTACTTGTGCCCTTGAATTACCATATACCATGATGTCTAGCAACAACAACATCAAAGGCAAAGACATAGCCGACGACAACGACAACGAACGGGTCCGTGAACCAAGGCAATCAACGGCTCCGGTAAGCCGGTACGAGTCCCAAAAGCGGCGAGATTGGAACACCTTTAGCCAATACTTGAAGAACCTAAGGCCTCCTGTCTCACCCTTGGGTCACTGTACACCTAACCATGTCTTGGAGTTCCTAGGTTACTTAGACCAGTTTGGTAAGACCAAGGTGCACCATAATGGGTGTGTATTTTACGGGCAGCCTGACCCGCCTGCCCCATGTACTTGCTCAGTGAAGCAAGCATGGGGCAGTCTGGACGCTCTTATAGGGCGTCTGCGGGCTGCCTATGAGGAGAACGGAGGTACACCCGAGACCAACCCGTTTGCAAGCGGGTCGATCCGGGTGTACTTGAGGGAGGTAAGGGATTCTCAAGCTAAGGCTAGAGGTGTACCCTACAAGAAGAAGAAAAAGAGAAGAAATAATAATCAAGGGAGAGGTGCAACTACTAGTACTAATACTTGATTTTTGTTGTTTTAGACGGGTTTTGAACTCCGGTTATGAGTATTATATAAGCTCATATCAGCTCCCGTTGATTTTGTTATTTAAGAGAGGTTTTGAGCACCGATTATGAGTATTATATATAAGCTCATATCAGCTCCAGTTGATCGAAATATATATGAATACATCATATCGTCCTTAATTTTGTAAGAAATAGGTAATTTTCATCTATATTTCTTTCAATTTCGATATATTCATATACTAGGTAAAATACTATTTGTAGGAAACTTTTTTTTTGTTGTGCCTAGTTAATTTAGTATGCTAGATGTTTAAATACTCTGATTTGTGTTGTATCATCATACTGGTTCGTTGTTATATTCCTGAAGTACTTGCTATGATCTGATTCATTTGATTGTGTACGTTTTTCAAATTTACCGTCACATATGATGTTTACCAAGACTTGATAGGCCTTTGCTAAGCGGATTTTGAAAGAAAAAAAATAGTTCTCTAATTTTTAATTACTGTCGTGAAGTACAAATGTCAATTAGCTTAGTTGTTATCATCTATCCATAAGCGATGATATTCAATTAGTCATGACCAGAATACAAACCCCGTCGGCATCAAATTACTGCCGTGACGTAGATTGAGGTGGAAATTATGGAAAATTCTAAGAAGTAGAAAACCCTAAGTTGGTTAGGTAAGAGTGTAAGACCATGGTGGAGCAAAAAACCCTAGAAGTTTTAGGCTTTTGAACATTTCACTTATTACTTTAACTTATCTTACACAAAAGGTAGAAACCTAATTCTTACTTTATCTATCCATTTTACCAACTATGTTTATGCTTTCTTTACCCTACAATTATTGAAAGACATGAAATGACAGACATCATTCTTCATGAATTTACTAAAAATCAAAATAATTCCCATTTTGTTGATTTGCTTTTTATAGCCAATTAATGTGTTTATTCTTTTCTAAGATTCGTGCACCATCTTATGCCTGCCATGGTAAGTTTATGTATACTTTATTTGATCATAATAATGTGCTCACATGCATCATCCAAAATGATATATTTGGAGGTATTGATTTACTCGGTGCGAACCAAATGTATCAGTTGCGGATTTCCTCGTCATTTGAAAAAAAATGATATATTGATTCAAGTTATTATTATTGGAAGATAAGTTGGAGGTTCAAATTTTTACAAAATAAAAATTGGAGGTTCAAACTTCAAATGTTATAATCATCCTCGCTAATTAAAATTTAGTGTACTATACTAGACGGTCAAGTTATTACTTGCACTTGTTTTAATTAGGTCGTGTCATATCGGGTTGTAATTTTAAATATCGACTATACTAATTTTGTTATAGTTCAAGTCGGTTCAGTTTGGACTATTATGAAGTTACAGAGTAATAACTAAGAATAAGTTTGGTTTGGGTGATTATAGTAGTATTTTTTTTAAGCCTGTTATTAATATACTCCATTTTCGATAAGGAAATTAAAAAAAAAAAAGTTTTATTTGGCTCATTATTGGATTAATTACGTACTTGTTTCTATTATATGTGTAGGTTGGTAATTTCATGTTGGATTATCACAAGCCCGAACTATTTTCATGTCGTAAAAGTTGGTCCATCTCATGTAGATGACTATTTAGTTAAATAATTGGCGAGTCATCAATCTGATGATGGTGTTGTCAATCGTCTTCATATCATTTTCAGGTCACGGCGATGTCACCTTGGTCGAGCTATGCATGTTTGATAAATTAAGTAATCACACATATATAATCCATATTATCTATATGTATTATCATGCATAGGTTATAAATAAGTCGGATGATATACAGATGATAAGTTCCATAGATGACGTATGTATAGAGTTTTAATAAAATTGATATACAGATAAATATGAGTAAAATCTAATTAACCCGATTCAAATCCAATCCATTATCATCTGCAAACCACAATGGTGAATCAAGGGGCCGGGTGGGACTTAGAAATCAATAATTTTGATATTTACTCAGATAAAGGGGCCCTTGAGGTTACTTATATCGGTGATAATAAGTTGATAACATACATGACCTATTCCACTCAATTTGTAGTACATTGTCCTTGCTTCCTTTTATTTTTTGTTTTTTCATTCGTCCTACAATGTAAGGAGCAAGGACTAAGGATTCATGCATGGGCGTATTATGCAGTAGTGAATCAGGCACACGTCCACAGTTCACACTTACTATACCACTGCTGATCAGGGACGGAGTCAGGATTTAAATTTATATAACGTTATATTTTAAAAATTACTGTATGAAATAAGGTTACAATTGTTTTTTTAAAGTTCAAAAGTGATATAGGCAGTATTTGTAATCTAAGACGGAAATAAAACAATATATTGAGTTTAACAAAGTCGAAATGTATTTTTTATAAATTTAGAGTGTCTCAACAATTTTCTACTTGACACATGTTTCAAACGTAGACTTACTTGCTTATAAATAGAAGATTTAGTAAAAATATATTCAGAAATCTAAAACTTAATGAATTTCATGTAATGGTCAAGACTTAATAAGATATTTTCAGAAACCTTATTAAAAGGGCACACACTAATGTAATTAGTGGAAATTTATAATTACGGTAAATCTTCTCTAATTTGTTGGTAATAAGATCCTCTCTATTTCATTAATGTGTGTGGCTTGGGTTGTCAGTTGTCACTCCAATATTTCTACTAAAGGCATATAGTGATATAGGTATAAAGCTGAGGCTACCAAGTTCGAGCCCAGATGTGCTCAAAATCGGTTATAAATTTGAGCTCGTGTTTAGACTTGACTTGAAAATTGTTGAGACTCAAAAGTTGGACTTTGAAATCATCTTGGTAGTAAAAAGGCTCAAGCACAACTCGACTTGGTCTTATTAAATTATTCTCCTTACGTAAATATGACTGTAAGATACAACAAAGTACAAATTTAATTTAAAATATAAGATCATAATAATAAATTAAAATAGATAAATATAAAAAACAATTGATGGATGAATGAATCAAACTATATAATGGGAAACGAATCAAATTCTCTGGTAAAAATAATACGGAGTACAGTATTATATACGTAATGTTATTCTATCAAATCAACAAGCGGGGATAGCTCAGTTGGGAGAGCGTCAGACTGAAGATCTGAAGGTCGCGTGTTCGTGTTCGATCCACGCTCACCGCAAACGTTTTTATTGGTTTTTTTTTCGGATTTTTCAGTATATCTACCGCAATCTTAATCAATTTTAGTTTATTTAAAATCCCTGCAATTTTTTTTTTGGATTTTTCAGTATATCTATCGCAATCTTAATCAATTTTAGTTTATTTAAATTCCCTGCAAATTTTGTTTATAAGGCATTAAATAATCAAAAACACGATAAAAACGCATATGCAACCGACTATCTTCTGCTCCTCCGAATATTCATTGCTCAGATAGTGAGAGTAATGTAAAAATATTGTTGTTGGAAACAAGCAATTGACATGTTGATTGTAAAAACAAGAAGCTGTTCGGAACCTATGTTATTTCGACACTTCATTTTAGCCGTCTTACTAGTGTATTTCAGTAATATCAGCCCAACACACGATACGTCTACCAGAAATAGCAGTGTCCGACACTGGACTTACAATAGAATCCGAGTAACAGACTGAAACAAGCAACATTTCCCTACTGGCACAGCAGAATGCTGCTATCAGCCCACCCTAGTTTCACGAGTCTAACTTACATGTTCCGTTTGTCGATCATAAACAATGGTGCAGTTCATTTGTAAGTAATCGAGACCACGGTGAATATACATACTCAACTGAATATTATTTGCTCCAAGCATTTGACAGATTTAAAAAAACACCAAGCTGCACCGAACCTATGTTACATCGATACTTCACTTTTGTCTGTCTTACACATAATACTTCCTGTCAGTCTAAACTCTAAAACATGAAACGTGGAACATTTTCCGAAGTAGCAGCGTCCGCTGCTGAATAGTGAATACCAAGTCGGATCAGGCGCTTATAGCCGTATCAGAGTAGCAAAGACTCATACAGGCAGCTTTCCTACTCGCGCAGTAGAATGGCACTGTCGTCCGACCCAGAGACGTAGTTTCGAGTAGCTGACTTGCATGTTTTCCGTTCCTGATCATGTATAATGGTGTAATTGTAACTACTGACATTCCGAAAGTAACAAAACCCGCCATTGTCCTCATTATATTTATACACCTGATGTGTACTCCCCACTCCACCCGACACCAAATTGTTGTTCACCACCATATCTCCTTCCGCTTTCTGAAAATTTCTCAATGAACTCGATTTGATCTCAGTCCCGGAAGAGACGATCTTTTCCTCGTTGAATCCCAACGTCACATTACTTTGGTATGTGTAACTTTTGTTTCCTAGATCAACCTCGTCAGTGAACAAAAACAAAGGAAATCTGCTGCGCGATTCAATCTTGTACAGCGGAAATACATTCGTAGAAACACTGGTGTTATACTCTATCGTCTGGTTTACCACCTGCAAATTCCCGTCTTTCCCAAGAACCATGTAATTCTCAAACTCAAAACTCTGAGTCGAAGTTGTGGTAATATTTCCATGTGACGATTTTACCCACCCAACAGATGCTATAGACCTACGAGCACCAGTGAAGAATTTCCCATCTAAACCGTTAAAATCCAATCTAGACGACAAATTAACAGGCTGAGCATCGTGTTCTAAGAGACCGCCTTGCGTGACAGTCGACTTCTTATCCAACCAAAGATGCAAATTTGCATCGACATACCAAACATTCAATGCATTCGTGACACTGAACCCGACTCTATGTGCCTTTCCATCCAACAATTTCCCCAAAAACGGAGTAATCTCAATGTCATAACTAGGGAGATCAAACGACCCAATAGCAGTAATCGGCCTCCAAAGCAACGGATTAATCCCACCCGTATAAATCACAGTAAAAGGGCAAATTGCCCCGACTAACTTCCCGTCTAAATGAACTAAAACCTCTCTAAAAGCCCCATTTCCCTGACCACTTCCCGTCAGATTGTTCGCAATCAAATACTCATTTGGAAGATTACTATACCAAAATTCATCATTCTCATGGTAAGACACATACACTTCCAACACAGCTCTATACACATTCCTCGGAATCACCACCTCCTTCGACTCAACATCAGTAGAGTTCTCGATTTCAAACCACAACCCGTCTTTCAATGGCAAATCCCTCGAAATTGGCAGGATTAAATCAGCCCAATTTCCATCATTTTCACCCAAATCTCCGCCCTTTTTACTCAAATTTCCGCCATTTTTACTCAAATTTTCAACCTTTTCACCCAAATTTGCATCCTTTTTACTCAAATTTTTACCTTTTCCACCATTATTACTCAAATTTCCACCATTTACACCCGAATCTCTACCATTTTCACCCAAATTTCCAACCTTTTCACCCAAATCTCTCAACTTTCCACCATTTTCATCCTTTTTACTCAAAATTTTACTACTACTTCTCAATTTTCCACCATGCTTAATCAAAAATTCACCATTTTCATTCAATTTTCCATCATTTACACCTAAATTTCCAATCTTTTCACCCAAACCTCCACCATTTTCACTCGAATTTTTACCTTTCTCACTCAAATTTTCACCATTTTCACCCACACTCAAATTTTCACCATTTTCACCCAAATCTCCACCATGTTCACTCAAATTTTTACCATTTTTACTCAAATCACCACCATTTTCACCGAATTCACCAACAGGGTAATAATAAAAAACAGTAATATTAACATGGTAAACACCAGTATAAGTAGAATCAACAAGATTACCAAGATAAACATCTAAACTCAAATCACTATTCTTCCTCAGAAAAAGCTCACTATACCTCGTCACATCTTTCTTCACCTTCCAAAATATCCCGCCACGTGTCGGCTCCGCAGTGCATCCACGTAACACCTCGACCCCACCAAGCCAAACTCCAAAAATCCGATCAAATTGTCGGCCTTGACACGTAGCAGACCACTCAAGTACAATACTAGAATACTTACTACTTGGGCAGTGTGATGGTGGCGCGTAGGGAACATGTACGGGTTCACGCGCGTAGGTGAACGCGAAGTCGTGTGTGAGGATTTGGTGGGTGCATGATGCGATGGTTGGTGCGGTGGCGCGTGGGATTGGGTGTTTTACTTCGAAGAATTCTATTGGGTGTGACGGTGGTTGAGGCGGCTGCGCGTGGAGGTTGAATGTGGTGGTGGTAGTGGCGCGTGGGAAGTGGTGTGGGAGTGGGGTTGACTTTTGGAGGAAGAGAGTGAGTGTGGTCAAGAGGAGAGGGAGAGTTAAGGGATGCATTTTTTTTTCTATTTTTTTGAGGGAAAATGAAGTGGAGAAGTGGTTTTTAATTAACACAAAAACTTAAAACAGACGTCTTTTAATAATATTACTAGTTGAAAAGCCCGTGCGATGCACGGGGCTCTCATTAGGGTCATATGTATAAATATATTTTATAGTTGATAAAAAAAGTTCAATTATGTTTAAATCATTGATAAACAAAAGTTCGTGGTTGGTATAGTTGATCAATGAACTATTAGTGCTTTTGCATAGGAGTTTTGTCATTTAGTAGTTATTAATTCAGTTGTAAAACATCAAGTAACATGGTAAGCGTATGTAATTAGTTTTTTCATTATTGTTATAGCAAAAGTTTTCCTCGATTATCTACAATTAATTAAGAGAGTGTTTTGCTCTTTATATACCTTCTCGTAAAATCAAATCTAACTAAATTCCAATAAAATTAGTAGTCTCTAAACAATAGTACAAAAATATATGTGATTCTGTTACATAGAATGCATGAGACTCCCATTAGGATCATCTTTAACAATATGTATATTGAATGTTCTAAGAATTTGTTGAACAACAAACTGCAAACATTGGTTTACATTGTCATGCTTTGATAGTAGAAGTCAATTAAGTTGATAAAAAAAGTCCAACAATCTTGAAAATCGGAACACAAAAAACTTTTGGGTTGATTATTGATGGATCATCAGTCCCTTTAACTTAAATTAAAGCTACTCCTTTTGGTATTAATTATATCAGTTGTATAGAATCCGAAGACACAGTTGTATAATGTAATTACCTATTTTTATAGTTGTATGCACCACCGATTTTAGTTAATTTAAAACGCCATTCCCAAAAATGTGGTTTAATTCCATAAAATGAACACATGATAACTGAGGCCGATTTTATAAGATTCACAAATTAGATTAACTTACAACATTTACGAATATTCCATTTTGTAAGCATACGACCGTGTAAATGTTGAATGGTGGTACGAAAAACAACATGTATCTCAATTATATATGTAGCCTGTTTGGAGGATTTTTGTTAGATCTCTAAACAATAAAAATTTGTTTTTGATTATTAACCATTAAGACTGGTTGTTCCCTATGAACTTCATGTAAAATATATACTACGAAATTTAATTTTTTAGATGTGAGATATATTTTTAAGTGAATTAACGATCAATTTTTCAAAGTTTGACCTGTAAAAAACAAATTAGGGGTTTTGTGTGGATTCGAGGGAGTAGGATATTATGATGCTACTCTTAAAGTCGATTAGTTTTATATTAATTCTATTAAAATTACTATAATTCATTTATGTTTATTTGAAATGTTATCTATTCACAAAATCAAGTCTCATTATCTTACATTGTTATTCTACTCTTTATTTATAATAACAAAATGAACAAATTTTCAGAAAGAGTTTCAATTTTAAAAAAAAATTGCTTCAAATTACTAAATATATACGTACAATCGTTTCACTTCTTAACCAATATATATATGCAATTAGGATTTTTATCTTAAGTTCAAACTCTTAAAGTTTGACCTAATTTATTACACTAAGGAGTACTTTATATTCAACTAAACCCTTATGGGATACCCCATAGTTAACCATTAAAAAAAAATGATTATTTTCACTTTGGTGCCCTAAGGTTTAGCCTAATTTCACTTTAGTGCTCTGGGGTTTGCATAATTCCACTATGGTGCCTTGAGGTCTACTTCCCACTTAAGTGACCTATATATAACATTCTTAATATTTCATACTCCCTCCATCATCTTTTATCTCCTCGACCACTTCTCTAATGTATGTGAGAGAATTTTATTGAAATGAGAAGATAAAAGATAATGGAGGGATACTAAAAAAATATTTCGAACATAACAAATCTGGCATTTTTTGCAATATTACTATTTTGTATGTAGTTTAATATCCAATTTTGCACTTTATTTTACTGAAAATATAATTACTTAAGATAAAAGTTGACTATTAAATATTTTAGGCCACCAAAATGAAATTTTATTCAAAACTCCGGTTAACAAAGTGGAAGTAGTCGAAACCTTAGGACATTAAAGTGGAATTATGCAAACCCCATGACACTAAAGTGGAATTAAGCCAAACCTCAGGAACAAAATGTAAATTTTCCCAAAAAAAAACACCTTTGAAAGCTACCGTAAAAACTATTGCACTTTTAAATCTACAATCAATACATGGCAAAGTAATAACCAGCCAAATGTAAACCGCGGTAAATAGTTAAGTGAATAAAAACACATAGGAGAATTGGAATTTAGAAAGTAAAAATTGATTTAACCGCATAATTTTGTATATTTGGCAGTTCAATACATTTTTAACTACTATTATGGATTTGATATGAATTTGAAACCAGTTTGAAAAAAAAATTCAGTGATATAATAGTATATTATATATAGTTCTCACAATTTGTATATATATTTACACTGATTTATTCATAGTTAGCTGGTTCTTGAATTATTAGTCCGCATAAAATCGAAATTCATGACTTTGTTCATTTGTATTTATTTTTTTGGCTCATTTGACAAAATCGATATGAGATTTATTTAATATTTTTAAATGGTAGCTCAATTTTTTTAATCTTATGTGAATATTATTGGTAATCTAATCATACACATTTGATACGTTATAGAAAGTCAGAGTTAAAACGATTTCATGCCATCGTTGAAGTTGTTTATTTCTAATATTATCATTGTAGAAATTTTTCTCTGTCAAATGCTAAGTAAATGTCATTCTTTACCTCTTTTTCCTATTATGACATGTTACTTTTTCATGAAGTATTTATTTGTTTAAATAAAGTTCAGCTTTTTCCTAAGGTTTTTGTAAGACAATTACATACTACATAGTAGTTGGTAATAATTACCAACTTGAATCTTTTGTAAATATTTTAAATATTCAAAAAAGTTTCTAAATAAAATTATCTTTATTACTAAACGAATTTCACCAAGTAGTTAAAATCGAACAACTTAGATTTTTGACAATATTTATGTTTGTAAGAAATTAAGTGTATTTTATAATTTATGTTTATAAAATATACAATTTTAACATTTTTGTACGTTTATTATATGACTTTTTTTTTGCTTTATAAATATTTTTAAAATAAATATTCTTTATAACATTATTTTTCTATTATCTTTATTACTAAACGAATTTCACCAAGTAGTTAAAATCGAACAACTTAGATTTTTGACAATATTTATGTTTGTAAGAAATTAAGTGTATTTTATAATTTATGTTTATAAAATATACAATTTTAACATTTTTGTACGTTTATTATATGACTTTTTTTTTGCTTTATAAATATTTTTAAAATAAATATTCTTTATAACATTATTTTTCTATTTTTATGTTAGTAAAGAACAATCGATAAATTATTAGATCCACTTCTATTAGTTTTTTTTTCTTATAAAATATTAGATTTACTTCTATTTAGATTATGACTTTGTTCATTTGTATTTAATTTTTTGGTTCATTTGACAAAATCGATATGAGACTTATTTAATATTTTAAAATGGTAGCTCAATTTTTTTAATCTTATGTGAATATTATTGGTAATCTAATCATACACATTTGATACGTTATAGAAAGTCAGAGTTAAAACGATTTCATGCCATCGTTGAAGTTGTTTATTTCTAATATTATCATTGTAGAATTTTTTCTCTGTCAAATGCTAAGTAAATGTCATTCTTTACCTCTTTTTCCTATTATGACATGTTACTTTTTCATGAAGTATTTATTTTTGTTCATCTTTTTCCTAAGGTTTTTGTAAGACAATTACATAGTAGTTGGTAATAATTACCAACTTGAATCTTTTGTAAATATTTTAAATATTCAAAAAAGTTTCTAAATAAAATTATCTTTATTACTAAACGAATTTCACCAAGTAGTTAAAATCGAACAACTTAGATTTTTGACAATATTTATGTTTGTAAGAAATTAAGTGTATTTTATAATTTATGTTTATAAAATATACAATTTTAACATTTTTGTACGTTTATTATATGACTTTTTTTTGCTTTATAGATATTTTTAAAATAAATATTCTTTATAACATTATTTTTCTATTTTTATGTTAGTAAAGAATAATCGATAAATTATTAGATCCACTTCTATTAGTTTTTTTTCTTATAAAATACATTAGATTTACTTCTATTAGGATTACTTTGTCATAAATTATTAGATCTACTTTGATTAGGAGAATTTTCTAATAAATTATTAAGAGGAAAAAGCTAGATTTACTATACTCATTAGGAATTCTTAAAAAGTTGGACTCTCTAATATCGCTCGAAAAGTTTCTGCTTTATATATATGTATTGATTGAGAGATTTCTTATATGATAGATTGATAGGGGAGGGATTTATTAATTGTTTTTCCTTATTATGTCTCTACTATATTAGTGAAAGACGGTCTCTCTCTCATGAGACCAACTGATTAATTAAATCTCAAAGCGGCGAGACGGTTTTTAACTAATTTATTGGGACGGTTTTGACCATTTTACTGCTCATAAATTCTGATTTATGATGGGAGTATCTGTCTTAAACTTAGAATAAGTCAAATAGCATTAATAAAACAATAGTAAAATGTTTATTGTGCAAGTGAGGTTTTATTTGGTTCGTTTTAATCTTAAGATGAATATAGCTATCTTAAAAGAGACTGGCCGGTTTTAATTAACAACAAATGATTGAGAATTAACTATTAAGGGATGCATTTATTTTATTTTTATTTTGAGAACAAATTAAGGTGGTTTATTTTTGGTAGGAAATGGAGGAAATGTAAAAATATAGTGTGTTATACTTCCTCCATTTTATTCAATTCCATACATTTAATTTATACATGTATATCAATGCCCGTTTTCTTTTGTTCATATCTTTAGTTATTAGTAAAAATTATAAAAATTTGTTATTCACAATGTATTCGATAAGACAATTAAAACAAGATCTCATATGACTATATTTTATGCTATATATTAGAAGTTGTATCGAAAATTCTCCCTACTTGTGAATAGTGTTCAAAAAGGTAAATGTATGAAATTGAATGAAATGGAGGAAGTATAAATTAAGCGTGTGAATGTGATGTTGGTGTGACCAAGATTAAGAAAGTGGAAGGGTGAAAATGATATAAATTGGCAAGTGTATGTAGGGTCACAAAATCTGATATCCGTCACAAGCTTGTGACGGATACCGTTTTCTTTCGTAAAATACCCATTGAAAGGTGAGAGGGAAGCACATGGGGCGTGCCCCACCTTGTCCCCTCTCCCTTTTTGTGAGAGGTTTTCAGCTTGTGACGTAAAGACGCTTTGAGGTAGGGTAGACAATGCATTGATGTTTGTAATTTTGGGAGTTTATGAGATGATATAGAAAGGGAAGTTTTATGTTAGTATTGTCATACTTAGTGATGGGGCATATTCTGCACCCGCTGACCGAGTCAACATATTGACCTTGGTCAAAGCCAAAAGACAACAAGTCAACAAAAGAACAGCCTAACCGACGCAGCCTGTCGACCTGCCACTCGGGTCTCGGCTAGGCAACTAGCCAGCCGAGAAGCACATCCACGTACTCACATGGAGTCAACCAGGCCTGCCGGCCTGCCACGGGTCCCTCGGCCGAGGGTAAGATAGTCTTTCCACCTGCTCTGCCACTTGACCACTTGGCCACTACGTGACAAAAGGTGAAAGTCTATAAATACTCCACATCTCTCATTGAGAAAATCATCTCACAATATCCGAAAATCATAATAATCTGGTATAAACTCCCTTATCTCTCTACAATATACTTCGCCAAGTAACATACAACTTATCTCTTTAAGTTTACTGACTTGAGCGTCGGAGTGAGTACGTTCGGCCCCAAGCCGAGCCCTCGGTTTGTTCATCTTAAACAAGAAAGAGCGAAAGGAAGAGACAAGCAACGACATCATTCTACAAGCTTACGTGGTCACAACACTGCTCCGAAATTACACCCGGAACAATTGGCGCCGTCTGTGGGGATTAGATACTAAAAGCTAGTCACCTACCTTACAAAAAAAAAACATTCAAAAGAGCTAAGAAGATGTCAAAACAACAAGAAATTGTGAGTGTAGAAACTGAATTCTACCAGGATGACACGTTCCCTAATTCTGAGATCGGGCAGTCCCCCACAGGCCGTGTCACTGACACGGCGCTCGGGATGCCGAAAGAGCCAGAAACACCGCTGCCCACCGACCAAGTCACTGTCATGCACTACTACAGATACAGGCTATAACAACGGTCAAAAACCGTTGTTATATAAAAAAGCGGACGTTGTTAAAGCGTCCGTTGTAGAAGGTTTTAACAACGGTTGGCTTACTTAAGGAAATCGTTGTTAAAACTATTAACCACGGTTTTATGTATAAAAACCCGTTGTAGAAAGTGTGACACAATTTTGGGGGGGAAGTTATAACAACGGGTTTTAATATGCAAAACCGTTGTTATAACTAAAGACAACGGGTTGTTATAAAATAACCGTTGTTGTTTGTTCTTAAAAAATAAAAAAAAATAAAATTAAATATTACTAGATACATGCATAATTACGGCCTGTTAGAATTCCGATGCATGCATTATTACTGACATCACTGTACATATGAACGGATAATATGGAATGAGAAGGGTTAGTAATAGGATTTGAAGCAGCATTATTGAGAGATATGATGATGATTATGGCACAACTTCCTAACATATTTATTAATTAAAAAGCAATTAACTCAACCCACACATTGCTTAGTATAAATACATTGCATATCTCAACTAACATTTCCATTATCTCATATATTCATCTCCAAACTCTAACTGTTAAAACAAACCCTACTTAATTTTTCAAATCAAACTAAAAAAACTCTAACAAAATGACTGATTTCATCCTAAAGACTCTTACCATGATCGAGAACAACAACAACTTCATCCGCCGGTTCCTCCATATTGAGGAAAGTTTCAGGAGCTACCTTGCGGAAGCTCGATCCGCATCAAGCACGCTAAAGAAGATGGCTTGACGGAGCAAAGCGATTGCGGCTATATGACGATATAGCAAATGCTGAACGGAACCTCCAAATAGCCAAGGAGGAGAGGATGGATACGATAGAGCACAATAAGATCCTCCATGAAAATATAAGAATTGCATTTTTACATATGTAATTTTTTTTTTTAATTTATGTATTTATAAATATATATATATATATTAATTATGTTTATCTTACTTCTTCATCTTGCTTCTTCATTGTTTTAGTAACTAATTATGCGAACAATACTTAAACAAATAACATAATAATGGTCGATAAAAACACATACATGCAAAAGAAATAAATAGAAAAAGAAAATAATGACGATGAAACTAACGGGACGGCGAGATTTACCCGATAAATACGAACGTAAGACGATGAAATCACAAAGTGACAATGAGAAGATAAAGCGACGATGAGAAAGAGAGAAATAGAGAAAGAGAGAAAGAGAGTGTGTATGTGTTTTGTGTTTGTTTGTCTGCTGTTTTTGTGTTTGTGTTTGTGTATTAAGGGTTGTGTTTTGTGGTCTGCAGCAGACTTACATTTGTGTGGTTTATAGTATGGAAAGTATTGACAACGGTTATTAAACAACAACCGTTGTGAAATATGTTTTAACAACGGTTGTAAAAAACACCCGTTGTCAAATATGTTTTAACAACGGGTTTCAAAAGTAACCGTTGTGATTACTTTTCACTAACTTTGCGCCAATTTTGCGCCAAATTATTAACAACGGTTCCGCATGTGTGACCCGTTGTTAAAAATAATAACAACGGTTTTTATAACCATACCCGTTGTAATTGATTTTAGTAAAATTCGCGCCATACATTCTACAACGTCTATTGTGATTTTCGTGAATAATCGTTGTTAAAGGGGCGTTGTAGTTGCTTAAATTTGTAGTAGTGATGGGACATGTGGTTGATGCAGCCAAATTGAAGCTATTCCTGGACCTGATGGGTAGTACGCCGGTCACCCCCGTCACGACGACGGTGACGGCAGCGCCTCCACTGGTGACCAGGGCCCATAAAGTGAACCCGAACAACTTGTCCGGAGCACTACAAGGAGCTGGGCATGCAAGGACGCCGGCGGAGCCCGTGGTGCCAGTGGCAGACCAAAGTCCTTCCCCCACTCGCGGGAGGACAGCGTCGCCGCGGCAACAACGAGGCCACCCCCGAAGAAATGAAGAAAGAAGTCCGACTCTCCAAAGTCGGACAACAAGAAGCCCTTCCCGCCACGGGGAGAGAAGCCGGACTAAGGTTGCGAGGAGCCGATCGCCGCGTGTCATTCGACACGTGGTCAGACAGCCCCTCAGTGCCTATGTCCTCGAAGTCCCTGTGCCGACTAAACTGAAGCTGCCGCCCATATCATACAAAGGGGATAGCGACCCGACCGACCATGCCGAGGCTTTCGAGTCGTACATGTCGGTATGGGAGCAACCCGATGAGGTATGGTGCCGAGTCTTCCCAACGACCCTGCACGGCATGGCTTAGAGTTGGTACAAGGGGCTACCTAATGGCTCGGTATATTGTTATGCCGACCTAAGGGACAATTTCATAGCCCAGTACGCTTGCAACAAGCGAAGGGCCGTGGAGACATCAGATCTCCTGACTATCCGACAGGGGGAGGACGAGTCCCTCCGGAGCTACGTCAAGAGATTCGACGCTAAGGTTCAGCAAATCCGTGAGCTGAACACCGAACTGGCGGCCTTCGCGCTGATGAAAGGCCTCCCGAAAGGCGAGTTCAAAAACGAGCTCATAAAGTGTGAAGACCTCAACCTAGACTCCGCCAGAAAGATGGCCGACCGAGCCGTAAAGGTGGAGGATTATCACAAGACCTGGGTAGGCCACAGTGAAGCTGGGCACCCAGAGAGGAGGAGTCGCCGGGACAACGTAGATGAAGGACGCCGTGACGTTAATAGGTCACGGCCTGAGAGATTTAATAGGAAACAGAACTCGGCGGGCGCCGGGGGGGGAGTTCGGGACCATACACCCAGAAGCGGTACAGCGGTCTCACCCCCTGGTCAAATCACCGGCCGAGGTCTTTGCCCTAAGCAAGAATGAAGGGCAGAAATGGGCAAGGCCCCCCAAGGCGAGGGGGGAGGGTGACACGAGCCAGTACTTCGAGTACCACGGCCACACCGGCCATAAGACGGACATCTGTCGGCAGCTAAGGAACGCCATCGAAGAGCTAATCCGAAAGGGGAGCCTCAGCAAGTATGTAGCTGGAGGCCCAGGAGCAAGCTCCGACGGGGCGAATAGAAAATCAGTATTCCAACGGATGGGAGTGATCCAGGTTGTCATCGGGCACAAACGGCACCTCGATGAGCTTTACCAAGCCATCAACTTTGTGCCCACCACAGCGATCCCCGCTTCCACCATCCCCGATATAACCATCGGAAAGAAGGACTACGAAGGAGTCGTAACCCCGCACAGCGACCCGCTTGTCGTCCACCTGGACATAGCCAACCACTTGGTGAAAAGGTGCCTTATTGACACAGGCGCCTACACGAACATCATGTTCAGGGAGTGTTTTCTTAATCTCGGTCTGAAGATTGGAGACCTAAGCCCCTGCACCAACCCGCTATACTGACTTCTCCGGGTCCTACTGTACCCCAGGGTCAATCGGGATCACCGGTGATGTTCGGCCAAGCCGACGCGGCTAAAAATGTTTTATTTGAGTTCGTGGTTATTGATGGTTCGTCCGCCTACAATGTTCTGATAGGCCGGGTCACTTTGAGCGAGGCCGATGCGGTGATGTTCATCCGGGCCCTGACATTGATGTACGTCTCGGACCGGGGGGAGGCACAAAAACTCGTCTCAAAGGACGAAAACGATGAAATAGTCAATATCCAAGTATCTGCCAGAGGGTGCAACATGCAATCCCTCAAGGTGGCGAAGAAATCATACAAAGGGAAGAGCCCATCCTCGCAGCAGGAGGGCGAACCGATGAATATCGGCTGACGGACATGGAGGGTGTTCCTCTAATGAGCCATTGGAACAGACAAAGGAAATATTTCGTATAGCGGCGGAGGTGTCCGAGACCGTTGTGGGCACCCCAACACGTGATTATATCTTATGAAGAATGACCCAAGTTTTCCATCGAAATGCTTGTCCCCTCCATAGTCATGCCAAAGTAGACGCCACGGCCAAAGCCGGGCAGTCACGCCAAATGCAGTTGATACTCGCAAAAGCGACCAACATGCTTAAGAACGTATAAGTACAGTTGAGACGCAAATCTAGTCGCCTCGGCCAACCGAAGGCCTGGCAGAGGAAGCGATCAATATGTCTACAGATACGAACGCTGTCTAGCCGTAACCTCGATTGCCTCGGCCAAAGCCGGGAGTGACGGGGACACAACGACCGATACGCTAATAGGAACTTATAAGTACAGTTGAGACGCAAATCTAGTCGCCTCGGCCAACCGAAGGCCTGGCAGAAGAAGCGATCAATATGTCTACAGATACGAACGCTGTCGAGCCGTAACCTAGATTACCTCGGCCAAAGCCGGGAGCGACGGGGACACAACGACCGATACGCTAACATGTTCACAACCACTACAAGAAAACACGACAAAGGCGACAGACATACTACAGTCGCCAAATTGGCGACAGAAAAAAAGACACGGGCGACCACTATCCGTCGCCAATTTGGCGACTATACCTTTTTATCCAAAAATCCGTATGAAATCCACGGGCGACGCAATATTATCCAAATTGGCGACCGAAATCAGTCGCCAAATTTGGCGACCATTACCCGTCGCCAATTTGGCGACCAAAAACGGTCGCCAATCGTCTGTATATTTTTTTTTTTGCCAAATTCTTCACCCCGTCCCCTTCATTCACTCTAACATCAACTTAAAAAAAAAAAAAAAAACGCCAAGAAATCCGACGACCAGACGCCACCACCAACTACAACGACCACCGGACGCCACCACTCGCCGCCGCCATCCGCACACTACATCCCTACCGACCCTTTGTTTATAATAAAGGTTTGTTTTCGACTCAAATCGATTTAATTACTTCAATCCTTCATATTTTGTTTAAGTTGTGATGCTTATTTAGTATCTAGTTGTAATTTATACATTAGTGATGCTTATTATTGTATGTAGTTGTAATTTAATTAGCATTTTTGTTAATTAATTTGAGTTAGGGTTAGAAATTGGGGTTTTTGTTAAATTAGTAATGTGATTTGATTAGGGGATTGTATAAGGTAGTATAGTTTTATGAAGGTAGAAATTGGGGTTTTTGTTAAATTAGTAATGTGATTTGATTAGTGATGCTTAGTTTTAGTAATATTGAAGTAGTATTGTTGAAGGTAGTATAGTTTTATGAAGGTAGTATAATGTTAGGATTGTATAAATTTGCCTTATAATTAACCAAATTAAGTTAGAATGATTTAATTAGCATTTTTGTTAATTAATTTGAGTTAGGGTTAGAAATTAGCATTTTTGACAACTTGTATAATTAACCAAATTAATTAAGTTAGAATGATTTAATTAGCATTTTTGTTAATTAATTAGCATTTTTCTTGAATAGAATGAGCATGATGTATAAATTTGTTAAATTAGTAATGTCATTTGATTAGGGGATTGTATAAATTTGCCTTATAATTTTGACAACTTGTTTAATATATAATGACCTAGTAACCGTTCAAGAATTACTCATTAGGAGCAATTCTTGAATAGTCCCCATTTTGGGATCGTCTTTGTAATGTTCAAGTCACTTAGGTAGTAAACACATAGTTGTGATTTTATTAATGAGAAAAGAATTTGGTTGCAAATTTCTCCAATGTTCTCTGAATACATATGTGGAATATGTATCTTTTCCACATTGTGTATTTGGAGAACTAAGGGAATTCTTTGCCGAATTTTTTTTCTCATTAATAATTCACAAATGTGTGTTTGCTAGTGACTTGAAACGTACATTGATGGGTTTAGGTTGGAGTGATAAGGACCCAATTGAAATCTTGAAATTAGCATAAAATGGAGGATGAGATAACCATTGCTTTTTTTTGTTGAAATTAAATATTATTATTTAAAATGGTTAGTTTGCTATATATTGCTTATAGATTAAAATGAAGAGATCTGAACGTAGCTGGATGTACGAATGAAGAGTAGATAAGAAGAAACGTCCTATCGCTAGATTTGTAAAGGGAGTTCGTGGATTTATTGAATTTGCTAGATGTCAAGATTCATATGATTTGGAACAACATAAACTTAGGTGTCCTTGTACTAAATGTAAAAACTTAAAATATTTATTTGACATTGAAGTAGAAGAGCATCTTGTTACAAATGGTTTTTTTCCAAACTACTACAATTGGATCTCCCATGGAGAAAAATATTATCCCGAAGAGCCTCAAATCCAACAAAATGAGAACCCATATATAGAGAAATGGTACTTGATGCCTTTCGGTCTAATGATTTCATTAATGACGACCGTGTACCAATGATTGATGAAGAACAACCAAACCCAAGAGCAAAAGCCTTTTTTGACATGCTAAGTGCTTCCGAAAAAACCTTATATGAGGGGAGTAGAATGACATTGTTACAAGTTGCATCCAGGATAGTTTCTTTAAAATGTGAGTATAATATGCCATTTAAAGCCGTTGATAGTATTGCTACGTTGGTTGAGGATGTTATACCCGATAATAATGTTATGACCCGAAATTTCTATAATACCAAGAAAGTGGTCAAAGGTCTTCAACTTCCACATGAAAAGATTGATGCATGTCCTAAAGGATGTATGCTTTTTTGGAAAGATGATTCTTTGCTTGACAAATGTAAGAAATGTCAAAGGGATAGATATGAGACAAGTGAAGGAAATATTGTTTTGAAGGGGAAGAAGGGTAATAAAAGGAGTGGAAAGAGAAAAAACCAATATCGAAAAACACATTAATTTATTTTCCATTAGCTCCTAGACTTCAAAGAATGTATGCCACGAAAAATCTTGCCAACCAAATGAGATGGCACAAAGAAAATCCTCGTACACCAGGAAAGATGTGTCATCCGAGTGACGGGGAGGAGTGGAAGCGTTTTGATAGGTTATATCCCGATTTTGCCGAGGAACCTCGCAATGTGAGACTTGGCTTGTGTACGGATGGGTTTGACCCTTTTGGTCAGTTTGGTAGAAACTACTCGTGTTGGCCCGTAATGACCACGCCGTACAACTTACCTCCTTGGCTTTGTCTGAAAAGATAATTTATTTTCCTCTCTTTACTTATTCCCGGTCTTGATAACCCAAAAAACCATCTGGATGTTTATTTACAACCGTTGGTGGAGGAACTGAAGTATTTGTGGGAAGTTGGTGTAGAAACATTTGATGTGTCGAAGAAGCAAAATTTCCAACTAAGAGCTTCATTGTTATGGACTATAAATGATTTTCCCGTATATGGTATGCTATCAGGATGGGCAACCGCTGGGCGAAAGGCATGTCCTTATTGCATGGATAGGAGTAAAGCATTTTATCTTCCTAATTCCAAAAAAATTACTTGGTTTGATTGTCATAGATGTTTCTTACCGGATGGACATATTCATAGAGAGAACAAGAAATCTTTCTTAAAAGGTAAGGAGGTGCGTGACAATGCTCCGGTTCGACTCCAAGGGGATGAGATATGGGAGGTTGTACGTGATTTGCCAACAACTGTCGATGGGACTGAAGAAGAGTTTAAAGAGTTGAAAAAGAAAAAAAATGGTTGGTTTAAAAGAAGTATTTTTTGGGAGCTTCCCTACTGGAAAACAATGTTGATCAGACACAATTTGGATGTGATGCACATAGAGAAGAACTTCTTTGAGTTACTTATTCATACGATTATGGATGTAAAAGGAAAGACACGTGATGATATTAATTCAAGAATAGAATTGAAGAAATTTTGTGATCGTCCTAAACTTCATATTCGTAAGGATGGGGCTAAACCAAAAGCCATATTTACTCTTGACAAAGCTCAAAGAAAGGTATTGTGCGATTGGATAGGAAACTTGAAGTTTCCCGATGGATATGCATCCGATTTGAGCCGTTGTGTTGATTTGAAGGAACTGAAGTTGAAAGGGTTGAAAAGTCATGATTGTCATGTTTTCATGGAGCGCTTATTACCCGTGGCTTTTAAAAATTTACTCCCGACTACGATTTGGAATGCGATTCTGAAAATAAGTCAATTTTTTAGAGATTTATGTTCCTCCACGATATCGGTTGAGGACATGAGTCGTTTAGAAGACCAAATACCATAAATTTTGTGTAAACTTGAGATGATATTTCCGCCTTCTTTTTCAATTCGATGGAGCATCTACCTATCCATTTGCCATATGAAGCTAAAGTTGGTGGACCCGTCCAATATAGGTGGATGTATCCTTTCGAAAGGTTTCTTAATCATGTGAAGAAAAAAATTGGTAATAAAGCTCGTGTGGAAGGTTCTATATGCAATGCCTACCTAACGGAAGAGATTGCCAATTTTTGCTCTCTTTATTTTGAAAAACATATTGAGACCAAAGCAAAATACTTGAATATTGATGAAGCGGATGAACTAGACACAAGTATACCCAAGTGTTTCCAAATGCGGGATGAAATAGGGTGTTCATCACCGGGGAACAAGATTTCTGGATGACAAGGAGTATAACCGTGCCCACCTTTATGTGCTATCTAATTGTGAGGTTTTGGAGCCATATGAAGCTCAATTTGTGACAGATTTCATTAAAGACCACCCAAATGTGAACAGAGAGGATGTTTGGCATAAGCATGAGGATCAATTTCCAGCCTGGTTTCGGAAGCATGTATGTAAGCTAAATATTCAAGATGATGTGATAAGAATCTTGGCTTTGGGTCCTTCTCGAAAGGTTGTGACGTGGAATCGATATTCAATTAATGGGTTTAAGTTTCAAACATTTGACTATGGCAAAAGTAAGGCTAAATGCAACTACGGCGTTACTATTTCTTCTCTTGATGGCAATGAATATTATGGCATATTAGAGGATATCTTTGAGTTGTGCTACAATGGCCGGGATCGGAGTTATAAAACCGTCTTATTCAAGATTCAATGGAGGGATAATTCCGTAGGCTGAACGAGAGTCCATGATCGTTACAAACTCGTGGAAGTGAATCATACTCGAACCTACTCTCAATATGACCCATTTATACTTGCACAACAAGCTCATCAAGTTTATTTTGCATCTCTTCCGAGCACAAGTAATGATAGACAACAAAAGCAATGGTGGGCCGTTTTTAAAACAAAGGCACGATCGTAAGTTGATACATCTTTTTTCCAAGAAGAGGTTGTATCGAAAATGTTTTGTCCCAGTTGATCATGATGAAATTATTTATACAAATGAGATAGAAGCGGAGGAGGAGTTAGAAGAGGAAGAAGAAGAGAATGATAAGGAGAGGGATGGGATAGAAGAGGGGGAAGAAGAAGAAGAGGAGGAGGAGGAAGAGGAAGAAGAAGAAGAAGAAGAAGAAGAAGAAGATGAGGATGATGATGATGATGAGTAAGAGAAGGTATTGAAAGTATACATATCAAAATTTGAAAACAATTATTAGCGTTTTATTTTTTCTTTTATACCTGTTTATTAGGTTTTATTTTTTTGTATCTTATAATAATTATCCTGTAATATTTGCTAACACTTTTTATTCAATTGTAGTACACATGGCTCGTGGAGGAGGTAGGCAGCGCGGAGGCTATAGTGAGGGAGGTAGTAGCTCCCGAGAGCAGGAGGAGGACGTTGACCCTTCTACTACGGAGGTGAGTGAGGAGGAGGAGGAGGAGGTTGGTGTACCCCGACATACATGCCGACGGGATGATCCTTGATCCGAATGGTCTATGGTAATTTTTTATTCATTCTATTTTGTAATTTTTTTATTTAGTAATAAATGACTTTTTTTAGACATATGTTAATTATACATTATTTTTTATTCCTATATAATTATGTTTTTAACATGTTTGATTTCAGGTTTAGAAGTCAAACAGTTGTTCGTGGTGTGACTAATAGCACCCAAGAGAACATGACACACGGCGTTACTTGTTGGAGTAACGCTAGTGATGAAGATAAGGAGATGTGGTTCAACAACTTCCGGGTATCTATTTATAAAATATATATTATTAAATATAATTTATTTATTCTTTTTACCTTATTATTAATTTGTTTCTCATCTATGTGTTTACTTTTTGTAGCGTGTGTTCTATTGGCCAACCGACCTTGAGCGCCTAGTTTGGCAAAGGTATAATGACATTGGCAAGAAGAGGCTAAGGGACAACATGTATAAGGTGTCTAAGAGGAAGAAGGCGCCATCTTTCATGTAAGGTATTTAGTTTCTTTTAATACCCGTAATTAGTTAAAATTCATTACATATTTTGAAAATATATTAATTAATAATTGTTATTTTATTGATTACAGGTTCGTCATATGAGGAATATACCAAGTACCGGAACAGTCCTGAGTTCAAGGAAGCATCGGCCCGGAACAAGATCAACAGGAAAGGAGGAGATAAGGACGCGGAAGTTGAGCCTACTCATTATGGAGGGTCTCAATCTTTTCATGATCGTGTGGTGTTAGATGTAAGTTATCTGTCTTAGCTTTTAATTTAATAGTCTTCTAATTTAATTAGTCTCATTAATTATCATGTTTGAGTAACAATTTCCTTGTTTTTTTTCCGGAAGACCAAGAAGAATAAGGGTAAGGTACCCACGATTGTTGATCTCTTTGTTGACACTCACGCAAAGAAGACAAGCAAGGGCAAGTTGATCTTCGCGAAGGAAAAAGATCAACAGTTATATGTAAGTGTCAAAAAATAGAAATTTCTTAGCTTTTTAAAGTATATGTTTTATCAATTTTTAGATAAGTAACCTCTAACCATTAATGTTTTATCAATTTTTTAGGAACAATTCCTTGTCCGTAGGAAGAACAACCCGGAAATTGATGACAATGAGCTATGGTTTGATCTTGTTGAGGGGTTCCAAAGAGGAGATGTGTATGGAGCCGGGTCGGCAAAGGAGATTTTCTACCCTCCTACAAGAAGAAGAGGGTCAATTTCCTCCCAACAACAACCTTATACCCCAAGTGTCGTGAGTGTGCTCCAAGCTCAATTAGCCGCCAGGAGAGGCGGGATGCCGAGAGGGAGAGGCGGGATGCCGAGAGAGATGCTGAAATTCGGAGGATGAAGGAGGAAATGGACCGGATGAACTCCTTCTTCGCCAATTGCAACACTGGGTGGCGCCCGCAACCAAAGGATCCTAGAGATCCTAATCATGGAGGTGGTAGTGGAGCGGGAGCAAGTTTCCCTGTTATGTAGTTTTTTAGAAAACATGTTATTCCCGGATAATGTTAGATGACCAAAACTCGTAGAACTCGTAGTTGTGTGTATGGAACATGATTTTCTTTATCAAGTTTGGTTGTGTTGGCTTCCCATGTGTTCTCTGCTGGAAGTGTTGGTTTATTTGCAGGTTTTTACGTATTTGGCTAGGTCAAAAACGATTTTTATGCTAAAAAAAATGTAAATTTGGCGACGGATACTGGGCATTTGGCGACGGGAAACCGTCGCTAAGTCTCTGATCATGAATTAATTTTAGGGACATTGGCGACTGAGAACAGTGGTTTTGGCGACCAAAATCTGTCGCCAAAATGGCGACCAACATCTGTCGCCAAAATGGCGACCAAAATCCGTCGCCCATTTTGAAGATTTGGAGATGACGTGGATTTTAGGAAAGCGACTAATAGCAGTCGCCTTTTTAGCGACTAATGACAGTCGCCAATTTTGGCGACGAATTTCGGTCGCCCGATTTAAAAAAATTCAGTCGCCAAAATTGGCGACGAACGCCTGTCGCCAAAAGCGACCAAACCTAGCTACGAAGTGCGGGCGACGGGTCTTAGTCGCTTTATTCTTAATGGCGACTGTTCTCAGTCGCCTTATATGGTCGCCAATTACCTTATTTGTTGTAGTGAACAGCGGTTGGGAAGCGGAAATCTGACCGCCTTGGCTAAGACCGGGAGTGGAGGAGGAAGCGACCGACATGCTAACATGTTGAAAAACGTTTAAGTACAATTGAGATGCGCCTTCTAACTGCCTCGGCCAAGCCGAAAGTAAAAACGAAAAAGCGCTCAATATGTTAAAACGTAAGAAGACAACTGAATGGAGGATGAGAGCAAAAGCCTCGGCCAAGCCGAGGGCAAATAAGCAAACTTTATTGAAAAATGTTTACAGGTGAGGCAAAACAAAGTCGACGGCCGTCCCCATAGGGATAGCCTAAACACAACCTATCAAAGTTTAACAAAAAAACAAAAGGTACAACAAAAGGTTACAGACATTAAGACTTGAAGCGCCAAAAGGATGGCAGGGAGGAAAGGCTCAATAATTGGCCCCCGAACAGCTGAAGCTATCCGAAGGGCCAGGTGAATCTGGTGACGACCGCCCGTCTCCCTATGCTTGTTGCTGCTCGCCACCGGCAGCAGAGGCAAAGATCACCATCGATGGGCGGCCCGAGCCGACTTGGCAGCTTCACCTGCCTTTGCCCTCTCAGCTTCCTCCCTGGCCTCCTTCACCTTAGCATCCCGGACCGCCTTGGCCTCAGCTTCCTGAGCAGCCTTCGTCGCCTTCGCCTCATCCGCAGCCTTGGCCTCCGCAGCAGCCGCCTTCTCATCAAGAAGCTGGTCAAAATCTTGCCACTGGAAGGTACCTTCAGGAAGGAGCTCTTTGATTACATCCCTGGTAGCATCTTCAGCTTGGTCCCGGTACCGGGTACACATCTCAGGGATGATGATAGTTTTAAGCATCACAATATCCTTCTCCCTCTGAGCAAGGATAGCCTTTGTGTTCTTATGCTCCTTCGCCTCGGTGCCAGGCAGGTCCTTCCATCTTCCCCTCTGCTCGACCATGGTCTTATAGCCGCCCTCAAGCTTGTCCTTATCCTCCCGCAGCTTGGCAACATCAGCCAACGCAGCCTCAACCTTGGCCCTCTCAGCCAGGACCAGCTTCCCAGCTTTCTCCTTAAGCTTTCGCTCAGCGAGGAAGTCCTTCATGGCGGCTTGGAAGTCCTTCTTCGTCTTCGCGACCTCCTTCTTAGAGGCGGCAAGCTCAAGCCTAAGACGTTCGAGCGTAGGGGCAGATTGAGCCACGACCTTTTCTTGCTCAATAAGCTGATTGCCGGCGGCTTCAGCCCACTTCATCAGCCTTTTGGCCAACTTTACGCCGTCCTCCCTGAGCTGAACACAGGAAACCTTCTGGGATGAGGAGTCGGCGGTGACATTTTTATCACCCGTCCCGCACAAAGCCGCTTCTCCAATTGCCGATCGGTAAAACGACAAATGGCGACGGTTGATCTATAAAAACCCGACAAAGCATCCATGT
Source organism: Silene latifolia (assembly GCF_048544455.1). NCBI lineage: Eukaryota > Viridiplantae > Streptophyta > Magnoliopsida > Caryophyllales > Caryophyllaceae > Silene > Silene latifolia. The sequence goes on along the minus strand of NC_133530.1, from coordinate 1,777,049 downwards.
CAACATTCATTGACATATCGAAAGCCCGTCATCGGGAATGCCTAAAGAACTTGCTAAATCCGAGCCATGGGTTAGATCCGTACCGCCTTGACCTTCTTGGATAGAGGGTCGGCCGAGTCCTTCTTTTCCCCCCTCGGTAACAGCATAGGATTGTTTCTTTCCTCTTCTTTGAAGGAGGAGGACCCTCCACAACGGTGACCTCCTCTTCAACATCGACGACCACCTGCACCTTTTGGACCACGGGGATTGAAGATTGAGCTGGAGTTGACGCCGTGGCCGCCGTAGACGTTGTCTTTGGTCTCCGGCGCGGCACATTACCGCCAATCTCCGCTTGAATCGCCGCCACATCCATCGCCTTCATCGCCTGCTCCATGAGTTCGTGAGGGCCCGGTCTGCGATCACGTGGCGCGGCCTTAGGATGCAGCACAACAACTTTCCCGTCCTGGTCAAGTCCCAACTTGTTAAGGATGGAGGCAGACAGATCCCGGCCAAATCGATCTACAAAAGAAACAAAACAGGAGTTAAACAAAGGAAGAAAACCGAGGCTAAAACATCAAAGCATAAAAAGAGGGGCCTCACACCGACCCTACTCACCCTGGCCGAGGGCCGGTATGAGGCCGACGTGACAAAGCGGCTCGTCTTGAAGAACGATCTGCGTCGGAGGCATCCACCCCTTCGGAGTGCCATCCTTCGTCGCCTCGAACATGCCCATAGCCCGCTCTTCGTCATCCTTAAGATAGACCTTCTTGGCGTCCATCTTAATTTTATTACGGGAGACGTATCTATCATGCTCCCCCTTACTCTCGCACCGCAAATTAACGCGGCTCTGGAAGGACCGGGGCAGCGGATAGTCCTCCGGAACCTCGACGTATACCCACCGCCCCTTCCCGTCCTTGCAAGATGCCAGCTTGGAAACGGTAACATAAACCGGCTCGGTCTGAATGTTGTACCACCCCGTGCCACCTAGGGTGGTCGGCCGAAGATGGTGGAGCCGGCGGAACAGGTTAACCGTTGGGGCCTCCCCCTTAAAGAGACATAACCACACAAAGCCAATAATGGTCCTAATGGCCAACGGATGCAGTTGTGCCACGGCGACGTTCATGGCTTTAATTATGGCAGCAACGTGTGCATTAAGAGGAAACCGGAGCCCGTACTCCAGGTGTCTGATGTACACGCCGATACAGCCTTCGGGAGGGCAACAGACTGCCTGATCACCCTTAGGAACAATAATTCTATACTCCCTGTCGAAGGAGTAATGGTCTTCAAAAAGTTCAGGACCGGAACAACTGGCGAACTTGTTTGTCCAAACGCGATCAGGATTGATCGAGCAGGCGTCGCCGTGCCACAAGAGATGCGGCCTCTCCGAATCAGATTGGGTCGCCTCATCATCGTCATCATCAAAACCCTCCAAAAATTTCGGATCAATTTCAGGAGAAGGCGACTTGGGACCCCCAAACCCTATCGGGGTGACAACCAGTGGCTCCTGTTCATCAGGATGCGACGGTTCGCCCCCCGGCGCAGAGGTACTGGGTTGAGCATCAGCAGAAGACATGGTAGCAACAATTACTTAACAAATAAAAAAGTTGGGAAAATTTGTTTGTTTACCTTGGAAGAAAATGTTACGCCGAGTAACGCTTCTAGAAATTAGAGAGAGAAAGAAACTCTTCAAAAAACTAGAGAGAAGAAATTTTTTGAGAAAATGAAATTTGTGCGGAAAAAGAGGGGCACACTGCTCTATTTATAGAGCAAAGCCCGTGAAGCGGACCAATCAGAGCAAAGCCCATGAAACGTCCACCAATCAATGCCAAGCCACGTGTAAAGCATGCAGCCACGGAATGTCAATCGACATAACAGTTACCAATCTTCTTTGACACGCTCCTTGGTATCTACTTGCCAACGGCCTGCTGATCAACCAAGCTTGGCGGCACCGGCCGGGGGCAATCAAAAGCACACGGCACTCTCAACCTTGGTCTCGGCCAGCGCCTTTTTCTTTTCCACATTGGATGTCCATTACACAACAATGTGGAGGGGGGATATGGTACGGCCTGAACAGAACCAAGCCGAAGAAGAAGAAGAAGCCGGAGGAAAAAGTTCAACTTGCGCAGAATACGCTCAACACTCATCGAAGTTCCATACCACGGCATAGACTACGCTGGGGGCAAATTGATGGGGCATATTCTGCACCCGCTGACCGAGTCAACATATTGACCTTGGTCAAAGCCAAAAGACAACAAGTCAACAGAAGAACAGCCTAACCGACGCAGCCTGTCGGCCTGCCACTTGGGTCTCGGCTAGGCAACTAGCCAGCCGAGAAGCATATCCACGTACTCACATCCAGTCCCCTCGGCATGGAGTCAACCAGGCCTGCCGGCCTGCCACGGGTCCCTCGGCCGAGGGTAAGATAGTCTTTTCACCTGCTCTGCCACTTGACCACTTGGCCACTACGTGACAAAAGGTGAAAGTCTATAAATACTCCACATCTCTCATTGAGAAAATCATCTCACAATATCCGAAAATCATAATAATCTGGTATAAACTCCCTTATCTCTCTACAATATACTTCGCCAAGTAACATACAACTTATCTCTTTAAGTTTACTGACTTGAGCGTCGGAGTGAGTACGTTCGGCCCCAAGCCGAGCCCTCAGTTTGTTCATCTTAAACAGGAAAGAGCGAAAGGAAGAGACAAGCAACGACATCATTCTACAAGCTTACGTGGTCACAACACTGCTCCGAAATTACACCCGGAACACTTAGAAATTAGATTATCTTTAATTGAGATGAAGATTGTCAAGATTTCATTCTCCATGGTATTTTAGTTGCATTTTTAATTAACACAAAAACTTCGGAGAGATGGTTTCTCAATAGCGTTATTAAGAGACCTCTCACATGATGGGGTGATGGACCCACTGAATTTCTTTTTTACCTATTAATCTATTATGTCTCTCACTAAATTAGTGTGAGACGGTCTCTCATGAGACCTACTGATTAATTAATTTTTGTATCCCAATTTTGTAGTTATTTTCTAGAGATTTTTACGAGTCACATGTTATGTCATATAGTGATAGAGTATATTATTTTTAGTATTAAAGTCATACTCGAGTTCTTATAATTTCTCAAAAAAAAAAAAGAATAATGAGACTTTACACAAAGCGATAGGGATACTAGGTAATAGCCTGATAGGGATACTTATTTATAATTGGTCACAAAGTGATAGGGATACCAGGCCAATTGGTCATAGTAAGATTCATATGACCCTTATTTATAATATTGCCGATGTGAAACAATTAGCGGGCCCCACTCTGCCCCTTTAATTCACAACAAGACATCTATGAGGTAGGATGCCTTCTTGCAAGGCAAAGTGGGGCTTGCCAAAATGGCGATGCATCCTAACATTTAAGCACACAAAAGTAAGTAAAATGATGCATTTACAAAAGAATAGCCACTTTCCTCATCTAAGTGGCGGGAATCATCTAAAAGGGGAAGCAATTTAAAGATACACATTCCACATAGATATTAGTTCTCCAAGTTACTAAGTCCAAGAGGATACAAACAAATCACCTCCAAATTGTGTTAAACTAGGCTACTTTCGTCCACAATTGCTAAATGCTTTTGTCAAGAGCCAATTCCCTATGGTGTTAGAAAACACTGTAGGATCGCGGAATTCCCCCTCTTGCCTATATATACAAGAAAATGGTCGTCCCCTCTCCACCATGCAACAAAGATAGGATCATCAATGGGATTCGAAGTATATGAGTTTCATGATAGTTGTTTGCTTTTGGGTTTATTTCCCCCCATTTTTGTAGCATTTGATGAGTAAGAACATTTCGTGTCATTTTAGTTGCGATTCATCCACGGTAGCAAACTAGTAAAAACATGTGAATGTTAATCTGTATACTCGAGTTTTTATTAGGGAGTGCATATTTATATGTAACTATTTAAATTGATTTTACTTCATAAGTTTAGGAAATAAAAAAAAAGGATATTCTTCATGGTGATTTTATTTTTGTTTTTCATGAGTGGTGTATTGGTGAATTTAAACAAAGTTTATCTTTAATTCTAGTGAAAGTTTATTTTTTATTATAGTGAGATTTCAAGTATCTCTATCAGATTACCACCTAGTGTTTCTCCTCTACAAGCAACCAATAATGCATGATGGCATGATCAATTCCAAGATTATACAACTGGATGTACAATGTTATTGTATCATTGTACATCTAAGGTTATTTTAGTCTTTTTTTCAAACAGTTTTGCAAAAAAAATAAAAAAATAATCCAATTTTCAATTCAATCCCCATTTTTTTGTCTGACTACTTCCATATTTTTCTAACTCCTCTCCATCTTCCTCAATCATCTAGTTAATGATTCATCTTCTTCCTTAAATTATTATAATTAATTGACTACGCGGAACAAATCATATGACGTGACTCGTGAGCATCATCTTAAAGGGTCGAATCCACAGGGATGCGAGTTTAATTGTTCTAGTTTGTTTATATTTAGATTCATCTTAATTAAAGGTAACAAATTTATGGGGTTTGTTTGTTGGTTTTCTAACAACTAATAGCAAGTGAAATAAAGATGAATAACAATAATATTAAAAGGTCTAAGGATCGGGTTCACTAGGTAGTCATCCAAGGGTGAGATTTAATTCATTGATTGAGCAATTTATATTGTTGAAAGTCATATGATCGGTCTATTCTAATATGTCTTTTTAGATCTAACTTAACATGCGATTACTATTATTAAGTAGGTCTAATTCAATTATCGTGGCCTATACTAGTTTTAACCCTGTCGGTGAAAATCCTAGTTTGCAAGACTAATTAACTAATTCTGACCAGTAATTAATTAACTAGATGTAAGACAACAATTGAACAACAATCAAAAGCAATTTAACAATGAATTCATTAGTTAACCATTTTCTAACAACCTAGATCCCATTTCACCCTAGATTATGAAATTAGCTACTCACCCTAATAATAATAATAACAATAATATGAATGAAAGCCATAATTGCAAACATAAACGATGAACAATAACAAATAAATAAGTATTGAAGAAAGATTAATACCGTAATAGAGGAATACTTAGATCCGAAAGTAATAACAATAAACTAAACTAAACTAAACTATGAGTTTTAGAGAGTTTTCTAGAGTAATTGTACGTAGCTAGGTAAAATAAAACGTAAATAAGGCGTAGGGTACGAATTAGGTATTTATATTAAAACATAACCGACTTAAGGAAATTGCGGAAAACTGCGAAAATAGTGTGTGCTCGATCGAGGCTATGTGCGCTCGATCGAGTACACTACTTCCTCGATCGAGTCTATGTGGGCTTGATCGAGTATCCACTCTGTTTCAGCTCTTTTCTTTGTGTTGTCTTCTTAACTTCTCTTCCTTTATTCTTCTAGATTCCCGTGTCATGCTTCGTGTTTTCCTTCATGCCCACTCCGCGATGTCTATTTCATTTCTTTGTTCCTCAAATGCGTCGTTCCTGCATTAAACATCAAATAGTGGAAGTAACAACATTCCAACATAAAAGACATGTAACTAATATAAACTAGCACGAAAACCGTATCAAAAGTAATTAAGGGGAGGCATAAATATGTATATAATTATTATGACTCATTAGTGATCATTTTAAACTCATTTTCTTTCTGCATTAACTCATATTATTATCTTAATAGCCGTATTTGTTAGCTTATATTCTTTTAATAATAGTTCGTATGATTGGTGTAGAAATTTACCTCAAATTATTGTTAGATGCATTTTTCCTTAATTATTGATGATGATGCAAATTATTTCTCGTTCGCCGAAATACTGATAGATGCGTTTTTCCTCCTTGACGATGATGTCAATTGTTTCTCTTTCACCATTTTAAAATCATAATTATGGAGAAGGGAGATTTGCCGACTGTCATTTAAGAGAAATTTAGAGAAGGAAAAGATGAGGGTTTGTCGACTGAAGAGAAATCAGAATTAGTGTAAAAGGAGATGTGTAGATTTTTTTATTTTAGTTTTTTGCAAGAAAGGTATTATCCATATATTTCAAATGAGAATTACATGGATTTTTCTTAAAAAGAGCTTAACCCCTAGCATGCTAACACTATATTAAATGCCCAATTAGGCGTTTAACACCTCAACTAATACATCAAACAACGGAACCGATGCACGACTTAATAAGACAACACTAGTAGTTAGCACAAATTTTTTTTATTGAGCTTAAACAGTTTAATATATAATATATGGCCCTGTTGTACAATGCTATTGTACAACAGGTTGTAGGATCCTATTTGTGGGGTCATGAGGCTAAAAACAAGTAGACAATGAGAAGTATCTAGAAGACTTCTCTTTTATATATAGAAAATTTTGTGAAATCGCATTGAGTTTACATGTATTTTTCTTTCAACATGCATCATCAAAAGTCAACATCAAACGAGTATAATATTTAACTTATTATTTATAAATTTCTAATGCCTAAATTAATTTTTGTCTATAAAATTATTTTTTATATCTCCTGAAACAATTCTTTAATTTTATGTTTCTAAAATTATTTTTAATAATTAATTTTAATCTATTAAAAAAATATGAGTATATGACCAAACATCTGTCAATTTTATGATTAAATCATGACTCAAAACTTAATTTTTTTAATTGTCCAAGCTGGAAATAAATGTAATATATAGAAGCTTTTATTTTAGTGTCATACTTTGTAATTTATTTGATCTTATTTTTTATTATATGTAATTTTTATAGATAATTTTCTTTATGATCTTTGTAATTTATTTGATTGTTACTTTGTATTATATGTAATTTATAATGGGATGACATGATTGAGTGCTTTAGACAACTAGTTTTAATCTCGTGCAAAAAAATGCACAGGTATTTTTAATAAGGAATTTTACTAAGAAATGTGAAAAGAGTAAACATCACGTTCATAAATACACTAAGCTATATATAAAAAAACATTACTTTACAAAGATTGAAAAGTAAAATTACTTAAAAAATTGTAAAATATATAATATACATAATCTGAAATCACATTATATTATTTCTATTCAAAAATCGGTTTCCTTTTGCAAGTTAATTTTATTTGTTGACTTAAATTTGTACAAAATTAAAAGTAGATTTTTTGTTGAGTATTGTAAAGTAATTTCTTAAATTTTAAATTGCGGGGGCGCATAAAGTAAATTTGAAATGACAATTTTATTAATATAATAATGTAACCTTGCTCTGGTGTTTTATAAAACTTAGTGAATAGTCATATAAATTTGTAAACCTACAAAAGAAAAGAACTGAAATTAATTAATTTATTTTTTCAAATGGGATCCACCACTAACAAAACAAATGCATGTTTTTTTAAATTCTCTCGGCCAATCAAAAAACTTAAAAAAACTCAGCTTTTATACTATATATGTAGATTATGCAAATAAATGGTTTGATACAAACGTGGTAGAAAAAAATTGTCAATTCTTCCTTAAAATGAGGAGCCAATAGAAATGCTTTAGAAAAACCCATCTTTTATACTACGTATGTAATAATTATGATAATGAAAAAAAAAAAAAAAAGATAACAACATCAATAAAAGCAATAGTCGTGGCAAAATACTAATAATTGTGGCAAAGTTTTATTATATTGTGGTAATATATACATAACATACGTATATTAGCAAAAAAATTATTAAACGGTGATAATATATACATAACATACAAATATTAGCAATAAGTAGTGACAAATTTTTAATAATCATTCTAAACAAGCCGATGTCCTCTTCAACTAATTCCTTAAACTTTGGCATTCTCATTGGTGGTTGGTATAGCCTTTTAGGAGCAATATTAACTACCAAACCTAGGTCGTCGTCGTAGTAAATATACCAAGGCCATGAAATCAGGACCTTCACAAGTGAAGGTGTGAAATTCATACAGAACCTGTTGATGTGGATGAAAAAAAAATTCATCAGTTTTCGTTTACTCCAGATTTAATGACTACAACTGCAAAAAAACAATATTTACTACGACGACGACCTAGGTTTGGTAGTTAATATTGCTCCTAAAAGGCTATACCAACCACCAATGGAAATGCCAAGGTTTAAGGAATTAGTTGAAGAGGACATCGGCTTGTTGATTGAATTCGTATCCAATATTTGTGGTAGAAAGGAAAATTTGCCTATTATGTTTGGTCACCTGATTGAGACGATGAAGAATCTTGAGTCTTGGATTGAAAATTTCAGCTTTATTAGGAAACATCCCGTCTTTTGGTCACCACACGATCTAAAGGAATTTTGCAACCATTTGAAGCACAAGTTGCGGGAACTCCCTGAGAATGATATGACAAGAGTTGTCTTCTGAGCTCAACATATAAAAACACTAACAAAAAAGAGAGGCATGCATACCTATTGAAGGCCAAAGATAGATCGATGAAGATACAACCATTACAAGTTTATGTTGATGCTTATTGATGAAGAGACAACCATGTAGAGAACAATTATAAGGAGAGAAAAATTTTATAGAAGGTTACTTCCCAATTAATATTGTTGTATGAACTCTTCGTGAGGTCCAAAGGTTACTTACTAGATGAAACGTGTGGCTTATGGAAAATGCCATATGTCCAACTCTCGCGCGTCTCAACATGCATGTTTTCGTACATATTTGTATTAAACCTACAACAACAACAACAACAACAACAACAGTGCCTTAGTCCCAAAATGATTTGGGATTGGCTGACATGAATCATCCTTTGAAACCGTTTATGGGTAAACGCACACCTCAAAATGCGAATAGAAAAGGGAAAATGAAAAACAAAAGAGAGCGAAAATGTAATGGAAAATCGAGGTAAACTTAGAGGTTTTAAAATCGAATTCCGGATTTCTTTTATAAAAACTTAAAATTTTAATTGAAAGAAAAGATTAAAACGATTTTGAAGACCGAAATAGAATTAAGGATCCGGAATGCCTTAAAAGTAAACCAAGTAAAACATATAAGAAAGTGGTTGATAAAAAAACGTAATAAAGGAGAGAAGAACAAATAATTTAATTTTTTAAATGAAATAAAAATACTAAATATGTCAAAAAAACATCAAATACTAAAAATCTCCGCCCTTTTTACTCAAATTCCCGCCATTTTTACTCAAATTTCCACCCTTTTCACCCGAATTTCCACCCTTTTTACTCAATTTTTTACCTTTTCCACCATTATTACTCAAAGTTTCACCATTTTCATTCAAATTTCCACCATTTACACCTGTTTCTCTACCATTTTCACCCAAATTTCCAACCTTTTCACCCAAATCTCTCAAATTTCCACCATTTTCATCCTTTTTACTCAAAATTTTACCACTTCTTCTCAATTTTCCACCATGCTTAATCAAAAATTCACCATTTTCATTCAAATTTCCACCATTTACACCCAAATTTCCAATCTTTTCACCCAAACCTCCACCATTTTCACTCGAATTTTTACCTTTCTCACTCAAATTTTCACCATTTTCACCCACACTCAAATTTTCACCATTTTCACCCAAATCTCCACCATGTTCACTCAAATTTTTACCATTTTTACCTAAATCACCAACATTTTCACCGAATTCACCAACAGGGTAATAATAAAAAACAGTAATATTAACATGGTAAACACCAGTATAAGTAGAATCAACAAGATTACCAAGATAAACATCTAAACTCAAATCACTATTAAATTTATGTATTTTTGCGTAAATTTATGTATATCTAATCTCTCCCATATTTTCTAGAGATCTTTATAAATTTTTTTGAAGTATTAAGGTCATTTAACTTGAGTTCTTATAATTTGTCAAAAAAGAACGAAAAATGATAAAGTCTTTACACAGATATAGCTAAATTAAACATAGGTACGAGTCGTAGCTAACTACTAAAGACATGAGAATATTACCCTTTACTCAAGTTATTGATCTTTATTATATATTTATATGTAACTATCTAAATTGTTTTTACTTCATAATTTTATGAAAGAAAAAAGGGATATTCTTCATATGGTGATTTTATTTTATTTTTCTTGAATCCTCTATTGATAAAATTTAAATAAAGTTATATCTTTAACTCTAAGCAAAGTTATCTTTTACTTTAGTGAGATTCAAAGTATCCCTACCACTTCGCGTTTCTCCTCTACAACTCTACAAGCAACAATGATGCATGAATCATGATGCTACGAATTAAGTGAACAAAAGCTAATTGAACTTCACTCATATCACAAATTGTTGTTTGAAACGGTGATATTCGACTTAAAAATAAAACGTACATAATAAAGTTATTTAGAATTAACAATTTTTATTGTCCTTTTAAAAGCCAATTTAGTTCATTTTATTCAATCCAGTGTAACTAACTACTAAGGGTTTTGTAAAAATACGGATCAAATTGTGTAAGGTATAAGCCAATTTTAGACTTGTTATTATCAGCTTAATTTCAGGTCATTTTATTCAATTCAGTTTAGTTTAGCCCAGCTTCATATAGTTCAATTCAGTTCCATTTAGTTCATCTCTTCACAAATTCCTAAGTTCAATTCAGGTAAACGGAGCCGAACTGAATGAAACTGAACTGAAATTAAGTTCAAAAAATTAAGGCCTTAATTATCAATCACAAGTTCACAACATCAAAACATCATAAATCCGATAAAATTATAAAAATATTATGGCGCTCCGCATCCAATGCGCATCGAAAATAGCGGTGCAAATTCCCACCTAACCAAAAAAAACAAAAAAAAAAAAATACATACTCCGTGAATCCATTTTTGAAATAATGGTCAAAAATAAAATATTTGTCGTTTTGGGTCGGTTTTGAAAATATTTGTCAAAATGGTGTCCACGTAGGCTCGGGATTTCTGGACCTAAAACACGCCACCACCAATGGCGTGTTTATAATGAGTAGGGAAAGAAATTTCATTAAAAAATGGACTAAAACAAACACGCCATTGGGAATGGCGGGTTTCGGAGGGGAAACACGCCACCCCCTATGGCGTGTCTTATGTAATTTTTTTTTTTTTTTTTTTTTTTTAAAGTTTAGTCAGTTGAGGAAAAAAATTATTGTAAAGACACGCCACTGCTAATGGCGTGTTTCCTTCACAAAACACGCCATTAGTAGTGGCGTATTTCAGGTCTAGAAATCCCGAGCCTACGTGGACACCATTTTGACAAATATTTTCAAAACCGACCCAAAACGACAAATATTTTATTTTTGACCATTATTTCAAAAATAGACTCATACTCCGTAGACAGTAGATAATAAAATACTCCGTTAAAAAAGAAGATAAAACGAAAAATGTTGTAATTTACACTTCACTTGAACTTCCCTGACCTCTCAAGCTCCACTCCCTTTCGTGCTCCTCTTCAACCCTAATTCTTCTTAAACCCTAATTTACTACTCTTGCAAATTGCAATCGATTTCCTCATTTAAGGTAATTCAATTTTACTACTTTTGCGATTAATTCAGTTGCGAATTTGAGGTTGTTTCATGAATTGCCACTACAGATAGCTGAATTTATGATTCAGTAGTTAAACTGTTGACTATTACCTGCGTTGCGAAACATGATAATCTCAAATCTGTTTAAGGTGGTTGTAGATTACAGTTTTGAGATTTCTGATGTTTTTGATTTTATTGTGAGTAGATATGTTATTCCGATACCGTATTCTTGTCCGAAGTTTTCGATTTTTTTGTCTGAAATGAAGTGTCGAAGTGTTGCGTCTTATGCATTTCTTATCAGAGTGTATGAAACGCGATAGGTAACTTAAGTGAAGTATTGGCGTAACATAGGTCCGTAGATGTTGGTTTAAGTAAGTGTTTCGGCGAAATTGTGTAATTGAGTAGAATTTGGAGCTTTGAATGTGGTTTATAGCTTAATTCTTAAAGATTATGGGAGCAACAGGGGTGTTTTATTCTTTTTTTCTGTAGTTATTTGATAAAATACCGCGTGTTTTGGAGATGCTGATTTGCGGTTTTGGTGATAATGAACTGATATTTTGAGCTTAATTTGTCGGATACAGAAGTAACTTGATTGAGTGTAAGAAATTTGATTGTTTGGTGGAAGCGTTTCTGTTATAGTTAATTTGATCACTGGCATTTTTATTTAGTTTCAAGGAAGTGACCGCATTCTCTTATTCAAGTAGAAAGGTAGATAAATGACTCGAGACCTCCCAAATAGAATAGGTAAACTGATGAGTGATGAATGAGACCGAGTGAGCTCTTTTCTTAGATTTTCAGGCTTATGGGAAGTTATCTTATTGTCATTAGTGAAAAGTCGTAAGGCCCAAATTCTTGTTTGGAATTCACACACTGGGAAAAACTTGGATATGAGCATCTTGCTGAAATCATGTTACTTTCTGATTATCTTAAGTATTATCTCAAATGCAACCTCGTCTCTTTCATATTTCGTTAAATTCCTTTTGTTTTTACCTTAACTGTACGCCAAGGAGCTAATTCTCTAGCTCTCCCCCAAATCCGTTTAGTCTCTTGTAGACACATTACCTAATCTTCCTCCTTTTCGTAACCTCCACCACTTTTTTTTGATTTCCTGTTAAAGTCCCAATGTTCCATGTTCCAAAGCGCATCTTACTAGTTACTACCCTTGGCACAGCATGAGCCAGAGTTTTTCAAATTAGGTTCATGTCTATAAAGTGTGATGAGAGTTTGGTACGCTGGCTGCCACAAACCTAACAGTGCTAAATCACACATGCTTAGGTTTGTAAGAGGTAAATTGGATCCCTTTGCTCCCTGAACCTCAGTTGCTAATCAAACTTCCATCAACTCGAAGCCTTTGTCCGCATTTTTTTTAACCGCTAGGATCCTAGAACTCTGGAAGTGATACTGATGTTTCATCTAGCAGTGGACAGGATGATCCTTGTAATGTTTGTTTGAATTTGTCTGCTGTTAGTTTCCTTCAATTTTTATAGCTTTGCGGTCCTACCCTGTTATCTGTTAGCCATTTCATGAGATTTTGATGGATGGTATTTTATTGAATTTATCTGTTCTAATATACATCTTTTTCCTACTGTAGTGCCTCCCGAGGCGACCTCTTGATGATTCAAGTATAAGCAAAGCAATTCTCTCTTCATTGTCCTTCAATTGGTGAAGCAACAATATCTTTGCTGTTCTCTTTAGTTTCTGAAATCAAGATGCTATCACTAGATCTCTCTTTCTCCACTGCCCTGAACCCTTCTTTCGCCAATCCCATATGGCGTCGGCATAAAAAAACGCTGAACCCACACCGTACTCCTACAACCCTCACCTATTTCCATAAGCCCCTTGAATCTTTGTCTGTCCAAAACACCAATCACTCATTTCCATGCCAAAAACCCAACTCTCACCGTCCTCTTCTCCACCCTCCTGCTGCTGGCCGAAGTAAGAAAACCCCGTCAACTGGCCGGATTTTAGGCAGTGCTGAGCTTCGCCGCGAAGCAAAGCAAAATGCTAGAAGAAAATCCAGGAAGCTGGCTGAAAGCCTATTTTACAGGCTAAAAAATCCGCATAAAAACCATCCTGATAATTTTTCAGAAGAAGAGCTCCAAATGATTGGATTAGGATATGATAGAATGGTCAGATTTATGGACAAAGATGACCCGAATCTGAAACACCCATATGATTGGTACAAGTATGGAGAATTCGGACCTTACTCTTGGCGTGGGATTGTTGTGGGGGATCCTATTCGTGGTAGGTTCTCGGACGAGTGTGCCACGATCATTGGTACTGTTAAAGACCATGAGGAATGGGAGGTGATTGAACAGCATGATATGGCTGTGGATTTTGGGGAGAGGTTGAGATCATTGAGTAAAGATGTTGGGTTGCAAAATTATTGGATTTTTGTTCGGCATCCGAAATGGAGGCTTAATGACTTGCCATGGGAACAATGGACATTGGTGAGCGAAGTGGTGCTTGAAGCCGGGAATCAGAGGTTGGATAAGTGGACTTTGATGGGTAGGTTAGGGAACAAAACACGGGAATTGATTACTAAATGTGCTGCTTGGATGAGACCCGATATAATCTATGTCAAGAAACCCGTCTTTCAGTGTCGGTTTGAGCCTCAAGCTAATTTCTTCAAACCATTATTGCCGTTTCTCAACCCTGAAACAGAAGGAGATTTTTTGTTCGAGTTGAAGGACGACGAAGGGAGGGTTGAGTTGGTTACTTATTTTGGTGGGTTGTGTAAGATTGTAAGGGCGAGCCCAAAGGCATATGTTGACGATGTGGTGAAGGCATATGATAAGTTGAGTGATGAAAAGAAGTCTAAATGTCTCGAGTTCTTGTTGATGAACCATCCGGTGCAGCTCTTACATCCTTACACCAAGGAATGGAAAGCCAAGTTAGAAGAGATGGAGTTGGGGTGTGATGCTCCCGATGACGACGACAATGGTGCTAAGGATGAGATAGAGTTTACAGATTGGGTTGAGGATGAAGGGGATGGGAAAAATGACGATGGCGAAGAGGATGGTTCTGTTTCGGATGATGACATTGTGATGGAATCCAATGAAGGGGACGATGAAGAGGATGATGAATCGGAACCAGATGAAGAGGATTCAAATCCAGAAGAGGACGAGAATTATTGGAAAGAACAGTTTCAAAAGGCGATAAGTAGCAACGATGCAATGGAGAAACTTGTAAAACGAAGTGCTGAAAAGTCAAATAAGGTTTACGAGAAGCAGCTGAAGGAAATGGAGGAGAGAGAAATGGAGGAGAGGAAAAGGGAGGATATGGATATGGCGAAGATGGAAATGGTAGGGAGTGATGATGATGATGATGATGGAGATGAGTTAGAGTTTAGAGGCAAAAGAGCGAAGGTAAGTCGGGAAGAATGGAAGGTTGTCGGATTGGGTCGGTGGAGGAAGAGGGTTAAGAAGAGTAGGATACCTCCTGAGATGTTCTTGAGAGCTGCAGTTAGACCATTTACCTATAGAAATCTTGTGAAGGAGATTGTCTTAACCAGGCACGCAATCATAGACGGTGAAATTGATCTGAATAATTAAGACGTTGGATACCTGGTTTAAGTATTTGCATCCCTTAAGATCAGAGACAAGAGCGATAGGCTCGTGTTCATATGTCAAGCAAACAAAAACATGTGGCCAGTTTAGTGAGGTACCGGTTTTCAGTGAAGTCTTGAATATATAGCAATCAGAATCAGCTGCTATTATTAATGCAATTTTTGTTGGGGATCACTCGGAAAGTCGGAAGCAGGATTTTTACATGTTTTCAAGGCAAGCATGCTATGTGCCTGTATGGCTTTATGCATACAACCCCCGCCTACTGTGGGCATATGTGGGCCCAGCCCAATCCCGCATAGGCCCAGCCCATGATCACCTCTAGTAGTAGTGTAATACTAGTGATGACGTTTGTATTATTGAACCAAGATTAATCCTCCAGGGCAATAGATTTTTGTTATAAACTGTCAAGATGTGGTCGTAAATAGAGTCTCTGTATTCGCCATAATTTTACGACAATTCATCGTCTGCTGTACAGAGTATAGTACGGGAAGTGACGAGATTCCATAGAGGAAACATGCTTAAAAATCACAACAGGGACCAAGTAATTCAGGTTTTACAGGAACAAGGAAAATTTTGGCCTCAAGGTTCAATGTCGATAGAGGTCACTGCAGTAAACGAATCAGCAAAACCTGATGGAAAAGCGAACTACCTTAGCATAATTCTACAGTTCCCATTTACAAAATAGACCGATATCAGAATGACCATTGCAGAGTCAATGTACAGTCAGCAACAGACAACGGTTGAATCAGTTCATAAACACTCAGATTAAGCCTTCACATCGAAAAATTCCTCTGGAAGATAAAACTTCAGTCCAATGGCCTGCAATTCCAGTAGAAATACGGTTATGTAAATTCAATCGGCAAATGGTATAATTGCAGTGTACAATCTAATCACGTTTAACGCAAGTGTATAACCAAAAAGCAAACAATATTACAAAGTGCTACCCAGATCAATGCAATTTTTCCATCTTGCGAGCATAACAGTAAACTATCATACAGTATAAGCTACGCACGCCATAGAGTATAAGGTCCCAACTCCCATGTAAATCATATGAGACCCTCCCTCCACTCCCAAAAGGAGGTACATACAGAGACTAAACAGTTGAACGAATTAAATTTTTATCGTGGAGAAATAAGAGAAATTTGGAGAGTGGGAATGGTACGTCTAATTGACAAGATCTTAAAATTGGTTGGTAGGCAGTACAAAACGATTGCAGATGACAATACAAGTCACTGCTGTGAAACCACCTATTTATGATGTCAACTAAGTCCACCAGCACTAAACTAAAAAACGCAGGTCACCGGCTCACTGATGTATGTGGGTCTACGAATTAGTACTCCCTCCGTCATGATTGTTGTCCTTTGGTTTTGGCACAAAGACCAAGAAAAATGGAAGGGGCCAATTACTAAGTGACAAGTGGAACAAATTGAGTGTGAATGATTAAATTGTTCATCAAATTCATTCTTAAACACCCTAATATGGACAAGGACAACAAATGACCAGGACAGAGGGAGTATTAGGCAATATAAATAACGGTAACTAAATTTAGTGAAGAATCTTCAGAATACCTGAGCAAACTTAATATCGGCGTCACTGTGATCTTTCTCTCTCCCCGCTGCATCACCCACATAAAAGGATCTGCTCACACAAAAAATTGCATTAGCAGTATGAACACTATACAGTACTACTATAGAAAAACAATATCTTGAACCTAAGCACAAAACATGAGAGATGAGGAATTACTGATCCATATCAATCGCAATGCCAGAATTGAAATGTTTTTCCATTACTCGCCACATTCCTGGTTGGGGTTTACGATATGCATCCTTTCTACCTTTTGTATCAAAACCACATGCTATAAAAACCTGCAAACGATGTGAAATACTCGGTGAGTATGCCTTATACGATACACTTACTAACAACCATAAATATTCATCATGCTATCAAGTATTTAGTAGGCTGGGAAGCATGGAAGTGAAATCACAAATCTCCAGATAACAGCAAACACTTCCCCTGCCTATAAATTAGTCGTCATTAACTAGTACTAGACCCATTTTCATTATAATCCCGTTCACAACAAATTACTTTGATATATTCATTAAAATATATACCTGCATTGGGACATTAACTTTCTTGATAAAATTGTTGAGCCGTCCAACTTTTGAGTCCACAGCCTTTTGTCTCTTTTTAGTCCAGCGATCTATGTTAGATTCATTAGTGAATACGACCTGAAAGAGTAACACTCATAGTCATACATCCACAAAATGAAGAAATCCCCTACATTAGAAGCTACAGCTTCTTTTTTTGGGGAGGACAGAAGCTGCCACATAAAAATCTGCAACGTGTGAAGTGAGAGCACACCAGCTTGAAACCGTCGTTATACAGCTTTTGCAACTTGTCAGGTATTGATGGATACATCAGGGACCACTTATCTGCACCAGATCTGAACCCCAAAAATAAACGAAAAAAGAAAAAAAATATTTAAATTTAAAATCATAATTTATGGAAGACTATATACAATTCACTAGAGCAATTATAACAGACAATAACAGACAACCTGGAAGCATGCAAGATAGACAGGAAAAAAAGTAGCCTGCGCCCTGCGGGCTCCTTCTAATAAGGTACAAAAGCTTTACCCATCAATAAAAATGACAGATCTTCAAGCCTGTTTTATAAAGCTCACAGCAGTACCAAGCACAGAAGAATTGACTACTCTTAGAGTCTTATGTTGCAGCCTAACAAAATTGGATAGAACCATGACCTAAAATGCAGTAACTCTTAATGCTTTGTTTAAGGTGCACTGATGGACACAAATTTATGATGTACAAATTTCAATGTCTCTAATTATCTTCTTTAGCAGTTCAGGGTATCAAGGTAGCAGTTTGTTAGTAACCATAAACAGATCAAATACAAGATCATACATATAAAGCCCAGTGATACATCCGCAACTCTATTTAGGTTAGTAAGTAATCTATGTTTCATCACAACCATAAACAGATCAAATACAAGATCATACATATAAAGCCCAGTGTTACATCCGCAACTCTGTTTAGGTTAGTAAGAAATCCATGTTTCATCACATCTTTTCCTTTGTTAGCTTTTATTCCATTCTCATTATCTCATGCATAATGCCTGATTTTTGTGATCAAAACCTTACTCTATTAGCAGAAATGCTCCTAAATTGCAACTTAGCCCATCCATATAAATAATGACGCTTCCATGTTTATGAAATCTTAACAAGAAAGTGGATGAATATTTAACATACACTTTAACATCCGTGTTTGCTAGACACCCATCAAAATCAAATGCTGCAATTTTACTTGAATCATTTAAGCCATCATCCTACAACGAAGGGGAGAAGAAATTAGAGACAAATGATTATAAGTGACATGAAAAAACACAGCAATAAATATACCTATAAGGCATTTCAAAGTAGCTACGATTAGATATTAACAACTACTAAGATTTGGAATAAGCATAGAAAAATAGCATGACTGTGTTTCATATAATGCCTCACCTTCTCCAGAAAAATGATAGAGTGGAACGCTCTCCATTTTGGCTGTAAAGTTGCATCCTGAATACAGAAAGACGTCCGGAAAAAAATTAAGCAAAGAAGAAATAGATTTAACAAAAACTTACATGACTACACAAAATTAAGAAAAACAACGTAGAAGTAAAACAAGAAAACTACAATGACGGAAAATTATATCCTGACTTGAACTTCAAGAAATTTCTCACCTTATATATATCCTTTATATCAGATACTTCAAGAGCAATCTCAATCTCTGCATCGTCACTCACAGAAAGCTGAGAAAAAATGTGTTAAAAAGACGAAAAATACTTTGAATTGTATGGTAGATCATCGACTAAACCTCATATTCAAGGCATGTTCCAGAATCACTCCCCGGGAAGGTAGGCTAGTGTATCCTTGGTTAACAATACATGGAGCCTTCAAAAAGAAAAGAAAAACAGACATCTTACCTGCAATTTCTTTGGTTCTTTTTCCACTGAATCCACATCCCCGTCTCTATCTTTAATCTGCAGTACAAAATTATAATTGCAATCAAGATCTGTGAAGTATTTTCTTTCCATGTAACAATGATTACATAGAGGACTTGTCAGAAATGTATGACTAAACAATTTAGTATCCAGATGAAGTACGACCTCTTATCCTTATATGTCATTTCGCAACTAAACAATAACAGTCTATTTATCCAAACATGGTGAGTACTCAACACTCTAAACAAAACGGAAGTGCTCAAAAACCTCTTTGTTCTTAATTTACGGATTATATTGTCCACTAAAGTACAGACATCCTGAACACGAGAGGTTTGCCATAAACATATAAATTAAGCTACTCGTAATCTCGTATCAATACATCAAGCTGTAGCATTGACATCATTCAATACAAGCTATTTTAATATGAAAAGAGTGACTTTGCAAACTAGTGATAAATTTTATGACTAACAATTTTTATTGTCATAAGTACGCATAAGAGCCACTGAAACATGTGAATTACCTTCTTTTTCTTGTTACTGCTCTGCTTCTTTTCGGCAACTACATTCTCAGATTGCTCACCGGTATCCTTCACCTACGGAAAACCAGTTCTATTTTAACAATTGAAGTAGGTCTAACTATGAGAAACTGTCACATGAAAGATTAAACAACTAAAAATCACAAAACAAAGAACGCTAATATGAGCTGCAAAAAAGACAGCAGTCGAGAATCATCAACCTCCAAATTCTAGAGCGAATTAAATGAGAAGAAATATCACCAAAATTCCATAATAAATCATTATATACTCAACTCATTTTTGAAGAAAAAACAAAAAATCAAGCGTCAAGGATGTAATCCATTTTTAGTCTTATCTTAATAAAAGAACTCTACTCCATATTTCATTTACTCTCTTCGCTTTCACTTGTGCACTAAAGCTCAGAGAGCTGCAACAAATGGCAAAGTTCTTCAGTTAAGCATCATCAACATCCAAAATCACAAGCTAACTAGACGAGATGAAGTATCTCCATTATTCTATACATCATAATACACAACTCATTCCTCAAGGATAAACAAAGAAAATTGAACCTCGGCCTAAAATGAACACAGAACACTATATCTATCACACGTTAGCATACAGAAAAACTACAAAATTAGCAAAAAGCAAAAAACAAAAGCTAACAGACTTCAAACAAATCATCATAATCAATGTCCAAACTAGCAACCGAATTAGAGAGGAAATAACCATTATTCTATAATGCACAGTATACTCGACTCATTCCTCAAGCATAAACGAAGAATTGAACCTCCGGCTCATATGAACACTAAATTAATCGCACTTAAGCGACATAAAACTCGGCAAACATAGCAAAATGCAGCTAGCACACCTCAAACAAATCATCTTAATCAACATCCAAAATCCAAGCGAATTAGAAATGAAACAGCTCAGTCTAATATGTACGCTAAATCAATCGCACATTAGCGTACCGCAAAACTCAGCAGAATTCCCAAAATGCAGAAAACAAATCATCTAATCAATTTCCACAAAATCTCGTCATACAAACTGTAAAGACTATAACATTTTATATATACTCGCATTTCAATTATCGCAATACAAAATTTATCGTTACATAAACATCTAAAACCTCTAACCTCAGCGCGCTCGTCGACAATCTTCTTCAGAGCTTCCTGATCATCACTCTACATTCATTCCAATCAACAACAAAACTATTTTAATTAATAAAAAAAAAACATAAAAATAGGAAAAAAAAAAAAAAAAAAAAAAAAGAGAGAGAGAGAGAGAGAGAGAGAGAAGTAGTGAACACGAACCTTGAGCGAGTCAAAGCCAGTAATTGACTCAGCCGAGTCAACAGAGAGCGAGTCAAACGACAAGCAATGGAAATGATGCCATTTCGTCAAGTCGTAACCTCTATCTTTAGTGATGACGCCGAGCCTTAGTGTCTTCGCTTCGATTTTTTTGTCGCAAGTTTTGCATGCCGAACGGTTTGATTTCGCGTACTCGGCGATGAGAGAGAAGAATGACTACACAAAATTAAGAAAAACAACGTAGAAGTAAAACAAGAAAACTACAATGACAGAAAATTATATCCTGACTTGAACTTCAAGAAATTCCTCACCTTATATATATCCTTTATATCAGATACTTCAAGAGCAATCTCATTCTCTGCTTTGTCACTCACAGAAAGCTGAGAACAAATGTGTTAAAAGGACGAAAAATACTTTGAATTGTATGGTAGATCATGTTAAGAATTTTTCTTTTCCAAAATACCGATTATCAACTAGACCTCATATTCAAGGCATGTTCCAGAATCACTCCCGGGGAAGTTAGGCTAGTGTATCCTTGGTTAACAATACATGGAGCCTTCAAAAAAGAAAAGAAAAACAGACATCTTACCTGCAATTTCTTTGGTTCTTTTTCCACTGAATCCACATCCCCATCTCTATCTTTAATCTGCAGTGCAAAATTATAAATGCAATCATGATCTGTGAAGTATTTTTTTTTTTCCATGTAACCTTGAGACTACATAGAGGACTTGTCAGAAATGTATGACTAAAGAATTTAGTATCCAGATGAAGTACGACCTCTTATCCTTATATGTCATTTCGCAACTAAACAATAACAGTCAATTTATCCAAACATGGTGAGTACTCAACACTCTATACAAAACGGAAGTGCTCAAAAACCTCTTTGTTCTTTATTTACGGATTATATTGTCCACTAAAGTACAGACATCCTGAACACGAGAGGTTTGCCATAAACATATAAATTAAGCTACTCGTAATCTTGTATCAATACATCAAGCTGTAGCATTGACATCATTCAATACAAGCTATTTTAATATGAAAAGAGTGACTTTGCAAACTAGTGATAAATTTTAAGACTAACAATTTTTATTGTCATAAGTACGCATAAGAGCCACTGAAACATGTGAATCACCTTCTTTTTCTTGCTACTGCTCTGCTTCTTTTCGGCAACTACATTCTCAGATTGCTCACCGGTATCCTTCACCTACGGAAAACCAGTTCTATTTTAACCATTGAAGTAGGTCTAACTATGAGAAACTGACACATGAAAGATTAAAAACTAAAAATCGCAAAACAAAGAGCGCTAATATGAGCTGCAAAAAAGACAGCAGTCGAGAATCATCAACGTCCAAATTCTAGAGCGAATGAAATGAGAAGAAATATCACCAAAATTCCAAAATAAATCATTATATACTCAACTCATTTCTGAAGAAAAAACAAAAAATCAAGCGTCAAGGATGTAATACATTTTTAGTCTTATCTTAATAAAAGAACTCTACTCCATATTTCATTTACTCTCTTCGCTTTCATTTGTGCACTAAAGCTCAGAGAGCTGCAACAAATGGCAAAGTTCTTCAGTTAAGCATCATCAACATCCAAAATCACAAGCTAACTAGACGAGATGAAGTATCTCCATTATTCAATACATCATAATACACCCAACTCATTCCTCAAGGATAAACAATTAAAATTGAACCTCGGCTAATATGAACACTCTATCTATCGCACGTTAGCATACAGAAAAACTACGAAATTAGCAAAACGCAGAAAACAAAAGCTAGCACACCTCAAACAAATCATCATAATCAACGTCCAAACTAGCAAGCGAATTAGAGATGAAACAACCAGTATTCTATAATGCACAGAATACTCAACTCATTCCTCAAGCATAAACGGAAAATTGAACCTCCGCCTCATATGAACACTAAATTAATCGCACTTAAGCGACATAAAACTCGGCAAACATAGCAAAATGCAGCTAGCACACCTCAAACCAATCATCTCAATCAACGTCCAAGATCCAAGCGAATTAGAAATGAAACAGCTCAGTCTAATGTGTACGCTAAATCAATCGCACATTAGCGTACCGCAAAACACAGCAGAATTCGCAAAATGCAGAAAACAAATCATCTCAATCAATTTCCACAAAATCTCGTCATACAAACTGTAAAGACTATAACATTTTATATATACTCGTATTTCAATTATCGCAATACAAAATTTATCGTTACATAAATATCTAAAACCTCTAACCTCAGCGCGCTCGTCGACAATCTTCTTCAGAGCTTCCTGATCATCACTCTACATTCATTCCAATCAACAACAAAACTATTTTAATTAATAAAAAAAACATAAAAATAGGAAAAAAAAAAAAGAGAGAGAGAGAGAGAGAAGTCGTGAACACGAACCTTGAGCGAGTCAAAGCCAGTAACTGACTCAGCTGAGTCAACAGAGAGCGAGTCAAACGACAAGCAATGGAAATGATGCCATTTCGTCAAGTCGTAACCTCTATCTTTAGTGACGACGCCGAGCCTTAGTGTCTTAGCTTCGATTTTTTTGTCGCAAGTTTTGCATGCCGAACGGTTTGATTTCGCGTATTCGGCGATGAGAGAGGAGGATGACGGCGGCATTTTCGGTGGAGGAAGGTGGCGAGAGGTGAAGAATACGGTGAGGCTGAGTTTAGGGTTTCGGAGGCGAGGAGAGAGGGAGCTTGGAAGGGAAAGAGGAAAGGGGAATTTGGTTATGGTGTCGGCAGTTAACATGCAGCTAGTTTGGTTTTAGGATGGACGGGGTTTTGTGTTTTCGGCCTTTTCCCGCCAGACTTGTTAGAGTGCTAGACACGAGTTTTGGCTTAAATACAATAGGTGGATTATACATCTGATGTACTAGCATCAGATGATATAGTTTTTAAGTATTAAGATTAGGTTTTTGAGTTTAATTTAATTTAAAAAATTTGAGTTTTATTATAAAGTTTTTGAGTTCATTTACTTAAACATTAATCTCAACAAGTTAAATTATAACTCGAAAAAATTACATATAAGCTCAGAAAAATTTGATTTTTAACGTCATAAAACCAAAATGTAATTTATAAGCTCTATGAAACTCAAAAAAATACACAAAAACTCAAAAACTAATTAAGTATGAGGTAGTACATCCGATTTACGATCCTTTTTCTCACTTAAATCTGATCTCAATACTATAGGTATATTTTAAAAAGTATTTAAAAATGAGGTGGTTGTAATAACATAATGACAAAGCGAGAGCTCGAGTTTCAATTTTTTGAACTCAATGAGCTAGAAGTTGAGACTAAGCTTAAAATTTTGAGCCAATCCCGCTTTTAGAGTTCTGAACCGATCCTTAGTCAACTTGAGCTACTCGTTTACATTCATACACTCGCAACAAACTATTAGGTTAACGACTTGATAGAGTTAGTTAAGACTTAAGACTTAAGAGAGACAAATCAATTTAGTGATAATTGTATTCTTGTATGGTTAGGTTATATTGAGTCGGAACATGTTTCTGATAGGCGTGTGATTGAGAGAAATGGAATTTCTATCATCTTGATTCTTGTCAAATTAGTTTTACCAAAATACCGGTTATTAAAGAAGTATGAATGATGTTACTCGCCTCGACTCACCCAACCAACCTGTTGACCTTATCCCACCCAACGTCTTGTTCTTTTGGACTCAAAGTCACTCTCATTAAGTTCAGGACAGAAAACTCAAGTTCTTATAAGCCTAGTTAAGCTCTGTTCATATAAGCTCAGATATGAAAATTTTAGTTCAATTTATATTTTTTTCCCCTTATAAGTTCCAACTTTTATAAGCTTAGTTCAAAAAACTTAAGCTAAGCTCCGTTCAACTCCTATAAATTCATTGAAAAGTTCAATTCAATTTATACCCTGTATTAAACTTATATTTTTTTTAAATTTAATTAGGTTTCAATAAATTCAAATTAAAAAAAGTTTAAACTCCTATAAATTTAATTCAGTAAAATTAAGCAAGGTCAAATCTAAAAGAACATGGAATAATTCCTCTCTTGGCCTAGTTAGACCATTTGACAGTATCATGATCGAACTTTCTAACCCTAACTCGACCTACTCATCAACCTCTTTGAAACTCCCATTTATTTAAAACATTCTTTAAAAAAAAAAATACTCGACCTCGACCTCAACCCGAACCCCACCCAACTCCCAATTAATTATTAAGCATCGGTTCAAACCAGAATATCTTAAAACTAACCCGACCATCGCCCTCCCTAGTATACCGAGTTAGGGTTGGTCAAGCCAATTCGGTCTCGTGCCCAGCTCTCCGCCTCCCCGCCTCTCCGCCCGACTCCGACATACGACCACCTCTACATTTTTATTGACATATTGTCACTATTCAAATTTCAAACACGCACTCACCCGAAAAATTAAATTCACACTCCATTACCATGACAAAAAAGAAGAATAGACATTTCTCAACAACCCACCACCACCATCACCACCCACCTCACCCACCACCGCAATCTCACCACTACCTCCACCACCTCCCTCCTCCTCCACCACCTCACCACCCCTTACACCACCACCACCACCACCAGCCCATCCACCAAGCCCAACCCAATTACCCACCTTATGAAACAACCCTAATTCAAGAAGTCCTCTACCTCCACTCCCTCTGGCACCGGGGCCCACCTTCTGGTCCCACCACCAGAACTAACCAATACCTAAAACCCACCCCTACAACCCACTTCAAGAAAAACAAACACGTGTCAGACAAGGAGTGGCCAGTCTCTGAGGTGGTCCCGGATCCACATTCCGGGTCGGAATGGCCTGCATTCCGAAAATTGAATACTCCAATTACCCGGCCCGCTACGGAGGAGGAGAAGGCCAGGGTGTTGGGGGTTAGGGTTCAGATGAGGGGGGTGGAGGCTTGTTCTTGTTTGTTTCAGAAGCGAAACGAGGACGGTGAGGATGAGGAGGATGATGAGGAGGAGGAAGATGATGGGGATGATGAGGAGGAAATTGATTTATTTGAGAATTTGTTTGAGGAAGATGGGGAATTGAGAGAGTTTTATAAGAAGAATTGTGAAGGTGTTGGTGGGGGAGGAGAGTTTTGTTGTTTGGTTTGTGGAGGTGGGAATGTGGGGAGGAAGTTTAAGAATTGTGTAGCACTTGTGCAACATTCGATTACCGTGTCGAAAACTAAGAGGAGGAAGGCTCATAGGGCTTATGGGAGGGTTGTTTGTAAGGTTCTTGGGTGGGATGTTGATAGGCTTCCTTCTTTGCCGGTGTCGGTTGGGGATGGGGTTGGAGTTGGTGGTTCAGAGTCTGTGGGGAAGTCTAGTGAGGTGATGAAGGTATATATGCTTGTTTATTTGATAGTATTTGGAAATATGTTGATGAGTGATGTGTAGTTTATTGTGGAATGTGAAGTAGTAATGTAGTATTGTTGCGCTGTGATCGTATTGTGTGATTCTAATTGCTAATGTTTGTATGTTTCTTAGTCTGATTCTGTGTATTTAATTACGTATGTATACCGTATGTTGTTGTTGTGTAAGGTAGTATAGGTTGCCAGGTTGGTGATGTAGATAACAGAAATGCTTTTCTCGTTCTCAATGTATGTTTAGTTCAGTCGAGCTAGTTTTAGTGTCGATGAGTGTAATGGGTCTGAAAGTTGAACTGTGTAAGGTAGTATAGGTTGGTGATGTAGATAACAGAGACGCTTTTCTCGTTCTGATTGTATGTTCAGTTCAGTCGACCTAGTTTTATTGTCGATGAGTGTAATGGGTCTGAAAGTTGAGTTGTGTAAGGTAGTATATGTTGGTGATGTAGATAACAGAGATGCTTTTCTGGTTCCCAATGTATGTTCAGTTCAGTCGAGCTAGTTTTATTGTCGATGAGTGTAATGGGTCTGAAAGTTGAGTTGGGTGTTCCAGTTGTCTTTGAGAAAAGAAGTTGGGTATTACGGAATACAACAGAGGTCAAAATGCTTTTGACGGAAGGAAACATTTAAGTTAATGCTAGAGCTGGTCCTCTTCAGTCTCTGAAGAAAGTTACTCCTAATGCAGGTCAAAATGCTTGTGACTTGAGAAAATTTGTCTTTAGTGTGATTTTAGCTCTAAAATGGATTAGCAGGTTGATGTTAGCTTGGAACGTTATTATAGGTCCACCTACGTAATAGTTATGAAATTGTTAGAAAAAGCCTGAATAAATATTCATCCTCTTGCTTCTATTTACCATTGTCGATGCTTGACAGGATAATTTTAACCAGTATGTCACAGTCAAGTTCATCGTTAAGCCGGTTTACTAGTATTAACAATGTTTGTTTGTTACTTTGTTACTGTGGCTATCTCCTGACAATAGCGTTATGGTTACAAGTATTACGTGCATTGCATATTAGCTAAAAACCACCACACTAGCGTTATGTTGTCTACTGAAAAAGTTTTAAATCAACATTGACCACATATATAATAGAATATATGAATTTTAAAGTCCTTGGACATTGCTCCCAGCTACATTGCAGTGTGATGACTTTTAAACCTACATAATGTTGCAGGGTGAGGTCAAGAACGATGCTGATGGAGGTTCTGTTGGTGTTGAAATGGAGAGAAATGGTGCATCTGCTGAACCGAGCCAAACAGAGATGGAAACCATTCCTGATGCACTTGAGACGGAAAATGTTACAAGTACAGGTGTTGGACATACTGCAGTAGAATTAACTCCTGGTTTGGTAAGTTATATCTAATTTCTACAGAGTATCTATTATCCATTTCGGACAGTCGACTGAGTCCAGTAATTAGTAATTGCTGATTTGCTGGTAGCGATTTCGTAACCAAATAAAAATCCTTGAAAGTTGAAACATGGGAACAATTTGGAACGGAAGCACCATGTCTCTATTTGCCTTCCCCCCTCCCTGTCTTCCTCTCCCCACCACCCCGAGTTCCCGACCCCTCTCCCCTTCTACTTTAGTATCAGAATAAACCCTACAAGAATATCTTCTTTCACAGCTATGTTCATTATTGGAACCCATGCACAAGTTTAAACAGTGGTAGTTTTCTATTGCCTCTATTATTGTGATATTTGTTGAGGATATTTCCTTACACGATACATGTCAGATTGTCAGCATTACATGCACTGCACATCGTTTTCATGGAATCCAAAAAATCATAGCTCTAGGTTTTACTGAAGTAGTTATATACCACCATAGGTGGGCGGTTCACAATCCATGGAAAAACCTAGTGAGGTGATGAAGGTATATGCCGGTTTCCTTGATCTTCGGGTTACTTGTGTAATGTGAAATTAGTGTTTCATAATCATCATCTTGTGTAATTTTAGTTGGAGCGATTTCCTTGCTCTTTTGGAAAATTGTTGGTAATAATGCGTGTTTTGTGGTGTAACGTTGAATTATAATTGTTGCATAATCATCATTTTGTGCGATTTTAAGTCGAGTAGAGTCCATGGTTGTATGTTTCTTGGTCTGATTGTTTTGTATTAATTACTTATGTATGTCTTATGTTGTTGAGTATAAGTTAGTCTGTTAGTTGTGTGTTTAGGCTACGGAACACTAGCATTAGTACTGGCCTTCATTCTTGAGCCTTTGGTGATGTGGATAACGGTAGCAGCTTTTTCCTGGCTACCTCGAATGATATCAAGATTGATCGATTCTCACTGCGTCTCTACTTCAGTTGAGCTAGTTATATAGTGGGTCTGTGTAATTGGGGGTTGAAAGTTTAAGCTACCCTTTTGTGAATTGGGAAGTTGAGTTAGGTTTTCCTGTGTCGTCTTTAGAAAAAAGTTAGCTATTGCAACAGATCCGTCAAAATGCTTGTGACTGAAGCTAAAAATTAGGTTAATGCTAGAGTTGGTCTAATTCAGTCTCTGGAAAAAGTTATTCGAGAAAAGTCCTCTTTAGTGCGATTTTAGCTAAAAGATGGGTTAGCAGGTCGATGTTAGCTTGTAACGTTATGTTATAGGTCCCACCCAAGTGCTACGATACTGTTTGACAAAGCCTGAATAAATATTCGTCCTCTTGCTTCTATTGGCCATTGTCGATGTTTGACAGAATAATTTTAACCAGTATGTCTCAGTCATGTCCATCTTTGAGCCTATTTACTAGTATTTACAATGTTGGTTCGTTAATGCGCCCAATTCCTGACAATATACACGTCATCTTCATATAAGCCAAAAACCACCACACTAGCGATATGTTGTCTACTGAAAAAGGTTATATATCAATATTGACAGCATATGTAATGGAATATATGAATTTCAAACTGTCAAAGTCTTTGGGCATTGCTCCCATCCACATTGCAGTGTGATGACTTTTGGCCTACATAATGTTGCAGGGTGAGGTCAAGAACGATGCTGATGGAGGTTCTGCCGATGTTGAAATGGAGAGGAATGCTGCACTTGCTGAACCGAGCCAAACAGAGACGGAAACTATTCCTGATGCACTTGAGACGGAAAATGTTACAAGTGCAGGTGGTGGATGTACTGCAGCAGAGTTAACTCCTGGTTTGGTATGTTATGTCTAATATCTACAGAGTATTAAATATGCTTCTCTCAGTCATTGAACAGTCCAGTTATTGCTGGTAGGAATTTCTTAACCAAATCAAAATCATTGAAGCATAGGAATGATTTGAAAGGAAAGCACCATGCGTCTCTTTCCCTTCCCCTCTTCCCTTCGTCTCTTCTCTCCCTTCCATTCCGGTCCCTTTCCCTTCCACTTTAGTACTGGAACAAACCCTAGAAGAATAATCATAGCAATGTTCATCGTTGGAACCTATGCATAAGTATAAACACTGGTAGTTTGCCATGGCCGCTATTCTTGTGATATTTGTTGAAAATATTTCCTTACTAGATGCATGTCAGATTGTCAGCATTACATGCACTGCACATCGTTTTAATTTAAGCCAAAAACCGCCATCGTAGCTCCATGTTCTACTGAAATGGTTATATGCCACCATATGTGATTAGATATACACACTTTTAAGTCTTTTCTGAATTGCTCCCCGCAACATGCCTAGGAAGGCTGACATGACAATGATATATGGAGTAAAACTTGTACAGTGTGATACCTTTTTGACTAATATCTACGTAAATACATAATACTTTAGAGTGATGTCAAGAGCCACGGTGATCAAGATTCTGCTGTTGAAATGGAGAGGGATGCTTCACTTGCCAAATTGAACCAGACTGGAATGGAAACAACTCCTGATTCTCTTGAGAAGGAAAATGTTACAAGTACAGATGGTGGATGTATCGCAAAAGAGTTAGCTCATGATTCGGTAAGTAATTTCTAATCTCTTAGTATCCTTATCTCAGTCGTTGTAGATGTCCAGTTATTATTTGTAGCATTGTTGATTCTGGTATAGTGATAGAAGTGTTTTGAAGTATTCAGTGGTGTCATATAGTAGAGCAGTAAACACCACCACCGCCACATTGCTGTTGCCATCACCAAAGGATATACCCCAAACATAATTTACCAACCAATGACAACAGCATTAGAATTATGTTGGAAAATACCTCTTAGGCTCTTACAGCGTTCGTTTTTGCATCAAAAATATGTTCTGTGACCGTAACGCCCGCAAGGCCGCAGGTATGAGAAAAGAAGAGAACTCTGCATTTTTTTTTGTAATTTTAGTGAGGGAGGTGAGGCCAAGATGAAGGAAGTCATGAGGTGACGGATTCGGGGTTGGTGCTTGCATAGTTGCATGGTGCGCGGATTCCGGAGAGGTCAGTGATGTTGGTCTTGAGTGCGGAAAAGGAAGACATTGATGAGGTGATTGGTCAACTTCTTCAGAGAAGGAGAAGAGAGAGGGCTCAGGATTGTTGTTGAAGATGGTGGAGTGGTAGGAGACGGGGTCAGAAATGGTGGTTAGTCGAACTGAAGCGGAGTGGCGGTGGTAAATAAGTAAGGGGGTGGCTAATTAAGAGTAAATTGGGGAATTTTACATCAATAGGCTTATTAGAAGTGGAAAGAAAAAAAATGTGAGAAGAAAAAAGAACCTTCCAAAAAAGCAAAGTGGGAAGGAAAAAAAAGAATAGAGGGAATTTAATACAAAAAAAATAAATAGTTTTTCATAGTGTCGAGAACCTCGAGTCTTTTTAAGGTAATCCCCAATGCATATGTCCCTGCCGAAGTGTGTATAGGTGGAGATTAAGTAGGAATGTAGGATGGGAAGGGGCATTCATCAGGACTTGTGAGTTTAAGCAGGGACAGCCTGCGGGGAGGCCCATCCCATAGGCTGGTAAACACTGAACACTGAACAGGCGTCAATCTTGACTTCCAATTTTTTCTTTTCATTCTAATCAATATGCTATACTGAATTATTTATTGCAAAGTGAAGGGAAGATTTTGGCACTAATGCCGAGAGTGTCGTGTCTCAGCGAAGAAATGATCCCGAGTTAGATCAGGAAGAGGTTGTAAATAAAAACGAGGAAGGATGCCCGGTACTTGAGAGCAAACCAGTTGAATGTGAGGTAAGTACACAAACCTAAATTTTGGCTTTCATGGTTTTCATGTTGAGAGTGTAATGTTGCCCTTTTTGTTATTATAATTTTCATTTTACGTGTTACAGTCGGCAGTGGCGGTGGATGATGATCCCTTTGAGCAGTTGCCATGTCTCCCGGGAGCATTTCAGATACCGGAATAACTCTCTAGGCTACAATCATGCGAGTGTTTTTATCATGAAGACCGGCAATTTGTGCTCTGTACAGGTTATTTGTCGTACAAAATGATCTGATTTTCATTTCTAGTCTGTTACTTTGATTTTTGTTTCTCTAGTTTAGGTAAGTATTTGCCATACCAAATGACCTCTATGGCCTTGCATTGTTGTAGGGCTTGTTTTAACCCCTAACTCAAATGGATATAATAGTAACCTACTTCCTCTCAAGTCCCCTGGCTCAACTTGCAAGTGTGTAATTTACTACATTCTGCCAATGCCTCCTTTTTCTTTCTCAGTAAGTCTCCCTTAAGACTGCACTATCCGTCTTAAGCTTAAGACGGGTCAAATACATACCAGTATACCACTTGTATGTATAAGAATGCATAGGGAAAAGAAATATATTTGTCTTATATACACAAGCGGTATGATACTTGACCCGTCTTAAGCTTAAGACGAATAGCGCCGTGTTAAATGAGAATGTGTTTCTGAATTGGGCAGTCGGAGGTTTTTTTTTTCTTTAATTAAAGAAACGATAGATTACAACAAGGCCGTCTTGGCAGTCGAGTTAGGTGTGGAAAAAGGTCAGTCTAAAGCTAAACTGCTTGCGACTCAAGGAAACTTGTCGTCTTTAGAGTGATTTCTAGCTCAAAAACGGGTTAGCACTTGGCGGGTTGAAACACGAGTAGCATACATAAGGTTGAAGACTTGAAGTTACGTTGGAGTCTTGGATCATCTAATCTCAAATGATTAGGATGCAAAACAAGTTTCGGAAACCAGCCGGGCCATCCTAAGAGCAAGGTCCGGCTACCCTTGTGCAAGGTCCGGTGGGTGGTGTTCATGGTCCCGTGCCAAGGGGTTCGTATAGGAGTGTTTGCTAGCTTTGTCGCATGGTCTGGCTAGTGTTAAGGTCTGGTGAGCAAGAGGAAGGGTTGGTACCTGCCTTTTCGTCTTAGAGCATCCGCGGAAGGTTGAAACGATAACAAATCCCCCCACACTAAACTCTTATTCGTCCTCGAGGAAGCTCACACAGTTAGTTGTAAGACTCGGCAATTCGGGTCATTCATCTTTCCACAAGAATGCATCACCCTACTACGTAAAGATTCCAAATTCCACACATACACACCCTTTTTCAAAACTATTTATAAAATTGATAAAAATATGACTTGGATTAGATTAACATGAGTAAATCCCCCTAACACTTCACATTGTTCCTTCGACCTAGACAATCGCACGCTAGACTCTCACACTCAATCAAGCATCGGGATTTTTTAAAGTAGCGCTCACGCTTCAACCAATGGGTAGAATGTTATGCGCTCGCATTGAGGGTGGTAAGTCCCCTCAACCCCACCATGAACAAGTTAGACAAGTAAGCATACAAATGAGGTCTTTAGGGTTGTATCTTGGTTAGGGAGATGAGGAAGAACGGGGTAAAAATTTGGGAATGTGGAGCTCAAAAGCCATCGCTAGTTGTCACCCGACTACTTATATAAACCCAATCACTCATTTTCCAAGACCCAGAACCACCAAGTACTAGTACTTGTTCGACATTATTTACAATGCACTAGAAGGACTCAAGACGTTCTCCATCCTTTACAACCAACTATAAAGAGGTGAACTTTGACCAAAATGAATTACCTGCAATTTTTTTTTTCCTCGACAACCGGAAATAAATACTCCCTCCGTCCCGGTCAATTGTTGTCCTTTGGTTTTGGCACAAAGACCAAGAAAAAAGGAAGGGGCCAATAAATAAATGACAAGTGAAACAAATTAAGTATGGAAATGACAACAATTGACTGATACACCCAAAAATAGAAAATGACAACAAATGACCGGGACCTTATACAATACTTCCTCCATTCAACTCCACTCTACCTATTTCACTTTTGTACACTATTCACAATTGTATATTCAATTTCGATTTTCTCTCGATACGTAAGTGGAAATATATTCATGTGAGATCTTGTTTGATTCGTCTTTACAAGTACATTAAAAATATCTAACTTTTATAATTTTTGCAAATATGTAGCTAATGATATTTAGCGCGTAAAACACGCGTTGATAAACGTGAAAAAAGAAAGTGGTAGAGTGGAGTTGAATGGAGGAAGTATAACATACTGTTACCAACATGACAAAAGTAGCCCTAGCTTTTGTTGTTTGTATTCTAGTGCTACTTAGTAGAATAGCTTACGCTAAGACGTGACATATTTTTGGGCTCTTCCCTGCTAATGTAGTAATGTATTGAGAATTTCTTTCTTTCCATTTTTCTTCTTCTTTTCTTTAATCACCCAAATTACATAAATGAAGTCCAACCTTTACTCCTCTTTGTTGCATTACAAAACTTATCATGTTACTAGTGACAACTAACTTGGCCAGGGTGGGAAATACTTGGACATGTAACTAATTTTCATGAGGTTATTGACGGGCTAAAAGTCATAGGTCTTGGTATAGACGGGTGAGGCGAACAGACGGGTAAAGACCTCTAATAAAATGGGTAGGGGGGACAAGGTGGGGCACCCCCATGTGTTTCCCACTTTATGGCAAATGGATATTTTGTGAGAGTAAATGGTATCCGTCTATACGTATAGATGGATAGTGTCCGTCTATAATGAGAATTTGTGAAAAGTCATATGCCTATTAAAGTAAATTTATTTCACTTACTCAACTACACTACTAAGAATAGTAGTAATATAACGGAAGTAAGGGTCGAACCCACAGAGAAGGACTAATTAATTAAAGTGTATTCTAATGTATGGTAAAGTAACTAGTTTGGGGGATTTATAAGTTTGGTTAACTATTGAACTAAGACTAAAGCAAATAATAAGCGTAGATTAATTCAGATGATTTAAGGATTTAAGGTCTTGGGTCAACTTATCTCCACTACCAATTAGTCAATTAATCAGCGAAAGACTCAAATACCAATTTACCTTCAGGTATCTATGGCGAAATAAATATGCAATATTAATTTCTGTTCCTTCTTAAGAGTAGTCAAATAATTCGATCAACGATATTAAAAGACCCTAACTATCAAATAATCCAACACACGCGTGCGAAATTCTACCCAATAGCAGCAATAATGATTAAAGGAACCGATAGAAATAATAAACACAACCACGGATAAGATGAATCAATTAGTAGGATAAATGTTGCTACTTTAATTTAGTTACCAAGCAAACTGAGTTGATAATCTAAACTAGCAAAAGATTAATAAATACTAACACTATTGATCGATCAGATAATGAAAGTAAATAATAATCAAAGGAATAAAGAACAAGAGATTAGAACAATACTTGAAAGATAAAAGCAAAGACAATCTCACAATCAATTAATCGGTAGTTTCAAAAGGTAAACCAAGAAGGGAAGAATTAGTTCCTCAAACTATATCTAGAGTAATTAGGTTTTCTGAAAGAATTGCAAAAGTGTTTTCTAAAAACTAAAAACTAAGTTTAAATACCTTCTTTAAAAAGTCAACTAAAAATAATAGTCACACCAAATCTCGGAACAAACCAAGTGAAATAATAAAACGAGACATAATAAGGCGAGCTACACTCAAGTCGAATGTAGAATGTAACTACAGATCTTGAATGTAGCTCGAATGTTGGGCGAATGTGACAAAATCAATATGACGCACATGCACTTGTAGCTCGAATGTTGGGCGAAGTAATTGCTGAAATTTCTCTTCCTTCAATTCGACCTACATTCGCCCCCACTGGTTGCGTGTAGGTTGCGCCTAACTTCTTCTTCTTCTTCTTAAACCATCAATCTTCACTTTTCCTTTTGGTCTCACATGGCTTCAAAACCCGACTCCATTAACAATCTCCGTGATTAATCAAAGTACCAAATTCATCCTTAAATCTCATAAGTTGCTCAGAACAAAGTTGATTGACAAATTACTTCATAAAGCACATCAAAGACAGTCTCAAAACCTCCAATTCGCACAAATTCAACCAAATTAACTCCTACTAAATGCGTCTTGTCAACTTTCCCACATTTAGTTCTTTACTCATCCTCGAGTAAACTCAAAGGACTCAATAAAACTCAAACCAACACCGATCCACAAAAGTGTATGGAAACTAATAAGACTTACAATGAAACTCTTAGAGAAAGACGGTCTCCAACACAATAAATAGAGATGAAAATAACATCGGAATAATTTCTTGTTTTGACCTAAATCCCTCATTTTGCCTAGAGTGCCCGCCCTTGCGGGTTTTCACTTTAGCTTTTCGTTTTTTTATTTTCAATCTCACACTACTCTCAGTGGCACACAACTCTATTCTTCTTTTTACCCGGAGCGCCCTTTCGGGTTTTCACTCCGTCCTCGGCCACATCCTAATTTTGCCTAGGCGCCCTTTTGGGTTTTCACCTACCCGGGATTCTTTTTTTTTTTTTTCATTTGTTTTCATTTTTTCATTTTTTTTTCTGTTAACAGAAATAAAACACACCACACAAGTACAATAAAATACAATCGGAACGATTCTCCTCCTCACATTTGAATTAAACATTGTCTTCAATGTTCCATAGGACACAATATTAAGAAAGGAGAAAATACACCTCATGGAACGAAGGTCAGACGACTTCTCAAGTACAACGATCTTCACCTCAACAATGCACAGTCATGTCAATCCACTCTCCACACCTCCTCCCCACACTTAGCCAGTATCATCTCATCAAAAACAACTCCACCGACAAGAACAACAAAGGACAATAATAATCAAATGAACATACTAACGCCCCTTATCGCTCCAATCCCAACATAACCAAATGACAAAAGACAAAGAGCTATACAAAACAAGCTCAAATGGTCATTCCTAACCTTCTCTACTCTGACACACAAGTCTTCCAATCGCAATAAGAAGATACCCACACCATCACACCGCGATTTCTCCTCACCTTAGCAACTATCCTACCCAACCGGCCTTCTACGTCGCCCTTCTTATGACCCCACTCCATAAAATAATCAACGAAATTTGAGGTGTTGGTCCAATTTTCTCTTTTTTTTTTTTTTTTTTTTTTTTTTTTTTTTTTTTTTTTTTTTTTCGGACTTTTTTTTTTTTTTTTTTTTTTTTTTTTTTTTTTTTTTTCAAAAACAGTAATCTACGGGTTGCCTCCCGGGAGCGCTTTTGTTAACGTCGTTGGCTCGACATCTCGCGGAATGGTAAGACCACCCGACTTAAGCTGAGATAGAAAGCGTACCTTAACTTACCAATGAACCAAGGAGAACAAGTGGAATGTCAATTCATGAGCGGAACAACTCAATGCCCTTAGTAACCGATCAAGTACACTTGCACACAGGTTAGAAAAATGAGAATTAACAGATATAAATCAATTGGCACCACATATAAACAATCCTAGGTAAAGTCAAGTAGGGAAGGGGGTAAACAATGCCCTCATTGAAATAGTACATTGACATGTTTTCAAGATGGAACCAATCTCGGCGCCACCCTCTCACATGTAATAAGTGGGGACCTCTTCAATAAAGGATGCATGTGAAAGGGTGACACCCAATCTCGGCGCTACCCGGTGGCTCCCTATCTGTCTATGTTTGGCGGATTCCTTAAAATCACGAAGGTTATAATCTATTCACACGGGATAAAATTATACTCGTAAAACACACACATACACGCGCGCACACACACACACATTGTCACTAAATATAGATTTGTGGGATATGTTGGATTTTAGGCCAATCCTCACCGTTTGGCCTTTGGCATATTTGTTTGAGGTCTGGACATTGGAATATCTTAAGTTCCTGGAGAGATTTCAGTTTCGACATTGCTTGGGGAAGAAATTTAAGGGCACGACAAGATTCAATGCGAAGGGATTGGAGAGACTGAAAGCAACTAACCCACTCTGGTAGTACACTCAATTTGTCACAACCATATATATGGAGATGTTTGAGGCGGGTCAAGTAATGCATACCGTAAGGCAGGACCTCCAATTTGTCTAGACACTTGAGGCTTAAGGAGCGAAGGTTCTGAAGAGGTCTCCAAGGTATGCATCTTCCTCCATTGTCATCGTCATCCAACTTTAACTCTCCGCAATATCCTAAAGTGAGGGAGTGCAAGGATACGAGATGCTCCAACCCTCCATGTAGACTCGTAAGTTTGGAGCAGAACTCAACGTTAAGGGTGTGAAGAGACGAAGAACAACTCCTAAACAACTCTTCGACATCTGATAACTTCTCCAAACTATGATCATTAGATATAATGAGGTTGGTGGGTTTTTGAGGGACCAGTAGTGATTTGAGATACGCCACAGAGTCGACTTCCACCGTTAAATCTAAGATTTTGTCATAGCATGATGAAGAAGACGAAGGAATAATTTGGGTTGTTCTTATCCTCAAGGCTTCGTTGTTCCCTTGTAAATAGAGTGTTCGTAGAATTGAACAGGGCGGAAATGAGGCCAAGTCGGGGCAATTTTTGATAATCAATTGAGAAAGACGAGGAAAGGCATCAGCCGCCCATGATCTCGACCATCCTTTCAACTTAAGAAGAGACTCGATCTCAAGAAATTCAAGGGCGGGGAAGAATATGACTTTCGATGATCCTAACAGGCATATAACTCAACTCATCGCACCCATCTCGATACAAGTGTGTAAGATTAATCAATTTATAGAATTTCCTCGGCCATTCTTCCAACCCATCGCAATTGCTCAAATTCAGAGTTCGCAAATTATATAATTTTACTATAGAATCGGGTAATTTCTTGATTTTATTGTTGGCAAGACTGAGGAATCGTAAATGCAACAAATTACCTATCGAGTCAGGCAAAACTTCAACGCATATGCGATTCAAGGCCAGTGCCCTTAAATACGTCCACTTCTTGACCATTTCTCCTACGGGAAATGGCTCAACATCATGGAAATTGTACTCTCGAAACCTTAGATATGACCGAGTTCTACTCTTGGTGAAAAAATCGTCTGTAATATTGTCCCTAGTTTCAAATATATGACGAGCATTATTATTATTATTATTATTATTTTCTTCGTTGCTAATTATGTTGGAATTTATTATTACGTGAATTTCATTTTTTGTTACGCTTTGAGCAATATCATGCATAAGGTCGTGAATTTTGAATGAGACGACATCACCATACTCATTCTTCTTGACATCGTAGAAGAAACATCTACGTAACAAAATTACAAATTGTTCTTCACGAGCACTTTCGATACTTTGACCTTCATCAAAAGGAAGAATGTATCCTTGTGCATCCCAGAGGTTCATTAGCAACTCCTTATTTATCACAAAATTTTTAGGAAATATGGAACAATAAGCGAAACAACTTTTTGAACAAGGCTCGAGATTATCATAACTAAATTTCAATATCGACATAAGTTCATTCTTGCCATTAGAGATTCCGGCTAACCCATTTGTTTCAATCGCGTGCCATTTATCTATGGTATGCCCACAAAGAAGACTACCTACGACCTTTATAGCGAGAGGAAGATTAGAACATTTCGCTACTATCCTCTTTCCAATATCGACATAAATAGGTGCTCCACACTCGAAAGCATTCATCTTGAATAAACGCCATGAATTCTCATCAGAAAGCCCTTTTAAATAATGAGTATTATGAGTACCATTTCCTATGATTCTCGCCGTTATATCAGACCTTGTAGTTACTAATATCCTACTTCCCTTTCCACTAATCATCAATATTTTTTTCAATTTATTCCATTTTAACGCGTTTTCGTTCCATATATCATCTAAGACCTGGAAAAACTTTTTCGTTCCTAATATATGTTGATATTTAGTTTGCACATGTTGAGCTGTTGAATTAATTTTTTTTTTTTTTTTTTTTTTTTTTTTGGTAATGAGGTAACCCGTACCTTTGGTACGCACTGGGTAAACCCGCAGGTGTACATGATAGCTTGTAAACCATGTATACCAGGTAAACCACCGACCCTAACTATAGTAAGGAAGGCAACATCCTCGTTCGAATCTAGCAACTTACTTACAATTTCCGCGGTCTCATCCTCCCTCCCAACTATATCATGTGCATAGAAAGAAGAATGGGTATCCTCCCTTGTCCTTCTAAGAGGCTGAACGTCGACACGAAAACCAAATCTAGTATGATCATCAGCAGTAGCTATCAAATTATTCCTGACCTTTTTAACACCATGATAAATTTGTAAGGCAACTTTAACCTGGTTTTGAGATGAAAAGAATTTGTGTACCTTGACCGAGAACTTGCGATGTTTGAGCAGCTGATTGCGCTCAGCCACAGTGCGGAACTTGTCGAATAAATCATCAGCATCGTAAACCGCCTTGTCTAGTGTCTTTATATAGTTCTCCTCGAACTCTGAGAGCTTTATTCTTTGCCCTGCATCAATAAGCAAACTTTTAATACTTATAATTGTTCTCTTAAGGTCTTCAAGATTAGATTTGTAGCGGAAAATGGAGCACGCTTCCTTGAGCGATGAAGAGTCTACTGCGGCAAACAATACTTGCGCCGCACTAAGTACTGTTCCCAAGTCCCCCATGCTTATTCAAAAGCTTTATTGTTTTTACGATCTGGATCCCTTATTCATTCAATGAAAAACGCTTGCGGGATGTTCTCCAGATAAAAATCAGAATACGGTTGATATAGTATACATATATATATTTTACTACAAGGAAGGAATAGACGATTGATTTTGTAAAATGTGGTTTTGCACCTAATGAATTTATACTGGTCACGGATATATAGTATACATATATATATATATATATATTTGTTAAGCTGAAATGGCAACATGAAATGAGGTAACTATCTTTCTCCCATCTAGCGTGTCCGTGTTTGACACAGATACTTGTACGCCACACAAAAATACGTGTTTAGATAGTTAACAAACCGTGTCTAATTTTTTATACTTCAACCCGGTATAATATAGAGATACTATATGATTTTAAGGCCTTTTCATAATCAAACCAGCATGATTATCCTTTGCATGACATTTTCAGTATATGTTGGAATATGATTTATTACGGAGTATTAATATATATAGCCTTTAGATTTTAATTTAATTAATTAGCATATATTCCCTTCATTTATTTATTTCCTTTAAGTTTTATCATTAATATAATCTTTATGATAATCACAAATTCTTAATGAGAGATCGTCTCTCTTAAAAATTTGTGATTATATACTTTATGTCCTAGAACATAGCGTGAATTGTGCAATATTTGCTTATCTTATTTAGAAAGTGGGATGGTACGGGAAATAGCTAGAGTTGCGAGACCTTGTTCTACAAGGAAGAGCTACGTATTGAATACTGGTCAACCGGATGTGGAATGAGTCCCTTACTTAACCATGGAGGAAGAAATTAAAAAGGAAATTATCCATGCAAATGCCTTTACCAGGCTTACACCGCGTCTATGATTGCGTGAGAAGATTTTACACCGTAAAATGGTCACATTCTGTAATAAAACAACCTATTCATTAACTCAAAAATAAAAGAGTACCAAATAGTGGTATCTCAATAACGTAATAAGATACCTCAAAATATAGCAAGAAACCGTCTCTCCCAATATGTTAATAAAGAGCTATGCCTCTAGTTACTTGCACACGACGGACGCCGACTGAGTCCATCCACCAAAACTTTGGAATATGTCTCAAAGTAATCTCAAAGGTTTTACGAGTAAATTTGTGGCGAAATGCTTGTCCTTTTTAATATATAGTTTACTCCCCATTTGGCTAATATAACCCTTGATATTAAGGAATGATTAATGTTAGGGTGCAAACCCATGTCCCACATCGGTAGAATAAAGATGGAAGATCATCTTTATAAGTGTCCAGAAAATATAATAGTACGAGGCCTTTTGGGAAGGAGCCCAAGAGTAAATCCGTGAGGGCTTGGCCCAAAGCGGACAATATCGTACTATTATGGACTGTGGACACCGGTGCAGCAGAGGCCCAACACGGGGATATTCACGCTTCCGCACAACAATTAAAATATTAAAATTGATAAGTGAATTGCGTCAAATAAGCGTGTACATGTCATTACGTGAAGGCCTATTTTTTATTTTTTTTTTGGTCTAAACCATCCGGTAACCCGAACCACATTGGGCCGACTAATCCGGATTTCAGGGCGTGTTCAAAGATTACAGTATTTAAACCCCTCCCAATCGCAGTTGTGGGGGATTGATCCGCAGACCTCCCTACCAAGCGTAGCCCCATGCTACCATTGCGCCAACCAACGATTGGTTGAAGGCCTATTTTTTATACATGCTTCTTATATAACACAAAGTTAAGTCTAAATGTTTGACGGTTAAGAAGATAAGTAAATAAAATCCGGAGAAGTGGTAAAGAGGCCTAAATGTTTGACATTTTATGTAATTTAACCCTATATCTTTTAATTAGTGTAAATAATCTTAATATCTTCAATTGGGTTTAATTGCAGGTCTAGTAAATCTATGGAGTGAAAGGCAAGGGCCGGGGTCGTTAAACTGCAGGTAGTAATAGTATCAAACGTTTGTGACCTATTTGCCACTTCCCCGATTAAATTCGTACAACAGTTTGACTAACAAATCATCCGGCATTGCCAGGGAGGAAGATCGATCAACTATCCTATTTGGTGTCCTATCTTCTTTCCATGCTATCTACTCTTATTCAATTACAATATACAGTAGAAAATAA
The DNA here is from genome assembly GCF_048544455.1 of Silene latifolia. Taxonomy (NCBI): domain Eukaryota; kingdom Viridiplantae; phylum Streptophyta; class Magnoliopsida; order Caryophyllales; family Caryophyllaceae; genus Silene; species Silene latifolia. The sequence continues at coordinate 1,734,972 of NC_133530.1, read as the reverse complement.
ATAAATAAACCATAAATATGTTTTTTATTTCTATGTGTTAAAAGGATGGTAAATGAGACACGAGGTAGAATACAAAAGTGAGACAAACGATCTAATCCCTACATAGTACATTGCAATGTTGAAAATAATCTAAGTAATAATAAAAAAATTGTACGGAGTAATAATTATAACACTCCATAAGGTTATGAGATTAAGTTATTTCACATCGGGAAAATAAAAGGCTTGTGATATGTTTATAAAAGATTTCACTCACCACTTACTAATAAGGTATTGTATTTTTGGTCTCAAATGAGGACAAAATAATGGCATTAAGGTGCACATCTCATCTTATTGACGTTGTATTACGATGGTTGCTGGCCGGGAGGTTGTGTTCTTTAAGTACTAGAGTTTGTAACACTCCTTGAATTTATCAATTACGAGATTAAGAAGGTGACGGATCGAGTTATTATAATAATAAAAAATTTCCACCACAAAAGATTCCTACAATGAATATGTCCTTCCTATATTCACTATCCTTCATGCTAAGAACAAGTCAAATGAAAAAAAAATCATCATTATTATGTATTAGTTTACCACTAATAAAGCATCTTACATGACATGCTAAATTTTTAGATATGATAATGACATCCTCATACAATATAACGAGCTAATAATAATAATAATAATAATAATAATAATAATAATAATAATAATAATAATAATAATAATAATAATAATAATAATAATAATAATAATAATAATAATAATAATAATAATAAAGAAACTATAATAATTAAAAAATTCCATCCTAAATGTGTTCTTCACTTCTTCCCATATCTATCCTTAGATTCCAGGATACTACACGCTAAGAAGAAAGAACATGTCAAATGAATAAATATGCTAATACAATGTAAATTTTTTATGATCTTTATCCTTCCTTTTCAACACTTTATTACAGCTTAGAACGCAAAATTAAATTAAGCTAGGAAATGCTAGATGCATAGAAAAAGCACAAATTCTCATTTGGAACGGCATGGTAGGAAAAATGACAACTACTCGTAACAATTAGTCAATTACGTAGGACTACCATGGGTGTCGTTGTTCATTTGTGTTCTTCTTTTGATATTTATAGTCTTTTTCTTTCGGTAAAGAGAGCCAGAATACCAATTTTAATGTTGATGGGGATCAAACTAAGGTCACGACTATTACCATTAATCATGACTTTACTAACTAAAATAATTGACATTTACTTTTGATATTTTTAACTGGGCTCTCATAATGATTAATAGTTATAAGTCATAACTCATGAATATGTGGTGGAGCGAGGGTGATAGCATAGTAATACATTAACTTATAAGTATAATGAATTATTTTAGCTTTATTTTACCATATTTTAAAGATGTAATTAACTATTAATCGGATTTGAAACTAAACCAAAGTTCATAGTTGACAATTTTTCACGAATCATTTCGAGAAATTAAGTGTGTGTTTGGCCTAGCTTGTAAAAGTGTTTTTGGACTCAAAAATACATTTTGGCCAAATACATCATTTTCTAAAAGTTAAAACAAAAAATTTTCAAAGCTAAAAATCCATATTTTTGCTCATGGAAATAGAAGCAACAATTTATTACTTCTGCTTTTAGAAAACACTTTTGAAAAATTAAGCTTAATAAACAAAGACTCATTTTTTAAAATCGAGGTCAAATCTTATCTTTATTAATTCAGAAGACAATACTCAATCCAGGGCGTGCCACGTCATTAATTCATCTTTTTTTTTTTTTTTGGAAATTCATGTTATGGTGGGAACCGTTAGTGTGCAATGTATTATTTCTTCAGAATTCCGGCTATACAAACATGCGACAAATTCCGTCTTAGAACAAATACTATGAAATAATACTATGAAATAATTTTATACATTCCGAATAAATGAAATTAATGGCATATAAGCGGAATAAATTACAAATCGGAATAAATGAAACTAATTACAAATAAATGAATTACATAATTTGAAAAAAATAATAATAATAAAATTACATAATTACGAGAAGGAATTACATTTATTTACGGGATTGAATTGTTAATTGCTAATTGTTCATGTTAATATTTGTTAATTCAGATTGTTAATGTTAACATTATCTATTACACATTAATCATGTACATCACGGAATGTCATCTATTGCCCAATTATTATAATAGAAATGCAAATTTAAATATTCATCAAAAAAATATGGGTGTTGATTTTCGTAGTACAACTTTTACTCAGTATAGTACACTTATTCCCAAATTACCCTTTGCATTTCCCCGCATGTTGTATAGTTTGTGTACTGCTTGGAGAAAAAACAAGAAATGTGTCTTCCTTCAACCTTGAGTCCTTGACCATCAATCCACCACCCCCAGGCCCCAAACACCGTTCCTTCTGCTACCTAGCTTGCCACCACTCCCTCCGATGTCACCGCACCATCTCACTAATCTACCATCGCCACCCTTACTCAAACTCCTCTACCCCGACCCGATGTCATTGCACCATCTCACTCAACCTCCTCTGATGCCGCCGTGCCCTCCTCTTTCCCTCACCGACGAGACCACATCCCCCATGGCATCATATCAACCGTCGATCAGCCGACTGACTTGCCATTTTCAGGCCGACAACCGCCGCAAAGTTGCACGCACACTCTATCAATCCATCCTCTGCTATGCGCGCTCTCCCACGTCCCCAACCGAAATCCGACGGCGAAACCCCACCCCCAATACACCCGAACTAAGCCGTGTATACTGTCGTCCGTTACCTCGTTGCCGACTACTTAACCACCCTAAATGCCCAAACCAATTATAAAATTGAAAACCCTAAAATTATACAAAATTTCAGAACAAAGAGAAATTTTTGATAAGAATTACTCTAATAATGATCAAAATCGTGTTTTATCATTGAATTGTGATCCATGATTGAAAAAGTTGAATCAACTTGAAATGTGTATTGAAATCGCTTGAGAGAGAGAGTAATTTTTGGGTTTTTTCCAGACAGGGGTAACAAATGGAATTTTTGGAAGAATATGTACTGAAATGAGTAAAAAACGTATTGCGAAAATAAATTACGTAAAATATTTATATCGATCTAATACATACCCGTGTAATTTTGCACGGGTTTAAAACTAGTATGTTTTAAAATTAAATTCTTTGAAGTACGGAAACTTGGAATAAAATAAAAAAATTTGAATGTGAGACTCTCCTTGACCCCACCGAAATCCGCGGGAACTTTAAAAGTAGTTAGCCGCAAATAACGGACATTAAACATAGAATGTCAAACAAAAAATAGAGCGCTAAAATTTTGAGAAACCTAAAAAAAAAAAAAATCAAAAACTATGGAGAAACAATCATTTTGTTCATGGTGTCCATATTTTCTCTCAATTATAATCTGAAAATTGAAACCCAGATAATCTTTTTTGATTTTTAATCTTTTTGTTTTTCATAAAATATTTCTAATCGATTTTTTTAGTTCAAGCATTTCATCAAACACTTGGTGTGCGAGGAGTTTTTCCGTGTTTCTTGAATAATTTTTTGATTTATTTTGTTTTCTAGATGTTTTTTTGTTAATTTGGGATCGACCCATATCGGAATTACGAAGATTGGTGTGAATTTTTAGCGAAAGTTTGTATTTTTTTCCGTAGTACGATCCCTTTGTTTACATTGTAAATAAAGTTCCTGAGATTTACCTTCTTCTTCGAGTATTTCGTTTATGTATGTTTGTTTCTCTTCGAAGACTCCTTTGATATCGAAAGAAAAGGCTTCAAGTATGATTAACACCATGCATGAATCGGATTTTCCGTTAGAGGCGAATTTTTATGCAAGGAACAAATGAATGAGATGAATCATTTTGGAAGATATTGCAATGTGCTATGAAGTACCGACAAATTGCGGTTTTTATGCAAATTAAGACATGTTTTGCAGAAGTATGTTGTTTTTATCAATATAAGAGTTGAGAGTTTGAGATGATTCTAGTGTATAGCAGCAAACATTATATGAGTTTCGGCCGAGTAAATGATCCACATGATTCCTTACAAGGTGTGCTAGAGGTTGGGTCATCTAGAAAATGGTAGAGAGGTGGAACCCTTATGAAATCCAGTTATCTTGCTTCATTATGTTAGCAGTTCTTTCCGAAATTCGAAAGTGTGATTCCCTTAATCCTGAAGGTAGTTCTTGATCCTTGGCTTTCTAGTCTGTCCATTTTTCCAATGTATGACCTTTTTTTTCGTTTTTTTAGGATGCGGTGTGGCTTTTTATTAAACCAAAAAAAAAAAATGAAACTTTTAGCATTATATTCGTATACTCAACTACTCAAGTGTGATCCTTGAATTCTCTGTGTATTTTCAGCTGCTAAGCTCATTTTTGTTCACTGTATGGTGTATTTTTTCTGCTTAACTTCCTTACCTTGTAGGATTGGCGTTGCTCGAGTTCAGGGAAAGAATAGAAGATGACCCTTTTGGAGCTTTTGGAAACTGGAATCCTAATCATTCCGATCCATGTTTGTGGTTAGGTGTCCAGTGTCTGGATGGAAAAGTAGATACGTTGTAAGTGCACTGATGATGTATTGTGAATAGTTAGCTTTGATTTCCCCCCTTATTACGACTCAGGAACCGTGTAGGAACATTATGTTAATTTGCTGCAGCTTTTACAGGGATCTCAGTGGATTTTCTTTGCAAGGAACGTTGTCACCAGCATTGAAGAACCTTAGATATATGAGATCATTGTAAGTCTTAGGGCTTATCTTTTGGTTTTGACGTTATTTGGGATTTTTAGTATTTGAGGTTATTTGAGATATTTAATGTTTTTATTTAATTTTTAAAAAAATTATTTCTTTTTGGATTTATTACACCTTTTTACCAACAACTTTCTTATATATTAATACTTGGTTCACTTTTAAGGTATTCTGGACCCTTAAGTTTTAATTCGGTTTTCAAAATCGTTTTAATCTTTATTCTCGATTTAAATTCTAATTTTTTATAAAAGAAATCCGGACTTCGATTATAAAACCTATAAGTCTACCTGACTTTTGTATTATGTTTCACTCCCCTTTTGTTTTTCACTTTTTCTTTTCTATTTTTTCGCATTGAGGTGTGCGTTCACCCATGGACGGTTCCAAAGGATGATTCGTGTCCGCCGACCCCAAATCATTTTGGGATTAAGGCTCTGTTGTTGTTGTTGGTGGTGGTGGTTTTACTTGCATGGTTAATGTCTAGATGAATTATCTTCTCTTAATACTAGCTCCATTCAATTTTTATTGTTTCTAGTCGACTTTAATGCTCAATCGATATTAACTTTGATGAATAATTTCTCCAAATTTATTGTTTGGTTTGATTTATAGAATCAACTACTTTCGAGCTTTCTTCAAAGGTCATAGTTAGTGTATAATGTAATCTGTAATGTGAGATATTATCGTCGAAGTTGTCAATTTGTGGTTGCATACCAACATGAACTGAATATATGCACCATATCAATTGTTGTTTTCTTTCTTGGGTTAAGCTCAGTTCTCTGCTTTTGTTTGCATTGACAGTGTAATGAGTAGGAATCGTCTGTCAGGTTCCATTCCTAAGGAGATCGGAGAGCTTAAGTTTCTGGAGTTGTTGGATTTGAGCCATAACAATTTAAGTGGAATAGTTCCTGTAGAGATAGCGGTGATGCCATCACTGAAGTGCCTGTGAGTGCCTTGCTTACGAAATATTTTCCGAGATTTCTATTCAAGTAGCATTGTGAGTCCTTTTGCTATTCTATTGTATTACAGGTTCCTTTGTGGAAATGATCTCCATGACGGTATTACTTCTGATGTTGGGATGCTTGATTATCTTCTGGATTTAGAATGTAGTCAACAACACTTGTCGTTAGTAACGGGAACAAAAGACTTCATCCAAAGAAGTGGACAATGGTGAGATTATCTCCTTGTATGTGTAAAGTTTATTTGTGGCAGAATGTGAATATTTTCTTGGCAAATTTATCTCCACTTTTATGGGTATTGCTGTTAATATCTTCCATTCTTCCGCGCTCCAAATTCATCTTCTGTTGTTTCCACTATTAAGTCAGTTACTTTTAAGAATCCTTTTACACTGGATTTCCTTTTACGAATCCTTATTATGGTTCATAAGCCATTTTTTGTGACTCGGTTATTTCACCGTGATGACTGATGAGTGATCAGAAAGTACTATTTAATTCATAATGTGACGAAATCTCAGCATATCTTGAGTTTGTACTGTAAAAACTAATGCTGTACAATATATCTCTGTCAGTTTCTGGTTGCGTATTTTAACTCAACTGAAGAACTATTTTGGTGTCGACTCTCAGTAAGTTCATACTTTGTTTCTAATTGCACCCTATTTGACGTCGTTCTCATATTTGAGTTTCCCTGTAATGATTGTGCCTTTTCTCTTATACGCACTTCTCAGTTTGAGGACCCGACATCAAAAGTGTTGTCTTCATACTGATGGAGAAAACTGCTGCCACAGTATACCAAGTCAGTTACTCTGAATTACATATTTTATTTTTAATCTATTTTTTTCTTTCTTGGCAGAATGATATGAGACGGATTTACATGTGAGACCAACTCATCAACCCTAGCGAAAAATACAAAAAAGGATTTGTGTTGATCTCGCATGTTAGACTATCTCATACAAGACTCACTGATACGTATACTTTCATTACCAGGTTCAACTGAAGATAATACACGTCGTCGTTTATTAAAAGAATCAAGCAATCTTGCCGCTGCACCTGTAAGTAGCGCCAAGGTCTCACAACAGGGAACACCAGCTGTCTTAAGAAGTGGAGCTTTTCCTGCTGTACTAAAGCAACATATTGAACCGCCTCAACGTACAATTCCTGAGGTCACACAACACGAACTAAAGAAAAATCCTACACCTAATAATCCTCCAGCGAAATTTTTCATTTTTGGAGCCTTACTTGTATCATCCTTGGTTGCTTCTTTGTGCGTTGCTTTCATTGGCTTGAGGCGTTACCGTGGAGTTAAGGCTGTAAATGCTCAAAATTCAGCACTTTTGCATCGATTGAGCAAGGTATTTGTAACAGGTAAGTCTTGTATTGCTTAATTTGTAGGATCCATGCTTTTTATTCCGCGTTTGATACATTAACTCCCAAAAAAATTGAGAGCACCATTTTTGTAAACTAAGTTTTGTATGACGAGAAAATGAATATATACTGTTGGGGACTTGGACCTTACGCGATATTTGCGTGGACAATTAAAGTAGTATTTTTTTTATGGATGGTGGATACTAATGATTAAGATTCTGCCACTGCACGAGCAATACGTGATTGATAAATCCTTTTTACTTTGGTATGCAGGAGTCCCTAGGTTGAATTCAGGTGAACTGCAGACAGCATGCGAAGATTTCAGCAACATAATCGAAACTTTTTCAGGATGTTTGATGTATAAGGGAATTTTGTCAAGCGGGGTGGAGATTGCTGTCTTATCCACCTCAGTCAGGTCAGCGCGACAATGGTCATCCCATGCCGAAAGGGAATTTAAGAAAAAGGTATATATTCCCTCCCATGCTTGTCGAGTCTGTTGTCATTAAAATCTTTTGTCTGCTTATCTGGTTTACTAAAATCTTTCGTTTTCTTCTTGTTCAGCTAGAAACACTTTCAAAAATAAACCACAAAAACTTCGTAAACCTTCTTGGTTACTGCGAGGAGCAAGATCCATTTGTGCGAATGATGGTCTTCGAATATGCTCCCAATGGGAACCTTTACGAACATTTGCATGGTAAGATATACTAGTAATAACTAGCTAAAATGATACTCTGTAAGATTTTACTGAATCAGAGACGGTATCCTGGCTAATGCTCACTGATTTTTTATACTCCCAGTTAAGGATATGGACCATCTTGACTGGACGACTAGAATGAGAATAGCTATGGGAACTTGTTATTGTCTTGAGTACATGCATCATGAATTTGACCCGCCTATCGTTCATCCAAATCTACAGTCAGATGCAATTCTTCTTACAGATGACTATGCTGCAAAGGTTAGCCAAACTTTCGGGATAAACCTAAATGGAATTGTAAGATGGTTTAATGGTGACATATACTGAATTTCTGAATGATATTAATTTCAGGTTGCAGACGTTTGTTTCTGGGCCGATATTGGAGTTAAGGCAAAGATATCCGAGGGTGAAGAGTCGGAACCATTGCATTCACACCCTGGCCCAACCTGTGAAGACAATGTGTACAGTTTGGGGATTTTGTTGCTGGAGATAATTTCAACCAAGTCTCTTAATATGCAGGAAAGGTCCCTTAAACTTATCAAATTCTACAATTAGTCTCACTTTAGACGGGTATATCCCTCTAAAGTGTAGACGGGTCAAATATGTCACCACTTACATAATAAGACAAAGTGGTGACATCCCACTTGTTTATCTTATTATGAAAGTGGTGTGATATTTGACTCGTCTACAACTTTAGACGGATAGTGTCCGTCTAAAGTGAGAATTTGTGCAAATTCTATTTACATTATTCTCTGGTTGCTTACCCATTTATATGCCCTTTCTTACATCGAGGGAGAACTTCTTCATATACGGGTCAGTCTTGTGATAATTTTAGTATGAAACCGTCTCATGTGAGATTTTATTTGATCTGATCATAAATCCTTTTCTCCAGTTTTATCTATGTTCTTATCAAAATGCGGGTTGTTTCCCCCTTGTGCTCCTAACCTATGTTGCTCGGACTTAGCTGCAAGCATAAGTGTGGAAAGTTTCATGTTTTAGCCCGAGAACCGTGTCATATTAGAATGACTTGTCTCAACAAGCTGTGCAAATGTTCGTTGTGAAGTTCAACATTTTATTGCCTCTTACTGATACTGTTTTGATCATTTCAGACTCTGGAGTATCTGAGTGATAAGAAAAATTACAGCAACTTGGTAGATCCCAGTTTGAAATCCTCTAAAAACGACGATCTTGAGATTATTTGCGAAGTTATCAATGACTGTATAGCAGAGGATCCCAGACAAAGACCGACATTGAGAGAAATAACCACGAAACTGAAGGGTGTGATAAAGATCTCACAGGATGCTGCTACTTCTCGATTTTCACCATTATGGTGGGCAGAGCTTGAGATCTTGTCTATGGAGTCCGGTGAATCCTAATGACTGGACTCCATGCAGCATTTGCAGGATATCTGGGGATTTCATGGATTATACTGATGAAGTCTCTTGGTGAGGTGTATTGGTCATCTTCTTACGAGTTATGACCCTCGTAAATTAGATGGTGCCCGTTGTAACAAAAGTCGATTATTTTTGTCATCGGAATAGAGAAATAAACTGTGAATCTTTCTTGGTATTAATGTGCAAAACATTATTTTTGTGTCAACGATGATGATTTTGACCGACTACGATGTTGATTTTGACTGAATTAACGAAGAGTCAAGACATTACTAGATAGTACCGAAACTCGATACCACCCTCTTGCATATTACATTGCTTCAACATTTTGATAGATAGTAGTATCATCATTTAATTAAACTCAACCAATCATAATTAAAACTTTTACCTTTGTTTACACTTTACAGGAGTAGTTGAGTAGTATCATTATCATTTTTTCCTCGCAACAATTTTTATATAAAACGGTTTTTACATAAACATTATATGATTCCGAGCTAAATAGTAATGAGTGTTCCCAATTTGATGATGGGATTTTAATTTTGATAGTATTTAAATACGTAAATGGACTATTATACCGTTAGAGTAATAAATTTAGGAAAATATAATTTTTGATGTAAAAAATAAAGTGGAGAATCTTTTAATTATTATAGTATGTATATTTCCTAAATTATATTCAAGTGATATTTCCAATTTTTATATCAAACTTTTACATTTCATTTGTCAAAAAAAAATATTGTTAAAAAAAATATGAAAATAATATACGAGTGGTATAGAAATGCATAATGAGGAGCATGGCAAGAATAAGCATGGTAGAGGAAAAGAGGGAGAATGAGCCGATAATAGAGAGTAATCGAGTATGGAAGATAATAGAGAGTATTGAAAACAGAAATGGCACGGATGTAATAAAAATAAAAGACAGGGGCAAAATGGGGAAAATAGTTAAATGTTACTGTTACAACAACAGTAACGTGAGTTTAGACTTTAACTGTTACAGCAACAGTAACGTGAGTTTAGACTTTTTAAAGGTTATATATAGATATAGATAGATTATAGATATTTAAATATTTTGTTATTTTTTTAGATCAATATTAGTATTATAATTAGAGTGTTTTAAAAAACTTGGAATCTCTAGAATTGCCTGAAAAACAAAGTCTCTTTTATATATATACTAGATTTAATGCCCGGGCGATGCCCGGACCAATTTGTAATCTATATCTATCTATATATCTATATATATATATAAAAGAGAGTTTTTTCGAGCGATCTGAGAGCGTCCACATCATCAAAAATAAATTTAGGAAAGTATAATTTTTGATGTAAAAAATAAAGTGGAGAATCTTTTAATTATTATAGTATGTATATTTCCTAAATTATATTCAAGTGATATTTCCAATTTTTATATCAAACTTTTACATTTCATTTGTCAAAAAAAAATATTGTTAAAAAAAATATGAAAATAATATAATTAGCTTTGTGGTAAAAAATGCTATCATTAGAGTATAAATTTCATATTATTTGCACATATTAAAGATGGTGTACTTCTTAATATGAAAAATTGTGTACTTTTTAGTATATTTTGTCCCACATTGAAAAATAAGTAGGTGTGGCGAATATACTACATATAAATAGTAGAATTGTCCCACATCGAAAGATTAGTATAAGGTGGGTGATTCTATAATTATAAATAAGAGGCATACTTGGAACTTAGGCATCAACCCAAAATTTTTTGAGTCTCTTAAGTATTGTCTTGGAGAGCTCTTAAAAGTTTATATCATTATATTTTCTACCTATAGATTTTACATGTCCCACATTGAAAAATAATGTAGATGTGGTAAATATACTACGTTTAAATAATATAATTAGAATTGTGTTAAAAAAATTCTATCATTAGAGTATAGGTTCATATCATTTGCACATATTTTAATTATGATAAAAAATAAATAAAAAACAAACCTATGAATATTAATAGATAATATAGTATTTGATTATTATTAAATCGGATTGGATGTCGAATTAGGTTCAAAAAATATGGTGTACTTTTAAATATGTTATTCGTCTCACATTGAAAAATAATGTAGGTGTGATAAATATATATTACGTATAAATAGTTGAATTGTCCCACATCATAAGATTATCATAAGGTGGGGTGATCCCATGATTATAAATAGGTATCACCCAAAATATATTGAATCTCTCAAATTATACTTATTATATAAGAGACTTTAAACATAATCTTGAATTAAATGTTAAATTTTTAAAGTTGTAACATTTTTTTAGGTGGGAGAAAGATCGATAAAATGGTCAATATTATAACGGAAATTTTTCATGGTACACTCGAATTTTGTTAGATTACACATAATACCCCTAATTTTAAGTTTGTACATATAATACCCTTGTGTTTACTTTTTTCATAACGCCGTTACTCCTTTGAGTAACTAGATGAGTAATTGAGCATGTCATGCTATTTGTGTTTTGTTATTTAGGTATTAAATGTTAGTTTATTAAATAAAATATGGATTTAAGAATTACATGATGAAGTGTTTGTGTAATAGATAACAAAATTAAAGAAAAAGGCGTCAAAAGTCATAGGAGTAATGACGTTATGACGGGCGTTGTCAAATGGTATTCTGGGAAAGAAAAAGGTGAACACAGGGGTACCATTTGTAGAAACTTAAAATTAGGGGTACCATGTGTAATCTATCAAAATTCAAGATTACCATGAGAAATTTCAAATATTATAATGATATAGTTAATTAAATTTTCATTTAAAAGAGAGAGATATTCGTACCAATAAAACAATAAAGAGGGTATTATTTTTTAATTGTTATTTTATTGCCACGCCATCAAACTTAACGTCTATTTAACAACCTTTATATTAGGGGGTGTCATGGGAAAAAAAATGGAACTTCAAGGATACCATAGGCAGATTCTTAAAAGTAGGGGTAACATGGAAAATCTGACAAAATTAAGGGGTACCACGGGAAATTTCCGTATCTCAATTATAATAAAAAAAAAATGAAGAAAAACAACGACAAATATTAATGGAGAGTACTTAATCATATTATTAAATTTAAATATAACTACTAGATATAATGAATAACAATTAACCGTATTCGGGATCTGGTTGAATGTCGAACTAAGTGCAAAAAAGATGATGTAATTATGAGTATGTTATTTGTCCCACATTGAAAAACAATGCAGGTTTGATGATATACTACGTATAAATAGTAGAATTGTCCCACATCAGAAAAATAATCCAAGTTTGGTAAATATATTACTTATAAATAGTAGAATTGTCCCACATCGAAAGATTAGTATAAGGTGGGGTGATTATATGATTATAAATAAGAGTTAACCCACGTATATATTAATCTTTTATTTTTTTTGAAAGAAATATTTTAATAATATGTAAACAAATCATTAGACATAGAATATAAACATTAAACCCTTATATTTTTTTTTACATTATAAATAAGTTAATTACCCCGTTGCAACGCACGGGCATTCAAACTAGTAAGCTATAATTTGAAAATAAGCTACCTCACCGACTGATGTGAAATCTCAACGTTGAATACAAACGAGTATATTTTGGAAAATAAATTAGCCGCCACCGGGTGGGAACCCAATTGCAATAAGTGGGGACCCCGAGAGGGTGGTACCGGGATTGGGTATCACTTGCTGGCGCCCTATCATTATCCGTATATTTTTGCCGAGATAGAGTGAAAAACAGAGCATGGCAAAAGCTGGCAAAAATTAGACTAGTAGTGCTTAAAAACATCTCCCTTTACTACTAAGAGAATAAAACTGTAATTTTCCCGCCTAAAAGAGTACTTTCAAATGGGCTTATTTAATTGGATACTCACTGGAAATGAGATAAGCAATGAGATTATTAACAACCCACTATATTGAATTTCAATTATCACATTAAACATGTGCCAGAACTATATGGAAACAATAACAAATTTATAGTCATTTATATTTTACCTCTATTACAAGAAACAATCACTATCCCTAATTTATTATGCAATCATTTCCATTTCCATAAATATTATTTTTCATCATTTACACTCTAAAATTACGCAAATCTGCTTCTTATGCAATCTTTAGTCTTTACCATAATTGTTGCCATCACTCACACTCTAAAATTACGTAAATCTGCTTCTTATATTATTCTTCATCAGTTACACTCTAAATATGATGTATTTTTTAAAGGACGTAACAATTTTTATGTATTTTTCTATTAGAAATAAAAAAAATATTAGTTTAATTATTTGGAAATCGTCTTTTTAAATGCGTGGTATAGTGTTTTTACATGTTTTGGTCATAAGGTTAATAAGCGTTTTAATTAGATTTTACATCACTTAATTGTATTTTAATGTCATAAATTAGTTTCATGCAACGATATAGCATTATAGAGTTAATTTTTATAGTAAATTAGTTTCATGCAACAAAAATAACATAACTTTCTTTTGATGGTAATAAACTTTCATTTTCTACCCCTTACTAAGATTATATTAGTACATTATAATATTAAACTGCAAATACAGTTAATTTATGCAATTAATTTAATGAGAATATCTCTTTATAAAATAAAACTAACAAATACTGTGCTGTAGCACAAAGGTCTACACTAATTTCATGATTACATCAAGAGATTTCTTCTTTTAACAACTAAGTTTAACAACAAACCATAAACCAAAACATAGTCTAAAAAAATCCAGAGCGACTACTGCATTAATTGAATCGCGGACGTCCGGAAAGAGGTAGTGTGACTGGGGAAATGGGTAGAAATAAGGAGACGTGGTATCAGAAAAATGTTGGAGACAGCCAAAGATCGTAACCGCCCCTGGCCAGAAGTTGTGCTCAGTTTCCTCCTCATGGTAGTGGTCATTCTCTAAATAAGAGGGGATATTCGGATTGGGCTAAGACCCAAACAAGATATGTCGTTCGAAACTAAAACGTAAACTAAAATCACGCCATGATCCATAGATTCTGGGTTACATAGGAACATCATGGGTACCAGCCGATTCGAATGAAATACCGTTCGCACGCCTGTAATGCAGAATACGGACAATGTGTTGCATTGTGGAACATTGAGATGGCGTACACGATTACGTAGAATGTCGAACCACCCGAACACGATACACGCATTTACACTACTAGAAACCTTCTTGATAGGAGTGGTGTGTATGATTGATTGATAATCCTTGATTATGGAGATAGAATCCGAGGATAACAAGACATTCAGGCCAACAATTATCCTGATTCACAACTGGATTAAAATGCAAAGCCCGATGACGGAGATTTAGATGAACAAAAACACCATCGTCATCCCCATAACTATGCTTAAATTCCGCACGAAAAGGTTGGGGCTGGGATAATTCTGTCCAACCAGAGAGGAGTCGAGGACTCATTTCAAGTAAAGCAAGTATTCTTGGGCTAAAATGCAAATGTGGCTAAAATTGCTGATAGAGAATATAAGAGGTAGATTCAGCTAGTGGTGCAAAATTTAAAACATTTAAGAAAACACCAAAAAATTCATCATCGTTAACTTCATTTTCGTCACCAGCCAAAAACGCAGCAATCGCATTGTGTATATGATTGAAATTCATAGAATTTTGAGACCCCATAGATTCATCGTCGACTACCACAAATTATAAACAACAAAATCAAATTAAAAACATAAACAACATACATAAAGAACACCAAGAAAACCAAAAATATCATCTTTTTAATAAGAGGATATATATATACTGTATTAACTGCCGTGAAAATTGTAAAAGCAGAGTCAATATGTTAATCTAAATTACCCTCATTAACAAATATTCCTACACTCACCTTTTAACTCACCAACTAGTTCTATTTCCCGTGAAATTCACAGGACTAGATATGTTGTGATGTTGGTAGTGTTATGCAAACTCAGATTTGCGGCCGCACAGGTCCCGGGGATATAATAGTTTTGCAAAGAAAAAAATTATATTAGTCAATGCGTTTATTGACATAATATATTGGTAAAATATAGTTATGTTATGTAATTAACCACAATTTACTAAACTTTTGCCACAAATATTGCTACGATTTTTGTTATTATTGTTGTTGTCTTGGATTTTTTTCGTCTTTTTTTGTTATATTAGCTCCATTCCGATCATTTGTTTATCTTTTATTGTTCTTCCATTAAAAACAGTTGAGCTACGTAATTATTTCAACTAAAAAGAAATTTTTAAAAATAGAAATTTCTATATTTTTATTTGCGAATTATAATTCAAGGTAGATTGAACGGTTAACATTATTTTGCAAGAATATGGTGCTAACTACAAATGCTGAAAAAATAAATCATGATTTTGTCCGTAAAATTTATTCTAACAATAAAATCCCAAAATTTGTTTAGTATTTGTTTTGATGTTTAATTTATTTTTAAAATAAAAAATCAAATTTTAATGATTGTGTTTAATGTTACAATTTTTTTCAACATATTGTTTGTTTTTTTCTAAATAAAAAAATGACTACTTTTTATTTTGGGTTATTTTCACTTTGGGTGCCTAAGGTTTTGCCAAATTTCAATTTGGGTACCTCACATTTACAAAATTCCACTTTGGGTGTCCAAGTTTATAAGCAAATGTATTTTAGGTGCCCAAATTTTGAGTAACTCTATTTTAAATGCTTAATTCCTACTTGTGTGGTTTTGCTAAGCTAACATGCTCAATTAATCCTAAGTTTATTGGCTCCTAAGTTTGCAATATATTATTAGTGTAATTAATTGTGCATGTTAGCTTTGCAAAATCACACAAGCAAGATATTTTTTTTTTATCTAATAGAAGGTGAATATATAACTTACATTATTGTAACCAATACAAAGTAAGCTACTCGACTAGTATAGCACCAGATACTCGACAATAAATCTAGAACTACAGAGCCATACATAGAGGTTACATAAGCATAATTTAGAAGTAAAGCTACAACATTAAGATAAACTAGATTAACGATGGTATGATGGCAAATGATGGTAGCTTGGCCACGAACGTTGATATCATCTTCATTAGCACGGAAGACCTCCAAGTACCGTTGATACATACAAACGACGGAGTGACAATAACACGATGTACTTACGCTTTTACGAAAAGAGCCTAGAAAGAAAAGATGATAAGCAAGACAAAGTCGGCCATCGACAGAGAGAAATATCCTACACCTTAGAGATGACACCCATTGATTATAGGACAAACAGATCGAGAATTCCAACATGCAATGTGTAACACGAACCCCCAGAGACACAAGCACCGCAACACCAACACCATTTATTCGACTTGGCTTACCACTAGATAGATGACTAAAACCACAAAGACTCTTATAGAAGGAGGTTATTAGAAAGTAAAAGCAAGACAAAAAAGTAAACAGAAAAGACATCAATTAAAACAAAACCACCACCTCCAAACCATCCAACCCCACCAAAACCCAACTCAAAACCAAACAAACTCCAATTAAAATCAAAATCACCTAGAAATACCAATCCAAAACGAACCAAGAAGAACCCGAAAAGCACCATAAACCAGCAACAAACCCCAAAACCACCATCAACCAAGCCAGAAATTCCAAAACTCCAAGGACCCAAAGACTCAAGTTGCGACGGACATGAAATCACCAGAGAAACACATGCATGCAACAAAAGTGGTAGATGGTAGCCCAACAATTAAACCTTCAGACTGACCAGAGACATATGAACCGATAAGCGGTGCGAGGGGGAGGGGAACGCCATATCGGCCCAAGTACCAGAAGGACAGACCTGACCCATAAAGAAAATCCAAAGATGAAACCATCATCATCGACACCAAAGACCACACCACTTTGCCAGGGGAGATAGGGGAAGGGAACGAGGGAAGGGGGGAACACCTCCCCTGATGCATGCACGGCAACCTTTGAAGAGGACAGACGCCGAGAGAAAAGGGATCGAAGGAGGCACCACCATACCAAAACCGAACCTACACACCACGGGATCAATCGCATAGACGATGAAGAGGCAAGTTGAAGAAAAACAAACTGGATTAGATGAACATCTTGGGAAAGAGAATAGAAAATGAATTTGAAAGAGCGGCTGTCGCCGAAGATAGGCCAGGAAGACCCCATCTCCGACGACAGAGATGGCAGAGAAGCAGTGACGAAGCATAGGCTGGGCCATGGCCCGGGCAGCCTTGGAGAAGAGCTATATGTATATCTCATTAGATAGTTAGCACTGATGGAAGTTGGCAGAGATGGCAAATGGAGGAGGGATCCTTTGGACTAGGAGATTTGGCGTTCGAATCCCCAGGATGACGTTTTTAATTTTTAGCATTAATATTATTTTTCTTAATTCTCAATATTTAATCTTAGATAAAATTGTACTATTAAAGAAAATTTCTTATTCAACCAAAACGAAAATTGCCCACAACTCAAATAATGTACTTTGAATTTCTTTTATTTTATGCATACTCCTTTACCTTATAATCTTTTATTTATTTATTTATTACGTGGTTTAATTTTTCTGCCACCTAATGAATATTTGATAAAATTGTTCAACAATAAAATAAATTTTGTATCTACAAAGAAAATAAACTAGTGTGAAATTTCATGATTACTTTGAAAAAAGCTACTATTTACTCTGTTAATTTATAAGCTTCTAATAATAATATCGTAATTATATAATAAGGGTGTGATGCTAATAAACAATGCTAAAATATCGGAATGTGATACTTCTTAAGTTTATAAATCGGCCCCTCTTACTATTTTGTTCTAGCTTCGTCCCTGCAGAGAAGGTGGGATGTGGGAAGTGGTGATTACCAAGATAAAATTAGGGGTTTTCTTTTTTAGAGAGAGATAGGAGATTTTTTTAGAGAGAGAGGTAACTTCAATTTTGTGTGTGCGCGCGTGTCAAGCAAGATAATTATTAGACACCTAAAATAGCGTTACTAAAATTTTGGGCACCTAAAATACATTTACTTATAAACTTGGGCACCCAAAGTGGAATTTTGTAAATGTGTGGTACCCAAACTGAAATTTTGTTAAAACCTTGGGCACCCAAACTAAAAATACTTGATGATGTGGTGTATTGGTCATCTTCTTACAATTTCTGACCCTCGTAAAGTAGATGGTGCCTGTTGTAACAAAAGTCGATTATTTTTGTCATCAGTGTAGAGAAATAAACTGTGAATCCGTCTTCAGCTTGTGACGGATATTGCCCGTCTTCAATAAGATTTTGTGATCTTATTAATTCTTGTATATGAAGGCCTAATTGAAAGTCATTTATTTACCATTATACAATGTAGCTAGCTACATTGAGCACAGTTGAAGAAAACGTACTCGGATCGATACATGTAAGTAAGGTTCCATATAAGTTAATTACCAGATTCTATACCACCAGGAGGCAGGAGCCAAGAATATGACGAAAATATAAAATTTACACGATGATGATTCTGTCATTCTGACCAACAACGATGTTGATTTTGACCGATATTAACGCATGCATGCATTACAATACCTAAACTACTGAAAATCTACTCATATAGTACTAGAAAGGACGAGTGAAGAGTCAAGACGTTACTAGATAGCACTTGAGACTCGATATCACCCTCTTGCATATTACATTGCTTCAATATTTTGATAGTCAGTAGTATCATCATTTAATTAAACTCAACCAATCATAATTAAAACTTTTACCTTTGTTTACACGAGTAGTATCATCATTTTCTTCTAGCAACAATTTTTATATAAAAGCGTTCCAGTAGGTCTCATGAGAGACCGTCTCCCACTAATTTAAAGGGAGACATAATAGGGAAAAAAGAAATTATGTGGGTCCCTCACCCTATTATGTGGGAGGTCTCTCAATAACACTATTGAGAGACCGTCTCTCTAAAATTTTTGTGAAAGCGTTTTAATAAGCATTATTGTAAAACTAAGGGGGTGTTTGGTTGGAGCATTTGGAATGGATTGGAATGGATTCCATCCATTCAAGTGTTTGGTTGGCCCCTTTTGGAATGGAGTTTGATACCCAAGGGGTTCTAAATCCATTCCAACCCCTTGGAATCCCATACCCAAGTCTCTTCTCAAGATTCTAAATCCATTCCACCCCATCCAAACCCTAGAGCTATAGAAAAAAAAAATGGTACTTCTCCATTGATATTCCTTGAAACTTCATTGTCAGGTATGCTTAATTTGCCTTCAATTTTCATTTTTATTTGCTTTGATTAAGGCATATGTACGTCAGGTATTCTAATACCAAGAGAGCCAACCAAACATCCCATAAAAAGTATGGGGTTCTAACTCCATACCTCCTTGGTATTAGAATCCATTCCATTCCATTCCAACTGTCTGAACCAAACGGCCCCTAAGTGATTATTCGTATTTATCTAAAAATTTCCCACTAAAATAACTTTTAACCAATCATCACTTTCCATAATTACATAATAAAAGCAGATCTTTTGTTATATAGTTTTACAATGTGTTGAGACTTACTCTGTCATATTAGAGTCATCCGCTTTCCCTCGACCTCTCAAATCTTCAATAAAATAATACCTCCTCAACTATCAATCTATATCATCTCCATTGAGAATATTCCAAAATATACTAAAAAGGAATAAAATTATATGTACACATAATTATTTTCCTAATTATAATTTAATTTAATAATAATAATCGTTTATATATATAGGCAACCTAAAACTTCCCATAAATAATAAATAATAATTAAAAATAATTCTACGAGTATTATTAATTTCCAGTTCTTCACTTTTCACTTATGATCACTTCCTCTCTTATCTTATTCCTATTCTCAACCCAAGTAAAATAATCAAATACCCTTTAACCCTCATAAAAAAAAATATCTCCTTACTTAATTTTACTCGCTCCGTCTCAGTCATATGTTTACCTTATTACTTCCATTGAAATACTCATCATAAAAAAATAAATAAAAAAGGCAGACAAATAATTGGGACGGACTAACTCCGGAGTTCATATACACTACATACTCCTATACACATCAAGTCTTCTCCAAAGAATCCTAAAAGCCGTCCTCTACTTCTAGCCCTAGCTCACCTTCATTAATTCATATCTTTCTTCACTAATAATCTCACTCATTCACTCATTAATACTAATTACCTCAATTTAATCGCTTTTTTTTAATCTTAATTACCTCGAAATAATTTACCTTCATTCGTCAATGGCGGACGATAAATCTAGTTTTGTTACTAACAAGGATGAGCTAGAAGAAACCAAACCATGTTTAAAATTCAAGCTCAAATTACCCACCAAACTTGATCAAGATAAAGATCTAGCTTCAATTAATTCCGCTTCGACAAAAGAAGAAGAAGATAAGTCGTTATCGCGACAACCACTAGCTAAGGAGGAGGAGGAGCCGGCGGAAGACATGAAATTACATGTTAGCCCTTCAAGTAATAAGGGTTTTAGTAGTGTAAAAGCCCTAGAAAACAATAATAATGACGAGTTAAAAAAGTCAAAGAGGAAAGTCAACGCAGTTGCCAACATGGCATTGACAATGACCACCGTTGACTATTCGTCGGAAAACCAAGATGAAGAGACCAATAAGTGTCCTATCCTTGATTGTGGTAAGGAATTCCGTTCAAAACAATCCTTGTATGGCCACATGAGGTCCCACCCTAAGCGCACATGGAGAGGGATGAACCCGCCTCCAGAGATGGCGATGGAGATGGAGATGGAGGTGGCTTCGGCGAGGTTTGGGACATGGAGGGTGACTGGCAAGCGAGGTCGGGAAGGTAGAAGGGTGTCTTTGGTGACCTACTCCAGCTCAGCTGGGAGCTCTGATAAGTCTAAGTCTGAATCTGAGTCTGAAGCCGATACAGTTGAGGTTGCTAACATCTTATTGTTATTGGCTAGTGGAGTTGGAAGGGATGAGTATAATGGTGATTATGATAATGATTATGATTTGGAGGATTATGAGGTCAAAAAAGCTAAGAAGGGCAAGGGTTTGATGAGTAATAATAATAATGATGATGATAATGATGATAAGAATTATTATCTTAAGAGTTTAGGGTATTTGGCTTACAAGATTAATCATGATTACAATGGTGATAAGGCGATTAAGCTTAAGCATGACGATTATGATGACGAGGAGGATACAATGAAGGTCGCTCCAATCGGAACGAAGATTGCTAAGAAAGTTGAGAAGATTAGTACTAATAATCACAAGATTAAGAGTACTAATTTGGAAGACAAAAACAAGCATGTTTGCAGTACTTGTGGTAAGGCATTCCCTACACATCAAGCCCTAGGAGGTCATAGGTCTAGCCACAGCAACAAAGACAAATACAATAAAAACAATAGTAATAATCCAACAACCGCGGTGGTTCAAACCCGGATTGTTGACTGGTCCGGTGGTGGTGGTGGTGGTAGTGGTGGTGGAGGTGGTGGTCAAGCTAAAGTGACGGTCAAGGATAAAAGTCATGATCACAAGTGTAAGATTTGTGAGAGAACATTCGAGAAAGGTCAAGCCCTAGGAGGACACAAAAGATGTCATTATGTCCCTCCTACTACGGGTGTTTCGTCGTCATCACCGGGTCAAAGCAGTAATCAAACGGGTCGGGTTGGTAGAACGGAGCTTATTGATCTTAATGAGCCACCTATGTATGAAGATGAAGGTGATGATGATATTACAGCTGATTCTAGCCATAATAAGTATTACTCATAATCTTTTTTATGATTTTGAGCTAAATAATTAAATGTGTATGATAAGTTTACCTTTAGTATTAGTTGCAATTTTAAATTCAGATTGTATTTTTATCTAGATTTAGTTTTTTCCCCTCAATTTGATAGAAATTTGGTCTGTTAATTGTAATTGTTTGATTGATGTAACAATTATATTATAAGATCAATATAATGGGGGTTATTTGTAAATTTAATCCCCTATTTACCAAAATATTAGGCAATTCTATCATTTTTCCCGCCTAAAACTTAATCTAGAATTGGGCTTTCTGACTTAAGACATTACACGGGCCAAATGTCCAATCTAAACTATTCCCTAATAAATTTCCATATACATAGCAAAGTAATCTTAGTAGCAATAATCTGTCTAGCATCTGATCACACTATCAAACAAATATTCATTGCCAAAAATAAATTTTCTAAATTAATAATTAATCATCATCTAATTATTTTATATATTACATAAGATTACAGCTATAATTAGTAATCATCTAAATATGGGAACTACTTCTAATTATTTTATAATATAAATAATTCATCTAATCATCATCTATTAATTATCATCATCAACGTTTACAGGGTTGTATTGTAGTGTGTTGTGAGAATATTATAGTAGAGGTTGAGACAATAGATAATTTGAATGTAATTAAATTGTAGCCAACATCTTTTTGTTTTACCTAATAATACTAATATTATATTTTATATTTAAGTAGATCATAAAGTTAAATAAAAAGTATTTTTATTTAATGTCAATAACTTAATTGTAAATAACTATACGTAACAACAAAATCTAAAAAATATCGTGCTGTAGCACGGGGTCTAACCTAGTTAATGATTAATTAATTAGGGGGCGTTTGGTTGGGGGAATAAAGAAAGGAAACGAGAATAAAAATGGTTGATTCCTTTTGTTGTTGTTTGTTTGACACAAAGAAAGGGTAACCCATACTCCCCCTTACCCCCAAAACCATTCTCATCCTTACCCCTTCCCTCCCCCTTGGGTAAGCCCATAACCCCATAATCCCTTCTTCCTCCTACTCCCTATTTCCACCACTCTCACCAACACCCACCACACCCTCTCATACCGTCAACCATTGCCACCTACACCCTACACCCACCACACCGACACAACCACTACCAGCGACGCCGCCTGTCCACGCTACCCCATATCCTCAACCACTAAACACCTTCAGTCACTCTCCCACCCCACCAACCACCACCAACACCTTCCTCGGCCACACCACTGTAACCGACCGATGCCGGCCACACCAGATCTGGTGTTTTAAGGGGTGGGGGAGGGGTTTTCGAAGGGTTGTGGTGGATTTTTTAGAATGAATAAGGTGTTTGGGGTCGGGATTGTGGTGTTTGTTGAGGGAGTGAGGCGCGGTGATTAGGTTCGCCGTGGGGTACCGTGAGGAAGATCGTCGGCGCAGCTACTTGTGGTGGTGTCGGTGTAGATAATGGTGGCAGGTG
Organism: Silene latifolia; assembly: GCF_048544455.1. NCBI lineage: Eukaryota > Viridiplantae > Streptophyta > Magnoliopsida > Caryophyllales > Caryophyllaceae > Silene > Silene latifolia. The sequence goes on along the minus strand of NC_133530.1, from coordinate 1,711,669 downwards.
GTGGGTAATGGTGGTAGGTAATGGTGGTGGAGGTGGTGGATGTTGGCTTTTAATTCTCTTTTCCTCTAATTGTCAACCAAACACCCAAGTATAATATGGGTGATCTCATTCATTTCCCTCTCTTACCCTTTCTTGATTTCATTCTCTTACCCTTTCCCGTACCAAACACCCCCTTAGGGTTCATCTTCTTGTGAGCCTAATTAATTAGGGTTCATCTTCTTGTGAGCCTAATTTTTCCGTGTTAGTATAACAAACTCAGATGTGTGATAACTCCGTCTTGATCAGTAGACTGAGAAATATACAGTTGTTCCGACAACTGTCATTAGACTGAGAAATATACAGTTGTTCCGACGACTTATAACTTACTTTTTTGGGTAAAGGAAGTCGCTAAGGTAAATTTAATAGTGATAAGATATAAACTCAGGTCATTAGTTTCATCCCTGATATCTGCAACGAGTAGTCTTTATCATTAAAGAAAAACATATGTTAATTTTTTTTAGTGAATCTATATATAATATCTTTTGCGAGCTTAAATGAATGGTTCTTTGAGAAAGAGAAAAGTAATTGGAAAAAAAATGAAGCATATCCCTATATTTATGCGCAAATAAGATCAAGAGTGACTAATTTAAGATTTTATGCTTAAAGTTCTTAGTTTTCAGTAGAAGTGTGTAGATGAAGCTTGTTTAGAGAGTTTACGTTTAGTAAACGAGATTAAAATAAAAAATGATACTTCGATTTTAATCAAATTCCTTCACAAAAAAGTCGTCAAATAAATATCGTCGTCCTCTTAGGATGGAGCTAATAGTATATATTTTAGACAATTTAACTTTATAGGAAAGAGATACGGTCTCTATATGCAGTATGAGATAAAATCTAGAGTTACCATATACGTTTATATAATATAAGATTTATGTGATTGTGAAATTATGACTTATGTAGTTATGTGTATCGCAATCACATGTGAGTATGAGAAGATTTTTTTTGTAAAACTTATGTATTTATAAAATATTATTAAAAGGTTACTCTAACATAACTAATTAACGCCAGGTAGACAATGCCACGTAGGATCAAGAAATGCCACGACACAATCGAAGGAAATGTCAGCAGCATCAATTGCCACGCACACATTATCTCCAATCATCATGTCCCTCATATCTGTAAAATATTATTAAAAGACTACTCTAAAATAACTAATTAACGTCAAGTAGACAATGCCACGTAGGATCAAGAAATGCCACGACACAATCGAAGGAAATGTCAGCAGCATCAATTGCCACGCACACATTATCTCCAATCATCCCGTCCCTCATATGACCCTTCAAACCGACAACGACCCTCATCATCTATAAAATCTTATTAAAAGGCTAAATTAAAATATCAAACTAATGTAACATGGCAAAAATTATTTGTGACATGGCAAAAATTTTAATGTTACATGGCACCAACTTTTTTGTTGGTACATTCATGGCACTAATCTATACAATATAAATTTACAAAGTATTTGTTAAAAAAAAATATTATTATATTTCAAATACCATCTCAAAAATATTAATGGGGAAGTTAATAAGAAAAGTTAATACGAGTAGATTTTAAAACACTTATGATTCTTCTTCTCTCCATAATAATTTTAGAATTTATCCACAAAAATTGTAAGTCTTTATACTCCAACATCTTAATATGAATATTAAGAATAAGTGGACAAATATGTTGTATAAATAGTGTCCAAATGATTACAATATTCATATACGAAAGTGGTTAGTAGCTTTGTTGTGTTATACTCCTATTTATTTGTTTTTACTATTTTGTAGTCATTGGAATTTTATTTATATCTTTAATATTCTATTACTATATATTTTTTTTATTAATATTTCGTAAATATGACTTAGAAAGGTAATTGACGTAAACATGAATTATTTTTGCAGGTGAATTACTAATAGATGAGCTTACACAAATTTAGACATGTGGGGGATCATATAGATAAGTTAATGAGAGGAAAGATCATCTCTGATACTAGCAAGGAGTTCATGGAAGATAATACTGGTATATAATAGAGAACTTTTTTTTCATGTGAATTTGGATTTCGTCAATGACATATATAATATTATATTTTTTTTTAAAGTAGAGTCTCTATTAATTTCTTTTATACTAATTTCATTTCAGTTGACGATGTAGAAAGCTAAATCATGTTCAACGATCGTGGTATGAACTACAAGCGGATCTACTTATAAGACTCAGAATTTTATACGAATATAATTGATTAATTGTGCATATCATCCATTTTTTATTGCTAATTTTATTGTCATTCTAAATTCTTGGAGTGTTTATATAATAGCAATTATGATTATATATGTCACTAATTCTCAATCGAGGTAGTTTACAATTTCATCAATATTCTCCTATTTCATAATAGGTTTAATATCAACAATGGATAGACAAAAGAAAGTCATAGATAGATTAATACTCATTTTTCCGAAATATAAAAAAAATCGTAGTTATAAACAAAAACAATTGATAATGCATTTACACACGAGAATTCAATTCTACTCGTACAACTAAAACTAGTTATGTATTAAAATAGTGTAAAGTCATTAAAAAAAATACTCCGTATTTGTATGCGTGAGTTTAAAGAATTAGTGCGTTATATGTGACACAAGTAAAATAGAATACGTATGGTATAAGGCTGTTAGCAACATGTTATCACCTCTCACAAATTCCGTAATTTTAACTAGTTTAGTTGGTAAAGTTACAAGTAAGATAGTAATTTTGTCTGTAGCAGAGTATTTTGGAAGAAGACTCTCCCAGTGTATATATACAATTTGGTAAGATAACTTGACGCTTTTCTTTTTCTCTTGAATCTTACTTTGTTATTTATGCTCGCCGCACATCTACGACTAGTCGAGTGCGCTAGTATGATAGATCCATATCATCAATTTAAAACTATTTAGAGGTAATAGATCCATATCATCAATTTAATTTATTTTTTTGTTTTTAGGCAAAGTCAATGGAAGAAGCTAGCGGTTTTTCATTCTTATTTTCCAAAACATGGTGCAAGTATTAGCAAGCACAAATAGTGAAGACTGAAGAGGGTGCCGCCATAATCCTTGGCGGTTTTGGACTTTCCAATTGTCCATAACATTCTAGAAGTTTTAGAAAATGGGTTAAGAGGGAAAGCCGCCGTTAGTTTCTTTAGCGGCTTTTCATGAGTAATACAAGTGATGATGTTGACCCATTAACTTTAAATAGTTTGAAATTGATCCCAAAACACCAATTAATTTATCAAATAACCTCATTTATTTAGCCAAAAAAATCTAGTATGATTCCATGCATTGATGCAACATTTGCAGGATCTTTTAGGATTACTAGGAGTCGTTTGGTTCGCTAAGGGAATTGAAGTTCCAAGGAAGCAAGAGTTTCCATGATTTTGTAAATCACATGAAATGGAAGAAAGTTGTTTGGTTGGGATGTAGGAAGTGAATTCCACAGGAATTCCCACTTACCTAGGGGGCCTAGGTAAGCAACTTCCCACATCATGGAGGTGTTCCGGGTGTAATTCCAGAGCAGATATTTGTTACCACTCGTGGCTCGTAGAATGATGTCTTTGCTTGAATCCTCCTTGCGGTCTCCTGAAACGATGAACAAACTGAGGGCTCGGCTTTGGCCGAGCGTACTCACTCCGACGCTCAAGTCAGTTAACTTAGAGGGATAAGTTGTTGTTACTTGGCTAAATGCGTATTGTAGAGAGATAAGGAAGATATTATCAGATGAATAGTGATTATTAGGTTAAATTGTGGATCATTTCCTCAATGAAGGTTGAGGAGTATTTATAGGCTTTCACCTTTTGTCACGTAGTGGCCAAGTGGCCAAGTGGCTAGCAGGTGGAAAGACCGTTCTACCCTCGGCCGATGGACCTATGGCAGGCCGACCGAGGGGTCTTGAATATGAGTACGCGGATATGTGCCACGGCTGGCGGGTTGCCAGGCCGAGACCCAGGTGACAGGCCGATGGGCTTCATCGACTAGGTTGTCTGAGTCGTTGACTTTGCTGTGGATATCTTTGACCTTGCTCAATATGTTGACTTGGTCAGCGGTGCAGAATATGCCCCATCAGGAGGAATTGGAGTTCCTATGGAACTTCAATTCATGTGATTTGAGGCAAACAAACAACCCACTAGAATACTAGTATGTTGAAAGTAGACATTGGGATTTCATGGATTATACTCCGTACTTATCAAGTCTCTTAGATGTGCGTATCGATCATCTTCGTACGATCCTCGTATACTGATAGATGGACCATCTCAATCAAAACCTTAAGGTGATGGTTGGGTCTAACAATTATATTTATTTCCTATTTCCTATTATGCCCCTCACTTGAATGCCCATTGGGCTCGAAAAGTGGTTAGTGCACAGACCTCCCATACCATGTGCTGAAAGTCCACTTTGTGAGTTATTGGATTCTGTCAGAATTTGAACTCATGACATTTGATCACACTGGCTATAACACTACAAGAAAAACTAAAACAGGCGACCGAAATTTGGCGACTGATATATTCAGTCGCCAAATTGGCGACTGATTTTCAAATTGGTGACTGAAATCGGTCGCCAATTTGGCGACTGTCTTTTTTAAAAAGGGAATCAAACTTGGCGACCGAGAGCTTTAATTTGGCGACTGATTTATGTGTAGTCGCCAAATTGGCGACTGAAATTCAGTCGCCAAAATGAATTTCAGTCGCCAATTTTCTTAGTAGAAACCAGGCTGTCATTTTTTAAAAAAGGAATCAATTTGGCGACCGAGTTTTAAAATTTGGCGACTGATGTATGTGTAGTCGCCAAATGGCTTTTCAGTCGCCAAATTTGTTTATAGAAAAACGGAACCTCTCTCCTGCTTTACTCTTTCGAAACAAAAAAAAAAAAAAAAGAAGAGAGGAAAGCAGCGGGCGACGACAACAACCACACAACCACACCACCACTTCCACCACCGTGACCACCGTTCTCATTGCCTCCATCACTCTCTTTAATTAGGTTAGTTTTTTTTTTGTTTAATTTCAGTTTAATTTGTTTAATTTGTTAGATTAATTTGTAGTTAGTTTGATTAATTTGTGGTTAGTTTGTTAGATTTATTTGTAGTTAGTATGTTAGATTAATTTGTAGTTAGATTTAGTTTAATTTGTGTTTGAATTAAAAGGGAATGATTAAGGGGGTTTGTGTTTAGGTTTAGGGTTATGGGTGGGGGTTTGGTCGGCCGTGGGTGGTGGCGGTGGGGGAAGGGTGGCCGTGGGTGGTGGCCGTGGGTGGTGGCCGTGGGGGAAGGGTGGCCGTGGGTGGTGGCGGTGGGGGAAGGGAATTATTGTTATTATTATTAGTATTAGTATTATTATTAGTATTAGTATTATTATTATTATTGTTATTATTATTATTATTATTATTATTATTATTATTACTAATTAAACCGCCTTATTATTATTAATGTTAAGCTAAGTGAAACCGTCCTTTGCATTAATGGAATTAGCTAAGTGGAACCGTCTTTTGGATTAAGAGAAATTATCTATTAGCTAAGTAGAACCTTCTTTAGGACTTGATTTTGATAAATTTAGTTTGATAATTCATGTTATTGATGAATTGAGGTAGAATAACCTTGTTATTTTTGTTTTTCTTTTCTCTTTTCAGGGTTGTCACCGCTACCGCTAGGCACCACCGTCACGCTGTAGTCGTTGCTTCTTGTTTTCTTTTCATTTTTGCTTTTACTTGATTAGGTAACCTGCTCTTACCAGTTACTTTTTAAATTTACTAATTTTAGTTCAAATTATGTTACGGACTTTAGGATAGAAGCCTTTACTATGTGGTTGAATTGGGCTATTGATTGACTTAATTAATTTAGTACTTGATTGTGTTGTTGTTTGATTTGATGTTGACTTAGTACCCGTTCAAGAATTACTCATTAGGAGTAATTCTTGAATAGTCCCCATTTTGGGACTGTCTTTGTACGTTTCAAGTCATTTAGGTAGTAAACACGTAATTGTGATTTATTAATGAGGAATGAGTTTGGTGGCGATCCCTTTAATGTTCTCCGAATACATGTATATGTGTATTTGGAGAACTCAAGGGAATTGTCCAATTTTTCCTCATTAATAAATTACAAGTGTGTTTGCTAGTGACTTGAAACGTACATTGACGGGTTTAGGTTGGAGTGATAAGGACCCCATTCAAAGATGGATTACTTATTGACAATATTTATATATTGTTTTCATATGTTTATTGTATAATGTGGAGTATAATGTTTAAATTTTGTATTTAATATTATTGTTATTTTTTAAAAATGTTTAAATTTCTTTGGGGTCTTCTTTAGATTAAAATGAAGAGATTGGAACGTTCATGGATGTATGAAGGAAGATTAGACCATTCCAATAAGAAAAGACGTCCTACCGCTAGATTTATAAAGGGTGTTAGCGAGTTTATTGAATTTGCTAAACAACAAGATGAATATGACTTGGTAGACAAAAAACTTAGGTGCCCTTGTGCCAAATGCAAAAACCTGAAATACCAACTTGACATTGTAGTAGAAGAACATCTCATTATAAACGGGTTTAAGCCAAATTATTACAATTGGATTTCACATGGAGAAGCATATTCTCCAATTCATGAACAAACTCACACCCAACAAATACAAAATGATGAGAACCCATATAGAGAGATGGTTGTTGATGCTATGGATTCCACTATTTTTAATAGTGATGACCATACAACTATTTCTGAAGAACAACCGCCACACCCACAAGCAAAAGCCTTTCTTGACATGTTAAAAGCCTCAGAAAAACCCTTGTATGAAGGAAGCAGAATGACATTGTTACAAGCCACTTCTAGGCTAATTACCTTGAAATGTGAGTTCAATATGCCATTTGTTGCTGTTGATGGCATTGCCTCGTTCCTTGAGGAATCTTCCCCGATGATAATATCATGAACCGAAATTTCTATACTACCAAAAAAGTAGTTAAAGGTCTTCGATTACGCATGAAAAGATTGATGCATGTCCTGAAGGATGTATGCTATTTTGGAAAGATGATGCTTTGCTTGACAAATGTAAAGATTGTGGGGCGGATAGATACGAGACAAGTGAAGGAGATACGATTTTGGTGTTGAAAAAGGCAACGGTAGTAAGAGGGCCAAAAAGAGTAAGAAACCAATAGCATGTAACCAATTGTTTTACTTTCCTCTCGCACCAAGACTTCAAAGAATCTATGCCACCAAAAACATTGCCGAACAAATGAGATGGCACAAAGAAAACCCACGTGCTCCAGGGAAGATGAGTCATCCTAGTGATGGGGAAGAATGGAAACGATTTGATCGGATGTATCCCGATTTTGCCAAGGAACCCCGCAATGTACGACTTGGCTTGTGTACGGATGGATTTGATCCTTTCGGTAATTTTGGGAGGAAGTATTCTTGTTGGCCCGTTATGGTCACACCATACAACTTACCACCTTGGTTATGTATGAAAAGACCATTTATCTTCTTGTCACTTATTGTTCCCGGACCAAAAAGCCCGAAACGTAATTTGGATGTTTATTTACAACCATTGGTGGAGGAGTTGAAATATTTGTGGGAAGTTGGGGTGGAAACTTATGATGTGTCTAAAAAACAAAATTTTCAACTTAAAGCTTCCCTTTGTGGACAATAAATGATTTTCCCGCCTATGGTATGCTATCTCAGGTGGACTACACAAGGACAAAAAGCATGTCCTTGTTGCATGGAGGAAAGTAAAGCATTTTGGCTTCCCAATAGCAAGAAAATAAGCTGGTTTGATTGTCATAGATGCTTCTTACGAGAGGGAAATCCACATAGGAAGAACAAGAAAGCTTTCACAAAAGGTAAAGAGGTGCTTGATGCCCCTCCGAAACGAGTGCCTGGGGATGAGATATGGAAGACGGTATGTGATTTACCATCCCCTATTGATGGTACCGAGGAAGAATTTAAAGAATTGAAAAAGCAGAAAAACGGTTGGTTTAAAAGAAGCATTCTTTGGGACCTTCCTTATTGGAAGACAATGTTGATAAGACATAATTTGGATGTAATGCACATAGAAAAGAATTTCTTTGAGCAACTAATTGACATGATCATGGATGTAGAAGGTGAAAAATGTGATAGCATTGCTTCTAGAAAAGATTTGCAGAAATTTTGTCATCGTCCCAAATTACACATTCGCGGCGACGGGTCTAAGCTAACATCCATTTTCACTCTCGACAAAGCTAAGAGAAAAGTATTGTGTGAGTGGTTACAAAATTTGAAGTTTCCTGATGGGTATGCATCAGATTTTAGTCGATGTGTTGATCTTAAGAAGCTGAAGTTGCAAGGCTTGAAAAGTCATGATTGTCATGTATTCATGGAGCGATTATTACCCGTTGCTTTGAAACACCTCGTGCCGACAAACGTTTGGAATGCAGTTGTTGAGATTAGTCAATTCTTCCTAGATTTATGTGCCTCTTCAATATGTGTTGATGACATGATTAAATGTCCTGGAAGAGCAAATACCACAGATATTGTGTAAGCTTGAAATGATCTTTCCTCCTGCATTTTTTAACTCCATGGAGTATCTACCGGTTCATTTGCCATATGAAGCCAAAGTTGGGGGACCCGTCCAATATAGGTGGATGTATCCATTTGAAAGGTAATTAAGATAATCTAGCTACTTTTAAATTAAAATTAATAATAATAACTAATCTATTTATTATATGTTAACTTTATTATTAATAAAACTCATCATTAACTTTTATAGGTTTCTTAATCATTTGAAGAAAAAAATTGGTAATAAAGCTAGGGTGGAAGGTTCTATATGCAATGCTTATTTAACGGAAGAGATTGCAAACTTTTGTTCTCTTTACTTTGAAAAACATATAGAAACCAAAGCAAAAAACTTGAATGTTGAGAAACCGGATGAAGTAGACGGAAGTTTACCCGAATTTTTTCAAACTCAAGATGATGAAGGGTGTTCATCAAAGGGGCAAACACGATATTTGGATGATAAAGAGTATAATCGTGCCCACCTTTACGTGCTATCTAATTGTGACCTCTTGGAGCCATACGAAACACAGTTTGTTAATGATTTCATTCAGAGGAATCCTAATATAAGTAAGGATGATGTTTGGGACAAACATGAGGACCAATTTCCATCATGGTTTCAGAAACATGTAATTGAGTTGAATATTCAAGATGATTTGATAAGAAGTTTGGCTTTTGGTCCTTTAAAAATGGTAAGAACGTGGAATCGATACTCGGTTAATGGGTTTAATTTTCAAACATTCAACCACGGTAAAGGTAAGGCTAGGTGCAATTGGGGGGGTTACTATTTCTTCTCTTGATGACAACGAATACTATGGTATAGTTGAAGATATCTTTGAAATTAGTTATAGTGGACGTGACCGAGCTTATAAAACTGTCTTATTCAAGGTTGACTGGAAGGATAATTCTGTGGCTGGAATGAGAGTACATGAACAATACAAGCTTGTAGAAGTGAATCGTACTAGAACGTACTCTAAGTATGATCCATTTATACTTGCACATCAGGCTCATCAAGTGTATTTTGCTACTTATCCAAGCACAACAAATGATAGAAATCAAAATGCGTGGTGTGCAATCTTTAAGACAAAGGCACGGTCACAAGTTGATACAACTTTTTTCCAAGAAGAAAACGTTTCAAATGAAACGCTTTTGTCTCCACCCGATGAAATCAACTATGAACATGAGAATAAAGATGGTGAAGACATGGAAGAGGAAGAATTTTATGATGTGGAAGACAGACTGCCGGGGGAGGATGAGGCGGAGGAGGAGGAGGAGAGAAGGGAAGAAGAGGAGGAGAGGAGAGGGGAAGATGAGGTGAGGAGGAGAAGGGAGGAGGAGAAAAGGAGGAAGGACGAGGGGTTTGGAGATGAAGATGATTATGATGATGATGATGATGATGACGATGAGGAAGAGGATGAGGATGAGGACGAGGGGTTTGAAGATGAAGATGATTAAATTGGTATAATTTTGTATTCCTCAAGAGTAAATTATTAAAATTTAGAAGTCTGTATAATTTTCATTTATCATTATTTGTGTTAATTTTTATTTGTATTATCGCAGATGGCCGGGAGCGGTCGAGGTAGGAAGCGTGGAGGCGGCTCGGGAGGAGGACAGAGCAGTACGCGTCCGGAGCGGGAGGAGGAGTTTGTGCGGGAGGATCCGATGCGGACAGGCGGACGGTGAGGAGAGTGACGCTACCGACGAGACACCACGGGTGCCGATACGGTACACTTCGGATCATAAGATGATTCTTGAGCCGGCGGGATTATGGTAAGTTTTATTCTTTATTAGTCTACTATTTTGTTTTTTTTTATTTTTTTTTTTTAAATAATAATTGTTTGTAATTTTACATGTTCAAAATAAATGCGGAGTTTATGGACGATTGCGTGGTACGAGGTGTCACGAAAAGCACGAAGACTAATTTCGTGGGTCCAATTCCTACACATCGTGGACACAAGCTTCTCCCCGCACAAAGAGATGCGTGGTTCAATAACTTTCGGGTATATATTTTCCGTATTTCTTTGTTTTAATAACCAAGGTTATACTTTTATAAATACTAATATGAAATTTTGTCGCTTTTTTTTTTTGTAGCAAGCATATGCTTGGTCACCGCCTCAAGAACGGAATGTCCGTATCGTGCGAGGAAGTCGGTACTCGACGATATCGGGACGTGATTTGGAAGGTAGTTAGGCGCCCAAAGGAACCAGAGCACATGAAAGGTATTTAATTAACTTGTTTTGTTATTTGTATTAATTAGTATATACTCTCTTATATTATAAATAATATCTGTAACTTATTAGTTATGATTTCATATGTGTAATTGCAGGTGACAAGTATGAAGGCTTAATAAAGCATACCAAAACTCCCGCTTTTCAGAAGAAGTCTAAGCAAGCATCCCTCAACAAAAGAGGAGGAAAGGAAGACGCCGTGAACGAGCCTACTCATTACGCGGGTTCACGATCGTTCTGGAATCGTATGTTGGGGGTAAGTTTGTCTATTATTTGACACTTTTTTTTTTGTTTTCAATGCAACATGTTTATTTTATGTTAGATTTTTTGTTGATTTTCTAACATGTATGTTTTTTTTTTCATTCGAGAGAGGAAAGAAGAAGTCACAAATGATTGCCGATTGCGGCGGTAAATCAAGCTTTTACGGACACGCATTCCGGGGTTGACCACAAAGGGGTTAGAACTTGGACTAAGCCAAAAGACAAGCAATTATATGTAAGTTTCCGTAACACTTAATTTTTTTTAATTTACTCTCTTTTAAAATGTCGTATATAAGGTGGTTACCATATTAACTTACAACCATTTGTTTAATATTGTAGGAAGCATTTGAACAAGAAAAAGCCGCCAATCCGTAAACTCCGGATAATGACATATGGTATAAGTTGGTGGATGGCTTCAAGAAAGGGCACGTGTATGGTACCGGAAGTTCAACACCGGCTTTCTATGAGAAAACGCGTAGGAGATCGACTTCAACAATTCCCAAGAACACGTATCAACCGGAATTATTAGTCAACTTCAAGGTCAAATAAGAGAGCGTGATGAACGTGATGCCAAACGTGATGAAGAATTGCGCCAAATGAAGGAAAGAATGGCAATGTTTGAGACTTGGTGGCAAGGTTGTAACCGGACTGGACCCAACTACGATCCAAATGATCCGCATGGTCCACATGGGGGGAGTGGAGCCGGTGTTGGCTTCCAAGTAGGATGATTGGGAGGTTAGCTTAGCTTGTAAGACTTGAACATTTAGACTTGAACATTTAGAATAGCTTAGCTTGTAAAACTTTCATTTTTAATATATGAAATGAAGTTTGAGAAATTGGGAGGTGTTGGGTTGAAATGTATGGTGTTGTGTGTGTTGAAATGGGATGTATGGTGTTGTGGAACATCGGTTTGTATGCGAGTTGTAAATTTTTGGCTAGCAATGAAAACGAAAAAAACCACAAAACATACAAAGGGTTTGGCGATTTTTGTGATTTGGCGATCGAAATTGATCGCCAAATTGGCGATCGACATGAGTAGTCGCCAAAATGGCGATCGATTAGCGATCGCTAAATCCCAATTCAGTCGCCAAATTTGGTCAGCCAAAGTGGCTACGTCACCCAAAAAAGGCGACTGAGTTGGCATTTGGCGACTGCTATTCAGTCGCCATTTTGGCGACTACCTTTAATCAGTCGCCAATTTGGCGACTACCAAATCAGTCGCCATTTTTGGAATTTGGCGACTGATTTGGCAGTCGCTAAATTTGGCGACCGACTTTAGTCGCCAAAGCTAGAAAAGGCGACTAAGGTCCGTGACTGACGTTTGGCGACTGATTTCAGTCGCCAAATTGATTTTGGCGACTGATTTCAGTCGCCAAAATCAGTCGCCTGTTTTAATTCTTTTTGTAGTGTAATACCATTATAGATGAACCAGATAGTATTCCTTGTAACGAAAGTCGATTATTTTTGTCATCGAATTAGAGAAATAGACTCTGAATCTCTGTTGATACTAGTGCAGAACACATTAATTCTCCTATAGTCGTATAGGAGGGCCTAACTGAAAGTCGTTTGATCACCATTACAGATAGACAACTGGAATCGAGCTCACTGATTGCAGTTAATATATTATACACCGGTTGTATATACAACTTATTCAGTGTTGTGGAGCTTTATTACAAAATTGTCGGGCTCTATTAACAAAATTATCGAGTTATGATACAAAGTTGTTTGAGCTTAACGAATAGTTATTAAGCTCAATAACTTTTTAAAATAATCAATAACTTGTAAAATAACTCAACAGCTTTGTGTGAGAGCTCGATAACTTTGACGCGGTTGTACATAACTATTTTAAAACTAGTTGTAGGATAGTATTTGTGCAGGGACTGAAACCAAAAATCGTTTGATCACCATTCACCATTACACATAGACTACTGGAATCGAACTCCGTGATTGAAGACCAGAAAATATACTTGGATCGATACATGTACGTTTCCCCATCATTAGTTAATTACCAGAACTGATACCGCCTGGAGCTAAGAATATGAAATACAAAGTACTTGTACCATATAGGAGTAATTAACATTTAACTTTGTCACACAACGGCGACATTGATTTTGACCCAATGACAACGATGCTGATTATTTTGACCGATATTAACGCGAAAGATATCCCATCTCTTTGGGAGTCCTTCGGTCCGAATCTACATATATTTCTCTTAATAAAGAAGACATAAAATCGCAACAATTCAATATGCCATAATTGTTAACCTATCATGTATAATCTCAATAATTAAACCATAGAGAATACATAGTGTTCTCTCCGTCTCGGTCAATAATTTACATTTACTTTATTTTTTTTCCACATAATAAAGCAAATATAAACTATTCAATGACATCGCCTTGAGATTACATACTCTAACTTTCTTAAAGCATACATTACAATACGTAAACTACCTACATACTACTATTAGAAAATACATCCCCAGCATCACTAGGCGATATTGAGACTCGATACCACCCTTTTACATATCGTAAAAGATCGGAGCACATATTTTGACATCCCTTATATTTTGACTGAATTTTTAATAAATTTCCTTGACCTATAAAATTCAACCCTATAACAACCATGCACGTATCACGTATGCATGCATGGATTGCATGCAACCATGGATGCATTGATGGCAAGTGTCACAGCTTCAGCAACAAACTTTACCAGCACCACGTTCACGGTCATGATGCAATCCCCAAGCCCTAATCCCAAACTGCAACTCCGCCATCGCCACTATAAACTCCGCCGCTTGTTGCGGCGTCAACATCTCCACCACCAGTCTCATTGTCTTCATCCTCAGCTCATCCGCTTTCGCCACCACCTCCACCAGTCTCTCCAAAAGCCTCTCAACCGCATCCGGTCTGCCTCCGGCCCACTCCGGTTCAGCTCTAGCCACCGCCTCCTGCCAACCGCCCAACGCGTCCCCTATTTCATTCTCCTCCTTCACAGTCTGACACTGGAGCTCAGATACCCGGCCCAGCTGGGCCGGGTTGAGCTCCCCTAAGTCCCCCGTCCGGCGCCCACGTAGAATATCTGCCACGTGGGACTCGAACCGGATGGAGGATTCTGTGTACATTAGGTGGAATATGGTGGTAGGCCTAAAGCCTGCCACCCAGTGTAATGACCGCTCCAGGGCAGATGCCCATGGAGCGGCAAATAATAATAATACATCTGATCTCCCTACCGCCGTTTTTTCGTCGTAGTAGTCGGTGTAGTGAGTTACCACCTTGTCCACTAGATGGCGGAGTTGACGGTTGTCGTCGGCGGACTTTGGTCGGGCTAAGGTGGCAGTGAGTTGGTCAACGATTTTGCGGAGTTGGTCGGTCCATTTATCTTGAAATTCTTCAAAACTCATCATATTAATTAAAACGTTGGTTAATTATTTTTTGTGTGTTTTAATGTTCGTATTATTATGATTGTTGTTGTTGCTATTATTTGTGTTTTTGAATATGTTATTTGTAAATTGAATTTGAGAAAATTTGGCGAAATTGAGGAAATGTTGGGCCGCTAGAGGGTAATAAGACACTTGGGATAGAGCATGCACAAGACGTGGAAGGGAGCAAGACGTGTATATATATATAAGAGATGGAGGATCAATTGGAAAATGATAGGGCGTCACCTAATAATATCGAATTTTGGTTTAGTCTCTTTTATGTTTACCATAATATTACTCTTTTCATTTCCGTTATTTATTTATCATTGGTTTTGGTATAAAGATCAAAAAGAGGGGAGGAGACGATTTATGGGTAATACTATTGACTGATAAGTGGACAATGAAATTACCCTTTAAAAATATTCCCAATACAGAAAGGTAAATAAATAACCAAGACGGTCATAAATGAAATATGTAAATAAATGATCGGGACTAAGAGAATACTCCCTCCATTTTTTAATATATGACGTTTTATTTTTTCGAGCCGAGCCTTTGACTTTAATATTTACAAAAATATATTTGGTAAAAAATTATAAAAATTATACCTGTTCCGGGTGTAATTCCAGAGCAAGTATTGTTACCACCCGTGGCTTGTAGAATGACGTCTTTGCTTGAATCCTCCTCGCGGTCTCCTGAAACGATGAACAAACTGAGGGCTCGGCTTTGGCCGAGCGTACTCACTCCGACGCTCAAGTCAGTAAACTTAGAGAGGTAAGTTGTTGTTACTTGGCTAAGGATGTATTGTAGAGAGATAAGGAAGATATTACCAGATGAATAGTGATTCTTAGGTTAAATTGTGGATCATTTCCTCAATGAAGGTTGAGGAGTATTTATAGACTTTCACCTTTTGTCACGTAGTGGCCAAGTGGCCAAGTGGCTAGCAGGTGGAAAGACCGTTCTACCCTCGGCCGATGGACCAATGGCAGGCCGGCCGAGGGTCTTGGATATGAGTACGCGGATATGTGACCCGGTGGCTAGTTGCCGCCGAGACCCTAGGTGACAGGCCGATGGGTCGACGGCTAGTTGTCTAAGACGTTGACTTTGCTGTGGATACTTTGACCTTACTCAATATGTTGACTTGGTCAGCGGTGCAGAATATGCCCCATCAATTTGCCCCCAGCGTAGTCTATGCCGTGGTATGGGCTCCGATGTATGTTGAGCGTATATTCTGCGCAAGTATTTTCTGAAACTTTTTCTGTATCGGCTTCTTCTACCTTGGCCTGGTTCTGCTTAGGCCATACCATATCCCCCCTCCACATGGATGTGTAGAGGGCATCCGATGTGGAAAAGAGGGTGACGCTGGCCGAGACCAGGGTTGAGAGTGCCGGTTGTTTTTGATTGCCCCTTGGCCGGTGCTTTCTAATTTGGTTGATCATGTGGCCGGCGGAGAGCAGATACTCAGGAATTTGTTGAGGAAGATGAATAGGCAGAGATATGAAGGGGCGTGTTGAAGACGTTTGATCACTGTTGCATTGATTGACGTTCGACTGTTGCAACGATTGACATTCCGTGGTTGCATGTCCGACACGTGTCTGTTCGCTGATTGGCTGACGCTTCATGGGCTATTCCCTGATTGGTCCTTCTTCATGGGCTTTTCTCTATAAATAGGGCAGTTGTTCCGTGAATTTGGCTACCAATTTCATTTTCTCAAATTTTTCTCCGAAATTTTCATCCTTCTAAACTTTCAAGGGCTTCTTTGTCTTCTAATTTTCAGAGTTATTACTCCGGCGAGTGTTTTTCTTCAAGGTAAACAAAATTTTCTTTTATTTTGTTTAATTGTCGTGAACATGTCTTCGGCCGATCTGCCGGACTAGACACTACGCGCGGGGGTTCCCGTCGCGTCTTGATGAGGGGGGGATACTAGATGCCATCCCGATAAAGTCTGGGGGCCCTAGGTCTCCTTCTCCTGAAGTTGATCCTCAAATTTTGGAGGAATGGGAGGATGATGATGATGATGATGATGATTTCAGTGATGATGTTGGAAGGGCTCATCCTAATGAGGGGAGGCAATACGTCATGGATCATGGGGACGCCTGTAAGGTCCGCCTTGACCGTGCTTGGACTCATAAGTTCGCCAGTTGTTCCGGCGAGACATTTTTCGAGGGCCATTTCTACTTCGGCAGGGGATACAAAATTGTTGTCCCTGAGGAGGGTCAGTCCGTTTGTTGCCCTCCACCGGGTTGCATCGGCGTATACATGCGGCACTTGGAGTACGGGCTACGGTTTCCGCTGAATGAATACGTTATGGCCATTATTAGGGCCATGAACGTCGCCGTGGCCCAACTGCACCCGTTGGCCATTAGGACCATAGTCGATTTAAATGCAGCTCTGTCTCTTCAAGGGAGAGGCTCCAACGGTTAATTTATTCCGTCGTCTTCACCATCTTAAGCCGTCGTTTTACTGGGTCGGTCGCGTCGGATGGTACAGTGTGCAAATGGAGCCGGGTTATGTCTCCGTTGATAAACTTTCTTCCTGCAAAGACCGGAAAGGTCGGTGGGTGTATGTTGAGGTGCTTAGAATGACTATCCGCCGCCCGGTTTTCCAAAGACCAAGTTAATTTGTGGTGCGAGACTAAAGCGGAGCATGACGGATGGGTCTCCGGAAAAAGCTTAAGATGGACGCCAAAGAAGGTTCCTCTTAAGGCGGATGAGAAGTCGGCGATGAGGCTTTTTGAGGCGGACAAGAGTGGGGTGCCGAAAAGATGGATTCCCCCAACGCAGATCATTCTTCAGGATGAGCCGCTCTGCCATGTCGGCCTCATACCGGCCCTAGCGCAGGGTGAGTGGGGTCGGTGTGAGGCTCATCTCTGCTCTCAACGTTTCTGCTTGAACTTCGATTTACTTCTCCTTCATAACTCTTGCCTTGTTTCCTTTGCAGACCACTTTGGACCGGACCTGTCTGAGGATATCCTTCGGAGGATGGGGCTGAACAAAGATAAGACCGTTGCTGATTTGCACCCTAAGGCTTTAACCCGTGACCGCAGAACGTCGCCGAATGATCTCATGGATCAACAACTGAAGGGCTTGGATATGGAGGCGGCCCAGGCGAAGGTTGTTAGTAGCATGGCGCGTCGGACGCGGAAAACAAAATCTTCGGCGGCGACGGCGTCGACACCGATTTCGCCTCCCATCCCCCCCCTTAAGAAGGAGACGGTGGAGATCGTTGATATTACCGACGGTGGGGACTCTGATGCGGAGGAATCTCCCCTTGTCCGTAAGAGGAAGGAGCCGGCTACTGCTGAAACTGCTGCCAGCAAGGAAATGCGTCCTCCGGCCAAGAAGGCCAAGCACGGTACGTATCTATCCCGTGGCCCAGATTTAACCGGTTTATTAGACGTTTCCGATGTCAGGCTCTTCGGTATGTCCATGTATGTTGACATGGATGCTTTAATTAAATTTCGTGCAGATCACTCGTTATCGGCCGTTGCTCTTAACGAGCAGCGAGTGGAGAAAAGCCCCGTGCAGGCTGGTGATCAAAACGTCACTATTGTCTCTTCATCCCGAAGGCTTCCCGGCAAGTGCGGTGGTGATCAAAGCGTCACCATTGACTCCTCATCCCGATAGGCTTCCGTCTCCCGACTTATAGTGGAAGGCACGAAGGCGATCAAGGAGCTGGCGAGGTGGAACGAGCTGACCGGTGCTCGTATCATAGAGCAGGAGAAAGCCGTGGCTCAATCTGTTTTTGAGCTTAATGCTACTAAGAAGGTGGCCGTGTCGGCGAAGCTGGATCTCCTCAATGAGCGAGGCTTAGGGAGATGCTTTGAGAAGGCTCTTGGTGAGAAAAAAACTCCGGGAGGACGCTGAAAAGGAGGTCCTTGCTGAGAGAGCCAAAGCCGAGGCTGCGGCGGCCGAAGCTGCTAAGCTGTTGGAGAAGTGTAACCTTGTTCAGAGGCACGCCGACCTTTATCTCCAGCAGAGGAACGAAATCGGGTCGATTTGAGATCCGAGGAAGATAATTCGGAGCAAGGAGGCCATCATCAGACAAAAGGAGGAGGACATTGAGATGCTCCAAACTGGCATGCTTCCTGAGATGTGCGCCCAATACCGGGATCTGGCCGAAGAAGCTGCCAGGGAGGTGATTGGGGAGCTCTTCCCTCTTGATGGCTCCTTTCCGTGGGACAAATTTGACGAGCTGTTTGACGACAAGCTCGAAGCTAAGGAGAAAGCCGTGGAGGAGAAGGCCAAAGAGGCGGTGAGGGTGAAGATAGAGAAAGAGGCGGCCGTAGAGAAGGCGGCTCTCGCTGAGAAGGCTAGGGCGGCCAAGGAGGAAGCCGAGAGAATGAAGGCAGCTGAGGCTGCTGAGGCTGAGGCTGAGGCTGCTGAAGCTGAGGCTGCTAAGAACGCTGCTGGGTTGCCCATAAAAGAAGATGCTGCTACCGCTGCTGATGGCAAGCAGCAACAGGCATAGGGAGACGGGCGGTCGTCACCAGGCTCACCCGGCGTCTCGGATAGCTTCAGCTGTTCGGGAGCCAATTATTAAGCCCTTCCTCCCTGCCATCTTTTGGCGCTTTAAATGACATATTTGTAACTTTTTGCTTTTATTTTCCCTGTATTTGTACAACTTTGGTTGGTTGTGTTTTGGCTTATCCCTATGGGGACGGCCGTCGTCTGTATTCTCCTCACTTGTAATTTGTTATTATTTTCAAGAAGAATTCGTTTCTTTTGCCTTCGGCTTGGCCGAGGTCTTTACCTCACTTTGAGCTTCCTTGCGCTAATAGTTGCGCGTATCAACTGTACTTAGCGTCTTTACTTTGCCTCTGGCTTGGCCGAGGTCTTTTTTCGTCTTTTTTGCTTCCGCCTCGGCCTGGCCGAGGCGGTCTAGAGTGCGCATCCCAACTGTGTTTAAACGCTTTTTAAGGCGTTTCGATCGCTTTTGCGAGTATCAACTGCGCTGGCCGTAACTGTCGCGGCGGCTGCTTCCTGAGGGTGATTGCCGCTCTTGTCGGTGTGACAGTGTGAGCTGGCGTCTATTTCTTGATGATGATGGACGTGGCGTCTACCACTTGGAGTGACTGCGACGGCGTCTACTACTTGGGGTGACTGCGACGGTAGTCTGCTTCTTGTTGATGACTACCGCTCTTGTCGATGTGACAGTGTGAGCTGGCGTCTGCCTCTTGGTAATGACTGCCGCTCTTGTCGATGTGACAGTGTGAGCTGGCGTCTATTTCTTGATGATGACGGCCGTGGCGTCTACCACTTGGAGTGACTGCGACGGCGTCCCTCTCTTGGGGTGACTGCCGTGGCGTCTACTACTTGGGGTGACTGCGACGGTAATCGCTTCTGTTGATGATCGCCGCTCTTATCGATGTGACAAAGGTGTGGTGGCGTCGCCTCTTGGTAATGACTGCCGCTCTTGTCGATGTGACAGTGTGAGCTGGCGTCTATTTCTTGATGATGACGGTCGTGGCGTCTACCACTTGGAGTGACTGCGACGGCGTCCCCCTCTTGGGGTGACTGCGACGGTAGTCTGCTTCTTGTTGATGACTGCCGCTCTTGTCGATGTGACAGTGTGAGCTGGCGTCTGTCTCTTGAGGGTGACTTATGGAAAAATGAACACTTTGGTGAAAAACTTGGATTATTCTACATTAGATTTAAACATGCGTCGGGGTGTCTACAGCTGTCTTGGACACCTCCGCCGCTATACAGAGTCTTTCCCGAGGTTGTCAGTGTCCTCATGGCTCATCAAAGGCACACCCTCCTTAGTCAGCTGTCGGTCGCCTCCATGAAGTTGCCCTCTTGTTGTAAGGATGGGCTTTTTCCCTTCTCTGATTTCTTCGCCACTTTGAAGGATTGCATGTTGCACCCTTTGGCAGATATATGGACATTGACCACTTCGTCCTTCTCGTCCTTGGAGACGAGCTTATGCACTTTCCCCCGGTCCGAGATATACATCAGTGTTAGGGCCCGGATGGACATCACCGCGTCAGCCTCGCTTAGCGTGACTCGGCCTATGAGAACGTTGTAGGCGGACGAGCCGTCAATGACCACGAACTCAGCTAGGACATTCTTGGACGTATACCCCTTGCCGAACATCACCGGCAGTCTGATTGACCCCAGGGGTACCAGGCCGGCCCCAGAAAAGCTGTACAGTGGGCTGGTGCAGAGGCTTAAGTTTTCGACCTTCAGACCGAGGTTGAGAAAGCATTCTCTGAACATGACGTTCGTGTAGGCGTCTGTGTCAATCAGGCACCTCTTGACCAGGTGGTTGGATATGTCCAAATGGACTACAAGTGGGTCGCTGTGAGGGGCGATGACTCCCGCATAGTCCTTCTTCCCAATAGTCATGTCGGGGATGTTGGAAGCGGGGACCGCTGTGTTGGACACAAAGTTGATGGCCTGATACAGGTCGTTCAGGTGCCGTTTGTACCCATGAGCGGACCCACCGTTCTCGTTGCCCCCGATGACAACATGGATCACTCTTATCCGTTCGAAGACGAATTTCTTGTCTGAACCGCAGGCGTCAGTTTTTTGGCCTTTGGCAACGTACTTGCCGAGGCTCCCCTTCCGGATCAGCTCTTCAATGGCATTCTTCAGATGCCGGCAGTTGTCAGTAAGATGACCGGTGTGGCCGTGGTACTCAAGATCGGCTCGTGTCACCGTCCCCCTTCGCCTTGGGGGTCTTTCCCATTTTTGGCCCTCGTTTTTGCTCGGGCGAAGACCTCGGCGGCCGATACGACCGGGGGGTGCGATTTTTATACCGCTTCTTTGGTAGTACGTTTCGAACTCCCCGGTACCAACCGGGTTCTGTTTCCTGGCGGACTTGTCAGACCGTGACCTACTATTGTCGTGGCGTCTTTCACCGGACCGTGACTGATTATCGTCGCGGCGTCCTTCACCCAGGTCGTCCTCCCGGCGGCTTTTCTTTTCTGAGTGTTCGGCCTCGCTGGGGCCTAACCAGGTGTTGTGGTAGTCCTCCACCTTAATGGCTTGTTCGACCATTTTAAAGCGGCGTCCAAGGTCGGTCGCCGCACTTGATGAGCTCGTTTTTAAGGCTCCCTTGGGAGGCCTTTCATCGAGGCGAAGGCGCCATTTCGGGATTAATCTCCCGAATCTGCTGAACCTTGGCGTCGAACCTCTTCATATAGCTCCGCAGAGTCTCGCCCCCCTCCTGCCTGATAGTTAGGAGATCCGATGTCTCCACGGCCTTCCTCTTATTGCAAGAGTCTTGGGCTAAAAAGGCGTCCTTTAGGTCGGCGTAATAAAGATACTGCGAGCCGTCGAGCGACCCTTTGTACCAATTTTGAGCCATCCCATGCAAAGTTGTTGGGAAGACTCGGCACCGCACCTCATCGGGCTGCTCCCATGCCGACATGTAAGACTCGAAAGCCTCGGCGTGGTCGGTTGGATCACTATCTCCTTTGTATGATATGGGCGGCAACTTGAGCTTGGTTGGCACTGGACTTCTAGGACGTGGCGCCGAGGGGTCGACCACATGTCGAACGACACGCGGCGATCGGCTCCTCGCATTCCTAGTCCGGCTTCTCTCCTCGTAGCGAGAAGGACTTCTCCTCCGACTCGTGAGTTGGGCTTCTTCTCCAACTCGGCGAGTTAGGCTTCTTTCGCTCCTCCGGGTGCCTGCCTCGTCGTGCATGCGGCGGGCGACGCCGTCCCCTCACGAGTGCGAGAAGGACTTAGGTCTACCACGACCACTTTGGGCTCCTCCGGTGTCTTGACAGGTCGCTTCTCCTAATGCTCCGTTCAAGTTTCGTGGGGTCACATTTTGGGCCCCGGTCTCTGGATGGTTTCCGCCGCTCTTGTCGGCGTGACGGTGTGAGCCGTACTCCCAATTAGGTCCAGGAGCATCTTGATTTCTTTGCATCAACCACATGTCCCATGATGGTGACCTGGTCGGCGTGAGTGTCTGGTATTATTGGCATCCCGTACTCCGGTTGAATCACTTGACCGGCGGAGGGTTGCACAACTCCAGATTTGTGGATGGTATCATCTTGGTAGAGTTCGGTTTCGTCAGTTACGAATACCTCTTGTTGTTTCGACATCTTCTTATCTTTTGGGGGTGGGTTTTTTTTTTGTTTATATTTTTGTTTGGGAATGAATGTGACTAGCTTCTAGTGTCTTCCCCACAGACGGCGCCAATTGTTCCGGGTGTAATTCCAGAGCAAGTATTGTTACCACCCGTGGCTTGTAGAATGACGTCTTTGCTTGAATCCTCCTCGCGGTCTCCTGAAACGATGAACAAACTGAGGGCTCGGCTTTGGCCGAGCGTACTCACTCCGACGCTCAAGTCAGTAAACTTAGAGAGGTAAGTTGTTGTTACTTGGCTAAGGATGTATTGTAGAGAGATAAGGAAGATATTACCAGATGAATAGTGATTCATAGGTTAAATTGTGGATCATTTCCTCAATGAAGGTTGAGGAGTATTTATAGACTTTCACCTTTTGTCACGTAGTGGCCAAGTGGCCAAGTGGCTAGCAGGTGAAAAGACCGTTCTACCCTCCGAGATGGACCAATGGCGGGCGGCCGAGGGTCTTGGATATGAGTACGCGGATATGTGCCCCGGCTGGCTAGTTGTCAGGCCGAGACCCTAGGTGACAGGCCGATGGGCTGCATCGGCTAGGCTGTCTAAGACGTTGACTTTGTTGTGGATACTTTGACCTTGCTCAATATGTTGACTTGGTCAGCGGTGCAGAATATGCCCCATCAATACCATTAAATTCCTTATGAAAAACTCTTTCATATGAGTATACATATCACTATATTTAAACATATAATTTGAAAGATATTGAAGAGAGAAGTGTGTGTCTCGAAATGTGAGAAAGTCATATATAGAAAAATAGAGGGAGCAATACTTTATATCAGAGAATGGTATTAAATTGAGATTTGGTACTAACAATAATACTGATTTCGAAATCCGCTAACATATACCTTAAGGACACACATTAATTACCTAAATGTAAAAATATTCAAAAGATATTTTTATAAAATACGAGTATTAAGTATATATAAACTCGTTTCTACCATAATTTGTAAGAATAACCTAGAAATTTTATCAAATTTATAGGTTATTAATGCACAAGCTACTTAGGGCCAGTGGCGAAGCCAGGGGATGAAAGGATGAAAAATCTTAGTGGGCAAACGGGTAATGATTTAAGGGAAATTTGTAAATAAAATTGGAAAATTTTAACTACAAACTTCACAATTTTTGACTGCTAATAAAGACGAGCGCCCCTATTAATCTCTTAAACGACGTACTTTAGAAAACGGTGCATCATATTATTGTCGGCATTAATTAAATTGTATAAAAACAAAAAAATGACAGAAATTTAGGAAGATATTGATACGTATTAGTTGTGCTTCTCAAATGAGCATAGTCATATAGTCATGTCAGAAAATCAAAAATATGTTATACAACCATCAACCATGCATATGTCGGTGCTACTGCCTGAATCATCAGTTTCTTAGTGACCAAGTACTTTTGGACTAGAGCACTCCCGGTTAATTGTTGTCTTTTAATTTTGACACAAAGATCAAAAAAGAAAAATGGATCAATTACTTAAATATCAAGTGGAATAAATTAAGTGTGAATGATCAAATTGTTCATCAAATTCATTTTTAAAATAAAAAGGATAACAACTCACTGAGACGGGTGAAGTATATTATACTTCGTACTCCGTATACAAGTAAGAAATAAGAAAAGCTTACTACTCTATGATATGATTCATTATTTATAAGCGCCTAACTAAAATACGGAATATCACTTATCGAAAATGTCTTAATTTACAGGTTAAAATGGAGGTATAATGGACATTAAGTTTAAGATTCGAATCTCCCCACCCTGTTCTATTGTTTATGACGGGCCTACTCCTTCATTAACCCACGGGATACATAAGCGTTGTTTGGTAAACGGCATATTGACCAATTTTTGGCATATTCAAGGGTTTTACCATGTTTGACCAATCAATATGCTAATTTTAGTGTTTGGTAAACAACATATTGAAACAGCATATTTGGGGTCAATATGCTGTTTTACAATATGCTGCTTACCCCAACATATTGGTTAGCATATTGTAAAATATGAAATTTTTCTCCATTTTACAAAGAAAATTAATAATTTACTAATCGTAATCTGTCAATTATCAAACACTCAAATTAATTCTGCTAATTATAATATGCTAGTCAAACCTAATCTGTCATTTATAATCTACTTTTACAATCTACTTATACTGAAATTAATCTGTTATTTACCAAACATGGCCATAAACATAATTGCATAAGCACAAATAATACTCGTGGTGTATACAAGCATGCATTTGAGTAAACTATACACAAATGACTAAATAGCCCTATAAAACTAATTGTATTAATTTAACTACCTATGAGTTATGATTAGGCGAATTTTATAGTTAGTATATAAATTATTCTTGTATTTAAGATTTATTTACAGTGTAAAACGATTTTACATAAAAGCGAATCGCCCAACTATCAACCATGCATGCACCACATAAAAAATTCATGTGATCTTCTATTTGGAGTGACTAATTATTTACTTAAGTGGATAGTATTCGTACTCTTTAGTAAAAAGTCTTAATTAGACAATGAAATTTCCATAATATAGTCTTACCTAGACATGCGCACATTCCATCAAATGTTTGGTTATCCCTAGAGCTGATCATCCCCGGGCTGGCCCGCCCGGCCCAGCCCGTCCGACCTGCTACTTTAGCGGCCTTGGTCACGAGATATTTTTAAAAATATGGTTAGTGAAGAAGGAAAACTCGACCGCTAAGTTAATGGACCGGTATGGTCTAAATAAAAATATCCGTTGACAAACCGGTAGGCCCGCTAATTTAATTTGGGATATTCTACATGGTACCCCTCAATTTTTCGACTTTCTACATGATACCCCTACACTTTTTTAAAACATACACGGTACCCCTAATTGTTGTCATTATCACTAAGGGTACCCCTAAACTTTATTTTCCGTCAATTAAGTTTAGTTTTAGGCGTTAAGTGATGACTTAGACGCGTAACCAAGCTTGTCATTTATTATCCTAAGACATAAGAACTCTATTAGGCTCAATATTGTAGCATGGAAGATTTCACGCGTGTACAACCGTCTGGGTGCATCGGATTTTCCACAAACGTGTTCCTCCTTTTATCAACTCTTTAATAAAGTCGAAGCATCCAACTTAGTTTTTCGGACAATTGTGATCGGTGGCAGTGATAGATGAACCATCTCAACCAAAACTTTAAGGTAATGGTTGATGCCCAACTATTATAAATATTCCTATTAGAGTTAGGATTTTCGGATTAGTGATACAAAAATACTAAGCTAGCTAGATAAGAACAATCAAGAAGCTTAGATCTAGTTAGTTTAGCTAACATGCTTTGATTAATTAATCTTGTATTGAATAATAAAGGGGAGGTATATATTAAGCCGCATGTGATCTATTATTTGCTATGCTTGTATGTGGTTATAAGCTTGTCCATGTGAGATTTTGGTATTGGATGTAGCATAGACATAGTAGACCTAATATCCTTAGAATGGAAACTAATGATTTGCCACTTTCTTTAAGAGGATTTTATCTGGTTCGTGTCATCTCATTGTTAGATTAAGTCGTATCTGATCAGAAAGTTGGTAAAATTCTCCCTCATACATTAACATCGTCATACTTTTATTAATCAACGCTCTCATAATACTGTTGTAACTTGCTGTGACGGTAAAACAGAGTCATCAATCACATTCATTTAACACTAATTAATTAATTATCATGGATTACTAATAATTAAATATACGAGTTGTTTTTTATCGGTTTCACGCTTACAACGATCTTGAATTAGAATTTGGTCTTAGTGTTTAAAGATACTCTAGGCGATTTGTGAAGTTATAAGGATGAATTGGTAATGATGAATAGTTGACTAATGATTACATTGGTGCGTTTTTTGTGATGATCAGTAAATGGATTGGTTAGAAGTGCAATAATGGATACTTGAATGATTAGGTCCACATAAAATAATGATAAGCCCTCCACATATTTTGGAAATCGATCTCATTCTCCGTCTCAATCATTTATTTAACAATTTAATTATCTCTATGATAATATTTTATTTTAATATAAATAGATACCGGGTACTTAAATTGAAACAAAGGAGAATTTAAATAAAATTGAATTGAGTTGAACTACATTTATTTTATTTTGTTTTAAATTATCTAGATTGAAGCGTAATTTATTCGTATTCCAAAAGTCCAACAAAAGTTTTATTCGACTATTGGTCTATCCTTCGTTAGCTATTTTGTCTACTAAAATAAAAATCAAAAAATCTAATACATCATCTAGAAATTCAAGCAACAATCATTTATGCTAGGATAGTATACCTAATTGACAATTTGTTCTACCTTAAAAGTGGGATGTTATTTTACCAATTTTAATCATAACAGAGTTAAAACGTACAGATATACCCGTCATAAGAAAGACTAATTGATTGGATTAATTAAGTGATGATAACATAGATGCATGCAACCCAACAAGGGCAATTATGTCTTTTTAGCTTAGTTAGTTTACTTCTATAAATACCTAGGCACACATAAGTCATAACTAGATAGCTTACACTCAAAGCCCTTAGTAAATTACCTAATAAACAGTAAAAAAATAAAAGTAAAAAAAATGGCTTTAGAGGAAAATATAACAGTCAAGGTAGATAAATATAGGTCATTTCTTCATGAAGATGCAGTAAATGAAAATATAGTGTGGAGACATGGTGCTCCTCCTGTTTATGATGATGTTAATAAGCTCTTTGAAGAAGGTAGAAAAAAGGTAATTTTAATATTTTACATCATCATCTCGATTTCTCTATGTTATTAATCGTTATCAGGTTCTGACCTAGTGGTTAAGATAAACCATACTATATTATATTAACTCGATAATTACTGGTCATTTATAAATTATCGACCAATGTTGGTATGTAAATAATCGGACGTTGATTATTAATGCATATAAGAAAAGATATTGAATTATTATTTGTGTAGGCCGGGAAATAAAGATATTTCACTTGAATTGAATTATTTTTCTTAGAACGGTTTTATCTATTTACGACCTTTACAAATGAGATATTGAAACTGATCCGAATACAATTTTTTCAAAAATCAAATAGGAATGGGCAAAGGGGTCACTAGAGGAGACGGTACAAAATGCAATAAAGTCATGGGAGATGGAGCTTTCCCATAAGCCTCGTTTGCAAGACTTTCGCACCATTAATCCTCATAAATTCAAGCTTTTCGTCAATGGTAATAATAATTCCATCTTTTTATAGGTATCAGTTGTGGGTTTCCTCATATTTCTTCTACCTTCATCATATATGGTTTTATCTTGCCATAGTTTCGTAGAACTAGTTAAATATAATGAGAAAACCTACAACCGATATCTGTACTAAACAAGTTTTATCGTCATAGTATGGTTTCATAGTGCATGCATTAAATATATTATAAGATTTTTTTATGCATGTTTATTAAAGATCGAGTTTGATACCTCCAAAAAAAATTGAGTTTGAGATTTAATTACATTTCTATATGTTATATCATATAGAAATGTACTCTGTAGTTAAAATTGATTTCAGTCAATGGCAGAGCCATGCGGGTTAATAGGAGTGCTCGTCCTAGCTAAACAATAAAAAAGTTGAAAATTGTACTCCGTAGTTAAAATTATCGATTGTGATCTAGTTTTCTCTTTTACATAAGTAGTCCCCCGCTTTGAGTTTTTTGTCACCCTAACGTCAAATTATGACTGATTCTAGTACAAGTTGCATTGAAATGTATTAAAATGAGTTTTAGAGGAAGGTAGTGAGTGCTGGCGGAATTAAAAATCTATGGATATCTGAGTTAACCGAGTAATATCGGGACAAGAGATATAGTATTATTGGTCTGTCCAGCTCTACTTAATACAAACGTTCTTGTTAAAAGGCGACCTATTTGTCTTAAAGGAGACTAACCGCTAATAATAACGACTATATTATGTCATCCCTTCCGTCATAATTAAGTAGAAGAAGTCGTCCGTACTCCGTAGTTAGTATAATCAAGTTTACTTGAAACAATTGAAGAGCAGATTCGCAAATATGTACGTACTCTAGGTCTTTTTAGTGGTGCACGTCATTCTTCTAGATGGTTGTGTTTGTACTTGTGTCTATAATTTTGGTGTTAAAAATGTATGAATCAAATTAGGTGATGATGTGCTCCATAGTCCATACAAGTAGGGTTCTCCATTATTGTTGTCTCAAAGATATACGATCGGTCTCTCTTGAAACAGTTATATATATTGGTTTTTAGATTAAAACATGTTAAATAACGCCCTTATTTTAATGCATTAGACAAAATTTTCGCTAGTTATTATGCATTATGCGTTTGTCTCATCTACCATATGAAATCTGTTTTAGATTTAACGCTGATATGTTCGTTTATGTAAACATTTGTGAAAATATAGTGTTGTTAAGGGGTCATGTTAGTCCTATCATTTGGTAATAGTTAGTAAATGTTTTGTTTAAAAACAAATCATTTCGTTTTAAATATTCCAAGTCAGGTCGATTATGACTATATACTTCCTCAATTGGGTTCAAATCAATCCCACATTAGATCAGTTGTGTTAGGTGACCAAATGACGATCGTTAACAGGTAGGGAAGGTATATCCGGTGAAGAAGCACTAAGACTAGGAAGTTACAATGTTTTGCTAAAATCGTCATTGCCAAAGGAGTTACAATATTACAAAGCAGAAGAAGAGAGTTTCGAATCATCACATCAAGTGTTTAAAGAAGCACTTCCTCGTGGATTTGCATGGGAAGTTATATCTGTATATTCTGGACCTCCTATTATTGCTTTCAAGTTTAGGCATTGGGGTTATTTTGAAGGACCCTTCAAAGGTCATGCTCCCACGGGAGATATGGTCGAGTTTTATGGTCTCGGTACTCTTAAGGTATGTTCATTTGATGCTAATGGGATTGAACCTGAGCACATTTCTCATGACTTTACTATCTGAGCTAATTGATATCTGCAGACTTAAACTCAATCTTATGCCTATATATACTCCGTATATTCGTAGAAAAACTAAAGTAATTGAGTGACATAATTATTGTCATAATAATTGCAGGTTGATGAATTTCTTAAAGTGGAAGATGTGGAAATCTATTATGATCCATCTGAATTATTTGGAGGATTATTGAAAGGAGAATCGATCGCCAATACCGATGGCTTAGGTTGCCCTCGCCATTGAATTTGATACTTGATCAAACCTATGTCATTTATTTTTGTATAATGTCTACCTTTTTCTGATGTTGTAATGTAAAATAGTTGTACATTAAAATAAACACATACTAATGTAAGTAAAGTAAGGAAAGTGAATATATGTAATTGTTTCGGTATATATTATTGATCGTATTGCATTAATTGAGCCATTTGATTACATGACCCATGACTGATTTAGATCATTGTTATTGACATCGACTTGCAAATAGTACTAACATAGGGTTTGAAATTGTGGGTGATACTTCTTTTTGCGTCAAAACATCATGTTTTGATGTAAAAGTTTAAGAATAAGGAAGCTAACTAGTTTAATCGAGTTGCAAGTAATGGTAAAGCCCGAAGCAAAAAACAGGTTAACTCAAATTATTCTTCGAGTCTCTGTACTACCAGATATAATTGCCATTCTAATTCCTACCACTAAGGCAGTAATACTGAATTTCTGTACCACTCTTTCATATGTTTAATACGTCCCTATTTGGTGGTATTGAATATCAACACAACAAATTAACTTATTAATCTCATTTTTTTTCACGATATACAAAAAATGCAAAATTACCCTCCAATTAAAAAAAAAAATTCAAAAAAAAGAGAAAAGAGGGCGCGTATTTCAAGTTCTTTATTCTTCTCCCCTCCCTCTCTTTACTTGACACTCTCTAGAGTGTGCGTCAAACAAAACCCTAGAAAATTAAATTGGGGGAAAAATGGGAAAATTCATGAGAGATGATTACAGATTTATGAAATTAGCTGATGCGAATTGCGCATTGAATCAAAAAGTCAATTTAATTGGTATTATTGTTGAGCATAGTACTCCCTGTCGCAGCAGAGGCACTGGTATAACATCTTTCGCATTTTCATATTTTGAATAATTTTATTTTCGTTTAATTATAGTATTAAACCATCAATTTGTTCTTTTAATTTGCGTTTTGTATGATTTAATTGCTTTTTGTTTGTTGTTGTATGTTTAGTGTTCAATTGCTGGTTGTAACGATTGAAAGATATGATCTTTCTTTTAATTTTATGTTGTAAATTTTGGTTTTATGATATGTTTTGACGGTTTATGAATGTGGGTAGTTGATGGTTTTGTTGTCGTAATCTCGGTATTTCTAGCTGAAATATTGACTGTGATCAATAGCGGAACCATGATTTGAAGTGAGGGGGCTAACAATTTGAGGGGGAGGGGAGGATGGGGTTGGACCTCCCTTGCTAGCTTCATCTTAGTTTCGCTACTGCCTGTGACGATAAAAAGGCCGGACTTACGGCTGCCCCCAAGTTTGGGTTGGTAGTAGATTGCTGAAAAAGTCGAAGTAAAGGTTTAACTGAGCCAGTTTCTACTCTGAATTTAATGTATGTTTGTGGCTATGTGCTTTGTTTTGTCGTCGATCAATTCTTGTCGTTTTTGTTCGTTTTGTTCATTGAATGAATTATTGTGTTTGAGAATTGAGATTTTGTGTGTGACATAGTCGGCTACGAGGACTTAGATTTTGTATTTTTGGTAATATATTGATGATAGAATTTGAATGCTAGGTTACTCCAAGCTGTCTTGTATGCTTTTCTATTTGGCTGGATTTTTTTTTGTTTGACTCGCTAATCGATTTTTTTTTGCGACAAAAACTTTCGTTTCATGTGATTTTTTATTGCATATGATAACTTTAGGGTATGATAACTTTAGGGAACTATGTTTCTGGCATTAGTTTTCTTCTGTTGCATATAATTTTTGTTTTCTTAACAGATTGGTTTTTGTCACTGAGAATTGTGGACGAGTCATACCATGATAGTGGATTGGTAGTTAATATATTTGCGGAAAATGAAGAGAAGCTTCCTCAGATTGACGCATCTGGAGACATTATCCAAGTTTCCCATGTTGTGGTATTCTCAATTCTCTTGATGCTTCATTCTTGATCTTCTATTTGCATTCAATTTTTTTATTTTTATTTTTTGTGAGGTTCATTGCTTCCATTTAAGGTGAAACTGGACTTCACAAATCACAACCCTAAAAAAAAGAGATGGAAGTCTAGCTGTCATGTTTACTACCGCACTCAACTAGAGATTGTCAATTATTTCCTTTATTTATATTATTCTAAAAAGCATGCTGTTATAACTTCTTTTGTTTTGAAAATTTGACGTCTATTATCGACATTATCAATAATCATGTCCTCCCTTGCTTCCTGGCTAAAGGCTGTATGTATTTTGATTACTCTTCGTAATTCCAGGCACTATCTTATGTTTGTCTAGACACCAACAGGCTTTTGAATGTATAGTACACTAGTTTACTTAACTCTTTTTCTATTCCTTGTTCTCAACCTCACACGGTGTTAATTTTGGCAAGTGTAACATACTAACTCGCAGTGACTTGTTTATATGCAGATGAAAAGTCATAATGCTGAGTCTTATGCTCAATACAACAAAAGATTTTCTTCATATGCCCTTTATGAAGGGAAATATGGTGAAAGCTGTAGACCTTATCAATTTTCTTGTAACTTTCGTCAAAGAGACCAGGACATGACATTTGTTGTGGGGCTTAGAAAGTGGGTGGTTGGTGTTCAGCTTAGCACAGGTACCCTCATCGCCTTATGTTTTTTTTTAATCATCACAGGTATACTCATGTTGATTGCACGTAGCTTGTTCATGACTTGTCACAAATCTCCACTTCTTCTGCACTGGAAAATAAATGTGCTGGGTTTTTGGGCTTTGAGCTGTATCTAAGTGGATGTATCATTAATGTGTCTTGGTTCACTGGTAGTGTACTAGTGTATCCGCAGATGAAATTTATTTGGTTGAGTAATCGTAAAGCTTCTTTGGTTGTGTATCATCCTGTGGTGCTTCCACAAGTCGTTTGATAATTTTTTCTCTCTTTTTAACTAAAAGGATTTGCAAAATTTGAGCACAGAAAGATTAGTAATTTAAACTAAAATAATGCGTTGTAGAGTTGTTGCAGCCTTATGATCTGTTACTGACTTATTGCTAGCAGCCTGGGACTACCCAAAGGCTGTCTGCCCGACTTTTATTTCGGTTATGGTGCTCAGTTGTGCACTCTGATTTTCTTTTTTATAATCTTCACCGAATGAAAATCTGTGTCAAGAAAGCGGGTTATATGTTTCCCTTCAGATTCTTATCTTTTTTTGTTTATGTTTTGTAGTTACAAAGGATTCCGTTCTGTTGCGACAACTTCAGGAAGGACATTGTTGTGATCTGGTCTGCAAGGTTATTCTCCTTTCATTATGGTGCTTTCATCTGTTTTCTTCCGCTCTATATATAATAAGACATAATAAGGATATAAATCAAAGTACATCCTGTAAAAAATTAAAGGATATAAGAAGCAAAGTAATATTGGAATTTGGATTTCTACTAATTGTAGATGATTGATTAGTGTCTCTGAAACTTTGTAAAATATGAATATAATGCCACATGTATGTATACATACCTTAAATACTCAAATTCCTGTGCAAATATTTATCATGAAGTCAGTCAGACATTTTTAACGTTTCAGTTTTCTTCTAGCAAAATAAATAAAAGCTGAATACTTAGCTCTTGACTGGTTCTATACAAATATTACGCTGTTATTTTATGGTTTCATTTTTAAGAATATATTATTAGTACTGTATAATGGTTTGGAGAATTTCTGGAGAATTTTTTTTGGCTATATATATTTTGATCCCTCTACCGATTTTACAGTAATATATTGGCTGCGCTTCTTTCTCTTGTGAGATAGCGGTCCTTCGATGCATTTCTCCACACAATTTTCATCTTGGGTCATTCAGAAACAACCTCTTTGTGTTTCCAACACAAGGGTAAGACTGCCCCCCACCCCCCACCCCCACAACCGCATTGCGGGAGCCATTGAGGCACTGGGGTATTTTGTTGGTGTATTTGTTACTTAATACTCATAGAATTGCTTCTCAAGGTTGTGCTACATCTTAGAATGTTCTGTGTTTTATGTGATTGCAAGGAAAGTAGGAAGCTGCAGTAAGTAATATTCTGTTTTTTAAATAGATTTTTCATGTGTCTGGAGTCAGTGAAGATGAGTGGATGCTGTTTATTTGGGATGGAAGTGATGCACCCCCTCTTCATATCCCATCGAAGTGAGTGTACTTGGTCTTTTGTGGTTTTGTTACATTCAGTAATTATTTACTTCTTTTTTCCAAATTATTTCACTTTTCATCTGTATTGTTATCTTAAACGAGTCACAGAGTATTTTTTAATTCTATTTCAGTTTTCTTTTGACAAAAAGAAACAGACAATCTAACTGATTTGAAACAGCTGCATACTGGTTTCTTTGGTAAACTAAACAAACTACTGTTTGTAAAATGTGCAGATTGGATGATGAAATAGAAAATCCACTTCGTTTGCAAGTAGAACCTCAGAGTTTGCCAAAGGATATTTTGTGCAAATTTCCTTCGGTTGGCACGACATTAAGAGTATCAGTCCAACGTAGGAATGTGAACTTTCATATCTCTTCACTCATAACTGGCAGATGGGTCAAATTTATCAACATGACATTGAACGTTACGCAAGGTTTATGGTGTGGTGTCCTAACCCGGGAAACCAAAGTGCGTTTTGTACCAAGTGACGATATCTATATTTTGGAACGTGAAAGGTTTGTATTACATTGTTTTACTCTTTGGCTCATTCATCGCAATAATTTGAGCTCAAAGCTTTGCATCTACGAGATTTTTCCCAATCCATAACCTGTTGATAGTCCATGTTACAATACATTATGATCTTGGTATTGAATGTTTCTGAATTCCATCACTGGTTGTACTTGCCATTTAGGGATTTTGTTGAGCGATTTGCTTCCAATTTGAATCGAATGCCTTTTGCAAGCTTTCCTTGGCCCGCTCGTGTCACAGGTGAACATTATTATTTATTCTCTTCATATTATATCTCTTCTTGGTAAATTGAGCCACACATACTTGATGTTAAATACTGATTCTAATCCAAGTGTTGATAAATCTAATCGGCTTTTGATATTTGCCCCTTGGTTGACATCTTATTCATTGTTTGTTTTTCTTGGGAATCCTTAGAGGTTGACCGTAAAGCTGAACATGTACCTCTTGCCACGCTGATGGATATTCTGACATATTCACAGGTATTTGTTGTCTGCTTCTTTTGAGTTCTCCAGAGAAGTCCTCCGCACTTAGTTTCTTCAAGTTGTTATGTTCTAATTTAACTTTTAGGATGCCAATACCACGAGTCCAACGTGTCTATACTTAGATCCGACTCAGGTTATTCGTGCCGGGTCAGTTTGGGTACATGTCATTTCGAGTACATTTCATGTCGGGTACGTTTGCATTTGGGTTGGGTTTCCGGGTTCATGTATGTTCCAAGTGTGTTATCATCATGTAATTTAGAGTTAAGCGTCAGCTTGGAGTCATCAAAGTTTGGTTTAGATAAGATGTCAGGTACGAGTTGTAGTCGTGGAGGTCGAGTCATTTTGGCCGTACTTATGTCTGGTCTCGTGTGCTTTTGCTATCCAGGTGACAGCCAAATTTAAGTGTATAGTCCGGGTTGTAGCTTGCGTACCAAATAAGGTGGAAGACTTCAGATCACCAACTGGAGTCTACCGAATTCGGGTTACTCTAGAGGACCCCACTGCAAGAATTCATGCTTATCTTTATGCGGATGATGCGGTAAGCACTCTGCTCTACTCTGTTTATCTTATTCTTCTATTGTCTACTTGAAAAACTCTCTGCATGATGCATGGATTTTTTTTCCCGTAAGTAATCTTGTTTAGGCAAAGGAGGCAGCACTGTAAGAGCAAAAAGTGTTGCAGTTCATAGATCCATTTATAACAAAACAAGAATCAACAATCTAAGGAAATAAACCTATGAGGCTATGATTCTATGAACGCCTCATAATCGCTGCTAATTCAGTCACGATAATCCTCATGCCCATAGTGACGCATGAATTTGTTGCTTCATATTTTATGATCTGGACCTTTTGATTCTGAATGTGGCCATCTAAGTCTGGTAAAGCCAAAAATATACGAAATATTACTCTTTGGATTTGTGGAACCGCCTTCACGCCTTGTACTTCTTTTTTCACAAGTTAAAAATGGTCGCCCTTTCCCCCCCGGTTATGGGTCACTACACTCACTAGGAAACAGACTTTGTCATTGCAGGGGAAATGCAACCGTGATAATGATAAACCCTTTAATTTTGAAGTTTCTTGTGTATACATCTAGTTTTAATCTGTCTTTTTGTTTTTTTTTTGGCATGAAAAGGAGGTATTCTTTGATGGATATCCTCGGACTGGTGTATTGACACGTAAATGGAAGTTGTTACTGGGAATAACTGACGTTCCTAGCGAGGCTGCTCCAAGAAATCCTCCATGGATGGTGTGCTGCATTAAATCATATTCCTTGGATGATAGTAATGCTTGGGAAAGTAGAAGGTTTCGGATCTTCAACACTAAGTTAGTGATTTGATGGTGCTCGTCCTTTTGATCCATGCAAGCTTTTGAAGTTACCCAAAAGGCGTCTGGCCTCCAAACCGTAGTAAGTTTTTTGTAAATCAAGAGTAAATGTAACCGCGTTTAGCGTTAGTTCCTCTAACCGCCATCTAATCTCTTGTTAGAGCCTGAAAGATTTGTAATGTTAACGACAACTCGTAGTGTAACAAGTTGATCTGTGCCTGAGACCTAATGATAAGTAGCTAACATTATCAAAGTGAAACGACGTAGTAATACCAAAAAAAAAAAAAAAAAAAAAAAAAAAAAAAAAAAAACCGAATGTAGCAAGACAAGAAAAGAACTTATATCCTTGCATTACAATGTGTCTGTTTGTGTCGTCTTTGTCTTGACTAGCGAGCGATGGGGCAGCTATGATGCGAAGCTGTAGACCCATTGCTATTGTTACTACTAGTTTCCCGGAGATCGGTATCATCTGGTGGTTGATCAGATAAAGGTTGCCCCTTTAATAGTCCTGCAAAAAGCTCTTCTGGGTTGTAATATATTTCTACCTCTTCTGCTCTCATTGATTCGTCTACCTGCATGATTTGTATGCATTTTGAAGATTTCATCAATGAAATTCGACGTGACAAGACGCATTTGTAATGCAACGACTGTAATAGGCTCCGTCTACTGATTTTGTGATACGATGTTTAAAGCTAATGTATCGAGTGCTTCATCTATCAATTTATCAGTTTAATCTCCTTATAAACTGTACTCGGTCTTTGTGTTAAGTACAAGTTTGCTTAAACGAGTGACAAATTGACTTCAAACGTTTGGGACTAATTCGCTCCTTTTGAAAGTTACGGAGTTTAATAGCATAGTGACAAACGTTTGGAGTCAATTTGCCACTTCTCACCGTCAGCAATAGTAATGACTTGTGGCTTTGCCTTGTTATTGTGGAAATATTTCGACTTAGGTTCGAAATCTATATCATACATTGGTAGACCTGTACTAGGGTCGGGCTAGGGTCGGGCCGTGCTGGTCAGGGGGCGGACTGGGCTCTCCTGTTTAGACTTGGGCCAGGCCAAGGGGAGGGCCGGGATGGGAGGCCTTACCATTTTTTTGGCTAAAATAGCGGGCCGGGCTGAAATTTTGCAGCGGCCAAGGCTGGGCCGGGCCAAGTTGCATAAAATAACAGGCCAAGGCTTGTCGGGTCAGCCCGTGCTGATGGCTAGCTCTACACACTAGCGGTGTTGTATACATGCATACCTTGAGGACGGCAAGTCCATAAAACTCGATCAGTTCTCCGGTAGGAGCATGGCCTTTATAAGGTCCTTCAAAATAACCCCAATGTCGGAATTTGAATGTAATCACCGGTGGACCGGAATACACAGAAATCACTTCCCATGCAAACCCTCTCGGAAGAGCTCCCCTAAAAGCTGCATGAGACGATTCGAAGGTCTCTTCTTCTGCTTTATAATTGTACGTCTTGTATTTCTCTGGTATCGAGCTTTTTAGCAAGGCGTTATAACTTCCGAGCCTTAGTACTTCTTCCCCGTCTAAGCCCTCTCTTCCTGTCAAATGTAAATATCGATCAAATACGTATTTAGTGATAAATACGTTATGTTTTAACTTATCGTAGATTATTATATAAGACGTTCTTATATATTCCCTCCAATTCAGTGTTTTCTTCCCTTTGTTTTGGGGCACAAGAATTAAGGAGGGAGTTAAAGAATGAATAAAGAAATATGGTGGGGTTTGTGGATTGGAGAGAGGAATGAATAATTGAGAATTAAATAAGGAATTGTGAGTATGTGGGGTATGGTAATAAGAGAGAGGGATGAATAAAATAAGAGTAAAAGTTAGGTGGGGTTTGGTGATAGGAGAAATGAATGAATAAAATAAGAGTAAAAAGTTTCCAAAATAAGAAAGGGGAAGAAAACCTGAATAATCCGTTTAAGGAAATAGGGAAGAAAACAGTGAATAGGAGGGAGTACTTTACCTCATTTAGTAATAGCAATGAATGAATTGCAGAAATATTATAAGATCGTTGTACAGTGTATACTCACCATTGACGAAGAGTTTGAACTTGTCTGGATTAATAGATCTAAAATCGCGTAAACGAGTTTTATGCGAAAGCTCCATCTCCCATGTCTTTATTGCATTTTGTACCGTCTCTTCCAATGACCCTTTCAGCCATTCCTGCGTATAATTTAAAGGTATAAGTAAAATTAACGAGTTATCTCGAAATATCGACAATAAAAAAATATTAGTGTCACAAATAATTTTAAAGACATATCTGCATGCATACATGAGCGGGATCTATAATTCTGTAGTTAAAACACTTTACCTGAATTACCTCCAGTCACAATCTATAACAATTTGCATATTTTGTGAGACAAATCGCGATATAACCTCACTCCGATATTAACAATACAAAAAGACCGTTTCTAAATAGCACATATTAAAAGATTGTTTCTACGAAAATTTTATTCTTCTATGGATAACTACAATTTTTTTTTTATAAGACGGTTGTAAGCGTGAAAATGATTTTAAAGTAAGCGACATACATACCTAGCTAAATATGTTTTTAATCTCGTTTTACACTTAAGACGGTTTTAAGAGAGACTCCACTAATACATACTCCGTACCATATAACGATGTTACGAGACGTTACGTACCTGAGTTCGACCCTCTTCAAAGAGTTTATTAACAGTATCAAAAATAGGAGGACCTCCATACCTCCATTGTATATTCTTGTTGGTTGATTCTTCATGCAAAATCGACCTATATTTATCTCCTACTTCCTCAATTACTCTATTATCACTTCCTTTTTGTGCCATTATTTATTTATTTAGCTAATTTCTAATGTTTTTATATTTTATATTTTTAATTTTATGGATCTTCAATTTTGCGGATAATAATAATATGATATAGATGTTATATAATTTAGGTTTGCCTAATACCTACAAAAATTGCCGAAAATTATCACAATTATTTTGTTGGATTTATATATTTAATTCCTTGTATTTTAGGTTTCTTTTTTTTTTTGGATGGATGTCCAAAGATGCATGCATATGACTTCATCTTGGTAACGGATATGTATAGGAATAAATAAACTTCTTGTCATTCATCACCAATTGATATTTTGAGAGGCACATATGCTTTTAAAATAAATTCATTTTCTGTCCAAAAAAAAAAAAAAAATTTTACGAAATGGATATATGGTGGACGTAATAGAGAAAATGGTTGAATTAAACTCCCGAATTTTTTTTCCATGTTAGGAAGAAATTCGCTGAGCCACTTAATGACTTCTTTTTAAGGGTTATGCTAAATATAATCCAGTGGATTGTATTTAAGTAACTAAAAAAGGAAATAAATAGTTAATACGGAGTATATGCATTAATTGCATTAATTTATGTATAATTTACTCTTTAATTTCTAAATTAATGCCAAATACTCCCTCTATTTTTCTATATATGACTTTCTCACATTTCAAGATACACACTTCTTTCTTCAATATCTCTCAAATTGTATGCTTAAATATAGCGATATGTATACTCATATGAAAGAGTTTTTCATAAGTAATTTAATGGTATAATTTTTATAATTTTTTACCAAATATTTTTTTGTAAATATTAAAGTCAAATGCTCGCCTCGAAAAAGCAAAACGTCATATATTAAAAAGTGGAGCGAGTATAAAGAGTATTAAATGTTTAAATACAACTCACTGGGTTGTATTTATCATTTCCCTATTTTTAATCTATTGACTTACACGACGACAACTTTACTCGAGATCTATATTTTTCGTGACTACACATAAATTATTTTTAGTTGTTAGCTTATTTTCGCTATATTTCAACTAGTATTCTAATTTTTGAGCAATTATTTGAAAATATTTCTACATACTCTACCGTAAATGATTTAAGACAAATGGAGTACTCCGTATTATTGTACTGTGTCTACTCCCTCCATCTCAGTTAATACATTTACTTCATTTTTCTTTTATAAAATAATGTAAACGTAAACTGTTAAGTGTAATAGATGGAGTAGATTAATATCAACCGTGGTTGATTTAATTTGTGGTTGATAGTGGAATTAAGTTGACTTTGCTTAATTATAGTACTAGATAAATATGATCCTTAATCATTTTATTCGTTTCTAATCAAAGACTTAGTTTTAATCCACTTAATCTTCCTCATTTCCGTGGTTATCCCATTATTTTCCATCTATTTATAAGCATTAAATCATCAAGTAAATTAATCATAAAATAAACGAAATATTCATATAATAACTTTGTGCAATAGTCCATTATTTTCCTCGGTAAGTTCTACATCTTGTTTTAAAACTTTCTCAAAGCAATTTTAGGTTTCCGTACTAGTTACCTTAGTGGTTAAAATGGAGGTATCGTGCGTGATAATAGGTCATGAGTTCAGATTTCAGGCCTTACGCCTATTTGACACCAATAAAAGGAAAAAATAATAATTTACCACATAAATCGTTTATAAACACCATTTTAAATAATAATTTAGGGTTTTTTGTCAAAAACTATCTTATATCAATTGGTCTCCCTTGTGACGGGTTACCATTTGTGACGGATATTTTGTGAGATAAAATGGTAACAAAATGGGTTAGTGGAGAAAGAGGACCACATGAATAGTGTTGCAGAGAGAGAAAAAGTGGGTACATTGTGAGGTAAAATGATATCCGTCTTCAGCTTGTGACGGATATGTCATGTCTTCAATGAGAATTTGTGATCTTATATTTAGAGGTATTTGTAAAAAAAACTATCTTATACTCCCTCCTATTTCCTTATATCTTCCCCTTTCTTTTGGCCACAAAAATTAAGAAAGGGGAAGAAAGAAGGTATAAAGTAGAATAAAGTATTGTAAGTTGTGAAATTTATAGGTGAGAGAAAATAATAAAGAATGAATGATGAATAAAGTATAGATAAAGTAATGAGAGTTGTTGATTTTTTAGGAGAGAGAAATTAATAAAAAATGAATGAAACTTACCAAAAAAGGAAAGAGGGAAGATAATCAAACTTGTGTGAAAAAAGGAAAGAGGGAAGATATAAGGAAATAGGAGGGAGTATTATTTTTTTTGTTGAATTCAACTACCTTTATTTTCTTTATTTTTGGTCAATAACTACCTATGCTAAGAGTATAGACAAATTTGGTTAGTTTTTCGGCTTTAAACTATCTTATACGACTCTTTAATGTTTAAATCATGCCTAGACCAGATTTTAGAAAGTCATGATGTATTTACGCTTAATTTTAGTGGATGCTCATAGTTATTATTGAAATAATGAAATGTGAAAAACATAAATCTTGGTTAGATGAAGTTAAATTATGGTTTTTATGCGGTTGATTATTGTTGTTTGATGTTAACAGAGTCATGTGAGATAGGTTTATGTCGCTAAATCGATCAAATCTCGCCATATGGTGAGCTTAGGTAGTTTTTGACCAAGAAAAGAGAAAATAAAGGTAGTTTAAAACAAGAAAAATAATATAAGGTAGCTTTTTTACAAATACCCCTAAATATAAGGTAGTTTTTGACAAAAAACCCAATAATTTAGTATAAAATCGTTTTACAAGAGATTTGTTGTTTTACTTAAATATTAGTCGATGAACTTTGAGTGACTACCATGATTTGTTATATGTACGTCAGTGTAAAACCGTTTTATAGAAAAAAAAAAAAAAAAAAAAAAACTACTCTGTATTATACAACCCCATGCGAAAATTGTGACTCATACATAAATTGTACTTCGTATTCTGCAGGTTATGAGAAACGAAAAGATGAAGCTTCAAAGCATTGGGATTACAATAATGCTAGTGATTGCAGTTGTCTGCATTTTATCCATTAATCCGAAAGTTATCGCGATGGAGATACAAGAAAATAACAATGGAGATCTTGAAGCAAATAATGACAACGATCTGATTGGTTCCGCAAGTGATAATGATCATCATGAAATTCCATTGCATAAGTTTGTTCCTCCAGGAGACAAGTCTTAATTAAGGAAAAAGGGTTATTCTATGGCCTCTACCTGATAATAATAACCTTTGTAAAGAAGAAAAAGATAAATAAATAATTGAAACGTAGAAAATATTTGTTTTTTAGTTGTTATATTTTGTTTTGGAGTGTATTTTAATAAACACAAATAAATAAATGTATCAAGAAGGATGAAATGAGTAGTTTTATAACTTGTCATTGTATATATACATGATATATAAACTTTTAATGGATATTATTGAACTATAAAATTATGTACGGAATATATATTTTATAATTTATCATGTTGTTACGCCATATAATTAATATTAGGTTGTATGTTTGAATTCTCTCTTTATACAAAAGATCTTGTATAAGACGATCATACTTAAAACGACTTGCTTAGGCATACAAAAGTTGATAACTAGTATCACAAATTTACAAGGGTAAATAAGTAAAACAACATATAGTTTCACGATATTAATAATACAAAACCGTTATACACAAATATTTGTACACCTCATATTATACTTACACTCGTGACTTCTTTAATACGTAAAACAAACACTAATTTCTTTTGTTTTTTTTTTTTTGATAATATGGATCAGATCAGGTTATGAAGGAATTCGAACTCAGGACCTAAATAAAAGCGAAAAAATCATTTCCACGACCACCTTTTTCCCCACAAAATCTTTGTTGCACTATAAATAACAAACACAACTACACAACTTAAACTTTACTTTGATTCTTCTTGTTTCACTACAATAACTTCTTTTCTTCCTCTCTTTAAATAATTACAAATACGAGTATAACAGATACGAGTATATATACAATGTTAGACCATTCGTCCACAACATCTTCCACAATGTCGTCTAATGCGAGTAGTACATTATCGTCTTATGATGATGACCGACATATTATGATGACCGTGTCCAAGTCCAAGTCCGATAGGCTCCTTGGTAAATTTTTCGATGCATTGGAGTTTGATTTTGAGTATGATAAGAGTAGCATTTGGTCTCCCCTTGTTCCGAGGACCGTCTTTTTAACCTCTCCCGGCGTTGTTGTATGTTCCAATAATGATTATTTGCTACTTAAACTTTGCAAGTCTAAGAAGAAGAAAATCAAAAGCCTAAGGGTTTTCTCATCTTGTAGAAGATTCATGTCTTGCTTCAAAGTAAGTACCCCTAAGTTAAAGTATTTTTTTATACTCCCTCTGTTCCGATTATTTGTTTATCCTTGATTAAGATATAGAGAATAATAATTAATTTTATTGTTGAAAATCAAGTAATATAATTATATTAGTACGATACTCGTATAATCGTATTTGAGTGTGATAAACATTATCTCATTAACACTCAAATCGACTATACGAGTATTGTACTAATATAATTATGTTACGTTAGTTTTAAATATTCTCTATCGGTATAATGATACTGAAATTCAATACGACTCACAATATACTTGAGATAATTGCTAAATGCATATAAAGTACTTTGTATGTTCGATCCTATTATTAATTTCAATCATTCATATAATTTTATTTTGAATTGTAAATGACCTTAATATTATCGCCTTATCGGAATTGTTTATTTAATTTATTTCATCCCTTTTGCTATTTTTAAATTTATTTCTTGAATGATTTCAGAATATATTTTGTATATACGAGTAATTAAGGAGAATGATGATATTAGAGACACGAAAGAATTGTCCTTAGCTTTTGTATTGTTGACGTTATCGTCCGTACTAAGCAAAATAGTGTAAATTGACAATTCATGGACTATACAACCAGATGTATATGTTGTACGGTGTAGAACCTGAGCTTTGTGTCAAAGTATCCGAGCTTTATATTAAAGAATATGAGCTTTATTAAAAAGTATTGACTTCATTCATTTACACATTAAAAACATGAAATTTAAATTAGCTCAGAAAGAATACATGTAAGCTCGAATTCTTATACTTGGTTGTACCATGCTTATGGTACAACTGGATGTATAATCCTATTTGTGTAAGATTTGTGGT
Source organism: Silene latifolia (assembly GCF_048544455.1). Classification (NCBI taxonomy): domain Eukaryota; kingdom Viridiplantae; phylum Streptophyta; class Magnoliopsida; order Caryophyllales; family Caryophyllaceae; genus Silene; species Silene latifolia. The sequence continues at coordinate 1,667,516 of NC_133530.1, read as the reverse complement.
AAATTGATTTGTAGCAAGAGGAATCATAAGAACTTTGTACGGAGTAATTAATATAATTAAAGTATATGAATCTTCATGTTTTATTCCTATTAAAGTTCAAATAATCTTTTCAGATATTATGCTGTCTCAATTGAATACATATTTTTTTACTACGAATAAATTAATGCATATTTCATTTGCTTATTTTTGATTTAGTGATAAAATGGATATACGGGGATATTTCACTCATTGTATTTTGATGTTTGACTTGTATTTGCTTTGTTGGTCTTATTTAAGATCGTTGTATAGATCACGATTTATGTAAATGTTAGCTAGTTTAACTGGAAAAAAGTTATGATAAACGAATAATTTACTTATGAGTTATGACCAGGGTTCGAGTCCTAAATAGAAAATTTCAATCTGTTAACCATAGTTAACCGTTAATCACACGGTGGTCTTACTTAAAATCGTTATTATTTAATTTGTACAGATGTCAGCTAGCTTAATTAGCTGGAAAGTCATGATGACTGCTACATATGACATGGAATCAAATCTCGAACAAATAGTTTTGATCTATTAACCAAAATTAAGTGTTATACAATAATCTTAAGTGATTTAATAAACATTTTGTACGTAAAAGGCACGTTGATACTCACATTGCATGCATGAACTTAAGATTTTGAGGAAATCAATATACACTTACAAGATTCCTAAACCTCTTTATTACTTTTTACATTAAAGTTGTAATTATTTTTGGATGATTGTATCTTTAATCTTTATTATTTTGATTGAAGCTTTATGAATAAGGTAAAAAAGGATAATGTTTAATCTTTGTCTATTATTTTTGAACTTTGGTGCAGGTCTTTTGGTGCTGTTAAGGAATATTTTAGGTTGCATTGGTCCACTTCAAAGCTAATCCAACCCTTTGTCCCTTCCACTCTTTATTTCTCCAATTGGGTCAAATCTCTTAGGAGTAACTATGTATCCAAAATTTGTGTTAACTTATTTCAAATTCACGATGACATGTGTAAGACGGTTTTATTTAAGATAATTTGATTGAATGTTATTATACAACCGTGAATTTAAGAGTTATTGTAATGAGTATAATTGCCATGAATTTGAACAGCAAAAAAAAAAAAAAAAAAAGATACATTAAAAAAATCGATATAAAAAAAAATTAGGCATTTCATTGTTATTTACTTCCAGAAGAAGAACAAATCGTTTCTCGTATATGTTTTGAAAATTACTATGTGTAATTATACTGCTTAAGCTGAAAAGCAACTCGATTCAGATTTCATAATCGTTGAAATCTCAGACTATCTTTAAGAGTACTCGAACGTGAGCTAATGAGTTTATAGGTTAGTTAGACAACATATTGTTATGCATACTATACGAGATATTCTGAAATGTAAGATGAAAAATTTAAATTTAAACAAAATTGAAATTACTATGTGTAGTTATCATTTTTTTGTGTTAAGAAAGCTACAAGGACGATTTTTGAAAATTACTATGTGTAATTATCATTAATTTAGCACCTAAATAAACTAGTTGATATCTGCATCAAAATAATTATCAATTGAAAACTCGCCTCAAAGCCTATGATGACACATTCAGTATATTTTCTGATTTCAAATAATTGTTGCTAGTCATTGCTACATTATGGTGATTTCTTTTATGGCATGCATGTACAGACGTGCAGTTCATCTTTGGAAGGTGATGGTGATGCTTGATCAAGTTATAGTATTTTGAGAATGTCACGTCACGGTTTCTTATGTTACTTTTTGAGAATATTATTTGAATGATTCTAATAGGGACGTTTCATTAGACATATATTGCCATTTTGCTTGTTACTACAGGCAATTAGAATATCGTATTACAAGATAAGTGAGGGAAAAAAAAGTGGTAGATGATTCCATGGAAAGTAGTACATCAAAATGTGACGAATATTTCGCAAGTTTCGATCATTTGTTTACCTTATTTTTGACATAAAAATTAAAGAAAAATGAGAGGGCCACCTTAAAGTAAATGAGAGGTAAAAGAAATTTAGAACTAGCAAACTAGTTATTTAATTCAATTTCAGATCGAGTTCAATTGATTCGTTTTTTTATTAGTTCCCATTTTAGTTCGATTTCAATCGAGTTCATTTAGGCTAGCTACTTTAAATGATTTGTGATACTTTAATTCAGATACGGCACGAGTCGGTCAATCTAGATTTGGGAGTCAAAATAAAAATTGACTATGTTCATTATACTTTTCAATTTGAATGTAATAATTTAAAATATCATTAACAAATAAAGAGCTAATGAAAAAGAAAATATAAAATTGGGAGTGTTTTTGTGAGAAAATAAATATTTTTGATGTAGGTTAATCGATTCAGTTACTATCAGTTCATATGTATTTAGGTTCGAGTTTCATTCTTATATTGAATTCAACTTATTTGATTTTGGTTCGATTTGGATTGAATCAGATTTCAGTTACTTTTTCAGCTACTCATAGTTGTTCGATTGATATCATTTCAAATATTTTTATCAATTTTTGGGGTTATTAATTGTAAACACGACATGGGCTAGTGTATATCACCCTTTAAATCAATGCCAGAAACCTTACCAAAGTCATCGAAATCCAAAACTCACAGTCTCATAGTTTTAATTAAAAAAAAAACATGTCCAAAATGAAAACATATATACAATAACAATAACATCAGAGCCTTAATCCCAAAATGATGGTCGGTTGACATGAATCACTTTTCAGAACTATCCATTAGTGATCGCACACCTTAATATGCGAAAATATAGAAAAAAAGGAGTGAAAAGAAAATGAAGAGTTAAGACATAATATAAAAGTCAAGTTAAACTTATAGGTTTGAAAATCAATGTTTAGATTTCTTTTATACTAAAAGTTTAGAATCTTATCTATATAAATTCAGAAGACAATACTCATCATACAAAGAGCCACGTCATTAATGCAATTTCTTTTTTATTTTTATTTTCGAAAATCCAGGTTATGGTGGGACCCATGTATGTGCAACGTATTTAATTATTCAGATATCCGTCTTTTAAAACATGCGCTAAAATCCGTTTCGCAACAAATTATATAAAATCATCTTATGGAATACTTTTTCGAATTAATATTATGATAAAATTTTATACATTTCGTGTAAAGAAAATGAATAACATTTATGCAGAATTAATTACAAAAGCGAGTAATATTTTTTAAATTACATAATTTTTAAAACAAAATTACACAATAAAATTACATAATTTTAGGAAGGAATTACACTTATATACGGATCGAAAATACATCGGGAATGAATTACAAAATGAATAACATGTATTTTTGTTATAAATAATTTTACCATGCAGTAAATTTAATCAAAACATAATTTTTTAAAAATACAGTGTACAATTTTTTTTTTTTTAAAATATCAATAATGACGGCATATGTTAAAGTTAATTATTAAATTATATTTCTTTTATTCGAATGTAAAGTTTTTTATGTATGCATTTTTTATTTACAAGAGTAGATTACGTTATTTCCTTATAAACCAGTGCATGTGAACACATGTTTGTAACAATTTAAACATTAATTATGTACATCGTTGATTTAGACCAATTAGATAGGTGCAATAGAAATGCAAAAAACAAACATACATTAAAAAAGATTCATTCTGGTCCAAATACATACCCGTGCAATTTTGCACGGGTTTAAAACTAGTTTAAATTTAAATCAATGTTACTGTTTTGAAAAGTCAAAGTAAAAATTAATGTTATGGAATACCTTAAAATAAACCAAGTATAGGTATTATTATATAAGAAAGTTCTTTTTCCGGTAAAACTTATAAAAAATTCGAAAAGAACAAATGATTTACTCGGAAACTTCTAGCAAAAAAATAAATCCTAAATATAAGGTGTAAAGTGATTTAAATGTGAAATAATTTTCGTCAAAAAAAAAACCTTAAAAAATTGGAATTACTTTTTCACATACGAGTTTTACTTTTTCACATACATTTTCCACTTAATACCCTTCTTACCTAAAACTAGGGCTGAGCAAAAAAAACCGAACCGCATTTTTAAACCGAAACCGGACCGAAACCCGAATAATGGAGACCGAAAAATTCGGATTTTTTCCGGTGCGGGGACCGAACCGAATTTTTAAGCATAAATGAGGTGCGGGTGCGGGTCTAAATAAAACCAAACCGGAGACCGCTTTTAAAACCGGATTGAATTTTTCTCAAAAACATAATTTCATCTATGAATTAAACACAACCAAGCCAAGACTTAGGCCCAAAACATCAAAACCCTATTTCTTTATGAAGTAATTTTAGATGTCTGTGACTCTTTAATTGTAGTTTTGAACATCATTTACATGTCTATGACTCTTTAAACTTTAATATGTATGACTTTTTTATGAAATAATTTTAACATTTGACAACCAACGTCTTCAAAAGTCAAATTGGCAGCATGTTTATTGTGCCATTTAAGAGCATTCAACCAAGAACCGGGTTCGAAAACCGGTGCGGGTAACCGGTTTTCAAATCCGGTTTGAAAATTTCAGAAAAACCGGTTACCCGGATTAAAAGAGGTGCGGGTGAGGTTTAAGAAATTTAAGGTTTTTTAAAACCGGGGACCGAACCGGTTTGCAAAACCGGGTCGGGTACCCGGTTTTGCTCAACCCTGCCTAAAACCTAGCAAATTAACTCTTATTCAACTTTTTCCCCTAAAACCCAATTCAATTGCTCCAAGAACTTTAACAATGGAGATCCTAATCCCCTAATAAATTTAGTAGTTACCAGACTATATCATAATGTTGAACACAAATTCTTGTTTCAGACCGCCACTATCCGTCTTAAGCTTAAGACGGATAGTGGCCTCTCACACAAATGCAAGTGGGAGGCAAGTAGATGGGGAATGGATATACCCACTTGCCTCCCTCTTGCATTTGTGTGAGAGGCCACTATCCGTCTTAAGCTTAAGACGGATAGTGACGGTCTTAAGCAAGACGGACTGAACGTTGAAATGGGATAAGTTAACAAAGAATCTTTGGTTTTATTCTTTCATTTTGGAACAATTTGTCTCGCTTGATTTGACGGAGATTGATACCATCTTAAATATCGTTGCGGTTAAAGAATTACATTCTCCATGAAGTAAAAATAAGATCTAGTAAACGACCGAAATTATAGAGCAGTCACACTAATCAGTAATCACTGCTATTTGAAAATTAATTTGCTTGAAAAAGAATTTCATTCTCCATGATTGTGGCTGGGGACAAACAGAGAATAAGGGAGAGTCGGTGCAGGTGGTGTTGGTGCGGTTGGCGGTGGACCTGGTGGTGGCGTTGTATAACAGGGCTGGTTGGACGATTGGTGCTTTAGGGAGGGTTGTCGGGTGGGTATAGAGGTGGCAATCGGGTCAGTCGGGTCGGGTTTGGGTCGGGTCACGTCGGGTCGGGTCATATCGGGTTCGGGTCATATCGGGTCAGTATACCCTTTCGGATAGAGTCGGGTCGGGTTCGGGTCATTATCGGGTCGGGCCATTTCGGGTCGAATAATGTATCGGGTCGGGTCGGGTTTGGGTCGGGTCACTATCGGGTCCGGTAACTTAATCGCATTACTATAATTTTTTAGCATTAAATTTATTTTTTAACCTATTATTTGGTTTAAATAATTCATTACTAAGTCAAACATATCAATCTAAACACAAAATCACTTACATTTTGATCAAAATTAAGCTTAATAATTATCGGGTCATCAATTTAATCGGGTCAATATCGGGTCGGGTCGGGTTCGGGTCACTGATAATCGGATCGTGTCGGGTTACGGGTCGTCATCGGATCGGATCGGGTCGGTTTCGGGTCACGATATTTTCGGGTTGGGTCGGGTCGGGTTTGCTCGGGTTCGGGTCGGGTCAGACATGCCAGCTCTAGGTGGGTATGTGGTGGCGGTAATTGATTTTAGGTGAGGAGAAAATGACAAGGGTATAATCGTAAAAACTGTATGTGAAAGAGTAGTATGTGAAAAAGCACGACCCTAACAAATTGACCTAATAAATAAGAGTATATATACGGAGTATATATAGAGGGGAAAAAGTTATCTACGCGGGAACTTCTAATTGTATCGGTACTCTGCTAAATCAATCAACAAAAATGCAGAAATTAAAACCGATGTCCCAATTTCGTGTCAGATCTTATATTCGTAACGAAAAAGACCCAATTAAAGCTTTGAATCTCTTCCTAAACCCTAATCAAACCCCCAATTCAAACCCTAAACCCTTTGAACACTCCCTTCGTTCCTATGATCTCATCATCAATAAGCTCGGTCGAGCGAAACTTTTCGATAAATTGGAGGTTGTGCTCTCGAAATTGAAGCTTGAGTCCCGGTTCAACCCCACTGAAATCATGTTTTGTAATGTGATCACCTCGTATGCTAGAGGTCGTTTAATTGATAAAGCACTCCAGGTGTTTGATGAAATGCCAATGTATCGTTGTCCAAGAACGGTGAAGTCGTTGAATACGCTGTTAAACGGGCTTTTAATTTGTCGGGAATACGATAAAATGGAGAGGATTTTTGCGGGTTTTGATCGGTTTGGTTGGCGGGATGCTTGTACTTATAATGTGATGATTAATTCTTGTAGAGCGCAGGGTGATTTGGTGGGAGCGCGGTGGTTGTTTGATGAAATGCTTGAGAAGAAATTTAAGCCGAATGTGGCGACTTTCGCTACGCTGATTGCTGCGCTTTGTGAGGGGTCGAAGTTGAAGGAAGCGTTTAAGTTGTGGAATGATATGAGTCGGGTTTACAAGGTTGAGCCGAATGTGTTTGCTTACACGTCGTTGATTAAAGGGCTTTGTGACGCAAAGGACTTAACCAAAGCTTTCCGACTCAAAGATGAGATGTTAGAAAGAAACATGAAAATCACTTCGCCTATTTTCACTACCCTGATTAGAGGTCTGTTTAAGATTGGCAGGAAGGATGATGTTCAGGGTGTTTTGGACGAGATGACGAAAATTGGGTGTAAGCCGGATACTGCAACCTACAACGCGTTAATTACTGGTTACTGTGAAGAAGGTCGGGTTGACTTAGGTCTAGGAGTATTGAATGAAATGAAAGATAAGGGATGTAAACCTGATGTGGTTAGTTATAATGTCATTATCCGTGCTTATCTTAATGACGGTAAAATTAGAGAAGCCATGGACCTATTCGATGATATGCTAAGACGAGGATGTAAACCTGATGTCGTATCCTATCGGGTACTTGTTCAGGGGCTTGCTGATGAAATGGAGCTGCGGGATTTTTTTTTGTATTTAGATGAGATGGTATTCAAGGGTTTTGCTCCTTATCCTGTAACGATAAACAAGTTCATGAAACGTTTGCATCAGGAAGGGAATTCAGAGATGGTGTTTCGAGTGTTAAATAGCCTAGCTAATGGAAATTACATTGATACTGATTCTTGGACATTAGTGACTTCTATGGTTTGTGAGAACAGCGAGTCGTTAAGTTTCCGTCATCTTTTTGATTCACTGACTAGTGACAATTGCCATGTAGGGTTCAGTAGTTCTGTCAGAGCTCGAATCAGACCGGAGAAGTTTATGCCAAGGTGGATGAATCAAGGAAATGGACCAAAATGAAGGGGAAGACATTAATGGAAATAACACAGTAGCTGTTTACGGGTGCCTCCTTCGTTGGACCCTGTACGTTCGACCTGCAAAAACGCGGTCTGGGCTATGCATCTTCTCAGAATTTTGCAAAGGCCATCGTCATACTATCCCAAAACCTTTAGCCCGTTTGTCTAGATTAGGAGAGGTTCATTTTGATTTTATAAAGCATTTTGATTAAAAATCGAATAAAGTACTCTGTCCAGTTTTAGATCTGTATTTTGTCGATCCGGATTATTATTAATGAAATTGATTTTTTCCTCAAACAGAGCTCGAGTCTTTCATAAATTTTAATGCCCCTAAAAAAAGTTGAAATTATGATTTTTTTATGAGAACAATAACATAGAATATTAACAATCAAAAGGTTTTAGCTCCCAAAATAACTTCACCGCTTAATTGGGAAAATTGGGGTGATCTTAAATTTTGTTTCAGTTCAGTTTTCACCCGGTTTATAATTGTACTTTTTTCAATTCAGTTACAATTCGGGTCGGTTAATATAAATTCTGGTGAGTTGAGGTCATAATTTTCTCAAGTCGAGAGTCAATAAAAAATGGCTTAATGTTACCCTTTTCAGTTTGAATGTAATTTTTCAAAATATCAACCATAAATATATTTATGTGTGATCTTATTTAATTCGTACATTAAGAATATCTAACTTTTATAATTTTAAAAAATACGTAACTAAAGATAAAGATCATTAACGCGTAAAATACGCGTTGACAAACATAAATAAGCAAACTTGTGATGTGGAGTTGAATGGAGAGATTATATAATAATGAAAAACTACACTAGCTCTGAAATTAAAATCAACTACGAAAACAAAAATTCAGGTAGTCTCGAATACAAACACAAATAATCATTCACGCCAATAATATCTCTTCAGTTATATTCAACTCATCTTCATTAACTAACCGATAGTGGGTAGAGGTCGTCGTACCCAATCAAACAATATTCTCAACTAATGTAGTAGGGTAGTCGAGGTCGAACCACATGAGATCAAGTTTGAGTACTAGTTTTGTCTTAGATATAAGTTAGCTACGCGAATTAAGAAATTGGTTGATATTAAACTAAATAACTAAACTAAATTAACTAAGACTACTAAATTAAACTAAGAAAGCAAGTAATATAAATAATAAAGGTCTAACAATAAAGGAAAGTCTAGGGTCCGATCTCACCTCCGACATGTTCATTTACTACCATAATCCTGTTAATCGGTCATTAGAGTGATGTGTAAAGTGGAAAACTCCTCTAATTCGCCTAGTAACTCCCTCCCGGGCTCATAGCTATGCCAACAAACCCTCCTCTCGGGTTTGAAAGTCGGTATCCCAAGTTTAATACCCAACTACCCGAAAACACATGTAATTCTCAAGGTAGCCTAGTATTGACTAAGGTCATTAAGCCCACGTCGGTTTCCGGGTCATCCCTCCCCTTCTCTCGAATGTTGATTTCAAACACAAGATTAAGGGTGCCCTCCTTTGGTTCTCCCTCTCGGTCTCAACCTAGGTCGGCAATTAAACTTAAATATGGTAACCCGATTTCCAACCTAATCGGCTCCCGCCAATGGACAAGGATCAAGAGTCAATACTTACCACAAATAAGCCCATAAGACAAATAAAGTCCCCTAGCCAACCTTTACTACACCCCCAATTCAACAACTAATTAAAATGGGATTTAATCAAATAACTTACACATGTCAGGGTTAAATCGAATCCTAGTAAAAATACTACTCACTAATCATATTTAATCTAACACAAGACAAATTAAATATTATACTAAACATAAAATTAAACATAATTAACAATAAAGAATCCAACAAATTCTCAACTAGTAAGGGTAGTCAAGGTCGAACCACAAGGAGATCAAGTATTAAATATTACCATTGTCTTAAATTATGAGAGCTACGCGAATCATGAAATTTGTTGAAATAAGGTTAAGAAACTAAACTAGGAACTAACTAAGACTACTAAACTAATAAACAAGTAACGAAATAAGGATTTAAGGATTTAAGCAATAAGGAAAGCCTAGGGTCCGATTTATCCACTACCATGCTCATCTACTATCATAAATCCCGTTAATTAGTCGTTAGAGTAATGGTTAAGGGGAAACGTCTCTAATTCGCCTACTAACTCCCTCTCGGGCTCATAATAGGACACTAGTATCCCCAACTTACCTCCCTCTCAGGTTCGTAAGTCGGACTCCCTTATCCTAAGTTAAGGTCAATAAGCCCACATTGTCTTTCCGGTCATCCCACTCCCTCTCCCAAGGGTCGATTTCAAACCGTAAATTAAAGGCACCATTCTCAAGTTCTCCCTCCCGGGTTCAACTCAAATTGGCAACTAATCTAAGTGAGATGAGCCGACTTCTAACCTTGCCAACTCCCGTCGACGGTCAAGGGTTAAAAGTCAACAACAATCCCAAATAAAACATTACAAGTCAAATCCATTAATTAACCCCAACCAACTTCATCAACAACTAATTAAATGGAATTTAATCATATAAACTTGACATGTATGTTAGGAATTTATCGAACCCTAGTGAGGTAACTACTCACTAATTAAACTTGAATTATCATTAAATATTCTTACTACTCTAATAAGAACATTAAACATATTGAAAATAACAAAGGTTAAAACTTTAAAATAAATTAGACCAAACTAAACAATTAACAATAACATTAAACATGAAAAGTAATAAAGACTAAAACCTTAAACTAAATGAACATTAAAATTGTCTAAACAATAAGTCATAAATAAAATTAACCATGGAAGAGAAAAGATGAGAAATTTATACCATAAAGGAAAGAAGACTTTCAATTGTATGGATCCAAAAGATAAATTACAAAAGATGAAATCTTGTAATTAAGTGAAAGACTAAACTAATTTAAAGAGAGAATAAAATAAAGGAGGAGTTTAATATTTGAACTAAATTTTCGACCATAACCTGTAAGCTAGGGCTACAAATTTGTCTCAATAGGAAAAGCAGGTAATTGTTCATACGAGCATTTGAATCGATCTGACAAATTATATTCCAAAACCTTTTTAAATTGATTGGAATATTTGAGTAATCCAATGTTCTGGGTAAGATAGTCCTACCAGTACTCGTCACAATATATTTTTTTTGCTGATCTCTCGGAACAGAATTTCCCTTTCAGAAACGGGCTTACCATAAAATATATTCTTCATAACCTGGCAGAAATCGTCCAAATCAGCAGGTGACCAGATGACTAGATTGTTCTATATGTATGTGTAATTCTCCATCCAACGCGGTAAATCTCCCATAACGTCAAAAAAATGAGCAGCTATTATAGGCAAGTTCTCTTCTTCTCCACACGTAAGCAGCTTTATTTCATTTTCAATAGCTTGCCTGAACTCAGGGAGCCCTATTGGAACTGTGTATTCTGTCTCGGGACTACGAACGACCACTCTTTGGCGGTTGTAGTAAACACTAGATGCGGTTGCCAAATCAGGGGTAGAAGACAGATTCTCGATTTTCATGTTCATCCAGTTAAGAAGGTTTTTTTACGAGTTCTGCACTTTCATGAATAAACCTTTTGATTTCATGGGATTGGTAAATAGTGCATGTAACAAATGTTGCGGGGATGAATCCTCAAGTTTCTTCATACCTTATCAGACAGGTTTCCTATAAGTTACAATTTATTATATGTTGGCGCATACGTAATGAAATGAAGATAATAAAACAGTACTTACATATACAACATCTTGTTCAAGGTTCGTGGACTTTGTTTCAACCAAAGTTGAACTTTGCCAAACTCGGAATTTCTTCTGGAATTTTTGCTAGGCTTTTTCAGGCATAAATGTTGCCCGTTTGATTGACAATGCCTTTCTCCAGTTTAACGAGGCATATCGCATATCGGCTCAGATTTATTTTATAATTGAACAATTGTTTGGACACGTCCACCTAATAAGGTAGAACCACATTATCATTCTCACCCAATAACATTTCCAAGTCAACACATAAATTTCAATTTCGGCAACTAAAAGTGTTACTGTTACCTGAGTTGATCTCTTCTCTTGAGTAGGTGTTTTAACTGGCAGTTTGTTTGACAACGCCTTGATCTGGTTCATCGGGACACCGTCCACCTAGAAAGGTGGAACCAGATTATCATTTTCACCAAATAACATTTCCGAGTCAACATATAAATTTCAATTGCGGCTAGTAAAAGTGTTACCGTTACCTAAGTTGATCTCTTCTCTCGAGTAGGTGTTTTAACTGACAGTTTGTTTGTTAACGCGTTGATATAGCTCTTTGGGGCAGCGTCCACCTAGCAAAGTGGATCAAAATGTCTTTCTCACCAAGTAACATTTTGTGATGACGGATGTTGAAATTTGTATGTATTTTGTTATTAGTTTGTTAGGGAAAGCTAGAAGATTGAGAGAGCTCTCTTTAATAAGTTTTAGATATAAATATACCTATATGACTTATGTAAATGGGGTTAAATATACTTCATAAATTTGTTTTTATAAATTTATATACAACTTACATAAAATTGGAAAATACAGGACAACCAATTAGGGAGAATCACTAGGCCTTCACATGTAAAACTTGAGCTCGTAGCCTCTAGTCAACAGAAATACTAATGGTATGAGAAAAAAATCATTAATATTACTAATATACGTATGTTTTGTATATATTACCACGATTTAATAAAATTTTACCACATTTTATTAGTATTTTGGCACGACTATTATTATCTGATGTTGTTATCTTTTTTTTTTCTTCTCTTTATTATTATTATTATTATTATTATTATTATTATTATTATTATTATTATTATTATTATTATTGACTACGAAGTAAATCATAGGTAGATAAAGAAATAAGATTTAAACAAATAACAATTGTTAAAAACATTCATACGACCAATAAATGTCTTTTACTTACCATGCGGATATATAACTTGGGAAACATATCTAGAATTTTTCTACATGAAATACAAGAAAAATAGATGAATATTGTTACAACTAAAAAGTACCAGCGCATCTTGTTTCAGACGGCCGTTTCTCGTCTGAAATAAGACGGGCAACATGTTGTCATTTTGCAATAAGATGTTATTTTCTGATAACATATTACCATTATTTTCCACAATCATTTTTAGAGTAAAAAAAATGACACATCTAGTGATAACATTTTGTGGATTAAATGGTTATATTCTCTTAAAAAATAGCAACATTTTGTCGGTTTTATTTCAGACGGAAAAACAGCCCGTCTGAAATAAGAATTTGTGAAAAAACACTGATACCCAAAAAAATAGTTTTTTTCATAAGGATGAACAAAAGTCCCTCCAATAAAATATAAAACGTTACATTATGTGCAAAACTCGTATTTCAAAATTAATAAACAATGCGTTACCATCATAAATTAATATACAAAATATCACGGTTTTTTTGTCATTCTTAGTTAAGCTGATTCACGTAACTAAACTCGAAAAAATGTTACTCGGTACAAGTGGCCTAAATAGTACTCTGTAAATAGAAAAATATGAAAATAAATGGACACATAAGCCAAAAATTATGTTTGTAACTACAATCATTTATACATAGACTAGGCCGTCTCGGATATCCCAAGGGCCCTGTGCGAAATTTTAAATTGGGTTGATATTGGTTCGATTTTTCTCTGATTTCTATGAACTAGTTTACTTATAGTGGCATTTAATTGACTATTGGATATTGAGGGTTTATGAGATTGGATTATTGTTTGAATGATTAATTAGTTAATTGGCTATTTATTTAAGATTCGTAATTTGATCCTAAGATTCATGTTAATTTATTTAGTTTGATCACTTAGATTATTTTTATGAGTCAATTGTTAAATTCAGAGTAATATTAATTGGGTTGGAGTTTTCTGGTCCGATTTTCGTTACTTGAATCTTGTTTATTAATTGAGTTGTATGGGGTTATATTTTTCAGGTCTTATCCGATTCAGTTGATTGGCACTCTTAATGCGATCGAGCTTGTTAGTTTAATACATGTTTTCATGGTTGATTTGACATAATTTAATTAGGATTAAATTCGCGTGTTTTTAAGGGATTTAACGAGTAAGAAAGATAAAATCGACAGTTTGCTTATTTTCAAGGGACTAACTAGTTAACCGGCCAATCTATCGAATACTAATTAGGTGAGTTGATGATTTTACCCCGATATCTATAAAAAATCACATGTTTCCTATTAATTTGTCATTCATAGTCTATAATTAAAAAATTAATTATAACTCTAGTTATAGATTCGTTATTATAAAAAAGACCTAAACAAACTCCTATTTATATATTGTAGCTATAAGTTATAATTAAATAATTCATTTGAGATAGTAACTTCAGTTCCTATGGTTCGACCTTTACTTACCCTATCTATTTGATAGAGTGTGAGTGAATATAAATTTAGTTTTGACTGCAGAAACGACACACATTTAATTTTGGCGCCGTTGCCGGGACTTGTTGTTTATTATTTTAGGTTATATATTTGGTATTTTAGTTGGTTTGTGCTATTACAATTCAGTTACAGTTCGGATCGTTTCTCGAATACTATTCGAATTTGTAGACGAAAAAAAAATAATGTCAAATACTTGTGTACGAGGTGACTTAAAAACTTTTAAAAACGACCTAGGCCCTGTTTGGTAATCATCAGATTGGATTAACAAGTTTAACTAGTATATTTCAATTAGCAGATTTAGTAAAAGTGTTTGGTAATCACAAATTTTGGTTAATAGATTGTTGTATCTATGTGTAAATTATTGACGGATTCATATTTGATGAAATGCCAATGTATCGATGTCCAAAAACGGTGAAGTCGTTGAATACGCTGTTAAACGGGCTTTTAATTTGTCGGGAATATGATAAGTTGGAGAGGATTTTTTTGGGTTTTGGTCGGTTTGGTTGGCGGGATGCTTGTACTTATAATGTGATGATTAATTCTTGTAGAGCGCGGGGTGATTTGGTGGGTGCGCGGAGGTTGTTTGATGAAATGCTTGAGAGGAGGTTTCGGCCAAATGTGGCGACTTTCGCAACGATGATTGCTGCGCTTTGTGAGGGGTCGAAGTTGGAGGAAGCGTTTAAGTTGTGGAATGATATGTGTTGGGTTCCTTATGTTGATGATAACATGCCCATTTGATTTGTGCTATCTTAGTTTACCTTTTCAGGATTATTGATGTAATCAAGCATGGATTAAGAAGTGTTGAAGTTGTTAATCATCCCATTGTATTAAGTCAAGTGTCATCTAATGTACAAGTGAGAAAGTAGAGTATCTTAGAGTAATAGAAACAGTCCAGACGACTGTTGCTTTAATTAGTAAACAGCTGCTTGGATTGTGCCACAATTCGTAAAACTTGAAGTCCCTTTTTATCTTTCAAAAGCTTTCACGTGACTCTTATTTTTCAAAGATAAAATTCAGATTTGTATTAAGGAGTTGGTCTTCAATAAAGAAGTGGTTTGAATTATTATTATTTTCAAAATGTTTCCTATTTATGCAAATTCAACCCTTTGGTTCTTTAAGAAAACAAAGAATGCTTTTTGCCATTTTAGTGTTAACTTGTCATCATGTGACTTGTCTTTTCTCTCTTTGTTTTCTGAATTTGCATGAGCATTTAAGGTTATCTTTCAAACACTCTTTCTCTATTCTTACCTTTGCAAAAGAGCCGTCTTTGGTACAAGTTTTGGGTGGTTGCAAATACCCTTCACATGTGAGGTCTTTGACCCTTCAAAACCCTAGCAACCCCTTCACTCACCTTCTCTATATAAACCGTGCCTCTCCTTCATAAAATCTCAAGACTTCTTTCTGAAAATAATTTCAAAGTTTGCAAAATTGTTTTTCAAAGCTTTAAACCGTGTCACATTTGCAAAACCTTTAAAGAGTCTTCAAGTTGTTACAGTCGTGGCTACTGTTACTTTATAATACTAAACTCTCTTGCTTAAGAATTGTTGATCTTGTAAAAGTTGTCCATCTCTATTCTTTGCTAAGAATATGTTAGTGGAAACTTGATCCTATAACATTCTAAGTGTGTTAGTAGAGTTTAGGACGGAGTAGTCTTTAACTCTTGGCAACCGGAGTAGGTTGCGAGTTAGCTTGTCATAAGAACGGAGTAGTTCTTGTACTAGCTTTACAACCGGAGTAGGTTGATGTCTTTTATTGTAAGGGTCTTTTAGTTGTCGGAGTAGATCACTAAAAGAAAGCAATAAAAGGTAGATTGGACGTAGGCACTTGAGTATTTGCCGAACCAATTCAAAAATCTTGTGTTCAATTGTTTTACTTTATTTCCGCTGCAATTTACTTTGTTTGTTTGTTTTGATTTGCTTAACCTCTGAAGTAACAGTTCATCATACTGTCACATTTGGTCTGCAGTCGTATTCCACAAACTGAGACAAATAGCTACAGTCAGAACGATTGTTACTTTCATACTTAAGCAAACATTCATCGTGATACTTGTTTAGTCTTTCAATATTATTCAAAGTATCCTCTCATCTCTTTGTCCCTGTAACTCACTTTAATTCAATAAAGTTGAAGTTATAATTTTTAAATAGTACCTAATTCACCCCCTCCCCCTCTTAGGTACTTGAATCCATAAACTCGACAATTGGTATCAGAGCCTCATGCTCTTGATCGAGGCTAATCGCCTTAGAGTTTGATTCGTGGGTAATGGATTCCGAGAAACACTCCAAGATCTCGGTCTTTACCGGTTCGAATTTTGGATGGTGGAAACTCAAAATGGAACATTACATCAAAAGTATCGATTATCAATGTTGGAACATCATCCAAAATGGACCTCTTGTCATTGAGGAAACCGATATTCTAAACGGTTTCACCAAGACAAAAGAGGAAAGAAATTACAATGATAACGACTTCAAGCTTGCCGAAAAGAATTCCAAAGCAATGTCGATTCTTCAACGTTGTGTTGGTGAGGGGGAAGTTAGTCGAATCTCCGGGTGTCCTACGGCAAAATCTATTTGGGATTCCCTTGTACTTGCCTATGAAGGGACGTCCCAAGTAAGAAAACACCGTATTGACCTTCTCATGCAACAATATGAGATGTTTAGAATGTCAAAGGACGAGTCCTTAAATAGTTTCTCTTCACGTTTTTCTTGTATTATTAATGAGCTTAAAAGTCTAGGAAGGAATTTCGAGTCCGAGGACATCATTCGAAAAATCCTTCGTAGTCTAACCCCTAAATGGCAACCTAAAGTCACCGCCATAGAGGAAGCTAAAGACTTGTCAACCCTATCTCTTCATGAACTAATGGGATCACTAATGGCTCACGAGTTTAACCTCGATAAGCATTCTAGTGAGTCATCAAAGGGAAAGAGTCTCGCCCTCACATCCTCTCCAAGTGATGGAGAAGATGAGGAGGAAGACGAGTTTGCTATGTTCACAAGGAATCTAGCCGGGTTGGTCAATGGACAAGGAAACAAAAGGTTTACTAATAATTACTCGAAAAAACGCTTTCCTAAGAAACGACCTAACTCCACCGTGGGATGCTTTAAATGTGGTGATAAAACTCACCAAATTAAAGAATGTCCCAAGTGGGAAGAAATCAAATCAAAGGAAAGAAGAGAAAATGTTAAAAAGGATTATAAACATAGAGTCATGAGTGCTATTTGGGGAATGTCCGACTCCGAGGAAGATGAGGAACTCATCGAGGAGGAACTTGAGGCTAAAATGTGTCTTGCAAATCATGGTAAAGAAAATTTCTCAAAAACCTCAAAACTTGAACACTTAAGATGCCTCATGGCTAACCCCGACGATTCCGACTCCGATTCCGACAACGAGGTAAATCATCTAAAGGCCAAGGCTAGAACTTACTCCAAAGAGAAAGTATGTAAACTTCTTGACCAACTTTTTGATAAGTGTCGGTTTCAAAATGATAAACTCGAGGTAATGCAAAATGAGATTGAGGAAATTGCTCAAGAGAACTTTAATCTGAAAAATGAACTGAAAGCAACAGACAGCGTCACTGTCACATCTGAGGCATATAATGAAGTTAAAAGAGTCAACAAGTTAAACAAACATTTGACTAAAGAACTTGAGCGTCTTAGGTTGACCCCCACGGATGTCTCTGACCTTGAAAATGTCAACACTACCTTGGTGATGCAAGTTTCCTCTCTAACCAAGGAACGTGATGATATTTTGAAGGACAAAGATGCTCTTGAAAATGAGATCTATGACCTTGTAGTTGAAGTTGTAGACTTAAGAGAAACAGTGTCTAAGACTGTTGCTTCCAACAAAGACTTAGACAAGTCTAAAGAAAAGAGTGAATGGTTGGAAAATGAAAACGAGTGTCTTAAAAGTGAGGTTGTTTGTCTCAAGAATGAAATAGAAGGTCTCCATGATAGGCTTACTTTCTTTCAAAAAGGTATGTCCGAATGTAGCACTTCTAGGTCTTCTCCTCACCATAGATCCGATGAAGTCGTAGATCTAAACAAAAGACTTGACGAGATGACATCTAAATATGAAGAGTCCAAAGAAAGAATCATATATCTCGTGTCTAAACTCAACAACCACACCCATGACTTCATTGTTGAGAAAAGATTGTCCATAGAAAGTGTTAACAATGATGAACTCAAGAGAGAAAAAGAAAAGAATTTGCATCTCCTCTCTCGTGTCAATAACTTGACCAATGAACTTGTTAATGCTAAGAACATCACAAAAAACTGGGAAGGAAGTCAAACCGTGTTAAACTTCCTCACGAATCAAACCGATAAATGTGATAAAGTTGCTGGTTTGGGGTTCAAATGGAACAGTCAGACTGACTGTTGCATCCAGAAGCCTAAAACCGATTTTAGAGGAAGGAAATACGTGGGTCTTCCCGAATACATCATTTGCAATTATTGTGGTGGCAATGGTCATGTTTTCAATGGATGTACAAAACGGTTTGATGACATTGACAAGAATACCAAAACGATAAAAGAAATGAGCATTAAGAAAGACACCACAAGTTATGTTGATCACAAAAAGGGACCCAAATTCATTTGGGTTCCTAAACTCAAAAACTAATCTTGTGTAGGGCTTGGTGAGAGGCGGCCGCAATTGGTACTTGGATAGTGGATGCTCTCGTCACATGACGGGTGATAGAAGCCAATTCCTCTCACTTAAAGCATACGATGGTGGCACGGTAAGGTTTGGTGACAACAAGAAAGGTGAAGTAATTGACATTGGAAAAGTTGGTAAGTCATCCTTACTTTGGGTCGACAATGTGCGGCTTGTCAAAGGTTTGAAACATAATCTCCTTAGCATCTCTCAACTTTGTGATAAGGGTAACTTTGTAGAATTTAGTGCTAATGTGTGTCGAATATTTGGTGCCACTACTAATGAACTAATACTCGAAGGAAGACGTGTCAAAGATGTTTACTTAACTAATTTGAACTCTCTATCCGGTCACACCATGTCTTGCATGAGCGTAATGAACAATGATCCTTGGTTATGGCATAAAAGGTTTGGTCATGTTAGTACAAAAACTCTTAATACCCTTAAAAGACTTGACTTAGTTGAAGACATTCCTAATATAAAGTTTGATTTTGATAAAATATGTGATGAATGTGCTAGAGGTAAACATGTTAGAAGTTCCTTTAAATTCAAAAGAATTATGAGTACATCTCAACCTTTGCAACTTTTACATATCGACTTGTGTGGACCAATGAGAACTAGAAGTAGAGGTGGTAGTCGTTATGTGTGTGTCATTGTTGATGATTACTCTAGGTTCGTTTGGGCACTCTTCCTAAGCTCTAAGGATGAGAAATTTGATGAGTTTCTAATTTGGTTAAGAAAGATTCAAAATAAACTTGGTTTAAAACTTGTTTCAATGAGAACCGATCACGGAACCGAATTCGAAAACTCATCATTTGGTGCTTATTGTGATGACAATGGTGTAGACCATAACTTCTCGGCTCCTAGAACCCCACAACAAAATGGTGTGGTTGAAAGGATGAATAGAACCCTTGAAGGAATGGCTAGAACAATGTTATTATCTAGTAAGTTGCCTAAGAACTTTTGGGCCGAAGCGGTAAATACCGCTTGCTACATTCATAATCGTGTCATGATAAGGAGTATATTGAATAAAACTCCGTATGAATCGCTACGTGGAAGAAAACCCAACATTTCATATTTTAGATGTTTTGGAAGCAAATGTTTTGTTCATAACAATGGTAAAAACAATTTGGGTAAGTTCGATCCACGTAGTGATGAAGGAGTATTTATTGGGTACTCCGATCATAGCAAGGCCTATAAAGTTTACAATAAACGAACCTTGTTAATTGAAGAAAGCATCCATGTCATTTTTGATGAATCTAGTGTTCTTGGACAGGTACAAAACATGGATGATGATGATAAGGATGAGGATGATGAGTTTGAGATTGGTCTTGTTCGAAAGGACTTCGTGTTTGCGGATGAAGAAGCTCCTAGCACTGAATTGTAACAGACACAGAGACTGTCACCTTCAAAGGAGATCAGTAACTCAGGGGGAACACGTAGCACCTCTGCTACTGATTCTTCTCTGGAAGCAACATACCCAACGACTGTTGCCTCCACCTCCAGAACTGAAGCAATCCAAAACAGTGAGGATGAAGATCCTTCTAGGCCAATAGAAATAGTCACTGTGACTGATGCTGTTGAGGGGGAACAAGAAACCATTGTTCCAAAAAAGTGGAAACATCAAAGCTCTCATCCACTCACTAATCTCACAAGTGATCTCAACTCGGGAATTCGAACAAGATCATCCCTCAACAATCTCGCTCATCTCAATGAGTATTGTGCCCACAATGCCTTCCTTTCTCAAATTGAACCTTCAAATGTAACAGTCGCTTTGACTGATGCAGACTGGTTGTTTGCAATGCAAGAAGAGCTCAATCAATTCAAAAGAAACGAGAACTAATGAAATCGGAGTTTGAAATGAGCATGATGGGTGAGCTAGGATTCTTCCTTGGGCTCCAAATTAAGCAATCAAAGGATGGAATCATGATCCATCAACAAAAGTATATTAAGAAAATGCTTAAGAAATTTGGGATGACTAATGGTAAGCCTCATGATACACCTATGGTAGCCGGGTCCAAATTGGACAAATATGAACTCGGTAAGAATGTTAGTGATAAGGTGTATAGAGGTATGATAGGCTCACTTCTCTACTTGACCGCAAGTCGTCCCGACATTCTCTTTAGTGTTTGTTTATGTGCTAGGTTCCAAGCAAATCCGAAAGAATCACATTTCAAAGCCGTTAAACGAATTCTTCGGTATTTGATTGGAACACAAAATCTTTACCTATGGTACCCTTTACATTGTCCTTTTGATCTTATAGGCTTTTCGGATGCGGACTATGCGGGGTGCACGGTGGATAGAAAGAGTACCTCCGGAATTGCAACGTTCTTGGGTCCTTGCTTGACTTCTTGGGCCTCAAAGAAACAAAACACGGTAGCTCTTTCTACGGCCGAAAGTGAGTACGTTAGTGCGGCACATTGTTGTTCTCAACTCCTTTGGGTAAAACAACAACTCTTGGATTTTGGTATTATTTTTGACTCCATTCCCTTAATGTGTGATAATACGAGTGCAATAAATATTTCAAAAAATCCTATTCAACACTCTAAAACCAAACATATTGATATTCGTCACCACTTTATTCGTGATCATGTTGAAAAAGGACATATTAAACTTATCTTTTGCAAAACCTAAAATCAAATTGCCGATATTTTCACTAAGCCACTTGCAAGAGAACATTTTGAGAAATTTAGACTAGAAATTAGGTTAATTAATAGCTTGTGATTTTTAGCGTGAGTTTTACAAATTTCCTTAATTGATTAAATTAAAATTGGATATATGTTATTAAGTGTTCTAAGTGCATTGACATCATGTTTAGACCAAAAATTGACACCGTATTTGTGAGTTGGTAATCACTCAACCTCATATCTAAATTTACGTTTATTATATGCTACCTTGCGTTTTTGTTTCGAGTAATTAAATGTGTTTAAGTTGGGCCAACTACCTCACCTTCCACATTTATTGGGCCATTTACTACCTCAACCCACCATTTATCCCTAACCCCGTCCAATCTCACTAACCCGTCCACTTACCCTTTCATCTCCCAAATCCACAAACTCCCTCATATCTAACCTACCCTTAACCCACCATGGTAAAAACCTCTTTCAATACTACCATACCCGTCAAACTAACAAAAATTACCTCACCACGTGTCACATCAAACCCACCGACATCAACAACTCAAACAATGTCTTCACCCAAAATCTCCTACGCCTTTCCTCCACAGACCTCAAACCCGATTCCTTCATCTAACCCAGATCCACCAAACCCACAATCATCACCGACCCCCACTGCTTCATCATCACCAGACGACATCCCTATCTCCACCATGGTAGGTCGTCGCACTCGAGGAGGTCGGAAGAAAAGCTCTGCTGTTCCAAGCTCTTCCTCTGAACCGGTCTTAGTAAATGTTGAAGATGTTGAAGAAACCGAGTTCGATTTAAATGAGAATCCAACCAAGTCCGCCGAATCTGATCCGATTCCGGCGAAGAAAAACCTCAAAAGAAAAGACAAAGCTTTCTCATCCCAATTACCCCTAATTTCTGAGAATGTCGAACAAAGCAACATCGAAAACCCTCTCGTTAATTCCCCTGATGAAACACCCACACCCAGTGAACCACCTCTGAAAAAATCAAAACAATCAAAGAAGAAACTTGTGTACCTCTCTCCCTCTGATCCGGTTTCCCTAACCTCTAAATGGGACTTGGCTATTGTTTGGGATCACCTCGAAAGTATTGATCTTCCCACCTCAATCTACAAAAATTGTGAGAGGCTAATGCATCCCAAGGCAATCCATTCTCCTCGGGTTTACAACCAAACCTGGTTTGAGCCTCCTGCTTTTCATTCTGTCCGTGACATGATATTGGCTCAAGGTTGGGAAAAATTATTGGAAATGCGTGAACCGGTCTTTGTGAGTGAAGTGATTCAATTCTTTGCAACTGTCCGAATTGATAAGTCGGGTGAATTTCTTACGGCTAAGGTGAACGGTAAGCCTCTAAAACTGACTCAATCTGATTTTGCTACCGCCCTTGATATTCCTGTCGGAGGTTATGACAAACTCCCCTCTGAAACACGGGTTGCTTTACCTTATGCCTCACCCCTTAATGTCGCCCAAGTAGTGTGTCCCAAAACTGTCTCTCCTGGTCCAGTGAGCAACACCCAAATACCCCCTCCTCTTCGAATCATTTTTAATATGCTTTGTCGCTCAATTTATCCCTCGGGTGATAGGGGAAAACTCACCATAGCCCAAGAATATTTAATCTATCACATTCCTACTTACAAAAAGGTGAACTTAGTTGGGTTAATGTTCAAGCGTTTTCATCTTATTTCGACCAAACTTCGTAGACCCTCTTCTAGCGTGCTACACTTACCCTATGGAATATGGTTGTCGGTTGTGCTCAAGGCACATGGGATTTTAGTGAGTACTAGCTTGGGGTCATTGGACATGTGTGATGTTATGAGTGATGGTCAAATGGGAAAAATGCTCATCAAAGTTGAAAATGATGAATTAATCTCAGTGAAAATTAAGAAGGACCCGGAGGTTGGGTCGTCTAGTCAAGTGAATTCGGGTAGTATGCGGGAAGTTCTTAATGCCGTGGCTGAGTTGAGTGCTTGGCTTAAGGAAGATGCTCATCAAAAGGATTTGGCAATCTCGGCCCTTGCTTCTACAGTGGACCTCATCCGTGGTGAGGTGGATATCATTTCCACCCTCGTGTCAACAAAGGAAATTGGTGATGATGCTCATGTGGATGATGATCATTTGGGTAGTGGCTCGGATGGTGAACAAGCTTCCTCCCCTTAGCCTATCCCCTCCCTCTCGGCCTACTTGACTTTTACCCGTGCCTTCTCATTTTGTCCCACCATGTTGTGCCCTTCTAAGACATTATTTTCTTTACTTGTTATGTTAATGCTTGGTGGTGTAGTTTAAACTCTATTTAGCCATGTTGAACTTTGATTAACTTATGTTTAATCCTTGTTTATGTTGACCTTGTTACCTTGTCACGATTACATGTGTCTTTTTGTGTTTTCTTGTGAATTATCTGCACTCTAATGCTTTTGACATCCCTATCCGTTTGATGATGTCAAGAGGGGGAAAAGGTAAACTCATGCTCTTAATCTCTTTGCATATTGATTAACTAATGCCTTGTCTAACCTTCTTAGTTTTGAATCTTGTTTTGGGGCAATGTAAAATTGTCATGGTAGTTTGATTCTAGCTCTTGCCTTAGGTAAGGTAATATTGTCCCTTCTCTCATTTGATCTTGCTTGCTTAAAATCTTGAATCAAGGTGTTTACATTGCTGTTTGGAGCTTGTCATCATCAAAGGGGGAATTTGTTGGGTTTCTTATGTTGATGATAACATGCCCATTTGATTTGTGCTATCTTAGTTTACCTTTTCAGGATTATTGATGTAATCAAGCATGGATTAAGAAGTGTTGAAGTTGTTAATCATCCCATTGTATTAAGTCAAGTGTCATCTAATGTACAAGTGAGAAAGTAGAGTATCTTAGAGTAATAGAAACAGTCCAGACGACTGTTGCTTTCATTAGTAAACAGCTGCTTGGATTGTGCCACAATTCGTAAAACTTGAAGTCCCTTTTTATCTTTCAAAAGCTTTCACGTGACTCTTATTTTTCAAAGATAAAATTCAGATTTTTATTAAGGAGTTGGTCTTCAATAAAGAAGTGGTTTGAATTATTATTATTTTCAAAATGTTTCCTATTTATGCAAATTCAACCCTTTGGTTCTTTAAGAAAACAAAGAATGCTTTTTGCCATTTTAGTGTTAACTTGTCATCATGTGACTTGTCTTTTCTCTCTTTGTTTTATGAATTTGCATGAGCATTTAAGGTTATCTTTCAAACACTCTTTCTCTATTCTTACCTTTGCAAAAGAGCCGTCTTTGGTACAAGTTTTGGGTGGTTGCAAATACCCTTCACATGTGAGGTCTTTGACCCTTCAAAACCCTAGCAACCCCTTCACTCACCTTCTCTATATAAACCGTGCCTCTCCTTCATAAAATCTCAAGACTTCTTTCTGAAAATAATTTCAAAGTTTGCAAAATTGTTTTTCAAAGCATTAAACCGTGTCACATTTGCAAAACCTTTAAAGAGTCTTCAAGTTGTTACAGTCGTGGCTACTGTTACTTTATAATACTAAACTCTCTTGCTTAAGAATTGTTGATCTTGTAAAAGTTGTCCATCTCTATTCTTTGCTAAGAATATGTTAGTGGAAACTTGATCCTATAACATTCTAAGTGTGTTAGTAGAGTTTAGGACGGAGTAGTCTTTAACTCTTGGCAACCGGAGTAGGTTGCGAGTTAGCTTGTCATAAGAACGGAGTAGTTCTTGTACTAGCTTTACAACCGGAGTAGGTTGATGTCTTTTATTGTAAGGGTCTTTTAGTTGTCGGAGTAGATCACTAAAAGAAAGCAATAAAAAGGTAGATTGGACGTAGGCACTTGAGTATTTGCCGAACCAATTCAAAAATCTTGTGTTCAATTGTTTTACTTTATTTCCGCTGCAATTTACTTTGTTTGTTTGTTTTGATTTGCTTAACCTCTGAAGTAACAGTTCATCATACTGTCACATTTGGTCTGCAGTCGTATTCCACAAACTGAGACAAATAGCTACAGTCAGAACAATTGTTACTTTCATACTTTAGCAAACATTCATCGTGATACTTGTTTAGTCTTTCAATATTATTCAAAGTATCTTCTCATCTCTTTTGTCCCCGTAACTCACTTTAATTCAATAAAGTTGAAGTTATAATTTTTAAATAGTACCTAATTCACCCCTTCCCCCTCTTAGGTACTTGAATCCATAAACTCAACAATATGAGTCGGGGATACAAGATTGAGCCGAATGTGTTTGTTTACACGTCGCTGATTAAAGGGCTTTGTGACACAAAGGACTTAACCAAAGCTTTCCGACTCAAAGATGAGATGTTAGAAAGAAACATGAAAATCACTTCGCCTATTTTCACTATCCTGATTAGAGGTCTGTTTAAGGTTGGCAGGAAGGATGATGTTCAAGGTGTTTTGGACGAGATGACGAGAATTGGGTGTAAGCCGGATACTGCAACCTACAACGCGTTAATTACTGGTTATTGTGAAGAAGGTCGGATTGAATTAGGTCTAGGAGTATTGAATGAAATGGGAGATAAGGGATGTAAACCTGATGTGGTTAGTTATAATGTCATTATCCGTGCTTATCTTAATGACGGTAAAATTAGAGAAGCCATGGATTTATTCGATGATATGCTAAGACGAGGATGTAAACCTGATGTCGTATCCTATCGGGTACTTGTTCAGGGGCTTGCTGATGAAATGGAGCTGCGGGATTTTTTTTTGTATTTGGATGAAATGGTATTCAAGGGTTTTGCTCCTTATCCTGTAACGATAAACAAGTTCATGAAACGTTTGCATCAGGAAGGGAATTCAGAGATGGTGTTTCGAGTGTTAAATAGCCTAGCTAATGGAAATTACATTGATACTGATTCTTGGACATTAGTGACTTCTATGGTTTGTGAGAACAGCGAGTTGTCAAGTTTCTGTCATCTTTTTGATTCACTGACTAGTGACAATTGCCATGTAGGGTTCAGCAGTTCTGTCAGAGCTCGAATCAGACCGGAGAAGTTTATGCCAAGGTGGATGAATCAAGGAAATGGACCAAAATGAAGGGGAAGACATTAATGGAAATAACACCGTAGCTGTTTACGGGTGCCTCCTTCGTTGGACCCTGTATGTTCGACCTGCAAAAAACGCGGTATGGACTATGCATCTTCTCAAAATTTTGCAAAGGCCATCGTCATACTATCCCAAACCCGTTAGCCCGTTTGTCTAGATTAGCATTTTGATTAAAAATCGAATGAAGTGCTTTGTCAAGTTTTAGATTTGTATTTTGTCATTTTTGTTATTGATCCAGATTATTATTAATGAAGTTGATTTTTTCCTCAAACAGTGCTCTTTTGAGTCTTTCATAAATTTTAATGCCGCTAAAAAAAAAGGTGAAATTATGATTTTTTTTATGAGAACAATAACATAGAATATTAACAATCAAAAGGTTTTAGCTCCCAAAATAACTTCACTGCTTAACTAGTTTTATAATTTATACCCGTGCAAAAAATGCACGGCCCTGTTTAAAAAAAAAATCTACTCGTGTAAATTGTACGACCCTACTTTAAAATAATTGATTATATAATATCACCAGATAACACCACATGTGAAATCTAAACTAACAGATATGGCCTTATTAAAGTAACCCCTTTGTCAATCGGATCAGGTTTGGCCAATTCGGGTTGGCAAGAGTTCGGGTTAGACCAAATTCGGGAACTATTATGAATTTATTTATGGATAATAATAATAGTAATAATATGTTTGTAACCATAAATATTTTGTCGGGTTATATTGGATCAGTCAAACTCGGGCCACGAGTTCGGGTGTCGGATCGGGTTACTCAGGTCGAGTCTAATTTACCGGGTCTACTTGGTATGTGAAAAACTTGACTACACATGTTAAATCCAAATTGCATGAATATACTTTTTCTAATACTCATTTTAAGAGAGCGTAAAAGTGGAATTATTCCCGACAATTAATCATTTTAAGATGTTAGAGCATCCGCAAAGGTGGGGAGGTGCCTCCCCATATGTCCTCTCTCTCCTCATATGGGGCTCCTCATTGTTGCACAAAGCTCCCCAACATTTGAGGTTCCACTGTTTTTAGAGGAGCTCCCCAAAAAAAAAGTAAGGCAATTTGTGTTACTTTTGGGGAGATTCCCAAATTTTTGTGTGTGAATTGGGGAACCCCATTGTTGCATAAATGTAATTATGAAATGGTGAGGGTAAATGGAAAAGTTAGTGGAAAATGAGGTGGACGAATAAGAAAAGGAAAGAGAAGATATGGGGAGCCTCATCTTTGCGGATGCTCTTACTCCATATCTTAGTGTAGATTGATCCACATTTATAAAGTTCAAACTAACTGATTTAGTTAATCGAAAAGAGTAAAGAAATACGAACGAATGAACCCAAGTGTTTGGCCCAAAATTTACTCATTTAAAACCCTACCTATACCTCCATATAAATTTTATTCCCTCAATATTTATTATTTAACCTAACCCTACCCCAAAACATTAGTCACCTACGCCGTTACACTATCACCTGCAGCTCATTTTATTTCCATCTAGAACCCTCCTTATTTCCGTCGCACCTAGTTGGAATTATCTTAGTGTAGCGACTAAAACTGAGCACATTCCATCTCACCTTCTTATATCTTTTCCGTCTCACTTCCGCCTCTACAATATCACCAATTCAAGATCATCCGGGCAGCAGTTGAACTCTCAATATTCCGATCCATGTCCCTCTCTGCGATTCTCCATAAATTTTTCCTATATTTTTTGAGCTCGATAAATTCTTATATTACTGTTTTTGGTCGTAGTTTTTCGGGTTTCGATAAAAAAAATTTTAACAAAAATTTCTATTTTTTTCAATTTAACTAACTTTAACAATCCATGTTTTAAAAAAAAAAAGAAAAAAAAAAAGAAAAAACGTTTAGAGAGAAGAACTTTCTCTCTCTAAAACAGATTCTCTGAAAATCCCCGCCATTTTTACGCTTTCGAGCTCCTGAAACTTTCTCCATGGCTCGCGGCCGAGGTCGTCCACGAAAAGGGAGACCTCCAATGGGTTCTCCATCTCTTTCCGCAGCTCAAGGTACTTCTTTTGCTCCCAATTCTTCTAACTCGCTCGGACTCGCCTAGTGATGCTTTGATTTCTCCACCACGCCAACCTGTGATCTTGAATGATTATCTTGTTGATGCTACTCGATCAAATCCTAAGCGTAGTTCTCCTGCGACTTCCATTGTTATTCCCCCTAATTTGGATAATTCAGCGCCTAATTGTGAAAACCCTATCGCCATTGATGTCCCTGTTTCTGAAACTGTTGTGATATCCACGACGACTACTGAAATTGCTTCTGGAGAAGTCTCTGAAACCCCCGTGTTGGAGACTCTTTCTGCTACATAGGAGGTCCCTTCAGTTGCTCAAGAGATTTCATCTACTACTCAAGAGGTTCCTGTCATAGTAACCTCAGAATCAGTAGGGCAACCTAAGGCTAAACCTACTTGGTCTGAAATTGCTAAACCCAAGAACCCGGTTGGAATGAGTTTATTCATGCACCATGAGAGTAAACATGCCTCTGAAATTGATGTGGGTCTTTCATGTTCATCCAGTTAAGAAGGCTTTTTATCAAATGTGCACCTTCATGAGTGAACCTTCTGATTTCATGGGGACAGGTTCCTTATAAGTTACAATTTATTATATGTTGGCGCATACGTAATGAAATGAAGATAATAAAACAGTACTTACATATACAACATCTTGTTCAAGGTTCGTGGACTTTGTTTCAACCAAAGTTGAAATTTGCCAAACTCGGAATTTCTTCTAAAAGTCTTGCCAGCCCTTTTCGGGCAAAAATGTTGCCCGTTTGATTGACAATGCCTTCCTCCCGTTCAACAAGGCATATCGGCTCGGATTTATTTTATAGTTGAACAATTATTTGGACACGTCCACCTAGCAAGGTGGAACCACATTATCATTTCACCAAGTAGCATTTCCAAGTCAACACATAAATTTCAATTCAATTTTGGCAACTAAAAGTGTTACCGTTGCCTGAATTTTGTTATTAGTTTGTTATGGAAAGCTAGAAGATTGAGAGGGCTCTCTTTAATAAGCTTTAGATAGAAACATACATATATGACTTATGTAAATGGAGTTAAATATAATAAATTTGTTTTTATAAATTTGTATGCAAAATCGACTTACCTAAAATTGGAAAACACGGGACAACCAATCAGCGAGAATCACTAGGCCTTCACATGTAAAACTTGAGCTTGTAGCCTCTAGTCAACAGAAATAATAATGTTAATATTGCTAATATACGTATGTTTTCTATATATTACCACGATTTAATAAAATTTTACCACATTTTATTAGTATTTTGCCACGACTATTACTATCTGATGTTATCTTTTTTTTCTTCTCTTTATTATTATTATTATTATTATTATTATTATTATTATTATTGACTACAAAGTAAATCATAGGTAGATAAGAAATAAGATTTAAACAAATAACAATTGTTAAAAACATTCATACGACCAATAAATGTCTTTTACTTGCCATGCGGATATATAACTTGGAAAACATATCTAGAATTTTTCTACATGAAATACAAGAAAAATAGATGAATATTGTTACAACTAAAAAGTACCGGCGCATCTTGTTTCAGACGGCCGTTTCTCGTCTGAAATAAGACGAGCAACATGTTGTCATTTTGGAATAAAATGTTGTTATATTCTGATAACATGTTACCATTATTTTCCAGAATCATTTTCAGAGTAAAAAAAATGACACATCTGGTGATAACATTTTGTGGATTAAGGCCATGTTCCTTCTGGCTTATTTTCAACCCACTTCTGTTCAACTCAGCTCTATTCAGTTCAGTTCAGCTCAACTCTATTCAGTTCAGTCCAGCTCAGTTCAGTTCAGTTCAGTTCTATTCAGTTCAGTTCAGCTCAGCTCAGCTCCATTCTCAGCTTAGCTCACTTCAGTCCAGCTCCACTAAATTCAGCCAACTTCAAATTTGCGAATCTTAAACTTAATAGTTTTTATTAATATATTATTATTATTATTATTATTATTATTTATTATAAAGGATGCGCGCAACTATTATTATTAACATTATTAATATTATTATTATTATTATTATTTTATTATTTTATTATTTTATTATTATTTTTATTATTATTTATTTATTATTTTTATTTATTGTTATTGTTATTGTTATTGTTATTATTAATTTATTATTAAGTAATCATCCCCATTATTGTTATTATTATGAATATTATGGTTATTAAAATCAATAATATTCATATTAATATAATTAATACTATTATTATTATTATTAATATGAATATTAATTAATAATAATATTACTAATAGCATTGTTAATTTTATTATTAGGAAAAATTACAAATAACCACCACGTATTTGCGCTTTTTTACAAATTACCACCTCGTATTTTCATTTTTACAAATAACCCCCGAACTTTAATGTATACTCCCCAATTACCACCGTATTTTTATCCCGAACATCATTTTTCTTATTTTCCGACTTTTTAAGTTCCGATTTACGCGCAATACCAAGTTTACCCTCATTGACATACACTAACTAATCCATTAATAAACCAAACTTTTCCCTTCTTTCTCATTTCCAGAATTCATTAATAACCAAACTTTTTCCTTCTTCCCCAATTCATTCATTTGTTTTCCAGATTCTCCTTCTTCCTGCTCTCTCACTCTCTCATTTTCCAAACTATTTCAATGCTGCAAATGGTATGATTTTTCAGTGAGTATGATTCATTTTCCAAAGTTTGCCTTCACTTGAATTAACGACAACTTCAACAGACCCGTGCGGTTTTACCATGGACCCAAGTGGGATCGAGTTCAGGACCCGAGCAGGAGCAAGTCGACAAGTAGAGTGGGGTTCATTTTCGGTTCAACGGAGTTCATGCTCTTAGTTAATGATTCATGTCCTCCTTCATTTCGCCACTTCAGTTCTTGCTCGCAATTTATTATTAGGTGCTCAGTTTCGGGTCAACGGAATTCATTTTGTTGGGTTCTACATGGGGCAGCAGTAGAGTGGCGTGAATCCGTGAATGATGATTTAAAACGGTGTTAAACATATGACATGTAATGATGGTACCATGTGAGCTTGAGTTTGGAGTCCCGAACTCGAATTCAGTGTGAAGATTGTATTAATAGTGATTATTGGAGGATGAAATTGGAAGGTGAGAACAGATAAGCTTGTGAGGGAGAGCCAATGCTGGTGTCCTGGGTAGAGCGTGAACCACCAATTGCGGTGGCCTGGTCGTGTGCTTGTGTTGAAGCGGAGATGGTGCTGGTGCGGGTGCAGCGCTGAGTTCATCCAGAAATCGATGTATTATTAGGTAAAGGAAGAGGAGAATCTGGAAATTGAAAGAGAAGAAATTTGGGATTTTTTGGTGTAATTGATGAATCAAGTTGTTATTTGATTAATGAATTAATTAGTGTAAGTTAATAAGGGTAACTTTGGTATTTTGCGTAAATCGTAATTTATCAAGTCGAAAAATAAGAAAAATGATGTTCGGGATAAAAATACGGTGGTGATTGGGGAGTATACATTGAAGTTCGGGGGTTATTTGTAAAAATGAAAATACGGGGTGGTAATTTGTAAAAAAGCGCAAATACGCGGTGGTTATTTGTAATTTTTCCTTATTATTATTATTAATATTAATGTTCTTCTTCTTCTTTTTCTAATAATAATAATAATAATAATAATAATAATAATAATAATAATAACAATAGTAATAACAATAATAATAATAATATTAATTATTATTATTATTATTATTAATGCTAATATTAATATTAATAACTATAATAATTATAATAATAATTATAATAATAATTAATAGTAATAATAATAATAATAATAATTATTATTATTATTATATTTAGTATTAATATTAATATTAATATTATTTAAGTTCAATTCAGCTCCAATCAACTTAGTTCAGTTCAGGTCAGCTCCATTCAGTTCAGTTCAGTTCAGCTCAGCTCCATTCAGTTAAGTTCAGCTCAGTTCAGTTCAGCTCAGCTCCATTCAGTTCAGTTCAGCTCCATTCAGTTCAGTTCAGCTCTAAAAAGCCAGAAAGAACAGAGCCTTAAATAGTTACATTCTCTTAAAAAATAGCAACATTTTGTCGGTTTTATTCCAGACGGGAAAACAGCCTGTCTAAAATAAGAATTTGTGAAAAAACACTGATACAAAAAAAAATAGTTTTTTCATGAGAATGAACAACGGTTCCTCCAATAAAATATAAAACGTTATTCTATGTGCAAAACTTGTATTTCAAAATTAATAAACAATGCGTTACCATCATAAATTAACATACAAAGATATCACGGTTTTTTTGTCATTCTTAGTCAAGCTGATTCATGTAACTAAGCTCATGAGTCAGGATTGGCTAGTTACATTCGATTATGGGTCCATGATGTGTGTAAATGTTTGTGTGAGGTTCTGACCTCATGAGTCATGGTATGGATAATATTCATAAAGTTGATATCTGTGATTCCGTGTAATATGTTGTGTCATTATCTAGTTGAGCGGTTTTAAGAAAATCTTCTGGTCAAGAAAGTTGTACTGAGTTAGTGTTATGAGATTGTAAAAGTTGCGATGTCTATCGATATGGTTGTTGTGGCCGAATGGCGATTCGGGCACGGTTATATAGATTGTTGTTTATTTACTGATTAGACAAACTTTCGAAAGTATATCTCAGTTACTTAGATTGTTGTTTTTTTACTGCTGTTTGCTGTCAGTGTCGGCCTGGGCATATAGAGTGTTGTTTTGTTTATTAATGTTTCTTATCAGTTTCGATTTCGGATTGAGGGTAGAGTAGGATATGGAAGAAAGTTGAGTATGTTTCCGTTGTTGTCATGGTATAGTGATATTCTGTTATTGGGACATAGTGGTAGCAAGAGTTGTGTCAAATGGGTGCATGCTGAGCTAGAAGCGGCAAGTGGTTCGTGATATTTGTTGGGACAGTGAGTGTAGAGTGTTGGGAACTAGTATTATGTTAAGTTATGGATGAGTTTTACGGCAATAAATAGGAGAACTCACTACTACAAATCCAGGCAACTACAACGCCCCATTAACAACGAGTATTCACGAAAATCACAATAGACGTTGTAGAATGTATGGCGCGAATTTTACTAAAATGAATTACAGCGGGTATGGTTATAAAAACCGTTGTTATTAGTTTTAACAACGGGTTACACATACACAACCGTTGTTACTAATGTCGCGCAAAATTGACGCAAAGTTAGTGAAAAGTAATCACAACGTTTGCTTTTGGAACCCGTTGTTAAAACTTCTTTGACAACGGTTGTTGATTTACAACCGTTGTTAAAACTTATTTGACAACGGTTGTTGTTTAATAACCGTTGTCAATATCTTCCATACTATAAACCACACAAACACAAGTCTGCTGCAGCCACAAAACACAAACCTTAATACACAAACACAAACCCAGCAGCCAAACACAAACACAAAACACACACTTTCTCATCGTCTCTTTCTCTCTTTCTCTCTTTCTCATTGTCGCTTTATCTTCTCGCCGTCACTGTTGATTTCATCGTCTCTTTACGTACGTTCTGTAATTATCAGGTTTGTTTCATCGTCATTATTTTATTTTTTTAATTATTTCATTTCCATGTATGTGTTTTTATCGACCATTAGGTTCCGTTCAGCATCTGCTATTTCGTCATATAGCTGCAGCTGCTGCTGCTCCGTCAAGCCATCTTCTTTGGCGTCCTTCAGTACGGATGAAACTGTTGATTTATTTGGAGTTTGTTTTAGCAGTTAGGGTTTGGAGAATATAGTTGAGATAATGCAATGTATTTATACTAAGCAATGTGTGGGTTGAGTTGTTTTTTAATTAATATATATGTTAGGAAGTTGTGTCATAATCATCATCATATCTGGATCTTGATTACTGACTGATCTATGGAGTTCAAAAAATGCAAGCAAATCAAACAAGCATAACTCAACACTTTCAAAATGATCATTTCATTTAATTTTAAACCAAATACATTACAAAGAATTATCGAAATCAAAAGATGTATAATAAGCCGGAACAACCCCGGTTAAGCGTAAAAAGCGCTTCTCAACCTTCCACCAATCACGCCACTCTGGTATACCGCTAACTTCCGGGTCATTGGCTTCATATTTTGCAATAACAGATTGAATATATGCAAGGACACGACTTGCATGTGGAGATAAGGTTGGAAGAGTACAACTCAACATATCTCTCGCGCACCAAGTTGCGAGTAACAGTAGACAAGGGTATGAAGATGATGATGATGATGAGGCTTTGTTGACAAGCCGGACTGCTTCACGCCTCTTAATCCAATAATTCCGTTGATGTTCAAGGGATGCTTTGATTAATGGGTGTTGATCGGCGGGAAGCCCGGCGAGAACCTTCCCATCATCTTCAATCGTTTGTGTAAGCCATTCTTCGTTGTTGATAAAATTAGGGTTCATTGCCATGTTGTTTCAAATTTGTGTAATGTTGATGAAATATTGTGATTTGATTAATGAATGTTAGTAAAGGATGCTTTAATATTTATAGTCACATTTATAATATTTATTATGCATCTAGTAATATTTAATTTAATTTTTTTTTATTTTTTATGAACAAACAACAACGGTTTTGTATATTACAACCGTTGTTATAACTTTCCCTACAAAATTGAGTCACACTTTCCACAACGGGTTTGTATACTTAAAACCGTTGTTAATAGTTTTAACAACGGGTTTCTTAAGAAAACCAACCGTTGTTAAAACCTTTTACAACGGACGCTTTAACAACGTCCGCTTTTTTATATAACAACGGTTTTCAACCGTTGTTATAGCCTGTATCTGTAGTAGTGACTTGAGGATCTAGTATGAGTGTAGGTAACAATTGTGAATCATGAGTTATGATTGTGGAAATAAGTGCATGTATAAAGAAGTATGTCGTTTGTGGTATAGGTTATGTGGTGTGCCGAATGAATTGAGGTATGAGAACAGCTAGAGTAAGATCAGAGAGCCTTGGATATAGGAATGGATGTAGTAGGTGTCGAGGCTATAGGCGAATAACGTTGACATGCGGTGGTGATGAGGATAATGAGAAGATATAGTTAAGGATCTTGTATTAGTGAGTTACGAGGACGTAACATTTATCTAATTAAGAGGAGTAGGATGCGACAAAGAGAGTTTGATGGTTGTACATGTTATAGTATAATTGGAAGTTTGAGTGTTGGTGTAGAGTAAAGGATGGATCTGTGTTATGGTTGATTTTGTTACAGGTAATGGCAGTGCTTGTAATAGTATGTTGGTTGTGAGTGTGAGTAAACTTCGAGAACAAAGTTCGTTTTAAGGATGGTAGAATGTAACATTCCGTTTTGATGGTTGATCTTATTTGGTGGATTGTCTTGGTATTGAGTTGCTAGTGAGTGTTATGGAAGTGAGACAGAGTTGGCAACACTTATGTTATGGTTATTCGATAATATTATGGAGTTAGTATTGAGAGGCTATGTTGTAGTTGAGACGTTATCGTGAGCCGTGTTGTGGAAGTAAGCTTGGTTGGCGGAGTTAGTGTTAGGTGTCCATGTTTTATAGGTTGGGTTGGAATTTCGGGGACGAAATTCTTTTTAAGGAGGGAAGACTGTAATACCACAGTTTTCTTAAGTCTGCTACTCGGCCGAATATGGCTTACTCGGCCGAGTAGGTGTGTCGTGTGTTTCTGGATAGCTTTCTGCCCAGGAATACTCGGCCGAGTATGGGAATACTCGACCGAGTAGTGGATACTCGGCCGTGTATACTCTATACTCGACCGAGTATCCGGTCTGACGGGTGTTGTTTCCGCGGTTTTGATTAAAATGATTAGAGATTATATATAATCGTTTGTCAGTTTCTAAAATCATTTCTTCCAAAACATAAACTACGTTTCATTCTCATCTAATCGTCTTCATCAATTCCAAGGTGCGTCCTCGGCTGAGCGGAGTCACTTGCGGGAGTGGCTTCGCGCCCTAGTTTCGCCCTCTGTGGAACCCGCCACAGGAGGGGATGTGCACATTAATGGACAGGATTATCGCTCGTTGATGAGCGGGGCTTAGGTGGGGATTGGCTGCGGCCCCCCACTGGCGGCGAGATACCTGTTGCGATGGGTAATCTGGCAGGACTACACACTTCAGTGTGTAGTCGGTTACTGTGTGAGAACGGGAGACGGAGGTGGATGTTGATCAGTGATACGGTCGTTATGTACCAAAAATAAATACCTAAGTACTACTAACAGAAGTCAGCGGTAAGTAGGGTCGATCTCTACATGGAGGCGGTTTACTATCTACTTGTCTACTCGGTCTGTCTAATGTCACTAGATCGGGGTTTTGAATTGTTTTGACTAAACTACAAGATAAAGGCAAGAGAGAAGGAATAAGAGAAATTAACAGAAGAAAAGGGAAACTAGGATTTCGGGTCATCAATGAACGTCAGTTAAATGTAGCTAAGGTCACAGATTAGTCGATGTGTCGGTCTAAGGGGCAACGAATATCTCCTTTCGGTCTCAATTCACCCTAAAATGCTATTAGATTAACTTTCGCCCTCACTAAAGCATCCTATTGTTCACTGCGGTCTCACCCCTTCCAACCTTTCGGCCCAGGTCAAGGTTTACCTAAATTAAAAGGCTAATTGCTTCGAATCAACTAGCAGGATACAGTTAAAGCAGCGATTAACAACAGAGACATAACAGCTACGACAGATCTAATAACCTAATCAACAACTAACAACAGTCCATTGACTATCCTAATCCTAGCAAGATAATTAGCTAGACATAAGTAAATGAAGAACAAGAATAAAGGGGAAAGAAATAATAAGCATTAAATTAAAGAGAAAAAGGAAGGGAAAGAAGTTACAGTGGAAAAGGATCCGAAGAATAAAGAGAAGAAAGTAACAGTAGCAAAGTAACAGTGTATGGTAAAATTCGAGAGGAGAAGCCCCGAACAGGGAGAGACAGAGAGAGAGAGAGAGAGAGAGAGAGAGAGAGAGAGAGAGAGAGAGAGAGAGAGAGAGCTAAATGACGTCCTACTCTCCTATTTATAAGAAAATAGGAATTATTTAACCTAATGACGGAAATAAACAAAAAAGCCCAAGCCCGTAGGAGAATCCACTCGATCGAGTGGTTTAAAACTACTCGATCGAGCAAATCAGAGCCCAAACCGTTCGATCGACTAGAAATAGTTCTCGATCGAGTAGACACTAAATAGCAACAGCTCGATCGACCATATAAACTACTCGATCGAACCCTTATTCCATCCTAAACCACTCGATCGACTAGAAAAGCACTCGATCGAGTGAAAACTAACTTCAGCAGCTCATTATTCTCGTTAGTTCAGCTATAACTTGTCCTCTTAGCTCCCGAAATGGCTTCACGCATCCCAAGACAGCTATATTTCCGCTCCAAATTCTCTCTTCCTCCAAATGCATGCAAAACGGACGGTAAAAGGCATGATTTCACTACTTTATGGTCCATTCCTGCAAATTAGACAAAATAAACCAAAGTAGCATATTTGGGGCATTTCGTAGCAATAAACTACGATATTAGCATAAAAATACGTGCTAAAATAGGCTAAAAAGACTATATAAAATGCACATATCAATCAGCTGGTTACCTTTTTGTACTTATCTTATTTTGATTATACAGTAACTGACCCCGTTTAAATGTTTTAAAAACTGTGGTGATCCATTCGTGGATGGTGAACAGTTTGTGATAGGTGATTGTTGTCTTTAGCTACGGGGACGAGATGGGATGTCATCACTTCGAGTCTAACTTCTGCTGTTATGAGTTTAGCTTTTTGATTCAGTTGTATTGAAACTTTATACTTTTCTTTTGAGTCGGATTACGAGATAATGTAATAGTTATCTTTAAATACTTTAATAAATGTTTTGGAATGGTTTCTTTTGATATACTAGCCTCGGGCAACCGAGATGGTAACAGTCTTTCATGCTAGGGTGGTCCTTGGTAAGGCACCTTGGTATGTGGGGGTGTTACAGAGGGTTTATGAGATTGGATTATTGTTTGAATGATTAATTAGTTAATTGGGTATTTATTTAAGATTCGTAATTTGACCCTATGATTCATGTTAATTTATTTAGTTTGATCACTTATATTATTTTTATGAGTCAATTGTTAAATTGAGAGTAATATTAATTGGGTTGGAGTTTTCTGGTCCGATTTTCATTACTTCAATCTTGTTTATTAATTGAATTGTATGGGGTTGTAGTTTTCTGGTCTTATCTGATTCAGTTGATTGGCACTCTTAATGCGACGAGCTTGTTAGTTTAATACATGTTTTCATGGTTGAATTGACATAATTTGATTAGGATTAAATTTGCGTGTTTTTAAGGGATTTAACGAGTAAGAAAGATAAAATCGACAGTTTGCTTATTTTCAAGGGACTAACTAGTTAACCGGCCAATCTATCGAATACTAAGGCTCTGTTTGGCAAAACTAGCTGAAAAGGTAGCTGAAACCTGAAAAGGTACCTGAAACCTGAAAAGGTAGCTGAAACCTGAAAAGGTAGCTGAAAAGGTAGCTGAAAATTAAGAGCTGATAAGGTAGCTGATTTTTATTAAAACTGTTTGGAAACAACCTGAAAAAGTAGCTGATATTTGACAAAATGACGTAAAAGGACATGGTTTATTATTGTTATCGTTTATGTTTTTACTATTATTTTTGTGTTATTGGCGTTGGCGTTATTAGTAATAAAGTCATAATGTAATTTTTTCAATATATATGTAAACAATAGGTCTTGGTATAGACGGGTGGGGCGAACAGACGGATAAAGACCTCTAATAAAATGGATAGGGGAGACAAGGTGAGACACCCCTCATGTGCTTCCCACTTTACGACAAATGGGTATTTTGTGAGGTAAAATGGTATCCGTCTATACGTATAGACGGATAGTGTCCGTCTATAATGAGAATTTGTGATATGTAAAGCTGATTTGAATTATGTAAAGCTCCTAAAGAACCAAGACTCCAATCATCCATCAAACTGATAACATAACTCCTACTAATCAAACCATGATCATCCTCTACAAAACTCACCTATAATGAAATTTTAATTAGATTTTCTATTCATACTAGATAATTAATTAAGCCAATTTGACCGAATCACGCTAAATTAATGAAAAAAAAACAATTAACAATACCTCTATCCGTAGAAGCAAGTCGGTGGAGCAATCCGATGCTCAAGTCTTGTACTTGTGAGAGTGCAGTGAAACGGCAATGGTAATTTTTTTTGGAGAACTATTGAATTGAATGAGGTTTTTTTTTAATTGGTAACATTAAAGAAAAATAAGGGTAAAATAGGTAGTTAAAAGAAATCGTACTGATTTCTCAAAAGCTACATGAGGTAGCTTTTTATTTCAAAACCTTTTCGGTCAAAAAGGTAGTTGCCAAACACTTTAAAAAAAATCAGGTACCTGAAAGTTTTTGCAAAAAAGCTACTTGAGACAAATCAGGTACCTGAAGCGTACTGCCAAACAGAGCCCAATTAGGTGAGTCGATGATTTTACCCCGATATCTATAGAAAATCACATGTTTCCTATTAACTAGATTTTGTGCCCGTACGTTGTACGGGTTATAATATTAACTCGTCTCTAATTGTAACTTTGCAATTGCGAAGTTATGTTTACTTTCTTAACATTACTTTTCTCGTGAGAATGTGAGTATATACAAATACATTGAAATATTTTGTTTAGAATATGAGTATATACAAATAAATTAACCTTTTCCATTTGTTCTTGAATAGCTTCTAAATATTCAAACATCAGTAGAGTCTAATAGGTACGCAAGTGTTTTTTGCAATACTTTGTATATTTTAGTTATCTTTTTTTACTATAATAATGCCATCTCATACTGTATAAAACTAATACTTTGTATATTATTTTAGTAGGGAGTAATTAACTAAATATAGCACGGGATCAATTTCTTTATGCTTGTTCCTGAAGTAAAAAGCGTTCCATCTGTTCTTGAATAGCTTCTAAATATTCAAACACCAGTAGAGTCTAATAGGTACGCAAGTGTTTTTTGCACTAACTCATTTCATATGTATAAAACTAATACTTTGTATATTTTAGTTATCTTTTTTTACTATAATAATTTCATCTCATACTGTATAAAACTAATACTTTAATTTGTATATTATTTTAGTATGGAGTAGTTCATAAAGTAGAATACTCAGATACGTACCGCTCAAAATAGTTATTTGAATATAAATATCTTTAATTTATGATTTGAACAAAAATTAGAAGATAGTCTTTTTAATACCTCATGGATATGCACATAACACAATAAAGGATTCTAATCACCAATTAACCTTTCTTCTTGGATCAATTTATTGTATAGATACCATCATAGACTGGAAGTCTAGAATTTTATCGCTAGAAAAATTAAAAGCTGATCGGCAATTTGGTTTTGACTTATATCTATGATTTTCATTTTATTTATTTAAATTTGTATATTTGTTTAATCAGTTAACATATGTGGAGAATAAAGAAATCATGTGAATCAACCTCATGTAGTCATGTCTACTATCTACAAAATTGAATTCGATTCTCTATACAAATATGGGGTATAAAAACTAAAGAGTCCAACCGTCTACTTTACATGTTTTTGGCTCAAGAGCGCGTGTCCAGGCCTTAATTGAGATTGTGACAATTAAACCAATGTAGTTGTGTGAGAAGTGGTTAAAGAATTACTCAATGTGTTTGGATCCTCTCCAGTACCCTCCCTCAGTACTGGAGGGTCCAGTTCTTTTCTATGGTCAAGATCATTTTGTCCTTTCCAATCCTATGGTCCATATTATTTATGATTATTATAAAAAAAAAAAAAAATAGAACCATTTTCCTCTTCCGTAGCTTCATCAATCATCATCAATGGTGGTCCAAGAAATTGGTTCATATAGCCATGCCTTGCCACGGTGCCACCACCCCAAATATCCACCCCTAAGATCCACGGTAAATCACCTTACCGTTATTTTTATCATACCGTTATTTTTTCCGTACCGTCACACCGGAGAAATAGAAAGCCACTTCGGAGCAGCCTTGAACTTTTTCCTTAATTTGTCTACTTCAAAATTTAGAT
Source organism: Silene latifolia (assembly GCF_048544455.1). Taxonomy (NCBI): domain Eukaryota; kingdom Viridiplantae; phylum Streptophyta; class Magnoliopsida; order Caryophyllales; family Caryophyllaceae; genus Silene; species Silene latifolia. The sequence continues at coordinate 1,626,088 of NC_133530.1, read as the reverse complement.
TGGATGAAAGAAATAGCTTGGTACTGGACCTCCAGTACCTATATTGATTGGTACAAATTAACTGATATATATATGTATATATATATTAGGATACACAGCTAGGGTGCTCTTTGTTCCCGAGAACTGGGTTGTAAGCTCTTCTGGTCATAGGTAACTTCCCCTTATCTGTTCTTTCTTTCCTTGGTATTGGCGCAACATAAGCGATAGGCCCCATAGATAAGGGCTATGGTCTCCAGCATACAAAAACTCCAACATTTGTACCCGTATAAGTAATAAGAGAAGTAGTTGTCCCCTAATTCCTTGCTTTTAGCGGAGAGAGAGTGATAATTAATTCTGGTTCTATTCCGGCATCTTTATCTTTCCCGCGAGCCAATTCAGTTGATCAGGATGGAAATACATATGAAGATACGATCTATAGGCAATGGACTCTATTTGTGGTTTTTTTTGTTCAAATCAAAATACCCTCAGAATTAATACCAAAGATTCATAACAAACCTATATTACGGATACCATTTCCTCTCACAAAATACTCATTTGCCATAAAGTGAGAAGCACATGGGGGTACCCCACCTTGTCCCCCTATCCATTTTGTTAGAGGTCTTTACCCGTTTATACGCCTCACTCGTCGTCTATACCAAGACCTATTGTATTAACATATAGAGTACAAAACTTCCGCAACTATCGTACGTATACGGAGTATTAAACTATTAGTTGTCTCACTTTTAAGCAATCTGAACTCTATTTTCTGAAAAAGCCATTTTTCCATGACAGCTCCACTTCAAATACACGTCTTGGTGACTTGGTGAACCATGGAAGAGTAGCAAAAGTGGGTGGGCCGCTGTTCATATACATGGCTGTTTGTGTAGGCTGGAAGCATGTGGTAGTGAGTGATTTCACAAGGTGAGGATTGTGCAGAGAAGGTGTTCGAGGAAATGTGTGATACAAACCTGTGTATTTCGTCAAAAGATGCGATAATATCTAGTGCACCCCAGGTGTTCGACGAATTGTCTCAACCAGTTTTAAGCACAAATTCAGGTCAGATAATTGAAGAGAACCAAGATCTCATATATAGTTTTTGACAACAATAATGAAATACAAGCTGATGATGAGTGTACTCATGGACATGGGAATGAAGAAACACAAATTGATGCAATAAGCTCATCTAATTTTAAGCACAAATTCAGCATTCCGTGGACGAAGTATACGAATTTAGGGGTGAATCTGACCAACAACTTTGTCAAGGACATTCAACCCGATGCACACAACATGGATGCAGACAACATGTTCGATGAATTGCCACATCTAACTTTTATCATAGATGGGGGAGAGTTGAGCGTTGAATTACATGGGTTGTTAAAATTAATGGGGTATAAATAGAGGATCAAATTGTATGGTTGTTTAAGTAGTTGTGTTTCAATAGAAGTCTTAGCATGAGGCATGACGTATTAATGCATGTTGCTTCTACATTCTTTATCTCTATCTTTTTAAAATTTTATCATTAATATTTTTTTAAATTTCTCTATTATTTATCTATTTAACGTGTTTCATTAAAATTGGAGTCTCTAGAATTGCCTGAAAAAAACCTCTTTTATATATATATATTGATGATTTGTCATTCATAGTCTATAATTAAATAATTAATTATAACTATAGTTATAGATTCGTTATTATAAAAAAAAACCTAAACAAACTCCCATTTATATATTGTAGCTATATATTATAATTAAATAATTCATTTGAGATAGTAACTTCAGTCCCTATGGGTTCGACCCTTACTTACCCTATCTATTTGGTAGAGTGTGAGTGAATATAAATTTATTTTTGACTGCGGAAACGACACACATTAAATTTTGGCGCCGTTGCCGGGACTGATTGTTTATTATCTTAGGTTATATATTTGGTAGTTTAGTTGGTTTGTGCTATTACAATTCAGTTACGGTTCGGATCGGTTCTCGAATACTATTCGAGTTTGTAGATGACAAAAAATAATGTCAAATACCTGTGTACGAGGTGACTTATATGTAAAATAGCTTCAGATAAAAAATTAAAAACTTTTAAAAACGACCTAGGCCCTGTTTGGTAATCAGTAGATTGGAGTAACATATTTGACTAGTATATTTCAATTAGCAGATTTAGTAAAAGTGTTTGGTAATCAGCAGATTTTGGTTAATAGATTGTTGTATCTATGTGTAAATTATTGACAGATTCATATTTTACAATCTACTAATGTGAATATGCTGGGTAGAGCAGCATATTGGAAAAGAGTTGATTGAGCTCCAATCTACTCTTTCAATATGCCATTTACCAAACACTCAAAATAGTAAATTGATGAGTCAAACATGCTAAAAGTCTTGAATATGCTGGAAATTTCTCAATCCGTCGTTTACCAAACACCCCCCTAGATAAATGTATATTTAGAGAGTTGATTTTTTTCCACTTATTCTCATTTCAGACACATTTGACTGTAAATGAATCATATATAATCCGTATGAAAGAATCAAATAAAAATGACGGTTTGAAGAGACCTTCTGTCAAATTATCTACGCGGGAACTTTTTATTTGTATCGACTCTTATACTAAACCGTTACTCTCAGAGTCTCAGCTGTATCAACCAACAAAGATGCAGAAATTAAAACCGATGTCCCAATTTCGTGTCTCATCTTGTATTCGTAACGAAAAAGACCCAATTGCTGCTTTCAATCTCTTCCTAAACCCTAATCAAACCCCCAATTCAACCCTTAAACCCTTCAAACATTCTCTTCTTTCCTATGATCTCATCATCGATAAGCTCGGTCGAGCGAAACTTTTCCATGAATTGGAGCTAATCCTCTCCAAATTGAAGCTTGAGACTCGGATTAGTCCGACTGAAATCATGTTTTGTAATGTGATCACTTGGTATGCTAGAGGTCGTTTAATTGATAAAGCACTCCAGGTGTTTGATGAAATGCCAATGTATCGATGTCCAAAAACGGTGAAGTCGTTGAATACGCTATTAAACGGGCTTTTAATTTGTCGGGAATATGATAAGATGGAGAGGATTTTTTTGGGTTTTGGTCGGTTTGGTTGGCGGGATGCTTGTACTTATAATGTGATGATTAATTCTTGTAGAGCGCGAGGTGATTTGGTGGGTGCGCGGAGATTGTTTGATGAAATGCTTGAGAGGAGGTTTCGGCCAAATGTAGCGACTTTCGCGACTTTGATTGCTGCGCTTTGTGAGGGGTTGAAGTTGAAGGAAGCGTTAAAGTTGTGGAATGATATGAGTCGGGGTTACAAGATTGAGCCGAATGTGTTTGTTTACACATCGTTGATTAAAGGGCTTTGTGACGCAAATGAGCTAACCGAAGCTTTCCGGCTGAAAGACGAGATGCTAGAAAAAAACATGAAAATCACTTCGCCTATTTTCACTACCCTGATTAGAGGTCTGTTTAAGGTTGGCCGTAAGGATGATGTTCAAGGTGTTTTGGACGAGATGACGAAAATTGGGTGTAAGCCGGATACTGCAACCTACAACGCGTTAATTACTGGTTACTGTGAAGAAGGTCGGATTGAATTAGGTTTAGGAGTATTGAATGAAATGAAAGATAAGGGATGTAAACCTGATGTGGTTAGTTATAATGTCATTATCCGTGCTTATCTTAATGACGGTAAATTCAGAGAAGCCATGGATTTATTCGAAGATATGCCAAGACGAGGTTGTAAACCTGATGTCGTGTCCTATCGGGTACTTGTTCAGGGGCTTGTTGATGGAACGATGCTGCAGGAAGTCGTTTCTTATTTGGATGAAATGGTATTCAAGGGTTTTGCTCCGTATCCTGTAGTGATAAACAAGTTCATGACACGTTTGCATCAGGAAGGGAATTCGGAGCTGTTGTTTCAAGTATTAACTAGCTTAGCTAAAGGAAACTACATTTATACTGATTCTTGGACATTGGTGACTTCTATTGTTTGCGAGAACAGCGAGTTGTCAAGTTTCCGTCAGCTTTTTGATTCACTGATAGGTGACAACTGCCAAGTAGGGCTGACTGCTGAGCAGTTCTGTCTGAACTCGAATCAGACCGGAGAGGTTTAGGCCAAGGTGGATGAATCAAGGAATTGGACCAAAAAAGGCGGTATGGAGTTAACTATGCATCTTCCCAAAAATTTGGTAAGCCCATCGCCAAACTATCCCAAACCCGTTAGCCCATTTGTCTAGCTTAGTAGATGTTCATTTTTATTTTAAAAACCCGAACAAAGGCGGTATAGATTTCTATGTTGCCATTTTGATATCAATCCGCTTTATTTTTAATGAAATTGCTCTTTTACTCAAAAAGTGCTCTTTCGAGTTTTAATAATTTTTTGACACACCTAAATAATCGATAAAATTACGGATTTTCTTATGATACAAATAATTTTGATAACAATCACGACCCCAAATAAGACCGATCACATCAAACTGTGGAATTGCAAAAAATCGCGACAACATGACCAATACATGAAAGTTTTTAAATTTACTGAAATCACTTCGTAAAACCTCTATAGATCGCGGTTCTTTGCAATTTAACTCTAAATACGGTTTATCGACTCCAAATAAGACCGGTCACGTATTTACGTGTCAAACATGGAAAAAATGTGTTACTAACTTATTAATTTTCTTTCCTGAAAAAACGTACACTACATTCTAAAATTAGAAACAATTCTTATCCAAATTCCCGTACCAAACGTTGGAATCAATCATAATTCATACAAATTAGGATTTTTACACTTGACTGATTCTTAAATAATTCCCTAGTATCTCTAATTGTTAATTAATAAAGGAGGAATAAGGGATATATTTAAACCTTAAAAATCACAGTTATCTAGTCAGAGAAAAGTAAGGGAGTATTCTTAGGATAGTTTGTTACATGCAACAATATCAAATAAATTCATAATATAAATATGTAAACAACTTAGACAATTCTCATAACAAAAAGTGTAATTTCATTGATCTGATCGTGTCGAGTTCGTGTTTCATGAATTCATTATATAAATATACAAACAACTTAAACAATTCTCATAATAAAAAGTGAAATATTGCTGGCCAGGTCGTGTTGGGTTCGTGTTTCGTGAATTTGTTCTCGTTATAACTCGATAATTTTCATTTTGAGTGATTGGAATTGAAGAAAGAAGATTATTTTGTTGGGTGGAAGATTGATAAAGAAATTTTGTTTGTCTATAAATGACAATAGGATTTATTGGGTCTGTACATAATAGTTTTTCAGCTGGATTGAGAATTGTAGGTGTGACGAAATCGAAGAATTATCAATATCAATATCAGTATCAGTATCAATCGAATTTATCTTCACCTTCACCGGAGTATTTCCTCTTGGCTTCGACTGTTGCACGAGGTTCCCTTTGCGCTAACAAAGTTAGGAAAAAGGTTCGTCTTGCTTTTTATTATATTTCTTGTATATTTTGTGTCGATTTATATTCGTGTAGAGTATATTTTGAGGTAATGTTGTTGTTGTTGTCGTTGTTTTTGATTTTGATTTACGAAATGACATTTTATTCGCAGGACTGATTTACCATGGCGGAAATGAACTCGCCTAATCACATCCATGAGACATCTCAGAAGGTCAGTTTATTTACTACTTGATACATATATTATCTTGAGGCATGACGTGGATCGGACGTCCTTGTTCGGAAATTGATTTACTTATAAAAAAGATTATTCATTAAAATTTAAATCGTGTAAAGAAAGGGTAAAACCGACACTAAGCACTCATGACGCTCTTTGCGATATCATGAGCGGCCTTTTAAAACGCCTAAACGTTGTTTAAATGTGTCTAAACAGGCAAGAGAAGATGCCATTGTGGTTCAGGAAGGACCAGTTAACGGCTCGGAAATCAGTCTTAACAACGAGGATAGGGAAACAACAATTGCTCCAATTTCGCAACAACGAAATGATGCTAGCCCTTCGATTAAAAAGAAAAGAAAAGGAGGCTGGAAATGGGCAATGCTCTTATTAGGTACACATTGTTACCGATTTTGTAATTGTAAAATGGTAGTACTTGGTCCGTCATAAGGGAGACTAATTGAAATCGTATATGTATGTATGACGCAGCAAACCAAGGGCTAGCAACATTATCATTCTTTGGTGTCGGAGTGAACTTGGTATTGTTCTTAACAAGAGTACTTGAACAAGACAATGCTGCCGCGGCAAACAATGTTAGTGTATGGACCGGCACTGTTTATATGTTCTCTCTTGTCGGCGCTTTCCTTAGCGACTCCTATTGGGGCCGGTATCTCACTTGCACCATCTTCCAGCTTATTCTCGTCATGGTATGTTGGACCATTTCATTATCTTCCCCTTTGTTTTTTGTCCATTAGTCTGCATATGTCAGCTAGCATAGTTGGTAAAGTCATGAGATGTGGTAATCATGACCAGGGTTCAATTCCCGTCAGCAACTGATATAAGATCATACAATTTTTTTCAGGGGTTAATGTTGCTATCATTAATATCATCAATATTCTTACTCAAACCGAAAGGGTGTGGAGACGGAAAATTGGAGTGTCACAAGGTATCCACCATCGGCGAGGTAGTATTCTACCTATCAATTTACATGGTAGCCTTAGGATATGGAGGACACCAACCTACATTAGCCACATTCGGGGCAGACCAATTCGATTTAGCCGACCCAAAAGGGGAGTCTTCAAAAGGAGCCTTCTTTTGCTACTTTTACTTTGCTCTTAATTGTGGCTCTTTGTTTTCGAATACTGTCTTGGTATATTATGAGGACACCGGTGCTTGGGCCTTTGGCTTTTGGGTGTCGACCGGTGCAGCTGTACTTGGGCTTGTTCTCTACTTGGTGGGGTCACCCAAGTACCGGTATATCAAGCCCCATGGCAACCCTTTGCCACGGGTCGCTCAGGTTTTCGTTGCTGCTTATCGGAAATGGAATGTTGATGTTGGTGATGCTAATGAACTCTATGAAACTGAAGGGTCTGAATCTGCTATTAAAGGAAGTCGGAAGATTGTTCACACAAATACTTTCAAGTAAGTCTCCCTTAAAAACAGTCCTAATTTAAGTCGAGAAAATGCGAACATTTTATAGTAAAAAGTGATTATTTAATGGTAAAATGTTATAACTAAAATTCTCACTTTTTTATCGATAAACTGATGGTAACATTTTATCAGGAAATAATTACATTTATTGTAAAATGGTCATTTTGTCCGTCTTAATTTCATACTAGTATAGATCCCGCGCAAATGTGCGGTTTTTTAGATAGGAATATTAAAGAAAATATGAAGTAACAATTATAAAACCTGATATTTAACTCAATTTGATATTTAATTATAAAATTTATTATTACTAATGTTTTGTTATAATCGGTGGAATAGGAAAATTTCAGTATAATCCAGTTGTAGATATAATAATATAATGAAAGTACAATTACAGATATGATATAATAAAAGCTCAATTACAGATATGATATAAAGAAAGCCTAATTATAACCAAATTCATTTAGGCAGGAAAATTTGGAGATTTCTTATTCTTTTAGTATAAGGTAGATGGAAAATGCTCGTCTGAAATGAGAATTTGCCAAAAAAATTGAGTGTTTATTGATGAAATTATTGCAGGTTCTTGGACAAGGCGGCGACAGTAACTCGAAAAGACATGGCAGAGCCAAAGAATCCATGGCATATATGCACAATAACTCAAGTCGAAGAAGCGAAATGTGTACTAAGACTACTACCACTTTGGCTATGCACAATCATTTACTCTGTCATCTTCACTCAAATGGCGTCCCTCTTCGTCGAGCAAGGAGACGTGATGAACACAAGTATAGGCCACACTCACCTCCCTGCAGCTAGCATGTCTGTATTCGACATTTGCAGTGTCCTGCTCTGTACCGGCATTTACAGACACATCCTGGTCCCAGTAATCGGAAAACTAAGTGGAAACCCTAAAGGACTGTCTGAACTACAAAGAATGGGAGTTGGATTGGTTATCGGGATGTTAGCCATGGTGGCCGCGGGAATGACAGAGATTGAAAGGCTAAAAAGGGTAGTTCCGAATCAAAGGTCAAGTAGCCTAAGTGTATTTTGGCAAGTACCTCAGTATGTTCTTGTAGGTGCATCAGAAGTGTTTATGTATGTAGGACAATTGGAGTTCTTCAATGGACAAGCTCCTGACGGAATCAAGAGTTTCGGAAGCTCGCTTTGTATGGCTTCGATGTCATTTGGGAATTATGTTAGTAGTCTTATGGTTCATATGGTAATGTTGATTACTAAAAGAGGTGAAAGGCCAGGGTGGATACCTTCTGATCTTAATTATGGACATATTGAGAGGTTTTATTTCCTTATTGTCGCGTTAACTGCTATCGATGTTGTTATTTACGTGTTCTTTGCTAGGTGGTATAAACCGGTTACTTTCGTCGAGAATAGCTATAAGCCTACTGAGGAAGAGATTGTTTATGAAGAAGAGGAAAATGGAGAAGATCAAGTTATTAGAAGAGTGTGATCTTTTGGGTTTTTTAATAGAGTTTTGTAGATCTCAAGGGTACCTACTAGGTAGGTACGAGTCTATAGAACAGATCCGAACAGATGCTGTTCAAGTAAGGTCGTATTTTCTGGTTGATCGAGTTTTAAGTTAAGGATTGTTGGCTTCTTGTTGATCTTTTAGAGATATGATGCTCCTAGCCCTTTTGATTCTTGAATGAATAATGTAGTAATGTTTGATTTTTAATTGGTGCATTATCTATTCTTTTGTCTTTGATCAAAATTCTTTATTTGATGATTATTTGAAATAAAATGTTCTTGTACATTAAAAAATAAAAAAAAAATCGATTATGAATAATTTGAGATCGGTTAACATGAATTATTGCACATGAAAGAATGGTTAGAAGACTATAGACCCTTATGAAATGTTACCAAATTTATTGCACGAGAAACACGTATTCATATAAATTGGTCTCGAATTTCCATTTAAGACTTAAAATTCAAAAATCTTAAGCCATACTAATGGATTAAGCATTAGACTTCTTCCATTAAAATGTTAACAACATCATCATCATTACCTAGCCAGTGCCTTAATGGCTTCCGCGAATTGGGGGGAGAGGAGGTCGAATGTACCACCGTGTACGTAATATTACCCTTTTGTCTGCAACGAAAAGATAACTGTGATAATCTTATTATAAAATGATCCTACATCAAAAAATTTGAAAATTAAAACGGAAATTATACAACTTAATTATCAGCTGAATGATCTCACAATCTCAGCAATGTTACACCTATCAAAAAAAAAGATCAATTAGTTTTAGGATGGAATATTTCGACAGTCGACACTCACATACAATGAACCCCGATTACGTGTGGTATTAGAACATAAAAGGTGACATTTTTGTTGTTTTCCATAAATAGACATTGATTTCCACAGTATATAAACTGTAGATATTACCTTTTTAGGCAGTGGAAAATGAATTTCAATGTCTTAATTCAAGAATTTTGATGCAGTTAACAGTAAAATCCACCTTTTCGAAGTGTTGTATTAGAATGTAATTCTTCATCAAGAAAAAGTCAAAGTTAATTTCTACCTAACTCTAATCCTAGTTAATTAGTTATGTAAGGCAACATCTCAACCATTAGAGTGTCTTAATAGGTTACTTGTAACTTGTAATTTTGTCTTAAAAGATTATTTAGGTACATTTCAATTCTAAATATTTGTTTTTTTATCAGAGTATCCCTATCAATAATAGTGTCAATATCCTTCACTGAAGGCAGTTCTATTAGTTTGATTTTTCAATCGCACATCACGAATCGAACCCTGAACATACATTTGTTTAAGAGCTGAAAGATTTTACCTCTCACACCAATCAACTTTGATCGATTCTAAATATGGAAACTTTTTGCATGAATTGGCATTTTAACTACTTGATTGAACCATATTAGTACACATAATATAATTTGAGTTATGGTATATAAAGTTGTTGATAGTTACATGCATGAGCTAGATTGGCCGACAAGTAGGACTACTTAGTATGTATGTTTATGCAAGCGACTCATTAAATTATTTATGGTAAAAAAAAAAAGTTCTTTTATAAATTTTTAATGTAAGACACTGTTCTTTTGGATTGGAACTGACTGAACTGAACTAAATTAAATTGAACTGAATTGATCTAAATTAAGTTGAACTGAATGAACTCGAACTGAATTGAACTGAACTGAACTTATAAGCAATAATTAATCGAACTAAGCTTGATCAGAACTAAACTAAACTGAACTCATATGATGAACTGAACTGAAGTGAATTGACCTGAACTAAGCTCATCTGAACTGAACTGAATATATCTAAATTACTGAACTTATAAGAATTGAAATTAAGTTCAAAAGAACATGATTTTATTAAAACGTCTTAACAAAAATTTGTATACTACGAGACCAACCAATCAACGATCGAGTACCACTTATCTCTAATGATGCTTGCACTAATAATTTCCATCATCCTCGCACACCAAAGTGGGCAAATTTAATTAGATTCGCTAATCATATATAATAAGAAGCAATTGAAATTAGGGCTACATGAATTTATTAATGTCACAATATTTCTCAAAAAGTTCACCGATATAGAACGGACTAAAATAGAAGTCTCGTCTAGAGTTGGCATAAAGGGCCGCGGGCCGGTGGGCGGCACGGCCAGGCACGGCCCATAGCACGGCACGGCACGGCCCGACGAGAAAATCGAGGAAGCACGGGCACGGCACGAATGGGCTTTGGACGGGCTCCGGCGCGATTTTCATCAAAAATCCGTGCCTAGGCACGCGCACGCCCCACGCGTGGAGTCCGAAGACGCACCACACGACGGGCTTGGCACGGCCCGGCACGAAGAATGGCCCGTTTATTATTATTTATTAAATAAAAAGTACAGTAACATTTAACAAAATATATATTTAAGCCATTAATCATCATTTATTAAACTAAAAGTACACTAATATTTAATAAAATATAAATTTAAACCATTAATCATCATTTATTAAACAAAAAGTACTAAAAATATATCAATTATATAACGTTTTTTTTTTAAATAAAAAAATATTAAAAGCACGTAAGGCGTTTTTTTACATGACAAGACAAAAAAATCCATGGGCATGACGGCCCGAGAACGAAAATGGCCGTGCCTTGAGCGGGCCGCGGCGTAGGTTTGGATCAATGGGCCTGGCACGGCACGGCCCGAGGAGCCCAATATCCGTGCCTGGGCCGGGCCAATTTTTGGGGAAGGCACGATGGGCCGGCACGCGGGCCGGCCCAGCACGGCCCATTGCCTACTCTAGTCTCGTCCCATGCATGTATATTGCAAACATACGTCAATTTCAGCTTACATGTCATATCAAGTAGTGCATATTCCATATAAAACCTGATGATTTCGTATCACCATATTTTATATTTTGGTCGTTCTAGATGTCCCAGATATTTGAAATTTTGACTTTTGTTAGTTAGTGTTATAACGACCTTGTTAATAATTGAGTTTTTTTAACGTGTGCCTTAGGGCAGACATTAAGAGTCTAAATATAGAAAGAATTAAAAGAATATTTCACTAAATATGGAATAAATGAGTTGATTCAGGGCACACGTTAGAAAAATCTTAATTTATTAACATTCGTTCAAAAATGTCTTAAAATGAATATTAAAGGTAAACAAATAACTGAGAGTACTAATTTATAAGCTATATGATCAAGATTACGAACTTAGATTGCCTGGTTAATTGTTTAGCTTGGTGACTATATTTTCGAATTAATAGTCGAATAATAAGGCCTAGGCTTCAATTACAGTAATCAAATCATTTTGTAATCTTGAAATAGTAAAGTCTGACTTAAGGGTAAAATTAAAGTGTACCTCAATTATTATTTTCATTAAATAAGTTTTAAAAAAAATAGAATAGCGGAAATAATACATCAATATTATTCACGTAAATTCAATTTTATAAGTAAAATAGGATGTCATTAAATTTTGTTATATCTTTTAGGATTACATATATAACATTATATGTACTTCAGTAGATCTAATTATTTGTTTACTTTTTTAACTCATTTTTAATAAACTTTTAATTAAAGGTAAATAAATAATTGGGACGGAGTAAATAATTATCAAAAAAGGTTCGAGAAAACAAACCTTATAGGAGTATATCGTTATATAGTACTCCGTATATATGTACATCATTATGCATGCGTAGCAAATCCTATTTGATTTCTGTTGTATTCGGGGATTGGAATTATAACACAAATCATTGACTCGCCCTAGTGGTATATAATTAATTAATTAATTATATTTTTTTTACTCCTAGTAGTATTTTAGAAATATAACAAACATTTGTATATTCAATAATTCATCTTGTTAATTGCATACACTAATAACCGTACGTAATGGCAAATATTACTGTAAAACCGTTTTACATATAAGTATTACTGTAAAATCGGTTATTATTTTACTTAAGTACCCATGCAAGCGTGTTATCAATAACCTTTATGTAGTTATTTAGGTAAATAGAAGCAATGCGATTACAATAAATTTATTGAAAAACCGTCTACTAAAAGAGACGACCTCTAAACTACGAGTAATTCAAAAAAAAAAAGTTTGAGAAAACAAACCTTATTATACAGAGTATATCGTTATATAGTATTCCGTATATATGTACATCAATATGCATGCGTAGCAAATCCTATTTGATTTCTGTTGTATTCGGGGATTGGAATTATATCATCGATCACCTCATCATATTCTCATAACCCTAACACAAATCATTGACTCGCCCTAGTGGTATATAATTAATTAATTAATTAATTAATTAACGATTTTTTTTACTCCTACTAGTAGTATTTTAGAAATATAACAAACATTTGTATATTCAATAATTCATCTTGTTGCATACACTAATAACCGTACGTAATGGCAAATACTACTGTCTACTGTAAAACCGTTTTACATATAAGTATTACTGTAAAAATCGGTTATTATTTTACTTAATAAGTACCCATGCAAGCGTGTTATCAATAACCTTTATGTAGTTATTTAGGTAAATAGAAGCAATGCGATTTTACAATAAATTTATTGAAAAACCGTCTACTAAAAGAGACGACCTCTAAACTACGAGTAATTCATAAAGCAACATAAATGAGATGGCTACTCAACATTGCATGGACATCATATATTCAAACTATAGGTAACTTCCACCATGCATCGTCTTAAATTATCTTCCCATTTTGACCCCCACCCTTCATATAAAATTACTTGATACTTACGTTACTTCGATCACTATAAATTCAACTTGTATCACTACTAAAAAAAACCAACATCATAGGAACATATAATAATAATAATCTCCCAAAATTATAGCATTGTTAAAACAATTAAAATAAATTCCTAAGTCATAATATATTGTTACTAATTTTAACCATGGCTCGCTCGAGCGTGATTATCCTTATAATCATGTTGGTCGGATTAGTCATTTTGGTCGTTCCTAATGAAGCGACAAGGGTTTTAAAAGAAAGTACGAATGGAATGTCTATGAAGGGTAATCTGATGGAAATTGCCCTCCATCATAAGGGAGTCACCATGTTTTCTTATGGTGGTCGCCCTAAGAATGGAGGGCATGGAATAATGCAAGATGAACACCATAATCTCTCATCTACGAGTGACCATGGCCGGTTTTTGCAGTCGGTCCCTAGTCCCGGTGTTGGACACTAGCTAGGTCTCATTTGCAAGATTGTGATTTGTGAAGTAATACTTTATGAAGGATGTGTTATGAGGTCATTATGTTTTATGTATTTACTTTATTTATGTATATACGGAATACAAATACAATAGGTAAACTACATAATTCAACAAATAGTTATATGGATCACTTAAACGGCAATGAAAGCGATCAAAAATTTAGAGGTATTGAATTCAATATCAGTATTATTTCATGCATCATATACGTACATGATTCAGTAGATGAATTTGCATGATGTACAATATTTAGAGTTAAATACAAGATTTTTATTTTATAATTCATTCAGGGCGGTTTCCAAGATTTCGGGGCCCTGTGCGAATAAGGGGGGCCTCAACTATAATTAAATTCTATCTCACTGGGTGAAATTTTGAGGTGCACACTTTGAGTGTTATGTTTTTAAGTTTTCTACGTTCAAAAAACTACTTACATGTTCACGTCATTATAAATTTGTCGAATACTTCCTCGGTTAGTATTGTTAATTTATAGATACTTTAATTAAAGGTAGACAAATGATTGACACAACCAGTATATATTAATTTATGATACTCTATTTTTAAAACTTTGTATGTGTTGTTACATAAGAGTGTTCTTCCATACTTTAATTTAAAATGTTTTAAATCCCTCAAAATATGATCATAATGATATAAAGAAATATTACGAGTCGTGTACTTCTGCAAATATTTAACACATGTTTGGATATAAATAAAATAGGAGACAAAAATTCTTTTAGAGTTTGATAAAGAACGTAGATAAGACTAAGTTTATTCACAGATCGAATATGACTCTTAACAACAATAAAAATGACTTACTTTATCATTAAGACTTAACTCATACGCTCTTATTTATTCCACTTTATCCTCAAACATATCAAAAGTATCAATAATAATAAATATGACCCACTTTTACACACACAATACACTATTCACGGGTCTTAAAGTGGGTCTTGGATATTTCCAAGATCCATTCTAAGACCAGTGAGAATCCTCTGTCCCATTTGGTGTCCCATTGTGTGTGCCACACTATTTAGCTTCTAACACATCAGCAAATTAATATATTTATTCCAATATTTTATTTTGTCATAAGTGATGTGTCGAAATGGAAGTGGTGTGCAGACCCGTCTTTGAGCCCGTGCGGCTGCACATGGCCCCCAAAATTTCAGCCCAAAAACCCAATTAATCAGACTATAATTAAATCTAGCGCATGAAAGAAGTATTGGTAGCATTGTGTCTAGGGATGGCAGTGGGTCGGGGACCCGACCCAGACCCTGAGGGTCGGACCCTAATGGGTCGGGTATGGGTCTCATTTTTTCAGATCCAATGGGTATGGGTCGGGTATGGGTCTTAAGAAAATATTTCGGGTCCGGGTCCGGGTCTAAGTTATGAGACCCATACCCGACCCTTAGACCCTTTATTAAAGAAAAAAAAATCAAAATTACAACTTTTCGGAATTCATACTCGTGTAGAAACCCAACTAAAGTCTCTTTCTCTTCCCTCATCCCATAAAGTGATAAAAATCAACCAAACTCTTCTGACAATACCACCACTCCACCACTGACACAAAAAAACCACCACCACATGATAGGCGACTGGCAACCAGCTCTCTAATAGCCGGCGACCGACAACCACCATTAACGGCAGATTAATAAACTCATAATGTTAAAGTAGTATGATTTTTTTTTTAATATTATAGACCCCATAGCTGTTAATCTTGTTACTAAAGTGGCTGAAACTCGGACCATGGGTAGACCCAGACCTACCCTTACCCATAGGGTCCGGTATGGGTCCTCAAATTTTAGACCCTTGCGGGTCTGGGTCGGGTACGGGTCCAAAGGAAAAATCTCGGGTCGGGTCCGGATCTAGGCGGACCCTACCCAGACCCTACCCATTGCCATCCCTAATTGTGTCCAAGTGGTCTGCCTTTTGCCTTCCATCGTCATATCCCGTGTTCGATTCTTATTAATGTTCAGTCTTTCTCTTGCTTGCATTTAATAGTGGGCCCCACATAATTGGTTTTAATTCCATATTCCTATTTTAGCAAATGAGAGTATAAAACGGTATTGAGAGTTGAGGCCCAGCAGGTCAGCACAATATTTTTCACCTTTTAAGAGTTCAACCAAATTTAAAATAATCTATGTTCAACTAAATTGTAGTCGACCCAAATTATTTTGGGATCACAAAAAATTCAGAGAGACGGTCTCTCAATAGCGTTATTGAGAGACCTCTCACATGATAGGGTGAGTGACCCATTGAATTTCTTTTTTCCTTATTATGTCTTCCACTAAATTAGTGGCAGACAGTCTCTCACGAGACCTACTATTTTGGGATTAAGGCTCTAATGTTGTTGTTAGTTGTCTGTTATAAGTAAGATTTCACTTAAAAAAGACCCAAGGATGACGGGAGATGACGTTCAATTTCGCTCATGAGATTTAAATAACTAATAAATTTATATTTGTACGTGGGTTTAATTTATTATTTCATTTAGCATCCTAAAATGACTTTATAATAAAACTTAGGTTTTATTTCATAATATGTTTAAATTTCAAGCTTTATTTTCGATTGGTAATTGAAATTTAGATTTACACAAAAGTTAGAAAAATTCGTTTTTGAACAGTTACAAGGGCCCATTTTTAAATTTCGCACAGGGGCCTCTTACTCTCCAAGACGGCCCTGGTGGTGTGTGGCACACACAATGGGACAGATGAGCCTGATTGTTCTAAGACTTCTCTACAGTGATGCTACTTTATCCCTCAAAATGTGCAAGTTTGATGCTCACACTTTGCCCAGACCCATGTTAAGACTAGGGATAATCTCAGTCTAAAGATGACTAAAGAAATGCACGTGGACCCCGATTAAATGTTACCGTAACAAAAAAAATAAAAAATAAAAAATAAAATAATAGGTGAGAAATTGTTTTAAGTGAATTGAATTAAACAAAATTTAACGGATTTGAACTGGTCTTAATTAGAGTGAAAGAACCTTAACTGAACTAAAATTTAAGAATTGAAATTAAGTCTAAAAGAGCATGACCTTAATAGTTAAGAGTGTGATTTTTCATGGCATTATCAATGGTCAATAATTTTAGGTTGCAAAAGTTCGAGATAGGACAGGTCGGCCCATAGAATTTTGGGTTTGGATCGTTTTCGGGTAAATAGAATGTGGCATGTTATATGTGGACCTATTTAAGTTCTTTTCTTTGCCATTATCTCTGATAAGCAATTAGCTGGTGCATTTTAAAATACTTGGCCCTATGTTTATCTTGCAAATAAACGGTCGTGAACTTTTATGTGAGCAACTTTAACAATTATTCCAAATAATTCCAAGGAATGGTTACATATATTTAAAATACCACATTTTGTGTGATAATAATATACTCCGTAGTATATATAAGATTAGATTTGGGAAAAAAAAGTAAGAGTAAAGTAAGGATCGAAACTTTACAGGTGAACTCTAATAATTATTATGAGTAGTATAAGATGAGCAAAACTAATTACACATTTCTCGGAATCACGCAATAAATAGAGATTTATGCATATACGATTCTAAACATAGCTTCTTCATATTCGATCATTCATCAAAAATTATAATCAAAACAATACTATTATACTTCATACGAAATATTAGCCTTTTATAATCCAGAAGAAAATAAAATATAAACAAATCATTCAAAAAAATATTTATCCAAAAATTATTGTGACTTACAGAATAGTATATTTGATGGAAAACAAAAAAAAAATTATTTAAAGGCTTGAAAGCATTGGAATTGAAACAATGAATTGGAGAATAAGAATAGGTTTATAACTAATTAGTATTTATGCATATTATAACACTATGATAAGATCAAATTGACATGTGCATCGTACTTTAACAATTTGGCTAAGCAATTTGATTTGTAACCTGTTTGACAAAATAAAAATAGAACATAAGTGTTACAAAGGAGACTAAAGTGTAGGAAAGAGTGAAGGACAATAATGTAACAACATGTCAACAACTTGTTAAAGATTTTTTGCTACCATTCGATATTTCTAATACACCATTGTAGAAAAAAAGAAAAACCGACAAAAATAAAAGAGTCATCCAAACCAAGAAAAAATTCTGTAAAGAAGATCCATAGCCATTATTTCGAATCTCATGCATTGTTATTGATATGTGAGTATGTCATCCTCCTATAATATTAATAGAAACACACACACACACACACACACACACACACACACACACACACACACACACACACACACACACACACACACACACACACACACACACACACACACAAATAACTAATAAAATTCTAATTAATTCAAAACATAATAAAAATAAAAAGTGAAACAATTAATTTAGTTCTCATTGTATAGTTTACCTACCAATTTTTTGAACAAAGTTGAAAATTCATTCTCCTGCAATATTAATATAAACACAAAAAAGTAACTAATAAGATTCTAATTAATTCAAAACATAATAAAAATAAAAAGTGAAATAATTAATTTAGTTCTTTAGCTATTCCTTACCTACCAATTTTTTGAATAAAGTTGGAATTCATTCTCCTGCAATATTAATACAAACACAAAAAATAATAACAAATTAATACAAAACATAAGAAAATAAAAAACGAAACAATTAGTTTACTTTTCTATGTATACTTTAGGTGCTATTTTTTGAATAAAATTGAAAATTAGGGTGAATATAATAGTTATATATATGAAAAATTCTATTACAAATTCTCTCAAAATTTTTTGAATGAAAGAAAAATAAAAAAATATGGTACATAAAACGGAGTTTATATAGTAATGCTGAAAGGAAAGTTAAAAAGTCATTTAATTAAATAAAGGAAATAATGGTGAAATAATGGTTAAATAAATAAGGTAAATAAAAAAAATTACGAGAGGAGATCAATGGCTTACAATTTTTTTTTGTTTTTTTTTTGTTTTTTGTGTTTTTACCTTATATTTTTAAATATTTTTACCTTATATTTTTTAATTTTCTTAAATTGGTAATCCATATCACTTTTTTTTACCATGTCACATTAAAAGTTGCCACGTCACAATTAAACTTGCAATGTCACATTTTTTAAGTTAGCATTTTAATAAGATTTTATAGATTTGCAATTCAATTCTTCCAATCAAATGGTCAATCGTCTATCAAGGTTAGGGGTGTTAATGAGACGAGATAGCTCGCGAGCTACTCGAGATCGGCTCGGTCAAAGCTCGGTCAAAGCTCGGCTCGTGCGAGCTCGACTCGGGCTCGGGCTCGGCTCGAGATCTTAATGAGTCAAGCCGAGCAAAGGCTGGCTCGACTCGAAAAGCTCGCGAGCAGCTCAAACTTGTGTGATTACATCATATATTGCTCATATTTTATGAAAAATTATCATGATTTTATTTTTGTATCACACATATCAAATGTCTCGTTGATTCGCAAAATGTTTTTTTATATATAACCTCCGAACCTTGTTATTGAAAATATCGAAGATAAAAATATATAAAAAAAAAACAGTTTTATATATAGGCTCGATTTGGGCTCAAGTTTGGCTCGAGCTCACATTAAAGCTCGCAAGCTTTATAACGAGCACATTTTTTTCAAGCTCGGGTAAGCTCGAGATCGGCTCGAGCTCGAGTTTTAGTTCTTGAGCACAAGCCGAGCAAGGCCAAGCTCGCGCTCGGCTCGGCTCGTTAACACCCCTAATCAAGGTAATATCATCACTCTCATTCGTTCTTTAATTTTCGTTTGGTGTTTGATTCTGATTTTCATTTCTGTTTTCTATACGTGAACGGTTTAGCGTCGTTAAAGGACAACGAATTCAACAGATTAAAGCCGACATTCATGATTTCCGTCAAACTGAGTCGATGTCCGTTGCGGTATACTATAGTAAATTGAGTCAATTGTGGGATGAACTCGATAAATATGAACCAATTATAAAGTGTAAGTGTCAAAAGTGCGATTGTGACGTTGAAAAGCAACATGTGGCACGTAGAGACTCGGAACGTCTTCATCAGTTTCTCCTTGGATTGCTTCCTCAACCCTATGAGTCTCTCCGGTCTGTGCTTCTTTCTCAAAACCCGCTACCGACGTTGCATCGTGCGTTCCACATTATCTTACGTGAAGAACTTGCTCGTACTCAATCTCCTCCGCCTCTTTTGATGAGGTTTGATCTTCTTTTCTTTCTTTAGATATAAGATCATACTATCATAGTGATAATAAGACAAATTAATGGTTAACCAGCTGATGTGGAGAGTCTTAAGACGAGTCTTGGTGATAATCTCACCCTTGTAGGTTATAGGTAGCGGAATGCTACTACTACCTATTCATATGTGGTTGGAAATAAGCGCTTTTTACAAAACGGATTTTCTAACATGTGCCCTGATCAGAGCACACGTTAATAAGTTAATTAGAATTTTTTGGCAAATTGGTGTTTATTAGCAAAATAATTAGGGAATTGGGGTTGGTTTGAAACTATTTAGATTTATGGTGTCCACGTCATCAGTTTTTATTTTTTTTTCCAGTTTTTATGGTAAGCCGCTAAGTTTATTAGCGGCTTACTATTTTTTTTTTTTTTTTTTTTTTTTTAAAAAAAAAAAAAAGTGAATAGTAAAGCCGCTAAGAAACTAGCGGCTTAGCGGCTTTACTATTCATTTTTTTTTCAAAAACCGTCACCTTCTAACACTGATGACAGCCTATTCTAGAAATGAATAACCACCAAAGCCGTTAAGAAAGTTAGCGGCTTCCTTATTTCTCTATTTTTCATAAGCTTATGACATTTATTATCAAAAAAATGACAAAAAGACAAAGCCGCTAAGAAACTTAGCGGCTTTGCCTAAAAATTGGAAAAAAAAATGAAACTGATGACGTGGACACCATAAGTCTAAATAGTTTCAAACCAACCCCAACTCCCTAATTATTTTGCTAATAAACACCAATTTGCCAAAAAATTCAGTTAATTATATAAAGTTTGTTGAGAATATTTTACTAACTATGGTAAACGTGGGTTTGTCTAATTAGCTTATTAAAAGGGCACATGTTAGAAAAACCCGGCATCTTGGTTGTTTCCTTTTATATACAAGGACGTAATTTTCATCATGGGTCATTCTAAAACAGTCTGTTTGTGTTGTTAACACGAGGGAAGCCCTTGAGACACTGAGGGAATGTCGTCAATGTTGTGCACTCTCTATTTGAATTAGTTATTTTCTCGTTGCACTTGAAACACTGAGAGAATGTCGTCAAAGTTAGTGTTAATGAAAGTCCTTTGCAATTAATTTCAGGAGAATGGCAGCAGCAGAAGAAGAGTTTGCAAATTTGAAAGAAAAGGTGGAATTTTTTTGTGACAAATACGAGATAAATTACGACTGGCAGATGAGAAAACCAGACAAATGGGGAGCGCAACGACAGACAGAGAACGATAAACCAGTCTACTGCGTTGCCTTATCTCATGACAAATGGTCTCTAAAGAATGAAGATTTTAGCAGCGATGAAGTGCAGAGTTTTATAATCCAGATCTTTATCCTAGTCCCGGAAAATTGCTCCCTCTACCATTTTGCCAATTTTATAGCTTCCAGTGAAGGGACCGCCTGCGTGGCTGCTAACTCTAAGATTTACGTATTTGGTGGTGGCTGTGGAACCCGTGTCTGGTACATGGACGCGGTGGGGGAAGGTGATAAGCAAGGGAAGGAGTGGAAACAGGCCAAAGCGTGCTTTAACCGTGAAAAGTGTAACCCTCTCTCATTTTCACTCGGGAATAAGATATACGCCCTTGAGACTCTCTATTTCCCGACCTCTGGTAATGGTTATGGGATAACGGAAGAACAGATTGGAAAAGTTGATGATGATTACTGCTTTGAGGTACTGGACACTAGCACTGATGGCTCCTGCTGGCGTTCTTTGTGCAAACCTCCTTTTCCCTTTGGTGGATCCGCTGTTAATGCGTCTTGGTCTTCTGATGGAGGTGATGATCAAAATGATGACTCGAGAATCTTCATTGAAGCTTGCTACGATTACACCAAGTATCTATTTGTATACGATGTGGGAATTGACACCTGGGGCAAATTTAAACAGCATTGTCCACTGAAACTTGTTCATCATCCGTCGCTTTATCTAGATTATAATCCTTTCTATACATGGGCTCTACACTCGATTGGAAAAGATTTCGCACCTTTTCCGCCTCATGAGCCGTACACTGGTGACCTCCGTGTCTTGACGGGTTTGAAACGGTCCATACCAGAACTACAGCAGATCGCTTCTGAGTGTCAGAAGGGGTTATCTCTGCCCTTTCCTGTTCGGGTTGAAACTGACAGGATGGTAAAACTGAGTGTACCGTGTAAGAATTCATCCCGCTGTCTGACAGGAATGGATTTGGAGTCGCTCTGGACATTACATTGTCTTCCGGTTGAGAAAATGATATTTTGGCAAGCCATTCATTTGGGTGGCTCCAGTTTTTGCACGCTTGCGTACTATATTCATACGTTCTGCTGCAGTAAACATACACATCTGTATGCCCGGGTTGCCAATTTTGATATCACCACCGATGCAGCAGCAGCTGGTGTTGATGCTAATGAGCCCGTCTTTTCTGCTGAATATGGCGCCAACAAATTGTACTTGGTTAGCAAAGGTTTTGGAGCTTCCCCACTTCCCTGCAGCAAACTGCAGCCTGTTTAACCCTGACACAGTTACTGTTTATATGCTTCAGAATTGTTATCAGTAAGACAAATCGACTTTATGAAGTAATTTCCCGACTTATATTTTGTACCGAGTTTATCGCGGTCTCAAAAAGCAAACTCTTAACAATTTTTTGCTTCTACATTTAAAAACATGAAGTTACTGGTGTATTTTCATATCATCATTTTTTTATGAACTGTGTACATACTGTGGGAGAAAAGTCGGTCAAAGTCGATATATTAAAGCTCGCCACAAATTACCAAAATTTGCAAAACAAGTAATATTGGGAACAAGAATGTACAATCTAAGACGACACGAGATAACTACTCGTCTGACGGAGAGCCCCGGTTGCTCAATGCTTTACATTGGTTCCCTTCAACAACTTACATGTCTAACTCCCAACATTAGTCTATAAAAATACAGAAACATTCTACTTCTTCTTTAAATATACAGATAATTCAACTTATTGCCTTTTTGCTCAATAATTTTGAATTGTATTTTTTTTTCTCCGCCGTTACTTCACCCAGAGTTCTTCCTTGTGGCTAGAAAGAGAAGTTCAACTCCTAGTTAATATACTTTACGACCTGGAGGACTTCCTTGCGCAAATATTTCCTACGAAAACTGAAGTATAATGCGGGTCTTCTGAGACTCCGTGAGAGATGCTTCAGAATTTCAACGGTGTTGGAATCTGGTACCCAATAGTTGTCAGTTTCGATAGCTTTCTGTTGACCTTTAGCAATAAAGTCGCAACTATTGTCGACTTCAGTAGCTTCGACACGAGGATAAGAGATAACCTTCTGTGAAACAATGATCTCATATCAGTGGTTGAGGATCACAAAACTTCGTATACAAGCTTTTCAACCATCAGCATGTAACATGACTGACTAATTCATAGCAACTCATGGTTTCATCTTAAGATCTTATAAGGTTATGAATCTTACGATCAGATCGTTTAGCATGTACTCCCTCTGTCCCGGTCAATTGTTGTCCTTTGGTTTTGGCACAAAGACCAAGGAAGGAGGAAGGGGCCAATTACTAAAAGACAAGTGGAACAAACTGAGTGTGAATGATCAAATTGCTCATCAAGTTCATTCTTAAAATAGAAGGACAACAATTGACTGAGACACCCCAATATAGAAAAGGACAACAAATGATCGAGACAGTTGGAGTAACTTTTAAGATAAATCTGTGACTTATAGCTATAAATGGAGTAATGTTTATATATCACCACGCTCCAAGTCGGAAAAACCTCATTATATCTTGACAACTCATGGTTTCATTTTGAAATATAACATGACTGACTAATTCATAGCAAAGACAAAGGAAAGTAGGGAATATGAAGATGATACCTGTATATCAGAAACACGTGAGCCAATCACAAGCCATACCGCCTAAGAACTTTGGTAAGGGTTGGCATTACGTTGTAGGCTTGATAGGACCGTCTGAGATCAATGATTGAGCCCACCTGCAGTCGGAGAACAAGTCCTTGAATAAGCACTTCGGGTTCTTTGAGACATATAAAACAATGATTAACATTAGCCGCAGTAAACTGAAGTGGGACGTGAATCAGACTTACGATAATGAGAATTGAGGTAAATCCAATGGCATAGCTCTCATTAATGCGCCTCAATCGATGATCAAGTATGCTCGAGGATGTGGCTAAGATACTCAGCAACAAGCCCCCTGTATATTGTTTGATAAGTGCATTAGAATCATGAATCCTCACAATTGACAAGACGAGGATAACCTCGGGAAACCATTTAAATACTCCTTCCATCCCATTAATATCCCTATTTGATTTTGGTAATAAACTCTTAACAGCAATTTTCCCAATTAAATATAATAAGAAAATAATTAATCTAGGTAACAAAAAAATTTGATACGGTACTTTTATATAACTGGACTACCGGAGAGATCAATGGCAGTTGATCATCAAAGTCAAAATGGGACAATATAAGCCAGAAAGCCGAGCTAAAAGCACGAGCTGTATAGCATACCCCAAAAACGTGTCGATGCTTGAATTTTAGTTAAATATTCCACTGTAGCCTTTCCAGGCTTTACATTCGGGATCCTAGCGCCCATCTTATTCAAGTATTCAGCAATTTCCTTCGGCATGTTTGCCTGAGATTTTCAACAAGTCGTCAACGGCGCAGTGTAGAATACAGGCAAATGATGAGAAGAAAAAGGAGCCATATTTGCAAAAGCATACAATAAATTGTATAAAAATTGTGGGGAAGTATACTTACAATGTCGAAAATATTGAAAACAAAGACAAAAAATGCATAAATTGCATAGTAAACCCAAGGTGCTGCTCCAATTGATGTCTCGGGATTCAGTATCTCTTTAACATGTCCCCAGAAACGTGAGCCAAGGAGACTGCCAACAAAACTTCAAGTTAGACTATAGAGCACCGAAATCGATTACATAATTGACTGAAAAGGCAAAGACAATAAGTAACACCAACACAGACATATACAAAACAGCGGCAGTTATGCAACCATCTTTCAGTTCTATTCTTATCATCAATTTTTGTGTTTTAGTATAACTACGAGTTCTTATAGTCCCATTTTTGTGTTTTAGTCTAACTACACAAATAACTTGTTTAGAATAGAAACACGGTATCAGAAGAGGACAATGCATAATATTACAGGACGAATTAAGCTCCTAAGTCAAATCAGGCGGAGAATAGGTAGACGAAAACATTCACATCAGTGTACCTATATTGAAGCAAGTAGGGTTTAAACTCCATTATATCCAAAAACCAGAAGGAGCACTTAATTTGGTTTCCGTACTACGTGAAGCAGTCACCCTAGTTATAATTACTACAATGCCTCCAAAGAAGCTGCTGCACCAGGTAAAAGGGGTCGGACAGGGTACCCTTCTGAACATTATCTCTCAAACCATCGAAATTTTAAATAAATAATGACAAACAAAACATTTTTCAAAGACACAACAGAAATCAAACCAAGTAAAGATGAATAACATGGCACCCTTTTAAGACCGTAATATTATGCTTGTAGCATGCGCGTGGAAGCAAAAAAAAAAAAAACTAGTAATAAAATGTTTTAGCAACATTGATATCTGGTTTCAGAATGGGATGCTCTCTAATCCAACGTTCACATTTACAATAGAGCAGAATTTATAACCTTGCTAGGATGCCTGGAAACGCCAAAAGGTATGTTGTGGTGAGAATAGGCTGCATTCCTGATGGGTTTATGTTGAAAGGGATATATGGCTCCACCTCCGTAACAGGAGACTCATTTCTGTGCAATTTGAAAGCAAATGGTTAACCTAATTCCATACTCCAATAGACAGCACCACAGGCATGTGATATAAAACAATAATAAAGGAGTCGTGTCAATGGATCGTCTTCTGAGGTATTCTTCAGGATAAATTAACATCTAAACTTAACTGCTACAAATAATCTTTTGCCACAACTCTCCTTGAAGTAAGAACGAAAGAGACATATCTATCAATGACTTCACGGAAATATCTATTTGTTCTTTACATTTTTGTTCATCTAACCACCACATTAGCTCATTAGCTTCTACTTATAATTGCAAGAGTTGTAATCAGAGGCTAAAAAATTCAAAACTAAAGTAACCAATTAAAAACAACATTACCCCAGCGGCTAAATGGCTCTCGCTGAGTCTCACCTGTAGCAGGGTAAGGGGGGTCTAATGTACTCAACCCTATCCATAGTACCCCCTCTATAACACATACCAGAGTATTAACTACCCACATTTCAAAATTCTCTTCACATATTTGTGGGCCATGGATAGTTTGGCGTGGATTGCAAGGAGTATTAAAAATCGGTTTTGGTCACAATTATTGACTTTTACGGCATAATCTCCCTAAATGCGATAAAATGTGGTCGCAATGACTTTCAAAACCTTTACAAAAACAGTCACCCCAGTGATGCAACATTGATTTAATACCACAGCCCTTATCCTAGATTCCTAGCGTCAACACACAAATAGATTGTTTTCAGATCACCCCTAATGAAACTTGCGTTGCAAAATGCATCTCCACTCTACCACTCTGCTACTTCGGGATATAAGAAGCGTGTTGAGTTTAGGGACCCATTTTGCTGTATTCTATCATATTCCAAACTAAAGTAACAAATCAATGTAAGAAAAAGAAATACCTTGCTGTAGAAGCGAGCTTAAAACCATAGTACTGAAGCTTGATTTTCCTGCAACCCTCGGTCACTACAACTGCCCACATGGTTACTGTCGTGAAGATGCCCAACACAGCTAAGGCATAAGGCCACCAATTTAAAGCGCTGCCTGCAGGAAAGTAGACGAAACGCGAACTTTAGAAGACAATTATTCTATACTTAATGTTTATGTCCAAGTTGCCCAACTGTTTTAATAATAAGATACAATTGCAGTAAACAGAAGAATTGTATACGCAGAAACTAATCAAGCAAATTGTCTGAAATAGAAAGGAAGTACATGCACACTTAAAACTTTCTCATTTTGAGGTTTGACCACTTTAAGATCATATGAAAGCTATATCTGTTCAACATAATAAATTTAGAAAGTGAACAAACCAAGATGAAAATATGGACGATAAGACGGGAAAGGAGGAAGTGTTTTTTAAGCTCAGAATTTGTGACTATTTATTAAAAGATAAATTCATCACTCAGATTTACAGAATATTTTGTATCAGGGCAGATGATCAAATAGCAACTCTTTCAGCACATATGCGGTCCTTTAAACTACTAGGGACAGAAAGGAAGTGTTTGTGCGATGCAATTTTATGTCCACTTTCATACCTGAAAACTGAGACAACATCTTGAATAATGTATCTGTGTAGCTCGTCAATATGCCCACACAAATTACCAGAGATGATCCTTGGCCTGAAATTCAATTTTGATTAGAGATGAAGAGGAAAATAAATAAAAGACATTACTTGATGAAAGATCAGATACACTGGTTTGAACTGCCAAACGCAATACTCTCATAACGATATGGTATGGAGCAAGACGATATAAAACCACAAAAAATTTGGCAACAAGCCATTTCAAACATTCTCAATCATAAGAATATGAAAATACCATACCAAATCCAGAATCGGAAATCTTATCACATATCCATGTCATACTCATCGCTCCGCACACCAGCAAGAGAGACGTAACCATCACATGCTTAACCCTGTGTTTGTGAGAGAAGTCAGAGTATACATTTAGTTATCAAAGTAAAGTCCAGAGTATGCAATAATATCGCCAGGAATTATCTATCATATGACGGCAAGCTTATCCTAGTATCCTAAAACTATAGTGAGCTATCTGTTCTATAAACTAGAAGGCCGAATTATCTGAGCATAACTAAAACCAGAAAAAACTCAGGAAGTAAGATCATTCGAGTTGCAAAAGATAATTTGGCAGAAGTCTTTAAATGTACCCTGTAGAAATATCAAATATGACATATGAATATTGGGGAAAACCAAAATAAATACAATGACATTTTGGCAGAACGGAAATCAGAGCATTTAATATTACAATAAAAAGATGGCAAAGGAGATGATGAAGCTGAAACGCAGAATGATCATATAAAAGTAGAATCCATATTCTACATATTGAAATTAATTTACACCTGACATCTCACAATATGCTCACCGCTAACAGTAAAAACACCACAAAATTAAGTATTACTTCTTCAAAAGGAATTATTCAGTAGTTACCTAAAACTAGCAGCATAGATAGAGTATTGGAGGGAGTTCCATGCCACTATCAAGGCTTCCAATATGGCGAAGCCAAGAGAAATCCACCATCTGAAAACTATCACTTCTCAGTGTTTGATTATTCCTTTTTAAATTAGATAACATTAAGGGAACATCTAGGGTCAAATAAGAAACAGTAGTGAACGCACATATAGCCCTTGATCTTCTCATGACCATCTAAGCCTTCTTTTCGCAGCTTGACCAAGGAAGGAACAATGTGACAAAGTATCTGCACAAAAACACAATAGTCACTTCAGTAGAAGCAGAAAAGAAAAAGATAATAAAAGACCAGAAAAAGAAAATATGCTTAATAAAACATGAAAACCATCTGTCAGTCTGTCACAGATAGGAGAATAACAAAGAGTCCATGGGGCGCACATACATTTCCGTTAAGTGCAAACTAGGCATACTGTGTTTGCAGCCAAACTATGTTTTCAAAAATAAATCATTTGTCCAACTATACCAATCTTTGGATGAAAAAAAGGTTAAAGTAAAGAGAAATAAACGTAGGGTACAATGGGACATAGGGAAGGGCATAACAGAAAAACCAAAATAATGTGGAAAATGCGTAGTAGTGCACTGTGCACCTTGTTGGCCGCGTCTTGTGTAAAAGACGCACCTAAGACGCCCGGGGCATTTTTTTGACAGATACCTCAATTGGTATTGGTTAAACTAAGATGCTATTGTTGAATTAATTATTTGTCTCAACATAATTTCATTATAAATGCATCAGGCATCTGCCATAAATTTGTGACAATAAGGTTATGAAGATAACATAATACATAAGAGTATAAGACACATACATAATTCAGAATTCAGGTCAACTAACCTGCATAAGAATTGATGCTGCTATCTGAGGGCTAATTCCTAACTGAAAAAGCGACATCTTTATTTCGGGAGCAAAATCACCAAGTTGATCTGTCACGATAAACAATAACTGATGGATTAAATTGATAAAATCTATGAGTTCTGCAAGTAGCCTGAATACTTCCAGTACTATACCAACTGAAACTACAGACGACTTATCAAGAGCAATATTGTTGACACTCCTGTTATTCTGAAATATGTAGTAGTATCAAAGTGAAACCATTGCAAAGTCCACTTGCCTTATACGGAGTATTTTTTTGTACATTGACTAAGACGACACCTTTATTACAGGATTATCTGAGGTTTCTTCAATCTACAACATTTTCAGAAAGATCTTACTGAGGAGAATGGAAAACTTTTCAACTTCAGTACTACCTAGACCATGCATCAAATTTTTTCCAAGCACCACCACATATACAAATAATCTCCTAAATCAACGGTGGAGACACGTAGAAGAACCTAGGGTCCAAGACACTAACTATTTCCTTCATCAAGTATAACCATAAAATGACAGTAATTGTAGCAAGTAGCAACACTAGATGATTCAGGCAAGGGAAAAAAAGAGAAGGACGTACCAGAAGCTCCTGCAGCAAAGCTCAAGTAATCTTGAGGTATGAGCCTTCGATCAAACCCAGGCAGAGGAATAAAGTATCCAATACGGCTAAGAACCAGCAATGCAGCAGTGACAAATAACCTACGTCGGATCTCACTCTTGAAAAAGGATTCAGCAGCACCATTAATGACAGAGCCAAAACGTACAAAGTTCAGAAACCTATTTTTGAAGGATTTACTAGCAGGTGGCAAATTATCACCATGATCAACACTATCATTTGGCGATGACACAAATTGTTGAACATCCAATTCGGACAGTGACATGTCACTGGGAAAAGGGTGTGTGGAAGACATAGCCTTGGCATGTTGAGACTCTTTTCCAGTGGACCTCAAGGACAAATCTCTTCTCCGTTTAGAGAAAAAAGGATCACTTGACCTGATAACATGTCTTTGTCGGACAAACAACGAAACATGATTTCTAGGAAGTAAAGGCTGGTATGACCTTCGACTAGGGGTAACATGTCTTCCTGCAAATTGCAAATGGACAGACATCAGCAATGTGGTTAGAAACCAATAACAGAACCTTGACCCTGCAAGTCTTGCATAAATGGCATCACTGATACAGGACACACATAATGTACACTGTAAACAATAAATGAAAGCTTTGGTAGTAGCTTAGTGATCTAGATGAAGTGTTTGTAACATGCAGAAATCTTAAAGTTGAAACATTGATCCTCGCTATCAAAAGAAGAAGTTTGTTCAATTCCTGTTTAAGTTTGATCAGAGACTGGAGCTCTCCCTCACCAGTTCACCTACAAGCCTGAAACTTGATCTCCAGACTACCTCTTTTAGGGCCTTGAACCAAATCATTGCAATGATAACACAATAATAGCTGTTGTAAGACAAACGCTCTGTTCGGAGATGAATGCTAGAGAGCCAAAATACTTGTTTAAGCAACACTCCTTAACTCATACACCAAATGAAACAACCTGCAACACTCCTTCACGCATACACCAAAAGAAACAACCTTCAGTGAAATTTCTTCTAGACAGTGAATATCAAGCGGTCACCATTTCATATCTCGGCTCTCAAAAATCAATCCAACTTTCATCCCAAAACCTAAGCTAAGTAAGACGAATGGCAGGTAATCACTCATCAAATACATTACAGCAACACAAATCCAATGTGTTCCAATAATTGCAAGCTCTTACTAATCAAGACAACGAAAAGACCAAGTCTTTCCCACAATCGGACTCATGTTCATAATTCCTCTCAAATCTTCCATGCTTCTATAATCGTAGTCTCCAATGTATCTATCAACTAATTTGATAACTTCCTTCAATTCTCTTGCTCTTCTAATTTATGCGCCAAGCTCAATTTACACAACACTAGTTTAACGGATTCGCTCAACCCCAACAAATAGTATCAGCTCAGATGTATTCTATTACATATACATACCTATCAGATACAGCTTATTCATATCGAATCAGGCAACCTAAAACTACACTAGCAAGTAACCCAATATACCTCCATTCAACATATCTTACAATCGGTACACTCAAAAACCAACAACAATAGCTAAAAACAAAGAAACTCTTGCTTCAGATTAAGCAACTTTATCAACAAGCCGCAACCCATCAAGGGAATCAACCAATTCAGTAATAAAGTTGGAAACTTTATCAACAATAAGCATAATTCAATCAATTTTAACACCATTTTGAAATCAATAGCCCGTCATAAACCGGTTAATCCGGGCCGAGTAAAGTCCAAGACCCATCAAGGGAATCAACCAATTCAGTATTAAAAGCAGAAACTTTATCAACAATAAGCATAATTCAATCAATTATAACACCATTTGACATCAATAACCCGTCACAAACCCGCTAACCCGGTTCAAGGAAGGTCCGTATGTACGCAGTCTTACCCCTAACCAAAAGAATGCATACTGGGTATCTATCTAATTATCAAATTCAGCATAAAATGATGCACAAAACAAAAATTACTTTGAAACAGAAATAGCAAAGCAATTAAAAGAAGAATTAGGAGAAAAAGGTGAGAGAGAGTGAATTACCAGAAGGAAGGAAGGAGATTGGAGGAGAAAGACGAAGCATTTGGATGAATATGGATGATTATGAGCCCCAATTTTATGGGTTTATCAGGGGTTTTGCTGCAAGTTTGCTGCTACAATTATACTTTTGAATTATCACAAATCCTTCTCTCAAAAACTAATATGAGTATGACTTAAACATAAAACCGGTCAAATAGGTAGATAAGACAAAAGGTAAAATATTGCGGGAATTATTATGTACACTTTGAACAAAATAAAGGTGGGAGATTATTAGTGATTAGTGAATAAAAGGAATAAACATAAAACAGGTCGAATAGACATATATAACAAAAAGTAAAATGTTGCGAGAGTTATTATATACACTTTGAACAAAATAATGGTGGGAGAAATCGGAAAGATCAAGTCGATGTCATGTCATATCGCGGTAGGGCAGAGTACGGATCGGGTATTTGATCCAAAGTGCTAATTCGGATCGGATATCCATATTAAAAATCCTGAAATTAGATATCCAATATCCAAACCAAATGTTTCGGATATCCAATGTTCGGGTATCCAAAATAATCGGATCGGATGCGGATATCCATCGGATATTCATACTTTTGAATTTACTTTAAAATTAAGTTTGAAACACGATTATATTCATAGTCTTACATGATGATTTTCTTTAGTATTCTTATTCCAATGTTCTCGACATAAAATTTAAGTATCACTTAGATATTTCTCTAATATTTTAAACACTAATTAAGTTGTTATATCAAATAAAATTTTATTTTCTCGAAATTATACTAGAAAACTATAGTTTCGGATCAGATCGGATATCCAAATGTTTTAATTCTAATATCCATATCCAAACCAAAACCAAAGATTTCGGATCAGATATCCAAACCAAACTTAACTTTCGGATTGGATATCCAAACATTCGGATCAGATATCGGATCAGTTTGGATAATCGGATTTTTTGCTCTGCCCTATATCGCGGTATGATTAAATCAAGTTAGGTTTGGGTTGCTTATGGGTCGGGTTAGTTCTTAGCTTGGATTTTCAGCCGGGTTTGGTTAGGCTATCAGATATATTTGTTGAGTCAGGAAAAAAGAAATTTAATGGATCCCTTACCCATCATGTGAGATGTCTCTCAATAACGCTATTGAGAGACCGTCTCTTGGGAGTTTTTGTGTTTTGCAAATCTGTCAAGCTTTTCAACAAGATATCGGCTACAAATGGTTAATTACTTCATGTTTGCTAACCTACCTTAGCTAGTCTTCCTTAAGACAATACTATCCACTTTAAGTTTTGTTCCGGGTGTAGTTCCGAAGCAGTTATTTGTTATCACTCGTGGCTTGTAGAATGACGTCCTTGATTGAATCCTCTTTTCGGTCTCCTGAAACAATGAACAAACTGAGGGCTCGGCTTTGGCCGAGCGTACTCACTCCGACGCTCAAGTCAGTGGACTTAAAGAGATAAGTTGTTGTTACTTGGCGAACTATATTTTGTAGAGAGATAAGGAAGATATTACCAGATGAATAGTGATTCTTAGGTTAGATTGTGGATCATTTCCTCAATAAGGGTTGAGGAGTATTTATAGACTTTCACCTTTTGTCACGTAGTGGCCAAGTGGCCAAGTGGCTAGCAGGTGGAAAGACTGATCTACCCTCGGCCGAGGGACCCATGGCAGGCCGACGGGCCCTATTGACTCGCCGCCGAGGGGTCTTGGATATGAGTACGCGGATATGTGCCCCGGCTGGATAGTCACCGTGGCCGGGACATAGGTGACAGGCCGACAAGTTGCGTCGGTTAGGCTGTCTAAGTCGTTGACTTGCTGTGGATATCTTTGACCTTGCTCAATATGTTGACTTGGTCGTGGTGCGAGAATATGCCCCATCAATTTGCCCCCAGCGTAGTCTATGTCGTGGTATGGACCTTCGATGAGTGTTGAGCGTATTCTGCGTAAGTAAAAATTTTTCTGCCCCGGCTTCTTCTACCTCGGCTTGGTTCTGCTTAGGCCGTACCATAGGGCCCTTACAAAGTGGTTGAAGAAATGAGGCCGGGTACATACCGGCTGACAGACATGGAGGGTGTGCCTTTGATGAGCAGTTGGAACACTGACAATCTCAGGAAGTACTTTGTATAGCGGCGGAGGTGTCTAAAACAATTGTTGGCACCCCAACGCATGTTTATATCTAATGGAGAATCATCCAAGTTTTCCATCAAAGTGTTTATCCCCTCCGTAGTCATATCGAGGTAGACGCCACGGCTCAAGCCGGACAGTCACCCCAAGAAGTAGACGCCACGGCAGTCACTACCAGCGCAGTTGATACTCGCGAAAGCGACCAACATGCCTTAGGAACGTATAAGTACAGTTGAGACGCAATTCTAGCCGCCTCGGCCAACCGAAGGCCTGACAGAGGAAGCGATCAATATGTCTACAGATACGAACGCTGTCGAGCCGTAACCTCTAGCCGCCTCGGCCAACCGAAGGCCTGGCAGGGGACACAACGGTCGATACGCTAACATGTTCACAACGGCGGTTGGAACGCAAATCGGACGCCTCGGCCAGACCGAGAGTGAAAGAGGAAGCGACCAACATGCTAACATGTTTAAGAAAAAAGACGTTAAACACAGTTGAAATACGCATTCTAACTGCCTCGGCCAGGCCGAAGGTAAAAACGAAAAAGCGCTCAATTAATAACGCAAGAAGACAAGTGAAGGATTGTGATCAAAACCCGGCCAAGTCGGGGGCCAATAAACAAGCTTTATTAAAAAATGATTACAAGTAAGGAGAATACGACGACGGTCCCCCATAGGGATAAGCCAAAACACAACCTACCAAAGTTTTACAAAATACAAGGAAAAGAAAAGCAAAAGGTTACAGACATATCATTTGAAGCGCCAAAAGATGGCGGGGAGGAAAGGCTTAATAATTGGCCCCGAACAGTGAAGCTATCCGAGATGCTTAAGGTGAGCCTGGTGACGACCGCTTGTCTCCCTATGCCTGTTCTTTGCTTGCCATCGACAACGTTAGCGATCGTCTTTGGTGGGCGACCCGAGAGGCGTGTTGGCGGCCTCGGCTTTCTTGGCGGCCTCGGCCTCGCCTCGGCTTTCTTGGCGACCTCGGCCTCGGCGGCCTCGGTTGCCTTCATCCTCTCGGCTTCCTCCTTGGCGCCTTAGCCTTCTCGGCAAGGGGGTCGCCTTCTCCGCGGCCACCTCTTCCTCCTTCTTCACCCTTGCCTCCTCCTTGGCCTTCTCCTCCGCGGCTTTCTCCTTAGCTTCAAGCTTGTCATCAAGCAGCTCGTCGAATCTTGGCCACGGAAAGGAGCCATCAAGAGGAAAGAGCTCCCCAATCACTTCCCTGGCGGCTTCCTCGGCCAGGTCCCGGTATTGGGCGCACATGTTAGGGAGGATCTCGCGTTGCAGCGTCTCAATGTCCTCCTCCCTCTGGGCGATGATAGCATCCTTATTCCGGACCACCTTCCCCTGGGCCTGAAACTTGGACCTCCATTCCTCCCTCTGCTTAGCATTAAAGTCGGCGACTTTCTGAAGGTGGTCACGCCCCTCCAGCAGCTTAGCAGCTTCAGCCGCCGCAGCCTCAGCCTTGGCTCTCTCAGCGAGGACCGCCTTTTCAGCGTCCTCCCTAAGTTTTCTCTCAGCACGGACTACCTCCGCAGCCTCAGCCTTGGCCCTCTCAGCCTCCTTGTTCGCTGCGTCGAGTTCAAGCCTGAGCCGCTCGAGCTGTGGGGCAGTTTCAGCAATGGTCTTCTCTTGCTCCACAATAAGAGCACCGGCCGTATCAGCCCACTTCGACAGCAACCTGGCCAAACTTAGGCCCTCCGACTTAATCTGTAAGGGGGTAGACTTCGGGAAGGAGGTGACGACGGTGTCATTATTACCACCTGTCTGTGCAGATTGCTTTTCAGGACGCCGTTCAACATTGTGTCCGGTAGACGGCAACGGTTGATCTACAAAAAATTCAATTAAAGCATCCGTGTCAACATACATGGACATACCAAAGAGCCTGTCATCAGGAACGCCTAATGAACCGGCTAAGTCTGAGCCACAGGATAGATCTGTACCATGCTTGGCCTTCTTGGTCGGAGGTCGCATTTCTTTGCCGGCAGCAGATGGCAATGACAGAAGCATCGGCGGCACAGGCTCTTTCCTCTTACGGAAGAGAGGGGTTTCCACTGCCAAGGTGACCACCTCCTCGGCGGTAATATCAACGACCTCCACCGTCTCCTTTTCGACTGAAGGGAGTGGAATTGGAACTGATGTTGACGCCGTCGTCGCCGAAGACTTTGTTTTCCGCGTTCGGCGCGGCATGTTACCATCAACCTTTGCCTGGGCCGCCGCCACATTTAAGCCATTCAGCTGCTGATCCATGAGATCATTCGGCGGCGTTCTGCGATCACGAGCCAGGGCCTTAGGATGCATATCAACAACTGACTTGTCCTTGGCAAGCCCCATTCTTCTAAGGATATTCTCTGACATATCCGGGCCAAAATGGTCTGCAAAGGAAACGAAGCAACAGTCAAGTGAAAGAAATAAATCAAAATTCAAATAACAGAAACATTAAAAGCAGAGATGGGCCTCACACCGACCCCACTCACCCCGTTCGAGAGCCGGTATGAGGCCGACGTGGCAGAGCAGCTCATCCTGGAGAATGATCTGCGTCGGGGGAATTCATCCCTTCGGCATCCCATTCTTCTCCGCCTCAAACAGCCTCATCGCCCGCTTCTCATCCGCATTAAGAAGGACCTTGTTGGCGTCCATCTTAAGCTTACTCCGGGAAACCCATTTGTCATGCTCCGCCTTAGTCTCGCACCGCAAATTGACTTGGTGCTGGAAGGACCGGGGCAGTGGGTAATCCTCCGGAACCTCAACGTACACCCACCGATCTTTCCAATCCTTGCAGGAAGAAAGCTTATCAACGGAGACGTAACCCGGCTCCGTCTGCACGATGTACCACCCAACGCGACCAGGGGCCGACGGCCGAAGGTGATGCATCCGGCGGAATAAGTTCACCGTCGGGACCTCCCCCTTGAAAAGGCAGAGCCACACAAAGCCGACTATAGTCCTAATGGACAACGGGTGGAGTTGGGCCACGGCGACGTTCATGGCTTTAATTATGGCCATAACGTGTTCATTCAGAGGAAACCGGAGCCCATACTCCAGGTGTCTGATGTATAGGCCGATGCAGCCCGGAGGAGGGCAACAGACCGCCTGACCTTCCTCAGGAATTACAATACTATACTCCCTGCCGAAGGAGAAGTGACGTTCGAAAACGTCAGAACCAGAACAGCTGGCAAATTTGTGGGTCCAAGCGCGGTCAGGGCGACCTTGCAGGCGTCGCCGTGATCCATGACGTACGGTCTCTCCTCATTAGGATGAGCCTTTTCAGCATCATCATCGTCATCATCAACATCATCATCATCCTCCTAATCCTCCAAAACTTTTGGATCAACTTCGGGAGAAGGAGACCTAGGGCCCCCAGACCTTATCGGGATGGCGTCTAGTATCTCCTCCTCATCAAGACGCGACGGGGAACCCCCCGGCGCACGGTTACTAGGACCGGCATCAGAAGAAGACAGAAGACATGTTCACAACAAAAAACTTAACAATTAAAAGTTGAAAATTTGTTTGTTTACCTTGAAGAAAAGTGCTACGCCGGCGTAACGCTTCGAAGACTAGAGAGAAGTTTCGTCAAAGAAAGTTAAGCAAGAAGAATTTTTTTTTGAGAAAATGAATTTGGAAGGCCAAATTCAGGGGCTAACTCTCCTATTTATAGGGCAAAGCCCACTCAATCCGACCAATCAGGGCAAAGCCCATGAAGCGTCAACCAATCAACAACGAGACACATGTCAAGCATGCAGCCATGGAAGGTCAATCGACAAACAAGCACAAAACTTCTTCAACACGCTCCTTGACAGAATGCCAATCGACGTATCTTCTTCAACACACCCCTTGGTATCTACTTGCCAAACGGCCCGCCGATTCAACCAAGCTTGGCGACCACTGGGGGCAATCAAAAGCACACGGCACTCACAACCTCGGTCTCGGCCCGCGCCACTTTCTTTTCCACATCTGATGTCCATTACACATCCATGTGGAGGGGGGATATGGTACGGCCTAAGCGAAACCAAGCCGAGGTAGAAGAAGCGGGCGAAAAAAAATTTTACTTACGCAGAATACGCTCAACACTCATCGAAGGTCCATACCACGGCATAGACTACGGCTGGGGCAAATTGATGGGGCATATTCTCGCACCCGTGACCAAGTCAACATATTGAGCAAGGTCAAAGATATCCACAAAGAAGTCAACGACTTAGATGACCTAACCGACGCAACTTGTCGGCATGTCACCTATGTCCCGGCCACGGTGACTATCCAAATGGGCACATATCCGCGTACTCATATCCAAGACCCCTCGGCGGCGAGTCAACAGGGCCCGCCGGCCTGCCATGGGTCCCTCGGCCGAGGGTAGATCAGTCTTTCCACCTGCTAGCCACTTGGCCACTTGGCCACTACGTGACAAAAGGTGAAAGTCTATAAATACTCCTCAACCCTTATTGAGGAAAAGATCCACAATCTAACCTAAGAATCACTATTCATCTGGTAAT
This sequence comes from Silene latifolia, assembly GCF_048544455.1. NCBI lineage: Eukaryota > Viridiplantae > Streptophyta > Magnoliopsida > Caryophyllales > Caryophyllaceae > Silene > Silene latifolia. Next base: position 1,587,897 of record NC_133530.1, on the reverse strand, counting down.
ATCTTCCTTATCTCTCTACAAAATATAGTTCGCCAAGTAACAACAACTTATCTCTTTAAGTCCACTGACTTGAGCGTCGGAGTGAGTACGCTCGGCCAAAGCCGAGCCCTCAGTTTGTTCATTGTTTCAGGAGACCGAAAGGTGGATTCAATCAAGGACGTCATTCTACAAGCCACGAGTGGTAACAAATAACTGCTTCGGAACTACACCCGGAACAAGTTTAAAATGGGTTAATAAATACCACGCAATATGGGTTATGGGTATATAGAACAAGTCTTTTACCTATACCAATGCATTTTGCTTTTGTCTTATTTATTTTACATAAATATATTTAACCTGTCTTAAACGAAAACGTCGTCTTAAATAAAAATTTGTGAACCTAATGATAAAAGGCATGGTGTCAAACTTATCAATACTCAAATGGCTAAATTGGACACCCATGTAGCAATACCATTGTTCTTGGCCTCGTGGGCTGTCTTTCCATTGGTATTAATAAAACCAACACACTCTAACGTTTTTTTTTTTTTTTTGGTGTTGACCAGGGGTATCCTCTACCAACAGCTGGGGCAATCTCCTTCGGGGTACTGAAGGCAATTTAATGGGTTGACCCCTCCCAAGTTTGGCTTTTTCATTCGCAAGAGTCAGAAATCGAACCCCTGACCACTCACACCAGCCAACTTTTGGTACCAACACACTCTAACGTTATACTCATTTCATTGTTCTGTTTTCTTCTCATTTCTCTAATATATATGATGAATATTTTAATGAAATGGAAAGAAAATAAAAAAAATAAAAGGGAGTAAGTTATAACCTGATGAAAAGGTTCACATAGGAAATTTGAAAAGTTATAATTTAGAGCTGATCAAATAGCCCAAATTCGATGGCTCGACCCGCCTTGTCCAGTTCGATTATTTTTGGGCCCTAAAGTAGCCCCAAAAAAGCCCGTTAACTTATATTGGGCCGGGAATCGGCCAAGCATTTGGCCATAATTTTGGCTCAGTTGTGGCTAGGAACTTCAAGGTTTTTAATTAAACTTTTCCAACAATTTTCGAATTTTCTTTAGACCATTACTCGTTCACCTCCGTTGACATTTTTCACCTTTCTGGCTCCTCTATTATCCGACTCTTAACATCACAAATTCACGGTTATCTCAATTGGTTTCAAAATGCAGACTTTGAAGGTTCTAATTCAAGTACGGGTCGTTGTTCAATTGTAACATAAATTAATGCAACATTGCAGAGGATATGATGTGATATAGTCATGCTTAAATAAGTGAACTAATTATAACTTTAGCTAATTACAAATCTAACAAGTAACAACACTATGATATGAATTGTTGGAGGATCTCAATGATCAAAATATCAAATCTTACGATAATTATGCAACCCATGTCACAAGACAAAATTCAAAATTTTTTATTATTAAACTCAGATTCTATACTACCGATTGTACTATAACTGGTGGTATAATCCATATATTGCATGTCACCATGCTTTACAAGTTACAACCCAAACTTGACTAATTCCGAATTACAGCACCACTGTTCTCTCACCCTCGACTCGCTCCACCACTTAGCTCAGTTGCATCAACTCCCATTGATTGTCACCTATTATATATTCAAAGACGGATTACAATGTAAAAACTCAAGGGCTTCATTGCCACCATTTTTTCGTGATTTAAAAGAATTGACGACAATATGTTGTCTACGGGATTCGAACTCAGATCATGAGAATCAACTTTTATGACTTACCAACTAAATTAGCTGACAACAAAGGAAGAAAAAAACACCTTTTTTTTTCATATACACAGAGCATAGAACATGTTACTTGGTGCAATTATACTCCGCATACAACCAAAGAGTACTAGCCCTACTCTTTTTTTACCTAGATATCAACAAAATTTGGGAAAACATGATAGTAAAAACGTTGGAGAATTTAAACTACTCAAGATTTTCTTCCCAATGCCTACAACGGTCACATATTCAAAACACAAACGCCACAAATTAAGGGACAAATTGGCCTAGGTTACCAAAAAAGAAGGGTATCTTTTCATTTTTCCAATGACCCACAAAACCCAACAAAGATCACTATTAAGTATTAACCTATTTCGTCCTTCGATTTAGTTTGTGGGCCCCGCTCTCCGAAGCTCTGGCATTTGACCGTCTCAGCATAGTTTATTGTGTCGGTCATGCACCGGCAAGATACACTTGAGATTGGATACATGTCTTACCGATCTTAAACCCGGGAACTACTGTAAATGCTACGGTTGGATCGGTCCCTGGCAAAAATGCCTCGTCGGAGACACTTTCCATGTACACTTCTGAAAACCGACACCCTTTCTTGAACTGGAAAATGGAGGCTACTGGTTCAAAAGAGAATGCCAAGCAATGCAGAAGCCATATTCTTTTTGCCATTTCTGCAAATGTGGTGAAGAATGCGGTATCGGGGTAATCGCCAGAGTTGACTTGGTTTCTCTGGGTCAAGTTACCAAAGAAGGATGATTCCATCTTAGGGTGCACGACTCGTAAGTACTTGACCCGGCAGAACTTCCCAAAAGTCGATTTAGGCTTTTGACTTAGATAATCCTTCCCTCTGACAGACTTAAGTTCGGTAAATCTCTCGAAAAATAACCTACGTCGTTGCTTGTGATCCGGTAAAGATTCACCGGCAACAGCAAAGTTCGGGATGTGGAAGCTATCAAACATTTCTTTGCACAGAAATGACTCGAATGTGAAGCACTTATGCTCAGGTTTCCAGTACTTCACACCGGGATGAATAACATTCACAGCTGCATCCAAATTCCACCCAGAAGACTGCATCTCATTGACCATCAGCCTCACAAACGTCCTGATAGATCTTATAGTATGTCGAAGAACAGGAATAAAGTGGTTCGGGCTTAGCCCCGACATGTGAAGATTGTCAAGAACAAACAGTTGGCCACTGGCATTCAACCTTTTCTCAATTAACCTATTTTCTTTCTTGGATTCCTCCAGTTTCTCTTTCAGGAATGTGATTTCCGAGTCTTTCAACTTCAGCTGAGACTCCAATTTTCTCCCTAAGATCTCGTATGTTTTCAGTACATTCTTTTGCTCTTCAACTTCATATGTAAGGAGAGCTTTCTCGGGAAAAGGGTCAAATTGTTGCTTGGCAAAACATTGTTTCGACTCCGATAAACTTTTTAGCTCACTGATCACTATCTGATCGGAAGACTGAATGCCTTCGGCATCATAGGGAGATTGAGCATGTTGTAACTGGGCATATGCAGCTTTGATAGATGAAATGCTGGCAAATAGTTTGGCAATAAGAGCATCTCGAGCAATCCTATCAACTAGCTGTTGATCTACCTTTAATGTTGACTTGCATTGGACACCATTTAGTGTCTCAACCTTGTGTGGCTTCAGTTCCCGGCTCTTTTCTTTCGTTTTAACCTTTTGAAATCCATCAGCCGGGGAAACCCCTGTGAGAGCCCGAACATGGAGAACTTTTGAGATCGCACGAGCAATCCTACTCTTACTCGCGGTGGTTGATGGACCTTTAACGGAATCCATCCGCTAAGTAGACACGACTTAGCTCAATTTGCAGCTTAATTTGCAGTAGTTTGATGGATAGGAAACCAAAGACCTGCAACACAAAGGATAGAGTAATTGATTATAGTAATACAATAACAATAACATGCAAGAAAGGAAAAGTAAAGTTTGCTTTAACACTTAGATCAAGAGCATTATTCAAGGGATACTTTATTCATTATGTCTTTTGAGGATCCAGTAATGCTTTCTAAATAAAGTGAGGAAAAGATGCAAACGAGGACCGGGCTAAAGGAAAAAGAACAGGATAAAAAAAAAAGAACAAGAGAACAAACTAAAGATCGGTGTGGTGCATTTTAACTGCTCAACAGAAAATGCCTAAAGTAATCGTCGAAGGTGTGACAAGTTCCTTATGTTATGGCTAGGTACAATGAGTTGAGCGTAAGCACCTAAACTCATATTGAAAACAAGGAGAGATGGAACAGGTTCACTGGATGTCAGATATTTGATCGTATCCAAATCATCTATAAAAATAGATGTCGAGAACTGCTAGATCATCATTTTTGCTAAAATCCAATATGAAAAGTTCAGGTAAATTAGATCATCATTTTTGCTAAAATCCATAGCTTTTCGCTCGATTGGGCTTAAAATAAATCTCCCTAAAATGTAAAACGTTGTATCAGGCAATTATAAACATTTAGCTATCATCTAGACATACTGCACACTTGTCAAAACTTGCCCTAATATAAAAATTAATGTAATGTTTCTTCCTAGACAAGGTAAAAAACAATGGAGAAAAAAAGAAACCAATTTAAGTTTCCAACATTAGACCAGTAAAGAAAAAATATATAAAAACTTTTTCCAGCTATTGTTGCATGTGTTGACTAATGATAGTTTAATGCCAATCAATTGCATGATTTATCGAACATAATAATACACTAATTTTACGTCAAGATTCTTTGGGATTTCTGCACATTCCAAAGAGAAAAGTCATGGTCACATAACTCAAAAGTTCTTGCACAATAATTCCGCTAAAGTGCTGTCTAATTGAAGTGGAAAAACAAGGATTCAAATTATCGCGATGTTGAAATGATTTTTATTTCATGAATCCAACTAAACTTCACATAACAGCCAAATTAACTTTACACAAAGACAATAACTTAATGTCTTGCACAGTTGCACTAGATTACCAAAAAGTATACATATCAACATCACATTACTGGAAGTTAGTGTTTTGGACTCAAGAGCCTCTGGAACAAAAGTGCACCGTTTTATTTGACCACTTGAGACAGATTGGACACAGAAAAAACAATATGATATTAACTATTCATCACATGTTTTGTTTAGCCAAACAAAAATCATTTATTAACAAAAAATTGGCAGTCGTATTGGATTAGCTATAGGATGAACGATTCTCAATCACAGTGAGCTCAGTTTGATCTTTTGGGGTCATGAATAGGGTCAGTGGAGGTCACAATTTCCGGGACCAATCCATAACAAGTTGATATGCTCTTCTAGCAACACCCCCAAAACAGCTCACTCATGTGGAACCTTTTTTTAATAGACAACACAACATGATTTCACCTCATCATTCTAAGTAAAAGTTTGCATGTAATGACCAATGAGATTAACAACCCAAATACAACATTACGCCAAGACCTCAATGGCTCCCATAAATTGCAGGGTAAGGAGGTGGAATGTACGCTACCTTATTCTTGTGTTAGCAACAAAAAGAGACTGTTTCCGATTGACCCGTATAATATTATTATTTTGGTTTTAATTTTTTTATAAAGGGGACCCCCTCAAATCACACAGCCATCCTTAAAAACACTCTAAACACTAGCCAAGTGTGGAGGTAGGCAGTAGCAATCCCTGCATGACCACCAACAAATGTGCGGTATGTGCTGCAGTGCTGCTTTCACGACTTAAATTCCCATGTGGTTAGGTTTCCTCTAAAATATCCAATTTAAGCAATAGTTACCAATTTTATTGCCAACACTGCCTATAATTGATTTTTTCCTCTCTACAAGATTAGTACTTCGCCTTCCCCAAAGCCCCTTGGCAAGAACTGGTTCCAATATGGATCTTAAAATCGGTCATCGTTGCCTAATCCTGGTCATTGTAACTATATATATATATATATATATATATATGGCTAAGAAGAGGGAAAAAGAAGATCAATCAATTAGTGTAAGCCAGGAAAATAATTTCTGGAGTGGTTTAGTGCAGTAAAAGTAAAAGTGAAAACATCAATAATTGCATTTTTCAGGTGAAAATGACAAGATCACAAATTTCTACCACTCATGTAATGCAAATCTAAGAGCTGTGCACAATCCTTCTTTTACCTGTTTCAGTATCATAACTTTATAATTTTGGAACGTTATATTCACTTTACAGATCTCTTTGGATTCTTTGAAGCACTCAAAAAAATTCATGCAGAAGACGCAACATCATACATACACACACATGTACAAACTATGCATAGGCTTGTCTATTGTGTCACCTTGTGACCTACAACTATACAAAAACAATGGCCCCCTACCAAAATATTTCAGCAGAGATTCTCTTAATGCAGAACAAAGCCAACAAATGCTGCATTTCTGTTTTTTCACACTATTATCATAATATAGGAGTCACGTGGACCGGGTTATCGTCCCTACCGAGTAAAATGTAGTACTGTGCCTTTTACAAGGTCCCATTTTTTTCTACGGTCAAGATAATTATTCACTATCTTAGTGATGCATACTCCAAACAACTGATTTCACCATGTGGATAATTATATCTACGTCAAAACCAATTATTGTCCAAAAGTACCCGCCTACTATACCCCAAATTTGGCTACGAGTATCGGACTTGGATACGTGTTGATGTGTATAATCTTACGACAAGTGTGTTTTATGGGTATTAAAGATGGGCTCGTCTAACTACTATTACCGCTATCTTGAAATAGGAAGATAACGTTAATCGAGTGAATACCAAGTTAGACAATCAAATAAAATCCCAAGTCAAAGCTTTGAATCCGGGTCCCTTAAAACATATGTTCCTAGATGTGTATGATCTATTTTAGATCATCTCACACACCAAAAAAAAAATCAATATTAGACAATCTAGCATTGCCAATTTTACTCAATCAGCCACATTCTCCAAAACATAGATCACATATAAAGGCAAATTAAGGTAATTTGGATTTATCGCAATAAGCATTTTCTTAGTTTCAAGGGCTTCAAAAATTGTCTACTCATCAATACCGACCTATATATACCACGTTTTACCAAAACCAAAATCGACAAATAACCCATTTTTTGAAGGCCATAGTAACCTATGAAAAAAAACTCAAAATATAATCTAACAAGCAAAATTTGATTCAAAAGCAATTTAAAATAAGACTTTATGAGCTTTCTAGTCCTTTACATAGAGTGACCCCTTGTCCCACCCTAACGTTATGTAAATGTTGGTGGTTTTGTTAATCAATCACAATGAACTTTCGGCCATGACCATAAGCCCCACATAGATAGACCATTCCCAAATAAAACAATCAATGTTCGATATCCATCTATTTAATACAAATCGTATCAAATCATGAATGTATGCTACAATGAACCATAATAAACAAGTAATGCAAACACATCTAGACAACTCCGACGTGACATTCGTACCTTTAATAATGAGTCAACAAAAATCGGTTCTTGTTCACAAACGATCCTCTAGTACGTTCTCCTACAATTAATAAACGTCCTATTTCGACACGTTCAAATACTACATGTATATAACTAAGAAACTTAATTTTCTGACTAACTTAAAACTTCGCTATCATTATAAATATCAGATTGTCAAATCATCCGTAATTACAAGTGTTACATTTTTAAGCTACACATCTTTTGGCATACCTAATGTTTATCGTACCACATTTTAAGCACTAGACTAAGACATTTCGGCGCCGTGATCACAAAATCTCATTATACACGACACATATCCATCTATAACTAAAGACGGGTCAAACACAATACTACATTCCTAATAGAACAAGCAACAAGTAGGGTGGTGGGGCCAAAAATGTCCCCACTTTCAAGCAATTTGACCCGTATTTAGCTATAGCTGTACCGAGATATTAAAAAAGTTCAAATTTTTGAGCACTACAGCAAAAGAAAATACAATTATATAAGACGGTTTTATAAGACAGTTAGGGAAACAATATTAAATAAAATACCTTGGATTAAAATATCGAGAAATGCAATCCCGTGAGCTACTGTCACCGTCTCAACATCCTGACGAAAAAACCTGCAACAATTCAGGCAAAACACATCTTGATGCTTACTGACGTTATATATACAGTAACATATAAATTATAAAGTTTTTTTATTTATTACTATTAGCTCATCACAAATTACGTAATGAAACCGACTCACAAATCACACCTTTATATTGGTTAAAACGACATACGATAAAAAGACCGTCTCACACGGTAAGACAAAAGCTCAATTAGTTTTATTTATAAAAAGACGGTCTCATTTTATAAGACGGGGATAAGAGAGCTCTTACAACTTGAGCTAACTTTTATTCTCAATCAATTGCATTTATAAAAAGACCGTCTCACACGGTAAGACAAAAGGTTAAAAAGTCATCCATTCATTGCATTATAAGACGGTCTTTCTACAAATACACAATGTGTTACTATTAAACAGTAGAGTTTAATTATGGTAGTTGAGGCATTAATTTAGCAAAAGTTCAATAGATTCTGACTGACGTCAGAAAATGATAATAAAAAGTCATAAAAATAAGTCGTAAAACGACAAATAAATAGAATTTGATACTGTATTTATTAAATTTAATAAATATATTGACTGAGAACACCTACCAAACATTGAATATTTTGATTATAAATACATTATTAATTATAAAAGAACCGTTTCACATTGCAAGACCGTCTTATGCATAATACGATTTAAAAGAAATGTAACATGATTGAAAAGAATCGTTTAATTACATAAGTGAATCGTTTCACAGTGTAAGACGGTCTTATATGAACCATAAAAAGACGGTCTAAAACAAATTTAGCTTTGATTGAAAAGAAATTGACAAAAAAAATAAACATTAAAAATAAACGCGTTAATATTCCTAGAACAAAGAGAAGGTGTTGATCAAATTAACGATTATATATATAAAAAAGAACGGTTTCACTGTGTAAGACCGTCTTAAATTGAGCTTAAAAAATGTAGAAATTGGGGAAAATAATTGAAATATAAATGTTTATATAAATAAGACATTAAATTCAAGGAAATAAGGAGTTACAGAGTATAAATTAGATAACAAATTGAAAAAAGAATAAAAATTTAGATTTGATTAAATAAAAAAAAACAAATAAAGAAGGGGATTTAGTGATTTACCTTGGAAATATGACGGTAAAGCTTGATCATATGCATAGACGAACAAATTTGGAAACTTTTTTTTATTTTTGTGAGGAATTTGAAGGAAAATTAAGGAAATGTGAGGTGAGATTTTTGGGCAAAAATAGAAAATAGGGTTCTTGAGGAAATTAAAATGGGATTTTTTGGGGAGGAAATGTATAGGAAATGAGGAAATTGGGAAAATGAGGAGAGAGAAGAGGCGGGAGGGAGTATGTATGGAGGGTGGAAATTTTAGAAATGGTAAAGGTCAGGTTTATTAGGTTTTTATTAAGATCTGTTTCGTTTTAAATGATGGTATGTGAAGTTACCGTTTCGCCCTTTATGGTGATCGGTCCTTTTTGTGCGTGACGGTTTTTTTATACTCATTTTTTACTTTTTGGTTTTCTAGTTAAGGACTTAAGGTTTAGGTAGCACGGACACTCCTCCTAAATAGCCGTCCCGTGTCGGACACCCGACACTCGTCGGACACCTGCTTAAATATGTTATAGTTTAGACGAGCAATAAAATGTCAAAAGAGATTGATTAGAAGATGTGTTTGGCTGAAAAATGAGAATTAGTTATAGTCAAGGTCAAAGTTTACCTTCACTTATTTAAATTTAATATCAAATACATTAAAAAAATAAAATCATTCGTTATTTATAACCATAAAATATATATTTTATTAAATTTAAATAGCGTGTCCCGTGTCCTAAATTTCATGTGATGCCGTATCACGTGTCCGTGTCGTGTCCGTTTTGGTGCTACCTAGCTTAATGTAAAGTAGTTTTCATTTTTTTTATGATTATGGATTTGTTTTATATAAATACTTCGAGAGTTATGACGAAGTACTCGAATCCAAGTATGATCGTACTCCCTCTATACCAGACCAATGAGAACACTTACCTAATACGGCTGTACCACACTAATAGTAACAATAGGCTGTTTTTTTTCCAATAATACCCTTATATCCTTCTCATATTTACACAAATGTCAACTAGCGAGCCTCTCACCAACCCAATATTTTTACCATGTTACCACTGGTCTGGTATAGAGGGAGTAACATTTAAACAATATCGAGTTCGAGCTGCTGATAAGCTTTTCGAGTCGAGCTTGACCTTGTTCGGCTTGACGTGCGAAGGACTCAGGTTATATTGAGCTAACATGAACCGAGCTTTAATTAAGTCGATTTCAAATTATTCGCGAGGTGTCATGACTTATTATCACATGTAAATAAGACATTTTGTAAACAATATTTCAAAATGAGAGTGTAACGGTGGGAAAGGACGGTGAGGGCCAAGGGGTAAGATGGGAAAAAGGGTGGGGAAGTGTTGTCAGAATAGTTTGATTTAGAGTTACGAGGGGAAACGCAAGTGTGCTCTTCTTTAATTGCCTTTTACTGACTTGCTTTGATTTTTGCGTTTTCTTCTTTTAGTATAATCTTTTTGTTAATATATTTATATTAGTGCATGAGATTATGTCTAGTTAGTTCAAATTAAACGAGATAGTGACTAATTTTATTGGTAATTGAGTGAATTAGGGATTTGGTAAATGGGTTAACCATGCCGGGTTTGAATTAGGTTAGTTTGGGTCAGGGTATTTCCGTGGTTGCGAGAATTCAGATTATTTCGGATCTATCATTATCAACTTCTTTAGGAGTTCATTATATATAGCAATAAGCAATCGTGACTCGAGTTCGAGTTACGAGTCATGCTCGCATCCTGAGTTCAGGTGTCGAGTTGATTACAGGGTTGGGACATTCGAGCCGAATCAATTTTGCGCTGCCTAGTTGAGTATTAAGTACTTGAGATTATGTCTACTTTAGTTCAAATTGATAAGACAGGGACTATTTTTATTTCGTGTCTTTACATTTTACTATTATTTTTCGATCTCTCCACTTATTGAGACAATACATACTCAAAATGACTTGCTAAAATAATTTCTAATTCAGAATATTGTACTTCAAATTAAGGAGGTAATGATTGTTTGGCAGATTATTATTACCAATACAAGCAAATTCAGCAAATCATTATTAGTGGAAACAAATTGTTTCAACAAATTACAAATAACATTGTTTATTGACGAGTTTGACTATTATATATTACTGTAATTCTAATCGGCATATAGTGATTAAGGCAAGCAACTTTGACTAACATTAAACTTAGAAGAAGGTTGCTATTTACCTTTTCCCTCTACCCTCTTACAATCGGTTAAATTAATATATATCGTGTGGATCGGATGGCGAGTGAATGAGTCAAAAACTATTATATTTTAACAGTTTATTAGATGAGAAGGTAGATAGTAATTCTCCACTACGTAAATACCTAATACTCTTTGGTACATCCAAAGATTTCCTATGAAACCAACTAGAACAAATTAACTAACAAATTGCACAAGATAATTACATGTAGGATGAAAAAGATAAAAGCAAAATGTATTGAAAAAGGTACAAGATTTGTCCTATATACACATGCAAGATGATAACCCATTTTAAACTTAAGACGGATAGTAACATCTTAAGAAAGACTAACCGCAAACGGCAAACATAGATATACGAGTAATTCCAAAACCGAACCGAAGAGTTGAAGTAAGAGAGTCCATAGTACGTAAATAACCTCTAGAGGTCACCTATAAGAGTATAAGCTAGTGCCCCCTACTTGGCGGGAATGGCAATATGGCCTCCCAAGAGTGATCGGAAATTCTGAATATCTTACGATATGATGAGTCCAACGACTGGAGTATTGGAGCCAAAACTGGCGCCAAACACAAGTGCATATCACAAATTCTCTTACCGGATAAATGTGACCATTTAATGATAAAATATTATTATTTGATAAATAATAATTTGTAAATAATTACTTGTGACAGATTAAATAATACTCATATGGTTAGATAAAGATAAGTTATTTGTGACTCCTTATGCACTCTAATTCTGTAATGGCTAATATTTCATCCGTTAATCCGTCACAAGGAAGACTTAGGGTGTTTTTGGATAGGAGGATTTAGAGGGAAAGGGAGGGATGATAAATCCTTTGTTTGGTTAGCAAATGGAGGTGAAGGGATTTTGAGGGGAGAGAAAATGGATCCCTCCATTTCCCTCCTCTAAGCCAAATTATTTCCTCTCCAACAAAGGCAAGATTTGGAGGGAAAATGATCTCCTCCATTCTCCCTCCCCTTCCCTTCCATCCCTTTCTCTTCCCTCCTTCTCTCTCCCCTTCCTTTCCCTCCACTTTAGTTATCCAAACACACCCTTAGACCATTCCCAAGCAGAAGGTCGAGTTAATCGGGTCATCAATATTTTTCCTTATTATCACACATTAATTATCTTGACCCACTTTCATCCTCCCAAGCAGAAGGTCACGACCTAGGTCACCAACCCAATCATTTTCCACTTTCTAACCAATGAGAGAGTGCCACCTACCGGGTCACCGTACTCAACCAAAGGTCACCTTCCCTTTATTTTGACGGTTGTCCTCTTTTTTGTTTTCAGCCAATGGAAAAGTGCCACCTAGCGGATCACCAACAAGGTCACCAACTTAACTCAAGGTCACCAATTGACCCTGAGTAGTTGAAGGTCACTAAAATTAACCCCTTAATTTAAGGTGTCATTAAGGTGACCCAACAAGGTCACGACCCAGTCGGTGACCTTGCTTGGGGATGGTCTTAGGGTACTTTCAAGAAAAAAAACTATCACATTTCGTCCGTCACAAGAGAAACTTACTAGGTATATATATAAGAAAAATTCGTATGTCCTCCAGAAAGACCGTACTCCTTATCGTCTTAAGGTGTATGGAGGACGATACTCGTAGAGGTTCACAAGAATTTTTTGGGTATCTAAACACAAAAGCTGAGAACATTGATTTGACAACACCTTCTCAAACTTTGTACTATTACTGCTGCTACTACTACTCTGCTGAGTACTCTACTAGACTACTAAGTACTACCCACTTAGTTGTAGTAGCATTCTGTTCATCACCTAGCCAATCCAGCCTTATGTCTCCTCCTCTTTACTTTTCTTCATTGCTATAATTTGCTTACAGAAGTTTGGTAACAGACTTAACAGTAGAACTGTAGAAGCTCACTTTTGGCAGGTGTATATAAGAAACAAAATGGGCCAAGATTACTTCTTTTGCCAATGGGCTTGGTACATCAAAGCCCGTTTGATGACCAAAGAAACACAGAAAAAAAATACATTCTTCAAGTCCATTAACCATCATGGGTCATACTAGTGATACTACAAATCCGAGTGACCGAGAATCCGAGATAGTGTCCCCGGTAGGGGTGAACAAAAAGTGGTCCGGACCGGTAAACCGGACCGACCCGGACCGTCCGGTCCGGTCCAGACCGGATACATACCGGTCCGGTCTCCGGGTCCCAAAAAATATGGTGACCGGTCTCCGGTCCGGTCCGGTCCGGTCCACATAAACAAATAAAATTAAATTGCCTTATAAATTAGTACCGGTCCTGTCCAAACCCGGAAAAAACCGGACCTAAAGGGTTTCGGTCCGGTCCGGTCCGGGTCCCCTTTTAACCGGTCCGGTCCGCGGTCTTGGGATATGTGGTTATCCGGTCCGCGGGTTCATCCGGTCCGGTCCGGTCCGGTCCGGTTTTGGACCGGTGAGCACCCCTAGTCCCCGGTGGCCGTGGGCAAAGCATTTACCCCTATGGAAATATGGAATACGCGCTCACGAGACTGTGTCCGGTGGAGTTAAGACAGATTTCTTTACCCCACTAGAGTTGGGGAACAGGACGAGTCGGCAAACGGTCCCCCAACCTGGGCCGTGACAGGGTTGGAGCTCCTTGACCTGGCCAGGCCAGGACCGTCCCTCCCCCAGGGCCGGATTAGGGTCTGACCCCGGCCTATGGCCAGCACTAAACCCCATTAACAGGTGTGAGAGCTATTTTAAGTTAAGACGGTTGTGAAAGAAGAATTGAGGGAACATCACACTATAAACTATAAACCAAAAAAAGTAGGTCAAACTACAACATCCAAAAGCATCCCAACCCAACATAATTAGAAAAATTATCAAATCAAAACCAAACAAACAAACTGAGGCCAAAATGATAACAACCTTATTTATCCCACCCCTAACCTGAACAAAAACCTGCTTAGAAATGACTATGACCTGATCCTAACTCAATCGGTCAGAAGTCCATGTTAACGAATGAGCTTAATAATTATCCAGAAAAGATCAAATTGACAATTATCAACTGTTTTGACTTAAAATAATATAAATGAAGCTTCCTTGTGAATTTAATGGTCCAAAATTGAAAATATAAGAGAGTCTATTTCTACAGCATGAACCGGTAACGAACACCTCCGCCTGGCATTTAGATGATGACCCTACATGAAGTGGCTCCACAATAAAACTCAAACCCGAGATGATGTGACTCGCTTTAACCCGAGTAACCGACTGATATCTCTAGGTCAAACTAATTCCAAGCAAAAAGTTAGTGATGAACAAGTGGAATACAAATTGGACCAGAAAGAATAGTGGCTCAAAGGGTCGATATCAGTTACCACTCAGCAGTTTTTTTACCGAGGACAGGTGATCTGATGCTATCAGCCTCCAGCCAAGGTATATCTGTAAACCTCAAAAAACGATAATCTTAACAAACACTCTAATCCTCAATCTACAGCTAGAAATTCAAGGAAACCTGAAAGTCGAGGAGAGAAGCACATCTGTGGTTTCATCAAAAGAATCTAATCCTTTGATAAGCAGCGATTGCAGGAGCACTTGAAACCAAATCCATTGAGTAGGACATTCTGACGAGCATCAAAATCCATACTTGCGTCAATGTAACATATGCGAAGCTCTTCACCTGCAAGAATTACGCAGGAGACACACTACATTCAAACTCAAGTACTGACTCAAAAACACTAAAGAACAAATGTCCTTGGAAATGTGCTAATGTTTATCAGGTATTCAGGTTCTTTGTTATCCAAGTTATACTATCCCAACTCCCGACTAGTGCAGGTGAAAGACTTTCCGGATAACCCATTATGAGAATTGCACCGAGAAATCCAATAAAAAGAAGAGCATTCAGTTTGCTTATTCTGTCAACAATCAAAACAAAGAATAGCAAGTCTTTATCTCCAAAAAGGGTGTTTTGGTCACATGTAATTTAATTTATCCAACAAAATTCTTTCATGCTTCTTAATGTGTTTTTGCATTAGCAGCTTGTCTTGCGTGGAACCATACAGGTCTTCTGTGATTATATTTCGAAAGAGTAATGTGAGTTTCCAATAATGCAACAGGTACAAAGCATACCTTCATCGATGTTACGAAGTGCTTTCAGCCTTGCATGAACATTGTCCATCCATATTATATTCACATTTGGATCTGAAATGGAAAATTCTCATAATCAGTATCAAGCAAACATTATTAGAGCATGCAAAAATTTCTCTTCTAGATACACTAAGTTTGTAGTCTAAAACTAATTAATCGCACTTTTTCACTGCTTTGGAATTCATGAGATATCTTTTTATAGACTATTATTTTGGTTTCAAAATATATAGGTACAATATTTTAAAACGTCGTTTCCCAAAAAGATAGGCGTGACATGCTGACAGCTACTGTATGTTACTTGTGCTACAAAGGAAGCTCTCGGCCAAAGGGAAGCGAATTATACATCCTTTGTTCTTATAGAGGATGACCTTGTGGAAGATGAAGTAATTATACGATTATGATATCATGGAAATGCTACACAGACCTCCCTCCATTCTTCTATTCAAGTGAGAGGAGTAGTTAGTTTGACAGTTGCCAGCTCATTCCATATATATTGTGTCAATTTAATTTTGATAGGCAAACGAAGTAACTTTATTTTCTCATGATGAACAACAGATGTAACTTTTCTGAAATGATAAAACGGAAAAGTATCGATGCATCCAACTTGACAAGGTTTCCCTTGTATTTGGACAAATTAATGGTCAAAGTTGTTAAATGTTAGTCAATGGGATTAATATAAACGATAGGGAGGGGACATGTTATGTATACATGAGTGATAAAAGAGCACAGATAAATCTGATTTACCACAGAGGAACGGTGCTCACCACAATCATGATTGTAAAAAGACGGAAGAATATAAACTGCATTCCCAATCCCAGATTCAGCTTCTACTGATGCTAGTGCGGATGAAAGAAGATCCCCGTATAGTCCACTAACCATTTCAACTCGAAATGCATTAATACGTATACGAGCTAGTACATTAGCGTACCACTGATTCGACAAGACTAGCATGTCAAAGAGCACAATTATTTCCATAAGTGTAAAAATGTCCGCATTCAAAAATGTACTAAAGAAGGCTTAAGGATACATTTCAAGCTTTCCTCTGTCGTATCTGCTGCTTCAAATGCAGTTCGGAGTAGGCTATGCTCCTCTTCAATCTAAAATTAGCAACAATCAATCAAAAAGGGTTCTTAACATATAAGTGTAAAAACAGTCATAGCTATGCTGAATATACACCAAATAATATTGAAAACTTTTTAGACAGTATTAAAAGATAAAGGGCCTTTCTTAGAGGTAAAGTAAAGAGAGCAACAGTTCATATTGAAACATGAATCATATGTGAGACTCGTGGTGCGGCAGCTAATAGTAACATTTCATTCCACGTGAAAGATGACCGTTTTAAAGTCATGGTTTGAGAGAGCTAAACTAGCCAACTGGGGTGTTCATGAAGTGGTCCGGACCGGCAGGTCTGGTCTCCGAGTCCACAAAATTTCATTCCATGTGAGAGATACCGTTTTCTTAAGAGACATTTGAAAACCAGGCAGAATTTATTAAGAATGGCAAACTGGCATTAATAAGTTTGTAACATAAGAATGTTTAATTAAAAATGACTCAATACTTTCACGATTTTCAAGCATACCAACGAGCTGATCATAATCACTGTAAAATTCTACAGAGTACTATAAGTAATCACCTCAGGAAGAACTTGAGCAGGCTGAAGTATGTCGAGGCAATTCTCAGAAGCTGCTCCAGCAATAACCATGCAAGCCAAACGCTTCACCAAAAGCGGATACTTCAAACCATGAGTGCTTCACGAGAATATACAAAACGATTCATTCAAAAGAGCAGATGTATAAGCATCATTGCTAAGAGTTCAAGGATCGCAAATATACCTACAGTATTTGTGATACACGAACCAGTCTGCTTTCTTCTCTAGCTCATAAAATGCCTGTTACGATTGAAACCAAACAAGTAAACAACAATCTATGGGTTTAACCGTTACCACAAACAAAGTACCATTATTTTAACATGAGCAATGAGCATTTAAGCATGTTAATCCGTCACAACGGGATCACCATAATCCCTCCCTGCTATCCTCAAACTAACTACAGCTTCTCAAGTGAAAATGTATGCTGTACAGTTCACACATTCTCTGCGAACACAGAACTAATGACGAATGATAAAATACATCAATTCTCCGTAATAAACAACCATCAATCCATCATTATATGATTATATCCGCTTAAATCCCTTTCCTTTGCACAAAATTTTAGCATAATCAGCTAAAACAACCCAATCATCTATTGCTAAATGGATGACGGTTTCACATACACATCAAATTTCAAATCTTTTTGGTTACCTATCATCCCATGGCAGCAAACTTGTCAATTAAAAACGTAAACAAATGATTGGGACCGAGAAACTAATATTCACAAAAGCTGCAAACTTGTCAATTAAAAACGTAAACAAATGATTGGGACCGAGGGACTAATACACACAAAAGCTCCAAACTTGTCAATTAAAAACGTAAACAAATGATTGGGACCGAGGGATCATCGCTCAGTCATATTCAATTCAACCTCTCTGAATCAAATCAAAATCTTTCATTTCACATAGACAAAACATCAAACACTTGGTGTGCATTACCTTAGATTGTTCCTTACACTCCTCACTACAAAATTGTTCAGTACAATGTCCAGGTTTCAACCTTCTAAGACAAAGATAACAAACGACGTCGCATTTTGACAAAAACGGGTGCGAAACGACAGGGTTAGCTGTGTGAATGAGCTCCCCAGCTGAGATAAACCGCGTGGAGAACACGCCTCGGCCAGCTGACACAGTAAAGTCGACTCGGATCGGTGGGGGACCGAGTCGACTCGGTGAATCGCCGCCGTGATTGGTTGTTGATACGGTGGAGAGAGAAGATTGGAGGATAATTTTTTTGAATTTTGGAGAGAGGTAACGGCTAGTTCTTAGCAATGGTGTCATTGTGTCATGGTGGTTGTGAGTTGGTGGCGGGAAATTCTTAGATACACTCGGTGTACCACGTTATCGTCACAAGACGTGGTTAATTAAAAGTCGTTCTTAGATGTACTCGAGCGCATGAGTTAGCCCGTGTTGGTCATTTTGCTTTCGCTGGGAAAGTTTGGGTCGATACGTTACCTAGGCATACAACTTCTGTAGCGAATTTTAATTTGATGGAAAGGAATTCATCCCGACTTGGAGAATTTTCGTTAATCTTAATTTTCTCATTTATTAAGAATTGTGATGTATAAATGTATAATTACGTGATATACATCGAGGTATATGAGTATTTCTCATCGGTTTACAATACTAACAAGTACGGAGTAGAAATTTACAACATCAAACATGACACGAAATTGACTTAATATGGAGATAAAGACTTAAAATTGTCTTACTCTCGCTTCACCACCTACTACCGGTTGTCTCCTCTGGGTAAAGTAGGTTGACGAGCAAGTTCCGTCTAATAATTTTTCTTCTTAAGAATGAGACCGTCTCATATTATAGAAACTTAAACGGAACAAATATTGCCCGCTGGGCTACGAAGTAGTTAGTTACAGGTTGGTAGTTTGTATATGTTGACTGAATCTTTTCAGCCAGTAGTAAAATTAAAGTACCAGACGTAATTAAGTAGTGTACACAGTAAATTACTTACAAATGAGACAGTCTCATATAAAAATTAGGACGGAAAAGTAGTTTGTATATCTTGACTCAATCTTTTCGGATAGTAGTAAACATAAGAGTACTGGACGTAATTAAGTGGTGTACACTTGAGCATTTCACTAATAATCCTTAAACGACGTCGTATTTGTTTGAAACTTTGTAATTATGGATACATAGATAGAGACAATTGAGAATCACACTACAGTATACAGCCACCAAAGTAGACTAATTAGAAAGTGATAGATGAGACTTTGATTCGTAAAGTGTTCCGTGACGGTAACGTTATCTTATTTTCCATTATCGTGGAAATAATTTCACAGGTTATAGAAAAGTCGACTCTAATAGTAATATTATTACTAATATGGTATTACACCAAAGTTAAGTTCAAACCCGCATAAACATCAGAATTCACGAGAAACGTGATCATTTTATAAACCAAGGTGTTACGTCACCTAGGATATGTCCAAAGCTAGAACATGTTATTGTAAATTGATTTGATATTGCAAATTTAAAGTTGGACAAAAAGTAGTATTTTTTTTGTTTCTTATTGTTGACTAGCTAAATGAGACAATGACTTAAATAATGACCAAAAAAATATCTTATCATACAGCTACCTAAAATTCAGTATTAATAATGAAAATGTTACTCAAGAAATGCACTTGTTTTCTGAGATGCTATTATACTCTCACAGGAAACTTTACTGTCATTCTCCAAAGATCTAGGAAACTTTTTTTAAAGGTTAGCTCTAAAAACTGTTAATTTTTAGTTTTTACAGTCTTGGAAGTTGAAACATTTATTTTCACTCCTATAGTCCTATGTGTAAAAATGTGCTGTAGTAATTTTTTTGGTGTAACTCGGGGTCCATTGTCGATAACAGTGTATAAACTGGAAACCGGGGTGTACTATGAGAGTGTAAATATCATCACCCATTTGTTTGATTTAATATGTTGGTTTAACTCTTCTTTATGTTTTTTTGTTTGTTTTTTTACCTCATTTCTATAGATTAAGGTAGTTTTACTGTGTTATTGACGCAATTTTCATCTTGGTTCATTCAGAAACAGCCTCTTTGTGTTGCTAACAAAAGGGTAAGACTGCGTACATCCGACCCTCCCTTACCCTGCAGTTTGTGGGAGCCATTGAGGCACTGAGGTAATATTGTTGTTGTTGTATTGTATTTTAACTGACTTTATTTGTTAAAAATGTGTACTTTATGGAAGTTATTACAGTTTGAGTTAATTTTGGAGGCATGCTATGACTTTAGAGTTTTAGATAAGACTTTGATCTGATATAGTTGTGTGGTGCGAGAGATACCCGCTCCATTGACATCCCTAGGAAGTAAAATAATAACATACGGAGTAGTCGTGATTCGTGAAGTATGGATCAGCAGTCAGGTGATGTAATTTTTGTTGCTGTAATAATTTCAGTCAGCTGATTTCATTGTGTGGTGGACTGGTGGCCATGGTGGGTCCCAGAGATACCCGCTTCATTGACATCCCTAAAAAGTAACATGCTAACATATGGATCAGCAGTCAGATGATGTAATTTTCACTGCAGTAATAATTTCATGGTAACAGGTGCGGTTAAATCTGTAGTAAAGTTGGTTAAGATGGCAGACAAAGCGACAGGTTATAGCGTGGATGAAGCCCTAGTAACAATGGGGTTCGGAAAGCTGCAATATATGGTGTTCATATATGCAGGAATGGGATGGGTTGCAGATGCAATGGAAATCATGCTGCTGTCGTTTGTCGGACCTGCAGTTAAGTCTGCTTGGAACCTTAGTCCTGCACAAGAAAGTCTGATTACTACTGTAGTATTTGCAGGAATGCTACTCGGAGCTTATTCTTGGGGTTTAATCTCCGACAAATATGGAAGACGGTAAATTTTAGTGTTACCGTCATATTTTTGGAAATTTCGTACTTCTGTAACCCTAGAACAGTTTTTGACTGTACATTTTATTTCTGTTGCATTCCTGCAGGATCGGGTTTTTTGTGCCAGCAATGGTTACTTCTGCAGCTGGTCTTCTAAGCGCAGTATCCCCAAATTACATAGTATTGCTTATATCTCGGTGTTTGGTAGGAATTGGTCTAGGAGGCGGTCCTGTGTTATTCACCTGGTTTACCGAGTTTTTACCTGCACCGAATAGGGGTCTCTGGTTAGTTATTTTCAGTGCATTTTGGACTCTGGGTGTAATCTTGGAGGCAAGCTTAGCATGGGTATGTTTTAACACTTGCTCATCTAATTTTTACTCTAAGAAGTAAGAAAACCGAAGATTAATGAGTCTTTGCCTTCATTGAAAAAAAAAAAAAATATTCTCTCTGTACCCCTCAACTTTTTCATTTTCTAAGATGTACCCCTCTTTTCTTGCAAAAAAAACTTTGACCGTCAATAACTCTTGGCTACAAGTTCAGAATACGATAATTTTTTTTTTCAAATTGACCGTCTTTAAGAGGTCTTCAGTTTGAAAAAAAATTCATCGACGTCTCAACTCGTAATCGGGAATTATGGTCGGTCAAAGTTTATTCGTTAAAAAAACTTTGACCACCATAACTACAGGATACGAGTTCAAAAAGCGGTGACATTTTTTTTTCAAATTCAAGGCCTTAACGAGATAATTGGTTTGAAAAAAAAAAATTAATGCTTTCTGAACTCGTAACATAGGATTATTGTCGGTCTCAGTTTTTTTGTGAAAAACGAAGGGTACACCTTACAAGACGAAAAAGTTCACGGGTATACGAGAGAATCAGCTCTGAACTTGTTCCATTTGCAGATTGTTATGCCGAGATTGGGATGGAGATGGCAGGTGGGTTTATCCGCTCTGCCTTCCCTGATTTTGCTCATATTTTACCCGGCAACGCTGGAGTCGCCTAGGTACTTCTGTCTGAAAGGTAAAAAACAGAAAGCCTCTAAAGTTCTGAATAAAATAGCCAAGATGAATAAAACAGAATTACCTCCTGGTGTTTTACTGACTGATCAAGAAATCGAGCTGAATGGACGAACTATTACTCAAGACGGTACCCAATTATCCGGCCAATCCGTGGATACTCCTAAGTGGAAGGATTCTGATTTGGGAATATTCAGATCACTGGTAATGCTTCTTTCACCTGAATTAGCTAGGACAACTTTGCTCCTGTGGGTAACGTTCTTTGGGAACGCCTTTTCGTATTATGGTCTTGTGTTGCTGACTACTGAGTTGAACAGTAAGAGCAGTTCTTGTGGAACTCACAGGCAATCACATTCTTCTGATACTGTCAATTATAAGAATGTTTTCATCGCGAGTTTTGCAGGTAAGCTCTCCTTTTGTTTCGGAATGGCACAAACACAGTCGCCCTTGGATTTCATACGGATATTGGGATAAGATTCCCTAGTCGCCAGTTTGGCGACTGTTTTCGGTCGCCCGCTTTTTTTTTCGGTCGCCAAATTGGCGACTACACAGTCGCCTGCTTTAGACGCCTTTGACAGATATTCTTGTAGTGGTAACAGTGAGGCTGACATATATATACGCGTTGCTTTCAGAGTTTCCAGGTCTTATTGTATCAGCCCTGATAGTTGATCGAGTTGGTCGTAAAGCTTCAATGGCCGGTTTATTTTTCCTGTGTTGTATATTTATGGTGCCGCTGGTGGTCCATCAGTCGGATGGTGTAACAACAACTCTTCTCTTTGGGGCTCGAGCTTGTATCTCCGGATGCTTCACAATTGTCTATATATACGCCCCTGAGGTAATTATTTATTTATTTATTTTATTTTTTTTGGCAGCGGTAAAGAAAGTTTTCTTAACTAATCATAACTCGTTCAATTTCATTTCAGATTATTTAATTAGGGTCATTTCGAGTTGCGTTAATTTTAGTCCAGGTCCAATTTGGGTTAATACTTTCCCGGTCTAATATCTATTTCTTTGACACAGATATACCCGACCTCAGTGAGGACGACAGGTTTTGGTGCAGCGAGTTCAATGGGAAGAATCGGAGGAATGATATGTCCTCAAGTGGCAGTGATACTGGTACAAGGATGTCATCAAATGGCTGCTATTCTTCTTTTTATCGGCGTAATCTCTGTGTCCGCCATTGCAGTGTTGTTCTTTCCACTAGAAACAAAGGGACTCGAGTTGATTGATAGTGTAGCTAGTCATAAACGCGAAAACCCCAAGGCTTATGCTAAGAAACCCGATGGAAGCACACAATTACAGCATAGCGCGAATCATGTCTAGCTTTATTTATTTGTGCTGCAAAATTTTGTACACTTATGAAATTGTCGAAAGTGCCAAGATTTGTGATGATTTATGGGGGTTTTGCATGAAACGGTCTTATATACTCCCTCCAATCCAATCCAAACTGCCGATTATATTTAATCAAAATTTAAAAATTTATACATAAAATTGACATATTTACATTTGTTATAAAAAGAGGTTTCGGAAAATTATAATTTTGACACAAAAAAATAATATATAAATGAAGAAAAACGTGGGCAACCTGTCGTCTCGTAGACCGTGAAAAGTCGAATGGGTAGTTTGGATTGGATTAGAGGTAAAAAAAAAAAAAAAAAAAAAAAAAAAAAAAAAAGACTTCGATGAAACAGTGAAGAAACCGTAAATGACAAAGCACAGAATGCTAATTCAATAGATCTGTTAAACTGGAGAGTACTAAATAGTTTTCGCAAGATAAGCTGTAAACTTGTTTCAAAACGATACATCTTTCTGCGATCAACTAAGATTCGACAAGCAGAGGAGCTAAATAAAGTAATCTAGTTTACGACTACAACGACAAGCGAAAGAATTAAATAAATGAATCTAATTTATCGTTACAGCGAGGTTTATGATGTTACAACACGGATGCTAGTACAATTGAAATTTACAGACATAAAATTACATTCCTTAAATGGAAATCGATCACGATTAAGAATGAACCAAACCCCTGGCTCCAAACAGTGACAGAAACAACTAATAATAAGCTAAGTAAAATTACAGGCAGTTAATACTTAATGGGTTGTTGCTCGTGAGGACCCTCGTTAACATCTTATTCCCAGATCCGTTATGAAACGGTATCGCTTGTGAAACCAACCTGTAAGCATTCCTCTTTAATTACAGGGTTAAGAGGTTAAACTTACACGTGTCACATGAGATGTTTCAATTAAGTTTATGTGGAGATAACTTCCGCTGCTCGATAAAACTCAGCAATCCTCTTCGCCTCTCGTTCAGCAAATCACAGAAATGCAAACCGTCGTCCAATCACTATTACACGAGAATTGATTCATCTTCTGGTGGTTGTCTTAATCTAAGTCACAGGTTTAGAAAAGACCTCCAAACCTAAACACCCTGCATGCCAAATGAATGGAGTTGACTAAAGTGACAAAAATAATTTCCAAAAGAAATATATCACACATTCACGGGAAGGGTTAACAAGTTTCGAATCAAGGTCATCACTCGATGATAAGACACCGTCACTCAAGACTACCAGCTACTCTATTTAACTGAAATCTACCCGGGAAGAAAACACAAAGTTGAGTAGAGACATCAGCAACCCATGCAGATTGTCACATGTGTGATTGACAACTGCTACGTCAACTCAAGAAAAGTAACATCACACAAAATTTATTTATTTCTCAACTTTGTGTCATAAATACTTGAAAAACATACAATACATGTAGCCAGATAGGCACTGGTGGCCCCCCGGGGGGTTAAATTTTCGGAATTTTTAGTTAAAATTTTTGAAATGTTTTCGAGTGTCCCTTATATCATTACCACTTCGCCCCCCAAACTTGAATCCTGGCTCCGCCACTGCAGATAGGCAGAATCATATGAAGGGTTTGAAGCTAGAAGAAATCCATCACATTCTCGATGAGTGTTATTTACAAGCTTTATTGAAAGAAAGCACATTTCAATATATTTTAAATTTTACGGAGTATCTAGTAAAATGCCTTTAAGTATCGTCACCAGAGTATTTTAAGAGAGTCTAAGATACTATGCAACAGAATAAATTAAAATCGGTAAGAAAAATGTCGACTGGTGCTTACTTTTTCAGATTTAACCTCAAGTGCCTGTAGTTCAGCATACATGTTTGCGTACTCTTGTTGTGCCTCTTCAAGCTCCTTTCTGAGCCGTATTACCTGCATAACTCGTGAACATCAGTACACAGCAGATGAAGTTATAGAAACCCCTTTCTTTACAACAACATTACTCGATGCCTAAAGGGCTCCCGCAAATTGCGGCGTAAGGGGGAGTACGATGTACTACACAACCTTGCCCATATGTTAGCAACACAAAGAGGTTGTTTCCGGATAACCCAGAATGAAACCCCTTTCCTAACATTATTTTCTTTAAAAAAAAAAAAGTTTAATTGAAACCCCCTCAGGCCAACAACCCTAAACCTTGAACCCTAACTTAACCCTAAATGTCCAGAATTTCTAGGATATCAAGCAGCCAACTATCAGTGGCAGAAAGCACAAGGCACAGTTACTTGACAACTGAATTCATAAAGAAGGGTCCAATGAGCTGGATAAAATTTCAGCCACTCAGCATACCTTGTAATTGAGCTCTTCCTCAGATTTCTCGTGTTCTAAGCATCTGAAACATAAAGCAGACATAAACAATAGTAAAATAGAAGTTTTCTTAGTGAATTTTTTATCCATCAAATAATCATAACTGTCATTTCCATTTATCTACCCGTAGCTTTAGATGCTGAAAACTTACTTTTCTTTAAGTTTTTTGGTCTCTTGCATCAACTCCAATGCTTCCTGTCGATTCAGGGCCTTTGAACTAGTGATAGGCTATGTCACAAAAACATAAATTCGTTAGTATGATGTCCTATCTAGCACACGTAAATTACACCCACAGTCCACCACAGACCCACACACCCTCCTTCCAAAATAAATAAAAATTAAAAAAATAAATAAGTCATATTTAGACACAGTAAATATTACAAATGCATGCAGAGTAACCAAAAAAACTCAAAACTCACTACTAAAGTTAATATGCAGGAAAAAAAAAATAACCACAAACATGATACCACTACAAAGGCACTGCTGGGTTACAGGTAAGCAATAGCACTATCTCTCCATTAGCAGGATAAGTGGATATAAGATTCAACTCCTAGACCTAATTTGCTATATGTATTTTTACGTCTTCCTTCTCATAAACAGCATACTCTTCTCACTTCATTGCTATCATTTACATTGCCTTACTAAGCTGCTTTGTGTTGTTAAGACATAGGTAAGGTTGTGTGCATTTAACTCCCCTTATCTTGCCATTTTCAGGATCCATTGAGGACCTGAGGCAGTAGGTAGTGTTCTGGTACAGTTTATGCTCTTTGTATTTTTAAATATCAACAAATGGATGCAATTCTAGACTCAATTTTGATTATTGGTCCTTGAAAAGGAAGTACTTGTGAGGCCCTTACCTCACCATGTGTTTATAGGGGAGGGCCTTTGAGGCATTGGGGTAATCTTGTTGAACCGACCAACATGATAAAGTTTCACTTTAAGGATATTGCCAAGAGTTTACCCTCTACGCAAAATAACAACATTGTTGCCCAGCCGCTCTTAATGGCTCTTATTCCCCCCGCCCCCCTCAAGAGAGATAGTATCACTAAAGGAGACAATCAGGGAAATTAAGGTTTTCATTAACGTCGGGCAATCAATTGACAGATACAGGTGAAAGCCTCACATCTACCATAGTTCATAATAATAAAAATGGAGCCGAACCTGAACTTGCAGAGAATTCCCAGCATTGTTAGTGTTAGATCCTCCCTTATATTGCCTCTTTGTCCCAAGAGCACAAAGAACATCACCAGGTAACCTCTTAGTACCTGAAATCAAGAGAATTATAGTCATCGTAAATGTGCTGTAGCTGTCAGTCACATAGTCTAACATTTTGTTTGATGGAGGAATTTTGAAGTGAAACAATTTTCTTTTGTTTGAGTAGCAAATTGGGGGCTGGAAGAAAATGGAGAGATTCATTGTCCGTCCTAGAAGCCAAATTTATCTCTCCAATGTAGGAATATTTGGGGTAAATATCTTGCTTCATTCCCCTCCCATTCCACTCCTCCCTTAATCCTCTTCATCCCCACCCTCTCCCTTACCTTCCTCCTAATTTTGTAACCAAATAATGCATAAATGCCGAAGTACCTTGCTGAGGGATACTGCTTGGAGCATTATGAGCTAATTGCTTGGCAGGTAAGCGAACCAAAGGATTGAAGCTCTTTGAACTATAGGACGTGGGTTCTGAAGGTGAAGATGCTGGAAGTTTTTTCTTAACTTGATACCCAATAAGTCCACAGTGATAATCCCTGTAATTCAATTAAAAAAAGTGCATCAATAAGTAAATCACCCAATAAGAGACTAATTCCATGTGTGCTCAAATTTATAATGGCACACAAGCTAGAACACGTTAGTCTTCTTCAGACATAGACATGCATCAGCGATCAACAAAACAATACCTACCAATACTCCCATGTCATTTCCTTCAACCGAGTTTCGAGCTTTTGGAAAAGAGAAGTCCTCTCAAAATCTTGTTTGTTATGGGTAGGTTCAACAAAATTTGCTTCCAAGATCCCTAAAAGACACTTCAACCATTTAGAGCATAATTTATGAAATTCACAATATTCACCTTTACTACGAGTAGATGATAAGAGCATACCTACAACCCCTCTTCCTCTGCTATCCGAATAACTGACAACATGCCAAAATGGCTGCAACAAGATGGAAAAAATTATGAACCGCATAAGCAGTTAAAAGTAGGGTACATGAGACATAGCAGAAGAACTAAGACGCAAACATTCTTAGGTTATCGACAAAATTAAGTACTGCCCTTTTTATTTAAGCTTGCTACTTCTGAGCTAACTCCCGAAAAAGGGTATGTACGGTCATGCAATTATGAAATACCTAACGTGACGAGTAAAGTACAATTCTCACTCACTCAGGATTATGTTGGCAAAATCCCTATTAAGCTCTCGCTGCTATTGATTGATGATTTTATTGTATACAAAAAGGTGCTTAAGAATCACGAAACGAAATCAAGTTGTGAGCAAAAACAGAGCATGACAGCATACACTAAAATCATTGCACTTTTTTTCTCTGAACCTCCTTATCATAAAAAATTTAGAGACAACCTGGAATATGGTAACATAACAGAACCTCAAACTATAACTGATGATATTCCACATATAAAAGTAAAACTCATTGAATTGAGAAAGTTGTCATATGCACGAATACACGTGTAGTAGCATTACTGTTTAAAAGAAAGATTTTAGCATATCAAAAAGCACAGGGCCTCAGTATGCTATGAACAGATTAACAGGGTTTACCAAAATAAGTCGGTTCTTATGGTAAACATTGAAGCCATGTAAATAGACATGAGGAGCTTCCTTCAGGAATCCAATTGTCGTCAGGACTTCCTGCAAAAACGAGGCCGAAATACTTAACACTGTCGAATATAGCTATTTAGTAATTATTAAGAAATACATAACAATCCAAGGCAACTGTAAGGTGAGCATTCATTCAGCATGTATCAAAACAGTACTCAAAAGCACACATTCCAACAAGTACCAGTACAAATAAGGCGTCTCTAATTCATTTTGCAAGACCAAAAGGCAAGAAGCTGCATCTCAAGGTTTAGTTGAAGTCATAGCTATACATTATGTCACTTGTAAAATTCTCCGTCAAAAAATTTCCAGAAATAGATAAAAAAAACATAAGCCGTTGTACTGGCCATTAATGCAGGTAAATTCAGAAGAAAACCACACTTCACGTATGGTATCTCTAGAAATATCCTATGGCATGTTATGAAAATGATGGGTGCATGATGCAGATTTAAAGCATATATTGTATAAATGTACTGGACAAGGTAAAATCTAACAA
The DNA here is from genome assembly GCF_048544455.1 of Silene latifolia. Taxonomy (NCBI): domain Eukaryota; kingdom Viridiplantae; phylum Streptophyta; class Magnoliopsida; order Caryophyllales; family Caryophyllaceae; genus Silene; species Silene latifolia. The sequence continues at coordinate 1,559,233 of NC_133530.1, read as the reverse complement.
AGGGCTGCGGTCATTTTCAATAGCATTGTTTATTGATAAACACCATAATTCCCAATTCAACTAGAAACCACATTCCAATTTAAGGCACGGAGTGAACGCACACATTTGAGAATTTTGGCAACATAAAAAGCTCTTCTTTGAGAATTTTGGCAGCATTAAAACATGCACGAACAGATAAAGTTGTTATTGTACGTAGAAAGGCACCCAGTCTAAACAGTCTACAATGGTCTCTAAGGATGACAGTAATCTAAGTAGATTTATGGCATGCAAGAGCAAATGAACAACTGCAAGCCTATTATGTCACAAATGCAAGAATGAGAAATGGAGAAAATGAGCATGTGAAGTAACCTCCTTAGTTCCCGCAGTTTGAGGTCTGTACATTATGAACTCTGGATACTTGAGATCGCATGCTATGCGGTGATGTTCCACGTCTTTTCCACGCAATTTAATACTGAAATTAGGTGGAATATGTAAGTACAGAATGGACATGTACACCTGCAGGAACACAAAGATATATTATATATCCAAGCCTTTCTTGCTTTGAGGGATATCTCAAAAGTCAAAACAACACTTACTCGAAGTGAATAGCGATACTGGCTGCCAATATGATCTTCACTTATCATCATTTTCGAACTTAATTTCTTAGAATCATCAGGAGCTCGCAGGCGAATATCCTGTAACCATACAATGACATGTTAAAGAGCGATCAGGAAAAACACACCAAAAAAAATTCAGTTCTTCAGGACTTTAAAGAATCTAAAGGAAGAATTGTAAACCTGAGAATCACTTTCAAAATCAAACTCTAGTTTTCCATCATCAGTTAACCATAGATTGTAGACAATAACTTTGGTTCCATGAGATCCGAGGTCATCAAACTGCCACCAAATTCAACCAAAATTAAACCTTTCAAAACACCTTAGAGAATAAATTAGGCGAGAACCTCATTAATCCAGCACATATAAACTTGCATTCCATTTTCTCTTATGATCAGAAATCTACAAATTTCAAGGGGTAGAACTGCTTAAAATATGGACATGGTAATAAGACAGAGATGAAAATGCTCAATAAAGACAAGCGGTGTCACTAAGAAAGTAGGAGGAATAAAGAAAAGTGGATTCACTTCTCCAAAAATAAAGAGAAGTGCATACAAGACTATGAAATATTAGACTACACACACTCAATACTGAGTGGACAAGGCACGGCAATGTGAGGAGCAAATGGTACAAGCCCAGTCTCAACAAGAAAAGCGACACGAAAAACATTACATTTGGACGATGTGATGGAAGAAGAAAGCCAAACGATAACAAGAAAAGTACTTAGCTAAATCTACACTTGCAGAATTATGGTCTTGATTGGCTTAGCATCGCTCTATGAATCCTAATGCAAACCGTACCTAGGGGCCCTCTTGCCAGTCATTGTTGTAATTTAAGTATGAAACATCGAATTCTCTGCTTTAGGACAAGTAATTACTAAGCTTATAGTCTTACAGAGTAGAATGAATATAGCCCACAAGGGCTCACTTGGGATGAGGGTAATTTTTATAGGGGTAATATAGCTAAAAGCAAGGGGGAAATGGAGGAGATTGATGGTAGGTGGTGGTAGTGGAAGGTGGAAAGAGGAGGTGATGGCAAACTATTGCTTCGTTATGAAAGCGTTACCCAAGGAGGGAGGTGGGTAGCTATTTCCTCCCTTTATGGAATATGGATTACTGTTACCCTCTCTTTCTCAGTTCCACAAGTGTAAGGAATTTGCGCGGGACACTGGGATAATTGTTGTTGGAATCACTCTTGATGTAAGCTACATGATTTGTGGGAGACTGGGAGGGTACAAACAGCAGTCTTAATTATTTTGGATACAAATGACTAAGGTGGTCCTGCAGGTATGCTAGTAAATCTGGGTTGACAAAAGATTTTGTGTACACGGGCATAACATTGATGTTAGACTGTGGCCTGTGGGCTATAGTGCCTACCAGTGACTTGTGGTGTCTTTCAAGCAGAGTGGAGTCTGCTAGTATTAGCAACTTGGAGGATGGGGACGGAGATGGAATATGGAAGTTTAGGTAGGTGACAGACTTCCTGAAATTAATAAACATAGTGTGGTATACTGGTATTTTCCGTAAGATTAGTTTTCAACAGCTAAACAAACGCACCCCCCCACTGAATAACTCGCTTCTTACTCGACTCTTTACTTGCATACACATACAGCCACTTACAAGTTTCAGGAATCAGAATATACCCTCAATTCATTCATTTATAAGATAAGATCACTATAAGGACTACAAGAAGAGACGCGTGTCAAAGCTGAGAAACAGTAAAAGAACAAAAGGCGGGCCTGACTTTAACAGATATAAGAGCCTGTGAAACCCAGTTGCATTTGCACTACCCTAAATAAATTTATTAGCCAACCGAACAATGGCTTTGTCAAATAGTTGATATTAAAAGTCAACTACTGATAGAAGTTGATAGTCTACGCTCAACAATCTTTAAAATGTGCGCTCTGGTTCCGACTTCCATATCAATTTGTACAAAAACAAGCAAATACACCACAAAAGTCTTACAAAGCTAACCTGCTTCATAAGCTCCGCCTCAGTTGAATATGGTGACCATTGCAAAATGATGGATATATTTGATCGATAATGTTCTTGACCAAAACGATATAATGGCTCATAGGTATCTGTTGATCCATTGAACTCATAATCAACCTATGAAAGCAAAAGGTTCGACAAGTTATCAGTCGCAGACTCAAATGCATGATGCGCCGATCGTTACAAAAAGGAGGATATCGGAGCATAAAAACATGCAGAACTTGAACCTAAAGACCATAGATCCCACAACACACTAATAAAAATACACTACCACTGCTTACTAACCTGCACAGCGCTAATACATAAAGTTTCTTACCCAGTGTACAAAGATGATATTATAAGCAGAGAGAGAAGCGAAGTAGCGGACAGACAGGGAAATCTAAGAGGATGTGTGAATGGGTGATTAAGATCAAAGAGATTGGTGAGAGTATGGCAAATAATAGGGCCAGGTCACAAATGGCCCAAGTGAAGGGATAAAATCCATAACCATAAAATAAATTAAGTGTGGTTATGGAAGGAACGGAGTTGTTGTATGAGTTGTAACTCTTACTTTCTTTTCCATTCCAAATTTTCTTTCCATTACTTTTTCACTTTCTTACAACTTTCCCTTCTCACAATTTCTAGACTACTTGAGGTCGTGTTGGCCAATCCAACATTCTTTAGGAACCAAGGTATTATTATTATTGTGATTGTCGTAGTAGAGAATACACATGATATAGAATATAGAACTCTATAGAGTAAAACTAAAAATACCAAAACTTTATATAGGCACTTACAAACTAAAAATACCAAAACTTTATATAGGCACTTACCATGGGTACCACTATCCGGTCAAGGCCAGTCCGAGACAAATATGTATAGGAAAGAAGTCCAATGCTTTGAGTAAACGTCCTGATCATAAAACAAAGACCATTTGAAAAGTATAAGCACAAAAACAAAGACCATTTGAAAAGTATAAGCACAAATAATAGGAGATGAAACATAAGCATTTTCAACCCCGCCTTTCTACCACCACCTTTTCACATACCTATTTCCAACATTTCGACTGAAGACTATAGCATCAGATCCAAGCCTCATGGTACTGGTCTTGAACCCATTCCCATCTGAAAGATTATAATTGACAAGTCAAATACAGCTTTTTCACAAAAAGAGACAGAGATGAAAGAAAGAAAGGCAATTGAATATAAAGTACATCGTCCAATAGCTGTTTTAGATTCCTTGTCTGAAAATCCAAAACTCATACAGCGTCGAATTGCCTCTGGGCCCATTCCTCCTCCATCGTCTGCCACAAAGTATCAAACATAGAAAATATTACATTAATCCTATAAAATTTGAACACACAGTAAACAGGGACAACTGAAAGACAATATAATCATAGTAATACCTTGAAAGAGCAAGGCTGGGCTCCCATCCCTTGGATTTGAGATTTTATCTACAATTACAAAAGAGGCTCCATTTTGTATCTATTAAATTCAGCAAACAAAAAAAAATGGTAGATCTTAAGTATCATAACAGATGTTTTTTATGCCTCAAAACAGTATTTGATCGACAAAGGTGTGATGGAAATGATAGAAGATAGGGCCGAAAAAGCTATGAGGCACAAAAGAATATATTGTGGTTCAAAGAGAGCAAGGGAAAAGAGCTAAAATAAATGATCATGCACACAGGCTATCATTTAGTTTATCCACAAAAAAAAAGAATAAAGAATGAATCAGTCTCAACCACAACAAGTTCCATTTCCGACGATACAGAAACCACCAAACAATGGAGTATTGCCAAGAAGCATTACCTCATCAATTGCATTGTCAAGAAGTTCTGCAATGGCTGCATAATTAACCAAAATGAGTAAAAAAATGCTCAAAAAAAGGTATGGTATACAAGACACTCGTACCGCAAAGGACACCAAAATTTTAAGATGGAAATACCTCCAAAAGCCCACTTATGAGATGTTGCATTGGAATGCAAAAACTTAGGGTGAACATGCAGATAGTTTTTGCTGTCTGCAATGAAAGCACAGACTGTCAGCTACTGTTAGGAACAAAACTTATGAGCTGTACTGAATGGCAAAAAAACATATACAAGACTGTTGTATTAATACAACCAAACCAGTTACGGTGTATTCCTTGTTTATTCATAGGCTAAATGCTTAGGACCATCTCACACGAGACTCACTGAGTGTTAATAATGATTGAGCTCCCAGGAGCAACCTACTACTGCAACTATTGACATATTTAACAAAAAAGGTATTTCAAGTAAAAAAGCAAGACACTAAAAAATTACTAACTTTGAACTTTGGATCTAGATGCCAGCGGGTCTTCATAATTTCCAGCCTTCCAGAATTGTCGGCAAAGCGGTGCTGGACATATGGATGACGCATAGAAGCCATCATCATCAGTGGGAGACTGTGGTTGCACCAACCACCCATTGCTATTTTGAGCAGTGCTTAAGGTATTTAATATTTTGGTGTCTTTACAATCTTGAATTATGGGAAGGACATCCCAACCAGGAGGAGCCAGATAGGATTCGTGAAATTCTTCATGTTGGATTAAAGTTCCATTAAGTCTTGGTTCTGATTTCACATGATTCATATCAACTTCTCCCATTTTTCGACACTGCAATAGTAAACGAAATGTTAAGCACAGGACCACATCATAATACCCCAACCCAAAGTCCCAAACCACTATACAACAAAACAAAAGAAGTCGATAGAGATCCGCTCGTGGCCATGGAACCATAGTTCAGCTCCACCCATAAGATCTAACTAAACTGTAGGAAATTTCGGCTGAAAGATCTGAGGTAATGGCTCCATAATCCATTTTTAAAGTCCTTGCATGATTTGGTACGGTTAATAGTGTATGAGGGGAAGGGAAGGATTGGTACGGTGTTCACAAAAGAAGCCTAAACGATATATAGTCTTGATTCAAGGTTCTTAAATCTCATAAATTTTTCCATAATTCCATATCTTAGCCTGGAGGCTAATTTATGCAGTGCTGATAGACAATAGAAACAGCCACATCAGTGATGTTAAAAAAAAAGGTCATCGAGAGGCCATCTCTCCTCCCCCAAAAAAAAAATCTTAGACATAAACCTTAAGTTGTGAACTTTTTTCCCCTTAAGTCCACTGAGTTGTTAGGTAATCACAGATCTATCCGCAAACAGAAGGAAAACTAACGGTTCTTAAATGGAAACCCAGACAAATACTTATAGGTATCATGGTGATAGACTCGTAGTTGTCCCAGAATATCTATCCAGTATGATTATATTTCTGGTCATGTAATATCCAATCAACATTAAGCAACAAAAACTATACTAATAGTACTAATTAACTAATGAATGTTTCAATTTCAAAGGAAGTGCCTGGCCTCTGGCCTGTGTCTCAGTCGAGTAGTGGTTCAGCTATAGATAAGAGAAGCTACCATGTCAGCATAAATAAGCGAAAAAAATTACATAGAATTTTTTTCCCCATGCTGGTATAGAATTCATTACACCATCAGCAGGTTAAAAGCTTTATCTAAGAATAGCCAAGATGGTCGACAAATGGCTCAATGAGTTCTGTCTAGGTAGTGGTGCTAGCATCGCAGCACTAGCACTAACTGGTTAGGCATTTTGATCGAACAGTACTTTTCATCATTGACAACAACAACTCATCAAGAGGTTGTTTCCCATAGGCTCATAATGAAAATCTCATCAAGTTGCACGAAATGATGGCTCATGGCTCCTTTACAATAGAAAGACGAGCAGCCACCATAGTAAGTCATTTCACTACTTCACGGTAATCAAACATCATCAGGTAGATAAATTACAATTAAACTAAAGTCATTCAAGAAAGCTAAGGATAAAACTCCAAATATCTTTCACATTAAGCCGACTCAACAACCCAAGCTCACAACTCTAGAAATATCAATCCACCTCCACAGCTCAATTGTACTACGACATCACTCTCTCTTAGTTCTTAAATCTTCATCTGAAGATGATCTACCTAAGATACAGAAACCTCAACCGTCATTTGACTACTTAGCATAGTATTACGCCTTATTCCTATGGTGATAATCATCACATCACAATCTTAATAAAATTCTTGCCATCCATCATTAAACCAAAAAGAAGAATAACTCCTCTTCCAGACTTCCAATACCGCCATGGCACCATCCAACTAAATATGTGCACAGAAGCATAGCGAGAACCAAAATTACATCATTACCTAGAGGGAGCATAATATCTCAACTCCCAATATGCAATGCCCACTTAGTTTCATCATCCACCGGCTAAATGTAAAACGAATTCCAGATTACATTGTCAACATAGCTAGTATTCCTAGTAACCTAACAAAAAAACAGACTTCTCCACCTACCTGTATCAAATTTTCTCCAAAGAAGGGACAATTATGCGATTCTAGACTCCAACTGAAGTGAATAAATTGAAAACTTTTATTGTGAAAATGAAGATCAAAGCATAATTGGAACCAGAAATTAATCCTAACGAAGTGAAACAATTCGAGTTATTACAGTCAACGACACTCCTAACAAAATTTATGAAATAATTCAAGTTATTACTCACAACCAATAGCGTAACTCGAACAACAAATTAACCCTACAAAGTGAAAGAATTCAAGTGATTACATTCATCGACTTGCTCCTAACAAAATTTCCAAACTAATTCAACTGATTAAACACAAGTACGCAACTACTAGCATAACTAAGAACAATAAATTAACCCACCTAAAGAACTAAAACAATTCAAGTGATTGCATTCATCGACCTACTCCTAACAGATTTTTGGAAACAGTTCAAGCGATTACACACCACTAGCATAACAAGGGGCAACAAACTAACCCTAACGAGCTGCGATAATTCAAGTGATTAAATTCATCGACTTACTCCTACCAAAATTTCCAAAATAATTAATGATTACACGCAACCACTAGCAAGAATTAACCCTAACGAACAACTCAAAATTTCCAAAGTAATTAGTGATTACACGCAACCACTAGCAAGAATTAACCCTAACGAACAACTCAAGTGATTACATTCATCGACTTACTCCGAACAAAATGTCCAAAATAATTCAAGTGATTACAAACAACGCAATGACTAGCATAACTCGAACAATAAATTACCCCCAAACATACTAAAACAATTGTAGTGATTAATGATTATATCAGACAATTTCCTCCTAACAAAATTTCCAGAATAACACAGATACGCAACCACTAGCCCCATTCGAGCAACAAATTAGCCCTAACGAACATTCAACAATTTTCTCCTAACATAATTTCAGAAATAATTCAAGTGATTACACACAATCACTGAATAATTCAAGTGATTACATTCAACTACTTACTCCTAATAAAATTTCCGAAATAATTCAAGTGATTACATGCAATCACTAATTAATTCAAATGATTACATTCATCAATTTAATTGTAAACAATTCAAGTGATTACATGCAATCACTAATTAATTCAAATGATTACATTCATCAATTTAATTGTAAACAATTCAAGTGATTACATGCAATCACTAATTAATTCAAATGATTACATTCATCAACTTAATTGGAAACAATTCAAGTGATAACACACTAGTACACAACTACTAGCATAAATCCAGCAGCGAATTAAAAGAAAAACTCGAACAAATTAGAGAAAATTAAAGAATCGATGCGAAACCCTAATGCATGTACCTGGAGATGCTAGAGAGAAGGTACTGCCGGTGCGGAAGCGACTGCGATTGACTGCCGGAGAAGTATCGGCGGCGGCGCAGTAATCGGAGAAGTTCGCCGGTAATCGCAGTGTATAGTTTTCTTTTGGTGTAAACCGGGCGGTTCACCGTCGAAAAGTGTGCAGAAATCGGGTGTATAGAGTTTTCTTTTTATGTAAACCGGAGTGTTGTTCACCGTCGATAATAGTGTATCAAAACCGCGATGTATAGTTGAGGAAAAGGAGAAGACTACGAGGAAGTTGTGCCGGTAAGGTGACGTGGCGTAGGCGGGAAGCGGGGAGACTGGAGACTAGAGACAATAGACAAGAGACTAGAGGAGGAGTTTAATTATTTATTTATTTAATTTACTAGTATAAATTCGTGCGCGGTATTTATATAGAGTTTTTATTTTTTAGGGTATTATTTAAATCGGCAATTCATTAATATTTAATATTTCACTGCATTGTATTTTGATATTAAACAAGAGAATTTTGATTGAAAATTTAATACGAATTGATCCATTGTACTCCGTATTTTGATATGAAACAAAAGAATTTTGAAAATTTAACCCAAATTGAGTAAAGTTATGAAATGTGTATTTTTATAAAAGTACTTTTTTTACCATAAAACTACTGTTTTTTTTGTTTTTCTCATCAGTGCCCCTGAAATTTTCACTTTTTCCAACTATGCCCTTGTGTATGGCATAATACTAATTGGTAATTGTGCCCTTGAACTTTATTAGTTATTCTCGTACTAGTGTAAATCCCGCACAAATGCGCGGTAAATATAGGCCTTTTAATTTTTAATGTATTAGTTATAGATTTTAGATTTATACCTCGCGAATATTTATAAAAAATAACTAATATTAAAATTAATCAAAAGAATTGAATAATTCCATGAATTGTGTTTTTTATGAAAATATTTTAACTACAACAAATTTAAAAAAAAAAACTTTTTTCGTCACGAAGTTAATAATAGGAGATACCGTTTTTATGTATAGATTATTTTAAATGGAAAATTAGTTTAATAAATGAAAATCTAATTTGTTTCTATATATATAAGTTTGAGCACTTTGAAGGGAAAACTTTATAGAAGTTATATTCTCTTAGTATATAGGAGGATTTCTACTTCTAAAATTTGCACCTCATTAATATTTATCCGTTCACTCCATTGTATTTTGATATGAAACAAAAAAATTTAAATGGAAAACTAATAAAAAAATTTATTTAAGTTGTGATTGTTTTTAGTGAATGTTTTTTGTCACGAAACTAATAGTAAGCATGTGTCAAGTTATTTTCTACAGTAATAATTATCGCATTACTGAAAAATTTAGCAACTTGTACTTTATAATTTAATATCAATTTTATTTTATTTTAATGAAAAAATCATAATTATGAATTTATTTAAAAAAATTAGAGTTTATTTATAAGAATATATTCATTGAAAAAATAATAATGTAATGAAATAAAATTTTATTTATTACCTTATTTAGCTAGATGCTTTTTGGAGGGAAAACTAAGAGAGTTTTTATTCTCTTAGTAGTAGGGGGGATGTGACTAAAGTACCCTAACCCTAACCCACTTTTGCCGTTAAGTGCCAATATGTCACGATGGAACCATCAAATTGCAACATTTTTACCAAAATCCTCCTTAAATTCAACTCAAGTCTCAATTCCATCAATTACCCGCCTTTTAAAATCACTCTCAAACCCTAAACAAATGAAGTAATTTCTTGCCCAAATGATCATAAAGAACAAAACTTTAGACCATATAACTTTAATGAAATTCATAGATTCCAGTATTTCCTCAAATGGGTTTTCTTATTTTGATGTTATTTTTACTAATTTTAGTGATTTAATTGATACCCATCTTTGAAATTTAGCTTTTAGGACATATACTCACTTAAATAAACATCGGCATTCAATTTATACAAATGCATAAACATAGTATTAAGATGGGTTTTTGCTCAGACATATTTGCTGATACTGCTCTTCTGCATATGTATTGTACTTGCTCGGCGATTGATGATGCGCGGAGGGTGTTTGATGGAATGTCTGAGATAAATTCTGTTGCGTTGAACGCGTTAGTTAATGAGTATGTACATAATAGGCGATTTTTGGAGGGTTTTGATGTGTTTAAGGAGAACATGTTGGCATTTAACACCCAAAAGTGACGGTTTTGGCTACTTTAATCACGGATTAGAATAACTAATAAAGTTCAAGGGTACAATTAGTATTATGTGATATGCAGGGGTACAGTTGGGAAAAGTGAAAATTTCAGGGGCACAGATGAGAAAAACCCTTTTTTTTGTCACGGACCTATACTAGTATGTGTTAAGTTACTTTTTAAAATAATCACTATTGCATTATGAAAAATTTAGCAACTTGTAATCTATAATTTAATACCAATTTTATTTATATGAAAAAATCATAATTCTGAATTTCATTAAAAGATTAAAGTATAATTGTAATAAGAATATATTTTAAGAAAAAAAGATAATCCTCCTATATACTAAGAGGGCGTTTGGTTAGAAAAAGGGAAAGGAAATTAGAAAAGGTAAGAAGGGGAAAGTTAAGGAATTACCTAAAACTTAACTAGTTGTTTGGCTACATCAAGAAAATAAAGTGTGGTGGGTTATGATTTGTTTTGGTGTACGGGTGGTGGTTTAGGTGGGGTGGTGGTGGTGGTGGCAGTGGGGTGGTTGTGGTGGTGGCGTCATGGTGGTTATAGAGGTGGTGATTTATGTGGGGTGGTTGTGGCGGTGGTTTTTTGTGGTGGTTTAGGTAGGGTGGTTGTAGCAGTGGTGGCAGTGGCGTCATGGTGGTGGTGGTGGTGGTGGTGGTAGTGGGGTGGTTGTGATGGTGGTGGTGGTGTTATCGTGGCTGTGGCGGTGGTGGCTTATGTGGGGTGGATGTGGATGTGGTGGTGGTTTTGGTGGTGGTGGTGGTGGTGGTGGCGATGAGGTCTTGTTGGTGACGGGTGTGATGGGAGTCATAAGTGTGGTGGTAGGTAGAGCTGGCAAATAATGACCCGACACGAAAACACGACACGAACCCGACACGAAATTAACGGGTTTGGGTTGAGGCTCAATGACCCATTTATGTAAGTGGGTCGACACGAACACGACACAATATTTAATTGGGTTGGGTTTGGGTTGAGCTCTCTAAACACGAACCCGACACGAATGACCTGTTTAATAAATTAATCCTAATTATTTTATCTTTCATCACATAAATATACTTAAAACTTTCCAAATATTGAAATGACACGAAAAACACGACCCGAACCCGACACGATATTAACGGGTTAAGGTTGAGGCTTGATGACCCATTTATGTAAGTGGGTCGACACGAACACGACACGAGATTTAAACGGGTCGGGTTTGGGTTGAAGATTTTGTGACCCGTTTACATGTGACACGAACACGAACCCGACACGACCCGATCTATTTGTCAGGTCTAGTGGTAGGTAAATACGGTTGTTGAAGGGTAACAAGGGTAATGAAATCTCATACCTTGGGGGGTAGGGGTAAGGAATTAGATGGATTGAGAGGTAAGGAAGGGAATTGCATTCTCTTTCTTTGTGTCAAACAAACACCAACAAAGGGAATCAATAACTTTGTTTCCCTTTCCTTTTCTTATAAACCTCCAACCAAACGTCTCCTATGAGAATAAAACTTATATATGGAAACAAATTAGATTTTTATTTATTAAACTAATTTTTTATTTAAAAATAATATTTTCATCATTAAATTTTAATTATAATCTTTTAACAAAAATAAAATAAAATAGGTATAAAACTATAATCAATCTATACATAAATTGTTACTACTATTATTAACTTCGTGACGAAAAAAAGAATTTATTAAAATAATTTAAGGTAGTTAAAATACTTTCATAAAAAACACACTTCATGGAATTACTCAATTCCCTTGATTGATTTTAAGATTGATTTCTTTTTTAAAAAAATTCATGATATAAATCTAAAATCTATAAGTAATACAGTAAAAATTAAAAGGTCTATAAATACCGCGCATTTGCGTAGGATCTAAACTAGTAGTTTATTAAAAGAAAGTTTTAATTTTAATTGTTTCTTTATTTAAGGTAGATGCATTTTGGAGGGCTGGTCATTGCGGGTCGGCCTTGCTAACTCGGACCCGACCCGCCTATGACTCGTGTATGAACCCGACCCGCCTAACCCGTGCATGGACCCGCCCCGACCCGCCCTATATCCGGGCTGGTTATGGGTTCCCCAAAGACAAGGCCGGGCTGTCTCAACCCGGACCCGATCTAGGCCCACACCTGCTCCGCCATAAACCCGCCCCATGGGTCGCCTTTGACTCGGCCCGACTCGTCTCAACCTGACCCGACCCGCCCTCAATCTCGGGCCAGTTACAGGCCTCCCAAGCCAAGCCCGACTCTCCCCCTGACCCGGCCGACCCGCACTAATGACCACTCCTATGACAGGATATTCAATTATTTATAACAATTTTTGTTTTGTTTTTTTATATCATTCATATTCAAGTTTGGTATGACTACTAGGGTCGTCGTACAACTTTCCCTCAAATTAAGTTACAATTACATATTACCAACTTATCTAAATGATTGAATTTATAACAATTTTTTTTTTGAAAAGAATGATTAAAAAGGTTTTAGAAAGTGGGTAAAAAATTGGGCAAACAATTAGTGGGTGCATTTGGTGGTCATTTAGACCATCCAAGGGACCACAACAACAAAAACATCTATGCCTAAACATGGTAATTTTACACTAATCACTACACAACAACAAAAAGTTGTTATCTACAAATGACTTTTTGTCACTCTCATCCAAATGTGATGAGTTTGACGAGAATTGTGGGTGTTGAGTATTTTATTCCTTTTTTTTGTGATCTTGTTGTTGAGTGGAGGTAAAGACTCATTTTAAACTAATTGTCGTTGTGTGAAGTTTTTGCGAAAAATATATCTTATCATAAGATGAGGTGGATGGGTTGAAAACCCACAAAAAACAACAAAAAGTTTTTGTTGTTGTGGATGCTCTTAGGGATTAGGGAATTAGGGTGATTTTCAAAGTCGATTAATTACAAAAGTAAAATTAGTTCATTATTATAGCCATATAGCTATAGGATACAAGTGTAAGTGATAAGCATAAAAAACTTGAATTTAAGGTAGTGTTTTGGGGTTTTGAATACCATTTGAGTTTGGATTCAATCGTATTAAGTATTAAACAAATTAACATAGTAAATAAGATGAAATGCATACCTCTTAATGCACCAAAATAGTAACAATAATAGGAACTTCGTCCTGTATGCTAGAAATGAAGTGAAGGAAATTAACTTGGGGAAAACTTATTTTTTTTCTCTCTCTCTTAGGGCTTGCTTAGATTGAGGGTAGGGGGAGTGATATATAAGGTGTGTTTTCTATGTTTGGTATAAGAGTAATTATTGACCTCCCGAATCTATTACCCTCATGAAGGGGTAATACATTACCCACCCTCCCCCCTGGGCAATGATTAAGGGAATAAAACACCAACTCAGTAATCATTACTCCTATATGCCAAACTTATCTTCAAATAACACATTACCCAATTAATTAACTTTCCAGTAATTATCACCCAATTAAAATTTACCCCCTAATTATTTCATTCATTCCAGGCAAGCCCTTAGTTGTTTTTCTCTTTATGTTACAAAAAAAAAAAAATATGAATTGGGTAATTAGGTTTGTCATAGAAACCCTCTTATATATATAGAATAAGATACACAAGTTGTTTCCTTAACCCTACAATGAAGCGCAATTGGGTCTAATCAGTGTTAGAGCGCGACTAGTATATTATTATTATAAGTCTGATTTATAATTATACGATTTTTTTTTTCGCAATGCAATTTTTACTCATTAAAATACTTTTTGCACCAAACTTTTCATTTATCTACCCTTACTAAAAAAAATATCAAACTCAACTCTCTCTACCTTCTCTCTAAGGTTGAAGCCTTACTCTTCTTTAAATTTTTCAATGATGAAAGATTATTCCAATGAGCAAATATCTATTTCAATAACCCATTACTAATTAATTTAACTATTTGTTATAATTTTGTACAAAGTATCTTGGTGGGGCATATTCTGCACCCGCTGACCGAGTCAACATATTGACCAAGGTCAAAGCCAAAAGACAACAAGTCAAAGGAAAAGCGACCTAACCGACGAAGCCTGTCGGCCTGTCACTTGGGTCTCGGCTCGGCAACTAGCCGGCCGAGAAGCATATCCGCGTACTCACATCCAGTCCCCTCGGCATGGAGTCAACCAGGCCTGCCGGCCTGTCATGGGCCCCTCGGCCGAGGGTAAGACAGTCTTTCTACCTGCTATGCCACTTGGCCACTACGTGACAAAAGGTGAAAGTCTATAAATACTCCACATCTCTCATTGAGAAACTAACTGGAATATCTGGTATAAACTCCCTTATCTCTCTACAATATACTTTGCCAAGTTCAACACACAACTTATCTCTATAAGTTTACTGACTTGAGCGTCGGAGTGAGTACGCTCGGTACCAAGCCGAGCCTTCAGTTTGTTCATCTTTACAGGAAAGAGTAAAAGGAAGAGACGAGCAACGACATCATTCTACAAGCTTAAGTGGTCACAATCCTGCTCCGGAATTACACCCGGAACAATTGGCGCCGTCTGTGGGGATAGATACTAAAAGCTAGTCACCTACATTTAAAAAAAAAAAAACCCATTCAAAGAGCTAAGAAGATGTCAAAGCAACAAGAAACTATGATTGAAGGAACCGCATTCTTCCAGGATGACACGTTCTGTAATTCTGAGATCGGGCAGTCCCCCACCGGCCGAGTCACTGAGCCGGTGATGTTCGGGATGCCGAAAGAGCCAGAAACACCGCTGCCGACCAACCAAGTCACCGTCATGGGACATGTGGTCGATGCGGCCAAATTAAAGCTATTCCTGGACCTGATGGGTAGTACGCCGATTACCCCTGTCACGACGACGGTGACGGCAGCACATCCACAGGTGAGCAGGGCCCATAAAGTGACTCCGAACAACTTGACCGGAGCGATACAAGGAGCTGGGCATGCTAGGACGCCGGCAGAGCCCGTGGTGCCAGTGGCAGACCTGAGTCCTTCCCCCACTCGCGGGAGGACAGCGTCGCCGCGGCAACAACGAGGCCAGCCCCGAATAAATGAAAGACGTCCGACTCACCAAAGTCGGACAAGAAGCCCTTCCCGCCAGAGGGCGAGAAGTCGGACTAAGGTTGCGAGGAGCCGATCGCCGCGTGTCATTCGACACGTGGTCAGACAGCCCCTCTGTACTTATGTCCTCGAGATCTCTGTGCCGACTAAACTGAACTGCCGCCCTTATCATACAAAGGGGATAGCGACCCAACCGACCATGCCGAGGCTTTCGAGTCGTACATGTCGGTATGGGAGCAGCCTGATGAGGTGTGGTGCCGAGTCTTCCCAACGACCCTGCATAGGATGGCTCAGAGTTGGTACAAGGGGATACCTAATGGCTCGGTATACTGTTATGCCGACCTGAGAGACAATTTCATAGCCCAGTATGCTTGCAACATGAGAAGGGCCGTGGAAACGTGAGATCTCCTAACTATCCGACAGGGGGAGGACGAGTCCCTCCGAAGCTACATGAAAAGATTCGACGCTAAGGTTCAGCAGATCCGTGAGTGAACACCGAACTGGCGGCCTTCGCACTGATGAAAGGCCTACCGAAAGGCGAGTTCAAAAACGAGCTGATCAAGTGCGAAGACCTCAACTTAGACTCCGCCAGAAAGATGGCCGACCGAGCCGTAAAGGTGGAAGACTATCACAAAACCTGGGTAGGCCACAGTGAAGCTGGGCACCCAGAGAGGAAGAGCCGCCGGGACAACATAGATGAAGGTCGCCGTGACGGGAATAGGTCACGGCCTGAGAGATTTAATAGGAAACAGCACTCGGCGGGCGCCGGGGGGAGTTCGGGACCATACAACCAGAAGCGGTACAGTAGTCTCACCCCCTGGTCGCATCTCCATCCGAAGTCTTTACCCTAAGCAAGAATGATGGACAGAAGTGGGCAAGGCCCCCCAAGGCGAGGGGCGGCGGTGACGCAAGCCAGTTTTGCGAGTACCACGGCCACACCGGCCACAAAACCGACAACTGCCGACATCTAAGGAACGCCATCGAAGAGCTAATCCGAAAGGGGAGCCTCAGCAAGTATGTAGCTGTAGGTCCAGAAGCAAGCGCCGATGGGGCGAATAGAAAATCCGTTTTCCAACGGATGGGAGTAATCCAGGTTGTCATCGGGGGAAATGAGAACGGTGGGTCAGCTAATGGGCAAAAACGGCACCTAAATGAGTTATACCAAGCCATCAACTTTGTGCCCAAAACAGCGATCCCCGCTTCCACCATTCCCGATATAACCATTGGAAAGAAGGACTACGAGGGAGTCGTCGCCCCGCACAACGACCCGCTTGTAGTCCACCTGGATATAGTCAACCACTTGGTCAAAAGGTGCCTAATTGACACAAGCGCCTACACGAACATCATGTTCAGGGAGTGCTTTCTTAATCTCGGTCTGAAGATTGGAGACTTGAGCCCCTGCATTAACCCGCTATACAGCTTCTCTGGGGCCGGCCTGGTACCCACAGGGTCAATCGGGATCCGGTGATGTTCGACCAAGCGGACGCGGCTAAAAATGTTCTATCTGAGTTCGTGGTTATCGATGGTTCGTCTGCCTACAATGTTCTCATAGGCCGGGTCACTTTGAGCGAGGCCGATGCAGTGATGTCCATCCGGGCCCTGACATTGATGTACGTCTCAGACCGGGGGGAAGCACAAAAGCTCGTCTCAAAGGACGAGAGAGACGAAATAGTTAATATCCAAGTGTCTGCCAGGGGGAGCAACATGCAATCCCTCAAAGTGGCGAAGAAATCGGAGAAAGGGAAGAGCCCATCCTTGCAGCAGGAACGCGAACCGATGAATACTAATGTCGGCATGGTCGAAGGAGCCGAGACCGAAGAAGTGGAAATTGACCCAGGGCGCACCGTAACTGTCGGTGACGACCTGGAGCCAAAATTCAGAGCTGATCTCCTAGACCTACTGAGGAAAAACAAAGATGTCTTCGCATACTCAGCGGCCGAGATGCCAGGCGTGAGCCGGGAGGTGATCGTTCACAAGCTGAACGTACTCTCCACCGCTCGGCCGGTCAAGCAGAAGATGAGAAACTCCTCGGCCGAGAAGGATGAGGCCATCAAAGCTGAAGTAGACAAATTATTAGCGGCGGGCTTTATCATGCCTTGTACTTACCCTGAGTGGCTAGCAAATGTTGTAATGGTGAGGAAATCGTCAGGGGCGTGGAGGATGTGTGTTGATTTTACCAATCTTAATAAAGCGTGCCCTAAAGATTGTTATCCCTTGCCTCGAATAGATAGTTTAATTGACGCCACGACAGGCTACACTATGCTAAGCCTGCTAGACGCCTTCTCAGGGTATCATCAGGTATTTATGGCCGAGGAAGATATGCCTAAATGCGCATTCATCACCATACACGGCACATTCATGTATAAAATGATGCCGTTCGGTTTGAAGAACGCTGGCGCAACTTACACTAGGTTGGTGGACAAAGTGTTCCAAGATAAAAAGGGCGAAACATCGAGGCTTACGTCGACGATGCTATTGTAAAAAGCAAGTCTGACAGCGAGCACTTAGCCGATTTAAGCGAAACATTTTGTTCACTAAGGAAATATGAAATGAAGCTTAACCCAAAGAAATGCAACTTCGGTGTCCGGGCCGACAAGTTCCTCGGCGGGCTTGTCAGCGCCAGGGGAATTGATGCCAATCCAGAGAAAGGCCAAGCAATACTAGACCTATCGGAGCCGAGAAATCGAAAAGAGGTTATGACGCTGACCGGAAGGATGGCGGCTCTCGCCCGCTTCATCTCTCGGTCGGCCGACAAGAGCACTCCGTTCTTTAAAGTGCTGAAAGGGAATAAAAACTTTAGGCGGGGGAGGAACAGCACGGCTTTCGAGCAATCGAAAGCCCACCTTCTCGACACCGCCGACCCTGTCCGTGCCGACACTGGGGAGACGCTATATCTATACTTAGCGATTACCTCGGCCACGGTCGGTCGTAATCGTCGAGGAAGAAAATAAGCGGCAATACCCAATTTACTTTATCGAGTCATACACTGCTGGCCGACGAAAGAAATTACCCACTAATCGAAAAGGCAGCCCTCGCCGTCGTCGTTGCCGCAAGGAAGCTAAAACCCTACTTCGACGCACATCCCGTGACGGTCTTAACCGACCAGCCATTGGAGAAAGCATTAGAAAAATTCGAAAAATCCGGCAGACTTAACAAATGGGCAGTGGAGCTCTCCGGCTTTGGCATTCAGTACAAGCCGAGGCCTTTGATAAAGGGGCAAGCACTGGCAGACTTCCTGGCCGAGTGCACGTACCAAGAAGAATCACATCCCGGTGTGTGGGAAGTGTATACCGACGGGTCCTCCACGGCGAACAGCTCAGGAGCCGGCATCCTTATCATCAGCCCTAACGGAGACGAGTTTGAGTACGCCTTGAAGTTTACCTTCTCGACCTCAAATAACGAATCCGAATATGAGGCGGTGATAACTGGAGTCGAGTTAGCTAGAGCTGCCGGGGCGGAGCATATTGTGTTGAAAACAGACTCACTCTTAGTGACTAATCAAATCCGAAGAGAGTATGAGACTCGAGACGACGGGATGGTAAGGTACTTGGAGAGGGTAAAAGCTGACACCTCAAAATTGAAATCTTTCCAAATACAGTGCATCCCCAGGTCTGAGAACAACCGAGCCGACGCTCTCTCAAAACTTGCCGTTCAAGCATCAAAAATGTCGGTCGAACCGTCTTTGGTGGATATCGAAATGCTAAAAGCATCACTGAGACCGTCGGCATGGTGGGCGACATCGAAGCCGAGACGACGTGGATGACTCCGATAATGAAATACAAGCTGACAAAAGAGTTGCCGGAGGACCGCAGTCTGTCTCAGAAGATAAGAAGAATCGCTGCAAGATACTCAGTGTTCGAAGGAGAACTGTACAGAAGATCCGTAATAAGACCACTCTTGAAGTGTGTCGGCCCAGCCGACGCGGAACTTATACTGACAGAAATTCACGAAGGCATCTGCGGACATCACATGGGGGCGAGAACGCTAGCCCACAAAGCTCTCAGAGCCGGCTACTTCTGGCCTACCATGCTGAAAGATTCCAGGGCAAAAACCAAGAAGTGCAAGAATTGTCGGATGCATGCTCCGTGTACATGCACCTTCCCGAGACCTGCACCCAGTACTTAGTCCCCTACCATTTGCACAGTGGGGGATGGATCTATTAGGACCATTTCCGACGGCATCCGGAGGAAGGAAGTACCTGATTGTCGCCGTTGACTACTTCACCAAATGGGTCGAGGCTGTCGCGGTACCTGCCAAGACCACGGCGGCCGTAAGAAAGGTGATTTGGGAGAACATCATAACTCGTTTTGGGCTACCCCAAGTCATTGTATTTGACCACGGCCGAGAGTTTTGGAGCGACATGGTGATGAATTGGTTGGAAGAGCTCAGTATCAAATTTGCATACTCCTCCGTCTGCCACCCTCAGAGCAACGGGCAGGCGGAGGCAGCTAATAAAACAATACTGAACGGGTTGAAGAAGAAGGTTGAAGATCTAAAGGGAAGATGGGATGATGAGCTACCCGGCAACGGGCAGGCGGGGGCCGGCGATCTTCAACCTTGGACGGAATTTAGCCTTGGACGGAATTACGGGCGGTAAATTCCGTCCAAGGTTGAAGATCTAAAGGGAAGATGGGATGATAAGCAAGAATGACAACATTTCAGACATGAAGCGCCAAAAGAATGGCAGGGAGGAAAGACTCAATAGTTGGCCCCCGAACAGCTGAAGCTGTCCGAAGGGCCGGGTGAATCTGGTGACGACCGCCCGTCTCCCTATGCTTGTTCTTTGCTCGCCACCGCAGCAGCGATGCAAGCATCACCAACGGTGGGCGGGGCGGCCCGAGAGGACGACTTGGCGGCTTCACTTGCCTTTGCCCTCTCGGCCTCCTCTCTAGCCTCCTTCACCTTAGCATCATGGGCCGCCTTGGTCGCAGCTTCCTGAGCAGCCTTCGCCGCCTTCGCCTCGGCTGCGGCCTTGGCCTCCGCAGCAGCCGCCTTCACATCCAGAAGTCTGTCAAAATCTTGCCACGGGAAGGTGCCTTCAGGAAGGAGCTCCTTAATCGCATCCCTTGTAGCATCTTCAGCTTTGTCCCGGTACCGGGCACACATTTCAGGGATGATGACGGTTTTCAACATCTCAATATCCTTCTCCCTCTGAGCAAGGATAGCCTTTGTGCCCTTATACTCCTTCGCCTCCGCCAAATGCAGGGACTTCCATCTTTCCCTCTGCTCAACCATGGCCTTATAACCACCCTCAAGCTTGTTTCTCTCCTCCCGCAGCTTAGCGGCATCAGCCAACGCAGACTCAACCTTAGCTTTCTCGGCCAGGACCACCTTCTCAGCGTCCTCCTTAAGCTTTCGTTCAGCGAGGAAGTCCTTCATGGTGGTCAGGAAGTCCTTCTTCGTCTTCTCGGCCTCCGCCTTAGAAGCGGCAAGCTCAAGCCTAAGCCGTTCGAGGGCAGAGGCAGATTGAGCCACGAGCTTTTCTTGCTCGAGAAGATGAGTGCCGGCAACTTCAGCCCACTTCACTAGCCTTTTGGCCAACCTTATGCCATCCGCCCTGAGCTGAACGAAGGAAACCTTCTCGGATGAGGAGTCGGCGGCGACATTTTTGTCGCCCGTCTGCGCACAGTTTGCTTCTCCAATTGCCGTTCGGTGAGAACAACAAAAGCGACGGTGATCTATAAAAACCGAGACAAAGCGTCCATGTCAACATTCATCGACATATCGAAAGCTTTGTCATCAGGAATGCATAAGGAACCTGCTAAATCCGAGCCATGGGTTAGATCCGTACCAGTCCTGGCCTTCTTAGATTGAGGGCCGGCTGACCCCTCCTCTTTCCCTGCCTCGGTAACAGCAGCAGGCGTTGTTTCTTTCCTCTTGTTTGAAGGAGGAGGACCCTCCAGAACGGTGACGTCCTCGTCAACATTGACGACCACCTTATCCTTTTGGACTACGGGGATTGGAGATCGAGTGGGGGTTGACGTCGTAGCCGCCGTAGACGTTGTTTTTCGTCTCCGGCGCGGCACGTTACCGCCAATCTCTGCTTGAGTCGCCCCCACATCCATTGCCTTCAACGCCTGCTCCATGAGTTCATGCGGGGCCTGTCTGCGATCACGCGGAGCGGCCTTAGGGTGCAGCTCAACAACTCTCCCGTCCTGGTCAAGTCCCAACTTGTTTAGGATGGAGACAGAGAGATCCCGGCCAAATCGATCTGCAAGAAACAAAGTCAAAAGTTAAGCAAAAGAAGTAAACCAAGGCTTAAATACAGAAGCATAAAAAGCAAAGGTGGGCCTCATACCGACCCCACTCACCCTGGTTGAGGGCCGGTATGAGGCCGACGTGACAAAGCGGCTCGTCTTGAAGGACGATCTGCGTCGGAGGCATCCATCCCTTCGGCGTGCCATCCCTCTCAGCCTCGAACAGGCTCATTGCCCGCACTTCGTCGTCCTTAAGATAGACCTTCTTGGCGTCCATCTTAATCTTATTACGGGAGACATATCTTTCATGCTCCCCCTGACTCTCGCAGCGCAAATTGACGCGGCGCTGGAAGGACCGGGGCAGTGGGTAGTCCTCCGGAACCTCGACATATACCCACCGCCCCTTCCAGTCTTTGCAGGATGTCAGCTTGGAGACGGTCACGTAACCCGGCTCGGTCTGCACGCTGTACCACCACGTGCCGCCTAGGGTAGAATGCCGAAGATGGTGGAGCCGGCGAAAAAGGTTCACCGTTGGGGCCTCCCCTTTAAAAAGACAAAATCATACAAAGCCAATAATCGTCCTAATGGCCAACGGATGCAGTTGTACCACGACGACATTCATGGCTTTGATTATGGCCGCGACGTGTTCATTAAGAGGAAATCGGAGCCCATACTCCAGATGTGTAATATACACGCCGATACAGCCTTCAGGAGGGCAACAGACTGCCTGATCACCCTCAGGGACAATAATTCTATACCCCCTGCCGAAGGAGTAATGGTCTTCAAAAAGTTCAGGCCCGGAGACACTAGTGAACTTGTTTGTCCAAACACGATCGGGTTTAATCGAGCAGGCTTCGCCGTGCCACAAGTAATGCGGCCTCTCTGAATCAGATTGGGTCTTTTCCTCCTCGTCATCATCAACATCCTCGAGAAATTTCTCGTCGATTTCAGGAGAAGGCGACTTGCGACCCCCGAACCCTACCGGGGTGACAACCAGTGGCTCCTGCTCATCAGGATGCGGCGGTTCGCCCCCCGGGGTTGAGGTACTAGGCAGAGCATCAACAGCAGACATGGTGGCAACAAATACTTAACAAATAAAAGTTGGGGGAAGAATTTGTTTGTTTACCTTGAAAGAAAGTGTTACGCCGAGTAACGCTTCGAAAATTAGAAAGAGAAAATGCTTCGAAAACTAGAGCAAAGCCCATTCAGTGGACCAATCAGAGCAAAGCCCATGAAGCGTCCACCAATCAACACCAGGCCACGTGTCAAGCATGCAGCCACGGAATGTCAATCGACATACAGTGACCCATCTTCTTCGACACGCTTCTTGGTATCTACTTGCCAACGGCCAGCTGATCAACCAAGCTTGGCAGCACCGGCCGGGGGCAATCAAAAGCACACGGCACTCCCAACCTTGGTCTCGGCCAGCGCCATTTTGTTTTCCACATTCGATGTCCATTACACAACAATGTGGAGGGGGGATATGGTACGGCCCGAACAGGACCAAGCCGAGGAAGAAGTTTGACATACGCAGAATACGCTCAACACGCATCGAAGGTCCATACCACGACATAGACTACGCTGGGGGCAAATTGATGGGGCATATTCTGCACCCGCTGACCGAGTCAACATATTGATCAAGGTCAAAGCCAAAAGACAACAAGTCAAAGGAAAAGCGACCTAACCGACGAAGCCTGTCGGCCTGTCACTTGGGTCTCGGCTCGGCAACTAGCCGGCCGAGAAGCATATCCGCGTACTCACATCCAGTCCCCTCGGCATGGAGTCAACCAGGCCTGTCGGCCTGTCATGGGCCCCTCGGCCGAGGGTAAGACAGTCTTTCCACCTGCTATGCCACTTGGCCACTACGTGACAAAAGGTGAAAGTCTATAAATACTCCACATCTCTCATTGAGAAACTAACTGGAATATCTGGTATAAACTCCTTTATCTCTCTACAATATACTTTGCCAAGTTCAACACACAACTTATCTCTCTAAGTTTACTGACTTGAGCGTCGGAGTGAGTACGCTCGGTACCAAGCTGAGCCCTCAGTTTGTTCATCTTTACAGGAAAAAGTAAAAGGAAGAGACGAGCAACGACATCATTCTACAAGCTTAAGTGGTCACAATCCTGCTCCGGAATTACACCCGGAACATATCTTTTTAAATTAGGGTTTATGTCAAAAGTCAATTAAAAGTTAATTGGTGTGGGATGGTGGGGGTATTGGTGTACGTGGCCATTTGGGTGTCGCCGGCGAAAAGGACGACATAAGTGGTCGCCGGAGAACTTTCGAAAGACGACTATCGACAGGACTGTATATGTGTTTGCTGAAAACTTGTTCTCAAATTCTTATTATTTTTCTCATCTGCTATAAACTCTCAAGATAATTATTAGCTGTATGAGGGAGGTAAGTTGAAACCACCGGCTTTCAAACGAGCTCAAAAGAGTTGGGCATGAATGTCCAATAGAAGCCACGAGGTCAACAACCTTGTTCCCTTCATGAAAACAATGTTTAATTATCACTTCATCGAAAAATGAAGTCTAATTTCACATCTTTAATAATACTAGAAATTTCCAAGAAATTTGCCAAGTAACTCGAATTGAGTTAATAACACATAAATTATCATCCTCCACAATTAACTTTGAGATTTCTAAGTAAACCCCCACTCCCTCCCTTGATAAGTGATAATTCCTTTGAAATTCACTTCTAATGTTCCAAACTAAACACTTTTTTTTTCATTCATGTGATTTACAAAATCATGAAAATTGCAACTTCCTTAAAACTTCAATTCCTCTAGGGAACCAAACAACCCCTTATTTTGAATTTTTATAGTTACTGCCAAGGTTTGAGCACCAAAACATGGAGAAAAACAAACTCATATTTGAGTGACTTATCGAGATAACAATCTAAAAGGGATACACCCCATCACATATAACACTAGCATGGGTGCATCACCAAGGTGACAATGTGTCCTATTCCGGACCACCAAAGTCGAAACCTGAACCAAAACATTGGAGCATGTTAATGGATGAGTGATGCGAAATTAGAGGAGATAGGTGTGTGAAATTAGAGAAAATACATCAGAGAAAAATTACAGAGAAAAAATGGGAAGAAAAAATAAGAGGGATATAATTGTCAACACTATACTGCAATGAATAAGATGTGTACTGTGAAAATCAACCAGTCTCGGTCACCTATCCCACAAATTTGTCTCACTCCCTGTCCAATCCACAGAAAACTCACGTTTGGCATAAAATAAACAAAAAGAAAAAAATGACACGTGCATCTTCTCTCTTATCCATCACTCCATCTTCTTCCCCTCTCTCTATCTCACAGATGAAACATTACTTTTTATCATGACTTCCGGTCGGAATTTGACACCCACATGGAAAAAAAATGAAAAATCGGAACTTTCAAATTGAAAGACAATAAAAACAATAATAACAATAGGAAAAAAATAAACAAGAGGAGGATGGAGGGATGATTTAGTAGATAGGGGATGATCGGGATGGAGGGAGTATAATAAACAAGAGGAAAAAAATGAAAGACAATAAAAACAATAATAACAATAATCGTGGCAAAACATTAATAAACGTAAGAATATTCATGCCAAATACTAATAATCTATGGTAAAAGTTTAGTAAATTATGGTCATAGTCTATAAGTCGGTTTTGTGTGAAGATTAGGTTTTATTGATGTATTAAACTTGTAATGTGTAGATTTTAATTCTTGTTTTATTTCAATATTCTAGAATTTATATTATTACAAAAAGATCGAATTTGTGTGAAAATTATGTTTTATTGATGTATCAAGCTTGTAATGTGTAGAGTTTAATTCGTATTTTGATTAGTAGGTTGATTGTTGTGAGATTTTCTGAAAGAATTAATTCCTAATACAATATGATACAGGTATCGAAATAACCAAAAAGAATTGAGCTTGAAAACTTCATTATAGACGACAGATGAACATGATGTTCCTTTGTTTTATATGAGATTTTTTGCTCAAGATCATTGGTTTAAAACTTTCGTTTTCTTGTTCGGGGGGAAAGCGAAAGACGTTCGTTTGACAACACTTGAAGAGCTACGAGGTCATAGCGATGATGCAACAAAAATGAAGCTACACTTTGAAAAAGTTTCAGGTGATGGACATTGTAGTTCTTTTTCAATATCCCAAAGGGCATATAAGAATGGTTCGCTACACTATTTTTCCGATAATGATCAGTGTAGTTATTAAAAAATGGTGGAGAATCTGAAGCGAGAAAGGGTTGAAATAACCATATGAATGCTAACGGAAGTTTAACGGCAAATGATGCCAAGTCCTTATCTGGATAATTTGAAAGTTTGGGTCCTTAATTAGAAAATCATCCTAAGTATCGGTCCTTGTCTTACCTATTACTCAATATACTATAGCTAAATTTAGAAGTTGGCAATCTAAGGAAAACTAATAATCAAACATGATTCCCTAGATGAACACTTTCCTGGGGACCTGACGTCCGGAGAGGGAATAATTCCCGCGGAAAAGAACTCACATGGTACAGGCGCCTAGCAGGGTGGGGTCCTGTATCCGGGGAGGATCCAACCTCCTCGTCATCAAAAAAAAAAAAAAAAAAAAAAAAAAAAAAAAAAAAAAAAAAAAAAAAAAAAAAACATGATCTACAAGTGTAAGTAAATAAGAGTAATCCATTTGGGCAAAGGTCAAAATAACATCCTGTTTCAACGGATTAGAAAATGTTGAAATTGCCATTAATAGTGTTATCCACAGCTGTCAATTAAACGCAAATGTAATTCTGGTATTTTTGATCATATTGCATCTCTCTTTTTCACATTTGCTACCATTTAATTTTACAACATTCAAGATAACAAATGAAAAACCAGTTTTTACCTTTTCTTTAAAATTTCTTTTAAATGAAAATGTGAAAACATATTGTCAATTTAACTTTTTCTTTGGAAAATATAGAATATTATTCATCTTTTGATCTTAATTACATAACTTAGATTACAAAGGTACGATATACATATATATAGAAGGGCGCACAAATATTTGTTTCCTATACAAATCTATTTTTATATATATATATATATATCTAACTCGTATTTAAATTGAAATAAGGCATAATCATGAAAATTGTTTATCTCATCTGGTTTGTGTTATAATTTTTCATAATCCAAGATTTTTTCAATTTGGAGGCCAAGAAAATATATTTCAAACCCAGTTTAAAGATACTATGTTATGTTAGGTCGTGCATTTCTTGCTCAGGGAACATTACAAAGTTTCTTTCCCCTGAAAGTGGTTATAACCTTAGAAAAACATCCATGTTTATGAAAGTTTACAAGAATAATTAATTTCGTAAAAGTGCTTGTACACATTTTGAAAAAAGTGATATCTCAACCATGGGAAGGACAATTCCTATGGAAGAGATAACACAAGTTGAACATAGAATTTCAATAATATTGACGTTTATTTGGATGGTAGCTTTGGTAGCTACAATTTCTGGTTTATGTGGGTTGTGGCCAAAGAAAACCTCTAAATCTTCTAATACAGATGCTGAAAATGCAACAAAGGAAGGTGATATTAATACTACAAATCCACAACAGGCTGAATCGCAATTGCAGGCAAATGCTGACGGAACAAGCACAAACGATGATGATCAATTTTCTAGGCCACTACCACCACCCCCTTCGGCGACAAGACTAGAATTAGGGGATCTTCCCGTTGGAAAATTGAAACCAAAGATTGACAAAACATCGTCTTTACAAAATTATATGTCCAAGACAACATCCGCAAGAAAGCTAACATCGAGCATAAGCATGAGAATGTCTATGAAGATCAAAGATAAAGCTTCGGAATTTAAGGGAAAAGTGTCGGAAGTTAAGGACAAAGCGTCGGATTTAACCGATCTTAGAAAGAAACATGAGAACGAGTCATTATGGACTAAGAGAATTATATTGGGTGAGAAATGTAGGCTACCTAATCAAGATGACGAGGTAACGTCGTACGATGTTCAAGGAAATAAGGTTGTTACGTGCCCACCCACAAAAACACGTCAATCGCCTTCTTTGTCCAGAAGTTGTTCTTCAATTGATCATCGTGCAACCTCATCTATTGCTATTCAAGGCGCCAAACTCAACGACAATGGAAAAGGAAAACGGAAACTTCTAGATGATGATGATGACGACGACGACGACAATTATGATAATAATGATACTTCATCATGTTCATAACTGTATATATCCAGCTTTTGTTTTGAAAAAAAAATTGGCGCAGTTTCTTTGGGTATTTTCTTTTATAAATATTAATTGTCAAATTCAATTTATAGAAATTAAGGCAACAACATAGAAATAGGTGTGTATATATGACTAACCTATTCACCAAGTAATCTAATTGATTAATGTACTATTCTTTCGCAAAATTGTTAAATCATGCATGTCCATTTATTTTACTTTTTACGCCCGTGCATTATATGCACGGTATTTAAAGTTTAATATTTTTATAAAATTATTTATATAATATTGATACCTTGTAATTGTTTATATTTGTTCTCATTATATTTTGCTTGGATAAATAAAAGTTAGAACTAAAAATTAGTTAAGAGAATTGAGTAATGAGTTGAAATATATTCTGATGAAAATATTTTTATAGCATAAAACTAATGAGTTTCAATTTATATTTTTTTTTCAATTTTCTTTGTCATGAAAGTAATAACAACGATCGTTTTATACAGAATATGGGTCAACTCATCATCTAATAATAAGATTAATAAAAGATTTAGCAATTTATTGTTTTATATCAAATTTTTTATTTTAATTAAAATAATATAATTTAGAGTTTAATGAAAATAATATAATTTGATGAAAAAAATAATTTTAATGAAAATATAATAGATGATTAAATTGTAATTGTAAGTTTCCTTATTTAGTGAATGAACATAATTATCATTAGTTTCCATTTTTTTAGAATATGCTTTTTGGCGGAAAAATGATAGAGTTCGCCTATTCATTTAGTAGATAGGGGATGATCGGGATGGAGGGAGTATAATAAACAAGAGGAAAAAAATGAAAGACAATAAAAACAATAATAACAATAATCGTGGCAAAACATTAATAAACGTAAGAATATTCATGCCAAATACTAATAATCTATGGTAAAAGTTTAGTAAATTATGGTCATAGTCTATAAGTCAGTTTTGTGTGAAGATTAGGTTTTATTGATGTATCAAACTTGTAATGTGTAGATTTTAATTCTTGTTTTATTTCAATATTCTAGAATTTATATTATTACAAAAAGATCGAATTTGTGTGAAAATTATGTTTTATTGATGTATCAAGCTTGTAATGTGTAGAGTTTAATTCGTATTTTGATTAGTAGGTTGATTGTTGTGAGATTTTCTGAAAGAATTAATTCCTAATACAATATGATACAGGTATCGAAATAACCAAAAAGAATTGAGCTTGAAAACTTCATTATAGACGACAGATGAACATGATGTTCCTTTTTTTTATATGAGATTTTTTGCTCAAGATCATTGGTTTAAAACTTTCGTTTTCTTGTTCGGGGGGAAAGCGAAAGACGTTCGTTTGACAACACTTGAAGAGCTACGAGGTCATAGCGATGATGCAACAAAAATGAAGCTACACTTTGAAAAAGTTTCAGATGATGGACATTGTAGTTCTTTTTCAATATCCCAAAGGGCATATAAGAATGGTTCGCTACACTATTTTTCCGATAATGATTAGTGTAGTTATTAAAAAATGGTGGAGAATCTGAAGCGAGAAAGGGTTGAAATAACCATTAGTGAAACCCGTAAATTTATTGAACATTTCAATAAGGAATAAGAATCTGAAATTCAGATAGAAATAGCGCGTAGAGTGGAGGAAGTAAGTTTATTTTTTTTCTTAGTTTTCCGTAATTCTTTCATCTCAACTATTAATTTGCAATTGTATTGTACGAAGCTTAGCCAAGCGTGTTGTTGTGACTCGCCAAAAATGCATAAAAAAACAGGAAGGTCTAATCTATCCTGAACAAACTACTAGAGAAAAGGTTATGTTGAAAAATATTCTACGGGCTAAAGAAACAAATCTACATAGTATAAAAAATGGGTTTTTTCTTGCCTTTTTATTGGTTCCTCATTTTGAGGGAAAAAAAAATTGACAATTAGAAGTTAATTAGAACGTGGGATTGAGAAATGATTTAATTTAATTGCTTTTCATTTCACATTTTAGATTAGATTACATAAATTTCATATATATTCATATATTCATATGTTAAAAATGCTTATGATAAAAAAAAATAGTTACATTCAATCTTACAGTAAAAATAATAAAATATAAAAAAGTAGAAATTTGCATAAAAAATCTTATATTAAACGACGACAAATTAATACTAATAAATTACAATTCCAAAAAAATCGACTTCTTGAATACCTTGACAGATAAAATTAAAATGTACACAAGCAAATTCATATTCTCATACATCCTTATACATAAAATTAACATTGGTCTGGATTTTAATATATATCTTGATGGAAAAAAACTAAAAAAATTCAATTTTTTTTTACTCCAAATAAATGTGATATAAGAAATGTGATCAACTCTGATTTGATGATGAAATAATTTTATGTTAATAATCACATCATATAAGAATTCGATACTTGATGTAACGTATAAGTGGTTAAATCAGTTTTTACAACCAAATTAAAAAACTGATTAATCTCCTAAATTAATAAGATAATTTTTCTATTTTTCCAAAATCAAATCATCACATTCATAATGCATGAAAAAATAAGGTTGAAAAAAAAAAACAAGATTCAAATAGCCTGAATGAATAATTTTAATAAAATGCACGTGACAAATCTAAATAACTACAGAAATGAGAAACGCAAATAATTTATTATTAATATTTTAAAAATGAATTATCAGTTGCAAATATAAATTGCTATAAAATGGAGTACAAAATCTCATGAGAAAATGCTACGAAAAAAATAAAAATAAAAAAAGATAGATAATTTTATCAAACCTCCTAAAATGGATGGAATTCTTAAATTTTATCACATCATATAACATGTCAATGTTGTTCCCGTAAGAATGGATTAATGTTTTCTGTAAAGTAATTGACAATGGGGAGAGTAAATATATAAGTGGTAAGGTAGCGAGGAAGAAAGTTGCGCATATGAGAAGTTGAAAGACGAGAGAATGTGAGTGAATGAGCAAAACACTATAGAGTATCGACACATGAGGGTTTGTAGCTCATTAACATGGACGGGTCATCCACACTAAATTGTTGGGCTGATGAACCAAATTTAGTATTGGCAAATCAAGATTTTAATACCCAGATTTTTTTATATGTCGGCTTTTTTACTTCCGAGTCACTCATTTCTATGTCCAACAGTTCTTGATATATATGAGTAAATATTATGAAAATGTATAATCGTGTAAAAGCTCTTTATTTCTATAAAGGTTGGTAATAGTAGTTTTACAATTTTGGATGAATATATTTTTGTATAAATTAAAGTTACACGCTCACCCCGTAAAACGAATACATATTTAATCCCGTGCAATTATTGCACGGGCTTAAACAAATTAGATTGAGGGTATTTATGGACGCATGGGTGATTTAGGTGGTATTGATGGTGAGTAACTTATGAAGTATTTTGGATAAATGACTTGTGAGGTGTGAATTTCTGAAATGAGACGGTCTCACTTATACATATAACTAATAAGAGTTAGATTAAATGCAACATTATTGGTAACTAGAGATGAGAATTATAGTATATTAATTTAACGAGTCGAGAATTATGCTAAATGATGATCGGGAACGAAATATGGTGGGAGTTCGGATATCTACATAGTATAAAAGATAACAATTTTTGATTGACTCCTTATTTTAGCAGAAGAAAATTAATTTTCTAATGTGAGGCCTATCCATGATCTTAGCAACAATTAATTGAAATTTGCACGTTTTTACTTAAGTGTTGGGGAATTTATTTGCTTTATTGTTAAAGGTTAAGTACAATTCTCCAATTTAATTTCAGTTCATATTTTTTTTATTTAATTGCTGATAAAATAAATATTATGTCTAATTATATTCATACGAGCTCAGTATATCATAGTTTTAAAACCGACCAGTGCATTTTTTTTTGCACGGGAGTAAAACTAGTATACATTGTAATGTAGTAGGTGGTTATTTGTAATAAACGAAATATAAGGCGGTAGTTTGTAAAATACGGTAAATATAAGGTGGTAAATAACAATTTTTACACAAATTAATTGTAAAAATGGCCCAAGTAATAAAATTTAATGTTTAGGTAGTCTTTTAAACTTTATTGTATATATTGATAATATGTGGATTATGATATTGCCATGACACATTTTTTTTTTTTTTTGATAAAAACCCGAACTTGCAATGTCACATTTGCCATGCCACATTTGTTTTAGATAACCTTTTAATTATATTGTATAAATAGATAGATAAATAGATTGACAAAGTGTTGAGTGGAAAAAAATATAAAATTACTCCATATGAAAATAATAGTTTAGAAAAAATAATCACAAAATGTGTAAAACGCGTACAAGATAATAATAACTGTATATGAAATCACAAATTTTTATTATAGACGGACACTATCCGTCTATACGCATAAACGGATACCATTTTCCCTCATAAAATACCCATTTGCCATAAAGTGGGAAGCACATGGGAGGTGCCCCACCTTGTCTCCCCTACCCATTTTATTAGAGGTCTTTACCCGTCTGTTCGCCCCACCCGTCTATACCAAGACCTATTTATATGAAATAGCAACTTGGAAAATAAATGGGTCATGCTCATTCATGGACATGATTTACTCAATCATGGACATAAATGACCATTATACCCTTATTATTTTTACCCATCCGTTTTCTCAATTAGTCACAAATCACACCACCCAATTCAACCACCAGCCGACGACCCCTAAATGCCAGAAGCCGCACCACCTAGACCATCACCGGACAACTCCCTCAACGCCAGAAGTGTCAACTGGTTTTACACCAGGCTGGCCGACGGTCGAATTTCTGGCATAGCTCACGTCAGCGTGATTTGGTTTGTCGAGTAACACAAATTCGTGCAACTGCCTTCATGAATCATGACCTCATTATGCCGTTTCTTGTACACTGTATTGCTATTCCTAAACTTTTGATTAACACTGGTTTTTGTCAATTCCTATTTCATAGGAAGTTCTTCGCTGGACATAAATAAATTATTATTCCTTCTATTTGGAGTTTCCATGTGAATAACTGATTTCGTATGCTTTACCTGCTGCCCCTAGTACGTCATAGCCATCGTTACTTTTCGTCGTTAATAATTTCTTCAAACCCTAATTTCATTGGTCTAAATTAATTTAATCTCCTTAATTTGATATAGAATAATTGATAAAGTTAATAAATTTGAATTATTTCTTGATCGACATGAGAACTAACGTTCATAATTGAGCAATTTGACGGATTTGATTAATTTTGCGAGGAAAGAAATTAGAGAGAGTTTGTTTATTTTGTTTTTGGGGAAGGGTAAAGAATGGAAAAATAATGGCAAAAAGTATATGATAGAGTAATTTATGTACATGAATGAGCAACTACGAAATAAATTACCATCATCTAAAGTCTAAACCCGAGAAATGACGCGGTGAAAAAAGAAGCGGGAAACCATAGAGCACAAAAGGACGTCCACATAGACACAGTGTCCCCATACCCCCACTATAAAACTGTGCATATAAAACGACTGAAAACTAGTGACGCTAAACTTTATCGACACTTTAATTTACACATACAGTTATCGTACGGCGACAAACATTCTCGCCGCCGTTGCCGTCGTCTTCGCCGCCGCAACGTAATACCGCGTTTCGGAAAATGGAGACTACTCTAAAAGTAAATACATTTCTCTCTCCTTCAATTTTCATTCACTATTTTTCTTTATTTTGTGGATTATTACTGGTTGTTGATGATTTTGCTGTTATATAATGCTATTATCGTAATTTTGTTGTTAAATTTGAATATCATAGTTGAAATTTTAGAATATGATATTTCAATTACTGTATTTGTTTGCGGAAGTTCTTTGTTTAGTTAGGTTTAGTTTGAATACTGTAGTTCTAATTTGATTTAATGACGTTTCAATTGCTGTATTTGTTTTGTATAATGTGTGATTTTCGGCATCGGCCGAAAATCTGAGTTGATTAGGTTAATTTCAAGTACCGTTGCTTAATTTAATTGCTGTATTTTAATTTTCGCTTTTGCCGGAAATCTGAGTTTCGATAGGTTAAGTTTAAATGCGGTAGTTTGAATTTGAGTGTATGACATTTGAATTGCTGTATATGTTTTGCATAATGTGTGATTTTCGGCTGAGGCCAAAAATCTGAGTTGATTAGGTTAAGTTTAAGTACCGTTGCTCAATTTAATTTGAGCTGATTTAATTGCTGTATTTTAATTTTCGCTGTTGCCGGAAATCTGAGTTTTGATAGGTTAAGTTTAAACGCGGTAGTTTGAATTTGAGTGTGTACGACATTTGAATTGCTGTATATGTTTTGCAAAATGTGATTTTCTGCTGAAAATCTGAATTATGTTAGGTTAAGTTTGAACGCTGTATTTGTTTTACATAATGCATGATATTTGGTGTTTCTAGGGATTATGATTTCTGGTAGGTCTAGTTTAAACACTGTAATTCGGACATTAGTATATGACATTTTAATTACTGTATTTGTTTTAACATAAATGTGTGATATTCGGCGTTTATAGAGATTGTGAGTTTTGGTAGGTCTAGTTTAAACACTGTATTTCTAACATTAGTATATGACACTGTAATTACAGTATTTGCTTTGCATAATGTGGATGTTTTGGTGATTGTAAAGATTACGAGTTTTGTTAGTTCTGGTTTTAACATCGTAGTTCGAATGAGTATATGACATTTTAATCACTGTAGTGCTGCAGAAAATCTTAGCTTTGTGAGTACTAGTTCAAAAAATGTTGTTTGATTTTGAGTAATGACATCTTAATTGTTGCTTTTGTTTTGCATAA
This sequence comes from Silene latifolia, assembly GCF_048544455.1. Classification (NCBI taxonomy): domain Eukaryota; kingdom Viridiplantae; phylum Streptophyta; class Magnoliopsida; order Caryophyllales; family Caryophyllaceae; genus Silene; species Silene latifolia. Next base: position 1,524,522 of record NC_133530.1, on the reverse strand, counting down.
TGTGTAGGTGATTGTAGAGATTCTGAGTTTCAGTAGGTCTAGTTTAGACACTAGTAGTTCAAATTTGAGCCAATGCTATCATTTTGATTAATAAGTTTGTTTTACATATGAGTATAATTTTTGGTGCTGCAGAAATTCTTTGGTTTCTCGACGTTTCGGCCATACCAAAAGGAAGTAATTGAGAAAGTTCTGGAAGGAAAGGATTGCTTGGTTGTCATGGCTACTGGCAGCGGCAAATCTCTTTGGTTCGTCAACATTCATCTCATCATGTTTGTTATTCCATTTTAAATTCGATCCCATTTCTGAGGGAATGTTAGTTGTTAAAACTTTAGATTAGGTTTGATGTTAAGAAGTACTCTGGGGATACAATATCGAAATTGCTCGTTGCGAGGCGACCATTAAATTTTTGCATGTTCGTTAGTTTAGCTCGTAATGGTTTTTGTTGTAGGCTGCATTGGTGTGTAAGCTAGTCAAGTCTCCTCATAAGTCATAACTGTGAAAACTGCAAGCTTGAGCTCATTGCTGATCATGTATCTTGTTTCCAGATGATTTTTTGTTGCTTATTGCTGGTAATTATTATCTATTTTGATTTTATGGCGTTATTTAACTATGATTTATAAGGGTAACTGACTACTCTTTCTTTCACTCTTAGCTCAAAATTAAGCTTTTATCCCTTAATTGTGTTGCAAATGCCGTTGATACAATTGTGTGCTTGAAATAGCCCATAACGAGTGTGATTAGCTTCCGACACTGTTTCTGTGTACCAGAAACGTTAAAACTCCTTTCTTAATACACATCTATGTAACAATATCTTTAGCTGCTTGAGTTTATTTGTTATGTTTTTGGGCTGGTATGGCAATTTCAGGATTCATGTGCTACTTAACTGCCAAAAGCCGATGTTGGTGACTGGATGTTTTGTTTATTGCATACTTTGTTTCTACACGGGTTGCCTAATCTCTTGGCTTCATTTCAGTTATCAAGTTCCCCCTTTGATTGCCGGGAAAACTGGCGTTGTGATCAGCCCACTGCTATCTCTGATGCAGGATCAGGTGATTATTATGGTCATTATTTTTTGTTTTCCCATCGCTTTAGTGGCCAGCTAGGGGACGTAATCATGACTGTTGATTGTTAGGTAATGGCTCTGAAACAACGTGGCATCAGTGCGGACTACATGGGTTCTACTCAAACAGATCGAACAGTGCAGGCCAAAGCTGAAACTGGCAGTTATAGTTTGTTATTCATGACCCCTGAGAAAGCATTGTCGATTTCTAAGAGGTGAAGGTTACGTTAAATTTTGCATATGTTTCTCTTCTGTTGAGTCTGCATTGTCACTTATATGCTCCTTACTTTACATCAACTCGTATGTCCATCTAGTTGATGCTGATAAATGACTCAGTTTTCACATAGGTGAACTCCTGCATATCTTGAAAAGCCACAGGGGATATGTTTGATGTCTTTTATGAATAATTAATCTGTTTTGTGATCTGAGATGATTGCAATAGTTGCCTTTTGCTTGAGCCTTTCATTATGGGTTAGTCTTTTCTACCATGCATGTTACTGAAGTCTGATTTCTGCCGTACTCTCGGCGGGCCATTACAAAAACAGTTATAGTCTCTATGTTTCTTGCTTGAGTCCTCAAACTATTTATTCTCCCGAGTTTTATCATGAAGACATGAACTCATGACCTTTTATCCGTTATCCAAATTTCAAATGCCTTTATGTTTATACACTCGTGTCTTATGCTGTCTCTCTTGGGTTTCTTAACATCCCACCTGGTATGCTCACAAACAAAATTCATCGATCTACCTACTTGTAAAATTGTTTACTGCTTGCCTGCCTTAAATGTGCGTCCCTGTCTTTTCTACGTTTGCAGCTTTTGGACAAACTTGCTCAAGATTGGAATTTGTCTTTTGGCCGTGGATGAAGCACACTGCATATCTGAATGGGGGCACAATTTCAGGTTATAGTGATAGCGTTTCATTTTTATTTTTTACTTATCATTTATTCTTTACATTTGAGATATCGTTAATACTTCTAGCTTCTGCTTTGTCTACACATTACAGTACACGGTCTTTTTCTATTTACCGAAGGCGCGTATTTTCTGTACACTGGTGCAACAATGGTCTATTGCTCTTCGAATCATGAAGTTATTGCCAACATTTTTTATTTGTCTCTGATGCTTATGTGATGCTGAATTTTCAAAAAATTAACTAGTGGTATACCTCACCTTCTGATGCCTTTTTTGATTTTATACAATTATACTATGACCTCGCAAATCTTCTCTCTTAGAATTTTTCAATTGTTCTTTACTCATGCGGCTAGTATTCATGATCTCAAGTATTCTCAACTGTACTATTCTGTTCTTTCATAACTGGTATCTTGGTTTACTCTTGTGTGCCGTCTGCCTGAAATTGTATAGTAGTCAACAACAAGTATGGTACTTGTCACCCATCCTATGAGTTTGGCTGAAATTGCGTTTCACTGAACATGTCATTCACTTTGATCCACAGTTCCTGCAAAGTTTATCCGTGAATCCCATCAATGTTGTTGACTTTCTTTCTACATTTTTTTTTCAGGGTGGAGTACAAAAAGCTGGACCAATTGCGTCCAATTCTCCCAGATGTTCCATTTGTCAGCTTGACTGCAACTGCAACAGAAAAGTAAGTGAATATATAGCCCCCCATATGGAAATTTGTGCTTGTTTTACTTCGATACACCCTGAAATGGTAGTCACTTTTAATTTATTTAAAAATGATATCATTTGGTTGTTCGTCGCTTATTACCATAAAGGATATTTATTAATTTGGACACAATGTTGGACATTATCTAAGAACCTTTACAACCGTTTTGAGACAGGAGGTGTTTTCTCACTTAGGAAGTCTCTTTTCTTGCTGTCAGAGATCGTTCATAATAATATTAGAAGAATCATATAGATCTACAGCAGCAAATAGGGACTTCTCTTTTCGGCCATTCACTTTTGCTTATCTTTCTTGCTTCCACTACACTATTTTGTGGCAATGACTCTTTGCATCTCCAGACTCCATCAAACTTTCAAAACTCTGCCTGACACTGTTTTAACTCCTCTGTGCTTAAGTTGCTGTAACACTACAATATCTGTATTACTTAAGTTAGTGACCTGTCAAGGGATACAAGTCTATTCCAAACCTGCATTCGTTCTGGTAACTCCATTATTTGTTCCTTATTATGATGTGATGTAATTCAATCCGTGATCCTCGGCATGTACAATTTTTTTTTTCTTTTTTTTCTTTTGCACAAGTGTCCCTAAGCATTCGAACGCTTACATATGCCTTGAAATTTGTTTTGATGCATTAGACCTGCTGATCTGGACGGCTTACTGAATTTGTTTTTATATGTTTCATTTTAATCAGATGATGTTAGTTATTGGTAATGGAGATATAGTGTGTAATTGTTGTTAATCACTAGTATTTTTGGAAGGCCAACATCTGAAATTTCTTATTTCTTCTATTTCAGGGTTCGTTTAGACATAGTTAGATCATTGAACTTGAAGGATCCTTACATTGCTGTTGGCTCGTTTGATCGTAAGAATATTTTCTATGGTGTGAAATCTATTAGTCGTGACTCCTCTTTCCTGGACGAGCTTGTACAAGAAGTCATAAAGTCAGTGGCTAGTGCTGGATCAACAATCATTTACTGCCTCACAGTTAAAGATGTTGAGCAGGTATTGTGATCTTATCATCTTAATAGATAGAGAAGTTATTTTTACTTTTGTAGCAAAAGCACAATGTTTTCATTTTCAATTGCCTTAATAGAACATAGGCAACCTGGAGTGACAATGTTGCAGGTTACTTTTCTGTTTTCCTGGGTTGCATTGTTGGGTCCACACTTCATGGATACTGCGGTGGGCAGTGGCATTAAGGCATAGGTTAGCTGTTACTATTGTGAATGGAACTTACGGCCTCTTTTGGTTCCAGAAGTTAACAGTTCGTCATCTGAAGAACTCATAACTTAGATTCCATATCACATATTAAAAGGCTCACATTTATAACAATATTCATATTTGTACGAAAAACTGTTTCAGACTTGAAAGACTCTGCATCCCCATTTTTTTGTCCACTGAGGTCTCCATCGGCATCTAACTGCATACTTAAATATGGAGCCCATATGTGATGTCATTTGATGTGGTATCACATGTCAGCTCAGTATATTTATAATTCAAGCATTTCTTCAAAGACATGTCGGGACAGAGTTTTGAACGTAATCTTCAAATACCTAATATTTCCTGAATGGATATTTCTCAAAGTTTGTGAAAAAGGATACAGTTGACACCTCCTTTCTTCTGCAAGGAGAAATTCATGCTCCTGGACAAGAATGACATGTAATCTAAGTAGTTTTGTAATATAAGTAGTTTTGCAATACAGTACAATTCCTGAGGACAATATGCCTAAAACGCATAAAATATAAGTAGTTTTGCAAACAGTACAGTTCACTTATTTCTCTCAAGTCTTTATCTCCAACTAATTTGGATTCCTTGTGTATTTTTATTTTATTAGATACACCAGTTGCTTCAAAGTGCACAGGTGAAGGCTGGTATGTATCATGGTCAAATGGATAATAGAACTCGGGAACAGACACATAAGTAAGTACCCAGCTTGTATCTTATCCGGTAGCTGTAATAGATCGTTCATGTAACTTATAAGAGAATAATCATTATTGATCTAATTGATGTTGTCTCCAATGTCGATTCCAATAGTCTTTTGGCTGTATTACAATGCAATATTGTACCTCATAGATTCATTTTTATTCAAATTGGTGTTTTCTCATTTTAACTGATGTTTTTTATATGAACAAAATGAGATCCCCCACTAGCTCTGTAAACTTGTAATACCTATGTGCTGTTTTGCCTGTTTGTTCATTCCCCTCTTCTGAATCACATTACGTTCATTGGTTTGTCCAGGTTATTCATTAGAGATGAGTTGCGTGTCGTAGTTGCTACTATTGCTTTTGGTATGGGCATTGATAAACCAGACATAAGGCATGTGATACATTATGGATGTCCCAAAAGTTTAGAAACATACTACCAGGAGAGTGGACGATGTGGCAGAGATGGCATAGCTTCTGCGTGCTGGCTCTATTACTCTAGAAGTGACTTCGCAAAATCGGATTTCTATTGCAGCGGCTTGCAAACAGTATGTTCTTTTTGGTTCTTTGTTCGTTTTGGTTTCCCTTAATGCTTAGTTGTTGCCAATGTGCCATTGATGACCTTTAGGAAAATCAACGAAAAGCTGTTGTAGAGTCTCTGAAGGCCGCACAGCAGTATTGCTTGCTGACAAATTGCAGAAGGAAATTCTTATTGGAACATTTTGGTGAAAAAGTCCCAGCAGAAGCTTGCGGTATGTTATTGAGATGCTTTCAACTAATAACATCTTTTTTTAGTGCATAAGAAATTTTGCTTTCAATGAACATATCACATTGTGAGGGGAGCTGAGACTTTGTAAAAAGGCCATGGCTGATATAAACGCAACCACATTGTGCTCTTTATACGCTAATATTACTCCTTACCACTTTTTGCTAAGAGGACCAAAGGTGCCTGTCGCAGTGTATTGTTTAAGATTGGTTTTATCTGGCAATATGTATTAACAATCATCTTCTTAAGTTTTTTTTACTGTCAGATGATATCCCTGACTTTTCTTCACGATGGCTTTCTTTACCCTTATTCTATTGTTATAATGTTTGAAATCAAATGGTTACAGGGAACTGTGATAACTGCACCACTACACGGAAGGAGCGAGATGTGTCAAGAGAAGCGTTTCTTCTAATGACTTGTATTAAATCATGCCGAGGAAACTGGGGGCTTAATTTGCCTATTGATGTTCTTCGAGGCTCTCGGGTAAGCTTGCTCAAAGATTATATTCTACACTTGATGTTCTGCTGCTATCTTGTAATGAGAGTATGGGTCCAAATATCAGTTTTTTTGCCAGAATGGGAGTATGAGAATGTACTATATGCTTGACGGTCAAGGAAAGTCCCTACGTTATTCAGTTCAATTATTTTCCCTTCCCCTACTTTGAAAGTTTGATTTCGTGCTGCTACTAGGTTGCTTTTTGAATCCATCATAAATGGTTACTTGTGTCTCCCTCCTCCTATCCTGGCCAAAATAAATTTGTCCCTGGGTCATGTTCAAATTATTTAATGAAGTTTTGAATTCTCAACTCTAAAGTCTAACCCGTTGACTTTGTATCCAGTTTATGTTGGGATTTCAGGTCTTGTCAATGTTTCCCAGCGCTATTTACGACATTATTGCTTTAGTGTTTCAATAGCTCCTTGCTTGTCGTGGGGTATGGGTCGGATGTACATGACCTTATCTCTATGGTTAATCTACTACCTTGCCAGAAAATGCTGAGTGTTGTTTGAGAAGTGCTTCATTATTGCCTAAATTCGAGATGCTTTGCGACTTGCTAATATCATTTCTTTTCATAACTATCTGTTTGTTTCCATTGTAGCAAGACTGCATTCATTGACCCAACAACAATCTGAAATACGTTACTGCTGGAAATGGTTAACAAAAGCAACAGTCCCACATTTGCTTGCACACATTTTTTAGTTACACCACTTCTATGTGCACACATTTTTTTTATGGTGGTACCTTTTTATATTCTGACGGTTGTCATCCCAGAGAACTCTTGCTACTACGACCTCCGTCCCATTTATAATATCCTGTTAACTTCGATGGTCAATTTACCACTAATTCCTATTATATGTGTTAAGGTACTATTTCAAATTTGTCATCTTTGATTCATCGAAACAACTATTTTCAGTTTTTATTATGGAAGTTATAACTATTATATATAGTGAGAACTGATGGTTGAAGTTAACTACCAAGTTAAAAGAGGACATTATAAATGGGATGGACATAGTCACATAGTACAATCTTTGTATATTTAGGATTTATGCCATCAATGGTGTTTACTTATGCTACTTCTTAAGATTCTGTTTCGTGTGAGTTTCATTGTGTGTTTATGGTAGTTTGGGAGTTACTTAACGCCTTGTACTTTAATCTAGCCTGGAACAAAGTGATTTGTCGATAGCTCTATGACTGGAGTTTGACCCACAGTTTGTGATTCTTGTAACCTTAAAAAAAAGAAATAGGCCTCATTCGAGAGGATCTGTTTGTTACTGTGTAGTTGTAATAAAAAATAGAATCTTCCACGGCTAAGTTGAAAGGACTTGTGACTAAGTATTCAAGATTTAATTTTCCTGTATACATCAATGTTTAATTGTTCCTTTGACACTGACTTTCTTTTTTCTTTTTCATTATTTCCCCCTATATTTTGAAGTCAAAGAAAATTGTCGAAGCTCAGTTTGACAGGCTCCCATTGCATGGCCTTGGGAAGGCCTACTCTTCTAATTGGTGGAAGGCTCTAGCTTCTGTACTGATTTCTCAAGGTATGTCAAGCGAGTTAACTATTTATTACAACTTTACCGTGAAATGTGCTAAGCTATAGGTTTTGTCATTTTGCCTGAAGTAAGGGAGTATATATGCTTTCTTTTTTCTACATGTTTTGTAATTTGTGCTCATTACCCTTCCTTCATTTATTTCCTTTTTCTCAATCTTAAATAAAACCTTTAATCCCAACTGCTACGCTCATTCGGCATCTTTGGATTAACTTGAACATTTCATAGGTTATCTGAAGGAGACAGTCAGTGATATTTACAGATTTGTGAGGTGAGCAATTGGTCTTTTGAAAGGCTTCATCTAAGTTACATATGTCAATTTGTTGTTCACTGGGCTTGTCTTTGCATATATGTTTCCAATTCAGTGTCAGTGTCAAAGGAGCACAATACCTCAGTTCTGCACGCCCTGATTGGCAACCACCCTTGGTCTTGCCATTACTTGATGAGATGTGTGACGAGGAGATTGAAAGCTCACAAGTTCAAGTGGGAAGTTTGAAAAGTGCTACTCCCTCCGAGTGTGAAGGTTTATCAGAGGTTGGTAATAGAAATATAGTAGCAGGCCATTGGATATATATCAGTAGTTTAACAAAGTACATAGTACTCCAACTATCTAAGCAATGCTTGCTTTTGGAATAATAATTTAGGAAAAGCCAATGCGTTGTAGGGTCGTGAGCCATATTGCAAAGTAACTTACTTTATGTCATTTTAACTTAAAAGTGGCACAAGAAGGGCTAGGCCGCTGGGGTGAATTCTTGGAATTCTTGGATAGTGTGGTAATTATATATAAAAAACTTGCCAAGAAAAAAAATGTATACAACCTATTAGAACGTTCCGAAAAGGTTATGTATACAACCTGCTAGAACTGTGTCAACTTTTTGGAATGAATAATCAATCATACTCGCTCCGTTCCGGTCAATAGTTATCTTTGTTTGAAATATGCTAGGGGAATTTCAAACAATGATAACTATTAATTGGAACGGAAGGAGTAACATATATCTCATACTGTTTCTGGCTTTCTGCTAATCATCATTATGCCGTATGTTCATTAGGATGAGGCTAAGCTCTATCATGCACTTCTAGAAGAGAGGATGAAATTAGCCAGAGCTGCAGGAACTGCGCCGTATGTTTTCGTTCTCTAGTTTTCGTTATATTATCCTACAATTTAGTGGTTATATTGATCTTCATATCCTGAATTTTGGATCCTTAGATATGCTGTTTGTGGCGATGCAACAATCAAGAAAATTGCACTGGTTAGACCATCAACTAAAGCAAGACTAGCTAACATTGATGGTGTCAATCAGGTGCGGATGACATATCTGACAGTTTCTGTTGCAATTATAGGAGTTTTAAATGGAGACACGAGTTGCTAATAGCAGTGATAGAGGTCAAGTCTCAATGAGCTTTTGAAGTTCTTAAAGAAAAAGACCATCGTTTGAACTTCGCCCCAATCTCCTTATAACGTTTTACCTTTGAATTTTGTTTAAACTTCCTGTGGAGACTCATTACGAACAATTTGGTTTTGCCATATCCGGGTATAGATACCCAGAGTTGATGTTTCAAAGGTATTTGAACTTTGAAATGAACCTAGGTTTTTCACTCATGATGAGCCTTTAGCAATCAGCTGGATTCAGGGCAAGTCAAGCCCCATAGGTAGTGAACAGTTATTTACATGGTTCTTGTTTAAGAGATTTAGGACTTGAATTGAGTGCTCTTAAGTTCTTGATATGCTTGAAAATTAGACTACCTGCAGCCAGCGTAAAACAATTGCATTGTCTACCTGCAGCCAGTGGTTTCGGTTCTCACTCCAGATACTTTGTTTTCCGTAACTTCCTTGCATTTTCTAGCTTTATATTGCCACCAAGAGGATTTAACACTGTACTTTATAAATACTGCAGCATCTTGTTGTAACCCATGGAGATCATTTTCTTCAAGCAATTCGAAACGTGTCACAAACACTTAACTTATCATTGGATGGAGAAATGAACATACAAACTCTACCAACAAGAAAAGTAACTGCTCTACCAGGCAACCAAAGAAAACTAACACCAGCCAAGTTTGAAGCATGGAAAATGTGGCATGAAAACAGACTATCCATTCAGAAGATTGCTGTATGTTTTTTTTTCCTTTCATGTCGCATTTCTTAATACTCCATGTTTATTGTTTTGAAGATGAATTTTCCACTCATAATGTTTGTTATTACAAAAAAGAAAAAATGCACTTATATTTCTACTTAGAGCATGTTTCACTTCAGTGTAAAAAGTGTGTCTCATGTGCTTCTTGGCTCAAGATAGGCACTAGTCAAAATACCTCAGAGCACCTTAGCCGCACCTTATGTACACGGTGTAGTTGGTGAGACACACTACTATGCGATTTCCATTGTTATTTTCTTGTTCTTTATTTATGCATTTTCTTTTGCCCCATTATCCATAGTTTTTACTTCACATTTTAGGTTTCTTTCAGTCCAAAAAATGAATTTTTGCACAATTTATGCATGCCTTTGTGTGCCCTTTAAAAAACACACACAAACTCAAATTACATTGTTTTTATGCATACAATGACCTCATTCGATGTTGAACCTCATAGCAGTTGTACACAAGAATAACCAATCTGCACAAATACTCAAATAAGACCGTTGTACCTCAAGTACCTCACAAACATTTCTCTTATAAGACGAATTGAGCCAACTTGCTTTGTGTCTTATTTAGAAATTCAATAATAGGCCTTTTTTTTCTTTTCTTTTCTTTTCTTTTTTTTTTTTTTTTTTTTTTTTTTTCCTGAAGCCAATAATAGGCCTTTCTTGATCTCAATCTCTCGTTTATTCTGCCTTCTAACTGAAGTACTTATTTTAATGATAGAACTTCCCTGGTAGATCTGCTCCAATTAAAGAAGGAACTGTTCTAGGTTATCTTCTAGATGCTGCCCAAGAAGGGTTCGAAGTAGATTGGCCTAGACTCTGTGATGAGATTGAACTAACATCTGAAATGCTCGGAAATATAATGGGCGCAGTTAAGAAGGTTGGCTCGACCGAGAAGCTGAAACCTATCAAAGATGAATTACCTGAAGATGTAAGTAGCTGCCAACTATGTGTTTTTGTTTTTCACCCCTTTCTGGTTTATTGTGTCATTACAACATGAATGTTATCCTGATGCTTTAAGGCTTAAGGTCTCCCGCAATTGTCCGTAAATGGGGGAGTAGAGGGTCGATTGTAAGACGGTTTTGCTTAATTCCATCATACTCCACACCTTAATTGGTTTAACTACCTACCATAATGTTATTAGGTAAGCTACTCTCATATAAGGATGTGCCTTGCAATGATGAGCTGTGGGATCTCCTCTCCGTTCGAGCCCATGCATTCAGATAATAAAACTGAAGTGCCCAAGTCCAAGCCAAGTGAATCGTCGCCAAACACCCCTACAAAGAGATCTTGTGATGATGACCAAACATTTGCAAAGAACGGCAACAGCCAAGAAACCGGTCTTTCACCTGTGGATCAGTCTTTCGATAAACATAGCTCAAAACGATCTAAAATCGATCAGGAGGACAGCAACAATTCCGGACCACTGGAGGCCACTCAGAGTTCTATAGCAGAATGGATTCAAAACTACGAGAATGGGGTAAGTTAAGTATATGCTATTCAATGTTCAACCCACCAAAAAAAAAAAAAAAACGCAGAATGAAGTTAAATACAGTTCTCGGCATCTCATTTCCAGCTTATTCGTATAGGTTGGTTTGGATGAAATCTTGGAACATTTTAAAGGTTCAAGTGAAGACGACATAAGGAATTTGCTCGTTGGCCTAGAGGCTGAGTTCGTAATATACCAAAAGAACGGCATGTATCGGCTTTTCTGATGAGGGAATTCTGGACTATGTCCTGGACCTAAGGTGTACAACTGTATATATGGACTTTAAGTTGGTAAACATTAATGGTCTTTCGTTGCAATAGGTGCATTGGGAAATTTTGTACAACATTGCTCATACTTAATCCTAGATGCCTACTGCGTAGTTAATCTAAGCTCAATGCCGCCTCACTAGTCTGTAATCCGATTAATACTTTATTTACCTTATGTATAAAAGTAGGGTAAGTATGATGCCTTATCAGACGGAGTTTCATGAAACTTTGGCCATTGGTTTATCTTTTACTCCGTATTTATTTTTTGTGAAGGTTATATTAATCAAAGATAAATAAATGACTAGAACAGTAGAACGGAAGGAGCAAGAAAATGTCCGACAAACGGCGGTGCTTCTACTAAGAAGTCGTACAAGTAGATGATTATCTCATCAGTCCGTTTTTCTTAAGACCATTGCTTTTGGTTTGAAATAAGACGGGTAACATGTCATCATTTTACAAAAAAATGTTGTTATTTTTTGATAACATGTTACCATTATTGTTCACATCATTTTCAGAATAAAAAATGACACCTCTAGTCATAACATTTTGATGAATTAATTGGTTACATTTTCTTAAAAAATGGCAACATTTTATCCGTCTGACAAATAAGACCAAAAGTGTCCGTCTAAAACAAGAATTTGTGTTATCTCATTATTTGCAAGGGTCATTTCAATCCCAGGTTCTGTTCTTTTTTCCTTGACTTAATAGGCAGACTTTTCCGCAATCAGTGGTAAGATATGACTTATGAGTTGCAAATTTGGAAAACAAATGTAGAATATAGAATATTTTCATTTAAGACAAATATTATCTGTCTTAAGGTTAAAACGGGTTAAAAAAACATACTGAATCACATGGTGTATAGACAACAATTTATCAAGAGTGTTATTACAAACAATTTATGTATACATAACATATGATTGAAAAGAAAGAAAAAAACTATAATCAAATGTGAACTTGTACAAGACGCGGTCGAGGCTCGAGAGCCGATCAAATAAAGAAGGCAGTTTGCAGCAGAAGTTCAAATCACGGTGGGCCGACGGTGGTTGTACCAATGTGGTATCAACTATCAACCACATTTATGACATAGTGATCGTAATCCTCGATCAGAACTGAAACCGATATTTATTACTCGAGATAATGACAACTAGGACTAGTATGGCCTTTCACCTATAGTATTCCCATGAGGATTATACTCACACACAATAAATGTATCTCCACTTACACATTTAATCTTAGCACAACCAACTTGTCTTGAACTTCTCCATACAAGTTGTGTATAATGCCAACAATCTCTACCATTACATGAATTAGCATTATAGTTATAGTAAGCTTCTTCTGAAGCCCACGCGCCCACTGCGTCGCGTGGGCTCCATTTGTTCCCTGACCCCCAAAATATGTTCTCACCATATGATCCACTAGAGTGAATCAATGCACAATCTCTTCTTCTTTGATTTCCATACCATTTTGCATAGTTGGCAAGCTTAGTACTCCATGTTAACGGGCGAAGGCCGTGTCGTGCACGAACTATGTTGTGCGCGTAGAGGAATTGTGTTATTGTTGTTGAGGTTTTTATTGGTCTAAGAAATGGGGTTGATTGAGTTGGTAATATAATGTAGGAAAGTATGAAGAGAAATGCTAAGAGAAAACATGAAGTGAGCTTCATTGTTTTACAAAAAATATAAAAAATGTAGTTTTTGGTATTTTGATGTATTAAATGGAAGTGTAAGATTTAGATCTAAAAGTATTGAGGAAATGGGCTTTATATAGAAAGGGAATTGAATTTGTGGTATGAGAAATGGTAATGCAATTGTTTAAGGTTTTTGTCATTATGACTTTGGTTGGAAGCATTTTTGTCTAAAGTTGTCACATGGGTTTGGTATAATAAAGTTGAATAGTGTTTTATTCCCTTTGTAATTTGGCTTTACTCATTTCTATTTTTTTTAAAAAAATAATCGTTTTTAGGTATTAAATGGACCTCCCAAGAAGGAATTTTAAAGTTTTAATGCGATCGATTTCCCTTTTTTTGCAATCAGTTTCGCTCAGCACCCAGCCACCCGCTGCTTTAACTAGAAGTGGACATCGGGCTAGGCCGGGAGTGGGCCGAGATGATAGGGATTGAGCTCGAGCCCACACCATGGGTTGGGATTGTGTGGGCTGGAGGTTTGTTGGCCCTGAATTGGCCCAGATAGACATGAGGGGTTGGTGGGCCAAGCGGGTCATGCGCTTTGGGGTTGGGGCTGGGATTTTTGCGGGCCAGGTTACACCATTCACAATCTGGGATCAGCCCGTTTTGGGGAGCGGGTTAGGTGGGCCAACAGACCGAGTCATCGGCTAAAAGATTCTTGAACCGGTTGTCTGGGCCGGGCTAGTGTGGATCAGGCCAACTCGCAATTGTGTCCAGGTCTAGCTCTAGCTAACAACCCACCTTTTTCATCCTTTGATGATTTCTTGGTATATATATAGTCTAACCTAGTTTGTTCCCCCTCTTTTCGATTTGGTTGCACCGTCTAATTTATCAAGGATTGCGTCGATATATAAATATTTGTAATAATAAAACTATTCCTCAAAAATTTGAACATTATTGCATTTCTATAATTTAATTAAACCTAAAACTTCTGAATGAACTAATAAAGGTAGAAACTTAACCAAGTACTCATAATTAATTTATGTTTATTCTATATTTCTATTTCACGTAATCTCTTCTTAGTTAGTCCGTATCATATTGACTTTCACGTAATTTCTTATTTGTGATGAAATATTTTGAATGCGATTCATATATTGATATATCATTAAACCAATTGTTATTTTTAACCGAGAATTCAATATTGTTTTTTAAATCGGAAACTTGTATCAATGTTATTAAGTACGACCTGCTTTCCTACGATTGGCTTTGTCGTTGTTTGGATTTCATTAAAATTAATCGTTCTATGGGTTGTTTGGTCGGAGGTCCATGTTATTTAATAAAAGGTGCTATCTTTTATCTCCCATGATCAAGTACTTGAGTCGGTGGTTTGCTTGTGTCGATGGTATGGGGATGGTTTGGCCGTAGTAGTCGTTTCTCTCAATGGTTTATCAAACTCTCATTTTCAATCTGTGTGATTTAATTCTGTCTAATGATAATGGTGCGGAAGATGACGTTTTTGCTAAGTGGATATCATGGAACGGGGGGTCCATCCATCCCCGCTGTTAATCTGCTAAAAGATAGGGGTAATGCCCTATTTAAAGAAGGCAATATATCTTTAGTTGGTCTTCATTACAAGTTAGCTCTAAAGTTTCTATGTTTTTTTGGTCTTCCACCTTTATCCGATCAGTCCATGGCTTCTTCCCTTGCCTTTTCCACTATTCTAAATTTAGCTTTTTGTGAGCTAAAACTTTCGAATTACACTAAGGTTCTGTTGTACTGCACTTTCGTCTTAACTTTTGAACCATCGAATGTTAAAGCCCTATACAGTAGAGGCTTAGCGTCCAAGCATTTGAATTCACTAACTAAAGCTCTTGAAGATTTCGAGTCTGCTTTGGAAATTGATCCGAGCAATAAGGATGTCAGCCGCGAGCTAAATTCTTTGGTTGACCAATTAGCCTTTAATCTTAATGGAAAGCGGGTCGCTTTACAATTCGACCCTTTAGCCATAAACAAGAGAGGTAAGAATTAGGTTTCTAGTCCTAGTCCCGAAGTTGTCAACGAATGTGCTATTCCTTGTGTGGTGGAGAATTATTCATGCAGGATTAATAAGTCTTCTCCTGCTGATATTAGCGGTGATCAAGTTGATTTAGTCACTCCACTTGAGGTGATGGATTGCGTGACTAAAAACTGTCCATCGTCGCCGGTTGTAGCTAAAGATAGTAATGATACTCCTTCTACTGTTTCTAGTTCAGAACAGTTTGTCTTCACCAACAAAAAGCACGCCCACAAGAGGCTTCAACTTTCACCTCATGCCTACAATAACTTGATGCTCGGAAAAAAAAAATGTCGAGGTTTTTCACCCCAGATCCGGGGCAGTCTTGAGGGTTCGCCCCCTCACTCACAAAACTTCTATTCAGCCGGGGACTCTCCATGATGACATGTCATGGGAAGCAGCAATTCCCACTTCAGTTCCTTTGCCGAAACTAAACCCGTCAAAGGAGGCACCGGTTCCCATCTTTGATCCTTTGCCAGAGGTTTGTCATCTGAAATCTGACCCCGCTTATGCGGAAAAAGAGTTGGCCCAAGAGGAATGCTTTGTCCGAACAGATAAGAAGAAACGTCTTTCTTCAAACACTTCTTATGCTAGTAAGATCTCTCTTGTCCAGTTTAAATTTGAAGCAGTTAGGATGCATTCGGGTGAGCAAGTCTATCATAAAGACAACCGTTCCGTTGCTCGTGGTCAAGTGGCTCGGCCCACTATTAATTTGAAGAAAAGAGCTTCAGTTAGTGTCACTCGTTTATCTTCTTTTTGCAGGTACACCAGGACTACAACTGTCGTAAGGAAGACCAAAAGATGTGAAGCATACCCGATTCAGTTCGATGATTACTTCCCACCATTCAAAAAATGTCGTCTAGCTAGTTCTCTTTGGTCTATTTCGAGGTTTAGTTTAGCTAATTGGATGTCGAGTAGTTTAGAGGTTTTCCGTGCTAACCCATTTGAAAATGGTTAACATGTACCTAATTATATGTAGACTTTCTTTTATTTATATCAGTTTATCGTTGTAAAAAAGTACGACCTTCGTTTTTATAAATGGGAAGAGTCGACAACCGATGGATTAAGTAATATTTTTTGCATGCATATTTCAGAACATTTTGGTGGTAAACAAATGTAGCTTGGACTTATAAGATTATTAATAATAAACAATTAGATGATGATTATTTCTAGATTAAAGAAACAAAGCAAAGCATATTTATACGCGGTTTCTATAATAATTTGATTGATAATAATGATTAAAGTTCCTTGGAATGTTGTTGGGAGCACAAATTCTCATTATAGACGGACACTATCCGTCTATACGTATAGACGGATACCATTTCCCCTCACAAAATACCCATTTGCCATAAAGTGGGAAGCACATGGGTGGTGCCCCACCTTGTCCCCCCTACCCATTTTATTAGAGGTCTTTACCCATTTATACGCGCCACCCGTCTATACCAAGACCTATTGTGTTGGGAGAGAGCATTATTTCAAAGACTTCGAACTTCATAAGAATCATAACATGCTAAATCGCTAACCAAATCATCCTCAGTAAATCTGCTGATAGACCGTCTTTCATTACATTAATGAGAGATAACTGATAAATACACTAGAAACTAATTAAAAAGAGAGAAAGATAAAAATAAAAATAAAAATTATAACTACCTATAAAAGAGGTCTCTCATTGTCTCTCTTTAAGAATTTGTGATTCTTTTACCCAATGATTAATCACAAAAACTTAATTTGTTTAATAATTAATGAATAATTTTACATATTTTCCCACTTATATATTAATCGTAAGAATTTGATCCTACGTGAAATGCTTAAAATGGGTAGATTCATATCCCATTTCCTAATTTTTGAAATTTGATTGGAAAGAATGTACGTAGTTGCCTATTAGTTACACCTACTATGTGAGCATATTTCTTCCCAATATGACTTTAGAAATTGGAAGATAAGACTATTGTATAACGTATAATAAGCCAATAATAATTTAAAAAAGTTAATTTAAAAAACTAACTTATATTTACCGATTTACCGTATTTGTAAAGACTATTTTACATTTTTTTCTTTCTACTATTATTTTCTTTATTTTTTTTGTCGATGATTACCTAAGCTAAGAGTTTAGACAAATTTACCCACTTACAATAGATGGTAGCATTACAACTCAAAAATTTGGCTTATATTTCTCAAAAAAAGAGTGTAGACAAATTTGGCGAGTTTTCGAACATTAACCTTCTCACGTGACTCTTTTCTTGTTCAAATCTTACTCTGGCCCAATTTTAAAAAGTCAAGATGTATTTACAATTATCTTTAGTAGATGTTCACAACCACCACTCAAACATGTTAACATAATTTTTACATGTCTAAAGCTATATTGCAATTTCATCTATTGGGTTTGGTCGGATCTGATTTGGGTCGGGCTTACCTTAAAAAAGTATCCCATGTGTAATGGTATGGCCGAATTGACCCTAGATTTGTTCGGTTTTCCGGCATTAACCTCTCATATATAGAGAGATTCATAGGTTTTTTTTTTTTTTTTTTTTTGAAGTAGATAAAATGGTTAGAGGCGATCAAATGCGAGCTTCGATCAGACATGTGTCGGACTCCCGTTAAATTTTAAGTCCACGGACAAACAGGTTAAACTTGAGACAAGTTAATGAGTTGGACTTTTGTAATTCAGATTTCTTAAAATACTTTATATGTATCCGTTTATTTTGTGGACCGGATAGACCGAGTTAATGTATGAGACAACTAATAAACTAACTCTACCTTCAAGTAAACATTTTAGAACAAATAAAAAAAAAAACCATCAATGCCTTCCATCAAAACCCTCCTAAAACCCTTGAAAAACCCTTATGAATCTCTCTTAAACAATCCAAATCAAAAATCTTTGTTCAATTTCTTCTCAACTCAGCTACCCAATCCAATTTCATATCCAATAAAACCTAAAAATTCAACTAAAAACAATAGACCATTGGATGTTGTTTTCAAAGAAGCTCTTGGTTTTTATGAAAAGGAGGAAACTTTTGATAATTTTAGGGGTAGAAAAGGTGTATTAAAGAAGAATTTGTTGGATTTAGAAATGGAGATTAAGCAATTAAAAGGAAATGGGAAAGATGGGGTTTTTTCGAACCCGAATTCGAAAACTTTGAATGAGGTTAAGATTAGAGGAAGATGTGTTGAGTTGGGAAAAGTGTATAAAGAAATTTCTCAAGATATGCAATTGTTGTTAAGGCATTTGTATGATTGTGGTTATTTCAAAGATGTTTACATTTCGCCTGGAAATCGGTTTGATTTGAATTGTTTTTATCAAGAATTTGCTCATGATTATGTTAAGAATGCTTTGAAGAGTTTTGGCAATGACAAAAAGGAGATTTCCAAGTGAGTTGTTTTCATTTGATTGTTGTTTCGTTAAGACAGTCTTAATGTAAGACGAGAAAAATGTCGCCAGTTTATAATAAAAGGTGACCATTTGAATATTTGATAGATAAAAAGTTATAACTAAAATTGTCACTTTCTAGTTTCTAACAATAAACTGATGGGTATTTTTTATCAGGAAATGTTCACATTTTATCGGTATCAATTTCAGACCGATTCAGCCGTCTGAAATGAGAATTTGCTTTGATAGTAGCTTATGGAAATGTTGTTAGGTTAGTTAGCCTTGTGAAAGGAGATAGCATTGAATTGTGGAACCCTTTGGGCCAATACTAGGATGAGCAATGCTATAGTCACTTTCGGGTATTATGTATCAGGAAATGTTCACATTTTATCCGAATATTCAGATCGATTCAGCCGTCTGAAATGAGAATTTGCGTTGATACTTGATAGTAGCTTATGGAAATGTTGTGTTAGGTTAGTTAGCATTGTGAAAGGAGATTGCATTGAATTGTGGAACCCCCTTTGGGCCATTACTAGGATGAGCAATGCTATAGTCACTTTCGGGTCTTCTCCTCTCACAAACCGCTCCTTATCGCACAAGTACTTCCATAGATGAGGTGGATTTATGCGGTAGTAAATCGAGTAAATATTGAAAAGGGTTGTTTATGGATATGAGTAGCCAGCTGAAGGAGCTGTTGGCGGCTTTAAAGGCGCTGCTTCCATGCTGCCACTGGTTATCTAATGCTGCCACTGGTTATCTAATGTTTGCAGATGAATGTTTCCAATGTGTGAAAAAAAAAAAACAGTTTTGAGTTTTCTTAAATGTTACAGCGAAAGAGCCGTTGCTTATCTCTTCTGTCTGCATAGCTATCAACTGGCGAGTCATACTGTAAATGGAGCATGATCAAAACTTACTAGGGCATTTTTCTGTGGATTTCATTTTAGCGTAAATATAAGGCATTCTATTCTGGTTTCTAAGTTTGAAGACTTTGAAATCTTGCAGGTGGCTCTTAGATAGTGATGTAAAATCAATTGCATTGTTTGGCTGTCCTTCCCTAAATAAGGAATATATCAAAGCCGCCAAGTACCTACGCTCGTTCTTGAAAATTAGCGAAGAATCTGTAAGCATGTATTCTACTCATTACTACATGGTAAAATTTGACTATCTAGACGTTTTCGACTGTACTGACAGTTCTGATGTGTTGTTTTAACAGGTTTGCAGTGGATGTGTCCTGAATGATACCTGCAAGTATCGTAATATAAGGAAATCTGATATTTCAACCTTAAGATTGGACTCCTTATTGAGACTTCTTAGAGCATACTCTCTGGAAGAGGTTTCTCCGAAACTCAAACTGACAGATGACATGAAGGCTCGTGTTAGTCGCCTCATTCATGAAGTGATCAAGTTGAGCAAGGTGTTGATGACGTGACTGCTGATGGCGGTGATGAGACTCATCCTTAATAGCAAGCCATGTTCGCGTAACTGTCAGAAGGATGTAGACCTAAAATGAAGTGTCACGTCATACCTGTCAGTCCGTCACAAGGGAGACTTACTCGATCTTCAATGGTTTTAACTACACAAATAAAAAAAAGTTTTATCCTATCTTTCTAGAATCATACACTGCAATATGATCTGAATTCTGAATCACAAGAAATCATGACCTATGCCATCGTGGAACGGTTGCTCTTGCTTAAAACCGTCTTAATTTAGAACCCCTCATAGCCTCTTCTCATCATCGCCTATAATTAGTGGCGTGAGCCGGCTGATCTGAATCCCAAGAAAATCATGATCCATGTCATGTCATCGTGGAAGGGTAGGTCTTGCTTAAAACCGTCTTAATTTAAAACCTGTCACAACCACCATTTATAATCGCCTCTAAGAGCAAGTCCAATGGTAAGCTAGTTGCAACTAGCTTACCATTGCCATATCATACTTTAAGCTAAAATTATTTTGAGCTACCAAACAATTACAATGGTTTAGCTTAACATTTAGGATTAATTAATGGGAATAATCCATAGTATGGGCGGGCGTCTTTCTTATATTACCCCAACCTATGCATTAACCGACTATAATCCTAACTATCGTACATCATTCCCATATTACACCTAATTGACCTGCCACCTGAAGAATAGGTATCTCCTCTATATGAATTGTAATGTACTCCGTAATATCTTTATTGAATTATTTCCTTGTTCTTTTTCCCTTCTCTTCCAGACTTGCACAAAATTTAATGTACTCTCTTTCCTTCTTCACCATTAATTTTAGCCATCTCCTTCATCTTTCACATCCGTATCTCATTTCTACCACTATTATCCATTTTATTTCTGCCATAATATCCTCTCACTCTCATCTCTATCCTCTATCTCCAAGACCAGAAAGTCTTTGCTCGCATAATTACTCTCACTTTCTCTCTTCTTCCTCTCCCTTTTTTCGGCCTATTTTGTTGCGCAGTTTCAATGGCGGTCCATTTTTTTCTTGCGTTTTGTCTAAAAACCGAAGTGATCCCCTTAAAATTTCAATCTTTGTACAATTACTAGCATCAAAATTCAATCTTTGTACATTCAAAACTTGATTTTCTTTTTCATTAATACCCAACGAATTGAAATTGTTGATGATTATAGTCTTTATCTTTGTTGTGGATTTTTATTAATTGTTTAAATTGAAAATGATACGAGTAAGAAATCGGCTTATGGTGGATATTTGTTGATGAGTAACACTGGTGAGATTGAAGGTTGTCGGTTTATGGTGGGTATTTGTTGTGCTGTTTTGATGGCGGCATTTGAGTATTTGTATCCATGGAAATAACGATTCATGTACTGTGGTGGTAGAGGAATGATGGCCAACTTTGGGACAGTCGTATGGGTGTTTCGTTGTGGTGGCATGGTGGGTAGAATGTGGGGTCAATGCCTCAATGGTAGTGTGGTTGAGTTTGGTGATGATGATGTTGATGCGTGTTGGGTTTATAGTTGCTGGTTGTTAATAGTGGATAAAATGTAAATGGTGAAAGTGATGATGATGGGATTAAAAAAAAAAAAAAAAAAAAAAAAAAAAATTAACATTACCTGAATTAGAAGGTAAAAAATTGGCCGAGTGCAATAAGGGAAGAGTGTGTGATAGTTAGGATTAAAGTGAGTTAATTCATAGTTTGGATTAATATAAAAAGGGCACTCATAGTATGGATTATTCCCGTTAATTAATTCTAACATTTATACTAGCTTGAATAATGGAATTATGCCCAACTAAATTGCTATTGGTTGTTTTTTGTTGTAGGGTCATTTAAGCTTACTAAATTAACGTTTGTTCTTTAAACTAAGAAACTTACATGGCAAACTCCATGGTGTAGAAGAACTACTTGCAATTTAAAATCGCAAGCAAGTCAAGCCTATACCATCGACTTACTCTAATTAGTTGAGTGAGTAGTTATAAGAAGCGAAGTCCAATGGTGTAAGAACTTAGGACTGTCATAATTTCTTAAAATCGCAAATTTAGTTCTTCTGTACACCATCGGAGATTACCCATGTAAAATGGAAACTGCTTTAAGAATTAAACCTTAATTGCCTAGTTCTTAAATCGCCCCACTATGCAAAAAAAACCAATAGGAAAATTAGTTCCATAAATTAGATTTGATTTATTTTTAATTTTTGATTTATTGGAATTTGTGATTCATGTCAAGCAAGTGTAAAAGGTAGCTAAACCATTGAAGAGTTTAGTAGCTTAAAATGGTTGTAGGTTAGGATATGACGTGGATTTGTCAAGCTAGAAGATATCCGCTTACCATTGAACTTGCTCTAAGTTAAAACGGTCTTATATAAGAATTGTGATTGTCGAATTAGCTATGTTTATGTAAAACCGCTTTATACAAGTATTTGTATATTCGGCAAGCATTTTAGAACTCCATCAATGTCTTGTATCAAAACCTTCCTTTCACGCTCATACCCTCTTCTAAAACCCTTCAAAAACCCTTCTGAATCTCTCTTAAGCAACCCAATTCACAAATCTTTGTTCAATTTCTTTTCAACCCAGCTACCCAATTCAGTTTCAAATCCAAAAAAACCTAAAAAATCAACTAAAAACAAGAGAGCATTAGATGTTGTTTTCAAGGAAGCTCTTGGTTTTTGTGAAAAAGAGGAATCTTTGGAGAATTTTAGTGGTGAAAATGGTGAATTGAAGAAAAAAATGTTGGATTTAGAAATGGAGATTAAGCAATTAAGAGAAGAAAATGTGGGATTTTTGAATGAGGTTGAGGTGGAAGGGAAGGGGAAAGATGGGGTTGTTTCGAACCCGAAGCCGGAAACTTTACTTGGAAAGAAGGGAACTTTGGAGAGATTTTGTGATGAAAATGTGGTATCATTGAAGGAGGTTGAGGTGGAAGGGAATGGGAAAGATGGGGTTGTTTCGAACCCGAAGCCGAGAACTTTGAATGCCCTTTTTGGTAGTGAGGTTGTCTTTAAAAAGATTTCTCAAGATATGCAATTGTTGTTAAGGCATTTGTATGATTGTGGTTATTTCAAAGATGTTAACTTTTTGCCCGAAAATCGGTTTGATTTGAGTTGTTTTTATGAAGAATATGCTCATTCTTATGTTAAGAGTGCTTTGCAGAGGTTTGGCAATGACAGTAAGGAGATTTCCAAGTGAGTTGTTTCTGTGTTGGCTGCTTCTTGTTGTTTTGTGTTATTGTTAGTTATTTTCAAACCCCGTCAGCATCAAAATCGCCCTAGTGACCCTCTTTACACCAAAAAATTGTCTATATGGAAATGTTGTTTGGTTTGATAGCCTTGTGAAAGGAGATAGCATTGCATTGTGGAACCCTTTGGACCATTAGTAAGATGAGCAATGCTATGGACAGACACTTTCGAGTGTTTTCCTCTCAGAAACCGCTCCTTTTCACATAAGTACTACTTTAGATGAGGTGATTTATGCCGTAGTAAGATGAGCAATGCTATGGACAGTCACTTTCGGGTGTTTGGTTCCTGTTGATTGTTGCGCCCAGCTGAAGGAGCTGTTAGCGGCTTTAAAAGCTGCCACTGGTTATCTTGTGCTTACGTAGATTTATTCGTATGTCCTATCCTTCAAATTGTACCACTATGTCGGATTGTGATGATCTTCACTTCGAGAACTTTGAGAATTAGACGACCCCAACTGTTTGCAGATAAATGTTTCCAATGTGTGTAAAATTAAGTTTTTAGTCTTCCCAAATGTTAGGGCGAAAGAGTCCGTTGCTTATCTCTTCTGTCTGCATAAATATTAACTGGCGAGTCATAGCGTCATACTGTAAATGGAGCATGATGGTATCTCTTCTGTCTGCATAAATATTTATGCTTTTTTTAGCATAAATAAAAGGAATATTATTCTGGTTTTTAAGTTTGAAGACCTCGAAACCTTGCAGGTGTCTTTCAGGCAGTGATGCAAAATCAATTGCATTGTTTGGTTGTCCTTCCCTAAATAAGGGAGATGTCTTTGCCGCCAAGGACCTACGCTCGTTCTTCAAAATTAGCGAAGAATCTGTAAGCATGTATTCTACTCAGTATATGGTACTCCGTATAATTTGACTATCTAGACATATTTTCGACTGTACTGACAGTTCCGATGTTCTTTCAACAGGTTTGCAATAAATGTCTCCTGAACGATACCTGCAAGTATCGTGATAAAAGAGCAAGGAAAAATGATATTACAACCTTAAGAGTGGACTCATTGTTGAGACTTCTTAGAGCATACTCTCTGGAAGAGGTTTCTCCGAAACTCAAACTGACAGATGACATGAAGGCTTGTGTTAGTCGCCTCATTCATGAAGTGATCAAGTTGAGCAAAGGTGTTGACGAGGTGGCTGCTGATGGCGGGGATCAGACTTAGCCTTCATAATCTCAGCATATTGACCGACTAATATTCCTTTAACAACAGCAAGCCATGTTCTAGTACGAGTTGGATAGCTTTCGCGTAACATCAAGTTGTGACGGAGAACTGCGACCATTTTATGATAAAATTTGTAACCCGTCAAAAGGGAGACCAACTGTTCCAAGTTTATATATCTTGCATTTTACATCGGATTCTCAGTACAGCAAAGTATGTGATTGATTAGTATCTGAAAGATGTAGACCTAAAATTGAAGAGTTGTGTCGTATATATATGTTGCGACATGTACAGTTGCAAGGGACAAATAATATCCCGCTTAAGACAGTGTAACTCGTAAGGTTAAAACGGGACAAATAATATCTCGCTTCTGCATAAGATTCATAAACGAAAATTTGTGCATCAATACCTTATTTATTAAATGCACTGTCAAACAATGAGTTATCAACCAGCAATGTGATATTTACAGCCAATTTCCAGATTTCTGGCAACAAATTTGATGGAAATGTGAATCAACTTTCCAAGTCGTTACTGTACAATCACATCGAAACCAAGTACATCGTGGAGGTTTAGAAGGCTAGAATTTACATTTTGGGAGCCAAGCTAGGAGATACACGGTGTGTACGAGATTTGGATGTTCACCAATCAAGTTTACGGTATAAATCTGACAATGCATCATAGAGGATTGTAGCAGCAGGTGGTCTTGGTAATGGACCAAGCAGGATATCGGACGCTTTCAGAGATGAATTCCCGTAAAATCTAGCATTTTCTTTATGACGAGTAGTGACGATATTGCTCTCAATTGAACATCCAACAAATGCACCTGCATGATTTTGATGTTAATTAGCAGGTGGATTAGTTCTTCAGCCGGATACTGAAAATAGCCATGTTCTAGGGAAAAACATATTAAGATATTATGATTGTGAATTTATGATTGTGCGGATGACATTAAAATTAAAAAAGACGTTCAAAATAGTTTCATGCAGATGCTCATGAATTTCCCAAATTCCACTTTCATTTCGACAATTGGAAAATACTCAAGAAGTCATAACTGAAATTCTACAGAATCTGATTTTTTTTTTTTTTTTTTTTGACAGCATACAGAATCTGAAATTGCAGATTAACTATGTCAAAAAATTCACTCTTCCCTCCAGCTATCTCACAAGAAACGAGTTTACGCTAAAAATGTCACTTGAATAATAAAGAGGCGATCAAAAGGATATCAGTTGATCTGAAATAACAAGAAAAAACCAAACCTTTGAAGAAAAAACACACTAAACCAAAAAGCAGCATGTGTTTGGCTCTAATGGTAATGAAACATTATGTCAACATGTTAACATCATGTCAAATGACGGATGTTAGCATTTTGACGTTCTCTCGTGAAAAGGCAGTAGGTAATGCTAACTCTAGCATCAGAGGTGAAGGACAATAATGCTGTATCGGTAACACGTTAGCAACATACCTTTACTGCAGCTGTAAGTATAGCACGCTGCGCAGCCTCCATCGCCAGCACGTATATCAGCTTCTGCTGCCCGTCCAATTACTCCAGCAGCTGCACTCATGCCAGCACCAAAAGAGATGTGCATGTTTCCTCCAAACATCTTGACTGCTTCATTAGTTCTCAGCACAATTATGAAGTCTGTGAATTCTCCTCCTACCTATTCATGGTCATAGAAAAAGCCAGTATTAAATATCCGGCATGCAGGACAAAGAATAAGCCCGCAATCAGGGAGCTCAGTAAGCTGCTCGGAGGGAGTTGATTTATTGCTCCAGAAATATAATTAGGAGGGTTCAGGGTTGGTTTGATAAAGGCAGATTTTGCAATTATAAAAAATATCATTAGGATAACTTGTATGAACAAAGCTTGCCCAAAATGGAAAGAAAAAGCAGGGAAAAAAACACCCAAAAAGGAATATGTAAAGAAAA
The DNA here is from genome assembly GCF_048544455.1 of Silene latifolia. Taxonomy (NCBI): domain Eukaryota; kingdom Viridiplantae; phylum Streptophyta; class Magnoliopsida; order Caryophyllales; family Caryophyllaceae; genus Silene; species Silene latifolia. Next base: position 1,498,382 of record NC_133530.1, on the reverse strand, counting down.
TGCAAGGATAGAGAAAGTATTTAATAACAAGGAGAATTCTCCTTTCAGAAGGGCCTTTTCGTCTGAAATTAAGACAAAAAATTTCGCCATTTTGTAAAAAAAAAAGTGACCATTTAATGACAAAATGTTGCCGCTAAATTTCGCCATTTTGTAAAAAAAAAAAAAAAAAAGTGACCTGACAAAAAAGTTACAAGCTAAAATTGTTCACATTGTTCAGATTTTATTAGAAAATTGTATGGTAACTTTTTATCAAATAATAAGTCACATTTTATCGTAAAATGGTTACATTTTCTCCATCTTAATTTCAGATAGAAAAGGCTCGTCTTAAGGGAGACTTGTAGTAACAATATCAATCAATAACAATAACTAATTAAGTCATATCCAAGAAAAACATTTGATAGTCAGAAATAATAAAAGCGAGTGTAATATAATGATAGAATTTGGTATATTATTTCAGAGTCAAAAACAAGGAAGATCTGGGTAACTTACTTGAGCTCCCCAACCAAAACCAAAAGAAGCAATAGCAGAAGGAGCAGACCAAGATCCATCTTTCCTTCGAGCAACAACCAAACCCGTACCAACTTTGTAGGTCATCACTGTACCAACCTTCGCGACAGTAATAATTGCAAGGCCTTTTGCTTGCTTTAAGATTGCATCTGGGATAGACTTTTCTGGTGATAGAGCACCAATCTGCGCAGTCATTCGTCAGGAAAACTTGTAAATATTAACTTCTAAAATAATTTGTTAATCTTATCAATCTTTACATGTTCCTCTGAGCCATGCACAAGGTACGTAAAAGTCATTCCACTGGAAAAGATACTTCTGACGTAGTCACAACCATTCTAATAGTTTGAGTCTTTAAGGAACCATGGTTGTAAATATGGGTTGCAACACCAAATCGTGACCGAATAATCAAGGTTTCAAAGGTTGTGTGGAATAAATGATATGGAAGGCAATTACCTTGTTGTAGCCTTTGAGGGTATTTGTAGATTTGTAAATCTCATATTCCATCGACTGGCCCCACGGGAAATTAAGCCAAGATCTCAAGGTGCTGAGGTCAGTCAAATCATGGGTTGGCATTTGAGCAGCACGACTGACTTGATCCATCAAGCACCCCTGTACAGACTCCAAACGGACACAGCAGACATCACAAACCCGTTTTGGGTCAGACTCATGGAACTTCACAGGCAAAAGGCTCCTCCCTTTTGAGCATTCATTGCAAAATAATCCACCACAAAAACGACAATGATGCCTGGAGCAAATGATAGGGTGAAAACGCACACCGCAAAGCATGCAAGCTGAAGTAGAACTATCAGGAAGCCAACGGGGAGGTTCAGCCTCTAGAATCTCCTGCACGTTAACTGCAGCTGCCTCTGTGAGGGTTTGAGCCATTTCATTCCAAGCTTGTTCCAGAAAGTTAGCAGATATCCATGAGATTTGACGCTGATGAAAATCACCCGAAGCCAGTGCCCTCACCTTCCCACCAGCCGCAGTAGCCATTTCCGTAAATACGTCCCACATCGTTAGCTCTTTTTCTCCACCGACAAAATGATTCCAATCCATGTCAGCATCAGGGAGGTAACCCCCATTTGTAGAAGCATTATTACCCCAACTTTCATGTTCTGGCAGAGGTGGGACCGATACCGGTATCCAGAAGCCAGTTTCTTCAGAAACAGGGGTATCATAAAAGAAGTATTTACCATTCTTTTGAGTCTCCGCAATTGGACTGTTGGATACAATATCTTTGATTTCTTTTTCCTGCACTTCATCAGTTAATCCATCGTTACTCGTTTCCTCATGTCCCTCTGCTTCCTCCAAATTCTGATTACAGGAACCCATTATTATTCACCTCCAACAGATGTTAAAGCAGAAGACATGCAGCAGTAATGTGGAATAAAAGCTAAGAGATCTTTCTTAGAAACATTACAATCACTAAACAAAGTAATAGAATGACATTGATGCAAAACAAAGGCCACAGTTGACTATACCATTCACCACAGATACGGAGTAGGATCTAAACAAAACAATATGATACCTCAATCTACTTCTCTTCTTTTGGGTATAAGACTATAAGTGTCAAAAGCTGACTTCAGACTTCTATCAATGAAGCGTTAAACGACATTATCTCAAAAGTCTAAGTTTGCAACTAAATTCTTGCTGTGAGATCAGTACCACTGGAATCCTATTGCCACTAAAAAAGTTACAGATACCAAAGCAGAAGGCATGCAGCAGTAATGTGGAATAAAAGCACAGAGATCCTAAACATAGTATACAAAGACATTGATGCAAAACAAATCCCAAAATTGACTATACCATTCATCACAGATACTGAATAGGATATAAACAAAACAATATACAACTATCCCTCTTCTTTTGGGATAGGTGTCAAAAGCTGACTTGAAATTTCTATCAATGAAGCGCTAAACACATCATCTCAAAAGACTAAGCTAGCTTGCAACTAAATCCTTACTGTGAGATCAGTACCACCGGAACTCTATTGCCTTTACTCCACAACAATCTCTCCTAGTTGATTTCTACCAAACTCCAAAATAAGAATTACTCCTAAACTTTCTGCGCAACAATCTTAACTCCATTGAGGACTTGGCCAAACTTATTATCATCATCAAACAAAGTTTAACATTAATAAAATTTTCGACAACAAAAAAGCTTGCAAAATCTCAAATAATATCTTCAACCATTTTTCCTTAATGACACAAGGGCAAGTTCACAACTAATATTGAAACCATTCTTATCCTACATTTCGGGTTCAGGCACGCTTTTAAAACTAATTACCCTACCATACTTAACCCTTTCTTCACCCTTTCCAAACTCTCTCCTATCTAACAAGAAACTCTTATCAATCCCTTTATGATCCATACTCAAAGCATCAATGGAATCACTTCACCATGAAAATTCAAACCATCAGATGCAACAACAAATCAAGTAAATCAACCCAATACAAAAACAACACCAATTTTACCAAAAACAGTAACTTTCAATTACCAAACAGTAATTCAAGCAAAATGGCACCACCCAAATTAACATCTGAAACATTCCACCATATATACTAATTACTCTAAAGCAGCAAAATTTAATCAAACCAACTAATTATCTGATGAAAAAATTATCTGGGTACTGTAAAAACCCTAAAATTTCAGTAAAAGAAGCAGCAAAATTACTAATTTAGCATCCAAATCTTTCCACCATGTATACTAATTACTCTAAAGCAGCAAACTTTAATCAAAACAACTAATTATCTGATGAAATAACGATCTGGGTACTGTAAAAAAACCTGAAATTTAAGAAAAAGCAGTAAAAATGTAAACAATTACCTGCTGAGGAAAAATTCGAGGTTCATAATCATCAAGTTCAATTTTTGGGTACTGAAGATTACCCACCATGAGAAAATCAATCACAAAATTAATCCCACCATGAAAATTACAAAAAAAAAAAACAAAAACTATTCAATTGAAAATCAAAATTATTTGTTGAAAAAGTTAATTGATTGTAATTAAAAACAATTAATTAAGTATATATGATGATAATTGAAGTTGAATAATTAGATGAAAAAAAGGGGAGAATAATTTCGATGAAAATGAGTATAATTTGAATGAAAAGGAAGCAACAGAGGGACAAAGAAGGAAGAGACTCACCATTGACGTGACCTGTACGTACTTAAACGTCTAAGATTAAGTCTTCTTTAATTTGATTAAATTAAAAGTTTGTGATTTACTCTTTGCAATTGTGTTTGGATTAGGTCTTCTAAATGGATTAGTTTGGGTCGGGTTTAATTGTGATCAAGTCGATATTGATTCAGCTAAAGCTTATTTGAATAGGAATGCATCGAGTATACAACTTAAAAAGATGGCGAGGGTCGAGGTGAGCTAATAGATGAGTTTATTGGCTTAGATAAAGCTATTAATGTGAAAATCTAGTTTAATATTTTACTTTAATTTAATTCGGTTTCTTTGGTCCATAGAATTCGATTCTATCTGGTTAGGACAATATAAACATGGTTCGATTTCTAACCCCTACCTTAAATTGGAAAATTGAATCCGATCAAGTAAAAAATTGAACCGGTATGATACTCCGTGTAGAATTCGATCATATCTGGTTAGGGCTAATATAAACATGTTTCGATGTCTAGCCCTACCTTAAATTGGATTTCGGTCCATAAAATTGAAGCAATGTGATACTCCGTGTAATTTAGGCATTAGATAAAAGAAAAATAGGGTGATGAATAATCCCGCTGTTAGGATGTTAATAATCACGTTTTCATTAAGGCATTTCAGATCAACAGTTACTTAAATACTTAAATGTTGGCATTAAGTCCAAGTAGTGGGTTTGGTGTAGTAGGTTTGGTGTAGTGGGTTGGTGTAGTGGGTTTGGTGTAGTGGGTTGGTGTAGTATACCACTATGTAGTGGGTTGGTGACCACTATGTAGTGGGTATGGAGTACTATAAATACCAAGCTTCCAAAGGCATTACATATCAATCCTACATCCACAACAATTCCACAAAAACAAAGAGAGCTTGCATCGAAATTGTAAGTGTCTCTTTGGTATTATACTTCACTGGATTTTGGTGGAGTATAAGGCAGGCCTTACGGTATTGGTAAGGTACTCACACAAATAAACAAGGGGTTGTGATTCGGGTAACGGTTCAACCGGGTTTGAGTGTGTGAGGCAGTATAACGGGTCTTCTCTTACAATAATTTAGAGGGTTACTCTAGGGGTATAATTGGTGGTGATTTCCAATTATACTGGGTGGTCTAGAGGGTACTAGTTTGTATTCCTAAATTATTGTCGGGTCCAAATTCGGTGTGTAATTTGGTACCGGTTACGTTGTACTGGCACTATCTTTATAGTGGATTCAATCTTTTCGGCTGGTGGGTTTTACCTCCGTCTTGGAGGGTTTTCCCTGGGTATTGACCCTAAATCTCGTCTCAACTTATTATTAGCTTGCGGTTTATTTTACTTTTACATTATATATCGATCGGTGCTTCCGTTGCGTGTGGGAGATTGGAGCTTATTTCCCAACAAGTGGTATCAGAGCCACTTCGGCTCGGTCCGAGTGGTCTGGTGGTTTGATCGGTAGGGATGTCAAATATGGGGTCTCAGTTTGGAGTACCAAAATTTGATGGTAAAAGTAGTTTCACCCTCCTGCGAGAGGAGGATGAAGGATCTCCTGGTACATCTTGGCTTGGCTAAAGCCTTGAAAGGAGATAAAGGCAAGCCGGAAAAGTTGAGTGATGCCGACTGGGAGGAGGTGTGTACTAAATGTGCTAGTACCATCAGGTTGTGCATCTCGGATTCCGTCATCAACTGTGTTCTTGACGATGACTCTCCATTGACGATATGGGAAAAATTGGAAAAGCTTTACATGGCGAAAAGCTTGACCAATAAGTTGTTGCTAAAGCGACGGTTATATCGGTTGCGGATGGACGAGGCGGAAAATCTCATTGGACATGTCAATTTGTTCAATGGACTGTTAGATGAGTTGAAGAAGATCGATGTTAAGGTTGAGGAGGAGGATAAAGCGTTGTTACTCCTCAACTCTCTCCCCTGATACATACGAGACGTATGTGGATACGATTCTGTGCGGAAAGGATACCATTACCATGGAGGAAGCACAGGCGGCATTGTTGTCCTTTGATGCGAGGAAGAAGGACAAGGATGGAATGCGAAGCGACATCTCAGTGATGGTTGCTCGGGATGGGAGAGGACGATCCTCTAACAGGGATTATGGATCGAAGCATGGCAGGTCTCGATCCAGGAACACTTCTCGGAATGATGGAGTAAAGTGTTACAAGTGTGGTGAAATTGGGCACATTAGGCGGAACTGTCCTAGGAAAGATGTGCCGGATAACAATGGCGACGCCAACTTGGCTGCCGGTGAAGGAAGTAGTGATTGTTTCCTTACCGAAGAGTGTGACTTACTTGCGGTCACGGATAAGAGCGATGCATATTCCAAGGAAGAATGGGTGTTAGATTCTGGTTGTGTCAATCACGTTTGTACCCGGAAAGAGAGTTTTGATGAGCTCCAAGAAGGCGTGCCCGGGAAGTTGAAGTTGGCCAATAATTCAACAGTGGATGTCCTTGGTGTTGGGGTGGTAAAAATCAAAACATCTAGTGGGGCGGTGCATACTTTGGACAAGGTAGCTTATGTTCCAGAGTTGCGGCGGAATCTAATCTCACTTAGTCAGTTGGACTCCCAAGGTTATGAGTCTAAAACTCATGGGGGAGTGGTGAAGGTGACTAAGGGTAGTATGGTCCTCATGAAGGGGGAGTTGCATCGTGGTTTGTACCGTCTGGCGGTAAAGACCTCAAAAGGTGACTGGGAACGGAAAAGACGTCGACGTGTTACTTTCGCGGTAGAGGTGGCGAAGGTAAATTGTTTCCAGGTTGCGAGACGGGGCAAGGGTAAAATTCCTGCTGGTGAAAAGGTGGAGGGGTGGAGGTCCCTCTCCAGAGTCATTTGACGCGGTGACTCGGTTGCGGCTGTACACGGTGCATTGACCGTGGTTGTGAGTTAGGGTGAGGACCGGATACTAACTCGGGTGTGCAGCTGGTACTTGAAATCGGTCAATGGGTAATTCCTCGGTGACTCCCTTGGACTGAAGGGGGAGAATTGTTGGCATTAAGTCCAAGTAGTGGGTTTGGTGTAGTAGGTTTGGTGTAGTGGGTTGGTGTAGTGGGTTTGGTGTAGTGGGTTGGTGTAGTATACCACTATGTAGTGGGTTGGTGACCACTATGTAGTGGGTATGGAGTACTATAAATACCAAGCTTCCAAAGGCATTACATATCAATCCTACATCCACAACAATTCCACAAAAACAAAGAGAGCTTGCATCGAAATTGTAAGTGTCTCTTTGGTATTATACTTCACTGGATTTTGGTGGAGTATAAGGCAGGCCTTACGGTATTGGTAAGGTACTCACACAAATAAACAAGGGGTTGTGATTCGGGTAACGGTTCAACCGGGTTTGAGTGTGTGAGGCAGTATAACGGGTCTTCTCTTACAATAATTTAGAGGGTTACTCTAGGGGTATAATTGGTGGTGATTTCCAATTATACTGGGTGGTCTAGAGGGTACTAGTTTGTATTCCTAAATTATTGTCGGGTCCAAATTCGGTGTGTAATTTGGTACCGGTTACGTTGTACTGGCACTATCTTTATAGTGGATTCAATCTTTTCGGCTGGTGGGTTTTACCTCCGTCTTGGAGGGTTTTCCCTGGGTATTGACCCTAAATCTCGTCTCAACTTATTATTAGCTTGCGGTTTATTTTACTTTTACATTATATATCGATCGGTGCTTCCGTTGCGTGTGGGAGATTGGAGCTTATTTCCCAACATTAAATACGTTCGTATCGCTATAAAGTCAAAAAGTCAATGACATTCTATTCCTCTCATATTTCTAATTGTCTTCATCGAGCTTTGGAAGTTGTTTACTTGACACTGTAGGTGATTTGTCTATAATCTCATTCTTGCTTTGCATTGATATAGACGAGTCAATCCATGGACCATCCATTGACATCATGCTCCTCTCTACTTGGCTCGAGCTCGAGCTCGAGTTCGAGTTCGAGTTTGATCTCCTGGAAACCGTATTGTGACTCTCTAGTGACAATCTTTCGAATGTTTTTCGTCTTAGTTCTTCATTGAACTCGGATCCAACCCGTTTAACAATTGGTGCTTGAACCGGTATTTTCCCGTCAATCATGCTTACAACGGACGACATTCTCGGTCTTAGAGACGGAGACGGGTTGGTACATAGTAGTGCTAAGTTTAACAATGTTAATGCTTCTTCTTTTGAGTAACTTTGGCCTAGACTTGGATCCACAAGCTCTAATAGACTTCCTTGTTCTTGTAAAACATAGGCCTTCGGAAAAACGAAAACACAGGTAAACTTTCGATATTTGAACTTCTACAAAGTGTCGGAGAAACATAACTTAGAAGAGATTAGACTCGAAATAAAATTAGAAGTTTACCCAATCAAGAAGATAGACAAACTCTTCTTTTGGCCGATAACTAGTGTTGCTTGTTCCGCTCACAATCTCAAGCACGACAACTCCAAAGCTATAGACATCCGCCTTGTCTGTGAGGTACCCCCTCAATGCATACTCCGGTGCCATATATCCTCTAAATAAATTCACACAAAAAAAACACGAGTTAGTGATCTCGACACTCAACAACGTCAAAACTACCCTACCCTAATGCTCGAATTTTTTGGTTAATTGGGTTTAATTAGCGAAATAATTAGGGATTTGGGCCAAAATAGTTTCAAACCGACCCCAAATCCCTAATTATTTCGCTAATTAACCCCAATTAACCAAAAAATTCCTAATGCTCACCTTACGGTATAATGTAAAGACGAGTTAACTAAAAAATGTAGTTAAGAAGGCGGTGAGCTTACGCAGTTCCAGCAATTCTAGTACTGATATGAGTATTTTCCTCTTCATCAAGCTTAGCAAGACCGAAATCAGAGATTTTAGCATTTAAGTCTTTATCAAGCAAGACATTAGTAGCCTTAATGTCCCTGTGCACAATCTTGAGTCTCGACTCCTCGTGTAGGTATGCTAACCCTCTTGCGATTCCTAAGCATATTTTCCTCCTTGTCGGCCAGTCCATCCGCAGATTCTGTTCCTCCGAACCTATAAAATAAATTAACAATATCTTACCATGATAAAATCTCCAGCTCACAATCCCATCAATTAAGCTAGCATATCTTTGTAAATATAGCAACCTTATAATCTTGTAAATCAATTAGCTAATTACATAGGCTCCTCTCCTTTTTAGATGTACATTAGCACTATACTTTTCATTCTTCTCAAAATCTTATTGCATTATATGGTATCCACAAGTCAACAGCGATCCAACCTTCTCAAACCAAAACGCACCACCTTTAAACGCTCCAAACAACATCTCTCTCACCCGACTTCAATCATGAGTCATGACTAACAACCAAACCGATTCAATGATTCCGAACCCTCATGATACCGCCACCCTCGATGCTGCCAAACCAGAAACCCCAAACCCGGCCCATATGTCTTGGTTAAAGCAAGACGGGCTCATACTCGGTGCCCTTATGGGCACTATAACCGCTGCCCTCCAAAGCTTGATAGTTAGGGCCACACCTACGCTAATCCTTCGCGAATTCACATTCAACAAATCAAAACCAAATTTGATTCGATCTCTAAAACCACGGATCAAACAATTACCGAGTACATTCACTCGATAAAATCATGTGTTGATCAACTTGCCCTTATGGGCAAGATAATCGACCCTGAAGATGTAATCTCACGAGTTCTTAATGGACTCGATTACGAACTATACAAATCCGTCATTGACCAAGTCCGAAATCGTGACACACCAATTCCATTTGAAACACTGCATGAGAAATTATTGCAACAAGAACTTCTCATTCAACACAACCCCACCATCAACCATTATCAACCCTCTGCCAATCATGCCTTCAAAACCCAACATCACCATCGCTCCAATAATCGCAACTCCTACACCCAATCACAACCCTCTGCCACCTACAACAACCATTTCCAACCTCCTGCCCCACCAACTCACCAATCCAACCCTCGCCCTTTCAAAGGTCGGTGCCAATGGTGCCGCGAAATCATGCGAGACCGTCTCATGCCAGACTCATAAGGGTTAGAACTTAGAAGAGAAACTTACCAAAAAGGGCGCGAGCGAGAGAGTTGTTTTCCATGTACTCATATACAAGAAGCAGCTCTTTTCCTTCAATGCAACAACCATGAAGCTTTACAAGGTTCGGGTGTTGTAGAGCCGAAATCATGCCTATCTCATTTACAAATTCTCGATTCCCTTGTTTCGACTTGGATGAAAGCTGCTTCACAGCAATCACCTTCCCGTCTGGTAATACTCCCTATATATAGTCGCCAAGATGTTTACCGACTAAATCACCAATAATAGGATCAAAAATATAAAAATTTAACCTTACTTGGTATATACTTTACCTTATATACAGGTCCGAAACCTCCTTCGCCAATTTTGTTTCTGATACTAAAATTATCTGTTGCAGCTTTAATCTGCTTCAAGGAGAAATAACCTGTACCTAATTTTCGGAATTCTGCAATATAAACAACATTAGCCGGTGTCTCAAAGACTCCTATAGGCTATAGCAGGATATGGGTATCCCTATACGGCTATACTTACCTTCATTTTCAGCATCTTTACCACCGAGGTAACCTCTCAGCCAGAGAACTGCCAAGACTGAGACAAGAACGACAAACGAGGCAATCACAATTCCGGCAATAGCTCCAGCAGACAATCCTGAGTTTATTCTGAAGTCTGCAAGGGAATGAAAAAATGAGATTATTCAAATCTGATGATGTATGGAAAGCAAGTATTTTGACAGAGAAAATTATTGACTAACTGGGTGTCACAGAGATCCCTGATAGAAGAGGACCGTATGCGCCTCTAACAGGTATAGCAGTGGTTCCCTGACCAGCCCAATATAAGAAGATCTCTAGTGTGCTGTCATTAACATCGACATTTCCGAATTCCATAGTATATGGCTTCCCTGCACCTCCGGCTGTTTCTGCTATGTCGAAATCTTTCCGCTTTACTTCCCCCTGTCACAATAAAAAGAAAAACTCAAATAATGTTAAAACATATTCTGAATTTAAAAAGGGAGTAATTAATTGCGCAGTCGGTTTACCTGAACTGAGACGTCAAATAAGCGTCTGCCGAGGCTACTATAAGTCTGATCATCAGAATACATAATCTCAGCAAAGTGCAGTTTCACAGTATAGCTGCCTGGTAGCAAACAAAGGCCATAATACTTGAGTGAAAGAGGCGCCAAGCGAGCTGTTTGGTAAATACCAGTCACATTAGCATTAAATGTTTCCGTGGCTAAGAAGTTGGCCTTGTCGTTGTAAAGAAACGCTCCGGTACTACTGTAAGCCCATTTTTCTCCCCCAGATGCAAAGAAAGTTGAAGGTCCTCCCGGGGTGGAATCCTCTTCATATTCATTTCCTTCAAAATTCATCTTGCTTCCGCCACAGTTAATAAACAATGAATGATCTGCAGGAACAGATACGGACGTTCAAAACCCGGATATAAATCTTATCCATTGGCCCCTCAGGCTCAGACCCTCTATTCTGACACGGAAGGGACTTGTAAAGAATCAAGTGAAACGAAGGGAGTAGATGCTTACATTGAGGCTTAGTGACGCAAGGAAGGTCTTTCATCAAGCACCAATCAACACTGCAACATCAGAATTATTTACAAAAATCTTACTGTCAGAGAACTGATTAACTTTAGTCTCCTCAGAAACCGTTAACATGAGGAAATGTTTTCAGGGGAGCTTACGAATTGGTTTTTGAAGTCGAATGGCTAGAGACCAAGTTGCTGTAACACGATAAACAAAAGTTACATCGTAGATTGAGAAATTTTCAGACAAAATTGAGCCTGTAGAAACTTGAAATTTTGCACATTATCTTACATATTCGACTGCTGGCAGCTAGACGAGGATGAACCAGTAAAATTATTATAAGACACATCACTGCAGTAGAAACAGTCGGCATTATAGAATATATTTTGAACATAAACACCACTTAGTAACAGCGCATAAACAAGAGGAAAAATACTGACAATTTCTGCTTGCTATTCAAGATCCAATTTGGTAACTGCCCGGAAAATGAGTTGTTTGTCAGAAACCTGCATTAGTGTGTAAATCAATGGTTAGAAATTTAGAATAGAAGAACTTGGAAACAATTTGAGACTTCAAAAACATGCTACTGATTGTGTTTTAACTCACAAGAAATCAAGACTGTTCATGTTTTGGATTGAATCTGGAACCGGCCCGCTCAGCTGATTGTAACTCAGGTCCCTGTCAAGAAACCATTTGATAAAATTAGCCTTTATCAGAAGCGCAGGTTTTTTGGTGAACCATTCTGTAATTAGACTTCTGTAACATGCCATAATTTGTAGACATGAGAAGACAACTCAAAATCTTGAAATTTCGAGTAAGTAAATGAACAAAGTGCCCTACAGCTGCGCGTATGCTTAGCTAGTGTGTCAGTAATGCATATAAGAAAAGAAATGCTACTCACAAGAGCTTCATATTTACTAGGTTTCCAATGTAGTCGGGAACTCGACCAGTGATTGAGCAGTTCCTCAGTACCCTGATCAGAGAAGAAGGATATCAAACATCAAACATCAAACAAGAAGTACTTGTTTACGGAGTAATATTTATGTGTGAATCTATCAAAGTGATAACTTACAGTTCTTTTAAGTTTGTCATGACAGTCAGGTTTGGGAAAGTGAGACCTGCAGCATTAAGATCTGAAATTCTCCTAGGAATCAATAACAAAGTCATTAGAACCATGAATGTCTCGACTTTACTGAAATGTTGATCTCAAAACTGAATAACTAAGTCATCTTGTACTCACAAAGTTTGCAGGTTTGTCAAAGTAGACAAGCTAGATGGAATCGGTCCCTGCATTGATGTACCTTGAATATCCCTATTAGAAAATGTCGATTTCCATAACAAGAAAACGCTTTAAGATTTTAAAGATAAGCTCGTTAAAGTGTAAATTATTAATCATAGTTCCGTGTACTCACAGTGTAGTAAGGTTGGCCAGACTGCCAAGAAAATCAGGTATTTTCCCGGTAAATGCATTTCCATTGAGTTTTCTGCAAGTATTATTCAGTACTTAAGAGTTAAGAAGCCTTAGACTTTAATACTTCGATAACAGATATGAAGACTGATGAAATTACTCAGATAAGACTTACAATTCTTTGAGATTCTTTAGATTGACGAGTGTAGCAGGCAATGTTCCGTTAAAGAAGTTTGCAGCCAGTACCCTGCAGGAATGAGCAAATGTATTTTCTGAATATATGACGGGTGAAAATCAATTAACATGGAAAGCAACTTAAAATCGGTTAAAATTGAGAATCAAGAAAAATGATGATTTAGAATCATACTCCGTATCAGTTTGCATTTACAGTTTCGACAATGCAACAAGTCACCCTACCACAGTACCATCCCATTTATACTGTCCCATTCGACTTTGGTGATCAGACGAAGTCAACACCGACAAATATTTCCTCACAAAAATGCCGAAACATATTTTACATTGTACTCCATATTTCTGTATATATTCGGGAATTTCTTTACAGTATGTTCTAATATGAACCTAAAGGCTTGCATGTACGAGTCCATGCGCTCAGTTCGAAAAAAGATCGTCATCAGAAGAACTGGGAAATAGTTAGTGCAATTAACAATGAAAACTCACAATGTTTCCAAGTTTTTCAAATTCCCAAGAGACTTCGGTATAGGTCCTGTAAGTTGGTTATCTTCAACAGACCTGCAATAGCACAGTGGACTTACTACTGAACAAGCTATAAAGTATAGAGATTAATACTTTTTCCGTCTCAGGCGTTTGTTTACCTTTTATATTTATTGTGAGGCGTATTTCAATCAAAGGCAAGCAAATGATTGGGAAGGAAGGAGTACAAATATACTACAGAAGTCAGGTAATAAGACTAACAGTTTCTGTAACGTGGTAATCTGAGCAATTTCATCCGGAATTGGGCCGGTGTTCCGATTTCCCTTCAGTGACCTACAATGTACAATAACATTAGTCAGCAGAAACCAACCCGCCAAACGGGTTATTGAGGTCGGATCAGTCCAGGTTGGGTAATTATGAGTATGCTTGTATTAGGGTTTGGACCGGGTTAGTTCAAGTTCGGTATTTTTCGATGTCTTATTATCGGGTCACTTTGGGGGATCGGGCAATAGAGTCCAAGTGGATTGGGTCAATTCGGGTTTCAAATCATATTCTGATTATCGGATCGGGTTGGTTGACTCTTAGCTAGTCATTCAAGTCGAAATTATTTTGACAGATCTAATAATGTAAAGGCAAAGGTAAAACTCGCCAAAAACCCTACAAAATTGTCACATCCTACTGTAAGACGGTCTTATCTTACCGCAAAACATACTGACAAATAACAAATCTGTATGAAATAAATGTGTAATTGCTTCAACAATCAATATATATACTTACAAACGAACTAATGGAATCCTTGCAAGACTTTTGGGAATGTTTCCACTAATAAAGTTCCTGGAGAGATCACTGAATTACAAGAAAAATAAACTTCATCAGGCTCATTGTTTGATGTTTCGAAATCAAATCTAAGCGGTGTTACTCAGACTCGTTTAGAAGTATCCGACACAGGTACATACATGTCCCAGTCTAATGGTCAAACTTGGCTATTTTTATGAAAGATATGCATATTTTGGTGTAAAATGAGATATTTAAGTGTCATATGACTTGTACTGAGTATCGAGTGTCGGACAAAGGGTATACGAGGAAATAAGAAGAGTCAGAGTAACATAGAATGTAAGCCTTAAAAAGTATGTAGTCATGAAGTGCTTACATGTCATTCAGTTGAGTAAGGTCTCCAAATTCTTCAGGCAATACTCCACTAAGACTAAGACCCTTCAATTGACTATATATACAATATTACAGAAAAAAACATGTTTAAAAATTTAAATCATAATAAAAATAAAAACAAATCCAAATAAATGGTTAATATATAGTACTCCGTAATACAATGTTTCAAACAAAAGACAAGGATATTTGGTGGGAAAAACCTACAAACGGTTTCCTAAAGCTAAATTTTGGCGGATTGAGAATAAAAGGTAATAAAACTGATTTAGGATATTCTATAAGAGATCATAATGGTAAAGTCGTTTTGTTGGGAGCAAAAAAGTGCGGATCCAATAGTATCCTTGTTGCGGAAGCACTTGCTTTAAAAGAAGGTATTTTAGCAGATAAATACTTAGGAATCTCAAAGTTAATTGTGGAGGGTGATAACTTATGTGTTATTAACTCGATTCGAGGTACTTGGCAAATTCCGTGGGAAATTTCTAGTATTATCAAGGATGTGAAATTAGACCTTCATTTTTTCGATGAAGTGATAATTAAACATTGCTTTCGTGAAGCCAACAAGGTTGCTGACTTCATGGTTTCAGTTGGACATTCATGTCCAACTCTTTCGAGGTGGTTTGATAGCCGGTGGCTTCAACTTACCTCCCTCATTCGAAAGGATGAGATAGGTTGGTCCTACCCTAGAGGAACAACCTAGTTTTCTTACCTAATAAAAAAAAAAAAAAAAACAAGGACATAAACATTTGTTGTTATGCTAATAGATTCGAATATGCGATAGTGACCTAGCCGATGTGTCATTCAAAAATAACACCTTTTATGTTTTTGATACCGTAAGGGGGTGGACAACTAAAACTAAAGACAATGACAACACACAAAAAAAAAGGATACTCCCTCCACAAACTTATTTTCACCCATTTGCTTTATTGCGGTCTCCAAGACGACACTTTGACCATGTTTTTCGAAGTCTATATGTTACTTTTTTTTTCTTGAAATTTTTTTTCGTGAAAGATGTCATGAAAATAAGTGTAAATGTTTTTGTTTTATAATCTAATAATTTTTATTTCCCAACTTATTTACGGTCAAAGTTCGGAAACTTTGACCTCCCAAAAGCAAATGGGGTGAAAATAGGTTTGTGGAGGGAGTATTTTATATGTTACCTCTTAATTTTTTGACTTTTTATATGGTACTCCTACACTTTTAAAACATACATGATACGTTGTTATTATCACTAAGTGTACCCCTAAACTTTATTTTCCGTTAATTAAACTCAGTTTTAGGCGTTAACTGATTACTTGAACGCGTAATCAAGCTTGTCATTTATCATCCCATGACATAAGATAGCGAGCTGCAAGCGAGCCGGCACATATGTCATTCGGAAATAACACCTTTCATATTTTTGACACTGTGAATTAACCGATCTACGTAAGGGGATGGATGGAGTCGGACGTAAACATGACCGATAAGTCGATAACCGAGACTTAAAATAATAATGAGAAGCTGAAAAGAGGTACGTACATAATTGTAACATGGCATATAGTACTTTTGTTAAAAGAACAATCACAAGCGACATTACTAAAAGTAGTATTAGTGATTGTTTTGTTGAATGTGACACCTCCATCACTGCATGACTTATGGCTGATCTTCGTCCACTGTGTGTACTTTAGCTTATCCGATATTATTTGCAATGTTTTCACTGTTTAGACATAATAATGTTACATTTGTTAAAGACCGATGTTCATCATAATTAACTCGAGTGGGATTACATAACATTATTTAAACATCTTGTAAACCACGGTCGAAAAATTAATGACTTACTATAATCTCATATCCTTAGTTATAAAATGAATGATCGGTTTTTGTTGTTTTCAACAATACAGAACACTCACAAGTGAACGACTATATCACAATCCTACTATATTACATTATTTAATTAGATTTCCAATCAAAGAAAAAGTTGCAAATGAGTGGTCCATGCATGAATAATGGACGTATACTATATTATTCTGCATAAACACTCACTTTCCTATAAGTATATAACCATTATGAACGATAAATATGACAAATTGACAACGCACAATACATTAAATTTTGATAAACATATTTGACAATAATACGAAAATATTCGTTGTCACCATTAATATTAAGATGAGATCGATATTTTTGTTTTTAGCACTTTAATTAACGTTACTAAATTTCACTAAATGGTTGTTTGGTTGCATGTAAGAACTCGCTATGCCTAACCTAGCTAGATACTCCGTCTTATTACACGAGTTCCATAATTCATATGAAATCCGATCACATAAAAGAATAGCGGTCAAGCCGTCAAGGTAAGGATAATGCAACAAAATATTTAGTTAAATTATACTTTTGAAAAATCAAGTTGAAAAATAGAAGGCGTAGTAGTATTAAGTGAAATTAAATTAAGTTAGTTTAAGTTCAGCAAAATTAAGTTCAGAAAAGTTCAGCAAAATTAAGTTCAGTAAAATTAAGTTCAGAAAAGTTCAGCAAAATTAAGTTCAGAAAAGTTCAGCAAAAATAAGTTAAGTTCAGCAAAATTAAGTTAAGTTCAGAAAAATTAAGTTAAGTTCAGCAACTTTAAGTCCAAAAGAACAAGACCTTAGGTGATTAAAATTATGGAGTTTTGATGCCTTTGTGTGATTTTAATGGGTGGGTTAGGGGATATGTAAGAATTTGAAGTTGAAATAAATACTTTTTTTTTTAAAAAAAAATATAGAATAATAATTAATTTCGGACTGTTTATACAATTGATTTGAACGAAAATCGTATTTTTTTTTAAAACTCGTCAATATTATGAAACTTATAATTTTGCTTAACTTTTCTGAACTTAATTTTGCTGAACTTAATTTTGCTGAACTTTTCTGAACTTAATTTTGCTGAACTTTTCTGAACTTAATTTTGCTGAACTTAACTTAACTTATAGGATCTGAACTTTTCTGAACTTAACTTAATTTTGCTGAACTTAACTTAAAAAGAGTGACTTTAAGTCCAAAAGAACAGGGCCTAATACAATAATACTCCATACATTTCAATGACGAAAGTCAGTCAAACATACTATAGTAGATTATTAGCTTTCAGTCCAAATTTCATACATTTTCCGACTTACGTATAGAATTTGGTTGGTAATTACCGATAATTACATCATGACATGGCAACCTAACTAAACTAATTATACGTAATCCTCGTTTGATTTCGAGTATAGTATTGTACTCGGCCGTCTTGTCCATTAACTGGTTCAATCAATCTCACAAAAGAATCGAGTACAAATAATTATTCGTTAACCTGCCTCAAATATTTCCTCTACCCCAAACCCGACCACCTTTCATCAAATGTATTTGCCTAAAGGTAATAGTATATTAATCGTTGTCAAAAAAAAAAAAAAAAAAAAAAAAAAAAAAAAAAAAAAAAAAAAAAAAGGTAATAGTATAACGTTTTGAACTTTCCTAGGCTTTATTAATTACTTTACCTAAAGCTAACACAATATAGCTACTTTTTTCAAACAATGAGTGCGTTCAACAATCAAATAGGAATCTAGATAATAGATTGATGGATATCTTGCTACATAAATGCATGAATTCAAATGGAATTCGATATCTTCGCGTTTCCTAGAAATCGCTCTATTTATATTTTGAAATATATTTAAAAGAGTGATCGATTACAATAGACAATAATTAACACAAAGACTATTAATGACAGAACTGCACTTAAAGTCATGTCGTGAAAACTTCTTCGTATAAATCTAAAATAATTTTAATAGAACTAGTGTTAAAAAGAGTAACTTAGAAAACAAACTGAAATGTTTAACTAGAAATTTCGAAATTTTTGTTACTTGTTAAAATGTCGATTTTATCTATTAAGCTAACTTGTTCGACCACTTTTTTTTGACAACAGTAAAGATACATTGCTTACATACAAACAGAGTTGTACATCCGTACAACATTATTGAAAAGAAAAATACAATTTGCAGTAGAAAAAGTGTAGGACAATGTGACATGCATGGTCAAGTAGTACGACAACTAGAGCCATCAACCCATCAACTATCATACAAGCAACTACGGAGTATACAAGCACGGACGGATGCAGGATTTCACTAAAGGAGGGGCATACCCAAAAAAAAAAATTACGGACATCATTTATACGTTAGAATTTTAACATCGTCAATACATAGTAATATAATCGTAAAGAAAAAAATATACCAACAAGCCCTAAATCAAATACAAACAAGCCCAAGTGTATTATTTTAGAGGGAATATCCATTTTCGGCGATAGAATGTCTGTGCCGTCCCGACATTTTAGGGGCCCTGTGCAAAAAAAATTCGGGAGACCCTTCAATTTCATATATTATCGGCATGAGGGTAGTAAAAAATTAAGAGTATCATAATCTTCATTTATAACACACTGGGAAATTTTACAAGGAATTTTTTCTAAAAGTGTATAATTGTATAGATATAAAAATATATATGTTTAACAAACAATATTAATATGCAATTGGTGTGTTGGGCAATCATTGAATATACTAACCAAACGTCCCAGGTTCGAGCACATGACCATTAGGTATGTTTGTAAGCCTCTTATCACCAGACCAAGAGCATCATCATGCTTAGAAAAGGGCGCTCTAATTATCTAAACATAGATTTTCAGTTTTTTTTTTTTTTTTTTTCCTTCATGTGAGGGCACGTGCCCTCACTATCCCTCCCGCAAATCCGCCACTGTATACAAGGCTACAAATAACAGTAAACGTAAATAATTTAGTCAAGCAAATAAACATATCTAAATTCTCCTTTGAAACGACTCGATCACAAGCTTGTGACAGAGGAATAATATAAAACCAGTTTTAATAAAATGTAACCATTATCTGATAAATAAGAATTTGTGGATGGTAAAATGTGAACTTTTCCTGATTGTCATAAGCATGGTGGAGCGAGGGGGGCTAGCAGAGGCGGTTGCCCCGTTGGCATTCTAAAATTTTGAAATTTTTAGTTAAAATTTTGAAATTTTTTCAAGGTAGCTTTATATTATAACCACTCCACCCCGCTCAAAATTTTCGCCCCGCTGCCTCTAATTCCTGGCTCCGTCACTGGTTATAAGGAATAGTAATTTGTATGGAATTATAAAGAACAAAATAAACCTAAGATCCTATGAGATGAACAAATTAAAGATTGCTAAACTTTGAGCCATAAATTTACTAAATTTCACTTTATTTCTTCGGCCTTAAGTGTAAATGTAACAAATTTATTAGGACACCACCTATTATCCCACAATTGACTTGGACGAAAATGTTGTTGGTTGCTAATTCGAGTGGAAGATAAGAGTATAAAAAGTGCGTAAATGATTCGCATGATGATATTATAATAACACTTGTGTAAAACGGTTTTACACAAGTATTTGTTAATGATGATCATTAACTAACAAAACATACATGCTGCATGCATGAAAATTAAAAAGTAATGGAATTAGATACATACCTTCATCTTCAGGGATTAACTGAGCGAAAGTTCCAAATTTTGCACCGAAATTTGCTAAAAGAAATGAAATTAATACAATTATATGCACTTTATGCACAAATTTGAGTGAATAAACCACCATTTTATTGCTCTTAAAAAACCTAATTAACTTTACTAATTACAGTATCTCTTTATTCTTCAAGTTTATGTTAATTTCTAATAAATTATTCAATGAATTAAATAACCCATGATTTTGGATTTTATATTGCGTAGTGTAGAAAGAGAAAATATTGGATGACAAAAATTATGAGTGTGTGAACTGTGAAGACATAAAAAGATGGAAAATGAAAGGACGCACCGGGTGACACTCAATTTGGGCGACATCCTCTCACATGGGGTGAGTGGGGACCTTCAATTAAAAATGTATGTGAGAGGGTGGCACCCATTTTTTGGCGTCACCCGCGCCCAAGATAAAAAAAAAAAAAGATATGCAAGGAACTAATTACTTTTTCACATACAAACTTTACTCTTTCACATACAATTTTTCATAAACTTTCCATAACATGCCCTTTTCTCCAAAGCCTAATCAAATTAACTTTTACATATACTTTCTCCCTAAAATCGAATCTAATTAATTTATAAACTTAAAAAATGGATTATAATTCTCCATTTAGAGTTTATCAATTAATGAAATTAATATTTACTTGTTTATCAATTAACGTTTAGGCACTGTTCTTTTGGACTTCAAGTCACTTAATAAGTTAATTTAAGTTCACTTCAGATCCTATAAGTTCGATTCGATTCGATTCGATCCTATAAGTTCGATTCGAGATCCAATAAGTTCATTCATTCGAGATCCTATAAGTTCGATTCGAGATCTTATAAGTTGATTCGATTGATTCGAATCCTATAAGTTGATTCCAGATCTTATACCTCACTTAATTTAAGTTAACTTCGATCCTATAACTTAAGTTCGATTGATTCGAATCCTATAAGTTCGATTTAGATCCTATAAGTTCGATTCGATTCGATCCAATAAGTTGATTCGAGATCCTATAAGTTCATTCGATTCGATCCTATAAGTTCGATTCGATCGAGATAAGTTTCAGTCCAAAAGAACAGGGCCTTAGTTGTATACTTGTATGACTACGGAATTCTTGGATCTATATTCTATGCTGTGGGATAGACCTGAGAAGATGAATGTGCCGTATGAAATTAATATGATGAAGGGATGGGCGTACAACCAATCTTCTGGCAAAGCGTCTTGCTTGTGACGGGCTAATCCCGTCACAAGCTGAAGACCTCTCACAAAATGATTAATTCACAACACTACTATTAATAAAGAGATGTAAAGTAGCAGTAAATGAAATGAAATCCGCCTATGAAGTTTAAACTTCATTACTCTAATGTGTTTAGTTTAATAATGGTATTATTGTCGTAAACATTATGCATAAATCTACAAATGTTTCCGGTAATTAACCCGTGTTACTTGCTGTCGACTTTTCTTATCGGGCTGACTAGGGTAGCCGGAGAAGGGCAGTTGAGGTCGGCCGGAGCACGGATCGACCGGAGTAGGGTTAGATGGAGTGGTTGCCGGATGGAGGTGAAGGGAAGGGAAGGGAGATGAAAAAAAAATCAATTGAGTAGGAAGAAAATGTCAAGGGTATAATTGTAAAAGGCGTATGTGAAAGAGTAAAATACGTATGTGAAAAAGTACGACCCTTAATTTAATTCGGTTTCTTTGGTCCATAGAATTCGATTCTATCTGGTTAGGAGTTAGGACCAATATAAACATGATTCGATGTCTAGCCCTACCTTAAATTGGAAAATTGAGTCCGATCTAGTAAATAACTGAACCAATATGATACTCTGTGTAGAATTCGATCATATCTGGTTAGGGCCAATATAAACATGTTTCCATGTCTAACCCTACCTTAAATTGGATTTCGGTCCACAAAATTGAAGCAATGTGATACTCCGTGTAATTTAGGCATTAGATAAAAGAAAAATAGGGTTATGAATGGATCCATACACGATGAATAAGCCTACACAAAATACAATAACTTATAAGTTATAACCCCGCCGTTAGGATGTTAATAATCACATTTTCATTAAGGTATTTCAGATCGACAATTACTTAAATATGTTCGTATCGCTATAAAGTCAAAAAGTCAATATGACTTTCCATTCCTAATTGTCTTCATCAAGCTTTGGAAGAAGTTGTCTACTTGACACTGCAGGTGATTTGTCTATAATCTCATTCTTGCTTTGCATTGATATAGAAGAGTCAATCCATGGACCATCCATTGACATCATGCTCCTCTCTACTTGGCTCGAGCTCGAGCTCGAGTTCGATCTCATTGAAACCGTAGTGTGACTCTCTAATGACAATCTTTCGAACGTTTTACGTCTTAGTTCTTCATTGAACTCGGACCCAACCCGTTTGACAATTGGAGCTTGGACGGGTATCTTCCCGTCGATCATGCTTACAACCGACGACATTCTCGGTCTTAGAGACGGAGACGGGTTGGTACATAGTAGTGCTAAGTTTAACAATGTTAATGCTTCTTCTTTTGAGTAACTTTGGCCTAGACTTGGATCCACAAGCTCTAATAGACTTCCTTGTTCTTGTAAAACATAGGCCTTCGGAAAAACGAAAAAATAGGTAAAAACTTTCGATATTTGAACTTCTACAAATAAAGTGTCGGAGAAACATAACTTAGAAGAGATTAGACTCGAAATAAAAGTAGTTTACCCAATCAAGAAGATAGACAAACTCTTCTTTTGGCCGGTAACTTGTGTTGCTTGTTCCGCTCACAATCTCAAGCACAACAACTCCAAAGCTATAGACATCGGCCTTGTCTGTGAGGTAACCCCTCATTGCATACTCCGGAGCCATATATCCTCTAAATAAATTCACACCAAAAAAACACGAGTTAGTGATCTCGACACTCAACAACGTCAAAACTCAAAACTACCCTAATGCGCGATTTTTTTGGTTAATTGGGGTTAATCAGCGAAATAATTAGGAATTTGGGCCAAAATAGTTTCAAACCGACCCCAAATCCCTAATTATTTTCGCTAATTAACCCCAATTAACCAAAAAATTCCTAATGCTCACCTTACGGTATCATGTAAAGACGAGTTAACCAAAGAATGTAGTTAAGAAGGCGGTCAGCTTACATTGTTCCAGCAATTCTAGTACTGATATGAGTATTTTCCTCTTCATCAAGCTTAGCAAGACCGAAATCAGAGATTTTAGCATTTAAGTCTTTATCAAGTAAGACATTAGTAGCCTTAATGTCCCTGTGCACAATCTTGAGTCTCGACTCCTCGTGTAGGTATGCTAACCCCCTTGCGATTCCTAAGCATATTTTCCTCCTTGTCGGCCAGTCCATCCGCAGATTCTGTTCCTCCGAACCTATAAAATTAATTAACCACCTTATGTGAGACCGTCTCATGCCAGACTCATAAGGGTTATAACTTAGAAGAGAAACTTACCAAATAGGGCACGAGCGAGAGAGTTGTTTTCCATGTATTCATATACAAGAAGCAGCTCTTTTCCTTCAATGCAACACCCATGAAGCTTTACAAGGTTCGGGTGTTGTAAAGCCGAAATCATGCCTATCTCATTTACAAATTCTCGATTCCCTTGTTTCGACTTGGATGAAAGCTGCTTCACAGCAATCACCTTCCCGTCTGGTAATACTCCCTATATATAGTCGCCAAGATGTTTACCGACTAAATCACCAATAGGATCAAAAATATAAAAATTTAACCTTACTTGGTATATACTTTACCTTATATACAGGTCCGAAACCTCCTTCGCCAATTTTGTTTCTGATACTAAAATTATCTGTTGCAGCTTTGATCTGCTTCAAGGAGAAATAACCTGTACCTAATTTTCGGAATTCTGCAATATAAACAACATTAGCCGGTGTCTCAACGACTCCTATAGCAGGATATGGGTATGTTTCAAAACACACACCCTTAACCCACAACTCAACCTGGCAAAAGCAACCCGACCCGAAAAGACTGGCCCGAGACCCGAAGTGGCCTGAACTACATCACCCGAATGTGACATGAAAACCCGAATTGACCCGATCTTTCTTGACCCGTAGCCGACCCGACCCGAAAATGACCCGATCCGAAATCAACAAACCCGAAAATGACCCGACAAAATATAACTCTAATTGAACCGAAAAAACTTGAAATGGCTATTTCCCTATTATTTGTTGACCCGAAAATGACCAGACCCGAAACAGCCCGACTCACTTGACCCGAAACAGACCCGACCAACAAACCCGAAATAACCCGTCACAACCCGAATTAACCCAAAATCAATGAGATACCCGAACTAACTCGACCCGTTGATCCGTTTTGCCAGGTTTGTGGCCACAACCACAGAATAGCGAGTTGAACTAACAAGAAAAAATGTTGTTCCAACATAGAAGATGTATTCCCATACTTACCTTCATTTTCATCATCTTTCCCACCGAGGTAACCTTTCAGCCAGAGAACTGCCAAGACTGATACAAGAACGACAAACGAGGCAATCACAATTCCGGCAATAGCTCCAGCCAGGGTTACCTAATTCGCTCGCCCCCCCTCCGAATTGCGAATTAATTCGAACGAATTAATTCGCAATTCATTTTCATCTTAATTCGTCCCAATTCGCGAATTATTCGCTGAGATGAGCGAATTATATGATTATGTTAAAAACCAAAAAAAAATCAGGAAAAAGTGAAGTATAGACAAGATACCCGGTTATTTTGAAGTTTGAACTTTGAAGCCAAGCACAATGATTTGATTCACTATTGTAGATTTAGCTTTAATTTGATTTTGATTTCTGACAGGAAGATGATTTTTTTAGCTTTGTTGATATAAAAGAATAATCCTTTTGCGAATTGGATTCGACGAATTACCGAATTTTAAAATAATGTAATTCGCCAGCGAATTGAATTCGCTAAATTGAGCGAATCGCGAATTAGAATTAAGAAAGCGAATTGAACGAATTGCGAATCCGGTAACCCTGGCTCCAGCAGACAATCCTGAGTTTATTCTGAAGTCTGCAAGGGAATGAAAAAGTGAGATTATTCAAATCGGATGATGTATGGAAAGCAAGTATTTTGACAGAGAAGATTATTGACTAACTGGGTGTCACAGAGATCCCTGATAGAAGAGGACCGTATGCGCCTCTAACAGGTATAGCAGTGGTTCCCTGACCAGCCCAATATAAGAAGATCTCTAGTGTGCTGTCATTAACATCGACATTTCCGAATTCCATAGTATATGGCTTTCCTGCACCTCCTGCTGTTTCTGCTATGTCGAAATCTTTCCGCTTTACTTCCCCCTGTCACAATTAAAAGAAAAACTCTAATCAAAAACTCTAATAAGAAAAACTTTAACATATTCTGAATTTCGAAAGGGAGTAATTAATTGCGCAGTCGGTTTACCTGAACTGACACATCAAATAAGCGTCTGCCGAGGCTACTATAAGTCTGATCATCAGAATACATAATCTCAGCAAAGTGCAGTTTCACAGTATAGTTGCCTGGTAGCAAACAAAGGCCATAATACTTGAGTGAAAGAGGCGCCAAGCGAGCTGTTTGGTAAATACCAGTCACATTAGCATTAAATGTTTCCGTGGCTAAGAAGTTGGCCTTGTCGTTGTAAAGAAACGCTCCAGTACTACTGTAAGCCCATTTTTCTCCTCCTGATGCAAAGAAAGTTGAAGGTCCTCCCGGGGTGGAATCCTCTTCATATTCATTTCCTTCAAAATTCATCTTGCTTCCGCCACAGTTAATAAACAATGAATGATCTGCAGGAACAGATACGGACGTTCAAAACCCGGATATAAATCTTATCCATTGGTCCCTCAGGCTCAGACCCTCTATTCTGACACGGAAGGGACTTGTAAAGAATCAAGTGAAACGAAGGGAGTAGATGCTTACATTGAGGCTTAGTGACGCAAGGAAGGTGTTTCAACAAGCACCAATCAACACTGCAACATCAGAATTATTTACAAAAATCTTACTGTCAGAGAACTGATTAACTTTAGTCTCCACAGCAACGGTTAACATGAAGAAATGATTTCGGAGGAGCTTACGAATTGGTTTTTGAAGTCGAATGGCTAGAGACCAAGTTGCTGTAACACGATAAACAAAAGTTGAATTAAGATTGAGGAACTTTCAGACAAAGGTGGGCTGTAAAAACTTGAAATTTTGCACATCATCTTACATATTCGATTGCTGGCAGCTAGATGAGGATGAACCAGTAAAATCATTATAAGACAAATCGCTGCAGTAGAAACAGTCGGCATTATAGAATGTATTTTGAACATAAAAACACCACATAGTAACAGCGTGTAAACAAGAGGAAAAAATACTGACAATTTCTGCTTGCTATTCAGGATCCAATTTGGTAATTGCCCGGAAAATGAGTTGTTTGTCAGAAACCTGCATTAGTGTGTAAATCAATGGTATAGAAATTTAGAATAGAAGAACTTGGAAACAATTTGAGACTTCAAAAACATGCTACTGATTGTGTTTTAACTCACAAGAAATCAAGACTTTTCATGTTTTGGATTGAATCTGGAACCGGCCCGCTCAGCTGATTGTAACTCAGGTCCCTGTCAAGAAACCATTTGATAAAATTAGCCTTTATCAGAAGCGCAGGTTTTTTGGTGAACCATTCTGTAATTAGACTTCTGTAACATGCCATAATTTGTAGACATGAGAAGACAACTCAAAATCTTGAAATTTCGAGTAAGTAAATGAACAAAGAGCCCTACAGCTGCGCGTATGCTTAGCTAGTGTGTCAGTAATGCATATAAGAAAAGAAATGCTACTCACAAGAGCTTCATATTTACTAGGTTTCCAATGTAGTCGGGGACTCGACCAGTGATTGAGCAGTTTCTCAGTACCCTGATCAGAGAAGAAGGATATCAAACATCAAACATCAAACAAGAAGTACTTGTTTACGGAGTAATATTTATGTGTGAATCTATCAAAGTGATAACTTACAGTTCTTTTAAGTTTGTCATGACAGTCAGGTTTGGGAAAGTGAGACCTGCAGCATTAAGATCTGAAATTCTCCTAGGAATCAATAACAAAGTCATTAGAACCATGAATGTCTCGACTTTACTGAAATGTTGATCTCAAAACTGAATAACTAAGTCATCTTGTACTCACAAAGTTTGCAGGTTTGTCAAAGTAGACAAGCTAGATGGAATCGGTCCCTGCATTGATGTACCTTGAATATCCCTAATAGAAAATGTCGATTTCCATAACAAGAAAACGCTTTAAGATTTTAAAGATAAGCTCGCTAAAGTGTAAATTATTAATCATAGTTCCGTGTACTCACAGTGTAGTAAGGTTGGCCAGACTGCCAAGAAAATCAGGTATTTTCCCGGTAAATGCATTTCCATTGAGTTTTCTGCAAGTATTATTCAGTACTTAAGAGTTAAGAAGCCTTAGACTTTAATACTTCGATAACAGATATGAAGACTGATGAAATTACTCAGATAAGACTTACAATTCTTTGAGATTCTTTAGATTGACGAGTGTAGCAGGCAATGTTCCGTTAAAGAAGTTTGCAGCCAGTACCCTGCAGGAATGAGCAAATGTATTTTCTGAATATATGACGGGTGAAAATCAATTAACATGGAAAGCAACTTAAAATCGGTTAAAATTGAGAATCAAGAAAAATGATGATTTAGAATCATACTCCGTATCAGTTTGCATTTACAGTTTCGACAATGCAACAAGTCACCCTACCACAGTACCATCCCATTTATACTGTCCCATTCGACTTTGGTGATCAGACGAAGTCAACACCGACAAATATTTCCTCACAAAAATGCCGAAACATATTTTACATTGTACTCCATATTTCTGTATATATTCGGGAATTTCTTTACAGTATGTTCTAATATGAACCTAAAGGCTTGCATGTACGAGTCCATGCGCTCAGTTCGAAAAAAGATCGTCATCAGAAGAACTGGGAAATAGTTAGTGCAATTAACAATGAAAACTCACAATGTTTCCAAGTTTTTCAAATTCCCAAGAGACTTCGGTATAGGTCCTGTAAGTTGGTTATCTTCAACAGACCTGCAATAGCACAGTGGACTTACTACTGAACAAGCTATAAAGTATAGAGATTAATACTTTTTCCGTCTCAGGCGTTTGTTTACCTTTTATATTTATTGTGAGGCGTATTTCAATCAAAGGCAAGCAAATGATTGGGAAGGAAGGAGTACAAATATACTACAGAAGTCAGGTAATAAGACTAACAGTTTCTGTAACGTGGTAATCTGAGCAATTTCATCCGGAATTGGGCCGGTGTTCCGATTTCCCTTCAGTGACCTACAATGTACAATAACATTAGTCAGCAGAAACCAACCCGCCAAACGGGTTATTGAGGTCGGATCAGTCCAGGTTGGGTAATTATGAGTATGCTTGTATTAGGGTTTGGACCGGGTTAGTTCAAGTTCAGGTATTTTTCAGATGTCTTATTATCGGGTCACTTTGGGGGATCGGGCAATAGAGTCTGAAGTGGATTGGGTCAATTCGGGTTTCAAATCATATTCTGATTATCGGATCGGGTTGGTTGACTCTTAGCTAGTCATTCAAGTCGAAATTATTTTGACAGATCTAATAATGTAAAGGCAAAGGTAAAACTCGCCAAAAACCCTACAAAATTGTCACATCCTACTGTAAGACGGTCTTATCTTACCGCAAAACATACTGACAAATAACAAATCTGTATGAAATAAATGTGTAATTGCTTCAACAATCAATATATATACTTACAAACGAACTAATGGAATCCTTGCAAGACTTTTGGGAATGTTTCCACTAATAAAGTTCCTGGAGAGATCACTGAATTACAAGAAAAATAAACTTCATCAGCTCATTGTTTGATGTTTCGAAATCAAATCTAAGCGGTGTTACTCAGACTCGTTTAGAAGTATCCGACACAGGTACATACATGTCCCAGTCTAATGGTCAAACTTGGCTATTTTTATGAAAGATATGCATATTTTGGTGTAAAATGAGATATTTAAGTGTCATATGACTTGTACTGAGTATCGAGTGTCGGAGAAAGGGTATACGAGCAGTTCATAGACTATACATCTGAGGTAGTACCTCTTATTGTTTTTTCTGAGTTTTATTTTAAAGTTTTTGAGTTATGCTTTAGTATAAAGTTTTTGAGCACATTTACTAAAACATTACACTAAAAAAATATAATATTGCTCAAAAACTATATTTATAAATGGTAATATGCTCAGAAAAAATGTGTATATGCTCAAAAACTGTGTATATGCTCAAAAACTACAAGGTCTGAGGTACTACCTCAGATGCGTAATCCTTTTTCTCGTATACGAGGGAATAAGAAGAGTCAGAGTAACATAGAATGTAAGCCTTAAAAAGTATGTAGTCATGAAGTGCTTACATGTCATTCAGTTGAGTAAGGTCTCCAAATTCTTCAGGCAATACTCCACTAAGACTAAGACCCTTCAATTGACTATATATACAATATTACAGAAAAAAACATGTTTAAAAATTTAAATCATAATAAAAATAAAAACAAATCCAAATAAATGGTTAATATATAGTACTACGTAATACAATGTTTCAAACAAAAGACAAGGATATTTGGTGGGAAAAACCTACAAACGGTTTCCTAAAGCTAAATTTTGGCGGATTGAGAATAGAAGGTAATAAAGCTGTTTTAGGATATTCTATAAGAGATCACAATGGTAAAGTCGTTTTGTTGGGAGCAAAAAAGTGCGGATCCAATAGTATCCTTGTTGCGGAAACACTTGCTTTAAAAGAAGGTATTTTAGCAGCTAAATATTTAGGAATCTCAAAGTTAATTGTGGAGGGTGATAACTTATACTCCCTCCAATTCATCATAATGATCCCCTTTGAGATGGGCACAATACTTAAGAAAAATGAATAAAGGACAAATGTGGGGTTTGTTGATAGGGGAGAGATGAATTATTAGGAATTAAATAAGGAGTTGTGGGGCCAAAACATTAAGAAAAGTAATAAAATAAGAGTAAAAGAGTTGTGTGGGGTTTGGTTATAGGAGAGAGAAAAGAATAAAATAAGAGTAAAAGTTACCAAAAAAGGAAAGAGGAACATTACTTGAATAATCCGTTTCGGGAAAGAGGGAACATTATAGCGAATTGGAGGGAGTATGTTATTAACTCGATTCGAGGTACTTGACAAATTCCGTGGGAAATTTCTAGTATTATCAAGGATGTGAAATTAGACCTTCATTTTTTCGATGAAGTGATAATTAAACATTGCTTTCGTGAAGCAAACAAGGTTACTGACTTCATGGCTTCAGTTGGACATTCATGTCCAACTCTTTCGAGGTGGTTTGATAGCCCGGTGGCTTCAACTTACCTCCCTCATTCGAAAGGATGAGATAGGTTGGTCCTACCCTAGAGGATCAATCTAGTTTTCTTACCTAATAAAAAAAAAAAAAGACAAAGACATAAACATTTGTTGTTATGCTAATAGATTCGAATATGCGATAGTGACCTAGCCTATGTGTCATTCAAAAATAACACCTTTTATGTTTTTGATACCGTAAGGGGGTGGACAACTAAAACTAAAGACAATGACAACACACAAAAAAAAGGATATTTTATATGAGAAAAAGGAACATACATTGGAGGTATTACCTCCAACTTTTTTGTTTTTGAGCATTTATCTATATTTTTTGAGCTTATTTCCACAAACTTTATTTGTTTTTGAGTATATGTATGTTTTTTTTTGAGTTTATTAAATTTTATAAGTTAGATTTTAATTTTTTTTCCGTCAAAACTCAAATTTTACTAAACTTATATGTAATGTTTTTGAGTATTATTGCAATTTTTTAGAGTTTAGTATTTAAGTAAATAAACTCAAAAAAATTATATTAAAACTCAAATTTTAAAACAAAGCTCAAAAAAATTATTATAATGCTTTCGAAACTATGAATTGGTGGTAATACATCGATGTATAATCCACTTACCGTATTTTATATGGTACCTCTTAATTTTTGACTTTTTATATGATGCCTCTACACTTTTAAAATATACATGGTACGTTGTTATTATCACTAAGTGTATACCTAAATTTTATTTTCCATTAATTAAACTCGCTTTTAGGCGTGAACGATTCTTGGACGCGTAATCAAGCTTGTCATTTATCATCCCATGACATAAGATAGCGAGTGCAAGCGAGCCAAGACATATGTCATTCGGAAATAACACCTTTCATATTTTTGACACTGTGAATTAACCGATCTACGTAAGGGGATGGATGGAGTCGGACGTAAACATGACCAATAACCGAGACTTAAAATAATACTTCATCCATTCAACTCTACTCTACCTATTTCACTTTTGTACACTATTCACAATTGTGTATTCAATTTCGATTTTCTCTCGATACGTAAGTGAAAATATATTCATGTGAGATCTTGTTTGATTCGTCTTTACGAGTAAATTAAAAATATCTAACTTTTATAATTTTTGCAAATACGTAGCTAATGATATTTAGCGCGTAAAACACGCGTTGGTAAACGTGAAAAAAGAAAGTGGTAGAGTGGAGTTGAATGGAGGAAGTATAATGAGAAGTTGAAAAGAGGTACGTACATAATTGTAACATGGCATATAGTACTTTTGTTAAAAGAACAATCACAAGCGACATTACTAAAAGTAGTACTTCCTCCATTCAACTCCACTCTACCACTTTCCTTTTTCACGTTTGCCAACGCGTGTTTTACGCGCTAAATATTGTTAACTACGTATTTGCAAAAATTATAAAAGTTAGATATTTTTAATGTACTCGTAAAAACGAATCAAACAAGATCTCACATGAATATATTTCCACTTACGTATCGAGAGAAAATCGAAATTGAATACACAATTGTAAATAGTGTACAAATGTGAAATAGGTAGAGTGGAGTTGAATAGAGGAAGTATTAGTGATTGTTTTGTTGAATGTGACACCTCCATCACTGCATGACTTATGGCTGATCTTCGTCCACTGTGTGTACTTTAGCTTATCCGATATTATTTGCAATGTTTTCACTGTTTAGACATAATAATAATAATGTTACGTCCATTGTTAGAGACCGATCGATGTTCATCATAATCAAATCGGACGGGATTACATAAAAATTATTTAAACGTCTTATAAACTACAATAAACATTTACCAGTTGATCCAGATGATCAACATATGTCATGACTTACTATAATCTCATATCACTATTTTTTAAAGATCAACTTTTGTTCTTTTTATCAATATAGAACACTCACATGTAAACAACTACGAGTATACACAAATAGGATTATACATCCAGTTGTACCATAAGCATGGTACAACTGACAAATAACAAATCCTACTGTAAGACGGTCTTATCTTACCGCAAAACATACTGACAAATAACAAATCTGTATGAAATAAATGTGTAATTGCTTCAACAATCAATAAATATACTTACAAACGAACTAATGGAATCCTTGCAAGACTTTTGGGAATGTTTCCACTAATAAAGTTCCTGGAGAGATCACTGAATTACAAGAAAAATAAACTTCATCAGCTCATTGTTTGATGTTTCGAAATCAAATCTAAGCGGTGTTACTCAGACTCGTTTAGAAGTATCCGACACACGTACATACATGTCCCAGTCTAATGGTCAAACTTGGCTATTTTTATGAAAGATATGCATATTTTGGTGTAAAATGAGATATTTAAGTGTCATATGACTTGTACTGAGTATCGAGTGTCGGACAAAGGGTATACGAGGAAATAAGAAGAGTCAGAGTAACATAGAATGTAAGCCTTAAAAAGTATGTAGTCATGAAGTGCTTACATGTCATTCAGTTGAGTAAGGTCTCCAAATTCTTCAGGCAATACTCCACTAAGACTAAGACCCTTCAATTGACTATATATACAATATTACAGAAAAAAACATGTTTAAAAATTTAAATCATAATAAAAATAAAAACAAATCCAAATAAATGGTTAATATATAGTACTCCGTAATACAATGTTTCAAACAAAAGACAAGGATATTTGGTGGGAAAAACCTACAAACGGTTTCCTAAAGCTAAATTTTGGCGGATTGAGAATAAAAGGTAATAAAACTGATTTAGGATATTCTATAAGAGATCATAATGGTAAAGTCGTTTTGTTGGGAGCAAAAAAGTGCGGATCCAATAGTATCCTTGTTGCGGAAGCACTTGCTTTAAAAGAAGGTATTTTAGCAGATAAATACTTAGGAATCTCAAAGTTAATTGTGGAGGGTGATAACTTATGTGTTATTAACTCGATTCGAGGTACTTGGCAAATTCCGTGGGAAATTTCTAGTATTATCAAGGATGTGAAATTAGACCTTCATTTTTTCGATGAAGTGATAATTAAACATTGCTTTCGTGAAGCCAACAAGGTTGCTGACTTCATGGTTTCAGTTGG
The DNA here is from genome assembly GCF_048544455.1 of Silene latifolia. NCBI lineage: Eukaryota > Viridiplantae > Streptophyta > Magnoliopsida > Caryophyllales > Caryophyllaceae > Silene > Silene latifolia. The sequence continues at coordinate 1,465,007 of NC_133530.1, read as the reverse complement.
ACATTCATGTCCAACTCTTTCGAGGTGGTTTGATAGCCGGTGGCTTCAACTTACCTCCCTCATTCGAAAGGATGAGATAGGTTGGTCCTACCCTAGAGGAACAACCTAGTTTTCTTACCTAATAAAAAAAAAAAAAAAAACAAGGACATAAACATTTGTTGTTATGCTAATAGATTCGAATATGCGATAGTGACCTAGCCGATGTGTCATTCAAAAATAACACCTTTTATGTTTTTGATACCGTAAGGGGGTGGACAACTAAAACTAAAGACAATGACAACACACAAAAAAAAAGGATACTCCCTCCACAAACTTATTTTCACCCATTTGCTTTATTGCGGTCTCCAAGACGACACTTTGACCATGTTTTTCGAAGTCTATATGTTACTTTTTTTTTCTTGAAATTTTTTTTCGTGAAAGATGTCATGAAAATAAGTGTAAATGTTTTTGTTTTATAATCTAATAATTTTTATTTCCCAACTTATTTACGGTCAAAGTTCGGAAACTTTGACCTCCCAAAAGCAAATGGGGTGAAAATAGGTTTGTGGAGGGAGTATTTTATATGTTACCTCTTAATTTTTTGACTTTTTATATGGTACTCCTACACTTTTAAAACATACATGATACGTTGTTATTATCACTAAGTGTACCCCTAAACTTTATTTTCCGTTAATTAAACTCAGTTTTAGGCGTTAACTGATTACTTGAACGCGTAATCAAGCTTGTCATTTATCATCCCATGACATAAGATAGCGAGCTGCAAGCGAGCCGGCACATATGTCATTCGGAAATAACACCTTTCATATTTTTGACACTGTGAATTAACCGATCTACGTAAGGGGATGGATGGAGTCGGACGTAAACATGACCGATAAGTCGATAACCGAGACTTAAAATAATAATGAGAAGCTGAAAAGAGGTACGTACATAATTGTAACATGGCATATAGTACTTTTGTTAAAAGAACAATCACAAGCGACATTACTAAAAGTAGTATTAGTGATTGTTTTGTTGAATGTGACACCTCCATCACTGCATGACTTATGGCTGATCTTCGTCCACTGTGTGTACTTTAGCTTATCCGATATTATTTGCAATGTTTTCACTGTTTAGACATAATAATGTTACATTTGTTAAAGACCGATGTTCATCATAATTAACTCGAGTGGGATTACATAACATTATTTAAACATCTTGTAAACCACGGTCGAAAAATTAATGACTTACTATAATCTCATATCCTTAGTTATAAAATGAATGATCGGTTTTTGTTGTTTTCAACAATACAGAACACTCACAAGTGAACGACTATATCACAATCCTACTATATTACATTATTTAATTAGATTTCCAATCAAAGAAAAAGTTGCAAATGAGTGGTCCATGCATGAATAATGGACGTATACTATATTATTCTGCATAAACACTCACTTTCCTATAAGTATATAACCATTATGAACGATAAATATGACAAATTGACAACGCACAATACATTAAATTTTGATAAACATATTTGACAATAATACGAAAATATTCGTTGTCACCATTAATATTAAGATGAGATCGATATTTTTGTTTTTAGCACTTTAATTAACGTTACTAAATTTCACTAAATGGTTGTTTGGTTGCATGTAAGAACTCGCTATGCCTAACCTAGCTAGATACTCCGTCTTATTACACGAGTTCCATAATTCATATGAAATCCGATCACATAAAAGAATAGCGGTCAAGCCGTCAAGGTAAGGATAATGCAACAAAATATTTAGTTAAATTATACTTTTGAAAAATCAAGTTGAAAAATAGAAGGCGTAGTAGTATTAAGTGAAATTAAATTAAGTTAGTTTAAGTTCAGCAAAATTAAGTTCAGAAAAGTTCAAAAAAATTAAGTTCAAAAAATTAAGTTGAAAAAGTTCAAAAAATTAAGTTGGAAAGTTCAAGAAAAAATAAGTTAAGTTCAAAGAAAATTAAGTTAAGTTGGAAAAATTAAGTTAAGTTCAAAGAACTTTAAGTCAAAAGAACAAGACCTTAGGTGATTAAAATTATGGAGTTTTGATGCCTTTGTGTGATTTTAATGGGTGGGTTAGGGGATATGTAAGAATTTGAAGTTGAAATAAATACTTTTTTTTTTAAAAAAAAATATAGAATAATAATTAATTTCGGACTGTTTATACAATTGATTTGAACGAAAATCGTATTTTTTTTAAAACTCGTCAATATTATGAAACTTATAATTTTGCTTAACTTTTCCAACTTAATTTTCTTTGAACTTAATTTTCTTTGAACTTTTCTCAACTTAATTTTCTTTGAACTTTTCTCAACTTAATTTTCTGAACTTAACTTAACTTATAGGATCTGAACTTTTCTGAACTTAACTTAATTTTGCTGAACTTAACTTAAAAAGAGTGACTTTAAGTCCAAAAGAACAGGGCCTAATACAATAATACTCCATACATTTCAATGACGAAAGTCAGTCAAACATACTATAGTAGATTATTAGCTTTCAGTCCAAATTTCATACATTTTCCGACTTACGTATAGAATTTGGTTGGTAATTACCGATAATTACATCATGACATGGCAACCTAACTAAACTAATTATACGTAATCCTCGTTTGATTTCGAGTATAGTATTGTACTCGGCCGTCTTGTCCATTAACTGGTTCAATCAATCTCACAAAAGAATCGAGTACAAATAATTATTCGTTAACCTGCCTCAAATATTTCCTCTACCCCAAACCCGACCACCTTTCATCAAATGTATTTGCCTAAAGGTAATAGTATATTAATCGTTGTCAAAAAAAAAAAAAAAAAAAAAAAAAAAAAAAAAAAAAAAAAAAAGGTAATAGTATAACGTTTTGAACTTTCCTAGGCTTTATTAATTACTTTACCTAAAGCTAACACAATATAGCTACTTTTTTCAAACAATGAGTGCGTTCAACAATCAAATAGGAATCTAGATAATAGATTGATGGATATCTTGCTACATAAATGCATGAATTCAAATGGAATTCGATATCTTCGCGTTTCCTAGAAATCGCTCTATTTATATTTTGAAATATATTTAAAAGAGTGATCGATTACAATAGACAATAATTAACACAAAGTACTATTAATGACAGAACCAGACTTAAAGTCATGTCGTGAAAACTTCTTCGTATAAATCTAAAATAATTTTAATAGAACTAGTGTTAAAAAGAGTAACTTAGAAAACAAACTGAAATGTTTAACTAGAAATTTCGAAATTTTTGTTACTTGTTAAAATGTCGATTTTATCTATTAAGCTAACTTGTTCGACCACTTTTTTTTGACAACAGTAAAGATACATTGCTTACATACAAACAGAGTTGTACATCCGTACAACATTATTGAAAAGAAAAATACAATTTGCAGTAGAAAAAGTGTAGGACAATGTGACATGCATGGTCAAGTAGTACGACAACTAGAGCCATCAACCCATCAACTATCATACAAGCAACTACGGAGTATACAAGCACGGACGGATGCAGGATTTCACTAAAGGAGGGGCATACCCAAAAAAAAAAATTACGGACATCATTTATACGTTAGAATTTTAACATCGTCAATACATAGTAATATAATCGTAAAGAAAAAAATATACCAACAAGCCCTAAATCAAATACAAACAAGCCCAAGTGTATTATTTTAGAGGGAATATCCATTTTCGGCGATAGAATGTACCCAGGGCCGTCCCTGACATTTTAGGGGCCCTGTGCAAAAAAAATTCGGGAGACCCTTCAATTTCATATATTATCGGCATGAGGGTAGTAAAAAATTAAGAGTATCATAATCTTCATTTATAACACACTGGGAAATTTTACAAGGAATTTTTTCTAAAAGTGTATAATTGTATAGATATAAAAATATATATGTTTAACAAACAATATTAATATGCAATTGGTGTGTTGGGCAATCATTGAATATACTAACCAAACGTCCCAGGTTCGAGCACATGACCATTAGGTATGTTTGTAAGCCTCTTATCACCAGACCAAGAGCATCATCATGCTTAGAAAAGGGCGCTCTAATTATCTAAACATAGATTTTCAGTTTTTTTTTTCTTTTTTTTTCCCTTCATGTGAGGGCACGTGCCCTCACTATCCCTCCCGCAAATCCGCCACTGTATACAAGGCTACAAATAACAGTAAACGTAAATAATTTAGTCAAGCAAATAAACATATCTAAATTCTCCTTTGAAACGACTCGATCACAAGCTTGTGACAGAGGAATAATATAAAACCAGTTTTAATAAAATGTAACCATTATCTGATAAATAAGAATTTGTGGATGGTAAAATGTGAACTTTTCCTGATTGTCATAAGCATGGTGGAGCGAGGGGGGCTAGCAGAGGCGGTTGCCCCGTTGGCATTCTAAAATTTTGAAATTTTTAGTTAAAATTTTGAAATTTTTTCAAGGTAGCTTTATATTATAACCACTCCACCCCGCTCAAAATTTTCGCCCCGCTGCCTCTAATTCCTGGCTCCGTCACTGGTTATAAGGAATAGTAATTTGTATGGAATTATAAAGAACAAAATAAACCTAAGATCCTATGAGATGAACAAATTAAAGATTGCTAAACTTTGAGCCATAAATTTACTAAATTTCACTTTATTTCTTCGGCCTTAAGTGTAAATGTAACAAATTTATTAGGACACCACCTATTATCCCACAATTGACTTGGACGAAAATGTTGTTGGTTGCTAATTCGAGTGGAAGATAAGAGTATAAAAAGTGCGTAAATGATTCGCATGATGATATTATAATAACACTTGTGTAAAACGGTTTTACACAAGTATTTGTTAATGATGATCATTAACTAACAAAACATACATGCTGCATGCATGAAAATTAAAAAGTAATGGAATTAGATACATACCTTCATCTTCAGGGATTAACTGAGCGAAAGTTCCAAATTTTGCACCGAAATTTGCTAAAAGAAATGAAATTAATACAATTATATGCACTTTATGCACAAATTTGAGTGAATAAACCACCATTTTATTGCTCTTAAAAAACCTAATTAACTTTACTAATTACAGTATCTCTTTATTCTTCAAGTTTATGTTAATTTCTAATAAATTATTCAATGAATTAAATAACCCATGATTTTGGATTTTATATTGCGTAGTGTAGAAAGAGAAAATATTGGATGACAAAAATTATGAGTGTGTGAACTGTGAAGACATAAAAAGATGGAAAATGAAAGGACGCACCGGGTGACACTCAATTTGGGCGACATCCTCTCACATGGGGTGAGTGGGGACCCCTTCAATTAAAAATGTATGTGAGAGGGTGGCACCCAATTTGGGCGTCACCCGGTGGCGCCCAAGATAAAAAGATATGCAAGGAACGGAATTACTTTTTCACATACAAACTTTACTCTTTCACATACAATTTTTCATAAACTTTCCATAACATGCCCTTTTCTCCAAAGCCTAATCAAATTAACTTTTACATATACTTTCTCCCTAAAATCGAATCTAATTAATTTATAAACTTAAAAAATGGATTATAATTCTCCATTTAGAGTTTATCAATTAATGAAATTAATATTTACTTGTTTATCAATTAACGTTTAGGCACTGTTCTTTTGGACTTCAAGTCACTTAATAAGTTAATTTAAGTTCACTTCAGATCCTATAAGTTCGATTCGATTCGATTCGAGATCCTATAAGTTGATTCGAGATCCAATAAGTTCGATTCGATTCGAGATCTTATAAGTTGATTCGATTCGATTCGAGATCCTATAAGTTCAGTTCAGATCTTATACCTCACTTAATTTAAGTTAACTTCAGATCCTATAACTTAAGTTCGATTCGATTCGAATCCTATAAGTTCGATTTAGATCCTATAAGTTCGATTGATTCGAGATCCAATAAGTTGATTCGAGATCCTATAAGTTGATTCGATTCGAGATCCTATAAGTTCGATTCGGATCGATCGATAAGTTTCAGTCCAAAAGAACAGGGCCTTAGTTGTATACTTGTATGACTACGGAATTCTTGGATCTATATTCTATGCTGTGGGATAGACCTGAGAAGATGAATGTGCCGTATGAAATTAATATGATGAAGGGATGGGCGTACAACCAATCTTCTGGCAAAGCGTCTTGCTTGTGACGGGCTAATCCCGTCACAAGCTGAAGACCTCTCACAAAATGATTAATTCACAACACTACTATTAATAAAGAGATGTAAAGTAGCGATAAATGAAATGAAATCCGCCTATGAAGTTTAAACTTCATTACTCTAATGTGTTTAGTTTAATAATGGTATTATTGTCGTAAACATTATGCATAAATCTACAAATGTTTCCGGTAATTAACCCGTGTTACTTGTCATCGACTTTTCTTATCGGGTGACTAGGGTAGCCGGAGAAGGGCAGTTGAGGTCGGCCGGAGCACGGATCGACCGGAGTAGGGTTAGATGGAGTGGTTGCCGGATGGAGGTGAAGGGAAGGGAAGGGAGATGAAAAAAAAATCAATTGAGTAGGAAGAAAATGTCAAGGGTATAATTGTAAAAGGCGTATGTGAAAGAGTAAAATACGTATGTGAAAAAGTACGACCCTTAATTTAATTCGGTTTCTTTGGTCCATAGAATTCGATTCTATCTGGTTAGGAGTTAGGACCAATATAAACATGATTCGATGTCTAGCCCTACCTTAAATTGGAAAATTGAGTCCGATCTAGTAAATAACTGAACCAATATGATACTCATGTAGAATTCGATCATATCCGTTAGGGCCAATATAAACATGTTTCCATGTCTAACCCTACCTTAAATTGGATTTCGGTCCACAAAATTGAAGCAATGTGATACTCCGTGTAATTTAGGCATTAGATAAAAGAAAAATAGGGTTATGAATGGATCCATACACGATGAATAAGCCTACACAAAATACAATAACTTATAAGTTATAACCCCGCCGTTAGGATGTTAATAATCACATTTTCATTAAGGTATTTCAGATCGACAATTACTTAAATATGTTCGTATCGCTATAAAGTCAAAAAGTCAATATGACTTTCCATTCCTAATTGTCTTCATCAAGCTTTGGAAGAAGTTGTCTACTTGACACTGCAGGTGATTTGTCTATAATCTCATTCTTGCTTTGCATTGATATAGAAGAGTCAATCCATGGACCATCCATTGACATCATGCTCCTCTCTACTTGGCTCGAGCTCGAGCTCGAGTTCGATCTCATTGAAACCGTAGTGTGACTCTCTAATGACAATCTTTCGAACGTTTTACGTCTTAGTTCTTCATTGAACTCGGACCCAACCCGTTTGACAATTGGAGCTTGGACGGGTATCTTCCCGTCGATCATGCTTACAACCGACGACATTCTCGGTCTTAGAGACGGAGACGGGTTGGTACATAGTAGTGCTAAGTTTAACAATGTTAATGCTTCTTCTTTTGAGTAACTTTGGCCTAGACTTGGATCCACAAGCTCTAATAGACTTCCTTGTTCTTGTAAAACATAGGCCTTCGGAAAAACGAAAAAATAGGTAAAAACTTTCGATATTTGAACTTCTACAAATAAAGTGTCGGAGAAACATAACTTAGAAGAGATTAGACTCGAAATAAAAGTAGTTTACCCAATCAAGAAGATAGACAAACTCTTCTTTTGGCCGGTAACTTGTGTTGCTTGTTCCGCTCACAATCTCAAGCACAACAACTCCAAAGCTATAGACATCGGCCTTGTCTGTGAGGTAACCCCTCATTGCATACTCCGGAGCCATATATCCTCTAAATAAATTCACACCAAAAAAACACGAGTTAGTGATCTCGACACTCAACAACGTCAAAACTCAAAACTACCCTAATGCGCGATTTTTTTGGTTAATTGGGGTTAATCAGCGAAATAATTAGGAATTTGGGCCAAAATAGTTTCAAACCGACCCCAAATCCCTAATTATTTTCGCTAATTAACCCCAATTAACCAAAAAATTCCTAATGCTCACCTTACGGTATCATGTAAAGACGAGTTAACCAAAGAATGTAGTTAAGAAGGCGGTCAGCTTACATTGTTCCAGCAATTCTAGTACTGATATGAGTATTTTCCTCTTCATCAAGCTTAGCAAGACCGAAATCAGAGATTTTAGCATTTAAGTCTTTATCAAGTAAGACATTAGTAGCCTTAATGTCCCTGTGCACAATCTTGAGTCTCGACTCCTCGTGTAGGTATGCTAACCCCCTTGCGATTCCTAAGCATATTTTCCTCCTTGTCGGCCAGTCCATCCGCAGATTCTGTTCCTCCGAACCTATAAAATTAATTAACCACCTTATGTGAGACCGTCTCATGCCAGACTCATAAGGGTTATAACTTAGAAGAGAAACTTACCAAATAGGGCACGAGCGAGAGAGTTGTTTTCCATGTATTCATATACAAGAAGCAGCTCTTTTCCTTCAATGCAACACCCATGAAGCTTTACAAGGTTCGGGTGTTGTAAAGCCGAAATCATGCCTATCTCATTTACAAATTCTCGATTCCCTTGTTTCGACTTGGATGAAAGCTGCTTCACAGCAATCACCTTCCCGTCTGGTAATACTCCCTATATATAGTCGCCAAGATGTTTACCGACTAAATCACCAATAGGATCAAAAATATAAAAATTTAACCTTACTTGGTATATACTTTACCTTATATACAGGTCCGAAACCTCCTTCGCCAATTTTGTTTCTGATACTAAAATTATCTGTTGCAGCTTTGATCTGCTTCAAGGAGAAATAACCTGTACCTAATTTTCGGAATTCTGCAATATAAACAACATTAGCCGGTGTCTCAACGACTCCTATAGCAGGATATGGGTATGTTTCAAAACACACACCCTTAACCCACAACTCAACCTGGCAAAAGCAACCCGACCCGAAAAGACTGGCCCGAGACCCGAAGTGGCCTGAACTACATCACCCGAATGTGACATGAAAACCCGAATTGACCCGATCTTTCTTGACCCGTAGCCGACCCGACCCGAAAATGACCCGATCCGAAATCAACAAACCCGAAAATGACCCGACAAAATATAACTCTAATTGAACCGAAAAAACTTGAAATGGCTATTTCCCTATTATTTGTTGACCAAAAATGACCAGGACCAAAAACAGCCCGACTCACTTGACCCGAAACAGAGACCACCAACAAACCCGAAATAACCCGTCACAACCCGAATTAACCCAAAATCAATGAGATACCCGAACTAACTCGACCCGTTGATCCGTTTTGCCAGGTTTGTGGCCACAACCACAGAATAGCGAGTTGAACTAACAAGAAAAAATGTTGTTCCAACATAGAAGATGTATTCCCATACTTACCTTCATTTTCATCATCTTTCCCACCGAGGTAACCTTTCAGCCAGAGAACTGCCAAGACTGATACAAGAACGACAAACGAGGCAATCACAATTCCGGCAATAGCTCCAGCCAGGGTTACCTAATTCGCTCGTCCCCCTCCGAATTGCGAATTAATTCGAACGAATTAATTCGCAATTCATTTTCATCTTAATTCGTCCCAATTCGCGAATTATTCGCTGAGATGAGCGAATTATATGATTATGTTAAAAACCAAAAAAAAATCAGGAAAAAGTGAAGTATAGACAAGATACCCGGTTATTTTGAAGTTTGAACTTTGAAGCCAAGCACAATGATTTGATTCACTATTGTAGATTTAGCTTTAATTTGATTTTGATTTCTGACAGGAAGATGATTTTTTTAGCTTTGTTGATATAAAAGAATAATCCTTTTGCGAATTGGATTCGACGAATTACCGAATTTTAAAATAATGTAATTCGCCAGCGAATTGAATTCGCTAAATTGAGCGAATCGCGAATTAGAATTAAGAAAGCGAATTGAACGAATTGCGAATCCGGTAACCCTGGCTCCAGCAGACAATCCTGAGTTTATTCTGAAGTCTGCAAGGGAATGAAAAAGTGAGATTATTCAAATCGGATGATGTATGGAAAGCAAGTATTTTGACAGAGAAGATTATTGACTAACTGGGTGTCACAGAGATCCCTGATAGAAGAGGACCGTATGCGCCTCTAACAGGTATAGCAGTGGTTCCCTGACCAGCCCAATATAAGAAGATCTCTAGTGTGCTGTCATTAACATCGACATTTCCGAATTCCATAGTATATGGCTTTCCTGCACCTCCTGCTGTTTCTGCTATGTCGAAATCTTTCCGCTTTACTTCCCCCTGTCACAATTAAAAGAAAAACTCTAATCAAAAACTCTAATAAGAAAAACTTTAACATATTCTGAATTTCGAAAGGGAGTAATTAATTGCGCAGTCGGTTTACCTGAACTGACACATCAAATAAGCGTCTGCCGAGGCTACTATAAGTCTGATCATCAGAATACATAATCTCAGCAAAGTGCAGTTTCACAGTATAGTTGCCTGGTAGCAAACAAAGGCCATAATACTTGAGTGAAAGAGGCGCCAAGCGAGCTGTTTGGTAAATACCAGTCACATTAGCATTAAATGTTTCCGTGGCTAAGAAGTTGGCCTTGTCGTTGTAAAGAAACGCTCCAGTACTACTGTAAGCCCATTTTTCTCCTCCTGATGCAAAGAAAGTTGAAGGTCCTCCCGGGGTGGAATCCTCTTCATATTCATTTCCTTCAAAATTCATCTTGCTTCCGCCACAGTTAATAAACAATGAATGATCTGCAGGAACAGATACGGACGTTCAAAACCCGGATATAAATCTTATCCATTGGTCCCTCAGGCTCAGACCCTCTATTCTGACACGGAAGGGACTTGTAAAGAATCAAGTGAAACGAAGGGAGTAGATGCTTACATTGAGGCTTAGTGACGCAAGGAAGGTGTTTCAACAAGCACCAATCAACACTGCAACATCAGAATTATTTACAAAAATCTTACTGTCAGAGAACTGATTAACTTTAGTCTCCACAGCAACGGTTAACATGAAGAAATGATTTCGGAGGAGCTTACGAATTGGTTTTTGAAGTCGAATGGCTAGAGACCAAGTTGCTGTAACACGATAAACAAAAGTTGAATTAAGATTGAGGAACTTTCAGACAAAGGTGGGCTGTAAAAACTTGAAATTTTGCACATCATCTTACATATTCGATTGCTGGCAGCTAGATGAGGATGAACCAGTAAAATCATTATAAGACAAATCGCTGCAGTAGAAACAGTCGGCATTATAGAATGTATTTTGAACATAAAAACACCACATAGTAACAGCGTGTAAACAAGAGGAAAAAATACTGACAATTTCTGCTTGCTATTCAGGATCCAATTTGGTAATTGCCCGGAAAATGAGTTGTTTGTCAGAAACCTGCATTAGTGTGTAAATCAATGGTATAGAAATTTAGAATAGAAGAACTTGGAAACAATTTGAGACTTCAAAAACATGCTACTGATTGTGTTTTAACTCACAAGAAATCAAGACTTTTCATGTTTTGGATTGAATCTGGAACCGGCCCGCTCAGCTGATTGTAACTCAGGTCCCTGTCAAGAAACCATTTGATAAAATTAGCCTTTATCAGAAGCGCAGGTTTTTTGGTGAACCATTCTGTAATTAGACTTCTGTAACATGCCATAATTTGTAGACATGAGAAGACAACTCAAAATCTTGAAATTTCGAGTAAGTAAATGAACAAAGAGCCCTACAGCTGCGCGTATGCTTAGCTAGTGTGTCAGTAATGCATATAAGAAAAGAAATGCTACTCACAAGAGCTTCATATTTACTAGGTTTCCAATGTAGTCGGGGACTCGACCAGTGATTGAGCAGTTTCTCAGTACCCTGATCAGAGAAGAAGGATATCAAACATCAAACATCAAACAAGAAGTACTTGTTTACGGAGTAATATTTATGTGTGAATCTATCAAAGTGATAACTTACAGTTCTTTTAAGTTTGTCATGACAGTCAGGTTTGGGAAAGTGAGACCTGCAGCATTAAGATCTGAAATTCTCCTAGGAATCAATAACAAAGTCATTAGAACCATGAATGTCTCGACTTTACTGAAATGTTGATCTCAAAACTGAATAACTAAGTCATCTTGTACTCACAAAGTTTGCAGGTTTGTCAAAGTAGACAAGCTAGATGGAATCGGTCCCTGCATTGATGTACCTTGAATATCCCTAATAGAAAATGTCGATTTCCATAACAAGAAAACGCTTTAAGATTTTAAAGATAAGCTCGCTAAAGTGTAAATTATTAATCATAGTTCCGTGTACTCACAGTGTAGTAAGGTTGGCCAGACTGCCAAGAAAATCAGGTATTTTCCCGGTAAATGCATTTCCATTGAGTTTTCTGCAAGTATTATTCAGTACTTAAGAGTTAAGAAGCCTTAGACTTTAATACTTCGATAACAGATATGAAGACTGATGAAATTACTCAGATAAGACTTACAATTCTTTGAGATTCTTTAGATTGACGAGTGTAGCAGGCAATGTTCCGTTAAAGAAGTTTGCAGCCAGTACCCTGCAGGAATGAGCAAATGTATTTTCTGAATATATGACGGGTGAAAATCAATTAACATGGAAAGCAACTTAAAATCGGTTAAAATTGAGAATCAAGAAAAATGATGATTTAGAATCATACTCCGTATCAGTTTGCATTTACAGTTTCGACAATGCAACAAGTCACCCTACCACAGTACCATCCCATTTATACTGTCCCATTCGACTTTGGTGATCAGACGAAGTCAACACCGACAAATATTTCCTCACAAAAATGCCGAAACATATTTTACATTGTACTCCATATTTCTGTATATATTCGGGAATTTCTTTACAGTATGTTCTAATATGAACCTAAAGGCTTGCATGTACGAGTCCATGCGCTCAGTTCGAAAAAAGATCGTCATCAGAAGAACTGGGAAATAGTTAGTGCAATTAACAATGAAAACTCACAATGTTTCCAAGTTTTTCAAATTCCCAAGAGACTTCGGTATAGGTCCTGTAAGTTGGTTATCTTCAACAGACCTGCAATAGCACAGTGGACTTACTACTGAACAAGCTATAAAGTATAGAGATTAATACTTTTTCCGTCTCAGGCGTTTGTTTACCTTTTATATTTATTGTGAGGCGTATTTCAATCAAAGGCAAGCAAATGATTGGGAAGGAAGGAGTACAAATATACTACAGAAGTCAGGTAATAAGACTAACAGTTTCTGTAACGTGGTAATCTGAGCAATTTCATCCGGAATTGGGCCGGTGTTCCGATTTCCCTTCAGTGACCTACAATGTACAATAACATTAGTCAGCAGAAACCAACCCGCCAAACGGGTTATTGAGGTCGGATCAGTCCAGGTTGGGTAATTATGAGTATGCTTGTATTAGGGTTTGGACCGGGTTAGTTCAAGTTCAGGTATTTTTCAGATGTCTTATTATCGGGTCACTTTGGGGGATCGGGCAATAGAGTCTGAAGTGGATTGGGTCAATTCGGGTTTCAAATCATATTCTGATTATCGGATCGGGTTGGTTGACTCTTAGCTAGTCATTCAAGTCGAAATTATTTTGACAGATCTAATAATGTAAAGGCAAAGGTAAAACTCGCCAAAAACCCTACAAAATTGTCACATCCTACTGTAAGACGGTCTTATCTTACCGCAAAACATACTGACAAATAACAAATCTGTATGAAATAAATGTGTAATTGCTTCAACAATCAATATATATACTTACAAACGAACTAATGGAATCCTTGCAAGACTTTTGGGAATGTTTCCACTAATAAAGTTCCTGGAGAGATCACTTTGAATTACAAGAAAAATAAACTTCATCACTCATTGTTTGATGTTTGAAATCAAATCTAAGCGGTGTTACTCGGACTCGTTTAGAAGATCCAAACACAGACATACATACATGTCCCAGTCTAATGGTCAAACTTGGCTATTTTTATGAAAGATATGCATATTTTGGTGTAAAATGAGATATTTAAGTGTCATATGACTTGTACTGAGTATCGAGTGTCGGAGAAAGGGTATACGAGCAGTTCATAGACTATACATCTGAGGTAGTACCTCTTATTGTTTTTTCTGAGTTTTATTTTAAAGTTTTTGAGTTATGCTTTAGTATAAAGTTTTTGAACATTTACTAAAACATTACACTAAAAAAATATAATATTGCTTTCAAAAACTATATTTATAAATGGTAATATCTTTCGGAAAAAATGTGTATATGCTCAAAAACGTGTATATGCTCAAAACTACAAGTGGCAGTGACTACCCGGATGCGTAATCCTTTTTCTCGTATACGAGGGAATAAGAAGAGTCAGAGTAACATAGAATGTAAGCCTTAAAAAGTATGTAGTCATGAAGTGCTTACATGTCATTCAGTTGAGTAAGGTCTCCAAATTCTTCAGGCAATACTCCACTAAGACTAAGACCCTTCAATTGACTATATATACAATATTACAGAAAAAAACATGTTTAAAAATTTAAATCATAATAAAAATAAAAACAAATCCAAATAAATGGTTAATATATAGTACTACGTAATACAATGTTTCAAACAAAAGACAAGGATATTTGGTGGGAAAAACCTACAAACTGAAGTTTTTCCTAAAAATAAATTTTGGCGGATTGAGAATAGAAGGTAATAAAGTTTTTTAGGATATTCTATAAGAGATCACAATGGTAAAGTCGTTTTGTTGGGAGCAAAAAAGTGCGGATCCAATAGTATCCTTGTTGCGGAAACACTTGCTTTAAAAGAAGGTATTTTAAGCGGCTAAATATTTAGGAATCTCAAAGTTAATTGTGGAGGGTGATAACTTATACTCCCTCCAATTCATCATAATGATCCCCTTTGAGATGGGCACAATACTTAAGAAAAATGAATAAAGGACAAATGTGGGGTTTGTTGATAGGGGAGAGATGAATTATTAGGAATTAAATAAGGAGTTGTGGGGCCAAAACATTAAGAAAAGTAATAAAATAAGAGTAAAAGAGTTGTGTGGGGTTTGGTTATAGGAGAGAGAAAAGAATAAAATAAGAGTAAAAGTTACCAAAAAAGGAAAGAGGAACATTACTTGAATAATCCGTTTTTAAAGAGAAACATTATAAATAATTGGAGGGAGTATGTTATTAACTCGATTCGAGTCTTGACAAATTCCGTGGGAAATTTCTAGTATTATCGAGGATGTGAAATTAGACCTTCATTTTTTCGATGAAGTGATAATTAAACATTCTTTCGTGAAGAAAACAAGGTTCGACTTCATGGCTTCATTGGACATTCATGTCCAACTCTTTCGAGTGGTTTGATAGCGGTGGCTTCAACTTAACTCCCTCCTTTCGAAAGGATGAGATAGGTTGGTCTCTACCCTGAGGATCAATCTAGTTTTCTTACCTAATAAAAAAAAAAAAAGACAAAGACATAAACATTTGTTGTTATGCTAATAGATTCGAATATGCGATAGTGACCTAGCCTATGTGTCATTCAAAAATAACACCTTTTATGTTTTTGATACCGTAAGGGGGTGGACAACTAAAACTAAAGACAATGACAACACACAAAAAAAAGGATATTTTATATGAGAAAAAGGAACATACATTGGAGGATTACCTCCAACTTTTTTGTTTTTGAGCGTTTTATCTATATTTTTTTTGAAACTTATTTCCACAAACTTTATTTGTTTTTGAGTATATGTATGTTTTTTTTTGAGTTTATTAAATTTTATAAGTTAGATTTTAATTTTTTTCCGTCAAAACTCAAATTTTACTAAACTTATATGTAATGTTTTTGAGTATTATTGCAATTTTTTAGAGTTTAGTATTTAAGTAAATAAACTCAAAAAAATTATATTAAAACTCAAATTTTAAAACAAAGCTCAAAAAAATTATTATAATGCTCAGAAACTATGAATTGGTGGTAATACATCGGATGTATAATCCACTTCATATTTTATATGGTACCTCTTAATTTTTTGACTTTTTATATGGTACCCCTACACTTTTAAAATATACATGGTACGTTGTTATTATCACTAAGTGTATACCTAAATTTTATTTTCCATTAATTAAACTCGCTTTTAGGCGTGAACGATTATTTGGACGCCAGAATCGCTTTGTCATTTATCATCCCATGACATAAGATAGCGAGTGCAAAGCGAGCCAAGACATATGTCATTCGGAAATAACACCTTTCATATTTTTGACACTGTGAATTAACCGATCTACGTAAGGGGATGGATGGAGTCGGACGTAAACATGACCAATAACCGAGACTTAAAATAATACTTCATCCATTCAACTCTACTCTACCTATTTCACTTTTGTACACTATTCACAATTGTGTATTCAATTTCGATTTTCTCTCGATACGTAAGTGAAAATATATTCATGTGAGATCTTGTTTGATTCGTCTTTACGAGTAAATTAAAAATATCTAACTTTTATAATTTTTGCAAATACGTAGCTAATGATATTTAAGCGCGTAAAAACACGCGTTGACAAACGTGAAAAAGAAAGTGGTAGAGTGGAGTTGAATGGAGGAAGTATAATGAGAAGTTGAAAAGAGGTACGTACATAATTGTAACATGGCATATAGTACTTTTGTTAAAAGAACAATCACAAGCGACATTACTAAAAGTAGTACTTCCTCCATTCAACTCCACTCTACCACTTTCCTTTTTCACGTTTTTGGCGCGTGTTTTCTTTACGCGCTAAATATTGTTAACTACGTATTTGCAAAAATTATAAAAGTTAGATATTTTTAATGTACTCGTAAAAACGAATCAAACAAGATCTCACATGAATATATTTCCACTTACGTATCGAGAAAAATCGAAATTGAATACACAATCAGTAAATAGTGTCAAAAACGTGAAATAGGTAGAGTGGAGTTGAATAGAGGAAGTATTAGTGATTGTTTTGTTGAATGTGACACCTCCATCACTGCATGACTTATGGCTGATCTTCGTCCACTGTGTGTACTTTAGCTTATCCGATATTATTTGCAATGTTTTCACTGTTTAGACATAATAATAATAATGTTACGTCCATTGTTAGAGACCGATCGATGTTCATCATAATCAAATCGGACGGGATTACATAAAAATTATTTAAACGTCTTATAAACTACAATAAACATTTACCAGTTGATCCAGATGATCAACATATGTCATGACTTACTATAATCTCATATCACTATTTTTTAAAGATCAACTTTTGTTCTTTTTATCAATATAGAACACTCACATGTAAACAACTACGAGTATACACAAATAGGATTATACATCCAACAGTTGTCTGCAAGCGTAGACATCCAAGATAAGAATTAGAAACTTACTTGTAATTTTTCCTGAGCTAATTTAAATTTCATGTTTTTAATGTGTAAATGAATGAACTCAATACTTTCTAATAAAGCTCATATTCTTTAATATAAAGCTCGGATACTTTGACACAAAGCTCAGGTTCTACACCGTACAACATATACATCTGGTTGTATAGTCCATGAATTGACGAGTATATCACAATCCTAAAGCACATTATGTAATTAGATTTCCAATCAAAGGAAAAGTTGCAAATGAGTGGTCCATGCATGAATAATGGACGTACTATATTATTCTGCATAAACACTCACTTTCCTATAAGTATATAACCATTATGAACGATGAATATGACAAGTTGACAACGCACAATACATTAAATTTTGATAAACATATTTGACAATAATACTAAAATATTCGTTGTCACCATTAATATTAAGATGAGATCGATATTTTTGTTTTTAGCACTTTAATTAACGTTACTAAATTTCACTAAATGGTTGTTTGGTTGACGTAAGAACTCGCTTATCTTAAACTTAAAGCTAGATATCTCGTCTTATTACACGAGTTCATAATTCATATGAAATCCGATCACATAAAAGAATAGCGGTCAAGCCGTCAAGGTAAGGATAATGCAACCAAATATTTAGTTAAATTATACTTTTGAAAAATCAAGTTGAAAAATAGAAGCCGTATTATACTCTTTAATAATAAAACATTCAGTAGGTCTCCCTTGCGACGGGTCGGATATTGCGACGGGTATTATGTTAGTGGAAATGGGTAGAGGGGACAAGGTGGGCACCCACCCCATGTGCTCTCTCTCTCTCACCCCCATGGGTTTTGTGTGAGACAAAATGAGTGCACGCAAATTTGCGACGGAGATCTCCGTCATAAGGGAGAATTTGTGTAAAACATTTCAATGACAAAGTCAAAGTCAAACATACTATAGTAAAAGTTTATTGTAGTCAAAACCCGACCACCTTTCATCAAATGTATTTGCCTAAAGGTAATACGGAGTACGGAGTAGTATATTAATCGTTGTCAAAAAAAAAAAAAAAAAAAAAAAAAAAAAAAAAAAGGTAATAGTATAACGTTTTGAACTTTCCTAGGCTTTATTAATTACTTTACCTTTAACTCAAAAAAAAAAATTACTTTACCTAAAGCTAATACAATATAGCTACTTTTTTCAAACAATGAGTGCGTTCAACAATCAACTAGGAATCTAGATAATAGATTGATGGATATCTTGCTACATAAATGCATGAATTCAAATGGAATTCGATATCTTCGCGTTTCCTAGAAATCGCTCTATTTATATTTTGAAATATATTTAAAAGAGTGATCGATTACATTATTACATTATTACAATAGACAATAATTAACAAAGTACTATTAATGACAGAACCAGACTTAAAGTCATGTCGTGAAAACTTCTTCGTATGTATCTAAAATAATTTTAGCAGGAGAACTAGTGATATAAAAAGTAACTTAGAAAAAAAATTGAAATGTTTAACTAGAAATTTCGAAATTTTTATTACTTGTTAAAATGTCGATTTTATCTACATTAAGCTAACTTGTTCGACCACTTTTTTTTTGACAACAGTAAAGATACATTGTTTACACATAAACAGAGTTGTATATCCGTACAACATTATTAAAAATAAAAATACAATGTCCAGTAGAAAAAGTGTAGGACAATGTCGGTAGCAAATTGCGAAAGAACAAGTGACATGCATGGTCAATTAAGTAGTACGACAACTAGAGCCATCAACCCATCATCTATCATACAAGCAAGTGAAGCAACTATACAAGGCTACAAATAACAGTAAACGTAAATAATTTAGTCAAGCAAATAAACATATCTAAATTCTCCTTTGAAACGACTCGATCACAAGCATGTGAGGAAGAAATAATATAAAACCAGTTTATCATAAAATGTAACGTTATTTGATAAATAAGAATTTGTGGATGGTAAAATACTAAAATGTGACTTTTTCTGACTGTCATAAGCGTGGTGAAGCGAAGGGGGCTAGCAGAGGCGGTCGCCCCGCTGGCATTCCAAAAATTTGAAATTTTTAGTTAAAATTTTGAAATTTTTTCGAGGTAGCTTTATATTATAAGGGGGCTACGAAACGTCGTCGACGTTTTTTAACAAATCGTCGACGTTTTTTGAGAAAATTGATAGAGAATGAATTAGGAATGATAATGATTCTCATTAATTAGCAAAGCAGAGATACATCGTCATATATACACCAAGCTTGTCATATGCAATCTTTGACTACCCTAAAAATAAGCTAATCAAATAACTAATTATCCTAAAATATGTTATACGTATCTTATCATATCTCCTAATAATATACAATCATATCTCCTAATAATATGCATAGAATAATACTTATTTTAACACTCCCCCGCAAGTTGGAGAACGAGGTAAACCGAGTCCCAACTTGAATTGCAAATGGTCAAATAGTTCTCCGCCAAGAGCTTTCGTAAACAAGTCCGCGATCTGTTCTTTGCTCCGTACATGACAAGTACTAATCGTGTTGTTCACCAGATGCTGACGGACAAAGTGACAATCGATTTCTATGTGTTTGGTCCGGTCATGGAACACCGGGTTTTTTGCAATATGGAGTGCCGCTTGATTATCACAATATAATGACATAGGCTGCGTATGATAGATGCCGAATGAACCAAGAAACGATTTAAGCCAGATCAACTCACTGGTTGCACCACGCATCGCTCTATACTCGGCCTCGGCGGTCGACGTTGCTACTGTCACTTGTTTCTTTGCTCTCCACGATATAGGTGACCCACCTAGAGACACAAAGTACCCACTTAAGGATCGTCTAGTAAGTGGACAACTTGCATAATCCGAATCACAATACCCTCTCAACTGGAAATCCGCATTATTCGACATCGAAATACCCTTGCTTGGATTTCTCTTAATGTAGCGAACTACTCGTAAGGCTGCTTCCCAATGCTCCATTTTTGGTTCATTGACAAATTGTGATAAAATATGGACTGCATATACGAGATCAGGACGAGTTATGGTAAGATAGACTAGCCTCCCAACAAGTCTACGATACTTCATAACATCTTTTAGAACATTCCCCTTTGCTAGAGCTAAATCATGACGAGGCCTGATGGGCGTGTACACCGTTCTTGCTCCTACCATACCACTTTCCTCTATAATGTTCATTGCATACTTTCGTTGATTAAGGAATAATCCATGCTTTCCATGATCGACCTCAATACCCAAGAAAAATTTCAATTGTCCCAAGTCCTTTATACCGAATGCCTTATCAAGAAAGGCTTTAAATTTAACATTGGCCTCATCGTTATTACTAACCACTATCATGTCGTCTACATAGACAAGTACACCAATGAAAACTCCAGCTTGATTAAATGTAAACAAAGAATAATCCGCCAAAGATTGTATAAAGCCGTACCTCTTCATTGATTCTGCTAACTTGGCAAACCAATTCCGAGATGCTTGTTTTAAACCATAAATCGACTTCATTAGCTTGCAAACTTTATCCTTCTTCTCACTTCCAAATCCTGGCGGTATTCTCATGTAAACATCTTCATCGATATCTCCATGTAAGAAAGCATTGTTGACATCGAGTTGCTCTATCTTCCATCCTTTCTTCACGGCAATAGCCAACATACATCGAACACTGGTCATTTTTGCAACGGGTGCATATGTTTCATGAAAATCAATGCCTTCTACTTGTGTGAAACCTTGAGCGACAAGTCTTGCTTTATACCTCTCTATTTCACCATTAGCCAAGTACTTAATTTTATACACCCATTTACATCCAATTGCTTTCTTTCCTCTTGGTAAGTCTACAATTTTCCAAGTGTTGTTTCTTTCCAATGCCTCTATTTCCTGTCGCATAGCTCGACGCCAACACTCACTTCTTGCTGCCTCGTGATAATGAGCGGGTTCTTTCTCTGCATCAATTTTTGCTAGAAATGCTTTGTGTGAAGGTGTAAAACAATTAGTAACAACATATTTGGATAAAGGATAGCGAGTACCTGACGACGAGGACGTTGATTTTTGGGAATGAGCAGTCGACTGTGGAGTGATTACTTTCATTGTCTTGCAATAATAGTCCTTTTTCCATGATGGCTCAAATTTTTCTCTGGCTCCCCTGCCCATCCTTTCTTCTGCTTCCCCTGTTACATTTTTGTCCTCTCGTGTGGTCCTTCCTGCTTCATTTGATATGTCCCTATCTCCACCTCTATTTGTTTCATTATCTGTTGTCCTTTCCACATCATTTCTCCTTATTGTATCACTACTTTCCTCAACTTCCTCTGTGTGGTCCTCATCAATGTCATACTCACAGTAAGGTTGGTCATTATTTTGTTGTTGCACACTTTCTTTTGGTGTATTTATTTCGTTGGAATTTGTCAAAAATGGGCTTACATTTTCATAGAAAATTATGTCACGAGATACAAAGACCCGCTTCTCTTTTAAATCATACACCTTCCAACCTTTCTTGCTATGAGGGTACCCTATAAAAATGCATCGCTTCCCCCTTTCACTAAATTTGTCACGCGGTTTTTCTTTATTATGAGCGTAACACAAACATCCGAAAACTTTGACATTATCAAATACGGGCTTCTTCCGATACAAAATTTCATAGGGTGTTTTGCCATCTAACAATGGAGTAGGTGTTCTATTTATCAGATAAGCCGCTGTCAAAATGCATTCTCCCCAAAAGAATAATGGTAACCCAGTTTCAAAACGTAGGGCACGAGCTTTTTCTAGTATATGACGATGTTTTCTCTCCACCCTTCCGTTCTGTTGAGGTGTGTCTACATTACTAGTCCTAAACTCAATCCCATTTTCTTCATAGTAATTTTTCATTGGTCCGGACAACAATTCCGTTCCATTATCACTTTGAATTATTTTTACGCACGTCTCAAACTGTGTTTTAACCATTTGACAAAACATTTTCATATAAGTACCAGCCTCACTTTTGTCTTTCATAAGATAGACCCACACTCCCCGACTATGGTCATCAACTATGGTCAAGAAATAATGCGCTTGTGTTAAACTGGCAACCCTGTATTTGCCCCATATATCACAATGAATCAACCCAAATAAAACATCACACTTCTTATTACTTATCTTAAAGGGAGATCGAGATTGTTTTGCTCGACAACAAGAATCACAAACCACATCCTTATTCCAATGTAAATTGCATTCAACTAAACTAGAAAATTGAGAAAAAATATTTTTGGATGGGTGACCCAACCTCTTATGCCACAGTCTGTCATCCTTTGTCATAATCACTTTCTGTACCGTCTCCTCTTGTCTTGCTTGATAGTAATACACTCCATGTCGGTGCTCACCCCGTCCAATCATCGTCTTCGTAGTCGGGTCCTGCA
Source organism: Silene latifolia (assembly GCF_048544455.1). Taxonomy (NCBI): domain Eukaryota; kingdom Viridiplantae; phylum Streptophyta; class Magnoliopsida; order Caryophyllales; family Caryophyllaceae; genus Silene; species Silene latifolia. Next base: position 1,442,355 of record NC_133530.1, on the reverse strand, counting down.
TTTCACAATGATCCGAATAAAATGTTATTACATAATTATTTTCACAAATTAATTGTTGAACGGAAATTAAATGACACGTGAGGTTTGGTACAAATAGCACATCTTTCAAGACGAAATTATTATTCAATCGAACTTCGCCATGTAAATTAGCTTCAACAATCCTTCCATCGGGCAAGCTGACTTTGGACATGCTCTCTGTCCAAGTGTTAATTAGCAAATCTTTCCGTCCCGTCATATGATGCGAGGCTCCACTATCAATCATCCATTCAAAATTAGTGGTTAATTTCATACCTTTCAATCGTTCGTTACCATCAGGACTTCCACTGAGCAGTGTCTTTAATCTGTCAATTTCGTCATTTGTGAATGGAAATTGCTGCTGCGTAAACTCCGTGTGCTTGCTTCCCGAGGAACCCCCGACGGCATTAGCTTGGTAAGTACCTTGAGTGTGACCTCTTCCTCTTCCTCGGCCACCTGCTCCTCGGCCACCACCTCCTCCTCGTCTTCCTCGCCCTCTCTCTCGGGCTTTAATAACCTCATACCCATGCTTGTCGTAACAATTTTCTTCGGTATGGTAGTATTTCTGGCAATACGTACACTGTGGTGGTGGTGGTTTTTCTTCATCAGTCTCGGCCTGACCATATCGTCTCCTTCCTTTTCCACCGTCGTTGACTCTCGCTGCCATAGCTGCTTCGACCTTTTCCTCCTTAACTTTGGTTATAGAGGCGTGTCTTTCTTCCCTCAAGACAATCCCATATACACGATTGAGATTTGCAATAGGGTCTTCCATTAACAGATTGGTTCGTATGTTACCATATAATTTCGAATCCAATCCCATTAAAAATTGATGTACCTTCTCCTCTTCGCGCTCCTTTATGATTGAAGTCGCTGCACCGCAAGTACATGCCTTTACCGTGCTGTAATTTGCCAACTCGTCCCATATAGTTTTGAGTCGCGTGTAATACTCGACAACGGAATCGCTTCCCTGTTTGCACTCATTGAGGTCACTTTTTAGTTGATGAACCCGTGGTGCATTTCCCGCCGAGTATCTGCCGCGTAACTCCTCCCATATTTCATTAACCGGTTGAGAAAACGAGATGCTCGGATGTAACTTCGGATCGATTACGTTTCGAAGCCACGCCCTAATCATGGCGTTGCATTGACGCCACGCTACTAGTTCAACTGAGTCTTCGTCTTCACCATGCTCGGGTTTCTTAACCCTGCCTTCAATGAACGTCAACTTGTTCTTGGCATCTAGGCCGTTTTTGACAGCCGCAGCCCACAAATCATAATTACTTCCGTCGAAAACGATTTGTGTAACATTCAAGTTTGGACTTTCAGAGGGATGCATATACAAAGGTGATGTTACTGGAATGGTCTTTGGACCCTCCCTGCCTTTCAACTTATCATCACCAGTCATGATGAATTCTGTATCTTTGAGTATTTTCGTTTTGAAAGAGTTTGTTTATTTTTTGTGAATTGGTAACCTGCTCACGATACCATGAGAAAATTGATAGAGAATGAATTAGGAATGATAATGATTCTCATTAATTAGCAAAGCAGAGATACATCGTCATATATACACCAAGCTTGTCATATGCAATCTTTGACTACCCTAAAAATAAGCTAATCAAATAACTAATTATCCTAAAATATGTTATACGTATCTTATCATATCTCCTAATAATATACAATCATATCTCCTAATAATATGCATAGAATAATACTTATTTTAACATTTTTTTAAAAAAAGACCATCATACCCTTACTCACTCTCCCTCTCTATTCTATTCTCTCTCAAATCCTCCCAAACAACAAAATTTTTAAAATAAAATAAAATTGAAGACTTTGTTAATCTCATTCAATGTCAAACAACGAATCATCAAAATCGACAAGTTAACTAATTAAATACTTAATAATTTTAATTCTTTTGAATCGGACTTTGTCTAGTATGAGTATGCGTCGATTATGAATGTGGTCATTGAAATAACCTAGTATGAATCGAAATGTAACCAAACCGTTCCTAATGGACCTAGACGTTGAATGTACACGTCCAAAATGGACCTAGACATTGAATATACACGTCCATAATGGACCTAGACATTGATTATGCACGTCCTTAATGGACTGAGATAATGAATATGTATCACGCATGTAAGGGTTTGAGACGTTGACTTTGGCCGTCTGCCATGGACATAGACGTGGGGAATATTTGTCTACCTTGGGCCTGGACGTGGGATGTTCCCGTCTCACTTGGGCCTGGACGTTGGGTATCAACGTCTGGCCTGGTGCTGGACGTTGATACTCAATGTCCCGTCATGGATTGGATTTCGAAATTTAGTTTTCGTCCTTTTATTTAATTTTTATTGTATATTTAGGTCGTTTTACGTATTTTATCACCTAATCATTATTAAATACAAAAATTGATGGTCTAAACAAAATTAAAAGTCAAATTATGCAAACTAAATCTATTTTAATTCAAAAGAAAAACCGATTTACTTGAGAATAAGAAGGAAATTAAGAAGAGAATCGAGAAAAGTCGGTGTTGCGGTGGTGTGTGGTGTGGCTGCGGTGGTGGTGCAGGTGTTGCGGTGGTGATGATGGTGGTGCCTCGTGTTGATGCGGCAGTGTGGTACGTCGGGGGTAAGGGGGAGTTACAGAGAATAAGATTGAAGGAGGGAGGAAGGAGAGAGTGAGAAAGGGTATGTTTGTCTTTTTTTTAAAAACGTCGACGATTCGTTATAAAACGTCGACGACGTTTCGCAACCCGGTATTATAACAACTCCGGCCCTGCTGAAAATTTTCGCCCTGGTGCATTTAATTCCTGACTCCGCCACTGGTCATAAGGAATAATAATTTGTATGGAATTATAAAGAACAAAATATAAACCTAAAATCCTATGAGATGAACAAATTAAAGATTGCTAAACTTTGAGCCATAAATTTACTAAATTTCACTTTATTTCTTCCGCCTTAAGTGTAAGATTCGACACCAAAAGAGACTGTTCATTTACGAGTTCAATGAGGTTTCATCGTAAATGTAACAAATGACTTGGACGGAAATGTTGGTTGTTAATTCGAATGGAAGATAAGAGTATAAAAAGGGCATAAATAATTCGCATGGACGGCATGGTGATATTATAATAACACTCACAAGTATTTGTTAACGACGATCATTAACTAACAAAACATACATGCTGAGTGCTGACATGCATGAAAATTAAAAAGTAATGGAATTAGATACATACCTTCATCTTCAGGGATTAATTGAGCGAAAGTTCCAAATTTTGCACAGAAATTTGCTAAAAGAAATGAAACTAATACAATTATATGCAGTTTATGCACAAATTTGAGTGAATAAACCACCATTTTATTATTGCTCTTGAAAAACGTAATTAACTTTACTAATTATCTCTTTATTCTTCAACTTTTTGTTAATTTCTAATAAATTATTCAGTGAATTAAATAACCCATGATTTTGGATTTTATATTGTGTAGTGTAGACAGAGAAAATATTGGATGACAAAAATTATGAGTGTGTGAAGACATAAAAAGATGGAAAATGAAAGGGCGCCACCCTCTCATATGGGGTGAGTGAGAACACTTTCAATTAAAAATGTATGTGAGAGGGTGACACCCAATTTGGGCGTCACCCGGTGGCGCCCTATCACTATCCAAAGTTTGCAAGGAAAAAAAAACGGAATTACTTTTTCACATACAAAATTTACTCTTTCACATGCAATTTTTCATAAACTTTCCATAACATACCCTTTTCTCTAAAGCCTAATCAAATTAACTTTTACATATACTTTCTCCCTAAAATCGAATCTAATTAATTTATAAACTTAAAAAATGGATTATACTTCTCCATTTAGGGTTTATCAATTAATGAAATTAATATTTACTTGTTTATCAATTAACGTTTAGTTGTATGACTACGGAATTCTTGGATCTATATTCTATGCTGTGGGATACAGACCTGAGAAGATGAATGTGCCGTATGAAATTAATATGATGAAGGGATGGTCGTACAACCAATCTTCTGGAAATGATTAATTCACAACACTACTATTAATAAAGAGATGTAAAGTAGCAGTAAATGAAATGAAATCCGCCTATGAAGTTTAAACTTCATTACTCTAATGTGTTTAGTTTAATAATGGTATTATTGTCGTAAACTTTATGCATAAATCTACAAATGTTTCCGGTAATTAACCCGTGTTACTTGCTGTCGACTTTTCTTATCGGGCTGACTAGGGTAGCCGGAGAAGGGCAGTTGAGGTCGGCCGGAGCACGGATCGACCGGAGGAGGGTTAGATGGAGTGGTTGCCGGATGGAGGTGAAGGGAAGGGAAGGGAGATGATGAAAAAATCAATTGAGTAGGAAGAAAATGTCAAGGGTATAATTGTAAAAGGCGTATGTGAAAGAGTAAAATACATATGTGAAAAAGTACGACCCTTAATTTAATTCGGTTTCTTTGGTCCATAGAATTCGATTCTATCTGGTTAGGAGTTAGGACCAATATAAACATGATTCGATGTCTAGCCCTACCTTAAATTGGAAAATTGAGTCCGATCTAGTAAATAACTGAACCAATATGATACTCTGTGTAGAATACGATCCTATCTGGTTAGGGCCAATATAAACATGTTTCGATGTCTAACCCTACCTTAAATTGGATTTCGGTCCACAAAATTGAAGCAGTGTGATACTCCGTGTAATTTAGGCATTAGATAAAAGAAAAATCGCAAATTCTTATTTGCGACGGAGGTATCCGTCGCAAATAAGAGACGGGTACCATATTATCTCACACAAAACCCATAAAGCAAGAGACAAGAGCACATGGGGTGGGTGCCCACCTTGTCCCCTCTACCCATTTCTACTCACAAAATACCCGTCGCAAGATCCGACCCGTCGCAAGCAAGACTTATTGAAGAAAAATAGGGTTATGAATGGATCCATACTGCATACACGATGAATAAGCCTACACAAAATACAATAACTTATAAGTTATAACCCCGCCGTTAGGATGTTAATAATCACATTTTCATTAAGGTATTTCAGATCGACAATTACTTAAATATGTTCGTATCGCTATAAAGTCAAAAAGTCAATATGACTTTCCATTCCTAATTGTCTTCATCAAGCTTTGGAAGAAGTTGTCTACTTGACACTGCAGGTGATTTGTCTATAATCTCATTCTTGCTTTGCATTGATATAGAAGAGTCAATCCATGGGCCATCCATTGACATCATGCTCCTCTCTACTTGACTCGAGCTCGAGTTCGATCTCATTGAAACTGTAGTGTGACTCTCTAATGACAATCTTTCGAACGTTTTACGTCTTAGTTCTTCATTGAACTCGGACCCAACCCGTTTGACAATTGGTGCTTGGACGGGTATCTTCCCGTCGATCATGCTTACAACGGACGACATTCTCGGTCTTAGAGACGGAGACGGGTTGGTACATAGTAGTGCTAAGTTTAACAATGTTAATGCTTCTTCTTTTGAGCAACTTTGGCCTAGACTTGGATCCACAAGCTCTAATAGACTTCCTTGTTCTTGTAAAACATAGGCCTTCGGAAAAACGAAAACATAGGTAAACTTTCGATATTTGAACTTCTACAAATAAAGTTTCGGAGAAACATAACTTAGAAGAGATTAGACTCGAAATAAAAGTAGAAGTTTACCCAATCAAGAAGATAGACAAACTCTTCTTTTGGCCGGTAACTTGTGTTGCTTGTTCCGCTCACAATCTCAAGCACAACGACTCCAAAGCTATAGACATCGGCCTTGTCTGTGAGGTAACCCCTCATTGCATACTCCGGAGCCATATATCCTCTAAATAAATTCACACAAAAAAACACTAGTTAGTAATCTCGACACTCAACAATGTCAAAACTACCCTAATGCTCGAATTTTTTGGTTAATTGGGGTTAATTAGCGAAATAATTGGGGATTTGGGCCAAAATAGTTTCAAACCGACCCCAAATCCCTAATTATTTCGCTAATTAACCCCAATTAATCAAAAAATTCCTAATGTAAAGACGAGTTAACTAAAAAATGTTGTTAAGAAGGCGGTGAGCTCACATTGTTCCAGCAATTCTTGTACTGATATGAGTATTTTCTTCTTCATCAAGCTTAGCAAGACCGAAATCAGAGATTTTAGCATTTAAGTCTTTATCAAGCAAGACATTAGTAGCCTTAATGTCCCTGTGAACAATCTTGAGTCTCGACTCCTCGTGTAGGTATGCTAACCCCCTTGCGATTCCTAAACATATTTTCCTCCTTGTCGGCCAGTCCATCCGCAGATTCTGTTCCTCCGAACCTATAAAATAAATTAACAACCTTATGTGAGACCGTCTCATGCCAGACTCATAAGGGTTAGAACTTAGAAGAGAAACTTACCAAATAGGGCACGAGCGAGAGAGTTGTTTTCCATGTACTCATATACAAGCAAGAGCTCTTTTCCTTCAATGCAACACCCATGAAGCTTTACAAGGTTCGGGTGTTGTAGAGCCGAAATCATGCCTATCTCATTTACAAATTCTCGATTCCCTTGCTTCGACTTGGATGAAAGCTGCTTCACAGCAATCACTTTCCCGTCTGGTAATACTCCCTATATATAGTCGCCAAGATGTTTACCGACTAAATCACCAATAATAGGATCAAAAATATAAAAATTTAACCTTACTTAGTATACTTTACCAGTTTACCTTATATACAGGTCCGAAACCTCCTTCGCCAATTTTGTTTCTGATACTAAAATTATCTGTTGCAGCTTTGATCTGCTTCAAGGAGAAATAACCTGTACCTAATTTTCGGAATTCTGCAATATAAACAACATTCATTCATGAGAGCTGATCTGCTTCAAGGAGAAATAACCTGTACCCATACTTACCTTCATTTTCATCATCTTTTCCACCGAGGTACCCTCTCAGCCAGAGAACTGCCAAGACTGAGACAAGAACGACAAACGAGGCAATCACAATTCCGGCAATAGCTCCAGCAGACAATCCTGAGTTTATTCTGAAGTCTGCAAGGGAATGAAAAAATGAGATTATTCAAATCTGATGATGTATGGAAAGCAAGTATTTTGACAGAGAAAATTATTGACTAACTGGGTGTCACAGAGATCCCTGATAGAAGAGGACCGTATGCGCCTCTAACAGGTATAGCAGTGGTTCCCTGACCAGCCCAATATAAGAAGATCTCTAGTGTGCTGTCATTAACATCGACATTTCCGAATTCCATAATATATGGCTTCCCTGCACCTCCTGCTGTTTCTGCTATGTCGAAATCTTTCCGCTTTACTTCCCCCTGTCACAATTAAAAGAAAAACTCTGATATTCTGAATTTAGAAAGGGAGTAATTAATTGCGCAGTCGGTTTACCTGAACTGACACATCAAATAAGCGTCTGCCGAGGCTACTATAAGTCTGATCATCAGAATACATAATCTCAGCAAAGTGCAGTTTCACAGTATAGTTGCCTGGTAGCAAACAAAGGCCATAATACTTGAGTGAAAGAGGCGCCAAGCGAGCTGTTTGGTAAATACCAGTCACATTAGCATTAAATGTTTCCGTGGCTAAGAAGTTGGCATTGTCGTTGTAAAGAAACGCTCCAGTACTACTGTAAGCCCATTTTTCTCCCCCAGATGCAAAGAAAGTCGAAGGTCCTCCCGGGGTTGAATCCTCTTCATATTCATTTCCTTCAAAATTCATCTTGCTTCCACCGCAGTTAATAAACAATGAATGATCTGCAGGAACAGATACGGACGTTCAAAACCCGGATATAAATCTGACACAGGAAATGGACATGTAAAGAAAACGAATGCAGTAGATGCTTACATTGAGGCTTACTGACGCAAGGAAGGTGTTTCATCAAGCACCAATCAACACTGCAACATCAGAATTATTTACAAAAATCTTACTGTCAGAGAACTGATTAACTTTAGTCTGCTCAGCAACGGTTAACATGAGGAAATGTTTTCAGGGGAGCTTACGAATTGGTTTTTGAAGTCGAGTGGCTAGAAACTTGAAATTTTGCACATTATCTTACATATTCGACTGCTGGCAGCTAGACGAGGATGAACCAGTAAAATCATTATAAGACAGATCACTGCAGTAGAAACAGTCGGCATTATAGAACGTATTTTGAACATAAACACCACTTAGTAACAGCGCGTAAACAAGAGGAAACTGACAATTTCTGCTTGCTATTCAAGATCCAATTTGGTAACTGCCCGGAAAATGAGTTGTTTGTCAGAAACCTGCATCAGTGTGTGAATCAATGGTTAGAAATTTACAATAGAAGAACATGCTACTGATTGTGTTTTCACTCACAAGAATGCAAGACTTTTCATGTTTTGGATTGAATCTGGAACCGGCCCGCTCAGCTGGTTGTAACTCAGGTCCCTGTCAAGGAACCATTTGATAAAATTAGCGCGGGTATTTTGGTGAAACATTCTGTAATTAGACTTCTGTAACATGCCATAATTTGTAGACATGAGAAGACAACTCAAAATCTTGAAATTTCGAGCAAGTAAATGAACAAAGAGCCCTACAACTGCGCGCATGCTTAGCTAGTGTGTCAGTAATGCATATAAGAAAAGAAGTGCTACTCACAAGAGCTTCATATTTACTAGGTTTCCAATGTAGTCGGGAACTCGACCAGTGATTGAGCAGTTCCTCAGTACCCTGATCAGAGAAGAAGGATATCAAACATCAAACATCAAACAAGAAGTACTTGTTTACGGAGTAATATTTATGTGTGAATCTATCAAAGTGATAACTTACAGTTCTTTTAAGTTTGTCATGACAGTCAGGTTTGGGAAAGTGAGACCTGCAGCATTAAGATCTGAAATTCTCCTAGGAATCAATAACAAAGTCATTAGAACCATGAATGTCTCGACTTTACTGAAATGTTGATCTCAAAACTGAATAACTAAGTCATCTTGTACTCACAAAGTTTGCAGGTTTGTCAAAGTAGACAAGCTAGATGGAATCGGTCCCTGCATTGATGTACCTTGAATATCCCTAATAGAAAATGTCGATTTCCATAACAAGAAAACGCTTTAAGATTTTAAAGATAAGCTCGTTAAAGTGTAAATTATTAATCATAGTTCCGTGTACTCACAGTGTAGTAAGGTTGGCCAGACTGCCAAGAAAATCAGGTATTTTCCCGGTAAATGCATTTCCATTGAGTTTTCTGCAAGTATTATTCAGTACTTAAGAGTTAAGAAGCCTTAGACTTTAATACTTAGATAACAGATATGAAGACTGATGAAATACTCAGATAAGACTTACAATTCTTTGAGATTCTTTAGATTGACGAGTGTAACAGGCAATGTTCCGTTAAAGAAGTTTGCAGCCAGTACCCTGCAGGAATGAGCAAATGTATTTTCTGAATATATGACGGGTGAAAATCAATTAACATGGAAAGCAACTTAAAATCGGTTAAAATTGAGAATCAAGAAAAATGATGATTTAGAATCATACTCCGTATCAGTTTGCATTTACAGTTTCGACAATGCAACAAGTCACCCTACCACAGTACCATCCCATTTATACTGTCCCATTCGACTTTGGTGATCAGACGAAGTCAACACCGACAAATATTTCCTCACAAAAATGCCGAAACATATTTTACATTGTACTCCATATTTCTGTATATATTCGGGAATTTCTTTACAGTATGTTCTAATATGAACCTAAAGGCTTGCATGTACGAGTCCATGCGCTCAGTTCGAAAAAAGATCGTCATCAGAAGAACTGGGAAATAGTTAGTGCAATTAACAATGAAAACTCACAATGTTTCCAAGTTTTTCAAATTCCCAAGAGACTTTGGTATAGGTCCTGTAAGTTGGTTATCTTCAACAGACCTGCAGTAGCACAGTGAACTTACTACTGAACAAGCTATAAAGTATAGAGATTAATACTCTTTCCGTCTCAGGCGTTTGTTTACCTTTTATATTTATTGTGAGGCGTATTTCAATCAAAGGTAAGCAAATGATTGGGAAGGAAGGAGTACAAATATACTACAGAAGTCAGGTAATAAGACTAACAGTTTCTGTAATGTGGTAATCTGACCAATTTCATCCGGAATTGGGCCGGTGTTCCGATTTCCCTTCAGTGACCTACAATGTACAATAACATTAGTCAGCAGAAACCAACCCGCCAAACGGGTTATTGAGGTCGGATCAGTCCAGGTTGGGTAATTATGAGTATGCTTGTATTAGGGTTTGGACCGGGTTAGTTCAAGTTCAGGTATTTTTCAGATGTCTTATTATCGGGTCACTTTGGGGGATCGGGCAATAGAGTCTGAAGTGGATTGGGTCAATTCGGGTTTCAAATCATATTCTGATTATCGGATCGGGTTGGTTGACTCTTAGCTAGTCATTCAAGTCGAAATTATTTTGACAGATCTAATAATGTAAAGGCAAAGGTAAAACTCGCCAAAAACCCTACAAAATTGTCACATCCTACTGTAAGACGGTCTTATCTTACCGCAAAACATACTGACAAATAACAAATCTGTATGAAATAAATGTGTAATTGCTTCAACAATCAATATATATACTTACAAACGAACTAATGGAATCCTTGCAAGACTTTTGGGAATGTTTCCACTAATAAAGTTCCTGGAGAGATCACTGAATTACAAGAAAAATAAACTTCATCAGCTCATTGTTTGATGTTTCGAAATCAAATCTAAGCGGTGTTACTCGGACTCGTTTAGAAGATCCCAAACACGACATACATGTCCCAGTCTAATGGTCAAACTTGGCTATTTTTATGAAAGATATGCATATTTTGGTGTAAAATGAGATATTTAAGTGTCATATGACTTGTACTGAGTATCGAGTGTCGGAGAAAGGGTATACGAGCAGTTCATAGACTATACATCTGAGGTAGTACCTCTTATTGTTTTTTCTGAGTTTTATTTTAAAGTTTTTGAGTTATGCTTTAGTATAAAGTTTTTGAGCACATTTACTAAAACATTACACTAAAAAAATATAATATTGCTCAAAAACTATATTTATAAATGGTAATATGCTCGGAAAAAATGTGTATATGCTCAAAAACTGTGTATATGCTCAAAAACTACAAGGTCTGAGGTACTACCTCAGATGCGTAATCCTTTTTCTCGTATACGAGGGAATAAGAAGAGTCAGAGTAACATAGAATGTAAGCCTTAAAAAGTATGTAGTCATGAAGTGCTTACATGTCATTCAGTTGAGTAAGGTCTCCAAATTCTTCAGGCAATACTCCACTAAGACTAAGACCCTTCAATTGACTATATATACAATATTACAGAAAAAAACATGTTTAAAAATTTAAATCATAATAAAAATAAAAACAAATCCAAATAAATGGTTAATATATAGTACTACGTAATACAATGTTTCAAACAAAAGACAAGGATATTTGGTGGGAAAAACCTACAAACGGTTTCCTAAAGCTAAATTTTGGCGGATTGAGAATAGAAGGTAATAAAGCTGTTTTAGGATATTCTATAAGAGATCACAATGGTAAAGTCGTTTTGTTGGGAGCAAAAAAGTGCGGATCCAATAGTATCCTTGTTGCGGAAACACTTGCTTTAAAAGAAGGTATTTTAGCAGCTAAATATTTAGGAATCTCAAAGTTAATTGTGGAGGGTGATAACTTATACTCCCTCCAATTCATCATAATGATCCCCTTTGAGATGGGCACAATACTTAAGAAAAATGAATAAAGGACAAATGTGGGGTTTGTTGATAGGGGAGAGATGAATTATTAGGAATTAAATAAGGAGTTGTGGGGCCAAAACATTAAGAAAAGTAATAAAATAAGAGTAAAAGAGTTGTGTGGGGTTTGGTTATAGGAGAGAGAAAAGAATAAAATAAGAGTAAAAGTTACCAAAAAAGGAAAGAGGAACATTACTTGAATAATCCGTTTCGGGAAAGAGGGAACATTATAGCGAATTGGAGGGAGTATGTTATTAACTCGATTCGAGGTACTTGACAAATTCCGTGGGAAATTTCTAGTATTATCGAGGATGTGAAATTAGACCTTTTTTTTCGATGAAGTGATAATTAAACATTCGCTTTCGTGAAAGAAACAAGCAAGTTCGACTTCATGGCTTCAGTTGGACATTCATGTCCAACTCTTTCGAGGTGGTTTGATAGCCGGTGGCTTCAACTTACCTCCCTCATTCGAAAGGATGAGATAGGTTGGTCCTACCCTAGAGGATCAATCTAGTTTTCTTACCTAATAAAAAAAAAAAAAGACAAAGACATAAACATTTGTTGTTATGCTAATAGATTCGAATATGCGATAGTGACCTAGCCTATGTGTCATTCAAAAATAACACCTTTTATGTTTTTGATACCGTAAGGGGGTGGACAACTAAAACTAAAGACAATGACAACACACAAAAAAAAGGATATTTTATATGAGAAAAAGGAACATACATTGGAGGTATTACCTCCAACTTTTTTGTTTTTGAGCATTTATCTATATTTTTTGAGCTTATTTCCACAAACTTTATTTGTTTTTGAGTATATGTATGTTTTTTTTTGAGTTTATTAAATTTTATAAGTTAGATTTTAATTTTTTTCCGTCAAAACTCAAATTTTACTAAACTTATATGTAATGTTTTTGAGTATTATTGCAATTTTTTAGAGTTTAGTATTTAAGTAAATAAACTCAAAAAAATTATATTAAAACTCAAATTTTAAAACAAAGCTCAAAAAAATTATTATAATGCTCAGAAACTATGAATTGGTGGTAATACATCAGATGTATAATCCACTTACTGTATTTTATATGGTACCTCTTAATTTTTTGACTTTTTATATGGTACCCCTACACTTTTAAAATATACATGGTACGTTGTTATTATCACTAAGTGTATACCTAAATTTTATTTTCCATTAATTAAACTCAGTTTTAGGCGTGAACTGATTACTTGGACGCGTAATCAAGCTTGTCATTTATCATCCCATGACATAAGATAGCGAGCTGCAAGCGAGCCGGCACATATGTCATTCGGAAATAACACCTTTCATATTTTTGACACTGTGAATTAACCGATCTACGTAAGGGGATGGATGGAGTCGGACGTAAACATGACCAATAACCGAGACTTAAAATAATACTTCATCCATTCAACTCTACTCTACCTATTTCACTTTTGTACACTATTCACAATTGTGTATTCAATTTCGATTTTCTCTCGATACGTAAGTGAAAATATATTCATGTGAGATCTTGTTTGATTCGTCTTTACGAGTAAATTAAAAATATCTAACTTTTATAATTTTTGCAAATACGTAGCTAATGATATTTAGCGCGTAAAACACGCGTTGGTAAACGTGAAAAAAGAAAGTGGTAGAGTGGAGTTGAATGGAGGAAGTATAATGAGAAGTTGAAAAGAGGTACGTACATAATTGTAACATGGCATATAGTACTTTTGTTAAAAGAACAATCACAAGCGACATTACTAAAAGTAGTACTTCCTCCATTCAACTCCACTCTACCACTTTCCTTTTTCACGTTTGCCAACGCGTGTTTTACGCGCTAAATATTGTTAACTACGTATTTGCAAAAATTATAAAAGTTAGATATTTTTAATGTACTCGTAAAAACGAATCAAACAAGATCTCACATGAATATATTTCCACTTACGTATCGAGAGAAAATCGAAATTGAATACACAATTGTAAATAGTGTACAAATGTGAAATAGGTAGAGTGGAGTTGAATAGAGGAAGTATTAGTGATTGTTTTGTTGAATGTGACACCTCCATCACTGCATGACTTATGGCTGATCTTCGTCCACTGTGTGTACTTTAGCTTATCCGATATTATTTGCAATGTTTTCACTGTTTAGACATAATAATGTTACATTTGTTAAAGACCGATGTTCATCATAATTAACTCGAGTGGGATTACATAACATTATTTAAACATCTTGTAAACCACGGTCGAAAAATTAATGACTTACTATAATCTCATATCCTTAGTTATAAAATGAATGATCGGTTTTTGTTGTTTTCAACAATACAGAACACTCACAAGTGAACGACTATATCACAATCCTACTATATTACATTATTTAATTAGATTTCCAATCAAAGAAAAAGTTGCAAATGAGTGGTCCATGCATGAATAATGGACGTATACTATATTATTCTGCATAAACACTCACTTTCCTATAAGTATATAACCATTATGAACGATAAATATGACAAATTGACAACGCACAATACATTAAATTTTGATAAACATATTTGACAATAATACTAAAATATTCGTTGTCACCATTAATATTAAGATGAGATCGATATTTTTGTTTTTAGCACTTTAATTAACGTTACTAAATTTCACTAAATGGTTGTTTGGTTGCATGTAAGAACTCGCTATGCCTAACTTAGCTAGATACTCCGTCTTATTACACGAGTTCATAATTCATATGAAATCCGATCACATAAAAGAATAGCGGTCAAGCCGTCAAGGTAAGGATAATGCAACCAAATATTTAGTTAAATTATACTTTTGAAAAATCAAGTTGAAAAATAGAAGCCGTATTATACTCTTTAATAATAAAACATTCAGTAGGTCTCCCTTGCGACGGGTCGGATATTGCGACGGGTATTATGTTAGTGGAAATGGGTAGAGGGGACAAGGTGGGCACCCACCCCATGTGCTCTCTCTCTCTCACCCCCATGGGTTTTGTGTGAGACAAAATGGTACCCGTCGCAAATTTGCGACGGGTATCTCCGTCATAAGGGAGAATTTGTGTAAAACATTTCAATGACAAAGTCAAAGTCAAACATACTATAGTAAAAGTTTATTGTAGTCAAAACCCGACCACCTTTCATCAAATGTATTTGCCTAAAGGTAATACGGAGTACGGAGTAGTATATTAATCGTTGTCAAAAAAAAAAAAAAAAGGTAATAGTATAACCTTTTGAACTTTCCTAGGCTTTATTAATTACTTTACCTTTAACTCAAAAAAAAAAATTACTTTACCTAAAGCTAATACAATATAGCTACTTTTTTCAAACAATGAGTGCGTTCAACAATCAACTAGGAATCTAGATAATAGATTGATGGATATCTTGCTACATAAATGCATGAATTCAAATGGAATTCGATATCTTCGCGTTTCCTAGAAATCGCTCTATTTATATTTTGAAATATATTTAAAAGAGTGATCGATTACATTATTACATTATTACAATAGACAATAATTAACAAAGTACTATTAATGACAGAACCAGACTTAAAGTCATGTCGTGAAAACTTCTTCGTATGTATCTAAAATAATTTTAGCAGGAGAACTAGTGATATAAAAAGTAACTTAGAAAAAAAATTGAAATGTTTAACTAGAAATTTCGAAATTTTTATTACTTGTTAAAATGTCGATTTTATCTACATTAAGCTAACTTATTCGACCACTTTTTTTTTGACAACAGTAAAGATACATTGTTTACACATAAACAGAGTTGTATATCCGTACAACATTATTGAAAATAAAAATACAATGTCCAGTAGAAAAAGTGTAGGACAATGTCGGTAGCAAATTGCGAGAGAACAAGTGACATGCATGGTCAATTAAGTAGTACGACAACTAGAGCCATCAACCCATCATCTATCATACAAGCAAGTGAAGCAACTATACAAGGCTACAAATAACAGTAAACGTAAATAATTTAGTCAAGCAAATAAACATATCTAAATTCTCCTTTGAAACGACTCGATCACAAGCATGTGAGGAAGAAATAATATAAAACCAGTTTATCATAAAATGTAACGTTATCTGATAAATAAGAATTTGTGGATGGTAAAATACTAAAATGTGACTTTTTCTGACTGTCATAAGCGTGGTGAAGCGAAGGGGGCTAGCAGAGGCGGTCGCCCCGCTGGCATTCCAAAAATTTGAAATTTTTAGTTAAAATTTTGAAATTTTTTCGAGGTAGCTTTATATTATAAGGGGGCTACGAAACGTCATCGACGTTTTTTAACAAATCGTCGACGTTTTTTTAAAAAAAGACCATCATACCCTTATTCACTCTCCCTCTCTATTCTATTCTCTCTCAAATCCTCCCAAACAACAAAATTTTTAAAATAAAATAAAATTGAAGACTTTGTTAATCTCATTCAATGTCAAACAACGAATCATCAAAATCGACAAGTTAACTAATTAAATACTTAATAATTTTAATTCTTTTGAATCGGACTTTGTCTAGTATGAGTATGCGTCGATTATGAATGTGGTCATTGAAATAACCTAGTATGAATCGAAATGTAACCAAACCGTTCCTAATGGACCTAGACGTTGAATGTACACGTCCAAAATGGACCTAGACATTGAATATACACGTCCATAATGTACCTAGACATTGATTATGCACGTCCTTAATGGACTGAGATAATGAATATGTATCACGCATGTAAGGGTTTGAGACGTTGACTTTGGCCGTCTGCCATGGACATAGACGTGGGGAATATTTGTCTACCTTGGGCCTGGACGTGGGATGTTCCCGTCTCACTTGGGCCTGGACGTTGGGTATCAACGTCTGGCCTGGTGCTGGACGTTGATACTCAATGTCCCGTCATGGATTGGATTTCGAAATTTAGTTTTCGTCCTTTTATTTAATTTTTATTGTATATTTAGGTCGTTTTACGTATTTTATCACCTAATCATTATTAAATACAAAAATTGATGGTCTAAACAAAATTAAAAGTCAAATTATGCAAACTAAATCTATTTTAATTCAAAAGAAAAACCGATTTACTTGAGAATAAGAAGGAAATTAAGAAGAGAATCGAGAAAAGTCGGTGTTGCGGTGGTGTGTGGTGTGGCTGCGGTGGTGGTGCAGGTGTTGCGGTGGTGATGATGGTGGTGCCTCGTGTTGATGCGGCAGTGTGGTACGTCGGGGGTAAGGGGGAGTTACAGAGAATAAGATTGAAGGAGGGAGGAAGGAGAGAGTGAGAAAGGGTATGTTTGTCTTTTTTTTAAAAACGTCGACGATTCGTTATAAAACGTCGACGACGTTTCGCAACCCGGTATTATAACAACTCCGGCCCTGCTGAAAATTTTCGCCCTGGTGCATTTAATTCCTGACTCCGCCACTGGTCATAAGGAATAATAATTTGTATGGAATTATAAAGAACAAAATATAAACCTAAAATCCTATGAGATGAACAAATTAAAGATTGCTAAACTTTGAGCCATAAATTTACTAAATTTCACTTTATTTCTTCAACCTGAAGTGTAAGATTCGACACCAAAAGAGACTGTTCATTTACGAGTTCAATGAGGTTTCATCGTAAATGTAACAAATGACTTGGACGGAAATGTTGGTTGTTAATTCGAATGGAAGATAAGAGTATAAAAAGGGCATAAATAATTCGCATGGACGGCATGGTGATATTATAATAACACTCACAAGTATTTGTTAACGACGATCATTAACTAACAAAACATACATGCTGAGTGCTGACATGCATGAAAATTAAAAAGTAATGGAATTAGATACATACCTTCATCTTCAGGGATTAATTGAGCGAAAGTTCCAAATTTTGCACAGAAATTTGCTAAAAGAAATGAAACTAATACAATTATATGCAGTTTATGCACAAATTTGAGTGAATAAACCACCATTTTATTATTGCTCTTGAAAAACGTAATTAACTTTACTAATTATCTCTTTATTCTTCAACTTTTTGTTAATTTCTAATAAATTATTCAGTGAATTAAATAACCCATGATTTTGGATTTTATATTGTGTAGTGTAGACAGAGAAAATATTGGATGACAAAAATTATGAGTGTGTGAAGACATAAAAAGATGGAAAATGAAAGGGCGCCACCCTCTCATATGGGGTGAGTGAGAACACTTTCAATTAAAAATGTATGTGAGAGGTGACACCCCAAATTTGGGCGTCGCCTGTGGCCTATCACTATCCAAAGTTTGCAAAAAAAAAAAAAGCTAATTACTTTTTCACATACAAAATTTACTTTTCACATGAATTTTTCATAAACTTTCCATAACATACCCTTTTCTCTAAAGCCTAATCAAATTAACTTTTACATATACTTTCTCCCTAAAATCGAATCTAATTAATTTATAAACTTAAAAAATGGATTATACTTCTCCATTTAGGGTTTATCAATTAATGAAATTAATATTTACTTGTTTATCAATTAACGTTTAGTTGTATGACTACGGAATTCTTGGATCTATATTCTATGCTGTGGGATACAGACCTGAGAAGATGAATGTGCCGTATGAAATTAATATGATGAAGGGATGGTCGTACAACCAATCTTCTGGAAATGATTAATTCACAACACTACTATTAATAAAGAGATGTAAAGTAGCAGTAAATGAAATGAAATCCGCCTATGAAGTTTAAACTTCATTACTCTAATGTGTTTAGTTTAATAATGGTATTATTGTCGTAAACTTTATGCATAAATCTACAAATGTTTCCGGTAATTAACCCGTGTTACTTGCTGTCGACTTTTCTTATCGGGCTGACTAGGGTAGCCGGAGAAGGGCAGTTGAGGTCGGCCGGAGCACGGATCGACCGGAGGAGGGTTAGATGGAGTGGTTGCCGGATGGAGGTGAAGGGAAGGGAAGGGAGATGATGAAAAAATCAATTGAGTAGGAAGAAAATGTCAAGGGTATAATTGTAAAAGGCGTATGTGAAAGAGTAAAATACATATGTGAAAAAGTACGACCCTTAATTTAATTCGGTTTCTTTGGTCCATAGAATTCGATTCTATCTGGTTAGGAGTTAGGACCAATATAAACATGATTCGATGTCTAGCCCTACCTTAAATTGGAAAATTGAGTCCGATCTAGTAAATAACTGAACCAATATGATACTCTGTGTAGAATACGATCCTATCTGGTTAGGGCCAATATAAACATGTTTCGATGTCTAACCCTACCTTAAATTGGATTTCGGTCCACAAAATTGAAGCAGTGTGATACTCCGTGTAATTTAGGCATTAGATAAAAGAAAAATCGCAAATTCTTATTTGCGACGGAGGTATCCGTCGCAAATAAGAGACGGGTACCATATTATCTCACACAAAACCCATAAAGCAAGAGACAAGAGCACATGGGGTGGGTGCCCACCTTGTCCCCTCTACCCATTTCTACTCACAAAATACCCGTCGCAAGATCCGACCCGTCGCAAGCAAGACTTATTGAAGAAAAATAGGGTTATGAATGGATCCATACTGCATACACGATGAATAAGCCTACACAAAATACAATAACTTATAAGTTATAACCCCGCCGTTAGGATGTTAATAATCACATTTTCATTAAGGTATTTCAGATCGACAATTACTTAAATATGTTCGTATCGCTATAAAGTCAAAAAGTCAATATGACTTTCCATTCCTAATTGTCTTCATCAAGCTTTGGAAGAAGTTGTCTACTTGACACTGCAGGTGATTTGTCTATAATCTCATTCTTGCTTTGCATTGATATAGAAGAGTCAATCCATGGGCCATCCATTGACATCATGCTCCTCTCTACTTGACTCGAGCTCGAGTTCGATCTCATTGAAACTGTAGTGTGACTCTCTAATGACAATCTTTCGAACGTTTTACGTCTTAGTTCTTCATTGAACTCGGACCCAACCCGTTTGACAATTGGTGCTTGGACGGGTATCTTCCCGTCGATCATGCTTACAACGGACGACATTCTCGGTCTTAGAGACGGAGACGGGTTGGTACATAGTAGTGCTAAGTTTAACAATGTTAATGCTTCTTCTTTTGAGCAACTTTGGCCTAGACTTGGATCCACAAGCTCTAATAGACTTCCTTGTTCTTGTAAAACATAGGCCTTCGGAAAAACGAAAACATAGGTAAACTTTCGATATTTGAACTTCTACAAATAAAGTTTCGGAGAAACATAACTTAGAAGAGATTAGACTCGAAATAAAAGTAGAAGTTTACCCAATCAAGAAGATAGACAAACTCTTCTTTTGGCCGGTAACTTGTGTTGCTTGTTCCGCTCACAATCTCAAGCACAACGACTCCAAAGCTATAGACATCGGCCTTGTCTGTGAGGTAACCCCTCATTGCATACTCCGGAGCCATATATCCTCTAAATAAATTCACACAAAAAAACACTAGTTAGTAATCTCGACACTCAACAATGTCAAAACTACCCTAATGCTCGAATTTTTTGGTTAATTGGGGTTAATTAGCGAAATAATTGGGGATTTGGGCCAAAATAGTTTCAAACCGACCCCAAATCCCTAATTATTTCGCTAATTAACCCCAATTAATCAAAAAATTCCTAATGTAAAGACGAGTTAACTAAAAAATGTTGTTAAGAAGGCGGTGAGCTCACATTGTTCCAGCAATTCTTGTACTGATATGAGTATTTTCTTCTTCATCAAGCTTAGCAAGACCGAAATCAGAGATTTTAGCATTTAAGTCTTTATCAAGCAAGACATTAGTAGCCTTAATGTCCCTGTGAACAATCTTGAGTCTCGACTCCTCGTGTAGGTATGCTAACCCCCTTGCGATTCCTAAACATATTTTCCTCCTTGTCGGCCAGTCCATCCGCAGATTCTGTTCCTCCGAACCTATAAAATAAATTAACAACCTTCTGTGAGACCGTCTCATGCCAGGCTCATAGATCGAGGGTTAGAACTTGGAAGAAAAACTTAAAACTTGCCAAAAAGGGCGCGAGCGAGAGAGTTGTTTTCCATGTACTCATATACAAGAAGCAGCTCTTTTCCTTCAATGCAACACCCATGAAGCTTTACAAGGTTCGGGTGTTGTAGAGCCGAAATCATGCCTATCTCATTTACAAATTCTCGATTCCCTTGCTTCGACTTGGATGAAAGCTGCTTCACAGCAATCACCTTCCCGTCTGGTAATACTCCCTAAATATAATCGCCAAGATGTTTACAGACTAAATCACCAATAGGATAAAAAATATAAAAATTTAACCTTACTTTAGTATACTTTACCAGTTTACCTTATATACAGGTCCGAAACCTCCTTCGCCAATTTTGTTTCTGATACTAAAATTATCTGTTGCAGCTTTGATCTGCTTCAAGGAGAAATAACCTGTACCTAATTTTCGGAATTCTGCAATATAAACAACATTCATTCATGAGAGCTGATCTGCTTCAAGGAGAAATAACCTGTACCCATACTTACCTTCATTTTCATCATCTTTTCCACCGAGGTAACCTTTCAGCCAGAGAACTGCCAAGACTGATACAAGAACGACAAACGAGGCAATCACAATTCCGGCAATAGCTCCAGCAGACAATCCTGAGTTTATTCTGAAGTCTGCAAGGGAATGAAAAAGTGAGATTATTCAAATCTGATGATGTATGGAAAGCAAGTATTTTGACAGAGAAGATTATTGACTAACTGGGTGTCACAGAGATCCCTGATAGAAGAGGACCGTATGCGCCTCTAACAGGTATAGCAGTGGTTCCCTGACCAGCCCAATATAAGAAGATCTCTAGTGTGCTGTCATTAACATCGACATTTCCGAATTCCATAATATATGGCTTCCCTGCACCTCCTGCTGTTTCTGCTATGTCGAAATCTTTCCGCTTTACTTCCCCCTGTCACAATTAAAAGAAAAACTCTGATATTCTGAATTTAGAAAGGGAGTAATTAATTGCGCAGTCGGTTTACCTGAACTGACACATCAAATAAGCGTCTGCCGAGGCTACTATAAGTCTGATCATCAGAATACATAATCTCAGCAAAGTGCAGTTTCACAGTATAGTTGCCTGGTAGCAAACAAAGGCCATAATACTTGAGTGAAAGAGGCGCCAAGCGAGCTGTTTGGTAAATACCAGTCACATTAGCATTAGATGTTTCCGTGGCTAAGAAGTTGGCATTGTCGTTGTAAAGAAACGCTCCAGTACTACTGTAAGCCCATTTTTCTCCCCCAGATGCAAAGAAAGTCGAAGGTCCTCCCGGGGTTGAATCCTCTTCATATTCATTTCCTTCAAAATTCATCTTGCTTCCACCGCAGTTAATAAACAATGAATGATCTGCAAGAACAGATACGGACGTTCAAAACCTTATTCTGACACAGCGAATGGACATGTAAGGAAAACGAATGCAGTAGATGCTTACATTGAGGCTTAGTGACGCAAGGAAGGTCTTTCATTAAGCACCAATCAACACTGCAACATCAGAATTATTTACAAAAATCTACTGTCAGAGAACCGAGTAACCGTAGTCTCCTCAGCAACGGTTAACATGAGGAAATGTTTTCAGGGGAGCTTACGAATTGGTTTTTGAAGTCGAATGGCTGGAGACCAAGTTGCTGTAAGACGATAAACAAAAGTTACATCATAGATTGATTCAGACAAAATTGAGACTGTAGAAACTTGAAAGTTTGCACATTATCTTACATATTCGACTGCTGGCAGCTAGACGAGGATGAACCAGTAAAATCATTATAAGACACATCGCTGCAGTAGAAACAGTAGGCATTATAGAATGTATTTTGAACTGAAAAACACTTGGTAACAGCGCGTAAACAAGAGGAAACTGACAATTTCTGCTTGCTATTTAGGATCCAATTTGGTAATTGCCCGGAAAATGAGTTGTTTGTCAGAAACCTGCATTAGTGTGTAAATCAATGGTATAGAAATTTAGAATAGAAGAACTTGGAAACAATTTGATACTTCAAAAACATGCTACTGATTGTGTTTTCACTCACAAGAATGCAAGACTTTTCATGTTTTGGATTGAATCTGGAACGGGCCCGCTCAGCTGATTGTAACTCAGGTCCCTGTCAAGAAATCATTTGATAAAAATTAGCTTTTATCAGAAGCGCAGGCAATTTGCGAACCATTCTGTAATTAGACTTCTTTAACATGCCCTTATATTTTGTAGAAATGGGAAGACAACTCAAAATCTTGAAATTTCGAGTAAGTAAATGAACAAAGAGCCCTACAACTGCGCGTATGCTTAGCTAGTGTGTCAGTAATGCATATAAGAAAAGAAATGCTACTCACAAGAGCTTCATATTTACTAGGTTTCCAATGTAGTCGGGAACTCGACCAGCGATTGAGCAGTTCCTCAGTACCCTGATCACAGAAGAAAGGTATCAAACATCAAACAATTCTTAGAAATGAAGAAAAGTGTAAAGAACGAATTCGTTGAGTCCGAGGAGGTACTTTCTTAATATTTATGCATGAATCTATCAAATGATAACTTACAGTTCCTTTAAGTTTGTCATGACAGTCAGGTTTGGGAAAGTGAGACCTGCAGCATTAAGATCCGAAATTCTCCTAGGAAATCAACAAAAAAAGTCATTAGAATCGTGAATGTCTCGACTTTACTGAAATGCTGGCCTCAAAACTGAATAACAAAAACATCTTGTACTCACAAAATTTGCAGGTTTGTCAAAGTAGACAAGCTAGATGGAATCGGTCCCTGCATTGATGTACCTTGAATATCCCTAATAGAAAACGCCTTAAGATTTTAAAGATAAGTTCGTTAAAGTGTAAATTATTAATCATAGTTCCATGTACTCACAGTGTAGTAAGGTTGGCCAGACTGCCAAGAAAATCAGGTATTTTCCCGGTAAATGCATTTCCATTGAGCCTTCTGCAAGTATTACTCAGTACTTAAGAAGCCTTAGACTTTAAGACTTAGATAACAGATATGAAGACTGATGAAAGACTCAGAAAAGACTTACAATTCTTTCAGATTCCTTAGATTGACGAGTGTAGCAGGCAATGTTCCGTTAAAGAAGTTTGCAGCCAGTACCCTGCAGGAATGAGCAAATGTATTTTCTGAATATATTAAAGCTGAAAATCACATTACATGAGAGCAGCTTAAAATCAGTCTAATACTGAGAGTCCAGAAAAATAATTATTCGACATGCATGAATATGCTCTGGTTAAATCCCGAGTTTTAAGATGATCCAGAGACCAGAATCATACCAGTTTGCACTTACAGTTTCTACAATACAACAAGTCACCCTACCATCCCATTTATACTGTCCCATTCGACTTTGGTGATCAGACGAAGTCAACACCGACAAATATTTCCTCACAAAAATGCCGAAACATATTTTACATTGTACTCCATATTTCTGTATATATTCGGGAATTTCTTTACAGTATGTTCTAATTAATAGGAATATTTATAATAGTTGGGCCTCAACCATCACCTTAAGGTTTTGGTTGAGATGGTTCATCTATCATGGTATCAGAGCCAGTGTGACCGAAGGTCACGGGTTCAAATCCTGGCAACCTCAAAACCCCTCAAAAACTCGAAGTGGAAACCCAGCACATGGTATGGGGGAGCCGGTGCACAACTAACCACTCTTCAATAGTTGGGCCTCAACCATCACCTTAAGGTTTTGGTTGAGATGGTTCATCTATCACTAATATGAACCTCAGAGCTTGGATGTCTGAGTCCATGCGCTCAGTTCGAAAAAAGATCTTCATCAGAAGAACTGGGAAATAGTTGGTGGAATTAACAATGAAAACTCACAATGTTTCCAAGTTTTTCAAATTCCCAAGGGACTTTGGTATAGGTCCTGCAAGTTGGTTATCTTCAACAGACCTGCAGTAGCACAATTGACTTAATAATGAACAAGCTGTAAAGTGTATAGTGATTAGTATTTTTTCCGTCTCATTCATTTGTTTACCTTTTATACTGATCGAGTCATCGTGACAAACATTTTAATCAAAGGCAAAGAAATGATTGAGACGAAATGAGTACAAATATACTACAGAGGTCAGGTAATAAGACTAACAGTTTCTGTAACGTGGTAATCTGACCAATTTCATCCGGAATTGGGCCGGTGTTCCGATTTCCCATCAATGCCCTACAATGTACAATAACATCAGTCAAAGCCTAGTAACTGAAACTAACATAGCAAACTGATCGTTCAGATTGAGTCATTTTAGGTTGGGTAATTACGAGTATTTTTGAATTAGGGTTTGGACCGGGTTAGTTCAAGTTCCGGTATTTTCTAAATGTCTTATTATCGGGTCATTTTAGGGTGTGTGGAAAAATTGTTCAAAGTGGATTTATAATTGCTCTTTGGCTAAAAACTCGCCGAAAGCCCTACAAAATTGTCACATCCTACCGTAAGACGGTCTTATCTTACCCCCAAAACAATAAACATACTAACAAAATAACAATCTGTATGAAATAAATTGTGTAATTGCTTCAACAATCAATAAATATACTTACAAACGAACTAATGGGATCCTTGCAAGACTTTTGGGAATAGTTCCATTAATAAAGTTCCTGGAGAGATCACTGAATTACAAGAAAAATAAACTTCATCAGTTCATTGTTTGATGTTTCGAAATCAAATCTAAGCTATGTTACTCAGACTTGTTTAGAAGTATCCGACACAGTACATACATGTCCCAGTCTAACGGTCAAACTTGGCTATTTTTATGAAAGATATGCATATTTTGGTGTAAAATGAGATATTTAAGTGTCATGTAGTCATGAAGTGTCGAGTGTCGGACACAGGTATACGAGGGAATAAGAAAGAGTATGTAGTCATGAAGTGCTTACATTTCATTCAGTTGAGTAAGGTTTCCAAATTCTTCAGGCAATACTCCACTAAGATTAAGACCCTTCAATTGACTATATATACAATATTACAGAAAAAAACATGTTTAAAAATTAAAATCATAATAAAAATAAAAACAAATCCAAATAAATGGTTAATAGTAATACAATATATCAAACAAAAGACAATGACATAAACATTTGTTGTTATATATGCTAATAGATGTGATAGCGACCTAGCCTATGTGTCATTTGAAAATAACACCTTTTATGTTTTTGATACCGTAAGGGGGTGGAGTCGGATGTAAACACGATGGACAACCAAAACTAAAGACAATACCGAAAAAAAAAAGAAAAAAAAAAAAACTTGATTGTCTTTTTGCCAATAGATAAGATAGCGACCTGGCATATGTGTCATTCGGAAATAACATCTTTTATGGTTTCGACATTGTGTATTGACCGATCTAGGTAAGGGGATGGAGTCGGACGTAAACACGATCAATAGACAAAAAGGTACGTACATAATTGTAACATGGCATATGGAACTTGTGTTAAAAGAACAATCACAAGCGACGTTGCTAAAAGTAGTATTAGTGATTGTTTTGTTGAATGTGACACCTCCGTCACTGCATGATTTTTGGCTGATCTTCGTCCACTTTGTGTTCTTCAATTTATCCGATATTATTTGCAATGTTTTCACTGTTAACACATAATAATAATAATAATAATGTTACGTCCATTGTTAGAGACCGATCGATGTTCATCATAATCAAATCGGACGGGATTACATAAAAATCATTTAAACGACTATAAGTATATCACAATCCTATATCACATTATGTAATTAGATTTCCAATCAAAGGAAAAGTTGCAAATGAGTGGTCCATGCATGAATAATGGACGTACTATAAGTCTATAACCATTATGAACGATGAATATGACATGCAAGTTGACAACAGACAATACATTAAATTTTGATAAACATATTTGACAATATACTAAAATAATCGTTGTCACCATTAATATTAAATTGAGATCGATATTTTTGTTTTTAGTGCTTTAATTAACGTTACTAAATTTCACTAACAGGTTGTTTGGTTGCATGTAAAAACTCGCTTTGCCTAACTTAGCTAGATACTCCGCCTTATTACACGAGTTCATAATTCATATGAAATCCGATTAGCGATCACATAGTCACATACAAGAATAGCGGGCAAGCCGTCAAGGTAAGGATAATGCAACGAAATATTTAGTTAAATTATACTTTTGAAAAATCAAGTTGAAAAATAGAAGCCGTATTAATACAATAATACTCCATACATTTCAATGACGAAAGTCAAAGTCAAACATACTACAGTAGATTAGTAGCTTTCAGCTCAAATTTCATACATTTTCCGACTTACGTATAGAATTTGGTTAGTAATTTATATTTAATTAAAAATCATTATCCAAAGTCCTTATATAAAGGTCCAAGGCTTAACAATAATTAGGAAAATGACATGGCAAACTAACTAACTTAATACATAATCCTCGTATGATTATGTGTGTATAGTAGTGGGTCGTCCCGTTCATTAACCGGTTCTATCAATCTCACAAAACGAGTATAAATAATCAGTGGTAAAAAATTTCTAAAGACTGTTTGTTCACTCACCTTAAATCGAATAACGCATTTATTTGTAGTTAAAATTAAACTATTTACGTGAGTCCGCCCTATATCTAGGCCCTAATTAACATCAAATCAATTTGTAAGTTGATCTAAAGTTTGGAACTTTCCAAGGCTTTAATTACTGCTTTACCAAAAGCCTAATACAGTAGCTACTTTTTTTTTTCAAACAATGAGTGCGTTCAACTAGGAATCTAAAGAAAAGGTTGAATGCATGAATTAAAATTAAATCAAATGTCGTGCGTTGCTTAAAAATCTCTCTATTTATATATTAAATATATTTAAAAGGATGATAGATTATAATAGTCAATAACAAAGAACAAAATCATTTATGAGATATAATAAGATGAGTGTTATTAGTGACGGAACCAGGTTTAAAGGTATGTCGTTAAAACTATATATCTAGAATTTTAAGGAGAACTAGAGATACAAAGGGTAAGGTAGAAAAAAAAAAAAAAAAGAATGAAGTATTTAACTAAATTTTTTAAATTTATGTACTAGTTAAATATCGACTTTATCTATTAAGCTAGCTCGTACCGTCACACGCCACTTGTTAAGAGGGTGTAGGACAATGTCGGCGAGAGAACAAGTGACATGCATGGTCAAGTAGTTTGTGAAGAAAGATCATTATTGTGAAATAATTAGACGGCTTTTGACCGACAAATTATCATGCAACAAGAAGCACGACAACTAGAGCCATCAACCCATCATCTATCATACAAGCAACTATACAAGGCTACAAATAACAGTAAACGTAAATAATTTAGTCAAGCAAATAAACATATCCAAATTCTCATTTGAAACGACTCGATCACAAGCTTGTGACCGAAGAATAATATAAAACCAGTTTATGATAAAATATAACGTTATCTGATAAATAAGAATTTATAGATGGTAAAATGCGACTTTTCCTGACTGTCATAAGCGTGGTGGAGCGAGGGGGCTAGCAGAGGCGGTTGCCCCGCTGGCATTCCAAAATTTTGAAATTTTTAGTTAAAATTTTGAAATTTTTTCAAGGTAGCTTTATATTATAACCACTCCGCCCCGCTGAAAATTTTCGCCCCCACTGCATTTAATTCCTGACTCCGCCACTGGTCATAAGGAATAATAATTTGTATGGAATTATAAAGAACAAAATATAAACCTAAAATCCTATGCGATGAACAAATTAAAGATTGCTAAACTTTGAGCCATAAATTTACTAAATTTCACTTTATTTCTTCCGCCTTAAGTGTAAGATTCGACACCAAAAGAGACTGTTCATTTACGAGTTCAATGAGGTTTCATCGTAAATGTAACAAATTAATTAGGACACCACCTATTCTCCCACAATTGACTTGGACGAAAATGTTATTGATTGTTAATTCGAGTGGAAGATAAGAGTATAAAAAGTGCATAAATGATTCGCATGGTGATATTATAATAACACTTGTGTAAAACGGTTTTACACAAGTATTTGAGTATTTGTTAATGATGATCATTAACTAACAAAACATACATGCAAGTATGCAACATGCATGAAAATTAAAAAGTAATGGAATTAGATACATACCTTCATCTTCAGGGATTAATTGAGCGAAAGTTCCAAATTTTGCACAGAAATTTGCTAAAAGAAATGAAATTAATACAATTATATGCAGTTTATGCATAAATTTGAGTGAATAAACCACCATTTTATTGCTCTTGAAAAACCTAATTAACTTTACTAATTGCAGTATCTCTTTATTCTTCAACTTTTTGTTAATTTCTAATAAATTATTCAATGAATTAAATAACCCATGATTTTGGATTTTATATTGCGTAGTGTAGAAAGAGAAAATATTGGATGACAAAAATTATGAGTGTGTGAAGACATAAAAAGATATGGAAGGGAAAAAAGCAGTTGGATTTTCTGTATAAGGGTGAGAGAGTTGACGAATATTTCAATGGTATTAAATACATTTTAAACTATGACTATTTTTATTAATCAAAAGTTGATTGCTTACTCTAATTGTCGATAATGTTTGTGGACAATGATTCTTGTGTAAAACAGTTTTATACAAAGATTATTATTGTAAACAAAAATTTTCTAGCCCAATAACTAAAAGTCTAAATTATTAATTAATAAACATGTAAAAAGTTATTTTATTTTGATAATCTAAAATTTTATATTGATAAATTGTATATTTAGATATATTAGATTTTTTCATAAAATGTTGGGTCATTAAAATAATATTAAATTTATATTGATAAATTGTATAACACTTTCTTATAGATTTTACTTGGTTCATTCCGGATCCTTAATTTCATTTCGGTTTTTAAAAATCGTTTTAATCTTTTCTCTCGATTTAAATTTTAAGTTTTTATAAAAGAAATCCGGAATTCGATTTTAAAACCCCTAAGTTTACCTTGACTTTCCATTACATTTTCGTTATTCCTTTTTGTTTTTCATTTTCCCCTTTTTATTCGCATTTTGAGGCGTGCGTTCACCCATGGACGGTTTGAAAGGATGATTCATGTCAGCCGACCCCAAATCATTTTGGGATTAAGGCTATGATGCTATTGTTGTTGTTGTTGTTGTTGTTAAAATAATATTAAAATATAAATAAATATAATTATTTTTTTTGGGCTTCTCTCTTTTTGGGTTAGTCATATGCTATAGGACGGTCCTATAGAAGAGTTGTTGTATTGTAAAACCATCAATTACTTTATCACCATAATTGAGTAATAAGGGTATTATAGTATTTTGCAAGTGGTTTTATGATGTTTTATCGTAAAATGGTTCTATAAGCACAAAATCTCATTGAAGACGTCACGTATCCGTCACTTTATCACCATTTTCTCTCACAAATGCCCTAAATAGAGGAGAGAGGGAAGCACCTTGTCTCCCCTATTCGTTTTGTGAGTGGCATTATCCGTCACTTGCTCCGACCCGTCTTCAGCAAGACTTATTGTTCTATAAGAGACTTACTCCGACATACTGTGGCTAAAAATGATGTTTTATTATATTTGTTTTAAAATTGTAAAACAAGAGATCTCACTTATAAAAATCTGGCTAGGATCGAGAAAATTTGTTCTGATTCATAGAATAGTTAGTCTTGCTGAAGACGGGTTGGAGCAAGTGACGGGTAATGTCATTCACAAAACGGATAGGGGGGACAAGGTGGGGGCACCCCACGTGCTTCTCTCTCTCCTCTATTTGGGTCATTTGTGAGAGGAAATGGTATCCGTCACTCCAAAATAACGGATACGTGCCGTCTTCAATGAGACTTTGTGTTCATAAAAATGTCAATACTAGATATTTTTGGTTTGGATAGAAAATTCAGTCTGATTAATAGAAATGTCAAAACCAGATAGATGGTGAATTAGAATCTACCTATGAGTGATTTGCTTGTTGAGATAACCCGATTTGTTTTGTCGAAATTATTGATTAAAATGAGATTCAAGTTAGACCGATTTGATAAGTATGATGTGGCGGTTTTATACCGTCTTTACCAAACAAATTCTTAGATACTTTAGCCCTGATATATGTTATTTATACTTCATAGTTAGTTCAGTAAGTAGATTGTACATCTGATGTACAACCACCAGGTTTATAGTTTCTGAGCATTATAATAAATTTTTTTGAGTTTTGTTTTAAAAATTTTGAGTTTTACTATAAAGTTAAGTTTCTGAATTCATTCATTCACTAAAACATTAAACTCAAAAAATTACAATAAAACTCAAAAACATTACACACAAACTTTGTTAAATTTGAAATCTAACTTACAAACTTTAATAAGTGTGGAATATAGAGTTTGTTATAGTTTGTTAGGAGTTAGTTAGTTATAACCGACTTATAATTGTACCTAACACACTAGTATAAATAGAACACCATTGTATCCTCATTGGTTAAGTGATTCTAAATAATAATACAGATTACTCTTTTCTCTTCTTATTTCTTTCATCTCTTTACATTCATCATCATACATTCTGATAACTATGATCTAGTTTCACCATAGTTCATATGGTATCAGTGGTATAGATCCTAAAAACGCTTCCGCACACATCAATATTCATATTCATTGTTAAATCTTTGAATCTTTATCTTCGTATATTCATCATAAATCAAGACATCATCAATCAAATATGTCTCAACCTGAATCAGAATCCCTTTTTTCTCCGCTTGATGATCCACTCTTCCTGTCTCCTACTGATCAACCGGGTTTGAAGCTTTCTGAAACACCTTTTGATGGCTCCAACTTCCGTCATTGGCAACGAGAGATTATTCAGGCTCTGCTTTCCAAGAACAAGATTGGGTTCATTTCTGGAGAATGCTCACTTCCTGAGAAGACTGATAAGAGGTATAACGCCTGGATTCGTTGTGATATTTTTGTTTCTAGATGGATTAAAAACTCTATGGTCAAAGCTTTACAAGATAATTTTCAATATACTTAATCTTCTAAACATTTATGGTCTGAGTTGGTTGAACGATTTGGGCAATTGAATGTTCTTGAGTTGTATGAGTTAAAGAAAGAGCTTGCAAATGTTAAGCAAGAAAATGCTTCCTTAATAGATTACTACAGTAAAATTAAAGGTCTCTGGGAGAACATAGATCATATGGATCCTGTTCCTCAGTGTATCTGTGGAATCATGGCTAAGTGTTCTTGCAATTTGTTGAAACGATTGGTTGAAAGGGAAACACAATCTAAGCTGATTCAGTTATTAATGGGTTTACATGCTGGGTATGAACAAGTTCAGTCGTCTCTATTGTCTATGGAACCTTTGCCACCCATCAATAAAGCTTTAGGTGTGTTGCAAAAGATAGAACGACAGAAATCTATTAATGACAGTACTGGTTCTGCTGGTATTGAGAATGTTGCGTATGCTGCCAAGAAAAGATTTAATGGTCCTAAAACTGCAGAAGATAATAAAAACAAGAGATCTAAAGATAATTTTGGCAATGCTACAGTTGTTGGTCAGTCTGATAATACACCTTGTGCTAAATGTGGAAAGACTAATCATAAGACTGCTGACTGTTTTCAATTGCAAACATGTCTCTTTTGTGACATTAAGGGTCACATCATTGAGCATTGCTATAAGTTTAAGGCTTGGAAGGCCAAGCAGGCTAAAAAGAACAGTAATTCTGCTGAGATTGTTGCAGCAACACCTCCACCATCAAAGACTGTTAATAATGCTGAAGTCAGTCATGATCAAGATGCTGAGTATGCTGCAGTTTATGGTTCTGTTCCTTCTTTTCCTGCCCAGTATGGCAATCCTTTCTACCCAACATCTTATGGATATATCAATCCAGTGGGTTCTATCCCAGCTCCTCAGATTCCTACTGCAACTACTGATACACCTGTTGCTTCTCAAGTCTCACCAGACCTTGTCCAGGGTATTGTTGACTCAGTAATGAACAAAGTTCTTCAAGCTTTATCTGAGAGAGCTTCTTCTTCTAATTCTGAGATTCCTGCATCTCAATCCTTTTCTCACTTTGCAGGTATTCCCTTAACCCACTCTTATGCTAATTATGGGTCTACCAAATCCACACCGATTGGGTTATTGACATCAACATCCGATCATATGACATCAGATATTTCTTTAATGCATAATGTTGTTGTTTTATCACACCCTCTGTCTGTTGCTTTACCTGATGGCACCTTGAAACCAGTGTTTAAAACTGGGACAGTTTATTTGACCTCAGAAATTACCTTGTTTGATGTCTTGCTTATACCTGATTTTCAAGCTAATCTTTTATCTGTTGGAAAATTGATAACCAGATCTAAGTTAACTGTTACCTTTTTCAATAATGCTTGTTTCTTTCAGGACCCTTCAAGTAATACAACTGTTGCTTGTGGTAAAAGATGTGGAGACTTATACAGACTTAGAGTGTTAACTAATAATAGATCTTGCAATAAAGCTTCTTCTGTTCATTCTGTTAATCAAATTAATGTAGCTTTACTTCATTCAAGGCTAGGTCATTCTTCCATTGAGAAGTTAAAACATGTACATCCTGCTACAATGAAGAATATTAATAAAATGTTTTGTGAGACTTGTGTTTTTGCCAAACATCATTCTTTGCCTTTTAATAGAAGTACTTCCCATGCTACTAAATGTTTTGATCTTGTTCATATGGACCTATGGGGACCATATAGACAGCCTGATAGGACTGGTGCACAGTCTTTTCTTACCATTCTGGATGATTATACCAGATGCACCTGGACTTTCTTAGTACAGCAAAAGACTCAAGTACCTAATTTGATAATCAGTTTTATAAATATGATTGAGAATCAGTTTAGTGCAAAGATAAAGATAATTAGATCTGATAATGGTACAGAATTCTTCCAAGTACATTGTAGTGCTTATTTTGCATCCAAGGGCATTGTACATCAAAGAAGTATTGTTGGTCGTCCTCAACAGAATGGTAGGGTAGAGAGAAAGCATAGACACCTTCTAGAGACTGCACGTGCTCTTAGGTTTCATGCTAAACTACCTATAAGGTTTTGGGGGGACTGTTTACTCACTGCCACCTATTTAATAAACAAAATGCCTTCTTCTGTTTTAAATTGGCAAACTCCACATGAGTTGTTATTCAACACAAAGCCTAGCTATGATGAATTAAGAGTGTTTGGATCTCTTTGTTATGCTACTATGCCTCCCACTGCTAGGGACAAATTCATGCCTAAAGCTAGAAGATGTGTTTTTCTTGGGTATCCTCCCAATCAAAAAGGGTATAAACTCTATGACTTGGACACTAATCAAACCTTTGTTAATAGAGATGTCATTTTTTATGAATATTTCTTACCTTTTAAAAAT
Organism: Silene latifolia; assembly: GCF_048544455.1. NCBI lineage: Eukaryota > Viridiplantae > Streptophyta > Magnoliopsida > Caryophyllales > Caryophyllaceae > Silene > Silene latifolia. The sequence continues at coordinate 1,408,369 of NC_133530.1, read as the reverse complement.
GCTGGTTCATCTGTCACTGATTTCAGAGATTTTCTCACTGATATTAATAGTACATCAGTTCAATCACAGAAAGCCACAAATAATATGCCAGATACTACTCAAATTAATGATTCTAGTATCCAAATATTACACAATAATACTCCTACTAGTACTGGAGAGTCTACTATACAGTCTGATCCAGTAATAGGATCTCCTCAAGTCAGGAAGTCCAGCAGGCAGAGAAAGACACCAGCAAGATTAGCTGATTATCATTGTTCAGCTGCTCTACAAGCAACTGTTCTCAAACAGCTGCATAATGACTTTGATTCAAGCTACACAGCATCTTTGAACTAAGTAATAAAAGAATTTGAGCCTAGTTATTACAATCAAGCAAGCCAGGATGCAAGGTGGGTTAATGCCATGAATCAGGAACTGATTGCTCTTGAGAAAAACAATACATGGGAGTTGACATCACTACCTGTTGGAAAAAAGGCTATAGGTTGTAAATGGGTTTACAAAATAAAGCATAAAGCTGATGGTACAGTGGAGAGGTTTAAGGCAAGACTGGTGGCTAAGGGTTTTAATCAGGTTAAGGACAAGGATTACAAACACACCTTCTCTCCTGTTGCAAAGTTCACCACTGTCAGGGCCTTACTTGCTGTGGCTGCCATTAAAAGATGGTCTCTTTTTCAATTAGATGTCAATAATGCCTTCCTACATGGCTATATTGATGAAGAAGTTTACATGAGACCTCCATTGGGATATACTAAAGCCAAGAAAGGGCAGGTTTGTAAGCTCATAAGATCTTTATATGGTCTGAAACAGGCCTCAAGACAATGGAATCAAGAATTAACAAAATTTTTGGTTCATCATGGATATACCCAATCAAAGCAAGACTACTCCCTGTTTACTAAGCTAAATCCTCTGAATAATAAATTGGCACTGGTCTTAGTGTATGTTGATGATATTTTGTTAACTGGTGATGATTTGGGTGCACTAGATTCCCTGAAGTCTGACTTGCATTCTAAATACACTATCAAGGACTTGGGTGTCATGAGGTATTTTTTGGGCTTGGAGATTGGAAGAAATGCATCTGGCATAATGTTGAACCAAAGAAAATATGTCTTGGATATTATAAAAGATGCAGGGTTTGAGGATTGTAAGGCTGCTTCATTTCCTATGCAGAAGGGACTAAAGTTGTCCATTGATCAAGGGGAGTTATTGGAGGATCCTGAGGTTTATAGAAGACTTATAGGCAGGCTACTGTACTTGAGTCTGACTAGACCTGACATTGCTTACAGTGTACAGCACCTTAGTCAATTTCTTAGTCAGCCACGAGAGCCCCATTATCAAGCAGCACAACATCTTCTAAGGTACCTGAAAGGGACGATTAATGCTGGCTTATTCTATTCCTCCACTGCATCCCTTAATCTGCAAGCATACAGTAATGCAGACTGGGGCTCGTGTGCTTCTAGTTGCAGATCTTTGAGTGGATACTGTATATTCTTAGGGACTTCCTTGATCTCATGGAAGACTAAGAAGCAGGTTACAGTGAGCAAGAGTTCTGCAGAAGCAGAATACAGGAGTATGTCCTATACTGCAAGTGAGCTAGTTTGGTTGGTTGGTTTACTAAAAGATTTTGGTGTTGAAATCAAGCTTCCTATTCCTCTTTACTGCGATAACAAAGCAGCCCAACACATTGCCTTGAACCCCGTCTTCCATGAGAGAACTAAACACCTCAATATTGATTGTCATTTTGTTAGAGACAAGCAATTGGAAGGTTTCTTATACACTCAACATGTTAGGACTGGTCTTCAGCTAGCTGATGTGATGACAAAAGCACTTGGCAAGCAAGAACATCACTTCTTTACTGCAAAGCTAGGGCTCAAACTGTTCCAAGATCATCCATCTTGAGGGGGGGATGTGGAATATAGAGTTTGTTATAGTTTGTTAGGAGTTAGTTAGTTATAACAGACTTATAATTGTACCTAACACACTAGTATAAATAGAACACCATTGTATCCTCATTGGTTAAGTGATTCTAAATAATAATACAGATTACTCTTTTCTCTTCTTATTTCTTTCATCTCTTTACATTCATCATCATACATTCTGATAACTATGATCTAGTTTCACCATAGTTCATAATAAGCTCAGAAAAAAAGACACATGATCAAAATCAAATAAAGTTTGAGGTAATAAGCTCAAAAAAAAAAATTCATATGCTCAAAAACAAGTAAAATATGAGGTAATACATCCGATGTATATTCTTTTTTCTTTAGTTATTTTACCTCAGTTATTTTAGCTCACTTATACATTTTTGTTGGTAGTAATTGCGTTGTTTGAATGTGTTTCTACGCAATTTTGGTTTAGTCTTTTTTAATTTTTCTTTTCCTTTTGCTAGTGTTTTTGAGGGTTTATTTCCATTTTTTGTTATGGTAATGTTGATTGTGATTTGTTGCTGGATGATTAGATAACAATGCTCCCAAATTTGTTGATTTATTCCACCCCTTGCTTAAGAAACCCACGTCTAAGAAGATTATTATTTGCATTTCTAATGAATTGAAATCTCAACCCTTGTTGGACGTCGATTATATATGCTCTTATATATGTAGATGCTACTTGTTTTGAGGGGAGCTGAGGTAAAGAGGTATGTGAGGGTCGATATTGTCGGTCATTCCCGTGAGCGACAGCTGCTGTTTGCCAAAACTTTTATCATGGGTTCTTACACCTTGATGCCCAGATATCAAGAGCGTTTTTATGACAACAGCTCGGTTGTAATGAGTGATGATTTTGAATATCATGTCAACAAATTAATCTCAACCATCAAAAATGAGTATGTTTGTAATATTTGAGGAAATGCGTTATTGATATGTCCTTTAATTTTGTGGGTATTTTTTTCAATATATTTTTGCTGCCTACATGAGATTGTATCTGTTAAGGCTCCGTTTGGAACGACATTTCAGATAGTTTATTTGACCAAAGTAGCTTATTTGACCAAAATTTCAGCTATTTGATTTTTTTGCAAGTGTTTGGCAAATACCTTATTTGGCCAAATAAGGTACCTGAAATGAAATGCTACCTCAGGTAGCATTTGAGAAATCAGGTACCTAAAATGACTTATTTTCTATTTTTTACCTCTTTATTCTATAATATTAAATGACTAGCTTAAAACCCGTGCAAAGTTGCACGGGTATATATAAAACTATTTAAAAAAATTGATTTTAACTTTGTCCTATTTTTACTCAATGACTCGGTGATTAATTACAGGAATTAAGGTTCTTAAATCTTAAGATCATAAAATTAATGATGTGACTTTTTACGCAACTCGTCGAAAAGGAGCAATCATGCATAACAATTGGACCGGTCAAAGTTTAACCATGCTCAACCCTTAAACTCGAATGCTTGACCCGTTTTACCGTAAAGCCTGTAAATTTTAAGATACAATCCGAACAATCCACGAGTCTAAATGACCCGTTAATTCAAGGTTAACCCGACACATTCAGCTTGACGGGTTGAAAGGTTATGTTTAATGTATATTTGAATATTACAAAAAAAAATGAAAATATTATTATAAAAATATTAAATTTCTATGTATTAAAAACTAAATAAAAAAAAAATCTTAATTTGTGGGCGAGGAAAAGGGTTAGAGATTTATTTTGACCTGTATTCTAATTTTGGTCGACCCCTTACCCATATACTTTCTTTGTTCCATTAGGATGTATACATTTTTATTCATTTGTGAGGAGTATTTTAATCAAATGTATGCATCCCATTGAAACAGAGGATTTATAACCCTACTCTTATAAAACCAGACCCGTATTGTTAACTTGTTGATGCCCTTTTGGATAGTGATTAAATATTTATTAAATGTAACAAATTTTAAATTTATAGTCTTAAAAATTAGACTAATACAAAAAAAAGTAATTCCATGTGTATTGTTGAGAGATGGCTTGAAATAAGAGTATGTGTAAGAGTTATTTTAGGAAATATTAGTTGTCAATCCAAATGAAGTATGTGTAGGTGGGCGGGAAAAAAAGATTGTGGTGGTTGTTTTATTATTTAGTATAGATTTTCATATCCTTTTACGTCATTTTACCAAAATCAGCTACCTTTTCAGCTAGTTTGCCAAACACATTTTTATATAATCAGTTACGTTATCAATTCCTAATTTTCAGTTACCTTATCAGTTAGCTTTTCAGGTTTCAGTTAGCTTTTCAGTTTTCAGCTACCTTTTCAGCTTTCAGCTACCTTTTTAGTTAGTTTTGCCAAACAAAGCCTAAGTTTTCAGTGTACTCTTAGACTTGTATCAATTGAAATCCAGGAATGGTATAGTAGATTATCAATGGTCTGTAATTTGCGTAATTTTCATGGTATGGAAAAGTGTTTCATAAAGTTTTTTTTTTTTAGTTGTTCCATATATATGAAAAAAATGCGGTCAAAGTACCACCTCGAAAACCATTCAAAAGCAAGTAGTACATTTGGTGTAAATCGGAGGGAGTATAAATAATCGTGGTAAAATAGAATAAAAACAACATTTGACAAAATATTAATAAAATTCGTGGCAAAATTATAATAAAATGTGGTAAATAATAATATATTGTGACAAAATATGCAAAACATACAAAAAAAAAAACATACGATTTTACAATTTTGGTCGTTTAAAACCTATAAAAATACGGCATCTTTGACACGCACTTAATATCCTTTTAAATGCTCAAGTTCTGCTTCTATTGTGGGATGTTCCCGTGAGGGACGTTTGCTGTTTGCTAAGACTTGTGTTGTTGACACCTACACATTCATTCCCATCTATCGCCCTCTTACTCCTGGCATTGTCGTGGCCGAAAATACCGCTTTCATTTACGACAACTTAGCCGCGATTGAGTACGGTGTTCGTTCCTTTGACATTGTCACGGACAACACTACTGTTCAGCAGAATCTAAACAAACTGACCAACACCTATAAACAACCGTCCCACTATTTTCTCACCATTGCCGCCAAAAAAATTTGGTTTGATTCCAATGCTCCCGGCTTTGGAAAAGTACCTTGGGTTTCGACTAAAGACAACTACTGTGCTGACCTACTTTCTCGCTGGGATCCCCGCAACTTAGCTCGTTTCTATGACTATATCAAATCTGACTTTTCCCATTTCGAGGCTACCTCAAAAAAGATATTTGCGTAAAAAAAAAACATGCTTGACGGTAGTACAGGGTCATCGTTTCAACCAGCATGTCCAGTACTTAATCTCATTCATCTAGAATCTCATCCATCTAGAATATGCTCATGGTTATATCAAGAGTGCTTTGGCATCGACTACGGAGATTTCCGAGTGAGTTGTTTCCTGGGAGCTTCTGCTGCTGTTTTTGTTATTGTTGTCAGTCGTTGTTGTTAGTAGTCTTTACTGGCATATGGAAATGTATTTTGGTTCGATCTTTTTGTAGTAGGAAATAACATTGCATTGTGAAACTGGAATCCTTTGGGCCATTAGCATGCTTCACAAGTAGTACCATAGTTGAGGCAGATTTATGCGGTAATACTCAGGTTATTCATATCCACTGGCAACCATTTTCATTTCGTATGAATATATCCACTGTCTTTCTTTTTCATTTCGTTTTGTTTTCATTTGATTGTTGTTTGGTTATCGTGTTGTCATTGTTATTGTCGTCCTTGTTAATAATCTGTAGTGGCTTATGGAAATGTTGTTTGGTTAGTTAGCCTTGTGAAAGGAGATAGCATTGCATTGTGGAATTCTTTGGGCCATTACTAGGATGAGCAATTATATAACCAGTAATCCTTAGTGGTGGGGTGATTTGTAAGGAACCCTGCTTCCTCACGCTAGAATGTTGATGATGCCCGGTGGCCTTGAGAGGCATTTTGAGGAAGTTGAGAATGATAATTCCGCTTCTTCAGTACTTCCCAACTCTCAAACTAAGATGGTGGTTCCTGTCGCAAAAACTACCCCCTTGGCCGGATGTGTGAAAAGCAAGGCATTGCTTACGAGTACATAAAGAACCGTCTCCCAAGATAGAGCATTTCTTATGGCAGATATCCAGAATGTCAAGCCAGTCCACGTTTTCAATGCCGTTGGTGTAACCGAAAATGGCACTATACTTGTACTGAAAAGGGCTCCTAAGTTTCGTAAATTTCGGTCCCATCTAAGCAGTTCTAAAGCAATTATTAGGACAATAAAATAAAAATTATACTTTTACAAAGTAGTCTTAATATTTTCCAGTGGAAAAGCTTTATTTTTATCAAGTTCACTTTAGTTTTGATTTCACTCAAGTTCTATAGTAATTCAATTTAGTTTAGCTCAGTTCAAGTAAGCCGAATTCAACCACGTCTACATAGCAACTACGAAATATACTTGCGCAATGTACTACTGTAATAAATTAGAGTCAATATAGGGCATTCGTGAATCGTGATGCACAAATGAGGGTCATGATAGTCAATATTTTCCATTGCTTATGTCCCTGGTATCTGCAAGCAAGACTAATCCATTATAAGAACCGGAGATTGAGGCAGGGGTCGGAAATTCAATTTCCATTACCCTCGACATAATACAGAAGTATCGTCTGCCTCGACATAATACACAAGTAGCTTATTGTAATCTTGCACGAGGAAATGGTTACACATAGTAGACGACATTTGACCATGCGCTCTGATGAAAACCGGGTCGCTAATTATATCATCCCACTGCTTACACACTTTTTTCTTAACCTCAAGCAGGAAGAAAAATTAGGATGTTAAATTATTCTCTGGTTTTCATCATGTCGTCCACTCTTGCCTCAAGAAAAATTGAAAAATGTAACTGAGAACACGAAACCGAGTAATGCTAAACGGCACTCACAAGTCACAATCGTTTTTTTTTTTTTTTTTTTTTGATAAAAAACCATAAAGGCTTTAAATTATATTACTAATATCCGTGACGGCTACATCACCAAATTCTGCTGGCAAATCAGTTGTCCAAAATCGCCTACCATGAGAACATGGCATAGCATGTGCTAACTTATGTGCTAACTTATTTAAATTCCTACTAATATGCTTAAAAACAATCGACTCAAAAAGTAAACTAATCTGTTTAATTTCCTCATAAATCGCAAATAATTCACTTCTACCATTCCTATTCTTCGTCAAGTCTTCAACCACGATTGTCACGCTCTCAATAACAACTTTCCTTGATTGCATCCTTCTTGCTTCTCGTAGACCCAACAATATCGCTTCAGCTTCCGCTATGATTAGTGTTTGTCAATTTGGTTACCCATTAAATTACATTAAATTACACAAGAACTTTATTTAATGTGAATTGCAAAACGGGTAAGTCCTAGGCAAGTGTGAATAGCTACATGAATAACAATAATAACTTTGAAGGCTGCTACAACATTAGGCTGCCTAGTGAATACCGAAAAATCACATACGCCTGAATCCACTTGTCAAGGCAGCCACAATGGAAATACATCGCATAGGAGAATGTCGACGACCCAACACATCCACCAGTCTTTTTGCTGGTACGAAAGAAGCAAAATCTGCATTTATTTCCGGGACAGGAGTATGGAGAACACGAGGAAACACCATCGACCTCGACGAAGAAGCGCCTCGCCTCCACGACATGCTCTGAGGAGCTTGTTTTGGACATCTGCTCCCGCCAAGAAGCTTAGGAAACAAGTTACCCCGAATTAGTTATGCGATCTAATAGCCACAATCAATTCGTAACAATATATTCAGAAACATATTGTGTCAATAATCCACTGCCTCTTTTATCAGTTGTGCCTAAATCCCTTAATCTCGTTATACAAGGGAATAACTAACTCTAACAAAAGCCTTTGCAAACCCCATTGCAAGTTGTATGTATGTTACTTCATAGCTAAATTAGTGGTCACATGCTAATTACCACATGACAACATTAACCCAGGGCCTTACGAGTTACGGCTCCCGCAAATTGCAGGGTAGGGGGATGTCAGCTGAACACAACCTTATCCTTGTATTAGTTACACAAAGAGGTGACCCCAAGATGAGAATTGCATGGAGAACTGCATTAAAGGACGGCTGGTTCACAAGAGAAAGAAGCGCAACCACTTTGGTAAACCATTTCACAAGAAAACCGCATCGAAGGACCGCTACTCCACATGCTAATTACCATACCAAGGTTTTTTAATAGTAATACACATCGACACATGACAGTGAGAGGAGACATGCATACAAAACAAAAGGGCAGTTTGTTTCAAGTACGATCCAGGGTCAATGATGAGCTTCCTAGAATCTCAACTTTGTTTCAAGTATGATACAGGGTCAATACTTCCTACCTTGGGACGACAATGTTGTTCCAGTGTGTTGCTATGTACCCTTTCTGATGCCCTCTTTTCATCTGCAACGTACATCCTGCTGCAAAACCAAAAGGTAGGCTGTAAACACTTAGAATTGGCTTCTTCCGGCCAGCTACTATAACGAGCAAAGAGTAGAGCTAAAAACCTGGACGAAGTATTGGTGGTTTCTGAAACTAGCGCATCAGATATACCTGCCCTGCCAACGAGCCATGCAGCCTCACCGGTTAACTGATAACAGGGCTGCACATCAATTATTTTCAAGTATTAAAACTCAAACATCTAACCTTGGCACAAAATCTAAATAAGCCAAATGAAATATTCCAGATCGTAAGATCATAATCACAAATTACAATTATTATAATCCAAGATCATGAGAAAATACACAGCGATTTGTGATACAGGTGATGTCTTACAACATTGTACACAGCGGTTGTTTTTTAAGTCCATACATTTACGTCAGGTGTTGTGAAGGTAGTGATAAAAATGATACTCATATCTCCTGTTATGTGGCATATTCATTACTCCCTCCGATCCATACCAAAGGTAACATTGACTTTTTGACACTATTCATGGTCGTAGGGAATCTTCGACATTATTCTTAATCTATAAGACAAAATATATTCATGTGAGATCTTGTTTGATTCATCGCCATGAATGTTATAAGAATATCAAATTTTTATAATTTTTAATAATGTGTAACTAAGGATATTTACGTTGCAAAACGTGCCTCGACAAGTGTGAAAAAGTCAATGTTACCTTTGGTGTGGATCGGAGGGAGTATGACATAAGACGACTAAATTCAAGAGTTAGAAAATTCTATCCAAGCCCAAAGGTAAACCCTTTTAAAAGCGGGAAAATTTTGTCTTGAAAATAAGCGGGGGAAGTTACTAAATAAGTGTCCAATACGGGCCACCAAGCCACTTTCGGGTACATTAGATTGGAGAAGAACGCGCACTTTTAGACGTCTAGCATGATTTGTAACATCAATAGGGGGGATGGGCGAATCCAAGCACACATTCTTAGAGAAGACTTGCTATTTTATATTAAGACAGTCTTAGAAAAGACTTACAGTCCAACACAAATTTTTAAGACTTAGTATGCAAAACCATATCAGCATATTACCTTAATTTGCTCCAACCTAATATATGCAGAAAGATAGTCACCTATCTTTCCAAATATATCTACTAGTAAATGCGTCCTTTTTCTCTCAAGTGGATCATTATGTTCATGCGAGTTCCCGTGCCTAGCACGCGCAGAAAAGAATCTCGTGTGACCAGCAACTCGAGCTTTATGAGTGGTTGATTCTGGAACCAAGGTGTGCCCTACAAAATCTGGTCGCAAGAGCTCTTTATGGGCTACCATCAACAATGCACACAACTCAACCATCTTTTCTTCTTTCAAATATCGTGAATATTCAGAGTAGACATCTGTCGTCTTCTGTACAAGCAATCGTATAGTCTCCAATATATTCCTCTGTCAAAAGCAAGATAAATGAGAAGACGCCATCGGATAAGAGCTATAACATTCAAATGTGTGAAAAAAATCAGTTATAAAAAGATATTGATGTGCAGAGCAACATACAAATTCATTATTACAGAGAAGCACCACAAGATCAGTGGCAGACTTATTATCCTTCCAATCTCGGAGAAGATAACCATTCCTGTGCAAAGAGCAAACAATCACACCACCAAAGAAGAATAGTTGAGCAACAACTATAAGATGCATGCTAAGAGTAACAAAGCAATACCGAATATTTTCAAGTGCAACATTGAGTGGCAACGCTGCCTTAATTTTCAATTCATCACAGTCTCTCCTGTCGTCAGCCAGAAAGCCATTTTCAAGAAACAGGGCAGTTAGTTTAGAGGCTCCATGCTTAGCAGCCATGTGTAAAAAAGACCAACCAACATCAGTCAAGTCTCTAAAAGTAAGGACAGCGTCAGTCTCTCCAGCGAGTACTGCAGCAACACAATTAGCACTGTCTTCCACAAACATGCGCTCTCTCACGATTTCGGGTAGATCATCATCAAAACCTAGGCTATGAAAGGATTTCACTCCATTCACGAGTTTAACGAATTCATATCTGTCATCCAGGAGCATGGCATCACTTAGACGACAAATAAAATCATCGTGCCAGGCTTGCTCCGTCCGTCTTTCATAGCGCGGGAGAGTGTAAATACACTGTTACAAGGAAAAGGATCATTACATATTTGTTTCTCACCAGGAGAAGGCAATATCTCAAAACCTCCGGACAACATAAATCATGCATTAAATAAGTTAACAAATGAGGCTAAACTTTATTTCATTAAACCATTATCCTTTCATTAAAACATAATCTTTTCATTAAATTCTAAACTATAATCTTAATTAAAATAAAATAATGGAATATTCTCACTTGTACCCCTCAACTTTCTCATTCTCACTTGTATCCCTCTTTTTTTGAAAAAAAAAAACTTAACTAGTAATGTCTCTTGCCGGAAAATGGTAAAAAAATAATTAAATTGTATGTCTTTACGAGATCTTCGGTTTGAAAAAAACAGGGAGTACAAGTTCCGAAAACGATGGGATTTTTTTAAAATTCAATGTCGTACCGAGATCTTTGATTTGGAAAAAGAAATTACCGTTTTCTGGCCAAGAGTTATTGCCTAGTCATAGTTTTTTCTCAGAAGAAGAAGGATGCAAGTGAGAAAATGAAAGAATTAAGGGGTACAAGTGAGAAAATCCCTAAACAATTGGTATAAACCTATAATTCTATAAATAATAAATTGCAAAAATCTTTCATTTGAAGCTATTATAATAATTTTACGCACTTTCCCGTAAATAATAAAACTATAAACTACTGTTATTAGCTTCGTGATAAAGAAAAGAAAAAAGTTCATCAAAAAAATTGAGATTATTTATAAAATGAATATTTTCATTAAAATATACATTTAATAATATTACTCAATTTGCTTGATTAGTTTTGGAAATGGACGTTTTTTCTCAAATCAATATACATTTAGGCGAATAGGTAATATGTAAATATTTTATATACACTACGCATGCATTGCGCCGGATCTAGACTACTGTATTTATGAAACGAAATCAAAATATAAATCCCACTCACACGAATCGGAATTCTCCGATCCTCTATATACTAAAAGAATAAGTATTCTCAAAAGTTTTAGCTCTGAACTACATGGACTTAAAGAAGGGAACAAATGTTATTTTTTCAACAAACAATTATCTTTTCATTAAAATATAATTTCTTCATCAAATTATAATATTTTCATCAACTCTAAATCATAGACTTTTAATCAGAATAAAATAGGGATATTCATCTTGGGTGATTTGGAAACGGTCTCTTTTGTGTTGCTAACCGTGCAATTTAAATTTAAGGCATTGGGGTGTTTTTAATATAGGATATTCTACTTAGTACCCATGTTTTTCCATATTCTATGGTGTACCCCTCTTTTAAAGCTAAAAAAATTCGACCGCCTATAACTTATGGCTACGAAATACCAAGATGGCAAGTTTTTTTTCAAACTAAAGACCTCGTAAAGAGGATCAATGTGGAAAAAAGAAAAAAAAATTGTTACATTATGAACTCATAACCATGAGATAAAGACGGTCAATGTTTATTTTGTTAAAAATGCTTGACCGGCCATACCTCTTGCTACAAGTTCATATCTTTTTTTTTGAAGAACTCTTAAAGACTATCAATTTATAAAAAACAAAAGTCGTCATGTTGTGAACTCGTGACTATGATTTATAGGCCTATTAGAGTATAAAACCCATCTTGGACTCCAACTATAACTGGGAAAAGAGAGTTATAGTTCTTGGTTTGTCAAAAAATTTAGTGGAAGATGAGGGGTACCCCTTAAAAAACAAAAAAACAAAAAAACCTTGGGGGTACCCGGTAGAATATTCCAATAAAATAAAATTGGTATAAAATTATAAAATACAAATTGTTAATTTGGCATAGAATGACTTCACGCATATTTACTGTATCAAACAAAATTTAAAATAATTATTAGCTTCGTGGAAAAATATTCATTAAAAAATTTCGAGAAAATTAATAAAAAAAAAATCATTAGCTTTGTGATTAAAAACTTCATTTCTATAATGCACATTTCATGACATGAGTTCAATTTTTTTCATATCAAAATAGTGTAAATTATCAAAAACTACCTTTTATATACAACTTTTTAAAATTTACTCCCTTTTAAATTATTTTTTAAAAATTACTACCTTTAAAAGCACTTTTTTTAAAAATTGCTACCAAACTTCTATATTTGTGTTTTTGTAACGAAAATGCCCCTAATCTTTCTAATTGGGCAGAATTGGGTCATTTTGTTTGCTTCATATCTGGAGTTTTACATTGACAAAAATTACGTTCTTTATACGGATAGAATCTTGAAGAAGTCTACTTTCCAATGGTGTTGGAATCAATAAGTTTTACCGTGTGAATTTTGCCCAACAAGCCTTCAAAGACTGATACGATTTTAAGGCTGAAATTCCCTGTTTTTCCAGATTCGTGTCTGATATTGAGGAGCCATTTCCATGGTGTTATTTTGATTTAATGTAAACGCCCTTTCACATGGTTGTAGCCCTTTGAGTCTAGTTTCCGAATTGGTAAGGTAGACTTCTGGGTGATTTGTAGTTTGTCGGGAATCGCAATTCTCGTGGAAAGACGCAAATATGTCATAAAATCGTATCAGTCTTTGAAGGCTTGTTGGGCAAAATTCACACGGTAAAACTTATTGATTCCAACTCCATTGGAAAGTAGACTTCTTCAAGATTCTATCCGTATAAAGAACGTATTTTTTGTCCATGTAAAACTCTAGATATGAAGCAAACAAAATGACCCAATTCTGCCCAATTAGAAAGATTAGGGGCATTTTCGTCACAAAAACACAAAAATAGAAGTTTGGTAGCAATTTTTAAAAAAAGTGCGTTTAAAGGTAGTAATTTTAAAAAAAAAAATTAAAAGGGAGTAAATTTTAAAAAGTTGTATATAAAAGGTAGTTTTTGATAATTTACACTATCAAAATATGAAGAGGCAAAATACGAAAAAATAATGAGATGTCATGTTAGAATGAATCAGTAATACACTAAAAAGTAAATACCGTGCATTCACTACACTGGATTTATGCTAGTGTCTCATAATAAGGCAGTGCATGACAGAGACAAAAAACTTTAACTGGACTATATGAGACAGCAGCCCTCATTGTATATTTTGTGGATTAGTACTACCTTTCGATCAAAATTTCCCTCAAATATTTAGCATTAATGTTTCCCCAACTACCCAAATAGTGAGTGGGAAAGGAGTGTGTATTGTGTAACTTTGACACTTCATATGGGCTCACGTACCCATGTCCGACACAGGATCCTTGGACATTGTATGACGCACAGACACTTCATTTTAGACTAAAAACTAGACAATTTTTCATAAAATAGCCGGTGTCCGACACTTGGATACGCACCCGTGTCCGACCCTTCAAGCCGAGTCAGAGTAACATGGTGTATAAGTACACTGTTTCATGCTAGATCTGGCAAGGACTAGAATAAACCTAAACATATCAAATCCAACAGATGTCAACAGACTATATGTGAACATTGCAAACAGATTTTATTGCTTACACTGACTTAGATGGTTACCTTAGACTTCGATTCTGAACTCATTTCCTCCATAAGACGTGTTTCCAGCAGAACTGTTCCCAAAAGACAGGTTAAGATACTTCTATGCACGTTTATTTGTTTGCTTCGGTATTCACTTAAATGTTTTGTCAAAAAATGGCAGTTATGGTTGTCAGAACAGTCTCACCTTTATCCCCTAGCCGAAGCACTGTTGCCCACCTAGTCAGATGCAATTTCCTCGAAAGATTAAGAAAGAACCTTGATCCAAATATGAAAATATCAACCAAAAACATCTAGCCAAATTCAATTATATTTACCTGTGTAAATCAGCTGACATCTTGAACTTCTGGTACATATGTAGTTTCGCATTAGTGAAAAATAGAACAAAATTAGTACTTATAAACGAAGCCCACATACCAAAAACAATAACTTAAAAACAAAGAGTGGAAGTGTCCTTTGGATATCTACCCTTCTGTATAAAGCAGCACTAACAAGTTTTAACTACATAATCAATCGAGAAAACAGATTCCATTCATGTAGCTGATTGGCAAATCATTACCCTGTGATTAAGTGTTCTACATTCCCAAATCTTAGCCATTACCATTGTTAGTAATGTATATAGGCCAACAATTTAAGGTATCAAAATTTCCTAGAGGCTCACCGCGGGTTTCAGGATTTGGATCCAGATTACCACTTCGGTCATAGAGGAAAGGAATTAAACATTAACGTCCCTACCCATCGACCTCTTTTTTTCTTAAATATAATAACAATAACTAAAGTTAACAAAAGTCATGTTTTCGAATCTTTTATTCTACTCTCGCGTCATTTTACTTGTTTCATAGGTCATTAGCGAATTTACAACATAATTTAAATATTAGAGAAACAACACGTAGCTTTTTTCATCATCTGAATAATAACTGACGCCGTAATTTGTTACTTTATCATCATTAAATGTCCACATATTGTATATCTATAATCCTATTAAACATCTTAATGCGTTTTATGTAATTTTAATACTAAAATTACACTTAAAAGATGATGAATTTAATAAAAAAAATGAAAAGGATCAGACCCATTTGGTGACCAAATCCTACGCAAATCCGATGGGTATCGGTCTAAAAATTTTGGACATAGCGGATCTGGGTCCAACATATATAATATGGATCCTGCAGGACCCTACCGATACCCTAACAATTACCATCCCTAATCATGATTGGTTTATTACTATTCATTAAAAATTGTACATGGGTGAGAAGAGATTTGAGAGATGATCAACTGCTTGGATTTAAAAGGCGCGAGCTACAACAAGGAGACAAGGGCATGGGGTAATAAAGTGCAGTGTGCGAGACAAAGGCACGTGATTTATGGACACCAACAAAAAAACACTTTTCCGAATAAACTAGTGTTCTCAAAATAATTTTTTAGGCAACTATACCATTTATTGGATTTTAAAAGGGAATAGTAGGTATAGAAACAAAAGTTAGGTGTAATAGCCAAAGGGAAGGGGAAAATGAAGAAAAGATCTGTAAATCACATTGAAGTGTGGCTCAGTGACCGCAACTATCAATAAGGCGCCGATAGTGCCTAACCTAGGCTTAGCCTTATGCGCACGGCGCACCTGAGGCATACTTTTTAAAAACTAAGAATTCAACTCTGATTAAATCTCAACTCTGACAAATTTTCAGACCTGGGTCAGAATCCAAACACAGGACATCAAGCACGTTTAAGATCAACCCATGACAGACGAAAAACAAACAGCTGGGACTATAATAGACTGCAGCCATAATTGTAATTTGAGGATGAGCACAAGTATCAGCTCACAATTATTTTTCTATACTCCCTCTATTCCATTCATGTTGTCCCTATTTGTACAAGTCATATTTAAGATTTATGTTGTCGATGGAATGGCGGGGTTATGTTTCTTAACTAGGGACACTAATCCAGTATGGGATGTGGGAGTATATAACACGAATGCTTCTACCACTTCCCCAGAATGATAGAATGGGGAAAGGGGAGGTAGCAACAAACTCTTTTAGTGATAGATTAGGCAAGTTCTTTCTCAGAAAGAGAAGTAAACAAAAGATGTCAAATCAAATGAGAGTCAACACATGACAGATACGTGGCTACCCAACTTAATTGCTTAAATACTTGGAATGTAAAAGCTAACCAATAGTGAACTAGATGCTTACCCAAGTACACGGCATTGAATAATTTTTTTCCGCAAGTGCTGCCTCCAAAAAATCTGTTTGAAAAATAGATGTTTAAAGACTTCTATGATCGCTTCTTCTGTTTCTTTGGGTGTTTATACAAATAGCAGATTCACACGTGTATACTTCAATACAAAAATTACTACTGAAAGTTACAGCTGTCAGAATTATCTCACCTTTATTCCTTCGCAAGAGCTCAGCTGCCAACCTAGATAATTGCAGATTATAATATTCTCATTAGGTTGAGAAACAATATTTATACAAGGGTGGTATTTTGTCGGAAGCTACCTTGATTTTATCTACTTTCTGTTTATCTTTTTGGTTTCTGCTATACTTTCTAACTAGCTAATATTTCCCACATGCTAGGAAAGTCACTATTCTGGCAAGAAAAATCAGCATTTTGATGTTGACAGTTAGGGGTTTGGGGTTTTAATTTTGCAAAAGACTACTTGACTAGCAGAGTCATTTTTTCTTCATTTGTTCTCTAATTTTCTTCATTTTTCCCCATTTTTATTTTCTTTTCCGTATTCCACTAATTTGTATTTTTTTCCCTTGTTTCATTTTCTCTTCTTTAACTTATTAATTTAGAGCATGTTTTTTTCTAAATTTCCTATTAACCGGTTACAACATCCCTTCATCGGAGCTCTATTCTTTAGGGCTCCCAGTGTCTTCTGTAAATCTCATTTCAAGCAGAACCTTGCTTTTCCTCATGTTTTCAACTTTCTCGTCTACATACTAATTGAGGGTTTCCAGTTCTTAGATGTCTCCTCTTATCAAAGTCTGCAAGTTATCTAATTTTTGTTTCCATTTGTCTTCTCTAACAAGGTACCTGGCCGTGTAGGGGTCGTGTCTGGATAATACGGCACGGCCCAGGAGGTATACCGAGTCGTATTCCGGTCGATTCGACACACAACTCAGCCCCTAAACCGGGGAGTAGCAGAGATTTTGGGTAAAAATAAAGTTTGGTAGCTTTTGTTAATGAAAAGGCAGGTCAACACAGGAATGCTGTTTTGCTAAATAGTGACTTTGGTAGTGTTCGGCAAATAAATAAAAAATAGCAAAAACAAAACCAAAACCAAAAAAAAAAAAAGAAAAAAAAAACGTACATTTTAATAAAGGTTGCATCCAACAAAATATCCTAATCAGAATACAGAGGAAACAAAGAACCAATACCCACTAGCCAAAATTCATAATTATCTTTATTCTTTACCTATCCGAGTCGGCCGAGACCATATGGGTATTAGTGTCATGTAGTTTCACATCCGTACGAAATTTATTGGCAACCTCAAGCGGAACCCCCTCATGCTGTGAAACAATTGTGAAAAAAGAAAGAAATTAATATATTTATCAAAAGATGCAATAGTCTATAGTTACTCTGGGTACAATAGAAAACTTGTAGGAAGAAAAACTGTCCTTCAAATATTTATATCACCATCAGAGAAGGTTCAAGTTGAAAATTAGCTGAATTTGCTTCTACTGACTTACAATTTATGAGTACCTCGCGGATCCTCTATCTACTCTCATCTAAAAGGCAAAGGGAATGACGTAGTCATATTTTTGTTTGGATTTTAACCAAACTAGGCGCAAGAAGCCGACCTCATGCACACGGATTGCACCATTTTTTTTTACAAATAAATTTGTATTTGGAATATAAAATATTAGGCAGCAATACCTGATTCCAAATTTTGAAGAGGACTATCATGTAACAATGTGAAGGAATAACAAACTAAAAGACTTGGAAGAAATAATATGGCTTGTTGCACCTTATGCATAAGGCTCACCTTGAAGCATTAGGCAGCAATGGTGCATTATCACTCAAGTATTGTTTTGTCTTTGTTCAATTAACCTACTCTCAGTTATTATTAAGTTACTCTTATTATGGTGTACCAATGATACTATAAGTCGGAAATTATACCTGAGCCTTTGAACTAGTACGATTCTCCTTGAGCAAATTGCGAGACATCTCCACAAGTCTAAAGGCCTGCAACATAGATCTCGTAATTTGCTTTTTCTCCAAATCTGATTCTACGCCATGTTGTAACCCAATTAACTTGGCAATTGGGCAACTATATATGTTGTCATCAATCACCAACTTATCCCAAGCAAAGATTAGCAACACAGCCAGCTTAACAAGATTCCATTTCTCGACACAGCAGACACCTAGAACAGTAACCTGCTGCTGTCTTGTCCTTGACACTAGCAATTTGATTGTATCCAAACCCTCCTTCTGCCTAGCACAACAGTATATATTATATTACGTATCAATCAGCACATTAAAGTGACTGAAATCAATCCAACAACCAGCAAATGAGAATCAAATATACCAACTCTTGAAGACGGAATACGGAAAACAGCTTGGTTACAGATTCTCCAGCGGGAAAGTCTTTCACAATTTCATGATCACTACACATGAGAGAGCAAAACCACAAGAGGAGGTCAGATCGTGTTCGGAAATTTAACAATAAAACAAAGGAAAGATTAGTTAATCAAGTAGTCATATACCATAAGGTGTCTAGGGCTAAATTAAGGGGAAGGATTGAAACAGCTTCCCTGGTGTCAGGACCTTGCAAAGTGGCATCAGCACCATGTTGTATAAATAAATCAGTTAACCCGTAGCATAAAATTTTAGCAGCGATTTGTAATGGAGTAGGATGATCTCCGACATCATCTTCAAGTGGATCGCCTATTAGTCCAAGGTTCAGATCCACGGGAGGTAATCCAGTTTCTCCATTAAGCAATGCAGTGGCGCAACCAATGGCACGACGAAAACAAAGCAATTTCAAAAGTCTAGTCCGGAAATGGAGATAGTCTAATGAATGATAGTCAAATTGTTGGGTTTTTAGATAAGAGACAAATGCTTGCTTATTATCGGAATGAATTAGGGTTTCGAGTTGTAAACCGACTCCGAAATCTTCTGTTTGGGTTTGTAGTAAGGAGATAAATTCATGGCCATTAACACTACTTGCACTATTATACAAATGAGAATTATCCTGAAACAATACAATGAAACAAGATCGAGTCGGTAAACATGGTAAAGTGAAACAAATTGAGTGTGAATGATCAAATTGTTCATCAAGTTCATTCCTAAAATAAAAAAATGATAACAAATGAGCGAGACACCCAAAATGAAAAAGGATAATAAATGACCGGGACAGAGGGAGTAATAGAAAGAAGTAAAAAAAGGAGAGAAAAGAACTTGCCGGAAAAGGGGTCATCGTCGATGGATTTTGGTGGTCAAGTAGCAGAAGAAGAACGACCTTGCAGGTTAGGGTTTTTGATTTCACAAGGGAAGAAGAAGAAGAAGAAGAAGAAGGGAGGAGGAGGAATTGTTAGGGGGTGTTCATTGGTACGGGATCGGACCGGTCCGGGCCAAACTATCTGGACCGAAGACCAAATAAGGGTTAAAAGCTGGACCGAGGATCGGACCATATTAATAATTGTTCGATCCGGTCTGGACTATAAAAACACGTGGACCGGACTGGACCGGACGAGATGGACCAAAGTGGATCAAATATTATTGTCATTGACATGTTTTAGCATACTTCCTCCAATTCGCTATAATGTTTCCTCTTTCCCGAAATGGAATATTCAAGTAATGTTCCTCTTTCCTTTTTTGGCAATTTTTACTCTTATTTTATTCATCCCTCTCTCCTATTACCAAACCCCACACAACTCTTTTACTCTTATTTTATTATTTTCCTTAATATTTTGGCCCCACAACTCATTGTTTAACTACTAACTATTCTTCCCTCTCTCCTATCAACAAACCCCACATTTGTCCTTTATTTTTTTATATTGATTTTTCTTAAGTATTGTGTCATTCTCAAATGGGAACATTATGATGAATTGGAGGGAGTATAAAACTAGAATTCGAGAAATTCGAAATGATCAAAATAAACAACATTATTTTCTTACTAGATTTAATTACATAATTACACATCTTATAATACGTGTAAACAAAGTAGAAAATAAAATCAATAATATTACAAATTTAAAAATTCTTTTTTATACATAAATTCGGTCCATGGTCCGATCTGCGGTCCATTAGGGTTGGTCCAGGATCGGACCGAAAACCAAAGTAGAGTAAATTGGTGGACCGTGGACCGGACCAAATAAAATTCGGTCCGATCTGGTCCGGACCAAATGATCCGGTCTGATCTGGTCTTTGGTCCGGACCACTAAATGAATAGCCCAATGAATTGTTGTAAAAAAGTGATTTATTTGTTGCGCTCTCTCTCTCGTGGTCTTGTTCTCGCGCTTGGGCTTATCTGTAGAATTGGACCTATCTTCCCTTACCTTTATAGTAAGAAGACTAGTCCAATAACACAAGGTTAAATTAAGTTGTTGTTTCGCCCGGTTTTTAGAAATGTTTTTCCACTGAATAAGTACAAGTCACGTCAAACAATCAATTTTGAAAAAGTTAAAATAGCTTCTTTTAAGCCTGAAAGTCAATTTTGAAAGTCAAAAATAGATTTCTATAAGTTAAACAAAAAATTTTCAAAAACTAAAAATTCATATTTTTCCTCATACAAATAGAAGTAGCAATTTGTTTTTCTGATTTTGAAAAACACTTTTAAAAAATTAAGGGCATGTTTGGCATCGCTTTAGGAAAACTGTTTTTCCTTTTAGAAATGACATTTTTAATAAGCTACTTCTTGATAAAACTGTTAGTGTCTGACCTAACATTTTACAAAAAAAAAATGACTTCTCAACAAGACTTTTTACATAAACGGGTGAAAAATGAATTTTTTTATTGAAAGTATATCAAGATGGTTCTCGATTTGTACACAATAAAGCATGTTATAACTATACTAATTGGGCTAGCAATAAACATGTAAACAAATGTAAACAATTGAAAATGAGAAAGATTAAGATGAGAATTATACCCATAATAACTAAGGTGTTGTTTGGCCTAGTTTATGTGAAATAACTTTTACTTTCTAGAATGAGTTTTTTCATAAACTACTTTTTGAAAAAGTTGTGGTTGTTTGGCCTAACTTTTGTAAAAGTAGTTTCTTAACAGATTGATGTGTTTGGCCTACTACTACTTTTTAGTTTTTTTTTTAGTTTCCATAATCCTAAGAGTTTTTGGGAGAAGTAGAAGCAGAAGCATCAATTTGGTGTTTCTGTTTCTAGTAGCTTTTTATTAACTTCTAACTTTTTAAAAGTAGTTTTTTATCTCCCTAAATTATAGTGTTTGACCCAGCTTCTACTTTTACAATTAGAAAAGCACTTAGAAAGCTTGGCCAAACACCCCCTAAATGAGGTAACTTGGTTGAAAATAATAAGGTTGAATCTCTTCTTCCTTTAAATTACAACCCAATCATCTAAATATAAACTAATGAGAATTGTGAATATTGAATGAACTAAAGAGTAATTAAATTAATAACAAAGAAAGATAAAAACTTTGATTAGTGAAATTGAAGGGAGAAATATCCCAGGGTTCTTATTACAAATAGAGAGACTAATTTTCTAATCTAATTGAGAGAATAGAATAACTTAAGGCAGGCTCATTGGTAGTGTAAGAATGTGTAATTATAGTAGTATCTTATACCCCGTATTAATAATACTAACAATAATAATAATCTCTTCACTTGGAGAGCTGGGTTCGGATGCTGTTGCCTTGCTCAAGCGGATCCAGAAATTCTCGGTATCTCAGGATGCGGGGGCTCGGGTGGCCGCTTTCATTTTTACTAGACTTATCTTTGCTATTGCTAAGGGTGTGAGAGCCCAGATTGTATCTCGGCTCCCCACCAATTTCATGTAAACTTTTATTTTTTTTTTTAATGAAAAATAAATAAATAATAATAATAATAATAATAATAATAATAATAATAATACACTTAATAATAATAATAATAATAATAATAATAATAATAATAATAATCCTAATTCTCATTAGTGGTGGCGCCTGAATTGAGGAGTTGGCTGCTGCTTGTGGTCAATTTCGTTGCTCCGGGGGTGATTTGGTGGTGCAAAGATGATGAAGGTGCAGGGGACGTTGATGGTGGTTGAGAACTGAACTCGGGTTTTGGTGGTCCGTTGGTGCTGCTGTTTGTTGGTGGTTAATGATGGAGAATGTTCCTTTAACCCGTCACTTGACTCTCAATCTCCGTCTCATTGTTCCTCTAACTCGAATCTCCTCTTTATTATTCCGCCTCACCTATAGATTATAATTAATAAAACAAAAGTAATATTAATATTATTAAATTTCGATTAATTATTAAATCTAATTAACACGACTAATTATTATGAATGTGTAATTAAATGAGCTAATTAAACAATTAAGCACACAAAATCGAGTCGGAATAAGTTAATAGGACTGGGCTAAACCGTCCTAAATGAGGACGATATCAGTACTTGTCATGGATGATGGGGCGGATATGGGTATAAGAATCGCTTGGTAGGTACGGATACGGGGGAGCCTATATCCACCACCGCCCCGCCCCAATTACACAACCTATCCCGATCAAACCCGATTGCCTCCTCTATATGGCCCGAATATAACTCGAAAACATTTGGACCGAGTTTTTGGTCCAAATGGTGGCCTTTATTGTACCTTATCAGAGGCCCAAAACCAGGACGAGATCACAGAGATTTTAGGCAAGTTGGTGGGCATGGAGTCATGGACTACTAGATCAAATTCAGAAAAATCAAACTTTCTCAAATCTAAAATGTCTATTCTCTCGCAAATTCTTATTTTAAACGAATAATTTATGTCTTTCTAAATAGATGGGACTTTGTGTTCATTTTATAATCAAATATAATCAGAATGGTCCAGCTAGTTTTACCGCTTATGTTAACTTATTTTTCAAAAAATGGTCACATTTGGCTGTAAAATGGTCTCAAAATTGCGTTTTTCTGTTTCAAAATCAAAATAACCCGTCTGAATAGAGGCCAATTGATTCTATACCTTATGAGTTATGACATATACAGAAGGTAATGACACCCAATTAAACTCACCAACCAATTAGTCTCATTTAGAATGGATGTATCCGTGTAACATTAAAATGGATCAAGTATCATCTTCACTTGTACATATAAAACAAGTATATTGCTTTTTTGTTGTCTTATTTATACTACTTAATCCGTTTTAAGCTTAAGACGAATATACGTGCTCTAAACGAGAATTTGTGTAAACTCAAACTAAACTTAATTTAAACTCAAAAGAAAACCCTAATCATGAGATGAAGCATTATAATTTTCAATTAGTTTCTTTTAAACCATTTGATAATCACTATTCAGTGTTCAATACCCACGAAGATGAAATTTAAACAAACATTGTATATTTTCTGCTCGTATTATTTTAGTCAAACATTTATATAAAGCGATATTACTCTTTTTATGTGAGAAATTTCATAATACTGTTATTATGAGGCCGTCTCATAAGAAAATAAGTGATTTTTAAATTAGTGGTACTAGTATTGGTGCCCGGCTTCGCCCGGACTACCTCTACTTACCATTAAATTTGTTTTTTCATTAAATAAAATTATTTAAAGTTGCATCACCCATAAATTTATCATTATTATATTTTTCTATGACATATCCTAAAATTACGATGAATAAATTTTGAGACAAATTCACTACTTCCGCTATTAATATTTTACTCTTATTAATGAAATAATAGTAATAGCATTTCACTACTTGCCCGTAATCATTGTTACTTTCACTACTCCCGCCGTATTTATTATTACTATCACTATTGCCACATTAATATTGATAATTTCACTACTCCCGCTGTAATTATTGTTACTTTCACTATTGCCGCATTAATATTGATTATTTCACTACTCCCGTTGTTGTTTCTACCACTTTCACTAATCTCGCTGATAATATTGTTACTTTTACTATTCAAATGAGTGATTACTATCATATAACTATATCCAATGTTACTACAATTCTTTTTTTTACTGACAAAATTACTTTTACTACTTAGACATACAATTTTAAGAGGTTTATATATTTATATAAATATATTACATATATGTATTAAATCAAATCGAAAGAATTATGCAATTTTATATATTACGGAATCTAACTTGAATTATTTATAACCTACTTATATTATATTTTTGTATGTTAAATAATTAACATCTCTATACATCTAATAAATTATACAGTTTAATAAAATTGCATAGATTTTAAATTTAATAAATAAATTTATGATGATAATAATTAATACCATAAGTGTGCATATTTATACTAATTAATTATTTTATTTTAAGGAAATTGACCATCTTCTAGTAAATATTTAGGAAAAATACCAAACATCTTCTTTCTTTTAGTCTCTTTGAAATTGACCATCTTAATTAATTATTTTATTTTAAGGAAATTAACCATGTTTTATTCTCTTACAACTGTTTAGGAAAATTACCAAGCTTATATATAATTTTATTTTAACCCAAACTATATAATATTTGCATTGAGATCCCTTAATCGGGTCCATCACACGGTGCTAGTTATTTAAAACTATATAGTAGAATTAATTTGTATAAGTTTCTTTAATTACATTGAAGTCCCTTGGTTTCTGGATTTAATATATAGTATTGATTCCATTTTTGAATCATGAATCATGATCATTGAGCATAACGGTAAGCTCACAATAGTAAAAAGCTTTTTTACAAGAAACAACCTCCTCATCACGTTAAACAGCCGACTTCATTAATCAATCATCACGTAGATCGACTGTATGGTCGTGTTCTTTACTGACATTTCCATATTTTAATGTTTAATTAATGTCTGACATTTTTCTTTTTAAATTTAAAAAATGAAAAAGAAAATCTCATATACGCAGTATTAAGAATATTTTAATAGTCTTCCCTCAACAAAAAAAAGAATATTTTAATAGCCTTAAAGTGGTATAGTTTTACTTTGATTTTTGTAATAATAAGATCTAACTTGCTTCAATATCATTTCTAAAGATTATATCAACATAAGGCGATAACGTTATTTTAATACACAAAAACTTTAGAGAGACGGTCTCTCAATAACGTTATTGAGAGACCTCTCACATGTTAAGGGGAGAGAGTTATTTAATTTCCATTTTTCATATTATGTCTCCCACTAATTTAGTAGGAGACGGTTTCTCAGAAGACCTACTGTTGGTTAAATCTCTTGAAAGACAATTACACAAAAAAATCGTTTAAACTAAAATGATACCATAAGCAATAAATAAAACCGTCTCAAAAGAAAGAAAAAGTGTCATTTACCGCCTTAATAGTCTTACTCGTCTCGAATCCACACTAAACCATTAGCTAGTCTTGTATCACCATCCATCCGTTATCTCCCACTATCCCACTTCTATAAATGTAACGGTGTGGTAAATTATAGCCATCTACCATACTCCCAATATTTTGTCCTTTCTTTAATTTTTAGCTAAATTACGTTTTATACTTTCACTTTCTTCTTATTTTTTTAATTCTTTTTATAACAAACCTTCTTTCTTTCACTCACCCAACAAACTCATCACATTTTATTCACATACATTGTTTCCCTCACCTTCCCAACTGGTGTCCATCATCGACAACCGTGTATAATTCTTTCGCTGTGTGCTGTGTCCCAATACTCTCTCTATATATATATATATATTTATGCAAACATAAACTTGTATGTTTAACTTGCATTACATAAAATGAAATCTCACTTTCTTCTTCTTACACTTCTCCTACTACTAACAAATTTACTCTTGATAAAGAGCTACAAGGAGGAGGAGGAGTCATATAGTGTCGAAAAGGCGAAAGCGAAGTCGAGAAAGATAAAGGGATGTGATCTGTCAAAGGGAAGTTGGGTATATGATGCATCATATCCTCTATATGATGCGAGTAGTTGTCCTTTTATTGGCGATGGATTTGATTGTCATAAGAATGGAAGACCTGATAAAAATTATCTTAAGTTTAGATGGAAGCCTAATGGTTGTGATATTCAAAGGTACTTTTTGTTAAAATTTATCATTTTATCTTTTATACAATGTTTAATGTTAATTAATTTATCATACTTCCCCGTTCCATTTGTTTCTTTACGTATTCCTGTAATTTTTAGCCCGTTCCATTTAGTTCTTTACGTTTCCTTATATGGATATTAATTAATCAATTTATCATATTATTATACACTTATTATATTAATACAAATTAATATAAATGAGTAAGTATTCTGAAAGACAGACTAAACCGTATATTAAGAGTCGAGATAGTCTAATGACTAGATAGTGGTAATTTTTTAGTAAAATAATTTTAGGAGTTAGATTAGATGGCCTTTAGTGCAACGGCTAGTTTTGGTACTTGGGAGTTATATTAGATAAAGAAAGAAGGATGTCCTACGTACGTGAATGCTACTCCCTCCACAAACCTATTTTCACCCCATTTGCTTTTGGGAGGTCAAAGTTTCCGAACTTTGACCGTAAATAAGTTGGAGAATAAAAATTATTAGATTATAAAACAAAAACATTTACACTTATTTTCATGACATCTTTCACGAAAAAAAATTTCAAGAAAAAAAAATAACATATAGACTTCGAAAAACACGGTCAAAGTATCGTCTTAGAGACCGTAATAAAGCAAATGGGGTGAAAATAGGTTTGTGGAGGGAGTATAAAACAAATCTTAAATTTTAAAATAAGACGATTTTGGGGTGATCTATCTATTTTCATAAAAAGTTCATTTAGTACTATTAAATAAAGGCTAATGCTAAATACAACCCACTGGGTTGTATTTAAGTATTAAATACCTTCTAATTTGGGTATTGATTTATGAATTAAGAACAAAATTACACATTAATCAATACAATTAATGCATATATTAAAAATTTATTTCCTCTTTTGATTTCTTAAATACAACCCAGTGGGTTGTATTTATCATTACCCTTAAATAAATTACTTTTTAGATAACGTAATTGTCTCACTGTATTGTACCGTCTTATAAATAGTTGTATTGGATGCTTTGAAGTTAATGTTTATTATTGAAAAGTTAAGGTGACCAATGTAACGTAACTTCCTCGTGACGAAAACATAGGATGAACGTGGGGTGACCGTTGTCATTTAAGTGCAACGGGCAATTAGATACGTGACTTTCATGGTTTCATGTTAATGGATGGGAGTCATGGGACCGCTTCTAAGTGTAATTTTATCGACTGAACTAGCTGACATTATTTACGTTCGAACGTAAGTACTCACGTATTTATGACGTGTGAATATCTTTTGAACATAACATAAGTAATCATGTAAGGTGTAATTTTATCACTTGAACTAGCTGACATTTTAAATTAGACTTTTATTGGATTTTACTTTGTGGCTTTATGTTTATGGGTGGGACTATTATGCAGGTAGCATGTAATTTTATCGATTGAATTAGCTGACATTTTAAATTATATTGGATTTTTTCGAGTTTGAGTTAACTTCGCCGGATTACGATGAAAGAGGTGTCGATAAATGTGGGTTTAAGTGATTGAGGATTAGTCTCTATAATTCACGCATTTTATGTGAATAAGGTCGTGTGTCTAGATTGGGGAGAATTTGTTTAGAAGTTGTTGCTCCAATTCCCCTCTTTCACGTGTTTACGTTATTTGTTCCGTTATTTGTATCCTCTCTGTTCCGTTATTTGTTGTCTTATTTTATTTTGGGCGTCTCGATCAATTATTGTCATTTCTATTTTAAGAATGAACTTAATGAGTAATTTGATCATTCACACTCAATTTATTCAACTTGTCATATAGTAATTGATCATCTCCTCTTTTCTTGGTATTTGTGCAAAACCAAAAGACAATAATTAACCGGGACGGTGGGAGTAAAGACTAATGATCTACCATTCTGTCTTAAGCTAGACATGCCTTACTTGTGACTAGAGGTGTTAATTAAATCACATTGAATCTAATTTGGTTCTCGGATAAGCGAGTTAACGGGTTTGGTACGGGTTAATAGACTCAACCTTGGTAAATTTCTGAAAATGTTATGTGATTTTGTCCATGTTTTTTAAATTTGTAGATCAGATGAACCAGATTCAATAGACGAGACGACCCGTGAACAACTCTACTTATGCTTTAGTCGTATAATATATTAACCCACCTTCATCCTCGTTTTATGTAGACAAAATTGTCGCTTTTTATCATAAAATAATTTGTTTATAATAATAATTAGTGATCATTTTTAACATAAAATGGTTACTTTTTATATCGTCACACCATAATTTGCCATGTTTTTGTGTATTTGATGAATTATTAAACATGGGCATAAATGAATAAAATTAATTAAATGATGTATGTAGGTTCAATGGTAAAGCATTGTTGGAAAGATGGAGAGGAAAGAAGATAATGTTTGTAGGAGATTCATTAAGTTTTAATCAATGGGAATCTCTTACTTGCATGCTTCACTCTGCTGTTCCATACTCTAAGTACTCCCTTGTCTACAATGGCCCTCTCTCTACTTTCTCCTTTCCGGTACGTAAATTATCCGTCTTAACATTAAAACTTGTTAAATATTATTCCTCCGTTCCATTCATATACCCCTCAGCCAATATAAAAAGTAAATAAATGATTGAGACGGAAAGAGTAAACTACTTGGATAGACGGGACAAGTTTTCAATAATTTATGGTGTGTATTTACTAGTATATGGAATATCCGTCTTAAAATTAAAACTTGTTAAATACTAGCTTTCTGTCCCATTCATTTGTTTACATTTAATTAAAATACTACTGACAATAAATATAAAAGGTAAACAAATGACTGAGACGGAAAGAGTAACCTACTTGGATAAACGGGACAAGTTTTCGATAATCAATAGATCTTGGTATAGACGGGTGGGGCGAATAGACGGGTAAAGACCTCTAATAAAATGGGTAGGGGGGACAAGGTGGGGCAACCCCCATGTGCTTCACACTTTATGGCAAATGGGTATTTTGTGAGGGGAAATGGTATCCGTCTATACGTATAGACGGATAGTGTCCGTCTATAATGAGAATTTGTGTTCGATAATTTATGGTGTGTATTTACTAGAATATGGAATATCCGTCTTAAAATTAAAACTTGTTAAATACTAGTTTTCTGTCTCATTCATTTGTTTACCTTTTATTAAAATACTACTGACAATGAATATAAAAAGTAAACAAATGACTGGGATAAACGGGACAAGTTTTCGATAATTTATTATGATGTGTGATTACAGGAATATGGAGTATCAATTATGATGTTGAAAGATGGATTTTTAGTAGATGTTGTAACAAAAAAAGTTGGAAGAGTGCTCAGACTTGATCATATTAGTGGGTCAAAGTGGTTACGAGCTGATGTTCTCATCTTCAACACTTACCATTGGTGGTTTCACAAGTATGTCTCTATACTTTTCTCGGTTGGTCTTCTGTAAGATTGTTTGTACGGTTAATCACATCATGAACCTCACCTAATAATAACAACGAATAAGGAGCATAAGCTATTATAAGCTATTACTCCCTCTCATCCAGACCAAAGGTTACAGTTGCTTTTTGGCACTATTCATGATCGTAGAGAATCTTTGATATTATTCTTAATCTATAAGACAAAATATAGTCATGTGAGATCTTGTTTGATTTATCGTCATGAATGCTACGGAGTATAAGAATATCAATTTTTTATAACTTTTAATAATGTGTAACTAAATATATAGACGTTACAAAACGTGTCTCGACAAGTGTGATAAAGCAACTGTAACCTTTGGTCTGGATGGGAGGGAGTATAAGTCTGTCTATATGTGTTTTTGAAAAAAAAAAATATATTTCCGATATTTAATTGCTAAATTGATGTGTAAATTTACAATGCAGATGGGATTACTACGAGTTGGGAGGGAAGCTTATAAAAAATATGGATCATATGCAAGCATTCAAAATAGCTTTAGGAACATGGGCCAAATGGGTTGATTCTAACATTAATCCATCAAAGACACAAGTTTTCTACCAAGGAGTTTCAGCTGTTCATATGAAGTAAGTTCCGATATATGTCAAATGTTCCGGTATATGAGACGGGCTGTGAAAGTTCAGTCGAAATGATAAATGATTGATCGCGATAACTTTGTTATTGTGAACAGTGGAAGCGAATGGGGAGAACCGAGAGCAAAATATTGTAGAGGGCAAACTCAGCCGGTAAGAGGGTCAATCTACAAAGGGGGTCGTCACCCAGGAGAAGTCATAGTCGAGAGTGTACTAAGCAAAATGAAGAAGCCGGTGCATCTACTTGACATTACACATCTTTCACAGATGAGAAAAGACGGTCATCCTTCCATTTACGCTGGTGGTGGTTCCAAGTTACTTGATTGTAGTCATTGGTGTCTCCCGGGTGTTCCAGATACTTGGAACCAACTTCTTTATACTATTGTGTTTGGAACATAAACTTTGGATTTAAACATACAACAGATTTTGTTACAGAAAATGCATAGCAACGATTCAGAGTCGTGATTAATAATGAAACGTATTGTAAACTTACAAGAAGAAATGGAAAAAAGAAGCGATTTTTTGTTTATTTTCAAAGAGGAAATTATTTCATTGATTCGGTTGGAACCTAGGTATTATGACAGCAGCAAGCAAGCAGACCCTCGAGATTTTATACTGTACCTTGATCGATCAGCTTCTATCTTGAATGAATATTGGGTAGCTCTGTCCAGTGTTCCGACGAAATCCCTATGGACTGAAATCTTTTAGAAAAAAACCTTTTTTTTTTTTAAAAAAAAAAAAAAAAATCTGTAGAAGTGCATACCTGAAGTTATTGCCGATGTCTACTCTGAAACACTGCAGAAGCAGCAGCAGCAGCACTTCAAAACCCGAATCTGATGAGGATATCCTTCTATTCCGCACCATAACTGGCTTCATCGTCTGAAAGTTCCCTTTCATCGGGATTACTTCAGGCGATTTGGTTTTCCGTAGTTTTGGTAACAATGGACTGATGTGGAACATGTGGCTAAGCATCAAGAGACAAGGCAGGAAAAACAACATGCCCCTGTCCTCTTCAGAAGGCAAGACATTCTCTTAAAAGAGATGCTTGATCGAATAATTCCAGTGATGATGTTGCTAATCAGCTGACAGTAACAAGGAAAATAGCAAGACGAATAGAAAAATGGGTAACTCAACAGTTACTCGTAGTTTCTGATAGAACAACAATAATCAATGATTACTGTCGCAAAATACTGACCAAATGCAAGCATTGATGACGGTAAAGTTACTTGATCAGAATCTATGAAAACTTTCCTTAGCAAGGACTGAGAAGCCAGTACAGAGAGCAAGTTCACGGTGAGCATCCAGGTTAGGCAATAACCTAAACACCGAAACTAAGATCAGACTACTTAATTTCCTGGATTTACCAGAATGCAATGATTGTTACCATACCTGATTGGTATAGTTCATTTACTCAACGGTCCATCCATCCCTACAGCGTAATTATCCTATTCCCAAAGAAATAACAAAATCTACTTCAGGTGTCTTCGCAGACAAACCATAAATCATACTACCAGCCAGACGATCAAAATAATCGAAATGAATGTTCAGAGCATTCAAATTTCAAACCAACAACCAAAACCAGTTTCCCAAATCATCCAAAGACACTTACTGTTCGCTATAGAAAAGGGCAAAAGAAACAGACGTCTCTTACACATCAAAACTACTAAACAATGTTTCTGAAAGAAAAGAGTTTTCAAACACAAAGTAAATGAGATTTAGGAGGTAAGACCGATCTGGCTTCTGAGCAAGATTGGACAACGACAATTGATTTCCAGCTTCTTCAGAACATTCACATGCTGCATCAGACATTCAATATATTCAGGCATGAAATTTGCATAGAGTTCGTCTATCAGAATCCTCTTCAGATAGGGGATCATATCATCAGGCAAAGGCTGGAGCGGAATCTTCCTCACTTCTTCCATATCGCTTGAAAATCCGTGCAGCTAACAAAAAAAGTTGCAAAAACAATATTAGGGAAGGAGCAATTTTAGAGCAAAACCAGGTAAGATTTACCGATGTGAAATACCAATTTCAAACGAGATTACAACTAACCTTATTATTTAGGGTGAATACTTCTAAAAAAGAGGAGCATTTAATAAAGTCCAGAAGTATCCGTTTCCAGCAAAAATCAAAGCCGATACCGAATGCCAGCTGCTTCAAATTTAAAAACTTAGGCAGACTCCGATCTGATTCTTCACAAAGTAACTATTAAGAGGATAAATATTTTGTTAGTGCGGGAGTCCCTAATTAGTAGAAGACCTCCACATGCATTATTGCACGATACTGATTAACATTAATAGAAAAAAGGAGGCGTATAACTAGAAGTAAAATGTTTATTAATTAAGGTTTTCTTACCTGAACAATTTCGGTAGACAAGGTAACAGACTTGGCATTTGCTATCCCTCGGAAAAGATCAAAGATACGTTGGTGACAGATATGATAGCTTTCAGCAGTAAGATCTGTATGCCGAAGGTCCATGTATGCAGTGTCCAAACCAGCCAAACTCCTTATTTCGAAAACATCAGATATACTGCCTTTCACATGGAAAAATTCTACGTTCGGGAGATTTATGATAAATTTGTAAGGGATATCCATAATCATATCAATTACAAATCTATAACTGAAACTGAAACTTCTCAGTGTATGACTGGATATCTGTACCACCTTTGGCTTTACCCTTGCAGTTTCTTCTACGACTAATTCTTCAAGAATAGGACAACCAGCCAGCAAGGTTTCAAAGCACTTGTCATCAAAGTACATAATTCTCCTAAGTTCAAGAATTTTTAGACTTGGAAAACTAACAACAGAGGGGACATTGAGAGGCATGCGAGATAATTTCAGAACAGAAAGCACACTAGATGTAAACAACCTTAACGGCAAATCAACAATTTTGCCTCGAACAGAGAAACAAAAGTCAAGTTCCAGCTCCCGGATATTATGGGAAATGGCAACACCTAACCACGTAGGAATTGGTGCTGCTCTATCATGGCACTCATAAATGAGACGGAACTTGAAAATATGCGGTAGGTCATTAAGAAGCAGTACTCTGCTGACAAAATGTTGAAAGGTAATCTCATACCTACGATCAGCATACAAGTTAATGACAGGATAGAGATGTTGATGTAACCTAGCATCAATGTCGAGGATGGGAACACGAGTCCACACGTATCTCCATCGGGTTGACAAAATGCTGGTTCTCACCGCATACTTAGTCGGAAGAAACGATAGTATATGGGAAAGGATGTGGTCAGGCAAAGTACTGACCAAGTCCATCCAGAATCTTCAAGATCAGATTCAGATTTCTCCTGAAGCAAAGGAGTAAAAATAAGGAAATAAAGAGAGATGTTAAATTTTTTAGAGGAAATGTAAGTACCGGGGTGAAATGAAAACGGAATCGATCACAAGTATTTAAAGGGAAACAAATTCACGCGCACAACGCATATCGTTTTTGGGTGCGTCGACTTTCAATTAATGAAATAGTCTGTTTCATGGAAACGTAAATAAGGGGCTGGCTGACCTTTTGCTATACGACATAGCCCGCTTTTCAGTGCTTTTAACATTATATGTTTATGTTAAAAGCCAGGTCTCTCTCTATGAGTGTTCAAAAGTATTTAGGGGTCGTTTGGTTCAATGCGTAGGAATGGAATGGAATGAGAAACCATAGTAGTATGGGGTTCTAATTCCATTCCTTTAAAAATTTGTTTGGTTCATTTTCATAATAAGCATGAAGGAATGGAGTTGGAATCCAAGGGGAAGAGGCGGGTATGGGATTCTAAGGGGTTGGGTGGAGTTAGAATCCATTGACTATCTAACTCCATTCCAAAATCACCCAACCAAACACTTGAATGGACTCCATCCATTCCATTCCATTCCAAAGTAGCCAACCAAACACCCCTTAAAAGATTTCAAATTTTACTTTAAGGGTCACGAGATAAATTCATGACAAGCTACGATCAAGCAACAACTGTAAAACTATGTCATGACCAAAATCCCGAAAAAAGATTTCATGATGGAAATTTCAGAGGAATCATAAAAATATCAAGCAAAGTCTAGAAAACCTCGAAATCTTTTAAATACTTTTGAACACTCACAGAGAGCGACCTGACTTTTAAAATAAGCGTATAAAAATATCAAGCAAAGTCTAGAAAGCCTCTTAGCTACGGAAGTCCAAACAAATTTAAAGGACTTCTGAGAAAATACTAATGGATTAACTATCACAGACTAAGAAAATGTAATGCAATGGTATCTTCCCTAGTTCCATTTTCTTCAACCAACCATAGTTTTGTTTACAGATTGTTCAGGTAAAATTACACTGTTCTTAAGTACTTAATTTACACGTGACAAATGATTTAATTATGCACGTGCCAATCAGACCAGTTTAACACGTGCATAATTATTCATTAATCTCGTGTAATTACTTAAGAACAGTGTAATTTTACCCGAAACACAGATATATAGACAGATTTTCATGGACTCGGAAACTAATCACAATAATATACCCTTCCCTCTCCCTTTTTTTTTACCAATATCCCACCACTCAATTACACTTTGGAACCACATACAAAAAAGGCATAGAAGGTAACATAAGAAATAAGTGGAACAGGTAAAAACTGCTGAAGAACGGAAATAAAATTACCTCTCAGCATGTAACTAGAGCATAACTCACAGAAAAATTAGATCTTCAAAAAAATATGATACGGGTTTCAAAAAAAGACTCTTTAATGGTTGGATTATTTAGCCATGATGTTGATTTTAAAGGAAAGTAATCTAGACCAAAACAGGCCATAGACACAATTTGTTTACTGGTGGATTACTTCCTTGTTATTTAAAGTAAACAATCTCTAAGTAAACTGTGAAAAGATATGGGAGCATTAAAGACTAAATTCTTATCCAGCGATCCTTAGTTAAAATTTAAGGTTCACGACATTAAAGTATTAGAAATCCTTATTGGTAAATAATAGTAAGAAATGATATTATTAACCATAAAATGTGGTGCCATTATGTACAAGTAGATCGATCAGATCTATAAGCTATCTCTTTCCTATTATACACGCTCCATTCGGTCAGGTTCGGTACATTTACTGAACGGAAGGAGTGATTTAAATTAACAATAATTAACGAATTAACGGTTTACTATAACAGTTCAATCAACAGGTATCAATGAAGGTAGACTTCCAATCTTTCCCTTTAAGCACGCCAGTCGAGGTACTTCACATAAATTCAGATAACTTATGTCCCTTCTGAAGTTAATTTTTATCACACTTTATAATAATATAGGATAAAAAATATAAAAAAGTCCGCCATTGAAATAAGGGATCATACCTCCAAACAATTAGAGATTTGGTGTGTAGCTTGACCACATCATCCGTCATGCTCTACAATCATTCTTAGAGTCTCAGCTAGTGAGCTAAGTCTGTCGTACCTTGATGCTAAGTTGCAGCATTCTATCTTGCCAAAGCAAATCTGAAACTCTGAAATCAAATACAGCATTCTAAAACTTGGTAGAAACACTATACTATGCCTCTCGATGACATTCCTCCTTTTTATATTCTCTATCTCATATCTGAATGTCATATGGTGGGTCATTGATCCATTCATGATCTAATGTGACTATTCCACGCAGTATGCAAGAGCTTTAACTAGATTATTGTTTGTCATATCCGATTTATTTTGTTGTCAGGAAGAGTATTCCTTACACAGTTCTAAACTGTAGAGTATACCCGCAATGCACAATTTCCCTTCGCTTAATTAGAAAGGCTTAACAGTATGCCTACAAGGACGCTATGGGTAGATAAATGTACAGCAAGAACTTGTCTAAATTCTTACAGAAAAACCTGTTAAAATTAGCCAGGAGAGAAACTGCAAACAAGACGATGAGTGTGACTGTAAACATATATCTATCCACAATTCCACACACTAAAACGATGAGTGTGACTGTAAACATATATCTATCCACAATTCCACACACTAAAATTGACATCAATCTTTCATAGATATCACATTGGGCTGTTTCAAAAATATCGATCATAAAGAAATTTGATCGTTTCACCCCAAGTTTCATCTTCTTCTATATGTTTGGGGGAAATGATTGTTCTTCTCACAGTGATGAGATATTGATTGAAATCAACTACTTTTCAATCTAACTCATTTTTACCTCATAACACATTGTTTAAAATAATCTTATCAATCCCTCTACCTTGGTTTCAGGTTTTTATTGGATATAATAATCGGAGGGAAGGGAGGAACGGGTGGAGCAAAGGGGAAATGTACCAACGGTGTTCTCCCTCCAAAGTTCCAAGTATTTCCAACGTTTGAAGAATTATGACTTGCCTCCGACCTAATTTAAGAGAAATTTCTACCTTCCCTTATCGTCCTCCCCGTTGCATTTCAAATCCCTCATTCAAACAACACAAGCTAATATCATGAATTATTTGTTACAGAAATCACAGTATTTCTCTTTTAGGTTGAACCTACCCCTTCAAAAAAACGATTCTAATGCGGGAATTGATTGTTCCAAATTAAAGCTATTAACGGTTTTATCGAATCAGTCTCTTCATTAAATGAAATCAAAATCCAACAACAGTCACAACCTCAAAAACAATGATGATTTTCATCAATTCAAATATGCAGGACTATATATCACCCGATTCCACAGTTACTAGATTCGCTCGTTACCTTACGAATCACGAATCGTTAAGAGCGAATTCCATCATGTAGTTTACTAAAAATACATAGAACACACATTCCATAAGAGCGAATCGTGAATCAGTAAGGGCTTATTCATAGCGAATCCGGTAACCATGCTTGATTCATAATTACATCATTCACAAAACAAATTCAAGTTCAAAACAACTACAACTATCAAATTCAAACCCAGGAACAATCAAGATCATAACATTCATCAAAATACCACAAATTAAAAAATAAAGATTCAAACTTTTGTGCAAATTAAGCAACTTTCTACCACAATAATCCAGAATAGACTGAAATCACCTAGCTAACAGAAAATTAAAACATAAAGATTCAAACTTTTTAGCAAATTAAGCAATTTTCGAACACAAATACTCAAGTATAGATAGATATCACCTAAAATTAGCCTAAAAATTCATCCTTGATCAATCATCATGCCTTCATAATTCACATCTGCACCAAAAAAAACTGGGGATTACATTGTTAATGATACTGTAATTTGGTAAAAATCCATTGAGTAAAACTCATAAAATGGACAATTGGAATTGAACAATTCTTCGGTAAGACCGTCTTCTCGTATGAGACCATTAATATAGTTACTTTTAATGGTGTCATATAAAAAGACGGTGTTACCGTAGAATTTGTACCAGGATACGTAAATGTAAGTGCCAAGAAGGGTTATTCAGATGCATGAAGCATTTCCCTAATTGAAATCAATCTAACAACTGTAACAAGGTGCAACTTTTTTTTCCCCCAATTGAAGGTGTAAGTGTGTAACAAACAAAGTTGTTTTTTTCCCTTTTTTTTGGGGTGGGTAAAGCCGTAAAGGGAGCCATAAAAGTCAAATTTTGATGATAACGAGATTTAAACCCAGTATCATCTTTTATAACTTTAGCGGTTAAGCTAGCTAACATTGGAAAGTTATTTGTGACGTATTTGTTTGCAATTGGGATAGGAAAAGTACTTGAATGTTGGTCAAAACTCAAAAGAGAATTGATAGAGTTGGTATAGGAAGAGTTTATGTTAGGTGTTGAGTTCGATTCTTGGGACGATAATTGACTACCGAGAATTAATGAGCAGAACTTGGCATGAACATGTTTTTTTTTTTTTTTTTTTTTTTTTTTTTTTTGGACAGCATAAACATGTTTGTTTTAGCACCTTTAATGGCTAGAAAAACACAATATTTCTCTGCATCGATACGGCAATACCATAAAAAAAAGTCGCTAAGTTGATGTGTCGTGTGCATGGTTGTAGGCTATCATTTATACCCGATGTTTTACTAGGCAAAGACTGTAACTTTCGTCATTATCCACAAAAAGAAGGGATTAGGAGCATGAATAAATTCTTTTTATAAACTTACAAGAAGAAATCACAAAAACCAATACAGAAGGTCTCATAATGTTTTGCTCTTTGTTAAAAATAAATTAAAAGACAGTGGTACACTTTATCTACTACATGAAAACCTACAGTAAGAAATTGATGTTCAGTCAACAAAGAAGATGGATAGTCATCTTTGCAGGCTTGTAACAGATATTTCCCGGAACAGCAGAAGATTTCTCTGGCAATCAGAATCCAAAAAGCGGTGCATAAAAATCTGATAACGATAATAAGGTAGAACACGGATAACTTATTTCTCCTTCTTGATTCTCTTATCTCTGATGGGAAGGTCAACGGGTTGCTGGGCTTCATGCGGGTGGTCAGGACCCTTGTACACTTTCAGGTGCTTGAATAAATGTCGGCCAAGCTGTTCAGGAAGTTAGAAGCTCGTCAAATCAGTAACCAAGTCACCAATTTACAAGATAGAGCAGAGCAGAGGTCACAGGTGAATTACTTACCCTTCCTTTAGGAAGCATTCCACGAACAGCATGCTCGACAATCCTTTCAGGAATTCTTTTTTGAAGTTGGTCAAAAGTTTCCACCGTCATACCACCTGGCCTTCCTGAATGCCTCCTGTATAATTTCTGAAGCCGTTTTTTACCCGATACAGCAACTTTCTCTGCGTTCACCTGGTCATTCAATTACATACAACACCTTACACCTGTCAGCAATTTCACTACCTAACCCACGCATTTGATAACGAGTTTAAAGTAAGTTTGATCAAAGATATCGATAAATGGCCAAAACAACTTGTTAGCATGTTCATTTCACCAAAAAAAACATTGTTAGCACGTAAGAGGTGGTATTCTAGCCATTTCAATACAGAAATACATTTTCAGCCAAATTATCTTAACCGTTAATGTGTGTACTACTGCAACACATGTCAACTAGTTTATTTGGTAAAGTCATTGAGCGGTGCCGGTGATACTCATGAGTCATGACCTAGATTCGAAACTCAGCAGCATAAAAAATGACCTTGTGGCTCCTATTACAACCCAAATAAACAAGTGACCACTGCAACTAGCAAACTATGTACTGTAAGAAAATTCCGTTAATTATATACTTCCTGTTGGCATTAGCATCATTGCATTTGCTAATTTTTTATTTTTTGCTGATGTTAGCTTCCTCATATTTGACATGAATCAATTTTCGAATTGGCCAACTGTAGTAGTTTTCCATTTTCTATTCTCATCTGTTGAAGCTAGCATCAACAGAAAAGACAACGCAAACGCAAACGCAAATGCAAAGCTTCAATGCTTCATTTTCTTCGCCTGAACAATGCATGACTCAAATGGTCAATACAGAAAGTGACTTAGGAATCAGCACCACTGTACAACACACACACTTATACAGTTATACTGTAACGACTTCCATCTGTTATAAAGGCAACGTTTTCGCGATGGTAATTCTGGATAAAGGTTGTCTCCCTGTATTATGGCATATTTTACCAGTTGAACAGAAACTAATATTGATACAGCCTCTTTGTCCAGCAATTCTTGTAAAATATTATTTGCGAAATTCTATCTCAGGTTCCTATACTTCTAAATGATCAAATTCTACCCAACACAACTACCAAAATTTCTAAGCAAGTCACAAGTCCTGGTCATAATCTAATTAGCCATAGATAAAGAGTGTACCGACTACCGAGACCTACTATGTTTGTTGAACATCAAAATAAAAGATACCGAGTGTAACACAAGGCAAAGGGTTATCAATTTAATAGCGACAATAAAAAAACTTACCACAATTACAAAGGCTCCCATGTCCACACTAGGAGTGTATGTAGCCAAATTTTTGCCACGAATGTAGATTGATATAGTTGAAGCCAACCTCCCAAGAATCAGGCCTGTGGCGTCAACCACAAACCATGGTTTTTCAGTATTGACATGATCAGAGGCTTTAGGATACCATGTCGTGTTCCAAATATCCTGGATACAAAATATATTTCTCAACGTCATTAATTCTACAATATACTATATACAAATATTTCTCACACGCATTGCATAAATGGCCAACAGTCCGACTCTTGGAATTACCCTATCACAGGCTACCGACAAATTTCTACATGGAGGATCTATTCACCGTTACCTCGCCTGAGGGATGAACAAAATAATAAATATATAGCTCAAAGACACTAAAAAAACATCAACCATGCTAATTACATCACTTCACATTCGGGATAATAATGAAGATAAAGCTATCTTGGTTAGGAGAAGTAACAAGCTATTTTTCCACATCTATGATCCTTCAATAACACTGACCACATAAACGACGACCAAATTAACGATTTAACAATTGAGAAAGACGACATGAAGCACTGGAGTTAACAACTGAAAGTCTAAAACATAGACACAGATCCTAAAGCGTAATGCCTTTGCAATATGACAGAAGCAACATGACTCAAAACCCACTTGGAAAATACGAGATTTAACACAAAAACATCCTCATTAATCGAATCCATCACTATCAAGAGCTCCACAATCACAATTGAGTCGAGAATTGCATTGAAGAACTACTAGAGTACTTCATAACTGAAGTAATAAAGCTCCAACAGTTCAGTAAGTGATTTCACTTTATTCCATCATACCCCAGAATCAAAGAATTGTAAGTCTTTTAACTCTGTCGGAAATCGAAACGAACATAACCTCACCAATAATTCACAAGAATGAATTAATCAAGCAGATAAATTCCACAAACTCCACAATTGTAAACCCAGCACAATGACAACCAAATTAAGCCAGAACAGCAAGAAAAAAACCCACATTTTCAGCAAATTAAGCATCAAATTAACTGTATACATACAATCAAACACCCTAAAACCTAACCCAATTTATCAAAATACAATCTTGCTGTACATTTTACTCAATCACAAACACAATTATACCCAAAATTTACAAACCCTAACTTAGAACAATAACATCAAATCATAAACATAATCAACACAAAAAAGATTAAATCTTTGCTGAAAATTCAATAAACCCGATTCATAAACAATGTAAAAAAGGGAGAAAAAGGAAGTTACAGGGCCATGAGCTTCTTCCTGAGAGAACATCCAACGCTGCTCTAAAGGAACCATAGAAAAATTCTTAGTATTACTTGCACATTTAACCGAAAAACCCCGCTTACAAACGGAAGAAGACGAAGATGAAGATGTTGATGATTTAAGAGAAAACCCAAGAAAAGAAGTCTTCTTTACAGTTGAATGCACCATTGTTTTCTGGGTTGAAGTTGATGGTAGCATTACAGAAGAAGCACAGGCCACCATCGCCATGGTTATAGTTTTGCACTCAAATTTGCACTATTTTTGTGTGTTTAGTTGCAGAAGTTTGAAGTAGAAGAGTAGATAAGATGAGTAGATGACACTGCTAGTTGAAGCAAGGGAGTGTGTTTCATGTTTGCGTGGGGCTAAATGGGTGGTATCATGTAGAGCCGTTAAACGGGTCGGGTTGGATACGGGTCAGGTCACACGTGTAGTAGAGTTATATCAACTAGATTTGATGCCCGGCTACGCTCGAACAATCTTTATTTACCATTTAAAATTTATTTTCTAAGAAATATGATTCGCTAAATTTGGTTAACACATACATTTACAATTTATATCTATATTATTACGTTCACTACTTTTTCGGTTACAGTTGTTTTTTTAACTACTCCTACTATTTTTACTACTCCCGCCGTCATTATTTTTTCTTTCACTACTCACGCATTTATTACTGTTAATTTCACTACTCCCGTTGCTGATAATATGACTTTAACTACTCTTGCTACCATTGTT
Source organism: Silene latifolia (assembly GCF_048544455.1). NCBI lineage: Eukaryota > Viridiplantae > Streptophyta > Magnoliopsida > Caryophyllales > Caryophyllaceae > Silene > Silene latifolia. The sequence continues at coordinate 1,366,460 of NC_133530.1, read as the reverse complement.
GTTTTTACTATTCACATGAGTGATTATTATCATATTAGTTGATGATTATATATAATTGTATTAAAGTTACGTAGTTGCTCATTCATGTACGAGTTTTACTCATTCATGAACTTTTTTTCATTATATTTCCATTATATACCCCTTGCCTAGAAATGGACAAAAAAAACTCTCTCTAATTCTCTTCCTCACAAATTAATCAAATCCACAAAATTATTCGAAAATCCGTCAAACTACACAATTATGGATGCCAATTCTCGTATTGATCAGGTAATAATTCTAATTTTTAATTTTATTAATTATATTATATAAAATTAAGGAATTAATTTACACTAATTAAATTAGGGTTTTTTTAAACACAAATGATAAACAAATACAATTGTGACTAGACAAAAGACAACGTCCAATTTATGAATACTTGCAATTACAATTTCGATTACATTGCATAACTTATATTCTAATGTTCTATACAACAATCACAAGAAACTCAATTGAAGATTCGACGGAGCAAGAAACAATGGAATGAATTCCAACGAAAGATGCATCAAATGTTGAAAAAAATGATGTGAATTAGTTCACCGCCCTTTCCATCACCAATTGTACTTACAATTCATATGATTCTTAGTTTGGATGAGGGTTGTTAGAGAGAGAATATTGGGAGAAAATAATTGAATTGGGGAAAAAAAAGAGTAATGAAAAAATTGTAATGAAAGGGTATAATGGTCATTTCCGTCTATGAAAGAGTAAAATTCGTCCATGAATGAGCACCACCCTAAAGTTATATACTTAAATAAATCTAAAATTTTAGATTATAATATTATTTAAGAGCAATCATTATTATTTACTAATTAAATTACAAACGGGTCAAGTCGGGTCACGAGTGTAGTAGAGTTGTATCAATTGCTTTACGCAAATTGTTCTATAGGACTGTCTTATAACATAAGACCAACCCATAATCCAAAAGCCCAAACAATTAACTTATAACTCACCTTTTTAATCAAATAAACAAAAGCCCAAAAAAATTAGTTAATAAACTTATTAAAAAATTATTTTATTTTGATAACCTAGAGTTTTGTATTAATAAATTGTATATTTAAATATGTTAGTTTTTATCATAAAATGTCGTGTTGTCAAAATAAAATTAAATATAAATTAAATTAAGTATTATTTTTTTGAATTTTTTTTTTTTTTTTAGTAGTCACATGGTATAGGACGGTCACATGGAAAGGATTCTTGATTCTTTTAATGGGTCAGTGGCGGGACAGATCAAGGATCTTGGGCCTTAAAATAGTCCAGAAGGTGAGGTGGGCCGAGCCTGATCATGGGGAGGTCAGACGGGCCTTGTTTTAAACGACCCGTGCAATTAATTAGCCACCTCTAGGTTCCATGGGTTAATCTACTGGGCATCAAATTTAATAGGGGGTCATCTGTGTTAAAAAGGAGTGTTTGTGTGGTGGGGATCTTAGATCCTGTTACAAGATGGAGCACGGAAATGAGATAGAGAATTCGGATTCAGGTAGGTTTATTGGGTATGTGTGTATTTGTCCATTTTGTGTTCAATTTATAAATGGGTTCTATCTTCTAATAATATTAGAGCTTACCACAACTCCACAAGTTGTTTTAGGTTCGGGGTGATCTAGGTGCAGCCGTGCGGGGTGGGGTGAACTGGTCCTAAGACGTGGGGTGGATTGGTTGGGCCAAGTCGGGTCCAAGGATAGCCGGCCTAGATAGGCCCACTTAGAGGTGGCAATTGGGTCGGTTATGGGGCGGGTCATATCGGGTTCGGGTTATGTCGGGTTAGTGATGGGTTCATGTCGGGTCATCTTCGGGTCGGGTCATTAACGGGTGGCAAGTTGGGTCGGGTTATTAGCGGGTCATTGTCGGGTCAGGTTATCAGCATATATTTTATCTTTTATATTTAGTTTTATGTTTTAAGTGAAAAAATAATTAAGATGAATGTCAATTTGGTGTTATTTAAACCATTATTAAGCTAGTTCATTATCGGGTTAAGAAAATATCGGGTCACGGGTTGGGTCGGGTTGGAAAAAATAAGGCTGCTATCGGTTATCGGGTTGGTTCGGTTCACCCGATTCTCGGGTTTCGAGCAGGTCGGGACAAATTTTGCCAGCTCTAGGCCCACTGGCGGCTCAGAGTGTGGTTCAATTATCCTGGACCTTAAACCAGTCCAGAAGGTGAGGCGAATCGAGCCTGGTTGTGGGCAGGTCAGATGGGCCTTATTTTTGAGGACTTGAAAGCGGGGCTGGCCCACCTCTAGGTTCTATGGATTAATCCAACTGAGCATTAGAGTATTTTAAGACGATTTTACATAAATAAAAATAGTGTAAAACAGACTCAAAATTCAAACCTAACCAAATTAGTGGGCAAGAGGTTACAAAACCGTCTTAAACAAGTATTCACAATTTTACAATCGATATCGACAGTAAGGATCCTCTGTCCCACTTTTGTGTCCCATTGTGTGTACCACACCAATCAACTTTTGACACATCACTTGTTGCAAAATAAAATATTGCAATAATTATATTAATTTATTGATGTATTAGAAGGTGATTGGAGTGACACATACCTTGGAACACCAAATGGGACAGAGGATCCCTACTCGAATATCGACCCCGTGTCCTTCCCGCCAATGATAACAGTCACCATAATAGGGGAAAATAAGGGAAAGTTAAGATTCCGAGATTCTGAATTAAACTAATCTTTATAATAATAATATACATATATGATTTTTTTCGGGGAAAAATATCAAGATTACCTATACATAAAAGAATAATTTCAATTTTATTTTAGGATAATTATTATACTTCTTATCGTATACGTACACCAAAAAAATTACGTTTTGCAATATCTCGAGACCCCGGGTCCTTCTATTGGATCCGCCGGTGATTACTATATATATAGTCCCACAATTAGTTTTTTCGAGGCTTTGCCTAGGGCCGTCAGTAATATGAGCCGGCTCGTTGAGCTTTCAAAATCGGGTCGGTCAAAGCTTGGTTCGTGCTCGGTCAAAACGAGCTCGAGCTCGAGCCGCGCTTGGCTAAATACGAGCCGAGCCCGAGCTCAGCTAGGCTCGGCTTGAAAGTTCGTTTGGGCTCGTTTATAAATTTTTTTTTTTATAATTATTATTTTGTAGTATTATGTTTATTTCAAATTACATGTTATTTAGACATTTATATAAGTATATTATGATATAATATTTTTTAGTAATTTATAATTTAGTTGTTTTTCAAAAATATTTATATTTAATTAGATTTAAAAGGTGCGAAAATGAAAATATATAATGACAAAACGAGTTCGATTCGAACTCGAGCCTCAATTTTTTAGGCTCGACGAGCTTCGAGCTAAAAAATTTGAGCCGAGCCTGAGCCCACCCGAGCTCGAGCTCAGCTCGGCTCGTTTACAATTTACACCCCTAGGCCTTTGCCCCTCTTTCGCACCAAAAATAAATAAATAAATAATATATTTGGAATCAAGGAAAGTGATTAATGTTTAGGATACTCGTGAATTTATAATGATTGATTGAATTGTTGCCACACCAATATACCCTATCAAATTTAGCTAGGGTTTACACCTTTAGGATTTTGCAATTTTAGTACGAAAAATCATTTTACATAATACTAATTCTAAGAAAATCGACGATGGAGACTACTCGCTGGAAACTTGGTCGTCACAATTCTGTTTCTTCTCTTTCTCAGGTACTTCATTATTTTTTTTATTTTCTTTTCCGTCCATCAAAAGTTCATATTCATAGTTAAAAACCTTAAGAGCCCTTTTCGATATGTGTAGATTTTTCTCCTTTTTATTCTTGTATTAGTAGTTATTTAATTAAACATAAATAATTTATTTAATACGTAGAAGGGAATAATTTTCCCTAGCACAACTCTGTTACACCTTATAATTTTTCAGGAGCCGGGAGTGGAGGACAAGGCGAAAGACAAAGTTTTTGTTCCCAGCAAGCGAAAACGAAAAGAAAAAGAAACACGGGCCAGGACTATTAACTACCTTCCTAGAGAGGTCATATTTAACATCCTACTGTTTCTTCCTGCTAAACTTCTGCACGAGGTTGTCAGATATGTGTGCAAGCAATGGTACGATATAGTTACTGACCCATTTTTTGTCAAAGCCCATTGCCAAATGTCTACTACTACTACTACTTCCGCCTCTTTCATCATACAATCACAAGTTAAGAAAAATAACGTCTATTGTGCTGACCAAGACAATGTTAAATCCGTCAAGGTAACAAAAATCGAATTACCCTTCCCGGTTTTGATTCAGGGTTCATGTAATGGCTTAGTCGTGTTTTGTGATAGACAAGATTCACGAAAGGTTTATCTAATGAATCCTCTTACGAAACAAGTAGTTAGTCTGCCACCTGTCGTTCCTGTGGTACTGGGGGAACTTAACAATATATCGTATAGTTTTGCAGTTAATTCCTCTGGTCAGTATAAAATGGTGCAGTTTTCCCACTACTTCAACCCTTATAGTTGTGAATTAGGTGTGTTTACTATCGGTGTTGATAAAGCTTGGAGACCTATCGATGTTCAAGATCTTCTAGGCATACACATGAACAACCCAGACATAATTCGTTCACGTAAGAGTCATTATTGGCTCCTTATCGCAGGATTTCTATATTGCTGTAATAATTATTCATTTTCTTTGGCTATAGATGTCGATACAGAAACCGTTTATCTAATTTCTTGGCCAAAGAGCGTAGATAAGGCTATGTATGATAGCTACTTTATAAGTTTGGGAACTACTCTCGGCTTAATGACCGAAATGACAAAAGCCGTGGTATATGGAAGCTTCACAAATTGACAGACTTAAAATCTAGTGAGTGGACTAAAATGGCCATGATCGATATGGGAGCGATGGTTTGGATGGTTAGGGGTCATAACTCGACCTATAATTCTGTGCGTATAAAGCCTGTTAGCTTGATCGATGGAGAGTTATGCTGTTATGGTCGTGCTAGTAACGTAATCGCTTTGGTGATTCGTTATAATCTGGCCAACGGAAGCTTTGTGTGTTTCGGAGTAGAGGCGTCGAATTATAATTATTTTGCTCATTTTTGTATTCATCATATACCAACTTTGGTTTCACCGAAGAATTGCTAGCCTTGACGAATTATTAATAAAACTTGTACCCTCGATTTTTATCTTTTTTAAATTTAAACTATTATTTATGAAATTCCTATATATTCGATCGTATTGCGTTCGATTAGTTATAGTATACTAGATCTTGCGTCTGATTCCACAGGTTGTTTTCTTATGTGAATGCAAATTTGTACTAGATAATCCAATTATCATTTATTTTTACTATTGGGTCAATAGCGTGCTAGACCATGATCTAGGGACTTGAACCAGTCCGGAAGGTGAGGCGAGTCGAGCTTGGTCATTGCAGGCTTGACGAGCCCTGTTTTCGACGACCCCAGAGGCGGGTTAGGCCTACTCGTGCAATCAATTGTCGACTTTTGAGTTTTATTTCTAGTTTTTGACTTAAAATCTGAACAGTCTTATACAAAAAGAATCGTTAAGTCATATAAAAGTTTACAATATGTAAAACAGACTCAAACCTAACAAAATTAGGGTGTAAATAAACTATATAGAGGATTGAAAGATACCGTTTTATGAGGGCTGTTTGACCTTGCTTGTTTAAAGAATTTTTTTTCTTTTTAAAAGGAGTTTTTTTTCATAAGCTAATTATTAAAAATATTGTGAGTGTTCGGCCAAGGTTTTAGGAAAATTGTTTTTCATTATTTTAATTTCGGATAGATTGTTGCGAAAACAAAGGAAAAGGTAGAAGTAGACCGGTAGAAGTAGAAGCACTTCTTTGCAGCTTTGCTACGCCTACTTCTAGTTAGACCGGCAAGCGGGTCAAGTGAGTCAGGTTCCAATCAAGTCAGTTCGGGCGGGATCAATTTCGGGTTTGCTGGTTTCGGTCGGGTCAAATTATTTCGGGGTTGGGTCATTTTCGGGTTAACTATTATCAAGTTATTCATTAACTAGTTTAGACATATTTTTTTTTTATAAAATTACTTATATAATATTGGTACCTTATAGTTGTTTACATTTCTCATCATTGTATTTTGCCTTGATAAATAAAAGTTATAACTGAAAATTAGTTAAGAGAATTGAGTAATGAGTTAAAATGTATTTTAATGAAAATAATTTTATTGTAATGAAAATATATAGATGAATTAAATTGTAATTGTTAGTTTTCTTATTTAGTGAATGAATATAACTAGTATAGCTACCCGTGCTGCAGCACGGTAATTTTATAAAAGTTAATTATAGAGATTTAGTGTATTAATATTATTTTAATAAATTGAATATGAATTTAATTTAATGCAAATGTACTTTTATATATAAAACGTAACTATAAGAAATATTTCATATATGGGGCATACTGATTGAATACAATATTATTATTGATTGTGTAGAATATTGTAGTAGAAATATTCCATATATATATAGGTTGACTAAAATATTTTGACTACAATATATTAGAAGGGAATATTTTTGAAGGGAATATTCCATATGGGAGGAAAGATGAGTGACAAACTTGAGCGGGAATAACATAGATGTGTTATTCTTTTAGTCTATAGGGGGGATTATCATTAGTTTCCTTTTTTTAGAATATGCATTTTGGCGGGAAAGTGATGGATATCACCTATTCATTTAGTAAATATGGGATAATAATCTGTTTGCAATAATAAACATTCGGGTCGGGTCGGGTCGGGTCACTTCAGGTTCCAGGTCAAGCTTTAGTCTTGAGTTCGGGTTAGGTCAGATCAATTTTGGCAGGTTTATGTGGTGTCCGCCAATGATTATAATACGGGGAGTATTAAAGGGGAAATTATGATTTCGTAAGATATTCGTAAAAGACTGCTAACAATAGTGCATTATCATCAAAATATCAAATTTGCTGAGGGTTTACACTGTTAGGTTTTGCCGTTTTAGAATGTAATATCGTTTTACATAAGAAATCGATGATGGACATGGGAATTCCACCTTTGCATCGCTATTATCACAATTCTCTTTCTCAGGTACTTCATTTTTGTATTTTATTTTTTCTTTTGGGTTATCAAAATAATTGCTCAGAGAAAACAGAAATTTATGAGCCTTATAAAGCCCTTTTCGATATGTATGTGTAGATTCTTCTTGTTTATATTATTGGTACAAGGAGTATTTTAATTAAACGTAAATAAATTATTTAATGGTAGTTTTTAATTTTTCGTAGCACAATTCTATTTCTTGTGCTCCATTGTTACACCTTATAATTTTTCAGGATTCGAGGGTAGACGACAAGGCGAAGGACAGAGTTTTTGCTCCCTGCAAGCGATATACTCGTGTTATGGACCTTCCTAGAGAGGTCATATTTAACATCCTTTTGTTTCTTCCTGCTAAACTCCTGCAGGAGGTTGTCAGATACGTTTGCAAGCAGTGGTATGATATAGTTATTGAACCGTCTTTTATTAGAGCGCATTGCCAAATGCCTACTACTACTACTTCCGCCTCTTTCATCATACAATGTCATGAGAGACATAAGGTATATTGTTTTGACAAAGACGTAATAAAAATCTTATTACCCTTCCCGGCCATGATTAAGGGTTCTTGTAACGGCTTAGTCTTGCTTTGTGATAGTATTTGGGATCCACAAAAGATTTATCTAGCGAATCCTCTTCGGAAACTAATAGTTAGTCTGCCTCCTGTCGTTCCTGTGGCTATGGAGATCCCTTCTTATACAACATGTAGTTTTGCACTTAATTCCTCCGGTCAGTATAAAATGGTGCATTTTACTGTCTACATACAATCCCAAATATGTGAAATGGGTGTGTTTACTATCGGTTTTGATAAAGCTTGGAGACGTATTGATCTTCAACATCTTCTAGGTATACCCTTGAGAAACGAAGTAAACGTCATGCTTCATGCGCTTTCGAATCATGGGCTACTTATCGTAGGATTTCTGTATTGGCCAATTACTTATACCCATTTTTTGTCCATGGATGTTGATACAGAAACCTTTTATAAGATTTCTTGGCCAACGGACATAGATAGGTCTCCTTATAAAAGTCGCTTCATTAGTATGGAAACTGCTCTAGGCTTAATGACAGAAGATGACAAAAAACATGGTATGTGGAAGCTTCTCAAGTTGACAGACGTAAAATCTAGTGAGTGGACTGAAATCACAATGATGGATATTGGAGCAATGGTTACGAAGGTTAGTAATGGTAAATGGACCTATTCTGGCCGGTATACAAAGCCACTTAGCTTGATTGACGGAGAGTTTTGCTTTTCTTTACGTCTGGGCTTCTACTCGACAGCCTGGATGATTCGTTATAATCTGGCCAATGAAAGCTTTGTGTCTTTCGAAGTCAAGCTTCCGTATGATAATCCCTCTTGTATTCATCATGTGCAAACGTATGTTTCACCGAAGAATGTTACCCTTAACTCTTTCAAAACTTGAATAATAGTTACCCTGCGTAATTTTATTTGCAAACTTAGCTTGTACCCTTTTTATCTTCATAAAACTACTCCTATTATTTATGACATTTTATGTACTCGTATTGTTTTCTAGACCCCGGCCCTTAAGGCTTAATTTAGGAGCTTTCTCAAATACGGGTAGATTCTTCTAGTTTATTTTTTCTTGTCCGAACAGTATTTTAATCAACACAAATTCTTAAGAGACCAGAAATAGACTCGAATCTAACCAAAAATAATGGGTACAACAACAACAACAACAACAACATCAGAGCCTTAATCCCAAAATGATTTGGGGTCGGCTGACATGAATCATCCTTTCGAACCGTCCATGGGTGAACGCACGCCTCAAAATGCGAATAAAAAAGGGAAGATGAAAAACAAAAAGGAAGAACGAAAATGTAATGGAAAGTCAAGGTGAACTCAGGGGTTTTAAAATCGAATTCCGTCTTTCTTTTATAAAAACTTAAAATTTAAATCGAGAGAAAAGATTAAAACGATTTTTAAAAACCGAAATAGAGTTAAGGATCCGGAATGAACCAGGTAAAATCTATAAGAAAGTGGTTGGTGAAAAAGTGTAATAAAGGAGAGAAAAATAAATAAATTAATTTCTTTAAATTAAATAAAAAATAAAAAAACACAAAATCTGTCAAAAAAACATCAAATACTAAAAATCCACATGTATCCTTTCCATCCATTGTGCCCTCTCCGTCACCATACTCTCCTCAAGCCCTAGAACTCTCATATCGTGCTCTATCACTCTCAACCATGTCTGTCTCGGTCTTTCTCTGCCTCTAGGGACCTTTTCTGTTCTCCAAGTCTCCAGCCTCCTAACGGGTGCGTCCATAGGTCTCCTTCTCACATGGCCAAACCATCTTAGTCGGTTTTCCATCATCTTGTCCTCTATTGGCGCCACTTTTACCTTTTCCCTAATCACCTCATTCCTTAACCGATCTTTCCTTGTATGTCCGCACATCCACCTCAACATGCGCATCTCCGCCACACTCATCTTTTGAATGTGACAATGCTTCACGGCCCAACACTCGGAGCCGTAAAGTAGGGCAGGTCTAATTGCCGTGCGATAAAATTTTCCCTTTAATCTTTGGGGCATATCTTTATCGCATAGAAACCCTGAAGCACTCTTCCATTTCAACCAAAAATAATGGGTAAGGGTTTAAAATACAATTCATGGATTATACAACCAGTTGTATATGTTATACGGGTATAATCTGAGCTTTGTGATAGAGTATACGAAGTTTATGTTAAATAATATGAACTTTATTAGAAAGTATTAAACTCATTCATTTACACATCAAAAACATGAATTTTGAAATAGCTCGGAAAAAATACATATAAGCTCGAATTTTTATACCTTAATTGTACAGTACTCAGGGACGAAGCTCAGACAAAATGAATACAGGGGCCGATTTTATTCCATTGTTATATACTCATTGAGACCTCACACTAATTATATCAACGTTTTCTATATTTAATAGGATTTTTAGATGATCATATAAAGCATACTAATTAAATTAGTATTTCAGTATTTCTACTTGTTTAGTTATTGAATTATACATTAATTTTTTCGAACCAATTTACTCAATGTCTTATACTCCCTCCTATTCCGAATAACTGTCCCATTTGCCATTTTCGTCTATTCACATAACTGTCCCATTTGCCATATTTGGACATGTTTTTTGACTTTCCTACCCTTGACTCTTTTCTTTATTTACCACTCTAACCACCCCTAAACCATCATATTCAATACTTTTCATTATTTAACTCTTATATTCTTACCCCTATACAATACTTTTCATTATTTTAACTCCATTCCTTAATTTTCGTGTCATTGTCCAAATGGGACAGTTATTCGGAATAGGAGGGAGTATTTTATAAGCCGGTTTTTTATAATAAATTAATGTGGGACTAAAGTCCTTCAAATATCACTTTGACAAACATGGGTCCTTTCTTTCTAAATAGTGTAAATGTAAATATTTACTCGTCGAAAGAACTATTGTTGACAAAAACGATTACTTAATAGATCAATAGGGTACAACCTAAATAAATAAAGCAAATTGTAATTCTTTTTAAATAGTGTAAATGTGAATAGTTACTCGTCGAAAGAACTATTGTCGACAAAAAAAATTATTTAATAGGTCAATCGGGTACAACCTAAATAAATAAAGCAAATTGTAAAAATATTACATAAAGCACACTCAACATTTCTTCGAACACGGGATGTCCAGCCATCAAGCACACACTTCACACAATTGTATTAACCAACTACGCCATATTGATTTTAATGAACTATAGCCCACTTATTTTCAGAAACATCGCCCGGGCCGTGGCCCATTCAGCCAAACCATAGCTTCGTCTTTGACAGTATTTATGGTACAACTGGATGTATAATCCTATTTGTGCTTAAAATACAGCTAAGTACTTTCCTCCTTCCAACCAATTATTAGTAATCCCATATTCCCATATTATATGGTTAATATCAAGGGGACTTGTGATTTTATAAGATAATAAAGACTACGAACAATAGTGCATTAGAAGTATTAAATTTGGGGAGGGTTTACAATTTACACTGTTAGGGACATAGGGTTTGCGGTTTTAGGTCGTAAAACCGTTTTACATGAGACTAATTCGAAGGAAATCGAAGATGGAGACTGGAGTTCCACCTATGCATCGGTATCCTACTCGCTGGATAAGGGCTTAAAATACGGTCTTAAACAAGTATTTGTGATTTTGCCATGTTTCGACCCCGTGTCCTTCCCACCAATCATTATAATCCCATAATACTCTTAAAATACTGGCAATAATAGTGCATTATTAAATTAGCGTCTAGCATATCTTAGATTTACTACCTGAGGTGTAATTTTATTTTTGGTGAACAGGTTGCTATGTAGTACATCTTTGATCTTTCAATTAGAATTGTGTGTTATTTCGTGCTTATACGTCACCAATCAAGGTATTTTTTCCCAGATGACACGATTCAACGCTCTATCGTGTTCAAACTACTTATGGTGTAATTATAACTTCAAATACTTATCGTTATTGAAATTGACGAAGTTAAGATAAACAGCTAGGGTATTCTGCTCGCGTGATACCAACTAGTGAAAATAAATAAAATTTAACTGAGCTGAATTATTTTATTATAGAACTTAACTAAAATGAACTTAATAAAACTATAATTTTATGCTCGTGAAAAATATTAAGACTACTATTACATAAAAGTATAATTTTCATTTTATTTTGGCCTATAAATTGGATAGATACACGGAAAACAAATCGATTTGAGATGTTGCAGGATCCGGGTCGTTCTATGAATCCGCCATAATTATCATTTCCATAATATAGGGAAAGTTATGATTTTTTTAAGATACTCGTAAAAAAAGGGTGGTGCTCATTCATGGACGAATTTTACTCTTTCATAGACGGAAATGACCATTATACCCTTTCATTACAATTTTTTCATTACTCTTTTTTTTCCCCAATTCAATTATTTTCTCCCAATATTCTCTCTCTAACAACCCTCATCCAAACTAAGAATCATATGAATTGTAAGTACAATTGGTGATGGAAAGGGCGGTGAACTAATTCACATCATTTTTTTCAACATTTGATGCATCTTTCGTTGGAATTCATTCCATTGTTTCTTGCTCCGTCGAATCTTCAATTGAGTTTCTTGTGATTGTTGTATAGAACATTAGAATATAAGTTATGCAATGTAATCGAAATTGTAATTGCAAGTATTCATAAATTGGACGTTGTCTTTTGTCTAGTCACAATTGTATTTGTTTATCATTTGTGTTTAAAAAAACCCTAATTTAATTAGTGTAAATTAATTCCTTAATTTTATATAATATAATTAATAAAATTAAAAATTAGAATTATTACCTGATCAATACGAGAATTGGCATCCATAATTGTGTAGTTTGACGGATTTTCGAATAATTTTGTGGATTTGATTAATTTGTGAGGAAGAGAATTAGAGAGAGTTTTTTTTGTCCATTTCTAGGCAAGGGGTATATAATGGAAATATAATGAAAAAAAGTTCATGAATGAGTAAAACTCGTACATGAATGAGCAACTACGTACAATACTAGCAACAATATATAGTATTATAGTGCTTTTTCCCTAAAAAAAAATAAAAATATATAGTGCTTTATTATGACGATTGACGAGTTGCACGCCGTATCAAATTTGGTGAGGGTTAAATCGTTTTAACATAAGACTAATTCCAAGAAAATCAACGATGGAGACTCGAGTTCCACCAACGCATCGCTATCCAACTCGCTGGAAACTTGGTTGTCGTCACAATTCTCGTTCTTCTCTTTCTCAGGTACTTCATTATTTTTGTATTTAATTCTCTCTGTCCCATCATCAAAACTTCAAGTTTATATATAATTGCAGGATTTGTCTCGTTTTTATTCTTTAATGATGAGTATTTTAATCAAACATAAAAAATTTAGTGTTACTGGTTATAATTTTTCAGGAGAAGCGAAAACGAAGAAAAAGACATACTCGTGTTATGGACCTTCCTATAGAGCTCATATTTAACATCCTATTGTTTCTTCCTGCTAAACTCCTACAGGAGGTTGTCAGATACGTGTGCAAGCAGTGGTACGATATAATTAGTGAACCGTCTTTTATTAGAGCGCATTGCCAAATATCTACTATTACTACTACTTCCGCCTCTTTCATCATACAATCTCGACTTGATGGACGTAAGGTATATTGTTTAGACAAAGACGTAACAAAAATCTTATTTCCCGTCCAGGCGAGGATTAAGGGTTCTTGTAACGGCTTAGTCTTGCTTTGTGATAGTATTGGGGATCCACAAAAGATTTATCTTGCGAATCCTCTTCGGAAACTAATAGTTAGTCTGCCTCCTATCGTTCCTGTGGTTATGGAGGAACCTTCTTATACAACGTGTAGTTTTGCAGTTAATTCCTCTGGTCAGTATAAAATGGTGCATTTTGCTTGCTACACATATTCTCGAATATGTGAAATGGGTGTGTTTACTATCGGTTTTGATAAAGCTTGGAGACGTAATGATCTTCAACATCTTCTAGGTATAACCATGAACAAAGCAGCAAGCATCATTAAAAATTCGCGTCAGAGTCAATTTATCGGAAGATTTCTGTATTGGCCAGGTTATATACCTTTTTTGGCAATGGATGTCGATACAGAAACCCTTTATCAGATTTCCTTTAGGCCGACCGAAAAATTTAATAGGTTTTGTTATAGATATGAGTTTATAAGTACGGAAACCGCTCTAGGCTTAATGACAGAATGGGACTATGATCGTGGTATATGGAAGCTAGAAAAGTTGACAGACGTAAAATCTAGTGAGTGGACTGAAATCGCAATGATTGATATTGGAGCAATGGTTACGAAGGTTAGTAATGGTAAATGGACCTATTCTATTTCTGGCCGGTATACGAGGCCACTTAGCTTGATTGACGGAGAGTTATGCTTTTCTTTACGTGTGGCCTTTCACACGACGGCCTGGATGATTCGTTATAATCTGGCCAACGAAAGCTTTGTGTGTTTCGAAGTCAAGGTTCCGTGTGATGATCCCTTTTGTTATCATCATGTGCCAACGTATGTTTCACCGAAGAATATTACCCTTAACTCTTTCAAAACTTGAATAATAATTACCCTGCGTAATTTTATTTGCAAACTTAATTGTACCCATTTATCTTCATAGAACTATTATTTATGAAATTTTTATGTACTCATGTGTTGTGTTTGAGACCCTGGCTCCTTAAGCCTTAGAATTGCTCAGGTACTTCATGTTAGATTCCTTTTTTTTTTTTTTAATTGTCGTGTGAGGGATATTTTAATAAAACGTAAAGAACTTAATTATTTAATGGGGGAGGATGTAATTCGTACACAGCTCTGTTTCGTTTGCTCCATTGCATACTTTACGATTTTTCAGGAGTCGAGAGTAGACGACAAGGCGAAAGACAACGTTTTTGTTGCAAGAGAGGTCACATTATGGTATTGAAATACGAAGATTATCATGGTGCCATAACATTGTTTGTCACCGAGGAATCGCTAGCCATGACTCCTTTAAAACTCAAAGACTGCCGTTCACTAAATCACAAGCTTGAGATTTTATTGAATCTTGTAGAACCAGTGGCGTCTAATACCCCCGGCAAACATGGGTGGCGGAGCCGGGCCTCCGGTTTTGGCCACCGAATTTATAAACTTTACTAATAAAATTCAGTACAAACCTCGACGTGTAAGACACTTATTCATTCATATTTGGGGCCTCATTTTTTTTATACTGCACCGGGCCTCTATTTACTTTAAGACGCCCCTGTACAGAGCGTGTTATTTTATTGGATCTATTCATCTGTTGGCTGTCGTTCACTAAGGGGGTGTTTGGAAAACAGTAAATTGCAAAAAAAAAAAGGGTTTTTCCATTTGTATCCCTGTAGTTTTCATTTTTCCCAACTATACCATCGCGTATCAGAGATTACTAATTGTTCCCTTAAACTTAATTAATGACTCCCATCCGTGACTAAACTTGGCTACTCCGTTTGTTTTGGCCGTTAAGTGCTACCATGGCACGCCTTATGCCAACATGGCTGCTTACATGGCATTATATTGACGGTTTTTCTTATTTATCGTCTCACTTATGTTTTATCGACTTTTAATTATTTGCAATGACCAAACTACCCTTATTATTTTCAGATTCCGAATCAAAATCGATCTAATTAAATCCATAAAATTTTGCCCAAATCCTCTTCAAACCACCCTCTAACTCAGACTTATTCAAACTCATAAACCCGACTTCACATCGTTATTGAGCCCAAATCCTTAATCGCAGCATCCAGCACCCCAATAGCTTCACACAATAAATAACATGGATTTGGGGGTTAGGGTTTCAAGGGTACCTGAGAAAGACGCCGCAACAGTGAGCGAATAAGGAGCGCGATGGTTGATTGCGTTGCAACAGGGGACGCAGTGGCTGGTGTCGACGTCGGGTGGAGAGGTACAGATCAACAACGGAAGAACGGTGTCCGGCAGAGATGTGCGTCGCATCAGTGAGCGACGAGTGTGGCACGGACCCACGGAGGCTGACAGAGGTGGGAGGAGCAGAGCAAGGTAGGAGGCGGTGTAACACCCCCATTTATTCGGGAGCCTTTAGCTAGACATTCCCAAGTAAATGAGAGCGTTACCATATCGGTTTCCCGAGGTAGTAGATAACAAAGTCCAACTCAGCAAAGTACTTTAAATAAAAACTTTAATGATTACATAAGTTTTACAATTTTAATCCACTAAAACTTAATATAAAAATAAATACAACTCGCAGCGGAAAATAAATAAGTGATATAACTATATATGTGATCTAGACTTCATCTACGGTTCCAAGTTTGGCTCTCATCCCAATCCTCCCAAGTCAGCTAATCTTTGGTACCTGTCAAATCTGCTCCCCATAAAACGGTTCACCGCAGGTGTTCACGAATACATTGTCAACCACCGCGAGGTTGAGTAGGAATAAATACTAACAACAAAACATACGATAACAATCCAATTTCTTTTTTTTCCATTGCACAACCCCCTGACAACGTGCCCATTGATAACACAATATTTATCTATTTTTACTCCACATTTTATCTCTTATTTGAATGAAATAATAACCCGAGTTGTCTCTATTCACTCATTTTAATGTCAAATAATATATTAGTCAATTAGTTTGAAATAATGTTATTTTAGATTATTATTAGTGTTTTGATACTGTTGTCGTAATTTTTATCATATAGGTTAGGTACCGAGTTACTCGAGAACAAGTAAAAAAGACGGAGTTAAAATAATTGGAGAAAATAGAGAAGAATAATTTAAAGAAGGTTGACTTATGAAAGCATCTAGTCAAAGCAAAACCCATATCCTCCTTGTAACTTTTTACTGCAAGTCTACAAGTTCCAATTTTGATTTCATTAAGCTGAATAAATTTGGTGTTCTTCAATTCACCAAGTCAAACAGCTAGCAACCTTCACTCCGATGTGACTTCATCCTTCACCAATTCACACCTCACCATCACTTACGACAACCACCAATTCATCCACCACCCACATTCGCCAGTTGAAACCGACACCAGTTCCTCCATTGCTCACCTTGATTCGGAATCAAAACCCGAGTGCGAATCAACCACCATGAAAGCCAACTCCGTCGCCGCTAATTCGAGCCTCCCCTGCTTCTCCTCTGAACCCAGCCTCGACAACCACCGTGTACAACATCACCACAATCAAGCTCGGAATCGAAGCCGCCATCACCAATTCAGTTTAGCCATCGAATTAACATTTAGCACTTTTGCAGCTTTCGGGTGAAACTATGCAGCCGAGGGACTAAACTATGCCCGGTCGGGTGAAGGTGATGCCCGGTCGGGTGTAATGTTGCCCGGTCGGGTACAATCTCGAAGGATGATATTTTCGCCTTTTACAGAAGAAGACAAAGGAAATTTGGAAGCTGTGTGTTGCTTTATGCTGATGTCGTGTGTCCTTTGAGAGACTATTACTATTATTATGATTATTATTATTATTATTATTATTATTATTATTAGAATGAGGAGAGAGGGGGACACCACAATAAGAGCCGCACCAAAATTAAGAGAGGAGTAGTCTTAGAAATATAAAAAATACATCTTATTTCCTTCTTCAATTTGAGTGTTTAATTTAGTTGTCAAATTACTCCAAGTTTCGATCTTTTATAAGCCGGGTGTTAGATCTATACAATTTGAATCACTTGCTTTTTTATGGTATAATCATCTCATCTCTTTCTTTCTTTTGTTGAATTGTTTACATTTGAATATTTTAGTTAACTTCTTCATAAAGTTTCTTCCTTTATGCTTAGTTAATGATAAAATTTAGTTTAATTAGTATTACATCGTCTTTATTTTGTTAATTGCATGATTAATTGTAGAAACCAATTTCATATAAGGTTTAATTTCAAAGTTGCAATCTTTATTAATTATTTTGTCTTAATAACCATGATTAGTGAGTAATACTCTTACTAGGGTGTGATTACTGATTAGGCATTAACATGAGTGATTAACCTAATTGAGTCCATCTAAATTGGTTGTTAAGGGGAGATTAGTGGGGTTTTCCAAGGGAATTTATTTGATTATGTTTTAATTGGGAGTTTGGTTAGTTGGGTACCCTTGTCCACCAATGGGAATTGGTTAGGTACTTAGTTGACCACCCTTTTACATTCCTTGCCAATCTAGGTTGAACCCGGGAGGGGGAACCTCGAAAGGGTGCCTTTGGGAAACCGGGTTGACTTTCACCTTTGGGAAAAGGGTTAGAAACCCGGGAATTTATCGCGTACTTAGTGCCTCCTAGCTTTGAGTCGGGGATCTTGGAAATGGCGCGCGTTTTCGGGTCCTAGAACCTTGCTTAGGAGAGGTCCGAGTCACGAACCCGGGAGGGAGGTGAGTCGGGAATCCTAGTGTCCTATTATGAGCCCGGGAGGGAGTTATTAGGCGAGTTAGAGGCGTTTTCCCCTGACTAATTGCCCCATGACGACTAGTTGACGGAATTAATATGTTAATCATGATTGTTTGCCGCTTAATCACGCCCTAGGCTTTTTATCAATCAAGTAAAACCTTACTAATTCGCTTGCTTCTTTATTTTAGAATTTAATTAGTTATTTTATATCTTGCTCTTTAGTCTAGCCCTTAGTTAATAACCACCTTGTTTTGTTTGACTTAGCTAAGCATAAGAATTTAGACAATTAGTATTCACCCATGCTCCTTGTGGTTCGACCTCGACTACCCTAATACATTAGTTGAGTAAATAGTTTGATTGGGGGAGTGCGACAAAACCCCACTATCACCCATCCTTTTTCTTAGCATACCTCCCTTAACAACGTGCTCACTTTACATCATTCCAACCGAAGTTGGAGTATCCACCATCCCAACCGAAGTTGAGGTATCCATCATCCCAACCGAAGTTGAGGTATCCATCATCCCAACCGAAGTTGAGGTATCCACCATCCCAGTACTGAGGTATCCAACAATTACGACATGAGATTAACCAACAACCACAATATAAACCAATGACATATACTTCACAACTGATAATTCATCCAACAACATTATCGAGTAAAAGTTGAGTAGGATTTATCCCTACCTGGCAGGGGCGGATCCAGGAATCAGATGTACGGTGGGCTAAATTTTTTTTTTCCCGAAAACGTAATAGCAACCTTGAAATTGATAATTATAACTTATGAGTGCTTTAAACATTGTTTTTTACGTGCCACTTTTATGATATTCGAGTCAAAAATTTTAAATTTTGAAATTTTATCGATATTATATTACTCCGTGCATCCCGGTAATTATTCACATTTATTTTATATACAAAGATGAAGTAAATGACACATTCCCCATTTTATCCTTCAGAATTGTCACGTGCTCTCTTCCCCTAGTTTCATTTTCCTTCCTCAATTTCTTACATTTTCTCTCCGATGGTTCTTTTCCGGCAACTAAAATATGTAGCACAAACAACTTCATAAGTAAACTTCCTACTCTTACAATAATTGATTACTTGGATAGAAGAATTGTACAAAGTGTTGTTTTTATGTTGTCAAAGTCTTGCATTAGTAAACAAGACTACTATACTTGAAACCACATAAATCAAAGAGTGATAAGTATAAATTTTGCCTAAAATGGTATACCCCGTATAAATTCAAAGACAAACATATCATAACTCATAAGTGATCTTATAGGTAAAAATATTAAAAATTGAAAATATACTTTGTTGGGGTTTGAACTTGTGTCTGTTGGAAAAGAAGCCAATATTTTACCACTATGCCAATTGTAGATTCATGCTTTATATTTACATCTTAATATCTATTAACTGTTTTCCTCAAGAATAGGTTGGGCTCCAGCCCAACTAGCCTTTGTGCTGGATCCGCCCCTGCTACCGGCAAGCAAGCACTCCAATTATGCAATCCAATAATTAAAGCTCACAAATCCGATTATAAACTCTTCACAATTTTCGTCACCTATATAATAATAACAATTACAACAATTATAATTACTAACTTTACTTATTTATTTATTTACTCCTTTTATTTATTTATTTATTCTTCTTATTATATTAATTATTCAAACCGACTCATTTATTTAATTATTACGATATTAAAGACCCGTTTATAAACTAACCCGAGTCACCCGACAAACCAAAGCAAAACCCGCTTAGGAACACCCAACTACACCCGTAAAACCCGTCACAAACACCCCCCCAAACTCCTCCTTCCACGCCACCACAAGCCACCACTCACACCAACCAAGCCCGACACCAGCAGCCTGCAGTCCCACGGTCTCAAAATAGCGTTATTAAGAAACCTCTCACATGATGGGACGAGTGACCCGCTAAATTTCCTTTTTCCCTATTATGTCTCCCACTAAATTAGTGGGAGAGGGTCTCTCATGAGACCCATTAATACATTTTATTGACACAATTTATTTATGCCAATACAATACCAATTTACAAATGAAAAAAAAAAACCGTACGAGTAGTACTTTTAATTTTTGTAGTTTATAAAAAAATCAATTTTGATAAGAGAAAAAATATTATGAAAAATAAAAATAAAAAACCAGTTTTTTTATAAATAAACTATAAAAAAATTATATGAGTATAAACGATTCATAAATGAATCATCGAGAAAAAAAATAAAGGATCACATTGGTTTTGCGACCAACATGGCTACATTAATCCAAATCAAAAACCCACAAAAACCAAAATTGAAAAACACAAGTAAATAAGAAAAACAATAAATCAAAATGAGTAGCAGAGAAAATCTAACTCACTCTATGAAAAAAATTTAATTCTGAAAGTGATGGATATAAAACAATTTAATTAATTTAGGAATTTAGTCGGAACCAAGATGAATTGCCCTTACAATCACAAATTAATTAATTATAGTATAATGGAGGAGCACAAATGGATGAGTGGAGATCAAAAGAGCAAAACGGTGAAATGGATGGTGATAATTTTGGTTTAGCATAGATTTAAATTATGTGATGATCATAAATTTGATAATGATTAATGATGATGGCTTAAATCTGAGATGGGGTACAAAAGAAGGTATATTTGAAGATGACAAATTTTGACGAATATTTAGGATTTTTCATTATTAGGAAGATTATAAAGTAATTTTGATATATTCATACGTTGGACGAAATTAGAGTACTTGATAAAATTTGGGTCAAAGGGTGTAAGCTTTTTTGGGCCAATTTAAACAAGTATTTAGGAAGTGTTCATTTGGGCCAATTTAAACAAATATTTATATTAGTTCGGGTTAGGTCATTTCGGGTTACGAGTTTCTTTCAGTGTTTTTGGTCAGGTCTGTTTCGGGTCAAGCGTGTCGAGTTATTTCGGGTCGTAACATTTTCGGGTCAATGATTAAGAGAGAAAAAAGGCATTTCAAGTCTTTCGGGTCAGTAATGTTGAGTGGTTTCGGGTCGGATCTGCTACAGGTCCATGAAAGGCCGGGTCATTTTAGGGTCGGGTCAATTCAGGTTTCGGGGTGCGGCAGTTCGGGTTGATTTCGGGTCTCGGGTCAGGCCTGGGTTGATTTTGCCAAGTCTAAATTAGCGAGTAATAAGCTCTACAACCCAATTTCGTCTAACAAAGGAGATATCATCTACCAATATTTGTAACTTAACTTTTATTTAATGATATTTATTAATTAATATTTTAAATTTTACAATTATGTGTAATTTTATTTTCACCATTTAAATATTTCGTTAGGTAATTAACACTATATCCAATCCCGTGCAATTCTGCACGGGTATAAAACTAGTGATCTATTGTTCCTCTCTAGGACCCAACAATGTCCTACAACCTAATACTAATAACGTACTCCCTCCGTCCGGGTCATTTGTTGACCAAGAAAAGAGGAGAAAGCCAATTATTAAATGACGAGTAGAACAAATTGAGCGTGAATGATCAAATTACTAATGAAGTTCATTTTTAAAATAGAAAGGGCAACAAATGACTGAGACACCCCAAAATGGAAAAGAACAACAAATGACCGGGACAGAAGGAGTATCTAATTGTCTCAACTACGGGAGTAGTTTTTATCATACTTTGTCTCTAAACAAGGTTTCTTTTGAAGGAATTAAACTAGTCTTAAACCTGTTTAAATTGCACGGATTTATTGTTTCTGATTTTGTTATTATCAAAGCTAGGATTTTTATATGTGATAATAATAGTGTTTATGTAAGACCTCTCACATGATGAGGTACTTACAAATTTAATATTTTTTTGGCTGGTTTATAATGTAGTTATTAGTTAATGTCATGTCTCACATAGATCTCGCATGAAGCCGTCTAAAAAAAATCTTCTCTATGCGTAAAATCTTGTATTCTTGTATTAGGTACATGTTCACGCTGAGTGGTACCATCGCCATAATTAAAATTAGTTATACCATATTATACTCTTATGATCGATATAATTGTTATATAAATAGATTTAAAAATATATCATATAATACCAAGATTAATAGGTTAATGTTATATATCGTGAGATTTCATTAAATTTATTTGGTAAAAAACTATATGTAGTATCGTAAACCCGACCTGGTATTTTAGGGCTAAAGATCCGTTAATCATTTTCAATTTTATAAAATAACTTGTAAAATTGCTCAACAGCTTTGCGTAAGAGCTCAACAACTTTGAGGCGGTTGTACGATGCTAGTATACAATTGGTTGTAAGATAGTATTTGTGAATGTTTTGCGTCAGTTTATCTTGTGTAAAACGACTTTACATAAACATAATGTAAAACAGACCCAAAAGGCCAATCGAAGGACTCAATTAATAATAGAAAATATAGGAAATATGGAATATTGATTTCCTATATTTATGTTACTTTACTGTTGGTGCCTTTCCTTCTTCCTGGACATTAACTTAGGCGTCCTTTTAGCTATCCTTTTCTTTGATATATATAGCTTGCTTGTACGTTCATTGGATGACTGAAGATATTACTAAAACTTTTCCTCTGACTTATGTTCACCATTGATCATTTGATCATCTCATCTTTTATCACGGTATCAGAGCAGGATTAAATCCTGGCTCTTTGTCTTTCTCTTTTTTTCTTTTTTACAAAATTATCATCCACATCAAATGACAAAGATTGGTAACAAATCAGAATCAGGAATTCCAGACATGAACGCGATACCGCCTTCATCCTCTTTGTTCTTACACCCCTCAGAAAGTCCGAGTCTCAAACTGACATCCATCACTTTTGACGGTGAAAACTACGACCTTTGGGTCAACGCGGTCAAGAATGGATTAGAAGCAAAAAATAAATTGGGGCTTGTAGATGGGACTGTACCGAAACCAGAGGGGAAAGGGGAAGGAGATATAGAACTCGTTGCGTGGCGGCAATGTAATGCTATGGTAAAATCTTGGTTGAGAAGTGTAATTGCAGAGAAGCTGCATCCTAGCATAGCTTTTGATGGAACCGTAGCAGAAATATGGAAAGAATTAAGGGAGCGTTATGCCGCTGGAAACACTGCACGGGTTCATCAATTGAAGAGCGACATCGTGGCTTGCAGACAAGGTAACCGTTCTATTGTTGATTATTATACGAATCTAAAAACTCTGTGGGATGAACTCGCGAAACATAGTCGAGTACCCACCTGTACCTGTGGTGCAGCCGCTGAATTTCTCAAGGAAAAAGAAGAAGAAAAGATCAATTCATAATGGGTCTTAATGGTGGCCTATATGACAACATCCGCTCCAACCTTTTGATGGAAGACGATTTGATTTCTCTCAATCGTGTCTACGGGATTCTTTTAAGGGAAGAGAGACACAAGGCAGTTACGCGCGCAAGGGACGAACCTGCAACAGAGGTTGCCATGGCAACACAGACAGGTAACAGTCACGGAGTAAGCCAGAACCCAGAATCCGAAGACCACGAACCCCCGCGATGCACTCATTGCAAGAAGTGGTACCATACGGAGGCCAACTGTTGGGAAAAATTGGGAATCACCGGCCGGGGGAGAGGTAGAGGAAGGCGTGGCGGACGAAGTAGCAGAGGAGGCCGTAGCACAGGTGGAAACAACCATGGAGCAAACGCCGTATCAACGAGTGAAGATGGTGAATCTTCAAGTCAAGGGTTTATTGCGGCTGAGATGGAGCAATTACGACTTATGCTCAATGCAAAAAATGAAGCTAGTGAGAAGTTAAAAGGTAGTAATTTTGCTAAATTGAATAGTTGGATGCTTGATAGTGGGTGTTCCCACCACATGATGGGGTGTAAAGAAATGCTTTTGGATACATGGAAAAGCGCACCTTCACAAGTGTCCTTACCAGATGGGACAGCTATCCAAGCATCAGTCCATGGACGTGTGATGTTAGCAAATAACTTTGTCTTACAAGATGTGTTATACGTGCCAAGCCTTACGTGTCATTTAATTTCTATTCCGCAACTTATACGTGAAAATAATTGCTTAGTGGTTTTTAATTCTAATTGTTGTATAATACAGGACCAATCTATGAAGACGGAGATTGGACGGGGTGAGTTGCGGGATGGTGTATATTACATGACACGCGTTGGAGACATGGTGGCACGAGTTGGGGTTGATGAAGCACGGGTATGGCATAGGAGACTTGGTCATCCTTCAAGTCAAGTTTTTTCTTCTTTTAGCAAATTACTTTCAAAACAATTACGCATTGATCCGAATTTTATTTGTGACCCTTGTTGTCGGTCAAAGCAGACAAGATTGAGTTTTCCGTTAAATAATAAGAGACATGACAATTTATTTCACTTAATCCATTGTGACATTTGGGGACCATATAGAGAAAATAGCTTATCCGGTGCTCATTATTTTTTAACTGTTGTTGATGACCATAGCCGAAGTGTATGGGTCCACCTTATGAGAGATAGACGGGAGGTGTGTGATTTAATGGTATATTTTTGTAAAATGGTAAATACCCAGTTTGGAAGTCAAGTCAAGATAGTTCAAAGTGATAATGGAACCGAGTTTCTCTCGGGACCTTTAAAACTCTTTTATCAAGAAAATGGCATGATTTTCCAAACCAGTTTAGTGGATACTCCCCAACAAAATGGCCGTGTCGAGAGAAAACATAGACATATTCTAGAGAAAGCGAGGGCCCTTCGGTTCCAAGCGAATTTGCCCATTGAGTTTTGGGGGGAGTGTGTCCTAACTGCTGCTTACCTCATAAATAGGACACCCACAAAAGTTTTGGATGGAAAAACACCATATGAGCTATTATATGGCCATGCTCCTAATCTAGATCACCTGAGAGTGTTTGGATGCCTTGCTTATGCCCATAACAAACAACGTCCAAAAGACAAGTTTAAGGAGCGCGGAATTCGTTGTATGTTCATAGGGTATCCCAAATCTCAAAAGGGATGGTGTGTTTACGACTTGAAAACAAAACAACACTTTGTTTCTCGTGATGTCCACTTTTATGAACATGTGTTTCCATATGAACATGAAGCAGTCCATGAGTCAACACAAAATCCTCCAGCTGAGCCCACAGACGAATTGGCCATAATTGAGCCCATCATACAACCATACATACAGCCAACTCACATTTATGATACCTCAGCCCAAACACCCCAAAACACCGGACCCACAACAAACAATAACAGGCCGAATTTCGAAACCAACAATACCGAGCCCAATCCCAACGTATCAATTGACAACCAGACCATCAACCATGATACTACAAACAGTGGGAATAATAACAGTGAATCAGAGAACTTGGAGGAAAATGTAGTACGAATGGGGAGGGGTGAGAGACAAAAATTCGAGCCTGCATGGAAGCGAGATTACTTGTGCAAATCCACTCGTGTCACTTCCGAAGTAACTCACTCATTCCGATCACCGTCAACTATGAAAGGTAATCGTTATCCAATAATTGATTATGCCACTAGTAGTTGTTTCTCACTGTCTCACCAGAATTTTCTTGGAGTTGTGGATACAATACAAGAACCTCAGAATTATTTCGAAGCCGTGAAGCATCGTGAATGGCGAGAGGCGATGGGCAGAGAAATTGAAGCTCTTGAAAACAATAAGACATGGACCATTGTTGATTTACCTGATGGTAAGAAACCCATAGGTTGTAAATGGGTGTACAAGGTAAAACTCAAGGCAAATGGCACTGTTGAAAGATACAAAGCTCGGTTAGTTGCTCAAGGTTTCACTCAGATAGAAGGCATTGATTACCACGAGACCTTTGCACCCGTGGCGAAGATGACTAGTGTTCGGCTTCTATTAGCCATTGCTGTGACAAAGAAATGGAACATTGAGCAACTTGACATCAACAATGCTTTCCTCCATGGTGATCTCGATGAGGAAGTATACATGCGACTCCCACAGGGGTTCGAAACTCGTGAAAAGGGTAAGGTTTGCAGGTTGCGAAAATCTATATATGGGCTCAAACAAGCCTCACGAAATTGGTTTGCCAAGTTGACGGATGCTTTACGTGCTTATGGGTTCACTCAATCTCTTGCTGACTATTCGTTGTTTACAATGAACAAAGGAGGTAATTTTCTTGCTCTCTTAGTTTATGTCGACGATATGATCATTGTTAGTAGCAACTTTGAAGCAAACAATCGGCTAAAGAATTTCCTAGACACCAAATTCGGTATAAAAGACTTGGGCCGGTTGCGGTTTTTTTTTTGGGAATCGAAGTTGCGCATGGAGAGTCGGGTTTGTTCCTTTGTCAACGAAAATATGCCCTTGAAATCATAAAAGAAGCAAAACTGATGGGTGCAAAACCAGCATATACACCCATCGCACAAAACCACGAGTTGTCTCTCTCGACTAGTCCTTTGTTGAAGGACCCTCTCTTGTACAGGCGCTTAGTGGGAAGACTTGTCTATCTCACAATCACGAGACCAGATATTCTATATGCCGTCCATGTTTTATCTCAATTCGTGCAAAGTCCAAGGAAAGATCATTGGGAAGCTGCGATACGGGTTGTGAAATATCTTAAGGGAGATCCTGGTAAAGGAATCGTGATGAGGAAGGATGCAAAACTTCAGCTCAATGGCTACTCCGATTCTGATTATGCTCGGTGCCCGTTAACACGTCGGTCCCTCACTGGTTACTTTGTGGCACTTGACACCACTCCTATCTCTTGGAAAGTGCGAAAACAACCGACTGTAGCAAAATCCACGGCGGAAGCGGAATATCGTGCTATGGCCGCGGTGACCAGTGAGCTCATTTGGCTCAAATCTTTTCTTGCCTCACTTAACATAAGACACGAGCAGTCTATGCACCTTTTTTGTGATAATAAGTCTGCACTCCACATTGCCAAGAACCCGGTTTTCCATGATCGCACCAAACATATCGAGATTGATTGTCATTTTATTAGACAACATTTGTTGAACAAGAACATCGTCACTCACCATATTCGAAGCCCAGAGCAAATTGCCGACTTGTTTACCAAAGCTCTTGGACGTGACGCTTTCGCATATTTATGTCGTAAGTTGGGCATTCGTGCTCCTACTGCTCCAACTTAGGGGGAGTAATAGAAAATATAGGAAATATGGAATATTGATTTCCTATATTTATGTTACTTTACTGTTGGTGCCTTTCCTTCTTCCTGGACATTAACTTAGGCGTCCTTTTAGCTATCCTTTTCTTTGATATATATAGCTTGCTTGTACGTTCATTGGATGACTGAAGATATTACTAAAACTTTTCCTCTGACTTATGTTCACCATTGATCATTTGATCATCTCATCTTTTATCATGGTATCAGAGCAGGATTAAATCCTGGCTCTTTGTCTTTCTCTTTTTTTCTTTTTTACAAAATTATCATCCACATCAAATGACAAAGATTGGTAACAAATCAGAATCAGGAATTCCAGACATGAACGCGATACCGCCTTCATCCTCTTTGTTCTTACACCCCTCAGAAAGTCCGAGTCTCAAACTGACATCCATCACTTTTGACGGTGAAAACTACGACCTTTGGGTCAACGCGGTCAAGAATGGATTAGAAGCAAAAAATAAATTGGGGCTTGTAGATGGGACTGTACCGAAACCAGAGGGGAAAGGGGAAGGAGATATAGAACTCGTTGCGTGGCGGCAATGTAATGCTATGGTAAAATCTTGGTTGAGAAGTGTAATTGCAGAGAAGCTGCATCCTAGCATAGCTTTTGATGGAACCGTAGCAGAAATATGGAAAGAATTAAGGGAGCGTTATGCCGCTGGAAACACTGCACGGGTTCATCAATTGAAGAGCGACATCGTGGCTTGCAGACAAGGTAACCGTTCTATTGTTGATTATTATACGAATCTAAAAACTCTGTGGGATGAACTCGCGAAACATAGTCGAGTACCCACCGCACTGTGGTGCGAAATGCCGCTGAATTTCTCAAGGAAAAAGAAGAAGAAAAGATCCACCAATTCATAATGGGTCTTAATGGTGGCCTATATGACAACATCCGCTCCAACCTTTTGATGGAAGACGATTTGATTTCTCTCAATCGTGTCTACGGGATTCTTTTAAGGGAAGAGAGACACAAGGCAGTTACGCGCGCAAGGGACGAACTCGCAACGAGGTTGCCATGGCAACACGGACAGGCAGTAACATCCACGAGTAAGCCGTAACCCAGAATCCGAAGACCACGAACCCCCGCGATGCACTCATTGCAAGAAGTGGTACCATACGGAGGCCAACTGTTGGGAAAAATTGGGAATCACCGGCCGGGGGAGAGGTAGAGGAAGGCGTGGCGGACGAAGTAGCAGAGGAGGCCGTAGCACAGGTGGAAACAACCATGGAGCAAACGCCGTATCAACGAGTGAAGATGGTGAATCTTCAAGTCAAGGGTTTATCATGCGGCCGAGATGGAGCAATTACGACTTATGCTCAATGCAAAAAATGAAGCTAGTGAGAAGTTAAAAGGTAGTAATTTTGCTAAATTGAATAGTTGGATGCTTGATAGTGGGTGTTCCCACCACATGATGGGGTGTAAAGAAATGCTTTTGGATACATGGAAAAGCGCACCTTCACAAGTGTCCTTACCAGATGGGACAGCTATCCAAGCATCAGTCCATGGACGTGTGATGTTAGCAAATAACTTTGTCTTACAAGATGTGTTATACGTGCCAAGCCTTACGTGTCATTTAATTTCTATTCCGCAACTTATACGTGAAAATAATTGCTTAGTGGTTTTTAATTCTAATTGTTGTATAATACAGGACCAATCTATGAAGACGGAAATTGGACGGGGTGAGTTGCGAGATGGTGTATATTACATGACGCGCGTTGGAGACATGGTGGCACGAGTTGGGGTTGATGAAGCACGGGTATGGCATAGGAGACTTGGTCATCCTTCAAGTCAAGTTTTTTCTTCTTTTAGCAAATTACTTTCAAAACAATTACGCATTGATCCGAATTTTATTTGTGACCCTTGTTGTCGATCAAAGCAGACAAGATTGAGTTTTCCGTTAAATAATAAGAGACATGACAATTTATTTCACTTAATCCATTGTGACATTTGGGGACCATATAGAGAAAATAGCTTATCCGGTGCTCATTATTTTTTAACTGTTGTTGATGACCATAGCCGAAGTGTATGGGTCCACCTTATGAGAGATAGACGGGAGGTGTGTGATTTAATGGTATATTTTTGTAAAAT
This sequence comes from Silene latifolia, assembly GCF_048544455.1. Lineage (NCBI taxonomy): Eukaryota > Viridiplantae > Streptophyta > Magnoliopsida > Caryophyllales > Caryophyllaceae > Silene > Silene latifolia. The sequence continues at coordinate 1,337,319 of NC_133530.1, read as the reverse complement.
GGTAAATACCCAGTTTGGAAGTCAAGTCAAGATAGTTCAAAGTGATAATGGAACCGAGTTTCTCTCGGGACCTTTAAAACTCTTTTATCAAGAAAATGGCATGATTTTCCAAACCAGTTTAGTGGATACTCCCCAACAAAATGGCCGTGTCGAGAGAAAACATAGACATATTCTAGAGAAAGCGAGGGCCCTTCGGTTCCAAGCGAATTTGCCCATTGAGTTTTGGGGGGAGTGTGTCCTAACTGCTGCTTACCTCATAAATAGGACACCCACAAAAGTTTTGGATGGAAAAACACCATATGAGCTATTATATGGCCATGCTCCTAATCTAGATCACCTGAGAGTGTTTGGATGCCTTGCTTATGCCCATAACAAACAACGTCCAAAAGACAAGTTTAAGGAGCGCGGAATTCGTTGTATGTTCATAGGGTATCCCAAATCTCAAAAGGGATGGTGTGTTTACGACTTGAAAACAAAACAACACTTTGTTTCTCGTGATGTCCACTTTTATGAACATGTGTTTCCATATGAACATGAAGCAGTCCATGAGTCAACACAAAATCCTCCAGCTGAGCCCACAGACGAATTGGCCATAATTGAGCCCATCATACAACCATACATACAGCCAACTCACATTTATGATACCTCAGCCCAAACACCCCAAAACACCGGACCCACAACAAACAATAACAGCCGAATTTCAAACCAACAATACCGAGCCCAATCCCAACGTATCAATTGACAAACTGGACCATCAACCATGATACTACAAACAAAGTGGGAATAATAACAAAGAATCGAGAGAACTTGGAGGAAAATGTAGTACGAATGGGGAGGGGTGAGAGACAAAAATTCGAGCCTGCATGGAAGCGAGATTACTTGTGCAAATCCACTCGTGTCACTTCCGAAGTAACTCACTCATTCCGATCACCGTCAACTATGAAAGGTACTCGTTATCCAATAATTGATTATGCCACTAGTAGTTGTTTCTCACTGTCTCACCAGAATTTTCTTGGAGTTGTGGATACAATACAAGAACCTCGGAATTATTTCGAAGCCGTGAAGCATCGTGAATGGCGAGAGGCGATGGGCGAGAAAATTGAAGCTCTTGAAAACAATAAGACATGGACCATTGTTGATTTACCTGATGGTAAGAAACCCATAGGTTGTAAATGGGTGTACAAGGTAAAACTCAAGGCAAATGGCACTGTTGAAAGATACAAAGCTCGGTTAGTTGCTCAAGGTTTCACTCAGATAGAAGGCATTGATTACCACGAGACCTTTGCACCCGTGGCGAAGATGACTAGTGTTCGGCTTCTATTAGCCATTGCTGTGACAAAGAAATGGAACATTGAGCAACTTGACATCAACAATGCTTTCCTCCATGGTGATCTCGATGAGGAAGTATACATGCGACTCCCACAGGGGTTCGAAACTCGTGAAAAGGGTAAGGTTTGCAGGTTGCGAAAATCTATATATGGGCTCAAACAAGCCTCACGAAATTGGTTTGCCAAGTTGACGGATGCTTTACGTGCTTATGGGTTCACTCAATCTCTTGCTGACTATTCATTGTTTACAATGAACAAAGGAGGTAATTTTCTTGCTCTCTTAGTTTATGTCGACGATATGATCATTGTTAGTAGCAACTTTGAAGCAAACAATCGGCTAAAGAATTTCCTAGACACCAAATTCGGTATAAAAGATTTGGGCCGGTTGCGGTTTTTTTTGGGAATCGAAGTTGCGCATGGAGAGTCGGGTTTGTTCCTTTGTCAACGAAAATATGCCCTTGAAATCATAAAAGAAGCAAAACTGATGGGTGCAAAACCAGCATATACACCCATCGCACAAAACCACGAGTTGTCTCTCTCGACTAGTCCTTTGTTGAAGGACCCTCTCATGTACAGGCGCTTAGTGGGAAGACTTGTCTATCTCACAATCACGAGACCAGATATTCTATATGCCGTCCATGTTTTATCTCAATTCGTGCAAAGTCCAAGGAAAGATCATTGGGAAGCTGCGATACGGGTTGTGAAATATCTTAAGGGAGATCCTGATAAAGGAATCGTGATGAGGAAGGATGCAAAACTTCAGCTCAATGGCTACTCCGATTCTGATTATGCTCGGTGCCCGTTAACACGTCGGTCCCTCACTGGTTACTTTGTGGCACTTGACACCACTCCTATCTCTTGGAAAGTGCGAAAACAACCGACTGTAGCAAAATCCACGGCGGAAGCGGAATATCGTGCTATGGCCGCGGTGACCAGTGAGCTCATTTGGCTCAAATCTTTTCTTGCCTCACTTAACATAAGACACGAGCAGTCTATGCACCTTTTTTGTGATAATAAGTCTGCACTCCACATTGCCAAGAACCCGGTTTTCCATGATCGCACCAAACATATCGAGATTGATTGTCATTTTATTAGACAACATTTGTTGAACAAGAACATCGTCACTCACCATATTCGAAGCAATTCATGGACTATACAACCAGATGTATATGTTGTACGGTGTAGAACCTGAGCTTTGTGTCAAAGTATCTGAGCTTTATATTAAAGAATATGAGCTTTATTAGAAAGTATTGAGTTCATTCATTTACACATTAAAAACATGAAATTTAAATTAGCTCAGGAAAAATTACAAGTAAGCTCGAATTCTTATACTTGGATGTACCATGCTTATGGTACAACTGGATGTATAATCCTATTTGCGTATTCGAAGCCCAGAGCAAATTGCCGACTTGTTTACCAAAGCTCTTGGACGTGACGCTTTCGCATATTTATGTCGTAAGTTGGGCATTCGTGCTCCTACTGCTCCAACTTAGGGGGAGTAATAGAAAATATAGGAAATATGGAATATTGATTTCCTATATTTATGTTACTTTACTGTTGGTGCCTTTCCTTCTTCCTGGACATTAACTTAGGCGTCCTTTTAGCTATCCTTTTCTTTGATATATATAGCTTGCTTGTACAGTTGTACGTTCATTGGATGACTGAAGATATTACTAAAACTTTTCCTCTGACTTATGTTCACCATTGATCATTTGATCATCTCATCTTTTATCAATTAACCACCTTTATTAAACAAAATAAGTATTGGTGGTTTTGCTATGTCTCGACCCCAATGATTATAATCCCATAATACGGGTAATATTAAGGGGAAGTTATGATTTTGTAAAATACTCTTAAAATACTGCCAACAATAATTCATTATTAAATTTGGTTAGGGTTTATATTGTTAGGGTTTACTGTTCTAAGGATGTAAGTTTTACACGAGACTAATTCGACCAAAATCTACAATGAAGACTGGAGTTGCAGTTACACCTATGCATCGATATCCTACTCGCTGGAAACTTGCTCGTCAAAATTCTCATTCTTCTCAGGTAATTCATTTTTGTATTTTAATTATTTTTTTCAATAATAAAAAATTCATCATGTTTATATTTTTAAGCCTTAGAATTGCTCAATGAAACAGATTATGAATGTAGTAGCCCTTTACAGTTTTAAATTCGAATAGATTCTTCTCGTTTTTATTCTTGCTCGATTATTTTTTAATCAAACGTAAAGATTTTATTTATAGCTTATAACTTTTCAGGAGCCGAAAGTAGACGACAAAGCGAAAAACAAAGTTTCTGCTCCCAGCAAGCGAAAACGAGACAGAGAAAAACGACGTGCTCGTATTAACTACCTTCCTAAAGAGGTCATATTTAACATCCTACGTTTTCTTCCTGCTAAACTCCTACAAGACGTTATGAGATACGTGTGCAAGCAGTGGTATGATATAGTTAGCGACCCTTTTTTTGTTAGAGCGCATTGTCAAATGCCTACTACTGCTTCTGCGTCTGCCTCTTTCATCATACAATCTCACGATAAGCGAGATAAATTGTATTGTGCTGACACATACGCTTCCAAAAAATCCGTCAAGTTAACAAAAATCAAATTACCCTTCCCGGTCAAAATTCAGGGTTCATTTAATGGCTTAATCTTGGTTTCTGATGACCGGGATTTAGGGAACGTTCATCTAATGAATCCTCTTAGGAAACTAATGTTTAGTCTGCCTCCTGTGGTTCGTGTGGTGCAGCGGAAACCTTTTGGTACATTTTATAGTTTCGCAGTTAATTCCTCTGGTCAGTATAAAATGGTGTGTTTTTCCCTCTATGAATCCCCTGAGGATTCTGAAATGAGTGTGTTTACTATCGGTGTTGATAAAGCTTGGAGACGTATTAATCTTGAACATCTTGAAGGTATATCCTTGATTCATATATTTAAAAGACACGGGCTTCTTATCGCGGGATTTCTATATTGGTGTAATAGTTATCATTTTTCTTTTGCCATGGATGTCGATAAAGAAACCATTCTTCGGATTTCTTGGCCGACGGATATAGACATAAAGAGGTTTTTTCGTAAAAGCCGCGTTATACGTATGGGAACTGATCTAGGCTTAATCACGGAAGATGAGAATAAGTGTGGTATATTGAAGCTTCTAAAATTGACAGACGTAAAATCTAGTACTGCGTGGACTAAAATCGCCATGATCGATATTGGAGCAATAGTTAGAAAGGTTAGTAATTATAAAGAGACCTTTAGTTTCTTGCTTATGAACCCGGTTAGTTTGATTGATGGAGAGTTATGCTTTTGCTTTTATCAATATATCAGCGACAAGTCGTCTTTGGTGATTCGTTATAATTTGGCCAACAAAAAACCAAATGTGTTTGGTGTGGTGGTTGCTCACCTCATCCCTTAACCATGAGGTCAGGGGTTCGATCCCTGCCAATGGGAATGGAGCAAATTCTTTGGCCAGCCGTTTACCTCTTCGTGAGAGCACGCGCGGCGAGGGGATTATACACTGTTGTCGACGGTGGACACCCCGGTTTAAACCAAAAAAAAAATAATTTGGCCAACAAAAGCTTTGTTTCTTTCGAGGTCAAGGCGCGGTATAATGCTGCTTCTTGTTTTCATCATGTACCATCTTTCGTTTCACCAAAGAATGCTACCCTAACCTCCATCAAAACTTGAATAGTTACCTGCGTAATTAGCTCATGCATTCTAGCACCATCACATGGACCATGTAAGCCACCCCTTCGGAGGCTGCAGTGGCCAAGTGATATCACCCCAACTGCTAGTCGAACCCGAGATCTCTCAACTCCTGCATTTCTGCAAGCTTCAAGGTTTAACTCGGCTACCACTGGACTAACACCACTTGGTTTTATTTTGTCTTTGTAAAACTATTATTTATGAAATTACTCGTATTACGTTTGAAGTATTTATAACTTTCGGTCATTGTTGATGATGCCTCTTGTTTTCATTATGTTGGAAGTGGACAGACGTAAAATCTAGCAAGTGGATTGAAATCGCCATGATCAATATGGGAACAACGGTTAAAAAGGGTGATGTAACTTAACACAAATTCTAGAATAAGACGGTTTCAGTGTAAAACCGTCTCGCACAAATTGTCATTTAAAACGGGCATATCTGTCTTAAGTTTGAGACATGTCAAGTATCATATTATTGGTGTTATGTCTATTTGACCCGTTTGGAGCCTGCAGATTTATGGAGTTTTTTTTTTGGCGACTAATAAATTGTTGATTGAAGCTTTAATTCTAGAAATCAGTAATAGAGGGCTACATATGGGAAAATCCCTAAAATTTAAGTTGAGATTTTGTAATTCAGAGAAATCAGAGTGTAATGCATCGCCATTGATGAAGCTTCAAGTTAATTTGATATGAATTTATGTTGATCGAGTATGAAGAATTGAAGGAAGAATTATTGAGAATTTGATGAATAGATAAGACAATTTTTTTTACTAGTAGACTCTAGGCATAATGCATGCTTTTGTCTAATTTACTTAGTTAGCCTGTTTTAAATTCAAGACTTAAATGCGTGTCTTAAACAAGAATTTTTTTGTAAACCTATATAATCCCATGGATTAACTATCTCCTGCCGATAATCAGAAGATTATTCAGAACAATCTCTTTTGGGAAGCTTACTGTAACTTGTGGATAAATACATTTTTAAGGTTAATTTCCAACTTGTAAGGGTCGTAAATCACGCTTGCCATCCCTTCTGTTGCCTATCTCAACATAGACGAAGGATAGATTAAGTATCTCTCGCCGATAATCAGAATAATCTCCTTTCGAATTACTCAATACCTGACACTATATCAAGTCTAATTATTTTAGGTTAAAATGTTTTCGGGTTGAGTCTAATATAGTCAGGTACTAGCCTCTGTGGCCTTCATTAATTAATAACAAGTCTAATTTTAAGTTATTGTTTCTATAATCTCTTTTTTTTTTTAATTCGGAATACTACGGTTTTTTTATATCTTAATTAAAAAGACTGCCAACAATGGTTAGGGTTTACACTGTTAGGGTTTTCAGTTTAAGACTAATTCGACCACAAATAGGATTATACAACCAGAACTAACATAAGCATTGTACAACCAAGCATAAAAATCCGAGCTTATATATATTTTTTTTTTCAAAGTTAATGAAGTCGATACTTTCTAATAAAGCTCATATTCTTTAACATCTCGGATACTTTATTACTGTATCACAAAGCGCAGATTCTACGTCGTACATCATATACAACCGGTTGTATCGTACATCATATACAACCGGTTGTATAGTCCATGAATTGTAATTCGACGAAGACTCCACCTATGTATTTCGATCCTTTTCGCTGGAAACTTGGTCGTCACAATTCTACTTCTTCTCTTTCTCAGGTACTTCATTATTTATTTTATTTAATTGTCTCTTTTCCATTATCAAAAGTTCATGTTAATAGTTTAAGCCTTAGAATTTCTCAGATGAATCAGAAATTCTTGTACGAGGAGTATTTTAATCAAAAGTATCTAATTCGTATACAACTCTGTTTCGTTTGCTCCATTGTTGAACTTTTCGATTTTTCAGGAGCGGAGAGTGGACGATGACCACGTGAAACACAAAGAAACACATACTCGTATTATCTACCTTCCTAAAGACGTCATATTTAACATCCTACTTTTTCTTCCGGCTAAACACCTGCAAGAGGTTGTGAGATACGTGTGCAAGGAGTGGTATGATATAGTTAGCGACCTTTTTTTTGTTAGAGCGCATTGCCAAATGCCTACTACTAATACTTCTGCTTCAATCATCATACAATCTCAATATAAGCTAGAGAACATCTATTATGGTGACAAAGACAGTGCGGAATCATCAGTAAAGGTAACAAAAATCGAAGTACCCTTCCCGGCCATGATTCAGGGTTCATGTAATGGCTTAGTCTTGTTTTGTGATAAACACGATTCAAGAAAGGTTTATCTAATGAATCCTCTTACGAAACTAATTGTTAGTCTGCCTCTTGTCGTTCCTGTGGTTGAGCAAGAACTTTACAGTAGATCGTATACTCTTGCAGTTAATTCCTCTGGTCAGTATAAAATGGTGCATTTTCTCCTCGATTACTGTTCTAGTAATAGATATACAATGAGTGTGTTTACTATCGTTGATAAAGCTTGGAGACCTATTGATCTTCAACATTTTCTAGGCTTAGACTTATTATTTTTCATGAGTCGTTTAGATTGGAGTCGTGGGATCTTTATTGCAGGATTTATGTATTGGTGGTGTACTATTAATTCCGTTTCTTTGGCCATGGACATCGATACAGAAATCCTTTATTTGATTTCCTTACCAAAGAGCGTAGATAGTGTATTTTATAAAAGGTACTTTATAAATATGGGAACTGCTTTAGGCATAATGGCCGAAGACTGCTTTAAGCCTGGTATATGGAAGCTTCTAAAGTTGACAGACGTAAAATCTAGTGAGTGGACTACAATTGCAATGATCGATATTGTAGCAATAGTTACCAAGGTTACTAATGGTGAATGGACGGCCTATAATTCCAATTCCCCGTCTATAAGGCCTGTAAGCTTTATTCATGGAGAGTTATGCTTTTATTGGGGTGTTATTAGCACGACGTCCTCCAGGTTGATATGTTATAATCTAGCCAACGAAAGCTGCGTATCTTTTGTAGTCGACTTGGGGCTGTATTATGGTGGTGCCTCTTGTTTTCATCATGTACCAACTTTGATTTCACCGAAGGCAGTAAGTCTTGCTTATAACCGTTGTAAGTCACAACGAAAGGGTGAAAAGCACCATTATCCCCAAAAAACGTGTTGGTTTAGATGGATTTATAGATCCGTTGTAAATTGTTTTTGTTTACAATAGTTGTAAACAAGAATTTGTGCACGTCGGAATGCTACTCTTAAGTCTTAACTCCTTCAAAACTTGTACCCTTTTATCTTTGTAAAAGTATTACAAGTATTTATTTATGAATTTCTTCTGCACTCATATTGTGTTTGAGTATTTACAACGTTCCGTCACTTGATCAACTAGATGATTGGTTTAACTACTTAATCCACGTTTATTCGTTAAATAGTTTTGAAAATAGCGCTAGAACAAAGAAAAAACTAATCATTTTTTTTGGTGTAAACCATCCGGTTTAATCCGGATTCGAGCAGGGTAGGAGCACTAGGGTGGTAAAGCTCTCCTTCATGAGTTTTAACACTGCTGCATTCCCAGGGATCGAACACGAGATCTCAAGTTAAGCTAGAACAACCCCTTGCCAGTTGATCTGAGTGCTCATGGGTAAAACTAATCATAAGGGTCGTAAATCACACTTGCCATCCCTTTCTCCTCCCTATCTCAACATAGACGAAGGATCGATTAGGTATCTTCCGCCGAATCAAAACTATCTCCTTTGAGAAGCTTATTGTAATTTGTGGATAAATACATTACATATATGTATCAAACATCTATTTTATTACCACAACTGTAAAATGGAATCACGTCTAATTATTTTAGGCCGAAGTCTAATTAATGGAGTAAAAGTCTAATTTTATATTATTGTATTTTATAATAATAAATTTTTTTCTGAAATATTATGAATTTTATTTTATTTCAATTAAAAGATCATAATTTTGAATTTAATGATGAAATATTATAGCTTACGGAAAGAAAAAAAAATACAGGCTATTTGAACGTTTGGTCTCCGAACCAATCCCAAAATTATTTCATAGACGAGATAAACACCAAAACAAATAAATACCGCCGTTTAATTTGAAGTTTTATTAATAGGAAGTAATATTCGATATATTACGGTAATATTGATAGTTAAGGATAGAATATTATTATGATCGTATTTCCGAAAATATGAGATTCACTTTGTACTATATATTGAGACTTTGATATTGAATAAAACACAATCGAAAGCTTCTCCCAAACCATTCTATTATATTGTCCTTTTACATGGTATCACAGCCTCACGCTCTTGAGGCCTAAAAACGATCTTCCGCTGCCCTGCCGGAGGGACTAATGAATGATGGTGCCCTCCGGCGGGATTTTATGGTGATGATTTATTTTATAATAAAAAAAAAAAAAAAAAAGTCAAAGCAAATAATTGTACGTCCTCCTTGAATTGATTTTCGTGGAATTCTTATATTTTGCTCTATTTGCGATTTACGCGAAATTCGGTCTGGCGAGTCCTATACGCATCGACTGGCGAGTTACGCACCGAAATTTGTCAAGTTCGAAAAAATGCGACTTTCTTGACAACGATTTGACGGGTCCAAAAAACGACAACGTTCCCGTCCAATTTTTTTAACAGGCTTGAAATGCTTGCCGTTCCTGTTATCTTCAATGAAATCAACGATTTCTTCCGAAACATCGAACATCAGCAACTATTGTGACCATCACGATGACTATGGCGACTATCGCTGCCGATCAGCCATGCTCCGATTGGTGAACCCGTCTTGAAACTACGACGACAACGATGATGCACCGATTTTTCCTCCCAAGTTGGGCGTTCGTGAACTCCCGCTCCAACTTGAGGGGGGTAATAGGAAGTAATATTCGATATATTACGGTAATATTGATAGTTAAGGATAGAATATTATTATGATCGTATTTCCGAAAATATGAGATTCACTTTGTACTATATATATTGAGACTTTGATATTGAATAAAACACAATCGAAAGCTTCTCCCAAACCATTCTATTATATTGTCCTTTTACATTTATCACTTCATTACGTAGTTGATTACTCAGTAAGTCTTGCTTGTTACCGTCAGTCTTTAAATTAATTAATTGATTTAACTTAATTAGGGATCTAAATTTGGATTATGTTTATTATTACTATTACTATTATTGTACATGAATTCAGAGTTATAAATTAGGATTTCCATTCTCTTATGGAGGAAAAGATGCAATCGGGAGTTCAAATCTGCAATACCGATACCGTTGTGGTTAGTTTTTATTTTATTTTGCTGTGACTAATAAATTATCGATTGAAATTTAAATTATAGAACTGACTTGTGCTTCTGTTTGTTTACCTGTCTTTCTTATACAAAATGATCGAGTATCCTGATATTTTTTTCCTTCTTTTTTGCATGTTTTAATTGATTGTCAACCAGGAATTAGAGGTGTATGTCCTCTCGACTGACGGCATCGACCCTTTAGAGGTGCATCTTGATGATACGATAAGTGATATTAAAGAACGAGTGTGCGACGAAGTGGCAAAACAAATTGGAAAGACTTTTGCCTGCGAACCTGAACTGTTCATGATGCTCCTCTTTCCTGAGTGTCGAGTGCTGGATAATGACTCGTCCAAAACACTTCGTCAAGTTTTGATTAATGTCGGTATACTTAATGATGGAGGCACTTGGGAGGGTTCCGAATCACTTGGTATCAGTTTGGATTCAGGTAGCTCTGCAGATGACCTGTTGCTTTCTGGCGACTCTCAATGCGGAGAACAAAATGTGGAACTGATTTCAAACAGAGTTCTTGTTGTCCAGCTTTACCCAACTGGGACCGACTTTGGGGAGTTGTCGGGGAAGGAGGAGGACTGTATGGAGTATCATGAGGACTTTCTTGATGAAGTTTGTATATATCCCAAGGAAGAGATTGTAATCTTGGATCCAGAGGATGCCTTTTCTGTGAAGAGACCTGATGATGACATACTACCAGGAGACACTGGCACTTTCCGCGTTTTAGGCGAAATTTTTGCTTACCGCAATACAGACCACGGAGAAAAAAAGCGTTACATCCCTTCAGATGGCTTTACCTATCCCTTTGAGCAGGTTACCAAGCTGTCCACCTCCGCATCTCTTGTGCTTTTGGCTTTCAACTCTGCTAATTTGGACGTCATAGAGGAATTCACGTCGCGTATGGATAATCCATCAGATATTCTACTGCTCCAAGTCAGTTGGGATAAATTCAGCTACTTGTTCCTCAGGAAGCTTAGGCAAGACCTAGGTCCTCATGTGCCTATTGTTGCCGTAACGGACCTAGATGTTCGCCATCTTGACCTTTTAGCCTTCTTGGACACTCTACCTTGCGATCTACCTAAGCTTTATGGTTGGAGTTTGTCTCAAGACTGTGCTCATCTGGGTGTCAATCATGAGGATGTCGATATCAAGTGGCTTGGAATCAGACCTTCTGACTCTGACGCTGCTTCTGACTACAATGGTTGCTTTGCTAAGGCATCCCGCAAACTTCCTCATGATTTCAAGGTGGTCTATGACTTCCTTTTGGGTCATCCTCGTTTTTCAAGGAAGTCTAAATGGGTCCAAGAACTGCAGGTTATCGCAGATCGTCAACTACATCGCAGTTTGCCATACCTTTGGCAGGGCCTGCATTGGTATGCCAAAAGCTTTGCGTGGGAGAATTATCTTCCTATGAAGATAGCAAACAAGGACTGGATTTGATTTGGTCTAAATCGAGGAAGACAGGTGGCCCAACTATGAAAATGGGTCAGTTGGAATCCGTTTTAAGTAAATCCCGGTCAGCTGTTACAAGAAATCAAGTAATGCAATCAGACGACTTTCTGGCGATTGTAATAGTCTATTTAAGACCTTTTTTTCTTTTAATATAATCGGGATTGAATTAAGCTGGCCTAGTGAGAAGAATAGAAAAAAATAAATTAAATTTGAACTAAACCAAATAAAATAATTATATATTTTTTTCCTTCCTGAAAATATATTGACTGCGACTTTTACATAATTTACATAATTTTTAAGTTTGAGTTTTTTTTTGCCTAAAAATTGGACAGTCTTGTGCAAAAGCCAAAAAGACAAAAAAGCTTTGTCTTGGGATGTCTCGAGACCTCGGGTCCTTCTACTGTATCCGCAAATGATTATAAATTATAAATGTTTATAATCCCATAACTAGTTTTTCCACCCGTGTATAAAGCACGGGTTCGAACGGAGATGACTGTTTCAAAAGGGTGAGTCGGGTGGTTTTGGATCGGTCATTTTTGGTCGGGTCAGTTCCGGGTCAACAAAGTTAAGGTCATTTTCGAGTCGGATCGGGTCAATTCGGGTTTCTGGTCAAAGTCAAGGGTTGTAGTTTGGGTCAATTTTGGATCTTAGGTCAACTTTTTCGGGTCGGGTCAATCGGGTCGGGTGTAGTCACCCCACATCAAATTTGGTCGAGGGTTATTAAACATTGTTAGGGTTTTCCAAGTTAAGTAAGTAAAATCGTTTTACATAAGACTAATTCTACGGAAATTGACGATGGATCACCACCTACGCATCGCTATTCTTCTCGCTGGAAACTTGGTCATCATAATAATTCTCATTCTTCTCTTTATCAGGTACTCCAAAAGTTCATGTTTATAGTTCAAGCCTTCGATTGCTCAATTAAACACTCGTATCGAAAAGGGCTCCTAATTTCATAAAGAATTTATTCTTGTATGAACAGTATTTTAATCAAACGTAAAGAATTTATTAAATTGGAGCGAGTAATCCGTTGAATAACTCTGTTTCTTATGCTCAGTTGTTACATTTTTCGATTCAGGAGGCGAGAACCCGAAGTGAGAAAGAAACACTTATGTCGGAGTTATATCGATCTGCCTAGAGAGATAACGTTTAACATCCTAATTCTTCTTCCTGCTAACGTCCTGCATGAAGTTGCGAGAAAAGTGTGCAAGCAGTGGGACGAGATAATTAAAGACCCGGTTTTTGTTAGAGCGCATTGTCAAATATCTACTACTCGTGCCCGTTTCCTTGTCCAAGTTTTCAATAAGCTATGTGAGGCGTATTATATGGAGGCAGAGTGTACTAAATCAGTCAGGGTAACGGAAATTAAATTTCCGTCCCCTGCCAGAATCTCGGGTTCTTATAATGGCTTAGTCTTGCTTTCAGATAGAATGAACAAAGGAGTATTACATTTGATGAATCTTGTGACGAAAGTAATAGTTAGTCTGCCTCGTCTAAGGGCCTTAAATAGTTGTTATTATGTAAGCGATAATTTAGCAGTTGATTCCTATGGTCGGTATAAAGCTGTACGTGTTTCTGATGACGTGGATCACAAGAAATTTGAAATGCATGTGTTTACGGTTGGCGTTGATAAAGCTTGGAGGCGTGTTGAAATTCCAGAAGCGAACTGTGTAATAATGCTCGAATTAGCCTTCTTTGTCCCGGGATTCATGTACTGGTGTGCTGATAGTTGTCGCGTTTGTTTTGCCATGGATGTCGATACAGAAACTATTTATCAATTTTACGGTCCAAAGAGCTTTGATATTTTTTTACATTTTCCGGTCCACTATATAAGTTTGGGAACCGGCCTAGGCGTAACAAAGGAAGAGGACAAAGACCGTGGTATATGGAGCCTCTGGAAGTTGACAGACGTAAAATCTAGCAAGTGGACTGAAGTCGCTATGATCGATATTGGAGCAATTGTTAGAAAGGTTTATAAAAGGGCATATGATTGGCTGACTGTAATTCCTGTTAGCTTGATTGATGGAGAGTTATGCTTTAAGTATTGTGTTCCCAATCAAAAGTATTTTCAGGTGGGTCGTTATAATCTGGCCAATAAAGGCTCCGCCTCTTTCCGAGTCAAGACGGTGTCGGATCAAGCCTATGTTTGTCCTCATGTACCAACTTTGGTTTCAGCCAGGAATTGCTAGTCCTGACTCCTTTGAAACTCGAAGTTACAAGCATCATGGTTAACGAACTTGTAGCTTTTTTTATCTTTTAGGTTAGTAACATTTTTGTTGCCTTGTTGGTATGAATTGTCGTATGATTAGTTATTGTTACTCCCAAAAGAATATACTTCTGTAAACATTGTCCGTCTTATTAGTTAACAATGATAAATACCAATGTGTTGTATTTAAGAAATTAAAAAAGGAAATAAATACTTAAAATATGCATTAACTGCATTGATTCATGTGTAATTTGTTCTCTAGTTTCTAAATTAATACCAAATCTGGAAGGTAATTGATATTAAGCTGGATTGAACTAAATAAATATATTACTGAATATTATTATATATACTAGTTGGAAAGCCCGTGCGATGCACGGGGCTCCAATTAGGATTATCTTTAACAATGTGCATGTTGAATGTTCCAAGAATTTGTTGAACAACATATTGTAAACGTTGGTTTACATTGCCATATTTGGTAGCATAAGTCAACTAAACTAAATATAAAAAAAGTCCAAATATGTTAGAAATTGGAACGCATAAAACTTCTGGTTGATTTAGTTGATTACTGCTGGATCTTCAGTCCCTGTAACGTAAAAGTTACTCTCTTTGGTATTAATTATATCAGTTGTATAACATCCAAATAGACAGTTGTATTATTCACTTATGTAGTTACCTATTTTTATTATTGTAGGTACCATCAGTTTTTAGTTAACATAAAACGGTATTGCCAAATGTGGTTTAATTCTACCAAAATAAACATGTGATAATTGAAGCTAACCTTTATGTGCTTCGCAAATTAGATTAACCTACAATATCTAGCCATATATTCGACTCTGTAAGCATAAGACGGTGTAAAAGTTGAATGAGGGTACGCAAAACAACAGGTATCTCGATCATATATGTAGCATGTTTGGAGAATTTGTTATATCTTTAACTAATAGAATTTGTTTTCATAATTTACAATTATGACTGATTATTTCTTATGAACTTCATGTAAACAATATCTTTCGTGGGGCATTGGTATATTTGTTCCCTATCAACAATGCAGAGCATTCATCCCTTGGTGATGTTGTTTCTTTACGTTGTTACATAAAGCTAACCATGACTAAAATCAGAGTTCATATAAATTTCAACACGATTAAGTGACTGCCCCTTGTCTCTATTTATCGTCATGGCGTAGCATGATCTCAATGGATATTGTCTCCGGTTAAACACGAAATATATTTTTGTATCTGAAATCCATCATTATCCCCGTGTACAGCTATGAAGATATGAGTCATTAAAGTTGCATGTCTATTATATAGATGTATCTTTATATCTTAGAGAATAACTAACTACTCCAATAACTAAATACTCCATTTGTCTCAATAAAATGTTTACATATGCTTCATATACTCTCTCCGTTCCGGTCAATAGTTATCTATTTCCATTTTCGGGTGTATCATTGAATAGTTATCTATTTCCATTTTTGGCAACCTTTTGTGGCTCATGTGCATGTGGTCCAAATTTACTCATATTTATTCCTTAATCTTTGTGACAAAAGTAATAGATAACTATTGATCGGGACGGAGGAAATATATACATAAAGACCAAGGTACAAATAGAGGGGAATTAATTTTATATTTTTAAAAGATAAAGTAGAGAGTATAAACATACCTAAAACAGAAACGTAAACTATTGACTGAAACACTCAAAGAGGGATAGTGTAAACTATTGACCAGGGAGGGAGTAAATGTTTAATTTTTTAGAGTTTAGGATAGATAGTAGGGGTATTACTTGTAAATCCGATTAGATCTACATTAGTTTTATTATAAAATTTGATTATAGGATTAGTTAACTGGCAATATGATTTATATTAACTTCATTGGGTATGTAATTTATTGTGAAATTTTCAAGAGCAAATTTCGTCTTGCCGAGTCCAACTCAAATACCTAGTCATTTAAAAGCAAGGATATCATATGGAGAAGGGGAATGAACAATGGTTGAAACCATAACTCCTTCAAGAGTTATGAAGATGTAAATATTAGTTTTATGTATGTCTTAACGCCCATAGTTGACACGATATACAATTTAATACCGGCCTAATAAATCGCCATTTACATTCACTCCAACCAAAACAAATGCACTGATATAATTGAACACTTTTAATAGAGTTTGCTTTCTAATAAAAGTGATTTTCTCATTGTAGTGCTAACTATTCTTATATTTACGATAAATAACATTTATTATGACCAATTCCTTATTTATTATATGCATCACAATTATGGAGTATATACATATGTTCCTCTGTATTAATCTACTAATAATGTTTACCACCATCATTATATAGCTCTGTTTGGCTATATGCCCATTTTTTTTTATACAAAATATACAATGTCTAATTGGATTTGATTTTGACTTTGCTTTTATAAGCGTTTTTTTGTCAAAAAATTATTAAACATTTCTCTCGTTTCTAATAAACTAAAGTACTTTGTATTTAAACATTTTTTTCTCCTACTATCTTAATTATTTACCAAAATTTTGTTATACCCTGCCAAATGCTGATTTTTTTTTCCTGTGACTTGCTGAATATATTATTTTTGGTTACAAATTTAAGGTTGGCCGAAAATTATCGAATCGTATCAATTCTTTTAAACATGCTCCTACTTGTCGCTGGTAAAAAATTTCAAAACCATAACCGCTTCAACTTGGGGAGATCTTAAAATAGTTTCTATCTATTTAAATGTCATATACTCGTCTATTCTATAGCTTTCTCAAATAATTCTAAAATTATTTTTACCCATTTATAACACGCATGGTTGGTACGACTTAAAATCTAGTTTGAGCCTAAAAATTTATTTATTTTTGCTACATCTAAAACAAATGCGATATAGTTGGACACTTGTGATAGATTTTCGTTTTTGATCAAATTTGCTTTTTCATATTGTTGAGCTAACAATAATTTTTATACTTATGTGGAAAGCTAACATTTATTTTAAACCAATTACTTATTTATTCTGTTCCTCATGATTTTGGAGTATATATATGTACCTTGTGTTACAATGCCTAATTGCTAATATTTATTCTGAACCAATAGCTATAATGGAGATTATAAAATTTAGAAAGGAACTTGAGGTCAACTACTAACAATAAGGTCAAAACCAAGTAAACAATGACAGAAAAACATCAAGAAGTAATTAATTAGATATGAGGAAGGTCGAGAGATCATGAAAATCCTCATATTTAGGCTTTGTTTCAAAGAAATAAGCTTTTGACCAAAATTTCATTTTTTTTTTCTGTAATTATTTGATAGATAAATTATTTACTAAAATTTGAGTAGCATGTGAGAAATAAGTTACCTATTTTTTTTATTCCTTTAATTTATAATATTAAATATAGAGAACTTATTATTGCCTTTTATATCATTTTAACAAAAAAATGGCTACATTTCGATTAGTTTGCCAAACATTTTTTACTTAATCAATTAAGTTATCAGCTCTTAATTTCCAGTTACCTTTTAAGCTACTTTTTTAGGTTTCCGTTAATTGTTCAGTTAGTATGACTAATGAAATTAAAGATGTAATATATGACTAATGTTTATGTTATTAATATTAATATACCATATAATTAGTTACATTGTGTATTTTGAGTATCACCTACTTATATTAGAATAATCTTATTAAAATAAATTTCTTATATTAGGATAATTTTATTAAAATATTAAGAAATCTACTTTTATTAGGATAACTAGATTTAATGCCCGTGCGATGCACGGGCCTACATGTAATATTCTATCACCTATAAACTGTAAGTGTGTAAATAATATTTAAAGTTTAATTTGACTTAAAAGATCGAGATAAAAAGTATAGAGTAAGAGGTTGGATGAGACTATTGCTTTAGTTTTTACGTAACATTAATAATATACTTATCTATATCTGTTTTTTTTTTTTTCGTCGCTCATACAAACTCAAAAAGGTTGGAGATTATAATATCGTTCGTAATCCTTTCTATAAAGTTGGACTCTCTCTAAATCAAATGATCTGACGAATACAATTATAGCGATGCTAATACAAATTAAATCATTAGTCATTATAGACATCCACAAGGATGTTATAGATTGATTTTCGATCAATCTAGTTTCCTTACCTTATCAAAAAAAATAGTGACATATTTCTCTACTATAATAGTATTTTTTATCTATTTATATTCATTAGATGTAAATTATTAATACTCTATTTCTATCCGTAAGTGTTTTACCATTGTTAGGAGTTATAACAATGCTTACTTATCTTATCCATTATACTACAGTATAATAATTAGAATAAAACACTATTATTGTATACTCAGTATGTTGTTGGGTACTAAAACAACTCTAATATGCTTATCTCAAACTTTCGTTCTTATTAACTCCTATGATAGAATACAATAGAGATTCAAGATATATCCCCTCTCAATCCCGATCTTTTTTATGTTCCTTTTTCTCGATAACAATTGACCGGGACGGAGGGGTAGTTTCAAATTCTTATACTACATATTGCTGCCAAAACTCTTATCATAAATTTTTGACACTCTGTTGCCCGGATTAATGTTTTTGGTGTAAACATGTTTTAGGAAATGCAAAAATAAAAACAACCTCAATTTTTATAAACTTACAACGGAAACATAAAGAAAGAACTGAGCTATCCAATAACAACAGTGTAGAAAGACAAAAGTTACTCCGTATTAATCAAGACATAAAGAGTAGAGATATATATAAAGTAGTTCATGTCTTCATAATATGTTTTCTCACGTATACATTCATATATAGGAGTAATTTACTCCCATAATGACAAATTAATTCGAAAATTTCTCGTTTATCGTTGCCAGTGTCGGATTGTTTCCCCTTTTGTCGGATTCTGATAACGAATCGAAGATCAAACTCTGATGACTATCGTACATTCGTCCCTTGTGTCATATCGTCGTTGCCGTCGTCCAAGTTAGTGAAATTTGGGGGGTTTCGAAAAGAAGAAGAAAAAGCTCAAACGTGTCTATACTCTATGTATCAATGTATGGTAATAATAAATCTGTGACCTAACTTTACAAAGTCATCGATTGTGCTCCATATTCATTTGTCACAAGACACACAATCACAAGGATGAGTTGCACCTTGTTAGACACACAATCACAAGAAGAATAATTACATTTAAAATTAATATTTTACGGAGCTAAAATTGTAGGTACACCTCAAATAATTAATAGTAAGTATTATATAAGACGGTTTATTTATATAAAAATTTCCCCTTTTAGTGATAAATGAATGGCTTTGCAATAGAAAAAGACCGTCTCACAAGTCGTCTTGACCTAAAACTTGTGAATTAGTTGTACTAAAGTGTTCAATAATTCAAAGTGGAGAATCGAACCAATTAAGCGTAGTTTGTTTCTGTAAACCAATACAAATATTGCAGAAAGGTAAATATGCAAACATAATCGTAAAATATAGTGCATACCTTTTCAATGTATATTTTGTTCTACCCATCTCCAGTTGTTACAACCTGCACAACAATCCGACCAAAATAAATACATAGATATAGATACTCAATTTAATCATATAATTAATCGACAAAACCAACGTGCATGCATTATAATCCGTTAAATACATAATAATGGAAACAACTATAATGCTCGATGACAAATTAAACTACTCTACCTATAACTAACAAAGAAACGTAAATAGCACAATTATGGGAGGGGAAACTCTAAAAACACTATATTTATAGTCCTTTAAAAGAGGTAGCAATTGGATTGATTTAGGATTTGTGAACCAAAAAATATAAAAATCCATTGACTAAACCAGTTCAAATTAAATCATATACATACAATTCTATCTTTCTTTTACGGAGTATCTTTTATCTTAAAGTTTCATTCCTAGTCAAATTGAAACACAGTAACCCAGCCGACCATGATTAGAAACGTTACACACATAAGATAATCAAATACTTTCATGCTTATTAAACTTTTAATTAATTAATGTTTAGTAGTTCGTAAAAGTTGGAGACTCTAATATTGCTCGAAAAAAGCTTCCTTTATTAATATAGATAGATATTTAATTAATTAATGTTTAGTAGTTCGTAAAAGTTGGAGACTCTAATATTGCTCGAAAAAAGCTTCCTTTATTAATATAGATAGATAGATTTTATTAAATTTGTTTCGAAATCTACTCTTGTTAGGAATTCTAAAAAAAGTTGGACTTTCTAATATCGCTCGAAAAGTTCGAAATCTACCCTTGTTAGGAATTCTAAAAAAGTTGGACTCTCTATTATCCTAATAAGTTACCTGTTTTTTTTATTCCTTTAATTTATAATATTAAATATAGAGAACTTATTATTGCCTTTTATATCATTTTAACAAAAAAAATGGCTACACTTCGATTAGTTTGCCAAACATTTTTTACTTAATCAATTAAGTTATCAGCTCTTAATTTCCAGTTACCTTTTAAGCTACTTTTTTAGGTTTCCGTTAATTGTTCAGTTAGTATGACTAAAGAAATTAAAGATGTAATATATGACTAATGTTTATGTTATTAATATTAATATACCATATAATTAGTTACATTGTGTATTTTGAGTATCACCTACTTATATTAGAATAATCTTATTAAATAAATTTCTTATATTAGGATAATTTTATTAAAATATTAAGAAATCTACTTTTATTAGGATAATTTTATTAAATTTGTTTCGAAATCTACTCTTGTTAGGAATTCTAAAAAAAGTTGGACTTTCTAATATCGCTCGAAAAGTTCGAAATCTATCCTTGTTAGGAATTCTAAAAAAGCTGGACTCTCTAATATCGCTCGAAAAGTTTCTGCTTTATATATATGTATTGATTGATTGATTGATTGGGACTATATAATAATGTTATTAGAAAGATATTATTAGGATTAGAGAATATTATGAGTATATATAATATTCTTAGAATAGTTTAGGAATATTCTTGGATTGTTCTTCAAGACGGTCTACTATATATATGTAACCGATTTCATTAATGATAGATCAGGTCATTATATTATCTTATATTCTCTAATAATACAAAATATATTATATATATTCTTATCTGGTCTACTCTGTAAATTTGGGAACAAGTGAAGAGAACATTCATACGTTCCAATCATCTGAGGAAGTAATTAAAGAAAATTATAATATCCTATCAATTAGTAATTCTTTAACGGAGGATTCGGATGAATCAAGCATTGATTTTTCATCACATTACACGACTTTTTCACCTTACTTGCTTGATAGGGAGTTGGTCCATGAGATCAGACAACTGAAATAAAGTCGATCAGTTGATGAAGAAGAAGAAGATGCGCCTCCGTGTAATCTGATGAAAAATCACTGCTTGATTCATTTGAATCTCCATTGTAGAATTACTAATTGATAGGATATTATAATTTTATTCTCTAATTACTTCCTTAGATGATTGGAACGTATGAATGAGGTTAGAGGACAATAGGCCTGAAATATGGAGGCTCTGGAAGTTGACATAGGTAAAATCTAGAAAGTAGACTGAAATCATCATGATCGATATTGGAGCAATGCTTATCCTATTTGCTTGATTGATAGTGAAGAATAATGACATTATTTAACAATTGTAAAATCTAGAAAGTAGACTGAAATCATCACGATTCACGATTCACTAATTCATGTACTAAATTCTCGCCCTTTTATTTTGTTTACGAGTATCTTACAACTTTGTTGGTCTTTGTTTGACACAATCAAAGAGAATGAAACTCCCTCCCTTACCCTTCAATCCATCTAATTCCTTACCCCCACCCCCCGAGGTATGAGATTTCATTACCATTGTTACCCTTCAACTACCTTATTCACCTATCACCACACTTGCGACTCCCACCACACCAGTCACCATCAAAATGCCACCATCACCACCACCATAACCACCCCACATAAACCACTACAACCACAACCATCATGCCGCCACCACCACAACCACCCCACTGCCACCACCACCACGCCATTGCTTCTGCCACCACCGCCAACACCACCATGACGCCACCAGCATCACAGCCAGCCTACTACCGCCACCAGCACCACAACCAGCTTATTGTCGCCACCACCACGCCACCGCCACCACCACCGCCTCACCTAAACTACCACCCGCACACCAAAATAAACCACAATCCACCACACTTCATTTTCTTGATGTAACCAAATAACTAGTTAAGTTTTAGGTAATCCCTTACCTTTCCCCCTCTTACCCTTTCTAATTTCCTTTCCCTTTTCCTTTCTCTAACCAAACGCCCCCTAAATAAATAAATAAAATTTAACCGAGTTGGATTATTTTATTATAAAACTTAATTAAAATCTGAACTAAAATGAACTTAATAAAAATATAATTTTATGGTTGTGGAAAATATTAAGACTACTATTACATGAAAGTATAATCTTTATTTTATTTTGGCCTATAAATTCAGTTCATAGACTATACATCTAAGGTAGTACCTCTTATTGTTTATTTTATGAGTTTTATTTTAAAGTTTTTGAGTTCTGTTGTATTATAAAGTTTTTGACCACATTTACTAAAATATTACACTAAAAAAATATAATATTGCTCAAAAACTATACTTATAAATGGTAATATGCTCAGAAAAAATGTGTATATGCCGTAATCTTTTTTCTCCTATAAATTGGATAGACACTCCGAAAACAAATCGATTTTTGATGTTTCAGGATCCGGGTATTTCTATAGATCCGCCAATAACTATTATTTCCATATTATGGGGAAAGTTGTAAGATACTCGTAAACAAAATTGGCACCAATATATAGTGCTTTATTATGACAATTGAAGAGTTACACACCGTATCAAATTTGGTAACTGGTAAGGGTTTGCAGTGTTGCGATTTTGCAATTATAGTATTTAAAATCGTTTTACATAAGACTAATTCAAAGAAAATCGACGATGGAAACTCGAGTTCCACCGACGCATCGCTATCCAACTCGCTGGAAACTTGGTTGTCGTCAAAATTCTCATTCTTCTCTTTCTCAGGTACTTCATTATTTTTGTAATTTGTTTGTTCTTTTCCATCAACAAGAGTTCATGTTACGTTTATAGCTTTAAGCCTTAGAATTGCTTATTGAAACCGAAATTTAACAAAATTAGGAGCCCTTTTCAGTACGAATCGATTTTTCTAGTTTTTATTCTTGAAACTAAGGGAGTAATTTTGTTTCGTGTGCTCCATTGTTTATACCTTATAATTTTCACAAATATTATCCTACAACCACTTATA
This sequence comes from Silene latifolia, assembly GCF_048544455.1. NCBI lineage: Eukaryota > Viridiplantae > Streptophyta > Magnoliopsida > Caryophyllales > Caryophyllaceae > Silene > Silene latifolia. Next base: position 1,314,107 of record NC_133530.1, on the reverse strand, counting down.
TATAGTAGCATTGTATAACTGTCTCAAAGTTGTTGAGCTCTAACACAAAGTTGTTGAGCTATTTTACAAGTTATTGATCTAATTTAACGAAGTTATTGAGGTTAATAATTAGTCTGTTAAGCTCAATAATTTTGTATTATACCTCGATAATTTTATCAGTAGAGCTCGATAACTTTATAACAAAGCTCAACTACATTGAATAAGTTGTATATACAACCAATTGTATAATACATTAACTGTATAATTTTCCAGGAGCCGAGAGTGGACGACAAGGCGAAAGACAATGTTTTTGATACCTGCAAACGGAAACGGAAACGAAAAGAAAAACAAAGACATGAGAGTATTATCTACCTTCCTAGAGAGGTATTATTTGACATCTTTCTTCTTCTTCCTGCTAACCTCCTGCAGGAGGTTGTGAGATACGTCTGCAAGCAATGGTACGATATAATCAACGACCCCTTTTTTGTTAGAGCGCATTGCCAAATGCCTACTACTACTACTACTACTTCTGCCTATTTCATCATACAAAATCACATTAAAAGACATAAGGTGTATTGTGCTGACCAAGACGGTGTTATAACAAAAATAAAATTACCGTTCCCGGTCATGATCAAGGGTTCATGTAATGGTTTAGTCTTGTTTTGTGATACTTGGGATTTACTAAAGGTTTATATTATGAATCCTCTTAGGAAACTTATAGTTAGTCTACCACCTGTCGTTCCTGTGGTTCTGCGGGAAGTTTACAATACAGTATCATATAGTTTTGCAGTCAATTCGTCTGGTCAGTATAAAGTGGTGCAACTTTCCCTCTATAAGACAGATAGACTTGAAATGAGCGTGTTTACTATCGGCGTTGATAAAGCTTGGAGACATATCGATTACATAGACATGACTCAAACATTTAATACTGGTGGGCTCCTTGTTGCAGGATTTCTATATTGGGGTAGTCGTAATTACGTTTCTTTGGCCATGGATGTCGATACAGAAACGCTTTATGTGATTTCATGGCCGCCAGAGGAATTAACATGGGAATTTTGTGACAACTACTTTATAAATATGGGAACTGCTCTAGGCTTAATGGGTGAAATTGACCGTAAGCGTGGTATATGGAAGCTTCTTAGATTGACAGACGTAAAATCTAGTGAATGGACTGAAATCAACACGATCAATATTGGAGCAATAATTAGCAAGGTTAGTAATGGTAAATGGAATTATTGTGACTCCAAAATATACATGCCTATAAAGCCGATTAGCTTGATTGGTGAAGAGTTATGTTTCTATACTCGCGTCGATGCGGCGTTCTCTTGGATGATTCGTTATAATCTGGTCGACGGAAGCTTTATGTCTTACGATGTCAAGGTGCCGTATATTTATGCCTCTTATATTCATCATGTACCAACTTTAGGTTCACCACGAAAAACGCTACGCTTAACTTCATCAAAACTTGAATAGACGATGCCTTTGTAATTATTACTCCGTAACAAACTTATACAGTACTCTTCTATCTTTATAAAACTATTTATGAAATTTCTATATATGTTGCTCGTGATGTGTTCAAGTATTTACGTCGATTAGTCATTATTTTAGTACTCGATATATACTAGCCGTGATGAAGGGTTAACTACTTAATTCATCCACTTGATCGATCTTTTGCACCAAATTCCACAGGCTGTTTTCTTTTGTGAATGTAAATGGTGATTCCAGAGTAAGTTATTTGTGGTGCATTACGTCGGTTCAACCATCATGGGTTTTGGTTGAACCTCAACTATTATATTTAATGCTATTTTTATGGGTAAAAGGTAAAGGTGGGTATTTATTTCAATTTTCCATGAAAATAACATTAATTATTTCCATTTTTGGTTTTCTTAACATGTGCCTAGTGGGCACATGATAGAAAAACCCTTAATAATAATAATAATAATAATAATAATAAATTATTTCATGACGATTCAAGTTTTAAAGGAGTCGAGAATAGCAATTCTTTGGTGAAACAAAAGTTGGTACATGAAGAAAAGTAGAGGTAGCATCACACGATATGTTGACTCCTAAAGACACAAAGCTTTCGTTGGCCAGATTATAACGAACCATTTGGGACGATTTCGAGCCAACAACACCATAATAAAACCATAACTCTCCATGAATCAAGCTTACAGGCTTTATACGCACGTCTTCATAAGTACTCCATTTACCATTATTAACCTTGCTAATCATTGCTCCAATATCAATCATGTCAACTTCAGTCCACTTACTAGATTTTACGTCTGTTAATTTTAGAAGCTTCCATATAGCACGCTTATGGTCAACTTCGGCCATTAAGCCTAGAGCAGTTCCCATACTTATAAAGTACCTATTTGAAAATAACCCATTTACGCTCGCTGGACAAGTAATAAAATAAAGGGTTTCTGTATCGACATCTATGGCCAAAGAATAAAGGGAAGTAGTACTACACCAATATAGAAATCCTGCGATAAGGAGCCCGTGACTCTTAAGTGGAATAGTCATGTCTATGTAGTTCAAGGGTATACCTTGATGATCCTGAACATCGATAGATCTCCAAGCTTTATCAACACCGATAGTAAACATACTCATTTCAAATGTTGCATTGAAATTATAGTAGGAAATATGCACTACTTTATACTGACCGGAGGAATTAACGGCAACACTATACATTCTATTGGAAGGGTACCCCAACACCACATGAACGGCGGGAGGCAGATTTACTATTAGTTTCCTAAGAGGATTCACAAAACGAACCATACCCAAGTAAAATGAAAACTTAATTAAAATCTGAACTAAAATGAACTTAATAAAAATATAATTATTTTATTATAAAACTTAATTAAAATCTGAACTAAAATGAACTTAATAAAAATATAATTTTATGGTAGTGGAAAATATTAAGACTACTATTACATAAAAGTACAATCTTTATTTTATTTTGGCCTATAAATTTAGTTCATAGACTATACATTTAAGGTAGTACCTCTTATTATTTATTTTATGAGTTTTATTTTAAAGTTTTTGAGTTCTGCTGTAGTATAAAGTTTTGACCACATTTACTAAAACATTACACTAAAAAAATATAATATTGCTCAAAAACTATATTTATAAATGTTAATATGCTCAGAAAAAATGTGTATATGCCGTAATTTTTTTCTCCTATAAATTGGATAGACACTCGAAACTCAAGTGGTGGAGCCAGGGAGGGGCTAGCAGGGGCGGTCGCCCCCGCTGGCGTTTAAAAGTTTCGAAATTTTTAGTTAAAATTTTTGACTTTTTTTAAGGCTCCCTTATAATATTACCGTTTCGCCCCCGCTGAAAATTTTCGCCCCCGCTAAGGCGCTAACTTAAATTCCTGACTCCGCCACTCGAAAACAAATCGATTTTTGATGTTTCAGGATCCGGGTATTTCTATAGATCCGCCAATAACTATTATTTCCATATTATGGGGAATGTGGTAAGATACTCGTAAAAAAATTTGGCAACAATATATAGTGCTTTAATATGACAATTGAAGAGTTGCACACCGTATCAAATTTGGTAACTGGTAAGCCGTAAGGGTTTGCAGAGTTGCGATTTTGCAATTATAGTATTTAAAATGTTTTACATAAGACTAATCCGAAGAAAATCGACGATGGAGACTCGAGTTCCACCAACGCATGGCTATCCAATTCGCTGGAAACTTGGGAGTCGTTTGGTTCATGTAGGAATTTAATTCATGTAGTAAGTTACAATTCACATGAATTGAGTTCCTATATGTAATTCATGGGAAATAACCTAAACTTGTTTGGTTGCCATTAAGTAATTCACATTTCCCATGAATTAAGTTCCTATATGTTGTTTGGTTGGAGCACCTTAATTCCCATGATTTTTGATAATAAATACTGTTTTATCCTTCATAACATTAATTACTCTAAAATATAAAAAATAAATAAATGGTTTGAACGAGGGTAGAATAGTAATTCTCAAATATAATGCATGTAGGCATTGGGAATGACCAAGGGGGGGCTAGGTAAGCCAATTCCTACATCATGTGGGAATTAAGTTCATGTAGGAAGTTCCAATTCCTCCATTTTAGTTAAAAAAAGGCAACCAAACAAGTGGCTAAAATCCCAATTCATGGGATTTTCAAGTTCCCATGTTTTTAAGAGGCAACCAAACAACTCCTTGGTTGTCGTCACAATTCTCATTCTTCTCTTTCTCAGGTACTTCATTATTTTTGTATTTTCTTTTTTCTTTTCCATCAACAAGATCGAATTCATTGCTTAATGAAACAAAAATTTAAAAAAATTAGGAGCCCTTTTCAGTACGAATCGATTTTTGTTGTTTTTATAAGGAAAATGAGATGGCGACACCGGGTGTTACTTAAATTGAGCGACACCCGGGGCATTATTGTAATTTAACTATGCATTTTAGTTTCCCTCCATCTAAATTCAAATTTTAAACTAATTAGTGCTAAAGGGTGGTTTAGGAACTTAACATTAATGGACTAATTCAACAATAATGATAATAAATAATAAATTTAAAAAAAATTAAAAGATTCTGTTTAACAACCAATCTAAATTACTGAGTAATGAATGACGGGTATTTGCAAAGCACAAAATCTCATTTGTGACGGCACATATCCGTCACTCTGGAGTGACGGATACCATTTTACCTCACAAAGTACCCACTTTTTCTCTCTCTGCAACACTATTCATGTGGTCCCCTTTCTCCACTAACCCATTTTGTTACCATTTTAACTCACAAAATATCCGCCACAAATGGTGACCCGTCACAAGGGAGACCAATTGTTTGCAAAGTCGTAATTTGTTCTTCCATATAAATGCCAAACAACCTTGTTTACTTGAAGCGTCCGATTTGTGAATTTTGTCTCCCACCAAAATCAAAGTTAATGTCTTCTTCCTTTTGTGAATTAAAACACAACAAATTTAATGAATAATTTTTATTTTATCTTTCGTTTGTGCAATTGAACATACCTTAACAATTACTTGTGATGGGGCATATTCTGCACCGCTGACCAAGTCAACAAACTGAGCAAGGTCAAAGATATCCACAGCAAGTCAACGACTTAGAAAGCCTAGCCGATGCATCCCATCGGCCTATCACCTGGGTCTCGGCATGACAGCCTGACAGCCGGGACACACATCCGCGTACTCATATCCAAGACCCCTCGGCGGTGAGTCAACATTGTCCGCCGGCCTGCCATAGGTCCCTCGGCCGAGGGGTAGATCAGTCTTTCCACCTGCTAGCCACTTGGCCACTTGGCCACTACGTGACAAAAGGTGAAAGTCTATAAATACTCCTCAACCTTCATTGAAGAGAGGACACACAACAAAAAACCTAAATACACTATTCATTTGGTAATATCTCCCTTATCTCTCTACAATACGTATCTAGCCAAGTAATACAGCTTAATCCTTTAAGTTTACTGACTTGAGCGTCGGAGTGAGTACGCTTGGCACACAGCCAAGCCCTCAGTTCGTTCATTGTTGCAGGAGAGGCCGCGAGGGACGATAGAAGCAAGAAGGGTTCAACTCAAGACATTATTCTACAAGCCACGGGTGGTAACTAATAACTGCTCTGGAATTACACCCGGAACAATTGGCGCCGTCTGTGGGAAGAGACACTAGAAGCTAGTCACATTCATTCCCAAACAAAAAATAATAATAATAAAAACCCACCCCAAAAAGCTAAGAAAATGTCAAAACAGCAAGACGCAGTCGTCACCGACGAAACCGCGTTCTACCAAGATGACGCTTTCAACAACTCCGGAGTCATGCAGCCCTCCACCGGCGGGGTAATCCAACCAGAGTTCGGGATGCCAATAATACCCGACGCACCGGTGCCAGCCAACCAGGTCACCATCATGGGACATGTGGTTGACGTAGCAAGGCTGAAAATGCTCCTAGACCTAATCAGTAATACGCCCGCTCACACTGTCACGCCGACAAGAGCGGCAGAAACCGTCCAGGAGACCAGGGCCCAAAACATGACTCCGAGAAATTTGAACGGAGCACTAGGAGAAGCTGACCCAGTCAGGACGCCGGGGGAGCCCAAAGTGGGCGCGGTAGACCTAAGTCCTTCCCGCACTCGCGGGAGGACAACGTCCCCGCCGCACGAACGAGGCATACCCCAAAGAAGCCAGAGAAGTCCGACTCAGCAGAGTTGGAGAAGAAGTCGTAGTCGAAGAAGGAGCCCCTCCCGCTACGGGGGGAGGAGCCAGGATAGGGATGCGAGGAGCCGATCGCCACGTGTCGTCCGACACGTGGTCAGGCAGCCCCTCAACGCATACGTCCTAGAAGTCCCGGTGCCGACCAAGCTCAAGCTGCCACCTCTGTCATACAAGGGAGACAGTGATCCGGCCGACCACGCTGAGGCTTTCGAGTCTTACATGTCGGTGTGGGAGCAGCCCGATGAGGTCTGGTGCCGAATTTTCCCAACAACTTTGCATGGGATGGCTCAGAGCTGGTACAAAGGGCTTCCCGATGGCTCGGTGTACTATTACGCCGACCTGAAGGGCGCTTTCCTAGCCCAGTACTCCTGCAATAAGAGAAGGGCCGTAGAGACGTCTGACCTCCTGACTATCAGACAGGAGGGGGGCGAGTCTCTCCGAAGCTATGTAAAGAGGTTTGATGGAAAGGTCCAGCAGATACGGGAAATTAATCCCGAGCTGGCGGCCTTCGCGCTGATGAAGGGCCTCCCAAGGGGAGCCCTAAAAAACGAACTCATCAAGAGCGGAGGCCTAGGCTTGGACGCCGCCAGGAAGTTGGCCGACCAAGCCATCAAGGTGGAAGACTATCACAAGACCTGGGTAGATCCCAGCGAAGCCGAGCACTCAGAAAAGAAGAGTCACAGGCAGGACAGTCAGGACGAAGGACGCCGCGACAACAACGGTTCACGGTCCGATGGAAGACGCCGTGAGAATAATAGGTCGCGGTCGGACAGATCCGACCGGAGACAGGACTCGGCGGGCGTCGGGTGGAATTCAGGAACGTACCACCAGAGGCGGTACAGTGAAAAAACCCCCCTCGTCGTATCAGCCGCCGAGGTCTTCGCCCTGAGCAAAAACGAGGGCCAGAAGTGGGAGAGACCCCCCAAGCCAAAAAGTGACGGTGACACGAGCCAGTACTGTGAGTACCACGGCCACACCGGCCATTTAACCAACGACTGCCGCCATCTGAAGAATGCCATAGAGGAACTGATCCGGAAGGGGAGCCTCGGCAAGTATGTTGCAAAAGGCCAAAAGACTGATGCCGGCAGTTCAGATAAGAAGTCCGTCTTCGAGCGAATAGGAGTGATTCACGTTGTCATCGGGGGCAACGAGAACGGAGGGTCCGCTCATGGGCACAAACGACACCTAAACGAGCTATATCAGGCCATAAACTTTGTGCCCAACTCAGGGATCCCCTCTACAAACATCCCCAACATGACTATTGGGAAAAAGGACTACGAAGGGGTCATCGCCCCTCACAGCGACCCGCTTGTAGTCAAATTGGACATATCCAACCACCTGGTCAAGAGGTGCCTGATTGACACAGGCGCATACACGAACATCATGTTTAGAGAGTGCTTTCTCGGCCTCGGCCTGAAGATCAAGGACTTGAGCCCCTGCACCAACCCCCTATACAGCTTCTCTGGGGCCGGCCTGGTACCACTGGGATCAATCAGACTCCCGGTGACGTTCGGCGAAAAGAACGCGGCCAAAAACGTCCTAGCCGAGTTCGTGGTCATTGACGGCTCGTCCGCCTACAACGTTCTCATAGGCCGAGTCACCCTGAGCGAGGCCGACGCGGTGATGTCCATCCGGGCTCTAACATTGATGTATGTCTCGGACCGGGGGGAAGCGCATAAGCTCGTCTCCAAAGACGAGAAGGATGAGGTGATCAACATCCAGATAGCTGCCCGAGGATGCAACATGCAATCCCTCAAAGAGGCGAGAAAGTCCGAAAAAGGGAAAAGTCCGTCCTTACAACAGGAGGGCGACCAAATGGATACAACTAGCGGCTGACTGGGGAGGTGTGCCTGTGATGAGCCATTAGGGCATCGGTAATCTCGTAGAAATTTATGAAGCCGCGGAGGTGTCCGAAATAGCTGTGGACACCCCAACGCATGTTTTCACTCAATGAAAAACCATCTAAGCCTTCCATCAAAGCAAAAATTTTCCCGTCAGTTATCTATCAAGAAACAGACGCCGGCTCACACTGTCATAACGACAAGAGCGGCAGTCGTTATGAAGAACTACAGCGCCGTCGCAGTCACCCCAAGTAGTAGACGCCACGGCAGTCACCCCAAGAGGTAGACGCCGTCGCAGTCACTCCAAGTGGTAGACGCCACGTAACACGCTATCAAGAAACAGACGCCGGCTCACACTGTCATAACGACAAGAGCGGCAGTCGTTATGAAGAACTACAGCGCCGTCGCAGTCACCCCAAGTAGTAGACGCCACGGCAGTCACCCCAAGAGGTAGACGCCGTCGCAGTCACTCCAAGTGGTAGACGCCACGTAACACGCTATCAAGAAATGTAGACGCCGCTCACACTTTGTCATAACGACAAGAGCGGCAATCGTTATGAAGAACTACAGCGCCGTCGCAGTCACCCCAAGTAGTAGACGCCACGGCGAGCACCCCAAGAGGTAGACGCCGTCGCAGTCACTCCAAGTGGTAGACGCCACGTAACACGCTATCAAGAAACAGACGCCGCTCTCACACTCGTCATAACGACAAGAGCGGCAATCGTTATGAAGAACTACAGCGCCGTCGCAGTCACCCCAAGTAGTAGACGCCACGGCAGTCACCCCAAGAGGTAGACGCCGTCGCAGTCACTCCAAGTGGTAGACGCCACGTAACACGCTATCAAGAAACAGACGCCGGCTCACACTGTCATAACGACAAGAGCGGCAGTCGTTATGAAGAACTACAGCGCCGTCGCAGTCACCCCAAGTAGTAGACGCCACGGCAGTCACCCCAAGAGGTAGACGCGCCGTCCAGCTCACTCCAAGTGGTAGACGCCACGTAACACGCTATCAAGAAATGACGCTCGCTCACACTGTCATAACGACAAGAGCGGCAACGTTATGAAGAACTACAAATGCGCCGCGCAGTCACCCCAAGTAGTAGACGCCACGGCAGTCACCCCAAGAGGTAGACGCCGTCGCAGTCACTCCAAGTGGTAGACGCCACGTAACACGCTATCAAGAAACAGACGCGCTCACACTTTGTCATAACGACAAGAGCGGCAGTCGTTATGAAGAACTACAGCGCCGTCGCAGTCACCCCAAGTAGTAGACGCCACGGCAGTCACCCCAAGAGGTAGACACCGTCGCAGTCACTCCAAGTGGTAGACGCCACGTAACACGCTATCAAGAAACAGACGCCGGCTCACACTGTCATAACGACAAGAGCGGCAGTCGTTATGAAGAACTACAGCGCCGTCGCAGTCACCCCAAGTAGTAGACGCCACGGCAGTCACCCCAAGAGGTAGACGCCGTCGCAGTCACTCCAAGTGGTAGACGCCACGTAACACGCTATCAAGAAACAGACGCCGGCTCACACTGTCATATCGACAAGAGCGGCAGTCTCCGTCAAGAAACCAACGCCGGCTCCCACGGTCAATCCAACAAGAGCCATCGCACATTACACTCGCAAAAGCATTCGAAGTGTCTTGGAGGCGTTGAAACACAGTTGAGATACGCACTCTAAAACGGCCCCGGCCAAGCCGAGGTGAAAACAAAAGGGGCGCTCAATTAGGAATACGGGAAGATAACTGACAAAGATGAGATAAAGACCTCGGCCAGGCCGAAGGCGAAAGAAACGATCTAGTATTAGAAGATAAGTTACAAGATTACAAGTAAAAAGAATACAGATGACAGCCGTCCCCCCAGGGACAAGCCGAAACACAACCTACTAAAGTTGTACAAAAAGCAAAAGCTACAATTATGTTCATATACCAAGAGATAGCGGGGAGGAAGGGCTGAGTAATTGGCCCTCGAGCAGCCGAAGCAGATCTGCTGTAAACTTGCTCTCATCAAGCAGCGCATGGTAGTGAGGAGCTGAAACAGATCTGCTATAAACTTGCTCTCCTAAGCCTGTTGCTGCCTGCCATCAGTATCGGCAGCCGCATCTTCCCCAGTAGGCAACCCAGCAGCTTTTCTAGCAGCCTCAGCCTTGGCCTCGGCATCCTCAGCTGCCCTCATCCTTTCAGCTTCTTCCTTAGCCACCCTAGCCTTCTCAGCAAGAGCTGCTTTCTCCGCGGCCGCCTCCCCCTCCATCTTCGCCTTCGCCGCCTCCTGGGCCTTCTCCACCGCGGCTTTCTCCTTAGCCTCGAGCTTGTCATCAAGCAGCACGTCGAACCTGCCCCACGGGAAGGAACCATCAAGAGGGAAAAGCTCCCCGATAACTTCCCTAGCAGCATCTTCGGCCAAGTCCCGGAACTCGGCGCACAGTTTGGGGAGCATGACGGTTTGGAGCATATTGATGTCCACCTCCTTTTGCTTGATGATGGCCTCTTTGCCCCGAACCATCTCCGCCTGGGCCTTAAACAGACCCCTGTATTCATCCCTCTGCTGGAGACAGAGGTCAGCACGCCTCTGAGCAAGGCTACATTTCTCCAGCAGCTTCGCAGCCTCGGCCGCCGCAGCCTCGGCTTTGGCTCTCTCAACAAGGACCTCCTTTTCAGCGTCCTCCCGGAGTTTTTTCTCAGCCAAGAGCGCCTTCTCAGCATCTCCCCTAAGCCTCTGCTCATTGAGGAGATCCAGCTTCGCCGACGCAGCCACCTGCTTAGCGGCATTACGCTCGGAAACAGCTCGAGCAATGGCCCTCTCCTGCTCCATGAGGCGAGCCCCGGTAACCACGTTCCACCTCGCCAGCTCCTTAATCAGCTTCGTGCCTTCCTCTATGAGCTGGGAGACGGAAGCCTTCTGGGGGGGAGGAACGGTGGTGGCACTTTGACCACCAGCCTGCGGCTGGGAGAAGGAAACCTTCTGAGATGAAGAATTGACGGTGACGCCCCGATCACCGGCCTGCGCAGAAATCCCCTCCACTTGCTGACCAATGGGAGCGAAAGCCGGCAGTGGTTGGTCTGCAAAAATTCAATAAAGGCATCAACATCAAGATATTTCGACTAAATATGAGCCACAGGATAGACGGATACCATGTTTGGCCTTCTTGACCGGAGAAGGCACTCCCTTGCCAGCGGTAGAGGCTGTCCTTTTCCTCTTACAGATAAGGGGAGATCCCTCTGCGTCAGAATCCCCCTCATCGGGAATATCGACAATCTCCACCTTCTTAGGGGAGGGGATGGGAGTGGGAACCGGTGTCGACGCCGTTTTCCGCGTCCGACGCACTACGCCGCTAACAACCCTCGCCTGCGCCTCCTCCTTGCTCAAGGCCTTCAGCCGCTGTTCCATAAGGTCATTCGGCGACGTCCTGCGATCATGGGCTAGAGCCTTGGGATGCAAGTTAGCAACGGTTTTATCTTTGTGCAGCCCCATTCTCCGAAGAAGATCCTCAGATAGGTCCGGTCCAAAGTGGTCTGCAAAAAGAAACAAAGAGTCAAGTAGAGGAAATAAGTCGAGGTCCGAGAAAACAGGAACATTGAGAGCGGTGATGGGCCTCACACCGACCCCACTCACCCTGCGCTAGGGCCGGTATGAGGCCGACATAGCAAAGCGGCTCGTCCTGAAGAATGATCTGCGTCGGGGGAATCCATCTTTTCGGCATCCCACTCTTGTCCACCTCGAAGAGCCTCATCGCCAGCCTCTCGTCCTCCTTCAGATGGACCCTGCTGGCATCCATTTTAAGATGCTTCCGAGTGACCCATCTGTCATGCTCCGCCCTAGTCTCACACCGCAAATTAACCTGGTGCTGGAAGGAGCGGGGCAGCGGATAGTCATCCGGCACTTTAACGTACACCCACCGACCTTGCCAGTCCTTGCAAGAAGAAAGTTTGTCAACAGAGCCATAACCCTGTTCCGTCTGCACACTGTACCATCCGACGCGGCCAGGGAGTGACGGTTTAAGATGATGAAGTCGGCGGAATAAATTCACCGTCGGAGCCTCTCCCTTAAAAAGACAAAGCCAGACAAAACCAATTATGGTCCTCATGGCCAGCGGGTGCAGTTGGGCAACGGCAACGTTCATAGCTTTAATTATGGCCACAACGTACCCATTCAGCGGAAACCGGAGCCCATACTCCAAATGCCGCATGTATACGCCAGTACAGCCCGGCGGAGGACAACACACGGCCTGACCCTCCTCAGGGATAACAATTTCGTATCCCCTACCAAAGAAAAAGTGATCCTCGAAAAGTTTCCCGCCGGAACAACGGGCAAGCTTACGGGACCAAGCACGGTCAAGACGGATCTTACAGACATAGCCGTGATCCATGACGTACTGTCTCCCCTCACTAGGACGAGACCTTTCCACATCATCACCAAAATCATCACCAAGATCGCCAAAAGAGTCAGAATCCTCCCATTCCTCCAGAATTTGAGGATCAATTTCAGGAGAAGGAGACCTAGGGCCCCCCGACGCAGGTTTACTAGGTCCAACATCAGCAGAAGACATGATTCACAACAAATTACTAGCAAGAAAAATAAAAAGTTTGCTTGTTTACCTTAAAGAAAAACACTCGCCGGATCAAATACTCCGAAGATTAAGAAGACAAAGACAACCCTTGAAAGTTTGGAGAGATGAAGATTTTGGAGAAAAATTTTCGAAAATAAAATGGAGGCCAAAATCACGGAATAACTGCCCTATTTATAGAGAAAAGCCCATGAAGAAGGACCAATCAGAGCACAGCCCATGAAGCGACAGCCAATCAGCGAGCAGACACGTGTCGAGCATGCAACCACGGAATGTCAATCGTCGCAACAGTTAAACGTCAATCAATGCAACAGTGACCAAGCGTCTTCAACACGCCCATTCACATCTCTGCGACTGTTCATTTTCCTCAACAAACTCCTAGGTATCTGGTCTCCGCCGGCCACTTGATCAACCAAGCCAGGGAGCACCGGCCGGGGGCAATCAAAATCAACCGGCACTCTTAGCACTGGTCTCGGCCAGCGTCATGTTCTTTTCCACATCGGATGCCCTTTACGCATCCATGTGGAGGGGGGATATGGTATACGGTACGGCCTAACAAGAGCCACGCCGATGCAGAAGAAGAAGCCGATACAGAAGAATTCTCTAAAAATACTTGTGCAGAATATATGCTCAACGTACATCGGAGCCCATACCACGGCATAGACTACGCTGGGGGCAAATTGATGGGGCATATTCTGCACCGCTGACCAAGTCAACAAACTGAGCAAGGTCAAAGATATCCACAGCAAGTCAACGACTTAGAAAGCCTAGCCGATGCATCCCATCGGCCTATCACCTGGGTCTCGGCATGACAGCCTGACAGCCGGGACACACATCCGCGTACTCATATCCAAGACCCCTCGGCGGTGAGTCAACATTGTCCGCCGGCCTGCCATAGGTCCCTCGGCCGAGGGGTAGATCAGTCTTTCCACCTGCTAGCCACTTGGCCACTTGGCCACTACGTGACAAAAGGTGAAAGTCTATAAATACTCCTCAACCTTCATTGAGGAGAGGACACACAACAAAAAACCTAAATACACTATTCATTTGGTAATATCTCCCTTATCTCTCTACAATACGTATCTAGCCAAGTAATACAGCTTAATCCTTTAAGTTTACTGACTTGAGCGTCGGAGTGAGTACGCTTGGCACACAGCCAAGCCCTCAGTTCGTTCATTGTTGCAGGAGAGGCCGCGAGGGACGATAGAAGCAAGAAGGGTTCAACTCAAGACATTATTCTACAAGCCACGGGTGGTAACTAATAACTGCTCTGGAATTACACCCGGAACAACTTGAATTTAGTAAAAAATTTTCATAAGGTATTTGTCGTTTTACGTTTGACAATAGAATTTTTTTTTTTTGTTAATCGGTAGACCTATGATTTGATGATGAAGATAGAGATGTGTTTGTTACGATATGTATGTTGTATAGATATAATTTAGTTATAATTAGTACAAAATATCTTTTATATTTCATTTTGTTAATATAATAGATTGTGAATTACGGTTTTATCCCTACGATATTGGCGCAAAAATGAAAAGTATAATTTAATTTTTAATTTTTTACTATTATTTTATTAGGGTGTTACCGAAACTCGGTAACACCCGGTGTCGCCCTAGCACTTCCTTTTTTATAATTCTTGTAGGGGAGCACAAATACTATCCTACAACTAGTTGTATAATAACCATGTACAACCGCGTCAAAGTTATCGAGCTCTCACACAAAGTTGTTGAGTTATTTTACAAGTTATTGAGTTATGTTACGAAGTTATTAAGCTTAACAATTATTCTGTTAAACTCAGTAACTTTGTATCATTAGTCGATAATTTTGTTAATAGAGCTCAACAACTTTGTAACAAAGCTACACAACACTAAATACGTAGTATATACAACCGGTTGTATAATACATTAACTGCGGAGGGAGTGATTTTATTTCGTGTGCTCCATTGTTTACACCTTATAATTTTCCAGGAGCCGAGAGTGGACGACAAGGCGAAAGACAATGTTTTTGTTACCTGCAAACGGAAACGAAAAGAAAAACAAATACATGAGAGTATTATCTACCTTCCTAGAGAGGTACTATTTGACATCTTTCTTCTTCTTCCCGCTAACCTCCTGCAGGAGGTTGTGAGATACGTCTGCAAGCAGTGGTACGATATAATCAACGACCCCTTTTTTGTTAGTACGCATTGCCAAATGCCTACTACTACTACTACTTCTGCCTATTTCATCATACAAAATCACATTAAGAGACATAAGGTGTATTGTGCTGACCAAGACGGTGTTATAACAAAAATACGATTACCATTCCCGGTCATGATCCAGGGTTCATGTAATGGTTTAGTCTTGTTTTGTGATAATTGGGATTTACTAAAGGTTTATATTATGAATCCTCATAGGAAACTAATAGTTAGTCTGCCACCTGTCGTTCATGTGGTTCTGCGGGAAGTTTACAATATATCGTATAGTTTTGCAGTTAATTCGTCTGGTCAGTATAAAGTGGTGCAACTTTCCCTCTATAAGCCAAATAGACTTGAAATGAGCGTGTTTACTATCGGCGTTGATAAAGCTTGGAGACATATCAATGTTCAAGATCATCAAGGTATATCCTTGAACTACATAGACATGACTCAAACACTTGAGACCGGTGGGCTCCTTGTTGCAGGATTTCTGTATTGGGGTAGTTGTAATTCCGTTTCTTTGGCCATGGATGTCGATACAGAAACCCTTTATCTGATTTCATGGCCGCCAGAGGACTTAAGTGGGGAATTTTGTGACAACTACTTTATAAATATGGGAACTGCTCTAGGCTTAATGGGTGAAATTAATGACCGTATTATATGGAAGCTTCTTAGATTGACAGACGTAAAATCTAGTGAATGGACTGAAATCGACACGATCAATATTGGAGCCATAATTAGCAAGGTTAGTAATGGTAAATGGACCTGTGACTCCATGTACCTGCCTATACAGCCGATTAGCTTGATTGGTGACGAGTTATGTTTCTATACTCGTGTCGATTTGGCGTTCACTTGGATGATTCGTTATAATCTAGCCGACGGAAGCTTTATGTCTTTCGATGTCAAGGTACCGCTTTGGCATATCTCTTGTATTCATCATGTACCAACTTTAGTTTCACCCCGAAAAATGCTACGGTTAACTTCATCAAAACTTGAATAGACGATGCCTACGTAATTATTACCCCGTAACAAACTTATACAGTACTCTTCTATCTTTATAAAACTATTTATGAAATTTCTATATATGTTGCTCGTGATGTGTTCCAAGTATTTACGTCGATTAGTCATTATTTTAGCACTCGATATATACTAGCCGTGATGAAGGGTTAACTACTTAACTCCACTTGATCGATCTTTTGCACCTAATTCCACAGGCTGTTTTCTTATGTGAGGTGCATTACTTCGAGGAAGACGATATTAAACTTGTAACGGATCAAATAACTCATATGATTGATAAAGACACTTAATTTATCACTCCCTTCGATTTTTGTCTTTATCTATTGCGTTTAACCCGCACAAGCATACCCCTGAACTTCGTAGACATGATTAATACACTTGAGAGTCGTGGGCTCCTTATCGCAAGATTTTTGTATTGGTGTAATAGTTATAATACCGTTTATTTGGCCATGGATGTCGATACAGAAACCCTTTATCCGATTTCTTGGCCAAAGAGCTTATATAGGTCATTGTGTGATAGCTACTTTATAAGTATGGGAACTGCTTTAGGCTTAATGGTCAAAGTTGACTGTAAGCGTGGTATATGGAAGCTTCTAAGGTTGACAGACGTAAAATCTAGTGAGTGGACTGAAATCGACATGATTGATATTGGAGCAATGGTTAACAAGGCTCCTAATGCTAAATGGACGACCTATGAATACGTTCCAATAAAGCCTATAAGCTTGATTCATGGAGAGTTATGCTTTTATTGTGGTGTTATTAGCACGAAGTCCTCCAGGTTGATTCGTTATAATCTGGCCAACGAAAGCTTTGTGTCTTTCGAGGTCAAGGCACCGTATAATGCTGCCTCTTGTTTTCATCATGTACCAACTTTGGTTTCACCGACGATCTAAAAAACTTGATTATTATTTACTTTTGTAATTATTAACAAACTTGGACCGTTTTATGTATGCAAAACTATTATTCATGAAATTACTCGTTCGATCATTGTTATAATACTCGACACTAGTGGTGAATTGGTGATGATGGGTTAACCCCAACCGATTGATTTTGCACCTAATTCCGCAGGCTGTGTAAGAGATTTTTCGACGACCAAACACAAGTTGTCTTGGTTAACTAGTCCAATGTTGCATCCACTTTGCTTTCACCCAAGAATCCCTAGCCTCGACTCCTTTTAATTAAAAATCGAAATTACGAGCATCATTATTATCGAACTAGTATTCTTTTATCTTTTAAAAATACTTAGTGTTACTGGCACATTTAAGGCTCTGTTTGGCAAAACAACCTGAAAAGGTAATTTGAAACCGAAAAGGTAAAATTTGAAAATCCGAAAAGCTAATCAAACTCGAAAAGGTAATCGATAAGGTAGCTGAAAATTAGGAGCTGATAAGGTAACTGGTTATATAAAAATGTGTTTGGCAAACTAGCTGAAAATGTAGCTGATTTTGGTAAAATGACGTAAAAGGATATGAAAATTATTTAATATTATAGAATAAAGGGGTACAAAATGGAAAATAAGTCATTTCAGGTACCTGATTTCTCAAATGCTACCTCACGTAGCATTTCATTTCAGGTACCTTATTTGACCAAATAAGCTACTTGCCAAACACTTGCAAAAAAATCAGGTAGCTGAAATTTTGGTCAAATAAGCTACTTTGGTCAAATAAGCTACCTGAAGTGTCGTGCCAAACGGAGCCTTAACAGAAAAAACTCTTTTGTACAGTTGAATGAATCAATATTATTTATGTGTAATGAACTCTCATTTACAAGCTCAATTAATTTAAGTATTTAACCCTCACAAATATTGTGCTTTAACACGGGATCTCAACTAGTTGACTAATAAGAAGAACAACCTGTGGAAATAGCTGCAAGATGTAGTACTATAACAATGACAGAATGTTATAAATAACATATATACGAATTTCATAAATAATACGGAGTATTTTAATAAGGGTTTTTCTAACCTATGCCCATTAGGCATAGGATAATAAACCAAAAAAGGAAAGTATTAAATGAGATTTTCAAGTTTTAAAGGCGTCGAGAATAGCAATTCTTCGTTGAAACAAAAGTTGGTACATGATGAAAACTAGAGGTAGCATCACACGATATGTTGACTCCTAAAGACACAAAGCTTTTGTTGGCCAGATTATAACGAACCATTCGGGACGATTTCGAGCCAACAACGCCATAATAAAACCATAACTCTCCATGAATCAAGCTTACAGGCTTTATAGGCACGTCTTCATAAGTCTTCCATTTACCATTATTAACCTTGCTAATCATTGCTCCAATATCGATCATGTCAATTTCAGTCCACTTACTAGATTTTACGTTTGTTAATTTTAGAAGCTTCCATATAGCACGCTTATGGTCAACTTCGGCCATTAAGCCTAGAGCAGTTCCCATACTTATAAAGTACCTATTTGAAAGTACCCTATCTACGCTCGCTGGCCAAGTTATCAAATAAAGGGTTTCTGAATCGACATCCATGGCCAAAGAATAAAGGGAAGTAGTACTACACCAATATAGAAATCCTGCGATAAGGAGCCCATGACTCTTAAGTGGAATAGTCATGTCTATGTAGTTCAAGGGTATACCTTGATTCTGAACATCGATAGATCTCCAAGCTTTATCAACACCGATAGTAAACATACTCATTTCAAATGTCGCACTGAAATCATAGTAGGAAATATGCACTACTTTATACTGACCGGAGGAATTAACTGCAACACTATACATTCTATTGGAAGGGTACCCCAACACCACATGAACGACGGGAGGCAGATTTACTATTAGTTTCCTAAGAGGATTCACAAGACGAACCATACCCCGAGTATCACAAATCAAGACTAATCCATTACAAGAACCCTCAATCTTCATAGACGGGAGGAGTAATTGTATTTTTGTTAGCTTGATTGATTTAGCATCAGCTTCAACAGCACGATATACCTTATTTCTCTTATCGCGACATTGTATGATGAAAGAGGCAGAAGTAGTAGTAGGCATTTGGCAATGCGCTCTAATAAAAAACGAGTCAGTAACTGTATCGCACCACTGCTTGCACACGTATCTCACAACGTCATGCAGGAATTTAGCAGGAAGAAACAGTAGGATGTTAAATATGACCTCTTTAGGAAGGTAGTTAATACTTGTATGTGCTTCTTTTTCTTTTCGTTTTCGCTTGCAGGGAACAAAAACTCTGTCTTTCGCCTTGTCCTCCACTCTTGGCTCCTGAAAAATGATTTTTCTTTTACGATTGATTAAAATACTCCCTCTCATTAATAAAATTTTTTTCTTTTACGTTTAATTAAAATACTCCCTCTCATTAATAAATTTGTTCTTTTTTCTTTTACGTTTGATTAAAATACTCCTCATACAAGAATAAAAACGACAAGAATCTATTCGTATAAAAAGAGCTCCTACTAAAGATGTCTTATTCTAGTGGTTAAGACGGAGGTATTGTGGACATTACATCCCACGTTCGAATCCCCACTCCCCTTTATTGTAATGCGACTAAGTGCGTGCTTCGATTAACCAAAAAATAAAATAAAAAGAGCTCCTAAGTTTAATAAATTTCAGGAAAAGAGAAAATTAAATACCGAGTACAAAATTAACGAAGTACCAGAGAAAGAGAAGAATGAGAATTGTGGCGACCAATTTTGCAGCGAGAAGGATACCGATGTGTAGGTGGAACTCCAGTCTCCATCGTCGATTTTCTTGGAATTAGTCTTATGTAAAACGTAGTACGGAGTATTATAATTGCAAAACCCTAACAGCGTAAACCCTCACTAAATTTGGGAAATATATATAATAAGGGTTTTTCTAACATGTTATTACCTACATTTCTGCTGAGATAAACTTAATAAAAAATATAATTTTCTGCTGAGGAAAATACTAATATTACCTACTTTTTTTTTTAAAATAAAAATATGATTTTTATTTTATGTCGACCTAAAAATTGGATAAACACACGTAAAAAACCTTTGTTTTGCAATGTCTCGCTATCTCATTTTCCTTTCCGTAATAGTATAAGGAATAAGGAATTAAGGGAAAGTTAGACTTTGTATGATACTCTACAAAAAAAAAAAATTATGATTTATGGGTTGTCTCTCATTAAATAGTTGTCACCCCATTAATTACCGTAACAAATTTAGGGACGGTTTACACTGTTAGGGTTTTGCAATTTCTGTACATAAGACTAATTCAAAGAAAATCGACGATGGAGACCGGAGTTCCACCTACGAATCGCTATCCAACTCTCTCGAAACTTGGTCGTCATCGTCACAATTCTCATTCTTCTCTTTCTCAGGTACTTCATTATTTTTGTATTTTACTTTTTATATTTAGTTCTCTCTTTTCCATCATCAAAATTCATGTTACGTTTATACAGTAGTTGTTTTAAGCCTTAGAATTGCTCGACGAAACAGATTATGAAACTTAGGAGCCTTTTTCATTACGAAAAGATTCTTCTCGTTTTTATTATTCTTGTATTGGGAGTATTTTAATCAAACGTAAAGAATTTATTTAATTAGAGGGAGTAATTTTTCAGGAGCCAAGAGTGGACCACAAGGCGAAAGACAAAGTTATTAACGACCTTCCTAGAGAAGTAATATTTGACATCCTACGTTTTCTTCCCGCTAAACTCTTGTACGAGGTTGTCAGATACGTGTGCAAGCAATGGTACGATATAGTTAGTGACCCGTCTTTTGTTAGAGCGCATTACCAAATGACGACGACTACTACTACTACTACCGCCTCTTACCTCGTACAATCTTACCTTAATCAAGATAGCGTATATTGTGCTGACCAAGACGGTGCTAAATCCGTCAAGGTAACAGAAATCCATTTACCGTTCAAGGCCAAAATTCAAGGTTCATGTAATGGCTTCATCTTGCTTTCTGATTATCGAGATAAACGAATGGTTCATGTGATGAATCCTGTTACGAAACTAATACATAGTCTGCCACCTGTCGCTCCTGGTATATCATATGGTTTTGCAGTTAATTCCTCTGGTCAGTATAAAGTGGGTCGTTTTTCCTTCCTTGACTACCATCAGGGATATAAAATGAGTATGTTTACTATCGGTGTTGATAAAGCTTGGAGATCATGTATCGAGGTTCAAGATCATCAAGGTATACCCCTGACCTTCGGAAACACATTTCATACAATTAATAGTTGTGGGATCCTTATCGCAGGATTTATGTATTGGTGTAATATTCAAGCCGTTTCTATCGCCATGGATGTCGATACAGAAACCCTTTATCAGATTTCATGGCCAACCGACCCAAATACAAAGTTTGATGAAGGCCAATTTATAAGTATGGGAACTGCACTAGGCTTAATGGCTAAAGTCAATAAGCTGTTGGTGATTTAAGAGTAATTACCGGTTCATTTGGCGTAATTAAGATTGGTTCATAGATGGGTAATCTCTAAATAATGTAATGCGAGTTCGGAAAGTACGGAGTGTACACTCGCTTAATTATTTGCGGGATTACGGTATAGTTTTCGGTTCGAATAACTATGAAAGGGGTCTCACTACTCGGATTTTAATTATTTGTATCCGGAATTTCTGAAGAGTTGTAACTCTTCAGAAATACATCTCCCTGTACCCTGTTTTGTCATTATAAATAGACAAAGGGATGAGAAGAAAAAGTTAGAGTAAAAAACATAATCTTCTACTTGCATCAAAGAACGTATAACATTCAACACAAAATATTTCTATATTACGTCTCTGATTTTTGTGCCAAAAATCAGAGGGCACCGTCTTATCTCAATAGAAAGTTCGATACAACCCAGGCACTAAAGTAAGGGTCGAATTGTTCTATTAGGAAAGCAGGAGTCGATTCGGTGCGGTATTATTATTGTCAATTCCTTTTTCGTGCATATACAATATCTAACAATCTAATAGAACAATTCTCAAAATCTTTCAAGACGAATGTTAAGGAATGACAATAATGGCGGTGTTAATTTCAGAAGAGGCATATGAAGATGCATTTCTTATCTACATTTTATTGATGTTGTGCGTGTGAGTACTTCTTATCCTCGGTACAGAGTGATAAGAAGATTGGGTCTTGAAATTTATTGCACAGTGGCATCAAGCGTGTGGTATAACAACCAAATAAGTGAAATCTGGTTATATTGTATTGTGACCAGTAAACGAGATGGTGTCAAAATTTGGAATATGTTGCAATGATTGCAATTTTGTAAATTCCAAAAATTTAGTGGTGAATCGATGGAGTAGATTAGGAAGACCAATTTTTTATAAGTTTGATACATGGGTTCAAAATCTGGAATGCTTTAAATACGCGAGGTCTTTTAAAAGAGTGAGTGTGCGTATCAAGCAAACGGAATTTAGTTCGGGCATCTAACTGTAAAGGCATCGCGAGATAAGTTTTTTCTTTCGTATCTCTGATATCTATGATTAATAATAAAATTATGCTTGCCATGTGTGTCAGTGTGTGCGCCTTTATTTTGTGATACCATCTTATAATGCACGATGATTATCACAAATTGCGATATGTTTTATTGGTAATACTAGCACTTAGTATTTGTAATTTTATGAATTGCACATTATTTTTTTGTTGAAACTTTGACTAATCATGAGATTATAGTTACAAGTTGATTGTTGCATAATGATTAATTTCTACAATACTTATATCATGAATATAATAAAGTATTTAAAAGTTAAAAGTATTTTTCAGTTTCTTTGCTTGTATACCATCAATTGATCAGTATTGATGATGATGAAGATATTGATACAACTTGGTTTTATATAAAATGGCAACATAAAGTGTGGTTGATATTAGCCAGTGTATTCACTTTAACATTATATATCTTGTATATATGTAATGAATTTTTTTTTTGATCGGCGTGAAGGCTAATTAGTGGTCTAATAGTGTGGTAACTCTCGCTGTTTTGTCGGATTTATTCACCCTTGATTGAATAGTCTTTATAACTGTCTCTGTTAATGACAAAGTCAAAGTCGTACTAATCTTGGATGAGTAAATTGTATATGCAACATGAGAAATATGATGGAAACTGATTGGTGTGTACATAATGTCTTGATTTAGTTCTCTGTCCACTATTAATAAGAACATGTCAATTTATTAGTATATATGAACTTTGTTTCTCACATAAATGCAATAATCATCATGAATGAAGTATGGTATACTATGCCTGAAATGAAGGTTTCATGGATGGATTATGTTGTGCATTTTCAATGTTTATTTGTCCTTATTGATGGTGATAATAGCATGATGATGTTTTACAATATGATGCTTTGTGATTATTAAGGATTATATTATCACACAATCATGTTTGACACCATGCTAATTTGGTGGGTATTGAAATGCATGAAAGCATGGACTATATTCTGTTGTTACACCCACATGTTGTGAGTATTGAGTTTTAGTTCATTTATTTTATCATTTTACCATGTAACTGTACTCCATAATAACGAAATTGGTTGGGTGTGAATGTCATTCATATTATTAATAAACTTGTTTTGGATTTTATACACGGCCATGCGAAATTAAGAGACATTATACGGGTGTTTGTATAACTTAATAGCATAGTTTATTGATTCTTTGGATGTTGTTATGTTTCCCGTTTTATGGTAACTTGAGACATCTTAGGTTGGAGACACATTTTGTGTCAATTTCCGTCTCATTGTTATGTAAATTTGTGTCTTATTTCGGGCAAGTTTAATGTTATGGGTATAACTATCAAAATTTTATAGAAGTTGTTTTTTGATCGATCTTCTATGATGTATGCCATGTTGAGAATGTTTGTTGACATATTTATTTGTTGATCAATTGATTTAATGATAATGATCATGCCTTTGTGATGCAGTTATTGTGCATTGTCTTATGAAATGATTGTGTTGTAGATGAGTGTCATCATGACATGCTCTCTTGAATGTAATACACAGAATTATGTATATTGAGTGGTAACATATGGTTCACATATGTGGCTTGTTAGAAATATAAGTGTATCATATGAGAAGGTCGTTTAAATTATGTTATTTCTTACATTGGGTATTATGTGAGATGAACATACATGACCATAATAATGTTTATGGAAATAAGTGTTTAGATGAATAAATACTTGATCGATTATTTAACATGTGGTGATCGGTTATTTAATAATGTTGTTAGTGTGCTAACTGTTTTGTATGATTGTTTAACATGTTAATATCTTGTGTAAAGCATTTTAAAGTTTGATTATTTAATTGATTTATTTACCATATAAATGATGGTTTGTGATAACCATGATAAGATTATGGGGTCATGGTGGTTTATCATGTAAGAGGTAAATCAATAGCATTGAATATTCAATTATTGACAATCCGGTTATGGAGTTGTCATGTGTTGTAGGATTATTGACAAGTTGGTCTTTGACACAAAGCAAAGATTATTTACCTTGTAAAAGGTGTCTCTGTCATCGTGTTCTTCTATGAAGGACATGGGGGAGGAAATATGATCCTTGGTATTAAGATCAAGGGTGAGAGTATGATTATTACTCTCAATAATGGTCGAGTATGACGCTTTTATTCAAATATGAAAGTGGAGCTATTACTCGGGTTTTCACAAGGGCTTAATTATTGCGGTTTGACAAGTTGAGTAAGTATACTAGTATAGCTAGTACTCATCTTTGGCAAGGGATTAAGCAAGTGTGACAATGTATAAACTAAACCATGAATTATGATGGTTTGTCCTATGTCATTTTCTTTCGGTTTTAGAGGGATAGTATTTTGCAAATTGAAGTACCAAATGTAGAAGGTGATTTTCTACTAGTGGTAGTGTATTTTACTTGGGAAGGTACCATGAGTATATGGATTTCCAAAATCGAATTTGCATTATGAGTTTGACATTGGAATTGGTATGCGTAGTGTTAGCATAGCCGGTTAAAAGGCTAAGTAGCTGAAGAAAATAATCTACGATTTTCCTTAAGTATTTGACCAATTTCATTCATATAATTTTGATAGTGAATAACGGTGCGCACCGGGGTGTTTGTTATAACACGGTTTATAGACTATCATAAATGGGAATTGATATTGGTTGTCTTTTGTGAGATCTCAGTTTTAGTTGATCACTTTGCATAAAGGGTCAACTAAGGACTTGACCGGTTATAAAGTCGGTTGACGGGATGAAACTAAAACTCGTATAAGATCTTTGGCGATAGGATACCCAATTCCCTTCTAATACAACGTTAGAGGCTGAATTCAATGTGGAAGGCCTATTGTTAAGAGATTGAAGCACACAATAATTTATATCCCGAGGTGTGTGCTTAGACTTGCATGTTGTAAGGTTGATCTTTTGAAAAAGTGTGTTTGCAAGGACACGATGAAAAGATCAACCTATATGAACATGAAGTTCAGCCGCTTCAAAGGAGATTGAGTTTGGCTCCTCAAATGTTCATGAATAGATATGGGACACTAGGCTTGTAAATAAGTGTCGGTTTATGTAATTTTTAGAAGTAAATTAGTTTATGTGTGAGTTATCTTCATGTATTCAAAATGGGTAGAAAGGGTTCAATGCGTAGTCACACCCCGATACTCGAATATTTGGAATGTGTAATTTCACTAAGTGGAAATTCAATCTTCGTGACATTTCCATTTATGCATAAATTGGTATGTTTGTTAGCTGTTTAATCTGTATTACGCTTAAATGGGGGAGGATTGTTGGTGATTTAAGAGTAATTACCGGTTCATTTGGCGTAATTAAGATTGGTTCATAGATGGGTAATCTCTAAATAATGTAATGCGAGTTCGGGAAGTACGGAGTGTACACTCGCTTAATTATTTGCGGGATTACGGTATAGTTTTCGGTTCGAATAACTATGAAAGGGGTCTCACTACTCGGATTTTAATTATTTGTATCCGAATTTACAAGAGTTGTAACTCTTCAGAAATACATCTCCCTGTACCCTGTTTTGTCATTATAAATAGACAAAGGGATGAGAAGAAAAAGTTAGAGTAAAAAACATAATCTTCTACTTGCATCAAAGAACGTATAACATTCAACACAAAATATTTCTATATTACGTCTCTGATTTTTGTGCCAAAAATCAGAGGGCACCGTCTTATCTCAATAGAAAGTTCGATACAACCCAGGCACTAAAGTAAGGGTCGAATTGTTCTATTAGGAAAGCAGGAGTCGATTCGGTGCGGCGATTCGGTGCGGTATTATTATTGTCAATTCCTTTTTCGTGCATATACAATATCTAACATAAGCGTGGTATATATAAGCTTCTAAGGTTGACAGACGTAAAATCTAGTGAGTGGACTGCTGAAATCGACATGATCGATATTGGAGCAATAATTAGCAAGGTTAGTAATGGTAAATGGACCTATGGTTACTACCCTAAGCTTGTTAGCTTGATTCATGGAGAGTTATGCTTTCATTATTGTGGTGTCAACACGAAGTCGTGTTGGATAATTCGTTATAATCTGGCCAACGAAAGCTTTGTGTCTATCGAAGTCGACATACCTTGCCATGCTACCTCTGGATTTCATCATGTACCAACCTTGGTTTCACCCAAGAATTTTTGACGTAATTATTAACAAACTTGTAACCTTTTTATTTTACTACTCCGTATTATTTATGAAATTCTTATTATGTACTCGTATTGTTTTTCGAGTATTTATAACGTTGTGTCATTGTTATAGACTTATAATACTTGACATTATTAGTGAATGATGAGTTAACACTGTTAGGAAATTGTATTACACGAACCAGATTTGACAATAATTAACGCACCGAATCGACCCCGAATTCCTAATAGAATAATAATTCGACCCCTTTTAGTGCCTGAGTGGAAGCAAATTTTCTACTGAGATAAAACGGTGCCCTCTGATTTTTGCACAAAAATCAGAGACGTAATATAGAAGTATTTTGTGTAGTTTGTTATAATTTCTTAGATGCAAAAGATGGAAAATTTCCTGTTTAAATTTCCTTCTCATCCTTCATTTCCCGTCATAGTTATTCAAACGAAAACTAAACCGTAATCCCGTAAATAATTATGCAAGCGTACACTCCGTACTTCCCAAACTCGCATTATATTATTTAGAAATTACTCTGTTAGGGTTTTGCAGTTTTAGTATGTAAAATAGTGGAGTACATAAAGACTAATTGGACAGAAATCGACGATGGACCACTTACTACGCATGGCTACCTACTCAATGGAATCTTTGTCCTCACAATTCTTGTTTTCTTTATCCAATAAGTCTTGCTTGTGACGGACATTATCCGTCACAAGTTGAAGACGGATAGTGTCCCTCGTAAAGTGGGAGGGCAGATAAGAGGGAAATGGAGCACCCTAGTCCTTATAAATAATGCCACTTGCATATTGAAAGAGGTATGTGCCGTCTTCAATGAAAATTTGTGTTCTTTATAGGTACTTCGATTTTGTAATTAATTTATTTTTTCTTTTCCACTATCAAAAGTTAATGTTTATAGTTAAGCCGTAGAATTGCGAGCCCTTTTCGATACGAGTAGATTCTCTCTTTTGTTTTTACTAGTTGGTTGCACGGCGTGCGCAAGCGCGCGGTACCCCAAGATATTTTAATTATTGACGTTTGCTTAAGCATAGTAGCGTCTTTTGATTTGTTTTAGCATTTTCCTCCCTTCGTCCCAGTGATATGTTTATACTTGCTTTATTTCTCCCTTATAAAATAAAGAAAGTGTAAACATATCACCGGGATAGAGGGTGTATATACTTTGCTTTACAATTATAAGTACAAATTCTCTTGTTTTTGTATTTTTAAATCCAACTTTAAAATTTTGTGTGTAATTTTCTGAGGGTATTAATACCATACTATAATTGATTAGATTGTTAAGTTGCTTAATGTTTTCCATTTGCTTCTTGTTTCTATCCTAATTTCGGGAAAGCTATATTCATATTCAATGTGGCTATTCTTAGATATAGTAAATGCTTTAGTATTCTTTTGCATTATTATATTGCGTAAGGATCATTCGATAAGCGTACTGCCACCGTCAATGTTAAATTACCGAGGTATATTGATTGTTGAGGTTTTATGTGCAAATTAATGTTGGATTTATTTATAGTTTGGGTTTTTTCATGGCAATCAAACCAAAAGAAAACGATAACAATGCGAAAAGACAAAATGAACGTTGAGTAACGAAAACACAACACGCTTAGTCTCATGCCACGCTAACATGCCTAGAAACAGTTCATTTGGAAATTCTTTTTTTGGGTTGAATTTTTTTATAATGTTTATTTTCGTTATAATCATTCCTCCTCCTTCCTTTCCACCCCTTAACCCTTCCCTCTCCTCCCCTTAACCCTTCCCTCCTTACCCCTTCCTAATTTCCCTCTTTTCCAAATTCCTCTCCCTCTCCAATTCCTCTCCCTTTCACTGCTCATCCTTTTTCCCTCTCCGTTTTCTCTCCAACATCCTCACGTCCTCAAACACCTCTTCTCCTTCTCCCTTTACACTCATACTACTCAGCCTTCTCCCCTCACCCTTCATACTCATTCTCCTCATTTTTTCCCGCCTTATCTCCCTCGCCCTCGTTCTTTCCCTCATCCTTCTATTTCTCTCTCCGTTTTCTCGCCAACTTCGTTGCATCCTAAGCCACCACCCACTTTCATCCTCTAGTCCTCCTCCTTAACTTTCTCCTTCATCCTCTCATAAACCTTCCTTGACCCCCATCATCCTCTTATATATACTCCGCTTCCTCTCCTCTTCCACGTGCTCTTATATTACGTTTCTTCCCATTTTTCCTCGTACTGCTCCTCCATATCTTCCCATTTCTCCTCCCCACCTTCCTTATTCCCCTTCCTCTTATCGTTCGCATCCATCCATTTTTCTCTCTCTACCTCCTCTTCTTTCCCCTTATTCTCTCTCGATCTTCATCCCTTTCCTCTTCCTCCTCCCTTATACCTTTCATGCCTCTTATCCTCCTCTTATATATCCTCCAGTTTCCCTCCTCCTCCACTTACTCTCGTATTATTACTCTAATCATTTTTGTTCTACTGCTCCATATATTCATTTTTTTCTCCTCCCTTTCTCTTCCTCCTTTTCTTTCCTCTAACCGTTCACATTTTCCATTTCCCTTTCCTTACATCCGATTCTCTCCCCTTGTACTGTTCACTTCCTCGACCTTCACCCTTTCCCTTGTCCGTATTATCCTTCTTTCTCTTCTCTTCCTACTATTTCTCCTACTTCCCTTAACCCTTCCTCCTTATCTTCCCTCCATTCCTCATCCTCTTCCCCTCGTTCGTTTCTTTTGCCCTATTTTTTTCTCTTTAGTGTTGTCGCCTCCTAAACCTGATCCTCACCCTTCTTCTCATCCTCCTTGCTTCCTTTCTTATTCCTCCTTCCCCTTTTATTTTCATGTTTCTCGGCCTCTTATGTTTAGCCTCTCTATGATTATTAGAAGAAAATGACATCCTGATTATTAATTGATACATTAATGAAAACTAAAATCAATACGTTTACTAATTAGATTTTTTAAGTGGAGTTTTCTTATAATTTTTTAAATTTCTCATTATAATCATTTTTCTTATTATTACTCCTCCTCCTCCTCCCTTTTCTTCTCGTACTACTTGTCCTTTTTCTCTTTCCCCTTCCTCCTCCTCCTCCTCCTCTTTCCCCTACTTCTCTCTCATTCCCTCTCTCTCTCTCTAAGACGTCCTTGCATCCTCAAACACGTCCTTCTCCCCCCTCTTTCTCAATTCTCCTTCACTTTCTCTCATAATACTCCTCCTCCACTTTATCCTCGAACTATTCATTCTTATCTTTCCTTTCCTCTTTCTCTTGCCCATCCTTTTCTCACTCATTTTCCTCTTATAGCTCGCATTCGATGATTTGGTGTTACATAATCAAACCAATTATGATAGATATTGTGAGTTGATTGCTTCAGAATAGGGTGGTTTAGGGCATATAACATCATATATAGATTTCAAGCGGGTACGGTATAGGTTAATTAGTATTATTTTCTAACTATTCCTTCTTTAAATTTCTCTCAATTCCTTCATATTGCTCATTTTATTTATTTATTTATTTTAATATGAATTCGTTGCTTTATCCGTCATGTTTACCCAACATCTACACTTTTATAATGTTTAGAGAAGTTATTTACTACTCAAGAGAATTGCTTCTTACTTAATGATCATGATGTATTAATTATGTACAATTTGTTAAGATATTCTTTGTGAAAATTTGTCGCAATTATTTACTCATTAAGCCTCTCTTAAGACGTATATGACGGATATATATGTCCTAAGAATAAAACGGTTTAAGTAATCACCACTTGTTTGAATGAGATAAATATTTTGGATCTCCCTATGCATTATGCCTTTGTTTTATTCATCTCACATAAGTATACTTGACCCGTCTTAAGCTTAAGACGGATATCTCCGTCTTATGTTAGAATTTGTGTTACTTATTGCTTTTGGTGATTATTTTTATCGACAATTTAGCTCACTTTGTATGGAATTTAGCTGATTACAATTTTTTTCTCAACCTAAACTCTCGCGATGTAATAAAACTCAAAAATCACCTCTTTTTATATCTTCACTTTCGTCCACGTCTAACCTTGAACTTGTTTACTTGAAATTTGGACATCTTGTTGACAAGTTTTAGAAAATATTTAATTCTTGGTAATCATTTTGCTCAAAATATTTGGGTTTATCCTCCGCGTTGCTGGCACATCAAGTGTTTAGAAAGGGCTTAAATTACTGTTATGATTATCGAAAAGTAATGGATAGAATCAAGCACTCCATTCATGACCTATACAATAACATACTATAAAACGGTGTTAATTCAGTCAACATGGTCATAATCACAGTCCTTCGTTGAAAGCAGGCCATCGAAGGTGATGCGAATGAAGATAATTACGCTTTATTTTCTTAGCAACTGATGAGGTGTGAGTGGAGGGGTATGAAGAGGCAAGGTGTTGGGTTAAAGATGATGGAGAGTTAGACATTGAGACATAGTTGGGATGCTGAGATATTAAAAACGGCCCACTATGCCATTAAGAGGAGAATTCACAAGTCAGACCTATAGGAGCCCAAAACCGAATAACATACCCAGCCCAACCCGTTTACGAAGCACTATTCATTAGGCAAATTACTATTCATTAATGAATAGTAACATGGGTGCTCTCATATTTTATAAAGGTGTTAGATTAGATTCTTGTATGAGCCGTATTTTAATTAAACACAAAAAATTTATTAAACTAGAGTAAGTAATTCTTAGCATAATTATTTTGAGTAATTCTTAGCATAATTATTTTGTTTTGTCTGCTCACTTGTTACAGTTTTTGATTTTTTTGGAGGCGAGACTGGACGACAAGGTGAAAGACAAATAATTTGTTCCCTGAAAGCGAAAACGAAGTGAAAAATAAACACATACTTCGTATGTAGAAGTTTTATCAATCTTCCTAAAGAGGTGACATTTAACATCCTAATTCTTCTTCCAGCTGAAGTCCTGCATCAAGCAGCGGGAACTGGGACGATATAGTTAGCGACCCAATTTTTGTTAGAGCGCATCACGATTCACGAATGTTCTATGTATATTGGCTCTAAATCGGAAACTTATTGACTGAATACTTTATCCGTCTTATTCAGTAGGTTTTTTTTTTTAAAAAAAAAAAGCATAATGGTTAATTATTTAACGTATATGCTAAATCCCGCACACCTGTTTGCTAAGTCCTACACATTTTACCCTAATTTTCCATATTTGCCCTTTGAAAAAAAAAACTGAATAACAAAGAGTACCCGATCTAAATATACCACAACCTATGAATTGTCCACATGTAAGCAACCTATGCTACTAATCTTATAGAACTCAACAAGGAACAAATAGCCTTTGCAGCTTTATAGACAGACACTGACTTGAGATGCTAAAGCAAAAGAGAAGCCACGGCCTTAGAGCATCCGCAACAATGGGGCTCCCCATATTTTCTCTTTCCTTTTCTTATTCGTCCACCTAATTTTCCACTAACTTTTCCATTTAACCTCCCCATTTCATAACTACATCTCTGCAACAATGGGGTTCCCCATTTCAACTCCACTTTACCACTTTACTTTTTCATGTTTGTCAACGCGTGTTTTACGCGGTAAATATCGTTAGCTACGTATTTGCAAAAATTATAAAAGTTCGATATTTTTAATGTACTCGTAAAGACGAATCAAACAAGATCTCACATGGATATATTTGGTCCACTTTTTAATAGAACTTGGCCCACTTTTTCATATGGGAACCTCCCCTACAAATGGTGGAGCCTCTAATTAAGGGGAGGTGTGTGCAATAATGAGGCTCCCCATTTGAGGAGAGAGAGTACATATGGGGAGGCACCTCCCCACCTTTGCGGATGCTCTTAGAGCGTATCGGGCATAAAATATACCATTATATTGTTATCGTAGTTTGCTTAGCTACCTTTTATAAATCTGCAGGTCACTAGACCCACGGCCGCAGCTACTAATGTTTCAAAAGACATTCCTGATTTAAACATACCACATTATATGTCGTCTCCACAAGTAAGTAAATACTATTTAATAAATGTTTTGTTTAAAATTGTACTAAATTCAATTGCTTAATTTAATTGCTAAATTCGACAGGGAACCAAACATACGTCACTTTTTCCTTGTCCAAATGCGGTTCCTAATTTCATGGTACAATGGATAATTGATTGGGTGAATGTCGATAGCGATGGGAATCGTGGGTATCGGCGATTGCTCAAGAGATTTATGGTGATGAACATAAGTGGCCAACAGTTAGACGTGATATGGTGGATGAGTTAGAAAAAAATAGACATATTTATATAAGATTATATGGAGGCGAAATGGAGTTCGCTAAATTGATTAAGAGAATTTCATGGTGGAAAAGAGATGAAGATGCACCAGTGATACATTGGATGGATGCCGATATGGGATTCATCATAGCTAATTGCTATGATGCAATTTTCACATGTTTGTCACCTACGAATAGTTTTACATGCTTACCAGTGACGCGAACGAGTGCAATATCACAGGGGCCGAAACAAATAATTTCCATTGTATTTATAAGTTATGGCAGACACTTTATATGGGTATGTTCGAATTCATTATATTTCTTAATTAATGTGTTATATGAAGTTCCCTAACAAGTTTGTTAATCCCTTTTCTAGGTGCGTCTTAGAAATGGGTCACCATTGCCAACCATGCACCCGCTTTGGAGACATCATGCTGATAAGAGTAGAGTTCCCGACTTCAAGCAAATTGAGCAAAAAATAATATCTTTTCAATCTCAAGGACCACAATTTGGAGAAGCTTCTCCAGCAAAAACCATATCATCTTCCACATAATGAATTTTAGTGAAAACTGTTTCGAACTCGTACTCATATTTTTAAGTGGGCACTTTTAGCTATTTGTTTATGACTCTTGTCTTCATCAAGTTTTACATTATTAATTACATTACATGATTACGTTTCATAATTCCGTCTTATGCTCATGTCTTATATTGTAGTCTTTCATCAAGAGAAGTGAAAGACGAAACAGCAACCCAAATGATACAATATCAGTAGTTGAATTGTTTGCTCGTTTATGTGTAATAAGGCAGAAACAATGGAGCAAATAATGACAAATTATCTGACCATTTAATCTCCACCCTTCCTTCCTTATCATACCCACACATTAGGCACCAACATCACAGCTGATTACAAACAGCAAGGCAAACCAGTAGACAAACAGCTGATTACAATATCAGTAGTTGAATTGGAATAAAATCAATATCAGCAAGGAGGAATAAAATGTTGGATATCTAGCTTAGCAAAAATCGATTCAGCGAGATTCAGCGTTGTAAAGACTTGTTCTTCTGATGCATATATCAAATTTCTACACTTCCCTGCAACACCAACCAAATAATGCTCCAATTTCTGCAAATAATGCTCCAAATAATGCTCCATATCTCAGATTCAGCCTGTAAAGGATCTCAGCAAAGTCCCTGAGCGACCCGAAAGCAGTAAACTCGGAGAATACTTCAGACGGGGACCCTCAGACGGACTTTATCAATACTTCACAAACGAAGAAGCAGTAAACCCGAAAGCAGTAAACTCGAAAGCAGTAAACCCGAAAGCAGTAAACTCGGAGAATATCTCAGATTCAGCCTGTAAAGGATCCTCAGACGGACTTTATCAATACTTCACAAACGAAGAAGCAGTCTCTGAAGTTCAGTTCTTCATGGAAGCGACACCAGAAGGGGACCCTGCACAACACCTTATAGAACAGGTTCTCTTTCGGGCAGCTAAGAAATCCGGCATGGATTTCTACGAGTTGCTCGACATTCCACAAGGGAGGGGTGGTCGGCTGCGGGGAGGGTGGTCGGCTGCGGGGAAGGGGATGTCGGCGCGAGGACAAGGGCGTGAAGTGATGGTCGTCGCGTGGATAAGAATGCGGTGTGGTGGTCGCCGGCGCAGGGACAGGCGGTGAGGGAGGAGGGTGCCGACGGGCGGTGAGGGAGGAGGGTGCCAGTGAGATTGATATTTGGGGTTTTTTTACTTCTCTTCTTTCTCTCTCTTGTTTCTCGTTTGATGATGGGGAGAAATGAGAGGGGTAGTTTTGGAATAAGGTGGAATTAAGTGCGGGATTGAGTAAAATGATGTGCGGGATTTAGCACGTCCCTTATTTAATAATGGAAACGAAGGTGTTGCTAGGAGATCGTGGTTAAATTCGGCTGAATTGAACTAAGCTTAACTAATTAGCATAAGTAGATGAAAATGATTTCTACAAATTTGCACACATAAGAAAACAACCCGTGGAGATCAGTAGAGATCACTTGTCCCACTCTTATGTCTCATCCTCTTAAAGAACTTGACACATCACACTTAAATAATAAAAATGATAATATTATATCTTA
Source organism: Silene latifolia (assembly GCF_048544455.1). Lineage (NCBI taxonomy): Eukaryota > Viridiplantae > Streptophyta > Magnoliopsida > Caryophyllales > Caryophyllaceae > Silene > Silene latifolia. The sequence goes on along the minus strand of NC_133530.1, from coordinate 1,279,460 downwards.
AAGTGCTAATGTGTCACTATAAAAAGTAATGGAACACCAGATGGGACGGAGGATCTGCTCTGTGTGGAAATAGGTGCAAGATCTAGTACTATAACAATGACAAAACATTATAAATAGACGGAAAACAATACGAGTACATAAGAATTTCATAACTAATACGGATTAGTTTCTTAATAATAATAATTAACTATAGTCTCCGTCTCAGTCAATAATATGTACTTGCTCTATTTTCCACCTCACAAAATAAAGCAAGTGTAAACTATTCATTGGGACAAACGAGTATTCCGTGGCTATTTAAAGGAGTCAAGGGTAGCAATTCTTCGGTGAAACAAAAGTTTGTACATGATGAACACTAGAGGCTCCATTACACGATATGTTGACTCTGGAAGACACAAGGCTTTCGTTGGCCAGATTATAACGAACGAACCTGGACCACTTCGTGCTAATAACACCACAATAAAAGCATAATTCTCCATGAATCAAGCTTACAGGCTTTATAGCCACGACTCCATAGGTCATCGTCCATTTACCTTTAGTAACCTTGTTAACTATTGCTCCAATATCGATCTTGGAAATTTCAGTCCACTCACTAGATTTTATGTCTGTCAATTTTAAAAGCTTCCATATAGCAGGATTAGAGTCGTCTTGGGCCATTAATCCTAGAGCTGTCCCCATACTTATAAAGTACCTATTAAAACGTTCCCTATCTACGCTCGCTGGCCAAGTAATCAAATAAAGGGTTTCTGTATCGACATCCATAGCCAAAGAATATACGAATGAAGTACTACACCAATACAGAAATCTTGCAATAAGTAGCCCGGGATTCCAAAGTGGACAAGGCATGTCTCCGTAGTTCAGGGGTGTACCTAGAAGATGTTGAAGATCAATAGGCCGCGGTCTCCAAGATTTATCAACCCCGATAGTAAACACACTCATTTCACAACTATAAGTAGGGGAGATATAGAAGGAAATATGCACCACTTTATACTGACCGGAGGAATTAACTGCAAAACCATACGTTGTATAGAAAAGGTACCCCAACACCACAGGTATGACGGGAGGCATATTTACTATTAGTTTCCTAAGAGGATTCATAAGATGAACCTTTCGGCTTGTATCCCAATTATCACAAAACAAGACTAAGCCATTACATGAACCCTGAATCATGCCTCGGAAGGGTAATTGTATTTTTGTTAGCATGACTGATTTAGCAACGTCTTCATGAACAACAAAATACATATTATGTCTCGTATAGGGAGCTTGTACGATGAAAGAGTCGGAATTAGTAGTCGTAGGCATTTGGCAATGCGCTCTAACAAAAAACGAGTCTGTAATTATATCGTACCACTGCTTGCACACGTATCTCACAACGTCATGTAGGAGTTTAGCAGGAAGAAACAGTAGGATGTTAAATATGACCTCTTTAGGAACAAAAACTCTGTCTTTCGCCTTGTCCTCCACTTTTGGCTCCTGAAAAATTATAAGGTGTAACAATGGAACACACGAAACAGAGTTGTGCTACGAATTACTCCCTTTCATTAAATAATTTTCTTTTTTTTTTTACGTTTAATTAAAATACTCCTCATACAAGAATAAAAACGACAAGAATTTATTCGTATTAAAAAGAGCTCCTAAGTTTCATAAATTTCTCGAAAAGAGAAAATTAAATACGGAGTACAAAATTAACGAAGTACCTGAGATGAATTGTGGCGACCAAGTTTCGAGCGAGAAGGATAGCGATGTGTAGGTGGAACTCCAGTCTTCATCATCGATTTTCTTACGTACTGTAATTGCAGAACCTTAACAGCGTAAACCCTCGCCAACTTTTATAAGGCGTTTTGGTTTAATGGGATTATAATCATAACTTTCCTTGATCCCCCATATATTTAACCTAAAATTTCAAGTTTTCCGGTCTAAAACACATTTCCTATTTTTATAAAATCTCTTATTTATTTTCCTATTTTGATATAATCCTTTATTTAAAATTCATTTCTAAATTTGTTGTGACAAAAAAATTCGTTCTTTGTGTGCTAAACTGTACCTAAAATATATGCTAATAAAAAATTTATAAACAATTTCATTAATTTTGTTTAAAACTATACACATTTCATGACATTACTCAATTTTTTGGATTAGTATTATAGTTATTTTTTTGTTTTTCTAAAAATAAAAATTCTATAAATACCGCGCCTTCATTGCGCGGGATCTAAACTAGTAACCATATTATGGGATTATAATCATCATAAAAACTTTAAAGAGACGGATCCAGTAGAAAGACCCGAGATCCCGAGACAGATTTTTTTTATACGTTTGTCTATTCAATTTTTAGGCCAAAATAAAATAAAAATTTCTTATTTATTTTTTCCAGTCAAAAAATTTTACGTATATTTTTATTAAGTTCAGGTTTATTTATTTTAGTTCAGTTTTATTTGAGTAGTCTTAATATTAATTATTTATTGAAACCGAAGGAGTTTCTAGTAGTCAAGGTTGAATTAGAACACGAAAAAAAAAGAAAACCTTCGGTTTGCGATGTCTCGAAATCCCGGGGATTTCTACTATGGATCCACCAATCATAATTATTTCCATAATAGTATAAGGAATTAAGGGAAAGTTGTGACTTTGTAGGATACTCCTACAAAAAAAAATTACTCCGTATGATTTAAGATTTGTCTCTCTCATTAATGTAGTGAGAGACCGTTTTTTAGGAAACTTATTATTATTTATATATTTATATATATGATGATTAAATAGTTGTCCCACCATTAATTAACGTACCAAATTTGGGGACGGTTTACACTGTTAGGGTTTTGCAATTTTCGTACATAAGACTAATTCGAAGAAAATCGACGATGGATACCGGAGTTCCACGTACGATTCGTCACAATTCTCATTCTTCTCTTTCTCAGGTACATCATTATTTTTGTATTTTACTTTTTATATTTAGTTCTCTCTTTATTCCATCATCAAAATTCATGTTACGTTTATAGTTGTTTTAAGCCTTAGAATTGCTCGACGAAACAGACTACGAAGCTTCATTAAGAAAAGATTCTTCTCGTTTTTATTCTTGTATTAGGAGTATTTTAATCAAACGTAAAGATTTTATTTATAGCTTATAACTTTTCAGGAGCCGAGAGTAGACGACAAAGTGAAAAACAAAGTTTCTGCTCCCAACAAGCGAAAACGAGACAGAGAAAGACGACGTACTCGTGTTATCTACCTTCCTAGAGAGGTCATATTTAACATCCTACGTTTTCTTCCTGCTAACGTCCTACAGGACGTTATGAGATACGTGTGCAAGCAGTGGTACGATATAATTAGCGACCCTTTTTTTATTAGAGCGCATTGCCAAATGCCTACTACTACTACTGCTACTTCTGCCTCTTTCATCATACAATCTTTCCTTGAGAAACGTAAGAAGTTTGAGAGACGCCATAAGGTATATTATTTTGATAAAGACGTAACAAAAATCGAATTACCCTTCCCGGCCATGATTAACGGTTCATCTAATGGCTTAGTCTTGCTTTTTGATTATCGGGATTCACAAAAGTTTTATCTTGCGAATCCTCTTAGTAAACGAATCATTCGTCTGCCTTCTGTCCTTGTTCATGTGGTGCGATCCGCCCTTTCAAGTACTTCTTTGTGTAGTTTCGCAGTTAATTCCTCTGGTCAGTATAAAATGGTGCATTTGTGCGCTTGTGAGCATCCAACTAGTTATGATGTAAGTGTGTTTACTATCGGTATTGATAAAGCTTGGAGACGTATACCCCTGACTGGTCCACTTGAGATTTGTGGGCCGCTCCTTATCGCAGGAATTATGTATTGGTGTAGAAGTACTTTCCCTTTTTTGGCCATGGATATCGATACAGAAACCCTATATTTGATTTCTTATTCGAACAACGTAGATAGGTCAGTTTTTGATGGGGACCTTTATGAAATCTATTTTATAAGTATGGGAAATGCTCTAGGCATAATGGTCGAAGTCGACACTAAGCATAGTATATGGAAGCTTCTAAAATTGACAGACGTAAAATCTAGTGAGTGGACTGAAATTGGCATGATCGATATTGGAGCAATGGTTAGCAAGGTTAGTAATGGTAAATGGACGACCTATGAAGACCTGCCTATAAAGCCTGTAAGCTTGATTAATGGAGAATTATGCTTTTATTGTGGTGTAAGCAAGAGGTCCTCCTGGTTGATTCGTTATAATCTGGCCAACGAAAGCTTTGTGTTTTTTGTAGTCAAGATGTCGTATCGTACTGCCACCGTTTTACATCATGTACCAACTTTTGTTTCACCGTAGAATTGCTGGCCTTAACTCCGTATTTATAAAAAAACAAGAACTTAGAGAGATGTGAGTTAGAGAGATAAAGTAAGGAAAATGCCCAAAACAATACCCCCGATGAACCACCCCGACCCACCACCACCACCTTCTCCCTGGCCACCAAGGGTCCCTGTCACCATCCCCAGAATTCCGACCGCCACCACGAGTCATTTGAGGAACACCGCGCACACTAGCCATCGAATCGCCCCTCCAAACCTTAACCCACCCTTGCCAACCACCTCCTCTCCACCACTAACCCAGCCACCGGCGGCGGTTTCTTACCGTACTGCCCTAATTAATTCTATCCCTCACCCACAACTACAAAAAAACCCCGTCTTCTCCTCCTCTGCCCCCAAATCAAAAGACCCGATTTTTCCCCAAAATCGTGTTGAACCCAGAATTGTTCTCCCTCCGGTGATTGTTAATTCCATAAAAACAACATGGGAAAACACTTTAATTATCAAGCTCACTGGAAAATCGATTGATTCTATTCACCTATCATCGTCCCTTCGCTCTTTGTGGAAGTGCAAAAATCATGTCCGGTTGATTGGGTTGGGACGTGGGTTTTACTCATGTAAAATTGAAAACGTGTCTGATCTTCAGAATATCAGGAGCAACGGGCCATGGTTTGTTCTTGGTCACTATGTCCATATCCAACCTTGGTGCCCCAATTTTCAACCATCATCAGCGAAAATCAACTTTGTCCCTACTTGGGTTATTCTCCCTGAGTTGCCTATTGAATACCACCGCACCGACATTCTTCAGGCTGTCGGAAATGCTTTAGGCGGGTTTATCAAGTTTGATCCGAATGGCTTGAGTAACAATAATGCGCGATTTGCGCGGTTGTCCGTTCATTTGGACCACTCTCAACCTCCCCCAACTAGAGTTTGGATTGGTTCCTTCTGCCAAGAGGTTCGACTTGCCGAAAAGCAAATTTTCTGTTTTATTTGTCAAAGTCGATGCAATGGGGCATGCGGGGTTACTAACGAGGTTAAGTGTGGTCCCCCTCATGCTGGCTCTGGTAGTGTTCCTGAGGCTCCCTTTCCCACTAGTCAAGAGTCTTCTGACAAAAGCTGGACCATGGTACCATTCCCAGGAAAAAGCAAATTCCCCTTTTTCTTTCCAAAAAATGTGCCAAAGACCACTTTATTTCCCACGCCACCAACTCACCCTGACCATTCAAAAATAATTCTTACCACTTTATTTCCCACTCCACCAACTCACCCTGACCATTCAAAAATAATTCTTAGTACTCCCTTGTCCCTGCCCGTGAAACTCAAGTTACTTTTCGACCTTCAATATTTTAATCCTTACCTCTATCAGCCTACCCTACCCCTTCCCTTCCCTTTTTTTATCATTCCCCTAACATTAACCCATACTACCAGCAAAGAAAAAATCTTCAAAAAAAATCCCATGCCAACCCAAAATGACAGACCACATTCTCCTCCGCTGCTGCTTCCCATCCACCTACCACCCACCACAACTTCTGTTCCATCAAAACCACGATCAGACCTTTCCCTCACCCTTATTCGTTCTCCTCCTCCACCCCGAGGCTCCAATAAAGGCCTCCTCCCAACCCCCACCCCTCACTCTGCCAGAGGTACCAGTAAACCAAACTATCTTCATGTTCGAACCCCTCCTCGTCTCGCTTCGAGTACCCGCACCTGTCCTGCGAGCCATCCTTGCCAATCCGTTCCAGCCTCCTCCACATTGCCTGTCCTTAAGCCTACTCACTTCCCGGAGACCCAACAGATTCATCGCCCCAGCTCATCTTCCAGATTTAACCGACCTCTTGAATCTGCCCCATGTTCTCCTTTGCTTCCTGAAATGGTTTGTAAACCACAAAGACCACTCCCCCCTTGCTCCCGTGCTGCCAGAAGCCCTGGAGTTCCTGTCGGACCCCACTCCCATTTTGCCTCGATTGAGGACAGTCTCACTGTTGACCTCTTTAGAGAAAGACCTCCTAGTTGCAAGCTTCTCCAATACGGTGAAGATTTTCAGAACAGCAATCCCATTGAATCAACTGAACATTTGGGTAAGCTGGGTTGCCCTCGATTGGGATCGCAGAGAAGTCTTATTGTCTCTGACGGGGTCAAACATCAAGGTCTCCAGCACCCTCCTAGGCAGAGAATTGGACGCGGAGGGGGACGCGGGAAATCCAGAGGCTCTGGCAGGGCCTGTTAACTCTCTTCCTCTTCCTCCCAACATGAATATCCTTTATTGGAATTGTCGTGGCATTGCCCGCCCGTCCTTTACCACCCATCTCTCCTATCTTGTGAATGCCCATAAACCTCACATCGTCATTCTCTCTGAAACCCGTGTCAGCTCCCCTAATTCTTTGGCTATTGTGCGTGGTCTTCATTTTGATTCTTGGGAAATCCTCGACCCTGCGGGTTTTACTGGCGGTATTATCTTGTTGTGGAATTCTTTGGATGTAGATATCACTCTTGTTGGCAAGGCCGATCAGATGGTTAATGTGGTGGCTCAGGTTCGGTCTTCTAAACTTGTTTTTTTTCTTTCCGCTGTTTATGCCAACCCCAAATTTAAACGTAGAGTTAACTTGTGGAACGAGTTAAAAGCTTTGTCAGTGAATCTTAACCATCCTTGGGTGTGCATTGGTGATTTTAATGAGGTTACTGGACCCTTAGAAAAATTAGGAGGTTGTGGTATTAAATGGAATAGAGTAAACCTGTTCAAATCGACTATGAATGACTGTAACCTGATTGATCTTGGTTTCTCTGGCCCCAAATTTACCTGGACTAATAAAAGACGTATTCACCCAATTTTTGAGCGCCTTGACCGGGTTTGGGTTAATCAATCGTGGCTTGACCATTACCCCAACTCCCATAATTCCCACCTCACCCGCCTCTCTTCTGACCATTGCCCAATTATTCTTAGGTCTTCTCTGAGTGATTGCCATCAACCTAAAGCCTTTAAATTCGAATCCTTTTGGGCCACCGACCCTAACTTTCTCCCACTCGTTGACCTCACGTGGTCCTCCTCCTCCGACTGTGTCCCCATCAAGCTTTTTTCACTTAGTGTGGTCCTGGGGAACTGGGCTGCTAATGCCTTTGGTAACATTTTCAAAAGCAAAAAATCCCTTAATGGCCGTCTGCTTGGAGTCCAACGTGACCTCTGCCGCTACCCCAACTCGACTTTCCTCAATAATCTCAATGATTCACTCCTCAATGAGCTGAACCACATTCTTAATTTGGAACACTCCTTTTGGAAAGATCGCTCTCGCATAAATTGGTTGGTGGATGGTGATAGAAACACGTCCTTCTTCCAAAAAACTGTCACCTTACGTCGCAGTTTCAACAGGATCCTTTCTTTAGTCGACGATGTCGGCCTTACCATTTCCGGTCATGACAACCTCTCTACTCACATCACAAATTTCTTCGCCAAACTCTACACCTCTGAAAAATCCTTTGCTACCCGTGTCTTACCGAGTCATCACCCTCCCCTTACGTCCTTCTTTGTCCCCTCTGAAGATGAGATCCGCATTGCTCTCTTTTCTCTTGGCTCTAAGAAAGCCCCGGGGCCCGATGGGTTTCATGCGGGTTTTTTCAAAAATTGTTGGCACATCATCAAAGGCGACTTTGTCCAATTTACCCAATCCATTTTCCTCACCAAGTGTATGCCGGGAGCAATTAATAAAACAACCATTACTCTTATCCCTAAAATCCCCTCCCCCCAAACCATTACAAATTTCCGGCCAATCAGCCTTTGTAACACCACTTATAAAACTGTCACAAAAATCATTGTCAACCGTCTGAAACCCTTGATGCACAAGATAATTTCTCCCAACCAAGGTAGTTCTATCCCCGGAAGGGGAACGGATACTAACTATATCGTTGCTACTGAAATTCTTCACTCTATGCACACTTCTAAGAACAAAACAGGTTGGTTCGCCCTCAAACTTGACCTTGAAAAAGCCTTTGATCGTCTTGAATGGGACTTTATCCTCTCTTGCCTCTCTAAGGCTCATATTGATGGAGACACGATCTCCCTTATCATGAGCTGCATCTCCTCCCCCTCCACCCATGTCTCCTTCAATGGGTCGCTTCTGCCTAGTTTCTCCCCCTCTAGAGGCATTAGACAAGGGGACCCCCTCTCCCCTTACCTCTTCATTATTTGTATGGAGGCTCTCTCCACCCTCATCCATCGATCCTGCTCGATCTTGACCGACCCCGTTTCCTCTTGGCAAGGGGGGTGCTTCTTTCTCTCACCTTCTTTTTGCGGATGACATTCTGCTGTTTGGGCGTGCTTCTGAAAACAACCTCTGCGCCCTCCAAGACACTCTCCTGAGCTTCTGCTCCTCCTCGGGACAGAAAATTAACTGTTCTAAAAGCAAACTCATTTTTTCTAAACACACTTCTGTGGAGAATATTAACATGTTTGAGACTTCCCTCGGAATCAAGACAACCTCCAACCTCGGTAATTACCTTGGTTTTCCCCTTAAAGGAACCAAGCCCAAGAAGGCTGATCTCCGGTTTATCTTAGATAACATCCAGTCCAAGTTAGCAAATTGGAAAACCCGCTTCCTTTCCAAGGCGGGCAGACTTTGCCTCATTAAGTCTACTTTAAACGCTATCCCCTCTCATATCATGCAGTGTATTCGCCTCCCTGCCCTAACCCTTGCTGAAATTGATAAATGTGTTCGCACCTTTCTCTGGTCGGGCACTTCCTCACGAAAGCTTCACCTTTCTAACTGGGATCTGGTTACCAAACCTTTGATTTTGGGTGGTCTTGGGATTAAAGCTGCCCGTCCCCTCAATGATGCTTACTCAGCCAAACTGACTTGGAAAATCCTTTATGAAAAATCTTCCCTTGCCTCTAGAGCCTTGTGTAGTAAATACTATTTCCCCCGCCTGACTTCTTTTAGAACCGGGTCCCACATTTGGAAAAACGTGGGCATTGGTGCCCCTCTCCTCCAAAGCCACCTCATTTGGTCCATTGGAGATGGGACTTCTATCTCTCTCTGGACTGATAGGTGGTCTTCTCTTGGGCCTTTAAGGAGTGTCATTCATGGCCCCCTTAATAAATATTCTTGTAATGCCAATCTTTGCTCCATTATCTCCAATGGCTCGTGGAGCTTTGAGAACCTTGACTTTGTCTTTCCCTGTGCTATCATTAACTCCATTTCAGCCATACCCCTCCCCTCCCCTGGTCGGTTGGACATCTTAACTACCTCTCTCGCCCCCAAAAATAAATTTTCTATTGGTTCCATGTACTCCTCCCTTACCAGCCAAACCCCCTGCCCGCCCTGTGTCACACCTGATCTGGGGTGGCTCTGGGACCTCCCGACCCTACCAAAAATCAAATTCTTCCTCTGGCTTACTTGGTGGGATAAACTTCCCCAAAATCTTAACCTCTTCCATCGCGGTATTATCCTATCTCATTCCTGCTCCATCTGCTCTAGCCCTTCTCTCGAGGAATCGACTCTTCATCTCCTTCGCGATTGTAGTTTCGCCTCATCTGTTTGGGCCCAATTTGATGTCTTACCCTCCTTCTTTTCCCTTGACCTCCAGCCTTGGATCCATTCGAACTGTACTTCTTCTAACCCCTCTTGGCCCACTAACTTCTCTTTCCTTCTTTGGCGTCTTTGGACCAGAAGATGCGACTTCCTGTTCTCGACCCCCTCGCTCACCCCTTGTCATGTTTTCTGTGACTCCACATCCGCCCTTTCTGCTGCCTGGACCGTGGCCAATTCCAGCCCGGCCGTCCCCGTTTGTGCCCCTCCCTCTGCCTTTTGCTACCCGTGTAGCTGGGCTCTCCCTCCGCATAGTTGGCTTAAGGTCAACGTTGATGCGGCCTTCTCCCCTTCCTCTTCTTTAGCTGGTATTGGGTGTGTTGTCAGGAATGATGTTGGGTCGTGGGTCAAGGGTTGGTCGTCGCGTCTGTTTGGCCCTAACCCCTTTGTTTGTGAGATCCTTGCCATTCGGGAGGGACTCCGGTTTTGCGCCCAATCCTTGGATAAGTGTATTATTGCCTCTGATTGTCTTATTGCGGTCACTAACATCTTGAGTAGTACCCCACTATGTGGGCCTATTACTAACATTGTCCTTGAGTGTAGGGATCTTTTGGAAGACTCTCCCCATTTGAAGCTTATGTTTGAGAAGAGATCGGCTAATGAAGTTGCGGATTCTCTTGCCAAGTTTTCTTTAAATGATACTACCTCTTGTAATGGATGTTTTACCTGGGACCTAGCCCCTTCTTTTGTTAGTAATTTGTGCACTAAAGACTTTGTTTCGGCCATTGAGCCGCTTCCCCCCGACCCGCCCCCTTGATGTATACTTCTTGAACTGGTTTTCCTTTTAATTAATTTATGTCCGTTTGATCCAAAAAAAAAAAAAACTCCGTATTTATTAAATTCCAATTTCCTATGTACTCGTATTGTGTTCGAGTATTTTATAACTTATTATTATAATTAACGTTTTGTCATTCTTATAGACTTGTAGTACTTGACACTATTGGTGATGAACTGAGGATCGTTTAACTCCATTTGATCGATCTTGCACCTAATTCCACTGGAGCGAGCGCATTCTCGAATGTTTACTACTTGTGCTTGTTTCGTCGCGCAAGATAGAAAATCCGATTCAAAATCAATAGTTATTTATGTTTGAAATCCCTCGTACAATACGGAAAAAAACAACAGATAATTAATAAAGACGATATTTGCCTATTTGCCAACAATAGTGCGTCTGGTCAAATCGTTTTACACGAGACTAATTTGATATGATGATAATAATGATTAAATAGTTGCACAACAATTAAATTCCGTTGTTCACCAAAAAAAAAAACAAATTCAGTTAGGGTTTTGCAAAATCAACACTCATTTTCATTAATGAAGATCGAAAAGCTTGTGAGTTTTTAAAACTTTTGATTTTGTTTTGTTTTCATTCAATTTGGGGAAGAACAGATGTAGGAATTAATGTGTTTGTATTGTATTTATAATACATTTTTTAGGAAGAACACCAAATTAGGAAGCTTAAAATTTTGAACAAATTTGGGGTTTGGATCATACGAGAGTGATTATATTAGAGATTGATTTTTATTGGGCTGCTGATGTTAGAAAGCTTAAAATGTCAAGAAATTGCACGAAGGCAAGCCTATGTTTACCCCTATGTACCAACCTTGATTTCACCGAGGAATCGCTAGCCATGACTTAGGTTTAAAACCGTAAGATTGTACTATGATCGTACAACCTCGGAATTTCACACCTTTTATTTGCGGATGATTTTGTTTTATTAGGAGATTGGGCTTATAATAGGCCCGTTTACCATTAGGGTTGGACATATTAGGGTTAGGGTTTCATTAGGTTGGGAGGTATTAAATACCTCACCATATCGATGTAACACAACAACGATTATCAATACAATTCCTTTATGCATTCCCTCCTTCTATAATCTTAACATGGTATCAGAGCCTCTTTCCTAAGAGGACTCTTAAAATCGCTTCCGCTATCTTGCCGGTGGGCGAAAATTCATGGCGCCCACCGGTGGGATTTTTCAATCAAAAACAAAAATTCCAATATTAATACAACAACTCTCCTATAGGACCGTCCTATAGCATAGGACTGGCCCAAAAGAAGAGAAGCCCAAAGATAAAACTTAATTTAATTTATATTTTAACGACACGATATTTTATGATAAAAACTAACATATTTAAATATACAAGTTATTAATATAAAATTTTAGGTTATCAAAATAAAATATTTTTTTTACAAGTTTATTAATTACTTTTTTGGGGCTTTTGGTTATTTGATTAAAAAGGTGAATTATAAGTTAATTATTTGGGCTTTTGGATTATAGGCTGGTCTTATGTTATAAGACGGTCCTATAGAACAATTTGTGATATTAATATTCTTTTTCCAAATATTAAAATATCAAAAAAAAAATAGCGGAGCAAGTTGTGGGTGAGAAAGCATGGACCAAGCTAGATTTTATGGATGTTTTTTGACGAGAAGTTTGACAATATTTGAGCCACTCGTAAATGCTCATTCTTTTTCTTTGACATTTTAATTAGTGATCTTTAAATTCGCTCCAGATCTTAAAATTAACGGATAATTCTCCGTTTTATTGATATTTGTCGGGTTCGATTAGGGTTCCTGCAAATTGACTCATACTTTCGACAAGTCCGAAAAAATTAACGTTCTTGTTCGAGAAATTTTCTAGCGAGTATTATACTCGTTTACCAACCTTGCGGAGATGGAGATCTTTAATGATGATGAAGAATAGATGACATTTTCTTTTTATATTTTTTCTTTGTATTTTTCCAATCGTAAAGTTCGTATTATGTACTGCATTTACGATTGCGGGAGGGTATTAGGAGATTGGGCTTATAATAGGCCCGGCTACCATTAGGGTTGGTCATATTAGGGTTAGGGTTTCATTAGGTTGGGAGGTATTATAAATATCTCACCATATCGATGTAACACAACAACGATTATCAATACAATTCCTTTATGCATTCCCTCCTTCTATAATCTTAACAGTTTTCTTCAAACGGATTTGGTGAAACTTTGAATGAATAAAAATAGGTTAATTCAGTCGGCCTCTGCGGCGTACATACATACTTGACGAATGAGCTCGTAGATGGGCTCAGTTGATGATGAAAGTGTGCCTACTGTATTGAAAGTAGATGAAATAAAATACGTATCCCATCTTATCTTAATAAAAACAAGAACATTTAAAGGATTTCTGTGCAGCCACGTCATCATAGCAAGGTTTTTTTAATTTTTTTTAAATTCCGGAAATACGGGTCCCGCGGAGAAAACTACGTAATTAATTAAAAAATAACGTCTGTTCTGATTTTATTTGCGAAATTGTTCAAAACGTACTGATTTAATTATTCAAATACAACAACTAATGTAGTCTACCATGAAATTTTCCAACATTTGGAATGATATTGGACTATTTTCGTTAATTCTACAATTATGTTTCTTCAATTTGATTGTAAACCCTTTTCAAATTTGATAACTATTTCCATTTTATAGCGATATTTATATTGTTTGCTTTTTATTATTTTCCATATATTGTATTTATTATATATTATATATTATATACTCCCTCCTATTTCCTTATATCTTCCCCTTTCTTTTGGGCACAAAAATTAAGAAAGGGGAAGAAAGAAGGAATAAAGTAGAATAAAGTATTATAAGTTGTGAAATTTATAGGTGGGAGAAAATAATAAAGAATGAATGATAAATAAAGAATAGATAAAGTAATGAGAGTTGTTGATTTTTTAGGAGAGATAAATTAATAAAAAATGAATGAAACTTACCAAAAAAGGAAAGAGGGAAGATAATCAAACTTGTGTGAAAAAGGAAAGAGGGAAGATAATAGGAAATTGGAGGGAGTATTATATATTATATACTATATACTGTGTTTCATGTTACAACACCGAATTTGTGGGTTTATATCACATATTTAAAACATGTGCAAGTTTCAATCCCTTGCAAATTTAGCACGCGTTTTATTCTATTATCAATATATAAAAAAAATACAAAATAAAATATCCATGTATATTACTTAACAATTTTTAAATATTTACCGTGATTTCAGTGATTATAAGTTCATACCCGTGCAATTTTGCACGGGTTGAAAACTAGTATTCCTTAATCACGGATTCTTATTTAAGAAGTCTCATTTCATGTCTCATCTTGTGTCTCATTACTTCTGATAATGACACATTAGCACTTTAAGATATAATATTATCATTTTTATTATTTAAAGTGTGATGTGCCAAGATCTTATGAGTATGTGATACAAGATGAGACATAAAAGTGCATTAAGTGGATTATACATTTGATTTAGGCCTCGTTTGGTTCATCTAGGAATTTAATCGACACCGGAATATCCAATTCATGTGAATTATTTTCCTGTATACGAATTCACATGAATTCGGAAAAGTCGTTTGGTTGCGCATGCGGGAGTTGAATTCCACAGGAATTGTGAACTACCTAGGGGGGGCTAGGTCATTCAATTCCACCATTATGTAGGCATTCAAAACTCCTTGGAAAATTGAATGCCTACATTTTGCCAAAAAATTGGCAACCAAACATCCACCACTTTTTACAATTCATGGGATTTTTATTTTCCCATGAATTGAAAGGGCAACCAAACAAGGCCTTAGTACATCAGATGGTATAGATTGTGAGCATTAAGATAAACTTTTTGAGTTTTATTCTAAAATTTTTGAGTTTATTTACTTAAACTTTAATCTCAAAAAGTTACATTATAACTCAAAAAAATTACATATAAACTCAAAAAAATTTGATTTTTGACGTCATAAAACTAAAATGTAATTTATAAATCTATAGTACTTGAAAAAAATACATAAAAACTCAAAAAGTCATTAAGTATGATGTAATACATCTGATGTACAATCTTTTTTTTCATAAAAGTGAGACATGTCATCTGTACTATAATATCCATTGTACTAGTAAAACGGATGCCTGTAGGAACAATATTGTTCCGGGTATAATTCCAGAGCAGATATTTGATTCCACTCGTAGCTAGTAGAATGATGTCCTTACTTGAATCCTCCTTGCGGTCTCCTGAAACGATGAACAAACTGAGGGCTCGGCTTTGGCCGAGCGTACTCACTCCGACGCTCAAGTCAGTAAACTTAGAGAGAAGTTGTTGTAACTTGGCTAAGGGTGTATTGTAGAGAGATAAGGAAGATATTACCAGATGAATAGTGGTTATTAGGTCAATTTGTGGATCCTTTCCTCAATGAAGGTTGAGGAGTATTTATAGACCTTTTACCTTTTGTCACGTAGTGGCCAAGTGGCCAAGTGGCTAGCAGGTGAAAAGACCGTTTCACCCTCGGCCGATGGACCTATGGCAGGCAGGCCGAGGGGTCTTGGATATGAGTACGCGGATATGTGCCCCGGCTGGCTGGTTGCCAGGCCGAGACTCAGGTGACAGGCCGATGAGCTCCATCGGCTAGACTGTCTGAGTCGTTGACTTTGCTGTGGATACCCTTGACTTTGCTCAATATGTTGACTTGGTCAGCGGTGCAGAATATGCCCCATCAATTTGCCCCCAGCGTAGTCTATGCCGTGGTATGGGCTCCGATGTATGTTGAGCGTATATTCTGCGCAAGTAATTTGCAAAAATTTTCTGTATCGGCTTCTTCTGATGCATCGGCTTGATCATTCGTAGGCCTACCATATCCCCCCTCCACATGGATGTGTAAAGGGCATCCGATGTGGAAAAGGAAGTGACGGTGGCCGAGATCGGGGTTGGGAGTGCCGGTTGTTTTTGATTGCCCCCGGCCGGTGCTTCCTGGCTTGGTCGATCATGTGGCCGGCGGAGAGCAGGTACCTAGGAATTTGTTGAGGGAGATGAACAGGTGAAGAGATGTGAATGGGCGTGTTGAATACGCTTGGTCACTGTAGCATTGATTGACATTCAACTGTTGCAACGATTGACATTCCGTGGTTGCATGTCTGACACGTGTCTGTTCGCTGATTGGTTGACGCTTCATGGGCTGTGCCCTGATTGGTCCCTCTTTGTGGGCTTTTCCCTATAAATAGGGCAGTTTATTCCGTGATTTTGGCCATTACTTTTATTTCCTCAAATTTTCGAAAATTTTCTCCCAAAATCTTCATCTCTCTAAACTTTCAAGGGCTTTCTTTTCTTCAAATCTTCGGTCTTCGATCCGGCGAGTGTATTTCTTCAAGGTAATCAAACAAATTTTCTTTTATTTCGTTAGTGATTTGTTGTGAACATGTCTTCTGTTGATGCCGGGACTAGTGCTTCTGCGCCGGGGGGTTCCCCGCCGCGTCTCGACGAGGAGGGGATGCTAGAGGCCGTCCCGTTAAGACACTGGGGCCCTAGGTCTCCTTCTCCCGTAGCTGATTTGCCCCTCGTGGAGGGGTTGGAGGATGAGGATGATGCTGATGTTGTTAATGATGATGATGTTGAGAGGGCTCCCGTTGATGGTGGAAGGACGACTATCTTGGATCATGGTGAGGCTTGCACGACTGGCCTCGACCGTGCGTTTACAAATAAATTCGCAAGCAGCTCCGGAGAGACTCTTTTCGGAGATCATTTCTTCTTCGGTGAGGGGTATAAAATTGTTATCCCTACGGAGGGTCAGGCGGTCTGCTGTCCTCCCCCGGGTCATATCGGCGTGTATATTAGGCATCTGGAGTATGGGCTCCGGTTTCCTTTGAATGAACACGTCATGGCCATCATCAAAGCTATGAACGTTGCCGTGGCCCAACTGCATCCGTTGGTCATGAGGACGATAGTCAGCTTTGTATGGATCTGTCTCTTTAGGGGGGAGGTCTCATCAGTTAACTTGTTTCGTCGCCTCCACAGTCTTCGGCCGTCAAAATCTGGCAAGGTGGGGTGGTACAGCGTACAGACGGAGCCAGGCTATGTCTCTGTGAACAAGCTTACTTCTTGCAAGGACTGGCAGGGGCGATGGGTGTACGTCCAAGTGCCGGAGGACTACCCCTTGCCTCGGTCCTTCCAGAGTCCCGTTTACTTACGGTGTGAGACCTGGGAAGAGTATGAGAAACACGTCTCCCGGGGTAGCAAGGTTAAGATGGACGCTTCGTTTGTCTCTCTTACCTCGGATGAGGAGCGGACAATGCGGCTATTTGATGCTGAGGAGGGATGGCTTCCCCCGACTCAGATTATTCTTCAGGATGAGCTGTTATGCCGCGTCGGCCTCATACCGGCCCTCAGCTGGGGTGAGTGGGGTCGGTGTGAGGCCCACCTTTGCTTGTTATGTTCCTTTTTCAGAGCCTTGTTTTACTTCCTTTATGTAACCCTTGTTTGATTTCTTGCAGATCGGTTTGGGCGGGATCTGTCTGAGAAGGATTTGAAGAGGCTAGGGCTTGATAAGGACGGGAAGGTTGTCCAGCGGCGTCCTACGGCTGATTCGAAAGATCGCAGGCTAGCCCCCAACGAAATCATGGAAAAGCAGACGAGGGGGTTGGATCGGGAGACGGCCCAAGCACGGGTTCTCGGAGGCGTGCCGAGGAGATCGAAGAAGGCAGCGTCCAAGTCGGCGGCTGTATCAACGCCAACTCCCGCTTCGACCCCAACTCCCTCTTCGACCCCAGTGGTCCAAAAGGATCATGCGGAGGTCATCACTATTACTGAGGGGGAGGTGACCGTTGCTAAGGTCCCTTCTCCGAAGAAGAGGAAAGATCCACCGCCTGCTTCCAACGTTGCCGGGGAGAAACCTGCCTCCACCAGCCCTCCACATAAGAGGGTCCAAACCGGTACGGATCTAACTTGTGGTTCGGATTTAGCCGGTTCATTGGACGTTCCTGATGACAGACTTTCTGATGTGTCAATGCACGGTGACATGGATGCCCTGTGTAAATTTTTTGTAGATCCATCATCGGCAGCCGGCGTTCTCACTGAACGGCAAGCAGGGAAGCAGCCTGAGGAGGCGACTGAGAAGGCGGGTGACAGGAATGTCACCGTTGACTCCACACCCCAGAAGGCTACTCCTTCCGAGCTCGTGGCGGAGGGTGAGAGAATATACAAGAGGTTGGGGAAATGGAGCCGTCTAGCCGCCTCCCTCATCATGGAGCAGGAAAAGGCCGCGGCCCAATCTGGGCCACTGATTGCAAAGCTCAAGCTTGATTTCTCTGCTGCGAAAGGGGAAGCCGGGAAGGCTAAGTTGGATCTTCGTATTGCCGAGAAGCGTGCGGAGGAGGCTGAGAAGCTGCTGAAGGCCGAGAGGGCCAAAGTTGAGGAGGCTGATGGTGCCACGGCCAAGATGATGGAGGAGCGGGACAGGTATAAGGATGCCTACGATGCTGTGGTTGCCAAAAGGGACGAGTGGGAGGATCTATTCCGAAAGCAGGCGGAGGTGCTCAGGGACACACAGGCTATCCTTGCTCAAAAAGAGAAGGATATTGAAATGCTTCAAGACGATCTCCTCCCTAAAATGTGTGTCCAATTCCGGGACCAGGCCGAGGAGGCGGCCAAGGAGGCAATCAGAACGCTCGTCACCGACGGCTCCTTCCCGTGGGATAAATATGACCAGCTCCTGGATGAAATGGCTGATGCTGCGGAAGCAGCGGCTGCAGAGAAGGCGGAGGCGGAGAAGGCGGCTCAGATAGCGTTGTCCAAGGTGGACTATGAGGTAAAGGAGGCCGAAAAGGAGGCTGAGAATGTCGGGCCTTCTTTTGAGCCGGCCACCGTAGACGCTGCTGCCTCTGATGGAGGGCAGCATCAGGCATAGGGAGACGGACGGTCGTCACCAGACTCACCCGGCGTCTCGGATAGCCTTAGCTGTTCGGGGGCCAACTATTGAGCCTTTCCTCCCTGCCATCTTTTGGCGCTTCAATTGATATGCTTGTAATTTTTGCTTTTCTTTCCTTGTATGTAAAAAAACTTTCTTGGTAGGTTGTGTTTAGGCTTGCCCTTATGGGGACGGTCGTCGTCTGTATTCCTCTTTTAACTCTTTTAACAAAGTTTATCCTTTTGGCCTTTGGCTTGGCCGAGGCATTGATCAACCACCTTTGTTTGTCCTTTTGCGTTATTAATTGAGTGCCTTCGTTTTTACCTTTGGTATGGCCGAGGCGGTTTGAATGCATATCTCAACTGAGTAACGTCTTTTATGTACTGACCGATGCGTCCCCGTCGCCCTTGGCCAATTGCCGAGGTGACTGGGGTTATGGCTCGACAGCGATTCTTCTAGCGTACCGGTCATTGTGTCCCCGTCGCTCTCGGCCAATTGCCAAGGTAATGGGGTTATGGCTCGATAGCAATTCTTCTAGCGTACCAGTCATTGTATCCCCGTCGCTCTCGGCCAATTGCCAAGGTAACGGGGTTATGGCTCGATAGCAATTCTTCTAGCGTACCGGTCATTGTGTCCCCGTCGCTCTCGGCCAATTGCCAAGGTAACGGGGTTTTGGCTCGGTAGCAATTCTTCTAGCGTACCGGTCATTGTATCCCCGTCGCTCTCGGCCAATTGCCAAGGTAACGGGGTTATGGCTCGATAGCAATTCTTCTAGCGTACCGGTCATTGTATCCCCGTCGCTCTCGGCCAATTGCCAAGGTAACGGGGTTTTGGCTCGGTAGCAATTCTTCTAGCGTACCGGTCATTGTGTCCCCGTCGCTCTCGGCCAATTGCCAAGGTAACGGGGTTTTGGCTCGGTAGCAATTCTTCTAGCGTACCGGTCATTGTATCCCCGTCGCTCTCGGCCAATTGCCAAGGTAACGGGGTTATGGCTCGATAGCAATTCTTCTAGCGTACCGGTCATTGTATCCCCGTCGCTCTCGGCCAATTGCCAAGGTAACGGGGTTTTGGCTCGGTAGCAATTCTTCTAGCGTACCGGTCATTGTGTCCCCGTCGCTCTCGGCCAATTGCCAAGGTAACGGGGTTATGGCTCGGTAGCAATTCTTCTAGCGTACCGGTCATTGTATCCCCGTCGCTCTCGGCCAATTGCCAAGGTAACGGGGTTATGGCTCGATAGCAATTCTTCTCTTTGGGTGGCAACTATGGAGGGGACAAGCGCTTGGATGGAAAACTTGGTTGTTTCTTCATTTAAGATCACGCGTTGGGGTGTCCACATTGGGTTTGGACACCTCCGCCGCTATACAAAGTACTTTCTTAAGTTGTCGGTGTTCCAATGGCTCATCAAAGGCACACCCTCCATGTCTGTCAGCCGGTATGTACCCGGCCTCATTTCTTCAACCACCTTGTAGGGACCCTCCCAGTTGGCCGTCAGTTTACCATGAATGTTTCCTTTGTTGGTGGCGGCCGACTTTCTTAGGACTAGGTCTCCTACTTTTAAGTCCCTTTTGTGGACTCTTCGGTTGTAGGCTCTTCTCATACGGTTTTGGTATACTGCCAAGTTGAGGCGTGCTGTATCTCGGCTTTCTTCGAGCAGATCTAGGGAGGCTTTAAGGCCTTCCTCATTTTCGACCGGGTTAAAGGTAGCCGTTCTGAATGTTGGCACCGTCGCTTCAATTGGTAGGACTGCTTCGGATCCATAGACTAAGTGAAAAGGGGAGTACCCCGTTGCTTCTTTCTCCGTGGTCCGTAGGGACCACAGGACGCCGGGTAGTTCATCGGCCCACCTTCCTTTAAGGTCTTCCACTGTCTTCTTCAAACCGTTGAGGATCGTTTTATTGGCTGCCTCCGCCTGTCCGTTGCTCTGTGGGTGGCAGACGGAGGAGTATGCATACTTGATGCCAAGCTCTTCTAACCAGTTCATTATCAGGTCACTCCAAAATTCTCGGCCGTGGTCGAACACCATGACTTGGGGTAATCCGAAACGGGTTATAACATTTTCCCAGATTACCTTTCTGACGGCCGCTGTGGTCTTCGCCGGTACTGCTACAGCTTCAACCCATTTGGTGAAGTAATCAACGGCGACGATCAAGAACTTCCTTCCTCCGGAGGCCGTTGGAAATGGCCCTAGCATGTCCATCCCCCACTGTGCGAAAGGTAGGGGGCTAAGCACCGGTTGCAGGTCTCGGGAAGGAGCGTGTATCACCGGGGCATGCATCTGGCAGTTTGCGCATTTCTTGGTCTTCGTTCTGGAGTCCTGAAGCATGGTGGGCCAGAAGTAGCCGGCTCGGAGAGCTTTGTGGGCTAGCGTTCTTGCCCCCATGTGGTGTCCGCAAATGCCCTCATGAATCTCTGTCA
Organism: Silene latifolia; assembly: GCF_048544455.1. Lineage (NCBI taxonomy): Eukaryota > Viridiplantae > Streptophyta > Magnoliopsida > Caryophyllales > Caryophyllaceae > Silene > Silene latifolia. The sequence goes on along the minus strand of NC_133530.1, from coordinate 1,258,501 downwards.
GTATTAGCTCTGCGTCGGTTGGACCGACACATTTCAAGAGTGGTCTTATTACGGACCTTCTGTATAGTTCCCCTTCGAATACCAAGTACCTGGCGGCGATCCTTTTGAGCTTAGCCGAGAGATTGCGGTTATCCGGCAACTCACTTGTGAGCTTGTATTTCATTATCGGAGTCATCCACGTTGTCTCGGTCTCTACGTTGCCCATCATGCCGACGTCCTCGGTGATACTCTTCGTATTCCTGATATCTACCAGCACGGTTCGGCTGATGTTCTTGATGGTTGAGCTGGCAAGTTTGGAGAGAGCGTCGGCCCGGTTGTTCTCGGACCTGGGGATGCACTGAATTTTGAAAAACTTCAATTTTGCTGTGTCGGCTTTTACCCTTTCCAGGTATCTTACCATCCCATCGTCTCGCGCCTCGAACTCTCCTCTGATTTGGTTGGTAACCAACAGTGAGTCTGTCTTCAACACAATGTGTTCTGCTCCGGCGGCCCTGGCTAGTTCGACCCCCGTTATCACTGCTTCGTATTCGGATTCGTTGTTTGAGGCCGGGAAGGTGAATTTCAAAGCGTACTCAAACTCGTCCCCGTTTGGGCTGATGATAAGGATGCCGGCGCCTGCGCTGTTTGTTGTGGAGGACCCGTCGGTGAATACCTCCCATACACCGGGGTGTATCTCCTCTTGATATGTGCACTCGGCCAGGAAATCTGCAAGTGCTTGCCCCTTTATCGAAGGCCTTGGTTTGTATTCAATGCCGAAGCCGGATAGCTCCACCGCCCACTTGACGAGTCTGCCGGATTGTTCAAATTTTTCCAGTGCTTTCTCCAATGGCTGGTCGGTTAGGACCGTCACGGGATGGGCATCGAAGTAGGGTTTTAACTTCCTTGCGGCGATGACGACAGCAAAGGCTGCTTTTTCAACAAGCGGGTAGTTTCTTTCGGCGGGCAACAATGTGTGGCTGACAAAGTAGATTGGGTGTTGCTGCTTGTCTTCTTCCCTGATGATCACGGCGCTGACCGTGGCCGAGGTAACTGCTATGTATAGGTATAGCGTCTCCCCTAGCATCGGCCTGGACAGAGTCGGGAGAGTCTGAAGATGAGCTTTTAGTTGTTTGAAAGCTGTGCTCTGTTCCTCCCCCCAGCTGAAGTCTTTATTCCCTTTTAACACTTTGAAGAATGGGGTGCTCTTGTAGGCTGATCGAGAGATGAAACGGGCGAGAGCCGCCATTCTCCCGGTCAGTATCATAACCTCTTTTCGGTTCCTTGGTTCCGGCAGATTTAAGATTGCTTGGACTTTATCTGGATTGGCATCAATGCCTCTGGCACTGACGAGTACACCGAGGAATTTACCTGCCCGGACACCGAAGTTGCACTTCATTGGGTTGAGCTTCATCTTGTATTTCCTTAGTGAACAAAATGTTTCCCGTAAGTCGGCCAAGTGCTCGCTGTCAGACTTGCTTTTCACAATAGCGTCGTCGACGTAAGCCTCGATGTTTCGCCCTTTTTGACTTTGGAATACTTTGTCCACCAGTCTGGTGTACGTTGCACCGGCGTTTTTCAAACCAAACGGCATCATTTTGTACATGTATGTGCCGTTCGCGGTGATGAATGCGCATTTAGGCATGTCCTCCTCATCCATGAATACCTGGTGATATCCCGAGAAGGCGTCTAGCAGGCTCAGCATGGTGTAGCCTGCCGTGGCGTCGATTAAGCTATCTATCCGAGGCAAAGGGTAACAATCCTTGGGGCATGCTTTATTAAGGTTGGTAAAATCTACGCACATTCTCCATGCCCCCGATGACTTCTTTACCATCACGACGTTGGCTAACCACTCAGGATAAGTACAAGGCATAATAAAGCCCGCTTCTAGTAATTTATCTACCTCGGCTTTGATGGCGTCATCTTTCTCGGCTGAGGAGTTTCTCATCCTTTGCTTGACAGGGCGAGCGGTGGGGAGTACGTTTAGCTTGTGAATGATTACCTCCCGGCTCACGCCTGGCATCTCGGCCGCTGAGTAGGCGAAGACGTCTTTGTTTTCCCTCAGCAGATCTAGGAGAGCGGCTCTGAACTTTGGTTCCAGGTCGACACCGATAGTCACGGTGCGGCCTGGGTCAATCTCTACCTCCTCGGTCTCCGCTCCCTCTACCATGCCGACGGTGGTATCCTTGGGTTCGCCATCCTGCCGTAAGGATGGGCTCTTCCCCTTTTCTGATTTCTTCGCCGTTTTGAAGGATTGCAGGTTGCACCCTCTGGCGGATACTTGGATATTCACGAGCTCATCGTTCTCGTTCTTCGAGATGAGTTTATGCGCTTCCCCCCGGTCCGAGACATACATCAATGTCAGAGCCCGGATGGACATCACCGCGTCAGCCGCGCTCAGGGTGTCTCGGCCTATGAGGACGTTATAGGCGGATGAACCGTCAATGACCACGAACTCCGACATAACGTTCTTGGCTGCACCTCGCTCTCCGAACATTACCGGCAGCCTGATTGACCCCAGGGGTACCATGCCGGCCCCAGAGAAGCTGTACAACGGGCTGGTGCAGGGGGTCAAATCTTCAACCTTCAGACCGAGGCTAAGAAAGCATTCTCCGTACATAATATTTGTGTAAGCGCCTGTGTCAATTAGGCACCTCTTCACCAAGTGGTTGGTGATGAGTCATAATTATATACATATTTATGCCTCCCCTTAATTACTTTTGATACGGTTTTCGTGCTAGTTTATATCATTTACATGCCTTTTATGTTAGATTGTCGATACTTCCGCCTTTTGATGTTTAATGCAGGAATGATGCATTTGAGGAGCAAAGGAATGAAATGGGCATCGCGGAGTGGGCATGAAGGGATACACGAAGCATGACACGAGAATCCATAAGAACGAAGGAAGAGAAGTTAAGAAGAAAACACGAAGAATAGAGCTTCTTATTACAAGTTCCTACTTTGAAGAGCCATATCTCGAATTATACAACATATTTTCAAGTGATTCTAATTGGAGGTGAAAGGTTATCTTCTTAGCTTTCCAACGCCGCGAAAATCGCTTGTTTCTGACAAGTAACGAAGAAATGGCGGCCGTTTGAAGTTCAGTGCGCGAAGCAGGAAATTGGTGCCTCGATCGAGTCACCCTTGGCTCGATCGAGGAACTGCTCGATCGAGTCAATCTCGACTCGATCGAGGAACCAACCTAATCAACTAAATTTCGCAATGTCGAGAGTTGGGTGTTCTTGAACTTTGGTGCCTCGATCGAGTCACTCTCGACTCGATCGAGGAACCTTTCAGTTTTATAATTCCCGCAACTTTCCTTAAGTCGGTTATGTATTGCTATAAATACCAAAACTCGTACCCTAAGTTATTTGATGCCTTATTTTACATAGGTTTAGTATAGCTACCTTAGAAAACTCTCTAAAATACTTAGTTTAGTTTATTTATTGTTCTTACTTCCGGATCTAGCTATTTACGGTATTGTTCTTAATCTTTCCTTTATTATTAGTCATTTATTTCATTGTTCATCTTTTATGCTTACAATCATGTTTCTTATTAATGTTATTGTTGTTCTTCTTTCTATTATGCGTAGCTAAATCTCTTATCTAGGATGAAAGGGGATCTAGGTTGTTAGAAAAGAGATTATTATGAATTGATTGTTAAATTGCTCTTAATTGTTGTTTGATTATCGTACTACTTCTAATTAGTTAATTACTGATCAGAATTGATTAATTAGTCTTGCATAAACTAGGATTATCACCGACCGGGTTAAGACTAGTATAGGCCATGATAATTGAATAGAGATAATTTAATGATAGCGACCGCATGTTAAATTAGATCTAAAAGAAATATTGAATCGACCGATCATATGACTTTCAACAATATACATTGCTCAGTCAATGAATTAAATTCTACCCTTTGACGACGACCTAGTGAACCCGATCCCTAGACCTTTTAATATTATTGTTATTCATCTTTTATTTACTTGCAATTAGTTGATTAGCATACAAACAATCAAACCCCCAAAATTGGTTACCTTAAGACGGAATTAAATATAAACAAACTAGATAATCACCGCCTCCCTGTGGATTCGACCCTGACTTACCGCTAGCTATTTTGTTAGTACTAAGCTAGGATTTATTTTGATTAAGGCAAACGACTGAAAATAGCCTTATCAAATTTGGCGCCGTTGCCGGGGAGGCAACAATTTTTCTGTTTGTTTTTGTTTAGTTTGTCTTTTGTCTCAGGGAACATCAGTTCCTTGAGACCGTTCTAATGTTTTCCATCGAGTTTCTACAGAGTGAAGATGAGAACTTCCATGATTACATGCATAGATGGAATGATTGGATTCGTTCCCATAATTACGAAGCCAAAATTCCGCGGCTTACTATGTGTCTTACCATCATAAAAGGTATGAACAGACAAACCCAAGCCTACATTGACTCCATAGGTATGGGAGATTTTGGTGGTAAGAATATTGAAGATGTCCTTTCTTTCTTTGAATGGCTTGCTATTGAATGTATAAAACCCACTTTTTCATTTCAGCCATACATGGATGAGGGTGTGGGTGAGACCATATAAACCGTTTTAAAGAATGAAAAGGATATTGAGGGAAACATAGAGGATGAGACCATATGCTCAATTGATAACCCCTTCTTTGATGACAATCTAGAACCTCTCTATGACGATTTTACAGACAGTGAGTCACATGAGGAAGACTTGACAGACCTCTTAGATTACCCCTTTTGTGATGAGTCTTGGGATCCAGAGAGTGAGGATGCGCGATTCGAAGATCTTGAGGTTAAATGGGACTCATGTGACGATATGTTGACTCTTTCTTTGGATACTTCCCCTTCAGTTGTTGAATTTGATTCTAATTTTGAGTCTAGTGAGGTTCATTTTATTACACCTGGGCAGAATGCATATTTTGATGTTTCTGATGTTGAAGATGATTTTGATGAATACTCTGCACAAGGGCCCCCTACTAAGGACCCTTCAGATGCTTTGATATTTTTTGAGACATGTGCAGGTGAATCTCCCATTTGGAAAGCTGAGCTGGATGCTTTAGAGGCTGAAATATATGGGATAGAGCCTATCAACAAAGGGAATGAGAAGGCATATGAGTCAATGAATACTCCTAGCCTGGTAGAGGTAGTATATTCTTTTGCCACCGATTCTGATATTAGGAGTGGTAGACCTTCTGACCAAGAGGTAATTGTTGACGATAATTTCATGAGGATTACTGGTGTAGTGAGTGATAAATTACCTCGTATGACCTCTACTTTGTGCTTTCATACTCCATACTCTTTTGGTTGGACTAACAATTTGATGCGGTTTTGCTATAATTGTCATCAAATATTTGATATGCTGAGACGGTCTTTAACATTGATTTTATATGCTCCTGTTATATCTTGGTGCTACTTATGCTTTTGTGTAGCACATGCGCAGATTTATGATCGACTCTTAAGAGCTTTGAGCTGTTTTGATTGTTCCCAATTGCGGGTAATTGATATATAAAGAAAGGAAGAGGACGGCAACAGGTGCCTCGATCGAGTGGCATGGGGCTCGATCGAGTCACCACGTTTTGGGTTTATTCATAGCCAGACGATGATAGGAATTGCGCGGATGATTATTTTCCCCTGTTTTGCAGCTGGTTTGGGGGAATTTATTTGCTCTTACCCGGTATTCTCTTCCCTTGTACCTTCTTTTATTGTATTATCTAGTTATTTCCCATTCTTTTTGTTAGTTGTGTCCTTTAGGTTGTTGGATTTTTGTGTGATTGCTATGCTGTAGGCGTCACAATGAGGACACTGTGACATTTAGGTTTGGGGGAGGAGTCTTTATTTATGTTGTGTGCTTTTTATTTATGTTGTGTGCATTTATATAAAAATCCATAAAAATTAAAAATTTTATAAAATACAAAAACATGTTTTTTCTTTGTTTTAGGTCGAGTCTTGGTGAATTAAATAACAATGATGTTAAAATTGCATTGTTTTTGCATTTGAATCCCGTTTAGTTGTTCATGTACATTGTTTTGACTCGTTAGCTATGAAAACAAAGCTCATAATTCAAGTCTTGACCGTATTGACATGCCTTATATTGATTAGATTTGACACAATTACGTTGGTAAACTACTTAAATTCTGAGGTCTATAGAGCTTCCTAGGCCAGGAACATCAATAAACTGGTCTCATTTGTCAATTAGGCTTGAGTGTGGTTTCTCCTTGTGGAATATGTAATATCAAACTGCATAAGTGTGACATTGATTTCTTGATACTTTTATTGCTTTCATTTGACTAAGTACATGTGGATAGGCGGTTCTTACCGTTCAAATAAGCCTTACAATTATCCTTTTGTTAGCCCGTTTGAACCCTTGTAGCCAATATTAATTACATCTTATGAGCTACAATCCAGAATTTGCCTACCTTTTCGGGACAGTCGCAGTTGCTTGTTTATCATAATTATTTTGCTATTATGGTTGGGTTGGGACTTATTGTTGTCCTTTGGGTATAGCAAAATACTTTTAGCGATTGTGTTGTATCCTTGTGTTGGAAAAGAAAAATATGAAATGAAAAAAAAAAAAAAAAAAAAAAAAAAAAGAAAGAAAAAATCGAAAAATAGAAAAAGAGAAAAAAAAAGAAAAGAGATTGCTTCATTTGGTTTTGTCAAGGATAAAAAAGATGGTTGTTAGAGTCTAATGCATAGTTGGAGAGTAATTTATTAGCTCTCATATGTTGTAAAGTTGAGATCATTTCTCTAAGTTGGGTTCATTGATTATCAAAGATTTGGTTTTTGTTTTGGTTAGCGCTGCGACTACCGTCTTAGCTCCACATATCCATAACGTGCTTAGGCACAAACCATTTCTATCCCTTTAACCCATTTGCCACCCTTATTGTCCTTGATACATGTACTTTTGTCTACATATGTGATTGCATATTAGTTGGGAAAATCTCTATCACATTGGATTGCATGCATGTTTCATAAGTTGAGTGAGTGTTTCTACTTCTTTCCATCTTCACATATAACTCACCCTATATACTTATGAGTGCATGAGTGACATCCGCGAGAATCCAACTAATTTGTCTTGCAAGATCGAAAGGTATTTGGCATTTGTCTATAGTATGGTGACTTGAGACTTGAGCTACGTTTTCTATTTCCCGTACCTTTGAATTTGTTTTATTGGTACACTTTAGTCATTACTTTGTTACAAATATGGATAGCTTGGGATTTGTATGTGCATTAAACATTAGCTCTGAGTTGTTTATTTGCCATTTGTATGATTGTCTTTTGTATGTGTGTTGCTTTGCTTGAGGACAAGCAAAGAGATGGTTTGGGGAGTTTGATGAGTCATAATTATATACATATTTATGCCTCCCCTTAATTACTTTTGATACGGTTTTTCGTGCTAGTTTATATCATTTACATGCCTTTTATGTTAGATTGTCGATACTTCCGCCTTTTGATGTTTAATGCAGGAATGATGCATTTGAGGAGCAAAGGAATGAAATGGGCATCGCGGAGTGGGCATGAAGGGATACACGAAGCATGACACGAGAATCCATAAGAACGAAGGAAGAGAAGTTAAGAAGAAAACACGAAGAATAGAGCTTCTTATTACAAGTTCCTACTTTGAAGAGCCATATCTCGAATTATACAACATATTTTCAAGTGATTCTAATTGGAGGTGAAAGGTTATCTTCTTAGCTTTCCAACGCCGCGAAAATCGCTTGTTTCTGACAAGTAACGAAGAAATGGCGGCCGTTTGAAGTTCAGTGCGCGAAGCAGGAAATTGGTGCCTCGATCGAGTCACCCTTGGCTCGATCGAGGAACTGCTCGATCGAGTCAATCTCGACTCGATCGAGGAACCAACCTAATCAACTAAATTTCGCAATGTCGAGAGTTGGGTGTTCTTGAACTTTGGTGCCTCGATCGAGTCACTCTCGACTCGATCGAGGAACCTTTCGATTTATAATTCCCGCAACTTTCCTTAAGTCGGTTATGTATTGCTATAAATACCAAAACTCGTACCCTAAGTTATTTGATGCCTTATTTTACATAGGTTTAGTATAGCTACCTTAGAAAACTCTCTAAAATACTTAGTTTAGTTTATTTATTGTTCTTACTTCCGGATCTAGCTATTTACGGTATTGTTCTTAATCTTTCCTTTATTATTAGTCATTTATTTCATTGTTCATCTTTTATGCTTACAATCATGTTTCTTATTAATGTTATTGTTGTTCTTCTTTCTATTATGCGTAGCTAAATCTCTTATCTAGGATGAAAGGGGATCTAGGTTGTTAGAAAAGAGATTATTATGAATTGATTGTTAAATTGCTCTTAATTGTTGTTTGATTATCGTACTACTTCTAATTAGTTAATTACTGATCAGAATTGATTAATTAGTCTTGCATAAACTAGGATTATCACCGACCGGGTTAAGACTAGTATAGGCCATGATAATTGAATAGAGATAATTTAATGATAGCGACCGCATGTTAAATTAGATCTAAAAGAAATATTGAATCGACCGATCATATGACTTTCAACAATATACATTGCTCAGTCAATGAATTAAATTCTACCCTTTGACGACGACCTAGTGAACCCGATCCCTAGACCTTTTAATATTATTGTTATTCATCTTTTATTTACTTGCAATTAGTTGATTAGCATACAAACAATCAAACCCCCAAAATTGGTTACCTTAAGACGGAATTAAATATAAACAAACTAGATAATCACCGCCTCCCTGTGGATTCGACCCTGACTTACCGCTAGCTATTTTGTTAGTACTAAGCTAGGATTTATTTTGATTAAGGCAAACGACTGAAAATAGCCTTATCAGTTGGCTATGTCCAGGTGGACTGTAAGTGGGTCGCTGTGAGGAGCGACGATTCCTTCGTAATCCTTCTTTCCGATGGTCATATCGGGGATGTTGGAAGCGGGGGTTGCTAAGTTGGGCACAAAGTTGATGGCTTGATATAGCTCATTCAGGTGCCGTTTGTACCCACGAGTGGACTCGCCGTTCTCGTTGTCCCCGATGACGACATTAATTACTCCTTTCCGTTCTAAGACGGGTTTCTTATTCGATCCGCCGGCATCTGTCCTTCGGCCTCCGGCAATATATTTGCCTAGGCTCCCCTTCCGGATCAGCTCCTCAATGGCATCTTTCAGATGTCGACAATCGTTTGTTAAGTGGCCGGTGTAGCCGTGGTACTCGCAGTATTGGCTTGTGTCACCGTCGCCCCTCGGCTTAGGGGGCCTTTCCCACTTCTGACCTTCGCTCTTGCTCAGGGCGAAGACTTCTGCGGCGGATACAACCAGGGGGGTGTGATCATTGTACTGCTTTCGGTAGTATGGTGCTGAACTCCCCCCGGCGCCCGCCGAGTTATGTTTCCTGGTGGATTTGTCGGACCGTGAGTTACTGTCGTCACGGCGTCTTTCATCCTGGCTGTCCTCCCGGCGGCCCTTCTTTTCTGAGGGCTCAGTCTCGCTCGGGCCTGCCCAGGTCTTGTGGTAGTCTTCTACTTTGATGGTCTGATCGGCCATCCTCCTAGCGGCTTCTAGGCCTAAACCCCCGTGCTTGATGAGCTCGTCTTTTAAGTTTCCCTTTGGGAGGCCTTTCATCAATGCGAAAGCCGCCAGTTCGGGGTTGATCTCCCGAATTTGCTGAACCTTGCCGTCGAACCTCTTCACATAGCTTCGTAGAGACTCGCCCTCCTCCTGTTTGATAGTTAGGAGGTCCGACGTCTCCACGACCGTCCTTTTGTTGCAAGAGTACTGGGCTAAGAAAGCGTCCTTTAGGTCGGCGAAACAATATACCGAGCCGTCAGGAAGCCCCTTGTACCAACTCTGAGCCATCCCATGCAGAGTCGTTAGGAAGACCCGGCACCAGACCTCATCGGGCTGCTCCCATACCGACATGTGAGACTCAAAGGCCTCGGCGTGGTCGGTTGGGTCACTATCTCCTTTGTATGTGAGCGCCGGCAGCTTCAGCTTGGGTGGCACGGCGGTGTCTAGGACGTAGTTACTGAGGGGCTGTTTGACCACGTGTCGAATGACACGCGGCGACCGACTCCTCGCATTCCTAGTCCGGCTTCTCTCCTCGTAGCGGGAAGGACTCCTTCTCTGACTTGGGCTTCTTCTCCGACTCTCCTGAGTCGGGCCCCATTGGTTCCCCGGGGTGTGCCCCGTCGGTGTTGCGGCGACGCTGTCCTCTCCCGAGTGCGAGATGGACTTATGTTCACCACGACCACTTTGGGCTCCTCCGGTGTCTTGATAGGGTCTGCTTCTCCCAGTGCTCCGCTCAAGTTTCTTGGAGTCACGTTCTGGGCCCTGGTTTCTTGGACGGTTTCCGCCGCTCTTGTCGGCGTGACAGTTTGAGTTGGCGTACTCCCAATTAGGTCCAGGAGTGTCTTCAGTTTTGCTACGTCGACCAACTGCCCCATAATGGTGACCTGGTTGGCGGGCGGCGGTGTGTCCGGTATTATCGGTATTCCGAATTCCGGTTGGACTACTCCGCCGGTGGAGGGTTGTACTACTCCAGAATGGTGAAATGTATCATCTTGGTAGAAAGTGGCTTCGTCAGTTGCGACTATCTCTTGTTGTTTTGACATCTTCTTAGCTTTTGGGGTGGGTTTTTTCTTGTGTTTTTGTTTTTGTGGTTTGGGAATGAATGTGACTAGCTTTTAGTGCGCGTTCCCCACAGACGGCGCCAATTGTTCCGGGTATAATTCCAGAGCAGATATTTGATTCCACTCGTAGCTAGTAGAATGATGTCCTTACTTGAATCCTCCTTGCGGTCTCCTGAAACGATGAACAAACTGAGGGCTCGGCTTTGGCCGAGCGTACTCACTCCGACGCTCAAGTCAGTAAACTTAGAGAGAAGTTGTTGTAACTTGGCTAAGGGTGTATTGTAGAGAGATAAGGAAGATATTACCAGATGAATAGTGGTTATTAGGTCAATTTGTGGATCCTTTCCTCAATGAAGGTTGAGGAGTATTTATAGACCTTTTACCTTTTGTCACGTAGTGGCCAAGTGGCCAAGTGGCTAGCAGGTGAAAAGACCGTTTCACCCTCGGCCGATGGACCTATGGCAGGCAGGCCGAGGGGTCTTGGATATGAGTACGCGGATATGTGCCCCGGCTGGCTGGTTGCCAGGCCGAGACTCAGGTGACAGGCCGATGAGCTCCATCGGCTAGACTGTCTGAGTCGTTGACTTTGCTGTGGATACCCTTGACTTTGCTCAATATGTTGACTTGGTCAGCGGTGCAGAATATGCCCCATCAAATATAATCTAGTTGTTAGTAATACAAAATACAACGTACTGCCATGTACGAGTAAACTGAACTAAATTACTACTCCGTATAAAATTAATGTAAGTCCGAATTAAGCCAAAAATTTTATTTTAATGTAAACTAAATTACTGAACTAGGAAAATATTAAGATTTTTACATAAAAGTATAATTTTTATTTTATTTTGGAATAAAAATTATAGTCCTATACACACTCAAAAACTTAATATTGCAATCTCTCGAGACCTCGGGTTCTTCTACTGGATCCGTCCATGATTGTAATTTATAGTCCTAAAATAATATGAGGAATTAAGGAAAGTTAAGAATTTTTAGGATAGTCGTACAAAAAGAGCTGCCAACAATAGTGCATTACGAATTTATGATGATTGTATAGTTCCCACACCAATATATATACCCCATCAAATTTAGGGTTTTGCGATTTTAATACGTAAATCGTCTAACATAAGACTAATTCAAACAAAATCGACGATGGAGACTGGAGTTCCACCTGCACATCGCTATGCTACTCGCTGCAAACTTGGTCGTCACAATTCTAGTTCTTCTCTTTCTCAGGTATTTCATTACGGAGTATTATATTGCAGGATTCGTCTTGTTTTTATTCTTGTATGAGTATGAGGAGTATTTTAATCAAACGTAAAGAATTTATTTAACGTGAGGGACTAATTTTCGTGTGCTCCATTGATGTTACACGTTATAATTTTTCAGGAGAAACCGAGAGTCAACGACAAGGCAAAAGACCGAGTTTTTGCTCGCTGCAAGCGAAAACAAAGAAAAAGACATACTCGTGTTATGGACCTTCCTAGAGAGGTCATATTTAACATCCTACTGCTTCTTCCTGCTAAACTCTTGCACGAGGTTGTCAGATACGTGTGCAAGCAGTGGTACGATATAGTTAGTGAACCGTTTTTTATTAGAAGGCATTGCCAAATGCCTACTACTACTACTTCTGCCTCTTTCATCATACAATCTTTCCTTGAGAAACGTAAAAAGTTTGAGAGACGTAATAAGGTATATTGTTTTGACAAAGACGTAACAAAAATCGAATTACCCTTCCCGGCCATGATTAAGGGTTCATCTAATGGCTTAGTCTTGGCTTTTGATAATCGGGATTCACAAAAGGTTTATCTTGCGAATCCTCTTAGGAAACGAATCATTCGTCTGCCTTCTGTCCTCGTTCCTGTGGTGCGATCTGCCCTTTCCAGTACTTCTTCGTATAGTTTTGCAGTTAATTCCTCTGGTCAGTATAAAATGGTGCATTTTTACGCTTGTGAGTATCAGACTAGTTATGATGTAAGTGTGTTTACTATCGGTATTGATAAAGCTTGGAGACGTATACCCCTGCAGACTGGTCTACTTGAGATTTGTGAGCCGCTCTTTATCGCAGGAATTATGTATTGGTGTAGAAGTATTTTCCCTTTTTTGGCCATGGATATCGATACAGAAACCCTGTATTTAATTTCTTATTCGAACAACGTAGATAGGTCAGTTTTTGATTGGGACCTTTATAATATCTACTTTATAAGTATGGGAAGTGCTCTAGGGATAATGGTCGAAGACTACTCTAATCCTGATATATGGAAGCTTCTAAAATTGACAGACGTAAAATCTAGTGAGTGGACTGAAATTGGCATGATCGATATTGGAGCAATAGTTAGCAAGGTTAGTAATGGTAAATGGACGACCTATGAAGACGTGGCTATAAAGCCTGTAAGCTTGATTCATGGAGAATTATGCTTTTATTGTGGTGTAAGCACGTGGTCCTCCTGGTTGATTCGTTATAATCTGGCCAACCAAAGCTTTGTGTCTTTTGTAGTCAAGATGTCGTATCGTACTGCCTCCGTTTTTCCTCACGTACCAACTTTGGTTTCACCGAAGAATTGTATTTATTAAATTCCAATGTACTCATATTGTGTTGGAGTATTTTATAACTTACTAGATTTTGTGCCCGTGCGCTGCACGGGTTTCAAATTTGTCCTTCCTCTAATTATTTAGACCTTTTAGTATCATTTTGAATTATACGTAAAAGTTGTATTTCAATTACTCAAATAAGGTACTCTGTATAAATCTTCCTATCTTATTAATTTGAACACCTTTCAATAAAGTTTCTTTCTTTTCAAAAAATTATCTTATTAATTTTATATAAGATTAAGAAGTACGTTTACGTAAGGATTCTAGGAATAAGAATTACAATTTGTTAGAATAAGAGGATAATTACAAATTATTTTAAACTTTTATCCTTTAAGTTTTCACTTTTCAAATTTATAGATAAATTTTTTAATGGAATATAATTTATTAATTTGTAAATTAAGTTAGTTATCCGTACGCAAAACACCATATAGTTATAGTAAATGAAACTTTCATTGAATGCTTTGCTTATCACCCAAATACTTAGCTCAACGATTGTCATCACCTTATTATACAATGTAAACTCCTCAAAACTGCAAGTCGTTTACCTTACTATGTTGTTTATCCCCATTGTTTATCTCCATATCAAATTAATAAATGTACAAACCCTCAAAACTCGTAGCTGTTTACCAATTTATTTGGACTTTTTGGTTAATTAAGGAGCATTAAAACGGTAGAACTGTAAAGTGTCAAATTAACGGGAAGAGCTTCATCTAATAATGTAGTTCTATTTTTTAGATAAATGGAAAAATACAATAAAATATTACACCAATTGTGTTCAAGTAAAAATCTAAAAAAAAAATGATAATAAAATGATAATTTCCTTTATGAGAGAGGTCTTTTATTGAGATTAATGAGAGACCATCTTTAATCAATTGAATTAATTAGGGCAAAAGGGGTGTTAATTTTGCTAAATTAGGACGTGAGTTAGGGTTAATTTTGCAGGGTACTTGATTTGTGCACAAAACATGGATAAGTACGTACACTTTTTTTTTGTGCCAAATTATTATTGTTAATATTTACAAATAGCTAGCACACAAAATTCTCAATTAAACCCATTGACAATTACTCCCTATCATACTTCTTCTTTTATTACTCCGTTATATAGAACACTCTTACGAATCCACATGGTCTTTCACAGATTACTAATTGACAATAGAAAGACATTTTATATTTACAATCAAAGACAATTATTATTACTTTTAAATATACTCCAATAGCAAAACACAAATTCTTATTTACAACCAAGACTAAATGATGACAAAAAAAATGGTTTCTTTCGAATCTCGTATAAAACACATTTTCTAAAAGATTAAAATCTATAAATTTATTTATAAGATCTCATAAAATAAAATTTGAAACCGATAATTGTCAATGCGGAAATTTTGTTTTCTATCCATGATCATAATCTCGAGAAGTGATCTTAAAAATTAACTAAGATAAGCAAAAATAACGGGTATCAAAGCAAAGGAAAAAAATCCTATGGTATAACGATTTGATTAAAAGGCAAAACTGTATAATAGTACTTCAAAAGTTTTGTGATGCAAATAATTTGAAGAGATGTACTGACGTCCTGATATCTACCTTCTAGCTGCTCCATGCAAAAATCACATGGCCATTCAAATGCAATCAAAAAAGCTCGTCTTAAAGTTATGAAAGTTAAGGGAAACATAAGCTCTTAAACCCAATTTAAAGAAGGCAAATCCTTGTGTATTGGAGCGAAAACTGTTAAATTCAACAATGGTTATTCTCAACAAAAACGGATTCAAAGTTGCCAAACCCATCAACCCGAAATATATGCCCGAACAAAGACAGATTTAACTTATCGTCTCACGTTCTGCCTAGCCCGAATCATTCTCTTTAGATTAGCAATCCAGAAACTACATGCATCCATCATATATCTTTAATAGTCTAATGATATTGATAAAGATCTTATGATGAAGAATATAAGTGCTATCCAAATACATGTGTTTGGAGTAAAACGTATATTCAATTAATGACATCAAATACCACATATAATGTGATGGTGAATTAATCGCTACACCGAAGTTCTCAGTTGTCCATATTACCAAATTCTAGTTGTTCTCAACCTTGGTCTGTCACCTAACACGATCCTAGAAAAAAATAAATTAATTAAATAAAATTTATATTACGTGAAATCAAGATATGAAAGCAAAAATTATGTACAATCGATTATAAACAGCACTATATACATAAATAAAACAATGGAAGTTTAATTGTGGAGGTTCAACAATTTTTACAATAATCAACATAAACGATAGATACATATATACATAATCTCCTACCTGCAATCTGATAAACTCGATATACACATTGGCCATTAACCTTTATATTTTGACAATATAAAGTATCTAATTGTTGTTTCCGAGCCTTCATGCGGTGATGGTCGTTGAATGACGTAGCCAGTATAAAATAGAAATAAACATCATAACTAAGCAACAATGATAAAACGTATCGTAATACCAAATTTAAACAACAAAACTAATAATTTACGTATAAGACTTTACATAAGTCGACAAAATTGAAAGGAGTAAGAGACTTTGGATGAATCTGTTGGTGATCTTTTAGTTATGCAAATAGCTATATATGGAATTAGGTTTAGTTTTGGTACTTATATAGGATTATACTTTTGGTTCTAATCAAACTTCTACCGTTCTACGTTTATTAGGGGATAACAATTTGCATTATCTTATAATATAATTTCACTGATTCTCTTATAATATAATTTCTTTTTATTGACAGCAATTTACATTTATCTTATACTAATTTAGACTTTTAATGTAGATAGAATTTGCATAAATTTTGGGATAATTATACATAATATTATTTTAAATAAAAATTAATTAGCTAATTTTAAAAAGTTGGAGTCTCTAGAATTGCCTGAAAAAAGCCTCTTTTATATATATACTAGATTTAATGCCCGTGCGATGCACGGGCCTATTTTTAATATCCTATGTTTATACACAAATTCTCATTTGTGACGGCAGTATCCGTCACAAACTTGTGACGGATACCGTTTCCTCTCACAAAATACCCATTGAAAGGTGAGTGAGAAGCACATGGAGGGTGCCCCACCTTGTCCCCTCCCTCTTTTTGTGAGAGGTCACAAGCTTGTGACGGGATTAGCCCGTCACAAGCAAGACTAGCTGATGTTTATAAACCTAGGAAAATTCAGATTTAGAATGTAAAACCTCGAGTTATTCGACCCGTCCACATATTAACACAAAATTATTATGTTGTAATAAGACGATACTATGATCATCTTTTTCGAGACTCTAGCGTGTCTTTAAGAATTCTTTTTAATACCAATTATGGCCCTTTTAGTTTCCAACCGTGTTCTGGATAATATAATAACAAAAATTAATTTCAAAATCTTATCAATAACCCCACTTGCAAAAGGCATTCCACAAGCATAAAAATTCATAATCCATAAATATTACCCTCCAAATTCAATCACTTGCTAACGTGCAAAACTTTAGATACTCTCTTCGAAATTTTATGCATGGACTCTTTACAAAAGTTAAACTCTTTAATATAATAAAATCATACATGATAACAAAAGTAGAGATAAAAAACTAATTTAGAGCTCAGTCCGATAATGTCCATGATCATAATTCATACATACCAGGTAGTAGATGGAGATAGCCTAATTTCAATGCCATAATACCATCGTACTTTGTAAATGCGGGCGATAAGCAACAGTACCAATCAAATATGACCGATTAGTATGATACCGAGTAATTTTTTTTCGGCAACGTCATAATTTTTTTTTTTTTTCCGGCAGCGTCATAATTAATAACTGTATTGGTTCATTCTTTAGTGATCTTCATCTCTTACCAAAAGATCGAACAAAATTCTCTAACTAAATCCTACGGAGTATATATAACAATTTCCTCCTCGCTCAATTGTCACATGGTACATATATTAGAACAATACTGAAAATTGAAAGTTAACCTAAGTCATCACTTTATCTAAAAGTATGAAGAAAAAAATTAAATATTACAAAACGTTGTGATTACAACCGGATGTAAATTACATAACTCCAACTCCTATAAAGTTGTCGAGTTAGTTTCAAATTATCTTCTAAGTTTACAAAAACACTAATACTGTCACCACATATTTAGAAACTGGGTATTAACATACATCATTGGTGAAAGACGAAAATTCTTATGAAAAAACTTTCTTTAATAATATAGATAGATTACAATATAGCTAAAAGAAAAATATTACAATACAACTTTAAATGTAACTTCAAAAAAATCTTATGGTAAAACCTCTAATATAGCCTTCAAGACTTGTTCCTTCCAGCACAATCTACTATTATCAGCCCTGCAAAATAAAAGACATAAAACATTAAGAACAAAGAGGTGAACAAAACATTAAACAAAGCTAAAAAATTCCTACTGTCAATTATTGCATAGAACATGAACGTATAATAAGGTAGGGAGGCAGAGAGCATGTCAAGAGGTTATTTTGGATGTCTGAACTATAAATAGTAAAAAAAATTAGGGGTTTCTTGAAGTAATAGACTTATAATTAAAGAAGAATTCTATTAAATAAATTTACATATCTTGTCAAAACACTATTATAATAATAAAAGAAAAGCTACACTGCTAAGACGGTTGAGAACTTGATATACTTTCAATTGTGGGTATGATATAGGAGTCTAGTATTAGCGTGCATATAAATCACTCGAAAGTCATTCACGTAAGTTGGACTCTCTGTAATCGCTCGAAAAAAGCTTCCTTTATTAATATAGATAGATAGATAAATATTGATTATAATTAACGTTTTGTCATTCTATTGGTGATGAATCTTGCACCTAATTCCACTGGAGCGAGCGCATTCTCGAATGTTTACTACTTGTGCTTGTTTCGTCCAGCAAGATAGAAAATCCGATTCAGAATCGATAGTTATTTATGTTTGAAATCCTTCATACAATACGGAAAAAAAAAACAATAGAAAATTAATAAAGACGATATTTGCCTATTTGCCAACAATAGTGCGTCTGGTCAAATCGTTTTACACGAGACTAATTTGATATGATGATAATAATGAATAAGTAGTTGCACAACAATCAAATTCCGTTAGGGTTTTGCAATAGTAGGATATAAAATCGTTTTACATGAGACTAATTTGATATAAGTAGACAATGAAGCACCTACGCATTATGCATCGCTATCCTACTCGCTCAAAACTTGGTCGTCACACTTCTCATTCTTCACTGTCTCAGGTACTTTTGTTTTTTTTTCCATCATCAAAATTCCATTTTTTATAGTTTTATGCCTTGGAATTGCGTAAATAAAACTAAAATGCATGTATGAAATAACGAGTAGAATAGTAGATTATTTACGTTTTTATTCTTGTATGAAGAGTATTTTAATCTCGGGTTCTTATAATAACCTAGTCTTGCTTACAGATTTGAAGAACACATAAGCATTACATGTGATGAATCATATGACAAATGTAAAAGTTAGTCTGCCTCGTTTGAGAGCGGCCTTGAACAGTTGTTATGCAAGGGATAATTTTTAGTTAATTCCGCTGGTCGATTTAAAGTTTGGGAACCGGTCTAGGCGTGGTGAAGGAAGAGGACCATGAGCGTGGTATATGGAGGCTTTGGAAGTTGACAGACTTAAAATCTAGCAAGTGGACTGAAATGGCCATGATCGATATTGGAGTAATGGCTAGCAAGGTTAACGAAGAGGCCTAATGTTCCCTTTTCTCTAATATATGTGAGGAGTATTATAATGAAAGGGGAATATTAGGCTGAATAGGAGAGAGTACTATTTTGGCATTTCATCATCTGTCAGCCTCAGCGGCGTACTTGGGTCGTCCTAGGGGCTTAGCGGGTGTAAGAGATTTTTTTCGTCTCGATAATTGAGCATGTAGATGAACTCAGTTTATGGCTATATGGGTCTTTTTTATTGTGTTCAGTTTAATTTGTAGATGGGTTGTCTTGGTCGGTTAGTCCAATGTGGCATCCAAATGACCAACCAAATCCATTGATAAAAGGAGGTGGAACTTGTTTAAGACGGTAATATCCATTGTAATGGTAAGACGGATCCCAATAGGTGCGAATGTGCCATATCAAACTTAGCACCACAACTCCTATCAAACTTGAATATACATGAATCACTTAATCATGATTTACAAACTAATACAACTGAGACGTTTTTTTTTGTACGAATCCATTAACTCTATCATAAAAGACAATATTACCATAAAATTGCTCATACATACTTCTATTATCCAGTTAATCTTGTGTGAGACGGTTTTAAACTTTTACTCTGAAATCTCAAACTCCCAAACCCAAATGTCATAATACGATTAGTTAATCTTGTATAAGACGATTTTAGTCAGAAATCTCAAATGCCACATCCCCAGCTCCCCCAACCTTCTCTCCATCACAATCCTCCTCCAAGTTACAACCATGGCTTCCCTACAATCCCATTTCCTCACACCTTCACTACCTTCATTTCCAATACTCTCCTTACCCCAACAATGTCTTCTCCCCAAACTACCCCTCAATTTCATCTCCAACCACCATATCCATACCTTCAATCCCAAGTTTCCTTCCACTAAAAAGATGACATCTTTCTTGACAACTAAGGCATCTTCAATTGAGATAGTCGCCAGCTTGGTCCAATCAAATCCTGCCACATGGCAATCTGCCATTGTTTCAAATGCATTGATCTTTGTATTGGGTTCTCCTGTGTTGGTTTCTGGGTTGTCTGTTTCAGGAATTGTTAGTGCATTTTTGTTGGGAACTCTTACTTGGCGCGCTTTCGGGTTTTCGGGTTTTGTTCTTGTTGCTACTTACTTTGTTCTGGTAAGGTTTCTATCTTTGTTAATTTGTTTGTTGTAATTGAATTGTATTTTGATTTTGTTGTTCGGAAATAGCCTCTTTTTGTTGCTAACACGGGTAATGTTGTTGTTGTATGATAGAATTGGCTGAATTGCATTTGATGCTAACACTAGGGTAAAGCTGCCTATATCCGACCCCCTAACCCCGAAATTTGAGGCACTGTGGTTATGTTTTTGTTGTATAATAGAATTGCATTTGATGGTAACACAAGGGTAAAGTTGCGGACATCTGATTCCCTAGCCCCACAAGTTATGGGAGCCCCTTTAGGCACTGGGGTAATAGAATTGCATTTGATTCAGGGTGTGTTTGGATAGCAAAAGTGGAGGGAAAGGGAGGGGAGGGAGAAGGAGGGAAGAGAAAGGGATGGAAGGGAAGGGGAGGGAGAATGGAGGAGGTCATTTTCCCTCCAAATCTTGCCTTTGTTGGAGAGGAAATAATTTGGCTTGGAGGGGGAAGTGGAGGGATTCATTTTCCCTCCCCTCAAAATCCCTCCACCTCCATTTTGCTAACCAAACAAAGGATTTATCATCCCTTCCTTTCCCTCCCCTCTCCTTCCCTCCAAATCCTCCTATCCAAACAGACCCTCAATGTTTTTGGGGAGTTTGATTGGTTTTCTTGTGATGATGTAGCTCAATTGACTGGCCACCATGTAAAGTGTTTGTCTTTTTTATTGTATTTGGTAATATTTGCTTTGTTTTCTAGATTCTGGTTGAATTTCTGAAGTAAAATGTGTGCGCTTCTTCGTTTTGAAGTACCAGTTATTTGATGCAGTGCCATTTATCGATTCAGTTTTCGTTTGGATCATTCAGAAACAACCTATTTGTGGGAGATTTTGAGATACTGGGGTAATATTGTTATTTGTGTTAAACATGTTGAAAATCCTTGCATTTGGCTTAATTTGAGAAGTTTGATTTGCTTTTATGCCATGATGAGGTTTAATTGATGTGACTACATCAGTTTTTGATTTCATTGCATGTTGCAATTATTAGTTCGACGCTGTGGAACTCTTAATATAATGAAGTTCAATTTATTCTGTTAATGCTGTTGATGAAGCCTTTGTGGGATTTCCTTTTTCGGGTGTGAAGTTTCTATCTTTTTATGATAAAGCCTTGTCACATATCTGAGTATATGTATTTTGATGGTGTAATTTCTCTTAAAATTCTTTACTTGTGAATAACTTTGTTTCCAGTTTCTTGGACCATGCTACTTGTATCACTGTTGCATTTTAAAAGTCGTAAAGTATACAAAGCCCAAGTCAAGTAACTTTGCTATATTCATCAACAAGCACGATAAATGCAATGTCATGTGATCATGTCCTGGTGTAAATGACCCTTGAGACTTGGAGTTGTTCTCATGTGCATTATTAGGTTTCTTTTTATAGGCATTCTGAAAATAGAGAGCTTTGATGCATCAAGTTCCTTTTGGCTACATTTTGTGTGTGCTTAAGTAATGTCACCCTTCTACATGGCTTATTTATTCCTTGCACGGTGAAATTGATTATTAAACATGTGTTTTGATGCTGCATTTTCCGTTTTATTTCTTTTAGGGTACTGCAGCAACAAAAGTCAAGATGGCTCAGAAGGAGGCTCAAGGAATTGCAGAGAAAAAGAAAGGAAGAAGAGGACCAGCTAGTGTGATTGGTTCAAGTGCAGCTGGTTGTGTGTGCGCTTGCCTTTCAATATATGGAATAGGAGGGAAGGCACTGTCTCAGCTTTGGCAACTCGGTTTTGTTGCCAGCTTTTGTACCAAGCTAAGTGATACTGTTTCCAGTGAGATAGGAAAGGCATACGGTAAAACAACGTAAGTTATTTAATCAATACTTTTGATTGGTTTATGGAATGTATATAGCTGCAATGTATTAAATAGTGTATCTTCACTTTGAAGGTTGGTAGGTTTCTTCCGAAATGCAATGCTTAACTGAAAATCATATTCTTGCATTCTAGTAACCATTTTACTGTATTACTTTGTTTATAAACTGGGGATGCCACGCAGACAGGTCCGACCATATTGGTCATGTGTACTGGCTTCATGTACTTTATTTACTTATCTGCTGTAAGTATCGTCTCTATTGCTTCTTATTCAATAAGAAGTGACGTTGGAGGAAGTATAGGAGTTGAATTAGGTGGGGATGTGTGGCCTATGTTAATACATAGTAATATATAGAGAAGACGGGGTAACTGAAAATGACAGCTTTAAAATTTTAGCGGGGGCATCAACAAATTTCTGTAACAAGCATATTTCAATGAAAATTCAGCTATTTTTGTATTTCTTGTCGCAGCCCCTTGTCCCCTCTTTCTTCATCATTGGAGAAGAAAGAGCCTAGCTGCCTCAGTTAGCGTTTTTTTGGTGCATTAGGATCGTGTAGGCTAAATTCTTTCTCAGCTTAGATTTAGACGAGGTTTGTTATCTGTCATACCTGAACCGCGTGAGGATTTATCAACAGACTCAGACTTTCTGTTAAGGACTTGAGGCAACGCTGACCTATATGAAAATAGTGACGAGTGGGTCGTAACTCATTTGTATACAAATTTGTTGTTTTGAGGATTGATTGTTCCAACAGTGAACCAAAAGCAATTTACCATAATCTACTCCCTTAGCTTTTTAATATCTGTATCGTAACAAGAATAGAAACGTTACGTTCTATAGATGGTTATCTTCTGCTTACTGGATGCTTTCATACGAAACAGAACTGGACTTAAACTTTTTATGCTGATCATTGCCAATAAAATAGTGAATCTTGTTGATGATGAAGTTATTTATAAGGGTGATCTGGACATTTTCGATCAATCATAGCTTAATTTAAAATAGTGCGTCTAATCGTCTATGTGCTAACCAAACGCCAAAGGGCGCAAGGTATGCCTTATACATAAGGTGCAGCTAGCAAGACGCACTATTATGCAATTCCCATGTTTTTTCATCTAGTTATGTTATTATACATTTTCAGCTAGCAAGAGGGGGGTAATTGCATATATTTGTTTCTGAAAAAATTGAAATTGAGGCATACGTCTAGCGCCTTGTAGATCTAAGAATCATAGTTTGTCATAACACAGAATTTGTTCGTTTTAAGCACACAAGACAACTGATTTTTGGTGGTTATGAGCAGGTACCTAGTCACAACATTCAAAATAGTTCCAAGGGGAACAGAAGGTGCTGTTAGTGTTGAAGGAACCCTAGCCGGGGTTTTAGCATCAATTCTTCTTGCCTGTGTCGGTTGTCTTACTGGCCAGGTCTGACATGTCCTGCTACTGATTATGTTACTTGTACAATTGCACACTATTTCAACGGAGTTTATGTTATCTTTCAGAATTATCCCCGACTTGATATTTATTTGGACGCAGATAAATACAACGCAAGCGGTTGTGTGTGTACTAGCTTCTCAGATTGCTAATTTTGGTGAAAGTTTCATCGGCGCTACGTTTCAAGAGAAGGAAGGATATCAATGGGTATATATGCTACTGACTGTACTCTCACATGTTCTATTATTCAGCTAAATATCTTATGATCTGTCAGCAACTCAGCAGTTTTAATAGGTCTACCAAATCGGAAATTCAGGCTGACTCATTCCACATCGGAATGATCTGATCATTAATTTATTATTGGGTCCAGTAAAGTCCAGGCCAAGAGTCAGATCGTGTCTAACATGGTTTCAGGTCATATTAAGGAATTTTTGTTCGGGTCTTATCAGCGTCTCAGCCTCTCAAGTCACTTACTTGGGTCGAGTCATTTTGCCTTGCCTAATTTCTCATTTCTGTATCATGCTTATTCTAATATCTTCCTCAAATTTCTCTAACTTGAACTGGCCTACATCATACTAATGCTGGAAATTACTTGGGGTAATGGCCCCTATATGCATCTTACGATTCATCTCGTCTTTGGCAGCTTAACAATGACGTTGTCAACATCATCAATATATCAATAGGCAGCATTTTTGCCATTTTGTTGCAGCAAGTTCTTCAAAGCTGTCAGAGGTAAACACTTTGATCTACGAGGACTACGACTGGATGAGTGTGTGTGTGTGCATTGTTTTGTGATCCATAAATGTATCACCAAGGTTTCGAATTTTTGACAAATTGGATGTTTGAGAATTCCGCCATGCCCTCAAGCTGTATTTTGTATTCAGAAAATGATGATTTCTGATCAGAATCATATGAATATGAAAAAAAAAAAGGAAGGAAAGAGCTAAACATGTTATTTGTCTTTTGGGAGGAGTTTATGAAATACTCGTAAATGCCAGTGATCAACGAACCGACTGCCTTGTATGAGGGCAGGGCAGATCTGAGTGTAGGAAACAGGAATTGTTGCTTTAGATTCTTGTTGTAATCTAAAATTGTCAACATTATCTAATTATCTGTACAGAATTTTATACATGTGAATCGCCATGATTTTGGCCAAATGTCCTCGTCTTTCTTTTTCTCGAGTATTTGTTCTAGGATTGTTTCTTGTGAGTTTCTGCTCTTGAAATTCCATGGTTCCTCTCATGGTGTTTTTGTATGAATTGAGACTCGCGAGTTTTTGCTCTTGAGATATATTCTCTGTTACTGGGAACCGATCAGGGCAGACACACCGAGTCCTATCTTTATGAACGATTTTGATCTGCAATTAGAGGTGTACAACATGGCAGGCTAGCCCAGCCCGGGTATGTGGGCCGAAAAAGGTGGCCCGGTCAACACACGGCCCAGCCTGGTCATCCCCTAGTGCCGGGCTAGTGCCACGACTTCCTCAGCCCGGCCTGGTCCAAACACAAAATAAAAAAAATAGAGGCCCAGGGTCCGGCACTAGCCCGTTACTGAGTGGGCCGGTTTAGTGCCAGGCAAAAGTGGCCCAGCACTGGCCCGGACCAGCCTTGTCTTTATTTAGTGCCGGGTCAGTGCTGCATCCACCCAGCCCAGCCTGCCCCTTGGCCCGGCCCAGTGTATACCTAGGCCAATTCAAAACATCTATTAATGTCCATCATGTGACCAAAGAATTTGAGATTTTAATCTGCAATAAATCTGAGAAGTTGTGTTTT
Organism: Silene latifolia; assembly: GCF_048544455.1. Classification (NCBI taxonomy): domain Eukaryota; kingdom Viridiplantae; phylum Streptophyta; class Magnoliopsida; order Caryophyllales; family Caryophyllaceae; genus Silene; species Silene latifolia. The sequence goes on along the minus strand of NC_133530.1, from coordinate 1,233,412 downwards.
TAAAGAACACAAAATCTCATTGAAGACGGCACGTATCCGTCACTTTGGAGTGACGGATATCATTTTGTGAGTGGCATTATCCGTCACTTGCTCCGACCCGTCTTCAGCAAGACTAACTGTTTAAAGAAGTTCCCTCAAAAAAAAATAAAAAAATAAAAAATAATTATTAATCTTGGCATGTGCCGTATAGAAACCCTCGTCCAAACTGCCTAACCATAAAACAGCTTCCTTTCCGTTTGTCTATATTAATTCTATGCAAAAGAAGCAATCTTTCCTTTCTAAATTCATTATATAAAAGCAGGTAACTTTCCAATATATATAATCTCATAAATAAATTTGTTGTGTCCAGGCTCGACTGCGTAAATAAATAAGTTATGGCGACCCTTAAATCATGCAGCAAAGGTTTTGCTGAAGAGAATGATGATCTTTTCAGTGAGCTGCCTGAAGATATTTTAGTGTCAATAATGTCTTCCTTTACCATAAAAGAAGCCGCAAGATTTAGTCTTGTTTCCCCCGCCAATGTGAAGTCACATGGCGATATTTTCCGGTCTTGATATTCCAAGATTACCATCCCAAGGAAAAGATTTGGGATAGTTGGGAGGCAATTGTTGAAGAAAAAGCTTGTTTTCTATGGAGGGTTGATCGTGTTCTCGGAAAACATTTGGGAACAACTATAGATGAACTTCGAATCACGTTTGATTTGGAGCAAAGTACGCAATCTTATGTTGATAAGTGGGTGGCGTTTGCGCTAGATAAACAAGTTAAAAGGCTTGAGCTCAACTTTACAACAATTCAGAGAAAACTGCCTGTTCGCGATTACCGTATGTATGAGGTCTATTGTCAGTCTCTTGATCTTCCACCTAGGTTCACTAGCGACTTCAAGTCGTCTTTTCTAACGTCTCTTTGTCTGAGATACGTCAATGTCACTGATGAATTCGTTGATTACCTCCCTCTTTCTTGCCCACTCCTTGAGATGTTGTGCATTGAAGGATCAAGATGTTTAACTAGAGTAACCGGTTCAATACATGTAAGACAGTTAGAGGTCTCGTACTGCTGCAAACTCAGGAAAATTGATGTTTCAGCCCGAAAGCTTCATTCTTTGACACTTAATAGCGTATTTCGTATTGAGCTACACATTGTGGATGCTCGGTCTCTCTTTAAGATGTCAATTGGCGAGGAAGTTACATTGCCCTATGCATTTGACAACCTTTCCGACATTTTGTCCCAGTTGGTGTATCTGAATCTGATGCTTGACCTAACTCTACCTTTGACGGTAAGTGCGAGTGAGCTCCTTATTTGACTAACAGTAAGTCTTCCTTGTGATAGGTATATCTGTCACAAGATGATTGTTTTTATCTAACCACGTGAGTTTTATTTGACCCGTCACAAGCTTGTAATGGATACTGTCCCCGACTCTTAACTAATTTTTCATGTCCTCATATTACATAGGGGGATTTGGTGAATGGTGTTGCTATGCCAAAACTTCAACATCTAGAACTGACGGTTACGTATGCAACGAGAGACTCATGGCTCTATAAATGTAGATTCGTGATTGATGCATCCCCTAATCTGCAGAAGCTGACATTAAGGGTATGAAGTATGAACCCCCTTTCCTTGCTCTCACTTATCATTGTCTTCTGTTAATTAGTAAGGGATATTCTCTCGTGTACTCCTGAATATTTTCGTTTTCTATGGTGTACCTTGATAGATGAACCATCTCAACCAAAACCTTAAAGTGATGGTTGAAGCCCAACTATTATAAATATTCCTATTACGCTCCCTCACTCAAATGCCCGTTGGGCTTGAAGAGTGGTTAGTTGTGCACCGGCTCCCCCGTACCGTGTGCTGGGTTTCCACTTCGAGAGTTTTTGAGGGGTTTTGAGGTTGCCAGGATTCGAACCCGTGACATTCGGTCACACTGGCTCTGATCCATGATAGATGAACCATCTCAACCAAAACCTTAAGGTGATGGTTGAAGCCCAACTATTATAAATATTCCTATTATACCTTTCGTTTTTCACAAAAAAACTTTGACCGACAATAATTCTCTGTTACGAGTTCAGAAAACGGTAATTTTGTTTTTCAAACCAATTATCTCGTCAAGACCTTGAATTTGAAAAAACAATTCACCGTTTTTTGAACACGTAGCCGGTAGTTATGGTCATCAAACTTTTTTAATGAATAAACTCTGACCGACTATAATTCCCAACTACGAGTTTAAATGTCGATGAATTTTTTTTCAAACTGAAGACCTCTTAAAGACGATCAATTTGAAAAAACAAATTATCGTATTCTGAACTTGTAGCCAAGAGTTATTGACGGTCAAAGTTTTTTTTGCAAGAAAAGAGGGGTACATCATAGAAAATGAAAAAGTTGAGGGGTACACGGGAGAATATCCTAATTAGTAATTACCCATTTGTACTTTTCAAGTCATAGCTATGTTTAAACCTGTGTTACTCGAGACACGCTGACACGTGTCGGATATTAATTTGTCATCTTTGTAGTTGGAGAAATTTAAAACCAAAAAGGGATTCGATCGGGAAGTACGCAAGTGGGTTAGGTGTAGCTCTCCCCTGAAATGCTTGAAAACGTTGGAGATTGTTGGGTACCGGGGAACTGCAGTGGACCTTGAGCTTGCATTCTTTGTGCTTGAGAATGCTAGTATGCTTGAAGAGATCATTGTTGACTTTATCCCGCTGAATGACAACGATAAGCGAGAACGACTAGTAATGCTCCAAATGAAGCTACCACAAGGCGTAAAGCTAACAGTACGTTAAGTAAACTTGTTGTTGTGTAAGGCTCTTATTACGAGTTCACATTTTGTACGCCATTCAACTAAATGGGTTAGACTGATTCCTACTCGGATGAGTTGGTGATGAATTTTTGACCTGAAAATCGGTTTGTTTTATCAAATAACGAGGAGCACAATTAGAGTCTTTGGCGATAGACTTGTTTGAGATAGACTTGTTTGAGAAAAGAATGATTACGAGGATTCTAAGTCAGGTCGGTTTGCTGAGAATGTGATTACGACTTACGAGAGACATGGGTATAGGGGTTAATTTCATCGAGGGTTTGAAAGATGATGGGTTGTTGTTTTGATATGGTTAAGAGAGAATTTATTTTCGAAAATGGGGCTCAAACACAAACTAATTAACGAAATGGGTTTTTTACAGGTCAAACTTTGAAAAATTTGACCGTTAATTCACTTAAAAATATATCTCACATCTAAAAAATTAAATTTCGTATTATATATTTTACATGAAGTTCATAGGGAACAACCAGTCTTAATGGTCAATAATCAAAAACAAATTTTTATTGTTTAGATATCTAACAAAAATCCTCCAAACAGGCTACATATATAATTGAGATACATGTTGTTTTTCGTACCACCATTCAACATTTACACGGTCGTATGCTTACAAAATGGAATATTCGTAAATGTTGTAAGTTAATCTAATTTGTGAATCTTATAAAATCGGCCTCAGTTATCATGTGTTCATTTTATGGAATTAAACCACATTTTTAGGAATGACGTTTTAAATTAACTAAAATCGGTGGTGCATACAACTATAAAAATAGGTAATTACATTATACAACTGTGTCTTCGGATTCTATACAACTGATATAATTAATACCAAAAGGAGTAGCTTTAATTTAAGTTAAAGAGACCGATGATCCATCAATAATCAACCCAAAAGTTTTTTGTGTTCCTATTTTCAAGATTGTTGGACCTTTTTTTATCAACTTAATTGACTTCTACTATCAAAGCATGACAATGTAAACCAATGTTTACAATTTGTTGTTCAACAAATTCTTAGAACATTCAATATACATATTTTTAAAGATAATCCTAATGGGAGTCTCATGCATTCTATGTAACAGAATCACATATATTTTTGTACTATTGTTTAGAGACTACTAATTTTATTGGAATTTAGTATGGTTTTGATTTTACGAGAAGGTATATAAAGAGCAAAACACTCTCTTAATTAATTGTAGATAATCGAGAAAAACTTTTGCTATAGGAGATCTAACATTGCTCTAAACACACTAAACATAGATAATTATGATACTTGTTGTTTAACGTAAAACCATTTAGTTTTACGTAGTTGTTATAGGTTAAAATAAGTTGCAAAATTCATAAAGGTCTGTCTCAGTTATTAAGGGTGATTCATTTGGTGAGCTATACTATATTTATGGACATAATGTTTTGTCTTTACTTAAAATCAGTGATACCTATAACAATAATGGAAAAACTAATTACATACGCTTACCATGTTACTTGATGTTTTACAACTGAATTAATAACTACTAAATGACAAAACACCTATGCAAAAGCACTAATAGTTCATTGATCAACTATACCAACCACGAACTTTTGTTTATCAATAATTTAAACATAATTGAACTAGTTCCACCGACGCATCGCTATCCAACTCGCTGGAAACTTGGTCATCGTCACAATTCTCATTCTTCTCTTTCTCAGGTACTTCATTATTTTTATAATTTGTTTTTTCTTTTCCATCAACAAGAGTTCATATTACGTTTATAGTTTTAAGCCTTAGATTATTAGGATCCCTTTTCAGTAAGAATCGATTTTTCTTGTTTTTAATCTTGTATGGGAGGGAGTAATTTTGTTTCGTGTGCTCCATTGTTTACACTTTAGAAAAATTCTTGGGTACACCGGGTGTACCACGTTATCGTACACCCGAGCCAATAAGATTATTAGAATTACCCACACTTTCCATAAATAATAAAGCAAAATCTAAATGAAATATGATTAAAAGTTTATCATTGGTTAGGGTGTACGATAATCTTGTACACCCGGGAGTAATTTTGTTTCGTGTGCTCCATTGTTTACACTTTATAATTTTCCAGGAGCCAAAAGTGGACGACAAGGCGAAAGACAATGTTTTTGTTCCCTACAAACGGAAACGAAAAGAAAAACAAAGACAAGAGAGTATTATCTACCTTCCTAGAGAGGTATTATTTGACATCTTTCTTCTTCTTCCTGCTAACCTCCTGCAGGAGGTTGTGAGATACGTCTGCAAGCAGTGGTACGATATAATCAACGACCCCTTTTTTGTTAGAGCGCATTGCCAAATGCCTACTACTACTACTACTACTTCTGCCTATTTCATCATACAAAATCACATTAAGAGACATAAGGTGTATTGTGCTGACCAAGACGGTGTTATAACAAAAATAAAATTACCATTCCCGGTCATGATCAAGGGTTCATGTAATGGTTTAGTTTTGTTTTGTGATAACTGGGATTTACTAAAGGTTTATATTATGAATCCTCTTAGGAAACTAATAGTTAGTCTGCCACTTGTCGTTCCTGTGGTTCTGCGGGAAGCTTACAATATATCGTATAGTTTTGCAGTTAATTCGTCTGGTCAGTATAAACTGGTGCAACTTTCCCTCTATAAGACAGATAGACTTGAAATGAGCGTGTTTACTATCGGCGTTGATAAAGCTTGGAGACATATCGATTACATAGACACGACTCAAACATTTAATACTGGTGGGCTCCTTGTTGCAGGATTTCTATATTGGGGTAGTCGTAATTACGTTTCTTTGGCCATGGATGTCGATACAGAAACGCTTTATGTGATTTCATGGCCGCCAGAGGAATTAACATGGGAATTTTGTGACAACTACTTTATAAATATGGGAACTGCTCTAGGCTTAATGGGTGAAATTGACCGTAAGCGTGGTATATGGAAGTTTCTTAGATTGACAGACGTAAAATCTAGTGAATGGACTGAAATCGACACGATCAATATTGGAGCAATAATTAGCAAGGTTAGTAATGGTAAATGGAATTATTGTGACTCCAAAATATACCTGCATATAAAGCCGATTAGCTTGATTGGTGAAGAGTTATGTTTCTATACTCGCGTTGATGCAGCGTTCACTTGGATGATTCGTTATAATCTGGCCGACGGAAGCTTTACGTCTTTCGATGTCAAGGTGCCACATTGGCATACCTTTTGTATTCATCATGTACCAACTTCAGTTTCACCCCGAAAAATGCTACGCTTAACTTCATCAAAACTTGAATAGACGATGCCTTTGTAATTATTACGCCGTAACAAACTTATACAGTACTCTTCTATCTTTATAAAACTATTTATGAAATTTCTATATATGTTGTTCGTGTTGTGTTCAAGTATTTACGTCGATTAGTCATTATTTTAGTACTCGATACTAGCCGTGATGAAGGGTTAACTCCCCTTGATCGATCTTTTGCACCTAATTCCGTCAAGGAAGACGATATTAAATAAGGCAAGGTAACTGTAATTAAATCTCCGTCACCTGCCATGGTCTCGAGTTCTTGTGTCAAACGTAATAGTTGGTACATATAATGAGCTACGGTATTCCCTCCACGTTTGACAAGACGCGATACTCCATTAAGCTCATTTATGTAAAAGTGAACTAAACTAAACTAGTAAAGAATTAATAAAGACTATATGTGCTTTTGGGATGGGAAAGGGGATTTCGAGGGTAGGGGAGGGTTTTTTAGAGTAAAGAGCGGCGGTCGTGGTGTTGGGGTGGGGCGAGGGCCACGGCGGCAAGTGGACGATAAATAGAATAAAAGTCAAGTTAAAAAGTTAAGGAAAATCTGAGCTGAACTGAATAAAATAAAAATATAAAGACTACTACTTTTAAACTATTTTATTTTTAGTTTTTTGCCTAAAAATTTGGATAATCCTATACAAAAGTTATGACTTTGTAAGATACCATAATATGGGGAATTTTGTAGATAATAACACAAATACTTTGAAGAGACGAGACGGTCTCTTATGATAATTGAATAGTTGCACATAGGGCTGTTAATGAGACGAGACAGCTCGCGAGCAACTCGAGATTGGCTCGGACAAAGCTCGGCTCGTGCGAGCTCGACTCGGGCTCGGGCTCGGCTCGAGAGTTTAACGAGTCAAGCCGAGCAAACACTGGCTCGACTCGAAAAGCTCGCGAGCGGCTCGAACTTCTGTGATTAGATAAAATATTGCTCATATGTTATAAAAATATTCTATCATGATTATTTATTTGTATCACAGATATCTAATGTCACACTAATTTGTCAAATATTTTTACATATAACCTTCGAACCTTCTTATTGAAAATATCGAAAGAAAAAAAAAACAAAAAATTAGCAATTATATATAGGCTCGAGTTTGGCTCGAGCTCGCATTAAAATTTTGTATTTTATTTATTCTTTCTTTCCCTCTATGAAGGTTCATGTTTTTAGTTTAAGCCTTAGAATTGCTCGATCAATGAAACAGAATTTATAAAAATAATTAGGAGCCCTTTTCGATACGAGTAGATTTTTCTCTTTTTTATCCTGTTATGAGAAGTATTTTAATCAAACGTAAAGAATTTATTAATTTGTGCTTTCATGAGCTTGATTGTTACAGTTTTATCGATCTTCCTAGAGAGGTGACATTTGACATCCTAATTCTCTTCTTCCTGCATGAGGTTGTGAGAAAAGTGTGCATGGATGTTGATAACAGAAACCATTTATCAATTTTTCTGGCCAGCCGGCTTAAGTATAACTAATCCGGTCAACCCAGTAAGTTTGGGAACCGGTCTAGGCGTAATGAAGGAGGAGGACAATGAGCATAGTAAATGGAGGCTCTGGATAAACGGTTTTTCTAACATATGCCTAGTGGGCATATGATAAAAAATCAAAAAAGAAAAGTATTAAATGATATTTTCATGGAAAAATTGTACTCCGTAATATCTTATCACTTCTACTTTTCTATACAAGAAATACATTTAATTATTTAATTATTTTCTATTTTAGTTTCTTAACCTATACCTAGTGGGCATAGGTTACAAAAACCCTTTAGTAAATAGGAGATTACTTATTAAGTTATATATGGTGGATCAAGGAAAGTTATGATTATAATAATCCATTAAACCAATACGCCTTATAAAAAGTTGGTGAGGGTTGACGCTATTGGGGTTCTGCAATTATAGTACGTAAGAAAATCGATGATGGAGACGGGAGTTCCGCCTACACATCGCTATCCTACTCGCTGGAAACTTGGTCGCCACAATTCTCATTCTTCTCTTTCTCAGGTACTTCCTTAATTTTGTACTCCGTACTTAATTTACTCTTTTCTGGATAGTGATAGAGCGTTACCAGGTGACGATCAAATTGGGTGCCACCCTCTCATACCAATTGTTTATTAAAGGGGTCCCCACTCATCCCATGTGAGAGGGTGGCGCCCAAATTAGGTGTTACCCGGTGGCGCCCTTTCATTTTCCTTTCCAAAAATTTATGAAACTTAGGAGATCTTTTTATACGAATAGATTCTTGCCGTTTTTATTCTTGTATGAGAAGTATTTTAATAAAAAGTAAAAGAAAAAAATAATATTAATGAGAGAGAGTATTTTAATCAAAAGTAAAAGAAAAATATTTGTGCAGGAGCCAAGAGTGGACGAAAAGGCGAAAGACAGAGTTTTTGTTCCCTGCAAGCGAAAACGAAAAGATAAAGAAACACATACGAGTATTAACGACCTTCCTAAAGAGGTCATATTTAACATCCTACTGTTTCTTCCTACTAAACTCCTACATGATGTTGTGAGATACGTGTGCAAGCAGTGGTACGATATAATTACAGACTCGTTTTTTATTAGAGCGCATTGCCAAATGCCAACGACTACTAATTCTGACTCTTTCATCATACAAGGTCGCTATACGAGACATAATATGTATGTTGTTGTTCATGAAGACGTTGCTTATTCAGTCAAGCTAACAGAAATACAATTACCCTTCCGAGCCATGATTCAGGGTTCATGTAATGGCTTAGTCTTGTTTTGTGATAATTGGGATACACGCCGAAAGGTTCATCTTATGAATCCTCTTAGGAAACTAATAGTAAATATGCCTCCCGTCATGCCTGTGGTGTTGCGGCACCTTTTCTATACAACGTATGGTTTTGCAGTTAATTCCTCCGGTCAGTATAAAGTAGGGCATATTTCCTTCTATGTCTCCCCTTCTAGTTGTGAAATGAGTGTGTTTACTATCGGGGTTGATAAATCTTGGAGACCGCCTATTGAGCTTCAACATCTTCTAGGTACACCCCTGAACTACGGAGACATGACTTGTCCATTTTGGAATCCTGGGCTCCTTATCGCAGGATTTTTGTATTGGTGTAGTACTTCATCCGCGTATTCTTTGGCTATGGATGTCGATACAGAAACTCTTTATTTGATTACTTGGCCAGCGAGCGTAGATAAGGAACGTTTTGATAGGCACTTTATAAGTATGGGAACAACTCTAGGATTAATGGCCCAAGACGACTCTAATCCTGATATATGGAAGCTTCTAAAATTGACAGACGTAAAATCTAGTGAGTGGACTGAAATTTCCATGATCAATATTGGAGCAATAGTTAACAAGGTTACTAAAGGTAAGTGGACGACCTATAAAGCCGTGCCTATAAAGCCTGTAAGCTTGATTCATGGAGAGTTACGCTTTTATTATGGTGTTAGCACGGAGTGGTCCAGGTTCGTTCGTTATAATCTGGCCAACGAAAGCCTTGTGTCTTCCGGAGTCAACATATCGTGTGATGCTACCTCTACTTTTCATCATGTACAAACTTTTGTTTCACCGAAGAATTGCTACCCTTGACTCCTTTAAGGGCGTTTGGTTTGCATAAAGGTATCGGTATGGAAACATAAATCAAATAAGGGTGGTATGGGTTTGAAACTCCATTCCTCATACCTTATGTTTGGTTCAACTCCGGAATGAGGAATGAACTTTTTTGTTTGTATGTCTATTACTCCCTCCGTCCCGGTCAATTGTTGTCCTTTGGTTTTGGCACAAAGACCAAGGAAAGGGGAGGGGGGTCAATTACTAAATGACAAGTGTAATGAATTGAGTGTGAATTATCAAATTACTCATTAAATTCTTTCTTAAAATAGAAAGGACAACAAATGACTGAGACACCTCAAAATGGAAAAGGACAACAAATGACCGGGACAGAGGGAGTATTATTCATTGTACCAATTACTTATGTATTAATTTTCTTCTATAAATTTTCATATATTAATTAGTTAAAAACTTGAATATAGTTTTTTATACATATTTTAATCTTCTTTTGATATCTTAATACTTCTATTCTTAACTATTACGGAGTATTAAAAATGTTCAAGAAAAATCATCGTTTGTATTTTTCACGGAAAAAAAGAATTCGAGAAAAAAATAATTATATGGATGTATTTAGTTTTGCGAGAAAAAAATATTTTTTTTTAATGCTAATTTTTTCCCCAACACTTCTTTAATATGATACCCAAAGTATCATTCTCATACCCACCTCTCCACCTTGGGTATGAGAAACTCATGCCTTATAGGTTTGAGGTATGGGTATCAAATTACAAAAATAGTGAACCAAACACAAGGTATGAGTTTAACTCATTCCAAATCCATACCTTATACCTAGGATGTTTGAACCAAACACCCCCTTAAAACTTGAGTAGACACGGAATACTCCTTTGTCCCAATGAATAGTTCACACTTGCTTTATTTTATGAGGGGGAAATAAGTCAAGCGTAAACTATTGACTGAGACAGAGATAGTAGTTAGTCATTATTATTATTATTATTATTATTATTATTATTATTATTATTATTAAGAAACGAATCCGTATTAGTTATGAAATTCTTATGTCCTCGTATTGTTTTCCGACTATTTATAATGTTTTGTCATTGTTATAGTACTAGATCTTGCAACTATTTCCACACAGAGCAGATCTTTTGTCCTATTTCATGTCTCACCTTGTGTCTCATTATTTCTCCTAGTGACACATTAGCACTTTAAGATATAATATTATCATTTTTATTATTTAAGTGTGATGTGTCAAGTTCTTTAAGAGGATGAGATATAAGATGAGACATTAAAGTAGGATATGTGATCTCTACTAATTTCCAAAGGTTGTTTTCTTATGTGTGCAAATTTGTATAAATCATTTTCATCTACTTATGCTAATTAGTTAAGCTTAGTTCAATTCAGCCGAATTCAACCACGATTTCCTAGTAACACCTTCGTTTCCATTAAATAATTAACTATTATGCTTATTTTTTATAAAAAACTACTGAATAAGTTTCCGATTTAGAGCCAATATATACAAAGCATTCGTGAATCGTGATGCAAACTTTTCTTGCAACCTTATGCAGGACTTCGGATGGAAGAAGAATTAGGATGTTAAATGTCACCTCTTTAGGAAGATTGATAAAACTCCTACATATGTGTTTCTTTTTCACTTTGTTTTCGCTTTCGAGAACAAATTATTTGTCTTTCACCTTGTCGTCCACTCTCGCCTCCAAAAAAATCAAAAATTGTAACAAGTAAGCAGACGAAACAAAATAATTATGCTACGAATTACTTACTCCAGTTTAATAAATTTTGTGTTTAATTAAAATACGGCTCATACAAGAATAAAAACAAAAGAGGGAATCTACTCCAGTTTAATAAATTTTTTGTGTTTATTCTTGTATGAGCCGTATTTTAATTAAACGTAAAGAATTTATTAATTGGAGTTAGTAATTCGTAGCATAATTATTCTGTTTCGTCTGCTCACTTGTTACAGTTTTCGATTTTTTTGGAGGCGAGAGTGGACGACAAGGCGAAAGACAAATCATTATTTAACATCCTAATTCTTCTTCCAGCTGAAGTTCTGCATAAGGTTGCGAGAAAAGTGTGCAAGCAGGGGAACGATATAGTTAGCGACCCAATTTTTATTAGAGCGCATTGTCAAATGTCTATTACTAAGTCTACCCGTTTCCTCGTGCATGATCGTAGTAAGCTACTTTCATATTGTTGGGGAAGCGTCCTGTAAACTCGGTGCGGGAAGAATATCACCCAACAACGATACTACGAAGGAACACACACCACGAACGTAAGTAAGAGCAAATAAAGTGACACTACAATTTCTCAAGTGGAACTATTCTCAACTAAGGGAAAAACCACGGCTCTCTCGACAAATTAATTCACTAATAAGAAATTACAAAGTTTATAGAGTACAATCACACACTCGTATTGTCACTCCCTCTCAAATTTTATCTCACTCTTATTATCTCTAACGGATGTTAAACACTCTCTTTTCTCTCCTTTAGAACAAGAAGTATTCTCACCCATATAAACTAATTTATCTCTCTATATTTTGTGTGTATTAAAACTATTACCACCAATCTCAAAACCTCCAACAAGTTATTGATTGTTCTAATTAAAACAATCTCATAAGATATAGTGCATTGTATGTTCCATCTTGTAAAACGTAATCCATCTACACATTTACATTGTAACATCAACACACTTATTTCACCATTTAGTATTAGGAGTTTTGGGGAGATTAATCCAACACATATTATGTCGAGGCAGACTATAATAAATCAGTTAGGGTAACGGAAATTGAATTTCTGTCCCCTGCCATAATCTCGGGTTCTTATAATGGTTAATTATTTAATGGAAACGAAGGTGTTGTGTTACTAGGAAATTGTGGTTGAATTTGGGTGAATTGAACTAAGCTTAACTGATTAGCATAAGTAGATGAAAATGATTTCTACAAATTTGCACACATAAAAAAAGGAAAATGAGATGGCGACACCAGGTGTTACTCAAATTGTGCGACACCCGGGGTATTATTGTAAATTTCTTAGCCATTTTGCTTTCCCTCCAAAATTCTAATTTCAAACTAATTAGTATCTAAGGGTAATTTAGGGACTTAACTAATTAATTAATTTTAACAAAATGATAATCATAAATTAAAAGAAAAATAGATTTTGAAAGATTGCAATTCTGGTATGTTTATCGTCTTTTCCGTAGGCTTTGGTTAAGATGAGAGTCGTTAGTTTTTGTATTGGTGACTAAAAGCATTATTAGATAATCACCTGGGTATAAATAATGTATAATGGCAGTCCGAGGTTTGAGAATTCATTTACGGTTCAGGCCTCGATAGAGGTACCTCGCATTATACGGAGTAATTCATTGTTAACTTTATTTCGGAAATAAAAGTATCGGATCTCATATTAGAGTAACTATGACATACAAGGTCAAGTTCATCTCTTCGCCTTTAATGATATTACAGAATACAAATAGCTATTTGTTCTTTTATGTGAATCAACTCTCGTTTTTTTGTCTTCGCCTTTAATGATATTACCGAATACTAAATAGCTATTTGTTCTTCTATGTGAATCAACTCTCGTTTTTTTGTTAAATTGATGAACATATGAATGTATGATTTGATGAAGATAAACAGGTATTTGTTATGATATAATATTAGATATAATTTAGTTTTGCTCAGTATCTTAATATTTTATTTCTTTAATTTAACAAATTGTAAAGTACGTTTTTATCCCTACGATATTGGCACAAAAACGAAAACTACTTTTCAATTTTTTGTTTTTTACTATTTTTTTATTAGGGTGTTACCGAAACTCGGTAACACCAGGTGTCGCCCTAACACTTCCCAAAAAAAACATGTGGAAATAGGTGCAAGATCTAGAACTTATCTAGTACTATAACAATGACAAAACATTATAAATAGTCGGAAAACAATACGAGTACATAAGAATTTCATAACTAATACGGATTAGTTTCTTAATAATAATAATAATTAACTACTCTTTCCGGCTCAGTCAATGTTTACACTTGCCAAGTGTAAACTATTCATTGAGACAAAGGAGTATTCCGTGACTATTCAAGTTTTAAAGGAGTCAAGGGTAGCAATTCTTCGGTGAAACAAAAGTTTGTACATGATGAAAAGTAGAGGTAGCATCACACGGTATGTTGACTCCGGAAGACACAAGGCTTTCGTTGGCCAGATTATAACGAGCGAACCTGCACCACTTCAAGCTAACATCCTTATAAAAGTGTAACTCTCCATGAATCAAGCTTACAGGCTTTATAGGCATGGCTTCATAGGTCATCGTCCATTTACCTTTAGTAACCATTGCTCCAATATCGATCATGAAAATTTCAGTCCACTCACTAGATTTTACGTCTGTCAATTTTAGAAGCTTCCATATATCAGGATTAGAGTCGCTTTGGGCCATTAATCCTAGAGTTGTTCCCATACTTATAAAGTGCCTATTACAACGTTCCCTATCTACGCTCGCTGGCCAAGTAATCAAATAAAGGGTTTCTGTATCAACATCCATAGCCAAGGAATACACAGATGAAGTACTACACCAATACAAAAACCCTGCGATAAGGAGCCCACGACGACCCTTAGGCATATTAATCATGGATACTACCTTGTTCATTGGTGTACCTAGAAGATGTTGAAGATCAATAGGTCTCCAAGATTTATCAACACCGATAGTAAACACACTCATTTCACAACTAGAAGGGTAAGCATAGATTGAAATATGCACTACTTTATACTGACCGGAGGAATTAACTGCAAAACCATACGTTGTGTAGAAAAGGTTCCGCAACACCACAGGCATGACGGGAGGCAGATTTACTATTAGTTTCGTAAGAGGATTCATAAGATGAACCTTTCGGAGTATATCATAATTATCACAAAACAAGACTAAGCCATTACATGAACCCTGAATCATGGCTCAGAAGGGTAATTGTATTTTTGTTAGCTTGACTGATTTAGCATCGTCCTCATAAGCAACAAAACACATAGTATGTCTCGTATAGCGACCTTGTATGATGAAAGAGTCAGAATTAGTAGTCGTAGGCATTTGGCAATGCGCTCTAACAAAATAAGGGTCTCTAACTATATCATACCACTGCTTGCACACGTATCTCATAACGTCCTGCACGAGTTTAGCAGGAAGAAACAGTAGAATGTTAAGTATGAGCTCTCTAGGAAGGTAGTTAATACTCATATGTGTTTCTTTTTCCGTGCGTTTTCGCTTGCAAGGACCAAAAACTCTTTCTTTTGCCTTGTTATCCACTCTCGCTTCCTGAAAAATTATAACGTATAACAATGGTTTGAAACAGAGTTGTGCTACAAAAAATTAATAAATTGTTTTTTGTTTTTTTGTGATGAAAAAGATAAAATTAAATACGGGGTACAAAATTAACGAAGTACCAGAGAAAGAGTAGAATGAGAATTGTGGCGACCAAGTTTCCAGCGAGTAGGATAGCGATGTGTAGGTGGAACTCCCGTCTCCATTATCGATTTTCTTCGAATTAGTCTTATGTAAAACGATTTTACATACTATAATTGCAAAACCCTAACAACGTAAACCCTCGTCAAATTTTATATGGTGTATTGGTTTAATGGTGTGGCAGCTATTCAATCATAATTTTCCTTGATCCCCATATAACCTAATAACCATATTATGGGATTATAATCATTGCCGGATCTAGACAATATCCAGTAGAAAGACCCCGGGTCCCGAGACATTGGAAAACGAATTTTTTTTATATGTTTGTCTATTCAATTTTTAGGTCAAAATAAAAAAAATAATTTTTTTTTGAGGAAAAAATGGAGGCCGAAGCCAAATTACATAGCTATAGATCGAGTTATACTAAAGCCTTGTGCATCATGGAGGACCCATGAAGAGCATAAAGCTCATGGTCACTAAGAGG
Source organism: Silene latifolia (assembly GCF_048544455.1). Taxonomy (NCBI): domain Eukaryota; kingdom Viridiplantae; phylum Streptophyta; class Magnoliopsida; order Caryophyllales; family Caryophyllaceae; genus Silene; species Silene latifolia. Next base: position 1,217,844 of record NC_133530.1, on the reverse strand, counting down.
AAATCCAAGTGCCAAATTTGACAACTTATGGAGACAAAAATTTGCTAACATATACACATGTAGGAGTACATATTCTTCACCATTAGCTATCTTCAGTATTACCATTAACAAACTTCACCACAATCTTTAAATCCGACTCCACAAGAAGTTCTCTTACTTTGATTCTTCTAGCCATAAGGCCAAACTATAAACCGCGAAGCTCAGCTAGAGTCACGGTAGCATAGCCAAGGTTTAAGACAAAGCAAAAAACCCACTCTCCATTGTTGTTGCGGCATAAACCTCCTGCGCCAGCTAATCCATGATTTCCCTTTGAGCATCCATCAACGCTCTAGCTTCAATGTATCAAGTGAAGAGGGTTCCCATCTAACCATTATTTGCCCCATAGGCATGTTCATGCCCTCATGGCCATATTCAAGCCAAGCCCTAGCTATTTCACCAGCTTGTGACAAGATATATAAAACCCCGCGCATTATAAGGGCGAACCTTTGATTGAAAAATGGCATTGTAACGCCACTTCCACAGCCAACAACAAGTAGTTGCAAAGACAATATTCCGAGTTACGCCTTGAATATTGGTGTTGACCTGCAAAATATTTTGCTTTAGCCACAAGTAGAAATTACTAACATAGAAATTATTTTTATCACTTACAACCGTGAGTTGATCCCATATGTTAGTAGACTTAAAACACTCAAATAAAAATTAAATTTCTATGTAAAGTAGTCCTAATAATTTCTAGTCATAAAATCATAGGTATATTTTTATTAAGTTTAGGTTTATTTATTTTATTAGTTCAGTTTAGTTTGAGTAGTCTTAATATTTGATTATCTTATTTTTAGTTGAGATTGGTTTATCGCATACCAGCACCCTCAAATGCCTTCTGTTGTTGCTCAAATTTTGTGTGGCAACTTTATCTAAGCGGAGAAAGCATTCGTGCAATTTCCGAACATTTTTCTTCCGGAATATTGAAAATAATACTGTGAAGTTTGCATTATTGAGTCATCATATGCATATAGAGACTAAGTATTCATCTTTGAATTAGCCTCTTATCGCATCACTACATTCTTTCATATCATATTATTTAGAAATTAGTCACATATCATATGCATGCACATTATTATAATATGTCTTGCAAAGAAAAATTTCAAGTAATTTCAACTACTAAAGTGACGAGATCATTCGGAGTGAAGCTGCAAAATCGTTATGAATGATTATCGTCATATTATGAATTTTGAAGCGAACAATGATTCTTATTATTTGAAGATATCTATTAAGTTGATCAAGTATGATGGCAGCTATTTCCAAGATAAAAAAAACTTTGTCACATCATGATCGAGTAACATTGACGTTTTACAAGTGATGTAACCATTAGGGGGAGTCTACACACGCTGTACTATTTTTCCTTATCTATAGTTTTGTCCCACTGGATTTCCATAGAAAGGTTTTAACGAGACAGCTTATTTGTTTGTGTGTTAGAGGAGTAATGTACTCTTTTTCTTTACTAATTTTTTTCCCATAGGGTTTTTCTAGTAAGATATTAACGAGGATAAATAGGAACATACATCGGATGTAGTACCTCAGACCTCATTTGTTATTAAGCTTATGTGTATTTTTTCTGAGCTTTTTAAAGTTTATAAGTTACATTTTAATTTTTTGCCGGCAAAAATCAAATTTAACTTAACTTATGTGTAATGTTATTGAGTTATATTGTAATTTTTTTTAACTTAATGTTTAAGTGAATTAACTCATAAACTTTAAAATAAAACTCAAAAAACTTGATTATAATGCTCAAAAACTACAAAACTGGAGGTAGTACTTACTACATCGGATGTATAATCAACTCACTGTTTAACGAGGCATGTTTTTCGATAATGTACATCCAAAGGGGAGTGATGAAATAATAATTAGTGTAGAGGTACATTGGGCTTGTAGCCATTATGGTCATTATATGTGTAATTAGGGTGTTGTAAACCCATCAATTATGTACTATATATACCCCCTCATCAAGGAATAATAAGGAACTTTCTTCCCTTTCTCAATCTTTTTGCTTATTTCTCTCTAAGTTCTCTCTACTATTTCTTCTCTATTTCTTATTCTATAACATAATTCTTTTATTAGAAAATATTTAGATTTTTACATAAAAGTATACTTTTTTTTGGGATAAAAATTGTTCTATAACATAATTCTTTTATTAGAAATTATTAAGATTTTTACATAAAAGTATACCTTTTTTTATTTTATTTTGGGATAAAAATTATAGTCCTATATATACACACTCAAAAACTTAATTTTGCAATGTCTCGAGACCTCGGGTCCTTCTACTGGATCCGTCCGTAATTGTAATTTATAGTCCTAAAATAATATGAGGAATTAAGGAAAGTTAAGAATTTTTAGGATACTCGTACAAAAAGAACTGCCAACAATAGTGCATTACGAATTTATGATGATTGTATAGTTCCCACACCAATATATATACCCCGTCAAATTTAGGGTTTTGCGATTTTAATACGTAAATCGTCTTAACATAAGACTAATTCAAAGAAAATCGACGATGGAGACTGGAGTTCCACATACGCATCGCCATCCTACTCGCTGCAAACTTGGTCGTCACAATTCTCGTTCTTCTCTTTCTCAGGTATTTCATTACGGAGTATTATATTGCAGGATTCGTCTTGTTTTTATTCTTGTATGAGTATGAGGAGTATTTTAATCAAACGTAAAGAATTTATTTAACGTGAGGGACTAATTTTCGTGTGCTCCATTGATGTTACACGTTATAATTTATCAGGAGAAGCCGAGAGTCAACGACAAGGCAAAAGACCGAGTTTTTGCTCGCTGCAAGCGAAAACAAAGAAAAAGACATACTCGTGTTAATGACCTTCCTAGAGAGGTCATATTTAACATCCTACTGCTTCTTCCTGCTAAACTCCTGCAGGAGGTTGTCAGATACGTGTGCAAGCAGTGGTACGATATAGTTACTGACCCGTTTTTTATTAGAACGCATTGCCAAATGCCTCCTACTACTACTACTACTACTTCTGCCTCTTTCATCATACAATCTTTCCTTGAGAAACGTAAAAAGTTTGAGAGACGTAATAAGGTATATTGTTTTGACAAAGACGTAACAAAAATCGAATTACCCTTCCCGGCCATGATTAAGGGTTCATCTAATGGCTTAGTCTTGGCTTTTGATTATCGGGATTCACAAAAGGTTTATCTTGCGAATCCTCTTAGGAAACGAATCATTCGTCTGCCTTCTGTCCTCGTTCCTGTGGTGCGATCTGCCTTTTCCAGTACTTCTTCGTATAGTTTCGCAGTTAATTCCTCTGGTCAGTATAAAATGGTGCATTTTTACGCTTGTGAGTATCAGACTAGTTATGATGTAAGTGTGTTTACTATCGGTATTGATAAAGCTTGGAGATGTATACCCCTGCAGACTGGTCCACTTGAGATTTGTGGGCCGCTTCTTATCGCAGGAATTATGTATTGGTGTAGAAGTACTTTCCCTTTTTTGGCCATGGATATCGATACAGAAACCCTATATTTAATTTCTTATTCGAACAACGTAGATATGTCAGTTTTTGATTATAATATCTACTTTATAAGTATGGGAAGTGCTCTAGGGATAATGGTCGAAGACTACTCTAATCCTGATATATGGAAGCTTGTAAAATTGACAGACGTAAAATCTAGTGAGTGGTCTGAAATTGGCATGATCGATATTGGAGCAATAGTTAGCAAGGTTAGTAATGGTAAATGGACGACCTATGAAGACGTGGCTATAAACCCTGTAAGCTTGATTCAAGGAGAATTATGCTTTTATTGCGGTGTAAGCAAGAGGTCCTCCTGGTTGATTCGTTATAATCTGGCCAACGAAAGCTTTGTGTCTTTTGTAGTCAAGATGTCGTATCGTACTGCCTCCGTTTTTCATCACGTACCAACTTTGGTTTCACCGAAGAATTGCTGGCCTTAACTCCGTATTACTCCGTATTTATTAAATTCCTATGTACTCGTATTGTGTTCGAGTATTTTATAACTTATTAGAAGTAAAGTTTTGTCATTCTTATAGACTTGTAGTAGTTGACACTATTGGTGATGAACTGATGATCGGTTAACTCCATTTGATCGATCTTGCACCTAATTCCACTGGAGCGAGCGCATTCTCGAATGTTTACTACTTGTGCTTGTTTCGTCCAGCAAGATAGAAAATCCGATTCTGAATCAATAGTTATTTATGTTTGAAATCCCTCATACAAGAGGGGAAGAAAACAATAGATAATTAATAAAGACGATATTTGCGAGAAATAGGAACATACATCGGATGTACTACCTCAGACTTCATTAGTTTTTGAGCTTATGTATATTTTTTCCGAGTTTTTTAAAGTTTATAAGTTACATTTTAATTTTTGCCGTCAAAGCTCGAATTTAACTAAGCTTGTAATGTTTTTGAGTTATATTGTAATGTTTATAAGTTACATTTTAACTAAGCTTATATGTAATGTTTTTGAGTTATATTGTAATTTTTCGAGCTTAATATCTAATTTAATGAGCTCAGAAATTTTATAGTAAAACTCAGAAACTTTAAAACAAAACTCGAAAACTTTATTTTAATGCTCAAAAACTAAGCAATTGGTGATAATACATCGAATGTATAATTCATTTACTGCGATATTTGCGTGATGAAGGAACATGACCATGAGCGTGGTATATGGAGGCTTTGGAAGTTGACAGACTTAAAATCTAGCAAGTGGACTGAAATGGCCATGATCGATATTGGAGTAATGGCTAGCAAGGTTAACGAAAAGGCCTAAATGTTCCCCTTTCTCTAATATATGTGAGGAGAGTATTATAATGAAAGGGAAATATTAGGCTGAATAGGAGAGAGTACTATTTTGGCATTTCATTCATCATCTGTCAGCCTCAGCGGCGTACTTGGGTCGTCCTAGGTGCCAATGTGGCATCCAAATGACCAAATCCATTGATAAAAGGAGGTGGAACTTGTTTAAGACGGTAATATCCATTGTAATGGTAAGACGGATCCCAATAGGTGCAAATGTGCCATATCAAACTTAGCACCACAACTCCTATCAAACTTGAATATACATGAATCACTTAATCATGATTTACAAACTAACACAACTGACACGGTTTTTTTGTACGAATCCATTAAAACTCTATCATAAAAGACGATATTACCATAAAATTGCTCATACATACTTTTATTATCCAGTTACTCTTGCGTGAGACGGTTTTAAACTTTTACTCTGAAATCTCAAACTCCCAAACCCAAATGTCAAAATACTATTAGTTAATCTTGTATAAGACGATTTTACTCGGAAATCTCAAACTCCCAAGCTCAAATGCCACATCCCCAGCTCCCCCAACCTTCTCTCCATCACAATCCTCCTCCAAGTTACAACCATGGCTTCCCTACAATCCCATTTCCTCACACCTTCACTACCTTCATTTCCAACATTCTTCTTACCCCAACAATCTCTTCTCCCCAAACTAACCCGCAATTTCATCTCCAACTACCATATCCATACCTTCAATCCCAAGTTTCCTTCCACTAAAAAGATGTCATCTTTCTTGACAACTAAGGCATCTTCAATTGAGATAGTCGCCAGCTTGGTCCAATCAAATCCTGCCACATGGCAATCTGCCATTGTTTCAAATGCATTGATCTTTGTATTGGGTTCTCCTGTGTTGGTTTCTGGGCTGTCTGTTTCAGGCATTGTTAGTGCATTTTTGTTGGGAACTCTTACTTGGCGCGCTTTCGGGTTTTCGGGTTTTGTTCTTGTTGCTACTTACTTTGTTCTTGTAAGGTTTCTATCTTTGTTAATTTGTTTGTTGTAATTGAATTGTATTTTGATTTTGTTGTTCGGAAATAGCCTCTTTTTGTTGCTAACACGGGTAATGTTGTTGTTGTATGATTTGATGCTAACACTAGGGTAAAGCTGCCTATATCCGACCCCCTAACCCCGAAATTTGAGGCACTGTGGTTATGTTTTTGTTGTTTAAAGAATTGCATTTGATTCAGGGTGTGTTTGGATAGCAAAAGTGGAGGGAAAGGGAGGGGAGGGAGAAGGAGGGAAGAGAAAGGGATGGAAGGAAAGGGGAGGGAGAATGGAGGAGGTCATTTTCCCTCCAAATCTTGCCTTTGTTGGAGAGGAAATAATTTGGCTTGGAGGGGGAAGTGGAGGGATTCATTTTCCCTCCCCTCAAAATCCCTCCGCCTCCATTTTGCTAACCAAACAAAGGATTTATCATCCCTTCCTTTCCCTCCCCTCTCCTTCCCTCCAAATCCTCCTATCCAAACAGACCCTCAATGTTTTTGGGGAGTTTGATTGGTTTTCTTGTGATGATGTAGCTCAATTGACTTGCCACCATGTAAAGTTTTTGTCTTTTTTATTGCATTTGGTAATATTTGCTTTGTTTCCTGGATTCTGGTTGAATTTGTGAAGTAAAATGAGTGCGCTTCTTCGTTTTGAAGTACCAGTTATTTGATGCAGTGCCATTAATCAATTCAGTTTTCATTTGGATCATTCAGAAACAACCTATTTGTGGGAGATTTTGAGATACTGGGGTAATATTGTTATTTGTGTTAAACATGTTGCAAATCCTTGCATTTGGCTTAATTTGAGAAGTTTGATTTGTTTTTATGCCATGATGAAGTTTAATTGATGTGACTACATCAGTTTTTGATTTCATTGCATGTTGCAATTATTAGTTCGACGCTGTGGAACTCTTAATATAATGAAGTTCAATTTATTCTGTTAATGCTGTTGATGAAGCCTTTGTGGGATTTCCTTTTTCGGGTGTGAAGTTTCTATCTTTTTATGATAAAGCCTTGTCACATATCTGAGTATATGTATTTTGATGGTGGAATTTCTCTTAAAATTCTTTACTTGTGAATAACTTTGTTTCCAGTTTCTTGGACCATGCTACTTGTATCACTGTTGCATTTGGAAGTCGTAAAATATACAAAGCCCAAGTCAAGTAACTTTGCTATATCCATCGACAAGCACGATAAATGCAATGTCATGTCCTGGTGTAAATGACCCTTAAGACTTGGAGTTGTTCTCATGTGGATTATTAGGTTTCTTTTGTGTGTGGTTAAGTAATGTCACCCTTCTACATGTCTTATTTATTCCTTGCACTATGAAATTGATTATTAAACATGTGTTTTGATGCTGCATTTTCCGTTTTTATTTCTTTTAGGGTACTGTGGCAACAAAAGTCAAGATGGCTCAGAAGGAGGCTCAAGGAATTGCAGAGAAAAAGAAAGGAAGAAGAGGACCAGCTAGTGTGATTGGTTCAAGTGCCGCTGGTTGTGTGTGCGCTTGCCTTTCAATATATGGAATAGGAGGGAAGGCACTGTCTCAGCTTTGGCAACTCGGTTTTGTTGCCAGCTTTTGTACCAAGCTAAGTGATACTGTTTCCAGTGAGATAGGAAAGGCATACGGTAAAACAACGTAAGTTATTTAATCAATACTTTTGATTGGTTTATGGAATGTATATAGCTGTAATGTATTAAATAGTGTATCTTCACTTTGAAGGTTGGTAGGTTTCTTCCGAAATGCAATGCTTAACTGAAAATCATATGCTTGCATTCTAGTAACCATTTTACTGTATGCGTATGTATTCTAGTAACCACTTTACTGTATTACTTTGTTTATAAACTGGGGATGCCACGCAGACAGGTCCGACCATATTGGTCATGTGTACTGGCTTCATGTACTTTATTTGCTTATCTGCTGTAAGTATCGTCTCTATTGCTTCTTATTCAATAAGAAGTGACGTTGGAGGAAGTATAGGAGTTGAATTAGGCGGGGATGTTTGGCCTATGTTAATACGTAGTAATATAGAGAGAAGACGGGGTAACTGAAAATGACAACTTTAAAATTTTAGCAGGGGGCCTCAACAAATTTCTGTAACAAGCATATTTCAATGAAAATTCAGCTATTTTTGTATTTCTTGTCGCAGCCCCTTGTCCCCTCTTTCTTCATCATTGGAGAAGAAAGAGCCTAGCTGCCTCAGTTAGCGTTTCTTTGGTGCATTAGGATCGTGAAGGCTAAATTCTTTCTCAGCTTAGATTTAGACGAGGTTTGTTATCTGTCATACCTGAACCGCGTGAGGATTTATCAACAGACTCAGACTTTCTGTCAAGGACTTGAGGCAACACTGACCTATATGAAAATAAGTGACGAGAGGGTTGTAACTCATTTGTATACTAAATTTGTTGTTTTGAGGATTGATCTGGACCTTTTCGATCAATCATAGCTTAATTTAAAATAGTGCATCTAATCGTCTATGTTCTAACCAAACGCCAAAGGGCGCAAGGTATGCCTTATACATAAGGTGGAGCTAGCTAGACGCACTATTATGCAATTCCCATGTTTTTTCATCTAGTTATGTTATTATACATTTTCAGCTAGCAAGAGGGGTAATTGCATATATTTGTTTCTGAAAAAATTGAAATTGAGGCATACGTCTAGCGCCTTGTAGATCTAAGAATCATAGTTGTTCATAACACAGAATTTGTTGGTTTTAAGCACACAAGACAACTGATTTTTGGTGGTTATGAGCAGGTACCTAGTCACAACATTCAAAATAGTTCCAAGGGGAACAGAAGGTGCTGTTAGTGTTGAAGGAACCCTAGCCGGGGTTTTAGCATCAATTCTTCTTGCCTGTGTCGGTTGTCTTACTGGCCAGGTCTGACATGTCCTGCTACTGATTATGTTACTTGTACAATTGCACACTATTTCAACGCAGTTTATGTTATCTTTCAGAATTATCCCTGACTTGATATTTATTTGGACGACGCAGATAAATACAACTCAAGCAATTGTGTGTGTACTAGCTTCTCAGATTGCTAATTTTGGTGAAAGTTTCATTGGCGCTACGTTTCAAGAGAAGGAAGGATATCAATGGGTATATATGCTACTGACTCTACTCTCACATGTTCTATTATTCAGCTAAATATCTTATGATCTGTCAGCAACTCAGCAGTTTTAATAGGTCTACCAAATCGGAAATTCAGGCTGACTCATTCCACATTGGAATGATCTGATCATTAATTCATTATTGGGTCCAGTAAAGTCCGGGCTTTGTTCGGGTCTTATCAGCGTCTCAGGTCACGTACTTGGGTCGAGTCAATTTTGCCTTGCCTAATTTCTGTATCATGCTTATTCTGATATCTTCCTCAAATTTCTCTAACTTGAACTGGCCTACATCATACTTGAATTTTCACCTTAATTGATTTCACGCCTCTTAGTACACGACGAGTTTACTAGTGTCTAATGCTGGAAATTACTTGGGGTAATGGCCCCTATATGCATCTTACAATTCATCTCGTCTTTGGCAGCTTAACAATGACGTTGTCAACATCATCAATATATCAATAGGCAGCATTTTTGCCATTTTGTTGCAGCAAGTTCTTCAAAGCTGTCAGAGGTAAACACTTTGATCTACGAGGACTACGACTGGATGAGTGTGTGTGTGTGTGCATTGTTTTGTGATCCATAAATGTATCACCAAGGTTTCGAATTTTTGACAAATTGGATGTTTGAGAATTCCGCCATGCCCTCAAGCTGTATTTTGTATTCAGAAAATGATGATTTCTGATCAGAATCATATGAATATGAAAAAAAAAGGAAGGAAAGAGCTAAACATGTTATTTGTCTTGTGGGAGGAGTTTATGAAATACTCGTATATGCCAGTGATCAACGAACCGACTGCCTTGTATGAGGGCAGAGCAGATCTGAGTGTAGGAAAGAGGAATTGTTGCTTTAGATTCTTGTTGTAATCTAAAATTGTCAACATTATCTAATTATCTGTACAGAATTTTATACATGTGAATCGCCATGATTTTGGCCAAATGTCCTCGTCTTTCTTTTTCTCGAGTATTTGTTCTAGGATTGTTTCTTGTGAGTTTCTGCTCTTGAAATTCCATGGTTCCTCTCATGGTGTTTTTGTATGAATTGAGACTCGCGAGTTTTTGCTCTTGAGATATATTCTCTGTTACTGGGAACCGATCAGGGCAGACACACCGAGTCCTATCTTTATGAACGATTTTGATCTGCAATTAGAGGTGTACAACATGGCAGGCTAGCCCAGCCCGGGTATGTGGGGCGAAAAAAGGTGGCCCGATCAGCACACGGCCCAGCTTGGTCATCCCCTAGTGCCGGGCTAGTGCCACGACTTCCTCAGCCCGGCCTGGTCCAAACACAAAATAAAAAAAATAGAGGCCCAGGGTCCGGCACTGCCCGTTACTGAGTGGGCCGGTTTAGTGCCAGGCAAAAGTGGCCCAGCACTGACCCGGACCAGCCCTGTCTTTATTTAGTGCCGGGTCAGTGCTGCATCCACCCAGCCCAGCCTGCCCCTTGGCCCGGCCCAGTGTATACCTAGGCCAATTCAAAACATCTATTAATGTCCATCATGTGACCAAAGAATTTGAGATTTTAATCTGCAATAAAACTGAGAAGTTGTGTTTTTAAAGAACACAAAATCTCATTGAAAACGGCACGTATCCGTCACTTTGGAGTGACGGATACCATTTTGTGAGTGGCATTATCCGTCACTTGCTCCGACCCGTCTTCAGCAAGACTAACTGTTTAAAGAAGTTCCCTCAAAAAAAATAAAAAAATAAAAAAATAAAAAATAATTATTAATCTTGGCATGTGCCGTATAGAAACCCTCGTCCAAACTGCCTAACCATAGAACAGCTTCCTTTCCGTTTGTCTATATTAATTCTATGCAAAAGAAGCAATCTTTCCTTTCTAAATTCATTATATAAATAAGTTATGGCGACCCTTAAATCATGCAGCAAAGCGGAAGAGAATGATGATCTTTTCAGTGAGCTGCCTGAAGATATTTTGGTGTCAATAATGTCTTCTTTTACCGTAAAAGAAGCCGCAAGATTTAGTCTCGTTTCCCGCCAATGTGAAGTCACATGGCGATATTTTCCGGTCTTGATATTCCAAGATTACCATCCCAAGGAAAAGATTCGGGATAGTTGGGAGGCAATTGTTGAAGAAAAAGCTTGTTTTCTATGGAGGGTTGATCGTGTTCTCGGAAAGCATTTGGGGACAACTATAGATGAACTTCGAATCACGTTTGATTTAGAGCAAAGTACCCAATCTTATGTTGATAAGTGGGTGGATTTTGCATTAGATAAACAAGTTAAAAGGCTTGAGCTCAACTTTTCAACAATTGAGAGAAAACTGCCTGTTCGCGATTACCGTATGTATGAAGTCTATTGTCAGTCTCTTGATCTTCCACCTAGGTTCACTAGCGACTTCAAGTCGTCTTTTCTAACGTCTCTTTGTCTGAGATACGTCAATGTCACTGATGAATTCGTTGATTACCTCCCTCTTTCTTGTCCACTTCTTGAGATGTTGTGCATTGAAGGATCAAGATGTTTAACTAGAGTAACCGGTTCAATACATGTAAGACAGTTAGAGGTCTCGTACTGCTGCAAACTCGGGAAAATTGATATTTCAGCTCGAAAGCTTCATTCTTTGATACTTAATAGCGTATTTCGTATTGAGCTACACATTGTGGATGCTCCGTCTCTCTTTAAGATGTCAATTGGCGAGGAAGTAACATTGCCCTATGCATTTGACAACATTTCAGACATTTTGTCCCAGTTGGTGTATCTGAATCTGATGCTTGACCTAACTCTACCTTTGACGGTAAGTGCGAGTGAGCTCCTTATTTGACTAACAGTAAGTCTCCCTTGTGATAGGTATATCCGTCACAAGATGATTGTTTTTATCTAACCATTTGAATTTTATTTGACCCGTCACAAGCTTCTGATGGATACTGTGGCCGACTCTTAACTAATTTTTCATGTCCTCGTATTACATAGGGGGATTTGGTGAATGGTGTTGCTATGCCAAAACTTCAACATCTAGAACTGACGGTTACGTATGCAACGAGAGACTCATGGCTCCATAAATGTAGATTCGTGATTGATGCGTCCCCTAATCTACAGAAGCTGACATTAAGGGTATGAACCCCCTTTCCTTCTATTAATTAGTAAGGGATATTCTCTCGTGTACCCCTGAATATTTTCGTTTTCTATGGTGTACCCCTCGTTTTTCACAAAAAAAAAAAAACTTTGACCGACAATAATTCTCTGTTACGAGTTCAGAAAACGGTAATTTTGTTTTTCAAACCAATTATCTCGTCAAGGCCTTGAATTTGAAAAAACAATTCACCGCTTTTTGAACACGTAGCCGGTAGTTATGGTCATCAAACTTTTTTAATGAATAAACTCTGACCGACTATAATTCCCAACTACGAGTTTAAACGTTGATGAATTTTTTTTCAAACTGAAGACCTCTTAAAACGATCAATTTGAAAAAACAAATTATCGTATTCTGAACTTGTAGTCAAGAGTTATTGACGGTCAAAGTTTTTTTTGCAAGAAAAGAGGGGTACATCATAGAAAATGAAAAAGTTGAGAGGTACACGGGAGAATATCCTAATTAGTAATTTTACCCATTTGTACTTTTCAAGTCATAGCTATGTTTAAACCTGTGTTACTCGAGACACGCTGACACGTGTTGGATATTAATTTGTCATCTTTCTAGTTGGAGAAATTTAAAACCAAAAAGGGATTCGATCGGGAAGTACGCGAGTGGGTTGGCTGTAGCTCTCCCCTAAAATGCTTGAAAACGTTGGAGATTGTTGGGTACCGGGGAACTGCAGTGGACCTTGAGCTTGCATTCTTTGTGCTTGAGAATGCTAGTATGCTTGAAGAGATCATTGTTGACTTTATCCCGCTGAATGACAACGATAAGCGACAACGACTAGTAATGCTCCAAATGAAGCTACCACAAGGCGTAAAGCTAACAGTACGTTAAGTAAACTTGTTGTCGTGTAAGGCTCTTATTACGAGTTCACATTTTGTACGCCATTCTACTGATCGAATGGGTTAGACTGATTCCTACTAAGGCAGTATGATAGAGTTGAGGGCTACGGCCATTCTGGGTTTGATCATTCATGTAAATGTGTTTGGATTATCGTAGATGCAATGTTTTCTGATTTAAATTGTTGGAATTTGAATGAATGTTCATGCTGAAAATTCAGAAGCTAGCTTATCTTTGAGGAAAATGTGGGTGAAACTTTGCACAATATTAGCTTTGATGAACAATAACCTCTAAGCACCGTGAGTCACTACTGTTGATTCTCTCTTTTTTATCTACTGTTCAATACAAATTTTATTGCTTTGTATTATTACTAGTATAAATCTCGCGCACACGCGGTTTTTTAGATAGGGACATTAGAGAATTTATCAATTATCTATTTATATTTAACTTATTTTACCGAATCCATTTTTGAAATAATGGTCAAAAATAAAATATTTGTCGTTTTGGGTCGATTTTGAAAATATTTGTAAAAATGGTGTCCACGTAGGCTCGGGATTTCTGGACCTAAAACACACCACTACCAATGGCGTGTTTATAATGAGTACGGAAAGAAACTTCATTAAAAAATGGACTAAAACAAACACGCCATTGGGAATGGCGGGTTTCGGAGGGGAAACACGCCACCCCTAATGGCGTGTCTTATGTAAAATTTTTTTTTTTTTTTTTTTTTTTTTAAAGTTCAGTCGGTTGAGTAAAAAAATTGTTGTAAAGACACGCCACTACTAATGGCGTGTTTCCTTCACAAAACACGCCATTAGTAGTGGCGTGTTTCAGGTCTAGAAATCCCGAGCCTACGTGGACACCATTTTGACAAATATTTTCAAAAACGACCCAAAACAACAAATATTTTATTTTTAACCATTATTTCAAAAATGGACTCTATTTTACCTCCATTTGAAATTTAATGTTGGGGAAGTAACCCCAACATTATTGATGATCTAGTAACATGTAGAGTCTTTATGTTAGAATTATGTTTTAAGTTACTACTATTTATGTTTTAGATGTTTTGTAATTAGTAGTATATAAATATAAATGTTAGGAGTTAGATTTTATACTTAAAGACTCTTAATGTTAGCTAGGTAAGTTAGGACTTAGGACCTTATATAAATAAGGGTCTTAGTCATTGTTGGAAAGTAAGAGTGTGTGCTTAATATCCCGAGTTAAGCATAGATTGAAATCTTGGCTAGTTGCTAAGTGTTGGAAGATTGATTGTATTATTGTTAAGGTTGAAGAATAATAATACAAGGTTGGGTTGTGGGTTAATCCCATAACAAAAATATTGTGTGTCTTTGCATTTTATATCATTTGTACCAAAAACCCCAACATTTAAGTATAGAATAAAATTTACTATTATTGTCTATTAGTAATGTTTTGTATTAAGAGACACAAAAGAGAAGGTTCAACACTGTTACTCTATATAAAATTGCTGAAACTATTTTGTGTGTATCTGTGTTGTAATAAATATACTTATGTACTATATATGTTAAATCAAAAAAAATTAACAAATTAACCAAAATTTAAATGTTAAGTAGAAATAGATATTAAATTAAAGTGTAAGTAAAATATAGTATATTACTAGATTTGCAGTTTTTTCGTTTAGAAGTAAAAACAATATATAAATGCTCTTATTTTGTAGTACTTTAGTTATTGTATGGAATTAATCAGTATTGGCCCAGTTGTAGACATATAAATGGAATTAATCAGTTTGACCCACTTATAGATATGATATAATGAAGCCCAACTATAGAATATTCATTTAGGCGGATAAATATTAAAGATCTTTTATTCTTTTAGTATAAGGGGGATGCTGGAGACTGGAGTTAGAAAGGATACTGCAACAAAATGTATCAATCACATTTGTGGTTTAATGACCGAGATCAGACTCCAACGTTCGATTAAAAAATTCTCAAACTGAGTAATACCATGAACATGCATAATAAGAATAACACGCCATTGTTTATGTTACTCGGTAAGTTGAGGTCTTGCAGGGAGTACTCGGATGAGTTGGTGATGAATTTTTGACCTGAAAATCGGTTTGTTTTATCAAATAACGAGGAGCGCAATTAGGGTCTTTGGCGATAGACTTGTTTGAGAAAAGAATGGTTACGAGGATTCTAAGTCAGGTCGGTTTGCTGAGAATGTGGTTACGACTTACGAGAGACATGGGTATAGGGGTTAATTCGACATACCCTACCACCACATACCATTCGACACACCACT
Organism: Silene latifolia; assembly: GCF_048544455.1. Taxonomy (NCBI): domain Eukaryota; kingdom Viridiplantae; phylum Streptophyta; class Magnoliopsida; order Caryophyllales; family Caryophyllaceae; genus Silene; species Silene latifolia. The sequence continues at coordinate 1,202,689 of NC_133530.1, read as the reverse complement.
ACCACCACCACCACCACGAGTGGCACCACCACCACATATCACCAATTCAAACTCAACCACACATCACCATTTGCAAACCACCTCTCATTATTCTTTCCCCAAAACAAGAATCATCAACACCCACCAACCACCACTAACCAACACTCACCAGTCAACACCAACCACCACAATCGTGACCCATACCGCCAAGCAACAGGTCGCCATCAGCGGCAAGTCAAACCTGCCTCCGACGAGCCGGTCCACCCTCACACCGAACTTTTTATTCCTTTTCTTCTTCTCTTTAAAATTACTATTCCCCTCCAAAACATTCCACATAAAATACCAAACATTCCTCCTTGAAACACGAAAACTCTTTCCCCTCCCCTCAAGACACCAGATCTGGTCGTTTAAGGGATTGGATGATGTCGTTGGTTGTGGTGGTGGTGGTGGTGGTGGACTGTGGTAGTGGTGGTGGTAAAGGGGATGAGTGAATTTAGGCTTATATATGTAATGTAAGAAGATGAAGATTAGTGATTAGAATGAGGATGTGTTATGGGTAAAAGTATGAGGCAAAGTAGTGTTTAGGGGATTAAGCTAACAGCGTTATGACGGAAAGTCTGACAAGGGTATTCTGGGAAAGAAAAAGGTAGACATAAGGGTACCATATGTAGAAACTTGAAATGAGGGGTACCATGTGTAATCTGCCAAAGTTCGAGAGTACCATGGGAAAAAACCTTTATATATTTAAACGAGAGAGAGCGGGAGGGGGGGTTGTCAACCGTGGAGATAGAGAGAGCGAGAGAGATGAAACAGGAAGAAAGGTTGGGGGCAGAAAAGGATGATAATGGGAACAAACGAGGAGAGAGGAAATAAAAGAGGAAGTGAGGGAGAGAGATAAAACGATGAATAAGTAAACGAAAGTGAAGGGGATGGAGGGTGGGGGAGGGAGGAAAAGTAAATGGGTAAGTATGTGAACAAAAGTGTGTTGTTCGGGATTTTGTGCATACTGTCAAACAAAACAAAACTACATATATGAAACATTTTGACGGTCATTGATGGCGGTAGGCTAATTACTGTTCATACTGTCAAATTATTTTTAAGTGTAGAAAAAAGAAATGTGTTTTGTATGTTGGGATTGGGCACGGAATGCAATTCTATATAAACGATGTCAGTAAATCTCATTGAATGCAATTGCCCAATCTGGCAATCAGTTAGAGCATCAAGAATGTATGTGCTACTCCATTCTGACATTTAATAGGTCATAGAAAAGCCAGTGTTAATGCCAACAAGCTCAACCTTGGTATATTTATTATATGGCTTTTGTTAAGTTGGAATCCTTTTAACTTTGGGTCTCATATTCTATATAGTCTAAACAGTTTCTTGTATCTGAAGTATATAGTTGAAACAGTTCCTTGTATTCAAATGAGTAATATTGAAGTGATTCGTTTTAAGGTAAAATGTGTGTATTATATATAATATTTACCCATCTACTTGAAAAACTCGTATATGCAGGAGGAAGTTTGCTGGGAGTCTGGGACTGACCATTTGGCCGTTAAAAAGTACGTCTCAGTGGGGCTTTAGTGGAGTTGTTCTTGTTGTTGAATTTGGTACCTTCCCGGCACATTGCGAATCCGCATTCAAGCTTGGGAGAATGTTGGAGATACGAGGCTATGGCTGCACTGATGGAACCTACTTACCAATGGGAACATACTATGTTCAGATTCATCCAGGCATGCATAGCTAATGCAGAGGCTAATAATATGTATGCACTGTTATCTAAATAAATGAGTTATGCTATCTTGGAAGTATCGTGCGAAGGCGATACAACAACTAGTAGTTAGAAAATGTAAACCCCTCGTTTGACAAGTGTTTATTACATTACTTGTTTGTTGCAGATCCCTTGTTTTCGAAAACCCAAAAACTCAATGGAATTGTGTAGAATACAAATTTATAAGCGGTTACAATTACAATCCCTTTTAATTACACCTATCCATTCTTATCACGTCCTACCACGATCTTATTTGAGAATTTCCAATGCATATTAGGCTAATATTCATTGAATTGTTGGTATTCCTAAATCGTAAAACACTATTTTCTCAATTGTCGTCACAACTGCACAATCAGATCCACAATCACAACGCCAGTAAATAAAATAAAAACTGAAATAAAAGTAGGAAAAGTAAAAGACAAGGGTTAATTCAAATTCCTTTGATTTCATTGAAGAACATACGAGGAAAACAAGAGTTCCGCTATTACAAAATTAATAAATGCCATAAACGAGTCTGTCTTAATTGCTGCAAAATGAGACAGAAGGACTAAAACATGATATTTACGTAGTAGTATATAGACTAATTGGATGTAGCTGATGATGAGCGAGACAACAAACATGACATAACAAACTTAATTTAACGAACTCTAACAACTTAGACAACAAAACCTTAACTAATAATTAACAACCCATCATGTATCATCGTCCTTTAGCTCTGGCCTGTTGCTAAATAAAACAGTCTCTTCATAATAATCAAGATATGTAACAATTTTCCGTATTCAGATTTCTGATTATTTTGGTCGGTCAATCGAGTTAGACTACCCGCGGCTTCAACAAGAAAATTATGACAATCGTTCCGAAATATTATTGTCTTTGGCCTCATCCAACCATGATGACCATCAAAAAACTCGGAAACCTTTGTCCACCCACCTGGACAATCCATGATCGTGTTCCATCCACGTTGGACTGAATCCCAACTTCATACCAGAAAAAGGTTTTGCAATATCCCAGAGTTCTTAAACTACCGCCTCCATGTATAATCAAAAATTGTCCACCTCAAATTCACAATCAGACGCCACTCAACATAGGCAAACTGTTCAGTTTCGAAATTAAATTCAAGAATATGCGTGTTCGCCCCCAATAGAAAAACCCTCCATAACATAAATATAGACAAAACTTTCGTATACAAATTGTATACTTTGTTTATAAATAAATCTTGATAAAATATTATTCAGTCAGAACTTTGTGCATTTTTTGTAAAAATCTCCATATATTCTTTAGATTTTACAAATAAAATGAATGAATAGATCCATGTAATTTTTGCACGGGGTTAAAGCTAATAAAAGTAAGGAAATGACCAGAACGGAGGGACTAGGGAGTATAATAAATAAAGACAAAATATTGAAGACAAAACAACAATAATAACAATAATCGTGGCAAAAGACTAATAAACATAACAATATTCGTAGCAAAATATTAATAATTTGTGATAAAGTTTAACAAATTGTGGTCATAAACATAACATATGTTTGGCGATATATTATGTTAATATACCTATTGATTAATAAAAGTTTTTCTTTCTTACGAGACCTTTTTTTTCTCAAGAACGTAGGCGATCGCGAATCCGGATTTACAAAAGACCATCAACGTAAAAGATAGCTAGCCTCGTGAATTTCACGGGTAATACAACTAATGCTTTAAATAAAATTACCATACATTGTATTTTTTTAAAAGGCCCTAATCTACACTTTTGTCTAAGGCCCCAAAACCTCAGGACCGGGCATGTTGATGAATGGAAGGACTGTTGCTCGTGTCGGTGCAGCCCCTATAAGGATTATTATGTTACTATATACTTACCTATTAATCTATTACTCCGTAAATAAAATGTTTGTTTAATCCTTCTATTGTGCATCATTAATTAATTTCTGGTTTTAGAGTTGAAAGAGGTTCAATTAAGGAAACGTGAAGAAGAGGTGGAATTGAGGGAGAATGAAATTAATGAAAGGTTTCAGGTTTTCTGGTCTGCGGTGGTTTTGGAACAACAAACGAGGTCAAATTGAGTAAAGGCGGATAAGTGATGGAGTCAAGGGAGAAGTAAATTGATGAGTAAATGTCTGATATCGGTTAGTTTTAGAAAATAGTTTGCTTATTAGAGAGAATCGGTTTGATTTTAATCAATATTTTCAAAACATGATTGTAATACAAGACAATTGTTTCAAGTAGTTAATTAAATATTGTATTACTGTCTTGTATTAGGCAATTAGACATTGTTTCAATTCTTGTTTGAAATAAGGAGTATTGTTTGAGTTGATTTCATTGTTTCAATTCTTGTTTGAAATACGAGTATTGTTTGAGTTGATTTTGAAACGCGAAAGTAGTAAATTAGCCCCTTAACTTAGTCTAATCGTGAGATTTAACTCCTTAAGTTTAAATTGGAGTGATTAGGCCCATTAACTTTTGGAAAAGGTGAAATTAAGCCTCATATCAAAATCTCATGAGAAATTCATTTTCTCATACCGTAAAAATCGAAATTAGTTAATTTTATTTTTAAAAAATTATTGGATTTTTTAAATGTAATAAAATTATGTTTTTAAATTCTGAAAAAAAAAATTATTTTATTTTATATTTTTTGAGAAAAAACATTTTTTTATTGAAATATTTCTTTGTTACCTAAGAAAACTTTAGACAATTAAAACTCGGCAAATATATTTTTAGAGTATTCAGGGGTTTTTTTTTCAAAAAAAAAATTACATACTGTATATTTTTTTAAATAATTGTTAACAATTTTAGGAAAATATTTAGTTATTTTATAAAATTTAAAGAGTTTTTTTTATAAAATAATTTAAAATATTCTCTAATCGATGTTAATTCATTCTAAATTACGATTTCATTTGTTATATTATTTTTTTTTTTTTGAATTTTGATTGTTTGTAAAAAGTATAATTGTGAAACTTTGAACAGCGGGATGAAGAACGATGCTCAATTCATTGATTCAAGCGTAAACACAACTAGGTACATATATACTAGAATTAGTTCTACCCTATCTTTAACTAATCCTACAATTAAGGTAACAAGATATTTAGACTAAATATACAATATGAAGAACAATATGAAAGATCTGAATGGAATCATATCTTCGACTTAGGATGCTACAATATCTCGTATATCTTGGCATCCATATTTACAATAATCAATTTCACACTTTATATAATTTATGGGGCTTAATCACTACAATCTAAAGTTAAGAGGTTTAATTTCACAATTAGACAAAGTAATGGAGCTCAATTACCACTTTCGCGGATTTTGAAATGTGTGAATGTTAGTTGACTATATTACCATGTTCACAAAATCCCATTGAAGACGACACGTATCCGTCATTTTAGAGTGACGGATACCATTTCCTCTCACAAATGACCCAAATAGAGGAGAGAGGGAAGCACATGGGGTGCCCTCACCTTGTCCCCCTATCCGTTTTGTGAGTGGCATTACCCGTCACTTACTCCGACCCGTCTTCAGCAAGACTAATTGTACCATGTTATCCTATGTTCTCCTTTAGTTGCTTTAACTTGAGTTGGCCAACATTGTGGCGTTTGGTACGGGAAAGGGTAAGAGAATGAAATCAAGAAGGTAAGAGAGAGAAATGAATGGGATCACCCATATTATACTTGGGTGTTTGGTTGACAATTAGAGGCAAAGGGAATTAAAAGCAACATCCACCACCTCCACCACCATTACCCACCACCTGCCACCATTATCTACACCGACACCACCACAAGTAGCGGCGCCGACGATCTTCCTCACGGTACCCCACGGCGAACCTAATCACCGCGCCTCACGCCCTCAACAAACACCACAATCCCGACCCCAAACACCTTATTCATTCTAAAAAATCCTCCACAACCCTTCGAAAACCCCTCCCCCACCCCTTAAAACACCAGATCTGGTGTGGTCGGCGTCGGGCGGTTGCAGTGGTGTGGCCGAGGAAGGTGTTGGTGGTGGTTGGTCGGGTGGGAGAGTTACTGAAGGTGTTGGTGTGGTGTTTAGTGGTTGAGGATATGGGGTAGCGTGGACAGACGGCGTCGCTGGTGGTGGTTGTGTCGGTGTGGTGGGTGTAGGGTGTAGGTGGCAGTGGTTGACGTTGTGAGAGGGTGTGGTGGGCGTTGGTGGGAGTTGGTGGGAGTGGTTGAAATAGGGAGTAGGAGGAAGAAGGGATTATGGGGTTATGGGCTTACCCAAGGGGGGAAAGGGTATGGATGAGAATGATTTTGGGGGTATGGATTACCTTTTCTATGTGTCAAACAAACAACAAAATAATCAACCATTTTTATTCTCTTGGTACATGACCAGTTTACTAGTGTATAGTTGTGCTACTCTATTTTGCTTGGCTCCACCCGTCACTTGTTGCGATTATTGTCTAATACAGGAGATTACTTGGGGTAATGGTCCCTATACGGAGCCCATTTCCTCTCCATTTCCTAAAAAGAAATGGAGAGGCAAGTTCCTATTAACGGTGGGGATCGCATGTGCACAACATCTAACGGTTCTAAATTTACGCATAAAGATAAAGGAAAATGAAGGTGAAAGGGGAAATTATTATTTTAAAGAGATTGTGAGAGGAAATGGAGAGAAAGGAAATGGAGAGGATCCATTTCCCCCTATACGCATCTTACCATTCATCTCCTCCCTTTTGTAGCTTAACAATGACGTCGTCAACATCGTCAATATATATCAATAGGTAGCATTTATGCCATTTTGTTGCTGCAAGTTCTTCAAAGCTCACGACATTATTACCTTGTGAGTTAGAAATATGGATCAGCTACGGATTTCACCGCGCAGACATGGCATAATTCTACAGCAAGTCGGGGTTAAGTTTCAACAAAGGTAAAAGAACCCATTGAGCCAAGTTGAATACATATTACATACTGAAACCATATCGGTAAATGAAATTAAAGCACCTAGGCATTCCGTTTTCCAAATCTTATAATCCTACGCTTAATCGCTTATCACTCTTTATTCACATTTTAGAATACAAGACACGGTCTATTTTCATGCTTCCATATAATCGTACAAGCAGTCAGACACTAATCAGGTGAATACAAAACCACTATGAAATGAAACAAACTAGCTATATGTTGGTACCTAAGCCACTTACTATTTGAGCAGCATTTGCAGATCTCTGAAGTCTCGGGCTTCCAGACAAGACGCTTAGGAATGCCTTCTTTGTTTGCGAGAAAATTGGTTTGGTTGATACTGGTGATAGTTTGGTTGTTCAGACCATGACAAATCTGGTACGAACACTGAATTATCAGCAAAGTGCTGAGGAGTTTTGGACCAAAATAGACCTGATGCTGTTGGCGGTGAAGGAATCTTGTTCCAGGTAACATCTGGCACCTGACCCAACTGTTCGTCGCTATCCAAATCATCTTCCAAGGACCTCAACATTGAAGATGAGTCGGTGCTTCCTATCTTTCCGCTATCAGCCTGTCACAGATTTAACAGTACTCGTAAATAGCAAACAGATTCATCATGCAACTGGAAGCTGGAGCCAGAGGTAAGAATTACGTCGAGAATTTTATCAAATAACCAATGCATCATGACAAACAGTAGCATACCTTTGATGATCCATTATCAGTGAAACCAAAATTTTGACTGAAATCAGTCATCCCGAGAAAATCGTCCATAGGCCACTGTGACAGGTTTCCTGCAATAGAACCACCAGCAAAGCTCATTCTAGATTGGGTTAGATCCTCCAGGGTGCCATTCTGAACAACGGGTTGTATCTTCGCATATTCAATTGCAGACATCGGCGTGCTTCTTTTATTAGAGTGTGTGGTCATCCCATTTCCATTTTGACCAGAACCCGCTCTATCATAATGGGTCATGGTTGAGGTAGGCGCGCTCCTCTTTGGTGCACGATTATCAACATCTGAGCCTTTCTCAGAGGACTGAGTTTTTCCTCCTGATGATGAAGAACCAGGTTCAGCATCTTCAAGCCCTACCTTAACTCCGGTTAACAGAAATCTCTGATGACCGGAGACAAAGGAATTCACGGTATGGATAGAGATGTCACACTTCCTGCACAGAAGAGCTCTATCTTCTAAACAAAAGAAATAGCCAACCGTCTCCTGCAACAATTTCCAAATCCCAATATCATATCCCATCGTAGTTTGTCGAGTTAGTATGGATATCATTAAAGAAATTATTCGCCTTGCAAATAACTTAATTACAAGTTTACAACTATTCGCATTACAAATTTTACCTAATAGTCCTAATTTTCAACAATTGCAATTCAACTCATAATCTACAAAAACATCAGTAACCACATAAAGAACTATAGCTGATCACATGAAGCTCAGTCCTTCCAACTGCAAACAGCCGGAGACAGTAGTACAGTACATGTATTTCGGAACTTTACAAATACCAGTCTCGCTTATCCCGGTGGTGGAGCTGGGGGGGCGGGGGGGGCTAGGAGGGGCGGTCACCGCCCCTGGCGGATGAAATTTTCAAAGTTTTTAGTTAAATTTTTCAAAAAAAAAAATCGAGTATACCTTATTAAATTAGTCGTTCGCCCCCCCTAAAATTTTTCGCCCCCTAAGTTCAAATCCTGGCTCCGCCACTGCTTATCCGTGTGCCAAAAATCAACATGAGCCGAGTAGCTCCCGTCCATGTCCGGCTCAAACCCTCATTTAATCACACCTCTCTAATAAGCACTTAAATAATCAAGATTTGAATCCAAAATAGAAACACTTTCAATTTTTTTCCCTAATTTGCTCTATTGATCACTTAAATTTCGATTCTAACTTCAAATCTTGACTCCGCCTCAAACTTTAACTTCAAATCCTAATAACCTCTATTATATTAACAACACAACTAAAATCTCAATTTACAGTTCAAATCACGACTCCGCCACTACCTACTACAATCCAAAATAATTAAAAAATACTGTAATCGTTATAACACGATCTAATAACCTAATATCAGTAGCGAAGCTAGGATTTAAACTCAACAGGGGTGAACTAGTATTATTATAATATTAACAACACAACTAAAATCTCCATTTACACTTCAAATCACGACTCCGCCACTACTTACTACAATCCAAAATAATTAAAAAATACTGTAATTGTAATAACACGATCTAATAACCTAATATCAGTGGCGGAGCTAGGATTTGAACTCAATAGGGGCGAACTAGTATTATTATAAGGAAAACTCAAAAAATGCTAGAAAATTTTAACTAACTAAATAAAAACTTCGAAATTTTCATCCTCACCTAGCTCCACAACTGCTTATATAATTGTACGAGTCGTAAAACGGTTTTACAAGAGACTAACTAACCTGACAAATATCGCATTTAGGCATACTTGTCGAAGAAGTGGAAAGAGAAACACGTTGATGTTTACTAGCAAGTTTATTAGCAGCATGAACTTTCTGATCACACAAATCACATAACGCTGCTTCATCTGCACAACATAATACCGTTGCTTCTGCCGTCTCACATACGTTGCACTGTATCTTCATTGTTAATTATTCTTGTTGTTTTTTAGGTTAAGTGAATGTGAAGGTTTAATAATGGCGGCGAAGGAGAAATGGAGAGGATAAAGAAAAAGGAGTAATGGAGGGAGAGACAAGGAGATATTTTGGAGGTAAATTTGAGGTCAGAATTTAGTTGAGTAACGAAGTAGTTGTGTTTCTTTCTTGTTGGGTGATTTATTTATTTATTTATTGTTTTTATTAATAATTAACTTGCGATTGTAATTTGTTGACTATTTTAGGAACTAGATTCTTCTTTGTGAAAGGAGATTCTTCTTTTGCTATATTCGATTGATGGAAAATTTGATGAAAACGAAGGGGACGAGATATTATTTCGTTAACAAAATTTCATCGAAGACGGGCAATATCCGTCACAAACTTGTGACAAATACCGTTTCCTTTCACAAAATATTCATTGAGAGGTGAGTGGTAAGTACATGGGAAGTGTCCCACCTTGTCCCTTCTTCATTTTTGTGAGAGGTCGCAAGCTTGTGACGGGATTGACGGGAAATCCCGTCACAAGCAAGACTAGCTGTATTTCGTTATAAGTTAAAAACTGATAAAATATTGCCCATTTAACAGGAAAATGTAATTATTTTTAGACAACTAATACGGAGTATAAGAACAGTTTTTTAAGATATGATAATTTGTCATTAAAATAGTCACATTTTGTCGTTAAAATGGCAACATTTAGCTCGTCTTCAGCTTATGACAAAAAGTGTCCGTTCTCAACGAAAATTAGTGCAGATATTATTATAAGTGATAATGAGACGATATAGTTCACGATCCGCTCGAGCTACGCTCGATCAAAGCTTATATAAAGCTTGGCTTGGCTTGGCTCGGCTCGATATAGCGAGTCAACCCGAACTAACATTGACTCAGATCGAAAAACGCACGAACAATTCAAATATAATAGTTTGCTCTTCTGTTATAAAAATATTTATCATGATTATATCTTTGGATAATATACCATATCAAATGTTATATTGATTTGCCTAATATTTTTATATATAACCACTGAATTATGTTATTGAAAATATTTGGGGAAAAAAACGATAACTTTACAAGTATATATAAGTTCGAGTTTACCTCGAGTAATTTTTAAGTTCAGGTTAAAGCTGACAACAATGGTAATGAGCTTAACTTTTTCAAGCTCAGATGAGCTTGCTCGAGCTCGACTTTTGTTTCAAGAGGACAAATCAATTAAGGCCAAGCTCGTACTCAGCTTAACTCGTTATCACCCATAGATATTATGTTTTTTTTTTTTGATGACGAGGGGTTGAGTCCCTCACAGGCCCATGAATTCCCGCACTACCACATGGACCATGTAAGCCACCCTCTTCGGGGGCTGCAGTGGCCAAGTGATCATCGTCCCAGCTGGTAGTCGAACCTGAGACTTCTCAACTCCTGCATTTCTGCAAGTTTCAAGGTTTAACCCAGCTACCACTGGACTAACACCACTTGGTTTAGATATTATGTTTTTGTCTCATCTATCATATTGTGAAATTCGTCTACTAGTAAAAATGAAAAGGAATTAAATATACACAAATTCTCATTATAGATGGACACTATCCGTCTATAATGAAAGACGGGCCAAATACAATATCATTTTCCTAATAGGACAAACAACAAGTGAGGTGGTGGAGGCAAAAAATGTCACCACTTTCATTGTATTTGACCCGTCTATAGCAATAGACGGATATACCCGTCTATAGCAAGACTAATTATTAAATTTATTTATCGATGTATTAATATCAGTATCTGACATAGTGACATAGTGTCTAATAAAAGTGACCGTGCTTCGAAGATGTTTAAGTAGAGGTGAGAAATTGGACAGGTAATTTGATGGAGAGTACAAATACAATGAATTGGTGAGTCAGTGAAGGTTGCAAAATAAAGTAGACGAAAATGTGGAGCTGGAAAATGGCGACATCACAACGGGTATTTTTAGTCAAGTGGCTAGTGTTAGTGGTCAGTGGACACTCTTGCCACCTCATATATTGTTCTCATTTATTGTTTCAAATTCGGAGGTATAATGTATTATATTCACGTCTTATTAATAAATATCGTCGACTTTATAATTTTGAACTTTGAATTTATCGTAAGCACTTAATCTCATAAGCTTAATGTTTGTTGTAAAAGTTAAAAGTGGTACAGTAATTAGCAACGTAAACGTAAACGTAAGCGATGACGACTTCAAAAACCATAAAAGAACAAGTTATTCAAGAGCCTGGGACGTGGAAAATCCACATCCAAACCTCGGTGTTTCCGTGAAATATCCATATTTTATAAACGATTTAATATGCTAAAACATTGATCATTAATATTTAAAAAAATCTTTGAACGACCAGGATTTTTTTGCACGATGCCTAATTAGACAGGTTTTTGTTTTATCTTGACGGTTGACATAATTTTCACATATGAGCTTAAATTTATGGCTCGTCAAAAATTTCACAGTTAAAACATAAATTTTTATTTAAATCATTGTTATTAAGTATCAAGTTCTTTGTTAATTTATATGCTTTGCAAGGTTTAATGTTAACATGTTGGCTTTTATTCCTAGAAAGGTACTCTAGAAGTTTAGATTAGCTATACACATCAAACACAAATTCTTATTTTCTAGTGTTAGAATAACAGTTTTCGCTGATTGCGCCTCCAAAATAAATTGTTATTGTTAAGTCTATTTGTTTTTCTTTAGTAAAAGGGGTGTTAAAGGAACACCTTATTATCAGGATTGTTTTATCATATTGACTATTCTACTCGAGTGTGCGTAGATGTTTGTCCTGAGACGATCATTGATATTGTTTCTTCTGATCTAGTATCGGATTTCCACGAATAATAAAATCATCTTTCTTTCAAAACCGGCCGAGTACTTGCTCATGTTAGAACTTTGGTTATGGAAAGTGGGCTTGGGTATGATTGTAGGAAGTCCAACACAATTCTAAGACTTTGTTCTTTCTAGCTTAATTTTGATTCATTTCAATTGAGCTTAATTCTATTCAGTTCAGTTCAATTCAGCTTCATTAATTTCGGTCCATCTCATTTCTTTATAAATTAACTCTTCCTTCAATTTCATTCAGCGCAGCTCAGCTCCATTCAGTTCAGTTCATCTCATCTTCATTCAATTCAGTCCAGCTCATTTCAGCCGAAAAGAACAGGGCCAATTCCATCCACTCCATCAAAAATTGACCATTAGATCGTTTTGCAATAAAATTTAGATCATTATATGATGAAAAAGAGTAATAGACTATTACATGCATCAGTAGTTATTGTGTGAAACGAATTCACACTATAAAATAGTTTCATTGGCTATAAAGACCGCTTATTTATTAGCAATAAATAAACACAAAATCTCATTGAAGACAGACACCATCCGTCACAAGCTGAAGACGGATAGTGTCCCTCTTACAAAATACAAATGGATAGTGCAAGTGGGGGGAAATAGATACCCCACTTGCCCTCCCACTTGTATTTTATGAGAGGGCCACTATCCGACCTTAAGAAGCAATAAGAGCAGGGACGCATCTGGGTTGACCGTACGTCGGCCCTATGAAGTGGCGGTGGGTTCCGTTGATTGAGAAACATGGATGATGGCAACTATGGTGGGTTCCGATGATGGAGAGCATATGAATGATGATGAATTGATAATAGAGGGTATGGTAGTGGGTGAAATAGGATTAGTGAATTAAATAACAAAAAAATGGGGTCATTAGTAAAAAGAGTAACGGAGTGATGACGGAAATTTGGGAAAGGGTATTTTGGGAAAGAAAAAAGTAAACATAGGGGTATCATATGTAGAAACTTAAAATGAGGGGTACCATGTCTAATCAACGGTCTACATTGCATTCGCAATAAATTAATTAATCATTGTTGTTAACGGTGAACACCATACAAAATAAAATTAATTAAACACCCGTATTTTTCTTAAAATAATGACCCCCAAAAAGCGGGAAATTGAAAAAAGGAGTAATATTGGCCGATAAAAAATACGGTTTTTTCCCATGGTACCCTCGAACTTTGGCCGATTACACATGGTACCCCTCATTTTAAGTTTCTACATATGGTACCCCTATGTTTACCTATTTCTTTCCCAAAATACTCTTCACCAAACTTCCGTCATCACTCCGTTACTCCTTTGTCTAATGACCCCATTTTTTGTTATTTAATACACTAAATCTCCATCATCTAAACATTAATCCTAATTTTATACCATAAACTAACTTTAATATCTAAATTCCCAACCCACCCATTATCATTTATCATCATCTTCTTCACCATCACCCCAAAACGCCTACTTTTTCACCCACCACCAGACCAGCCGCCGCTATCATTATTCAACGATGACGGATTGGCGCCGTCGGGAGAAACTAAACTCACCATCAATTTCCGCACTCAAATCTATTAATTGAAAGCCACCTACCTCACACCTCCTCCGCAACGCCGCCGACGAAAAATGACATGGCAACGACGACGATAACGAAGTGTTTCTCGCACCTCTGTCTCCTCCTTAACCATCCATCACTTTTTCAAACCACCTCTCAATCATAGTCCACCATTACCACCACCGCCTCCACAGAACCACCATCTCTTGAACCCGCCATTACCAGAATCCGCACTACCTCGAAAATCCCCAAAACCCTCCGATCAGCCGCTACCCTCTTGTATCACCTCCTCTCCTTTCACCTTCCCTTCTACCCCTCACTAAACCACCATAACTCTCGTCACCCCACCATCACAATCGCAACCTCTCCCCTCAGTGACCCTCAACCACCAAAAGACCGCAACACCAAAGTTAATAGGTGCGGCCACCGACCTTAAGAAGCAATAAGAGCAGGGACGCATCCGGGTTGACCGTGACGTCGGCCCTATGAAGTGGCGGTGGGTTCCGTTGATTGAGAAACATGGATGATGGCAACTATGGTGGGTTCCGATGATGGAGAGCATATGAATGATGATGAATTGATAATAGAGGGTATGGTAGTGGGTGAAATAGGATTAGTGAATTAAATAACAAAAAAATGGGGTCATTAGTAAAAAGAGTAACGGAGTGATGACGGAAATTTGGGAAAGGGTATTTTGGGAAAGAAAAAAGTAAACATAGGGGTATCATATGTAGAAACTTAAAATGAGGGGTACCATGTCTAATCAACGGTCTACATTGCATTCGCAATAAATTAATTAATCATTGTTGTTAACGGTGAACACCATACAAAATAAAATTAATTAAACACCCGTATTTTTCTTAAAATAATGACCCCCAAAAAGCGGGAAATTGAAAAAAGGAGTAATATTGGCCGATAAAAAATACGGTTTTTTCCCATGGTACCCTCGAACTTTGGCAGATTACACATGGTACCCCTCATTTTAAGTTTCTACATATGGTACCCCTATGTTTACCTATTTCTTTCCCAAAATACTCTTCACCAAACTTCCGTCATCACTCCGTTACTCCTTTGTCTAATGACCCCATTTTTTGTTATTTAATACACTAAATCTCCATCATCTAAACATTAATCCTAATTTTATACCATAAACTAACTTTAATATCTAAATTCCCAACCCACCCATTATCATTTATCATCATCTTCTTCACCATCACCCCAAAACGCCTACTTTTTCACCCACCACTGGACACGCCGCCGCTATCATTATTCAACGATGACGGATTGGCGCCCGCGGGAGAAAACTAAACTCACCATCAATTTCCGCACTCAAATCTATTAATTGAAAGCCACCTACCTCACACCTCCGGCAACGCCGTCGACGAAAAATGACATGGCAACGACGACGATAACGAAGTGTTTCTCGCACCTCTGTCTCCTCCTTAACCATCCATCACTTTTTCAAACCACCTCTCAATCATAGTCCACCATTACCACCACCGCCTCCACAGAACCACCATCTCTTGAACCCGCCATTACCAGAATCCGCACTACCTCGAAAATCCCCAAAACCCTCCGATCAGCCGCTACCCTCTTGTATCACCTCCTCTCCTTTCACCTTCCCTTCTACCCCTCACTAAACCACCATAACTCTCGTCACCCCACCATCACAATCGCAACCTCTCCCTCGGTGACCCTCAACCACCAAAAGACCGCAACACCAAAGTTAATAGGTGCGGCCACCGACCTTAAGAAGCAATAAGAGCAGGGACGCATCTGGGTTGACCGTACGTCGGCCCTATGAAGTGGCGGTGGGTTCCGTTGATTGAGAAACATGGATGATGGCAACTATGGTGGGTTCCGATGATGGAGAGCATATGAATGATGATGAATTGATAATAGAGGGTATGGTAGTGGGTGAAATAGGATTAGTGAATTAAATAACAAAAAAATGGGGTCATTAGTAAAAAGAGTAACGGAGTGATGACGGAAATTTGGGAAAGGGTATTTTGGGAAAGAAAAAAGTAAACATAGGGGTATCATATGTAGAAACTTAAAATGAGGGGTACCATGTCTAATCAACGGTCTACATTGCATTCGCAATAAATTAATTAATCATTGTTGTTAACGGTGAACACCATACAAAATAAAATTAATTAAACACCCGTATTTTTTCTTAAAATAATGACCCCCCAAAAAGCAGGGAAATTGAAAAAAAGGAGTAATATTGGCCGATAAAAAATACGGTTTTTTCCCATGGTACCCTCGAACTTTGGCAGATTACACATGGTACCCCTCATTTTAAGTTTCTACATATGGTACCCCTATGTTTACCTATTTCTTTCCCAAAATACTCTTCACCAAACTTCCGTCATCACTCCGTTACTCCTTTGTCTAATGACCCCATTTTTTGTTATTTAATACACTAAATCTCCATCATCTAAACATTAATCCTAATTTTATACCATAAACTAACTTTAATATCTAAATTCCCAACCCACCCATTATCATTTATCATCATCTTCTTCACCATCACCCCAAAACGCCTACTTTTTCACCCACCACTGCATCCCCGCTATCATTATTCAACGATGACGGATTGGCGCTGTCAGGGAGAAACTAAACTCACCATCAATTTCCGCACTCAAATCTATTAATTGAAAGCCACCTACCTCACACCTCCGGCAACGCCGTCGACGAAAAATGACATGGCAACGACGACGATAACGAAGTGTTTCTCGCACCTCTGTCTCCTCCTTAACCATCCATCACTTTTTCAAACCACCTCTCAATCATAGTCCACCATTACCACCACCGCCTCCACAGAACCACCATCTCTTGAACCCGCCATTACCAGAATCCGCACTACCTCGAAAATCCCCAAAACCCTCCGATCAGCCGCTACCCTCTTGTATCACCTCCTCTCCTTTCACCTTCCCTTCTACCCCTCACTAAACCACCATAACTCTCGTCACCCCACCATCACAATCGCAACCTCTCCCCTCAGTGACCCTCAACCACCAAAAGACCGCAACACCAAAGTTAATAGGTGCGGCCACCGACCTTAAGAAGCAATAAGAGCAGGGACGCATCCGGGTTGACCGTCGTCGGCCCTATGAAGTGGCGGTGGGTTCCGTTGATTGAGAAACATGGATGATGGCAACTATGGTGGGTTCCGATGATGGAGAGCATATGAATGATGATGAATTGATAATAGAGGGTATGGTAGTGGGTGAAATAGGATTAGTGAATTAAATAACAAAAAAATGGGGTCATTAGTAAAAAGAGTAACGGAGTGATGACGGAAATTTGGGAAAGGGTATTTTGGGAAAGAAAAAAGTAAACATAGGGGTATCATATGTAGAAACTTAAAATGAGGGGTACCATGTCTAATCAACGGTCTACATTGCATTCGCAATAAATTAATTAATCATTGTTGTTAACGGTGAACACCATACAAAATAAAATTAATTAAACACCCGTATTTTTCTTAAAATAATGACCCCCAAAAAAAGCGAGGGAAATTGAAAAAAAGGAGTAATATTGGCCGATAAAAAATACGGTTTTTTCCCATGGTACCCTCGAACTTTGGCAGATTACACATGGTACCCCTCATTTTAAGTTTCTACATATGGTACCCCTATGTTTACCTATTTCTTTCCCAAAATACTCTTCACCAAACTTCCGTCATCACTCCGTTACTCCTTTGTCTAATGACCCCATTTTTTGTTATTTAATACACTAAATCTCCATCATCTAAACATTAATCCTAATTTTATACCATAAACTAACTTTAATATCTAAATTCCCAACCCACCCATTATCATTTATCATCATCTTCTTCACCATCACCCCAAAACGCCTACTTTTTCACCCACCACTGCACAAATAGCCGCTATCATTATTCAACGATGACGGATTGGCGCTGTCAGGGAGAAACTAAACTCACCATCAATTTCCGCACTCAAATCTATTAATTGAAAGCCACCTACCTCACACCTCCGGCAACGCCGTCGACGAAAAATGACATGGCAACGACGACGATAACGAAGTGTTTCTCGCACCTCTGTCTCCTCCTTAACCATCCATCACTTTTTCAAACCACCTCTCAATCATAGTCCACCATTACCACCACCGCCTCCACGTAACCACCATCTCTTGAACCCGCCATTACCAGAATCCGCACTACCTCGAAAATCCCCAAAACCCTCCGATCAGCCGCTACCCTCTTGTATCACCTCCTCTCCTTTCACCTTCCCTTCTACCCCTCACTAAACCACCATAACTCTCGTCACCCCACCATCACAATCGCAACCTCTCCCCTCAGTGACCCTCAACCACCAAAAGACCGCAACACCAAAGTTAATAGGTGCGGCCACCGACCTTAAGAAGCAATAAGAGCAGGGACGCATCTGGGTTGACCGTACGTCGGCCCTATGAAGTGGCGGTGGGTTCCGTTGATTGAGAAACATGGATGATGGCAACTATGGTGGGTTCCGATGATGGAGAGCATATGAATGATGATGAATTGATAATAGAGGGTATGGTAGTGGGTGAAATAGGATTAGTGAATTAAATAACAAAAAAATGGGGTCATTAGTAAAAAGAGTAACGGAGTGATGACGGAAATTTGGGAAAGGGTATTTTGGGAAAGAAAAAAGTAAACATAGGGGTATCATATGTAGAAACTTAAAATGAGGGGTACCATGTCTAATCAACGGTCTACATTGCATTCGCAATAAATTAATTAATCATTGTTGTTAACGGTGAACACCATACAAAATAAAATTAATTAAACACCCGTATTTTTCTTAAAATAATGACCCCCAAAAAGCGGGAAATTGAAAAAAGGAGTAATATTGGCCGATAAAAAATACGGTTTTTTCCCATGGTACCCTCGAACTTTGGCAGATTACACATGGTACCCCTCATTTTAAGTTTCTACATATGGTACCCCTATGTTTACCTATTTCTTTCCCAAAATACTCTTCACCAAACTTCCGTCATCACTCCGTTACTCCTTTGTCTAATGACCCCATTTTTTGTTATTTAATACACTAAATCTCCATCATCTAAACATTAATCCTAATTTTATACCATAAACTAACTTTAATATCTAAATTCCCAACCCACCCATTATCATTTATCATCATCTTCTTCACCATCACCCCAAAACGCCTACTTTTTCACCCACCACTGCACAACCGCCGCTATCATTATTCAACGATGACGGATTGGCGCCGTCGGGGAGAAACTAAACTCACCATCAATTTCCGCACTCAAATCTATTAATTGAAAGCCACCTACCTCACACCTCCGGCAACGCCGTCGACGAAAAATGACATGGCAACGACGACGATAACGAAGTGTTTCTCGCACCTCTGTCTCCTCCTTAACCATCCATCACTTTTTCAAACCACCTCTCAATCATAGTCCACCATTACCACCACCGCCTCCACAGAACCACCATCTCTTGAACCCGCCATTACCAGAATCCGCACTACCTCGAAAATCCCCAAAACCCTCCGATCAGCCGCTACCCTCTTGTATCACCTCCTCTCCTTTCACCTTCCCTTCTACCCCTCACTAAACCACCATAACTCTCGTCACCCCACCATCACAATCGCAACCTCTCCCCTCAGTGACCCTCAACCACCAAAAGACCGCAACACCAAAGTTAATAGGTGCGGCCACCGACCTTAAGAAGCAATAAGAGCAGGGACGCATCTGGGTTGACCGTACGTCGGCCCTATGAAGTGGCGGTGGGTTCCGTTGATTGAGAAACATGGATGATGGCAACTATGGTGGGTTCCGATGATGGAGAGCATATGAATGATGATGAATTGATAATAGAGGGTATGGTAGTGGGTGAAATAGGATTAGTGAATTAAATAACAAAAAAATGGGGTCATTAGTAAAAAGAGTAACGGAGTGATGACGGAAATTTGGGAAAGGGTATTTTGGGAAAGAAAAAAGTAAACATAGGGGTATCATATGTAGAAACTTAAAATGAGGGGTACCATGTCTAATCAACGGTCTACATTGCATTCGCAATAAATTAATTAATCATTGTTGTTAACGGTGAACACCATACAAAATAAAATTAATTAAACACCCGTATTTTTTCTTAAAATAATGACCCCCCAAAAAGCAGGGAAATTGAAAAAAAGGAGTAATATTGGCCGATAAAAAATACGGTTTTTTCCCATGGTACCCTCGAACTTTGGCAGATTACACATGGTACCCCTCATTTTAAGTTTCTACATATGGTACCCCTATGTTTACCTATTTCTTTCCCAAAATACTCTTCACCAAACTTCCGTCATCACTCCGTTACTCCTTTGTCTAATGACCCCATTTTTTGTTATTTAATACACTAAATCTCCATCATCTAAACATTAATCCTAATTTTATACCATAAACTAACTTTAATATCTAAATTCCCAACCCACCCATTATCATTTATCATCATCTTCTTCACCATCACCCCAAAACGCCTACTTTTTCACCCACCACCAGACCAGCCGCCGCTATCATTATTCAACGATGACGGATTGGCGCTGTCAGGGAGAAACTAAACTCACCATCAATTTCCGCACTCAAATCTATTAATTGAAAGCCACCTACCTCACACCTCCGGCAACGCCGTCGACGAAAAATGACATGGCAACGACGACGATAACGAAGTGTTTCTCGCACCTCTGTCTCCTCCTTAACCATCCATCACTTTTTCAAACCACCTCTCAATCATAGTCCACCATTACCACCACCGCCTCCACAGAACCACCATCTCTTGAACCCGCCATTACCAGAATCCGCACTACCTCGAAAATCCCCAAAACCCTCCGATCGGCTACCCTCTTGTATCACCTCCTCTCCTTTCACCTTCCCTTCTACCCCTCACTAAACCACCATAACTCTCGTCACCCCACCATCACAATCGCAACCTCTCCCCTCAGTGACCCTCAACCACCAAAAGACCGCAACACCAAAGTTAATAGGTGCGGCCACCGACCTTAAGAAGCAATAAGAGCAGGGACGCATCTGGGTTGACCGTACGTCGGCCCTATGAAGTGGCGGTGGGTTCCGTTGATTGAGAAACATGGATGATGGCAACTATGGTGGGTTCCGATGATGGAGAGCATATGAATGATGATGAATTGATAATAGAGGGTATGGTAGTGGGTGAAATAGGATTAGTGAATTAAATAACAAAAAAATGGGGTCATTAGTAAAAAGAGTAACGGAGTGATGACGGAAATTTGGGAAAGGGTATTTTGGGAAAGAAAAAAGTAAACATAGGGGTATCATATGTAGAAACTTAAAATGAGGGGTACCATGTCTAATCAACGGTCTACATTGCATTCGCAATAAATTAATTAATCATTGTTGTTAACGGTGAACACCATACAAAATAAAATTAAGAGTAAATTATCAAAAACTACCTTTTATATACAACTTTTTAAAATTTACTCCCTTTTAAAATTTTTTTTAAAAATTACTACCTTTAAACGCACTTTTTTTAAAACTTGCTACCAAACTTCTATTTTTGTGTTTTTGTGACGAAAATGCCCCTAATCTTTCTAATTGGGCAGAATTGGGTCATTTTGTTTGCTTCATATCTAGAGTTTTACATGGACAAAAATTATGTTCTTTATACGGATAGAATCTTGAAGAAGTCTACTTTCCAATGGCGTTGGAATCAATAAGTTTTACCGTGTGAATTTTGTCCAACAAGCCTTCAAAGACTGATACGATTTTATGACAGATTTGCGTCCTTCCACGAGAATTGCGATTCCCGACAAACTACAAATCACCCAGAAGTCTACCTTACCAATTCGGAAACTAGACTCAAAGGGCTACAACCATGTGAAAGGGCGTTTACATTAAATTAAAATAACACCATGGAAATGGCTCCTCAATATCAGACACGAATCTGGAAAAACAGGGAATTCCAAACCCGAATTTGGTCATTTTGTTTGCTTCATATCTGGAGTTTTACATAGACAAAAATTACGTTCTTTATGCGGATAGAATCTTGAAGAAGTCTACTTTACAATGGCATTGGAATCAATAAGTTTTACCGTGTGAATTTTGCCCAACAAACCTTCAAAGACTGATACGATTTTAAGACTGAAATTCCCTGTTTTTCCAGATTCGTGTCTGATATTGAGGAGCCATTTCCATGGTGTTATTTTGATTTAATGTAAACGCCCTTTCATATGGTTGTAGCCCTTTGAGTCTAGTTTCCGAATTGGTAAGGTAGACTTATGGGTGATTTGTAGTTTGTCGGGAATCGCAATTCTCGTGGAAGGACGCAAATCTGTCATAAAATCGTATCAGTCTTTGAAGGCTTGTTGGGCAAAATTCACACGGTAAACTTTATTGATTCCAACGCCATTGGAAAGTAGACTTCTTCAAGATTCTATCCGTATAAAGAACATAATTTTTGTCCATGTAAAACTCTAGATATGAAGCAAACAAAATGACCCAATTCTGCCCAATTAGAAAGATTAGGGGCATTTTCGTCACAAAAACACAAAAATAGAAGTTTGGTAGCAAGTTTTAAAAAAAGTGCGTTTAAAGGTAGTAATTTTTAAAAAAAAATTTAAAAGGGAGTAAATTTTAAAAAGTTGTATATAAAAGGTAGTTTTTGATAATTTACTCTTATTTTAAGAAAAAATACGGGTGTTTAATTAATTTTAGATATCAAAAACTACCTTTTATATACAACTTTTTAAAATTTACTCCCTTTTAAATTTTTTTTTAAAAATTACTACCTTTAAACGCACTTTTTTTAAAACTTGCTACCAAACTTCTATTTTTGTGTTTTTGTGACGAAAATGCCCCTAATCTTTCTAATTGGGCAGAATTGGGTCATTTTGTTTGCTTCATATCTAGAGTTTTACATGGACAAAAATTATGTTCTTTATACGGATAGAATCTTGAAGAAGTCTACTTTCCAATGGCGTTGGAATCAATAAAGTTTACCGTGTGAATTTTGCCCAACAAGCCTTCAAAGACTGATACGATTTTATGACAGATTTGCGTCCTTCCACGAGAATTGCGATTCCCGACAAACTACAAATCACCCATAAGTCTACCTTACCAATTCGGAAACTAGACTCAAAGGGCTACAACCATATGAAAGGGCGTTTACATTAAATCAAAATAACACCATGGAAATGGCTCCTCAATATCAGACACGAATCTGGAAAAACAGGGAATTTCAGTCTTAAAATCGTATCAGTCTTTGAAGGTTTGTTGGGCAAAATTCACACGGTAAAACTTATTGATTCCAATGCCATTGTAAAGTAGACTTCTTCAAGATTCTATCCGCATAAAGAACGTAATTTTTGTCTATGTAAAACTCCAGATATGAAGCAAACAAAATGACCCAATTCGGGTTTGGAATTCCTGTTTTCCGTTTCGTGTCGATATTGAGGAGCCATTTCCATGGTGTTATTTTAATTTAATGTAAACGCCCTTTCACATGGTTGTAGCCCTTTGAGTCTAGTTTCCGAATTGGTAAGGTAGACTTCTGGGTGATTTGTAGTTTGTCGGGAATCGCAATTCTCGTGGAAGGACGCAAATCTGTCATAAAATCGTATCAGTCTTTGAAGGCTTGTTGGACAAAATTCACACGGTAAAACTTATTGATTCCAACGCCATTGGAAAGTAGACTTCTTCAAGATTCTATCCGTATAAAGAACATAATTTTTGTCCATGTAAAACTCTAGATATGAAGCAAACAAAATGACCCAATTCTGCCCAATTAGAAAGATTAGGGGCATTTTCGTCACAAAAACACAAAAATAGAAGTTTGGTAGCAAGTTTTAAAAAAAGTGCGTTTAAAGGTAGTAATTTTTAAAAAAATTTTTAAAAGGGAGTAAATTTTAAAAAGTTGTATATAAAAGGTAGTTTTTGATAATTTACTCTTAAAATAATGACCCCCCAAAAAGCAGGGAAATTGAAAAAAAGGAGTAATATTGGCCGATAAAAAATAAGTACGACTACTACTCCACGAAGAGGAAAGTTCGTCGGCTTACGCGAACCCTAGATCTATTAATTACTTCAATTTTTCCCCATTTTTTGATTCTAATTCATTTGTTCCGTTTCCTTCGTGTTTAGCTTAATTCAAGGTTAGTATCGTTTATTTTTCATTTGATTGTTCAAATTCATTGCATGATTTGTGATCAATTGTTTAACGTTTTGTGGATTATGTGATTGATTTCATTTGTTTTGTTATGACTTATGATCGTGCAATCTTATTATATGAGATCATGTAGTTAGCATATTTGAATTAGGATGAAGAAAAATTTGTACACATTGATGTAATTGATAGAAATGAAGGATTGGTGATCATGTTTGAATGCTTTAGGTTGATTAGGTTTGTTTCGGGAATGAATTTAGCGAAGATACATTGATTTATTGAGGTAAATGGAGTAGTTTGAGCCTTTGGATGAGAATGCTAGCTGTTGATTTTGATCAGCTTTGTTGTAAAATGGCTTCGGGGAAATTAGTGCGAATTTTTTGAGCTAAATGAGGTACTTTGCGCCTTTGAAGCTTGAATGCTGAGTGTTAGCTGCCGATATTGGTTAGTTTTGTTGTACAATGATTTCGGTGAAATTAGTTTTGTTGTAAAATGACTTTGGTGAAATTAGCCTGAATTTCCTGAGCTATATAAGGTACTTTTAGCCTTTGAAGTTTGAATGCTGAGTGTTAGCTGCCAATATTGGTTAGTTTTGTTGTAGAATGAATTCGGTGAAATTAGGGTGTTCTTGTTATTTTGTAGCCAAATGTGGTGCTTGGTGCTTTGAGCCTTTGAATGCGAGTGTTAGCAGCTGATATTGGCTAGTTTTGTGAATTAATATGGTGAAATCAAGGCGATTTTTATAAGCTAAATGAGGTATTTAGAGCCTTTGAATGTGGGTGTTAGCAGCTGATATTGGTTAGTTTTGTCATTTTGTGAATTAATACGGTGAAATCAAGGCGATTTTTGGTTAGGAGTTGAATTTGGTTAGTTTTGTTGTTAAATAAAATTCGGTGAAATTAGGGCGATTTTTTTTAGCCAAATGAGGTGTTTCAAGCCTTTGAATGCGAGTGTTAGCAGCTGATATTGGTTAGTTTTGTCATTTTGTGAATTAATACGGTGAAATCAAGGCTTCTGAGCTAAATGAGGTACCTCAAGCCTTTGAATGTGAGTGTTAGCTTTTCATATTGGTTTGTTTTGTTGTAGAATTAATTCATCTGTCTGAGCTAAAGAGGTACTTAGAGCCTTTGAATGCGAGGGTTAGCTTCTGATATTGGTTAATTTTGTTGATTTTTCTGAGCTAAATGAACTTAAGACAACTAATTTGGAGGGCGGTATGTGATCACAAATAATTGTGTAAGACAGCCTTACACAAGTGTGTTGCAAAACAGATCCTTCAAGTCATATGGGCCATGTTCTATGTTGGCGGGACCCATTTTACACTCTATTAGTGTAAAACCGTCTTACATATGACTAACTATTATATGATTAGGGTTGGTTGGATTCTCATAGGGGGTTGGTGTTGTAATTGTTTCATCAGTCCTGTTTCAGCCAGTTAATATTGAGACTGCTTTAACTTTCTTTCGTGCATATTTGCTTGAATGGCTATTGGTTTGTACTGCCCCATCCTATTTATATTGTTTCATTTGACCAGAGCTTTCATGTCTAGGATTTAGTGGTGAAATCTAATCATTATCCTTGTCTTTAAAATTCACATGGTGTGATGTCATTCATTCGCCGTTAGGAACATTAATTGGATGGACGAAGTACTTTTATAATCATAAAATGCATGATGAATTCACTTATTATCATATATTAGTGGGCCAATAGTTTTGTAGTGATCGTAGAAGTGAATGGGTCATTGAGCTGTTGTTCTCGGGGCTTTACACGGTTCTTGCTAGGGTTTTCACCAACAGCATTGGCTGCAATTGTAACTGGCAGATGAACTTGAAATTGCAACTGCTTCGATTTAGTTACCAAGATTAATATTAGTCAGGAAAAATGTTTGAGGATTATGTGAGGCTGTGGAGTAGGTAGCACCTTATTTTATTTTAGGGTTACACAGTGTTTGTTTTGTTGTATGTCACCGATTTCTCTCAACCCTTTGTTGGTTTCTTTATTTGTATAAATGTTCTCTCTTTGATTTGAAGACTGAAATCTTGTTCTCCTCTCAACCTTTGTAGGAAATTTTGCGTGTTTGAAGACATACTGTTTATGAATTTGGCCACAGGTCAATCAAAAATTTGTGTTGAAGAATTATTCTATTTTAGGATTACGCAGTGTTGAAAATAATTATTTTCCCGAGTAGCTCTATCAAAGAATAGTAGTACTTCTACAAAATTTGTAGTAGGCAATTTATAAGAGAACAAAAAAAAGTTGGTAGGTGGGGAATAAAAAGGATATTATCAAGATGATGTCCAGATCATATACCAACCTATTAGATTTAGCGTCTGGTAATTTCCCAGTAATGGGGCGAGAGAAAAAACGGCTCCCAAGGGTGATGACTGTTGCGGGTGTGATATCTGAGCTTGATGATGATCAAGCTAATAGCATTTCCTCTGATGTTCCCTCATCAATTGTACAAGATCGTATAATCATGGTTTTTAATCATCTTCCCATTAAATCGAAGAGAAGGCCTGATAATCAGGGGTGGAGTTTTAGTTGGGATGAGGATTCGTTACTCTTGCACGTCAAACATGGTTTGCCTGAAGACATGGAGGTGCTCTATGTAGGGTCGTTGAGGGTGGAAGTGGATCTGGATGAACAAGATGACGTCTCACAGATCTTGCTGGAGAAGTTCAAATGTGTCCCCGCTTTCCTACCCCCTAATCTCCATGAGAAATACTATCAGGGCTTTTGCAAGCATCATCTATGGCCTCTTTTTCATTACATGTTACCCTTTTCAGCAAGCCATGGTATTCGCTTTGACCGCTCCCTATGGGAAGCCTATGTTGCTGCCAATAAGATATTCTCTCAAAGGGTGATTGAGGTGATTAATCCTGAGGATGATTTTGTCTGGATTCATGATTACCATTTGATGGTGTTGCCAACATTCTTGAGACGACGTTTCATTAAATTGAGAATGGGATTTTTCCTCCATAGTCCATTTCCTTCTTCAGAGATCTACAGGACTTTGCCTGTGAGGGAAGAGATACTCAAGGCATTGTTAAATGCAGATCTTATTGGATTTCATACCTTTGATTATGCTCGTCACTTCCTTTCTTGTTGTAGTCGGATGTTAGGCTTGGAGTATAAATCCAAGAGGGGATATATCGGGTTAGAATATTACGGAAGGACCGTTGGGATAAAGATTATGCCTGTGGGGATTCACATGGGGCAAATTGAGTCTGTTTTGAGGCTTGCCGATAAAGAATGGAGGGTGCAGGAGCTTAAACAGCAGTTTGAAGGAAAGACTGTGCTGCTTGGGGTGGATGATATGGACATTTTTAAAGGTGTCAATCTGAAACTTTTGGCAATGGAGCAGATGCTCAAGCTGCATCCCAAGTGGCGTGGAAAAGCAGTTTTGGTGCAAATTGCAAACCCTGCTAGAGGAAAAGGTAAAGATCTTGAAGAGATTCAAGGTGAAATTCAGGCTAGCTGTAAGAGAATCAATGAAACATTTGGGGGTCCTGGTTACGAACCAATAATTTTCATCGACAGGCCAGTATCTTTGAGTGAAAGAGTTGCTTACTACACCGCGGCCGAATGTGTAGTTGTAACTGCTGTCAGAGATGGAATGAACCTCATTCCATATGAATATGTTGTCTGCAGGCAAGGGGCTTCTGAATCCGAATCCGCTTCATCGTCTGTTAAACCAAAAAAGAGCATGTTGGTTGTATCAGAATTTATAGGGTGTTCTCCTTCTTTAAGTGGTGCTATTCGTATAAACCCATGGAACGTGGAAGCGACAGCAGAAGCGATGAATGAGGCTATATCCATGAATGATGCTGAGAAGCATTTGCGTCACGACAAACATTATAAATATGTCAGCTCTCATGACGTGGCTTTCTGGGCAAGAAGCTTTTTCCATGATTTAGAGAGGAGTTGCAGAGACCACTTTAAACGGCGTTGCTGGGGGATTGGTTTGGGTTTTGGTTTTAGGGTAGTAGCTCTAGATCCTAATTTCAGAAAGTTGACCATCGATGCCATTGTCTCTGCATTCTGCAGAGCTAAAAGTAGGGCCATACTGTTAGATTATGACGGAACTATGATGCCTCAGACATCCATAAATAAGCAACCCAGTCAAGAGGTGATGAGGATTGTCAACTTACTTTCTGGGGACCCGAAGAATACTGTTTTTGTTGTTAGTGGAAGAGGAAGAGATAGCTTAGGTAAATGGTTTTCACCTTGCTCGAAGGTCGGCATTGCTGCTGAACATGGATACTTCATGAGGTATTTTCTATACTTGTATAGTTGCTTAGTTACATTTCGTCAATTCTCTATTGCATGTGATCTTCTACTTACATATGTAATTTGATATCTGGTCAGATGGTCGGCTGAGAGTCACTGGGAAATTTGTGGCCAAAATTGTGATTTTGGATGGGTACAGATAGCTGAACCTGTAATGAAACTATATACTGAAGCAACAGATGGTTCTTACATTGAAACGAAAGAGAGTGCCTTGGTTTGGCATCATAGAGATGCAGACCCAGGTTTTGGTTCATGCCAAGCAAAGGAGATGCTTGATCATTTAGAAAGTGTGTTAGCCAATGAGCCCGTTTCCGTAAAAAGTGGCCAATATATTGTTGAAGTGAAGCCTCAGGTTTGTGCTGTTTACTTCCCATCTAGAATTTTATAGTGCCTCTGTTCATATCACGCACATGACTAAATTATAGGCATTAATGTGATCATTTAGCTATTTGGCAACTACTTTACTGATTTCAGTGACATCCTATTTTATGTGGATTTTACGTAATAATTTGTGCCAAGGACTCTTAGTATGCTTTATGCTGGCTAGGAAAGGCTGCCGGTAAAAATGTTGGATTACAAGTTCTCGAAACTGTACTGGACTTCTTTGGTAACCGATTTTTCATGTATGTAATGGTATTGATTGCATTGCCTTCTGGTGCATAACTCCTGATGCAAGAAATAGGTGTAATTTAATGTCAAAAGTCTGTTAACATGAAACAGTCATTTCTCTTGAAGAAGGGTCACATGTAATACAGTATATGACTATATGGTATGTGAGTCCAACCCATTTAACTACAATATTAAATTACACCCATTTACCTTGACTAATCCTGATATTAGAATTTGTGTTTTTGTAATTTACCTACCTGAATTCTGGCTTTACCATATAAATATAAAATCCTGATTCTATCTTATGTATGATTCAGGGAGTGAGTAAAGGTTTAGTAGCTGAGAAGATCTTTAACAGAATGGAAATGATTGGAAAACAGGCCGATTTTGTACTATGTGTTGGCGATGACAGATCTGATGAAGACATGTTTGAGTTCATTGGGGGTGCTGTTAACTCTGGCATCCTATCAGCAAATACTTCTGTCTTTGCTTGTACAGTTGGACAAAAACCAAGTAAAGCAAAATATTATTTAGATGACACAACCGAAGTCATGACCATGCTTGATGCTCTTGCCGAGGTTTCAGACCCGTCTCCCTCCATTGACATCTCATCCATTGACATTGGGTCTGGAAGCCCGCCTTGATAACCGCAGTTTTCAGACCAGGTAAATTAGACCTCGTTCTTCGTCTTAAGTTACTACAAACTCCTGGTTCATATGGTCCTGTACTTTAAGCCATGGGTTTGTGGAGACACCTGAAGGTAAAGAAGTGAGGTTGACCGACCATGGATGCAATCAATGGCAAATCGAGAAAAAATTGTCGATGGGGTCATGTTGAAAATATTCCAAGTCATTTTTTTTTCATAAAAAACATACTCAGATTTTAAACTCTTTATTTCACACCAAGATTGAACAAAATGCACCATAAAAATTGTTTTAGGGTGTCCACGGCCTATGCAGTTAACATGAACACGCCCTTGGATGCAATGTAGGATACATTTGAGAATTTATTTCTGGACTGCATTAAGGGAGAATGGATTTTAATCGCGCTTGATTTGGAACTGGTGCGATATGTATCGATAAATAAGATTTTGGTACGACAATTGTACATAGGAAGCAACAAGCGTCCGCCATTTAGACTCTGTTTGAATGATTGGAAGTCGGTATTTGGAGCTTTTTCGACTTACTGCCTGATTGCCTGTTGATTGATGGACAGAATAAGTGATTGACAATGTCTTGTGGAAATATGTTGGTATAGATGACCTGGGGAAGCCTTCATTTGTTTTCTGAAATAAGTTTTTCTTTTTCTTTTTCTTTAGGTTTTGTATTGTTGAATCATCAATTTTTACTTGTAGACTTTGGCAAATAATATTTCAATATTGATTGATTAATTCTTTGATGAAATCCGTGTGGAAGAATGTCGTATAAGGTGATTCGACCTTGACTTGGTTCAAGATTTTTCTTTGATGAACTCTATGCAATTAGACCATCATAACACAGATGCTCAATTGTCCATTTCAAAAGCTTCATGGAAACATTATTGGTCAAATTGAAAACTTGACATAAGTTGAATTTCACACAACACTCAACTTGAGTGTCATGAATACCATGGCCGATGAAACTAAAGGCGCCAAAACTTAATTCATACGGTGTAGTAATTAATCGTATCATAGCTAGTAATTAATTGTATCATAGCTAGTGACTATTTAACTTACAATCTACCTACTGAAAAAAAAAAAAGAATAATAGAGATAATAAAGTCTGACAAATCTTGAACATTTGTATCTAAATTTTTTGAATCGAAATCTGGTGTCTTACAGTCTTACCTCCCTCATCTGTAACGATGAAATACGGAAACTCAGAAATCCACCTCCCTCATCTGTAATGATGAAATACGGAAATCCTATATCATCATACGATTAACTTGAGGTTTTTTCCTTTTTTTTAAAGTATGTGGCACAAAACTATCTTACCATTAATAAGCGAACAAAAAATCGGGAATATAAACCTATTGTAAATTTGTAATACGGATCAGAAAACAAAAGTGAGAACATTATTACAACAAAGCGTCTTGCTTGTGAAGATCTCTCACAAAAAGGGAGAGGGGACAAGGTGGGGCACCCCCATATGCTTCCCACTTATTTCTCAATGGATATTTTATGAGAAAAAACGGTATCCGTCACAAGCTTGTAACGGATATCGCCGTCTTCAATAAGATTTTGTGTTATTACAAAGAGTGGATAACTACTCCGTACATACCAAACCTCAAAAGAAAAAAAGAAAAAAAAAAAAAAAGGAAATATAACGCGCGCTACAAAATCATCATTTATTCATTTCTCTTTCTTCTTCTTCTTCTTCTTCTTCTTCATAATATTCACATAGTTTCTATAATCCGTTGCTGATTGTTATTGATCTTCAGGTAAAAATCTCTTCGTTCACTCTCTTCTTCGATTCGCAATTATATCGAATTCCTATGCTTCGATTTTCTTCACTGTTTTTTTGAATAATTACTCGTCCATTCCGCTCAATTTTATCGCACTTTTCCCGCTCAATTTCTGATGCGTAATTTCCGTTAATAGTTCGCAGGTTGATGATTCATAGCTGAATTTGATAAATTCTCTTTAATTTCATCATCGTCGTACTAGAATTTGAATTCAGTAAGTAAATTAGTAGCTCAATTTCACAGTTTTACTGATGTGTGTTTTTGATTGCGTTCAATTTTGTTATTTTCGATTAAAGTGCATAATTTCCGTTAAAATTAGCAGATTGATGTTTCGTAGCTGAAATTTGCCAAATCCTCGTTAATTTCATCATCATCGTACTAAAGTTTGAATTCAGTAAGTGAATTAGTAGCTCAATTTCACAGTTTTACTGATGTGTGTTTTTGATTGCGTTAAGTTTCATAATTTTCGTTGATTTTGTTCAATTTATCATGTGACGATCTTGCTAACGCCTTTGAATTCGTTGAATTTCAGTTTGATTTCAGCACATGACCGTGATTTTTCGAATTCGTCAATGTCCTCAAAATTACGGCTAATTCAGGTATACCTAGTTCGACATTTATCCATTTTCGCTTTATTTTGTTCGTTACTTCATTTGATTGGTCATTTTGTGATGGAATTAGTTACTTGCGGATGATTTGATTTTCTGGAAGTTTCTTACCATTTTTGGCGATATTTCTTATGTAAGGGACCTTTGTTTGATGTTTTAATGATACAATTTGAGTGTTTTGTGTATGATTTGATTATGTTCAGCTTTCGTGACTTTCTGTAAGTTCTAAATGTTTGCATATTGTGTATGAAGTTTCTTGAGGGTTTCGTTTAGGGCGACACATTTGACTGATGCTGCTTCTTTTGACAACTGTGTATCACCTTGTGTTTAGATTGGCTTAGGTCATGTTACTACTGCAGGTCATCAGTAAAAATGGCGATTTATTTTTTGTTTTTATTTCATTCCGGTAAAGAGGCTTCTAATTAGATAGAAAGATGAGTTTTTATGTTAAAAGTATCTTTAGTCTCAGTTATGCTTTTCAATGTTAAGATGGTACAAGTGTACAACTGAATTAAAAAAAACTAGGAAATCATAGGCTGTGCTGTTTCGAGTAGGAGAGTGATTATGTTGACTGTTTTTTTTTTTCCAATGCTGAGATGTTGTTTTCTTGTGCTATTTGTCTTTGCTGCTGTTGCAAACTGTGGTGTGTACTACTAAGGGTAGTCCAGCATGGATTTTAATTCGAATATCTTGTGTCATGCTCATTAAACAATTACACTCACAGTGGATAAGTTGTACTTGAGATTTGAGTGTTATGTTATTTCAGTTCTTCACTTCTAAGGCAACACTCTGGGGTCGGTCTGATACGAGACTGAAATATATTATGGAATTTGTGCCATCGTGTAACAGTCCAACTTTTTTCAAGAAGACAGATTAGGAGACTTGCATGATAAAAGTAGAGGAAGAAGAAGTCTCTATACAAATTTGGGTGATTTCAAACTCTGAATTATGTCTGTATTTCACTTTACATTTGATACTGAAAATTATTTGTCACAAAACTTTTCTTGTATCTGTATCCATGTTTTAGTACATAATCCCACTGTCTCAAATTTTGAGTCATGGCAAGACCGATACTTGGATATTTTTATGGTTTTACACGTCTGATGTCAAGTTTATTTGAGCAACATAGCTTGTGCGTCATGTCGCCAGGGAGAAACGTCTGTGGTGAAGAGAAAGACCTAAGGGAGGTGTAGTCTTCATCACATTTTGATATATCCCAACTACCTTTCTCTTCCCTTCCCTTCTCCCCTGGTAACCCCTATGATGCCTGTAGACATTACATATTTCAAATTGGCTCAGCCTTGTCACCTTTAGGCCTATAACCCTTCATATTTCCCAGCATTGTTTACTACTCGGTATCTGAATATGCTGCATTAGTAACGAATTAAGCTCATAGCTACGCCATTAGGCATCAGTTTATTTAATGTTACATGCTTACTGGGTCTCAACTATGTGCAGTCAAATTGATTAACTTTTACTGAAGATCAAAATGAGGTGCAATGCATGCTGGAGGGAATTGGAAGGCCAGGCGATTACAACAACCTGTGGCCACCTATTGTGTATCCTGATGATTGCATCAATTCTGAAGTTTTGCATTCTTTTGTATTCTTATATTCTCCTGAGTTCTGAATCCTCCATTTTCTCTTCATGTTTTTACACCTTCTCCTGCATTCTGATAAGTAGCATAAGTTTCCCTTAACAAGCGTAAAGGCACTGCTGATGCAAGCAAGATACTTGGCAGTGATGGAGCGTGTCCCATCTGTGATCAGGTTCTATCTAAGAGGTAACATAAGCTTGTAGTGGCAGTACTTTATTTAGAATATGTTTTTGTTGTGATATCTCTCTGACTTACAAATGCATCTCCTTCATTTTTCTTGTAGTCATATGAAACCAGTTGAAATTAATCCAAATGACGAATGGGTGAATGTAAGTTGGCTGATCATTACATACAAATTTTGTTGATGATTTTCCTCGTGATTATGTGAGTGGAAGTTGTACCGATACTAGCTTTTGTACTTGCAGATGTCAATGACAGGGGTTTCACCCCAAATTTGTATCCTTGTTTTCTTGCACCATTTTATCATTAACTTGTTTATGGAGCAAAATCCGATCCTTTCACGTACTGTAATATAAAGAAGCTAAATTTTTGGTGGAGTTTTCAGGATTATGATTTCTTGTTGCAACTATTAAATTTTGTGTACGCTAGTTTTGGTTGCATGCTTTGTCTATCCTTAGCTGTTCCAGTGATGAAGAGTGCGTACAGAAGCGTGATGTTCTACATAGGGCAAAAGGAACTTGAGATGCAATGCAAGATGAACAGGCTTATGGGTCAGTGCCGACAGAAATGTGAGGCTCTGCAGGAAAAGTTCAGTGAGAAACTAGAGCAGATGCACACTGCTTATCAAAAAATGGCCAAAAGGTGTCAGATGATGGAACAAGAGATGGAGAACCTGGCCAAAGATAAGCAAGAGCTTCAAGAGAAGTTTGCCGAGAAATCAAGGAAAGTATCTTACAATGCCCTCATGCCTTCATCACCTTCAGGCCTAAGAATGAATTCGATATTTTATCTTTTCATTCTCTATACTGCTTTTTATAAGCTTTTATATATTGCTTGCTGGTAACAGACAGAAGAGAAAACTTGATGAAATGTATGATCAGCTGAGAAGCGAGTTTGAATCAGTGAAGCGTTCAGCCATACAACCGGCAAACAGTTTCTATTCCAGACCTGAGCCTGATATGTTCTCTAATCCCACCAACTTAATGGATAACCAAGATACAATGAGGAAAGGTAATATCATTCCTATGTTTCAAGTATGCCAAAACTTGTGCTTACTTTTATCCTGAACTCATTTTGATTGAAACTCGGTACATCTTAATATGTTTGGCAGTTGGTACATTGAAAGAGTAAAATTTTACCATAACCAAAGTGGAACATATTTCGTAATAAAACTAGAAGAGTAGTAATTTTATCCCAGCATGGTTCATTGGTGCTGCACTTCTTTTCAAATAGAAACAGTTTGTGTTAGTACTTAGTAATACAGAGGTAAGATTACGTACGTGCAACCCTAAACCCCACCAATTGCGAGACCTCTTGTGGCACTAGGGTAATGATGTTAGTGTATATTGCATCACCAAGGAAAATCAGTGGACTTACTTGTTGCAGATCGGTTATATTTCACTCCTGAAACTCCAGGGCCACGAGGCGATATCTGGCCAGCTCGGCAGACTAGTAACAACTCCGGTGGAGCCTTTGAGGTGTCAGCTAGTTCGCCAAGGCGGGCCCCAATCCCTGTTGATACTGGAAACAGAAGATCTGGCACTCAGTCTACCTTTGGAGCAGGAGGCAATAATGCTTCCATGGCACTAAGGAATCTGGTTCTTTCTCCTATAAAGCGTCCTCAGTTATCACGTAACAACCGCGCTCATCTGTTCACG
Source organism: Silene latifolia (assembly GCF_048544455.1). NCBI lineage: Eukaryota > Viridiplantae > Streptophyta > Magnoliopsida > Caryophyllales > Caryophyllaceae > Silene > Silene latifolia. Next base: position 1,167,490 of record NC_133530.1, on the reverse strand, counting down.
TAAGTATGCCTTCTGATGTTGACGGATTTTGAATCCAAGTTAGCAAATTGCGGTGATACTGATATCTGCAGTCGTATATATACTCTTATATAATACAATCTCCGATTCATCTCTACTATGATTAACTTAATTTACTGTGGTTTTCAGGTTGTAGTGTAGAAGCTCAGTGTCCTACTGTGTGCAAAGCATGCTGAGTAAAGTCTTTAAGATGCATATAGGAAGCTTGATTCATCTCGCTCGTTCTTTTGGTAGCTGCAAACAATGGCGCCACCTCTGGCAACGAAACTTGCATATACAAATTGTGCTGCAATTGAGCTTGATCATTTGTTATGGCTCACTGAATTTAGTAGTCTGAAGCAAGTTTAGTTCCATTTTCTAAGGAACTTAAAATCACTGTGTTTTGTGAAAATAAACCGTTCCGCCTTACGGTGTTCCAAATGTACCTAAATTGTGAGTATATACCCAGATTAAGGTTTCGGTTTCAAAAGTCTCTGCAGACACGGCGTTGGTTTCCTTACAATTCTCAGTGTAACTCTTTTTTTCTGTTGTTTTTTAAAGAAGGCGTCATGATACCGTTTTCGATCAATTTGCTTCAGTTTGTTAATTTACGTCACGTTCTAATTCGTAGGGTACTACATAAAATGTGGACTTCTATACAAGTATTTCTCGCGACGAACATATTTTATAAAATTCAGTCCTCAGATGCCGTAAAATTGAAAGCAAATTCGAAAGTTAAACCGTAAATTAGAGAATAGATTCAGCAAGAACATTTTATAAAATGTGGTCCTCCAATCTTGTAAACTTACAAATTTAACCACTTACCTTTAGTTGAAACATACCGGGATTCGAGAAACACAAAAACATTAGCCACCAAAAAGGCAGAAAAGGCCATAAACAAGCAAATGACAGCAAACTCGCCTAAAGTTTCGGCATAACAACTGGTATTAATAAGGCACAATTTTAGTTGAGCAAACGGTGCCACTTAGCGGCATTCACCAAAACATGGTTAGGTTGCGACAAATGCTAGACACCGGAAAAATGGTCTATAAAACTACACAAATCAAAAGCTAAATATTACAGCTACACGAAAACTAATGGGAAGAAAAGCCTACTGTACAAGCTACCCTAACTTGTACATATTTACAAGCAAATAAAAGTCAGTGACCTCTATTCCTATTATACGGGGCAGACGACCTCCGATCTCTATTTTGGCGGCCCCTGTAGAATCGGTCTTCTCTGGGTTGGCCTCGTCCTCCACGGTTGCCAGTGGGTCGTGCAGTATTCGGACCAGGATGCCGCCAAGTTCCTTGTGATCTAATGTTGGGTTGCACTACAGGCAGCATTGGCTTAGCCAGTGGAGCCATTGGCTGCTGAAAAGATGGACGGACTGGCAGATGGGCCGTCAATGTATCTTTTTGAGCCGGCAAACCAGTCAGTGGATTGGGTTGCCGGTAATGATGGGCGGCTTGATCCTGAGGCTGCCATTCTGGTATATCGTCATCGTCATCATCGTTCCATGGTCGTACTGGGATACCATTTACTGCAGTAGTGTCCTCACTTTTCCCATATTTTTGGATCAATGCCCTCATTTGTTCTACTTGCTTGGCTGCTGCCCCATCAGGAGCAAGCGGCACTCTTGGCGGTGGACTTTGGAGTTTTGTTGTTGAAAACCTCGACAGGTTTGGGCCAGCAGAGAAATTAAATTCGGGCAGGTCATCGTCATCCCGATTCCCTCCCGTGGGGCCAAATCCAGGAGGAACATCCTCACCATCATCATCATTGCCTTTCGGAACTGCTTTAGAAGGGAAATTCTCTTTTGGTTTCAAGTCTCTTTCAGCAGGCGGTTTGGTAATTGTCGAATGCTTTTCGGGATTAGGCAATGTCCCAGGCAACGTAGTAGATGGTATTCGCTCTTTACGCCATACGAGAATCCCGATCAGACCATTATCAATATCAGTCAGATTCTCAGTGTACGATTTGGGTAGATGATTGATAATCATATCAACTGTTTTTGAGCGAGGTGGACAGATATAGAGTTCAACTCCTGGAGTGGGCTCCGCATACCCTAATCTCTGATCAGTGACATACGAATCAATCAACTGTAAAATCGGGAACAAGAAGAGTATGTAAGTAAACAGAAAGAGCACGGCTAAATATTAAGAGAAAAAACAAGTCAGTGTAAGGAGGAATATACATCAATAAGGTTGCAGCGCTCTTCCTCTGTACATCGCTTCGCTAGGGCAAAATGAACAACCTGACCAAGTGAACAAAATGAACTTTAATGAACATCCCTCAAAAGAATGTACTCCTTTTAATACCCATTTGACTCGGGGTATCAAGTAACAATGACATTTTAAAATATAGGAGTATATAACAATTTCTTCTGTTTAAAATTGAATGTATGAAATTAAAAAAATACGAGTAGTTATTTGATAAAGATTAATCAAACATAGCATAGATACCATTGTACCGCTGTATGTATTTGGGGAAATTAATGGTCAAAATCGGCTAGCCACCAAAGTATAATCTTATAACAAACTTAAAGGTAGAACACAAAACGGTCTTCTAAACGACTTTATACTAACATACTAATATAAAACCATTCATTACAGCGACTTGAACCCACATCATAAGTTTGGTAATGGTAGTTACTAATTTTGCTTTCTATATAGGTCAAATACACAGAGTTATACACTTATACAGATAATACGTAAGTGACAGAGCATTACATACGCATTTGTGACGATACAATGGAGGGGGGCAAACAGAATTGAAAAGACAAAATTGTTACAAACACCGTATAAAACTTCTGAAACAAATCTCCTCCTGTTTCCTTCTCAAAAGTTCAGTTATCCGACTATAGACCTGGCAAACGGGTCAATCGGGCCGGGTTCAGGCCGGGTCAGTTCGGGTCTCTCATTGATTTCGGGTTAAATCGGGTCGGGTCGGATCATTTTGGGTTTCGGGTCTATTTCGGGTTTGTTGTTCGGATTAAGCGGGTCAGGTCATTTTCGGGTCAATGAATAAGAGAGAAAAAGCTATTTCAAGTCTTTTCGGTTCAATTAAAGTTAAGTTTTGTCGGGTCATTTTCGGGTTGGGTGGTTCCAAATCGGGTCAGTTACGGTCAAGAAAGCTCGAGTCAAGTTCGGGCCGGGTCAATTCGGGTTTCGGGCCACGTTCGGGGTGATGTTGTTCGGGTCTCGGGTTGCTTTTGCCAGGTCTATCCGACTCGATAGAAAAAGGCCTATCTTTTCAAGCACAGTAGCTTGTCCAAACAAGAAAACAGTGAAAAACATGAATTTTAGAAAGGCTATAAACTTACCATTGTTGAACGAGTCCGAGACTTGGGAAGCTCCTGCAGGAACTTATCAAATGCGTCAAGCCTAACCCTTCCCTTAATCTCAAAAGAGCTTGGCCACTGCCTTGTAGTTGCTTTCTCGCCGCTGCACACAATATCCACCAGAAAAATGAGAAAATTATAATAAATGAGCACACCAATATTATATATACAGCAAGAACATGTTCCAATCAGCATTCAAACATGAGTAGCTACCTTGTGTCTGAAGTTTCTACCAGTTAATATAAATCAGCAGTTCAACACCAATGACACAACGACCATGAACTTCATAAAACCATCACTATAACAAAAACAAGCTACTGACATACTATTTTCAATTGTAAATCATTTGTACATTTCATATAAGGTAAAGCTCAGGCTCAAAAACTGTACAAAAACTCTTTTGTGAAGAACTATCAGAACGCATCTTAGAAGTCCATGACGCACACAAACGATGTGATCACTTGCAACTTGCAAGACTAGCCCTTTGATTGGAGGGAAGGGTAGGGCAGAGAGAGGAGGGAAAGGAAATGGGACAACTTCCCCTTGTTTGGTTAAAGGGAAATGGAAGGACCCATTTTCCCTTTTCCACATGTCAAACTCAAATCCTCCCTTTCCCTCCTATTAGTATATCCAAACAGCGATTTGGCAAGCTGGAACCTACAGCAACGATATCGTGAACCACCTCCACCAATATGTCAATATGTCATCACCACACTAAGTCATTACCACCAACGTCTCTGATAGAATCCGCCAACGGCAAAGTCTAGAGAGGTCTAAATGGTAGTAGAGAGACTATGCCAAATAATTTCCATCTAAAAGTCAATTCCCGAAAACTGGAAGGGTAATAGAAATTTAAGATCCAGAATATTTGACTAAGAATCAACTAGTATATGTCCAAGACATAAATCCATTTGCACAAATATCATGAATTATGAAACCTAGTGAAAAAGATTGCTCGAAAGGATATAAGCACACCTTTTATACGATGCGACAACATATGCTGTAGAAGATAGAGTGAGCTGAAGCAATCCCTGCCAGAGATATTCCACTTTCACTTGTTCAGCCGTGTTAGTTGCCTCCAATGCTCTCTGATTTTCAGCTCTGTTGACATGGCCCTTGGGTTGCACTCTCTCTTCTTCAGCTTTCTCACCTTTTTCAGACGTTGACACATCTGGATCTTTTGAAGGTAGTACTGGTGATTTGGATTCGGTACCATCATCAGCAGATTCAACACCATCATCAGCGATGTTTTTATCCAGCTCTGGTGTTCTTTCAGAGTCACGAGGAAGATTTTCAAAAGGTGGTTCTTTGTCAAGTGAATCCATAAACTCATCTAAAGAGAGAATAGGGGGAAGATCTCTCATATCATCAACCATTAGCCCTAGCATATCAGTACCATCTCCAGGAATAGTAATTGTACACTGAGCATCTCGATGTTCCCTGGCTCCATCACTGGAACTACGGTGTTCGGCACCACTACTGTTCGTCTTCCTTTTCCTATTTTCACGAACTATACTTATATTGGTAGGAATATCCTCGACAACACTATCATCTTGGTCAAAATCTACTTGATACTCACCCTTGTGAGTTTTCTTAACCAAACGTCTCACATTAGTTTCTGAATCTGGCAGAACTTTCATCTGATCAAGCTCTTCAGCCTTTGCCATTCGCCATTGTGAAAGTTCCTTCGAGGCAAGCTCTTCTGCGGTCATTGAGCAAAGGCGCTCTGCTGATATCTCACCAGACATAACTCTTTCTCTTAACTCAGGGTTATTTCTGTCTTTCAAGTTGAATAAAAGAGACCTTCCTTTCTCTTTATATTTCTTATTCACACTCCCAAATAATGTAAACAATTCCGATTCAATTCTTAAAGCAACAGATTCAGGGGACATATCTTCCTGCACCTTTTCTACTGTAACTGCTTCATTGGCCAGCTCATCCCTCCGTGAAGATTCCACCGCCCGCATTTCTGCAATCTGCGCGTCAAAATCCAGGGCCCAGGAAAGACCATTCCCTTGCAAAAGCTCGTCTTTTAGGAATAAGCTTTCACCAAATGGAGTATCCTCGCCAGGAAAGATAGAATTAGACTGGAAATCCTGCTCTGTAAATTTCCAAGGCTCCCCAGACACATCATTTGAATGGATCTCTGGAAAATCATTTTTAACAGTACTAACTTCATTTGAAGGACAAGTATTACTTGACACAGAAGTCTCTAGCTTAGACTCTCCCTTTAAAGATTGTACATCAGCTGTATGGCCCGTATCCTCAGTCTTGTCAGCATCTACGGAACTTGTTTTCTCTTGCGAAACAAGAGCCAGAGCAGCAGTTAATGATTCCCTAAACTTAGCCCTCACAGGATCGATTTTTTCAGCTGCAATGCCAGAAGGTGCATCTGGTTGCTTGACTCGGTTTCTCGAAACAGCTGACCGGGTTTTAGTCAAAACGGGGGTAGCTGTCTTGGGTGATTCAGACTGAGCCTCTGCTCTCTTACTTCGTGTTGTCAACTGTGAGACTCCATGGCTCCTAGGAGAGATTCCTGATACCGCAACTCTTTTGTTGGAGATTGACATATTTGGCAAACTAGGATTATAAGCTCTAACTTCAGTAGTTGCCTTTCGTTTGTTTGAAATACACATTTTGTCTTCTCCTAAATCAGCATAGACGGACTCTAATTCCCCCTGCTGTTTATGTGGGGTCAGCATTTCTTGTGACATAAGCATGCTGAATGAAGAATTGGTTAATCCAGAATCCATGGTTGTTGCAGGAAATTCCAGTCTGTCAGGAACTCTGTCCGAGAGTTCAGTTGCTTCTATGTGAACAGTTGGCATTGTTGTATCACATGTGTTCAATGTAGGATTCATGATTCTCCGTGATTGTTCATAAATGTCAAAGGGTGAGATTTTAAGTACGGATCAACACAAGAAACTGCACAAAAATCCTCAGTCCTCCATGCTAAGCAAGTCCTCTTTGAGTCTTATATGTCTAAACGAGTTATATTTTAATCTGCATACAGAAAGTTAAGTTTAAACACTTATCGATAGTTCAAAATACCACCCAACATCACTGAAAAATGCAAAAGGAGAATAATTCACATATGCACATGAAGAAACCATTTCAGCAAATCAATCTCAAAAGAAACAGCAGAAAGGTAAATCATTCATTCTGAATCTTTAGCTTCTAATCTGAAAGACAATTTTGCATTGCTCTTAGTCAAAACAGCGAACCCAACCAAGGAATGTTACAGCAAAACATACAACGAATGTAAACAGAAAACCATATCGTGATCTCCTGAAACCCTTTATGCACTTAACTTCTTTAATTGTTGTTGAACTATGGTCATTACTCCTTAAATAACTTTTCTGAACAAACTAAACTCATAAAAGATGAAAACTTTCAACTTGATCAGAGATCAGAAAAGATAAACAGTCCAGTCAGTATAACGAAAGTCATCTATCAACAACACAATGTCATTAGAGTACAATACTACAATCATACAATAGAACAATGTATACAACAAAATGTTTCTTTTAAGAGCATAGAAGCATGATGTTCAGTTTCTGCTGGTAAGGCTCAAATACTCAATTATTTATAGGCCACCTTGAACATTCATCAAACTTTGGTAAACCTTGAACATTAATCAATAATCACTCAACTTTGGTAAACAGTTGCATTGTTAGACTAATTGTATGCCTGACCAAAATGAATTCACTCTACAGTTACACAAACTAGGAACTTCCCAAAAGAGATCCAGATAATCCAAAGGTGCTATGACAGTTATAGTTTAATTTCTCTGAAGATTCCAATCACTGACGAATTACCAGTAAATATTTATTAGTTAGATCTGAAACTTATTTTTATATTGAGTTATTATAACCATTACAAGTTACAGCCAAAATGGAAGTCAGCTGATTTCAGCATCATCTAGCAGATCATGTTGGTAAGCTAAGCTCTCAAAGATTAGAACTTTTTCTTTTTATACAAGTTTTAGACTGCCAAAGTATGATTGTAATTTTAGGAGTACAATTTGAGTGCACTAAGCATGTAATTTTAATTACCATTAGTCAAAATCAAAAGCTTTTTCCTTTATTAATGAAATCAGTAATGAAGAGAGATAGGAGTTTAACTTCAGTTATTATTTTAATCAACTTTCATCTCCTCTGGTAAGAAAAATGATCTATTAAAGGAGGTCGAAACGGAATCAGAATGTGGTTATAGGCATGTGATTGTATTATTGGAGTATACTTTAAGCTCCATGAGAAACATTTTTTGGGAATTTTTGGAATCACCATTGCTCATAAATTACCAATGTTTAATCAGATAACTGAAAAATACACAAAACATTTGCAAAACGATTCAAGTCCATGTCGCGTTCTATCAATGATTCGCCATCTTGCCTGAGAAATCGTAAGCAATTTTTGCTTCAGCATTCGACCAAAGTTCCAAACTGATCTGTCACTTCTGCCACAACATCACAGCAAAACTTCACTTCTTCGCCGCTGACAATACACAAGAGCTGCAAACCCAGCAGCATACAATTTCCATTAGGGTGTATTATGACCACAAAGGAGCACATATCATTCTGTAGAACCCGCTTCAATAATCGCTACTAATAAGCATATTACAGTTTTTTATCAGCAGATCACAACCTCCAAAGAAATACATTAGGCGGTAAAAAGGGCAGTAAATTCAAAACTATAAACCCTGTAAAAACTGATGAATCGCATCCACACAACCCTAAAACAAATAAAAAAAACACAGTAACACCACCAGTTTCCAACAAGATTAAATCAATGAGATAACACAACGATGCGGAAAAAAAGATCAATCAATCAATCAATCAATTCCTAGATGGTTCATAATAAAGTTTCAATCTTTCGTGCAAATCTTCAATCAAAACCCTAACATAACTTGAATTGTCCAGCAATTTTTCAATAAAATCAATCAAACCACCAAATTTACACAAATTGAGAAATACCCAGATAACTCGACAGCAACCCATCATATAAAACCACACAAACATAGATTACAAATGAATGAATTGACGAAAAAAACAAGATAAAACCCATAAATTATTAGGGTTTTTTAAACAGAAATCAATCAAACCACCAAATTTTTCACAAATTGAGAAATACCCAGATAAATTAAACAGTAACCCATCACATAAAACCACACAAAAACAGATTATAAATGACTAAATCGACAAAAGCACAAGATAAAACCCATGAATTACTAGGGTTTTAAAACTGAAATTGGGATAAAACAGGAAAATATCAAGGTTGAAATCAAAAGGGTAGGTAGAATTAAGGAAGATAAACTTACAGAGGAACAGCAAATAGCAAAGTAACAGCAGTCAAAGGAGAGAGATGAAGAGGAAAGTGGAGTAAAAAAGCTGGATTTTTATTTAAAAAAAAAAGGAAAAAGCCCTAAAAACGTAGTAGAAAGGTAGAAACGTTTGGTGAGAAGAGAATCGAGAGAAAGATGAAAACTGGGTTTTGCAATTCAAGCTATAATAGACACGTGCTCTGACTGCTGTCTATCTTCCCTATCAATAGGTCTTGGTATAGACGGGTGGGGCGAACAGACGGGTAAAGACCTCTAATAAAATGGGTAGGGGGACAAGGTGGGGCACCCTCATGTGCTTCCCACTTTATGGCAAAATGGGTCATTTGTGAGGGAAAATGATATCCGTCTATACGTATAGACGGATAATGCCCGTCTATAATAAGAATTTGTGCTTCCCTATCTCTTTTTTTCCTTTTTAGGATGATTTTAGGGTGAGATAGGGTGGTAATTTTTGGTCAATCCGAAAATAGGACATAAACCCAACTAGACTTGTTAAATGGATCAATTGGATCGGGTTTAATTTCGGGTAGAATCGGGTTATTTTGGATTCAGGTAAACTATTATCAAGTTATTTATGAATAATAATTAGTTTGCAATAATAAACATACAGCTCGAGTTTTATTGGGTCGGTTAATTTGGGTTCGGGTCATATTCAAGGGTCAAGTTATTCGAGTTGGGTCAATTTGCCAGGTCTAAACCCAACCCATCAACTTAGTGGGTTAGAGTTAAGATATTAGGACTTATTTATGTAACTAGGTTGACACGAATATGACACAAAACTTATGTGAGTCGTTTTAGGGTTTAGATCTTTCGACACGAACAAACCATTTATGATGGGTTCGAAAAATGACGATGTTTCAGTGATCCAGTCCAACAAAAGGCAATACCGAGTTATTATGCGAGTATGTGACGGGTCCGAAAAAAGATGACGTTAATAAATAGTGAGCCCAACTCAAAGATGTGCACATGCATTTTAAGTGTCTCACATTAGAGAGTAACGCATAATTTTTTTTTTTTTTAATGGGCGCAATTCAGACCCATGTGCAAATTTAATAATATTGTTTTTCTCGTCTATTGAGTAGCTCCTTAGTATGGAACTCCTTATATTTTCATCATCGTCATTGCACTTAGTGAGTAATTTGGTGAAATACCACTAAATATGATAACATAATTATTAGTGCGATCATTAAATGAAACGTATAATATAACCTGAATAAGAGTCGTCGTACACCGTGAAAAGGCTCTAGTTGAGAAACCTATTTCTAAGCCTTTTTGGAACAAAAGGATTCATGGCGACCAATGGATTTGATCTTAACGAATTAACCACGTACAACACCATAAATTCATTCCTCTTATTGTCAACAACTTCTTCTACCATGTTTTATATACCGTGAATCCGTGATCTGGGGGAAAAACACGCAAAGACAGTCACATACACAAAGGAAAGCCTTATAATTTTGCTGGTCCTTTGACCGGTAACACGTTGGGTGGCAGAAAAATCTTCAGAACGGAGGCCTGTGTCGACAATGCAATGAAATCGCCGAGTTTGATAGGTTGGGCAATTTGACATCCATCAATATATATTGCACCTTCTTTTGTAGACCAATGAATTTCCATGGTTTGATTAGATTTCAGCAATCCATGCATTGAACTCAAGTTTGCAGGAGTTGGTTGCATGGGCTCTCTCACCATGTACTGCAGATCTTTAGACAGTATATGCATTGCAAACCCACCAGCAGAGAGCATGGCTGCAGTTGATCCGGCTGCAGTCGAAACTCTTAGTCCACTTGACCGGCAATTTATCAATGAGCCATCTGGTTGGCCATCATTTCTGCAGCAAGTCACAAGTGAGACAATGTTATACTCCACAGTAACTTATTGTAAGATCATGCAACAAGTATTAAGTGAGACATGGTACTGATTTGTTCCTGCTAAATGACGGAGACTTGTAAATTAGATGCACCAGAACAAACCTCATACCTGAATGAAAATCGAGACAATGAAGCAGGACATGGATGTGCAATCAAAACATCATTTAGTGCATGTGTAGGCAACAACTGTGAATTCAGCTTTATTGATATTCGTGAGATTTCTGATGCAACAGTACGTTCGTCTAGAATGCCATCTAAGACCTGCAAAGAGAGTTTTCTAGACTGTTAACAGTTTAGGAGCATAAGAGTTTGAGAGAAAATCTCTAAAACAAAACTACTGAAAAAAACACTCAAAACCTGGAGAAAATTTTCATCAGTTAAACCAAGGCTGTGTAATCATGATTCACACGAGATTACGAAAGATCAACAATTACTTTCAACTCTATAACTATTTGGGAAACCTACAGCAATTAGCATGATCATATGTATAACTATGGCACAGCAGTTACTTGCATATCATCACTTCTACCATGATTTACAGAATGGTCAAGGGTCAACTCAAGCCTCAATCAACAATGGCCAGAAGATATCTGTATACTTTTCCTATCTTATTCACGAACATCAGTCTCTTCTTAGCACTTTCAGTAGTCACAATCAAATGTCATTACCGTGAATTTCCAAAAACTGAAGAATTTAGGATCCATGCTTTGGAAGCATCAGTTCAGACTTAACTTCAAGCACCTTAAAATTGTTGAAATATTCCATACAATTATGGGGACACGAAATGCTTAGCAAAACAAGAAGATAAACCAAGTTTAGAGAATTATTTTCTAGGACTTGAAGCAGTACAAGTCAGTGGTGTGCTATATTTGAGGGCTGTGGGCAAAAGCAATGGTAACACTTGACTTATGTTAAAGTTTGAGCAGGCGTAACGCAATTAGGGAGAATGCCCAATGAATGTCTTAAATGGAATGGAAGGGCTTTATTTACTGTGGTTCGTAAATGCTCTTAGTAGGAGAATTGAGTGGAAGAATCAAGAATAAAAACACATACATAAAAAAACATAGATATTGCCTCAAGAAGCCCAAAAAGTCACACGAAGATTTACGGTACCAAGACATTAAAGCAGTGATCTTGAAATATAATTCACCCACATTTGCCTTTTAATTATTTTCTCAGCTGCTGATAGTATACAAAGATGAAAAAACATTGCAAAATTATACCCGTTCGAAATTTTTAGTTGTAGCGGCACAGAGGTAGCCTGCACTTCTAGTAGCATCAAACTCGTCTTTGAATTGTTCCACCTGCATGAAAGAAACTTGAGGTCAATTACACCTGTCCAGTTTTACTTTCTTCTTGACCGAAATGTACCAATCAAACTTCTTGAGATATGCATGGTTGAAGCGCTTCTACCTCTTCAATCTGTGTTGGATCTGAATTCACACCCAGAACTGGAATCGTGTCATCCATAAAGTGACTCGCTTGTAAAAGAGTGCCATCACCTCCAATAGTTATGACTAAATCCACGTCCTTGATTGGGCGAGATAACTCGTTGTAAAACAAAGTTTCACAGTCAACCATCTTTCTACGCAGAATATCCTGACAATACTTTACAGCATCCTTGTGAACCTGAATTCTATCATCAAAATGTCGTAGTATCTGCAAATTTGCAGAAAGCTACTCAGAGAATACTCTTTTCTCACTAAGCAAGGGAAAGGAAACATAGAATGGGAGGGGAAAAACTCCATGGCTCTGTACACCACTGACAGCAACTACTTTACCAGCATATGTCGTTCAATGTATTAATCAAAACTTCAGTACCTGAACACTACCAATACAACTAGGGTGCTTAGTTATCACCGTTATAAATCACGTAGACAATGGACCAATGAAACCATAATAATCAGACAATCTAAGAAATTGTAGTTTAATTAACATCGTATTCCACATCAAATTATTTGGTACAGAACATTACTAAGTAATCTCATGCATTACTAGCCGTCACTAAAATAGCAATTACTTCGTATCAAGTTGAAAATTGCTAACTTCAGCAAGCACGGATAACTCATTGAACCTGTCCGTCAGCAAAATCCATTGGAAACAATCCTAATCTGACCATGCAATGCAATCCTTGTATTATACAACTATCCTTCCAATCCAAAAATCATAACCTATCTCATTATTAATGCATTGTTTGCATACAAAAATAGGATGCACGAGGATGGGAGGGTGATGGAGTAGACGGAAAAGGAGTTTTGTGGGAGGTTCGGAGAATGGAACCTTATGTTTTCCCTCCAAAACATTCCTATGTTATAGTGGCTTTAACAAGGCTTATAGAAGGGAAACTAGAACCCATCATTTTCCTCCCCTTTATTTCCCTCCAACCCAATTTGTCATCCAAAAACAGCAAGGTTTTTTCACTCCCTCTCTCCGCCCTCCAATTCTCCAAATTCATCTCTCCAAACAAAGCCTAAACATCTTATCTAATAGGAAATAAATATAATTGTTGGGCCTCAACCATTACCTTAAGGTTTTGGTTGAGATGGTTCATCTATCATTATCCAAGATACGATCTTTTTCCCTCAAAATGACAAGAAATCGACATTCCACAACATGGTATACCAACCCCAAAACCGTAGTAAGATAGTCTAATGACGAGAGACATTAGGTAAATTCATCACAGAAATTGAACCTTACAAGTTACAACCCAAAAACCTGCAAAATCGCGGCTTTTCTACTGACAAATCACACAAAGACATTTCATCAAACAGGTAATATGCATGAATTAAACCCTAAAAAAAATAACAATTTAAAGCATTATTCAACCTTAGGATTGGTGATCTTGGAGAAGCCATGAGAATTGTGAAGAGGGTACGCATTGAAAGGCTTAAGAAGCAAAAGGAGCCTTCTTTTAGCCGCCATTGAAGCGGGATCGCCATGGAAGGAGAACATACGAACACCTTTGGGTATAGCTGTTGAGAAGGTTGTTGTAACTGCAGACCTTAACAATGTTAGACGCATCACACTTACTAACAAATCTAACTAACTTTAACGGATTATTAGTAGTATGTGCAACTATTTAGTTGTCCTACAACTTTTCCCAATGTTGCAAAAAAAAGAGGCAAGTATTTGCGGACTGATTCAATTTTGATCAATGTTTTTTTTTTGTTGGGTACAATCAACTTTGATCAATGTGTAATCATTTTGGGGGCTAGATATCACTCAATTAATGTATTTAGTCATTTTTTAAAACGGATATTGGATGGTCGAGTGGTGTGGTTGTCAAGTTATTTAACTTTATGTGAGATTGCGACAATGAAATATTTTGTCTAGTCAGACGAGTTTGTATTAAATTGGGTTCGCTATGTAGGTGCAACTCCCTTTAAGTAAACTAACAATTGGGGGATTATCTTCTTCTTTCTAAACCGTTACATGAAAAAAGTGAAAGAGTAAGAATAAATTTCGTACTCACCAAAAAGCTAACAGTTTTACAAACGAGACTCTTACCCTATTCTCACGCATTAAACCAACCAAACCTCGTATAACACCAATTAACCTCCACTTAAAACTACTTACCGTAAACCCAAATTCAAACCTCCCGAACCATCCTACTCATCAAACACCTGGCTGGTGTCAAATGAACCACAAAACCAATACAATAGAGGGAGAATTCGATTCGAACTCATGACATATTATCGCTATACATCAATCTTAACCACTAAACCAAAACCTATTCAATACTCGGGTATAAAGTATACTAGTGATTGATAGGAAAGGATCAATGAGTTTGTGGTAACGGTGAATTGGAACCTTAAAAGTAGCACTTGGACATCCGACCAAAAAAAACATAAACATAAAACACACTCACTTACTTTGCCTTTGCCTTTCATCACAACTAATTCTCGACATTATTACTCCGGATGTTGTTGGCGGGTCGGTATTCCGTCCCGCCTTTGCCTTTGCCTTTCACTTTCTCTCCTTCCAATTTATCTTCTCATCTTAATACTTTCCCTCTTTCTCTCCCTTCTTCTTCTTCTTCTTTTTACCGCCCCAGATTTACCCCTCCTCCTGTTTTCACCCTTCACTGTTCTATTAATCAGGTTTTCCCCCTCTTTAATTAATTAATTTATTTTTTATAGTTAATTTTGGCTGGAATTATTATTACTATTATTATTCTCTAATTAGATTTGTTTGTGTTGTTTTTTGTCATTGAATTGTTACCAAGTTGATTACTTTTTACCTTTTTAGTTAGTTAGTTAGTTTATGTTACCAGTGGCGGAACTAGGGGGTTAGCAGTCGTCTCAGAGACATTGAAAAGATTGAAACTTTAGTTAAAACTTTATTCTCTTCGTCTCATTCATTTCTTTATCTTTTATAGGAGTGTATTTTTTTGTGAGGGGTAGTTTGAAGTTTGATCAAAGGTAAACAAATGATTGAGACGGAAGGAGTACTAGTTTACCCTTTAGCAGGTGTCCAAGTAGAGGTTTGTCTTGGTTTAGTGCGACTGGCGCAATTGGCAGTTAAGATTCTTAGTTTGGGGCAGTGGCGGAGCCAGGATTCCCTGTTAGGGGGTGCCAAAAATTTCAGAGGGGGCGAACAATTAATTTCTTAAGGAAAATTTGACTAGAAACTTCGGATTTTTCAAATTTCAGCGGGGGCGCGCGCCCCTGCTAGGTCCCCCCTCACTCCACCACTGGTTTGGGGTCAGTATAAAATCGAGTTGGTTGCTTTTGTAGCTTGTGGGAGATTGACGTTAATTTTGCCAACACGTGTAGAAGCATTACGAATTAAATGTACTTATTATGTACTAGAGGTGAAAGTTCAATGACCATTTACTAGTGAGGTTTGTTTGTTGTTCCTATTGGGTTTGCTTTATGACGGGGAATCAACCGAAAAATACTTGGAAATCGTATCTCACATATCATAGTATTATCAGGCCCTCTCCAAATTCTAATACATAGTCAAAAGGGGGATGAGTGAAGAGGGTTTGTGTGTATGAGGCACTGTAAGAGGGATTCTCGGGCTATTATTTATGCGCGTTCTTTAGAGTTTAAAGGTGTTAGTGGTACCTTATGATTGTGCTTGAGGAATAGAGAGTGTTTTTTGTAACACTAAATTCTTGTAGATTCCAAAATGGTATTGTAATTTGTAGCGGTTATGTTGGAGGCACATTGTTCTTGTGAAATCATTGTTTTGCAAATTTATCACAAAATCGCCTTGGAATTGTTACTGTTACATTGAAAAAGAAGTTCTGTTTTAAATTTGTTGATGTAGGTTTAGTAGCATCGTGCATTCATGATTTATAGTACCAAGGCTAGTGAGTGAGCATTAAAACGAGTGACTCAAATACGTTTTCTTGCGTATTAGTTTCTTTTCTAGCTTGTTATCCTCCGAAATTGCATTTCTCTATACATGTTTGCATCTGATGATTCCATGTTTTCTGGACTTGTCCATGGCTACCCCTGAGGTTAGCCTGTGACTTTGCCTAGGCAGAATAGACGAATAGTACTCAAGAAGGCTCTATTTAAGGCCGTGTTTGGTCGCTAGTTATATGCGGAGTATATACTATTAATCTAGGTAACAATATTGGCTTTAGAAGAACCACTTTGGTAGTTGTTATTCATGTTGCCAGCATTGTATTATTAACTCATGGTATCAGTTGCAGTCATGGTAATGTTCACAAATTCCAATTGCGTGTTATGACGTGGTGTAGCATCAGCAGTTTATCGCGGCATGTTTTTATATTGATCATTATAAACGGTATTGGCAAAATATCGATTAATTTTTGGCAGCCTGTTACATACTGGACATTGTTTATGTAACAGCGATTATTTAATACCATGGTTGCCAGGTTGTATAGTTGACAATCTGTTGAGTGTTTGTCAGTCTTTCGTACGTTTATTTATGAATCTTGGTGTTTCTTGATTTCTTCTAACTTTGTTTTCACTTTCAATTTACATTTGATGAATTTGCAGCGGGATAATAACACCACGAGATTGCCAACTGATCTTCCTGCAATGCCGGCGGGGGAGCTCATCTCGCCACCATCAACAATACCTCAACCACCACAGTTCTCATTCGAAGATTTTGAATCTAGCGATGACGAGGAAGCATGGGTGTGGGGTAAAATCAAGGCCGAGGCACGGCAAGACGCTGAGTCAGAGCCAGCTTTGGCATCTTACCTGTACTCAACAATTCTTTCTCACTCGTCTTTGGCACGCTCCCTCTCCTTTCACCTAGGCAACAAGCTTTGTTCCTCCACTTTGTTGTCCACCCTTCTCTACGACCTCTTCCTTAACGTCCTATCCTCAGATGCTCCCCTGCGTGCTGCTGTCGTTGCCGACTTACGGGCTGCACGGGTCCGTGACCCAGCCTGCCTCTCCTTTTCTCACTGCCTACTGAACTACAAGGGTTTTTTAGCCTGTCAGGCCCATCGGTTGACTCACAGACTCTGGATCCAGGAGAGGCAGGCCCTCGCCCTCGCCCTCCATGCTAGAATCTCTGAAGTATTCTCTGTTGACATCCACCCGGCGGCTACCATCGGGAAGGGAATCTTGTTCGACCATGCTACCGGGGTGGTAGTCGGAGAGACAGCTGTCATTGGTAACAACTGCTCTATTTTGCACCATGTGACTCTCGGGGGGACAGGAAAGGCGGGTGGGGACCGTCATCCGAAAGTTGGGGATGGTGTTCTGATAGGAGCAGGAGCTACCATCTTGGGAAACATTAAGATTGGCGATGGCGCCAAGATTGGGGCAGGGTCTGTTGTCTTGATCGACGTGCCTCCGAGGACAACAGCCGTAGGAAATCCGGCTAGGTTAGTCGGAGGGAAAGAGAAACCATCCAAGAATGCTGATGTACCGGGAGAATCCATGGATCATACCTCATTTATTTCAGAGTGGTCGGATTATATCATATGACTACTATCGTCTCTCCCAGATTGGTCGGATTTCTCAGTAATTCCGCGTAGTTAAAACTCACCTAGCCCAACTTCTATCTAATTGTATCATGTAATCCTGCAAATTTGTCACTGTTAATAATGCATTCAGAATGCATAACTATCTTCAGTGTTTAGTGTAATCCTGCAAATTTGGCGATTTTTTTTCTTGACGTATATGTTATGGATTATAAACGTAGGTAAAGATTGCATACATCCGATCACTCTACCCGGCACGGTGCCACATGAAGTACATAAAATCAGGAGTGCTTGACTTCTAATAATACACATTGACCTTACAAATGATACTCCCTCCACAAACCTATTTTCACCCCATTTGCTTTATTGCGGTCTCCAAGACGGCACTCTGACCGTAATTTTCGACGTCTATATGTTAATTTTTTTTCTTGAATTTTTTTTTCGTGAAAGTTATCATGAAAATAAGTGTGAATGTTTTTATTTTATAATCCAATAATTTTTATTCTCCAAGTTATTTACGGTCAAAGTTCGGAAACTTTGACCTCCCAAAAGCAAATGGGGTGAAAATAGGTGTGTGGAGGGAGTACATAACATTCATAAATCATACTCATATATAATAAAAATAATGTGTGGCCGACATGCAAATTGAATGATATTCGTTGGCCGTGACATGCAAATTGAACAAAATTAGTTGAACATGTTCTCTAAACAACAATAATTATTGCACAGACAAGTCACTTCTGTTCTGTAGTTGTACAACCTATGAGTTTTTGCGTCTAGCATTTGATGATTATGATGTTATGAAAAGAGACACACTTGTCGGTCGTCGCAATAGAAACTTAATAAAAACTCCCGCTTAATTTAGTGACAAATCTTGAAATAAATGATAAGGACAGCTTCAGTAAGTAGATCATATATCTAATGTACTACCATAAGTTTTATACTTTCTGAGCATTATAATAAATTTTTTGAGCTTTGTTTTAAAAATTATGAGTCTTACTATAAAGTTTTTGAGTTCATTCACTAAAACATTAAGCTCAAAAAAATTACAATAAAACTCAAAAACATTATATACAAACTTACTTAAATTTGAGTTTTGACGGAAAAAAAAATAAAATCTTACTTATAAACTTTAATAAGCTCAAAAAAAATACACATATGCTCAAAAACAAATAAAGTTTAAGGTAATAAGCTCAGAAAAAATACAAAAATGCTCAAAAACATGTAAAATCTGAGGTAATACATCCGATGTATGTTCTTTTTTCTCGGACAACTTTCATATGTGTAGTTGATAGTTTATTCGTATGCTTATAGAAATTAATAATGACTTCTAAATAAGTTAGAAAGACGATGATTTTAGGCAAAATATACAAATGTTTTTAAAATTGTTTAGTATACAAAACAATTTTAATATAGATTAATTTGTACGTCAAATTCATGAATGAAGCCCTATTTTCCCATAATTTGCTCGTTAAGCTAGCTTCCTTTGTTCTTAGATTGTGACGTATTATTGCATGGTTCCCGGTAAATCCGTTTTACCAATTTGTCTGTCAGTAAGGCCAACAAGCAACAATGACAGCAAGGACCTCGTGCACCATGTGGTGAGCCATTGTATTTAATTATTCATATACTCCCTCCGTTCCGTTCAATTATTTTCCCTTGATTTTGGCACAAAAACCAAGGAAAAAGGAACAAGGCAATTATAAGATGACAATTAGACCAAATTGAGTATGAATGATCAAATTGTTCATCAAATGCAATTCTAAAGTAAAAGGGACAACAATTCTCTGAGACACCTAAAATAAAATAGGACAACAAATGACCGAAACAGTGAGAGTAATATTGAATATGTTCCGGGTGTAATTCCAGAGCAGTGATTAGTTACCACCCGTGGCTTGTAGAATAATGTCTTGAGCTGAATCCTTCTTGCTCTTATCGTCCCGCTCGGCCTCTCCTGCAACAATGAACGAACTGAGGGCTTGGCTGTGTGCCAAGCGTACTCACTCCGACGCTCAAGTCAGTAAACTTAAAGGATTAAGCTGTGTTACTTGGCTAGATGCGTATTGTAGAGAGATAAGGGAGATATTACCAGATGAATAGTGTATTTAGGTTATAATTGTGAGATGCTTTCCTCAATGAAGGTTGAGGAGTATTTATAGACTTTCACCTTTTGTCACGTAGTGGCCAAGTGGCCAAGTGGCTAGCGGTGGAAAGATCGATCTACCCCTCGGCCGAGGGACCTATGGCAGGCCGGCGGACAATGTTGACTCGCCGCCGAGGGGTCTTGGATATGAGTACGCGGATGTGTGTCCCTGGCGGGTTGTCACGCCGAGACCCGGTGGCGGCCGATGGGATGCATCGGCTAGGCTATCTAAGTCGTTGACTTGTTGTGGATATCTTTGACCTTGCTCGGTGTGTTGACTTGGTCGGCGGTGCGAGAATATGCCCCATCAATTTGCCCCCAGCGTAGTCTATGCCGTGGTATGGGCTCCGATGTACGTTGAGCATGTATTCGCACAAGTAATTTTTAGAAATTTTCTCGACGGCTTCTTCTTGTGCATCGGCGTGGCTCTTGCTAGGCCGTGCCGTATACCATATCCTAGGCCGTGCCGTATACTATATCCCCCCTCCACATGGATGCGTAAAGGGCACTCGATGTGGAAAAGAATATGACGCCGGCCGTGACCAAGGCCGAGAGTGCTTAGGTTGATTTTGATTGCCCCGTACCGTGCTTCCTAGCCTTGGTTGATCGGATGGCGGCGGAGACCGGATACCTAGGAATTTGTTGAGGAAAATGAATAGTTGAAGGGATGTGAACGGGCGTGTTGAAGACGCTTGGTCACTGTTGCATTGATTGACGTTTAACTGTTGCGACGATTGACATTCCGTGGTTGCATGCTCGACACGTGTTTGCTCGTTGATTGGCTGTTGCTTCATGGGTCGTGCTCGATTGGCCCTTTATTATGGGCTTTTTCCCTATAAATAGGGCGCTTTTTTCGTGATTTTGGTCACTAATTTCATTTTCTCAAATTTTCTTCAAAATTTTCGTCTTGCTAAACTGAAGGGCTTCTTCTTTCTTCCAATCTTCGGAGTTTTTGATCCGGCTAGCACTTCCGCGCCGGGGGGTTCCCCGTCGCGTCTTGACGAGGAGGAGATTTTAGAGGCCATCCCGCTAAGGTTAGGGGGTCCTAGGCCTTCTTCTCCCGTAGATGACCCCCCCCTCCCGGGAGTTGGAGGATGAGGATGATGTTGATCACGGTCTTTGGGGCTCCCGTCGATGGTGGGAGGATGACTGCTCGAGTCATGGCGAGGCCTGCACGACCGCCTCGACCGTGTTTGGACGAATAAATTCGCTAGTAGTTCCGGAGGGACCCTGTTCGGAGATCATTTCTCCTTCGGTGAGGGGTATAAAATTGTTGTCCCGGGAGGAGGGTCGAGTGGTCTTTGCCCTCCCCGGGCCATATCGGCGTGTACCTTAAGCATTTGGAGTACGGGCTCCGGTTTCCTTTAAACGAGCATGTTGTGGCCATCATCAGAGCTATGAACCTTGCCGTGGCCCAACTGCATCCGTTGGCCATGAGGACGATAATCGGCTTTGTGTGGCTCTGCCTTTTTAAAGGGGAGGTCCCTACGGTCAACCTATTCCGCCGACTTCATAGTCTTCGGCCGTCGATCTCCCGAAAGGTGGGGTGGTACAGCGTCCCGGACGGAGCCTGGATATGTCTCCGTAAACAAGCTTACTTCTCGCAAAGATTGGCAGGGGCGATGGGTGTACGTCCAGGTGCCGGAGGACTACCCGTTGCCGAGGTCTTTCCAGGGCCCCGTTCATTTGCGGTGTGAGACCCGGGAAGAGTATGCGAAGTACGTCTCCCGGGGTAGCAAGGTTAAGATGGACGCTTCTTTTGTCCCCCTTACGGCGGATGAGAAGCGGGCAATGCAGCTATTTGATGCTGAGGAGGGATGGCTGCCCCCGACCCGTTATCCTTCGGACGAGATGCTCTGCCGCGTCGGCCTCATACCGCCCTCAGCCGTGGTGAGTAGGGTCGGTGTGAGGCCCACCTTTGCTTGTTATGTTCCTGTTTGGAGCTTTCTTGCTTCTTTCATATAACTCTTGCTTGATTCCTTGCAGATCGATTTGGTCAGGATCTGTCAGAGAAGGACTTGGAGAGGCTTGGGCTTGATAAGGACGGAAAGGTTCTCACCCGCCATCCTACGGCTGAAGCACGTGATCGCCGACTGTCTCCTAACGAAGTCATGGAAAGACAGACAAAGGCGTTGGATCCGGAGACGGCTCAAGCACGGGTTCTTGGCAACGTGCTGAGAAGACCAAAGAAGGCGACGTCCAAGTCGGCGGTGCATCAATGGCAACTCCCTCTTCGACCCCGTGATCGAAAAGGATCGTGTGGAGGTGATCAACATTTCGAGGGGAGGTGACCGTTGCTAAGGTCCCTTCTCCGAAGAAGAGGAAAGACCCACTGTCGCTTCCGCCGTTGCGTGGAGGAGCTCGTTTCCGCCCTTCACTAAGAGGGTTCGAATCGGTACGGATTTAACTTGTGGTTCGGATTTAGCCGGCTCGTTGGGCATTCCCGGGTGACAGGCTTTCTGACGTGTCAATGCACGGTGACATGGATGCTCTCTGTAACTTTTTTGCAGTTCCATCGTCGGAGACCGCCGTCCTCGCTGAACGGCAAGCAGGGAAGCAGCCTGAGAAGGCGGTTGAGAAGACGGGTGACCAAAGTGTCACCGTGGACTCCTCACCCCAGAAGTTTACCCCTACCGAACTCGTGGCGGAGGGTGAGGAAATATACAAGAAGTTGGGGAGATGGAAACGTCAAGCCGCTTCCCTCATCATGGAGCAAGAAAAGGCCACGGCCCAATCTGGGCCGCTGATTGCAAAGCTCAAGTTTGATCTTCTTGCTGCGAGGGGGGAAGCCGGGAAGGCTAAGCTGGATCTCCGTGCTGCTGAGGGGCGTGCGGAGGAAGCTGAGAAGGCGTGAGGGCCGAGAGGGCCAAAGTTGAGGATGCTGATGGCGCCACGGCCAAGATGATGGAGGAACGGGACAGTACAAGGGCGCCTACGACTCTGTGGTTGCCAAGAGGGACGAGTGGGAGGATCGGTTTCAGAAGCAAGCAGAGGTGCTCAGGGGCACGCAGGCTATCCTTGCTCAGAAAGAGAAGGATATTGAAATGCTCCAGGATGAGGTCCTTCCTAAAATGTGCGTCCAGTTCCGGACCGGGCGAGGAGGCGACGGGGAGGCGATAAGAAGACTCGTCCCCGAGGGCTCCTTTCCATGGGATAAATTTGATACTCTTTTGGATGAAATGGTCGAGGCCGAGGAGACCGCGGCTACGGAGAAGGCCGAGGCGGCGAAGGCGGCTCGGAGAGGCCGAGGCCAAGGCGGCTTATGATGCGAAAGTGAAGGAGGATGAGAGGTCAAGTCGCTTGAAGGTGCTCGGCCTTCAACAAAGCCGCCACCGATGATGCTTTGTGGCTACTGCGACGCAGGGGAGCATCGAGCATAGGGAGACGACGGTCGTCACCGGACTCACCCGGCATCTCGGATAGCTTTAGCTGTTCGGGGGCCAATTATTGAGCCTTCTCTCCCTGCCATCCTTTTGGCGCTTCAATTTCCAAGTCTGTACCTTTTGTTTTTCTGTTTCCTTGCTTTTTGTAAAGCTCTGGTAGGTAGAGTTTAGGCAATCCTTATGGGGACGGCCGTCGTTTGTACTCTTCTTGCAGTCATTTTAACAAGGTTTTATCTTTTTGGTCCTCGGCTTGGCCGGGACTCTGATTACGATCCTTTATTTGCCTTCTTGTGTCATTGACTGAGGCGATTTGAATGTATGTCTTAACCGTGTAGACATGTTGACCGCTAGATTGGCGTCTCAATTGACCGTGTATACGTTTCTTTTTTTAGCGTATCGGCCGACGTGTTCCCCGTCGCTCTCGGTTTTGGCTTTGGCCGAGGTAATCGGGGTTGCGGCTTCGATAGCAATCGTAACTGTGTAGGCATATTGACCGCTAGATTGGCGTCTCAATTGCACTGAGTATACGTTTCTTTTTAGCGTATCGGCCGGCGTGTTCCCCGTCGCTCTCGGCTTTGGCCGAGGTAATCGGGGTTGCGGCTTCGATAGCAATCGTAACTGTGTAGGCATATTGACCGCTAGATTGGCGTCTCAATTGCACTGAGTATACGTTTCTTTTTAGCGTATCGGCCGACGTGTTCCCCGTCGCTCTCGGTTTTGGCCGAGGTAATCGGGGTTGCGGCTTCGATAGCAATCGCAAATCGTGTAGGCATATTGACCGCTAGATTGGCGTCTCAATTGCACAGAGTATACGTTTCTTTTTAGCGTATCGGCCGACGTGTTCCCCGTCGCTCTCGGTTTTGGCCGAGGTAATCGGGGTTGCGGCCGATAGCAATCGCAATCGTGTAGGCATATTGACCGCTAGATTGGCGTCTCAATTGCACTGAGTATACGTTTCTTCTTAGCGTATCGGCCGACGTGTTCCCCGTCGCTCTCGGTTTTGGCCGAGGTAATCGGGGTTGCGGCCGATAAAGAATCGCAAATCGTGTAGGCATATTGACCGCTAGATTGGCGTCTCAATTGCACTGAGTATACGTTTCTTCTTAGCGTATCGGCCGACGTGTTCCCCGTCGCTCTCGGTTTTGGCCGAGGTAATCGGGGTTGCGGCCGATAGCACTCAAGAATCGTGTAGGCATATTGACCGCTAGATTGGCGTCTCAATTGCACTGAGTATACGTTTCTTCTTAGCGTATCGGCCGACGTGTTCCCCGTCGCTCTCGGTTTTGGCCGAGGTAATCGGGGTTGTGGCTTCGATAGCACTCGCAACTGTGTAGGCATATTGACCGCTAGATTGGCGTCTCAATTGCACTGAGTATACGTTTCTTTTTAGCGTATCGGCCGACGTGTTCCCCGTCGCTCTCGGTTTTGGCCGAGGTAATCGGGGTTGCGGCCGATAGCAATCGCAATCGTGTAGGCATATTGACCGCTAGATTGGCGTCTCAATTGCACAGAGTATACGTTTCTTTTTAGCGTATCGGCCGACGTGTTCCCCGTCGCTCTCGGTTTTGGCCGAGGTAATCGGGGTTGCGGCCGATAGCGATTTTTCCCTTCGAGTTTCGTCTAGTGGCAAACGTGGAGGGGACAGACATGCGATGGAGAACTTGGGCGATTCACTTGCTTGTTATCATCGTGCGTTGGGGTGTCCACAATGTGTTCGGACACCTCCGCCGCTACACAAAGTATTTTCTCAAGTTATCGGTGTTCCAATGGCTCATCAGAGGCACACCTCCCATGTCTGTCAGCCGGTATGTACCCGGCCTTATTTCTTCGATCACTTTGTAGGGACCTTCCCAGTTGGCCGTCAGTTTGCCATGAATATTTCCTTTGTTGGTGGCGGCCGACTTCCTTAGGACTAGGTCTCCTACTTTTAAGTCCCTTTTGTGGACTCTTCGGTTGTAGGCTCTCTTCATCCGGCTCTGATATACGGCCAAGTTGAGGCGTGCCGTGTCTCGGCTTTCTTCGACCAGGTCAAGGGAAGCTCTAAGGCCTACCTCGTTTTCACCGGGTCAAAAGTGGCCGTTACGAATGTCGGCACCGTCGCTTCGATCGGCAAAACCGCTTCGGAGCCGTAGACCAGGTGGAAAGGGGTGTATCCCGTGGCTTCTTTCTCTCGTGGTTCGAAGGGACCACAGACGCCGGGTAGTTCATCGGCCCATCTTCCTCGAGGTCTTCAACCGTCTTCTTCAAACCGTTGAGGATGGTTTTGTTGGGCGCGCTCCGCCGCCCGTTGCTCGTGGGTGGCGGACGGAGGAATACGCAAACTTGATGCCAAGCTCCTCTAACCTGTTCATTATTAGGTCGCTCCAAAACTCTCGGCCGTGGTCAAATACCATAACTTGGGGCAATCCGAAGCGGGTTATAACGTTTTCCCAGATTACCTTTCTGACGGCCGCTGCTGTGGTCTTCGCCGATCATCGCTACGGCCTCAACCCATTTGGTGAAGTAGTCAACGGCAACAATTAGGAACTTCCTTCCCCGGAGGTCTGTTGGGAATGGCCCTAGCATGTCCATCCCCCATTGTGCGAAGGGAAGGGGATTAAGCACCGGTTGTAGGTCCCTGAAGGGAGCGTGTATCACCGGGGCATGCATTTGACAGTTCGTGCACTTCTTGGTCTTCGCTCGGGAATCTTGAAGCATGGTGGGCCAGAAGTAGCCAGCTCGGAGAGCTTTGTGGGCTAGTGTTCGCCCCCATGTGATGTCCACGATGCCTTCGTGAATTTCTGTCAAGATCATCAGTGCATCGGCCGGACCGACACACTTCAAGAGTGGTCTTATTACGATCTTCTCGTATAGTTCCCCTTCGAACATTAGGTACCTGGCGGCGATCCTTTTTATTTTGGCCGAGGGATTGCGGCCCTCCCAGAAATTCACCCGTAAGCTTGTATCTCATTATCAGAGTCATCCATGTTGACTCGGTTTCTATGTTACCCACCATGCCGGCGGTCTCGGTGATGCTCTTCGCGTTCCTGATGTCTACCAGTACGGTTCGGCTGACATTCTTGATGGTTGAGCTGGCCAGTTTGGAGAGAGCGTCGGCCCGGTTGTTCTCGGATCTGGGGACGCACTGTATTTGGAAAGACTTCAATTTTGCTACGTCGGCTTTTACCCTTTCTAGGTACCTTACCATTCCGTCGTCCGGGCCTCGTACTCCCCTCGATTTGGTTAGTAACCAACAAAGTGAGTCGTTTTAACACAATGTGTTCTGCTCCGGCAGCCCTAGCTAGCTCGACTCCGGTTATCACCGCCTCGTATTCGGATTCGTTATTCGAGGCCGAGAATGTGAATTTCAAGGCGTACTCAAACTCGTCTCCGTTTGGGCTGATGATAAGGATGCCGGCTCCTGAGCTATTCGTTGTGGAGGAGCCGTCGGTGTAGACCTCCCATATGCCTGGGTTTGGCTCTTCCTGGTACGTGCATTCGGCAAGGAAGTCTGCAAGTGCTTGCCCCTTTATCGAAGGCCTTGGTTTGTCTTGAATGCCGAAGCCGAGAGTTCCACCGCCCATTTGATGAGCTGCCCGGATTGTTCGAATTTTTCCAAGGATTTCTCCAATGGTTGATCGGTTAGGACCGTCACGGGGTGTGCGTCGAAGTAGGGTTTTAACTTCCTTGTGGCGGCGACGACGGCGAAGGCTGCTTTTTCGATTAGTGGATAGTTTCTTTCGGCGGGCAACAGGTATGGGTCGACGACGAAGTAGATTGGGTGTTGCTTTGTTTGTCTTCTTCCCGATGATCACGGACCGACCGTGGCCGAGGTTACTTGCTATGTATAGGTATAGCGTCTCCCCCATTATCGGCACAGACGGGGGTTGGGAGAGTCCGAAGATGAGCTTTCGATTGTTTGAAAGCCGTGCTCTTTCCTCCCCCCCACCAAGTCTTTATTTCCTTTCAAAGACTTTGAAGAATGGGGTGCTCTTATCGGCCGACCGAGAGATGAAACGGGCGAGAGCCGCCATTCTCCTCACGATTCATAACCTCTTTCCGATTCCTTGGTTCGGGCAGGTCTAGGATTGCTTGGACTTTGTCCGGATTGGCATCTATGCCTCGCGCCGACAAGTACACCTAGAAATTTTCCCGCCCGGACACCGAAGTTGCATTTCATTGGGTTGAGCTTCATCTTGTATTTCCTTAGTGAACAAAATGTCTCGTGTAAATCAGCCGATGCTCGCATTTGTCGGACTTGCTTTTTACAATAGCGTCGTCGACGTATGCCTCAATGTTCCGTCCTTTCTGATTTTGAAACACTTTGTCCACCAGCCTTGTATACGTCGCTCCGGCGTTCTTTCGACCGAACGGCATCATTTTGTACATGTATGTGCCGTTGGCGGTGATGAATGCGCATTTAGGCATGTCTTCCTCGGCCATAAACACTTGGTGATATCCCGAGAAGGCGTCCAGCAGCTCAAGATGGTGTAGCTCGCCGTGGCGTCGATTAAGCTATCTATCCGAGGCAAGGGATAACAATCTTTGGGGCATGCTTTATTAAGGTTGGTGAAGTCTACACACATTCTCCACGCCCCCGATGATTTCTTCACCATTACAACATTGGCTAACCACTCAGGATAAGTACAAGGCATGATAAAACCTGCCGCTAGTAATTTATCTACTTCGGCTTTGATGGCTTCGTCCTTTTCGACCGAGGAGTTCCTCATTCTCTGCTTGATCGGGCGAGCGGTGGGGAGTACGTTCAACTTGTGAACGATCACCTCTCGATTCACGCCGCATCTCGGCCGCCGAGTATGCGAAAACGTCTTTGTTCTTTCTCGGCGGTCCGGAGGTCGGCTCAATTTTGGTTCCGGGTTGACACCGATGGTTATGGTGCGGCCCGGATCAATCTCTACCTCCTCGGTCTCTGCTCCTTCGATCATGCCGATGGTCCGGTCGTTCCCGGATCTGGGTGTGTACTGTATCCGGAACGATTCTAGTTCTGAAGCGACAGCTCTCACCCTTACTAGATACCTTATTGTCTTGTAGTCCTGGGCTTCGCACTCTCCTCTAACCTGGTTGGTCACGAGGAGCGAATCTGTCTTTACCATGATACGTTACGCCGGCGGCTTTAGCTAGCTCAATTCCGGTTATCACCGCCTCGTACTTGGATTCCTTGGGGGTCACTGAGGTAAGCCCCAAGGCGTGCTCGGATACGTCCCCGTTTGGGATGATGATAACCATGTCGGCCTTCGAGCCATATGTCGCGGAGAGGCCGTTAGCGTGAACCTCCCACAAACCGGGTTCTTCCTCTTTCTTCGAGATGAGCTTATGTGCCTCCCCCCGGTCCGAGACATACATCAATGTCAGGGCCCGGATGGATATTACAAATAATCGATCTCGCTCAAAGTGATCCGGCCTATGAGTACATCGTAGGCAGGTGTACCGTCGATGACCACGAATTTAGACATGACGTTCTTGGCTGCACCTCCCTCGCCGAACCTTACCGGCAAACTGATTGACCCCAGGGGTACCATGCCGGCCCCAGAAAAGCTGTATAACGGGTTGGTGCAGGGGCTCAAATCTTCAATCCTCAGACCGAGGCCGAGAAAGCATTCTTTATTCATAACATTGGTGTAGGCGCCTGTGTCAATCAGGCACCCCTTCACCAAGCGGTCGGCTATGTCTAGGTGAACCATAAGTGGGTCGCTGTGAAGAGCGACGACTCTCTCGTAATCCTCCTGTCCGATGGTCATATCGGGAACTTTGGAAGCGGGGGTCACTGTGTTGGGCGCAAAGTTGATGGCCTGATAAGGTTTATCCAGGTGCCGTTTGTGCCCAGGAGTGAACTCGCCGCTCTCGTCGTCCCTAACGACGACATTGATCACTCCTACTCGCTCGGGAGCGGGCTTGCTCTTTGATCTGCCGGCATCTGGTTTTTGTCCTCTGGCAACATATTTGCCGAGGTTTCCCATCCGAATCAGTTCTTCAATGGCATCCTTCAGGTGTCGGCAATCGTTGGTTAGGTGTCCGGTGTGGCCGTGGTACTCACAGTACTGGCTCGTGTCACCATCACTTCTCGGCCTAGGGGGTCTTTCCCATTTCTGGCCCTCGTTTTTGCTCAAAGCGAAAACATCGGCGGCCGACGCGACTAGGGGGGTGTGATCATCGTATCGCTTTTTGTAGTATGTCCCCGAGCTCCCCCCGGCATTTGCCGAGCTTTGTTTTCTGGCAGACTTCTCTGGCCGTGACCTATTATTCTCACGGCGTCTCTCATCGGATCGTGACCCATTGTTGTCACGGCGTCTTTCGTCCGGGTTATTCTCCCGGCGGCTATTCATTTCTGAGTGCTTGGCCTCGCTGGGGCCTTCCCAAGTCTTGTGGTAGTCTTCCACCTTGATGGCTTGGTCAGCCAACTTCCTTGCGGCGTCCAAACCTAGGCCTCCGCACTTGATGAGCTCATTTTTTAAATCTCCTTTTGGGAGGCCCTTCATCAGTGCGAAGGCTGCCAGTTCGGGATTGATTTCTCGAATCTGCTGGACCTCTCCATCAAACCTCTTCACGTAGCTTCGGAGAGACTCGCCCCCCTCTTGTCTGATAGTTAGGAGGTCGGAGGTCTCTACGGCCCTTCTCTTATTGCAGGAGTACTGGGTTAGGAAAGCGCCCTTCAGGTCGGCGTAGTAGTACACCGAGCCATCGGGAAGCCCTTTGTACCAGCTCTGAGCCATTCCATGCAGAGTTGTTGGGAAAATTCGGCACCAGACCTCGTCGGGCTGCTCCCATACCGACATGTAAGACTCGAAAGCCTCGGCGTGGTCGGTGGATCGCTATCCCCCTTGTATGATAGGGGTGGCAGTTTTAGCTTGTTTGGCACCGGGACTTCTAGGACGTAGGCGTTGAGGGGTTGCCTGACCACGCGTTGAATGACACGTGGCGATCGGCTCCTCGCATCCCTATCCTGGCTTCTCCCCTCGTAGCGGGAGGGGCTCCTTCTTCGACTATGACTCCTTCTCCAACTCTGCTGAGTCGGACTCCTCTGGCTCCTTTGGGGTATGCCTCGTTCGTGTGGCGGGGACGCTGTCCTTCCGCGAGTGCGGGAAGGACTTAGGTCTACCGCGCCCACTTTGGGCTCCCCCGGCGTCTTGACTGGGTCAACTTCTCCTAGTGCTCCGTTCGATTTCTCGAGTCACGTTTTGGGCCCGGGTCTCCTGGGTGGTTTCCGCCGCTCTTGTCGGTGTGACGGTGTGTGAGCGACGCATTGCTAATTAGGTCCAGGACCATTTTCGGTTTTGCTATATTCAACCACATGTCCCATGATGGTGACTGTTGGTTGGTCGGCGTGGCGTAGATCTGTATTATCGGCATCCCGAACTCCGGTTGGATTACTCCGCCGGTGGAGGGCTGCTCGACTCCAGAATTGTTGAAGGTATCATCTGGGTGGAGGGGCTCGTCGGTTACGAACACCTCTTGCTGTTTCGACATTTTCTTAGCTTTTTGGGTGGGTTTTTGTTTTTTTTTTTTTTTTTTTTTTTTTTTTTTTTTTTTTTTTTTTTTTGGGAATGAATGTGACTAGTTTCTAGTGTCTTTCCCCACAGACGGCGCCAATTGTTCCGGGTGTAATTCCAGAGCAGTGATTAGTTACCACCCGTGGCTTGTAGAATAATGTCTTGAGCTGAATCCTTCTTGCTCTTATCGTCCCGCTCGGCCTCTCCGCAACAATGAACGAATCGAGGGCTTGGGCATGTGTGCCAAGCGTACTCACTCCGACGCTCAAGTCAGTAAACTTAAAGGATTAAGCTGTGTTACTTGGCTAGATGCGTATTGTAGAGAGATAAGGGAGATATTACCAGATGAATAGTGTATTTAGGTTATAATTGTGAGATGCTTTCCTCAATGAAGGTTGAGGAGTATTTATAGACTTTCACCTTTTGTCACGTAGTGGCCAAGTGGCCAAGTGGCTAGCGGTGGAAAGATCGATCTACCCCTCGGCCGAGGGACCTATGGCGGCCGGCGGACAATGTTGACTCGCCGCCGAGGGTCTTGGATATGAGTACGCGGATGTGTGTCCCTTGGCGGGTTGTCACGCCGAGACCCAGGTGGCAGGCCGATGGGATGCATCGGCTAGGCTATCTAAGTCGTTGACTTGCTGTGGATATCTTTGACCTTGCTCAGTGTGTTGACTTGGTCAGCGGTGCAGAATATGCCCCATCAGAATAATTTCATCAATTAACTTAATTTAAGCAAATACGAGTACATGTAATTCATCAAGATTTTGTGAAAGACTGTAAAATTATTGAAAAACTTTCTAATCAATCATATATATTGTACAAAGTAACGTCGAGAAAAATGCTTAAATAATAAGGAGTATTCTTTCTCTATTTATTTCATTTTCATTAGTTTGATTAAATATTTTAATTGTACTCTGTGTTTGGCATATATTTAACTACTTAAACAAATGTATAAAAATGAAATGAATGTACCAATACTCTTGTCATTTTAAATCCATAATAATGAAAGGAGAAATGCTTAAGTTTATCCGTTTAATGTTATAACCAAAACCATTTAGCCATGAGATCATTCATCAAACGATCGTATATGAGTATATCTTATAAGTTTTATTTAAGGTTCTGTTTGGTAAAACTGACTGAAAAGGTACCTGAAACCTGAAAAGTTACCTGAAACCTGATAAGGCGACTGAAATTAAAAAGGTACCTGAAAAGCTAGCTGAAAATTGAAAACTGATAAGGTAGCTGATTAATTGTAAAGTGTTTGGTAAAACTAACTGAAAACGTAACTGATTTTTTGCAAAATGACATAAAAGGACATTAATAATTATAAAAAATTAATTTAAATAAAGGGTAAATATGTAAAGTATAACATTTTGCGTTTGGCAAGTAACTTATTTAACCAAATAAGCTACCTGAAATGAAATGCTACCTATGTTGGGGTACAATGTCTCACACCGAATGTGACAGGCGAGATGAATGCAGACTTCACAAGACCGTTCAGGAGGGATGAAGTATTTCAGGCTCTTAGTCAGATGAAGCCATCTAAGGCCCCAGGTCCGGATGGGTTCAATGCTAATTTTTTCCAAACATATTGGCACATTATTGGTGGTGAAGTAGCTGATCTGGTAATCAAATGTCTTGAAGGAGAGGAGGATATAGCTAGCATAAACAATACTTTTATTGTTTTAATCCCAAAAGTGAAGCAGGTTTGTCATATGAAGGATTTCCGACCCATATCGCTTTGCAATGTGCTATATAAGCTGGCTGCCAAGGTAATCGTCAACAGGCTAAAACCTTATCTGGATGTTTTGGTGGACAGCGAACAGAGCGCTTTTGTCCCGGGAAGACTAATAACGGATAATGCTATTATAGCATTTGAAGCTTTCCATTATATAAAATCATACCATCAAGGGAAGCAGGGATATATGGCATTCAAACTTGATATGAGCAAAGCCTACGACCGAGTTGAGTGGCCATTCTTAGAACGGATTATGGTTAGAATGGGGTTCGCGGCCAAGTGGATTGACATGGTAATGAGATGCGTTAGGACGAAGAAGATCGGCTGTGCTTATAAATGGCTCACCAACGGCAGCCTTTTATCCTCGACGGGGACTGAGACAAGGCGACCCGCTATCGCCTTACTTATTTATCCTATGTGCGAATGTATTTTCTCGGTTAATTTCAAAGGAGGTAGAGAGGAGAAGCCTTGATGGACTTCGAATATGCGACAGCGCCGGTGTTGACCCATCTTTTCTTTGCAGACGATACTCTTGTTTTAAGCCGTGCAAATAAAAAGAATGCGAAAACCATCGGATCGATTATTGATGTTTACCAAGAAGCGTCGGGGCAAAGACTTAATATGCAAAAATCTGAGATTTTTATAGCCCTAATACCCCTAAGAAGCGAGAAATAAAGTGCAAGAAGTGTTGGATGCTAATGTGGTCCAAGTACCATCAAAATACCTCGGTATTCCTGCCACTATAGGAAAAAATAGAACTCGGGCTTTTACTCCACTGAAAGAACGAATATGGAAAAAGCTTAAAGGATGGAAAGAGAAATTGCTCTCATTTGCGGGTAGAGAGGTCCTCATTAAGGCGGTGGCCCAATCGATCCCTACCTACCAAATGGGTCTTTTTAAATTTCCATTGAAGCTCTGCTCGGAAATTGAAGGAAACTTGGCGAGATTTTGGTGGGGGCATGGAGAGGAGAAACATCGAATACATTGGGTGGCCTGGGATAAAATGTGTAAGTCTAAGCGGGACGGGGGTCTTGGGTATAGGCACTTCGAATCCTTTAATGTTGCTATGCTTGCAAAACAGGTGTGGAGGCTTCATGACAACCCCAACTCACTGGTTGCTCGGTTATTAGCTGCACGGTATCATCCTAATGGTGACATCACCACTGCCGTGTTGGGACATCACCCATCGTTCATCTGGAGGAGTTTGATGGAGGCTATGTGGGTGATTAAGGAGGGAAGTAGATGGTTAATTGGTGACGGAAATAAGGTCAGATTCTGGACGGACCCTTGGATGAATAGGGGACACCCTCTCAGACTCATCTCACCAGCTCGAGGTGAAGTGGGAAGCAAAGTGGCGGAGTGGATGATGGAAGGACCGAGGAGGTGGAATGTAGACAAATTGCAGCAAAACCTCCTTGACTTTGAGGTGCACGACGTCGTTAAAATACCTCTGTGTGACGGAGATGTGGAGGACAAACGATATGGCATTATGAGAAGTCGGGTAAGTACACAAATCAAGACGGGTTACCACTTTATCCGGTGGAGGAAAGAACAAATGGAAGGAAGGGGAGATGCGAGTGAGGGATCGAAATTATGGGGCAATTTATGGAGGCTACATGTCCCACCAAAAGTGAAGAGTTTCATATGGCGGGCGATCAAGGGAGCTTTGCCTTGTGCCATGAATATACACCGGAGGGTTGATGACGCGGACCCAACCTCGCTTTCGATGCCGGGGACAGTTGGAAAGTGAGTCACATGCGCTTGTTTGGTGCCCATATGCTCAGACGGTATGGGAGAAAGCTGGAGTCGAAGTGAATGAGACACGGGATCGAATACTATTGCTACCGGACCTAATTGAGATGATAATTACCAACAACAGGGGGATGGAACAAAGCAAGTTAATCATCCTGCTGTGGGCAATTTGGAACCAACGAAATAAAGAGCTCCATGGAGGAGAAGTGTGGGATCCGGACGTGTGGTTGAAGTGGCCTGGGGTGCGGGGCGTGGAATGGAGCACAGGGAGAGGAGAGGAGGAAACAGGGAAGGACGGATGGGAGTACGGAGAGATGGAAGCCACCGAGGAGGGTTTCTTTAAGTTAAATGTTGATGTTTGCGATTTTGGGTGCGATGGGTTGTGGTTTGGGAGTGGTTATTCGAGACCACGAAGGCCATGTTGAGAGAGCGGGAGTCCAAAGCAAACACGAGAGAGATGGGAGGCGGAGATTGCTGAAGCAAAAGCAATGGAGTATGGGTTAAGAATGGCTTTACGAGATGGGTATTGCGAGAATCATCGTGGAATCGGACCGCAAAACTCGGTGAACATGTTTGAAATCGAAACATGCGATCAAGTTACTTGGGTAATATTGGAAGATCGATTCAGAATTTAGCTTCTCATTTTAACGTTATTGAATTTAGTTTTGTACGTAGAGACGGAAATAGAGTAGCCCATTGTATGGCTCATTTGCTTCCCTTACTGTACACTACTAGAGTATGGGTAAGTATGGTGCTTGGACTCTCTTTGAACTTGTTGCTTCCGAGTCAAACTCGGATATCTTTCTTGAATAAATAAAGTTGGCATTTTCCCCTCAAAAAAAAAAAAAACATTTCAGCTCCCTGAAACTTTAAAAAGCTATCTGGAGTAGCTTTTCATTTGAGGTACCTACCTGAAATGACTTTACCAAACAGCACTAGATAAAACAACTACCTGAAATATTAGTTAAATTATGTTGCTTGGTCAAATCAGGTACCTGAAATGTCTTGCCAAACATATCCTAAGGTTTCGTTTGACAAGTCATTTCAGGTACATGATTTGGTCAAAATAACTTATTTGACCAAAATTACAAGTACCTTATTTTTTTATAAGCGTTTGGCAAGTAACTTATTTAACCAAATAAGCTACCTGAAATGAAATGCTACCTAGAGTAGCATTGAGATTTCAGTTATGTTGTGATTTGATTTTTCGTTTTTACCCCTTAAATTTATACTATTAAATAATTATCATATTCTTTTACGTCATTTCATCAAAATCAGTTAGTTTGCCAAACACTTTTTTATATAATGAGCTACTTAATCAGTTCCTAATTTTCAGCTAACTAATCAGTTACCTTTTCAGGTTTCAGCTAACTTTTAAGTTTTCAGTTACATTTTCAGGTTTCAGCTACATTTTCAGCTAATTTTACCAAACATAGCCTAAATGATAAAATAATTTTCTAATATCCTAAATATGAAAAATTTACAAGATTTCTAATGAGATATTCAAATATAATATCGTATTTATCATAATTTATAAGAATATCTTATACGGAGTAATTCTTATCACATTTAGATCATTACGTATTTACGTATGAGATATATACATTATTTGAACCGTAAACATGGTTGTAAACAGTAAACGCCAACTTGTAAAATATTGCCTCATAATCATAATAATAAGGAATAATAATACATGCATTTAATTTTGGCATTATTAATGGAATACACAAAGACACAAACAATGTCCCAAACACCGACCCTCGTCGTATTAAATTGTGGAACCCACTCACTCTCCTCTCATTTTTCATACACACTATATATACTTTCACATTACTTCTTTCATTTTCCTCCAAACTTTTTCCTGTCCTAAAATCATCCCGATTTTCCCTCTAATTAATCCTCCCTTTTTTCCCGTTAAATCATTGATTTGATCCCTCATTTTACTCTGTAAGTCTTCTCTCTTTTTTTTTTACCCCTTTTACCTCTTTTATACGGAGTATTAATTATTAATTAATTAATTGTTGATTTTTTTGGTTTTCCTAGATTGTTGGGACTTGGATTTTTGTGCATAATTTAGTGACATTTGTGTTATTCCAGAATTTCATGATCTGGGTAATCATTTATTTTGTTAGATCTATAATGGGCTGCTTAATCTCATAAATTTTCGTGTTATTTCAATGATTTTTGGTGTTTTTTTTATTTTGATGTGATCGTAGTTGGGTTTGTCTTGATTTTAGTGATTGTGATAAAAGATTTGATCTTTTTGATGTTATGATGATTGAATTTGTATGTAGGACAATGCTAGGCACTACCAGTGGTACTGAGTCTCGATACCATCCTTTCACGTAGTTGGCTTTATTTTGACCTTAGTGATTGGGATGAAAGATTTGATCTTTTTAATGTTATGATAATTGCATTTTATGTAGGACCGTTCTAGGCTCTACCATATGGTACTGAGTCTCGGTACCATCTTCTCACCTACCCTTATGTGGAGTCCATCATTTTATGATCATTTTATGACCCGGTGGTGCCATCTCATTTTCCGTATCTTAGATGGGTAGTTGTTGGTTGTATATGTCTGATCTAAGCTTATAATTTGCATGTGACTTTCATAATTTGGATTTTTGTTATGCATTACATAATCATTAGTATATTAATATTAATGGATCTGGTTGATGTGGAGGAAGAAAAATTGGTGGTGGTTGGTTGGTATGTTTGATATTTTTTGTGATCTTATGAATATGATTGTATGATATTGACATTCTGACAACTAATAATTCATTACTAGTGTTGACTATTGCTCACATTTTGTGTTTTGTCGGTTGCGCTTCATGGGGTTTACTAAATTCATGCATTTGATCTTTAAGAATCCGATTAATTTTCGATTTGGTTGATCTTTATGTGATTGTTTATGGTGACTTGTAGGCAATGAACCTTTGAGTTTTTTTTTTTTGTGTGTGTTGGCTAATGCATGGGATATAATTAGTGATATGGTTGTGTTATTTTGTTGAAGGTGATCCATTATGTCTTCTTACACGCCAAAGAACATTCTTATAACGGGTGCGGCTGGGTTCATCGCATCTCATGTCGCAAACAAGCTTATTAGGAGTTACCCCGATTACAAGATTGTCGTGCTCGACAAGCTTGATTATTGTTCAAACCTGAAAAACTTGCGCCCTTCCCAAAAATCTCCTAATTTCAAGTTTGTCAAGGGGGACATTGCAAGTGCTGACCTTGTTAATTATCTTTTGATCACCGAGTCCATTGATACTATTATGCACTTTGCTGCGCAAACCCATGTCGATAATTCTTTCGGTAACAGCTTTGAGTTCACTAAGAACAACATTTACGGTACTCATGTTCTTCTAGAGGCCTGTAAGGTGACAGGTCAGATCAGGAGGTTTATTCATGTCAGTACTGATGAAGTTTATGGGGAGACGGATGAGGATGCTGTGGTGGGAAACCACGAAGCTTCTCAGCTTCTCCCGACAAACCCATACTCGGCTACAAAGGCGGGAGCTGAGATGCTTGTGATGGCTTATGGCCGATCATATGGCTTGCCTGTTATCACAACCCGCGGAAACAATGTTTATGGACCAAACCAGTTTCCTGAGAAGTTGATCCCTAAGTTCATCCTTTTGGCCATGCAAGGGAAGCCTCTTCCGATTCACGGAGATGGTTCTAATGTGAGAAGTTATCTCTATTGTGAGGATGTCGCCGAGGCCTTTGAGGTCATTCTCCACAAGGGAGAAGTAGGCCATGTGTACAACATTGGGACAAAAAGGGAGAGGAGAGTCATTGATGTTGCTAGAGATGTATGCAAATTATTTTCTGTGGACCCCGAGACTGTCATCAAGTTTGTCGAGAACCGTCCTTTTAATGACCAGAGGTACTTCCTCGACGACGAGAAGTTGAAAATTTTGGGATGGTCAGAGAGGACCCCTTGGGAAGAGGGTCTAAAGAAGACTATGGAGTGGTATATCAGTAACCCTGAGTGGTGGGGTGATGTGTCAGGAGCCCTGCTTCCTCACCCTAGAATGTTGATGATGCCAGGTGGCATCGAGAGGCATTTTGAGGAAGCTGACAATGATAATTCCGCTTCTTCAGAACTTCCCAACTCTCAAAGTAAGATGGTGGTTCCTGTCGCGAAAACCACCCCCTCCCCTAAGAAGCCATCGTTGAAGTTCCTGATCTATGGCAGAACAGGCTGGATTGGTGGTCTCCTTGGCCAGATGTGTGAAAAGCAAGGCATTGCTTACGAGTATGGAAAGGGCCGTCTCCAAGATAGAGCATCTCTCATTGCAGATATCCAGAATGTCAAGCCAACCCATGTTTTCAATGCCGCTGGTGTAACCGGTAGGCCCAATGTAGACTGGTGTGAATCTCACAAACCCGAGACTATTCGCACCAATGTCGTTGGTACATTGACCTTGGCAGATGTCTGCAGAGAACATGGGTTGCTTGTGATGAATTATGCTACTGGGTGCATTTTTGAGTATGATGCTGCACATCCCCTCGGCTCTGGAATCGGGTTCAAGGAGGAGGACACACCCAATTTTGCGGGTTCATTCTACTCCAAGACTAAAGCCATGGTATGTTTCAGTTTCTTTCGAAGACTAAAATATTGTTCGACTTGGCTACTGGCCACTTGGCCAGCGCTTATTCTTGTCTTTGTTATACTGAACTAATTTTTCCATTTCCTATGAAGGCGACATTTGATATGGTGAAGTAACGGTCATTTGATATAGTTATTCATTAGAGGTCATCTAGAAACGGCCTTTTTAATGTTAAAGCAGGGTTAATGTTGCATACATTCGACCGACTTCATCATTTGCAAGCTTTTGAGACACACGGGTTATATTATTATTGGTGTACTGACCTGTGATTGATGTATGATCAGGTAGAGGAGTTGCTCAAGGAGTTTGACAACGTTTGCACCCTTAGAGTCCGCATGCCCATATCTGGGGACCTCACCAACCCACGAAACTTCATCACAAAGATCTCTCGCTACAATAAGGTTGTGGACATCCCCAACAGTATGACCATCTTGGATGAGCTCCTACCCATCTCGATAGAGATGGCCAAGCGTAATCTCAGAGGCATATGGAACTTCACCAACCCAGGAGTCGTAAGCCACAACGAGATCCTCGAGATGTACAAGAACTACATTGACCCAAGCTTCAAATGGGCTAACTTCACCGTGGAAGAGCAAGCCAAGGTCATCGTTGCTGCAAGAAGCAACAACGAGATGGATGCCTCCAAATTGAAGAAAGAATTCCCTGAGCTGCTCAGCATTAAGGAATCACTGATCAAATACGTTTTCGAGCCAAACAAGAAAACAAATTACTCTGCGTAAGTCGACATTTTCCGAGAATTTCAGAGATGCTATAGTCTGCAGGATTGGGAGTGGGTTCATCAGGGTAAAAAGCCATTCTTAGTACTTCTGTATGTCCTATTTACTAGTTTGGGTTTAGAATTCCATTACTTTCATCATTAGTATTTAATTTTATTCTCTTATTTGATAGTTATATACAGTATTAACAATGCCCTTTTCCCACCCATTTGTAATTTTTATAAATTTATTGTTTTAATTTTTGTCAAAGATTTCATGTTTATTTGTTTTATAAATTTTGTGACTGATGTCTCTTTGGTTCATTCCGAACTCGAAATTGAAACTATTCAGCTCTTTGGTTTGAACCTGAAATTTTAGCTCCTTATTTGATATAGAAGACATGTCTTAGGCATGAACTCTCTTTCTGTTTTAATAAACATTTGTAGCTTCTTGAAAAAGTTCTTGTGAAGAGCAAAATAAGAATGGGTTGAGTCGGCTCTCGGACCTTTCGAGTCTGAGCCTGTGTTACTCAGACACGCCGGACATGGCTATTTCGGGTGAATTTTTCTGTTTTGTGGTCTAAATTGAAGTGTCGTGTCGTGTCGGACACTGACACGCGACACGGTTGTTAAGTGAAGTGTCGGAGTAACATAGATCTGAGTTAGTCCTACTTTAGTTTGCGGTTTAACTCGACCCGAGACGCAATCTTAACATCACTACTCCATTAATAAGGTCATTGTTTCTTCAATCCCGTCGGCATCAAATTTGCCATTCCGTTCCCTTACGCCGGAAACAAAAAAATCAAGTGTACTGCCACTACCAGATGTTGGTAGGGCCAGGGTGAAGTTGCCCACAAGTTTTATGATGCTTGAAAGCTGGATGATTTTCCTGAACCCCACACTCAGACCGACAGTATTTCTACAGATAATTTAGCAGCCACATTTATGCATGCTTACAAATGTATCACAATCTATCAATCCATCACATTACAGTATGACACAGCTATCATTTTCTGCCTCATTTTGCGGAATCTGCGCCTTTTGGTCGTCTTCTAGCACTTGTCCTGAGCGTTATATCATATTCGGATCAAATAAAAGTCGGGTAAATATATGTAGGTAAAAGGTACAACGAAATAAGAGAACTGAATTTACTGTAAAATGTAAGTGATACGAGTCGCAAGGTTTACTACTGTAAAACTTATACTGAAATACGGAGTACATTACAGTTTGATATCACGTTGGTTCGATTTGGAACGAACCTGGTCCTAGCCTCGAAACTGCGGGTTGTTTAGGTCATTTCGGGTTACGGGTCAAAGTTTTCACGGTTCATAGAAAGCTGATCGAGCACTCAAGCCGGGTCAAGTATCTGATAATAAAGGCGCCAGATTAGATGATAAGGTCGTTGGGAGACGGTATCCAAACAGGATTCAGAAGAACACCAGCGAAAAGAATGGTCAATCTGTGTGTCCTGATATAGCTCCGTAAAGTTCGGGCAATTTCAGGTGGCATACAAATTAACTGATTATAGGATTGAAAAGAACTCTATGAAGGATTTTTCTCAGGTGCAACAAAATGATGTTTTACAACACAAAATTATTCACTAAGAACATGAATCAAATAATCACAATGAACATCAGGAGGCTGTAACCTGAGACGAAAAGAATTTGCGCAAAAAAATGACGTACAAAACCATCCATCCATCAGGAAAAAAGAAGAATCAACAAGCTGATTAAGAGCAGCAAGTTTACGGATGTGGCGAGAGTGAAGAATGAACTCTTGCTTCTCAATTACAAACAAATTTTCATGTATCCTGAAACAACATGACAGCATCACAGTCGTTAGTTATATGCAAGTACTTGACGGAAAATGTAAATGTAGGTCATGGATAATTAATTTCCACACAGATTAGGTTCTCGTTGCATGCTTAACTCGGCAAAAGACACAAAACAATCATCCTTTCTTATTCTTTGGACTTTCAGAAGAGATTGAAGCAAAGAGGTTGTACCTTGTGAACTACAGCGAACAATGTCATGAATAAGAAACAATTAAAGGCGCTTGATCTTCAGCTGCTCTGTTTCTATAGTAGTAATATAATCCCAACTGTACAACCGCCAGAACAAGTCCTATGCCATTTGGAACCTAAAGTTCAACCCCGGAAAAGCAAAAAATTAAGATTCCAATATACCATACAAGAAACCTATGTTTTGAAGAAATGTAAATGAAATTGCGTACTTACATAAACAAAGGCGTCCCAGTTAAACATCCCGTATGCAAAGAAAGAGGTGCTCATCAAGAAGGATGACAGTGAAAGATAAAATGGCATGTACTCGACGCTTTTGGTTTGAATAACCAATTTCTGCAAAGTCAATTCTTTCCATCATCAAGAATGGTAAACTGTAATGCTACAAGCATTGAACAACATTACTCCAGTCCCTCAGAGGCTCCCACCTAGACTTGTTACAGGAGTCATTTGGGTCGGATTTGGGTACGGCCATTGCAGGTACGAGTCATTTCAGGAACACTCAAGAAAATCGTGTGTAAACAGGAAATATCTACAAAGTGACTATGAAAACTTACTATTATAAACAGCGGTGAAGCGAACATTGATATGAGAGAAGCACAGCTGAGAAAGCCGACAAAAATTTGCCTTGAGGGCATGTCAAACATGCTTAAGGTCATTACGACAAGAGCAGCAAAGAGCACAAGCACGCCCGCCAGAAGACCTAGCATTTTTACCTGTGAACACCAAAATAAGAACGGGATCCAGTCAGAGAATGACTAAGTAATCCTCCCAGACATTGTTACAGGAAAATCTGAAATGATGAGCAACCTTTTTTTGTCGTTCGGCATAAGTTATGAAGAGGGAAATGTAGACCAATTGGAATATTGCTCCAATTGAATTGACAGTTGTGAGCAATATGTTATCAACCGATACATAAGGCGTTCCATACCAGGCGCAAATGAAACAGTTCAGGAGGGTGTAAATATAGGGTAATCCTGAGAACTGTTCTGTTGACTTATTTCTGATAATTCTTCTAAATGTTGGTCTGTTGATTGCAATTAACATCGATATTAGTAAAATGAATCTCCAACATTCAAACTGCGATGTTTATTAAGCAAATGACAGCATAAATATACGGAAAAAAACTCACATGGGTGACACAAATAACCCAAAAGCAAAAATGTTGCCTGCAATGTAGAATGTTATAAAAATCAGCTCTTTAGATCAGATTATCAAACCCCAAAAGGTCAAAAGAGGACAACAGCATATAAATCCTGCTTGGATACAAACTACAAAGTTCAAACATAAAACCAAAACCGTGGTATTTGAATTGTTTTCTGAAACGTCTGAAACGGTGACGATTAACATCGTCTGTGATTCCCTCGAAGCGAAAGCTTTTCCTTGGAAATTTTGTATACTCCTAAATTTCCCATTAAAATAAGCAAGATCACACCTTTATAGAATTACAGTTTATGAAATCACAATTTATACTCAAAAATTTCTCATCAAAGTAAGCAAGATCACACCTTTACAGTTTGCATAATCATAATTTATACCCCTAGATGATATTCTTCTGTCTTCATGACTTCATCTATGCAAGTGGATAATACTTGACCCGTTTTAACAATAAAACGGATATCTTTGTCTTAAACAAGGATTTGTGAATTTATACTCATAAATTTCTCATCAAAGTAATCAAGATCACATCTTTACAGTCTGCATAATCATCAAATGTCAACTCATTTGAAACTTGAAGTTCAAGTTCTGATCTTTCAGATCATCAACAGGTGTTATTCATCTTTTTCAGCAAAGATTCAAACTTTCAAGCATAATTTACCTAGCAATGCCATAATTTAGTGAAAAAAGAGACAAAATCCCAAAAAAGTTGGAACTTTTCATCCAAAAATCAGCAAAAAAAAGGTCAACAAAAGTGAATATTCTCAGCACAAGATAAAACCATTGATTTGAATGATCAACACCCAGAATTTTGCATCAGCATTCATTAAATCAACACCAAATAATACCAACAATTCAGAAAACATAATCTGTTTTAGCAGTACAGGAATTCAGTCAAATTACTAAACACAAATGCATAAAAAATGCATTGAAATGTTCATGGATTAAGAAGAACCACACAAAAAGAAGAAGAAAAGGGAAACAGCAAGAATTACCAGCAACACCAGCTGTTTGCTTTAAAAAGGTGTAATCCACAAATAATGAAGAAGAAACCATGAGTAATTAATTTTGAGTTATTTTCTCTCCTGAAATTTTTCTGCTTTATTAGTGTCTTATGCTTGTGTGGCACTCGTCCTGAATCCTGATCCTGTCCTTGTCCAGGTTTATGACAGTTTGCATATGAGAATTGTCACGTTTTATATTGAGCACAAATTGTCGTTTGTGACGGCACTATTCTGTTCTAAGCTTATTAAGATGGATTTTTATTTAGTAAACTTGACTTAAAACCTAAACACGGTCTTAACTAAAAAGGAGAAAAATTCACCCATTTTATAATGAAAAATGACTAATTATTAACAAAAATTATAACTAAAATTGTCAATTTTTAACAATAAATGAATGATAACGTTTTATCAGGACATGTTACATTTATAAAATAGTGACATGTTATTCATCCTAATTTCAGGCATATACCACCTGTTTGAAATGAGAATTTACCTAAGTCAACAAGTTTTGCTTATAAGTTATACTAGTAACAGTTAGAAGTTTGTGACATTATATTTTTTTAACATTATTTAAATTGAATGTGAGTTGTCGAAAGCTTGTTTGAATGTGAGTTGTCGAAAGCT
This sequence comes from Silene latifolia, assembly GCF_048544455.1. NCBI lineage: Eukaryota > Viridiplantae > Streptophyta > Magnoliopsida > Caryophyllales > Caryophyllaceae > Silene > Silene latifolia. Next base: position 1,123,377 of record NC_133530.1, on the reverse strand, counting down.
TGAGACTGTCACCAGTAATAATTTAGAGTAAGTATACAAATACAGACTATTATTAGAGATTAAGATGATGATGTGTCATTTTATATTATGGGGTCAACAAAGATATAATTTGTGTAATTTCAAATCTTAGTTGCCAATAGGTCCTACTTTTAATGTTTTTGCACATTGTAAAACACTAAAACCTTAGAGATTTGCTGTTTTTTCTTCAATGTCAAGGGTCATTTTCTTAGAAAATTGCTATCAATAATCCATTTGTGTGTAGGACTAGTTGGGGTGCTTGCAAAAATCAAATTTATTACGGCCATTAGTTGTTTTCCTAGAGCGTATACCGCATATTCTATCGTGGAATTGTTATCCTTAAATTATATGGGTTATTTCATAACAATAATCCATTCTATTGGTGGTCTGCAATAATTACTCTATCCTATCAATAATCCCAATTAAATCCAACTTAAGCATCATACCTTCTAATAACGAACCAGCTGATATTTTTTTGAAGTTTATGTTGGAATATTTGATAGTTTTTGGACAACCTAACTGGTATATGTGAAGTTTATGTGTAATATTTTCAATTGATGAATCAAGAACTTGGTTTATTTGATACACATAAACATCACAAAATATCAGCTGGTTCGTTATTAGAAGGTATGGTGTTTAGGTTGGATTTAATTGAAATTATTGATAGGATGGAGTGATTATTGCAGACCACCAATAGAATGGATTATTGTTATAAAATAACCCAAATTATATCGAGAGAAATATTACGTATTTATATGTTCTGATTGGTGATAATATTCATTTTGTTTTATCAAATGTACGGAGTATTTTGTTATTTGTGTATGTTATGGTCGATTTCAATTTTCTCATCGCTTATAAGCGTGGTGCTCGATTCTGCATAAGATTTTTCTTTGACGTAGGGATTGTTTGTTTAGGCAAATGATCCTTTTTAGATTGTTTGATTAGGTAAGTAATCTCTTGGATGTGATACTATTCTAAAAGATGATATTTTTGACTTTTTTTTCCAAATAAACTTAGGAGAATATCATCAATTCAAAGATGTTTAGAAGTAGGTGTTGACCTTCTCAAATTAGTGCTCCTAAAATTCCAATACAAGTTTTTATTGCACTTTCTTTCAAATTTAACACTTGTTGACGGATATAAAAGATATTTCAGTGAGAAGAAAATTCATTATTGCTTAGAGATGATTCATGCACAAAGTTACTTTTGGATGATTCAACATTTGAGAAATGTATATCTAAAAATATGTCGAAAGTCTAGATCATCTAGCTTAAGTCCATGCACAAATTATACGCACATCTCTGATAGACGTCGTTAAATTGAAATGATTATCTAGGAAAATCACAACAAAACTGTATTTTATGAATGTTTAACTTTGCTTAATTAACAACTACCTCACACATTAATCGGGTTGCCACGTTATTAGTTGGGTTCATGTCACAATTAACGATTGTAATACGGCATGTTAAATACTACTCACCTATTCTAATCATTTATTTACTTTTTATGTACTTTGTAAGAGATAATTTAATTTAAAACCAATAAATAATTAGAATGAAAAGAATATCGTATAGATCAAACCTTACAAAAGAGTATAAATTGATTATTTTCGTTTCAGATAAAACTAATACATGTAATTTAAAAGAGTGTAAAGCTAGTTAAGCAGCTGGATGCAAGTCTCAATTTCATTTTGTAGTTTGTATTCGTCTTCTTGTTAATCAAGGTTGTGGCCTACAAATCAGTCGTCTCTAAATAAACCCAAACTTGGTTTATGATTCAACATTGTTCAAATAAAACACGATAATGAGTATTAGGCTCTGGTTTTTCCAGCTGAAAAAACCAGAGCTAAGCTGAATTGAACTGAAATAAGTTGAAATTAAGTCCAAAAGAACAAAACCTTAATACCTATCACGTATAGCCGAGATTTACCCAGTTCGCTCTAAAGGTGACGCCATGGCCCGTGGCGGCTACAAGTTCCGTCATCCAAAAAGAAAAAAAAAAAGGTATCAATACCTCCGGTAAAGATCCTCTGTCCACTTTTTGACAATCACTTGTTCAAAATAAAATATTGCAATAATTATACTCCCTCCTATTCGCTATATTCTTCCCTATTTCCTTAATCGGATTATTCGAGTTTTCTTCTCTATTTCCTTTTTTGGGTTGATTTGTGTGGTTCAAATTAAATTGCATGTGCGGTAGTGTGTTTTGTGTGGTCCAAATTCACTTTCTTAATTCTTGTGCAAAAAGGAAAGGAGAAGAATATAGTGAATAGGAGGGAGTATTAATTTGTTAATGCGTTAGAAGGTGATTAGAATGACACACACATTGAAACACCAAATGGAACAGAGAATCCCCACTCCAATACCTCGACGTTTAATTTTACATTTTCCGTTAATTTGTGTTCAATATCATCTGAACTTACGACGGTTGACACAACCGATTAAAATAGTACACTATCCCTACTATCATCTTCATTCAGTCAACTTTCGTTTTCCTAAAAAAAAAAAAAAAAAAATGCAGTCTTCATGCTCATCTCCAAACACAACATTAAAGTTCCAATCTTTCTCAAATTCCATCAAACTTAAACCCTCAATTAATCACTATTCGCATCGTTTTCGCTCGATATACACCCAAAAGTGTCGAATCCCGGCATCGCCATCACTCAAATTAAGCTCAAATTACCACAATTCTCCAAAACCAAGTTCAGTAATCAACAAAGAAATCAACTTTTTAAACCCAAATTTCAAAAATGAGGGTTTAGTTCGTACTCGGCTTCATTGCGGCAATTCGTCGAACAGTTTGAGTGCACCTGAGAAATCAAAGATTAGAGCTTTTCTTGAAGCAATCAGTGAGGCATTGTCAACTGCATTTCCGATATGGGTAGCTTTGGGATGTTTAATGGGGCTTTTTAAGCCGAATTATTTTGATTGGGTTAAACCTCAGTATCAAATTTATGGATTGACTGTTACTATGCTTGGTATGGGAATGACTCTTACTTTGGATGATCTTGCTGGGGCTTTTGCTATGCCCAAAGAAGTTATCACCGGGTTTTTGCTTCAATACTCGGTTAGTTTATCTGTTTATCAGCTGTTTTTGTGGTGGTTTAAGCTTTTGATTTCATTGTTTTTATGTTGGGTTTTGTCGAGTTTGATGTACTGTGTAATGTGGGATGCAATGTAGCTTGTGGATTGGTATATTTCGATCTTTTTGCGAATTAAATGGAACTGATACCTTGATCATGTGATTGTCTAAGGGTGTGTTTGGATTGAGGGATTTGGGGGGAAAAGAAAGGGAGGGAGAATAGGGGACTTAAAATCTAAGGAAATGGAGGGGAAGAGATTTGGAGGGATCCAATTTCCCTCCTCCAAGCCTAATCAAAATCTCTCCATAATAGGCAAGATTTGGAGGGAATTTGTATCCAAACAACCACACTCCATTCCCCCTCCCCTTCCCTTCTCTCCCTTTCCCTTCCCTCTTTCCCCCTCCCCTTCCTTTCCCTCCACTTTTGCTATCCAAACACACTCTAAGGTTATTAAGCTTATAATTCTGTTTTGTTGTGTTTGGTTTGATAAAGCTTGAGCTACAATGTGATGGGATTTAGCTTGTGGGCATGTTTTATACCTTTTGAATTGGTGAATTTACGATTCCTATATATGTAATGTACTAATGTACATGCCCTTAACTTGGCTAAACACAAGTGGGATTGTGAAATTGGTTGTTTACAAGAATTCCCGTCTATTACTAAAGCTTGTGGGCTAAGTTGAGATTGCTAAAGCTTGTAGGGAAGGTTGAGATTGCTAAAGTTTTATCATTGTCAGCAAGCTAGTCAGCTGTTATCACACTATCATTTCAGCTTAAGAAATGACACAAGTGGGAATGTGAAATTGGCTATTTACGAGAGTTCCCGTCTATTACTAAAGCTTGTGGGCTAGGTTGAGATTGCTAAAGCTTGTAGGGAAGGTTGAGATTGCTAAAGCCTTTTCATTTTCAGTAAGCTAGTCAGCAGTTACCACACTATCATTTCAGTTTAAAAAATGACTGATATGAAGTACTGTAGTTTTGCAATTTTGGGATTGCTTAAGCTAGTTTGCCACCTTGTTTATGGATATTATTTCGATGGTTGATTGGAGGGATATTGATGACTGATATTGCTGTGTGACACCATCTCATCAGATGGTGACTTTAATGATCTTTTATTGTGATATATTGGAGCGTCTTCATTTAGCACGCTCATGGCACAATCTTCCAAGAGAAATCTGTCTACAATGTGAATCTTCTACAGAAGTTCTTCTGTCTCTTTTATGTGTATTTTGCTTATTGCAGTTGCGTGTTTGGTGTAGAGTGGGGTTATGTATACTTTTTTTTTTGCATTGTAGGTGATGCCACTGTCGGGATACTTTATCAGCAAGCTTTTAGGGTTGCCATCTCATTATGCAGCTGGACTAATATTGGTTGGCTGCTGTCCTGGTGGTGCGTTATGTTGTTAACTCATGGAATTAATTCCAGTTTCTTTGTATTTTCTCTCTGATTGACGTGCTAGTTGTGAAAACTACAGGGACTGCTAGCAATATTGTGACCTACATTGCACGGTAGGTGGATATACTTTTCTTGGACATTTTTCTACTTAGTAGCAGAATTATAGATTCCTGATTAATTGTTTTCTGCAGTGGAAATGTTGCACTTTCAGTTTTGATGACAGCAGCCAGCACATTCTCAGCTGTGGTTTGTGACCTTATGACTCTTATGCATTGTTTACTTCTTTATACTTCATTATACTCCATGTATCTCATTTAAATTGTCCCCCACCCCCATATCTTCTCACAATAAGCAATAGCTACAACATTTTCAAAGATACTACGTTTACATATTCGTGGAGAGTTTAATGGTCAAAGTTGATAATCAAAGTCAAAAAGGGGATGGAGGGAGTACCTCTTTATATGGCTATACATTTATCCTTCTCTGATCAACCCCACTATGAGAAGCACAACTACATATCAAACATACATTAAAAGAAATACTTTGATGAACTCTATGCTTTTATATGATTATTACCGCAGTTTATGAAATGAGGCTTTGCCTAGTACAAGAACAAGGAAACTTGTAAGATGAAGGTTGCCTTACATTATAGTTGACATGGTGTTTTTTTTTTAAAATCTTGGGTTTTTACTCTTTGACGCAAGAATGCCTGATACAATAATACTTGAAGCTTTGTAATGCGAATGCTATGAAATAGCCATCTGTCTACCCATAAATGTTTATTATGTTTATCTCACTCATCTATAACATGGAAATTGCATGAATTCGCTCCTTACCTTCTTCAAATTTCTCTGGTGTTTTCTGGTTCCTGTAGCATTAAAGGAGTCAAATTCTCTTTCCATGAGGCCAGGCATGTTCTACTTTTCTAGTTCCTATAGAATAGATGTTAGGAACAATGAGTCTTGTATAAGGTGGTATCGCACGTAAGGCCATTTCAGGTCCCTAAGTGGTTCTCACTTATATTGGGTTAATAAGGTTGGTCTCACATGGAAAACCGCTTCATATATGTTTTCGCGTGTGAGGATTGATGTTCTTGTCTAGATGCTGAGTAAGCATAACTGACTTGGTAATTAGTGCCGCTGTCCCTGCCAATAGTTTACATAATTTCATTTAAGTATGCCCCTGCCAAGGAGCCAATAGTTTATGCTTCCTTTTAGAGCATGGTTTGTGTTGTAGAGAGTAAGTTTGGACTTCCTATCTCACCTTAATATGCTTTCATGGAAAAGAAAAACGGATCTATAAGCAAGCGCATAAACACCTCGCTGGGACGAAGGGAGTTTTACTGACTCCTCGAGGTCTCACAAAGCTGACCACTACCCACCTTATCATATGATCAAAGAATTATTAACGTATCTCATTTTTCTCTCAAACATTGATTGACAGCTTATGACTCCATTCCTCACTGCGAAACTCGCTGGGCAATATGTTGCAGTTGATGCAAATGGACTTCTAATGTCAACACTGCAGGTCAGCTCTTACTCTCAAAATGCTTAACTATATTCCCAGTCTTGCTACATCGGCTGTTTTGACGCCTGTCAGTTGTGCAGGTTGTCTTGCTTCCCGTGTTGGGGGGTGCATTTCTAAATCAATATTTCCAGGGCCTGGTCAGATACATATCGCCTGTGATGCCTCCTATTGCTGTGGGAACTGTTGCAATATTATGTGGGAATGCAATTGCTTTGAGTTCTACAGCTATCCTGCAGTCTGGGCTGAAAATTGTGCTGGCTTGTGCTCTGCTTCACATATCTGGTTTTTTCTTCGGTTACATTCTTGCAAAGCTGGTTAAGGTTGACGAGTCAGCTGCAAGAACTATATCAATAGAGGTTGGAATGCAGGTAAGATGCCACATTCTATATGTAGCTTGTTTTGGGTCATTCCTCGGAAGTAGACATCATGCATCAATACATGATAATGAATCGGTTTCAGGTCGGATTCAAAATTATACAAAAATGACCCGCCATGGACTACCTATCGAAACCCGTACTCGTTCCAAAGATAAAAATCCTACCGCATCCAAATCCATAACGTGTTATATATAGTCCAATTCAAATCCGATCTGAAAGTCGATTGAACCAATCATTTTTGCTTTGAGACTAACTTTTTCCTCCCAATAAAGCCTTGTAAAACCAATAACTTTGTTTATAAGCTAAATCCGGTATGAAAGATATCTATAATGAATCTGGCTCGGGTTTTTGAATTTTGGGTGCGGGTGTTGAGTGATTTTTCTATATGATTTCATTGAGATGGAATGTTTTACCTTGGTTAATCAGTTCAATTCGTATCAAAATCACCTTGTCATACCAACTCGGGAAGTTTTTTCTTGTTTTGCTCATTTGAAGAAAAATGCGGTGTAAGCTGAATCAATGTGTTTTGTTTCAGAACTCCGTTCTTGGGCTTGTGCTTGCCAACCAGCACTTTGGAAATCCGCTGACTGCAGTACCGTGTGCTGTTTCTAGCGTTTGTCACTCGATTGTGGGTAGCGCTTTGGCCGGATTCTGGAGATGGACCTCGCCTAAGCAGCAGACGCTTGACTAAACTGTCCTTGACTTAGCCAGGTACACTTTTGCGTCTGCTTGAGCCTATGTTTGTTTGTTCTTCACTGTTCTCTCAAACTTGTATTACCTAGGGCTGATGTTAGTTTTCGTGTCATCTATGCACCGATTGACCTTCCAGTGTTATTAAGATCAATAATTATGTTGAGGTAATATATGAGGTTCTAGTAATATTGTATTACCATCTGACTCTTAATCGGGAAATTAAGTAGTAAGCTTCTTATTTTTTCAACCGGTTACACATCAAATTTGAGTCTCGGTGATGTATGTACTATATAGAGTGACGAATGAGGATCCATTCATGAACCCTAGCGCTTGTTGACAATAGGTAGGAAATTCAAATAATCCGTTTTATTGGCTTTGGTGCCTACTTCCACAAAGAAATAGAAAGCCATCTACTTCTGAATTTCAAGATCCAAAAAAGCGTAATACTCTGTAAATGATAAGAACAGTTTAATGTGAAATTGTCAACTTTATTTCATTGTTTTCTTGTTAACATTACAAGTCATAATCATAGTTGTATGACAATTTCTTGGCAAAGACATAAACTCCTTGTGGAATTCTTAGGCGAAAGGTCGCTGTGAATAACAATCCAAGTTATTTCCATAATCAATTCCCAAAATATCTCTTATAGAAACCAATACGATTATCCACATAAGTGTCAAACCCATGGCCACACTTGATCCCACCATTGATTATGTTGGTGATCACTCCGAAGCCTGGGACTCGGCCTGCGGATTGGTCGGCAGCAGATGGGGCCCACCGTCCGGTGATGACACTGTGTGCTGAAGGCTTGTTGGCTTGTGGGGTCATCCAAAACCATATGGCTGTCTTGAATGCTATGATCGGGTTTGTGGCTACTAGATCTGGGTTGTTTATAAGGTCCACATTTATTGCTTTACCTGCCAGTCCATAGTTATAGTTGCTGCACAAAATCCACCTTATTGTTAAAACACAGAGAAGTAATTATTTGTTGCCTAGAACGCAGTAAGTGGATTATACATCTGATGTACTACCACTGGTTTGTTTTAAAAATTATGAGTTTTACTATAAAGTTTTTGAGTTCATTCACTAAAACATTGAGGTCAAAAAATTACAATAAAACTCAAAAACATTACATACGAACTTAGTTAAATTTGAGTTTTGACGAAAAAAATTAAAATCTAACTTTATAAGTTCAGAAAAAATACACATATGCTCAAAAATAAATAAACTTGTAGGTAATAAGCTCATAAAAAATACACTTATGCTCAAAAACAAGTAAAATATGAGGTATTACATCCGATGTATGTTCCTTTTTCTCCCTAGAACGTAATGAAATAACATACTCCCTCCTATTATACATAACTGTCACAATTTCCATTTCAGTCTATTCACAATAATGTCCCATTGTCCGTTTTTGGTAAACTTTTATATTTATTTTAATCACTTCAATCCACAACAATACCCCACCTCATCCCACAACAATACTTATTTTAATCACTTCACCCACAATAATTCCCCACAATACCTTCCCCTCTCCAATTACCTCACTCCACTACAATACTTTACATTATTTAACTCATTTTCTTAATTCTTGTGCCATTTCAACAATGAGATAGTTATCGGGAATATGAGGGAGTATTAACCGGTAAACTTATGAGAGGTGGTTTGCGTTCTGTAGCCGTATTAGAGTTGGTTAGGATTCAAAGGATGACAAAGATTTCTCCAAAGAGTGTACAACATTGCTACAGTTTTAAGAAATCAAAATCGAGATCTTTATCTTGTATTCAGTTGATTTTGTAAAAAACCGTTGCATGATACGAAGTACATCAGAGTTATTCTCTCTCATTGAACTAGTTAGAGAAGTGAATGAGGCAAACTAATTACTTAGATGATCTAAATTAAAGGATGAAGAAGTGGTCAAGATTCGATGAGCTTACTAGGTCAATTGGATAGGGCCTCGGCCATAGTACGCTTTGCCAGCAGGGCAGGGCCAACTGGTTGAGTCACAGTAAGCGGATGGATTGCGTTTTTCTTTTGAGTAACAGTATCCCCACGAGTATGGTCCATCTGGGGCGGCATCCCATCCACCTGAATACATAATCTTATCCCCGTCATTACAGATATATATATAGAAATTCATTTGTACGAATTTTGAACCATACCAGTAGTCTCGTGAGAGGTTTGAGCAAAGAATGCAGCTAGCTCGTGCTTAGTAGCCCCAAACCTAGGGAAAGAACGAGCAGCCTCAATGAATGCATTATAGGTGTAAAACCGATGGGCCGGACATCTATAGTCATTTCGGTGTTTAAGCATCTGATGAAACAGAGGCAGGGGGATGATGGAGGCTACATCTCCCACACCATTAGATGACATGGTCAATGGAGTCGGCATGGGCCTATCACCGGAGACGCACTGGCTTTGGCACCTGGCCCCACAATGCGCGCTTGTAGTCCCACAAAACCCGTGTGGGCTACAACATTGACCATTTGGGCATAGAGTATTATTAGCTTGCTTTCCACATTGCTCAGCTAATGTGTTTCCTAGAATGCAAGTAAATAAAATGAGCACACATGAAATGTTAGTGTTTCATCTTACTATATCAAGTGTGCTACTCTTTTTATGAATGATTGTGACAAAAAGAAGTTATAAAAGTTTTTTTTTTTTTTTTTTTTTTTTTTTTAACTTCTGCGTTGACGTTGACTTGACCTGTGGAAAAGTATATGAAGTGTGGTACTTTTTTTTTTTATTTATTTATTTATGTATTGTCACTATATTGGGGGTTGGGGTGGGGTATACTGTAGTTAATTATGGAGTGAAAAGGAGAGCTTTTTTTAAAAAGGAAAAAAAAACAAAACTTGAATCTATCCATGCAATGTTGGATTTAGGAGGGCTAGCCAGGGCGAGTAGTCGGAAATTTTAAAGTTTTTAGTTAAAATTTTTTAACTTTTTTCAAGTCTTTCTTACACCATTATTGTTAATCCATGTATTGTAGAATTTGTAGCTAACACGAGTTATTGTCCAGATTTGACTTTAATGACAAAACTGCATAAATTATTACCATCAAATTTTCCAAACATAAAAGGTAAGGTTTAGATATGACGAAGTTATGACCTTTGTACATCACGAGTAAATAATGGTGAACATCTGCATTATTAAATACTTGAGACGGATGAAATTCATATAAATTAGAGCCCCTACAAACCGATTTAAGTCAATTAAAAACCTTTGAGTTAAGTCGAGAAATTGAGTATTACATTATTTTGGATCTTGAAGTTCAAGTTCATTATTTTGGGTTTTTGAGTTAAGTCAAGAAATGAGTAATACTCTAAATAATAAGAACAGTTTAGTATGAAATTGTCGACTTTATTTCATTGTATTTTTTGTTATAACGTTACAAGTCATAAACATAGTTGTATGACAAATTGACAATCTTTCGTATACAATTTCTTGGAATTATTAGGCGAAAGGTTGCTGGGAATTACAGTCCAAGTTATTTCCGTAACCAATTCCCAAAAGGTCGCAATATCTTTTATAGAAACCAATGCGATCAGCCACCCTAGGGTCACTCCCATGGCCACACTCGAGCCCTCCATTAATTATGTTAGTGATCACGCCGAAGCCTGGGACTCGGCCTGCTGATTGGTCGGCGGCAGATGGGGACCAACTTCCGGTGATGACGCTGTGACATGAGGGCTTGTTGCCTTGTGGGGTCATCCAGAACCATATGGCTGTCTTGAATGATATGGTTGGGTCTGTGGCTACTAGATCGGGATTGTTTATAAGGTCTGATTTTATCGCGTTTCCTGCTAGTCCATAGTTATAGTTGCTGCACAGGATTCATGCTGTGAAATTAATAATCAGATAGCTTAGCTGGTAAAATCACGAGAAGATCAAGATTCAATAAGCTTACTGGGTCAATTGGATAGGGCCTCGGCCATAGTACGCTTTGCCAGCAGGGCAAGGCCAGCTAGGTGAGTCACAATAAGCCGGTGGGTTGCCTTGTTCTCTTGAGAAGCAGTATCCCCACGCGTATGGACCATCTGGGGCTGTAGGCCATCCACCTATATACACAAACATATCGCGTCATTGAAAATGACACAAGTTTTAACTATCAGGTGGTCATAAGGAGTTGTCAGAGATGCGGAACATACCAGTAGTCTCGTGAGAGGTTTGAGCGAAGAATGCAGCTAGTTCTTGCTTACTAGTCCCAAACCCAGGGAAAGAGCGAGCGGCCGCAATAAATGCATTATAGGTGTAAAATCCATTAGCCGGGCAACTATTCTCATTTCGGTGTTTAAGCATCTGATCAAACAAACCCGGGGTGATGATCGATGCTACATCACCTCCACCACTAGGTGTCGGTGTTGATGGAGTTGGCGTGGGCCCACCTCTGGCGGTGCACTGACTCTGGCACCCAGCCCCACAATACGCGCTGGTAGTCCCACAAAACCCAAATTGGCTACAACATAGACCATTTGGGCATAGAGCATTATTAGCTTGCTTTCCGCATTGCTCGGCTACCGTGTTTCCTAGAATGCAAGCTAATAATAGCAGCACACATGAGATATTATAGTGTTTCATCTTACTGTATCAAGTGTTGTAACTTGTAATATTGTTATGTGAACATCAATGGCAAAATGATGTTATATAAGCTTAACTTAGTGTGTCGATATTGACCAAGTTAAAGGCGTCAAGCTTGACTTCTATGGAAAATTCTTATGTATATCTATAATGGGGTTGGCATGACTGTGTAGCCACAAATTATTGCTTAAGACTGGTGTACCCGTCTTAAATCTAAGAAAGGTCAAATAGTAGAATAAGACAAAAGAGGAGTGTGGAAAAAAGCAAAAAAAATTGTCCTATTTGTCCAAATGGTATTGATATTTCACCCGATAAGACGGATACGTCCATCTTATAGGAGACTGACAATGACGAATAGTGTAGTTGGCTAGTTGGTTATGGAGTGACAAAGGGGTTAGCTTTCTTTTATTTTCAACTCAAACACCAGTAGGAATATTTCACTCAAGAGTCAAGAGTCAAGACTAATGATTTACTTAACTTTCCGTCAGTGGTCGCGAGTTCCGTCATTATATAAGAAGATAGTTGTCTACCTATGTCCTTCTGTACTATGATGATCCATTCATGAACCTCGTTGTTTAGATTGAGGGATTGTTTATGATCGGCTACATATTTTGAATTTCGCTCAACGTTGTAATTACATTTGCCTTCTATGTCTTTACACTGGACGTATAAATGTATAATATAGAACTCTCAACTTTATTTCGTTGTTTTTTCATTACATTACATGATCGTCGATCTATGACAGTCATTTGTTAAGATGAATACGTCCATATGGCTGTCTTGGATGATATGGTTGGGTCTGTGGCTACTAGATTCGGGTTGTTTATAAGGTCTACGTTTATCGCTTTGCGTGCCAGTCCATAGTTATGGTTGCTTCACAAGTTTACGTTATGGTTGAAAGTTAGAACACATGGAAGTTAATAATCAGATAGCTTAGCTTGTAAAATCACGAGAATAACAAAGATTTCATGAGATTACTGTCTCGATTGGATAGGGGCCTCGGCCATAGTATGCTCACAAATATTATCCTGCAACTGGTTGTATAAGAGTTATGTACAATCGCGTCAAAGTTATCGAGCTCTCACACAAAATTGTTCAGTTATTTTACAAGTTATTGAGCTATTTTACGAAGTTATTTAGCTAAATAATTATTCTGTTAAACTCAACAACTTTATATAATAACTCGATAATTTTATTAATAGAGCTCGACAATTTTGTAACAAAGCTCCACAACACTGAATAAGTTGTATATACAACTGGTTGTCTAATATATTAACTGATAGTATGCTTTGCCAGCAGGGCAAGGCCAATTAGGTGAGTCACAAGCTGATAGTGGTTTGCCTCGTTCTCTTACGAAACATTATCCCCACGAGTTTGGTCCATCCAGGGCTTGAGCAAACCGTACCAGTAGTCTCGTGAGAGGTTTGAGCAAAGAATGCAGGTAGTTGTTGCTTAGTAGTCCTAAACCCGGGGAAAGACCGAGCAGCCGCAATGACTACATTAAGGTGTAAAACCAATGGGCCGGGCAATTGCTCCCATTTCTGTGTTTAAGCATCTGATATTCTGATCAAACAAAGTCGAGGTAATGGATGCTACATCTCCCCCACAACTAGGTGTCGGAGGCCCTGAAGTTGGTGTGGTCACTACACCACTGCGAGCGCACTAGCTTTGATAGCCGGCCCCACAATACATGTTGGTGGTCCCACACCACCCGCATTGGCTACAACATAGACCATTCAAGCATAAAGCATTACTTCCTCCGTTCCATTTGTTTCTTTACGTTTGCTTTTTGAGCACTATTCATCATTAAGAAAATCAAACTTTATAATTTTTAGTAACACGTAGTTAAAGATATGAACAAAAGAAAACCTGCATTGACATATGTGCATAAAACAAACGTAAAGAATTAAATGGAACGGAGGAAGTATTAGCTAGCCTACAAGGCTACAACATTGCTCAACTAATTTATGAGGATGCGACTTACGTCTAAGATTGAGATTGGTTTATCTCGCACCGGCAGTCTCAAATGTACTTGGTTGCTCCTCATAATTTATGAGGCTCATTGTCTGACATGAGAAACCATCCGTGTGATTTACGAATATTTTTGTTGCGAGACCATCGAATCTCGGAAACCGTATATTATAGACTTCAATTTGAGCCGTTTGTGAAGCCGTACCGAGTCGTGCTTCCTTTTCTCCTGATTTTTCTACCATGTATCCAAGGTTGCTTGAGGAGTTACCCTATTCGATCTCAGCTCCCAATAACGAGTATTGAACCATTTTTAACGAGTATTCGAGTTACGCCCGAAATTGGTTTATCGCGCACCGGCAGCCTCAAATTTCCTCTTCTGCTCTTCATATTTTATGAGGCCGCTTTGTCTGACCCGAGAAACCATCCGTGTGATTTACGGACATTTTTGTTCCTGGACCCTCGAATCCCGAAAACCGTGTATTATACACTTCAATTTGACCTGTTCCGGAAGCCGTAACGGGCCGTGCTTCTTTTTCTCCTGAATTTTCTACCATGTGTCCAGGATTGGTTTAGGAGTTACCCTATTTGATTTCAGCCCTAAATAACAAGTATTAAACCATTTTTCACGAGTATCCGATTTACGCCCCGGACTAGTTTATCTCGCACCGGCAGCCTCAAATGTACTCGGGTGCTGCTCTTAATTTATGAGGCTCATTGCCTGACATGACTAATAAGAAACTATCCGTGTGATTTACGGACATTTTTGTTACGAGACCCTCGAATCTCAAAAACCGTGTATTATTATAGACTTCAATTTGAGCCGTATAGGAGGCCGTACCGGGTCGTGCTTCTTTTCTCCTGATTTTCTTACCATGTATCCAGGGTTGCTTCAGGAGTTATCATATTCGATCTCAGCCCAAATAACGAGTATTGAACCATTTTTAACGAGTATCCGATTTACGCCCGAGATTGGTTTATCACGCAACGGCAGCCTCAAATTTCTTCATTTGCTCCTCATAATTTATGATGCTGCTTTGTCTGACCCGAAAAATCAACCGTGTGATTTACGGACATTTTTGTTCCAGAGCCCTCGAATCCCGAAAATAATGTATTATACACTTCAATTTGACCGGTTCCGGAGGCCGTAACGAGTCGTGCTTCTTTTTCTCCTGATTTTTCTACCAAGTGTTGAGGGTTGCTTCATGAGTTACCCTATTCGATTTCAGCCAAAATAACAAGTATTATACCGTTTTTCACGAGTATCGGTTTTACGCTCGTCACTGGTTTATCTCGCACCAGCAGCCTCAAATGTACTCGAGTGCTCCTCATAATTTATGAGGCTCATTGTATGACCCGAGAAACCATCCGTGTAATTTACGGACATTTTTGCTCCGGGGCCCTTGAATCCCGAAAACCGTGTATTATTATAGACTTCAATTTGAGCCGTTTGTGAGGCCGTACCGGGTCGCGCTTCTTTTCCTCCTGATTTTTCTACCATGTATCCAGGGTTGTTTTAGGAGCTGCCCTATTCGATCTCAGCTCCAAATAACGAGTATTGATACATTTTTAACGAGTATTCAAGTTACGCCTCAGATTGGTTTATCACGCACCGACAACCTCAAATTTCCTCTTTTGCTCCTCATACTTTATGAGGCCGCTTTGTCTGACTCGAGAAACCATCTGTGTGATTTACGGACATTTTTTTTCCGGGACCATCGAATCCCGAAAACCGTGTATTTTACACTTCAAATCGACCCGTTCTTGTGGTCGTACCGGGTTGTGCTTCTTTTTCTCCCGATATTTCTACCATGTGTATCCAAGGTGCTTCAGGAGTTATCCTATTCGATCTTAGCCCCAAATAACGAGTATTGAGCAATTTTTGGCGAGTATCCAACTTACGTCTCAGATTGGTTTATCACGCGCCGGTAGCCTCAAATTTGCTCTTTTGCTCCTCATACTTTATGAGGCCGCTTTGTCTGACCGGAGAAACTATCCGTATAATTTACAGACATTTTTATTCGGGGACCCTTGAATCCCGAAAACCGTGTATTATGACTTCAATTTGAGTCGTTTGAAAGGCCATACCGGGCCGTGCTTCTTTTTCTCTTGATTTTTTTACTATGTGTCCAAGGTCGCTTCAAGAATTATTTTATTTGATTTCAACCCCAATTAACAAGTATTAAACGATTTTTAACGAGTGTATGATTTACGCCCGAGATTGGTTTATCACACACCGGCAGCCTCAAATGTCATCTGTTGTTCCTCATAATTTATGAGGCCGCTCTGTCTGACCCGAGAAACCATCCGTTGTATTTACGGACATTTTTGTTCCGGGACCCTCGAATCTCGAAAACAGTGTATTATACACTTCAATTTGACCCGTTCCAGAAGCCGTACCAGTCGTGCTTCTTTTTCTCCTGATTTTTCTACCACGTGTCCAGGGTTGGTTCAGGAGTTACCCTATTCGATTTCAGGACTAAATAACAAGTATTAACCAATTTTTCACGAATATCCGATTCACGCCCGAGACTGGTTTATCTCACACCGGCAGCCTCAAATGTACTCGGTTGCTCCCCGTAATTTATGAGGCCCGTTATCTGACCTGACTCATAAGAAACAATCCGTGTGATTTACGAATATTTTTATTCCGAGACCCTTGAATCTCTAAAACCGTGTATTATAGACATCAATTTGAGCCGTTTGTGAGGCCGTACCGGGTCGTGCTTCTTTTTCTCCTGATTTTTCTACCATGTATCCAGTGTTGCTTCAGAAGCTACCCTATTCGATCTCAGACCCAAATAACGAGTATTGAACCATTTTTAACGAGTATTCAAGTTACGCCCAAGATTGGTTTATCACGCAGCGGCAGTTTCAAATTTCCTTTTTTGCTCCTCATACATTATGAGGCCGCTTTGTCTGAGACGAGAACCATCCGTGTGATTTACGGACATTTTTTTTTCGGGAGCCTCGAATCCCGAAAACCGTGTATTTTACACTTCAATTTGACCGTTCCGGATACCGTACCGGGTCGTGCTTCTTTTTCTCCTGATTTTTCTACCATGTATCCAGGGTTGTTTCAGGAGTCACCATATTCGATCTCAGCTCCAAATAACGAGTATTGAACCATTTTTCACGAGTATCCGACTTACGTCTCAGATTGGTTTATCACGCACCGGTAGCCTCAAA
Organism: Silene latifolia; assembly: GCF_048544455.1. NCBI lineage: Eukaryota > Viridiplantae > Streptophyta > Magnoliopsida > Caryophyllales > Caryophyllaceae > Silene > Silene latifolia. Next base: position 1,106,548 of record NC_133530.1, on the reverse strand, counting down.
TTTGCTCTTTTGCTCCTCATACTTTATGAGGCCGCTTTGTCTGACTGGAGAAACTATCCGTGTAACTTACAGACATTTTTGTTCTGGTACCCTTGAATCCCGAAAACTGTTTATTATAGACTTCAATTTGAGCCGTTTGTAAGGCCGTAGCGCGCCGTGCTTCTTTTTCTCTTGATTTTTTTTACCATTGGTCTAAGGTCGCTTCAAGAGTTATCTTATTTGATTTCAGCGCCAAATAACAAGTATTAAACCATTTTTAACAAGTGTCTGATTTACGCCCGAGATTGGTTTATCACGCACCGGCAGCCTCAAATGTCCTTTGTTGTTCCTCATAATTTATGAGACCGCTCTGTCTGACCCGAGAAACCATCCGTTGTATTTACGGACATTTTTGTTCCGGGGCCCTCAGATCCCGAAAACCGTATATTACACTTCAATTTGACCCGTTCCAGAAGCCGTACCGGGTCGTGCTTCATTTTCTCCTGATTTTTCTACCACGTGTCGAGGGTTGGTTCAGAAGTTACTCTATTCGATTTCAGCCCTAAATAACAATTATTAAACCATTTTTCACGATTATCCTATTTACGCCCCTGACTGGTTTATGTCGCACCGATAGCCTCAAATGTACTCTGTTGCTCCCCATAATTTATGAGGCTCGTTGTCTAACATGACTTATGAGAAACCATCCGTGTGATTTACGGATATTTTTGTTCCGATACTCTCGAATCTCGAAAACTGTGTATTATAAACTTCAATTTGAGCTATTTGTGAGATCGTACCGGGTCGTGCTTCTTTTTCTCCTGATTTTTCTACCATGTATCCAGGGTTGTTTCAGGAGTTACCCTATTCGATCTCAGCTCCAAATAACGATTATTGAACAATTTTTAACGAGTATTCGAGTTACGCCCAAGATTGGTTTATCACGCAGCGACAGCCTCAAATTTCCTCTTTTGCTCCTCATACTTTATGACGCCGCTTTGTCTGACACGAGAAACCATCCGTGTGATTTACAGACATTTTTGTTCTGGGACCCTCGAATCCCGAAACCGTGTATTTTAAACTTCAATTTGAACCGTTCCGGAAGCCGTACCGGGGGGTGCTTCTTTTTCTCCTGATTTTTCTACCACGTATCCAGGGTTGGTTCAGGAGTTACCCTATTCGATTTCACCCCTAAATTACAAGTATTAAACCATTTTTCACGAGTATCCGATTTACGCCAAGACTGGTTTATCTCGCACCGGCAGCCTCAAATGTACTCGGTTGCTCCCCATAATTTATGAGGCTCATTGTCTGACATGACTCATGAAAAACCATCCGTGTGATTTACGAATATTTTTGTTCTGAGACTCTCGAATCTAGAAAACCGTGTATTATAGACTTCAATTTCAGCCGTCTGTGAGGCCGTACCGGATCGTGCTTCTTTTTCTCCTTATATTTCTACCATGTATTCAGGGTTGCTTTAGGAGTTACTATATTCGATCTTAGCCCCAAATAACGAGTATTGAACAATTTTTAACGAGTATTCGAGTTACGCCCAAGATTGGTTTATCACGCACCGGCAACCTCAAATTTCCTCTTTTGCTCCTCATACTTTATGAGGGTGCTTTGTCTGACCCGAGAAACCATTCGTGTGATTTACGGACATTTTTTTTCCGGGACCCTCGAATCCCGAAAACCGTGTATTTTACACTTCAATTTGACCGTTCCGGATGCCGTACCGGGTCGTGCTTCTTTTTCTCCTGATTTTTCTACCATGTATCGAGGGTTGCTTAATTAGTTACCCTATTTGATCTTAGGCTCTGTTCTTTTGAACTCAAAGTCACTTAATTTAAGATTACTTCAGATCCTATAAGTTCAGTTCAGTTCAGATCAGATCCTATAAGTTCAATTCAGATCCTATAAGTTCGATTCGATTTCGAGATCCTATAAGTTCGATTCGATCCTAGAAGTTCGATTCGATTCGATTCTATAAGTTCGATTCGATTCGAGATCCTATAAGTTCAGTTCAGAATCTTTAAGTTCAGATCCTATAAATTCAGTTTAGAAAAGTAATATACAGAGTATTTTTTTTTTAAAATCGACGCAAAAATATTTGACATTATTAATTATTCGATACATATATACATTATTATTTTCAAAATAAAACTATCACTCTTCTCATTATTTTTTATCATAATGTAAACGTAGCATAATGTATGAACAAACCAATGTATATAAAGCGGAAAAATGTTATTATTTTACCTTGTGTTTTAGATTATATTTTCTTACCAGTGTTCTCTCTTGGCTATCCACTAATTTCATGTAAATTTTTTGTTTAATCTCACTAAAAGTTTGCGTTTTTTTATAATAATAATAATAATAATAAATGTTGCGGTAACAAATAATAGTAATAATAAAAAGAACAACAAGAACAAGAACAATAATAATAGTAGTAGTAGTAGTAGTAATAATAATAAGAAGGCTGATTTATATCGACGACGTTTTAGTAAATATCGACGACGTTTTTTTATAAAAAAGACGATGACTGCCCTTTTGACTTTCTCTCTCTAAAAAAATTTCTCTCAAACTCAACTAAATTAAAAACAAAAAACAACAACAACAACAACAACAGCAACAATTAACAATATGTCGGATCTCGATTCAACGGTACGTAAACAACTTAATCATTTGCTTAATTTTTCAATTTTTTTGTGCGCATCGTTCATTCTATTCGATAGTTGAATTACTTGACGTATTAACTTAGTAGTAGCGAATGTTTGAATTTGTTGCGTAATCTGAAAATTGTCCCCCGAAAGGATGAACCATGGCCAAAAGTTGGAAACCAACGTTCAGACCATGGTCCAAACGTTGGAAACCAACGTTTGCCACAGACCAAACGAAGAATTTCCACGTTTGGCCACGGTCCAACGAAGGATTTCCACGTTTGGCCATGGTCCAACGTTGGAATTCTTAGTTTGGCCGTGGTCAAACGTTGGATTTCATTGTTTGGCCGTGGTCAAATGTTGATTTTCATTGTTTGGCCATGGATTAAAGTTGGTTTTCGTTGTTCGTCCGTGGTTGATCGATAGAAAATAATGTTTGGTCGCGGTCATTTGTTTGGTCTCGTGTTTTAGGCATGAATTACTCGTTTTCTACTCGTTTTTACATGTTTTTCTTTCGTTTTACGCAATTTATGTAGTTTATGAATCCTTTTTATTGTCTTACTATAGTCCTTATTGCTTGTAACAGGAATCGTGGGAGGATTTTGGCGAGAATCCAATTGATTACAACCCGTTGTTTGAGACTACTATAGATTTCGAAACGCGTGACGATGCTTTCAATTGGGCTCAGAAAATCGCATTCGAGAATGGGTTTGCTTTGGTTAAAGCAAATAACGGAGCTAAAAATAGGAAAAAGACTGGGTTGTTGGCATGTTATTTTCGATGTAAAAGACATGGTAAACCAAAAGAATCGGACGATCTTGAAAAGCCAAGGAGGTCGCAGAAGTGTTCATGCAAGTTTCGTATTCGTGCCGTTCAAAATTTCGTGTCTTAAAATGATAAAGAGACGGTGGTGTGGAACATTGTAACCTTCGAGGGTGCTGGACTACACAACCACAACGTAGCCGTTTATAAGGACGGGGATCGGCACTTTGCGGGATTGGACGCGGAAGAGAAAGCATATGTTAGGCAACAAACATTGGCCGGGGTTCTACCGAGGGATATTAAAAATGGTCTTCATTTGAGAACCCCCGAAAAACCTCAACCGTCAAGCACCCAACTATATAATGAAACAAGGAAAATTAGGAAAGAAGTTATGGGTGAAAGAAACACCGCTCAACAAATGTTGGCTCTAGCGGTGGAAGCGAAATACGTCCGCTTCTACGAGATTGATTCCGAGTCAAAAGAGTTGACTCACATTTTCATGGCTCATCCTGAAGCGATTAAGTTGTTCCGGGCTTATCCTTATGTCGTCCTCATGGATTCGACTTATAAAACCAACATTTACAAGAACCCACTCATTGAGATGGTTGGTGTGACACCCACGGGATCTTCCTTCTTAATTGCATGTTCGATGATTCCTACCGAGTCTGACGTGAATTACAAGTGGCTGTTGAGAAAGTTAGGAGCGATTTTAGATGTTGCCGGAGTAGCGTCCCCTGCTGTATTTGTCACCGACCGGGAATTGGGTTTGATCAGCGCTCTTGAGCAAGTATTTCCCCGGGCTGAGCATTTATTGTGTAGATGGCATGTTAACAAAGCCATCAATGCAAAAGCCTTGACATCATACAAAACTGAAAGTATGAGGAAATATGTCGTCTCAAATGAAGAAGACGGTTGGTTTAAGGTGATCAATTCAGTTACCGAGGAATCGTTTCAGCGTGCTTGGGTGTGTTTCCAACGTAAGTGGTCGATTATGTCCGATTATGTACGGACAGCTTGGGGTCAACACGCAGGGAAGTTCGTTTTATGCTATACAAACGAGGTCTTACATTTTGGTAACACGGCAACTTCCCGTGTTGAGTCAGCACATTCTCTATTGAAGGCTTGGTTGAAGTCAAAGCATCTCACGCTTGACTCCATGTCGTCCCGTATCCACGGCATGCTTGAAAGTCAACACTCGAAGATTAAGAAAGAACTCGAAGATGAAATGAGTAAACCAAGGAGAACATCTCGTACTTTCTCCTTATTGCAAGGAAACGTGTCTACTAAGGCCATAGAGTTAATGGAGAAAGAACTTACTAGAGGCCTTGGTTTGGGTATCGGAGTGGACGATCGATGCCGACACGTGATACGAACGACTTATGGATTACCTTGTGCATGCAATTTGGCATCTTTGCACGGAAGAGGTAGGAGGGTCCATCTCGAGGATATTCATGTCTTTTGGAAGACATTGGTGTATGATATTCCTCAACAAATGCCGAAAAATGACGGTGATTTATGGGAGATATTAGTGGATGATGTGAGGCACAGTGACCCGGTTAAACTGGGCGGCCATAGACTTGTTGCGTGATTTCCACCACCCGGAGGACCAAGAGATTTTGCCACCCCCTATTAATGAGCACCCGAAAGGTCGTCCGAGAGGTTCAACAACTAGAAACAAGTCGGGTTTTGAGCATGCAGAAAGGAAGTTCGGGACACCAAGTACTCACGGTTCAACAAATGCAGATCAATCACAACAAAGACTTGGTGATTTCGAATCAGGACCTCCCGGTGCTCCTTTGGGAAGGAACTTTACCATTGGCCTTATATCAACATGGGCCAAACGGTGGGGTATTCCTGAGGTTTTGTGGGGCCACTTCGATGGTTGGGTGGATGTTGGAGATGACGGTCATTGTGGATTCCGGGTAATATCACACGCCCAGCGGGGCCAAGAGACAGATTATATAGTTATGCGGGAATGGTGTTCGAGGGAGATGAGGACCGACTCTATCTACGCAGAGTTGTATGGAGGTTTTCAATCACCACTCAGCGGTGTGTCAGGGTTGGATATAGCACTTCGACGAGTTCAGTTTTTTCAGCAGATTAGTTGTGGGCCGGACCATTCGATGTGTAGCGACGATTTGCTAGTTTTTGCAACGCTGTTCAACTGGACAATATGTGTGATTGGTCATACACGGCAAGACGGGAAGAATGTTTGGGAAGGAAGTTGCAAAACTATCATGCCATTGAAGACCCGAGTGGAAGGCCGACTACCGTGTGGTATTTTGTGGTTTGTCCTACATCATAGCCATTGGATGCGGTTGCATTCTAGAAGCCCCCCTGAGAGTCTCCCTATGCCGCCACTTGATCCCGCTTGGTTGACCTTCCGAGATCCCAGTGTTGTTCACCTAGAGACTTTGTACCAACATAACATTGACATTTGTCAAGCGCTCATGTTAGAAACTCCGAGAAGACGTCGTAGAAGTCAGGTCTCTGATAGTGCGACAGTTATCTCAGTTAGTAGTTGTTCGGAGTGAAAAAACTATTAAGTTCACTTGCGTAATGTAATATATTATTGAAAAAAACCGTTATAATTCAAAAAATAGTTAGATTTCAAAAAAACCGTTATAATTAAAAAAAAACCGTTATAATTCAAAAATAACCGTTATAATTCAAAAAAACCGTTATAATTCAAAAAAACCGTTAGAATTCAAAAATAACCGTTATAATTCAAAAATAACCGTTAAATTTCAAAAATAGCCGTTATCATTCAAGAATAGCCGTTATAGTTAATAGCTTATAAATAGGCCATTCTATGTCAATTTCAATCACAACATCCATTCATATTCACTCACTACAATACTAAAATGGTTCTCACAAATACTCAAAAAATCAGAGGTTATCAAGGCAGAATCGATCTAATTGTTCAAAATTTACCAGTTCTAACTGAGCGTCTTGAATCAGTGGTTCCCAGTGCCACTGTATGGCACATGCTTGAAGAGCCTCCAATTGGTAGCCTTTGTATAATTTTAGCCGGAAACCCGGATCATGTTCTAACTCCAGCAGTTAGAGATGAGGTTGTTTCTGATGAAGCGTTAAACGAGAAGATGTGGGAGTTTCGCAGGTTAAGAAGTGATGTCTTTACATATTTTGAGCATATTCTCACCGTGATCGATTACCCAAGACTATCAGACTTATGTGCTGGTAGAGTGCCCAACCAAGGAAATCTTTATCTCTACATGAATGATTTGTTGACTCAATATATGTCTACCCAACCTGAAGAAATTGAGGTTCAAGATCATGAAAAAGATAAGGAATCGTCATCTTCATCATCGGAAGATAACTAAGTTCGATAGTGGTTTAATTATGTTATGTTTTATTTAATATCGTTGTATGGGTTTAGGGTTTGAGGTTTGGGGTTTAGGGTTTAGGGTTTAGGGTTTGGGGTTTGGGGTTTGAGGGTTGGGGTTTAGGGTTTAGTTATGTTTTAATTACGTTTTAAGTGGTTTATGCAATGTCGTTAAATTATGTTGTAAGTGGTTTATGTAATGTCGTTGTATTTCAATTAATGAATGTTTTAATTAAATTATGTTAAATTACGTTTTAAGTCATTTAATTAAATATCGTTGCATATTAAAAGGAAACCACAATGACCGTCTCCAAACAAAGAGACAAACATCTGAAAATAAAACAAAAACATAAAAATTATCCATACAAAGATACTAAAAAAACCATACAAACATAATCCAAACAAATAGAAAAACATAAGAAAATAAAAACAAACTAGTCATCATACACGTCTTGATAGTAAGAACGCATCCCCGCAAACAAATCCTCTAGAGTCTCTCTCTCGGCCTCCTCATCAGCTTGCTGGAAGACATTCTTCAACTTACGACTAAGAGCTAAGGCGACTTCCGGCTCCTCGTGAAACTCGACAGACCGAAAATGGACGCGGTGTGAGGGGGGATAAAGGTAGGGGTGTGAATGGTCTGCATACCAAGACATGTATCCATTAGTACACTCGAAAGGCATATATGCTTTCTTTGACAGGTTTCGGAGGTGTATGGTGGATATCTCGGTCATCCATGTCTTATCGGGCTCTTGCCCGAAGTCCACCCTGTAAGGCCCGTTCGCGGGTCGAGACTCAATCACCGCAATAGGCATCGAGACCGGGAGAGCCTGACGGTACCCAAACTGACGCATGCACCGATCCGGCTGGTACGGCTCTACTATATCAAGATGCCTGATAAAACCCGAGTAAAGCGATACTCTGCAAGCTCCCTGAGGACGGTTCCCGTAAGGCAACCATCGGACATGCTCTGACCTAAGATCGTCCAAACTATGACGATACATTTGAAAAGTATGAGAATCGCCCTTACTCCGAGGCAAGGTGGCCCAAGCCTCAACAAGAGGACGGTCCTCAAAAAAGAATCCACCACCGGGTCGGACCCTGGGAAAGTACTCGTATATCCACGCCTGGAGTAACGGTAGACACCCACTAACACCAGTACTATCTCGGCGCGATGCTATCCCTAGCTGTCGGTACAAGTAAGCCAAACAAGCCGCACCCCAAGCATATGAACCAACCCGATCAAGACTATCAAACAAGGGCAACAACTGAGCGGACACCCTATCACCACTCTTATCCATGAAAAGAGTATGACCCAGTAAAATCAAGAGGTAAGCCCGTAACGAGTCAGGCTCGTTCCCTAGGTAAACAACATTCCTCAAGTCCGATTTTAGTAAACCGCCATTCTTGTAGAGCGGTGGTACAACATCGGACTCGGGAACTCCATAAAACCTCGCAATCTTGCCCCTTAGACCACTGTCATCATCCTCGCCCGAACCGGCCACAAGCACCCGATCACCACTAACAGGTATCCCAAGAATATGCTGGACATCATGGAGCATGATACTAATCTCTCCAAAAGGCATATGGAAAGTGTTAGTATCCGGGTGCCACCTCTCGATAAAAGCACTAAGGAGGTTATCATCTAGACCGGTGGTAAAACACTCCTTCAAAACCCCAAGCCCGCTCGCCTGTACCCTAGCTGCAACACCCTCAGTGAGAACCATGTGCCTAATCTCCCTCGCAGCTTTCGGCCTCTCGTAGAGCTTGATCCACGACCTCATATTCTCCGGGTTAGGGTCCAACCAACTGTTGAACGCAACGTGACCACCAAAACTCCGTAGGGTGTTAGGGTTCCTAGGACCACCAGGAACGGGCTCTCTCAGGATCCAAGAACTATCCCTCCTCGGCCTCCTCGACCTATCGGTGCTAGAGGACTCTCTAACACTCGAATAACGTCCTCTACTATCCCGGCCCAACTTCAGACTCAACACTCTCGGCGGTGGCGGGTTCGGTTGGACCACATACTCTCCAACATCCTCCTCCTCCTCCCCGGAACCGTCATCCGACGGCTCATCCTCTCTATCATGCTGGTAACTACCAGCAACCTCCCGTGACCTCGCCTCCTCCGACTCTCTAACGACATGACCGGGAGTAGGCATTATAACCATTCCAGACGTCTCTCGAAGTGGGGGTGGCTGCTTGTGGGCCTGCTTAACTCGCAAACGACGCTTCGAGCCCGTAACATTACGACCAGTGGTACAGTCGTGTATGTTAGGCGGAGCCGGAGCATTCGTGATTGCCTTTCCTCTCTCATTTCGATCTGCCATCTGCATTAGGAAATTATAAGTTGTCAGAAAACACGTTAATCGACTAAATATCAAATAAAGTAACAAAAATCGGCAAATAATAGCATAAAACCCCTTGTTTAAATCGGCAAATAATAGCATAAAAAAAATTAATTTACCGCGGGCGAACAAAAAAGCCCCTTGTTTGACCGCGGTTGAACAAAAAAACCCCTTGCTTTACCGTGGATAAACGTTTTTTTTTTTACCATGGTCAAACTTTTTTTTTTTTTTTAACCGCGGCCAAACAAAAAATCTCGATGTTTGACCACGGCCAAACGAGATTTCCCAACGTTTGACCACAGCCAAACGTGAGAAATCCACGTTTGACCGCAGCCAAACGTCCAAACCCTTCGTTTGGACCACGGCCATAACGAGCATTCACCACGTTCGACCATGGCCAAACGTGTATTCCCAACGTTTGCCATGGTCTCGCCCCCAAATCGCTTCTAAATCACTCCCAATCCGATTTAACAACATCAAAAATCGACTCAAAATCAAGTCTATTTCGCAAACAACATCTAACAATACCAAAATTTACATAATAACAACTAATTAACATGAATTTTAATAGAAAAACTAACAATTTCTAAACTAATTCAATTAATTTTAATAAAAATCTAACACATAACCTAATTTACTAACTAATTCAATTACAAAACAAAATCCAATCAATTTAATCGATTAACAATAACAATAAAGAAAAGAAAACTATTTAATTTCATAGTTTAATTCAATTATTTTCAGTTTCTAAACTAATTTAACAAAAAAAAAAAACGGCACTTACCTTGTTGGTGATGTCGGCGGCAACGTGGTGGCGGCAAGGTGGAGGCGGGGTGGTCGGCGTGGTGGTGGCAGTGTGGTCGGCGTGGTGGTGGCAGTGTGGTGGTGGTGGTTGAGTGTTGGTGGAAGTTGGAGGTTGAGTTTGAGTAGAGAGAATAGAGAGAGTAGGGAGAATGGGTTAGTGAGAGAGGAGGGGCAGTGAGCGTCTTTTTTTTAAAAAAACGTCGTCGACGTTTACTAAAACGTCGTCGATATTTACGAATCCGGAATAATAATAATAAGAACTATAATAGTAGTAGTAGTAGTAATAATAATAATAATAATAATAATAATAATAATAATAAGAAGAAGAAGAAGAACAATAATAATAATAATAGTAGTTATTCACGGTATCTAGGCCCTGTCCTGCTTGCTCTCGGGTTTTTGCTGGGGATGTTTTTGGGGACCACGCTGTTTCTTGTACTGGTACTGTGGGCGTTAAACATCGGCATAACCTTGTCCGGGACACTCTTTTCGACATCTGCTATAGATTTGGTATTACTGCGGGGAAGGAGGTTGATATCGGTTTGGTTGATGGGCATGGTAGCTCTCTTCGTCCTGCGGATTTATTGCTTTATTCTTGGGACAGAAGGCGTGATGTGTGCGTCGACCTGACAGGTTCTTTACCTTTGACTCAGACTGGGTTGGCAGATTTTGTGCCGGGGCGGGTTGTCGCTGATACTGCTTAGCGAAAGTGTGCTAAGTATGGGGATTTGTGCGCGATAGCGGGTTATGGTTCCCTACCTTTCTCTTTCTCTTCACTTGGGGAGCTGGGTTCGGATGCTATTGCCTTGCTCAAGCGGATCCAGAAATTCTCGGTATCTCAGGATGCGGGGGCTCGAGTGACCGCTTACATTTTTACTAGACTTAGCTTTGCTATTACTAAGGGTGTGGGAGCCCAGATTGTCTCTCGGCTCCCCACCAATTTCATGTAAACTTTTATTTTTATTTTAATGAAAGCTGCGCGCATCCCTTTATAATAAAAAAAAAAAAGAATAATAATAATAATAATAATAACAACAACAACAACAATAGTCGTGACAAAACACTAATAAGCGTACAATATTCGTGGCAAAATACTAATAATCCATGACAAACGATTAGTAAATTGTGGAAAATATACTTTGACGATATATTAATCCCAATGTACAACTTATATTGTTTCATTGTTGGATTTCGTAAATCTTTTGCAAAATCAATGGAGATCATTGTAAAGGAGATGAAGTAGTTTCTAAAAGTGGAATTCATTTTCTTCTAAAATTAGTGAAACTCGTGACCTAATTTCAAAACTCGTCTGTATCAAACAATCTTTGGAGCTCTATTTACAAAAAGAAAGATAACAATTCAAGATAATTATTTGTTTAATTCTTGGACCCCCAATCAAACAACCCAGGAGTAGAAATGAAATAAATATCTCAGATTTGTACTTTTCTAGTTACTTTTTCAAAATGATTTCATTAATTTGTTTTCCTGTTATCATAGCTAACAATTCAAGATAATTATTTGTTTAATTCTTTAAAATTATTTCCGTTTTGTTGTAGGAAAAGTTGACTAAGGAGGATGCTAGGCAGCAATTTCTTAGGATCTTGAGAGTGCTTCCATATGGCAACTCCGTTTTTTTCGGTGTCCGCAAGATTGATGATCCCATTGGTCTCCTTCTGGAAAGGTCAATCTTGGCATAAACAAGCGTGAAGTTCATTTTTTCCGACCAGTCCCCAAAGAGTATTTGCATTCTGCAGAGCTAAGGGACATAATGCAGTTTGGCAGCAGTAACACTGCTGTATTCTTTAAAATGAGAGTTGCCGGTGTACTCCATATCTTTCAGTTTGAGACTAAACAGCTTAATCCCCAACTTATCGTTGTAATCTTGTGTGTATAAAAATGAGGCTTGTTATAAAAGTACTTCACATTATGAAACTATCATGATAACTTTGAGAATACTAACTTTTTTTTTGTGCCTTTAGGGGGAGGAAATTTGTGTTGCTCTTCAAACACACATAAATGATGTCATGTTGCGCCGCTATTCTAAAGCAAAAGCTATTGCCACCAGTGGAGATCTTTCGAATAATTCAAAGCCAACGCCTCCTGTAGAAGTTAATGAGAAGCGTGTTCAAGATTTGTATAATAAAGCTGCTGAAGATTCACAGAAACAAATTGATCGAGTAAGTGATTGTATTTAGTTCCTTTAGAAATGGAAAGAAAATGTATAGTGGCAAAGAAAAATAAAAAAAATGCAAGTAATTTAAAGCACAATGGAAACTTGTCTATTTAGTGAAACTCGTGACCTAATTTCAAAACTCGTCTCTATCAAACAATCTTTGGAGCTCTATTTACAAAAAGAAAGATAAAGGAAATATTTTCTGCATTCTTATTCATGTTGAGTATCCAATCCATGTCATTAATTTAATGATGTTTTTATTTGTACAATATTTGGTGCAATCTGCTGTTGACGGCTATAATGTTTGCATATTTACTTATGGTCAAACCGGTTCAGGAAAGACATACACCATTTATGGTAATAAACGTAATCCTGGACTTACACCACGTGCCACATCAGAACTATTCATGATTCTTAAGAGAGACGATAAGAAATATTCATTTTCATTGAAGGTATAGTCTTGTAGTAGACTTGTAACAGTTTCTAAAATTTGCATTTAATATACTCTTTTAGATTTATGTTGCTACTAATATTTATTTTGATAATTAAAGGTTTATATGCTCGAATTATATCAAGATAAATGCAAAGAGATTGAAACTAGACATAAAGAAAGATTCGAAAGTGAATTTACTAAGAATCAAATATTGTTCAATGTTTTGTTTTGTTTATTTATGTGGGAATGCGTGTAGTCAGATATTTATTTTTAATTAATTTGTTGAAACAAATAATTTTTCATTGTGTTTTGATTTTCATTTATAACTAATAGCCGGATGATTGTTGATACTAGGGAATGGTTACGGTTGAAAACACAACCATTGTACATATTTCCACTATTGAGGAATTGAGAAACGTTATTCAAAAAGGATCCGAGCAAAGACATATATCCGGGACTCAAATGAATGAAGAAAGTTCTAGATTTCTGATGGTATCAAGCTATACCTCGCAAGTGCACGATTTTATCGTTGTACACTATTAAGGGTCGATCCCACAAGGAGCTAGGAAGACTACTAATCGTTTTAACTCTATGGTTTAGCTAAGTCGACAATAAAGGGAGAAGGTTATGCTAGAACTACTAACAACAAGGTTAAACAAACTAAGTAAGAAATAGGAGAAGAAGGCAAGATAGAATAGATGGTTGTAAATCAAATATATTAAAAACCTAAGACTCGGTTCTTCCCAAACAATTCGTAATTCCACACAATCAAATCTCTAGGCTAATCACAAGGGTAGTAAGGTGAGGAGGTGACGACTCTAATTCGCCTAAGACCCCCTCTCTCGGGTTCGAAATAGGACACTAGTACTACCCACCAACCCCCCTCTCGGGTTCGAAGGTCGGAATCCCTAACTCAATACCCGACTACCCCAAAAACATGCATTTTCCAAAGGTAGTCCAATATTTGCTAAGGTCATTAAGCCCCATCAATTCCCGGGTCATCCCACTCCCTCTCTCGAGGGTCGATTTCAAACGCTAGACTAGAGGTGTCCTACCCCGGTTCTCCCTTTCGGTCTCAACCAAGGTCAACAATAGGGTCAAATCTCGGGTATCCAAATCACAACCTAACCAACTCTCGTTGGTGGTCAAGGGTCGTAAGTCGACACTACCCAAAAGTCAACCCATAAACCATGTCATTCCTCTAAACTACCCTCACCAAATTCCCCAAATAATTAGCCTTTATGAAATCCAATTAGTGAAATTACTCATGTTGGGTCAAACCGAGCCCTAGTGGAAGACTACTCACTAATCATGGTTCTAATTGCAAAATAAACAATGAAGATGGAAACTTTGGTCACAAACATGGTGAGGAGATGAATCTTAGTACTAAACATGCAACAATCCAACAATAGTTGTAAAGAAAGATGATTTAATCTAATAACAAGGTTGATTAAACTAAAAGATACAATCTTTAACCAAATCAACTCAAAGATTAAGTCTTTGAGGACAACTATCCAAGTATGAACAAATGAAAGAGAAACAAAGGAAAGAGAAACAAGGAAGAGATGAACAATGATGAAATCAACAACAACAAACAAACACCAACAACAATTTTAACATAAACAATCAAACAAACTTGAAGGAAGAACAAAATGTAAACAAATGAAAATAAGGGGAGAATTAATACCAACTCAATAGCAAAAGAGCAATTTGGATAGAAATAATAAAGAAGGAAATCCTTCAATCTTCTTACAAACCCAAACTCAAACACTATTTAATTGAAGAACTTCTCTTAATTAAGGAAAGATTAACAAAGAGATTAACAAAGATTTAAACTTGAAAAGGGAAATATTCTGGCTCTAGGGTTGTGTGTACAAAAGGGTTTAAGAGGGGGTATTTATAGGCTTGTACAAGATTAGGAAGAAAAGAGGAAGAAAAGAAAGAAAAGCCCAAATTCTCGTCTTTCTTTGTGTTTTGCGGTGCTTGCCGTGCCGGTGCTCCTACCGGCAAAACCGCACAAGGAATTAAAATATCTGGCATTCGTGTTTTGCCGGTGGGCCGGCTGCCGGCCTGCCGGCAGAGCACCTTCTTCAGGACTTCTTCTTCTTCTTAAGGGTGTGTAATACGAGTTGACCATTGCTGCTTGGGTGTCCTCTACCGCAAATGAGGTCAAGCTTGTTTTTCCTCAAATTCTTCATTTAATTCCTCTAGCTGTGTTCTACCGGTGGGCCGGCTGCCGGCCTGCCGGCAAAACACAGCACTCAGCCTTTTTTCAACTTCTTTGGTATGTCTGGGGTGTGTTCTGCCGGTGGGCCGGCTGCCGGCCTGCCGGCAAAACACATTGTTTACCATTTCTTCACCTCTTCTTCATGTAAAGGCAATGGGGTGCCTTTCTTGCCCCAATTTCTCTATACTTGGATTGTTTCCTACAAAAGGATACACAAGGTAACAAGTACGGGCATTGGGCACAAAATGCAAGGAAAAACACCCGAAACCGACTCGATACGAGTCGGTATGCATCAAAGAAAGAGGGGAATTAGAAGTAAATTAATCGTATATCAAACCTCCCCACACTTAAACCTTACTCGTCCCCGAGTAAGTCCTAAGACCAATGTACAAACCATTATTATGATAGATATGGAGAGTGGGTGCACAATATAAGCATCACTCAACTAAACTACTACCTAAGCCGATCGAGTATTAGCGCACTCAACGCCCCTTCAACTCACAATTTGACAACCATGAGGGGAGAGTGCCCTATTGCAAGGCAAGTTGGGTCTTGCTACAAAACTTTCGACACATTCATCATGAAAGCACGTAATCAACAAATAGAATGCATCTAACAAAATGATCCACTTTCCTCATCTAAGTGGCCGAATTTTTCAAATAACAAAACACGGCACTACAACAAATCATCACTTGCGCCACGAATTATGCCACGGGAACTCATAATTCGTGGCTAAATTTTGCTTAGCCACGGGAAAAACTTATTCATTATTTTGGAAAAAAATTTATGCCACGGGATAAGTTTTCCCGTGGCAAAAAGTCACTTCCGCCACGAATTAGGCTACACCCGTGGCAAATAATCATTTTAGCCACGGCCTATGTCACACCCGTGGCGAAATTTTATTTAGTCACGAATTGTTCCGTGGCAAATATTTTTTTAGCCACGAACAAACAAACACCCGTGGCGAGTATCTTTTCCGACTTAAATCTGAATGAAATTTAATCAAATATAATAATATGAAAATACATTTGAATATAAAAATTTAGAAACACTTTGATTAGTTTAATTAATTTTTTTTTATTGTTTTATTTACTTTAATAAGAAATTTTAAAATTTTATACACCTATATGCAAGCAAAGAAAAGTTTATTGTCTAATTTTTTGATTTTTTACAGATCACATTTATGTTTTGTAGGTTTTTCAAAATATTGATAATTTGAAAAAATTGTTTTAATATATACTCTGTTTATTAAAGTCGTGAATTTCTTTTACTTTTTCAAATTAAACTTTATAATCTTGAATAACAATCTTAAATGATCGTATCACATTTAAAGATATAGCATATCAAATTGAATAAAAAAGTTATTTACCATCTATCTTTGAAAATCCAAAATTAATATATTGTTAAACTATTTCATTCAAAATTTTATTTCCAACTTTATTTGTAGGATATTTATAGAAAAATTTGAATTTGATATAAAATTTACGGAAATTTCCCATGGTACCCTCGAACTTTGCCAGATTACGCACGATACCCCTTATTTTAAGTTTCTACATATGTTGCCCTTGTGTTTACTTTTTTCATTCCCAGAATACTCTTTGGGGAAATTTCGTCATAACGTCGTTACGCCTATAAGTAATTTGATGAGTAATTGTGTATGTTATGTTGTTATTGTTATATTATTTAGGTACTAAATGTTAGTTTATTAGACAAAATAAGGATTTAGGTATTATTAGATGATGAATTGATAGTGTATTAGATAACAAAAAAAGGCGTCATAAGGCATATGAGTAGCGGCGTTATGACGGAAGTTTGTCAAAGGGTATTCTGAGACTGAAAAACATAAATACAGGGGTACCATATGTAAAAACTTAAAAAAAAGGGTACCATATGTAATCTGTCAAAATTCAAGGGTACCGTGAAAAATTTACGTAAAATTTAACTTGCTGAGAAAAAAAATTGGGAAATTTTTTTTTTTCATTGAAAATGAGCGCATCACACGGAAACATATATAAATTATAATAATTTAAAGTCACATGTGCAAATAATGTGAAAATTTTAAGAAAAGAAACGATAAATCATAACAAAGAGAAATCAGTTTAGGAAAATAAGCGATTCTTTTGTACAATAATCTTTTTCGTGGTTTTTGGGTAAAAAAAAGTGACTATTTTTTGGTTAATAGTGATCACTTTGGGGAAAAAGACCTTTAATTATAAAAAGCGGTCATTATTTTAGCAAAAAATAGTCTCATTTTGCATATCGCAGGTACAATGGTTATACAATAAAATTTGCGAAGAAAAATATACGAAAAAATGAGTACATGAGAAATGAAAATAAGTATGTCGATAAACAAAAGAAATAAAAAAATGTTAGGAAAACACAATTAATTTTACTTTTTGGAGAAAATGGTTTACAGACTTGGGCAAAAAAAATGATGTCAAAATCATTAATCAGGAGGTTAATGTCGAAAATTTAATTGTTTCGGCCAAAATAATGTTTTTTCCCGCAAAAATTGTAAAACATGTAACATTTATGTAATTAAATAGTACTAAAGGTAAGATTTGAAAGAAAAAAAAATAAACTTAAAAGGATTCAAAGTGCTAATTATATCAACAAAGGTAACATTCAATTTCGGTGGCACATCAAAATAACTCTACGGTTAAGCGTGCTCAGGTGAGAGTAGTGTTGGGATGGGTGACCTCCTGGGAAGCCTCTCCGATGCTCACAAATGCATGACTCGTGAAACGAAATAACGTTCAAATGAATCAAGTTAACTAGCGAAACAATTACCTAGATTGTCACGGTTCTGTATATGATAAAATATCCATTGTGAAAAATAAATAAATTATTTTACGTTTTATTTATTTAATTTTCATATATATTATTTGCCACGGGAAATTTCTTTGGCCACGGGAGTTATTAGCCACGAGAGAATCTGTGGCCAAAAATTCAATAATAGCCACGTTCTTGTTTTTCCCGTGGCTATCCCTTTGCCACGGCCACTTGCGCCACGGAAGGTATTCCCGTGGCAAAATGACTTAGCCACGGAAATTTAGTACTTGCGCCACGAATTTAGCCGTGGCCCAAGTGCTCATTTGTAGTAGCGCGGTCTTAGTCGGGAGTACCGTCTCAGAAGTGCCAATTGAGGTGCCAACCCCCTAAATGTGACAAAAGCAACCCTTGTGTGACCAATGCTCAAGAAACAAATTCGAGAGCGGGGAAAGGGGAGAAAGGGCAAGTCCGCCGAGGATTACAAGACCGACACAAGATTCAACCGAAGGACCCATGACTAAGAGGACCAAGGCAACGACATCCTCACGGTTTTCACTCGTCACTCAATGAAAGAACAAGGTGATTTTTGTGACATAAATGTAACCAAAATCACTCAACTAACTCAACTAGCGAAAACGTGCCCGCAATCTAATGTGTAAAACCGTCCTATGTCCAATGAAATGCAAACAATGGTAAAATGCACACAAAAATGAAGCAAGGGTTACAACGGGGCTAAGGAGTAGGTCGAAACGGGATTGGTGCAAGCACCGTTTGGACATGTGGGGCTCAAATCAAGAATCGTCGACACATCACATCCCATCTCTTATTGCAACACATGAGACACGTCTATGCCCTAACATAGCATTGATGACCAAAATTATGCAAAAATTGCATAAACCCAACTCAAGTAGGAAAAATTTGATAAAACTCCTTTTATTTCAACAAATGGTAACGTCTACACCGTAACAACGACTCGGTTTCCCAAGCCATGCAAAAAATGTGTAAACCCGACCCATCTTTGGAAAAACATCAATTTGCCCCTTTTTATTTAGCAACGGCTTTTTTCTACCCCATTTAATGATGAGGAGGGGTGTTGCTTGCCTTTTTCTTTATGACATATATACAACATGACTCACTATTTTTTTTTTGATTTTTCACGACATTTTCACTTTTCTATTTTGCTTCTCATTACAATTTTTCAACCTCTTATTTATATACAAACCAAATTCACATCGAAATCCGACCCAAGTGGACATGCAAGCCATCCACCATCACGACCCAAATCACCTCCTACAAACACAACTACAAAAACCGACCAATTCTTGATTAAGGAATGGTGGTTATGGGAATGTAGCTATTTTAAGTGGGTTTGCCAAATGAAATGGCTAAGCTCAAAGGGGGTGAATCAAAAAGGGAAACGATGTAGGGGAGAAAACATGGCTATTTGGCTATTGTGAGGTTCATAAAAACTGATTTTTGCTTCATATCATGTGCACAAAAATGTAATGCAATCTCATGGTCTAAGGACGATGCGACACACTTATGCGTAATGATGTGACATGCCTCGCGAGGAGACCTACTCTCGAACCTAGATGAGGGCGGGGTAAATATGTACCCACCCTAGGAGGCTCTACCCTTACCTTTGAGTAGCTAAGTCGAGCCAAAGGTCTAGTCTACGGCCCTAGGTCTCACAAGATCGGTCTAAACTCATTGGTCAAGCCCTCCTTCCTCGGCTAACTAAGAGGCCACGGGTGCGAGTCACGAGGAGGGGAAAGGCACAATTGGGCACATAAGCTCATCATGGGGGTACTTGGTTCCCTTCCTTGACCATGTTCTTTCTTAAAAATTTATTTACAAACTCAATGCAAAAAGAAAGAAATGCAACAAGTATTTACATGTGAACAAATGCATGCGGAAATTTAAACAAACATGAAATGAAACGTGCAACAAATTGGCTAAACCTAGCAGCACATCAACACCAAAATTCCAAACGGTCTCCCAAGGAGACACCCAAAGCAACAAAATTCCCATTCTCCTTCAAAATATCCAAGATACCAAAAAGAGAGAATAGTAAAAAGGAGCAAGAGGTAGGAAGGATTATACCAAGCGGTCTTCTAGCTCCTTTTTGCCTCAAGTGGTCAATGCGCCATGCCAAAGGTTAGACAAAACATATATATACAATGCAATTTTTTTTTTTTTGAATTTTTCAGAAAATTTTTCAATTTTTAGGCATTTTCTTGAAATTTTATCAAATTTACAAGTATATGATGATATGAAGAAATATAAACAATATTCACAAAGTGGATATTTCCCTCCCCACACTTGAAATGTACATTGTCCTCAATGGACAAAAGCATAGGGAGTGAATAAGAAAAAGGAAGGAACATATTTTTGTGGTTTTTTGATATAAGAACTCCCTCCCCACACTTATTTATTTACATTACTTCCAAATGGGAATAAATGTGTGGAGGGAATTCAAATTAAAAGACATGTTTTTGTTTTTTTTTAGGCCCTCCCCACACTTATTTATAGACATGGGAGGGCATATTAGTGAAATAAAGTAACATGTTTTTGGTGGTTTTTGATTTTTTTCAATTTTTAGTTGGTTTTTTTTTTTTTTTTTTAAGAATGCAATGCGTGATCTACTCTATATGGATGCAATAACTATATGTGACGATATATTACAAATTTGAAATCTAATGCAATCCTATATGATGCAACTAAATGAATTATCAACTAAATGCATGCGAAAAATTAAACGTGAAGGAGAGAATTTGGATAAAAGGGGGAGATCGTACTTGTCGTTTGGATTGAATATAAGGAGCATACCAAAGGCTTTGGATTGAAAAGGGAGTAAAATAAGCCATCAACTCGGGGACTAAGACCCCATCTCATCATCATCAATATCATCATCATCTTCTCCGGTATTTAACTCGGAGCCTTGAACTAAATCCTCGGCGTTGAAGGTGAAGTTACCTCCATCAACGCCACTCATGAAACCGCCCGTGAAATCACCACTCATGTTCATAACACCGCCATCACCTCCCGTAAAACCACCACCGGAACCCGACGCACCCACATCACTAGCAAAGTAGGGCCGAACACCCCCTACCCAATGGGCGCTTTGCCCCTCTGGTGGAAAGATAGGGGCAGAAAAGTAGTCCGGTTGGAGGTTAAGACCTCCGTGAACCATCGACCCATCCTCTCTTGGGTAGTTCCCATCGGGCCATGTGAAGTAGGAAGGGTGAGGGTCCTCATAGCCCACGTAATCCCGTCGACAAAAATCATCGTAGATGGGATAAGTACCGGTAGCTTGATCATAGTATATCCGGTCCAACTTTCTCCCCAAAATGTCCCTCTCACTAGCGGCCTTGGCCGAGGCAATATCCATCCTATCCATCCACTCGGTGAGGGAAGGTGGCAAGGGAGGATAGGAAGGAGGGTTCGAGGAGGAGGACCCCCCTTGTTGAAATTGCCACGGTGGAGGTTGATGAGTATGTGGCGCTTGGTATTGGAGGGTGGAAGGAGTGTCCACTCGACGGTCCCGTGAATATACACGTGGAATAATAGGAGGAGGTTGGTCGGTGGGTGGTTCTTGTTCAATATCAAGGAGGTAGGAATCCTTGTCCTTTTCAATTCTAGTGGCGGTAACATTTGGAAGCCGGATTGAGTTCTTGTGATTAATTTGCCAATATTCATGGCCATCAAGGGGGTGCACTTTGAGCCACTCAAGCTTGGTAGTCAAGTAGTGCTTTGTCAAGTAAGTCTCCCCGGGTATCCAATTCATCTTAGAAAGGTCTACCGGACGGTCCATATTACGGGCAATTCGGGTGATCATGCCACCCACATGTATCGGGACCTTTTGCCCCGGAGAACTCGCTATCTTTGAGAGGTGAAGGGCTAGGTAGTGAGCCACATTAATTCTGAAAAGGGTGGGTTTTGTGAACAAATAGGACCCCAATATTTCAAGTTCATGGGTCCTAAACACCCATGGCTCATCCACCGCAAGAACGGTGCACCCCATACATCTATGCCACACCCGAATGACGGGGTTGTGACAACTTATTGCGGGCCTTTTCGCACCAACTATATCATCAAGGCCCGAAATAACTTTCCAAACACGAAAATAGTGAAAATCAGCCGGCGGGGTATGTGACGGCGCATTTTCCAGTCCAAAAATGGTAGCCAACCGACCCAAAGTGATATTGTGTTCCCGGTTCATGAGTCTAAAGCTAAGAGCAGCCACCATGTTTGATTGCCGGTGTTTTACAATCTTAAGACTACTCAAAAATTCCCAAGTAATACGGGGGTAGGTGTACTCATGCATGGTAAAAATTCCCCTCATACCACACCCCGTAAATAAAGCTTCCGTCTCCCTAGCAATCCCAAGGGTTGACAAAGACGGATGATGAAGAAATTTAGTTGGGGTGAGGGGACGATTTTTGAAGAGAATAAACTTACCCTTCTGAGTTGGCGTGGCAAATTCGACCGTAGGGAAGTCCGGATCGGGGGTCGTATCGGTTGCCGCTTGAGCAATCAATGCCGCTTGGTCCCTTGCTATATCTGCTCTTGTTCTCCTTCCGGCCATCTTGATGATAGGAGTAGATTGGTGAAGGTTGGGGGGAGTTTGAGTGAGTTTTGATGGAGTTAGGGTTAGAAAG
Source organism: Silene latifolia (assembly GCF_048544455.1). Lineage (NCBI taxonomy): Eukaryota > Viridiplantae > Streptophyta > Magnoliopsida > Caryophyllales > Caryophyllaceae > Silene > Silene latifolia. The sequence continues at coordinate 1,084,380 of NC_133530.1, read as the reverse complement.
GGGGAAAATTATGGAGGAGTGAAGGAGGAAGAAAGAAGAAATGAAATGAGGAAAGGGGGGTTCTCGTGTTTTAATTTTGGTCTGATGGTGAGTTTTGCCGGTTGGCGAACCAGCAGCCGGTCTGCCGGTAAAACACACGCCCCTTTCTCAATTTTTTCGAATTTTTTTTTCCTCAGATTTTTGACCTCGCTGCCGGTGGACAGACCGGCTGCCGGTCCACCGGCAAATCACTCTCCCTAATTAATTTTCCCATATACCAGGTGCATTCTGCCGGTGAGCCGGCTGCCGGCCTACCGGCAGAACACCACTCCCTCTCAAAAATCAACGTCCCAACTTCAATACATGAGTGTCTTGCCGGTGAGCCGGCTGCCGGCCTACCGGCAAAACACTCCTCTTCACCAATTTTCAAAATTTTCCAAGTCTTCAGGTGTGTCATGCCGGCTGCCGGCCTGCCGGCAAAACACACTCCTCATCATCAATTCTTCGTGTATTCAGCTTTACCAGGTGCGTTATGCCGGTGAGCCGGCTGCCGGCCTACCGGCAAAACACACCATTTCTTCAATTTTTCAACAAATGAGTTTGGCCTCGCTACCGGTGGACCAACCGGCTGCCGGTCCACCGGTAAAACACAACACACAGCTATTTTTCGTTGTATTCTTCCAATTTGCTCAATTTTTCTTCAACTCGGGAATCGAGCTTTTTTATTGACCCCGGGATTCATGTTTTCCACAACTACTCCGACGCATGATGTCGGGATTTCGGGTCAACGAAAATAATGCTTGTGTTCTTCAAAAGTGACCTCCGTCACCAATCCAAATAGACAAAATACGACTCCAAATCTCTCACTACTAGTCTAGAATGCAAGTTATATACAAAGATGCATGGGTTGCCTCCCATGAAGCGCCCTTGTTTATTGTCGTAGGCTCGACGGAGTTATGAATAACAATCAATAATTTGGAAGAAAGGTGGCGATGGAGCTCACATTCTTGATAATAGGGGTTCCGGCAACGTAGTGCTTGAGCCTTTGCCCGTTCACCTTGAAGGATTGATCTCCATCGGATATTTCAACCGCGCCATGTGGAAAGACTCGGACCACGGTGAAGGGTCCCGACCACTTAGACTTGAGCTTCCCCGCAAACAACTTGAACCTTGAGTTAAAGAGGAGGACCAACTCTCCCTCCTTAAACTTTCTCCGAATGATGGCCTTGTCATGAAATCTTTTGGTCCTCTCCTTATACAATCTAGAGCTCTCATAAGCCTCTAGCCTAAATTCTTCAAGCTCATTGATGTCAAGTAGCCGCTTCTCTCCGGCGCTCTTCAAGTCAAAGTTAAGGAGGCGGATTGCCCAATGCGCTTTGTGCTCCGACTCAACCGGCAAATGGCAAGGCTTCCCGTAAACCAACCGGAACGGTGAAGTTCCTATTGGTGTTTTGAAAGCGGTCCGGTAAGCCCACAATGCATCATTGAGCTTGGTTGACCAATCTTTCCTTGACCGGCTCACGGTCTTTTCAAGGATCATCTTGATCTCGCGGTTAGAGATTTCGGCTTGGCCGTTAGCTTGTGGGTGATAGGCAAGACTCCGCCTATGTTGCACCCCATGTTTCTTAAGTAGAGCATCAAGAGTCCTTTCCCGAAAATGAGTTCCTCGATCACTAATCACAACTCGTGGAACCCCAAACCGTGGGAATATGATCGTCTCCATAAGTTTGGTCACCGATTTTGCGTCACAAGTCTTTGTTGGGATTGCTTCAACCCATTTGCTCACGTAGTCCACCGCAACAAGGATATACTCATTCCCATTTGATGAGGGAAAAGGGCCTTGCATTGATAGTCAATACCCCATACATCGAATACCTCCACTTCAAGTATGTAGTTCATCGGCATTTCATGCCTCTTTGAAATGTTACCACTTCTTTGGCATTTGTCACACCCCTTGACATAGCTTGCCACATCATGGAATAAAGAAGGCCAATAGAAACCACATTGAAGCACCCTTGCGGCCGTTTTTCGTGAACTACCATGCCCTCCACTTGGCATGTCATGGCAATGAGAGATTATGGGTTTTACCTCTTCATTCGGGATGCATCTTCTAATTATCCCATCCGCACAAGACTTGTAAAGGCATGGTTCCTCCCAAAAATATTGCTTAAGATCGTGAAAGAATTTCTTCCTTTTATGGGAGTCATAACCATGTGGGATGACCCCGGATACCAAGTAATTGACATAATCCGCGTACCAAGGGACATCCATCAAAGCAAGTGCGAATAATTGATCATCCGGCAAGGAGTCATCAATCGGCAATCCATCCTTACCCTTCATATGTAGTAACCGAGAAAGATGATCGGCTACCACATTTTCCTCACCTTTCTTGTCTCTAATTTCAATATCAAACTCTTGTAGCAAAAGTATCCACCGAATCAAGCGTGGTTTTGACTCCTTCTTGATTAGCAAGTGCCTCAACGCCGTGTGATCGGTGTGCACAATTACCTTAGAGCCCACCAAATAAGAACGAAACTTGTTCATGGCATATATGACCGCCAAAAGCTCCTTTTCGGTGGTGGTGTAGTGTGATTGAGCTTCATCCAAGGTCTTGCTTGCATAATATATGGCATGGAGTTTACCATTCTTCTTTTGTCCAAGCACCGCTCCCACCGCTACATCACTAGCATCGCACATCAACTCGAAAGGTTCTCCCCAAGTGGGAGGTTGCATAATTGGAGCGGTGATGAGAGCTTCTTTCAACCTATTAAAAGCATCCAAACACTCATTAGTAAATTCAAATGGCACATCTTTTCCAAGCAACAATGTTAAAGGTCGGGCAATCAAAGAAAAATCCTTGATAAATCTCCGGTAAAAACCGGCATGCCCAAGAAAACTTCTAATTCCTTTCACATTAGTGGAAGGGGGTAAAGTTTTGATCACTCCAATCTTGGCTTGATCAACTTCCAAGCCTTTACTTGACACTACATGACCCAAAACAACCCCGGATGTCACCATGAAGTGACATTTCTCCCAATTCAAGACTAGACCACTCTCTTGACATCTTTTCAAGACCTTACCCAAATTAGCTAGACATCCATCAAATGAGGTGCCTACGACGGAGAAATCGTCCATAAACACCTCCATGATATTCTCAACATATTCGGAGAATATAGCTAGCATGCATCTTTGAAATGTGGCCGGCGCATTGCAAAGCCCAAAGGGCATGCGCCTATAGGCAAAGGTGCCAAACGGGCACGTGAAGGTGGTCTTTTCTTGGTCATTAGGGTGAATCGGGATTTGGAAAAATCCCGAAAACCCATCAAGGTAGCAAAAATGAGAGTGTTGGGCAAGTCTTTCCAACATTTGGTCAAGGAAAGGGAGGGGGAAATGGTCTTTCCTAGTTGCCTTGTTAAGGCGTCTATAGTCTATACACATTCTCCACCCGGTTGTGACTCTTGTTGGAATGAGTTCGTTCTTATCATTGGTGACTACCGTGACCCCGCCCTTCTTTGGCACAACATGCACCGGGCTCACCCATGCACTATCGGAGATTGGGTAAATTATGCTTGCATCGTAGAGCTTCAACACCTCCTTCCTAACCACTTCTTTCATAGCGGGGTTAAGGCGGCGTTGAGGCTCAATGTAGGATGCACTCTCATCCTCCAAATGAATGCGATGGGTGCAAAAAGAAGGACTAATCCCCTTGATATCATCAATTGAGTACCCAATGACATCCTTGTATTTTTTCACAACATCAAGTAGCTTTTGAAGTTCGGTGTCATTGAGTGCACTATTGACAATAATAGGGTAAGTGTCATTAGGGCCAAGGAAAGCATGTTTAAGAGTAGAGGGAAGAGGTTTCAACTCCACTTGAGGAGGCGTGGATCTCTCCTCCTTTTTACCATCTCCTCTCAAGCTTTCAAATTCTTTGTCCGGGTCTTCTTCAATTGTTGCTTCCATAGGTAAAGCATACTCCCGGTGTTCCTTGCAATCTTTTACCTTGCCCTCAAGGAACCCTTGCAAACCCTTGTCTTCATCAAACTTCTTCATATCAACCCATTCTTCTACCACATCAATCATATAACAAGACTTTTCTTCCGAAGGCTCTTTCATAGCCTTGTTCAAGGAGAATTCAACCTTATCTTCACCCACTTGTAAAGAAAGCTTCCCATTCTTCACATCAATCATGGCACCCCCCGTAGCAAGGCAAGGGCGTTCCAATATGATGGGGATATTTGTGTCCTCGGGGATGTCCATAACATAGAAGTCACATGGGAATGCAAGTTTCCCCACCTTGAGTGGGACATCCTCCACGAGACCAATTGGGTATCTTACCGACCTATCCGCAAGTTGGAGAGAAACCCTTGTCGTTGAAAGCTCATAACCTTTCAACTTCTTGAAAAATTTTAGGGGCATAAGACTAATGCTTGCCCCCAAATCACACAAAGCCCTCTCAATGTGCACGGTCCCAATCTTACAAGGTATGGAAAAGCTCCCCGGGTCTTCAAGCTTTTGAGGAGCCTCATTCATGAGAATTGCACTACACTCCTTGTATAAGTTCACCGTAGTTGTCGGGCTCAAGGAGTTTTTGTTTGAGATGAGCTCCTTCAAGAACTTTCCATAGCTTGGAATCTCCTTTACGGCATCAATGAAAGGCATGGTAATGTTGATACCCTTCATCATGTCCATGAACTTCCCATACTTTTGTTCAAGTTTGGCTCTTGCCAACCTTTGTGGAAAAGGGATTGGTGGCACATAAGTTCTTACAACTTGTTGTTGAGGCTCTTCAACCACCTTTGTTGGTTCATCAATCACTCTTGGAGTTTCCACAACAACTTCCACGAGTTCCTCTTCTCCCTCCTTTTCTTCAATTACCTTAGGAGGTTCAACCACAACTTGAGGTTCAATGACATTACCCGGTCTACTACTCTTCCTTTTCTTGACAAATTCCCGGTCTTCCAAATCTCTACCACTCCTCAAGTGGATAGCATTCATGGTTTTCGGATTTTCCTCGGTTTTACCCGGGAATTTCCCTTGGGAGGCTTGTAGTTGGCTCATTTGGGTAGCCAATTGGGAGATTTGGTTGTCCGTCATCCGTTGAGAAGCTTGCATTTGGGTCCTAAGTTGGTTGATGGATGAGGTTGTCTCGTCATGTTTTTGAGTGGAATGGTTGATGAATTGTGTTTGAGTATTGACAAGTTGGTTTTGTGAAGTCATCAATTGTTCCATCATGAGTTCCAAGCTTGACTTTGGTTGGGTGGTTTGTTGGAAAGGTTGGGTGGTTTGTTGGAAAGGTTGGGTGGTTTGTTGGAAAGGCGGGTTGGTTGGTGGGTTGAGTGGTTGAAATTGTTGTTGCCTTGGTTGGAAGGTTCTCCCTTGGAAACCCGGTGGACCTTGGTTGAATGTAGTGTTTTGTTTTTGAGTTTGGAAGTTTGGTTGTTGTGACTTTTGTTGGAAGGTTGGGTTTTGGACATTTTGAGAGCCATAGGAGAAGTTTGGGTGGGCTCTCAATCCGGGATGATATTGGTTGTTGTTAAATGCTTGCTTGGCCGGACTAGACTCCCATATCCCGTTCACTTGCTCCATACAACTTCCATATCCAACCACTAAAGGACACTCATTGGGTGGGTGTCCTTGGTCTCCACAAAGCTCACAACTATAGACTTGGTTCCTCATAGAAGAATTGCTAGATGTTTTGCTTGAGCTCATCAAGGCAACTTGTTGCTTAAGCTCTTCTATCATCTCTTTCACTTCCACATTGTTGGCCGATTCGACCGTTCACTTCCCTTTCCTCTTGTGCCTATCAGTGTTCCAATGAAAGGTACGAGAAGCCATTTCTTCAATAAGCTCTTTCGCCGTCTTGTGATCTATCTTATCCAATGCTCCCTTCCCCGAGCCGGAATCAAGGTTCATCTTCATCTCATTGTTTAACCCTTCATAGAAATTGTTGATGAGCTCATCATCCCCAATACCGTGGTGAGGACATAGCCTTTGGAGGCCCTTGTACCTCTCACATGCTTCATAAAGGGTCTCATCTTCTTGTTGGGTGAAGCCTTGGAGCTCACTCTTGATTCTTGCGGTTCGTTGGGGTTGGAAATACTTGTTGAGAAAAGCCTTAGAGACATCGTCCCAAGTCCGAAGAGAGTCGGGTTCACAACTTTTAAGCCACTCCTTGGCACTTCCCCTCAAGGAGTAAGGGAAAAGCCTAAGGCGTACGGCATCCTCCGTCACTCCATTGGCCTTGAACATGTCACAACTATCCAAGAACTCGTTGAGATGCTCGTTGGGGTTTTCGGTGGCTCCCCCTCCGAATTGGTTCCCTTGGACAAGTTGAAGCAAGGTGGCTTTCACATCAAAATTGTTGGCTTGAATGGGTGGCTTGACGATACTCGGATTCACCACCTTTTTAGGAGCCAAGTTGTCTCTCATAGGAACCGCGGCCATTGTTACTTCCGTTTCCGGTGTTGCAAAAGGATTTTCGAAAGCTTCAAAGACCCGTGGTTCTTCTTGAAGGTCCTCAATCACTAAATTTTCTTGAGGAATTGGTGTTTCTATAAGCCCTCTTCTACGGAGTGAATTTAGTCTTCTCGCGGTTGCTTCGATCTCGTGGTCAATCGGACGAATTGGTTGACCTCTTCGAGCTCTCCTAACCATGCAAAAAGTCCTACACACTTAAGAGAGGGATTAGTAACAAAAGACTTAGTCTAAACAAGAACGAAAACAATTAATATCTAGCCGAACTCCCCGGCAACGGCGCCAAAAACTTCATGGTATCAAGCTATACCTCGCAAGTGCACGATTTTATCGTTGTACACTATTAAGGGTCGATCCCACAAGGAGCTAGGAAGACTACTAATCGTTTTAACTCTATGGTTTAGCTAAGTCGACAATAAAGGGAGAAGGTTATGCTAGAACTACTAACAACAAGGTTAAACAAACTAAGTAAGAAATAGGAGAAGAAGGCAAGATAGAATAGATGGTTGTAAATCAAATATATTAAAAACCTAAGACTCGGTTCTTCCCAAACAATTCGTAATTCCACACAATCAAATCTCTAGGCTAATCACAAGGGTAGTAAGGTGAGGAGGTGACGACTCTAATTCGCCTAAGACCCCTCCCCCCCCCCCCCTCGGGTTCGAAATAGGACACTAGTACTACCCACCAACCCCCCTCTCGGGTTCGAAGGTCGGAATCCCTAACTCAATACCCGACTACCCCAAAAACATGCATTTTCCCAAGGTAGTCCAATATTTGCTAAGGTCATTAAGCCCCATCAATTCCCGGGTCATCCCACTCCCTCTCTCGAGGGTCGATTTCAAACGCTAGACTAGAGGTGTCCTACCCCGGTTCTCCCTTTCGGTCTCAACCAAGGTCAACAATAGGGTCAAATCTCGGGTATCCAAATCACAACCTAACCAACTCTCGTTGGTGGTCAAGGGTCGTAAGTCGACACTACCCAAAAGTCAACCCATAAACCATGTCATTCCTCTAAACTACTCTCACCAAATTCCCCAAATAATTAGCCTTTATGAAATCCAATTAGTGAAATTACTCATGTTGGGTCAAACCGAGCCCTAGTGGAAGACTACTCACTAATCATGGTTCTAATTGCAAAATAAACAATGAAGATGGAAACTTTGGTCACAAACATGGTGAGGAGATGAATCTTAGTACTAAACATGCAACAATCCAACAATAGTTGTAAAGAAAGATGATTTAATCTAATAACAAGGTTGATTAAACTAAAAGATACAATCTTTAACCAAATCAACTCAAAGATTAAGTCTTTGAGGACAACTATCCAAGTATGAACAAATGAAAGAGAAACAAAGGAAAGAGAAACAAGGAAGAGATGAACAATGATGAAATCAACAACAACAAACAAACAACAACAACAATTTTAACATAAACAATCAAACAAACTTGAAGGAAGAACAAAATGTAAACAAATGAAAATAAGGGGAGAATTAATACCAACTCAATAGCAAAAGAGCAATTTGGATAGAAATAATAAAGAAGGAAATCCTTCAATCTTCTTACAAACCCAAACTCAAACACTATTTAATTGAAAAACTTCTCTTAATTAAGGAAAGATTAACAAAGAGATTAACAAAGTTTTAAACTTGAAAGGGGAAATATTCTGGATCTAGGGTTGTGTGTACAAAAGGGTTTAAGAGGGGGTATTTATAGGCTTGTACAAGATTAGGAAGAAAAGAGGAAGAAAAGAAAGAAAAGCCCAAATTCTCGTCTTTCTTTGTGTTTTGCTTAGGTGCACCGGCACGCCGTGTGCTCCTACCGGCAAAACCGCACAAGGAATTAAAATATCTGGCATTCGTGTTTTGCTTGTGGGCAAGGCTGCCGGCTGCCGCAGCACCTTCTTCAGGACTTCTTCTTCTTCTTAAGGGTGTGTAATACCGGTTGACCGGCTGCCGGTGCTCCTACCGGCAGCGAGGTCAAGCTTGTTTTTCCTCAAATTCTTCATTTAATTCCTTTAGCTGTGTTCTACCGGTGGGCCGGCTGCCGGCCTGCCGGCAAAACACAGCACTCAGCCTTTTTTCAACTTCTTTGGTATGTCTGGGGTGTGTTCTGCCGGTGGGCCGGCTGCCGGCTTGCCGGCAAAACACACTGTTTACCATTTCTTCACCTCTTCTTCATGTAAAGGCAATGGGGTGCCTTTCTTGCCCCAATTTCTCTATACTTGGATTGTTTCCTACAAAAGGATACACAAGGTAACAAGTACGGGCATTGGGCACAAAATGCAAGGAAAAACACCCGAAACCGACTCGATACGAGTCGGTATGCATCAAAGAAAGAGGGGAATTAGAAGTAAATTAATCGTATATCAATTTCATTTGATACTTTCAATTGTTATTGAAAGTACTAATCTTCAAACACAATCATTTGCAAGAGGCAAGATATGTATTTAATTAGTTAAACATATGTATTATGATTATCTATAAAACTTTATTAAAAGGCTAGTCTCAAAATGTCACGCAGACAATGTCACGTATGATAAGAAAAAGCCACGTAGGCATTTGCAATGGTACATCTATACAATCTTATTAAAAGGTTACCTAGAATAATGTGACATTGCGGATTTTAATGTGACATGGCGAATTAATGTGACATGGATTATCAATTTTTTAATTTAAAAAGAAAAAAAATTGAAAACATGAAATGTAAATAGCATAACAAATACGGAGTATTAAATTTTGACCTCTTTAATTTCTAGATAAATTAAACACCACTTAAAAATCAAAATTCATACTAAATTTTAAATTTCGACGTTTATTGTTAGAATATTATAAGCAACAAATAAATATCACATAACTCTAATTTTAAACAATTTATAAAAAAAAAAAGAATTTGTAAATATTTGTAAATACTACGGAGTAGACCTGACAATATTATTTCACAAATAAAAATTTACATCACTCTAATTTAAGTTTAAACTATTCATATGTGAAACTCTCTCTTATTGTTATCTACTAATTAAAGAAAACCTTTTACATTTCATTTATCTTTACTCTATATTTATGTCTATATTAAAGTTCCTATGAGCATCTCCAATGGTTCTCTACAAGGACCTGTTTGCAATTTTTGCAAAATAATAAGCATGTAGCTTACCATTGGAGATGAAAAAGTGAGATGTAGCTTGCAAGCATGATAGCTCTACCAAGTTACATGCTTGCTTTAGAAAAAAAAAATTCTCATTGGATGACAACAAGTACGTGGGACTCGTACAAGCTACATATATTGTAGTTTGCCATTAAAGCGGTACGTTGTCGGAAAGTCGAGTAGCTTTAAAAATCGATATGACAAACCAAGCTACAATGCATTGTAGCTGACCGTTGGAGATGCTCTAATAATGAAAAAGAATGCTCAAAATTCACAAAACCTTGCTACAATTTATGTATATATTCACTTTTTCTCCTGATTTTTTTACCATGTATCCAGGGTTGTTTTAGGAGTTACCCTATTCGATCTCAGCTCCAAATAACGAGTATTGAACCATTTTTAACGAGTATTCGAGTTACGCCCGAGATCGGTTTATCACGCACCGACAGCCTCAAATTTCCTCTTTTGCTCCTCATACTTTATGAAGTCGCTCTGTCTGACCCAAGAAACCCCCCGTGTGATTTACGGACATTTTTGTTCTGAAACCTTCAATCTCGAAAACCGTGTATTTTACACCTCAATTTGACCCGTTTGGGAGGCAGTACCAAGTCGTGCTTCTTTTTATCCTGATTTTCCTACCATGTATCAAAGGGTTGTTTCAGGAGTTACCCTATTCGATCTCAACGCCAAATAACGAGTATTGAACCATTTTTAACGAGTATCCAGACTTACGCCTGAGATTGGTTTATTGCAACTTAAATAGTATTTTATCGTCATATTATCTGTGTATAAACATATTTGTCATTATTAATGATCTTGTTACCAACAATTTTCCAATTACAAGCAACAATGGGTTAAAATGGGGATAAAACACTATTTAAGTTACACTCATGTACGAACCCGACACAACCTACGCTGTTTGTCGGGTATATGTGCAACAGCAGCACTATTATAGGTGTAAAGCCCATAGGCCGGGCTATAATTCTCATATGGGGCGCGTCTAAGCATCTGTTCAAACAAAGCCGGGGTACTGACTGACGCTACATCACCTCCACCACTAGGTGTCGGAATTGAAGGAGTCGGCATGGACCCACTACCGGAAGCGCACTAGCTTTGGCACCCGATCACACAATACGCGCTTGTAGTCCCACAAAACCCGAGTTGGCTACAGCATAAACCATTTGGGCATAGAGCATTATTAGCTTGCCTTCCACATCGCTCAGCTAATGTGTTTCCTAGAATACAAGAAAATAATAAGAGAACACAAGAAATATTATAGTGTTTCATCTTACTATATAAATTCTGAAGTGTTGTAATGTTGTTATGTGAACGTCATTGGTAGGTATGTTGAGATTGTATAAGCTACATGTTATTACAATAGTGGCTCGATTTTGACCGAGTTAAAGGCGTCAAGCTTGACCTGTGTGAACCAGTGACTAACTTCTAGAAAGATGTATTTATAATCACAAATTCTTGTTTAAGACAAACGTATATGTCTTCAACAAGAAGTTGCCTTGTATGGAAAAGAAAAGTGGATTTTGTTAGGAAACATGAAAACGCCGAGTTGCCATCGAATTGGAAAAATGGTTGCATCATTTCGGAAGTGAGAGCATAGTTGAATCGCATGGTGCAACACGAACAATGATCCGACTTACAATGCACTACAATTAGACGCAAATGCCGGGGGCTCATTGCAGATAACATTATTTATTTACTCGATCAATGGACTACAATTAGACCGCAAATATAAAGATAGAGAGAATCGACTATCTAAAAATCTACCAATCAACGAAGCACAACCCGAGCAATGATACGACTTACATATTCTCACACAATAATTAACGAACAAGAGCCAAAGCAAGGGAGGTAACAAATGCCTCAACCGTTGTAGGGCCTTCATAGTCCGTCAATACCTAGGTAATCGGTTAGAATCAATTATGACACTCTGTAATGAACTGTACCCACATTCCGATGAGCTGCCATTGCAACAGCTGAAGCTCCAAACTGAGACTGCGCTTGCATTAGCTTAGCATCGAGGGCGATTCTACTGCTACGGTGTTCTGGTTTAGGGTTAGTCGAGTACGGGTTAGTATTCATGTCGATTGCTACCTCGTGAGTTGACTGTACATGTTGTCGTTGCTGTTTTGCTTGAGCCATGGGCTTGGCTTGAGATGGTGTCACGTTTTGCCGGTAATAATATTGTGGTGACGTGGTATGAGGCGGCGTAAGAACGGGATTTCTCATCGTGATCCTAGGATCGTAACCGTCCTTTGTGCTCTTGCCTGTCTCGAATGGAACCACGGGTCCCATGACTCTTCCTGGTCTAGCGGCTGAAAACCAAAATGCACGGAATGGAAATGTTACACAAACAAATTCCCGCTGTGACAATCTCAAGCTAAGACAATCAAGAGATTACATTGCTTAGTTCAGTTAGACAGGTTATTTGGTTAACGGGTTTGGTCTCACGTAACATTAACACGAGACCACTTAGGAGCCACTTAGGAGACTTACTGGTAACCTGAAGCAATAATCTACGTTTTTTATTTGTAGCATTGGTTAATCAATCAAGAGATGAAACCGTTGAAGAACATTTTCAATCCAAACAATAAAACATGGGACATCATGTTTAAAATGCCGTCTTATAAAGCTATCTGACTTGACAAACAAACAAACAAACAAACAAACGGAAAGATACCTGCAGGGGCTCGTGGCGGCTGTCTAACAGAAGTAGATACAATTCCATAGCTTTCAGCAGCTCTCATCTCCTCTTTTACGTGAGGATCCCTGAATAAAGATCCTGTAGGCTGTGGCTTAGGAGGTATGGTGCTAGAGTGTACTGTCGACCTGAAACGATGAAAAGGAGACGCAAGTTAACTGGCTTGTACAATTTGTAAAGTACGTCTCAATTAATTTCCTTGTTGACTTGATGGTACATTGACCTTTAATCTCAGTAGTTATATGTCGAGGGATAATGTCAAATTTGTGAAGTCAATGGAGGATAGCAAAAATGTGCTGAAACTTTTTAAACTGAGTAAGCATAGAATATAAACCTCGGTAGAGAAACATGCTTTCTCTCTAATGGAATGACAGGACCACTTCGACCAGAATTTTCTTCGAGATGTGCAAACTGCTGCTTAAACTGACCAATTGCACTGCACAAGGAAAACAAGTGTATTAGTAATTGTAAAAAAAATGAGTCATTTACTTTATCACATGGGAACCAACAAGGATTTGAAAGAAGTCAACAAATTATTCGGGCCCATCCTACCTCGGATAAATGAAATTCATCCCTTCATTCCCGTTCATGTAATCTTTGAGTAACTGAGGATGGTATTCAAGTATTTCACGGTATATGAGTTCCTTGACATCATCTTTAGTCACCTTTCGCCTCTCAAACTCGAACTCCAATTTTGAAATAGGCTGGCAGGCAGGTTCTCTCTCCACTTTAGACAGGCCCTTAAAGTAGGGATCAGTGAGTGCCTGGAGACGTAGTTTACTACACTAGTTAGCTAGTGTCGCCTTGAAGCACTTAACAGAATAACCACTGGACCGCATTATACAATAAGCTATGATTCAATTAACTATCACACACAGGCTTGGCAAATGGGTCATACAGATTGAATCGTCGCATTTACAAGTTCAGGACAATTCAAGTGCGTTGTTGTCGGCTCATTTCCGGGTAGGATCGCTTTAAAGCAAGTGATTAGTTGGCTTATCGAGTCATTTTTAAGGTTATTTCAGATACTAGCTTTTTATCGATATTGTTTTTAACTTTACATTTTTGGGTAAATATGAGTTTCCGACCAATTCAGGTTAAGATCTCTTGCACGTACTTTTCGGGTTTGGATCCAGTCAACAAGGGTCGGGACATGAAAAGCTCAACAGGACATAAAAATAAGCACCAACCTCTTCGGCAGTCGGTCTATCCTTTGGATCAAAAGCTAACAATCTCTTTAATAAACGTAGCGCCAGGGGATCTGCATTTGGAAACTTCTGAGAAAATGAAACAGGTTGCTTCTTCCGCATATCTGTTAGGTATTTGCGTGCTTTGTCATTACGCACCTGGTTTCCACATAAGAGATGTTCAATACCATAATCCATAAAGGTTCGCATAATCGCATGCAAATTGATCAAAATGGAAAATTGAAGTCATACCCCAGCTACGACATCAACTGGAGGTGTACCAAGAAGGTCTGTAATCAAGTCTAACTGATGAACCACGCTTTTTCCCGGAAATAATGGTTTACCAGTTAGCACCTCAGCGAAGATGCAGCCAATACCCCAAATATCTATGGCAGGAGTATACTGCAGATGACAAAAGGCACACAATCAGATTAACTGACAGAAGTGAAGAACTCTTTTCAATCGAACCGTCTCCAACGGTCATAATACCAGACACTATTACCTGAAGGACAAGAAACATCAACTTCCAGGAGAGTTCAATCCTCCTGAACAAGAATTGTTTTCATCTATGCATTACTATTACTTTCAAGCACTAAAAACATAATACTACTAAGATGCATCACATGAAAACACATTGATAGTTTGATACTCATATACTGTAGTTTAATAAATACTCCCTCCTAGTCGCTCATTTCTTCCCCTTCCATTTTGCACAAGACACTCTACTCCACATGCAAATGAATTTGGACCACACAAACCTTTCCAAAAAAGGAAAGAGGGAAGAAAATCCGACTACAATGAAAAAGGAAAGAGGGAAGAAATGAGCAACTAGGAGAGAGTAATGTGGTGTTATAGCCTACTAAATTGAGGTATCTGATAATCACACAGGCAAAAATTCCTAACTAAAGAGAAAGCTGAACTCTTGAACAGAAACAGATAGCTGACGAACAAATCAAAGTTAAGCTCTAGTGATGATGGTACATAGAATTTATGTGGAATATAAAAGGCCTTCAAAGACCATCCGTAATTTCATGTACAACATCCAAAAGCATATATCACGGAACTCAAACACAGGAATGTCAACCAACAGTACAATTGAGTCCCCGGATAATGACTAGAAAATAAATGAATGCACAACCCAAATACTCCATCCGTAGAGCGTTATAGACTTATAGCCGCTGTGACTATTTATTTGGTCCCTATAATGAGTCCCAATGCTCCATTTCTCAATTGACCAGATGCTCTGTTCTATGTTACTCCGACTCTTCTAATTTCCCCGCATACCCGTGTCCGACACTCGAGGCTCGACACTCGGACAAGGGTATGACACTTGAACGCCTCATTTTATACCAAAATATGCAAATTTTTCAAATAAAAAAAAATAGCCAAGTCAGACACTTGGACACGCACTCGTCTCGGATATTTCTAAATGAGTCTGAGTAACATAGGTTCTGTTTATTGTTTTACTATAGATAGCATTTTTTCCCCTTGATTTTGTCATAAAGTCAACACAAGCCTTGGAAGACTAACAACTTTCACAAAGACAACGGCGTACATATCAAGAATCTAGAGCACTATTAACAAAATAAAACTCATGACAGAAAAAAGAGGTACTCACATAAGTACTTTAAATATGGAGAATTCATATGCAGATGCCTACCTTGGAGAAAAAAGAACCACAAAGTTCGGGAGCTCTATACCATCTTGTAGCGACATAATCCTGCAAGTTGTACAGTTTAACAAACAGGTCATTACCAAATGATGCTCTGGTCAAAAAGAGAATAAACAATGGTAATTAACTAAGGTAGACTAAGAAAACATAGAGACAAAGCATTTTGAATCTATATCACTGAAAGTATACCGTCCAAAATATGGTTGTAGGAGCATCATTAAACGCTACTCTAGCCAGCCCAAAGTCACAAATTTTAAGCTTGCAGTTGGCATTAGCAAGGATATTCTTTGGCTTGAGATCTCGATGGTAAACATTTGCTGCAGCAACCATTCATTTGTTAGAACTAACCAAAGAGATAAACAAAATGTAAGCCTAACTTAAGAAATAGGGAATATACAAGGTGGAGATGTACGTACTACGAACAAAGTAGAAAAAGTTTTAAAACAATGAATCTTACAAAAAAAAAAAGGGGCGAAAAGCTTAGAAGCAAATTGAATGATCTATTTATACCACTAGGTTGAATATTCACCAATCAACCATTAGCCCAGGGGTTCAAAGCCTATATGAACCTAAAGAGCCAGCATCCCCTCCGAAACTGATTACCCTATAGTCCGCAAATGCATGCGGCAATAAATAGAGATTTAAGCGACTATGAAAAAAAAAAAAAAAAAAAAAAAAAAAACTACTTTCACGTGTCAATCCGAAAAGAAAGGGAAGCTGACAAACCTGTATGCATATATTTTAAAGCACGCAACATTTGATAAAGAAAAAACTGATGATGTTCACGAGTCAAGTCATCATTAGCTTTGATGACTTGGTGAAGATCAGACTCCATTAGCTCAAAGACCACATAAATGTCTCTGAAGTCTCTTTTAGATGGTGGCAACATAATGCGTTTGATCTCGACAATATCGGGATGTCGCAAAAGCCTCAGCAACTTAACTTCTCGCAGAATGCGGATTGCATCAGATATATGATCAAATATATTAGTTATCTTCTTTATGGCAACTTTTTCTCCTGTGTGAGTATCAATGGCTGCGCAAACAACTCCATAGCTACCTTTCCCAATGACTTCAATAATCTTGTAACGGTTTGCATCACCATAATCTGTGAAGAATTCGGTGTCTTTCTGACCCTACAGGAATGAAAAAATAAGGTCAGGCAAACAATGCCAGTTCTCTAAGAAAGGGAGCCTATTATTCCATACACCAACAAGAACATTACTCTAAATCTCTAATGCCTTAACAAGGCGCCCTCCCATAGCAATTTAAGGAAGGATCGTATGTACACAACCTCACCCTTGTCAAACACAGAGACAGTTTCCGAACAACAAATAATGAAAATTGTGTTGCACATTGCAACAGCTTACCACTACTTTACAAACCAAGAAGCGCAAGCAGCTTAACACTCCCGATACTATTATTTCATCATATTCTAAAGCCAAAGAATAACAAATCTTTAAAGTCCACAGGTAAGTGGAAATCATCATATTCCATACATTGTATGCTAAAACAAGAAAGCCCTAAAATGAACTACTGTGAGAAATCGTCATTTAATCCCAAACATGAATCCACATTGGCTCTAGAATCAATACAACAGCTAAAAATTCCAAAAAATTATGAAAGGTGGTGTCTAGAATCAATTATGTAACATCTCCCATTTTCATTAGAAGAGTACTACAACCCAACACCGAATCCTCAAGTGTCTGTCAAAACGTACATGTAACATCTCCTATTTTCTTTATGCAGCTCAAGTACCAAAAGAGAGTTTTATAAAGATCAACTTATATTTCAATTTCTAGCTAATAAAAGCTTTCGAAAGCAGATATCAAACTACTAACACTTTCTTCCTTCAAACATATTTGTTCTTGCTTTAGCGATGACACCTATATAAAATCAAAAGACAAGTGGCATATGAATAAAACATGCAAGACCTCAGGGGGAATAACTATGTTGAATGAACCGAAAAACGAGAAAAACGGAACAGAAAATTAGAAAGGGAAAGCAACTAATAATGCTGCAGATAATTAAATGAGTTATTTTCCCATGTGCAAGGAAGCAAATACACCACAAACTAAAGACAAATCATATGCCAAATGGCATTGTCACTCTAAAGCCACCAAAAAACATGATCACACTACAATGCAATCACCAAACACAAAAGAAAAAAGGCCTTAGAATATATTCTCATACAATGATATATTCTCATACAATGTAACAGTCAATGAAGAATCCACCAAGAGAGAAAGAAGGTTAAAGTTAGATCAGTACAAACTGAATAACAATCCTAAAACAATGATCATATTTCTAAAATTGGAAAATGCTAATTTTGCTACAAAAGTAAAAGAGGACCAAAAGAGGTGAAACAAAGATATCATACTCATACTAACAGACAGCAAGGGCCTTATTTACCCTGATATGCATGAACTCTCTCTACCAACCAAGCTTGTTAGTAAAGTCAGCATTCTGCCGACAGTACATACGGGTATGTGTCACCGTACACCTTAACCAATAAGAATCCGTCTTTTTCATTCTATTTAGACCATACTTAGTTATTTATGATCAATATTGTAGATTCCAATATTTTTATTAGCTGGAATGTACGGTGACGTGGTACACCCGGTCGCCATAAGATTTTCTCGAGTACATCACCAACCACCAACAAAGAGTACATCTCAGAAATATCATAGAATCAGAAGGCTATTAGAACAAAATTCTAATTTTTATATATAAAAACACTAATAAAGATCCAAAATTGAGTTCAATAATGTCTGTTTACATGAATTTACTAGGAAATTAACTCAACTTTGCACATAACATGTCGTCATGTCACAAAATTTACTTGAACTACAACAAATCCTCTTCTACATAACTAAACTAACTAAATCACAATTGTAATTGGTAGAAATCGCATAAAGGTTCTATCTTAACATGAAGAATTCACTTTAAATTGAACAAAGCAATGAAAAATTCAAAACTTTAGATCTAAACTTGCTTTAAACACACTTCAACTTGAGAAATAGAAATAACAAAAAAAAAAAAAAAAAAGATAAAAGATAAAAGCAAAAGAATATGAACCTTCTTCCGTTGATCTTGCTGCATCTTGATGTAAACACTAGTAATTCAAAAACCCAGAAAAACCCACAAATTATTATCCAAAATATGAAATGGGTATCTCTCAAAACTCGAAAAAAATCACAAATTTGAACTGAGAAATTTAATTCGTCTTTTGTTTAAAACGGATATACTCGTCTTAAACAATAATTAGTGTGTAACAAATTAGCCGCATTTACCCCAACGAGAACCTCTGCGAATAACAAGGGCAGAATAGTCCAAACACTTTAAATTTTTATCAAAGAAAACTAAGTTAGAGCTACTAAACCATCTTCCTTTCTCAATCTTTCTCATATAAATTCACACTCCCAGATCTTTTCTTCCTAATTTAAACCTTTTTAATTAATTAATTAATTACTAAACTCCCCCAATATTTATGGTTAACCTAATTAATATGTGACAAAAATGGAAGAAAAGTAGGGAGAAAATAATAAAAATATATGGGGTTTAATTGTTGAAGAGAGATTCTGGAAGGAAAAAAGATGAAGGAGAAGAAAAGAGAGAGAAATGAATGGTCTGAGATTTCAATTTAAAGAGAGAAGAGAGATGATAAGAAGAAGAGGGTAAGAACTTGGAAGCATCGTTTTATATCTTTTTTTCCATGTGGGTTGGTCTAATTGTAAAAAGTATTTTTTTATCGGATAAATTCTTTTGTAAGACGGTAATATCTGTCTTAAATTTAAGACGATTAAATATGGTAATGAAATAAAAGAAATTTAACTTGGAACAATTAGTAGATTATACAACTGGTTGTATGTAGTTTATGTACAACCTTTTCAATGTTGTTGAGTTTTGTTATAAAGTTGTCGAGCTTTAGAATAAAAAATTGTCAGTTAATCAAAAGTTATCGAGCTTAAGAGGAATAATTATTAAACTCAATAACTTTTTAAATTAGCTCAATAACTTATAAAATAGCTCGACAACTTTGTGTAAAGAACTCAACAACTTTGAGGCGGTTGTACAATGCTAATATACAACTGGTTGTAAGATAGTATTTGTGAACTTGGAACTGATACGAAAAATATTTATCGGATTGTAAGACGGAAAGATATTTAACATATTTTCATTTTAAGATGGATACTGCCTAATAAAGAAGACTTACTGCTATTTATCGGATTTCGTAAGAAAATCCATGAGTAAATATTTTTGTGATTTACTTGTTAAAAATTAGAAAGTGAAGTCATTGTTGCTAATTTTAATGTAATAAATAATAATCTTTTAATATTTTCTTATTTGGAGTCAATGTATATTCATAAATGCACATTAGAAAAAAAAAATTAATACTTTTTATCTTGAAATTTATAGTTCTACGGATTAGATTTTTTTTAGATACTTTGAGGATAAGATATTGATATGTCTAAATTTTAGAAGGTATAAATCCTAAAAGACTTATTTTGGATAAGGTATAGAAATCTTTATCATTTTTATTGCCATAATAAATACTAGTAGAACTTTATCTTATTGGTAAAGAAATTGATGATACTAAATTTTAGACGGTAGAATCATAAAAGATAGGGTGAGATCTTTAATGTTTTTATTACCATAAAGATAATTTTATCTTGTTGGTAAAGAATTCGGAGATACTAAATACGGTTTATTATAGGTTAGTCTATTTGTCATTTAGATCCGATATATTATTGGTTGGATCGATCTCAATAAGTTTCTTAAACTATTGTGACGAAAAGATAAGATGGACAAATATATTACTTTCTCATATTGTGAAATGATGAAGATCGAGTTGACGCCATGAATGAATGAGGAGATCGCCATTGTTGAACAAGCTCGAAGAAATATCTAGATATTATTTGTGAGAGAAAACAGCAAGAGTAAATAAAAGAGAGATTTTTCATTAACTTAAAATGAGCTGTACAAATTAGATTGGCTTATATACATGTTAGTTAGTATCCTAACAATATCTTGTAACTAACTAACAACCTAACTCCTTATTCTTCATACATATCTTTTGTAATTAGCTCAAATATGTATATAACATTTTGAAAAATAGAACGTCTTAATAGAACATTGATATATTACACTAACCTTATGTCATATATTACTCACAAAATTACAAAATTATCACTGACATAAAAATATTTGTGATCATTCGATAGGGGCCTTGTTCTTTTCGGTTGAAAAAGAGCTGAGCTGAATTGAACTAAACTGAACTTAATGGTACTAAACTGAACTAAAGAAAAACCTAATTTGTAAGAAGATAAGTTGAGTTGAACTGAACTAAACTGAACTAAATAAGGCTAAATAAGTCCAAAAGAACAGAGAATACAAAACTGTCGAACCATTCTCAAATTATAAAGTGTAAAAGTAAAAAACATTGAGTAAATTAGGTTAAACTCGGTATTTAAAAATGTTTTATAATAATAAATTCCAGGACACCTTTATTTGGATATTTAGTACGAGATGTTTTTAGTAATTGGATATTTATTTATTTTTGAACGATTTGGAAGACCAACTATTTGTATGTGGTACTATTTGACGATGATTTTTAAATGTGTGAAATTGTGGGTGAAATATAATTGTCGGCGAAGGAGAGATGTAAAGGGATATATTATCCACATGGATGGGCGCAAAAGCTTTGCTTTGGATGTACGGTGGGTACGTAGCTTAGGTACGACTCCTTAGTCCTTGCCTTATTTTTGTTTCTTTCGGTTCTCTTCATTTTTACTTTTTTTTTTTTACTCAATTTAAGAAAATACAAAGTTGAACCATATTTAAGTTTTATATCGAGGGGAGTGGTTGCCCTAAATATGTGTAAATCTTGGCTCAGTTACGCATGGAGGACTCTTGACTTAATATTGGCTTATTCTCGTATCTCAGGTTGTAAAGTTTGTAAGCGAGTACTGAGTACTCTGTCGTTTAATGAGATATATTAATATATAATCCGTCTTATGACAAATATTAAAGATTTTAAGTGAAAATCTTGGAACACAGAGTATGAGAAAAACAGAAAGACTAACAAACATAAACTTAAATACTTCAATAATTAGACTTATTTTGAATCAACAAATGAAGATATATGTATGTTGAACCTGTGAGCTGCGAGGTTGAAGACTTAGCTTGAAGTTGTCGGCTAGTGTAGTTTATACAACTACAACAACGGCAACAAATCTTCACAAATACTATCCTACAACCGTTGTATAATAGCATTGTACAACTGTCTCAAAGTTGTTGAGCTCTTACACAAAGTTGTTGAGTTATTTTACAAGTTATTGAGCTATTTTATGGAGTTATTGGGCTTAATAATTATTTTGTTAAGCTCAATAATTTTGTATCATAACTCGATAATTTTGTTAGTAGAGCTCGATAACTTTATAAAAAAACTCAATTACTTTAAATAAGTTGTATATACAACCAGTTGTATAATACATTAACTGACAAATCTTGGTACTTTGAACTGCATGGACGGCATGCATTACTAATTAGTCTACGTTTTCCTTCATTAGTTGACCTATATGAATAATATGATTAAGTAAAGCTGAAATGGAATATAAAATATGTACATATAATCAATCAATATATACTTATATTATCGTATACCTTAATTACACACAAAAAGCGGAATCTAAAAACAATTGATAATAAGCAATAATGTTATTGGTCAAATACCTTGTTTTTTTGGACTTAATTCAAGTTCATTTCAGTTCAATTCAGATCTATTTAGTTCAGTTCTATCAGTTCAGCTCATATCTTTACAAACTAACTTTTACTCACTAATTCAGCTCCATTAAGTTTAGTTCAGCTCCATTAAGTTCAATTCAGCTCTTTTCAACTGAAACACAATAATGAAAAAAATTCAATACATGCATTTTTAAATCTACGTAACATAAGATTGCAATTTGATTCTACATAAGAAAGAATAATTAAAGTACTACATATACTACTTCTATTTAACTACAATCTGCTTCGAACATCAATTGTTAAGCTTTAAAGACTTGCACTTTATTCTCTTCAACTTATTCTTGATAACTGTTAAATTTTCTTATCAATTAGGTACCAATCGTACCATGACTTGTGCGAAAAATTCACTTTTAAGAACAACTTTCTATAGCATTTATCATCGTTCTCAACTATTATTCGAATTCTTCTAAAAATTATTGAGAGATCATTCTTTCCTATCATTTTATGTGTTTTTCATAACTTTTATTTTTTATTGTTGGTCGTACTTCAATGTGCCTCTTTAATCCTTAATAGGGATTTGTATCTATATTATTACTTAGCTTGTGGTAGTACCATTTTTACCTTATACTTGTATATTGATATCTCAATAAAATTATTTTAAAACCGTCTTTTTAGAGATTTACACGTTTAGAAAATGTGAAAAATAACGTGTTTACTTAGTTTTCTAAAATTGAAGCCAAAATAACGTGTATATATTAGTTCATTTTTCCATGTTATCCTGCGGAATAAAGGGTTGTTCATATACCAAGCCAAAAAAAAACATATTTGATGAAGTGTTGGGTTTAATTTAGTTAATTGACATTGTCAAGAAATAACAGAAAGTCAAATGGTTTTAGGCCGTTGAATACGATTAATTATTAGTTATGCAACCATGCAACGTGTAAAACGAGGGACGTCATTGATTATAGCGCGTATGTTAGTGTAGGGTATTATTTATAAATAAGAAAACTACAAGTCAAATCATAATATACATCAGACCGTCTTGCTTGTGACGATTATAAGCTTGTGATCTCTCACAATTCCCTCCCGACTTACTCTCACACTTATTTTTTGTAAAAGGTCACAAATTTTTGACGGAATAGCACCGTTACAAATGAAAATCTGTGAATATACATATACATTTTATAAAACTGTTGATTTTGATTCCATTTTAAATTATATAATCAATACTCGTAATTAGTATGGCACGTCCAATGACTAACCTTTTGTATAATTTCGTGTTGATGAAAAGAGTGATAAAATACGAGTACTAATTACCTTAAAGTTACTATATAACGAAAAAATTTAACACTACGGGTAGTTCAATACTAACATGGTTATACAACAATAAAACATTATCAATATATGTATAGTACCATGTATATATAGTCACCGATACCGTGACAAAGGTTACAAAAGATATTATAAGATCACGAGATTGTCGAGATAAGTGGTCTTGTAATATAAAACAATATAAGGACGTCTCACGTAAAAAAATTGTCCATGGTAATACCAAGTTTTGGGTTTTATCAGCTAACAATTAACATACAAAGTTAAACAGATAATTTGAAATTACAATGTTGTAGGTTTGGGATTAGGACAAGTCATATGTCACTACAAATGCGTTAGCTTGTTGGTATCAATTAAGAGTATCCATCCATAGTTAACTCGAGAAAAATACTACCTAACGAATACGTTGAAATCTCATTCTATTTTATGACTTTAATTTTATTAAAAAATGAATCGATCAATTCTTCTATCTATAAAGCCTAATGAAAGAAGTTTCGTGTGTATATTTTATGAGATTTTTGAAATAAAAAGACGAATAATATCATGCAAAGTAAATTTACTGTCTTGAAGGATAGTTTCATTTACTAAGGTGGTATATATATATTGTATATATAGGTAATTTCCCGACATATTATTAAGATTAATATTCTGAAAATCTATGGATCAATAATAAGTTGCTTGTATGTTAATGATCGCTAATTGACAAAATATACTTTAATTAATTAACGCCAAGGAATAAACAGTAATTATCGTGTAAGTGTCTCACACGGTGTAACAGTTATTTTTATATTAAAAACACTCATATATTAATTAATATCAATAAATAAATTATATTCTTATACAAAATGATTGCTTAACATGTGGGGTTTGTGAGGAACTACAAATTTTGAATTGATTTTCTTACAACCTGATACAATAGTAAGTTAAAGGGCATATTCCCTTAAAAAATTAGCACTTCGTAATAGTTAAAGGACGGGCACCATATCCAAAACTTAATGCATTGGTCTCCCTTGTGACGGGTTACCATTTGTGACGGATATTTTGTGAGATAAAATGGTAACAAAATGGGTTAGTGGAGAAAGGGGACCACATGAATAGTGTTGCAGAGAGAGAAAAAGTGGGTACATTGTGAGGTAAAATGGTATCCGTCTTCAGCTTGTGACGGATATGTCATGTCTTCAATGAGAATTTGTGAAACTTAATAGTAGGATCTTTAAATTTATTTGATGGATTAATATAGTGAATTGGTCCACAAGAGTTGGTCTTCAAGTGGCTCCATTTGGGCATAGGCACTTGTATGTATATGGCAGCTAGTATCGCGGGGGATCAAATCATCAATTAGCCTATCTTTCTGAATCGAGGGTGCACTCTTCAAACAGTCTCAACTATAACTTCCGTCTTATATTTTGAACAAACGTATAAAAATGAGATTAACGGATAAAATAGTAGTCATCGGACATTTCACATTTGAGTTGAATAGAGTAAAACCACTTCGAAAAGGACCAACTATGTGAAGTATATACAATAGAAAAATACAGATACTCTTGTATTCAATTTTAGCTCAATTCAATTAGGCTATATTACTCTGTATAAGAGATGATCGCTGAAATAAAAGAAGAATAGAGTTGAAGATGAAAAAAATAAATAAAAAATTGAGTAATATTGTGGAAATTATTAATAGCCATGGATTATTAAAACCCCACTTCTAAAAGGACATACACTTGGTTTTTGCATTATTGAAATGGAGATTCATAAAAAGTTAAATAATTGTATCACTTGTGTTAGTGCGTCTAGACTACACTAAGCAAACCATCAGATCACTTTTTTTTTTTAAAAAAAAAAATAACAAAGGATTTACATTTAAAAAAGGGCAAACAATTTTATAGCGGGGTGAACCAATAATTGTATAAGAAACAATTGGAAAAAGTTACAAATGTTTTAACTAAATACTTCAAAGTTCTCATTTTTCAGCGAAAACGAGGGGCCCTACAAGCTCCCTTAACCCTACTATTAGGACATTATTAGGCACATTACGGCCGGCTATCATCTAGAGTTTAGTAGTGACGATAACGTCACGATGGCTATCTCTAGGTTTTAGTAATGCTTTCTTAATCAGTATTATAATACCGGTCATTACTAAAACCTTAGAGACAGCCATCGTGACGTTGCCATCACTACTAAACTCTAGATGATAGCTAGCGCTAATGGACCTAATATCCTAATACCTACCTGTGAATTAAGTTGAGTTGAGTTCATTGAGAACAATAAAAAACGGTGAAGGAAATAATAATACAATAAGAAAAAGTTGAGAATTATTATTTCTTAGGCCCTTTTCCATGCGTGATGGTGGTCCTTTGTCAATGTGCTTCAAGCCTCCAAACAATGAAGAGACGAGAGACGTAAATTTATATACAATAAGTCTTGCTTGTGACGGGTTGGATCTTGCGACGGGTATTATGTGAGTGGAAATGGGTAGAGGGGACAAGATGGGCACCCACCCCATGTGCTTTGTCTCTCACCTTTATGGGTATTATGTGAGTGAATATGGTACCCGTCTCTTATTTGCGACGGATACCTCCGTCGCAAATAAGAATTTGCGATTTATATAAGCCACACCTCCAATTAAAAGAACAATAAGTCTTGCTTGTGACGGGTCAGATCTTACGACGGATATTTTTTGAGTGGAAATGGGTAGAGGGGACAAGGTAGGCACCCACCCCATGTGCTCCTTCTCTCACCCCCTATGGGTTTTTTGTGAAACGATATGGTACCCGTCTCTTATTTGTGACGGATACTCTCCGTCACAAATAAGAATTTGTGTTAAAAGAAAGCATCACTATTAAAATTTTGTCCTTTGGTTAAGTCCACAAGTTGCAACTAAATAAAAGTTATGGACTAATAAGCTTCATATTATTGATTTTTGTGATGTGACATGTGAAACGGGTATTATTCATTTTAAGTTAAAACGGATAAAATGTTAGCATTACCCGATTAAATTCGAACATTTTCTGTTATAGAAGTTACCATTAATTTATTGCTAGAAAGTGAGAGTTTTAGTTATAACTTTTTATCATAAAATTATTTTTTTTTTATTAGAAAATGGTAATATTTTTCTCGTTTTAAGTTACGACTGTTTAAAGTGAGAATTGACGATATTTCTTAATGGGTCCCTATCTAGCTAATTCTGTTTCATTTGCAACTGAAATAGTTGGTGTATAATTTGCTTCACAAATTGTAATAGTATATCATATATGTACAAGTAAGTAAAAGATGATTAATTTAAAACAAATGAAGAGGTCTATAGTTGCTTACCTCACTAAGCTTGTGCAAACTATTAGTAATTAACAATTAAACATTCGATTATGTGCTGTCTATGTTTCGTTCAACGAAAAATTTGATTACTTCATAATAATCAATAAAAAAATAGTGATGTATTTCTATTACACTAAAATTAAAGAATTATTTAATTTGATGTGATCGTTCTTTATTAAGTAGAGAAATTAGCGAAAATATATTGACGACTTCATAAGAAAACATCCAAAAATGGGATATTTTATGTGAAGTGCACCTATTCAACTTCAAATGATAAAGAGTTTATATGTGGTATGGCCTATGGGTGACTAGGACAAAGTATTGAAATATACTTTAACAATTGGCATAAGAAATGAGGTTAATAAGTTCAATATATGTAGGAATTGGGAAACAAACAATATGATGTTACTTCGACAACATGATAAACCAGAATATTTTGAAGCCGACTAATCTAAATTGTTATCAAAATCATCGATGAAAAACGAAACAACAAATGTAGAGAAGGAACGAGATTACATATTAATGGCTCATCTTTTAGCTAGTTTATGTCATTATGAGCCATCTTCTTACAAATTTAAGGAACATAATTAAACGAAAGATAATGAAAATAATAACCTATACTTATAATATTGCTTATAGTAACTTTAGTATCTATGTTAACCGGATTAATACCCAATATCTGAGTGATGACCAACAAGCAATGAGCAAATGTAGAAGAGAGAGAAAAAAACATGCATTGAAGAATGAAATATATTCTTATAATGGTTGAGCAAACGGACTTGCTTGCAAATTCTTAAAGTTTCAAGCTAATTGCTCAACTATTGGAGAGCTACACATGAACTAGCAATAGGTCTTGGTATAGATGGGTGGGGCGAACAGACGGGTAAAGACCTCTAATAAAATGGGTAGGGGGGACAAGGTGGGGCAACCCCATGTGCTTCCCACTTTATGCCAAATGGGTATTTTGTGAGGGAAAATGGTATCCGTCTATACGTATAGACGGATAGTGTCCGTCTATAATGAGAATTTGTGATGAACTAGCTTAATTTGAGCAACTAGCTCCGTGGAGCTAGTAGCTCAAATGGACCCACAAAGTGATATTTTATCAATTAAATAAATGTATTTGAGTTCATTTAAGCAACAACTCTTATAACTTAACCATTAGAGGAGTTTGTAGCTTAAAAGTGTTATAAATTTCAAAGGGTGATGTGAAAAGTTAAAAGGTTAGTTGTTGTTAACTTACTATCAATTTGTGGATTGTCTAATTTTTTTGTTAATATATATATATATATATATATATATATATATATATATATATATATATATATATATAGAGAGAGAGAGAGAGAGAGAGAGAGAGAGAGAGAGAGAGAGAGAGAGAGAGAGAGAGAGAGAGAGAGAGAGAGAGAGAGAGAGAGAGAGAGAGAGAGAGAGAGAGAGAGGCCAACATATATATTGAGTCCATGTTTCTATTATGGCCATTTGATTGGATGGAGGAGATGGAGGGATGAGATCAACCCCAAAAAAGTGTGTTTATAAGCTAATCTTACCATCTCTCTCCTCCTTCACTAATCCACTATAATTAATCACTAATTTACTATATATTTGTTTTCCACTCATCCATTTCTCTTTCATTTTACACATTTCATTTCTCTCTTCTCTCAAACTCTAAAAAAAAACCCAAATAAATAAAAAAACCCAAAAATCCAAATAAATAAAAAACCCAAAAAATCCAAATAAATCAAAAAACTCAAATAAATCATTCATTCCTCTCTTCCTCATTCACCACCACCCCACCCGACACCAACTAACCACCCACCACCCCCGTCGCCGCCACCTCACCGCCGCTGACTTTTTTTTTTTTTTTTTCGTTTTGTGTTAATTTGTATGTTTTGAGTTGTTTTTTCCATTCATTATTTTTTTTGTCTTTTATTTTATTTTAGTTGTCTTTTATTTTTTTAGTTCTCATTTTTTATTCATTTTCTTAAATCTCTTCTTGTTATACGTTTTTTTTAAGATTTCGTATTTTAAATCTCGTTTTTTTTTGTGAGATACTTTTTTTTCATCTAAGACAAAAATGGACTAAAGTTATACAAAAATGAACCAAAGTTATACAAAAATAGACCAAAGTTATACAAAAAAAGACTAAAGTTATACAAAAATTGGACTAAAGTTATACAAAAAATTGGACTAAAGTTATACAAAAATGAACCAAAGTTATACAAAAATGAACCAAAGTTATACAAAAATGGACCAAAGTTATACAAATATGGACTAAAGTTATACAAATATGGATTAAAGTTATACAAATATGGGCTAAAGTTCTACAAATAAGAACTAAAGTTATACAAAAATAAACCAAAGTTATACAAAAATGAACCAAAGTTATACAAAAATGAACCAAAGTTATACAGAAATGGACCAAAGTTATACAGAAATGGACTAAAGTTATACAAATATGGATGAAAGTTATACAAATAAGGACTAAAGTTATACAAAAATGGACCAAAGTTATACAAAAATGAACCAAAGTTATACAAAAATGGACTAAAGTTATACAAACATGAACCAAAGTTATACAAAAATAGACCAAAGTTATACAAAAATAGACTAAAGTTATACAAAAATTGGACTAAAGTTATACAAAAAATTGGACTAAAGTTATACAAAAATGAACCAAAGTTATACAAAAATTGGACTAAAGTTATACAAAAAATTGGACTAAAGTTATACAAAAATGAACCAAAGTTATACAAAAATGAACCAAAGTTATACAAAAATGGACTAAAGTTATACAAATATGGATTAAAGTTATACAAATATGGACTAACTTTAGTCCATTTTTGTATAACTTTGGTTCATTTTTGTATAACTTTGGTTCATTTTTGTATAACTTTAGTCCAATTTTTGTATAACTTTAGTCCAATTTTTTGTATAACTTTAGTCCATTTTTTGTATAACTTTGCATTTTTTTATAACTCAGTCTATTTTTGTATAACTTTGGTTCATTTTTGTATAACTTTGGTTCATTTTTGTATAACTTTAGTCCAATTTTTTGTATAACTTTGGTTCATTTTTGTATAACTGTGGTTCATTTTTGTATAACTTTAGTCCATTGTTGTATGACTTTAGTCCAATTTTTGTATAATTTTAGTCGTTTTTTGTATAACTTTGGTCTATTTTTGTATAACTTCAGTCCTTTTTTTGTATAACTTTAGTCCATTTTTGTATAACTTTAGTCCTTATTTGAATAACTTTTGTCCTTATTTGTATAACTTCAATCATTTTTTGTATAATTGTAGTCCAAATTTGTATAACTTTAGTCGTTTTTTGTATAACTTTAGTCCAAATTTGTATAACCCAACCAAACAAATAACCAACAAAAAATTAATAACCAACAAAAATTTAAAAACCAAATAACAATAACAAAAAAAACCAAATAACAATAACAATAATAACAATAACAAAACAAAAAACCAAATAACAATAAAAAAAACAACACCCACAGAAAAATAACATAAAACCAAACGAAAATTAAAAAAAAAAATGAAAAAAAAGAACGAAAAAAAGGAGAAAGGAAGAGCAGAAGGGAGAAAGGAAAAAGGAGAAAGGAAAAAACCAAATTAAAAAACCAAAGTAAATCTAAAAAACAAAAAAAAAAGACAAAAAAAGTGAGAAAACAAAGACAGCAACAACGACACCACCACACCACCTTCTTCCTTTTTCCTTTCTCGCACAACCACCGCCACCCCCACCATAACCACCATGACTGACCCACTCACCTCACCTTTCTCCCCAAACCGCAACAACCACCACCACCACGAGCAACAACAACGGCCGACGAGCAATGGAGGAATGGCGGGATTTTCAAATTTTGAATTTTGAAACTACGCGGGCGCTTTTTTGTTTAGATCTGAAGAAGAAAAAAAAGGACGAAGTTGGCAGAGGGTTGTTGCGGTGTTGTTGTTGGCAGGTGTGGGCGGGTGTGGTGGTGGTAAGGAGGGTTGTTGTTGTTGTTGTTGTTGTTGTTGTCGTGGAGTTGTTGCGGTGGTAGAGGGAGGATGGAGTCGTGGAGTTGTTGTTGTTGTTGTTGTCGTGGTGTTGTTGTTGCTGGTTGTTGGCGTTGTTGTTGTTGGTTCGCTGGTGGTGGCGGTTCAATGGAGGGAGACGAAGGACCTGGTGGTGTTGGGTGGTGTTGGTTCTCGGTGGTGCTGGTGGGTCTGGTGAGGTGGAGGTAGCGGCATGGTGGTGTACGGCGGCCGAGAAGGAAGGAGGGAAAGGGATGCAGTGACGGGATGGTGTCGGGATGAGGGTGGTTTTTTTATTTGTTGGGAATTTTAGGGAAAATGGGTTTTTTGTTTTGGGTTTTTTTGTTGGGAATTTCAGAGAAAATGGGATTTAGTGAGAGGGTGGAAGGGTGGGATAATGAGAGGAGAGATTAGGAGAAAGTAAAGTTTAAGGAGTTGGAATGATTAAGGGAGGTAATTAGAGGAGATTAATTTGTGACCTTTCATTTAGATGCAATCTCATCCCTCCATCTCTTCCATCCAAGGGTTCTTATAAGGACTTAGGGCCTTATATGGTATCAAGGCCTTATAAGAACCCTTCTCTCTCTCTCTCTCTCTCTCTATATATATATATATATATATATATATATATATATATATTTTTTTTTTTTTTTTGACAGCAAGTTAATATTTATATTAGTACATGAGATTATGTCTAGTTAGTTCAAATTAAACAAGATAGTGACTAATTTTACTGGTAATTAAGTTAATTATCTTGTCAGAATGACAAGCGAGATTAATTATGCTTAGAATGACAAGCGAGATTAATTCAAAATATAATGACTATCAAGCATTACTTAGGGTGATGCTTCTTACTTGAACAAGGAAAAGTTACTCCTATTAAGTGGTGTTAGTCCAGTATTAACCGGGTTAAACTTTAAAACTTGCAGAAATGCAGGAGTTGAGAAGTCCCAGGTTCGATTACCAGTTGGGGCGATAATCACTTGGCCACTGTAGCCCTCGAAGGGGGTGGCTTACATGGTCCATGTGGTGGTGCGGGAATGCATGGAATCGGGTGGACTCAACCCCAGGGAAAAGTTACTCCAATCTAAAGGAGAGACAAATAAACTCAAAGAGTCATTCGTCTTTAATCAGGTTTTCCTATAGCGAGTGGCAGAGCAAGGAATTGAGGTACATGTGATGGGGCATATTCTGCACCCGCTGACCGAGTCAACATCTTGACCAAGGTCAAAGCTAAAAGACAACAAGTCAACAGAAGAACGGGCTAACCGACAGAGCCTGTCGGCCTGTCACTTGGGTCTCGGCTCGGCAACTAGCCGGCCGAGAGACATATCCGCGTACTCACATCCAGTCCCCTCGGCATGGAGTCAACCAGGCCTGCCGGCCTGCCATGGGTCCCTCGGCCGAGGGTAAGATGGTCTTTCCACCTGCTACGCCACTTGGCCACTACGTGACAAAAGGTGAAAGTCTATAAATACTCCACTTCTCTCATTGAGAAAAGGATCCGAATATCAGCTAATAATCTCACAACATCTCATAAACACGATAATCTGGTATAAACTCCCTTATCTCTCTACAATATACTTTGCCAAGTTAACATACAACTTATCCCTCTAAGTTCACTGACTTGAGCGTCGGAGTGAGTACGTTCGGCCCCAAGCCGAGCCCTCAGTTTGTTCATTTTTACAGGAGAGAGCGAAAGGAAGAGACAATCAAAGACATCGTTCCACAAGCTCAAGTGGTCACAAAACCTGCTTCGGAATTACACCCGGAACAATTGGCGCCGTCTGTGGGGATCACGCGTACTAAAAGCTAGTTACCTACATTCCCAAACAAAAAAAAAACAAAAAAAAACCATTCAGCGAGCTAAGATGTCAAAACAACGAGAAATTGTGAGTGAAGAAACTGCATTCTACCAGGATGACACGTTCCCTAATTCTGAGATCGGGCAGTCCCCCACCGGCCGAGTCACTGAGCCAGTGAAGTACGGGATGCCGACACTACCAGAAACACCGCTGCCGACCGGCCAAATCACTGTCATGGGACATGTGGTCGATGCGGCCAAATTGAAGCTATTCCTGGACCTAATGGGTGGTACGCCGGTTACCCCTGTCACGGCGACAGGGGCGGCAGCGCCTCCACAGGTGACCGGGGCCCATAAAGTGACTCCGAACAACTTGACCGGAGTAATACAAGGAGCTGGACATGCTAGAACGCCGGCAGAGACCGTGGTGCCAGTGGCAGACCTGAGTCCTTCCCACACTCGCGGAAGGACAGCATCGCCGCGGCATCAACGAGGCCTGCCCCGGAGGAATGAAAGAAGTCCGACTCACCAGAGTCGGACAAGAAGCCCTTCCCGTCACGGGGAGAGAAGCCGGACTAAGGTTGCGAGGAGTCGATCGCCGCGTGTCATTCGACACGTGGTCAGACAGCCCCCCAGTGCCTATGTCCTCGAAGTCGTCGTGCCAACTAAGCTGAAGTTGCCGCCCTTTATCATACAAAGGGGATAGCGACCCGACCGACCATGCCGAGGCTTTCGAGTCGTACATGTCGGTATGGGAGCAGCCTGATGAGGTGTGGTGCCGAGTCTTCCCAACGACCCTGCATGGGATGGCTCAGAGTTGGTACAAGGGGCTACCTAATGGCTCGGTATACTGTTATGCCGACCTGAGGGACAACTTCATAGCCCAGTATGCTTGCAATAAGAGGCGGGCCGTGGAGACATCGGATCTCCTAACTATCCGACAGGGGGAGGACGAGTCTCTCCGAAGCTACGTGAAGAGGTTCGACGCCAAGGTTCAGCAAATCCGTGAGCTGAACACCGAACTGGCGGCCTTCGCGCTGATGAAAGGCCTCCCGAAAGGGGATTTCAAAAACGAGCTGATCAAGTGCGAGGACCTCAACTTAGACTTCGCCAGAAAGATGGCCGACCGAGCCATAAAGGTGGAGGGCTATCACAAGACCTGGGTAGGCTACAGTGAAGCTGGGCACCCAGAAAGGAAGAGCCGCCGGGACAACATGGATGAAGGTCGCCGTGACGTGAATAGGTCACGGCCGGAGAGACCTCTTAGGAAACAGCACTCGGCGGGCGCCGGGGGGAGTTCGGGACCATACTACCAAAAGCGGTACAGTAGTCTCACCCCCTTGGTCGCCTCTCCAGCCGAGGTGTTCACCCTAAGCAAGAACGATGGACAGAAGTGGGCAAGGCCCCCCAAGGCGAGGGGGGACGGTGACGCGAGCCAGTACTGCGAGTACCACGGCCACACCGGTCATAAAACTGACAACTGCCGGCATTTGAGGAATGCCATCGAAGAGCTGATCCGGAAGGGGAGCCTCAGCAGGTATGTAGCTGGAGGCCCAGGAACGAGCACCGATGGGCGAATAAAAAATCAGTTTTTGAACGGATAGGAGTAATCCAGGTTGTCATCGGGGGCAACGAGAACGGTGGGTCAGCTCATGGGCACAAACGGCACCTGAATGAGTTATACCAAGCCATCAACTTTGTGCCCAAAACAACGATCCCCGCTTCCACCATCCCCGATATAACCATTGGAAGGAAGGACTACGAGGGAGTCATCGCCCCGCACAGCGACCCGCTTGTAGTCCACCTGGACATAGCCAACCACTTGGTCAAGAAGTGCCTGATTGACACAGGCGCCTACACGAACATCATGTTCAGGGAATGCTTTCTCAATCTCGGTCTGAAGATTGGAGACCTGAGCTCCTGCACCAACCCGTTATACAGCTTCTATGAGGCCGGCCTGGTACCCCTGGGGTCAATCAGACTGCCGGTGATGTTCGGCGAAGGGAATGCGGCTAAGAATGTTCTATCTGAGTTCGTGGTTATTGACGGTTCGTCTGCCTACAATGTTCTCATAGGCCGGGTCACTTTGAGCGAGGCCGATGCGGTAATGTCCATTCGGGTCCTGACATTGATGTATGTCTCGGACCGGGGGGAAGCACATAAGCTCGTCTCAAAGAACGAGAAAGACGAAATAGTCAATGTCCAAGTATCTGCCAGGGGGTGCAACATGCAATCCCTCAAAGTGGCGAAGAAGTCGAAGAAAGGCAAGAGCCCATCCTTGCAGCAGGAGGGCGAACTCATGGATACTCATGTCGGCATGGTCGAAGGAGCCCAGACCGAGGAAGTGGAAATTGACCCAGAGCGCACCGTAACTATCGGTGCCGACCTGGAGCCAAAATTCAGAGCCGACCTCCTAGACCTGCTGAGGAAGAACAAAGATGTCTTCGTATACTCAGCAGCCGAGATGTCAGGCGGGAGCCGGGAGGTGATCGTTCACAAGCTGAACGTACTCTCCACCGCTCGCCCTGTCAAGCAGAAGATGAGGAACTACTCGGCCGAGAAGGATGAGGCCATCAAAGCCGAAGTAGACAAATTATTAGAGGCGGGCTTTGTCATGCCTTGTACTTACCCTGAGTGGCTAGCAAATGTTGTAATGGTGAGGAAATCATCGGGGCGTGGAGTGTAATACTCCGTATTTATAAGTCTTGGGGTACTCTATCGAGTAGGCCTTACTCTGTCGAGTAAGGGTAAGTTGCGTTTTAGAAAAGTTTTTGACCTGTTGGGTACTCGATCGAGTAGCTGGGGTACTCGATCGAGTAGGGGGGTACTCGATCGAGTATCCTTGGGTACTCGATCGAGTAGCCGGTTTTACGGGGAGTTTTCTCGGGTTTTGTTAATTATGCGATTAAGGTATATAAGCTTTGTCGTCATTATTCTAAATCACTTTTGCAAAACCTAAATTACCGTTTAAGAGAGAAAGCAAGCAAGTTCTTCATCCTAATCGCATTATTAGCAATACCCGGAGTTTGGAAGGTCAGTTCTTAGCGTTGATTATACCGTTGAGTTCCTTGCGTCGAGGGTAAGATCTATATACCCTTTTTATTGTCTTTCCTTTGATTTGATTAAACCCTAATTTAGAGATTTGGGGGTTTATGTGTAGTATGTGATTTGGTAGCCTTTATGTGTTGGATGATAGGAGGAGGGTTCATAGAGGAAGCTTTTTGATTCAAAGAAGAGAGACCGTCGATTGTGTGCTTTCCAGGTAGGATTTCCTACTCGGTATTAGTCCCATAATGGGATGATTGTTGATGTGTTGAGATTGATTGTTTGATATAGTAATTGTATCGTGACTACCGTGATTGTGATTGTACATTGTTGATAGATTCAGACGGTTGTTGATATTGTGATTGTGATTGTTTGTCTATGGTTCTCGAGATGCGTTCTCGGGTGAGTGGAGTCACTTGCGGGAGTGGCTTCACGCCCTAGTTTCGCCCTTCGTGGAACCCGCCACGGAAGGGGATGTGCACATTAATGGACGGGGTTATCGCTCACTATGTGGAGCGGGGATTTGGTGGGTACGGCTGCGGTCCCCCATTTGGCGGGCTGGTCCAAATGGACGATCGATGATTGAGATTATTGGAGTTGGTTGGTTGTGTATGTTTGTGATTAAGTTTGTGTGTTTATCTTGTTGTATATATATATAGTGAATTGTGTGGTTAGTCTTGACCCGTTTAAATGTTTTAAAAACTGTGGTGATCCATTTGGGGGTGGTGAGCGATTGCTTGCGGTATATCTTGGATACGCGTGGGATCTAGCTGGGGATGGAGTCGTCACATATCAGAGTCTTTAGTCTTCCGCTGTGTTTGTTAAGACAGTTCCTTTCAGTTGGTTTATAGTTTGAGAGCAGTTGTATTGTGCTTACAGTTGGTTTTGTTATGTAATCACTTAACTTGTTTAATAAAGTATGTTTCTTCATTGTCTTATGATTATCATGCCTCGGGTAACCGAGATGGTAGCATCCTTATACCTGAGTGGTCCTGGTAAGGCACTTAGAGTATGGGGGTGTTACAAATGGTATCAAAGCGACGATCCTGAAACCTGTAACCAATAAATCCAATGAATCTAGGGAGTCAATTAAAATGAACCCGGGGTAAAGGTTGTAGGAGCTAATGCAAAGGCTTGGGAGACGTCCTAAAGTCGCGAACTCGCCCTACAATTTTGAACCGGTCACATGGGATATGAGTCGGGATCGCTATGTGTTTACCTTGTATATTGTGTATCTATATAGTAATGTGTGGTATGAACCAGTGAATGTATGATTGTGGAGAATGGGGAATGTGTAGATAAAGATGGTGACGATGTGATTTTGTATATGGTTTGTTGAAAGCATGTTGCACAATAGTTGGTTTACATGTTGGTTGGAATCGTTGGAAAAGTATATGAGAATGATGAATGATATGGTAGAAAAAGAAAGCAGTTCGTATATGATGATGTGTGATGAATAATGATGTTGCAGGACGAATGATTTATAATGAGGCAATCCTAATAACATGTGGTTAGGGGGTGTGATAAGATTTGTTTTCATAGTTTTGTTTGCGTAAAGCTATATATTAAGTTCGTATAATTGTCTACTATCGTATCATATGCGCTTGTTAGATGAAGTATGTGATTGAACTAGATGAATTGATTGGAAAAGATGAAGTGGCAATTTCGTAAGGATATGAATTTCTTGATTATGGAAGTGTTTATGTGATGAAGTGGATTTGTAATGTTGTTGTATTAGCAACATGGGAAATAGGATTTGTAGTGTATGAGTGTGGTTTGTGTTATGAAAAGTTATGAAAATTTAAAACATGCGGGTAATGCATGATTGAAAGTTGAATGTTATATGAGCATGATAGATGGTAATGTTTGGGCTTTTGGTAAGTAGTAACATGAAGAATAGAGGTTCAATGATATGTGTTTTGTATAACGAATTGGATGAAAAGCATGATGGTTGTTTATAACGTGGCACTTGATAACACGAAGTAGATTATTTTGTTGATTATATGAGGAGTCGCGCAGATTTGAATGCGTAGTTGTAATCATAATGTTGAAATAATAATGAATGCATAGTACGTTGGGGTATGTGAGATAACATGCGGGTAGTATTCACGAAACATGACTCGATCGAGTGGGTTTGATTCGATCGAGTGGGTATTTGTCGTTATTTTGACCAGAATCGTGTTTTTGGGCACTCGATCGAGTACTTCGGGCACTCGATCGAGTATGGGGTCACTCGATCGAGTAGCCTGGCTACTCGGTCGAGTAAGTCAGAGATCAAAAGGTCTGGTTGGGTTCTGGAGTCGGGGCACTCGATCGAGCATGTTGGGCACTCGATCGAGTAGCCTCAACTCGATCGAGTAGGTTCTGGTACTCGATCGAGTGGGGTCTGTGCAGGTCATATGCGTGTTTCGGATCATATGTTTATCTTTTGACATTCGTTGCATATTATGTTTAATCCAAAGGTGTTGTATTACTTCTTTATGCATTGTTTTACGTATGTGTTGGTCCTGAAGCGTAAGTTACCCAATCTTATGATGTAAAGAGTGGCACTTATGATGAATACGAGTTCGGTGGGGAGGACATGAGTTATATGTGATTAAGATAAATGGTGGAAAAAGAAAAGGAAGATTGGTATAGTTTATTGAGGCATGGCGCACGTTTTGCGAGACGGGATGAGTGATATGATTGTGTGTTGAGTAATGTAAAAGTAAGAGAATATGGGCAAGGGATGATGTGAGTATAATGAACGTGAGAATAAAAATATTGAAAGTAAGGATGCGGATAGTGGCAGCTTGAGATGTGTAAAGAATTATGGAGGGAAATGGTTAGGAGTCGTGTGGGTTATGGATATGTAGTGAAAGTTCATTTAAAGGGGTTGAGAAGAGTAGTATATAGTGAAATTTGTGGAGACATGTCGCGAGCTGTATTTGTAGACAGTGAGTGAGTTTGGGAGGTTTGGTTTATTAAAAGATGAAACTACTGTGTGATTTCCTTAGGTAATTAACGGTATTAAATGAATCCTGATTTCTAGAGATGTAAAAAGGGAGATGCAATTGTTTGAACATTAAACGTTGATTCTATGGATAGATTAGTGGCAAGTGTGAGTGATAGCATAATAAGAGAAGATCCATGGTAAGAAAGAGTGAGATGATGTCGGTAGAAAATAATGGAATTTGAGTTTTGGAGCAACGAAGGGGTAACTGGATTTCTAAAGAGTTAGCTAGAAGGAATAATGAGTTGAACTATTAATTGGTATATTGAGGGTAAAGAGAAAAGAAGGATTAAAGTAAGCTGAGGAAAATGTTCACCGGATTTATGTGATATAAAGGTAAGGAATCATCGAAATGTGTGATAGTATCACGAGGATGTTAGCTAAAGGTTATATAGGAGTTTCAGGACAACATGATTGATAATGAGTTTCGAGGAATTAAGGGAGTAAGAAGTTGGTGGATTATTGGCACGATACGGGATATTTGGTGGAGAGTTGGATGACAATACAAATAAGATAGTATTGGGGAATAATGTTGAGGTAATTTTGTGGATGGGTTTGATGTTCGTTATTTGGAATGTTAACCAAAAATAGGAGAAAAACCATGTTATTTTGATATGAGTGTAAGAGGTTTGATATACGAGCTGTGGTGGCATTGTGGTGTTATCACTAGTGGTTAAGAGTGATGGTATATTAGAAAGGTAGCAATTCTAGAGAGGTTGATTTGGTAGGGACCTGATTGTTGTGTATGATTGTGAGAGGGTATAAGATGTGGTTAGATGAGGCGGATGCTAATAGTTGAATAGTAATGGTATGGTTATACTTGGAAGGAAGTGATGATTGTGTGAATGGGGGAATATGTTATGAGGGGCATATGAGTTAAACTCGGGCGTCAGGTAACCTTTGTTGATTGGTAACTTACGTGATCAGGATTGACTAGGTGGATGTGATTACGGGTCTATGATACGTGTAAATGTTTGTGTGAGGTTCTGACCTCACAAGAAGTGGTATGGCGTGATAATTATAAAGTTGTTATATGATTGTTTTGTAATTTATGTTGGGTACGGTATACTAATTGAATGATATCCAAAAAGGTAATGATTTGATTAATTTGACATGGCTAGTTATAATTTTGTGTGTATTAATAACACATGTGTATTCCGTGAAATGGTAGAGATGATGTTCATGAGATGCTTATCTGTTTATCCATTTAATATGTTGCGTGGTGACTTAATAAAGTGGATTTGAGTAAGTTTTTTTTTCTTGTCTGAGAAGTTATGCTGAGTCAGTGTCTATGGGAATTGTGTCTGTTGTGATGTCTATCGGTGTAGTTGTGGTGCCTCGGGTGATGATCCGGGCACGGTACCTAGTGTTGTGATACGGGTATTTTCGCACTGCAGTGTGGCTGTTGGTGGTGGTGTTGCGATGTCGTCACCGGTTGTGGTGGAGTAGGCAGGATGATTATGATTCGAGTTTCGAAAGTATATACCAGTTATACATAAATTGTTGTTTTATTTGTTGTTGTTTCCTGCGAGTTTCAGTTTGTGCAGATAGACAGTTGTCTTGCTTATTGATGTTTCTTATCAGTTAAGTTTTGGTATGAGGGTAGAGTATGATATGAAAGAGAGTTGTATATGTTTTCGTTGTTGTCATGGTATAGTGACATTCTGTTGATGGGACACGGTTGTGAGAGGTTGTTACAGTAATTTTGATCTTGTTTTCAGATGAGACATGGTAATGGCAAGTGATTCGTAGAACATGTGTGGTAATGATCTGATATATGCAGGTGGTTCATAATCCTTTGTTGAGACAGTGAGTGTAGGGTGTTGAATAATAAGTGTCGTGTTAAGTTATGTATGAATCTTGCGGTAATGAAGGAAAGAACTGGAGGATCTAGTGTGAGTGTACGTAACGAGTGTGGATCGTGAGTTATGCGTTTGGGATATAGGTGCTTTACATAGAGAGGTATGTTGTTTTGCGGTAATAATGGAGAGTTAGTTTGGTGTTTTTGCTACGAGTTTTATGGTATAGGTTAGGTGGTGTGCCGAATGAGTTGAGGTATGAGGAATGTTTAAGTAAGAGAGCCTTGGATATATGCATGGCGAGTGTTCAGATTATAAGTGGTTGTCTTTGACATGTGGTGGTGATGAGGATGATGAGATGATTTAACTAAGGATTTAGTATTAGTGAGTTACGAGGACGTAACATTTGTCTTAAGAGGAGTAGGATGCGATAAAAGTGGGTTTCATGGTTGTGCATGTTGTAAAATAATTGGAAGTAGAGTGTTAGCATAGCGTAAATGAGGGATTTGTTTTGTGGTTGATGTTGTTAAAAAGGCCATGGTCGTGCTTGTAGTAGTTTGATGCTTCGGAGTATGAGAATATTTTATATAGTGTTGACAGTTGTAGGATGATGTTATGAGTCTGAGTAAACTTCGAGGACGAAGTTCCTTTTAAGGGTGGTAGAATGTAACATTCCGTTTGATGTTATGGGTATTTTGATATTGGATTTGCTCTGGATAATATATTACGGAGCTAGTTGGTAGTGTATGGAGTTAGTGTTGAGAGAGATATAATGGAGTTGATACGATATCGTGAGCCATGTTATGGAGGTAGGAATAGTTAGTGGAGTTGGTGTTACGAGTTCATGTTTGGGTTGGAGTTTCGTTTTGAGTTCTTAGTCACGTTGTTGTGTCTTGATCGAGTTAGTATGTTTGTTTTTAGAGGATGGGTTGAACTTCGGGGACGAAGTTCCTTTTAAGGAGGGAAGACTGTAATACTCCGTATTTATAAGTCTTGGGGTACTCTATCGAGTAGGCCTTACTCTGTCGAGTAAGGGTAAGTTGCGTTTTAGAAAAGTTTCTGACCTGTTGGGTACTCGATCGAGTAGCTGGGGTACTCGATCGAGTAGGGGGGTACTCGATCGAGTATCCTTGGGTACTCGATCGAGTAGCCGGTTTTACGGGGAGTTTTCTCGGGTTTTGTTAATTATGCGATTAAGGTATATAAGCTTTGTCGTCATTATTCTAAATCACTTTTGCAAAACCTAAATTACCGTTTAAGAGAGAAAGCAAGCAAGTTCTTCATCCTAATCGCATTATTAGCAATACCCGGAGTTTGGAAGGTCAGTTCTTAGCGTTGATTATACCGTTGAGTTCCTTGCGTCGAGGGTAAGATCTATATACCCTTTTTATTGTCTTTCCTTTGATTTGATTAAACCCTAATTTAGAGATTTTGGGGTTTATGTGTAGTATGTGATTTGGTAGCCTTTATGTGTTGGATGATAGGAGGAGGGTTCATAGAGGAAGCTTTTTGATTCAGCAGTAGAGACCGTCTGATTGTGTGCTTTCCAGGTAGGATTTCCTACTCAGTATTAGTCCCATTATGGGATGATTGTTGATGTGTTGAGATTGATTGTTTGATATAGTAATTGTATCGTGACGGCTGTGATTGTGATTGTACACTGTTGATAGATTCAGACGGTTGTTGATATTGTGATTGTGATTGGTTGCCTATGGTTCTCGAGATGCGTTCTCGGCTGAGTGGAGTCACTTGCGGGAGTAGCTTCACGCCCTAGTTT
Source organism: Silene latifolia (assembly GCF_048544455.1). Classification (NCBI taxonomy): domain Eukaryota; kingdom Viridiplantae; phylum Streptophyta; class Magnoliopsida; order Caryophyllales; family Caryophyllaceae; genus Silene; species Silene latifolia. The sequence continues at coordinate 1,042,373 of NC_133530.1, read as the reverse complement.
CGCCCTTCGTGGAACCCGCCACGGAAGGGGATGTGCACATTAATGGACAGGGTTATCGCTCACTATGTGGAGCGGGGATTTGGTGGGTACGGCTGCGGTCCCCCACTGGCAGGGCTGGTCCAGTGGAGAGTCAGTGATTGAGATGATTGGAGTTGGTTGGTTGTGTATGTGTGACAGTTAGGCTGTGTGTTTATCTTGTTGTATATATATATAGTGAATTGTGTGATTAGTACTGACCCCGTTTAAATGTTTTAAAAACTGTGGTGATCCATTCGGGGGTGGTGAGCAGTTGCTTGGCAGGTATATCTTGGATACGCGTGGAATCTAGCTGGGGATGGAGTCGTCACATATCAGAGTCTTTAGTCTTCCGCTGTGTTTGTTAAGACAGTTCCTTTCAGCTGGTTTATAGTTTGAGAGCAGTTGTATTGTGCTTACAGTTGGTTTTGTTATGTAATCACTTAACTTGTTTAATAAAGTATGTTTCTTCATTGTCTTATGATTATCATGCCTCGGGTAACCGAGATGGTAGCATCCTTATACCTGAGTGGTCCTGGTAAGGCACATAGAGTATGGGGGTGTTACATGGAGGATGTGTGTTGATTTTACCAATCTTAATAAAGCGTGCCCTAAAGATTGCTATCCCTTGCCTCGAATAGATAGTTTAATTGACGCCACCGCAGGCTACACTATGCTGAGCCTGCTCGACGCCTTCTCAGGGTATCATCAGGTATTCATGGCCGAGGAAGACATGCCTAAGTGCGCATTCATCACCAGAGACGGCACATTCATGTATAAAATGATGCCGTTCGGTTTGAAGAACGCTGGCGCAACTTACACTAGGCTGGTGGACAAAGTGTTCCAAAAGAAAAAAGGGCGAAACATCGAGGCTTACGTCGACGATGCTATTGTAAAAAGCAAGTCTGACAGCGAGCACTTAGCCGATTTAGACGAGACATTTTGTTCACTAAGGAAATATAAGATGAAGCTTAACCCAAATAAATGCAACTTCGGTGTCCGGGCCGGCAAGTTCCTCGGCGTGCTTGTCAGCGCCAGGGGAATTGATGCCAATCCAGAGAAAGTCCAAGCAATACTAGACCTGCCGGAGCCGAGGAATCAAAAAGAGGTTATGACGCTGACCGGGAGGATGGCGGCTCTTGCCCGCTTTATCTCTCGGTCGGCCGACAAGAGCACTCCGTTCTTTACAGTGCTGAAGGGGAATAAAGACTTTAGCTGGGGGGAGCAACAGAGCACAGCTTTCAGGCAACTGAAAGCTCACCTTCTGACACCGCCGACCCTGTCCAGGCCGACGCTGGGGGAGACGCTATATCTATACTTAGCAGTTACCTCGGCCACGGTCAGTGCCGTAATCGTCACGGAAAAAAACAAGCAGCAATTCCCAATTTACTTTATCAGCCATACATTGCTGGCCGCCGAAAGAAACTACCCACTGATTGAAAAAGCAGCCCTCGCCGTCGTTGTTGCCGCAAGGAAGCTAAAACCCTACTTCGACACACATCCCGTGACGGTCTTAACCGACCAGCCATTGGAGAAAGCACTAGAAAAATTCGAAAAATCCGGCAGGCTTATCAAATGGGCAGTGGAACTCTCCGGCTTTGGCATTCAGTACAAGCCGAGGTCTTCGATAAAGGGGCAAGCGCTTGCAAAATTCCTGGCCGAGTGCGCATATCACGAAGAATCACGTCCCGGCATGTGGGAAGTGTATACCGACGGGTCCTCCACGGCGAACAGCTCAGGAGCCGGCATCCTTATCATCAGCCCTAACGGGGACGAGTTTGAGTACGCCTTGAAGTTTAACTTCTCGGCCTCAAATAACGAATCCGAATATGAGGCGGTGATAACCGGAGTCGAGTTAGCTAGAGCTGCCGGGGCGGAGCACATTGTGTTGAAAACAGACTCTCTCTTAGTGACTAACCAAATCCGAGGAGAGTATGAGGCTCGAGACGACGGGATGGTAAGGTACCTGGAAAGGGTAAAAGCTGACACCTCAAAATTGAAATCTTTCCAAATACAGTGCATCCCCAGGTCTGAGAACAACCGAGCCGACGCTCTCTCGAAACTTTCCAGTTCAAGCATCAAGATTGTCAGTTGAACCGTGCTGGTGGATATCAGAAACGCTAAAAGCATCGCTGAGACCGTCGGCATGGTGGGCGACATCGAAGCCGAGACGACGTGGATGACTCCGATAAAGAAATACAAGCTAACAAAAGAGTTGCCGGAGGACCGCAGTCTGTCTCAGAAGATAAGAAGGATCGCGGCAAGGTACCTAGTGTTCGAGGGAGAATTGTACAGAAGGTCCGTAATAAGACCACTCTTGAAATGTGTCGGCCCAGCCGACGCGGAGCTTATACTGACAGAGATTCACGAAGGCATCTGTGGACACCACATGGGGGCAATAACGCTAGACCACAAAGCTCTCCGAGCCGGCTACTTCTGGCCCACCATGCTGAAAGATTCCAGAGCAAAAACCAAAAAGTGCAAGAATTGTCAGATGCATGCTCCGGTAATACATGCACCTTCCCGAGACCTGCAACCAGTACTTAGCCCCCTACCATTTGCACAATGGGGGATGGATTTATTGGGACCATTTCCGACGGCCTCAGGAGGAAGGAAGTACTTGATTGTCGCCGTTGACTACTTCACCAAATGGGTCGAAGCTGTCGCGGTGCCTGCGAAGACCACGGCGGCCATAAGAAAGGTGATTTGGGAGAACGTCATAACTCGTTTTGGGTTACCCCAAGTCATGGTATTTGACCACGGCCGAGAATTTTGGAGCGACATGGTAATGAATTGGTTGGAAGAGCTCGGTATCAAATTTGCATACTCCTCCGTCTGCCACCGTCAGAGCAACGGGCAGGCGGAGGCAGCTAATAAAACCATACTGAACGATTTGAAGAAGAAGGTTGAAGACCTAAAGGGAAGATGGGCTGATGAACTACCCGGCGTCCTGTGGTCCCTTCGAACCACGGAGAAAGAAGCAACGGGGTACAGTCCATTCCACTTAGTCTATGGGTCTGAGGCCGTCCTGCCAATTGAAGCAGCGGTGCCGACATTCAGAACGCAAACCTTTAACCCGGTTGAAAATGAGGAAGGCCTGAGAGCCTCCCTAGACCTGGTCGAAGAAAGTCGAGATACGGCACGCCTCAACTTGGCAGTATACCAAAACCGAATGAGAAGAGCCTACAACCGTAGAGTCCACAAAAGGGACTTAAGAGTAGGAGATCTAGTCCTAAGAAAGTCGGCCGCAACTAACAAAGGAAACATCCATGGAAAGATAACGACCAACTGGGAGGGACCCTACAAAGTGGTTGAAGAAATGAGGCCGGGTGCATACCGGCTGACAGACATGGAGGGTGTTCCTCTAATGAGCCATTGGAACACGGACAACCTTAGGAAGTACTTCGTATAGCGGTGGAGGTGTCCGAGACCGTTGTGGGCACCCCAACGCGTGATTATATCTTATGAAGAATGATCAAAGTTTTCCATCGAAATGCTTGTCCCCTCCGTAGCCGTACCAAGGTAGACGCCACGGCCAAAGCCGGCGATCACCGCAATGGCGATTGATACTGCGAAAAAGCGACCAACATGCTTAGTAGACGCCACGGCAGTCACTACAAATGCAGTTGATACTCGCGAAAGCGACCAACATTCTTAGGAGCGTATAAGTACAGTTGAGACGCAATTCTAGTCGCCTCGTCCAACCGAAGGCCTGGCAGAGGAAGCGATCAATATGTTTACAGATACGAACGCTGTCGAGCCGTAACCCCGATTACCTCGGCCAAAGCCGGGAGCGACGGGGACACAACGACCGATATGCTAACATGTTCACAACCGCGGTTGGGAAGCGCAAATCTGACCGCCTCGGCTAAGACCGGGAGTGGAGGAGGAAGCGACTGACATGCCAACATGTTAAAAAACGTTTAAAGTACAGTTGAGATACGCAAATCTAACTGCCTCGGCCAAGCCGAAGGTAAAAAAAAAAAAGCGCTCAATATGTTAAAAACGTAAGAAGACAACTGAATGGAGGATCAAAGCCTCGGCCAAGCCGGAGGCAAATAAACAAACTTCATTGAAAATATTTACAAGACAAATACAAGGTCGACGGCCATCCCCATAGGGATAAGCCTAATCTCAACCTACCAAAGTTTGACAAAAAAAAGAGAACAAAAATGGCAACATTAAGTCTTGAAGCGCCAAAAGGATGGCGGGGAGGAAAGGCTCAAAAGTTGGCCCCCGAACAGCTGAAGCTGTCCGAAGGGCCGGGTGAATCTGGTGACAACCGCCCGTCTCCCTATGCCTGTTTTTGCTCGCCACCGGCAGCAGTAGCAGCATCACCAACGATGGGCGGCCCAGAAGCCGACATGGCAGCTTCACCTGCCTTTGCTCTCTCAGCCTCCTCCCTAGCCTCCTTCACCTTTGCAGCATGGGCCGCCTTGGCCTCAACTTCCTGAGCAGCCTTCGCCTCATCCGCAGCCTTGTCCTCCGCAGCAGCCGCCTTCTCATCAAGAAGCCGGTCAAAATCTTGCCACGGAAAGGTGCCTTCAGGAAGGAGCTCCTTGATCACCTCCCTTGTGGCATCTTTAGCCTGGTCCCGGTACTGGGCACACATGTTAGGGATGATGACGGTTTTCAACGTCGAAATATCCTTATCCCTCTCAGCAAGGATAGCCTTTGTACTCTTGTGCTCCTTTGCCTCAGTCGAATGCAGGGACTTCCATCTATCCCTCTGCTCAACCATGGTGTTATAGCCGCCTTCAAATCTGGTTTTCTCCTCCCGCAGCTTGGCGACATCAGCCAACGCCGACTCAACCTTGGCTCTCTCGGCCAGGACCAGCTTCTCAGCTTCCTCCTTAAGCTTTCGCTCAGCGAGGAAGTCCTTCATGGCGGCCTGGAAGTCCTTCTTCGTCCTCTCGGCCTCCCTCTTAGCAGCGGCTAGCTCAAACCTAAGCCGTTCGAGCGCAGGGGCAGATTGAGCCACAAGCTTTTCTTGCTCGATAAGCTGAGTGCCGGCTAGTTCAGCCCACCTCACCAGCCTTTTGGCCAACTTTACGCCGTCCTCCCTGAGCTGAACACAGGAAGCCTTCTGGGATGAGGAGTCGGCGGTGACATTTTTATCGCCCGTCTGCACAGGCTGCTTCTCCAATCGCCGGTCGGTGAGAACAGCAGCTGGCAACGGCTGATCTACAAAAAATCCAGACAAAGCTTCCATGTCAACATTCATCGACATGTCAGAAAGCCTGTCATCAGGAATGCCTAAGGAGCCTGCTAAATCCGAGCCATGGGTTAGATCCGTACCAGTCCTGGCCTTCTTGGACAGAGGGCCGGCTGACCCCTTTTCTTTCCCTGCCTCGGTAACAACAGCAGCAGGCGTTGCCTCTTTTCTCTTATTTGAAGGAGGAGGACCCTCCACAACGGTGACCTCCTCTTCAACATCGAAAATACAACGTAGAAGAGTAGAAACATCGAAAATGAGCAATTTTTTTTTTTTTACAAACGTGAAAATTAGCAGTTAAACAATGCATAGATTTCAAATATGTCAGGTGGTTAAAGGCTTAATGACATGTACTTATAGAGTATAAAGCCCAAAATTATGAGTTAGAAAATGAGGCCTCGTATTCGATGGACAAGGCTCAAGACTTAAAAGTCATATTAATTTCACAGCTCATTTTATTTTGTGCAATACTTCTTTTAAAGACAAATATTATTTCTTTTTCAAATGCCTAATAATTATTTCAGTTACACAAAACATGAACATTATTAGTTTTAAGAAATTTTTGAAATACATGATAGTATTGCAAGTCAAAGTTTTATAATAAAACTAAACTATCTCAATGACTTAATTCCAAAAGCCGGTTTTACTAAGATTATTTTTATTTGGTGGAATAGGAATGCATGCTTTTGTAGAAATGATATTATTTTTAATAATGTTCATTTAGATATCAGTAAACTTATTCTCTTATGCAGTAATAAAATTAAGATTTGGAATGAGACTAGACATAAAGATCTCAACAATTCCGAAAAAGACGAGTCAGCTAGAAACACTACTAGTAAAGAAAAAATATGGTGGGAGAATGTAACGCCCCCGAAAAGCAGACATGCAGCTCAAAATAGCTCTTTTTTTTAATATAGACAGCAGCGGAATAATAGGGCGTCACCGCCGTATTTCCCATCTGGAAAATACAAGGCTATTACAAGAATAAAGATAAATACACTTGTTAAAGCTATTGTTCCGGGTGTAATTCCAGAGCATATATTTGTGACCACTCGTGCTTGTAGAATGATGTCTTGATTGCCTCTTCCTTTTCGCTCTCTCCTGAAACAATGAACAAACTGAGGGCTCGGCTTTGGCCGAGCGTACTCACTCCAACGCTCAAGTCAGTAAACTTATAGAGATAAGTTGTGTGTTACTTGTCGAAGTATATAGTAGAGAGATAAGGGAGTTTGATACCAGTTTATGTGTGATATTTGGATGAATTGTGGATCCTTTTCTCGTTGAGAGAAGTGGAGTATTTATAGACTTTCACCTTTTGTCACGTAGTGGCCAAGTGACCAAGTGGCTAGCAGGTGGAAAGACTGTCTTGCCCTCGGCCGAGGGACCCGTGGCAGGCCGGGAGGCCTGGTTGGCTTCATGCCGAGGGGGCCGGATGTGAGTATGCTGATATGCCTCTCGGCCGGCTAGTTGCCGAGACCGAGACCCAAGTGACATGCCGACAGGCTCTGTCGGCTAGGGCTGTTCTTCTGTTTGACTTGTTGTCTTTTAGCTTTGACCTTGGTCAAGATGTTGACTCGGTCAGCGGGTGCAGAACATGCCCCATCAATTTGCCCCCAGCATAGTCTATGCCGTGGTATGGACCTTCGATGAGTGTTTAGCGTATTCTGCGCATGTTGAACTTCTTCATCGGCGAGCTTCTTCCTCGGCTTGATCATGTTCAGGCCGTACCATATCCCCCCTCCACATGGTTGTGTAATGGACATCCAATGTGGAAAAGAAAACAGGCGCTGGCCGAGAGCAAGGTTGGGAGTGCCGTGTGCTTCTGATTGGCCCCAGGCCGGTGCTGTCAAGCTTGGTTGATCGGCTGGCCGCTGGCAATTGGATACCAAGGGGCGTGTTGAAGACGATTGGTTACTGTTGCGTCGATTGACATTCAACTGTTACGTCGTTTGACATTCCGTGGCTGCATGTCTTGTAGGTAAATATCCGTAAAATTCCCTTAAATTTTAGGACTATAACGTAACTTTAACATGTGATTATTGTCATAAACGAAAAACAAGAGAAAACGATAAATGAACAAGAATCAACCTCGGGTCCTTTGTGAATACGGCCTAAGAACAGAAATCAATATAGATTTCCTCCTAATCGTTGCACCCAAGACCGTCTGAGACTATGCCCCTTGTGCTAGAAATTACTCTCTAATTGCCTTGCAATATTGAGAGAGTTTTTGTGAGGTTTTCGATGAGAGATCTAGAATTTCAGAGAAAATTGCCCCGAAACCCTAATTTGTGTGCAAATGAAAATGCATTAGGTCAAAAGGAGAGAAGTTCTCCTTTTGTTCCTCTCGGTTTGGCCGTGGGTTTGCTTAGGGAGGGAGTGGGCTTTCCACTTCCTCCTTATTAAACTCGTGGTCCGACTTAAAATGCTAAAATGTATATGACGGGATTTTATTATAAATCGTCATCGGTTATCGGTTATTAAAATATCAACTAGTAACATGACTCAGTCGATATATTAATACTTGTCCGACAAAGACAATATTGTATAATTAATTCAATATACATCAATTAAATATAATCGTTTATATTCAATTTACGAATTAACCGCTTAATTCGCCTTAGCCATTATTATTTAATCCGTATTAAATAATTATCTCAACATCGCGTTTGACTAATTATTAGTCAATGACTCCGACTAACTGCTTAGTCAAATTAGGCATCAACATGACTGTATTTTCATACCGTCACATCTCTCAAACGTATCTTATAGGTGTGACTTTTAGGGACCAGTTGATCACCGCCATCAGTATGACAATAACGTCAAACTTATCTAGCAAGCCAACCGTTATTGATAAACGTGGACCAACTGATAATAATACAAAAGTATACCCTTTGATCCTTTTAGAGATTAATATGTCATTGCACTAACTGTGGAGGACACCAGCCCCAACAAACTCCCACTTGTCCGTACAAGTGTACGTGCAATAACGTTATCCGCACTAACTGGAGGACACCGGCTCCAACAAACTCCCACTTGTCTGTATAAGTGTATGTGCGATAACCGATTCTCATATCCATTTAAAATTTCTCCCACTCAATGTAAAACTATTTGCAGATCCGGATCCGCAAAGGTCGTATTTTACAATCGATCTATATCAAGAGTGGTTTCCCCGACTAGAGAGTAACTTAACTGATAAAACGAATTCGTATTCGAGCATGGCCATGCATTTCGATTCTGACTCCTCGAGTGGCCCCGAGAAATATCGAGTACCTGATAAAGGCTGAATATTTCCTTCAACTCGACTTCTGCCGATCTAAGCACAACATGAAATGACCCAGAAAAAATCTACTTGGCCCCCTGTTACGGATGACCGTGAGAAAGAAACCAAAGTCACCCAAAATCTGCCTTAATCTCAAGAGACAGTCGATAGTCAAAAGAATCGACTCTTACGATCACCATGAATGTCCTATCCACGACCTGGCATCGAATGTTATAAAACATTTAGGACTCCACGTCGTTGTCACAATTGTTTTCTACGAGATATCCGTATAACTCGCCTCTGTGATTGGTCAGTCAACCGTTTGACTTATGGCTCGTTGAACCCACCATCAACCAACGTCACAAAATAATTGCCAGAGTTATCAGCTCACGTGGGCAATTAAGGACTAAAAATATAATGTTTATTCAGTTCACTTTATGGTGTTCAAAATTGTCGTACAACTCCACATGAAAAACAAAATATATAAATATCAAAACGATGATGTCGTATAGAGTACACAAAAAAATGAATCTAATCCATAAAAGAGTACTACAACTCAGGAACACGTTTAATTCCCATGGAATTAACATGCCCTTCATGCTTATCTTGTCGTAATGGTTTAGTGAGAGGATCTGCTATATTATCATCTGTAGCAATCTTTTCTATCATTACCTCCTTTTGCTCCACGTAATCTCGGATTAGATGAGCTTTCCGTTGTACATGTCTAGACTTGTTGCTAGACTTAGGCTCCTTAGCCTGGAAGATGGCACCTCTATTGTCGCAATAGATGGTGATCGGGTCATTCGAACTAGGCACTACAGATAGTCCTTGTAAGAATTGACTCATCCATATCGCTTCCTTTGCAGCTTCAGACGCGGCATAGTACTCGGACTCAGTCGTAGAATCTGCTGTAACACTTTGTTTGGAACTCTTCCAGCCGACTGCAGCGCCATTAAGAGTAAAAACGAATCCAGACTGAGATTTCGAGTCATCTCGATCCGTTTGGAATCTAGCATCTGCGTAACCGGTTGCGCATAGCTTTTGTTCGCCTCCATAAGTCAATGCCCAATCTTTAGTCCTTCGTAGGTACTTAAGAATGTTCTTGACAGCCATCCAATGTGATTCACCTGGATGCTGTTGGAATCGACTCGTCATACTCAATGCATATGCCACGTCTGGACGTGTGCATATCATGGCATACATGATTGATCCTATAGCCGAAGCATAAGGAATCCGGGTCATGCTCTCTTAATCTTCCGGTGTCTCTGGTGCCTGAGACTTGCTCAAATGCACCCCTGGAGCCATAGGAAGAAACCCCTTTTTGGAGTTAGTCATGCTGAATCTCTCTAGAATCTTGTCTATATAAGACTCCTGACTGAGAGATAACATCCGACGTGATCTATCTCGATAGATACGGATGCCCAAAATTCTTTGTGCCTCACTCAGATCTTTCATCTGGAAATGGTTCTTCAACCATACTTTTACCGAAGTTAATAGAGGTATGTCATTCCCAATCAGGAGTATGTAATCAACATACAATATTAGGAAGACAATCTTGCTCCCACTCGACTTGATATATAGACATGGTTCCTCGACCAATCGAGTAAATCCATTTTCTTTTATCACTTGGTCGAAACGATGATTCCAACTCCGAGAAGCTTGCTTAAGTCCATAAATGGAACGCTTAAGCTTGCACACTTTCTTAGGATGTTCGGGATCGATGAAACCTTCGGGTTGTACCATGTACAACTCTTCCTCCAAATAACCGTTTAAGAAGGCGGTTTTCACATCCATCTGCCAAATTTCATAGTCATGAAAAGCGGCAATCGCTAAGATAATCCGAATGGAACGCAGCATGACTACGGGTGCAAAAATTTCATCGTAGTGCAAACCTGGCACTTGGGTGAAACCTTTAGCAACTAATCGTGCTTTATAGATGTCTTGTTGACCTTCCACAGAATGCTTTATCTTGTAAAGCCATTTGCATTGAAGGGGACGAACCTTAGCAGGTAAGTCAACAAGATCCCATACGTTGTTCTCATACATGGAGTCCATCTCGGATTGCATGGCCTCAAGCCATAGCTTTGAGTCGGAACTAGTCATGACACCTTTATAGGTTGCGGGTTCACTACTCGTTAAGAGTAGAATGTCATCTATGTCATGTTCCTCGACCATACCAATGTATCTGTCCGGAGGAATAGAGACTCTTCCCGACCTCCTAGGTTCCTCAGGAATACTAGCCGCTGCCGGGATTGAAGGAACTGGTTCCTCCAATGGTTGCTCGACATTTGGTTCTGGAATCTCCGATAGGTCGAAGGTTCTATTACTCCTCGCGTTCTCGAGAAATTCCTTCTCTAAGAATGTCGCACTAGCCGCAACAAATACACGTTGTTCGGTTGGCGAATAGAAGTAATGACCAAATGTTCCTTTAGGATAACCTATAAAGTATGTCTTGACCGATCGCGGGCCGAGCTTATCCTCGTGTCTCCACTTGACATAAGCCTCGCAGCCCCAAACCCGTATAAAGGACAAGTTAGGGACCGTTCCCTTCCATAGTTCATATGGAGTCTTGTCAACAGACTTTAGACGGACTTGGTTAAGTATTAGAGCAGGTGACGAGAAAGAGCATAACCCCACAATGAATCGGGCAATACGGTGTGACTCATCATGGATCGAACCATATCAAGTAGTGTTCGATTTCTCCGTTCGGACACACCATTCAACTGAGGTGTTCTAGGTGGAGTTAACTGTAAGGCAATCCCACAGTCCTTAAGGTGTTGATCAAACTCGTGTGAAAGATACTCGCCACCACGATCTGAACGTAGTGTTTTAATCTTTCTACCCGTTGGTTACTGCAGTACCCGATTCTCGGTATTCTTTGAATTTCTCAAAGGACTCACTTTTATGCTTCATTAAGTAGACATAGCCATATCTACTTAAATCGTTCGTGAAAGTGATGAAATACCTATAGCCTTCTCGTGCGGTGATTGACATAGGTCCACATACATCCGTGTGTATGAGTCCTAATAGGTCAGCAGCGCGCATTCCAACACCTTTGAAGGAAATCTGAGTCATCTTACCAATGAGACATAATTCACACGTGCCAAATGATTGAAAATCAAAGGCCGAGATAGCTCCATTCTGTATGAGCTGTTTAACGCGTTTCTCATTAATGTGTCCCATACGGCAGTGTCATAGATACGTTTGATCTTTGTCACCAACCTTTAACTTTTTATTCATTACGTGCAATATTTCGGTGGTCTGATCTAAAACATAAATTCCATTCATGGAGACTGCCTTGCCATAAATCATATCGTGTAATGAGAAAATGCAGCTATTATTCTCTATTACAAATGAAAAACCAAGTTTGTCAAGTGCAGAAACTGAAATAATGTTTTTAGAAAGACTGGGTACATAATAGCAGTTATATAAAAATAACTCAAATTCGCTAGGAAGCTGGATCACGTATGTTCCCCTCGAGACGGCAGCCACTCGTGCTCCATTCCCGACACGCAGGTCCACCTCACCCTTTACGAGGGGTTCGATGTTTCGGAGCCCCTGCACATGATTACACAGATGAGAACCACAACCAGTATCTAGTACCCAAGTTCCGTAACTTGCGTGGTTAATCTCAATCATATGAATAAAAGTATAAGAAGAAGAAGACATACCAACAGGAGTAACGCGACCTGCTTTTATGTCCTCATGGTTTACAGGACATGTACGCCTCCAATGCCCAGTCTTGTGGCAATGGTGGCATTCCATGTTACCAGTCTTGCTCTTTGTCGCGCCTGATGAGGTGCTCGACTCACCAGGCCCACTCTTACCTGATCCCGACTTCTTAAACTTCGGTTTACCTACTGCTATGTCTGCCTGAGCTTTGCCCTTACCCTTGCCCTTGTTTGTAACAACGAGAACATCCTATTTCATGCTCCCACTAAACTTCATGTCCTTCTCGGTCTGTACGAGAAGGGAGTGTAGTGCATGAGGACTTTTCTTCAAATCATTCATATAGTAATTGGCTCTAAAGAGCGCAAAACCATCGTGGAGTGAATGAAGCATGCGGTCAATCACGATGTTCTCACTGATCTTGCAATCAAGTGCCTCCAGTTTCTCGACATTCTCAATCATGCTGAGAATGTGTGGGCTAACCGGTTGGCCCTTCTGGAGTTTCGCATCAAAGAAGCGACAGGTATGCTCATAGGTCACGATTCTCGGTGATTTCGAGAATTCCTTAGTGAGCGTGGTGAAAATCTTGTTTGCACCTTGGGCTATGAAGTGTTTCTGCAAATTGGATTTCATTGCAAAAATGAGTACGTTCTTTATCGCACCCGCTTCCATGACGAAATCGTTATACTTGGCGATCTCGTTAGCTCCAGCCGTGGGGCCTGGGTTTGACGGGATGGGCTCAACCAGATATTTGAGCTTCCCGTCAGCAATGACAACATTCCGTAATGCCGCCTCCCATTCCGCGAAGTTTGATCCATCATTCTTCAGTCGAGTAGACTGATTCATCTGATTCATGAAGATCCGAAGCCAGGACTCACGGTCCAATGTGGCACTTGGCATTGGGTCGTCCATAAGACCAGCCATTTTGTTATTAGCAGTTTAAATGATCGTGTTCTACACTGAAAAAAAAAAAGAAAAACAAAACGAAATAAGCAACTCATCGAGGTGATTTAAGTCTATTTAAAATTCATTTTAACGTGTAGACTCATTGCACTTGTATAATCGATCTACCTCAAGAATTATACAAATGATCCCAAGGCTCAATTTCCGTAAATTGATAAGCCTACTGTTTGGCCAGTTCTATCGTTAGAACTCTTGGTCGATAGATTTCCGTAAATCCTATCTATAATCCACCATAATCACAGGATCGTACGAGTGACCATAGTGTTGAGATAAAATAGGTCAATCAGTTCCAACTTACCCGACGTAGAAGGGGTCATATTATGCCTACCGACGAAGAAGGGATTCATTGGAGTTTGACCTATAAAGACCATTCTCAATTTTTGGTTATACGAGGAAGATCCCATCTACTTAGTTTTAATTCATTTTTAGTGAACGAAAAACTAGCATTACGTGAATGAATTAACTTAAGTGATGGCTTAAGTAAAAACGTGTGATATCTGTATATCATAGAAAACTAACGCGTGACCTCTATATGAGTCAGTTTTCATGCAATTATTAGGTGGTTTGGTTTTAGGCGGAATATGATGCAAACTATCGTTACGATAAAAATAAATGCAAAACATAAATAAAAGTCCTAGTGTGGCCTATCCTAGCAAAAAGAACAGAATACAACTTTGGAATCCACCGTTGGACCCGAGAAGCTTGTCTTGATGTTCCATCTTGATTCATGTAGCGGGAGTGAGCATCCGATTCTCCATCTTTGGTCTTCTCAAAATTACAATTTAAAATTTACAAAATATAAACCTATTTACATTCTAAATAAAAACTGTAATTACAAAGAAAAATCCAAAACGGAGATGCGAGATCTCAAAATACATTCAAGACCGTGTTCCATCATTACGGTAACACGTTCTACTAAGGCCACACTAAGTTACAACCGTTTGTAAAATTAAATACGTAATAAAAACATTCATGGCATTCAAAAGTAACGATAAATAAAAGATGCATCAACTAAAACAAAATTTATTCGTGACATAATTCCGTAATTATGTTAAATTTATCCAAACCACCTTTTAACGATTAAAATTATGTTACAAAACCGCTTCTATCAACTTAATTTTAATTCATGATAATCCGTTACTTTAAATCGTTTTAAAATAACTAAATGGTACGTGAGTGAACCGTTTCACAAGTAAGCGAGTGTACAAAATCCGTATAATGTACATTTTATGGCCAAAAAGAAAAATTAAACAAAAAGAATAAAATTTCAGCGCTGGCCAAACAAAAAGGGCTCGATCGACTGATGCTGCCATTCGATCGAGAGGTTTGCCAAACAGATAGTGCTCGATCGACTGAACTCGTGGTCGATCGAGGACTATTATTAGCAACGCTGTTCGATCGAGTACGAGGGCATCTCGATCGAACAGTTTGGGTTTTAAAATTGGTCGATCGAGTACTGCGAGTACTCGATCGAGTAAAAACAACACAGAAAAGCTCTCGATCGAGTAGAAATACACTCGATCGAGAGCAAAACGATTCTGAAAATTAAAACCCTCGTTAAAACGATTTGTCAAAACAAAACCAATAGCAATTTTGACCTAATTCGTATAAAATTAAATCAACAATTGACAAAACTTTAACATATTGCTATGATGATCGTGTAAAATAGCAATATGCAAAAACAAAACGAAAACAAGATCAGACATGAACATGCATGTCACGGTTTTCAAAGCACACAAAAAATACAGCCGTGTATAACATGACACGGTTTTCAAGGCAAAAACAATATCGATTCAAATCGTTTTATGAAAATCACTATGAAAAATTTACGTAACCTGGCTCTGATACCACTTGTAGGGAAATATCCGTAAAATTCCCTTAAATTTTAGAACTATAACGTAACTTTAACATGTGATTATTGTCATAAACGAAAAACAAGAGAAAACGATAAATGAACAAGAATCAACCTCGGGTCCTTTGTGAATACGGCCTAAGAACAGAAATCAATATAGATTTCCTCCTAATCGTTGCACCCAAGACCGTCTGAGACTATGCCCCTTGTGCTAGAAATTACTCTCTAATTGCCTTGCAATATTAAGAGAGTTTTTGTGAGGTTTTCGATGAGAGATCTAGAATTTCAGAGAAAATTGCCCCGAAACCCTAATTTGTGTGCAAATGAAAATGCATTAGGTCAAAAGGAGAGAAGTTCTCCTTTTGTTCCTCTCGGTTTGGCCGTGGGTTTGCTTAGGGAGGGAGTGGGCTTTCCACTTCCTCCTTATTAAACTCGTGGTCCGACTCAAAATGCTAAAATGTATATGACGGAATTTTATTATAAATCGTCATCGGTTATCGGTTATTAAAATATCAACTAGTAACATGACTCAGTCGATATATCAATACTTGTCCGACAAAGACAATATTGTATAATTAATTCAATATACATCAATTAAATATAATCGTTTATATTCAATTTACGAATTAACCGCTTAATTCGCCTTAGCCATTATTATTTAATCCGTATTAAATAATTATCTCAACATCGCGTTTGACTAATTATTAGTCAATGACTCCGACTAACTGCTTAGTCAAATTAGGCATCAACATGACTGTATTTTCATACCGTCACATCTCTCAAACGTATCCTATAGGTGTGACTTTTAGGGACCAGTTGATAACCGCCATCAGTATGACAATAACGTCAAACTTATCTAGCAAGCCAACCGTTATTGATAAACGTGGACCAACTGATAATAATACAAAAGTATACCCTTTGATCCTTTTAGAGATTTATATGTCATTGCACTAACTGTGGAGGACACCAGCCCCAACATGTCTGACACGTGGCTTGGCGCTGATTGGTTGACGTTTCATGGGCTGTGCCCTGATTGGTCCTTCTTCATGGGCTTTGCTCTATTTAAATAGAGCAGTGTGCCCCCTTTTTTCCGCACAAATTTCACTCTAAAAAAATTTCTTCTTTCTAGATTTCCAAGGGTTTCTCTCTCTCTCTAATCTTCAGAATCATTACTCGGCGTAGCACTTTTTCTTCAAGGTAAACAAACAAATTTTTCTCAATCTTTCATTTGTTAAGTAATTGTTGTCACCATGTCTTCTGCTGAAGCCGGACCCAGTACCTCTGTGCCGGGGGGCGAACCGTCGCGTCCTGTTGAGGAGGAGCCACTGGTTGTTACCCCGGTAGGGTTTGGGGGTCCGAGGTCGCCTTCTCCTGAAATTGATGAGGAATTTCTGGAGGGAATTGATGATGAGGAGGAGAGGACTCATTCTGATGGGGAGAGGCCGCATCTCTTGGATCACGGCGACGCCTGCACGATTAGTTCTGATCGTGCTTGGACGAATAAGTTCGCTAGTTGCTCCGGTTCCGATCATTTTGAAGATCATTACTCCTTCGGAAGGGGGTACAAAATTGTTATCCCTGAGGAGGGTCAGGCGGTCTGTTGCCCTCCCGAGGGGCATATCGGCGTGTACATCAGACACCTGGAGTATGGGCTCCGGTTTCCTCTGAATGAACACGTTGTCGCCATCATTAAGGCCATGAACGTCGCCGTGGCTCAACTGCATCCGTTGGCCATCAGGACAATTATCGGCTTCGTGTGGCTCTGCCACTTTAAGGGGGAGGCCCCAACGGTTAACCTCTTCCGCCGGCTCCACCATCTACGGCAGACCACCCTAGGCGGCCCGGGGTGGTATAGCATACAGAACGAGCCGGGTTACGTTACCGTTTCAAAGTTGACCTCTTGCAAAGACTGGAAGGCCCGGTGGGTATACGTTGAGGTTCCGGAGGATTATCCGCTGCCCCGGTCCTTCCAGAGCCGCGTCAATTTGCGGTGCGAGAGTAAGGGGGAGCATGAGAAGTATGTCTCCCGGAGTAAGCTTAAGATGGACGCCTTGAAGGTCTATCTTAATGAGGACGAAAAGCGGGCGATGAGGCTGTTTGAGGCTGAGAAGGATGGCACGCCGAAGGGATGGATGCCCCCGATGCAGATCGTTCTTCAGGATGAGCCGCTTTGCCACGCCGGCCTCATACCGGCCCTCAGCCAGGGTGAGTGGGGTCAGTATGAGGCCCATCTTTGCTTTTTTTTTTATGTTTCTGTATCTGAGCTTTGTTTTACTTCTTTGGCTAATTCCTGCTCTGTTTCTTTTGCAGATCGGTTTGGCCAGGATCTGTCTGCCTCCTTCCTGAAAAGGCTTGGACTCGACGAGGAAAGGAAAGTCGTTGAGCTGCACCGCAAGGCACATCCACGCGATCGCAGACCGAACCCTACCGAGCTAATGGAGCAGGCGGTGAAGGCAATGAATGTGGGTGCGACTCAGGCGGAGATTGGCGGTCTCATGCCGCGCCGAAAACTATAATCAAAGCCTTCGGCGGCTACGACGTCAACTCCAGCTGCTTCCATCCCCATAATCCAAAAGGAGCAGGTGGTCATCGATGTGGAAGAGGAGGTCACCGTTGCGGGGGCTCCTCCTTCTGTAAATAAGAGAAAAGAGGCGACGCCTGTTGCCGCTGTTACCGAGGCGGGGAAAGGAAAGGGACCAGCCGACCCTCCGCTCAAGAAGGCCAAGAATGGTACAGATCTAACCCACGGCTCGGATTTAGCCGGTTCTTTAGGCATACCTGATGATAGGCTCTCTGACATGTCAATGAATGTTGACATGGATGCTTTGTCTGAGTTTTTTCCAGATCCGCCGGTGCCAGCTTCTGTTCTTACCGAAAGGCAATTGGAGAAGCGGCCTGTTCAGACGGGTGATCAAGATGTCTCCGCCGATGTTTCATCCCAGAAGGTTTTCCCCTCCCCCGCCCAGATTAGGGCGGAAGGCATAAGGCTGCTCAAGATGCTGGGGAAGTGGACTGAACTGGTCGGCAATCATATCATGAAGCAAGAAAAGGTCGTGGCTCAAGCTGCCCCTGCGCTTGAACGGCTTAGACTTGAGCTTGCCGCTGCTAAGATGGAGGCCGAGAAGACAAAGAAGGACTTCCAGGCTGCCAAGAATGACTTTCTCGCCGAGCGAAAGCTTAGGGAGGAAGCTGACAAGCTGGTCCTGGCCAAGAGGGCCAAAGTTGAGGCTGCGTCGGCCGACGCCGTTAAACAGCGGGAGGAGAAGGCCAGATATCAGGGCGCTTACAATACCATGGCCGAGCAGAGGGATAGATGGAAGGACCTTCACGGCACCGAGGCGAAGGAGCACAAGAGTACAAAGGCTATCCTTGCCCAGAAGGAGAAGGACATTGAGGTGCTTATGACCGTCATCATCCCCAACAAGTGTGCCCAGTACCGGGACCAGGCCGAAGACGCCACAAGGGAGGTGATCAAGGAGCTCCTTCCTGAGGGCTTTCCATGGGCAGATTTTGACCGGCTTCTTGATGAGAAGGCGCTTGCTGCGGAGGCCAAGGCTGCGGATGAGGTGAAGGCGGCGAAGGCTGCTCAGGACGCTGCCAAAGTCAGTTAAATCTTGAATAATCTTAGGATGCTACATACTCACTACCAAAGTAATTATTTTTTGCTTCTAAGTAATTATAGGGTTCATACTCTTGAATTGCTGTGGCTAAGGATGCTACATACTCACTACCAAAGTCAGTTAAATCTTGAATAATCTTAGCATGAAGACCCTCAGAAGGAGTCTCTACAGGAAGCTTGTGTAAGACATTGATCTATACTCAGATTCAATGGTAGTAGCAACATTCTCAGCAAAAACCATGATTATAATAGGATCTAGATGAAAGTAAAGTAGATATAAAAGAAAAATACCAAATCTTGGAAAGAAAAGTTAGTAATTATGCGGAAGCGAAATATACCTAATTCTGGTGATTGAGAAACCCAGAAATACAAAGTTCCCAATTCTGATGAACAAGAAATACCAAATATACCCAGAAATGAAGAACTTCTCAATTCTGTTGATTGAGAAAGATCACCAATTGAATCAGAATCGAACCTTATACGGATACCATATAAGAACTTAGTATGAATATCATATAGAGAAAGTAGATTAGAGAAGAAGAAATAAGAGAGTATAAACTTTGATGTATTATTAATCTGATTAAATTGTGTAATTACAAAAGTGATCTTTAAGATAATACAAGACTACTAATAGTCAACTGTTATTCTGTTGACTTTGTATATACTCAATAAAGATAGATATTTTTACATAGAAGGTAGGTTTTTTTTGTAGTCACATTCTAAAAACGATAAGCAAGTCCAGTTGATAGCTGCTTGCTGTGCTATTTCTAATAGATCTCCCGTGCATAGGGTCTAGGTCTACCTGCCTCATAACGCCATCCTTCTAAGATTTTCAAGCGCGCATCCGGTACAAAATGTTCCCAAAAGTTACCATAGCGGTCATGTCCATTTTTTTGTCTAGTTTAGTGAGACTTGTTTGAGCACCCACTTGAGTTCCTGAGTTCGGTACAGAAGCCTATCCGACACGACCTGAATGTAGAGTTTAGCAATCCCTAGTTTGTCCTCAACCACAACAAAAAAATGTGTCTTTAGCTACAACAATAATCCGTCGCAAACAAGTGGAAATCCGTCGCTAAAGGGTCATTTGTGACGGAATTTGCGATGAATGCCGTTTGTCGCACAATTTAGTAGCAAATGGAGTTATTTGCGACGGAGTAGGTAGTCACAAAGTTTTTAGCTACGGAATTTGCGACAGAGTTTATTACTGCGACGGAATTTGCGACAGAATTTAATTTCAAAAAACCATTTTTCTTTTGCGACGGAATTTTAAAATAACAATTTTTTTTTTTTTATTTTTTTTTTAACTATCAAGTTCAATTTTTACAAACACATTTGCAAATAGACCCTTATAATCCCTCTTTGTATCAAGTTCTTTCTTATACATCAAAATGAAAGAACACTTATAAACATATGAAATGAGTGTAATTCTTCCGATGTGGGACGAAAAATAACCAAGGTCCGTCGCAAATTCTGTCGCAAAAAATAAAATCCGTCGCAAATTCCATCGCAAAAATATAATCCGTCGCAAAGTCCGTCACAAAAATAAAGGCCATCGCAAATTCCGTCACAAAATTAAAGTCTGTCGCAAATTCCATCACAAAAAATATAAGCCATCGCGAATTCCATCGCAAAATAAATTTTATCGCAAATTCCGTCGCAATGGTTTGGCGCCAAACACCCGCCAAACTACTTTGTCGCAAGTTCCATCGCAAATACAAGTTCCCTCGCAATTTCCATCGCAAATGTCATTTTTTGCGACAGTTTTTTGTTTCCGTCGCATAATGCTCTCGCAAAGAGCCTTTTTTTTTGTAATGAACGTGGATAGGTACCGTTCTCGTTCCTACATACAAGCGACATGTAGTTATGGCAAAGCATAGTTGGTTATATATATATATAT
This sequence comes from Silene latifolia, assembly GCF_048544455.1. Lineage (NCBI taxonomy): Eukaryota > Viridiplantae > Streptophyta > Magnoliopsida > Caryophyllales > Caryophyllaceae > Silene > Silene latifolia. The sequence goes on along the minus strand of NC_133530.1, from coordinate 1,021,884 downwards.
ATATATATATATATATATATATATATATATATATATATATATATATATATATATATAGAATCGAGATCTGTACGAACAAAATTAGGATACGAACCGTACGAACTCAATATAAATTGTCAGAGTAAACTTTGTACCGTCACAATTAACCCCTGCCATATCAAATGGAATCACTGTCACACACTTATTCCAAACCTTTACTCTCCTCATCCCATACCAACCATCAAAGACAAGCAACTTTATGGCAGCCGGAGCTCCGACATTGACTTCACCGGCGTGTCACCTCAACCCCACTGTCAGAGATCTTGTCTCTACAGTTTGCAACCTCATATTCACTTTGTCTCTTTCTCTAATCTTCGCCTAATATCGCCGCTGCGCAGCCATCCACACTCAGAATATTCCGACAACGTCGTTAATCAAGGCGGCTGGTCTCTTTCTCCATTTGTGTGATTATTTCTTTAAAATTAATTTAAATTCGCCACTCAAGCTTCTTTTAAAATTCATTTTGTAATTTAAATTCCAGATCTAGAAAAAACGGAATCAAATTTCAAAAAACTAATCGCAACAATGGCATAATCGAGGGATTTCGAGTCAGGAAATGTCAATTTCGGTTCGTTTGTGCAGTATGGAAGGGAGGGTGGTCCGCGGTGGATCGCCGGAGTTTGGTTGAAGAGGGTGGCTGGGGTTTGGAAATGCGATGGAGTAAAACAGGCCGGAGTAGAACATAGTGGTGGATCGCTAATGAAATTGAAACGTGATAGAGGAGGGTTTTCGGAGAAGTGACGGGGGATGGCTAGTTTTTGTAAACACCATCGTTGGAGTGTTTTGGGCTGGCGGTGATGGGGTTGATTATGGAAATGGAAGGGGTCGGGTTGAAGCCAGATGCTCATATGGTTAGATGAGGCTATAAAGGTTTATGATTAGATTGTGGATCCAGAACAAATGAAGACTATTTTCAAAAAATCGATTATGCCGGGGTTCATGTCGGAATATTTCAAATCACAAAATGTTATCGCCGGTCAGAAATGATGCGCGCGGTGTCATATGTGGTGGATCCTAAGGCGGCATCACCTCGCCTCCATACAACCATCACTCCAACCAGACAGAAACTCCGATAACTCCCCCTTCAATGATCTAATTAATCCGGCCACCGTTCATATTCCAGATCTTCTGTCCTTTTTTTTAAAATCGCCGACGCACAACCGCAACTCCTCCATCATCGACCTAATCAACCGCAACTGCAACCCAAGTTTCTATTTAACCAACCGCAACTGTTTAAGTCGCTTTCGTATGCGGGTTCCGGGTGATTAATCGCAAAGACAAGAGGGCGAGATGAGGCTGTTTTCGCTGCGTGGAGTTGCCGGTAACGTTGCCGGAATGTTGGATGGCCGGTGGTGTAGCCGGCGTCTTCTGAGTGTACCGGTGAGTAATGGTGGTTACGGTGTTTGTGGTGAAAATGTTGTCGGCGGTGTGACCGATGTTGGGTCTGGATTAGTTGTTGCCGGTGGAGTTGTGGCGGCGGTGGGGTGGTGCGTGGTGGTGGTGGTGCGTGGTGGTGGTGTGTGGTGGTGGAATTAGTGTTTGGGGTGGATACGTGTATGAATAGTACTAGATACGTATATGAATACACATATTATAACATACGAAGTACAATTAATATGTGTATCCGGTAGTATTGACATGTGTATCTGGCAGTATGCGTATCTCGGAGTATTGACATGTCACATGTGTATCTAACAATAGTGATGTGTGTATCCGCAAATAGTATAAAATGTATCCGCAAATAATATAAAACGTATCCGCGAAATATAAGATATGTATCTGGCTTCAATTACATGTGTATCCGCAAAAAAAATATTGTTAAAAAAGTGTAAAAGTGCATCTAGAAAAAAAGTGTATCTGAAAAAAAAAAAAAAAAAAAAAAAATCTGGTTTGAAGCTAGTTCGTACGGTTCGTACGTTTAGGTAGTTCGTACCCGAACCCGCCCCCCCTATATATATATATATATATATATATATATATATATATATATATATATATATATATATATAGGAATGGGATCATGTGAGTATACACTATCTTTTTGAGGATTGAGGATTTCATTACAATATCATAGGTTGTTCAATACAATATCACAGGTTATTCGAAACAATATCACACGAAAAAAACAGCTGAGCAAAAAAAATAAATAAAAAAAAAAATTTTGGGCAAGTCTAATTTTTTTCGTGATATTGTATTGAAGAACCCGTGATATTGTATTCACTAATCCTCAATCCTCAAATATTTAGGAGTTTTCACCGGATCACGACTCTATATATATATATATATATATATATATATATATAGAGAGAGAGAGAGAGAGAGAGAGAACGACCATTCGGTGAGAACGCTTATTAACCATAGGATTATAACAGAAATCAACGACCCACTCTTTATCTCGCAAGTCACATTAACACAAACATGAATTACCCAAACCAACGTCCCTGTCATTCCTCTCCCCTAACATCATCCACCACAATAATCACTCCCAAGTCACCAGCACCATCCGACGGCGCCGAACACCGTCACCACCGGACGCCGACGAACACCACATCCTCAATTTCAACTCTCATCAATGTCTTTTCTCGCTCACCATGTTTTCTGTCACGGTTATCGCCTTTGCTCTGCCGTGACTATTTCAGTGAACACTCGTCGTCTATCGTCTCAACATTATCGCTCTCTTCTTGCTCGTTTTTTTCTTCGATCGATTCTCAGTTTCCACCACTGATTTATACTCGAATCTTCAAAGTCTATCAGATTTTGTTTTAGAAAGATGGAATTGTAAGAAATTTGAATCCCTAAATTCGACCGATTATCGCTGCATTGTTATTAGTATGTATGTAGATGTTACATTTGATTGTAATTTGATTTGATTTCAATGTATCTACTCTAATATTTGATGTATCTAGCCACTATTTTAATGTATCTAACATAGATGCACAAAATTGATTATTAGGTACATTAAAATTAGTTTGAGATACATCAATTAACAAACTAGATACATTAATTCTGTTTTGCTCCGACGGTGTTGGTCCGGTAACATGCTAATGCATTGGATCTCGTCGGTGAAAGGCTGATGAGGACGATGGTTCGATATATTTTCAGATCTCACAGGGTTCATGCCGTTGTCGACATAGGGGTGGTGGTGTTGTGGGTTGAGCTGTTGTTTGTGGAGGTTGTGGTAGTGGCTGGCGCGCGACTTCAGGTGAGGGAAGTGTTGGAAATATAGTATCATTATAGGGGCGAACATATAATTAGAGAATATTTGTTGTTGTGTCGTGGTATGGAGGCCACTGAAAGAGAAACGAAATCGCCCCGACTATGGTACAAATCGATATAGGCGTCGTCCCCCAAGGTCACACAACACTCCTAAAAGTTGTGTACTCAACCATCAGGAGTTGAAACTCATATGGTATGCTCAAAATTATCATAGAGAAGTAGTATAGATATATGGAAGATGTGTGTCTCAAATGACTACATACTTCTCATATTTATAGTGATTAATTAGCACTATAAAGAGGCATAACTACTATCATAAACATGGAGTTAATGGGGTTATAAACATGCATTTAGTGGAGAGAGTAGAGAAATTCTCTTACGAGGTAATAGAAGGCTTCTCTAGAATTTAATGTATCTAGACGACATTGCTAGCCTTTGCATTACTTCCAACAATCCCCCACTAATGCAAATGATAGACAAAATTCTGAGCATATTAATAAGGATTGATAGTTAAGCATTAATATCTTTCGATTTGAATTAACACATAGTGAAATGGAACAATTCTTTCATCACCTAGAGAGTGAACGAATCTTGAACTCCTAGACTCCGGGGTAAATTCCAAACACATATCTCACCTTAAGTTTCAAACGAGTTCCGCGATACAATTCAACAAATTTATGGCCAAATGAACCTTCGGATTCTCACGAGTGCTCTAGAGAGAGCCTAATCTCTCATAGAAGAAGGCCAATCCTTCACATTCACGTAGGTGATTCCAACAAATCTATCTCCATATAAACCACTCACGCATGAGCTATAGAATCATTAAGAGGTCTAAGGCTCAACCTTTCAACATAGCGGTGAATCCATCAAGCCCTTCTCAATAAGACCACCCAAATAAAAGGATATAGATTCATTAAAAGCTCTAAGGCTCAACCTTTCAACATAGCGGTGAATCCATCAAGTCCTTCTCAATAGGACCACCCAAATAAAGGGTTATAGATTCATTAAGAGAAATATCTCAACCTCCTTTAATACGGTGATCTCATCAAGTCCGTCTCACAAGGAATGGGATGTGTACAACATAGCGGTGAATCCATCACGTCCTATATGCTCAACCTTCCAAAATAGTGTACTAGGAATAGGACGTGTACACAAGTATGAGTTATCTATGGCTTCGTTAGACCACCCTTGCATAACAAGTTCCGGTATCCACCACAAATTTCTCAACTAATACGCTTTTGCCCCATTCCCCTCGACAATTCTAGGACTTCTTTCTTTCTTAGTCCATTAGCTTAAATATGCTTCACTCAAATTTCACAAAGATAATAATTTGTGAGCGTATTATTCTCAATCAACTTTCTCAAATCTCAAAGCTGCATAAAATGTGTAAATCTGCATGTCAGTATACACATTATTTTAGCATTATTAAGTTGATATTTCAGCATTATTAAGTTGATGTTAGCATTATGCTAAAGATAAACATTAGGCAAAACTTAATGACTCCAAAATTAAGTAGTAGCTAATAATAGCTTCACAATCACCCTGCAAGATTAAGAGCAATATAATATGCTTATACAATAGACAAGGTTATAATAATCTTCTCAATAGACTTAAAATAAGATCACCATTAAAGGTGGAAATGTATAATACTCACTATAGATCTCACCTTGTCGATCGTCATAACCTTTTGGTCGATCCAATATCTTTCTAGATATCCAACATAGTGCAATTCTTAATATTGCACTTTAGGCACTTCACCAAATGTGAATGATATCTTTGGTAATGAATACACATTGCCATTTTGTTTGTGTATTCATTACCAAAGATATCATTCACATTTGGTGAAGTGCCTAAAGTGCAATATTAAGAATTGCACTATGTTGGATATCTAGAAAGATATTGGAGAGGAGTGTAAGATAGTTAACCAGGCCTGCCGGCCTGTCATGGGTCCCTCGGCCGAGAGTAAGATAGTCTTTCCACCTGCTGCGCCACTTGGCCACTACGTGACAAAAGGTGAAAGTATATAAATACTCCACTTCTCTCATTGAGAAAACTAGGTCAAAATACATCCAAACTCATAATCTGGTATAAACTCCCTTATCTCTCTACAATATACTTTGCCAAGTTAACATACAACTTATCTCTCTAAGTTCACTAACTTGAGCGTCGGAGTGAGTACGTTCGGCCCCAAGCCGAGCCCTCAGTTTGTTCATGAGAGAGCGAAAGGAAGAGACAAACAAAGACATCGTTCCACAAGCTCAAGTGGTGACAAAACTTGCTCTGGAATTACACCCGGAACAATTACATTTCTCCTTGCTCCATATTTATGTATGTAAAATCAATAACTCTATAATCTAAATACAAAATCTATATATCTAACTTAAAGGCATGCTAAATTACCTATCATAATCTACATGTCATATCTATACAATAATATAAATAGGCTACCTTGAGCATATGTATAAGACATGCGATAGCGTAGAATCACTAAGAAAATTTCATTTGATAATGTGTGACTAATAATATTCATTCATTGAATTGAGATAGAATACTTATTATCACATTTATGACCCCTTATTCATCTATAACTCTTCATTTTCTCTTTAGCTCTTCTTTTTCCTTTTTAATGATTCTTTTCTCCCCCTAAAATCTAACTCCTTATTTGATGCTAAGTTAATATAAGTAAAGTCTTTAAAATAAGCACTTTTATTTTTTACCCTCTTTTTCTAAGCTTTTGGCATATTCATATGTTATTGAAACTTTCCATTACATATAATTTTTATTAATCATTTGCATTTGTGAAAAAAATAAAGTTATATCATACATAAGATTTGTGTTTTATTTAGTATTGTTTAAATAACTTTTATTGATGTCAATTTGTATTTCTCACCTTGATTTATTTTTGCAGATGAAATGGTACAATTTTCTTATTATTGCAAAGTTGGATTGTGCAGTTAATTACGTTATACATAAGGTATGTTCTACGAGTTTTGTTTGTGTAATTTATATAAGCTTATTGCAAAATGCACAGTTTTTTGTAATTTATCCACTAATATCGCTTTGTGATAGATTTATTTTATACTATCTTTATGTAAACCCTCTTACAAGATTAATTGAATTATCGTTAAATGTATGTTTGTTTCTTATTCCATTTTTGTAGGTGATGCTTCATTTGTCTTCTCATAATATTAACATAGTGTGTTAAAAAACTACATGGGAAATGTGTAGACAACAGAAGAATTTAGTAGAAAAAAAACTTGATATCCGTCCTTGAACCATGTTCTAATGATATTAAAACTTATTTGGTACGTAATTGTCTCACTTGATATAAAAACCAAACATTTTTAGTTTTTAATTCGAATTTAGAGAATTAGTAAATTGTTTTTTTTTATAACTCTGTTTTTGTAAAAAAAAATATACAATATAGTTAAAAGGCTACTTAAAACATCTAATTTTAATTCACGTGTCATTTTTATAGTATTGGTTAATATTAAGGCTACATCAGACTTATTTATTAAAATTCTTCATAAAATTTACTAATATTTTTTGATGGAAATCATAATACCGATCATGATTTAAATTATAAAAATAAATTAACAATTTATCCATCTAACTCTTCATTAACCATAGAGATAGTAGTTAAAAGGTCTTATATGTAGTAAATAAAAAGCCTAATAATTTGGATTATAAAGTTACTAATAATATTTTTTAGTGGAAACCATAAGATCATGTACTAAATTACAAAAATAAATTAAGAATTTACTCTAATTATTAAAATTTAAATCGTAAAATTTATCCATATAATTCCTCATTAGTAATAAAGATAGTAGCTAAAAGGTCTTATATGTGGTAAATGAAAAATCCAATATATCTTGGATTATAAAGCTTCACAATTTCTCATATTTTAACTATCTCAATTTGCAGATTATTGATTTTGAGGAGGCTATTAAAAAGTGGAGATTACATGTTTGGATCTAAATGTGAAAAACGAAAACATATTTTTTTACTCTTTTAGTTGGCTTACAAAGTATCACCATACATCGGCGAGATTCTCTATTTTACATGTATATTTTTGATAAAAAAGTATAGATTTTGAGGAAAAGTTAAATTAATAGTATCTATTTTACTTTCTTAAAAAAAACCTATTAGATATGTAACCGCGATCTTGGAGTTCTTTGTTTATCGATCTAACGACGTAACCGTTTTTAGCTTAATTATTTATGATGTACATCATAAATATATAAAAATAACAAATATGTAAAAAATTTAAACAAACATTTATGATTATAAAATTAGTTACATTAAATTGTTGACTACAAAATATTCATGAATAATATTAACATGTATTAAAATATATGGAAATAAAATTCAAATTAAAACTTCTATCTATATTACTATGATTATGAAAAATAATGTAAAAGAAGTAAATATTTATACATGTTTGGTTTATAGCTTATTCGCGATTAAAAAAATATGTTATATTTTAGTTAAAGATGGACGTCAACAAAATCAAATAAATGGAACAAATAGAACAAGTCCGCGATTTTCGCGGGTACAAAACTAGTATAATATAAAAAGGCAAGCCTAAATATTAGCTTTCAACATTCACATTTAAGACTATTAGAGCATAACACATCATTATTATTAAAAAAAATTGAAAAAATCATAACATTAAACACTAATTAAATCACAATAAATATTAGTATTTGTTTTTTATTTGTTAAGAAAAATTAAACTTAAAATTAAAGCCAATATATCTCATATTAAACACAAATATAATTCTCACCATAATCTTTCAAAATAATGTTAACCATTCAATCTACCATGAATTATTGTTCACAAATAAAAATATAAAAAAATCTATTTTGAATTTTTGTAGGTTGAATTAATTACATAGCTAAACAAAATTGAAGACAATAACAATAATAACAATAATTGTGAAAAAACACTAATGAACGTAACAATATTCGTAGCAAAATATTAATAATCCACGGCAAACGTTTAGTAAATTGTAGAAAATATATATTGATAATATATTGATAATATATTATGGTAGTATAAGTATAGATTGATAAAAAAAATTCTTAGGAGTCCTTTTTGTCAATCGGGCTCAGTGCTACCACAAATCCGGGATTTTATAACACCACCAACGTGACAATACAGCTAACCCCGTGAATTTCACGGGTAATAGAACTAGTTAATATATGTCCAAAGTTAAACGTAAAGCCGCTCCCAAAAAAATAACTATTGATACCTGAAATAACTAGGATCGGAAAGAATTAGCAGCACCGTCTGCATCGAGTTTAGTTAAATACTCGATTGTTACAAGCTTTTTTTCAAGTTCAACTTGATTTTCTGTTATGATAACCTTTTAGATAAGTGGAAAATCAACTTGATTAGATGAGGGAGAAAAAACGCATAAAAATAATAATTTAAGACTTGAAAAACAAATAAAATACTACCTTCTGTTGAGCAATCAATTTGAGCATCTCGATCGCATCTAAAAACTCTGACTTCTCATGAACCCGAAAGGAGTAGATTGTGTATCTTTGGGAAGTCTCGTGGAGTTCATGTGAATAAACGGACTGTCTGTGCCAATCGCGACACTCTAGACTCCATAACACTTCTAAGAAGTACATGCTCTAAGAGATGAGCAAACCCTGCTTCTCGATCATCTTCAAGAAGAAACCTATACATGAAGTTTATTAAAATCATGCTATAAAGTATATTCTACCTACCTATTATCGTATTTCCTTTTTTTAGTGTTTGTTTAACCAAATCAATCATTCCCTTTACCCTCACCTTCAAATCCCACTGCACCCTTACAATAGAAATTCAAAGATCCAAGGTAATTTAAAAATGATATGAATAGCCAAACTCTAACTACCAAGCTAACAGTACCAAGTGTCATTGGGGAGGTCGTTCATGCTATAAAGTATGATCTGCCTGCTGAGTTCTTTTTCACTGTTTGTTCAACCAATCGATCATTCCCTTTACCCTTAAACCATTCCCTTTACCCTCGCCCTCAAATCCCTCTACACCCTTACAACAGAAATTCAAACAAAAATATAAGTAATATAAAAATGAGATGAATTACCCTGCTCTGACAACCAAGCTAACAGTACCGGTGTTTTCGGGGAGGCCGTTTCTAGCAATGTAGTATTTAAATCCATCGGCTGAATTTTGAATACTGAGATTTTCAAAAATATCAAGCTTTTGTTTCTTCGTCTTAGGTGAATCCCCCATGACTTGACCTGAACATAATCAATCAATATAGAACAAAAACTAGATCAACCAAATCTATTCACAATACAACAAGACAATGCCTCTCCGTTATTCCTCTAATTAAATCATAAGATTTTCGCTTATTTTGAAATTAAATCAACAAACGTATCGATTCAGTAAAACCACAACCAAATCTATTCACAATACAACAAGACCATGCCTTAGTCGCATAAACGATCTATTCTCCGATATACTCTCGCAAGTAAGTGTTGTTCTCCGTTATTCCTCTAATTAAATCATAAGATTTTCGCTTATTTTGAAATTAAATCAACAAATGTATCGATTCAGTAAAACCACAACCAAATCTATTCACAATACAACAAGACCATGCCTTAGTCGCATAAACGATCTATTCTCCGATATACTCTCGCAAGTAAGTGTTGTTCTCCGTTATTCCTCTAATTAAATCATAAGTTTTTCGCTTATTTTGAAATTAAATCAACAAATGTATCGATTCAGTAAAACCACAACCAAATCTATTCACAATACAACAAGACCATGCCTTAGTCGCATAAACGATCTATTCTCCGATATACTCTCACAAGTAAGTGTTGTTCTCCGTTATTCCTCTAATTAAATCATAAGATTTTCGCTTATTTTGAAATTAAATCAACAAATGTATCGATTCAGTAAAACCACAACCAAATCTCTTCACAATACAACAAGACAATGTCTTATTCGCATAAACGATCTATTCTCCGATCTATTCTCGCAAGTAAGTGTTGTTCACCGTTATTCCTCTAATTAAATCAAAAGATTTTCGCTAATTTTGAAATTAAATCAACATATGTAAAACCACAAGCTATGAGACATATGTAAAACCACAAACTAAGGTAAAATCACAAAGCAAGAGATAGAAATGATGAGAGTAATGAGATACTAACCTTCACAAATGGTCTAGATCATTCTTGCAGCGGCGTAAGGATTTGAGAGGTTTTCACCTAGGGTTTTGTAGGTCTCTAATTTGGTTGCCTCTATATTTTTCCTTCCTTTTATACTGGGTTGTAACCACGATGCTACGTTCAACACAAGGACGCACTCAAAAACGCTAGTTGCGGATACTTGGCTCAAGAGTTAAGGCCATGAACATAAGACCGTTTTAAATTGTAAATAAAAAGTGTGTTAGTCGGTGTATTAGATTATTATTATTATTATTACTACTACTACTAGTATACGGAGTAGATTATACTGAAAACTAAAGTTATGAAATGTGTATTTTTATGAAATCTATATACTTTTTTAACATAAAATTAAGTATTTCATTTTATTAAATTTTCTCTAAAGTTAATGGTACGTATGTGTGAAGTTATTTTTTAAAGTGAAAATTATATAGCATTTAATGAAAAATTTACCAACTTATAGTTTATAGTAGTTTAACATCATTATTATTTTATTTTGATGAAAAAATCATAATTTTGAATTTAACTACTCCCTCTTATTCATTGTTTTCTTCCCTATTTTTATTTTTTATTTTATTTTACAAGTAACACTTAGCCTTACTCGTATATTCTCCAACGAATAGCTACCCCATCTTATATTTACCCCGAGTCTCATTTTTCTTCTTTTCTAACTCGTTAAATGACAACTTACCATATTACCTAAATGAGACTCGGGATAAATACATTTCTACCTCCTAATTTCCTATTGACACCCAACGAAAAAATGAGGTCGGGGTAAATACATTTTTACCTCCTAATTTTCTTCTTACCATATTACCCAAATGAGACTCGGGGTAAATACATTTTTACAATGACCACCTTCGAAACCCCTATTGCGACCCCCAACGAACCCCATCAGTCTAGCTAAGGCTCGATAAAGCCAAATCAAATCATATCACCAAATTCCTAGACATACCAGCTTTGAAAACCTTAGGGATGTTAGGTGTAGTCCTCAGTTTGTTAAGAAAGGTGGGATTGTAAGGGTTTATGACAAAGGAGGCCCCGGCTTCTAAGCATTACACTTTGGAATATACCATGACATATACAGACCTTAGGGCCGCATTCGGTTGGGAAAGTAGGACGGAGGCAGAGTGGTAGCTGTTGGACAGGTATGCACGCAGCACGCCCAAACTTTTGGCATGCTATAACAGGCCAAATTGTGAAACCTAAAGGAGATCAGAGCTCTACAATTCCTCACTCTGGGCTCCGTTTGGTTCAGCGCTTCCTAGCTATGACTTTTCTTGGCCATGGGGAGCCCTCGAAGCTAAACACCAGAAGGGACCACATTACCTGATTGGGCGGATATTTTTGTGGAAAGATGTTTGGGAATTCAGAAAAGCACATCCAGGAAAATAAGCATAGGAGGTATGGTTACGCTAACTGGCCGATATTTCAATGTGGCATTCCCTTCAACTGGTCATTTATAGGACATTCCCGCCCTTGAGAGTCTAGATATGATCCAACTCAATCATAAAACTTGCCATTATAATTGGTGTATTTATGGCGCTTCCCGTGCTTCGTACTTGAAGCCGCCCCGTCAGGAGGGGCTTCCTGATGGTCCAACTGCTGCGGACTTCTTGCTAGCTCCCGATTTTGACGTTGCTCCATATTTGTCAGCCTCAGCCTCTGTAGATAATGGTGAAGAATTCCTGTCCGAGCAGGTTGTCCATGAGGGAGGTATAGTGATTGGAGGGAAGAGGTGGGAGGACAGGTTAGAGGAGCTTTATGATGGCATGGATGAGACACGACAGTTGTGTCGGGGACTTGACAAACTTCTTTCGTCTTTGTACCCCAATACTTGCCAAACGCTATCGCAGGAGTATTATCTGCAGCTCACTGCTCATGAGAGTGCTCCAGAGACTAGACGGGAGGGACGACTTGCTTAGAGGACGCACGATAATGGAGGGTCTTCTGATTCATGATGTGATCAGTACGTACCACTTCCCCCCTATGACGCCTTCCTTTGTCCATTTCTCATTGCTACTGTAAGCATAATGTTTGTTTGGATCTGGCACGGGGAGGGGATGATTCTCATCTTTGTATGCTACATATTCTTAATTTTGCTTCAACTGAAAGATAAGCAAAAGAAAAGAATATTGCTTGGTTGAAAACCCAGGAGAGCCGCCTAGGCAGTAAAGAGAGCCCTCGCGCTAGATTGAAAATCCAAAAGTGAGCTGAAAGATACAAATTGGGGAAAAAGAAAGGAAAGATGTTGGAAACCCGAAAGGGGGGCCTAGGTAGAAGGCAAAAGGGCAGCTACGTATAAGGTAGGATAGGTTAGTCGTCAATAGTCAAGTATGCTGATGTTTTTAGAGATAGCATAGGGAGCCATCGGCTACCATGAGTACTCCCAAACTTGTGTAATTTCTTACTTGATTGTTGAAGTGTGCTGGTGTTGATTTAAGTACAAGAAACCAGGAGTTGTCAAGGGGCCGAATTGTGTTGATATAGAGAAGTAGACGGTGTTTTATAATGTCTAGTTCACCATACTACTACATATGCTTTTGGAGGTTCATGCCATAAAACTCGAGTTTTACTGAAGGACGAGAAAAGACTTGGCATAAAGGAAATTCGTCAAGTGCTATTTTTAGCACTTAAATTAGTCTATTTGCTCTAATTAGGAGTGTTATAAGGGGTGCTTGGCAATAATTGCATATTTGCTTGTCTTGTGGTGATCAATATTAGGATTACTGAGGTTTTGAGTTGTCTTGAGTTGATTTCAGTTACTTTTGGCAATATTTTAGGATCAAGATAGCAAGAGGATGGCCGAGGTTATAAGCTGGAGCTGAATTGTTGAAGTGGATTTAGCAGGATTACGTCGGTTGAAGTCAAGACTCAAGTGCCCAAGTGAAGACGAAGCCCAAGAAAGGGACTTATCCGTTCGTCCCAATCTGCCAATATGAAGCTTCAAGCAGCAGGATGAAATATCAAGATAGTCCCCGCGGTAAAAGGGGCAATCAAAGGCCCTTGTTGATGCGATTGACAGCGGAAATAATAAAGAGTAACCGGATATTTATCAAACTAGACCTATAGCTTGATAATGGGTGATTGTATTCAAGACCTATTGAATACGAATCGGGTTAAAGTTTGAAAACGCGTCAAACAATAACGATTTTTGGATCGAACGCATCAATCATGAATTACAAACTTGTAAAACATCAGGCTTTTCTTTTCATATATTTCGTCCCCAAATTACAAGCTACTAATGACTATAAATAGACTAGAAGAAGAGCCGTTTTAGGCATCCCAAAAGACAGCTAATGGTGATCATAAACTAGCTAATTAAGGCCATTAAACTTAGCAAATTAAGGCCTAATAAAAATAGTAATAAAACAACGCTGTTAAATGGTAATAACCGACTCACTAAGCAGGGCAATCATCACCCTTTACTTACAAATTAAAATGGAACTTAATTGCTTTGTAGAAGCCTTGCACTTAGACGAATCCAAAGCATGCGACCAAACTTACGAACCGACGAACCGAGCAGCCTTTATTATCGAACACCGTTTTGAAGATTGTTTATATTTTACAAGTAGCCATATTAACTTGGGTCCATAATCCGAGTAGCTTTCGATTCATCCAATGAAGCTCCCTCGTTCGATGAAAGCTCGAAATACATTTAATCATTCTCGAGAACAATTAAACTGATTTCCGACTTTCCATGAACTCGTTCCTTCATTAACCCGTAGCCCAACTCGTATACGTATCATACTCCCTTTCTTCAAAAAGAGTCGTCCCGATTCTTAGACCATCCAATTCCACCAGGATCGAATACAAATATCAGAAACTTAGATGCATATTCGTCAATGATGAACGAAGATGAATTCGAACAAGGTGATGAAGTATCCTTGAATTCATCATCTGCAGGATTGCTTCGAAGTAATTCCTCGCTTGGCAATGGAGCACCTGGTATCAAGTCTACTTGGTACCCTATTCCACGAAAAGTAGATACACCTCGTGACAAATCACGCGGAAAAATATCAGCCAATCCACGCAATAAGGGTTGAACCAAGGCGTTCTTATTTCGGGCAAGATTTCTTCACATGCTTACCAAGAGCGATTAGAGCATAAACTCGCTCTCCATTGCTCAAGACCTGCTCATTATATTCATCGAATATAGGTGGCAAATCGAAGTTTAAGGCAGAATCGATCTCCACTGAAAGTTCTTCAGAAAAACACGAATTCTTCTCGTAGTGCCCCATCTGTTTTGCCAACATAGAATCGTCTCAATTTAAGGAAATTGAGAAGCTACCTGACGCGCCAAATGATGCGATTGACAGCGGAAATAATAAAGAGTAACCGGATATTTATCAAACTAGACCTATAGCTTGATAATGGGTGATTGTATTCAAGACCTATTGAATACGAATTGGGTTAAAGTTTGAAAACGCGTCAAACAATAACGATTTTTGGATCGAACGCATCAATCATGAATTACAAACTTGTAAAACATCAGGCTTTTCTTTTCATATATTTCGTCCCCAAATTACAAGCTACTAATGACTATAAATAGACTAGAAGAAGAGCCGTTTTAGGCATCCCAAAAGACAGCTAATGGTGATCATAAACTAGCTAATTAAGGCCATTAAACTTAGCAAATTAAGGCCTAATAAAAATAGTAATAAAACAACGCTGTTAAATGGTAATAACCGACTCACTAAGCAGGGCAATCATCACCCTTTACTTACAAATTAAAATGGAACTTAATTGCTTTGTAGAAGCCTTGCACTTAGACGAATCCAAAGCATGCGACCAAACTTACGAACCGAGCAGCCTTTATTATCGAACACCGTTTTGAAGATTGTTTATATTTTACGAGTAGCCATATTAACTTGGGTCCATAATCCGAGTAGCTTTCGATTCATCCAATGAAGCTCCCTCGTTCGATGAAAGCTCGAAATACATTTAATCATTCTCGAGAACAATTAAACTGATTTCCGACTTTCCATGAACTCGTTCCTTCATTAACCCGTAGCCCAACTCGTATACGTATCATACTCCCTTTCTTCAAAAAGAATCGTCCCGATTCTTAGACCATCCAATTCCACCAGGATCGAATACAAATATCAGAAACTTAGATGCATATTCGTCAATGATGAACGAAGATGAATTCGAACAAGGTGATGAAGTATCCTTGAATTCATCATCTGCAGGATTGCTTCGAAGTAATTCCTCGCTTGGCAATGGAGCACCTGGTATCAAGTCTACTTGGTACCCTATTCCACGAAAAGTAGATACACCTCGTGACAAATCACGCGGAAAAATATCAGCCAATCCACGCAATAAGGGTTGAACCAAGGCGTTCTTATTTCGGGCAGTACTCTTCACATGCTTACCAGTAGCGATTAGAGCATAAACTCGCTCTCCATTGCTCAAGACCTGCTCATTATATTCATCAAATATAGGTGGCAAATCGAAGTTTAAGGCAGAATCGATCTCCACTAAAAGTTCTTCAGAAAAACACGAATTCTTCTCGTAGTGCCCCATCTGTTTTGCCAACATAGAATCGTCTCAATTTAAGGAAATTGAGAAGCTACCTGACGCGCCAAATGATGCGATTGACAGCGGAAATAATAAAGAGTAACCGGATATTTATCAAACTAGACCTATAGCTTGATAATGGGTGATTGTATTCAAGACCTATTGAATACGAATCGGGTTAAAGTTTGAAAACGCGCCAAACAATAACGATTTTTGGATCGAACGCATCAATCATGAATTACAAACTTGTAAAACATCAGGCTTTTCTTTTCATATATTTCGTCCCCAAATTACAAGCTACTAATGACTATAAATAGACTAGAAGAAGAGCCGTTTGAGGCATCCCAAAAGACAGCTAATGGTGATCATAAACTAGCTAATTAAGGCCATTAAACTTAGCAAATTAAGGCCTAATAAAAATAGTAATAAAACAACGCTGTTAAATGGTAATAACCGACTCACTAAGCAGGGCAATCATCACCCTTTACTTACAAATTAAAATGGAACTTAATTGCTTTGTAGAAGCCTTGCACTCAGACGAATCCAAAGCATGCGACCAAACTTACGAACCGAGCGAAATTTTTTATTATCGAACACCGTTTTGAAGATTGTTTATATTTTACGAGTAGCCATATTAACTTGGGTCCATAATCCGAGTAGCTTTCGATTCATCCAATGAAGCTCCCTCGTTCGATGAAAGCTCGAAATACATTTAATCATTCTCGAGAACAATTAAACTGATTTCCGACTTTCCATGAACTCGTTCCTTCATTAACCCGTAGCCCAACTCGTATACGTATCACTTGTTCTCTGACTCAAGACATTCCTCTATTTTATTTATTGAACAATTTAGGACAGATACATCATCATGTGCATAAGGCTAGGAGACGAAACGAGCAGGCAAAAGAAAGATAACTGGTATTCAAAACAAAGAATTATATTTCATGTTATAGAATAATACGCTAAATAGCGAGTTTCCTTCGAATAGTGGCAAACAAATTATCACCAAACATAACTAATGAAGAAAATACCCGCTAACAGGTGTTCTACTACTAGTGGATCTTGGCAAGCTGAAGGTTTCTAATTAGGACATGTCAATCTATCAATTTTGTTAGGAAAAATTGCAAATTACTACCCCTATCATAATCAAGATTTTTCAAAATACTACTATATCTTATACTTTTTTATGCACGGTACCACCTACATAGTTACTAACTCTTCCCAAATTACCTAATAAGCTAAAGGTCATAATTTAATTAAGGTAAAATCATTAAAAAATCAAAAATTAATGTGGTCTACCCATTTTGCCCATCTTTACACGCTCACTCACCACCACCTACACCATTACTATCAAGTATCACCACCAAAAATTAGCATCCACCACCATTGACACCACCTAAGTACCACCATTTTCAGTGTTCACCAAGCCCAACACTTCCACCACCTAACCTCTTGGTTGAAATGCACCACTGTGACGCTTGCATCTTATTATTATTATTATTACCTATTTTTTACTCGTAAATTGTTATTTAGTTTAGATTATAACAAAGTGAAATTTTTGCTTAGAGAACCCTAACGAGAACAGTAAACTGAACTTACATGGCAAAAAAGCATGCAAACCACGAGATTTAAAGCATCTCCAGCCCAGGCCGTTCCAGTGAATCTGCCAAATATCCTCCTCTTCCTCGTATGAAGTATAAACTCGAAACAACCACCGTGCAGATTATCTGAAAATACCTTCGGAAGGCCCTTGTAAGTCACATGACCGCCAACCATCCTTGTTATAAAAAAGGGCATCTGTGAATCTAAAAGAAGAAAAATCAGCTAACTCATTAACCCATGCTCATATAAAGTATGACTGAAAACCGAAATTGCTAAACCTATGCCCATTCCAAAAGAAAAAAGTGTAGTTTAGGAGGACAACAAAAATCACCTCTTAACAATTACTCCCTGGTATGTAAAAGGGAGTAATTGTTAATTGATAATTATTCTGAAATCAGAATTGCAGCTAAGTTACTTCATAGACTCGACAATCGAACTTAAGGAGTGACATTCAAAATACCTGAGGGAAGGGCAGCACAGCTAGAGCGTCAACAAAGAAGTATCAGAAGAACTATCTCTTCGTTATGGTGGAAGGATCCTCAATTAGTTCACCTCGGCCAAACACCCCGAGGAGGAGATATAGCCAATACGAAACTGTAAGACTATACGAAGTAGAAAGAACCTTTAGGGTGCGGAGAACACAAGCTATAACTTACAACTTCCAACGGGAATGTAGAAAAACAATGGGAAGAAGGCCACAACCAATACGAGCGAGATTGTTGGGGGTCAAAAATTTAAAATTGATGTGGAACCTTCCTTGCTTACTGAAATCTTTGCATGCTTACTCTTAGAGTTCCTCTTTGAATAACATGAAATGGAAAGTAAGGCCGCTAGCTCACCTTCATTCAATTGGGCTCATTTCAACTCCATTCAAATTAACTTACTTAAGCTCCATTTAAGCTCTCCATTTAGAGCAGCTCAACTTCTTTTAGCTACTTCTTTCAGTTATTTTTTTTTCTTTTTTCGGCACATTTCAAGCTCCCACTCCGCTCCAATTCAATTCGGTTCAATTCTGCTCTAAAATTGCTCGACCTTCAATCAATTCTCGGCTAAGCTCTCTTCATTCAGTTAAGTTCACCTCCAACTCCAACTCCACGAGTTTGGTTCAATTTAATTCTTTTCAGCCAAAAAGAACAAGGGTTGTCTAAATTGTGGTTATCTTACCTTGTAAGTGGCCATGCTATAATGGCTCCTTGTTAACCTCGCTCCTCTCCTCTCCTCTCCTCTTCCAAGAGTGGACACGGCCTCATCAGGGAGGGCACATCCTACGCGTAGGCTCTGACTCATACGCATACGCGTAGCTTAGACATATGCGAAGCTTAGACGGTGTCTGAGTTTCATTGAGTCAAGTTCAACTCCAACTCCATGAGCTTGGTTCAATTTAACTCTTTTCGGCCAAAAAGAACAAGGACTGTTCTATAAATAGTCCAGGATATAACGGCTCCTCAAAAAGTTGTTGACCTCACCGAGTTCAAGTTCCCAAACCTAAAAAACATATAATAAATCAGACATTTCACCAATTACATGCAAGGGATAAATGAAGAGGCACGACCCTTTATTAAAGAGACAACCACTCATTTTGTAACAATTGTATTAGTACAAATACATGTACTATATATTGTATTGCAACATTAGAGCATCTACAATGGTAATGCCACTAACTTACCTTTACCACATTATATTTTTAAGCTACATCCATTTTAAGCTAGAATTTACTCCAATGGTTTAGCCAACTTATTACTAGCTTGATTAGACCCACCTAATATACTCTTCTATTTATTTATTCAATTTCCAAATTTCAAAAAAAAAAAAACTATTATTAATAGGATCACTATTTTCTTATTGGTTAAACTACACTTGTATGTCCATTTAAACCAGTAGCTCCATGGAGCTATTAATTTTTTTTGGGCAAAGTTAGTCTACATGGTCAACTCCAATGGTTGAGCAAAGCAAGTCCCTAAGCCAAACCATTAGAGATGCTCTTATACAATTCATTTACTGTCAATAATATATACTTATGTTAATGATGAAATAATCTTTGCAAAAAAAAAATATATAATAATATATACTTATTTTAAACCATTTGTTCACCTATTTTAATTTAGATTTAGGGTGTGATTCATTTGTTTACCTTTTTATATTTGGAAATTTTTTTTAGAGGTAGTTTGATCATAAAAAATGCATTAGAGCATCCGCAAAGGTGAGACTCCCCATATTTTCTCTTTCCTTTTCTTATTCGTCCACCTCATTTTCCACTAACTTTTCCATTTGCCCTCCCCATTTCATAACTACATCTATGCATCTATGCAACAATGAGGTTCCCCAATCAACACACAAAAATTTGGAAACCTCTCCAAAAGTAACACAAATTGTCTTACTTTTCTTTTGGGGACCTTCCCTAAAAACAGTGGAGCCCCAAATATTGGGAAGGTTGGTGCAACAATGAGGAGCCCCATATGAGGAAAGATAGTGTATATGAGGAGCTTGATTTCCACCTTTGCGGATGCTCTTAAGGACCACTTGTCATCTACTAAGAATCCCCACAAATGGAAGTTCGATTTAATGCCTAATGAGGCCGTGCCCACTCTTGGTTGAGAAGAGAAAAGCTGAGTTGAACTAAACTCGGTTGAATGAAGTTGAACTTCATTGAATGGAGCTAGAGTTGGACAGAATAAAGTTGAATTGAACTTTGAAGCGAGCCGGTCAACAAGGAGCCATTATATCATGGCCACTTTACATGGTAAGGTAACCACAATAAAGACTTATTCTAAACCATTTGTTTTTGTTTAGATACACGGACCCACAGAAATTTGTGAAAATGCTTAGAAATTACTTATCCCTAAGATGTAGCAGGAATTAAATCAAACTTTTGAACACGTACTTAATACGAGATACTCCGTTTTAAGGAGTTTATTATTCTAGCATGCTCTGTCAAAATGCATTGGTTCTCCATAGAAAAATTAATCGACCTAAACTAGAAACTCCGCCTATTGTTACGACTATTATTCATAGAACATCAGAAGTATAGTTACGGAAACAAACAAAACAACGCCAACACTGGCTCTACAAATATCGAAAGGTAGCCTTTCATTTGTCACATTTAACTATTGAAGACATAATATAATTCACGTGACAATTGACAACCCAACTAAGGATGAGTACCAAAAAAATGAATGATTTTAACGCTACATTTAAACAAACAAAACTAAAATTTTGAACCAGCATCCGATCCTACATGACAGCTAAAAAACCCGTCGCTAATGTGAGTCGGTCTCATATTGTGAGATGGAAAATTTTCATACAATTAAATCATTTATTATTATTAGTAGTAGTATTATGACTTGTTTTTATTGGATAAAGACCGTCTTAGAGTACAAGACGGTCTTAAGAGTACGAGACGTATGATATTTTCTCCTTTCCCCCAGAAAAACACAACCACAACAACATTAGTCCGCGAATATAATTCAAGCAAAGAACAAAGCCAAAGATTAAAGTTGGTAATAAAGAAATAAAGCAGCTATAAAAGTTTAATGAACATGCATGCATACATGATTTGGTTCAAGATTTAAATTCATTCTCTCTTCATGTCCATCTTCTATCATTTGCAACATTAAAAGGAAAATAGATCACTGAAATCCATAGACTAAATAAAATTAGGGTAACCCTAAATACAGCCTTAAAGACTCTGCATATAAGATCTAAAAAGAACTTGCTTAAATCAGACATTAATTAAGATATATAAGTGAATTTATCACAATTTTTTAATTTATTTCCATTTTAGGGAACCTATAAAATCCTTAGGTACAACCCTAAAATTGTATTTATCATTGTCCATAGGGTATTGATAAATATAGTCCTTACCCATTAAACCTAAACCTGTAGTATATATGAGATCTAAAAGAAGAAAAAATTACTTAAGTCAGACATAAATTGATTGTAAACATTTACAAATACTCTATAAAATGCTAATTAAGTGAAAAAATAAATACATAGTATTAGAGATAAATTACCTTGATTAATCTTCCATCTCTTGTGTTCCATTATTATTATAAAACAACTCAAGCTCTCAAAGTTTAGATCTGGAAACTGGAAAGAACGGTGAATAGTGAATGTGCAAAATAAAAGGTAGCAATATAATTATGAGCCTTTGGCGTAGGTGAAAGGCCACTTGGCGATATTAAATTAACTGTCTAGATTACACTTGTCAATGTGGTGGGAACGAGAACCATGCAGACCTAAGGGTAAGTTTGGAAAAGAGAAAGGTAGGCAAAACGTATAAGGGTTAATAAAACTTACACAAATTCTTATTGAAGACATGACATATCCGTCACTCTTGAGTGACGGATACCATTTTACCTCATAAAGTATCCACTTTTTCTCTCTCTGCAACACTATTCATGTGGTCCCCTTTCTCCATTAACCCATTATGTTACCATTTCTACTCACAAAATATCCGCAACAAATGGTGACCCGTCACAAGGGAGACCAATTGTAAAACTTAATATAGATAAAAAAAAAAATAACAATATTTGAATCCGTTTTATAAATAATGTCAATGTAAACGGCTTTACACATCCGCTTTTGTAGTTTGGATTAATTTTGCTTCTTTTACCAATAAAAATAAAAATATATATGAATTTATATACATATATATATATATATATCAATATTTGGAGGATGGCATAGTATATTATAAAATCATCATATTACCTAAATATTTTTGTAAATATTTTCCATATCTTTGAGTTATTGTGCATAATTGTAATTTTCATATATTATTATATTACTCCTATAAAATAAGATAGCTAGCTTGTTATCCAAGGTGTAGGGTTACATAATATCTCGGTACAAAATCCTATCTATTAAAAGAAGAGCGGTTTTCCCAATTTTTTCTTAAAAAAACATCTTCATAAATAAATAAGTTAATTACAATTGACTATATTCACTAAATAAAAAGAAAAATTAATATTTATATTTTATTTTAATAAATTATTATTTTTTCGTTAATTAATATTTTCATCAAATTAAATTATTTTCACTAGACTCTAAACTATAATATCTTAGTTAAAATATAAAACTATAAATTATACTCCGTATAAAACTATAAATTGCTAAATATTTTATTGATTATATTATTTGAGAATGACTTCACTAGGGGTGATAATGAGACGAGATAACTTGTGAACATCTCGAGATTGGTTCGGTCAAAGTTTGGCTTGTGCGAACTCGGCTCGAGAGCTTAACGAGTCAAGCCGAGCAAACGCTGACACGGCTCGAAAAGCTGAAGTTCCGCATTCAAGTGGTCGATGAGGACAACGGAAGTGAAGCGAAGAGATATGTAGTGTCAAAAAAGCGGACATAACGTGAACTATAAACATAGCTGGTGTCAGGGTTGAGGCAAAGTGTAACGCCCCGTAAATTTCGGACCGTTAATATATTTCAGAAATAATTTATTAATCAAAATAAAAGTGATAATTAAGTATTTAAAGTAAAAATAATTCAAAGAAATATAATTTTATTATATTTTGAAGAAAAGTATTTATTTTGATAGTTTTGAAATGTTTAAAAATAGTTTAAACCGTGTAAAATCTTTTATTTCGAATTAAGGGCGTATCGGGGGGAAAATGACAATTCGTTTGAACGTTGGGTAAACGAAATTGGAAATGGGTCGTGTGAATACTCAATTTTATTGTAATCTCGCGTTTAAAGACTTTGGACTTGACGGAATTTGCGTTTGACTTACGGATTTAATTATTATTGAAACGAGTCAAAACCGACTCGTTAAAAATCCCGACTGAAAATCCCGTACGTACTTTTCTCCTTTCCTCTTCCCTTCCCCCGCGTGACCAGCCCTTCTCTTTTCTTTTTTTCTGGTTTTCCTCCATCTTTATCTCCTACTTTCTTAAGAAACACCATTTTCATCATTTAAAGCTAGAAATCGTCACAACTCCTTCGTTTCTTGTCCGTTTTTCGCGAAATTTACCTTTTCGGAATCCCCTCGCCACGATCTACGACTTAGTATGTTCTAATTTCAATTTTCATTAAGTTCTTTTAAGACCAAATTTCGGTGATTTCGGTTTTGTGCTTAATTTTTGTGTTTTTATTGTTTAATTAGGTGAAGGATTGGAAGACGAGTTCGGGGACTCGTATATTGTAGAGGATAGCGGTTAGTTGTGGTTAGGGTTTCGATTTTGAGGACTAATTGCTCATTTTCTAGCTTAAGGTAACATATTTCGAGCTACTCGACGAATTATCGTCACATGTTTTTGATTTTTATATGTTTGGTGAATTTTAGTTTGGGTAGTAATTTTCACATGTTAAATTTAGTTGCATGCAAGCTTAATTTGTGCCTTTTGGTAGTTTAAATTATCAAAGTTGAATTGGGGACGATTAATTAATTTTCGACGGTCTTATAATGTATAAAAATGAAAAAAAAAGAAAGAAATGGTGCGGCAAATGGGGTCCCGCAGCAGACCGGCAGGCCACGGCAGCCCCGGCCGGTCTTGGGGTTGGCCCGGGTCGGTCCGTTGCTTGTTTCGCGGTTTTCCATGCTTTGTCCGTCATTTTAGGTTCATCATGGATATAATTAGTATGAGTTTACATGGTTAAATTTGTTAAGAGAATCATAAAAGTAGCTAAAAGTTATGCTAATGGTAGAAAAATTATGTTATATTGACAATTATCACATGTTAGGATAATTTACAAAATGAAATGGTAATTAATAGGCTCAAAATGAATTTTATAGTGATAATTGTAATGTTTTGTTGATTGTCCGAAAACCGAGCCTTAGTCCCTTTGACCGATGCGATGTCGATTAATTGAGTGATTGGTCACCGCAATTTGACCCGCACTGTCCGCAGGTGGGGTTGCGGGTAAAAATTCGGTTGAATGAATTAGATAATCGGCCTTTTTCTTGTTTTAGGCCATTTATTATATCTCTATTTCACATGTGTAATTAGTTGAATTTAAATAGTTTCTTATTTAGTTAGTTGAATTTAAATAGCTTCTTATTTTGTAGTAATGGCCCTAGTTTCCCCTAAAGCCTTTTATATTGTTATAATTGCTAGGATTGGAAATTAGTATTGAATTCTTATTGAGGAACTGTTGGGATTGTATCTTTGTAAATAGACATTTATATAGCTTTCACATGATAGAATGTTAGAATTTATGTTGGTAAGTAGGACTTTTTGCCCTCTTAAGGTTAAGTGGGTGTCTTACTTGACTTATGTGGTGAGTTTTGGGTGGTGTGGGCTAAAATATTCAAGCTGGGACTAGCTGTGACTAGGTCCTAGGTGAGTATTTCGGCCTTCATCATAGATAGGTCTTTATAGTCTCTGACGAGTATATGTTCACTGCTTGATAGCCTTTGTGTTCTTGACTAGTGGATGTTTATCCAAGTTGGGGCATGACCTCGGTACTAATTTTGATAGTATGGGGTCGACTTAAGTACTAGCCGACCCTTCGGTGGTGTCCTTAGGGTACTCACTTCACTTTGTTTTAAAAAAAGTTGTGAGTCTTGGGTGCGGTGGTGTGTATCCGCATGTCTAGGTCTGCGCAGATTTTAGGCTAGGGTTGTGTTGTCTCTTGGCCATGTTTTCTTAATAGTAACCGCTGAGCCAAGATACCGGTTCGATTACCTTCCCTACCTCGTGGTATAGACTTGAGTTACAAAGTGACTATTGACCGTACTAAGAACTTATGCCTCTCTTTGATATATTGCCCTTTCTTGTATGGTGATTTTATGAACTGTAATAGGTGAGATGTAAGCCGGTTCTGATTGATAAAGTTTGGATTACTATTTGTTATCTGATTCACATGATAGTTTAGTTTGGTCAGTTTAGGGGTCATTTGTTAGAATACATGAAAAGTAAATGGTTTATCAAATTGTTTACATGTTACAAAGACATGTTACATTAATTTTGACGATTCGTGGCTGGGAGGACTCGAAGTTACTCCCCACTGAATTGTGGCTTTCGTGTTTGTATAAAATGCGATTGACAGGTTGTTGATGCTTTGTTTGGGGTCACAGACGGCTAGTGAGCAAGGAACCTTGGACCTAGTTTTGGCTATTCTATTAGTACACCTTTTATACTTTTGGTTTGTATATAATTTGAAGGGACATATGTCTCCCTTTCTATTTTTGGTTTGTATCCATATATTTCCGCGTCTTTAGTTATATGTGTAAGTTAGTTTATCAGCTGTTGCAGGGTTATGACACTCTTCTTGAGTTGGAATTGGTTGTGAATGGTTTAGTTAGAAAAATTTTTGAAATTGCAGGTTTTTGGACTAGTTGAACTATTTACAAACATATCCTACCAGTTTTTCTGTAGAATTTACGTATATAATTAAGGCTAGAATTAAGGGTGGAAGGTGATCTTCCCACATCGGTAGAAGAGGGGAACGAAGCATGGTTTATAATCATGTGGCTACCTCTTCCTAATGTGACGCGTTTTAAAGCCGTGAGGGGGTTGTGTCTCCCAGAGCGGACAATATCACGTTAGCAGGTTACCTTGGGCTGTTACACAAAGGTAGGCGTGTTGGGTGGGTGAGTAATCGATAAATTAAGACACAAGTAATGGAACAAGAGTCCAATTTATGTCGAATATAAGGTCTAAGCCATGGGAAACATAAACACTCAAAGTTGTGGAAGTTGTCGTAGTTGGGTGAGGAATTGAAAAGAAGTAAATAAAGAGCTTGATGTTGAAAAGTCGATGTGGGCATACGGTTTATAAGATAAACCGTTGTTTGGACAATCAAGCATTACTTTTTTTTTTTTTTGTCAGAGTGAAAAAGATTGCTTTCTTAGGGTAACACTTCTTACTTGAACAAGGAAAAGTTACCCCAATCTAAAGGACATACAAATAAACTCGAAGAATCATCCGTCTTTAATCTGATTTTCCTATAGCCAGTGGTGTAGTAAGGAATTGAGGTACGGGTTTAAGGGAAACACAATAAAAGTTGAAATTTTTTTACTAAAAACTTAAAAATTTCAGACTGTCAGCGGAAACGAGCGTCCATGCTAACTCTCCTAAATCCACCACCGCCTATAGCTAAAAAATACTACAACGTAGAGAAGTAGAAACAACGAAAATGAGCAGTTAAACAATGCATAGATTCCAAATATGTCAAGAGTGGTTAAAGGCTTAATGACATGTACTTAGAGAGAATAAAGCCCAGGAGATCTGTGTTCGATGGCTTCCACCCCCTCATGGTTGGGTACAGTTAATACAGTGCATCTAAAGGCAATCCAAGACTAGCAGGTGGCGGAGGTATATTCCGGGACGAGACTGGTAATTTCATTACTGCTTATTATTTTTCTTGTGGGATTTGCACATCTATGAAGGCCGAACTACTTGCTTTATTAGCTGGATTAGAGAGAGCAAAGTCACTCCGTCTGAGGAAATTAATAGTGCATATGGATAACTCACCCTGCGTCAATCTTATTAATGAAGACCAATTGGTTAGCAACAATTTGAAATTCCTAGTCAAGAGATGCAAAGATCTGATCAAAGAAAGCCATTGGAAAGTCAAGCTAGAGCATACTTATAGAGAGGCGAACAGAGCAGCAGATTTACTAGCTAATAGAGGAGTTAATACTAGTACTATTCCTTTGCATTTAGATGTACCTTTAAATGAGCTGCGTCCCATCCTTCGGGAGGACATTTTTGGGGTAGCTATCCCCCGTGTAATAGCTAATAGTTAATTTTCGGGGCTTTGCCCCTCTTTCGCACCAAAAAAAAAAAAAAAAAAAAGAAGAGAGAATAAAGCCCAAAAGAATGAGTTATTTTAGACTTAAAATAAGGCCTGGTATTCAATGGACAAGAGTCAGAGTCATCATTCTTTACAATTGTGTATGAGAAAACAACCTTGTTGGCTGTTGCACCAATTCATTCACTAGACTCACTAAAGCCCACTAACCCACATAATTGTGGATAACCGATCCGAAACATTCGGATATCGGAGCAGATACAAAAATTAGGTTCAAAACATTCGGATAGCCGATCCCTTATTTTATTTACGGAGTATTTATTTAACCAAAACCTTATTTTTTGAACCTAATACCTATATCTGATCCGATATCCAAAAACTAATTTCAAATGGGTATCAATCCAATTTACTAAACCAAAGCCCTTATTATTTTGGGTTTTGATATTTTCCCCTTTGTATATAAATCAAAACCCTAATTTATGATGCTCTCACTTGATTTGCCTCTTCTCCTTGAGCTACTTTAAAGCAGGTTGTTGGAATGTAGACGCGTAAGAGGTTTAGAGGAATGAACTGATGATTATTCTCATTAGCAAAGTGTCTTTATATAGTTACAACCAAATCCTATAAACAAGGATAAGTATATCGTAATTGATACGATTGAATATATTGCTAACAGCTAATTATTCCGTAATATATGGAGCATATCTCGCCTAATACCCCCCCCTCAAGTTGGAGCATGGAGATCAAGAATGCCCAACTTGCGGAGTAAGAAATGGAATTGAGTGACACCTAAAGGTTTTGTGAAGATATCAGCCAATTGATCGGTTGTAGACACATGTGATGGTTGAATAAGACCGTCTGTAATAGCATCGCGAACAAAGTGACAATCAATTTCAATGTTCTTTGTTCGCTCGTGGAAGACGGGATTTTGCGCAAGGTGTAAGGCGGATTTATTATCACAGAACAAACGTATAGGAGAGGGTAAGGAGACTCCCAAACTCGCAAGCAACCCCTTGAGCCATTTGAGCTCACAAAGAGTGTTTGCCATGGAGCGATACTCGGCCTCAGTAGAAGAAAGAGAGACGGTGCGTTGCTTCTTAGTCTTCCAAGAAATAGGAGAGTTCCCTAGAAACACAAACCAACCTGTGACACTTCGACGAGACAAAGAGCATGTACCCCAATCGGAGTCACACCAACTCGAAAGGCGAAAGTCACTATCACAACGGAGAAGGATACCCTGTCCCGGGCTCCCTTTGAGGTAACGAACAACGCGCATTGCAGCGTCCATATGGGAAATACGGGGTTGATGGAGAAATTGTGACAAAATATTAATGGCAGAGGACAAGTCAGGTCGAGTGACGGCTAAATATACCAAGCGACCAACTAACCTCCGATAGCGTGCGGGATCCCCGAGCAGGTCACTTTGATCCTCGGCCAAGTTAACGTTGGACTCCATGGGGGTGGAGGCTTCTTAGCGCCCAAAAGGCCAACTTCGGTAATTATGTCGAGGATATATTTGCGCTGGTTAAGGAAAATACCTTCGGCACTACGAGCAACCTCAAGCCCGAGAAAATATTTTAAAGGACCCAAGTCCTTCATATGGAAGCACTGATTTAAATAATTTTTGAAAACGGAAATTGCAGACCCATTATTGCCAGCTATAACCAGATCATCAACGTAAATAAGAACATGCAAACGCACCTTGTCTTTATAATAGGAGAACAAAGAGTAGTCAGAATAGGACTGATGATACCCGTCGCTGTGAGTACCAAAGATAATATTTATAAACTCCTATTAAGACTAACCTAGGCTAGTGGTAACAGGGTCGATCCACAAGGAGGCAGTTGTAAACTTTGGTTGTTCTATGATCAGTCTAAGGTAACTATTGTGGGGGTTGGTTGAATTGGTCTATAACTAATAACAATAAGAAGAAAATAAACTAAAGATGTGGATTAAACAGATAAAAGAAAGGTACTAGGATGGTCGGGTCATTACGACTTTCCAAGGGCAAACAAACTAAGTCGGTCTGAAATAAGCACAGGTAAGGCGGGAGATAAGAGGTCCTCTCGGTCCACTCCTATCAAATAGCATCTCTCGATCTCGCTATAGGTCCCTAATGTCACTAATACTAACTTTCGTCCTGAAAAGTGACTAATGGTCTAAACTATACCTATCTTTCGATCTTTAGCACAGTTTAGTCGAATTAATTGATGGTCAAATAACTACCCTACCTCTCGGTCTAATGGGTCAGTCACAAAAGAGGTGTCTAACTGGTCGCATGCATTCAACTCGTCAGATACAAGATTAAAAACAATTAAAACGAAAGTAACCTTACAAGGTCATCGATCGACCAACTATGTCAATCGATCGACCGACACGCGGGTTCAGTCCGTGTCTAACCTATTGCCGCCTAGCCATAAATCGCCTACATCCTAGCACAAGCTATTTAGCTACTCATGGTGAATGTAAAAACAACAATAAGTCTAATGACAATTACGGAATTCATACTTAGGATAAATAACAACAATGATGAAGCGATAATTGGCTTGGGAATGCTAACTATCAATTCTATACTAACAATGGAAGTAAAATAAAGAAACTGAAATTAGGGCAGAACAATTACCAAGATTCAAAGGAAGATTAAGAATTAGAACTGAAAGATCCGATGCTCAATAATAATTCAAACCCTAATTATTCTAAAATTAAAACTTAATGTATTGTACTGTGAAACTTAATGTGTTCTCTGATAAAAATCCGATCTCTATTCGAAATGCTGCTATTACGTTATATAGGAACTAACGCAACAACTTATTCCAAAACCTAAAACTTCACGGGCTTTCTAAATCTCGTCTGGAATCGAAGTCCGTCGATCGATCAAAGATGCTTGGTCGATCGATCAATATCGAAAGAAACAAGAGCTTCGGGAACCGAGCCTTGGTCGATCGACGACTAGGTTGGTCGGTCGACCGCTAAGTCGCTACTTGACTTCTTTTAACTCGTGGACTCGTCTTTCGGGCCTTGGATTGCGCACCAAGCTCGTTCCTTAAGCAACTCCTTTACGTCACTTGCAATGCAGCTTACTCGGAAACAGATTTGGCTTGATTTCCCGCTAAATTCTCCACATTTCTGCAATAAAGTACAAAAGCACGAAAGTAGAGGAAAATAGAGAAATATGGGCATATATAGCACAATTGAGCTCTGAAATGCGTGTAAAAAGAGATGTAAAACATCATATAAATGACACGCATCAAATCTCCCCAAACCAAACCTTGCTTGTCCCCAAGCAAGAACTAGACTCGATCTAATGACCTAATGGAACGAGTTCAAACTCAGAGCGAAATGCAAACTGTAAGGCCTAAACCAATTTAATGCATAACCAACAATCAACTAGTAATATGAATCATGCAAACGAATTATAAAGTCGTCAAAAAAAAAGCTCACGAACCGTTGACTATAGAGACTTATCAAATCGGACTCTCGCGGGTCGCTCAAATCACTCAATTAAGAACAGGTGATATATTCGTAAGATAGAAAGAATTAATTTTGTAGTGACTCTCACCTAACTACGACCTATGAAGACATGCCAGCAATAAATTATGAAGATGACCTCTATGACCGTGCATATGCATTCCAACCAAACAGATGACCATTGACACATGCCGAGGTATAATTATGGAAATGTGAGGTATGGGTAAGAAGAGGCAAAACATTTTATGGTAAAGTGGAGGTACAGGTGATCAAGCTAGTACCAAAACGGAACCAAGTGACAAAATCCAACTTCTTGCTCATTAACGAACGAAACGGTGCTATAACGAGCACAAAACTCACAATCTCCAACTATCAAATCAATAAAACTCCCCATAGGATATAAATGAATCATGGGAGCAAAAATCGCCAAAAGATAAGGATAAAGTATGCGAATTGATTTTCTTTTTCTTTTGTTTCACGCACGTCAGTCGATCAACCTGAATGAGCAGTCGATCGAATGCTTTGAACAGTATAGAAACTTTCTTCTTTTTTTTTTTTTCATTCTTATTTCTATTTTTTTTTTCTTTTTTTTTCTTTCTTTCCTTTTTCATTTTCCAAACTTCATCTCAACAGAGCAAATACCACCAAAAATGAGTAACAACCCCAAAAACACAGACTACTAGCTTGACAAAGGACAGGCTAAATGTAGGATGTAGAAAATGGGACAAAAAGGGATATTTTTGGCAGATGTGGAGCTTATGGGTAAAATGAGAAAAGGAAACCTCTACCACATGTGTCAACTAACCACAAACCGAATGCATACAGGTATTAAGTAGATCAAATTCATAATTATGCAAATTAAGGAAACATGCCTCATAAGGAGTACTACTCACATTCCTAAATAAACTGGTCATGAATGACACCAGTTATGGGCTCTAAAAACTCAGAATATATGATGTAGCTTGCCAATTATCAAAGTCAAGTCTAAAGTTCAGCAAAATATAACGAAAACTCGTAGATATGCACTTATGATTCTACTAATAACATGTAATTCAAGCAAGGCTCAGGCAAAACAGATGCAAATGCTAAATCATCCTTGAAATACTACCGTTCCGACTCGACCTATATGCTAAAATAAACGTGCATTTTATGGAAATTTTTGAAATTTTTCAATTTTTTTGATTTTTGTATATATATATGTGAAATGAAATAAACAATGCAAAACAAAAAGTAAACGTGAATGCAAACATATGATATGCGACGCAAAACCCTTCCCCAAACCAAATCGCACAATGTCCCCATTGTGCAAAATCATGTAATGAAGAAAAATGGAGAAACGGGAATTTGCGAGAAATGGGAAATAAAACACAATGACATAAAGGAAAGACTTGGGAACTCACAAGACTTTAAGCGCAGCAAAGGAAACCTCCCCAAACCAGCGTGAGCTATGAGGTTTCAGTAGCCAGCAGTGCTACCAATAAGAGACCTGAAAAGACAATTAAAACCACGCATAAGACTGAGAGAAACAATTTTGGAACGTAAATATTGTGCAAAAATGAGGCAATAGAAGAAATAGACAATTTAACGGAAATAAAGCGGAGTAGAAAACTCCCTTAGGTCCGCATATCGACCAAACACAGCAGGGGAGAGGTCGTGAATGAACATAGCAAAGAAGAGCAGATCGATCGACCTACGAGGCGATCGATCGACTAAATGGCGAGAACAAGAGCTCTGTAAGTCTGCAGCTCATCGATCGACCAAAGATACCAAATCGATCGATCAAAACACATCGCCGCAGTGTCTTATTTCTTCGTAATTGCTCAATGATTTGAGCTTATAAGCTCTAAATACCTGCAAATGCACAATAGTACGCGCCAAAATTGCGCAAAACCCGTAACGAAGTCTATAGTACTTAAAAATCCTAAGCAAACGAAAATAAAAGCGAAGTTTTCGCGCACACAAAAGCAATAAAAAATGGTTCGAAAGCAATAAAATGAAGTTTATAACGAATTTGATCAACTAGTAGTTGATCAAAAAGGACCATGGTATGGCCCACTTCGTCGGCTTCTGGCTACTAGAGGTAGCCTCAATGGTGCTCATCTTATCGGTTGCACCCTTCCCGGCTTCGACAGACGGAGAATTCAAATTGTGATCGGCGTCGTCATCTTCCCAATCAAGGACTCCCTCGAACCATCGAGTCCACATCAGCCCATCTCACCTTGGGTCGGCTCATCTTCTACTTCTTCATCAGTCCCATAGCTTAGACAACCAAGACCTCCTCTTGAAACGATCCGCTGTCGCATTTGGAGCATCCAGCGGCTCTTCCTTCCCCAAACCAGCTCCTGTGATGTCTAAAACAACAAGTTTTTCCTCCTTCTTGCTCCCAGTTCGGGGCGGAGGGGTTAGCACAGCAGTAGTAATAGGGATAGGCAATTCAGGAAGCACAAAGTACGATCTCTTTTCAGAGACCGTATTACAAGTAACAGGCCACATGGCATCCTTCTTTTTAGTAGGTTGGGCAAAAACGATAGAATGTTTCCCAACCTTGAAGGTCAAGGTTCCTAAACCGACGTCAATAACTGCACCGGCAGTGTGCAGAAACGGCCTTCCTAAGATGATCGGTATATGTTCATCCTCAGGCATATCTAGGACTACAAAGTCGACAGGGAAGAAAAACTTCCCTATCTGGACGGGTATGTCCTCTAGGACTCCTATAGGCTCGACCGCAGATCGGTCGACCATCCGAATCTGTCATTTCGTGATAGCAAACCGGGTCAACTTGAGTCTCCTAGCTAAACTCAAGGGCATGACACTTATACTGGCCCCTAAGTCACACAATGCCTTCTCAATTGAGAAGGTACCTACTTTGCAAGGGACAGAAAAGCTGCCCGGGTCCTCTAACTTGAGGGGCGCGGTGTGAGACAGATAAGAACAAGACTCCTTTGTGAGTGCGACAGTGTGCACTGTTTCAAGTGACCGCTTTTTTGACAACAGTTGTTTCATAAATTTGGTGTAAGCGGGTACTTGGTTAACTAACTCAAGGAAGGGGACTTGCACATTAAGACTACGGATAACTTTCTCAAACTTATTGAAAGATACCTGTTCTTTGGTCGGCACGAGTCTCTCCGGATATGGGGCTGTAAGGAGCACCTTAGCCCTCTCTTCTAATTCGCGTGCGCCGGCGTCCTTGGACTTTGGCTGAAAGTCCGTCACCTTCTCCTTGTTGAAGCTAGACCCTTCCTCAGACCGTCTCAAATGAGACCCATTGACCGTCATTGGATCGAACTTCGGAGCCGGGACCGACCCATCAGCATTCGGGCCTGCCCCTAAAA
The DNA here is from genome assembly GCF_048544455.1 of Silene latifolia. Taxonomy (NCBI): domain Eukaryota; kingdom Viridiplantae; phylum Streptophyta; class Magnoliopsida; order Caryophyllales; family Caryophyllaceae; genus Silene; species Silene latifolia. The sequence continues at coordinate 987,815 of NC_133530.1, read as the reverse complement.
TCTTCGGGACTGTGGTACCCCGGAACAAGTGATCTCGTAAATTATTTGGCATTAAAGGACGAGATTCTTCAGTATCAGCAGCGATATTGGTCGATCGACCAACCTCCTCAGTCGATCGACTGGAATGCACAGTTCCAGAAGCTCCTGTAACCCGCACCTCAGTCGATCGACTAGGTATATCAGTCGATCGACTGATTTTCCTGGCAGACGTCTTTTTCTTTGAATTGTTCGTTGAAGCTTTCTCTTGGCTTGTTTCCGCTCATCTTTCTCAACAAAGATTCTCAACCATGGCAGGACCGTCAAGGGTAGACCCGCTCCTCAAGGTGATAGCATTTAGGGTCTCCTTTTGTTCGGGTTGAGTGGGTAAGTGTCCGGGAGTTCGAGTGTTGCTTTTGCTAGCTAGTTGAGCAATTTGGCTCTCAAGTAGCTTCATCCCGGCCTCTCTTGCTTGGGACTCCTTTAGCGGCAGACTCTTGAGCTCGGAAAACTCGAGAATTTTGTGATTGTTCTTTCGCGGCACATAAGGAGGCTTCTGGTACTGCTGTTGCTTTTGATGAGGCGGAACATACGGCTGCTGCTGTGGCGGAGGTTGAGTTGGGTTTTGGACATTCTGGCTTCTCCAACTCAAGTTCGGATGCGGTGGCTCGTAGTAAGAGTTGTTCTGCCTATAGTGTTGAAAGGCGAAACATGATTCAAAAGGGCTAGGGCGTTTTTCGAGACATGGCCCTCAACTCCACACCTTTCACGAGACGAAGGGACCGTCCCGCACAAAGATTGACTTGGTAGATCCCACCTTTAGATGCTCCCCCTAGCTCATATTTGTCGAATCTCGCGGTAAGAGCCTCAAGTGCAAAGCAACAAAGGAGGATTCAACGCTCTCTCCTCTGGTTCCCTCTCGAATTCCCATACTCGGCCTTGTGGGTAGCTAGATCGTCAATGATCTTCCACCCCTTGGTTGCTCCTAAATTTTCAAAGAAATCTCCCATTGGCGTGATCCAAAATGGCCCTCTGATCGTCGTACAACCCATTGTAGAAATGATTGCACAAACTCCATTTTGCAATCCCATGGTGCGGTATGGTCCGCACCAATTTCTTGAATCGGACCCATGCCTCGTGGAAATTCTCATCTGGCCCTTGTTTAAAGCCCGTAATTTGAGCTCTAATGGCGATCGTCCTTGAAGCGTAGAAGTACTTCTTGTAGAACGCCAATGCCAGTGTATTCCAATCGGTGATCTCCGAACGGTCTTATCCAAATCCCTATACCATTCCCTTGCGGCATCACGAAGGGAAAAGATGAACATGGTCTCCTTGATTTGATCCTGGGTCACGCCAGCTGGTGGGGGAATGGCGCTGCAGTAGTCAATGAAAGTCTCCATGTGCTTAGCTGCATCTTCATTTGCAGCTCCCCCAAACTGGTTTCTCTCGACCATAGTAATGTAGGCAGGCTTTGGTTCGAATTTCCTGGCTTCTCCGTGTAATTCGAACCCTTTGTACAAGTCGGCGGCTGTTGGCTCCGAAAAACTAGCTATACTTGCTTCCTCGGCCATGACTGAGATTTCTGGAGAGGTAACTGTTTCAGCCGAAGAGGTGGGTGAAGACTGTTGGTCTTCTTCAAACAGATCGTGCTCGAGATAGCTTGACAGAGTACTCAGCTCTTCCTCTGTCGACAATATCCTTCGTGCTCGTCTCAACCCGCGCAAAGATTTCTCTATCTCGAGTCAAATGGTAGTAATTCTCCACCCCGTGACTGCGCATAAGATGAAACTACAACAAGAATATAAGAAAAGTTTAAGGAACCAAAGTCCCTTAAACGAGAAAGACCGAAAACAAAAACAACTAAAGTTAGGACTATTGCCTCCCCGGCAACGGCGCCAAAATTTGATACCCGTCGCTGTGAGTACCAAAGATAATATTTATAAACTCCTATTAAGACTAACCTAGGCTAGTGGTAACAGGGTCGATCCACAAGGAGGCGATTTGTAAACTTTGGTTGTTCTATGATCGATCTAAGGTAACTATTGTGGGGGTTGGTTGAATTGGTCTATAACTAATAACAATAAGAAGAAAATAAACTAAAGATGTGGATTAAACAGATAAAAGAAAGGTACTAGGATGGTCGGGTCATTACGGCTTTTCGGCGGCAAAAACTAAGTCGATGTCCTGAAATAAGCACAGGTAAGGCGGGAGATAAGAGGTCCTCTCGGTCCACTCCTATCAAATAGCATCTCTCGATCTCGCTATAGGTCCCTAATGTCACTAATACTAACTTTCGTCCCGAAAAGTGACTAATGGTCTAAACTATACCTATCTTTCGATCTTTAGCACAGTTTAGTCGAATTAATTGATGGTCAAATAACTACCCTACCTCTCGGTCTAATGGGTCACCACAAAAGAGGTGTCTAACTGGTAGCATGCATTCAACTCGTCAGATACAAGATTAAAAACAATTAAAACGAAAGTAACCTTACAAGGTCGGTCGATCGACCAACTATGTCGATCGATCGATCGACACGCTGGTTCATCCGTGTCTAACCTATTGCCGCCTAGCCATAAATCGCCTACATCCTAGCACAAGCTATTTAGCTACTCATGGTGAATGTAAAAACAACAATAAGTCTAATGACAATTACGGAATTCATACTTAGGATAAATAACAACAATGATGAAGCGATAATTGGCTTGGGAATGCTAACTATCAATTCTATACTAACAATGGAAGTAAAATAAAGAAACTGAAATTAGGGCAGAACAATTACCAAGATTCAAAGGAAGATTAAGAATTAGAACTGAAAGATCCGATGCTCAATAATAATTCAAACCCTAATTATTCTAAAATTAAAACTTAATGTATTGTACTGTGAAACTTAATGTGTTCTCTGATAAAAATCCGATCTCTATTCGAAATGCTGCTATTACGTTATATAGGAACTAACGCAACAACTTATTCCAAAACCTAAAACTTCACGGGCTTTCTAAATCTCGTCTGGAATCGAAGTCTGGTCGATCGACTGAAGAGGCTGGTCGATCGACTGAATATCAGCAAACAGTAGCTTCTGGGAACCGAGCCTTGGTCGATCGACTGACTAGGTTGGTCGGTCGACTGGCTAAGCTGCTACTTGACTTCTTTTAACTCGTGGACTCGTCTTTCGGGCCTTGGATTGCGCACCAAGCTCGTTCCTTAAGCAACTCCTTTACGTCATTTGCAATGCAGCTTACTCGGAAACAGATTTGGCTTGATTTCCCGCTAAATTCTCCACATTTCTGCAATAAAGTACAAAAGCACGAAAGTAGAGGAAAATAGAGAAATATGGGCATATATAGCACAATTGAGCTCTGAAATGCGTGTAAAAAGAGATGTAAAACATCATATAAATGACACGCATCAACTGACAAAAACCATAGTCACGAAGTGCTCCAGCAAGCTTAGCAAACCAACACCGAGGGGCCTGACGAAGACCATATAAAGACTTCTTCAATCGACAAACCTTTCCTTCATGACCACGACTAAAGCCAGGTGGGAGTTTCATATAGACCTCCTCAGCTAAGTCTCCATGTAAAAATGCATTATGAACGTCCATTTGATGCAATTCCCATTTTTGAATAGCCGCAACAGCAAGAAAGGTCCGAATAGTAACCATTTTGACGACAGGCGCAAATGTTTCACTATAATCAAGGCCTTCGACTTGGTGATTACCGAAAACAACGAGACGAGCTTTAAGTCGCTCAACCGAACCATCCGACTTATATTTGATTTTGTAAACCCAACGACAACCGAGGGCTTTCTTATCCGGAGGTAGGTCAGATAATTCCCAAGTGTCATTATTTTCAAGGGCAGTAATCTCGTCTTGCATTGCACGGCACCACCCATCATCAATAATAGCCGCCTTATAAGAAGGAGGTTCAACCCCTGCAGTAATAGCTGCAAGAAAATTTCGATGCCGACTAGAAAACTTGTCACAATTAATATAATTTGCTAAAGTATAAGAGGTACCTGAGGGCGATGAAGGCGAATTCGGTGAGTCTGGCGGGGATGGACTTTGAGTAGAACCAAGAACATAGCCGCGTAATTGAGAATTCGGAATTTTTAATCTATGACCACGGCCCATGTCAGTCACTGGTTGCTCAGTCTGTTCGTTATTAGACTCAACAATGGGCTGTTCAACATTGGGCACAACATCAGGCTGATCGACATTGGGCTGGTCGACAATGGGCTGCTCAATATTAGGCTCAATAGTGGGCTGCTCAGGAATTTGATTTTCAGTAGTGGGTTGCTCAATGTGTGGTGCACTAGTCTCATTGGGTGTCATAACATCATTGTTAATGGGCTCATTAGAAGGGACATGGGACGTTGGAGTCGAAGAAATAGACGAGGCGAAAGGAAATATATTTTCATGGAATACAACGTCTCGCGACACAAAAATTGCTTCCGTTTCCAAGTCAAATACCTTCCACCCTTTTTTATTATGGGGATATCCGAGAAATAAACACTTACGACTCCGCGGCTCAAACTTATCCCCCCGTGTTTTTTGATTATGCACAAAACAAAGACACCCAAATACCCGTAAATTGGAATATATGGGAGCGACACCCAATAGAGTCTCATAGGGAGTTTTATTGTCAAGAAGCGCGGAAGGGGTACGATTAATCAAATAAACAGCAGTAAGTATACACTCACCCCATAATTTCTTAGGAAGGTTCCCTTGAAAACGCAGTGCCCGGGCAACATTGAGAATATGGCGATGTTTGCGTTCGACACGCCCATTTTGTTGAGGCGTGCCAATGCAAGAAGTTTGAAACTGAATGCCATGCTGCAAAAAATATTCTGCCATATGATTAAATTCAGTGCCATTGTCGCTGCGTACGATTTTCACCTGTCTAGAAAACTGTGTATGAACCATAGAGAAAAAATTCATGAATGCGTCGGTAACCTCTGTTTTATCAAGCAGCAAATAAACCCAAACCGACCGTGAGCGATCATCAACAATTGTCAAAAAATATTTAGCACCGCAAGAAGAAGGAATACGATACGGACCCCAAAGGTCACAATGTATCAAATCAAAAATATTAGAGGCATTATTCTCGCTCAAATCAAAACTGTGACGAGTTTGTTTGGCAAGATGGCACACATCGCACACCGAGTCTTTATTAAAAATAATATTACGAGCTAAAGGAATTGACTTGACCGCTTTTTCGCCCGGATGACCAAGCCTTTGATGCCAAATATCGTAGGACTGTACCGTGCCCACGGCATTAACTGTAGAGACGTTGTCCACCAAACGCAGCAAGTAAAGTCCATCCCGTAACTCACCGAGTCCAATCATCGTCCTCGAAGAAAGGTCCTGTATATAGCAAGAATTTTTAGCAAATTGTAAAGTGTAATTATTGTCACAAGTTAATTGAGAAACTGATAGTAAATTGCACATCAGACTTGGCACAAATAACACCCGCTGTAGAGTAATATTTGTATCAATACACACCGTCCCCATTATTGTAGCCATAACCTTCTCGCCATTAGGGAGACCAACAGGCCGCGGCTCAATGTTGAATTGCTCCACAAAGAGAGATAAGTTACCTGTAACATGATTAGAAGCACCTGTATCGATAATCCAATGGGTATACGTACCAGATAACCGATCAGAAGCAGCAAATGTCGAAGTGCTCGATGACGTGGTCAGCACGTTTGCGTGAACAAGCGAGCTATCACTGCTCTGCCCCTGCCCCTGCCCCGTCAGACCCGAGGACCCACTGGAACCGCCTGCACCAGCACTACCGCCACCCTTATTACGGTGCAACTCAGCGAGAGAACGGGGCCGGCTTCCCCACCAATCCGGGAATTTATTTTTCTTAATGAAGCAAGAGTGAATGTCATGTCCATGGACTGGATTCCCAGGAATAGAGCAATGAGTGCAGGAGAGTTTACGGCGTTCCTGTTTCTCCTTTTCACGAATAGCCTTCCAATCAGTGGGTGTACGAGACACACCCGGAACAGCAAAAGCAACCACATCAGGTACCTCAGCCGGAGAGGAACCGTCTAGCAGTAAACGTTCGGCCTGTAATGCGGCGTGATAACCGCGGTTGAGGGTGGGTAATGGGTCTAGTTGGAACTGCTGATTACGTAAATTGCCATAAAGACTACGGTCGAGACCCATAAAGAACTGGTGTAGGCGTTCATTATCAAGACGGGTAATAGCTTTAGAAGCGATGTCACAGGTACACTTTCCGCATTCACAAGCGAACGGAGGTTCATGTATACTAAGTGCTTCCCAGAGAGATTTTAACTTGCCATAATATTGGGTAACGGACATACCTTTTAATTGTTTGCATTCACCGATCTCGGTTTTAATGGCATGAATTGAAGTACCATCAACAACAGCAAAACGATCCCTTAGATCACCCCACATCACGGCAGCATCATCAACATACGGCACACTTTCCAGGACCGAGGAATCAATGGTATGCCGCAGCCACTGAACAATCGTACAATTCACGACTTCCCATTGGGAAAGCATAAATTCATCAGTCGGTTTTTTGATAGTTCCGTCACAAAAACCAAATTTGCGACGGGATTTGAGAGACATTCGAACAGAACGACTCCAATCATCATAGTTCTTGCTAGTTAAAACAACATTCGAAATTTTAATGCCCGGAATATCACCGGAACCAAGAAAAAAAGGAGAAAGAGGATCAATTTTTTGTGACTGTGCACCAGTCATGGCTGCGTCTTCACCAGTCATGGCAAGAAGACGAAGGAAAAATTTTAGGGTTTTGGTTTTGTTGTTTTTTTTTTTTTTTTTTAGGAAGAAAAAAGAACTTGGCTCGATACCATGTTGGAATGTAGACGCGTAAGAGGTTTAGAGGAATGAACTGATGATTATTCTCATTAGCAAAGTGTCTTTATATAGTTACAACCAAATCCTATAAACAAGGATAAGTATATCGTAATTGATACGATTGAATATATTGCTAACAGCTAATTATTCCGTAATATATGGAGCATATCTCGCCTAATACAGGTATAATAATTCCTAGTTTTAAACCTCGTATTTGATTTTTATTACACAAAATACTTAGATAATACATTAATACTCGTCCATATTTGGATGATTTTGTGTCTTAGATTATTATTAATAAAAAGAAGCACTTGTTTGGGTGATTTTCGGGCTTCTGCATGTTTGTTTGGGTTGAAATTTGATAAGGTGTGTTAGTCATATTCAGTGGCGTATCCAGGATTTGAGTAAAGGGGGGCACAGTAAGAAAAAAAAAATTCGCGGATAACATTTATACATTAAAATTCAAATATCGTCTTTTTTTTTTAAAAAAAAAAAAAAAAATTTTTTTTTTTTTTTTTTTTTGTCACGTGAGGGCACGTGCCCTCACTTTCCCCCCCCCCCCAAATCCGCCCCTGGTCATATTGTGTGCATGAATCACTTTTTGAATGTATGTATGTATTATGTTTCTTTTTAAGCAAAAGATTGTATTTATTTTATTTTGTGTTCAAATCTTTATTTTTGATATTATTTTGTTACAAGGTTATATGGCGTCCTCTACTAGTACCGCTAGTGTTAACGTTTCAAATGACGGATCGCTCCCTTCATCTAATGAGACGGATGTAGCTAATGTTGAAGCTACTGATCGAAAGGAAAGAGCTAAAAAAAGGGCTCAAGGTAAAAAACGTTATTGGCTTTCGACTTCAATTCTGGGGTCCGACCCGCTTGCCCCACGTAAAAAATAACTCTAATTTTGTTTGGTGGGATTTGATTTGATTTGCAGAAATGAAGAAGAAGAAGAAGAGGATAGCCAATTTCAAAAGAGTGAGGAGTATTATGAAGGAACCAGAGGTAAAGAGGATGTCTGACTGGATTAAATACATGAATTCTCAGAAACAGGTAATTTAATCTGCAAATCTAACAACAATACTTGTGTTCAGTTCCATGACCAATCCAATTGTTTTTTCTTTAATTTTAATATGATGGAGCAATCATAAGTAAATAAGCCTAATAGTATGTTTTGTTCTATTCGTTGCAATGAACCCGATGGATGGATGGATTACAGCCGAAGCGGTCTATCTCATGCTTCCCGTCTGTGAAACCAGGCTTGTAATGCTGCTATCTATCTTCCTTGTTTCATTTACCACTCATCGCTCCATTGTCTTTATTATTGTCTAACGCTTTGTTCAACATTATTCGAATGAATTTGCTGTCTAGTCATGTCGAAGTAAAACGTTATGATCCAGACTGTTCCCTCAGATATGATCACTTTGGTTGGTTTCGCCGTCAACAAATGTAAGGATACTCATGCTCGCTCTATTTGAGACTCCCATTTTTTTTATATTTTTATTGCTGCCTAAATAAATAAATTTGTTTTTGTTGTTGTGTTGTGAAGGTTGAATGAACTTATAATAAAGAGACTGAAGGAGAAGGAAAGTTTGAGGAATATAAAAGGAGAGATATGATGGAGGATAAGGAGACTGAGGATGTGACTTTGGCAGAGACGTCGACACAAGCAAAACAAGATGTAGGTGGAGTGGAAGACTACGGCCATGGTAATACAGAGGAGCTGATGCTAGATGTTTCTCCATCTTCACAAGTTGATCAACTAAGGTTGCAGAACCTCGCCATATGAGCAAACCGGACAGAGTGACACTTTTTATGAAGAAAAGTGACCATTTTATAGTATTAAAATTCACCACATTAAATTATTACAAAATGAAAAGCGGTTATTTTTATCATAAAATGATCACTGCTCGTTATTTCCGTACGTTTTTCTAAGCTTAGGCTTTTGCCTACTACAATTGCCCAAATTATGTAAGCATCGGCAAACTTCTCTTGTACATCAACACATAAAGTTTTTCGATCGAGGAATTGGATCTTGAAATTAACAATCGAGATCCGTGCTTCTGAACAAATAAACGAGTAATATATTAGTAACACCGTTTTACCATTATACTAATGCAAAATTAGTGACACTATCAACCCAAGACAAATAATGAGTTATGCAAGTTCATACTCCGTAATCCGTATCATGCAATCACTTAATTTATAGGTTAAAATTAAATAAACGTACTTGCTTCAACAGAATAACAATAATAATTAACATGTATCGCAAACGCAGTCTGATGCAGTAATAATTAGCCGTGTTACAACACTGTGACGTAGCTACATATTGTTAATTAAATTTGTTTTCTTTTGAATTTCTCTTTGAGACCGCATAGTAAAAAAACTGAGTAATATAACAAATTGACCCTACACTCTAACAATGATATACACTTGAATCATAATTCACAAAACCGAGCAATACAACTTAATCACCGACTCACCGTTATCACCAGATAACGTTCTATCGTTTTGAAGCTATCGGATTAAATAATTCCCTACACAGTCAATATGACGTCAAATGTGAACTTAAAAGCACCTTTTTGTATATCTTTCCCCACATTAAAAAGACAGCTTTTAAGGCATAGAAAACGGATCAACTCCCACGAGAAAGATCATAGGCGCATAGCAATAAGTGTATGTAAATGTAGCCGTTAAGCACACTTGCACTTTCCTTGCATTTATAATAACGCCACACCTCTTTATCTTACACACATTTCCCTTTATAAACATTTCACAAAAACAAAAACATTTCATCTCATTATTTGGTTAGCACCTACAAATAGATAACTACATACATAGTCTGTCTAGTTTTAAGGTTATTAACTCATAGATTTACTAGTACAAAATATTCTATTTCTTCTGCACAAATGACTGCATCATCTTTTTCAATCATTTTTCTTTTCCTGCTGTCCTTTATTTCAGGTATTTTTACTTCATCTTCGGTCAGTAATTATTACTAAATCATTTTTCAGCAGCTTTTTTTTTTTCATTCTATTACACTACTTTTTTTTTCCGGTACAGATCTAATGCTTACATAAGTTACATCAACATCAGTCTTTTATCTCATCTATAATTTTTAACCGTCTTAAGTTTGAGACAGATAATGCCGTCTTAGATAAGAATTTGTAAAGTTACATAACTACATTGGTAAATTTAGATAAGTAAAGAGTCGACCCATTTTAAACTCATTTTACCCTTAAACCACATCATTTAAAGGGTACTAACTAAATTGTCGCGGAAGATAAAATGGTATATAAAGGGTTAATTTATATTTGATTAAAAATAATTTTATAAAATGGTTTAGGTATCATGACCTTACACAAGATTTGTAATTGTAAATACAACAAGTATTCATCAATTACTTCCCATTTCTAAGGTTTTCTACTGACATTCATCATTTTTTTTACCATGCACAGCTGGAATTATCTCCGTGGCTAATGGACAGGTAAATTACATATAGAAACTTCACTATCTACTTTGTTTTTTTTTTTCATTTTAAGACGTTTAGTTTAATAAAAAATGTGAATGTCAAGACTCAATACCAGCCTCTCACATATAATATGCAGGATGCATTAGAATTATAATCCTTACATAAAAATGTATAAAAGGCTGGTAGCGAGACTTGGTACCACCAGTAGAGCTCTAATATAATTAATTGATGAATTGAAAACTAATTGTAATTATGATGAATGAAGCAGAAAACATGGTGCATAGCAAAACCATCATCAGATCAAGCAACATTATTGCAGAACATAGATTATGCATGTTCTCAAGTAGACTGCAGTGTGTTACACAAAGGATGTCCATGCTTCTCACCAGATAATCTCATGAATCATGCTTCAATTGCCATGAATCTGTATTACTCAGCTAAAGGTGCCAATCAATGGAATTGTGATTTCAGGGGTTCTGGTCTTATTGTTATTACTAATCCTAGTAAGTCCCTTTTTTTCGGAACTTTTTATTTCACAAAAACGCGCATTTGCAGTCTTCTAAACGATATTCTCAAAATTTGCAGGTTACGAGAACTGCCTGTATGACTGATCAGAAGATCAATTTAGCTTTCAAGTTTCAATACATGAAGTTATTTTTGTAACTAGGTTGGTACTATTCGAAACAAATGCTAATACCCTATATAATGGTTTTGCAATAATAAGGAAAATGTGTTTACACAACATTTACGAGTTGCTCCGGGTACGACTCAGCCCCACACGTAACAAATTTCATAGTTTCAGTCATTTTGCAGTCAGGTTCATCATAGGTTAAAATCAGCCAAGTGAACCAACAATCATAAAACAAAGTAATATATAGAACCGCGGAAATATACAGCCTCCAATTATTTCAATTATTGTTTCGTAGTAAGAATACAAGAATCAAATATTAATATGTCGAAAAACCTTCGTAAAATCCTTTCTATATGAATATACAACCCACCAAATTCAACTCCTTTAGGTGGGTATCAATTAAAGCTATCTGGAAAATCATGAAGTTTAATCAATCCTCTCAAGGTTATACATAACCATTCTCTCAAGGGCAACTCGAAACGAACTCTCAGGAAGGCACTCGAGGTTCTTCAGGGCGCGATCAGCTTTCTCCACTGCTAATTCCCGAGCCCTGTCGATACCTCCTGAGCTTTTTACTAAACTGATGGCTTCATCTAGGGAACCGTTTTCTGAAAACTCAGAGTCGATGATGTCTCTCAATGACGGCTCTTTCTCGAGAGCATAGATTACAGGAGCTGTCAGATTACCTTTCTCTAAGTCAACGCCAGCGGGCTTCCCGAGCTGCTCGGACGACTGTGTGAAATCCAATATGTCATCTACAATCTGGAAGGAGAGGCCTAGATTCTTCCCGTATTCGAACATTTGGTCGGTTACATAGCGGTCAACCTCGCTGAAAATGGCTGCACCTTTTGTACTGGCGGCTAGCAAGGAGGCGGTTTTGTAGTAGCTCTTGATCAAGTAGTCCTCTAGTGTAATGTCGCAGTCAAATAGACTCGAGGCTTGCTTTATTTCCCCACTCGCAAAATCTTTGATCACCTGTCATGACGCTAAGAAGAATTATAAACATAAATTATGGACATGGTTGAGAGATATACATCGATATCTCGTGCTGAAAACACAAATCAGTTGATCTGGAGTCCAAAATTGTTTTCGAATGATCTGGACTCAAAATTGCGTCACGAATTGCAAAAACCGACTGTTACTTCACACTTACAGAGGTGCATACAGGTAAATGATAAGATTTACCTGACTGATAAGCTTTATGACTTCCAAGTTTTCAAGGTTTGCAAGGTACCATGATGACTGTGCAAACATAAAGTCTCCTGCCAGAACAGCCACCCTTGTACCGTACCGTTCATGAACAGTTTCCTTCCCTGAAAATAGATGATTAGCCACATATAATCTGTCATAAAAAACAACGATAAATGCGTAATTACAGTGACGTTTTTTGTGCCAATACATAGTTGCAATTTGATTTTTAAAGAGAACAGAAGAAAGCAGCATGTTGACTGTTGAGAAAAGTAAAATAAAGAAACCAAATTAAATTGATTGAACCATGTAGTCCAGACTCCAGACACTTGTAAATGCTGCTATAACTTGATAAGTTAGATGAACAAGCACTAAGTTAGATGAACAAGCACTAAGGCGAACGAAAATCAAACGAATAAATAGAACAGTGGAACACTGAGTAATCTTGGTTTCTGGCGCTCAGAGCAACGACCATCACAGTAAGTCTCATGAAAAACTCTTATGATAAAATAGTGACTATTCAAATAAGGAGGCAGTTGAATCCAAATATAGAAGTTAATATCAGAAAACCATGACATTTTGCATCGTCCTGAATCAGACTCTTACTATGCACCAATACAAGAGTTAATGCATCCGTTGATCTAAAGTAGGACACAGATACATCTGTCAGCAAGCAAACACAGATCCTACCTCTCCTCATGTCACTATCATCTATCACATCGTCATGAATCAGACTTGCTGTATGTATCATCTCAATGATTTCTGCCAAACGTCGATGTTCTTTCGTAAGTTCCCTGCAATAGAAACACCCTCAGGTTAAAAATTAAAACGTACGAAAATTATAGACTGATAAATGGCAAAAAGTATAACAGAAAGAATGTTACTTTAATCCTGCAAGTTGCGCTGTGGCTCTTGAGACTAGAAACACTAAAGCTGGTCTCATCCGCTTCCCTCCTGCACCAAATATTTGCTCTGCAGCAGACATCAACACTGGATTTTCTGCACCAACAATCTACAGATTAAGCACTGTTAGATGTAGCAGTGAAAGCATATAAATACTTAACTTGCAATATGAGCAGAACATGTCCCATAAGATAGTTGAAACATAATGAAAATACAAGTCAGGTCTTTGCAAAGACGGTGGGTCCAACTATTTTGAGTACATTTACATGTCAGGGTACAGATGTTTACAAGCTTTGACATCAGCAACAACAGCATTACTCAATTTACCCTAGTTTCTCAATGGCTCATGCAAACGGCAGGAAAAAGGGGGGTTGGATCTACTAGCTTTGCACCAGTATTAACAGTAAAAAGACGTCACTCCACCAGATCCATAATGAAGGATGCCAATTTAGTGAGCCACTTTGCTTTATTCCACTAACAGTACAAAGTGGTTGGGGTTGCGTCAGATGGCTTCTTCCTCCCCCCCCCCCCAAAAAAAAAAATAAAGGCTGCCAATTTAGTGAGCCATTTTGCGTTGGTCCATCCAAAATTTATGGGCCATCACCAAAGTATAGTGTGTATTTGGCTTCATTGGGAATAACCTTGATGTTTAAAAACTTTTGAGGACCAAAATATCAATGACCATCAGGCTCACCATAATCAATTCAAAGGCTCGAAACAAACAAAAAGAAAATGAGAAGACGGTAGGAACTAGATATAGCCATACTGAGCACAATCAGCCACATAGAAGAGGAGGCCTTTTATTTCTACAAAGATGAAGGAGATTACTAAGTTGCAGTTGAGTAGCTTGTTTGGGGAACAACTAAAGATTAACGGGATGAAATTAACAATATATCAACACTCTTTGGTACACTAAGCTGCAACAACTTTAAGTCATGTTGTTGAGTCCACACTCCACATTACTGGTTGGATAATGGATCCTATCATCATAGGACGACAACTGCACAATCTGACTACGGGCTAAATTTAACAATGGCCACCACTTTCTGTGGCCTCCCTTTGAAACTTGATTGAGGCTTGTAGTTTATAAACAAAAAAAATGAGGTTCTTGATTTCCGATCACTAATAGCAAACACAGGGCAAATTCCAGGACAAAACAAATGTAGTACAGATAAACTACTCCGTAACATGACAAACAGAAAAGATTGAGACTCCCCTCAGCCTATACATCACAAAAGAAATGGTCAATCAAAGTAGACTACAACTCTACAATCTATCTGCTTAGGTGCATTATGATTTCTGATCCCAAATCCCGCTACCCGAATGGACATACAAATAATGCTGGAGCAAGGTTTTCCTCTATTCCTGCCCCATGAGATTCCACTTTACCATCTTTGTACCTCTCTAACAATGCCTACTTCATTCAAAACTCGTTCATTCGACAATGGACAATCCCCATATAAGAATGTTCTGAGAGGGCAGAAGCATTTGACATGTGACAGCAACCATATCTACCTTGCAGGCATTAAAAGTAAACTACTTGTCTGATATGATGCTACTTTCACTTTACACTTATTCTACCAACATTCTCATCCAAAACCTCCTCGCTCAGACCGTCATCATTTAGGTCAGAATAACAAGCTGATCGACGAAGACATAGTAACATTACCATCAATAAACTTATCTTAGGCACAATATTTCACCCCTTAATTAATTAATTAATCAATACAACAAAGCTAGCTACAAAATTGAGTGTGACAAAATAGTTCACTCACAGTTTGCAAATTCTTGTTAAGGGTCAGGAGATCATCAGCAACCACTTCAAAAAGACTTGACAATGAAATCGAATTCCTTGCCTCTTCTTTCACCTCTAAAACAGACAATGGACCATCACTAACTCCTGCACATAAACATCCACACATACAAAACCAATCAATTACACTTTCATACTATACAGATAATCGTCTCATTCATTTGTTTACCTTTTTTAATTTCGGGAGGGGTATTTTAACTAATGGTAAACAAATGATTGAGATGTAAACAAGAATAACCAATCAAAATCAAAACTTTCATTACCATTAACTAAGCTTTCAGGAGCTTTGGTAGACAACACCCTGCGTTTTACGGTACCGGGTCGAAAACAAAACAACTTATTGCCACCAAAACCATTTCTAAAACTCCTTCTAACAAAGGAAAGTTCAGAAGAAGCATTACAAGAACAACAACAACCAATCAAATCAAACACAACCTTTCCACCACATGTCATAGACATCATTTTAAGCAATAATACACCAAAAATACTAAAAAATTAATCAAAGTTCAATTTTTTTTATTGTTTATGAAAATCCCACCACTAAAAATGTGTTGGGTTATCATTCAAAAAGTGCCCAAGTGAGAAAATGCCTTAAAAAAAATGCAAAAATTAGTTATAAAATTGGTAATTAAATGGTATGGAAGTAAAAGGGTAGTTTGCCTAAGTGTTTGTTAGTGTTTTTAATTGCATATAAAATACACATAAAATGATTTATATGGTATAGAGTTTAACACAAAGAAGAAGAAATGAGTGTTGGTGGTAAGAGTATGAAGAAATGAAGGAGAGGGAGAAGAGGAGATTAAGTGGCGCAAAGCTACCCACATAAATGTGACTCAATTTCTGTATATTATCGCTTGGTTTTTCACGAATTTGATTGGGGAATTGTGGACTTCATACATTTGAAAGCTAGAATCTTTGTTCTAACTTTATTGGAGGTCTTCCCTTGAATTACGGTTGACTAATAGTGAATTAAAATTCGTGCGGGAAGACAATCATTTTAAAATTTTTATCAAGTTTGAATTCGGATTAAATCAGATGATATACACAAAAATAAAAGAATAGATAATCTATATTTCTTTACCAAATTGTTTGGGTTAATTGTCATGAAATTAGTGTAAGTGTCATTATTGTAGGTAGTTTTCAATTTAGGTACATCATTATTGTAGTTAGGAAAATATTCACGTTATTAATTCGTGTTTTAGTTGATCTAATAAAGTATTCCGTACGAGTATAATATAAAAAATGTGACATGTTTTAGTTATAGAGACTATATACTTATACAAACGAAATTTAAAATTTGAGGGGTTATAGATTGAAAATTTAAGACAAATTAATTAACAATGTACACCGTAATTGATTACTTTAATAAGAATTAAATTAAGTCGGGTTTTTATTGAATAGAGGAGGCAATTCAACCGCTCTTTGTTCCACCGCATTAGAAACATGGACTTAAATCCGTTGAAAGTATTATGTAACGTATAAACACTTTATTTATCTTCGGTCAATGGTTATCTCAAGTATTTCCTCCAATTAAACAAAAATAACTAGCTAAATACCATCTTTACCCTTTATTATCAGCTAGTCTTGCTGAAGACGGGTCAGAGCAAGTGACGGGTAATGTCACTCACAAAATGGATAGGGGGACAAGGTGGGGGCACCCCCATGTGCTTCCCTCTCTCCTCTATTTGGGTCATTTGTGAGAGAAAATGGTATCCGTCACTCCAAAGTGACGGATACGTGCCGTCTTCAATGAGATTTTGTGTTTGTTATACTTCTACTCACCGTCCCACCTTATTCTATGTTATTCCTTATTTTTTTTGCTAATATCTAACGTCTTCTCGTCCAAGAAATATCCGTCTTCAACTTCAAGACCATTTTTAAGCCGTAAGCACCTCATCTTCACATCTTAAAAGTGATTTACATGTTGCTGATGACAACCCCAAATCCTTGATGTGCATTTACCAACTAAATAATACCTCCAAAATTCCATAATCGCAATCTTATCTATATAAATTGAGAAGACAATACTCATTGTACAGCGCGCCACGTCGTAAATACATTTTTTTTTTTTTTTTTTTGAAAAATTCAGGTTATGGTGGGACCCATGAGTGTGCAACGTATTTAATTATTCAGATATCCGTCTTTTCGAACATGCGCTAAATTCCGTGTTGCAACAAATTATATAAAATAATCTTATGGAATACTTCTTCGAATTAATATTATGATAAAATTTTATACATTCCGTGTAAAGAAAATGCATAACATTTACGCATAATTAATTACAAATGCGAGTAAATGTGATTAAATTACATAATTTTTAAAACAAAATTACATAATTTTAAAAACAAAATTACACAATAAAATTACAGAAGAATTACAGTTAGATACAGGATCGAACATACAACGAAAATGAATTACATGTATTTTTGTTAATATTATTGTACCACAAATTCACAACATAATTTTTTAAAACTACAGGGTACAATTTTTTTTTTTCAAAAAACAATAATGACGGCATATGTACTTGGAATATAAAACTCGACATCTTAACTATCACCACAACACCGAAATTGGTAGGTGACAATGATAAGAAACCGAGTTAATATAGTTTTCAACAAGCATTTAAAGCTATTTTTAATTTTTACAAGAGTAGATTACGTTATTTCCTTATAAACCAGTGCATGTGAACACATGTTTGTAACAAATTTAAACATTAATTATGTACATCGTTGATTTACACCAATTAGATAGGTATAATAGAAATACAAAAACAAATATACATAAAAAAACATTCATTCTGGCCTAAATATATACCCGTGCAATTTTGCACGGGTTTAAAACTAGTATTAAGTAATTTCTAAATCCTCAATTACTTAATCATTCAATTTTTTTTCTCTCTAAAACCCAATATCTAAAAATACCCAATCATAATTAAATTGACAAATGCAAAGTACAAAGTACAAAGTACAGACCCCAAAGTCCCATCCATACCTTGGATTTAAAGAACACAAACACAAAAGTATAGACAATAAAAGATGTGGGGACAATGGTGCAACATAGCCAAAGAAGCAGCTAGTCGAGCATTCCTTGTTACCAAATTTCTGGCTCTTCTCCATGTCACCGACACCTACCTCCTCTCTACCTCCATTGTAAGCACTTTCTTTCCTTCTAATTTTCTTCATTGTTTATATTCTTTATAGTGACGGAGCCAGGATTTGACGTTAGGGATCAATAACTTTAGCGGGGCGAACCACTAATGTAATAAAGTTTCGATTTTTTCATTGTTCAGCTGATTGTTTATCACAATTGTTGTAAAAGCATCAAACTGTAGCTTCTAATGTTGAAATTATGCAGTTAGCACTTAGCAGTAGTTCATTATACTGTATTCTGTATGTGATTGTGGAAAAATTGTGAAAAATTGCAGGTACATGGGCCAAGCATGCTACCAACGTTGAATATGAGAGGGGATGTTATATTGATGGATAAATTGTCTCATAGATTTGGGAAAGTTGAAGCTGGAGATGTTGTGTTTGTTAAATCTCCACAAAACCCTTCTAGGGTTTTGACCAAACGTGTGTTGGGGTTGGAGGGTGATGTTGTTTCCTATGATTCCCGCTACGGGATTCCTGAGTCGTTGGTGGTGAGCTTCTTTTGTGTTTTGTTTTATGTTTTGCTTCCAAAGTTTCCATCTTTTGATTGTTGGTAGGATTATTTATTAGTGAATAGTGATGGAGTCGGGATTCAAAGTTGGAGGGGGCGAAGTGGCGAACTAGTAATGAAATTGGATAGATAACTTAGAAAATAAAGATCGGAACTTTATGGAAAAATTCATATCTTTCATTGGTAGTGAATGTGAATTCGGAATAGGTGAATTGAGTTTGCGGAGTAGTGTGAATAACATCTTGGTTAATGATAATATCATTGTTGTAATTTGCGTTTTAGTTGGAATGTTGGATACATGGATGGAGTTAGCTTGAGGAGTGAATGCATGTAGGTGGATACTTTGGATAGTGATTTGTTTTAGTAGGAAACGTATGTCTTAGTGAAGGTTTTGATGTAAATCGAATGAGGGATATGGATGGTGGATGGTCAGTATTGTAGGATTGTAGTAGTGAAGGGGAATCTATGTTTTGTTTGGGTTGTGGTTTGATCTAATAGATTTGAGTAAACGAACTTTTGGTGAGATGATGTCGCTGTTATTTATTTAGTTGACTCTTGAATGGACGAAACTACTTAAAGCGGCAGCATGTTTTGGCAGGTAATGAATTAGTTGGATGAATTATTTGCTTTGCCATAGTTTATTTGAAGGCTATGATTCAAATGGATGTGCCTCTGGGAATGGATGCAGTAAACAACATGTTATTACTCAGGTGGTTGTTATGGTAATCATTGTTTGACCGTTTTTGAGCCTTTGATGGAATGACCTAGCTGTTAGGCTACGTGAGTTTACCATAAAAAGATGATTTTGTAGTCTGTTTGTTGAAAGACTCACACTTTAGGCCTATTTTGGATGGAAGGATTTGTTGGGAAGAGAAGGGAGGGAAAAAGAGGGAGTGGGGGATTTTATTTGCTTTTTTAGCAACCCGTCTTGTAGGGAAATGGAGGGAAAAGTAGAGAAATAGAGGGTTTCCTTTTGCTGCAGCCAACCCCAATTGTAACCACCTTCGACATTGGAATGATTTGGAAGGAAAATGATCTCCTTTGCATCCCCTCTGTCCCCTATTATATAACAAAGGGTTAGTCTCATGCATCATTAAGAGAAATACTTTTAGTTTGATTAGTTACTATGGAAATGCATGTATGACTCTATGCTTGAATAAATATTTTGTAGAATTGTGGGATCTGTCTTCTATAAAGGGGTGGTTGTTCCCAATTATTGGAGTGATTATGCCTTAATCCAATGATAGAGTCTCTTGAAGATAAAATAACCTGGTCTTGGGGAATTAGATCTAGGACCTTTTTTTGGCGTTAAGGGAGAGAGATACAAGGCCATTAAACTATAAGGGGGAAGGGAATTCGAACCTGGGGCCTAATGTCGACAATAATTCCTTCTTAACCACTAAATAATGATATCTATGGCCTTTGGGCATCTTGGACCTTAAGGAGGCTACAACCCATATGCATAAGGACTTTGGGAGACATAGCAGAGATATGTCTGAAGGTGGTGAGGTGCTCTTGGGGTATTTTAACAAGGGGTCTTCATGTAAAAGGGGATTGATGATTGGGTGAGGACGTTTTGCACCAGTAAACCAATAAGGATTAAAAAAAAAAACTTGGTTGGGATGTTTAGTTGTATGAATTTCTGATAATGCTTGAAAATGGAGTTTTCTTAGTGTGTCACATTGGTAGGTGAATGAAAAATCTGCAATTAGTCGATTACTATGCAACTGATGTTTAATTACTTTGTACTTACATAGCTAACAGACTTTATGAGTCGTAGGCCTAAGTTTCCCTCTCTTTCACTTGTGAGATGTGCATTTTTTGGTCTATGCTCTTCATTTAAAACCACCACTATCATAGTTGGATCTGTGAATTGTGATTGGAAATAATGGTGTGTAATAGTTTTAAAGAACAGTATGGAGTTCAACATTAGCATAGTCAGTCTCATAGATAGGTGGTTGACACAAATGAAGTGTCAAACTGGGTATAGTCAATGGTCGGGAATCATGCTTATAAGAGAGGGCCAATTAATTAGTGAGATGGTAATAAGTAAGATGATATAAAGATGAATATTCAGGCCAAACTAGCGTGACTTTAACATTATTAGATATGAGCTGTGCATACGTAGATCTGTCGAGGATGATACAAATCTCAACCAATTAATGCTCGTACGGGCGTAATGTTTGACAAGAGGGAATGTAGGGAAAGGGAGGACTTGAAACATGTAAACTTCAATGCAATCTTGGTTGAAACTCTTGAAAGTTAAATACTCTGTAATTTATTTAGAAAAAGCTTAACTTTCCCTATACCAACTTTTTGCCTTTTAAAACTTATTTGTGGTCATGGGTGATATATTCATCATGCAAAATTACTGAAGGTTTGAGGAGGGGGCCTCCGATTGTAAGTTTGATGAGTGAATCATTTCAAAAAATTTGTTATTTGCTTTCTTGATGTGCAATTATATTAGGTTCATGTTAGACTGGTTCAAATTTTACTTTGAACAGGTACCTAAAGGGCATGTTTGGATACAAGGAGACAACATATATGCATCAAACGATTCACGACACTTCGGTGCAGTTCCTTATGGTCTTATCCTAGGCAAAGCATTGTGCCGGGTATGTTTGTTCATGTGGCGCCTTGTTGATGCTGCGAGTCCCCTTGTTATGTACTCCGTACTTTACAGTATGTATTTGCAGCTGCCTCATCACTTAATGATGGTCTGTGATGCCATAGTAGATTTTGGCAAGAGTACAAGAGTAGCTCAAGTGGTAAGAGCTCTCTTACCCCAACCATGAAGTTGGGGGTTCGATTCTCATCGGCGACATAGTGCGCTCATTTGAACCAAAAATAAATAAAATACTCGTAGATTTTGACAAAATACTCCGTATATTGCAAGCCTTTACTGCACCTGTTAATTTGATTGGATGTGGTTATATCCATTGGGTGATGAGAGCGTCAACCAGCTATATTTGTCTTGCTGTTTTACTGCTATTCCATTCATGATGGCTCGTACTTTCTGTGTTTGACTAAAGTCTTTAATACCAAAGACAATACCTTTAAGGCTTTAACTAGTCTGATCTCGACAGATATGGCCGCTTGCGGAGTTTGGTACATTAGGGCCATGATGCGTGGATGCCGGACAGTGAAGGTCAGGTTCTAACTTGAGGTAAAACAATGCTCTCGTAATTGTTAGCATTTTTTTGGAGCAACCATGGCCGTGTGAAACTGTGAACCACGATACCTTTTGCGACGTGTTCTTCACACTTCAACAACTGCTAATCATCTGAATTCCTTGCTCTAATTTACATACCTGAAACATTTTTGATTGACTATTACCGAAGGATGGAACGCCTCAGAAAACGAGTGTGATGTTGATATGAACTTATTTGCATCTGTTTAACCCTGAAAGTAATTTTATTCAATCCTGTTAATCAGTTTTGTGGTCAGATTTTTCTATGATGGGTATAGTGAAGTTTACAAACTGTTGAATAATTTTTCAACCTTACTTTAATAGCCATGAGCGTAAATCTTCGCTTCAATTGTCACTAATACAACGCTATTTTAATTTACCCATACAATGCTATATTTCAACAAATACTTGTGTGAGGCGGCCTTACACAAGTATATTCTACAACCGAAATAACCAGATATACTTTCTCACTTAAATAGATCAAGAATATACACACCAGTTTTGTAAAACCGTCTTAAAAAAGACTAGCTTGGTCGATATGCACTTCTGTAAGCTACTAGAGTTGGTGATCTCAAAAAGAAATTGTGGAGCCTTAATACTGCGTAAACTTTACAAAAGAAATTTCTTCATACATTTATATGAACATTTTATATGTAAGTTAACTATGAAGACTAATAGATAAAACACTAATCTATACAATACTATTAAAAGGCTAGCCTAAAAATGCCACGTAGACAATGCCACATGGGATGAAAAAAAGCCACGTAACAATGTGACTTGGCAAACTAATATGACATGGATTATCCAATTAATTATTATATTGCATTAATTTAAAATACTTATTTCCTTTAAAAATCCATCCATATTCCATTAGCTTTAAATTTAATAACTAAAAAAAAAAACTACAATAAAAAAATACGCATTAATTATAAGTTGATAATTTCAAAATATTTCATATGGAGTAGTATTATATGTATTCGAAATAAAAAAAAAAAAAACTGAATACATAAGAAATTAAGAACGAAGATGAATAAATGAAGTTGAAAAAAAAAATTGTATTATCACTAATTCATTACTTTTTTTTTTAAAGACATTAATTCACTATTGTTGTTACTATAACTTTTTTGTATATAGAAGATGTTTTACGGAACTACTTAATCGACAATTGAGTATTAAAGATCATATAAAATATTTTCTTAGGAAAATATAAAATATATGGAAAATAAAATATTTATTTAATTTAAGTAATTTATAAACAAATTCTGTAAATACTTAAGTGAAATTAAACACTAATAATAGAATTTTAAAAGGGTAATAATACCGTGTATTTAGTTCATAAAATTATTTCACGTAAAGGGTAAGGTTTTGGAAAATATAAAATACATGGATAAGAAAATATTTATATAATTTAAGTAATTTACAAACAAATTCTGTAAATACTTAAGTATATCTATACAATATAGTTAACATGTTAGATTAAAGCATTTAATTTAATTTCACATGGCATTAACATTTAGTATTTTATACCCCATTAATTTCTATTAATTTTTATTGATTATTTAATTATTTATTAATTATTATTAGATTATTGGTTATTTGATATAATTCTTATAAAAAAAATAAATGATTACTTAAAGTCCTTAAAAAAATGTCTTTACATATTGTATAACATAAAAATAAAGAAAATCAAAAGACATCATTAATATTCTTAAATTAAATGTATATATTTATGATTTGATAAGCTAAAAAAACCAAAAAAAGATGTAACTTACCAAAATTCACATAAAAGTTTCATAATTTACAATTATATTTCACATTTTAATTGAAAATTTTGGAAGAGAACATAGATGTTAGTGAATCGGTTAAATTTTTTCATATTAACACAGCTCATAAAATTAAAGTATACATTTATTTATTTCTTTAAAATCTATATAATAAATAGTATAAAAAGTGTGACACCCCTCGTTGAGGCAACTAAATATAACTAGTAAATCGTGGCGGAAACACGAGATTTTTAAAACTTTTAAGACTTCTAATGAAGTCCAACGCGAGGTATCACCAACACGATAAATAAGTTTAGATAGTTAGCTTTAAGTTTACAATACAAGTCTATTTATTGGGGAAAAGATATCCCACGAATTAACATAGATTCGAAAAGTAGGTGAGTCTATTATGTGATAACTAAATAAGGTCCGAGGTAAGAACTCGCTAGCTCACACGGTCTTCCCCACTTAAGCTTCATCACAAACTTGTCATTCATAATAAATATGAAAGCCACAGTCAGTGGGGAGTAACTCAGGGTTCTCCCAGCCACAATATGTCAAAATACAAGTAATTAGGAATTTAATTAAATAAACAAGCATGAGAGTAAATACTTACGGCATTACGAAAATCATGATTAGTGGGCATAAGAAAATAGGAATGGTAAAGCACAAATGAGAGAAGAATTATTAGGTCACACTGTCACATATCAACCCGACTCAAATGTAAGACAATTACAAAGTATAGACTCAAACAAGACAACCCTCTAGACTCCAACCTCTTGGTAGGACGACGATCATAATACGGTCCTAGTCTAAACCTGGCCAGACTCTCGGGATGGACGACACCCGATTCGATAAACGATACCAAATCGTATCCAAGACTCGAAATATGGTACACCTAACCGTGCCCGAAAGTCGAGTAACCTCAAGCGGAACCTTGTCACCTAACCGTGACCCCCGGTCCGAAAAAGGCGGAAGGAAAAATAGCCCAACTCGGAAACAATGGCACCTAACCGTGACCCAATGTCCGAGGGCAATAAATAGGGAATGTCGAGTAGTCTCACAATGTAAAACGTCACACTCGGGTCCGAACAAGAACCATAACCATTATGCATGATCATAACATTAATGAGTCTTAAAGTAACCAATTATCGATAGGAAAGAAGATGCATGCATAGCTCAATCATTATTAGAAGTCGCAAGTGAAATAGAACAAACAGGGGACTCCCGGTAGGGTGGTGTACCGGCCGGCCCGATCGGGACAACATGCCAAAATCAAAATTTAAATAAAACTTACAATGCACTCCCACCGGGTCACATGGACCATTGCCGATCCCCCCTACGGAATACGGCCAAATTTCAAAAACACATAAAACCTTGATGCGCTCCCAGTGGTCACACCCTACTGAATACGCCAAAACTCAAAATCACCTAAAACCTTCAGATGTACTCCCAGTAGGTTAGTAGGCCACTGCCACCCTACTGGGACTACATGCTTTCTAAAATGTGCTCAAAATTTACGAGGATCTCCCAGTAGGTCGATGGGCAGAGACCAGAGATCTGCCATCACCCATCTTGCCGGTCACCCGGCTGGGACTACAAACACGCGGATTCCATGCAAAACACTTCCAAACCATTTGAAACCAACAAAAATCGTTTCCCATCAATTGTTTACGTATCCTAGCATGATTCTAACTCGGAAAAACAACATATTTGAGCATGTGAATGGGTAATTTCGGATTCAAGAGATGTAGCATGAGATTTTCATCCAAACATGTGAGAATTGCAATCAAGCATGATATTCAACATCCAAATTAGCACCAATCACGAAAGATACAACTTTTAACATTCATATGAGATTATAACTACATAAAACCACACAATTTTAACATAAAAGTCGAGTAACCCATCACCGTTACCTTTTTGCACTTCAATCTTCTAAAGACTCGTCAATGATGTAGCTATCCTCCTCCGGGTTGTCCAAATTCTCCCTTAGAAAGAAGGGAAATGAGAAAAGGAAGAGAATGGCGCGAAAAGGAACGAGATTGGTGAAGAATTGAGTGAATTATGGTGATTCTAGGGTTGAGAGCAAAGGGTTTAACAATGGTGGAGTGGTTGTTGGGGAAATTTCAGAAATTAGAATGAGGGAGATGAAGTTGTGAGGGTTTAGTTGGGGGTTAGTGTAGAGGAAAGAGGAGAGAAAAGACCCATGAGTCAAGTTAAGCCCAATAACTCAAAATGAGTCGGTATCCACTAGAATTTTCGTCCCAAGTCTACTATAACTCGAGACGGAGAATAATATTATTAAAAATCTACACTATTATTACCGTTACACGGCTAAGACGATATTTTATGAAAATAAGCTTTAAATAATAATTATTTAATAAAAATTACTTAAAAGTTTATTTAAAAATATTAAGAAAGTGCGGGGTGTTACAAAAAGACTAACGTTGAGTACATTTTTAAATGACATGTGATATAACAACATGATTTCAAGAAGTCATATTACAAGTCTCATCATCATAATTATTTTCTTTTATGTCCCCTAATATTTATTCTTACAATTACAATATTAGAAAAAATTAAAGAAGACATCAACTTTTTATCTTCTTCCACTTCAATACTTTATTCAATTCACCACAAGCATTTAACCATACTTTTCATCTTCTTTCTCCATAACTCATTTCCCAAGTTTCTTTATAATGATTCATATTTTTAGTTTACCTTAAACTTTTGATGATATTATGACTTCTCAATTACTATAATACTTTTTTTTCTTGAGATGATAATGTTTATTCCATGAGCACAACAATAGACATGCATTTTTATTATAATTTTTTATCAACCTACAACTAATTCGTTTTTTCTCATGTTCTCTTTTCCATGATAAGATTTTACTATATTGGTCAAACTCATTTGATAATATTTTAAATATACTCGGTATATCTTATGCAATTTTGTATTTCGTGTACAGTTGATTTTAGCATAATACTAATTTGTACAATTGATTGAATTTTCAGCAGCATGACATACTTGGAGATCAATACGTGCAAATGACAATCGACAAGTATGTGGATTTTTTTTTAAGAGGATGATGTTTCTCATTTTTTTTCCTTGGAATTTTTTTTGGGAGATTTTCCTATTTTAATTATTAATACAAAACTCATTTGATAATATTTTACATATACTCGGTATATCTTATACAATTTTGTATTTCATGTACAATTGATTTTGGCATAATACTAATTTGTACAATTGATTGAATTTTCAGGAGCATGACATACTTAGAGATCAATACGTGCAAATGACAGTCGACAAATATGTGGATTTTTTAAGAAGTAGCATGATGTTTCTCATTTTTTTTTCTTGGAATTTCTTTTTTTGGGAGATTTTCCTATTTTAATTATTAATACATGACAATCGGTGAGTACAGAACACAATTTAAGAATTATCAATTTTTTTTATTTCAGATATTAGTTCAATATTAGTTAACACGATAGTTGATGTTGGAGGATGTGTTCATATGGATGATCAAATATGAAGCTCTTGAATGGAGTAATCACCATGTTGAGGATGTATTTTTATGTCGTTCATTTTAATTGATATTAGCTATCTATTTTTGTTCCAATAATTATGCTAAGGTTTTAGCCTATTAGTTATTCTTGGCCTTTTAGTTGTAGTGATAGTATCGACACAACATTGACGAATAATTCTTACAAGAGAAAAAAAAACCATCAAATGATAATTAAATTTGAAATAGAGACACACGTATTCAATTACTATATTAGTCTTACTTCATTCACTTTGTTAGGCTATTTTTTTTTAGCTATTGAAGGAGAAAAACTTGACCGCCGTTGGTAAATTGACGGTTAAGAAACTCCTCAATCTCCGGAGCACCAATATTTTGAAGTTACATAATACATAAATTCTCCATGTATAAGTAAGTATTAATCATTGATTTCTATATAAACAACTTATGTCTATATACATGTAATTAGACTATTTAATTAGAGTATGATGAATTGAGAATGCAAATCATTACTGAATTTACGAGTTAACATAAATCATGAATCATCAGAGCAATGAGCAGCGTCATCCGTTCAACATATACATTAAAAAAAACTCTCTATTAAATGCCTAAATCCCATTAATTTACTAGGTTGTTAATAGAGGAGAAGAAGAGTTACTCATGATTAGATTTTTTTTTGTATCTTTTACAAAGACCCACATTTTAACGACAAATACAATGCCTCTATTCCCCACTAATCTGATATTATTATTATTATTATTGTTTATATTACCGTGTTAGTATGTTCAATCTCATTATTTACATCCTATTTTATCGTTTGTAATGTTTTCAAATCAAAATATATTTTATACAAGTAGTATTAATAAAAAAAGGAAATTGTATAGGACCCGTGATTTTTCACGGGTTTCAAAACTAGTTTTTCTTTTACTTGTCAACATTCATTAAATTTGAATTTGATATGGGTTATCGAAGAATAACCCGTGACTGAAAATGACCTGAACTCAAAATCTAACAAGAAAGCTAGTTGAGCTGCAATTGGGCTATAAATTGGAGGAGAAAGCCCATATTTAGCAGATGATGAGTTCTATATAAGTATTCCAAGGAAACTAGGTTTAAACAGATTGCCTTTGAGAGAACAGAGCTGCCTCTCTTTCATGAATCATGGCGCTTCTGTTCCGTTGCCGGCATATATCATTCCCTTCCTCTCGTCTCCCTTTTCTCTGTTTTTAACCTTCTTTATTTCCAGAGTCGATTGACCTTGGACATTTCTCACACAACCTTCTTATTTGAGTTTTTGTGTTTTTTTTCCCGCTGCTGTCTCGAGTAGCAGTAGGATTTTGTGTTTTCTTATTATTGAGTTTTATTTATGTAAGATTATCGTTCCGTTTAATTAATTGGCCGATCCAATGGGTTCTCGATAAATTTATCATACGAGTGCTCTATTTCACCCGGCCTATATTTAATTAATGTTACATTAGGGGGCAGTCTCAACTTTTGTTCATGGTTGATCCTTTTTATGATCAAGTCCAGATAATACTGCCCTACATTATTTGCCGTATATCATTTATTTTTCTTTGATTAAGATATTCCCTACAATCCTTCTCCTTTAAAATGTAAGAAGTTCGATTACTGTAGCTTAGGAATAGTATCTCCAATGAACAGTGCTTAGCAATAGTGATTTATCCTAGCCGTCCATCCTTTACTTCCTCTAATCTCAGCCGCCCACAACACACATCCTTCACATTTCTTCCTTTCTCTTTTCCTCCTGCTCACACTTTCCCTTTCCCTCTACACTTCCATCATTCCCTCTTCTCAATCGCCAAAGTCATTCATTGCCCCAAATTGTTTCGATCGTTCACTCTAAATCCGTATAAAAACTTCACTCACCTTGATAACCATGCCCGGAGTTTCCGGTAATTGTTGTCTATATTTAGTATTCAACAATTAGCCATAAATGTATGCTACAGTACTGTAAGTAAATATGGTTTTAGTTAGAAGAAGCTGCAATAATTTATGCAGGCTGCATATTGTTGCTCTATTTCTGTTCTGCATTCTTTGTTTATCTCCTCTGTCTTTCCTTTCAGGTAATTTCTGTTCTCTTGTCAAGTGAATTTTTTGGGCCCAATTAATCATATTATTTGCTTTAGAGCCTAAATAACCCAATTTGCAATATGGATCGATCCGGATTCTATTAAACGGGACAAATATAATTAAATTAAGCTAAAATTCAATATTAACTTAAAATAATTTTATTTCTTTTAAATAGGCAATATGCTAAAGTCAACATAAGTCAATCTAAATATTAGACAATTACAACTTTAATCTCGGAGATAAAGATCAAATTAACGTAATCGGATACCGCGACCGTTAGGTCGAGGGCAACCAACTAGTTTGTAAACAAATGAGTCAACCCGGTTTAACCGAAATAAGTCTATTTAAAGATAGAATAAAGATTATTTCGTTATTTATTTGTGATTGTTTATTCGAGTTTTTACAGAAAAAAGAGTTGCACTTATTTGTTGAATACGGAGTACATAATACAATGTTATGTTTATTAGGACTTTGATAACAAAATCATTTTAATTAATCTTATTAAATATTACGAGATACTAAATCTCAAACTTAATGACTCAATCGTTTCAAGATAATAGGAGCACCAAACTGAGGCCGGAGGGTAACCAAGGTAGCAGGGGCATGAACATAAGACGGCGAAATCTCGAAAGAGAAACGCTGTAGAATCAGGACTAAGGCCAATCTTGCTTCAGTCATGGCGAAATTTGATCCTATGCAAATTCTAGGACCCCAACCAAATGCGAAAAATGACATCTTTCCGTTTGTAGCCTTTGACATGCCCTGACTAAATCTATCTGGTTTGAATTCCTTAGCATCGGAACCCCATATGGATTTGTCGTGTTGTACACGGAGCAGTGACATGTGAACTAGAACTCCTGCTGGTAAAAATATGTCTCCGACTTTGATGTCTTTGCAAACTGTCCGATTTGTCTCTGTTGGTGGTGGGTATAGCCTCAATACCTCTTGTAGTATCATGTTTACCTACCAACATAAGTTTTATCTCATATTTTGGATTTTTTTAGTTGCGCATTTACAAGTCGAATCTAGAAAGTTAGTAATGTGCCATACATACCGTTTTAAGCTGGTTTAATCCTTGAAATCAGGAATCTTGTCACCAAACGTGTTCAAGACTTCATCACGAGCTCGTTGTTGCCAATCTTGATGCTTACCCAACAAAATAAGCGTCCAAACAAGCAAAGAAGAAGTGGTCTCTTGACCGGCTAAGTAGAAGAGCTTGCACTCATCGATCACTTCTTCGAGGCTAATCGCAAGCTTATGGTTTTTGTTAGCATTCGATCCAATAGTACGCCCAATAAGTCGTCCCTAGGCTTTCCTCCTGCTTTTAATGCCGTCTCCCTCTTCTTAATTATCTCCTTCAACAAAGACTTGATTTCCCTATGAAGTTGGATTATTCTCCTATTTGTCTTTGTTGGTACATACCTACATACAATAACGGTTTTCTTTGGGCACACGTTATAAAAACCAGTGTTCTAATAATCGATGTATTTACTAACCTCCATCCAGGAATATAGACATGATTAAGAATTGGAATAGCCACTTTAAGTTGCTCAGTGATAAGTTCAAAAATTCTTCTGCCTTCTTCATAGCTACTTCCGAAAGCAGCTCGAGAAATAACATCCGCAGATAACTTGTGGAGATGTGACCATGCCTCTACCTCGCATGAACCATTCTCCGACACCATTTCCTCCCATGTATTGATCATCTCACTTGTGCTAGCACTAAACGCAGGAAGCATGAACTGCATCAACATAATCGTTTGAAATTAAAACAGGTAAAATGTGAACATTTCCTGATATAAAATTACCACCAGTTTATTGTTATTAAGTGACGGTTTTAATTATAATATTTTATTATTAACTGATCAACCTTTGTTATAAAATGGCGACATTTTACTCATTTTAAATTAACACCGTCTGCTGCCAAAAATAAATAAATAAATAAATAAACTAACACTGTCTTAAATGAGAATTTGCAAAAACAGATTAAGAATGAAAAGGACCTTTAACTTCTCCATGTGAAAAGCTGGATTAAGTAGCTTCCTATGTTTAGCCCACATATCACCTTCTAATAGAACTAAACCAGTACCCACCACCTTCAGAATTGGGTTTATTTGTGGCTTCTGAAATTCATTTATTTTAGTAAATATTTCCCGAATTGCTTCTGGTTCCGAAATGTTCACCATTGGTATTGGACCATTCCACATAAAACATCTTTTACCTATATATATATATATATATATATATATATATATATATATATATATATATATATATATATTTTTTAAGGAGAATTTCGCGAGTAGAAATATGTGAAATATCGTCTGAAAATAAATGTAAACTATTGATAATAACATTGAGAGCGTAACATTGTACTATGAATTAAATCACTAAGATTAAATTGATCTAACTCGTGCATACAAATCAAGTCAGGGGCGAAACCAGGAATTACAATTACCTAGGGCTAAATTTAAAAAAATTTAAGCCGGTGTTTTTTATGAGTAGCAAATTTTCTTTATTCCTCATTTCAGACACTCCATATATAAGAAGTTGTTAAGACTCGATAACCACTTTCTACTTCCTAGCCGGCATCACGACGTCATGGGCGAGTCCATGAGCAACTTTATTAAACTTCCTACCTATAAAAGACCATGAAATAGACATACGGTTTTATAAAAAAAAAAAAGTAAGACCCAAATCCATCTGTTCCGGGTGTAATTCCAGAGCAGTGATTAGTTACCACCCGTGGCTTGTTGAATAATGTCTTGAGTTGGATCCTTCTTGCTTCTATCGTCCCTCGCGGCCTCCCCTGCAACAATGAACGAACTGAGGGCTTGGCTGTGTGCCAAGCGTACTCACTCCGACGCTCAAGTCAGTAAACTTAAAGGATCAAGCTGTGTAACTTGGCTAGGTATATATTGTAGAGAGATAAGGGAGATATTACCAGATGAATAGTGTATTTAGGTTATAATAGTTTGATCCTTTCCTCAATGAAGGTTGAGGAGTATTTATAGACTTTCACCTTTTGTCACGTAGTGGCCAAGTGGCCAAGTGGCTAGCAGGTGGAAAGACTGATCTACCCCTCGGCCGAGGGACCTATGGCAGGCCGGCGGACAATGTTGACTCGCCGCCGAGGGGTCTTGGATATGAGTACGCGGATGTGTGTCCCTACCGGCAGGTTGTCACGCCGAGACCCGGTGGCGGTAGATGGGATGCATCGGCTAGGCTATCTAAGTCGTTGACTTCTTTGTGGATATCTTTGACCTTGCTCAGTGTGTTGACTTGGTCAGCGGTGCAGAATATGCCCCATCAATTTGCCCCCAGCGTAGTCTATGCCGTGGTATGGGCTCCGATGTACGTTGAGCATGTATTCTGCACAAGTAATTTTTAGAAATTTTCTGCATCGGCTTCTTCTTGTGCATCGGCGTGGCTCTTGCTAGGCCGTGTCGTATACCATATCCCCCCTCCACATGGATGCGTAAAGGGCACTCGATGTGGAAAAGAAAATGACGCTGGCCGTGACCAAGGCCGAGAGTGCTTGGGTTGATTTTGATTGCCCCGGCCGTGCTTCCTAGCTTGGTTGATCAGGTGGCCGGCGGAGACCAGATACCTAGGAATTTGTTGAGGAAAATGAATAGTTGAAGGGATGTGAACGGGCGTGTTGAAGACGCTTGGTCACTGTTGCATTGATTGACGTTTAACTGTTGCGATGATTGACATTCCGTGGTTGCATGCTCGACACGTGTTTGCTCGTTGATTGGCTGTTGCTTCATGGGCTGTGCTCTGATTGGCCCTTCGTTGTGGGCTTTTTCCCTATAAATAGGGCAGTTTTTTCGTGATTTTGGTCACTAATTTCATTTTCTCAAATTTTCTTCAAAATTTTCGTCTTGCTAAACTGAAGGGCTTCTTTTTTCTTCCAATCTTCAGAGTTTTTGATCCGGCTAGCACTTTTTCCTTTGAAGGTAAACAAACGAATTTTTCTTTTCTTTGCTAGTAATTTGTTGTGAACATGTATCCGCATCGATGCCGGGGCTAGCACTTCCGCGCCGGGGGGTTCCCCGTCGCGTCTTGACGAGGAGGAGATTTTAGAGGCCATCCCGCTAAGGTTAGGGGGTCCTAGGCCTCCTTCTCCCGTAGATGACCTGCCCCTCCTGGGGGAGTTGGAGGATGAGGATGATGTTGATGTTGATCACGGTGATGGGGCTCCGTCGATGGTGGGAGGATGACTGCTTCGAGTCATGGCGAGGCCTGCACACGACCGCCTCGACCGTGTTTGGACGAATAAATTCGCTAGTAGTTCCGGAGGGACCCTGTTCGGAGATCATTTCTTCTTCGGTGAGGGATATAAAATTGTTATCCCGGAGGAGGGTCGAGTGGTCTGTTGCCCTCCCCCGGGCCATATCGGCGTGTACCTTAAGCATTTGGAGTACGGGCTCCGGTTTCCTTTAAACGAGCATGTTGTGGCCATCATCAAAGCTATGAACCTTGCCGTGGCCCAACTACATCCGTTGGCCATGAGGACGATAATCGGCTTTGTGTGGCTCTGCCTTTTTAAAGGGGAGGTCCCTACGGTCAACCTATTCCGCCGACTTCATAGTCTTCGGCCGTCGATCTCCCGAAAGGTGGGGTGGTACGGCGTCCGGGACGGAGCCTGGATATGTCTCCGTAAACAAACTTACTTCCCGCAAAGATTGGTCGGGCGATGGGTGTACGTCCAGGTGCCGGAGGACTACCCGTTGCCGAGGTCTTTCCAGGGCCCCGTTCATTTGCGGTGTGAGACCCGGGAAGAGTATGAGAAACACGTCTCCCGGGGTAGCAAGGTTAAGATGGACGCTTCTTTTGTCCCCCTTACGGCGGATGAGAAGCGGGCAATGCAGCTATTTGATGCTGAGGAGGGATGGCTGCCCCCGACTCAGTTTTTCTTCAGACGAGATGCTCTGCCGCGTCGGCCTCATCATGCGGCCCTCGGCCGTGGTGAGTAGGGTCGGTGTGAGGCCCACCTTTACTTGTTATGCTCCTGTTTGGAGCTTTATTACTTCTTTCATATAACTCTTGTTTGGTTCTTTGCAGATCGATTTGGTCAGGACCTGTCAGAGAAGGACTTGGAGAGGCTTGGGCTTGATAAGGACGGAAAGGTTCTCATCCGCCATCCTACGGCTGAAGCACGTGATCGCCGACTGTCTCCTAACGAAGTCATGGAAAGACAGACAAAGGCGTTGGATCCGGAGACGGCTCAAGCACGGGTTCTTGGCAACGTCTTTGAGAAAGATCAAAGAAGGCGGCGTCCAAGTCGGCGGCTGCATCAGTGGCAACTCCCTCTCCGACCCCCGTGGTCGCGAAGGACCGTGTGGAGGTGATCAACATTTCTGAGGGAGAGGTGACCGTTGCTAAGGCCCCTTCTCCGAAGAAGAGGAAAGATCCACCGTCTGCTTCCGCCGTTGCCGTGGAAGGGCCTGCTTCCACCAGCCCTTCAGCTAAGAGGGTTCGAACTGGTACGGATTTAACTTGTGGTTCGGATTTAGCCGGCTCGTTGGGCGTTCCTGACGATAGGCTTTCTGACGTGGCAATGCACGGTGACATGGATGCCCTCTGTGATTTTTTTGCAGTTCCATCGTCGGAGGCCGCCGTCCTCACTGAACGGCAAGCAGGGAAGCAGCCTGAGAAGGCGTCTGAGAAGGTGGGTGACCGAAATGTCACCGTGGACTCCTCACCCCAGAAGCTTACCCCTACCGAACTCGTGGCGGAGGGTGAGGAAATATACAAGAAGTTGGGGAGATGGAACCGTCAAGCCGCTTCCCTCATCATGGAGCAAGAAAAGGCCACGGCCCAATCTGGGCCGCTGATTGCAAAGCTCAAGTTTGATCTTCTTGCTGCGAGGGGGGAAGCCGGAAGGCTAAGCTGGATCTCCGTCTTTCCGAGGGGCGTGCGGAGGAAGGCGAGAAGCTGCCGAGGGCCGAGAGGGCCAAAGTTGAGGATCTTGATGGCGCCACGGCCAAGATGATGGAGGAACGGGACAGTACAAGGGCGCCTACGACTCGTGGTTGCCAAGAGGGACGAGTGGGAGGATCGGTTTCGAAAGCAAGCGAGGGTGCTCGGGGGCACGCAGGCTATCCTTGCTCAGAAGGAGAAGGATATTGAGATGCTTCAGGATGAGGTCCTTCCTAAAATGTGCGTCCAGTTCCGGGACCGGGCCGAGGAGGCGACCAGGGAGGCGATAAGAAGACTCGTCCCCGAGGGCTCCTTTCCATGGGATAAATTTGATACTCTTTTGGATGAAATGGCTGAGGCTGAGGAGACCGCGGCTACGGAGAAGGCTGAGGCGGCGAAGGCGGCTCGGATAGGCCGAGGCCAAGGCGGCTTATGATGCGAAAGTGAAGGAGGATGAGAGGTCAAGTCGCTTGAAGGTGCTCGGCCTTCAACAAAGCCGCCACCGATGATGCTTTGTGGCTCTTGCGACGCAGGGGAGCATCGAGCATAGGGAGACGGGCGGTCGTCACCGGACTCACCCGGCATCTCGGATAGCTTTAGCTGTTCGGGGGCCAATTATTGAGCCTTCTCTCCCTGCCATCCTTTTGGCGCTTCAATTTCCAAGTCTGTACCTTTTGTTTTCCTGTTTCCTTGCTTTTTGTAAAGCTCTGGTAGGTAGAGTTTAGGCAATCCTTATGGGGACGGCCGTCGTTTGTACTCTTCTTGCAGTCATTTTAACAAGGTTTTATCTTTTTGGTCCTCGGCTTGGCCGGGACTCTGATTACGATCCTTTATTTGCCTTCTTGTGTCATTGACTGAGGCGATTTGAATGTATGTCTTAACCGTGTAGACATGTTGACCGCTAGATTGGCGTCTCAATTGCACTGTGTATACGTTTCTTTTTAGCGTATCGGCCGACGTGTTCCCCGTCGCTCTCGGTTTCGGCCGAGGTAATCGGGGTTGCGGCTTCGATAGCAATCGCAACTGTGTAGGCATATTGACCGCTAGATTGGCGTCTCAATTGCACTGAGTATACGTTTCTTTTTAGCGTATCGGCCGACGTGTTCCCCGTCGCTCTCGGTTTTGGCCGAGGTAATCGGGGTTGCGGCTTCGATAGCAATCGCAATCGTGTAGGCATATTGACCGCTAGATTGGCGTCTCAATTGCACTGAGTATACGTTTCTTTTTAGCGTATCGGCCGACGTGTTCCCCGTCGCTCTCGGTTTCGGCCGAGGTAATCGGGGTTGCGGCCGATAGCAATCGCGAATGTGTAGGCATATTGACCGCTAGATTGGCGTCTCAATTGCACCGAGTATACGTTTCTTTTTTAGCGTATCGGCCGACGTGTTCCCCGTCGCTCTCGGTTTCGGCCGAGGTAATCGGGGTTGCGGCCGATAGCAATCGCAATCGTGTGGCATATTGACCGCTAGATTGGCGTCTCAATTGCACTGAGTATACGTTTCTTTTTAGCGTATCGGCCGACGTGTTCCCCGTCGCTCTCGGTTTTGGCCGAGGTAATCGGGGTTGCGGCCGATAGCAATCGCAATCGTGTAGGCATATTGACCGCTAGATTGGCGTCTCAATTGCACTGAGTATACGTTTCTTTTTAGCGTATCGGCCGACGTGTTCCCCGTCGCTCTCGGTTTTGGCCGAGGTAATCGGGGTTGCGGCATCGATAGCGTTTCTTCCCTTCGAGTTTCCGTCTAATGGCAAATCGTTGAGGGGACAGACACTTTGATGGAGAACTTTGGTGATTCATTTGCTTGTCATGATCGTGCGTTGGGGTGTCCACAATGTGTTCGGACACCTCCGCCGCTATACAAAGTATTTTCTCAAGTTATCGGTGTTCCAATGGCTCATCGAGGCACACCTCCCATGTCTCGGCCGGTATGTACCCGGCCTTATTTCTTCGATCACTTTGTAGGGACCTTCCCGGTTGGCCGTCGTTTGCCATGAATATTTCCTTTGTTGGTGGCGGCCGACTTCCTTAGGACTAGGTCTCCTACTTTTAAGTCCCTTTTGTGGACTCTTCGGTTGTAGGCTCTCTTCATCCTGGCTCGATATACGGCCAAGTTGAGGCGTGCCGTGTCTCGGCTTTCTTCGACCAGGTCGAGGGAAGCTCTAAGGCCTTCCTCGTTTTCAGCTGGGTCAAAAGTGGCCGTTCGGAAGGTCGGCACCGTCGCTTCGATCGGTAAGACCGCTTCGGAGCCGTAGACTAGATGGAAGGGGGTGTATCCTGTTGCTTCTTTCTCTCGTGGTTCGAAGGGACCACGGACGCCGGTAGCTCATCGGCCCACCTTCCCTTAAGATCTTCAACCGTCTTTTTCAAACCGTTGAGGATGGTTTTGTTGGCGCCTCCGCCTGCCCGTTACTCTGCGGGTGGCAGACGGAGGAATACGCAAACTTGATGCCAAGCTCCTCTAACCAGTTCATTATCAGGTCGCTCCAAAACTCGCGGCCGTGGTCGAATACCATAACTTGGGGTAATCCGAAGCGGGTTATAACGTTTTCCCATTACCTTTCGACGGCGGCTGTGGTCTTCGCTGGTACTGCTACGGCCTCAACCCATTTGGTGAAGTAGTCAACGGCGACGATTAAGAACTTCCTTCCCCCGGAGGCCGTTGGGAATGGCCCTAGCATGTCCATCCCCCATTGTGCGAAGGGAAGGGGACTAAGCACCGGTTGTAGGTCCCCGGGAGGGAGCGTGTATCACCGGGCGTGCATTTGACGATTCGTGCACTTCTTGGTCTTCGTTCGGAATCTTGAAGCATGGTGGGCCGAGTAGCCAGCTCGGAGAGCTTTGTGGGCTAGTGTTCTTGCCCCCATGTGATGTCCACGATGCCTTCGTGGATTTACAAGATGCTCGGCTCTGCGTCGGCGGACCGACACACTTCAAGAGTGGTCTTATTACGGATCTTCCGTACGTTCTCCTTCGAACAACAGGTACCTGGCGGCGATCCTTTTTATTTTGGCCGAGGGATTGCGGCCCTCCCAACAACTCACCCGTAAGTTTGTATCTCATTATCGGAGTCATCCACGTTGTCTCGGTCTCTATGTTACCCACCATGCCGACGGTCTCAGTGATGCTTTTCGCGTTCCTGATGTCTACCAGCACGGTTCGGCTGACATTCTTGATAGTTGAGCTGGCCAGTTTGGAGAGCGCGTCGGCCCGGTTGTTCTCGGATCTGGGGACACACTGGATCTGGAAAGATTTTAATTTTGCTACGTCGGCTTTTACCCTCTCTAGGTACCTTACCATTCCGTCGTCCCGAGCCTCATACTCTCCTCTGATTTGGTTGGTGACCAATAGCGAGTCAGTTTTTAACACAATGTGTTCTGCTCCGGCAGCCCTAGCTAGCTCGACTCCGGTTATCACCGCCTCGTATTCGGACTCATTGTTCGAGGCCGAGAAGGTGAATAGATGAAAATGCATGACGATTAAAAATTTCATGACGATTTGAGAATGCATGTAATGTCCCAGATTCATCTATTAATCTATTACGTGAACTAAGGATGAACATTTGAGACATTCCTTGCCTCACACATGGGCCAAAAGAAAAGAGAAACTAAATGGAGAATAAATGGTATACCAAAAATTGTATAATGGGAGAGAATTGAACACAGGTGAATTGTGTGGAAAGTAATAGCTAAGCCACCAGACCAAATGAGTTTTTCTGAAACTCTATTACATGAATACCTAATTATTCTTTTTTTCAGAAACATCTAGGGCTATAGCCCTAGTAAATCGGGCCTAAATCCGCCCCTGAATCAAGTGGTGTTAGTTCAGTAGTAGCCGGGTTAAACCTTAAAGCTTGCAGAAATGCAGGAGTTGAGAGGTCCCGGGTTCGACTACCAGCTGGGGCGATGATCACTTGGCCACTGCAGCCCCCGAAGGGGGTGGCTTACATGGTCCATGTGGTGGTGCGGGAATGCATGGGCCCGGGGGATTCAACCCCCTCGTCATCAAAAAAAAAAAAAAAAAAAAAAAAAAAAAAAAAACCTTGTGCATACCTGCATACATGTTGACATAATAATTAAATTAAATTAGACATTTTGGATATGAAGAAATAAGTAGTAATAACATATATAGATACCATAATTGTTCACGATGTGGTGGTAGAAAGATTGGGTACGAGGAAGATGATCATTCGATAAATCAGACATGGGTTTAGATCTAGCTTCCATAGTCATCCGAGCTTTATCTTTGGAGTCTCCATACAAGAATCTGTAAGGGTTTCCTTGAAATCCTTGTTCTCTAAGAATTCTCTCGAATCTCTTGGGATTAAACCATACCCATTTCAACACACTCCATGATAATGTCACCACCAAAATACAAGCCAATGATATCACAATTGGCGATATTAATGCTGGCGATAACGCTTCCATTATTATTCTTATATTCTTATTCGTATGACAATGATACTAAGTAGAGTAGCTTATTATAGTTTAGGAAAATACATAAAGAATTAATAGAGTGAATAATGTAAGTATATATATGTATTTATATATAACATTTGATGACAAGTGGCGAACCATTATTTTCAAGTCTAGACAATTACCATGCATACATGTATCGGGTGACTATTCCATTTAGGAAAATGAGTTGGCGTCACCGGGTGACATCCAATTTTGGCGTCCCTCACAATAAGTGGGGACCCCAATAATAATAAAAACATGTGAGAGGGTGGCACCCAATCTCGGCGCCACCCGGCGACACCCTATGTGAAGCACTATTCCGTCATAAACTTGTGACCTCTCACAATACACAAAGAATAAGTGGGAAAATAAGTGGGAGGACAAGTGGAAGGGGGACTATAAAAGGTCACAAGCTTATGACAGACGAACCGATAATTCACAAATACATAATTTAGCATTTCTGTATGTTCATTTATGTAGGGCTAGATATATGATATTGACATTCATCTTTTGATGAAGATTTCCTTGAACAAAAAGTCAAGTCTTTGTGTTTTTGTGCTTGTGAGTTGTGACTTACTTACTACTACACATGCATTATTGCATTTTGAAGAAAAATCATGCATGTAGGGCCAGGGTGTCTAAGACCCCCTGTAATCACAGTAAGTGGATTATATCTAATGTATTACATCAGATGGTATAGTTTTTCAGTATTTACATAAAGTTTTTGAGTTTTATTTTAAAAATTATGAGTTTTATTAGAAAGTTTTTGAGTTCATTCTTCTAAACATAAAACTAAAAAAATTACAATATAACTCAAAAATATTACCTATAAGCTCAGAAAAAATTGAGTTTTGACGTCAAAAAACTACGTAATTGCTAAATCCCGCACACAGTTTTACTAAATCCCGCACACTTTACCACTTTATTCCAATCCTACCCTTCATCTTAAAAAATATTAAAAAAAGTTTTTCACCTCATCTCCCTCTCAAAACTTAATCAATTCATTAATAGTTCAATAATTATGGACCTTAATTCACGCACATGTAAGTAATTTCGTTGTTTAATCAACGATTTTGTTAATATACATCTTTTAATTGATTGAATGTTTCTAAAAAAAATCACAATTAGGGTTTAATTATTGTCGTAAAAAAAAAATTAATTGACCAAATTATCGATGAACACATTAATTATCAATGCCCATAATCAACTAAAGAAAATTAAACGAGCGGCACTACGTTGCTTTGCTGAAGACCATCGTCGATCAATTGGAGGGTGCTTAGGTTTCAGCACTACGTTTTAATAAATCATGGGCACTACGTTTGATGAACACGTTAATTATCAATGCATATCATGGCCGTTGATCGCCGAAGACGGCCGTCGATATACCTTCTGTCACCGACTCCCGTTTCCCTCTTTCCATCACCAGTCAGTTTCCGGGGGCACCCGGCCTGGTGATCCATTGGGGTACTTATTAGGGATTTTTTTATTTGTTGGGGGTTTTGATTTGTTTCTCTTTGTTTGTGGGGGTGAGAAATGAGAAGGGTAGATTCGGAATAGGACGCAAAAATGTGCGGGATTGAGTAAAACTGTGTGCGGGATTTAGCATGTCCCAAAAACTAACATGTAACTTTTAAACTTTATAAAGCTCGAAAAAAATACACAGAAACTCAAATTTATATGGGGTCTGATGTAATACATCCGATGTATAATCCTTTTTCTCCTGTAATCACGGGCGGAAGAACTGGGCCTTTGATTTTGAACGCTGAATTTATAACTTTTATTGATAAACTTCAGTATAAACATCGAAATATAATACACTTGTACATTTATATTTAGGGTCTCATTTTTTTACGGTGCCTGATCCTCTGTTTGTTACCAGACGCCCCGTGTGGGGCAACAAACATAAACTATATTTTGAGTCATATATTATCACTATTGATGCGGACTTTTATGTGTTCCTAGAAGAAAAATCTAATTCCTAAATTGACACGAGTAGGTCATACATTTCGTCACAAATAATTTAATTTATAAGTACCATCATCCATACGTTTTTGAGTAAGACCCAACTTTCATATATAGTTGTAAGATATACCCATCGGCCATCGCTATATAAGTTGGATGAGTCATCGCTATATAAGTTGGAACTTGGATGAGTCAGCACGGACCCGCTTTAATAATCTAATTAAAGGTTTTGAGTTTAGATACGAAAGTACAAGGCTAGATGCCTTTAAATCATTTATTTTTCTTTGATTAAGATATCCCCTACAAAGAATAAAATTTGTAAACAAATGAGTCATCAACCTGATTTAACCGAAATAAATTTATTTTAACATAGAATAAAGATTATTCTGGTATTTATTCCCACTAATTTGCAAACATCATGCGCATTTGTGCTTATTTGTTTAATACAGATCGTACATAATACAATGTTTATTAGGACTTTGATAACAAAATCAGTTTAATTAATTTTATTAAATACGTACGAGATAATAAATCTCAAACTTAATGACTCAATCGTTTCAAGATAATAGGAGCACCAAATTGAGGCTTAAGTGTGGAAATGGCAGCAGGGGCATGAGCATAAGACGGCGAAATCTCGAAAGAGAAACGCTGTAGAATCAGGACTAAGGCCAATCTTGCTTCTGTCATGGCGAAATTTGATCCTATGCAAATTCTAGGACCCCAACCAAATGCGAAAAATGACATTTTTCCGTTTGTAGCCTTAGACATGCCCTGGCTAAATCTATCTGGTTTGAATTCTTTAGCATCGGAACCCCATATGGATTCGTCTTGTTGAACATGGAGCAGTGACATGTGAACTAGAACACCTGCTGGTAAAAACATGTCTCCGACTTTCATGTCTTTGCAAACTGTCCGATTTGCCTCTGTTGGTGGTGGATATAGCCTCAATACCTCTTGTAGTATCATGTTCACCTATCAACATAAATAACTTTCATGTCATATTTAACATTTGGTATATTCTTTTGTGTAACTCTGAATTTTTTTGTTTTCTATGTCGTACGCCTCGTTTTTCACTAAAAAACTTCGACCGGTAATAATTATATGTTATGAGTTCAGAAAATGATACTTTCTCTGTCCCGGTCATTTGTCGTTCTTTTCCATATTTGGGTATCTCAGTCATTTGTTATCTTTTCTATTTTAAGAATGAACTTGATGAGTAATTTGTTCATTCTCATTCAATTTGTTCCACTTGTCATTTAGTTATTGGTCATCTCCTCTTCTTTGGTCTTTGTGCCAAAACGAAAGAACAACAATTAACCGGGACGGAGGGAGTATTTTTTTTTCAAACCAATTATCTCGTCAAGGCCTTGAATTTGAAAAAAAAAAAATCACTGCTTTTTGAACTCGTAGCCTGTAGTTATGGTTGGTCAAAACTTTTTTAATAAATAAACTTTGGCCGACCATAATTCTCGACTACGAGTTGAGACGTCGGTGAATTATTTTTTCAAACTGAAGACCTCTTAAAGACGTTTAATTTGAAAAAAAAACTTTATCGTATTCTGAACTTGTAACCAAGAGTTATTGATGGTCAAAGTTTTTTTTTTTGCACGAAAAGAGGGATACATCTTAAAAAATGAAAAAGTTGAGAGGTACGCGAAAGATTTTTTTAGTTAGGTACTTAAAACTCAATTCTAGTCATGTTAGCTCGACTTGGATTGATCAAGAAAGTTAGTAATGTGGCATACATACCGTTTTAAGTTGGTTTAATCCATGAAAATCAGGAGCTTTGTCCCCAAACGCGTTCAAGACCTCTTCTCGAGCTCGGTGTTGCCAATCTTGATGCTTACCCAACAAAATCAACGTCCAAACAAGCAAAGTCGAAGTGGTCTCTTGACCGGCTAAGTAGAAGACCTTGCACTCATCGATCACTTCTTCGAGACTAATCGCAAGCTTATGGTTTTTGTTAGCATTCGAATCCAATAGTACGCCCAATAAGTCGTCCTTGGGCTTTGCTCCTGCTTTTATTGCCGTCTCCCTCTTCTTAATTATCTCCTTCAACAAAGACTTGATTTCCTTATCAAGCTGCATTATTCTCTTATTTACCTTTGTTGGCACATACCTACATATAATACAATGACGATTTTTCTTAGGGCAGACATTAGAAAAACGAATCCGTATTCTAATAATAATGCATGGATATATTCACATTCACTAACCTCCATCCAGGGATATAGACATGATTAATAATTGGTACCGCCAATTTAAGCTGCTCAGTGATAAGTTCAAAAATTCTGCTGCCTTCTTCATAGCTACTTCCGAAAGCAGCTCGAGAAATGACATCCGCGGATAACTTATGAAGATGTGGCCATACGTCTACCTCGCATGAACCACTCTCCGACACCATTTCCTCCCATGTATTGATCATCTCACTTGTGCTTGCATTAAACGCTGGAAGCATGAACTGCATCAACATAATCATTACCCATATTTTAGTCGTTAAGCAATCATTATTTTAAGATTTTGGTTGAGATGGTTCATCAACATGATAATAGTTGGGCCTCAACCCTATACGGCATAGCTAGGATTATTGAAAGTCATCAGCGGCAAAAGGTAATAGTATACGATAATTTTTATGATAATAAAAATTTTAACTAAAAACTTCAAAATTTTCCTACGCCAGAAGGGGTGAGTGCTCCTGCTTGCCCTTCTAGCTCCACTCCCACTTACGATGTGAAACTATACTGACCGTCTTAACTTAAGACATCTCAAAACCTTATTTTATATTCAGCTCTATTTTAATCGGGCGTGAGAGTCATCTTAGTTAAGACGCGTGATCAGTTAAAGGATTAAGAATGAAAAAGACCTTCAACTTCTCCATGTGAAAAGCTGGATTAAGTAGCTTCCTATGTTTAGCCCACATATCACCTTCTAATAGAACTAAACCAGTGGCCACCACCTTCAGAATTGGGTTTACTTGTGGCTTCTGAAATTCATTTAATTTAGTAAATACTTCCCTCATTGCTTCTGGTTCCCAAATGTTCACCATTGGTATTGGACCATTCCACATAAAACATCTTTTACCTGCAATTAATTAAGACATATATTCCACATAATTAATGTACAAATTAATATATCATCAGATGTACAATTACCATAATTAATGAATAAATATACGAGTAGTAAATCATTCTTTATACCTTCTTATTGTGTTTCCTTAGGTCACACGTAGAAAAACAAACGTGAACTAATAAGTTGTGCATGTGCATAAATTAAACTAAACAATTTGAATATGAAAAAAAAAAGTACTAGGGTTTATAACAAATATACCATAGTTTTTTACGGTATGGTGGTAGAAAGGTTGGGTACGAGGAAGATGATCATTAGATAAATCAGACATGGGTTTAGATCTAGCTTCCATAGTCATCCGAGCTTTATCGTTAGAGTCTCCATACAAGAGTCTGTAAGGGTTTCCTTGAAATCCTTGTTGTCTAAGAATCCT
Source organism: Silene latifolia (assembly GCF_048544455.1). Taxonomy (NCBI): domain Eukaryota; kingdom Viridiplantae; phylum Streptophyta; class Magnoliopsida; order Caryophyllales; family Caryophyllaceae; genus Silene; species Silene latifolia. Next base: position 942,899 of record NC_133530.1, on the reverse strand, counting down.
TTCCCATCTCTTGGGATTAAACCATACCCATTTTAAGACACTACATGTCAATGTCACCACCAAAACACAAGCCAATGATATCACAATTGACGATAACGTTATTTCCATTCTTAATTATTCTTATTCTTATTCTTATGACGATGATACTAATAAGTAGAGTAGCTCGCTTGCTTATAGTAGTTTAGGAAGATATGTAAGGAATTAATAGAGCGAATGTAAGTAAATGTAGAATGGAAGGGGATGTATTATATACATCTATTGGTTGGGGTGACTATTCCATTTAATTGGTTAAGTGACAACATGAGTGACGTACACCATTATGGTTTAAATTTACTATACTTAGCCTCCATGTAATTTTTTAGTAGGATTTACCTTACAATTCCTTGATGTTTAAATTTCGTATACTTGACCTCCAAGTCGTCTTACAAGAACAATAGAAAATGAAATTCTTCTCTAGCTACAGACAAATTAAAATTCATAATATATATTTAGCCTTTTCTGTATGTTCATTCCTGTAGGGCTACGACATTGACGATTTGACATTCGTCTTTTCAAGAAGATTTCCTTGAACAAAAAGTCAAGTCTTTTGTGTTTTTGTGCTTTTGACTTACTATTTCTGTCCTGGTTATTTGTTGTCCTTTCCATTTTGGAGTATCTTAGTCAATTGTTATCCTTTTTATTTTAAGAAATGAACTTGATGAGTAATTTGATCATTTATATTCAATTTGTTCTACTTGTGATTTAGTTATTGGCTCTCTCCTTTTTCATTGGTCTTTAATTTGTGTCAAAATCAAAGGACAACAATTGATCGAGTAGGTCATACATTATTACACGTTACTAATAATTTACAAGTTCCATCATCCCTACGTTTTTCAGTAAGACCGTTTTATGATCGATAAATCCAACTTTCATATATAGTTGTAAGATTACCCATCGTTATATATATAAGTTGGGTGAGTCAGCACAGACACGCTTTAATAATCTAATTAAAAGTTTCGAGTTTAGATACGAGAATACTAGCCTAGATGCCTTTAAATCATAAGGATAACGTTTTAATCTAACGTGGCAGTATGTATATTTTGGAGGTTAATGAATTAGTTGGATGAATTGCATGTATGTTTCTATTTTGTAGAGTACTAGGGTGTAGAGTTGTAGTACGTACTCGTATGTTTTCTATACGAGGTGCTGAAATCATAAGGCCGGATACTGTTTCTTGAAGACAAACCACTACGAAACTACAGAAGGGAGCGGAATTCGAACATGATAGAGACGAAGCTAGGTTCAATTTTTGCTTAAGGCCGAAACATTAGTCTTATCTACATCTTTAATTATGGTTAACTTTTTCCAAAAACAAACTACTGTAAGGTTTTTCCCCCAAAAGTTCGCCTGGTCATGGCCTAATCAGATTGTGCTTAGCTTCAATTCATCTCGTTGATATGGGACTTGTTCACAATATTCCTTCTTAACCACGGAGATAAAGATATCTTCGGTATTAGGACCTTATTATTAAGGGAATTGTTCGCTTTGTTTGCAGAGTGAAATGACGTTGGACATTTCTCATACTACTTCTGTTATGCGAGTTTTGACAAAAAGTTCCGATTATTAGTTGTCCAATACTTATATTAATACAATATATGTTTATTAGCACTTTGATAACAAAAGGGTAATGATAAATACAATTCACTGGGTTGTATTTAAGAAACCAAAAGAGGAAATAAATTCTTGATATATGCATTAAATGTATTGGTTAATGTGTAATTTAGTTCTTAATTCCTAAGTTAATACCTAAATTAGAAGGTATTTAATGCTTAAATACAAGAACTTTTTATCGAATTGGGGTTATTTACCAAACTATTTCTCGCTTTAGGGCTCATTTGAAACTATTTCTTTCAAATGGGTCCACGTCATCACTTAATTTTTTTTTTCACTGCTCTCTCACAAAGCCGTTGCCCGCGGTAGCGGTTTTATATGATTTTCTTGAAGCTGAACATCCAGTACCCATTGCAAAGTTTGCATCCCATATTTCTAGAAAAACCGTGACCCTTACCCACGGCCTTTCCTACTCGACAGAAAACCGCTGGCCTTGACCACGGCTTAGAGCCTTATATAAATTAAAATGCAACCCAATTTACAAAACCTCCTGTAACCTGTTTCATCACATATTTCTCAGAAAGCCGCTGTACTTGAGCACGGTTTCTTCATTTTCTCCTACAAGCCGCTACCCTAGGTCACGGCTTTGTCTGCTTTTAAAAAAAAAACACAACTGCAACGAGGGCAGAAGCTTCTTATCACGCGGCTTTCTCCTGTATGTTTTAAAAAAACAGCAATAGACGATAATTACATGACCACATTCCGTCAAGGATAAACTTAATTGCCCCATTGCTGCAACAGAAACACATACACTTGAAGTTCCACTACACATAAATTGGGTTACACATTTCAAGTTCCATTAAAATCCAAACTCTTACCCACTTAAATTGTTCCACTCAATTGTCCCTAATTAAAATAAATAAGTTTTACATTGTTCTAAATGTCATAAACATACTTAACATCCTAGTTTCTTCCGGAACGGCCTCTTTTAGTCCTTCGTTGTGATGTCGAACCGTCGGACACTCGGACATGTCTTCATCTTGGGATGGAGTTGCTCTATGCTCCAAATGCCGGAAGTCATAGCGAGGGATCACATTGTGTTGAGAGTATTCTTCCTCTTCCTCTTCCTCTTCATGTTCGTCTTGCGGTTCTTGATGAATGAGATGCCCTTGCCTAGTGTTTTGGAGAGATTGGAGGGACATTTTTTTCATCTCATATATCATTTTCACTTGAGTCATTGAAGCATCATCTGGTAAAGAGGCAAGTAATGAAGAAGCATGATTGTAGTTGAATACACTTGCTTGTGTCTGCAAAAGTGTCAAGAGGAGTAGTAATTTTACAAGCCAATAAGGTCAAAAATAATGACACAAAATAATTATAATGTAAGTCACTTACAAGTAAAGAGTAGTCCGCAGCGGTAGGATAATAATAATGTCGAGATTCATAGTTCGCTTGAACCTCTTTGGACTGAGGACTAATGATAAGGCGAGTGATGGAGCGATACCATGTCATGTAGGGATCGGTGTAGCTAATGTATCCACTGTAAGGGGCTCCTTGCGGAATCAAGTACCTCTTCCGATTCATCCACCTTTCAATGCTAAGCTTATTAAGACTTTCATAATTCTTCTCTTTCCCTCTACGGTTGTACCCATGCAACTTCTCGCACACTTGCATTTGAGACCCAAGTGGATATTTTGTTCCCAGCTCCTCCTCCTTAAGTGATCTAAGGCTTGTTGGTCGACCAATGGTTAGCCTTTCCCAACTCCACAATTGCAACAACACAAGACATCCGGAAATTTCTAAAGCCCCCTTTTTAGAGGCTACACACAAGTTACGGTATAAATAGGCTAGTACTCCGCTACCCCAACTATACTCATCTAATCGAGTCAAATCAATCAAAAGTTGAAAGTAGATCAATTGAACTCGATTACCACTCTTATCCGGAAAGAGTACGGCTCCAATCAAATACAGTAAATATGCCCTAACATAGCAGTGAAGTTGTTGCTCGGTATAAGAATCCGGCAAGTGTTGGAAGGTTTTTGCTAACCAAGATAGTCTGATGGCTTTTCCTTTTAAAGCTGTGGACAGCGGGGGCCCACGAGGGCGCTTGGGAGAGAAAGAGAAACAAGCGTTTGTATTTTTGTATGGAGTCGCCACCAATTTTTATGGGAAATTGGAACTGTTCGAATACGTCGTGTCATGTCAAGACACAAAGTAGTGACATGAACACTAAGCGATCGTTACCCTTACCATTCTATGTCTAGAATGACTCTCGTGGATGCCAATGAACACGGGTGTTCACAGATATCTGGAGTAAGGGGTGAGGGTACGTATTAGGAAGCTCTTTTGATCGAACACCTAATCCCGCCCGCCTCGATAGCGGCCTCTACTAATGATTAGGGAAGTTATTCGTACTCGATATATCGTCGATTGTATGCATGCAATGCAACATCCAAGTTTTAATCCTAACATGTGAAGATTAGACTAAGTCGGAGAACAACTAGTTTAACATACAATTAATGTCGAAGTTGGATTTAATGCTCAATTACATGTGAAAACATTCGAGCAATGAAAGAATTACAATAAAAATTACAATAATAAAAATTACAATAATGAAAATTACAATAATTACATTGGATTAGGCGATTTATGTCGAAAATACCTTTAAAACGGATAATTTGAAAAAGAGAAATAAAAGAAATTAAACGAACAGAACAGAAGGGATATTATGGATAATAGTGAGTTAATTACGTAAGCTAATTAAACTAAGTCAAGGCAGAAACGGAGTTCAGAGACAGAGCTCAGCCAGGAACAGGCGCAGCAGAGATGCGTCCTTTGGAATAGGCGCAGCAGACGCTGCGTCTGTTCCGTGGCTCAGTTCTGGCTGTGAAGCCGTAATTGCAAGCCGTTAATGTTAATTGGGGTTTTTAATGATTGATTAAAATTATTTACTCGGATGGAAGTGATTAATAGGTTATTTAACATATGAATGGGTCATAGAAACAGTAAAACATGGATGACACGGAATTAAGACGGATTAACTACATGGATGAGCGAATGATTAACGAATTAAACAAACTAATTAATTAGGCTAAACATGATGAGTTAATGACGAATTAATGATGAAGAACAGATGCAAACATATCAATGATGAATTCCAGAAATTCAATATGAACGAATTAAATTTCTAAAACCTGAGTTGAGTTTAATGACGAAAACCCGCAAATATGAAATTATGAGGGATTTAAGTCGGATTTAAGGATGAACTAAACATGTCAATGAGAATAAACAATATACATGTGGTTATTATGCTATCATGTGAACGAATTAACAAGAAACAAACGAAATCAAATAAGAACAACGAAACGAATTACAGAGGACGAAGGAAGAAGAAAGGAAGCAGGAACTGCGGCAGCCTCACGAAGAGGCGCAGCAGGAACTGCGCTCCTTCGAAGAGGCGCAGCAGTTGCTGCGTCCTTTCTCGACGTCTGTCTACTGGAAATCCGTAAAAAGAAGTTTTAAAGAAGGTTTTAGAAATTGGTTTTAATGATGCTTTCGACATAAACCTTACATTAATTGGTATAATAAATAAAATACAATAAAATAAATAAGGATTTACACCCTCAGACTTACATGTTGACGAAACGAGAAGGACTAAGATATCGATTAGTGATGCTCGACGCAAATGCAAAGAAAGTGCCCTCGTAAGAGGAAAACGATTAATTAATTAAGTTGATTGATTGTGGAGTTGGTCAAATTGGTCGGTCATGCAAACGAGGCTGGTACTCGGAAGGATCCGAGCTTACGTGGTCGAATGTTCAAGCACGTAGGCGCCAAAAAGTAAGAACAAAAGTCTATAATGCAAAGGGGGAAGAGAAGGGCGGACACTCGCGTGAGAAATATGAGGAACGAAGGCTCCTATTTATACTAATCACACGACGGAAATATGGAAAGGAGAAAAAGATCCGGAAATAACCGACTTAGGTTAAACGCGGAAACTTGGACAAAAAGAAAACCTTGAGGAAGAGGCGCAGCAGGCACTGCGTCTCTTGGAAGAGGCGCAGCAGGCACTGCGTCTCTTGGAAGAGGCGCAGCACTTGCTGCGTCCTTTCCTCAGCGGGTTCCTCATGCGCAAGAAAGCGCGTTTGACAACCTGTCGTATTTTAGGCATAACTTTCTCTACAAGACTCGGATTAAGGTGATTTCGGTGGCGTTGGAAAGCTAAAAGAAAGATCTAGAACTTTCTGTGAAATAGGCCTGACCCAAAAAAGATGTTATAACCTCGTAAAGCGGGCCTAAAGGTTGGGTTATCATTTTAACTAAATGAAATGCACATTTTGTAATGTAAACTTTTAGTTTAGCCCAAAGAAGTGACATGAGACTCAAAATGAGATATAATCTCAACATTTTATGACATCCTAACCTTAGGTAGACAAGGACATTGCTTTGACTCGGGATTTGACGGTTTTAGGAAATGAAGACAGTTTTTGACCCGGACTCCAAATCTACTCTAATTACTGTCAAAACGACCGTATCGGCACGTAGATGACAATTAAGAGGTAGACGTTAATATTTGAGCGATCAATTTACGATAAACTTATGAACTGTCACAAATTGTTCCGCGTACCAAACATGCGGCCCAATCATCACCGGGTGGTTTGCGGGAGGTGCAGAAATGAGGTATCTACAAAAGCCTCTTTAGGTGGAGCAATACCCAAATAATGTTCCAATAGTTCAGCCCAAGGTTGTTCACCACTACCTGTTATAGGCAATCCACCAACTTTTAAACCTAATAAGACATTTACGTCTTGTATACCAACCTCGCCAATTGGGAAATGAAAAGTGTGCGTCACTTGTCGCCATCTTTCAACCAAAGCAGTTACTAGATCTGGATAAATGGGTACAAATGATAGCCTATGTGTTCCATAAAACCGTTAGATCATAACATGTCACTTCGTGGTGAGCACCTATTTCATCATTCTCCTCAAGTTTGGCGGTTATTTTTTCGCTCCATTTTAAACCGTTAGACATCCTAGTCCTAACAATTTCACGCCTATCAACAAAATACTTATTCACTCGTGTGAAAGTGGCCCTCACAAGAGCTTGAATGGGAAGAAATCTCACACCCTTTAACACACCATTGAAACATTCACACATGTTGGTGGTTTTTAAACCATATCTTTTACCACCATCATGTGCAAGACACCATTTGCTTAATGGTATATTTTCTAACATTGCCTTGGCATTCACGTTAATTTGACCAATGTTCTCCATCCCTTGATCAAACTTGCGAATTTGATGTTGCATAGCCGTATTTGTAAAAGTTTCTTTCAACTCGGTGTCTTTGAACATTGTGTTAATGTTGGATGCATGATGCCGGATACAATATCTATGAAAAGCATATGGCTCCTCCCAACCACTATTTAACTCTGCCATTACCTTTAAGATACCCGCTTGTCGGTCGGATATTACACAAATACCACTTTGTTGAGTGACCAACACTCTAATGCAAGCCAAAAACCAACTCCAATTCTCGTAATTCTCCTTCTCAACTATAGCAAATGCTAATGGAAAAAGTTGATCATTTGCATCAACACCCATAGCAATCAACAACACACCATGATACTTCCCATATAGATGAGTTCCATCAATAGTAATAATTGGTCTACAATGTGAAAAACCTTTAATGGATGGACCAAAAGCCCAAAAAACACGATAAAATTGCTCAATGTTGTTATGGTTGGTTGGTTTACTTACAAAATGAACTTGGGTACCCGAATTTGCTTCTTTTAAAGCCTCCAAGTATCTTTGGAGATATTGGTAAGACTCCTCCCAATCACCATAGAGATCCGCAATAGCTTTTTGTTTCGCACCCCAAGCTTTTGCATAGGAAATAGTAAAGTTAAATTCTTTTGTCATAGCCGCTCTTAATAACTTCACTTTCACACCCCAATCCGCTTCAACAAGGTGTTTTATAGCATTGCTAATAAACTCCCTTTTTAAATTTTGATGGTCCATGGAGGGTTTGTGAACAACACAAGATGATTCATGGGGGCCTTTGTAAGTCACAATTGTAAATGTTTCAGAGGCAATACTTTTTTGACTGGCTCTTAGATACCATTTGCAAGGCACCGGTGTTCTCGCACATTTATATGTAACAGTGTGGGGTTTAGATTCGGTGGTTCTACAAACTTGGTTTCTTTTAACATTGTAGGATGTCACAATTCGCCCCAATATTTTTTTGCTCCCAAAATCTTGACCCACCTTAAACTCTCCACCGCTTTTATGCCCAACTTCATTCGATCTATACCAACTATTTACTAGTTCTTCGTCTACTACATGAACCTTAGTAAATTGGGTATTACGAGCACTTAAAGAGACAAGGTCTAAACCATTATCATCATCATTAACATCAACCAACAACTCATCCTCCTCTTCAACGTTCCCCTCCACCTCATCCCCTTCAATATTACAATCCAATTCCGCTTCATCGACATTATTTGTGCCCAATGACACACACCAATTAGGATTTTCAATTTGGCTTAACATGTTTGTGAATGAAAAATTAGGGAAGTTCATAGTGGGTTGGACAATTTCATTTGATGGTTCAAGGGGCTTTAATTCAAGAAACAAATCCATAGAAGCGGCTTTCGATTGACACACGCTTGCCCACAAAGCCCTCATAGCACGATCATTACACAGCAACAACACTTTGTAACCTCTCACACTTGGGAATTTCATCCTCAAAATTAATTCAAAGTTAGTGCTATCAACCTCAATAGCCTCATATATTTCATTTTTAAGTTCACCCAAAGTCATATTACTATTGGCAATACCATAAGTTTCACAACCACCTTTATATACTACATTTTCACCATCAACAACAATTTCTCCATTCCACCAACAAGTTAAGGGGAAATTATTAATCTCCATCCATTACTATAAATTACTAAACTAACTAGAAACTACTAGATTAAACTAACTATATAAAAAACAATGCTAATTGTAAAACTAAATAAGCTTACAGCTAAAATAAAGGAAGATTGATAATTAAAAGCTTCAGTAATTAGTACCTTATCATAAAATAGGATGAATTGAGAGTGATTACGAACTGATTAATTGAGATTTGGTAGGAATTAGGCTGGGAATTTGGGTTCTCGTCTTTTAGGGTTTCGGGATTGTGAATGATAAATGTCGGGTTTTTGTTTTATATATATACTAAGCTGTAAGCCGTTGTCAAGGACAGCGGTTTTTTGTCGAGTAGAGAAGGCCGTGGATAAGGGTCACGGCTTTAGTAGAAATATGGGATGCAAACTTTACAATGACTACTGGATGTTCAGCTTCAAGAAAATCATAGAAAACCGCTACCGCGGGCAACGGCTTTGTGAGAGAGCAGTGAAAAAAAAATTAAGTGATGACGTGGACCCATTTGAAAGAAATAGTTTCAAATGAGCCCTAAAGCGAGAAATAGTTTGGTAAATAACCCCAATTCGATAAAAAGTTCTAAATACAACCCAGTGGGTTGTATTTAGCACTGGGTTGTATTTAACATTACCCATAACAAAATCACATTAATCTTATTAAATACGATTATTATTACAAGACGCTAAATCTGACACTTTAACTTAATGACTCAATTGAAAATCATTATAATTAATTATTATTAGCTTTGTAAATTAAAATGAAACACTATACACGATTATTATTATTGATTTTGTGACTAAAAAAATCATTATAGAAATTTGAAAACAAATCATAAAGTTACAACCCGACCCGCCAACGTGGTAATAACACAACCCCAATAAGATGAGATGTGTACCTTTGAGTCCATTATTATTTGTTCTCACTTAAGCCCAAAAGTACAAAGCCTTGTTATTAAATGGTGTCAAATCCTTTATAAATACTTCCTCCATTCAAGTCCACTCTACCACTTTCTTTTTTCACGTTTGCCAAAGCGTGTTTTACGCGCTAAATATCAATAGCTACGTATGTGTAAAAATTATAAAAGTTAGATATTTTTAATGTACTCGTAAAGACGAATCAAACAAGATCCCACATGAATATATTTCCACTTACGTATCGAGAGAAAATCGAAATTGAATACACAATTGTGAATAGTGTACAAAAGTGAAATAGGTAGAGTGGAGTTGAATGGAGGAAGTATATCACAATGATACACACCAAAATTATTATGAAGGGTAGTGTAGTAATTTCAGCTTTTATTTTAGTTATATCCTCCTTATGCTATATAAGCATTACTTGGCTATAGTTTTCTTTTATCCATTATGAATGAACTTGTGAACAATTTCTGAGATTTCTCAGCCATTTAGAATCTAGGTGGAATTTCCATCACAATTCTACTCTTGTAGCCTATCGGATTTTATATTTGAACAGCTACATTTCTATCCTTTGTTTCCGTCTTAATTTAGATCGTATCACACAAGCCTCTCAATTTCCCGATGTGGAACACCTCTCTCATAAACTCATGGAGTCATGGGGTGTTACAAAAGTGATTAGTCAACTCTTTTAAAACCGGGAAAGTGGTAAACTAGCCCCTTAAGTTTGCATCAATGTGAGACCCCTTAACTTTATTTTGGTGTAAATAACCCCCATAATTTTGCTCTAAAGTGAAATCAAGCCCCCTTCTACTTTTCCGTTCAAAATCTCGTCGGATTGCCAATTTCTCACCAATATCTCGTATGTTGTACATATTACGTATAATTTCACCCTTCCTACTCTATATACTTCTACAAATGCATGTATCCGCAAGATTTATATGTAACGCCCCGAAAATCGAGCAGGCAGCTCAAAATAGCCCTTTTATAAATAAAAGACAGCAGCGGAATTACAAGGGCGTCACCGCCGTATTCCCCCTCCGGAGAATACAAGGCTAAACAATAAAAATAAACTACTAAAGCTTAAAACTATTTACAACTTATACTTATTATCCTCTATAATGTCAATTCCTCACACTTGACCTTCCCCGATACTTGTACCTGAAAAAGAGTGAAAGTAACGGAATCAGCCAACCACAGGCTGAGTATGACTCCAGTTCCCTCCCCCGGCCTTATGTCATATCTTTTATACGATAGGAATTATCACCTTCAACCAATAACTTACCAAAATACAGTAGTCCCTGCCATGGACCAACCCGGTATCCCAAAAACATTATATGACCACCATACCAACAGGATATATATTCTTATCACATTAATGTCGGTCTTCCATTACTGAATTTGAGAAACATTATGGAGATCCGCACTCACACCGGGTCTAAGACCCACCTCCATGTACACAGGAATAGAATAATTTCACTCGGGCCAACGCCCCTTAGTTCTCATGGGCCAACGCCCCTTTTGTTATATATGGAGTACTCCCGGAGCCAACGCCCCCTTCTGTGTACACAGGTTACGACATAATGTCACCTCAAACCAATAATCGTATCCCGAATGCTACAATTGGCCAATTATACATTATAACGATAACATTATTATCACAGCATACATTCATAAGACGGTAATTAATAAAACATGTGAGCAGTATAACGATTATAAGATGAAATTAACAATAAAACCAATATAACAGATTATTTCTAATCTCTTATTTCAAACTTAAACAATTACTTTTATCGATAAAGAGTTCCGAAATCATACCTTCTCAAATAGGTTTATGCTACGGAAGGAAAATCCGAGATTTGGTTGTATAGATGGTGTGTACTCTCGGAAATTGCTTAGCTGGTCTTTCTTTTTCTCTCTTTATATACTCCTACCCCTTTGTTTTTTCCTATGAATCACTCGGTGATTCTTATCAAACTATGGGCATGCATGAGTCATACAACCTAGCCTCCCTACGTGGAGTTGTGTAAAAATTATTGTTTTTCTTTTTTTCATAATTATCTAATTAATACGGAGTAGTAAAAATCGTAACGGGTCCGACTCATATACTCTTAGACAAATTACTAAAATGGAGCCGTCTTCGTGTATACAGAAAAAAATATACGAGCTTAGTCTATAAAGTTTCTAATGGTCCCATTATAATATATATCTTAAAACTAATTTTTTTCGGGGTATTACATTCTACCCTCCTTAAAATAAGTTTCGTCCCGAAACTTGAAAATAGGAAAATAGAAAAGTTCAAAACTTCGGTTTTCCAATACACAAGAGTGTTACAAAAATTTTATTTCAACAAAAATCTTTTAATCACATTTATCACAAGAGTGATAAACTAATGGAACACACGAATTCCCGTCGCGAACAAGAATTCGAGTAATCCAATTCAAAACGAACTCAAATTATGTGTTAGTAGGCGTTGGACTAGTTATTAGACGTCAGTAATAACAAGTCCTAGCACTAAATTAACTGTCCAAAGCCAAAGTAAAATTGAAAAGTTTCTTTTAAAATCATAGTATAGGTAGAAGTTTGCAAATACAACAAAAAATTTGAAGATACAAAAGGAACTAACTTGAATTAACTTGAACTTTTGTAATATAAGAAATAGTTTGAGTATCAAAACTTCGAAAACATTAAAATAATATCAAAATATAATGAGTGGAAGGTAAGGAGTAAAAATCCGAAAGATAAAATGTCCTGAAATTTGACAAGATTTTTACTAAAACAAACATGTGTATGCTCTTAACAATTAAATATGGGATTTTCAGAGGGTATAACATGTATAATATACACATGAAGGATATATAAAGGACAAATATAAGTAAAACATAAACATGATCAACATGAAACCACACATATGCATACCATCTTGAAATAAATGACTTGAATGAATACATAACACAACGATTTTATCTACCCCACTCACTATTAGTCGGTTTCTATATATTTGTTATGAGTTTTATACTAGCCCCAAGAATCTTTTCCCCGCTAGACGTATAGCCGAAGGCTCACCACGCGGTTGCAGGGCTGCTCTGATACCAATCTGTAATGCCCCGAAAATCGAGCAGGCAGCTCAAAATAGCCCTTTTATAAATAAAAGACAGCAGCGGAATTACAAGGGCGTCACCGCCGTATTCCCCCTCCGGAGAATACAAGGCTAAACAATAAAAATAAACTACTAAAGCTTAAAACTATTTACAACTTATACTTATTATCCTCTATAATGTCAATTCCTCACACTTGACCTTCCCCGATACTTGTACCTGAAAAAGAGTGAAAGTAACGGAATCAGCCAACCACAGGCTGAGTGTGACGATCCGCACACTTGAGCCCTTAGATTTATCTATGCTTATGTAATTTCATTTTCCTTGTACATTTGTAGTAAGTATTTTCTTAGTAGTTTTAGAATAGGTTTCCATAAATAGGTATATTGCTATTCTGAACTAAACTTGTAAATTCAATGTTTCCTGCTACCAGGACCAAATAATCAAATTTGCCTCTTTGAGATGTGCTAGTCAATGAAAAACCGCTTCTCATCCAAAAGCTTGTTGTTGCTTGTTGCTTGCTTTCAATAATCGTATTGCTTACTTTTATTGCTTTCGTGTGCCGGACTTGATAATCGTGACTAGGATTCCCGACACACACCGACCCGAGACCCGAGTATCGTGCTAGTGGGCGATCCCTCACTAGTACGAAGATCCTTGTCACTTGCATCTTGCCTTGAGACGGGCAAGGGTGCGCGCCACGGTCCGACAAAAGTAGCGGACCGTGACATTTGGTATCAGAGCCCGGTCTTCGGACGGGCGTCTGCAAGCCGCATTTGTTCATCGAGATCGAGAAAATGGGCGAAACAATCGAGGACCGAGTGGATGCCTTAATGGACACAATCGACGTCAAGCTTCCCAAACTCGAGAGCATCGTTATGCGGATGGCCGCGAGCCTCGAGGAGTTGCAAAAGACGGTTTGTGACCTTGAGACGAAGGTGGACGGGATGGATACCCGCATCCATGCGATCAGTGCTGCGATCCCCGACGATCGGGAGGAAGAGATCAATCATCTGCATCGAAAGGTCGAGATGTTAGAGAACACGTGTGCCACGCTCGTGAAAGCGGTGGCCAATGACGGGAAATCTGTGGGGAGCCATAAGGTGAAGGCCCCTCCACCTCGTGCCTACGATGGGGCGAGGGATTCGAAAGCGGTCGATAACTTTATCTTCGACATGGAGCAATACTTCCGAGTAAGTGGGCTCGACGAAGACGCGGAAGTTGTCACGGCAAGCATGTATCTAGTCGATGATGCCAAGATGTGGTGGAGGGCTAGGTACAAGGAAATCGATGCGGGCACGATTACGGTGACATCGTGGGCCGACTTCAAGAAGATCTTGAAGGATCACTTCTACCCCGAGAACACGGAGTTTGTTGCTCGGAAGAAGTTGAAGGAAATCAAGCACACCAAATCAATCCGGGAATATGTGAGGGAATTCTCAGCGTGCATGCTCGAGATTAGCGAAATGTCCGAGACGGATAGGACATTCGAGTTCATTGACGGGTTGAAGAGGTGGGCGCAACAAGAGGTCATGAGGCGAATCCCAAAACTCGTCTTGGCCATATCGGCTGCGGAGCGCCTTCTCGACTTTCACGGAGAGCGAGAGGCACCAAGAGTTGTGGCACCAACGGGGAATATGGGTGCATCACAAAGTGGGTACAATGGACAAAGGCCACAAAACAGCGCCATTTCAGTTGGGAACAGTCGGTTCCGCTCGCAAGGAAGTCAAGCCCAATCGGCGAGCACTACAAACTCGCCCTCAAGCTCGTCTTCTAAGGCGGGAAACTCTCTTCGCTTCCACGACGAAGAGACCGTTCGCGTGTTTTGTGTGCAAGGGTCCTCACAAGATGGCCGATTGTCCGAGCAAAGCGGAGTTCAATGCCATGTTCAAGGAGATGCCGAAAGGGGCTCAAGAACGTCTTGATGGGGCGTTGGCCGACTATCACCAAGAGTGTAACGAAGACTCGAGTGATGGTGAAGACCAACCACGGATGGGCTCACTCCAACGGATCAGCGCGATGGGGAAATACGAAGATTCCTCCGCCAAGATATCCAACGGGCTCATGTACGTGGACTTGATGGTGAATGGGAAGCAAGCACGAGCCTTGATCGACTCGGGCGCCTCCCATAACTTTGTTACGAAAGAGGAAGCGGATCGGTTGGGGCTAGTTCTCGGGATGCTAACAGTGCTGAAGCGGTCAATGGGAAAATGAGACGCGTCCAAGGAGTGGCTAAGAAGGTCGCGGTTCAAGTGGGTGAGTGGGCGGGGAGCTCGACTTCACCACCGTTCCACCGGATGACTTCAAGTTAGTACTCGGGATGCAGTTCTTCCAGAAAGCATTGGTAGTATTGAAACCAAGTGACGGATCGATGCTACTAATGGGGTCTATCGTAGTGAATACGGTAGACGGCGACGAAGCCAAGGGGCAGCATCGAATTTCGGCTATGAGGGTGATACCGACGCCGAAACAAGGGATGCGACCTTGGAGAATGCCTAAAGGTTCGGTGGAGCCGAGGCGAACAAGACCCGGCTAACTACGATGCTAAGTGGCACTGGGGACGAAAGAAGAGTCTACCCTCTCACCGAGGAGTAGACAATGAGGGCCGAGATGCCCAAAGAAGTAGGCCTCGTACCATCGTGGGGCCGCGTCGAGGTCTTTGAATCGACGCCTGGTTTCGGGTCGGTCGACCCAAGAGAGAAGGCCTCGCATCATCAGGGGGCCGCGCCGAAATGCTGATTCGGCGTCCTGGAGATCTCACATTACCTTGAATGCAGGTGCTGAAGTGACGAGAGACAAGACGAAGGTCCGTTGGGGCCAGTACTTGGAGAAAGCCCGAGAGAGCACTTTTCAAGCGGCAAAAGTGGGCGTTCCCGAGAGACAAGGAGCACGTGGTGGACTTGGAGAACATGATGTTCGGCAGCTTCTATGTCAAGGAACTCCAGCCTATCCTTGAAGGGACGAAGAGGCCAGTCATTGTTTGGGACGAAGCGCACATTCAAGCCGAGTTGTACAAGCCAATCCCCAACACCGCATGGACGAGTCGAGCTCACCGAGGATGTCTCACTGAAGCACCGTTCAAGATTTTTTGTGTTGCCGAGGGCGGCAACAGATTAGGTGGGGGAGAGTGTGACGATCCGCACACTTGAGCCCTTAGATTTATCTATGCTTATGTAATTTCATTTTCCTTGTACATTTGTAGTAAGTATTTTCTTAGTAGTTTTAGAATAGGTTTCCATAAATAGGTATATCGCTATTCTGAACTAAACTTGTAAATTCAATGTTTCCTGCTACCAGGACCAAATAATCAAATTTGCCTCTTTGAGAGGTGCTAGTCAATGAAAAACCGCTTCTCATCCAAAAGCTTGTTGTTGCTTGTTGCTTGCTTTCAATAATCGTATTGCTTACTTTTATTGCTTTCGTGTGCCGGACTTGATAATCGTGACTAGGATTCCCGACACACACCGACCCGAGACCCGAGTATCGTGCTAGTGGGCGATCCCTCACTAGTACGAAGATCCTTGTCGCTTGCATCTTGCCTTGAGACGGGCAAGGGTGCGCGCCACGGTCCGGCAAAAGTAGCGGACCGTGACACTGAGTATGACTCCAGTTCCCTCCCCCGGCCTTATGTCATATCTTTTATACAACAGGAATTATCACCTTCAACCAATAACTTACCAAAATACAGTAGTCCCTGCCATGGACCAACCCGGTATCCCAAAAACATTATATGACCACCATACCAACATGATATATATTCTTATCACATTAATGTCGGTCTACCATTACTGAATTTGAGAAACATTATGGAGATCCGCACTCACACCGGGTCTAAGACCCACCTCCATGTATACAGGAACAGAATAATTTCACTCGGGCCAACGCCCCTTAGTTCTCATGGGCCAACGCCCTTTTTGTTATATATGGAGTACTCCCGGAGCCAACGCCCCCTTCTGTGTACACAGATTACGACATAATGTCACCTCAAACCAATAATCGTATCCTGAATGCTACAATTGGCCAATTATACATTATACCGACAACACTATTATCACAACATACATTCATAAGACGGTAATTAATAAAACATGTGAGCAGTATAACGATTATAAGATGAAATTAACAATAAAACCAATATAACAGATTATTTCTAATCTCTTATTTCAAACGTAAACAATTACTTTTATCGATAAAGAGTTCCGAAGTCATACCTTCTCAAATAGGTTTATGCTACGGAAGGAAAATCCGAAATTTGGTTGTATAGATGGTGTGTACTCTCGGAAATTGCTTAGCTGGTCTTTCTTTTTCTCTCTTTATATACTCCTACCCCTTTGTTTTTTCCTATGAATCACTCGGTGATTCTTATCAAACTATGGGCATGCATGAGTCATACACCCTAGCCTCCCTACGTGGAGTTGTGTAAAAATTATTGTTTTTCTTTTTTTTCATAATTATCTAATTAATACGGAGTAGTAAACATCGTAACAGGTCCGACTCATATACTCTTAGACAAATTACTAAAATGGAGCCGTCTTCGTGTATACAGAAAAAAATATACGAGCTTAGTCTATAAAGTTTCTAATGGTCCCATGATAAGTGCATAATTTACATACTTTTACCCCTCATTTTAGCTCGGTTTCTATTGTTCGTCGTACTTTAATTAGTATATATTTGAGCTAATCTTGTGTTCTAGGTGTATTGTTGTGTTTGTTATGGTTTTGTAGGAATCTAAGCATTTAGAGGCTTTTTCCTACCATTTTATACACCAAGTTCACTAAGCTAATCAAGACCAAGTGTTGGACTAAGCATGGAGCATTGGATTGGGTTTTGCATGAAGAAATTGATGGATTGAAGTGAGAATTGCAAATGTTGCCAACAATCAAAGTCAAGGCCCAATGATCAAGTCCAAGTCAAGATGAAAAAGCTTAGGATTCTAACAAGCTTAGGATGCTCATTTAGATGCTCAATGAAAGATTTATGAAGCATTAACCGGGTGCATTAAGGAGCATTTATCGCAAACATTGGATTCCTCAAGAAATTAAGTGAGGAATTAAGAGAAAATGCCCGGAAACACACGACCCCGATCGGGGCCGCATGCATCTCAAATGTTTACGTTTCTCCTTCCTCTCCTATAAATAGGAGAGGTACTCCGAGGCTTGAGGCATCCAATTTTACGTCCAAGTTTTAGTTTACAATAGCCTTAAGCATTATAGTTCTCTCAACAGTTTTCATATTAGTTTACAAATTAGTTAATCTTGTAGTTGTTCAAACATTTGGTTCTAAGTTATTTCAAGCTTTTGGTTATACATTGTTCTTCCATACAAGTTCTCTATTATTAAGGTATTTCTATTTCTAGTTTGCAACTTTACATTTCTATTTTAGTTACCACATAGTTTATAATCAAGCATTCCATTTTATATTAGCATTGTTCTTTTCTCATGTTATATAATCTAATTAATATAAATCTTATAACCATGTTTAATATTTCTTACAATTTAGTTTGCAATTCACATTTTAGTATGAGTAGCTAATTCTCTTAGTCTAAGGGCTAGGGGAGCCATGCAATAATCAAATATGTAACATGATAAAATAAGTCAATAATAATATTGTTCAATTTGCTTCTATCACATGCTTGTGCCACAATGTTTAATCTTTGTTTAGGGCCCTATTCAATTGATTAAGTTTGTTTATTCGTTCTATAAGTCGAGAGACACGGAATTGAATTAGACTAAGCATGTATAGTAGGACGACCTAGTCATGGACGAGAGTTTCTCTAGGACCCGGTCTATGGTTGATGCTAATATCGTAAGATGGGTATCTTTAAGCCTAAGCAATTGACGATGTTGTTAGTACCAAGTTTATCATGATAATATATTTACCCTTGCATGTGTGAACCGAACCCCTTAGACTCTCTTTTAATCATATAATTCACATCATAGTTTTATTAGTCAATCAAACAATCAAACCAAACCAAATCGTAATCGACCTTGATAAAAATCTACCCATAGCAATTCACGAAGTAATTCCCGTTTCCTTGTGTTCGACCCCTATTACTACATTCATTTGTTGTCTAGGGAATTTATCTTTGCATAGGTACGCGATTAACCTATCAAATTTTGGCGCCGTTGCCGGGGAAACGGTTTTATTGCTTTTTGAATTGTCGATTTTTATCTTGTTTTCTTTTGTCTTGGGGAACACTTGTTCCTTGAGACCGTTACTTATCACTTCTCTAGAAATTGTTGTCTTATGCCCAGGTCATCACGCAAGGGAGAATTGCTTTCACCGGATTCCGATCCCGAGAAAACCTTTAGGAGAAGACGACGTTTTTGGAAGGAAGTGAAAGAAGCCTCTTCTCCCGTACAAGCCGAAAGTGCTAGAAAGTCTTACTTAGACGATCTAGAGGTTCTTGAAGAGGAGGAGGTTTCAAGTTCATCATCTCCACCACCATCACCATCTACTACAAAAAAGATGGTGAAACTTTCCGATCATTCAAAGCCCACCGCGGCCATGCTTCCGGCCGGAATCACAACCACTCAAATCACCGCGCCGGAAATCGAGATCAAGCCGGCTTTCATTAGCCTTGTGGAGAGGAAGCAATTTGGAGGAAGTCCTTTGGAGGATCCCAATTTGCATGTGCAAAACTTTTGTGACTATTGCTCCATGATCCGTCAAACGGGCGTCACCCAAGCCCAAATAAGGGAAATACTTTTCCATTTCTCTTTGAAGGACAAGGCCAAGCTATGGATCAATAGCCTTGACCGCACCACCTTGGGAATCACCAATTGGGAGACATTGGCTCTTGCTTTTTATCAAAAGTTTTTTCCACCGGAGAAAACTCAAACTTTGAGGAGCCAAATCACCGGATTCCGTCAACAAGCTCTTGAGAGCTTATATGAGGCTTGGGAGAGGTACAAAGAGCTTCAAAGGCAATGCCCACATCATGGGCTAGATGATTGGTTTCTAGCAATAACATTCTACAATGGATGTTGTGCCGAGTCCCGAAGGATTCTTGATTCCGCCAACAATGGGCGGTTTGATCAAATTGACACCGATCTTGCTCATGCCACGATCGAATCTATGGCGGTCCATGATGCCCAATATGTCAATTCCCGAGTTATGCCACCCAAAGGTAAAGAAGAATCCTCTAACAACTCCGTTTTGCTAGCTCAAATTGCCTTGCTCCAACAACAATTGGCGGAAAGAGATGCTAAAGATTCCATCCAACAACTCAATGTTGTGTCTTCAACAAGCCAAATCATTGTTTGTGACGGTTGTGGAGGTGCGGGTCATTATGCCGCTCATTGTCGAGCCCCCATTGAAGAGGTAAATGCTTTTCAAGCTTTAAGACAAAGTTTATATCCACCAGGTACATTTTCCAACACTTATAACCCGAATACAAAATTCCACCCGAACTTGTCTTATAATAGCAACAATGTGCTTAACCCTCAACCCCCACCACAACAAAATGCCTATGTTTCTCAACAACAAAAGTATATCCCTCCACCGGGTTATCAAAATCAACAAAGGCCCCCACACAACAATTACCAACAAAATCCACCACAAAATGGCCAACAAAACAATCAAGGAGGTGGTAAACTCGAGGGCATGATAGTCCAAATGCAAAGGGAATTGTTGGCTCAAATTCAAAAGAATGATCAAGCTCATAGTGCCACGGTCAAGATGTTGGAACAACAAGTGGCTCAACTAGCCGCTTCTAGCTCTCAAAGGAAGAATGGTCAACTACCTCCCCAAGGTGAGCAACCACATGAAACCGTTAATTCTATTTCCTTGAGAAGTGGTTCAAGCTATGATGGGCCATCCATGACTTTGGATGATGAGGTGGTTGTTAAGAAGGCTAAGCTTGGGGGAAATGACAAAAAGAAGGCTAGTGAAGAACCTATTGTTAAAGATCGTGTGCCGTTTCCTCATCGATTATTGATGCTAAAGAGGAAGAACAAGTTTGATGCCAAAGATGTTGGGTCCTCTATGCCCAAAGAAAATGATGAGGTGGTTGTTGAAGAAATCTCTCCTAATGCTAAGGAGAGTGATGTCATTTCAAAGAAAGTGGATGCTCCTAAGGAGAATGAGAAAGAGATAGTGAAAGATGTGGAGGATGCTCCTCCAAAAGAAGTTGTTCAAGTACCATTTCCCCATCGTCTAGCAAAGCACAAGGAGGAAGGTAAGTTTGCTAAATTTTTGGAAGTTTGTAAGAATTTGCAAGTTACCATCCCATTTATGGAATTAATTACTCAAGTCCCTTCTTATGCAAAGTTTATGAAGGAAATCCTCTCAAAGAAGCGATCCTTCAATGAGGTTGAGACCATTGCTTTTATCGAAGAGTGTAGTGCACTCTTACAAAATAAGTCTCCCCCGAAACTTAAAGACCCCGGTAGTTATTCTATTCCTTGCACTATAGGCACATATACCATTTATAAGGCCCTTTGCGACCTAGGTGCTAGTGTAAGTGTCATGCCTTACTCCCTTTGTGAAAAACTTAACATGGGTGCTTTAAAATGCACAAGTATTACATTGCAAATGGCGGACCGTTCTTTAAAGCGACCTTTAGGTGTCTTAGAAGATGTTCCCGTCAAAATTGGTAAGTTTTTCATACCCGTTGACTTCCTCATACTTGATATGGCCGAGGACTCTCAAACCCCAATTATATTGGGTAGGCCATTTTTACACACCGCGGGTGCATTAATTGATGTGAAAAACGGGAAGTTGACATTGGAAATGGGTGATGACCGGGTTTCCTTTAGTAAAAACAACACCATTAGAAGCCCAATGTTACAAGAGTCTTGTTATTTACTTAGCACTGTGGACTCTTCTTATGCCTCTACTATGCTTGGATCCTCACTAACGGATCCGTTGGAGGACGATATGGGTGTTGTTTGCTTTGTAGGTGACGGTGCTAAGGACGCTATTCCTAAGAGTGGAAAAAGGAAGAAAGGGAAATTTTATTTGAAGAATTTCAAATGGTTGAGAAATGCAAAGATAGCTATGAAATGGAGCTTGATTGGTGGCAAGCTCAATGATGAAACTTGAATCAAATAGCTTCTTACGTCATGCGGGACGTTAAACCAGCGCTTCTTGGGAGGCAACCCAAGCTTTTTATTTGTCTTTATTTGTTTTCTGCAATTTATTGTTTTTCGTAGTTTAGAAATAAAATGTTCGACTTGACGATGTTTCTTTTTGTGATTTTTAGGTGAAAATGAAGGAAAGAGAATCTAGCACGCTTCCCCATGCAAGAACCCCGTTCGGGGACGTGGTTTTCGAGAAACGAGAAGGAATTAAAACAAACGCGGAAAAATTCAAAAAAAACGAAGAGGAGGTCAACCCCGATCGGGGTTGGGCGGCCCCGATCGGGGTTGGGCGGCCCCGATCGGGGTCGTGGTTCTGTGATTTCCCGGCCTTCTTTTTATACGGGTAAAAATGGAGGATCGAATTCTTTCGATCATTTTTCACACCCAATGGTATCTTCTCTTCCTCTCTCTTCCATTTTTCTATAATTCTTCACCTTAATCACAAAGAAACATCTACATCCCCCCGAATTCATGCTAGCTTGGAGGAGATTAGCAAGTCGAGTAAGTTTTTAATTGCTTTGCATTTTAGTTTAGATCTTGCATTCCATTAAACATAACCTCTAGTACTTCTTGTTTTGTGCTTTGAACCATTTTTATGGTTTGATTGGATGATTTGGATAGTTGGCACATTGAGGACAATGTGATGTTTAGCTTGGGGGGAGATATTGCATTTGCATATAGTATAGTTTGCATGTAGTGTAGAAATTTTGAAAATTTTGAGAGAAATTTTTGCTTTGTGCTTGCTTGTAGCCTACTTTCCTCTTTGCTTACCCTAATAATGGCTTGTTGCTAATGATTTATTCTTTCATGTTGGGATATTAGCTACATGGGGATGTCTTGACATAGTAGGTGGGAGATGAAGAATGAACCGAATAAGCTTGATCTTGACTTGTGGCAAGCTACAAAATGGTAAGGTAGAGCCTCTTTTTGACCGATGCATCCATATCCGGTCTCTCTTAGGTGAGTGTAGGTCTCCTTGTAATGTGTGTTACATCAAAACGCACAAGTATGGTTCTCATGTCATCTCTTGGTAAGCATGCATTCACTTGTTATAGCATTTTGGAGCCATTCACATGAATATAATTGCCTTATTGACCCCTTCACAAACAATTTATTCCTAGCTACATTATAACTTGCCTACCTTGTTGAGCTAGTAGCTTTGTTTGGTCTTGTTTGGGTGCTCAATTGGGATTTGTTTCAAAGTTATGGAAATCATGTGAGCTTGGTCTTAATGCTCAAGAAAGGAAAAAAGAAAATGAAAAAGAAAGATGAAAAAAATGATGAATTGAGAAAGATGAAAAAAAAAGAAAAAGGTTGAAAAAAAGAAATGAAAAAAGCATGAAAGTGAAATGAAAGAAAAGAAGTTTGCATTGAAATGAAAAAAAAAAGAGAAGAAGAAGAAGATGTGAGAAATTCTCAAGCATTATTCATTCATTTTGGAGGATTTTCTTATGATTTGAATTGCAACATTGGGTTGGAATTGGGATTGAGCACCTTTTACAATTTGGTAGTTGCTAGCTTGACTTAGCTCCACATTACCATAATTCATTTGTTCCCCATTCTTACCCATGTTTATTTGCCTTCTTCCTACCCATTTGGCTTTTTTATCATGCTTACATTTGATTGTTTTGGCTTGCTAGTTTTGATTGTTTACCATATTAGATTGCGGGCACATTATTATAGGTCGAGGATAGTCGAGTGATTATTCACAAAAATTGTCCTTTCACATATAAAAGAGTTTGAGTGTCCCGTGAGAGTCCATAAGTCAAAAGATCATGCAAGAGCTTAAAGGTTCATTCGAAGTTTTCCATGCTACGCCGTCGTGTAAATCTCATCCATGTCTTGCTTTATTCCTTGCCCATGTTGTTTCGGGTTTTTAAATCATTATGCTTAGCTTGTTTGGATATTGCAATTGATGGGATATGGTTTCTTGCTTGAGGACAAGCAAGGGTTTAGCTTGGGGGAGTTTGATAAGTGCATAATTTACATACTTTTACCCCTCATTTTAGCTCGGTTTCTATTGTTCGTCGTACTTTAATTAGTATATATTTGAGCTAATCTTGTGTTCTAGGTGTATTGTTGTGTTTGTTATGGTTTTGTAGGAATCTAAGCATTTAGAGGCTTTTTCCTACCATTTTATACACCAAGTTCACTAAGCTAATCAAGACCAAGTGTTGGACTAAGCATGGAGCATTGGATTGGGTTTTGCATGAAGAAATTGATGGATTGAAGTGAGAATTGCAAATGTTGCCAACAATCAAAGTCAAGGCCCAATGATCAAGTCCAAGTCAAGATGAAAAAGCTTAGGATTCTAACAAGCTTAGGATGCTCATTTAGATGCTCAATGAAAGATTTATGAAGCATTAACCGGGTGCATTAAGGAGCATTTATCGCAAACATTGGATTCCTCAAGAAATTAAGTGAGGAATTAAGAGAAAATGCCCGGAAACACACGACCCCGATCGGGGCCACCTAACCCCGATCGGGGCCGCATGCATCTCAAATGTTTACGTTTCTCCTTCCTCTCCTATAAATAGGAGAGGTACTCCGAGGCTTGAGGCATCCAATTTTACGTCCAAGTTTTAGTTTACAATAGCCTTAAGCATTATAATTCTCTCAACAGTTTTCATATTAGTTTACAAATTAGTTAATCTTGTAGTTGTTCAAACATTTGGTTCTAAGTTATTTCAAGCTTTTGGTTATACATTGTTCTTCCATACAAGTTCTCTATTATTAAGGTATTTCTATTTCTAGTTTGCAACTTTACATTTCTATTTTAGTTACCACATAGTTTATAATCAAGCATTCCATTTTATATTAGCATTGTTCTTTTCTCATGTTATATAATCTAATTAATATAAATCTTATAACCATGTTTAATATTTCTTACAATTTAGTTTGCAATTCACATTTTAGTATGAGTAGCTAATTCTCTTAGTCTAAGGGCTAGGGGAGCCATGCAATAATCAATAATGTAATATGATAAAATAAGTCAATAATAATATTGTTCAATTTGCTTCTATCACATGCTTGTGCCACAATGTTTAATCTTTGTTTAGGGCCCTATTCAATTGATTAAGTTTGTTTATTCGTTCTATAAGTCGAGAGGCACGGAATTGAATTAGACTAAGCATGTATAGTAGGACGACCTAGTCATGGACGAGAGTTTCTCTAGGACCCGGTCTATGGTTGATGCTAATATCGTAAGATGGGTATCTTTAAGCCTAAGCAATTGACGATGTTGTTAGTACCAAGTTTATCATGATAATATATTTACCCTTGCATGTGTGACCCGAACCTTTTAGACTCTCTTTTAATCATATAATTCACATCATAGTTTTATTAGTCAATCAAACAATCAAACCAAACCAAATCGTAATCGACTTTGATAAAAATCTACCCATAGCAATTCACGAAGTAATTCCCGTTTCCTTGTGTTCGACCCCTATTACTACATTCATTTGTTGTCTAGGGAATTTATCTTTGCATAGGTACGCGATTAACCTATCATCCCATTATAATATATATCTTAAAACTAATTTTTTTCGGGGTATTACATTATACGCCTTATTTTAGCACATTATCCAACAATTCATATGTCCCACCACTCCTACCTCTGACTTTCTCCCTCCCTGGTGTCTTGTTTATCACCCAGAACACTCAACACCAACATTATCACTTCTTTTTTCCTTTTCCCAACTTTGCCAAATAAATAAAGAAATAAATTTATTCTTAAAGAAGCCCAACTTTGCCAAATAAATAAATAAATTTATTCTTAAAGAAGCGAGCGAGGAGAGTTCCATTGTTGAAGATGCTTCAGAGATTTAAACTAAATGATGTCATGGCATTCCATTCTCAAAGAGGCGATAACAATCTAAGGCTTCCTTGTTATCCCCGAGCCAGTTGTTTACGGACGTAGCAATTTAATTTTGTAAAAGTTGCACCCAAATCTCAGTGTTAAATTATGAGCAATTACACGTAATTTTGGTGAGATATTGGTGAGAAATTAACAATCCGGCGAGATTTTGACCGGAAAAGTAAAAGGGGCTTGATTTCACTTTATTACAAAGTGATGGGGGTTGTTTACACCAAAATAAAGTTAAGGGGGTTATTCTCACATTGATGCAAACTTAAGGGGCTAGTTTACCACTTTTCCGCTTATAAAACTCATAATATTTGTTAACTCTTTTGATTAGTTTTTAGTTTCAATTTTTTTTTTCCTTAAACCAACATACAAGTAAGGGAAATGTGAAAAATTTAATAAGTTATTGGTTGAAAATCTGAAAATAGTATATATTAAAAAAGATAACAATCTATATATACCGTTGAAAAATTACACAAGTCTAAACTAGTACATAATAAAATGTTTATTAGGACTTAGATAACAAAACTATCTTAATTAATCATATTAAATATTACAGTACGAGATAATAAATCTCAAACTTAATGACTCAATCGTTTCAAGACAATAAGAGCACCAAACTGAGGCCGAAGGGTGGCCAAGAGAGCAGGGGCATGAGCATAAGACGGCGAGATATCGAAAGAGAAACGTTGTAGAATTAGGACTAAAGCCAATCTTGCTTCAGTCATGGCGAAATTTGATCCTATGCAAATTCTAGGACCCCAACCAAATGCGAAAAATGACATATTTCCGTTTGTGGCCTTGGACATGCCCTGACTAAATCTATCTGGTTTGAATTCCTTAGCATCGGAACCCCATATGGATTCGTCTTGTTGAACATGGAGCAGTGACATGTGAACTAGAACTCCCGCTGGTAAAAAGATGTCTCTGACTTTGATGTCTTCGCAAACTGTCCGATTTGCCTCTATCGGTGGTGGGTATAGCCTCAATACCTCTTGTAGTATCATGTTCACCTATCAACATAAGTTTCATGTCATATTTAGAATTTTTTTTTAGTTACGTATGTTAAAACACACTTAGTTGATAATGTCAAGTTTAATTGTTATTTGATTGTTTGCTCTTAGTTAAAATTGCTTAGTGTTTGAAGCAATTAAAGGACGTCCATGAAGGGTCAAATGATCAAGATTGAAGTCAAGACAAAGTTATTTCCTAGTCTTTGTCGAATGTTGTCAGAGTAAGTGTAGCATTCTCATTTTGTCGAAAAGGCTGCAAACCATGCAATAGTGCGCTCCACTGTGATTTCTGATACTACCGTACGGAGGAATTTTATACAAAATGTTTAAGTGTGGAAATCTTTACAAATTTCACATTTTCAAAGGTTTAACATCTATATAATAACATAAAAAGGCACGTTGAGCCTCTTTTGAAATGACATGTGTCACCCCATATGTTCTTGCCACCTATCACACCTATTTACATAATAATAATATTTTTTTTTGTACAAAGAAACGAATAATAATTAATTTTCACTTAATAATACGGAATTAATGCACATAAATTTATAGAACTTAATAGTTATTAAACTTAATAGTTATTTACATGCCCTTTAATATCCCCCAAGAAAAAAGATAAAGAGTCATAAAATACTCTTTCACAATTTTAATGACCTCCTTAACTACAATCCTTCATCTATGATGCTTTTTATCTTCTTTGTTTGCAAAAAATAACAATATTTTCAAGCATAAACACGAATAAACTCAAAGCACATTTTATCCTCATTCTTATCATAAAAACAAGGTAAGTGAATTTTGTTTTCTTCAAATGTTATTGTTATTAAATTAATTTGTTTCACGCATGTTTTGATAATATTGTTTTAAAATGGAAGCTTTAATTATGGAATGCTTAAATTCGTCCTTCAAAAGAGTAGTCATCAAATTTATTACTTCGATCATTCAAAAATTGATCTTATTTAAGCATATATATCTTTTGCTTTTCAATTAACCAAGTGTCAAAATATGTTTATATATTGTTTATACATGATTAAGATTTGGATGGCAAGAGAAAATAAAAGAGGAGAAGAAATCATCCAAAGTTGAAGAAGACAGTAGAATATGAAAGAATATAATTGGTTAAGTAAAGACTTTCCCTACTATTTTGAATCAATTAGTACGGTAATTTGTCGTGAGGCGATTTGGTAAATTTTTTATGTATGTTTTTGAATCAATTTATATGGTAATTCGTATTTGAATCAATTGGTATGTATGTATAAATTTGTAAGAGATAAAAGGTGATTATTGTGGTGCTGAGTTTTATTAATGTTTTATTATGGACTATTTACAGGGAATAAGGTGGAAATTGTGATAATACGGGGATTTGGAAAATAATTTACATGTTCGTAAATTTCTAGCTCATTTCTTTATTAATATTGGTTATATTCTTTTAGTCTCTCATATTTTGTTTGCTCTATTAATTTACCTGTTATATTTTTTTGTCGTTATCTACATAAGATGCTTTCCTTTTAAGATTAGAATAGGGTGAGTGACTTTATTAATTCATATCAATATCCGCCAACTCCAACATGTTTTGTGAAAAATTAGAAGGATCTTGCCGATGATACTACATTTTCTTTCTTTTCCTAGGGCCGAGGTATTTGTATCTTGTACTTACATATCTATAATTTGATCGATTCATCATTAAAAACTTTATTAAAATCACACCCCGTGATTTTCACGGGATACAAAACTAGTTTGAAACATAAAAGTGTGAAAACAAATCTAAAAAATGAAATCATAAATCTCAAGTTTGATCCTCTAGATTTGTGCATTTGTTTTTTTTTACCAAAATGGTAATATTGGACTTGTCAAAGTTTAAAGCTAGAAAATATTTTTGCCAATTTGGTAAAATGTCTCATGTTGAATGTTTGGGGAAGAGTTTTCTGAAAAATACTAAAGTATTGTGTGCTTAAGTCTAAACCTAACACTTACCATCACTCAAAGGCTACTTATTTAACTTTATATTAATTACTCTAAGTTGTACTTCTTTGATGATCTAATCCATGATAAATAGAGAGCCTTTGCTTCATTTATTACCCAAAACTTTCCAAAGCATTTATTAAAAAATCTTGCAAATCATTTGTGCATTTAAAGCTTTGTTATTTAAGTATTTGCAAAACGTTTTCTGTTTTAAAGTCTTCGTTTGTTTTCAAAAGCTGTAAACCTCCAAGTATCAGTTAGCTGCACTTTGACATAATAAGTTTATTTGTTTCATGATTCTCGTGTTTAATTCTTAATTGTGATCTCCATGTTCATTAAGTGAACCCTTGAGATTCAAAGACTTTAAACCTGTGAGATAGAACATATAAACTCTTGAACTGGAGTAGCTTTAAGTTTGAGTGCAATCGGGGTAGATTGGCGAGTTATTTTCATCGTAAGAGTTTAGTTGTCTGAGTAAATTTCTAAACAAATAATAAAATAACGGTTGTACATAGGCCTCCAAGTAGAGACCGAGCCAATTTTTAAAAACATCGTTTGTTTGTTCATTTACTTTTACGTTCTTTTACTTTGCTCTCTCTCGTTTATACTTTTTGCAAGTCACAGTCATCAATACTGACATAGAACTGCTGTAACTTCTTGTGAACTTACATTACATTAAGTTTTTCAATTTTTGTACTTCAAGGTTTTTAACTTATGTTATTAATTAACTAAGTTAAGGACAAATTTTTAAAAGGTATACCTAATTCACCACCCTCATAGGTATTTATCGTTCCTGACTCTTCAACGTACTTAAAAATAAATTCTAGTCATGTTAACTCGACTTGGATCGATCAAGAAATTTAGTAATGTGGCTTACATACCATTTTAAGCTGGTTTAATCCATGAAAATCAGGAGCTTTGTCACCAAACGCGTTCAAGATCTCTTCTCGAGCTAGTTGTTGCCAATCTTGATGCTTACCCAACAAAATCAACGTCCAAACAAGCAAAGAAGAAGTGGTCTCTTGACCGGCTAAGTAGAAGAGCTTGCACTCATCGATCACTTCTTCGAGACTAATCGCAATCTTGTGGTTTTTGTTAGCATTCGAATCCAATAGTACGCCCAATAAGTCGTCCTTAGGTTTTGCTCCAGCTTTTATTGCGTTCTCCCTCTTCTTAATTATCTCCTTCAACAAAGACTTAATTTCCCGATCCAGTTCCATTATTCTCCTATTTACCTTTGTTGGTAGATACCTACATACAATAACGGTTTTCTTAGGGCACACGTTAGAAAAACTGATGGTGTAATAAATGGATTAATACCGACCTCCATCCAGGAATATAAAGTTGATTAATAATTGGAACCGCCAATTTAAGCTGCTCAGTGATAAGCTCGAAAATTCTTCTGCCTTCTTCATAGCTACTTCCGAAAGCAGCTCGAGAAATGACATCCGCGGATAACTTATGAAGATGTGACCATACGTCTACCTCGCATGAACCACTCTCCGACACCATTTCCTCCCATGTACTGATCATCTCAGTTGTGCTTGCATTAAACGCAGGAAGCATGAACTGCATCAACATAATCATTGCCCATATTTTAGTGGTTAAGCAATCATCATTTTATGATTAAGTTTGAAATGGTTCATCAACTAGGATATAAAGATAATAGTTGGGCCTCAACCCTCTCTGGCGGAGCTAGGATTATTGAAAGTCATCAGCGGCAAACGGGTAATAGTATAAGATAATTATTTTTATGAAATTCGAAAATT
The DNA here is from genome assembly GCF_048544455.1 of Silene latifolia. Lineage (NCBI taxonomy): Eukaryota > Viridiplantae > Streptophyta > Magnoliopsida > Caryophyllales > Caryophyllaceae > Silene > Silene latifolia. The sequence goes on along the minus strand of NC_133530.1, from coordinate 912,690 downwards.
TTAACTAAAAACTTCAAAATGTTCCTATGCCAGAAGGGGTGAGTGCTCCTGCTTGCCCTCCTTGCTCCACTCCCACCTACGATGTGAAACTATACTGACCGTTTTAACTTAAGACATCTCAAAACCTCATTTTATATATTCAGCTCTATTTTAATCGGGTGTGAGAGTCGTCTTAGTTAAGACATTTTTAAACAAGAAATAGTACGTGATGGATTAAAGGATTAAGAATGAAAAAGACCTTCAACTTCTCCATGTGAAATGCTGGATTAAGTAGCTTCCTATGTTTAGCCCACATATCACCTTCTAATAGAACTAAACCAGTGGCCACCACCTTCAGAATTGGGTTTATTTGTGGCTTCTGAAATTCATTTATTTTAGTAAATATTTCCCGAATTGCTTCTGGTTCCGAAATGTTCACCATTGGCGTTGGACCATTCCACATAAAACATCTTTTGCCTGCAATTAATCCATATATTCCACATAATTAATGTACAAATTAATATATCATCAAATGTACTCCCTCCATTTATCTATTTTTTGCGGTCTCCAAGACGGAACTTTGACTTTATTTTTTTACATCTATATGTTACTTTTTTTTGTCGGAATTTTTTTAAGTGAAAGATGCATTGACAATAAGTGTAAATGTTTTTGTTTTACAAATTTATATATTTTATTCCCCAACTTATCTGCGGTCAAAGTTCGGAAACTTTGACCTTCAAAAAGCAAATGGGAAGAAAATAGGTAAATGGAGGGAGTACAAATTAATGTTTACCATAATTAATGAATAAATATACGAGTAGTAAATCATTCTTTATACCTTCTTATTGTGTTTTCTTAGGTGACACGTAGAAAAACAAACGTGAACTAATAAGTTGTGCATGTGCATAAATTAAACTAAACGATTTGGATATGAAAAAAAAAAATAAGCACTAGGGTTTATAACAAATATACCATAGTTGTTCACGGTATGGTGGTAGAAAGGTTGGGTACGAGGAAGATGATCATTCGATAATTCACACATGGGTTTAGATCTAGCTTCCATAGTCATCCGAGCTTTATCTTTAGAGTCTCCATACAAGAGTCTGTAAGGGTTTCCTTGAAATCCTTGTTCTCTAAGAATCCTTTCCCATCTCTTGGGATTAAACCATACCCATTTTAAGACACTCCATGACAATGTCACCACCAAAACACAAGCCAATGATATCACAATTGACGATAACGTTATTTCCATTCTTAATTATTCTTATTCTTATTCTTATGACGATGATATTAATAAGTAGAGTAGCTCGCTTGCTTATAGTAGTTTAGGAAGATATGTAAGGAATTAATAGAGTGAATGTAAGTAAATGTAGAATGGGAGGGGATGTATTATATAAGATTTAATGACAAGTGAAGATACATACATCTATTGCTTGGGGTGACTATTCCATTTAATTGGTTAAGTAACTACATGAGTGACGTCCACCATTATGCATGGTTTAAATTTACTATACTTGGCCTCCAAGTAATTTTTTAGTAAGATTTACCTTACAATTCCTTGATGTTTAAATTTCGTATACTTGACCTCCAAGTCGTCTTACAAGAACAATAGAAAATGGAATTCTTCTCTAGCTATAGCTACAAACAAATTAAAGTTGCCCTACAATGGAAACTGTATGTATTTAGCCTTATTATCATTAATTCATAATACTATATATTTAGCCTTTTCTGTATGTTCATTCATGTAGGGCTACGACATTGACAATTTGGCATTCGTCTTTTGATGAAGATTTCCTTGAACAAAAAGTCAAGTCTTTTGTGTTTTGTGCTTGTGACTTAGTACCTACTACTCCACATGCATTAGAATTTTTTGGTTAATGAATGTTTATTAGCAAGCTAATTAGGGAATTAGTGTTAGTTTTAAACTATTTTGGTCCATAGTATTCACGTCATCACTTTTTATTTTATTTTCAATTTTTATACAAAATGCCAAGAAATCTAGCGGCTTTACAGAATGTCGTCGTCCAAATATTTGTATCAGTTTTTTTTTTTTTTAAAAAAAAAAGGCAAGGCCGCTGAGAACTTCAGCGACTTATTCCAACAACTTGCATTAGGTACACTACAAAATGACAAGTACTGATATGGTAAGCCGCTAAGATGCGGTTTTGCCTTTTATATTAAAAAAAAAACTAAGTGAAGCCGTTAGGTTTCTTAGCGGTTTCATATAAAAATTGAACAAAAATAAAAATTGATGACGTAGATACTATGGACCAAATAGTTTCAAATGAACATTAATTACCTTATTATTTTGCTAATTAACCAAAAAATTCCATGCATTATTGCATTTTGAAGAAAAATCATGCATGTAGGGCAACAAACATAAACTATATTTTGAGTCATATATCAATACCACTATAGATGAGGACTTGTATGTGTTCCTAGAAGAATAATCTAATACTCGTACTAATTTACAAGATCCATCATCCCTACGTTTTTCGGTAAGACTGCTTTATGATCGATAAATCCAACTTTCGTATATAGTTGTAAGATTACCATCGTTATATAAGTTGGGTGAGTCAGCACAGACACACTTTAATAATCTAATTAAAAGTTTCGAGTTTAGATACGAGAATACTAGCCTAGATGCCTTTAAATCATAAGGATAACGTTTTAATCTAACGTGGCAGTATGTATATTTTGGCGGTTAATGAATTAGTTGGATGAATTGTATGTATGTTTCTATTTTGTAGAGTACTAGAGTGTAGAGTTGTAGTACTCGTATATGTTTTCTATACGAGGTGCTGAAATCATAAGGCCGGATACTGTTTCTTGAAGACAAACCACTACGAAACTACATAAGGGAGCGGAATTCGAACATGATAGAGACAAAGCTAGCTAGGTTCAATTTTCACTTAAGTCGAAACATCAATCTTATCTATATTTTTAATTATAGTTAACTTTTTCCAAAAACAAACTATTGTAAGGTTTTTTCCCCAAAAGTTCGCCTGGTCATGACCTAATCAGATTAGCTTCAATTCGTCTCATTGATATGGGACTTGTTCACAATATTCCTTCTTATAACTACTACTGTTATGCGAGTTTTGACAAAAAATTACGATTATTATTAGTTGTCCAATACTTATATTAATACAATGTTTATTAGCACTTTGATAACAAAATCACATTAATCTTATTAAATACGATTATTATTATTACAAGACGCTAAATCTGACACTTTAACTTAATGACTCAATTGTTTCAAGATAATAGGAGCACCAAACTGAGGCTGAAGGGTGGAAATGGCAGCAGGGGCATGAGCATAAGACGGCGAAATCTCGAAAGAGAAACGTTGTAGAATCATGACTAACACTAATCTTGCTTCAGTCATGGCGAAATTTGATCCTATGCAAATTCTAGGTCCCCAACCAAACGAGAAAAATGATGTCTTTCCGTTTGTAGCTTTCGACATGCCTTGGCTAAATCTATCTGGTTTGAATTCCTTAGCATCGGAACCCCATATGGATTCGTCGTGTTGAACATGGAGCAGTGGCAAGTTAACTAGAACTCCTGCGGGTAAAAAGATGTCTCCGACTTTGATGTCTTTGCAAACTGTTCGGGTTAACTCTTGTACTGGTGGATATAGCCTCAATACCTCTTGTAATATCATGTTTACCTACCAACATAATAAGTTAATGTCAATTGTCATATTTTGGATTTTTTAGTTCCAGTCTTACAGACTTACAAGTCGAACCTAGTCATGTTAGCTCAACTTGGATAATTCGAGTCAAAGGTAGTTTAACTAAATTCATGCTTTGTTCTTTTGGACTTACTTTCAGTTCTTATATCTTCAGGTCAGTTCAAGTCCATTCAGTTATTTTCAGATTGGTTCAAGTTAGGTCAAATCCATTGAGTTCAGTTCAGTTCAGTTCAAATAATTTCAGTTCAAGAGAACAAGGCCTTAGAAAGTACATGTAATGCGTCATACGTACCATTTTAAGTTGGTTTAATCCATGAAAATCGGGAGTGTTGTCACCAAACGCGTTCAAGACCTCTTCTCGAGCACGTTGTTGCCAGTCTTGATGTTTACCCAACAATATCAACGTCCAAGCAAGCAAAGTCGAAGTGGTCTCTTGACCGGCTAAGAAGAAGATCTTGCACTCATCGATCACTTCTTCAAGACTAATCGAAATCTTATGATTTTTGTTAGCATTCGACTCCAATAGTACACCCAATAAGTCGTCCTTAGGCTTTGCTCCTGCTTTTATTGCGTTCTCCCTCTTCTTAATTATCTCCTTCAACAAAGACTTAATTTCCCGATCCAGTTCCATTATTCTCCTATTTACCTTTGTTGGCACATACCTACATACATATATACAATAACGGTTTTCTTATTAGGGCACACATTAGAAAAACCCGTATTATAACAGTGGATAATGAATAATACTAACCTCCATCCAGGAATATAAACTTGATTAATAATTGGAACAGCTACTTTAAGTTGCTCAGTGATAAGCTCAAAAATTCTTCTGCCTTCTTCATAGCTACTTCCGAAAGCAGCTCGAGAAATAACATCTGCGGATAACTTATGGAGATGTGACCATACGTCTATCTCGCACGAACCAGTCTCCGACACCATTTCCTCCCATGTATTGATCATCTCACTTGTGCTTGCACTAAACGCAGGAAGCATGAACTGCATCAACATAATCATTACCCATAATAGTAAGTAATTAATTAGAATACTTCATTATATATACTCCCTCCATTTATCTATTTTCTTCCCATTTGCTTTATTGCGGTATCCAAGACGGAACTTTGACTGTATTTTTTTACATCTATATGTTACTTTTTTTTGTCGGAATTTTTTTAAGTGAAAGATGCATTGACAATAAGTGTAAATGTTTTTGTTTTACAAATTTATATATTTTATTCCCCAACTTATCTGCGGTCAAAGTTCGGAAACTTTGACCTTCAAAAAGCAAATGGGAAGAAAATAGGTAAATGGAGGGAGTATTTGGTTTCGAGCTTTGTTAGGTTAAAACAGTCTTAAATAAGAAACAGTGATAAATAAAAGGATTAAGAATGAAAAAGAGACCTTCAACTTCTCCATGTGAAAAGCTGGATTGAGTAGCTTCCTATGTTTGGCCCACATATCACCTTCTAATTGAATTAAACCAGTGGCCACCACATTCAAAATTGGGTTTATTTGTGGTTTTTGAAATTCATTTATTTTAGTAAATATTTCCCTTATTGCTTCTGGTTCTGTAATGTTCACCATTGGTGTTGGTCCATCCCACATAATACATCTTTTGCCTGCAATTATTACATGTAATTAAGAATATTGCTAGTAAAACAAAAATGTAAAATTCATGTATTATATGTATCAAATATTAGTTGTTGATTTCTTTTTAACTATGTTACGCGCGTGACTCTGTAATCACTAATCAGAAGTAAATGTAAACCATTGATTAGAACACCAGAGCTGTAATTAATAACATTCTACCATGAACAATATCACTTAAATTAAATTGAGCAAACTTGTGCATGCATGAATGTTGATGTAACTAAATTAAATTTTACATTTTGGATTTGAAGAAATAAGTACTCCCTCCCATCTTTATATTTCTTCCCATTTTTTTTTTTTTGAAATCAAAGTTGACAAACTTTAATTTCACCATAAATAGCTCAAAAAGTAAATACTTTTACTAAATAATATTAACATATTTTTATTTATCATCAAAACACGTTTCACAAAATATTATTTTAAAAAAGCGTTATATATGTGTCAAAATTTACGGTCAGAGTACCGTCTCGAAAACTGTATAATAAATTAAAGTTAAATGAGAAGAAATAAAAAAAAATAGGAGGGAGTATTAGATAGGGTTTATCACATACTCCTATACTAGTATGATTATATACCATGGTTTTTCACGGTGTGGTGATAGAAAGGTTGGGTACGAGGAAGATGATCATTCGATAAATCGGACATAGGTTTGGATCTAGCTTCCGCAGTCATCCGAGCTTTATCTTTAGAGTCTCCATATAAGAGTTTGTAAGGGTTTCCTTGGAATCCTTGTTCTCTAAGAATCCTCTCTAATCTCTTGGGATTAAACCATACCCATTTTAAAACACGCCATGAGAATGTCACCGCTAAAATACAAGCCAATGATATCGCAATTGGCGATATTAATGCTGACGATAACGCTTCCATTCTGATTCTATTCTTATTCTTATTCTTATTCTTATGACGATGATACTTTTTCTGGTATATATGTGTGGTTGATTTGTTTGTAGTAGAGTAGCTTATTATAGTGTAGGAGGATATGAAAATAATTAATGGAAGTGGCTCTATTTATATAGTAGTAGTCACGTACAATTTTCAAGTTTAGACAATATAATAATAATGACAATAATATTTGAATGGGGTATGTAACGTGGTAATATCCGAAACATTGAATTTTGATTATTAATTTTTGTACTTCAAGTAATTTAAGTGGTCCGTTAAGTTTTTCCATATTCGTGTAAAAAAAATACGTATTTTGCATTGCATGGCCGAGATTTTGTTGCATTATGTGGCTTTCAAACTGAGTAAAATTCCATTTATACGTGTGTTTATATGAATTTCAGATCATTTTTTGCACGAATTCAAAAAAATTCACCGATCCAGTTTTGTTACGTTTCAGTATTTGCCATTTGGTTATGTATACAATATTGTACTCCGTATATACTAGTATTGCTCCTAATTTAAGATCGTTTTCGTGAATCCAGCTTAATTTTGTAATGATCAATTAGCTTAGTTTATACTCCGAATTTTGAAGTACTTCAACTAATACACTTAGGATATGTTTTAGCGATCTTGCTAACCTCCTTTAATTATGATGAAAATAAAACAAGATTCTAGCTAATTCAGCTTGCTAGTACTCTGAAATCCGAATTACGCTAAAACAAGGCGGGTTCTTTACATATGCATGCTTTGATGTTTTCCCTACTATAAATCTATAATGTTGCTGCCTTACCGGCATGCATAGTTTGACTAAATGCGGGTTTGGGTTTACACTGGACGTAGGTGGACGTACATAGATTTTTATTTGTTTGTGATTCAAATATGTCAGGTCTAATGTATTGTCTTGTGGATTTGACGGGCATGCATGCATGAATAAATCATTAGGGTCAAGTCAGTGATGAAATGAATAAAACCTATTATTATCCCATTTAATTGGTAATGTGACCACATGAGTGACGTGCACCCTGTAAACTACACATACAAACTGGAATTCTCGATGCATGAAATTCGTATACTTGGCCTCCAAGACATTTTACAAGAACAATCAAAAATAGAATTGTCTAGCTACTAGTACAAAACTTGCGTGCCCTCCATTGGAAACTCTATGGATATACTTTGTTCATGTATGTAGGCCTACCACATTGACATTATTCATCATAAATAAAGTCTTTTTTGTGTTTTCGTGTTTGTGACTTAAAAACACATTTTGAAGAAATTTCATGGCAATTAAACATAAACTATGATTTCAGTCATATATCACTAGACCGGGACTTGTGTTCCTAGAAGAATCTTTCTAAAATGATACACGAGTAGGTCATACCTTACGTCACTAATTATAAATTCCGTCGTCCATAAGTTTTCGAAAAGATGGTTTTATGATAAGTCCAACTTTCAAAATTCTATGATTACCCATAGTTACATATAAAAGTTGGATGAGCTAGTTAGCAAGTCTTTACTCTCCTTTTGGCCAATCATTATCTTTTCATTTTGACAAAAAGACCAAGGAAAAAGGAGATGTTCAATTACTAAATGATAAGTGGAACAAATTAAGTGTGAATGATCAAATTACTCATTAAGTTCATTCTTAAAATAAAAAAGGACAACAAATAACCGGACACCTTTAATGAAAAAAAACAAATGAAATGGGATAGGGATAGAGGAGTTAATGTTTTAATCTAATAAAAAGTCTCGAGTTCAGACATAAAAATACCATTATCTTTGAAAATCAGAGGTCTAGACTTTGTATACTACTCTTTTCATCTCATTTATATTAACTTTATATTAAGATAAACAAAAGTAATTAAATGAGAAGTTTTTCGAAAAAAATCTGAATTTTTTTCTAGAAGATGGTCCTATAGAATTCGTGGCTTCCTTCCTGTTAACTGATGTACGTACGGTTGAAAATCACATGTACAAAGATTGGTTGGTTGTGTTACGAGTACAAGTTTTTGGTTTATGGACCGATGAACTCTTGTCCGGGGGAGTCCGGCCCTAGCTAGCCACGATTGAGATTTTGTGGGCCATAGCCGATAGGTCGTAAGTTATACTCCGGCACTATAATAACACCTGCAATCAAATTCAATTGCATCAAGGTCCCCTGAGACTAGCAGAATCACGTACGTACTCAATAACCATTTCTCCGTTAATCTATTCACTACAAGAGAAGAGTTGTTTCGCTACTCAATCAGTTCCCTACTTGTTTGGCTCGCCAACCTAGTTACGTGTAACGCGTGATGGATCTATGCCTTCTTGTTTGCTTGGTGTAATTCTAATTCTCAACACAGTCTTATATATTAGATTCCAGCACTAGCCAGAGTAAGGTCGCAATGTTGCATACAAGGTCCTCTCGAAACCTACCAGCAACCCAAATTTACATTCCGTGTGTCACTACTTTGGTCCCAAATTGCAGCACCAAGAAACAAAATAGCTGAATAACTAAAGCATCACATACAAATATACAATAAAGGTAGCAGAATTCATCAAAAAAAACTGAATACTTTGAGGCAAATAAAGAACAATAGTTGGTCCCTTTCTTTTTAACTATTTAAATCAGTTGTAGAATTCACCGTCAAGCAAGAACTTGTATTTATTTGAACACCGACTGTGTGAAAATGTCCAATTAGTAATTCCAAAATGGGATAAATATTAGCTAATGTCCGACAAAATAACCTACGAGTACATAGCTAAGACAAATATTTAAAGACAAACATTTATAAGTCGACTTTACACGAGCATATTGCAACGTAAGTAATTTTTTTAGTAACTAGTCTTACATTAATACGAACGTACTTTTTTTTGTGATTCGGAGTGAGTTTATGCAATTTTTACGCAACTTATAGCTAACCGATAGCTTAGTCACATGGTAAGACAGTTATTTTTCAGGTAACATATACCTGAGCACGTGTCAGCTGAATCAAGAAGGTATGCAATTTCATGTCACTTTCCTTTTAATTAATTATTAGATTTAATCTAAGATCATCATCTTAAACTAAATTCCAAATAACTAATCCACTTAGATTTAATCAAAGATCATACCAAATCATTAAATTTATCAATTATGATACAAAAAACAAAAATCCCTTTTAATCCTGTTCTAATTTGATGTACAAAGAGACGACTTTTTAATTAATTAATCAATTAATTAATTAATTGGGTTTTGGGGGAAGAAATGGTGATTACAAAGATTTCATTGATCCATCATGTCGGAATTGTGCTGTTGTTACTATGGTTGCTCAATTCTTACAATTGTTGTCACTCATTTTTCTACTTTCTTTCTTTATTCTACCTGTATCAGGTTTGAATCATCCAAAGTTTTGATCTTTTTCTTTTTCTTTGTACCTTTGATGATTGTATGTTTACGTCAGTCTCGATCACTTGTTTACCTTTAATTAAAATAACTCTGATTATGAATGATTTGATATAAAAGGTAAACAAATGATTGAGACGGAAAGAGTAATACTTTTACAGTTTATGACATTGTATGTGACTATTTACGCAACTTATAGCTAACCGATTACCGATAGCTTAGTCACATGGTAAGACAGTTATTTTTCAGGTAACATATACCTGAGCACGTGTGTTTTGGTAAAAATTTACCGATTATGAATTTTATTAGGTGAGTGATAGTGATTAATCTATGGCCAATTATGATTTGAATGCAACGAATTTAACAAACGAATGAGCAACGAAATAAGAGAGTGACACGAGGAATTTTGGTGACGCGGAAAACCCGATGTGGGAACAACCGCGGGGGGAGTCGGAATCCCACCAATTTGGCACTATAATCGAGACGGAGTTATCCAATCGAGGAAATACAAGGGCTAATTTTCTACTGGGATATTGCTAGACGGTAGACGGAATTGAGTGAGTATGAGCGTTGAAGTGTGTGGAATGCGGTCCCCCTGCAATTGTGACTTGCTCCTCTTTATATCGTTGTTGTTGAATGCTAGGGTTAAGTCAACAACATCCTCTTAATTTCTGCTCCTGAATTCCTGCGTCAGTTACACCAAAATAGGAGGTGGTTGCTTGACTCATTCAATGCCCCATTAGTTGCTCCTTTAAATTCTCCATTAAATATTCCTCTATCTTAAGACTAGCCGTTATTGACTTTTTCCATGGAATGCTCCAATCTTCATATTCCCCCATTTCTGCATCTGCGTCCAGGTTCTTCCGAGCCAGAATCTGCTCCTGATTTTCAGCCTTCAATCCCCAAATAATAGGCAACAACTGTTGACCCATTTACTTCATCATTTACTCATTATGCTAAAAGATTCCCTGTTGACTCATCTTATGGTCCATATCGCGACACGTCATTAATCCTTCCCACTTGGTTTCGTCCAATGAATAGATGCCACGTCATTACTTGATAAATTTGCATTTTTTATCCCTAACAATTGCCCCCAATTTTCCTTCTCAGCCTCGAGATGAGGAGGGAAATTAGTCTTTCAGGATCTGGATGATATGTCGCTTGATATGTTGCTCTGCTTCTGCTTTATTTGTTGTACTGTTGTTGCTGCTTCTTGACTTCTCACCCCATTCTAGGGTTTGCTAAGCTTAAGGTTACTTCGGAAATGGTCCCGATTTAGAGGAAGAAAAGGGGCCACTGGGCTCCTCCTAAGCCTGCTGAGAAGAGAAAGGCAGATTCTGGTTCTGCATCTCGATCTACTGCCAGAAACATGGTTGCTATTGCTTCGGCCAGAGTCTACTTCTATTGAGATTACTTCACTTGCAACCATGCCCCCAATCTGTGGGTCTTGTTCCACCATTTGGGTGTGTTTCTTCTTCTGGAAATGCTTTTGTTTCTGGATATACTCCGGCACCTTGTTCTCCTGCTGCTGAGTTTCCCTGGAACTTTTGGCAAGTTCAGATTTCTCGAGAGATTTAAGTTTCTATGATGCCGAAGGTCGTACTTCTGGTGCTGAGATTCGCCTCTCATAGGCTCTGGATACTGAAGCTTCTCTAGCCTTCCAGGTGTAGGTGCTGGAATCTGAAAGCAAAAGAGAGAAAGTTGGTCGCAGAATTTCCTGAGAGTCTGAACCTGGATGTGCTGTCTGGTCTGGAGGGGGAAGTTGCTCCTGCTGACGTGCCAGATGCTGAGGAAGAAGTGACTTCTGCTGCTCCTGATATTCGAACTACTGCTTCTGAGACTGGGGAACATACTGACCTGGAGTAGTGATAGTTTTCTGCAACTGAAACTTATTTTGCTTGTTAGATAGTATCTGGCCCTGCGGGGCGTTGTATTTTGTTTTGCTTCTGATAAACAGTTCGGTATACTTTGGCCTGGTTCAGAGGACCAGACATATTTTGCTTTTCAACTCAAATATTTTCCGTTTGATATATCTTTGTGTCGTACCGTTGCTGGTGCAATGATTTGTGCATGCACGTCATTTGTTTGGCCATCGCTGTTTGGATGCTGGCTAAGGGGTCTAGTATGCCCACTCGTCCAGAGGAGCCAGGCTTGCGTGGGTGCTAATGCATCGCGGGAGGCTGGTTGTCCCGGTTGTACGTGCTTAGCCACGGACACACGCCTTCTGGCTGAGCTGTATCTGGTAGGCTGAGTACCCAGTTGTTGACCATGCTGGTGACTTAAGTGAAATATTTTTTCAAGTGGGTGATATTCCAGGATCTGGGAACCATTTGCCCTTCCAAAGTCATGAATCGGTAGGCTCCATTTCCAACTGCGCTCTCTACTTGGTATGGCCCCTCCCAGTTGTAGGCGAATTTTCCTGCTTGCTGGTTCTTGGTATTCTGGAAGACCTTCCTCAGGACCATATCTTCTACCTGCAGGGTTCTTACTTTTACATTCTTGTTATAGCTTCTAGCCACAGTCTGTCGGTAGGAAGCCATCCTGATCTGGGCGCTGGTTCTGAGTTCATCTATCGTGTCCAGATTGGTTGCCATTTCCACCTGATTCCGATCTTCTGTTATGCATCCATATCTGTGGGTTGGGACCCTAACTTCGGATGGGATGACTGCTTCTGCTCCGAACACCAGGCTGAAGGGAGTTTGTCCCGTTGCAACCTTTGGCGTGGTTCTGTCAGCCCAGAGAACCAGAGGTAGCTCTTCTGCCCATTTGCCCCCAATCTCCTCCAGCTTCTTTTTCAAGTTTTCGACGATAATCTTATTGGTGGATTCAGCTTGTCCGTTGGACTGGGGGTTCCTAGGAGTAGATTTCTGCAACGAGATGTTCCACCTAGCACAAAAAGCTTCTGTCTTATTTCTAATGAATTGGGACCCATTATCACATATGATCTCAGATGGAATGCCAAACCTCCATATGATATTGCGTTTAATGAAAGATATCACCTGGGTTTCTGTAACCTGGGAGAATGATTCTGCTTCTATCCATTTGGAGAAGTAGTCCGTCATGGCGAGCATATAGACTTTGTTTCCTGGTGCTCTAGGTAGTGGTCCCACGATGTCCATTCCCCACTTCATGAAGGGCCATGGTGATATAACCTGGTGCAGAGGCTCTGCTGGCTGGTGGCTAACGTGGGCGTGCCTCTGACAAGCGTCACATTTTTTTGCGAACTCCATGGCATCTTTGCGCATTGTGGGCCAGAAGTATCCCTGCCTCAGTGCCTTGTTGGACAGGCTCCTGCCCCCTGCATGGTTTCCGCATTCCCCACTGTGGAGAGCATGCAAAACAGCCTGAGACGCTTCCCGATCCAGGCATATGAGGTAGGGTCCAGCGAGGTATTTCCTGAATAGAACACCATCAATTAGTATGAATCTGGATGCTCTCATTTTAAAGCTCCTTATCTCCTTTTTATCTGATGGTAGGACATCATTCTGCAACCAGTCTAGGTAGGGTTTCCTCCAGTCTGGAGTATTTTCTTCACTGTTGGTGCTGCACACCTTTTCTGCTCCTTGCTGAGATTTTAGTGTTGCTGGCTCCAGCACGTGGACAATTGGTATTGTGGAGATAGTTCCTGCTTTGAAGGTTGCCCCCAGGGTGGCTAGTGCGTCTGCTTCTGCATTCTGGTCCCTGGGGATTTGCTTGATGTTGAACGTGACAAATCTGATTTTCAGCTCCTTTGCTACGTCTAGGTATGCCATCATCCTGGGATCCCTGGCCTCATAGCAGTCATTAACATGGTTCACTATAAGCTTAGAATCATTGCAAAACTGAAGGTGCCTGATTTTCAGATCCAGAGCCAACTTCAGACCCAGGATCAATGCCTCATATTCTGCTTCATTGTTTGTGGCCTTGAATTCGCATCGTACAACCTGGACTATGAGATCTCCCTGGGGTGACTTGAGGACCAGTCCTACTCCTGCTCCCTTGGCATTTGAAGTTCCGTCCACATGTAGCTCCCATACTTGTTCTCCTTTATCTTCTTCCGGACTCGAAAATGTCCCGCTCTGCGCTGGGTCCGGAGGGTCGGGCGTAAGTCGACACGAAGTCTCGCGAGCCACGGGACTTTATGGCCGTACTGGGTTCAAACTTTAAATCGTAACCGCTCAAGTGCACGGACCATTTAGCCATCCTCCCTGACAATTCTGGTTTTCTCATGATAGTCTTAAGAGGATAATTAGTTATCACAGAAATTGTATGAGACTCGAAGTAGGGACGCAATTTGTAGGATGCAGTAACTAGTGCAAGGACAAGTTTTTCTAGTGACGTGTACCTGGTCTCTGCTGGAAGCAGAGACTTACTGATGTAATATACTTGATGCTGTGATCCTTCCTGCTCTCGTACTAGTCTTCGCACCGATCGCTGCTTCGTGGATCGACAGTGCAGAACAGTGGCTCTCCTGGCTCTGGCTTTGTCAGGAGCGGTGGGGTGCTGAGATAATGTTTCAGCTCCTGAAATGCTTTCTCATGATCATTTGTCCACTCAAATCTTTGGCTTTTTCTGAGTACGTCATATAACAGTCTGCATCTGTCCGAAGACCTGGATATGAAACTGTTCGGGACGCCACTCTTCCGATCGACGTTGGACGTCTTTTGGTTTCTGCGGTGACTCCAGTGCGGATTGCTTTGATTTGTTCGGTCTTTGGCCTCTATCCCTCTCTGGGTCACCATATACCCCAGGAATTTTCCACTGGATACTCCAAAGGTACACTTCGTAGGATTCACTTCATTTGGTATTTCCCGAGGGTACTTGAAAGTTTCGCCAGTCTTTGGTGGTCTTTGTGAGGCTGCTTCGATTTGACGACCATATCGTCTATGTATACGTCCATAGTTTGGCCTATTTGCTCTTTAAACATCATGTTTACCAGCCTCGATAGGTAGATTCGCATTTTTCGGTCAAAAGGCATGACATTATAACAATAGATACCTCTCTCGGATCTGAATGCTGTCTTTTCCTGGTCATTGGGGTGCATCTTTATCTGGTTATATCCGCTCCAGGCATCCAGGAATGTCAGCATCTCGTGGCCTGCAGTAGCGTCCACCATGGCGTCTATGTGTGGTAGAGAGAATGGATCCTTTGGGCAAGCTTTATTTAAATCCGTGAAATCGACGCAGACCCTCCACTTGCCATTCTTCTTTGGAACCACCACCACATTGGACAACCACTCTGGATATTTTACTTCACGAATTTTTCCTGCAGCAAGCAGGTTATCTACTTCTTGGTTTATGACCTGGTTCCTTTCAGAAGCAAATTTTCTTCTTTTTCGCACGCACGGGTTTATAGCTTGGATCCACACTTAGCTTGTGAGTTATCACACTTGGGTCTATCCCTATCATATCATCATGTGACCAAGCAAAACAATCTATGTTAGTTCTCAATAACCGAACGAGTTCTTCACGAGTTTTACCTGTACATTCAGATCCAATGAGAACGATTCGTTACGGATGCGCAAGGCGTCTAGGGTGACTTTGTCCAGCTCTTCCTGCTGAGGCTCAATGTACTCGTCCTGGATGCGCTGGCTCTGTAATTGCTATGCGGGCGAACTGGTTGTTGGCTTCAGAGCCACCTTGTAGCAATCCTTACCTTCTTCCTGGTCCCCACGTATCTCTTGTACCTCCCAAGGTGTTGGAAACTTCAGACATTGGTGGTACGTTGAGGGAATTGCTTTCATCTCGTGGATCCAGGGCCTGCCAAGGATCACATTGTAAGTAGAAGGTCCATCAATAACCAGATACCTTACCTGTTTGTTTACACCCCCGGCGTAGGTTGGGATGATGATTTCTCCTAGGGAATGCTTTGTTTCGCCACTGAAACCAACCAAGGGAATTGCCTTCTTTGCTAGATCTTTCTCGGTGAATCCCATTCCTTTGAGTGTCTCCATCATGATCAATTTAACGGAGCTTCCGGTATCCACCAGGATCTTCTTCACCTTGCAATTTCCTATGGGAAGCGTGATGATTAGGGCATCGTGGTGCTGTTCTGGAGCAGACCCTGCGTCTGTTTCGTCAAAGGTGACTGACGGCACATTCTGGTGGTTAACCCTGCAGGAGCTTTCTGGTTTGTCTCCTTTAGTTCTGGTTGCATGCCTCTTAGCTGCTGAATAGGTCAGCCCACATAGCTCCGATCCACCTGTAATAACATTCACAGTTCTAGTGCAATGAGGAGGAGAGGATGGCAGAACCTGATCCGCTGAGTTTACTCTGGTTGTGTTTCTGGGTAGGAGGTGATCCAGGTTTCCTTGGTCATAGTGGAATTTGACTTCTTTTTGAGGTAGTGGCACTCATCGGTGTTGTGGGTGTTGCTGCCGTGGAACTCACACTTCTTGCCTGTGTCTCTGCTGCTGGGGTTTCCTTCTGGAAGTTTTGGCCATCTGACTCTGCGTCCCAGCTCCTTCAAGGCTTTGAATAGTCCTGCAAGATTGGTAGTGAAACCGTACTCACTTACTTTCGGAGGCAAATTTGCCTCGCCCTTTCCTTCAGAATTCCCAGATACTCTGTTCACGCTCCTGCTGTAGGGTTTGACTCTTTCATTTTTCTTCTCTACTGGAGCTTTTCTGGATACTGGGTCTGAATCATAAGTGCCTCTTACGGGTGCAGTGCTTCCTCCAACCTCATGACAGCAATTGCCTTTGATTGTACCTCCTCGAATGTAGTGCATAGATGCATGGTCAGGTCCTTGTATAGCTGTGAATCCTGGTGCAATCCTCGGCGGAAGGCTTGTATAGCGGTTGCTATATCGCACCTTGGAATTGACACTTTCTCCTTGTTGAACCTGTTCAAGTAATCACGGGTAGATTCCTCAAACCCTTGCAATATCCGGTAGAGGTCGCTGGTCTGCTTCTCCGGCTTTCTGCTGCTGGCGAACTGCTGGTTGAAGGCATTGACTAGGTCGGCGAAGCTGGTTATGCTCTTGTTCGGTAGGCCGACGAACCACTGCAGGGCTGCTCCTGACAGTGTTGATCTGAATCCCTTGCACATACAAGCTTCCTTTAGAGATCCAGTTGCGGTTATCACCATCATTTTTTGCTTGTACTGGTTGATATGGTCAAGTGGATCTGTGATTCCATCATAGTGTCATAGCTGGCGGTACACATCCTTTAGGAACACCGATTAAGGCTATGTCATCCACGAATGGTGAGTCTGCGTAGCTATCTCTGGCTGCTTTCTCCAACAGACGGGCTACGCCTGGTATCTTATACATCAGCTCCCTCAGCTCCTGGTATTGCTGCTCCAGCGAATTACCTGCTCCTGCAAGAAGGTTAGAAACAGGCGGAAAAGGACCAGCTGGTGTACCTCCTAGCCAGGGTGCTCCAGAAAATTGGCCTGGTGCTGGGAGACTGGTTACTGGTGTTGCACTGATTATGGATCCAGGCTGCCATCCTGGTGTCTGTTGCAGTCCTCCGGTCCAGGCTCCGCTGGTGAACTGGTTGCAGGATGGAATTGTTGCATTGAGGGCAGGTCCAGATTGCCACCCTGGTGTCTGGTGTGCGGGGGTACCTGAGAAGGATGGAAAGTCAGATCCTGATGGGGTGCTAAACAAAGCGTTACCTGTTGTCTACTGCAGACTGGGTGGATTATCGAATGACAGGCATCCCAATCCTCTGGGCTCAATTGGCTCGCTGAGTGCTACTCCTGTGAGATCTAGCCTGGTGACTAGTTCCGATGAAAGTGATCGATTCGACCCTCCACCGCTGGTTCTGGTACGAGCCTCTGGTGCTGATGTTGGCTTGGTCTGGACTGCTGTCACGATCTGAGCAATCAGGTTCTGGTTATCCTTCCTCAGATCCGCAACGGCCCGACGCAGATTGTCCATCCCCTGGATCATCACCTGCATCGGATCAAATGCTGGAGGTCCTCTGCTTCGGAGAACTTCTGCGCCTGAGCCTTCCTGGATCTGACTCCTGGGTACAGCTTCACTTCGGCTGGGGCTGCTTTCCCTACTGGATTTGGACTGACCGGATGCACCTGCTGCCTTTGGGGTCTGCGGTGGCTTCTGAAGCTGGGGCATGGCTCTGGTTGACATGCTGACGGGGATCGTCTGGCTGGATGCTGGGGATGCACTGACTGATCCCGCGGATGCAGAAGTAAATCCTGCTGCAGAAGATAGGGCTGACATACTCTGGCTGCTGGAAGGATTTTGGCTGGTTCCGGCATTGTGACGGCTGGTTCGGTTTTGCGAGGCTTGGCTATAGAAAATGATCACTATGCCCCACGGTGGGCGCCAAACTGTTTTGGTAAAAAATTACCGATTATGAATTTTATTAGGTGAGTGATAGTGATTAATCTATGGCCAATTATGATTTGAATGCAACGAATTTAACAAACGAATGAGCAACGAAATAAGAGAGTGACACGAGGAATTTTGGTGACGCGGAAAACCCGATGTGGGAACAACCGCGGGGGGAGTCGGAATCCCACCAATTTGACACTATAATCGAGACGGAGTTATCCAATCGAGGAAATACAAGGGCTAATTTTCTATTGGGATATTGCTAGACGGTAGACGGAATTGAGTGAGTATGAGCGTTGAAGTGTGTGGAATGCGGTCCCCCTGCAATTGTGACTTGCTCCTATTTATATAGTTGTTGTTGAATGCTAGGGTTAAGTCAACAACATCCTCTTAATTTCTGCTCCAGAATTCCTGCGTCAGTTACACCAAAATAGGAGGTGGTTGCTTGACTCATTCAATGCCCTATTAGTTGCTCCTTTAAATTCTCCATTAAATATTCCTCTATCTTAAGACTAGTCGTTATTGACTTTTTCCATGGAATGGTCCAATCTTCATATTCCCCCATTTC
Organism: Silene latifolia; assembly: GCF_048544455.1. Lineage (NCBI taxonomy): Eukaryota > Viridiplantae > Streptophyta > Magnoliopsida > Caryophyllales > Caryophyllaceae > Silene > Silene latifolia. Next base: position 894,273 of record NC_133530.1, on the reverse strand, counting down.
TCGCATCTCTGCGTCCGTGGTTCTTGAGCGAATCGCTCCCGATTTTCACCTTCAATCCCCAAATAATAGGCAACAAATCGTTGACCCATTTACTTCATCATTTACTCATTATGCTAAAAGATTCCATGTTGACTCATCTTATGGTCCATATCGCGACACGTCATTAATCCTTCCCACTTGGTTTCGTCCAATGAATAGATGTCACGTCATTACTTGATAAATTTGCATTTTTTATCCCTAACAACGTCTCAGCTGAATCAAGAAGGTATGCAAAATTTCATTCAAGTCTCAACTCTCAAGTCACTTTCCATTTAATTAATTATTAGATTATATTTAATCTAAGATCATCTTAAACTAAATTCCAAATAACTAATCCATTTAGATTTAATCAAAGATCATACCAAATCATTAAATTTATCAATTATGAAACAAAAAACAAAAATCCCTTTTAACCCTGTTCTAATTTGATGTACAAAGTATTGAGAATATTACTTAGCATATTCTAGTATCTTCTATGATGATCTTACTGATATATATTTAGTGTATAATAGTTCATATATTTCCTATTATTCCGCCTTGTACAAACAGCAAGTATATTTCTAGGTCAGTTTTATTCTCTTTGTAACTAGTATATAAACCTAGGTTGTAACTTTATTATTCATGCAATTCTAATGATATTCAAACCTTTTTCATAATTCTCACATGGTATCAGAGCCTCGTGCTCTTGATAGAGGGTAACTCCTCAGAGTAGATCCTTAGGCCGAACCACCCACCCAAAACCCGATTTCGCTTGGCCTTTACCATAAGTCTAGCTACAACCCATCTTCCGCTACAACCAACCCTAGAATTGCATCAAACCCCTCATCTATACATTGGCTACCACACTTTCAGCCACACACTCCATCCGAAAACTATGGCCAGTACCTTTTTCCGTCACCGTTAAACAATTAAAATAACAACCTTGCTCACGACCACGACCGAAACCTCCGAAACCTCGGCACCATTTATTGTCATCATCATCACTAACATCCTCTTAGTACAAACATCACCACAACAAAAATACCCATATGAAGCTTTACTTGTTCAAAATCATACTATTTCTCTTTCTCTTTGCATGATTGTCACGTAAAAGAACAACCCCACTTTTTTTTCTTGCTAAGTTAATCTCAAAGAAGGGATCCATTCCAGATCACAACCCCTATACCAGACCCGAAATACACCAATATCATGGTCACAACCTAAATTGTCCTGAAACCTTTGACCAAACCCATTTTTATTAAAAAAAAAAAAAAAATCAATGACAACCTACGGCAGAACATGCCATCCTCAAAAGCCCATCACTATGCACACTCAAATTATTCTTCTTGTTCTTCCTATTCAAACCAAGAGTGCCTACCTTTGTATTTTCATTACGGCAAAACCATCCTTAGCCATATGAGTCATATGACCTATCTCATCACTTGGATATGCACAAGAACAACAACACTATGCATGTATTCCATGCACACCTACTCCACCCTTACGTTCTCTACCCTCATTACCAACCCAAGTCAACCATTTTTAAGCACCCCTACATCTCCTTTGTTCAAATTCAGACCCGAGCCACTACGTACTCCATCTCGTCGTGGCGAATTGATCAAATTGTCAACACCAACCCACCATCAACTTATGGCCGTCACCTCTCCTGGCCACTACCAAAATGTTAGCCAAGCCAACCACTAAACCTCGGAACCACCCTTATGGTCACCATCAAAAACCCTCCAAAATTAAGCATTACTCTTCTGGATATTACGAACTTTATCACATTAACCACCTTTCCTTCTCTGCCTTTTCAATCTCTCTACTCCAAGTTTTGTACCATGACAACAAGTTGTCATGAAACCTCTCAATACACTAAACTTTTTTTTTTTGGCCACCACCCTCTTAGGCTCTTAGCCAGTTAAAAAAAAAAAAAAAAAAAAAACTTTAGTCAATCTCTGTTCAAACCCTCTACACGTTTCTTGATTCTTCTCTCATATAAAACTTTCATTTTCATGGCAACCCTTTTAAGATTTGACCATGATTCCAAACCGGCACAACCCACCCTGTTAAACTTTTCTCAAACAATTCTCTATATCATATTCAACTTATCAATGCTCTGACAAACTACATTCGACACACTACTTCATTCAACACACTACTTTCGATCCATTACTCCTCATCATTATCAAACCCACAACAACCTAATTCAAGTCACCAAGGCTCGAACCCAAGCAACCACCGCCTTTGCTCACTACTCCGCTCGCCCGTTCTCCCCTGACGCTCTGACTCGGAACCATCCATCGTGGCAGCCAATCTTCGGACGCACCACTCATTAAATTAATTTAATTAATTGAGTTTTTGTGGGAGAAATGGCGATCACAGAGATTTCATTGATTCATCATGTGGGAATTGTGATGTTGTTACTATGGTTACTCAATTCTTACAATTGTTGTCACTCATTTTTCTACTTTCTTTCTTTATTCTACTTGTATCAGGTTTGTTATTTGTATCATCCAAAGTTTTCATCTTTTTGTTTTTCTTTGTATCCTTTATGAAATTGCATGTTTACGTCGTCTCAGTCGTTTGTTTACCTTTCATTAAAATGACTCTCACCAATGAGTAATCAATCTCATTTTGGTTTTTCTAATTTGGGCATAGGTTAATGAAACTTACACTGTGAGATTAAGGAAAAAGTTGCAATATGATGAAAGAAAAGCAGCTAATCAAAGAAGGGTATTTTCTTTGCCAACCTTTTGTGCTTTTTGTTTGGTGACTTTCATTTGTTTTGATGGAAAGTTGATGTGGAAAGTTGCTTACCTAGGCTCCCCTAGGTAAGTGGGAATTCCTGTTTCCTACATCCCAACCAAACAAATTTCTTCCATTTCATGTGATTTACAAAATCATGGGAACTCTTACTTCCCTGGAACTTTAATTCCCTTAGCGAAACAAACGACTCTAGTCTCTAGTATTGGTCTCTTTCTCTTTCCTTGGTTTTTGTACCAAAAACAAAGAACAACAAATAACCGTACGGAGGGGGAGGAGTATTTATTTCCACTAATCTGCAAACATCTTGCGCATTTGTGAGAACATCCACAATAGAGAGGATTGAGCCTCCTTTTAACCCTCTCTCTCCTCTAAGAGGACATCCTCTCTATTGTGGGAACTATGTTGGGTGTCCTCTTGTATAGAGGAAGATGGGTGCTTCCTCTACTTTTAGAGGAAAGTAGAGGAAAGGTGACATAGGCCCTTGTGCCCACAAGCTAATGTTTTTTTGCCATATGGATAATATTTTAATTTACAATTTTTATTTATTATGGAAAAAAAATTACTCAATATACTTTTAATTGTTATTGTACATTCATATTTGTACGAACATATATGGAATATGTTTCAAGACTCGAACATAAACTAAAAATATGCATTACAATTTAATGTTAAGTTTCATGTATTTTGTTTTATAAATTTTATATCTTACTTTGTATTATGAATTTGATTTGTTTTGTTTTATGAATTTTATATGTTATTTAATTTAGCAACACAAACTTTTTTAAAATTAGTTTAATTAATTTGTAAATTATTAAAACAATATAAAATAACCCATAATATTAAATATAAATAAAATAAATATAATAATAAGAAAAATAATATAAGAGGATCCTCTCTATTGTGGAGGAAAAAAGATGTAGTAGAAATGAAGAGGATGTAGATAGTGGGAAATGAGATGGATGAAAGAGGAAATGAGGTGTCAAAAAAATAGAAAGAAAGAGAAAAAATAAGAGGATGAAACCATCCTCTCTATTGTGGGTGCTCTGATTGTTTATTCATGTTTTTACAGGAACAAAAAGAGAGTTGCGCTTATTTGTTGAATTCTCTTTCCCGGAAGTTTTTGTGTTCTCTATATACTAAAGATTAAACCTCCTTAAAATTTTCCGTTCATAGTGCACAATTTAAGTAAGGCAACTATTATAATGGTAATAAATGCTTATTACTCGTATATAAATTTATTCATTTAAATTAATTGAAAATTATTATAATTAAATCATTAGCTTTGTAAATTAAAATGAAACACTATACACTATTATTATTGATTTTCACTAAAAAAATCATTATAGAAATTTGAAAACAAATTGTAAAGTGATTATCAACTCTTATAAATCTCGTAATATTTGTTAACTCTTTTGATTAGTTTTTAGTTTCATTTTTTTTCTTAAATCAACATACAGGGAAATGTGAAAAATTTAATAAGCTATTGGTCGAAAATTTAAAAATAGTACTCCCTCCAATTCGTTATATTGTTCCCATTTGCTTTTGGCACGATACTTAAGAAATACTATTAAAAATGAATAAAGGACATTGGTGGGGTTGATGTTAGGAGAGATAGATGAATTAATAGGAGTTAAATAATGAGTTGTGGGGCCAAAACATTAAGAAAAGTAATAAAATAGGAGTAAAAAAGTTGTGTGGGGTTTGATTATAGGAGAGAGAAATGAATAAAATAAGAGAAAAAAGTTACCAAAAAAGGAAAGGGGAACATTACTTGAATAATCCGTTTTGGGAAATAGGGAACATTATAGCGAATTGGAGGGAGTATATACTTAAAAAGATAACAATCCTATATATACCATACAAAAATTACACGGCCGGTCTAAACTAGTACATAATACAATGATTATTAGGGCTTGGATAACAAAATCATTTTAACTAATCTTATTAAATATTACAGTACGAGATAATAAATCTCAAATTTAATGACTCAATCGTTTCAAGATAATAGGAGCACCAAACTGAGGCTGAAGTGTGGCCATGACAGCAGGGGCATGAGCATAAGACGGCGAAATATCGAAAGAGAAACGCTGTAGAATCAGGACCAAGGCCAATCTTGCTTCAGTCATGGCGAAATTTGATCCTATGCAAATTCTAGGTCCCCAACCAAATGCAAAAAATGACATCTTTCCGTTTGTAGCCTTGGACATGCCCTGGCTAAATCTATCTGGTTTGAATTCTTTAGCATCGGAACCCCATATGGATTCGTCTTGTTGAACATGGAGCAGTGACATGTGAACTAGAACTCCGGCTGGTAAAAAGATGTCTCCGACTTTGATGTCTTTGCAAACTGTCCGATTTGCCTCTGTTGGTGGTGGATATAGCCTCAATACCTCTTGTAGTATCATGTTCACCTATCAACATAACTTTCATGTCATATTTAAGATTTGGGATATTCTTTTGTGTAACTCTGAATTTTTTCATTTTCTATGTCGTACGCCTCGTTTTTCACTAAAAAACTTTGACCGACAATAATTCTATGTTATGAGTTCAGAAAACGATATTTTTTTTTCAAACCAATTATCTCGTCAAGGCCTTGAATTTGAAAAAAAAAAGTCGCTGCTTTATGAACTCGTAGCCTGTAGTTATGGTTGGTCAAAACTTTTTTAATAAATAAACTTTAGCCGATCATAATTCCCGACTACGAGTTGAGACGTCCGTGAATTCCTTTTTCAAACTGAAGACCTCTTAAAGACGTTCAATTTGAAAAAAAAGTTTATCGTATTCTGAACTTGTAACCAAAAGTTATTGATGGTCAAAGTTTTTTTGCACGAAAAGAATGATATATCTTAGAAAATGAAAAAGTTGAGATGTACGCGAAAGATTTTTTTAGTTATGTACTCAAAACTCAATTCTAGTCATGTTAGCTCGACTTGGATCGATCAAGAAAATTAGTAATGTGCCATACATACCGTTTTAAGTTGATTTAATCCATGGAAATCAGGTGCTTTGTCACCAAATGCGTTCAAGACCTCTTCTCGAGCTCGTTGTTGCCAATCTTGATGCTTACCCAACAAAATCAACGTCCAAACAAGCAAAGTCGAAGTGGTCTCTTGACCGGCTAAGTAGAAGATCTTGCACTCATCGACCACTTCTTCAAGACTAATCGCAATCTTGTGGTTTTTGTTAGCATTCGACTCCAATAGTACGCCCAATAAGTCGTCCTTAGGCTTCGCTCCTGCTTTTATTGCGTTTTCCCTCTTCTTAATTATCTCCATTAACAAAGACTTGATTTCCTTATCAAGTTGCATTATTCTCTTATTTACCTTTGTTGGCACGTACCTACATATACAATGACGGTTTTTCTTAGGGCACACATTAGAAAAACGAATCCGTGTTCTAATAATAATGGATGTATTCACTAACCTCCATCCAGGGATATAAAGTTGATTAATAATTGGAACCGCCAATTTAAGCTGCTCAGTGATAAGTTCAAAAATTCTTCCGCCTTCTTCATAGCTACTTCCGAAAGCAGCTCGAGAAATGACATCCGCGGATAACTTATGAAGATGTGGCCATACGTCTACCTCGCATGAACCAGTCTCCGACACCATTTCATCCCATGTATTGATCATCTCCGTTGTGCTTGCACTAAACGCTGGAAGCATGAACTGCATCAACATAATCATTACCCATATTTTAATGCTTAAGCAATAATTATTTTAAGGTTTTGGTTGAGACGATGGTTCATAAACATGATATCAGAGCCAACGTGACTAAGGGTCTGTTTGGATAGGAGGATTTGGAGGGAAAGAGAGGGGAGGGAAAGGAAGGGATGATAAATCCTTTGTTTGGTTAGCAAAATGGAGGTGAAAGGATTTTGAGGGGAGGGAAAATGAATCCCTCCACTTCCCCCCTCCAAGCCAAATTATTTCCTCTCCAACAAAGGCAAGATTTGGAGGGAAAATGACCTCCTCCATTCTCCCTCCCCTTCCCTTCCATCCCTTTCTCTTCCCTCCTTCTCCCTCCCCTCTCTTTCCCTCCACTTTTACTATCCAAACACACCCTAAGGGTGTGTTTGGATACCATTTTAGGAGGGAAAGGAAGGGGAGGGGGAGTGAGGGGAGGGAAAGGTAGGGGAGGGGAGGGGAGAGAAAATGAATTATTGTTGTTTGGATAACAAAAATGATGAGAGGGAGATGGAAGGGGAGGAAGAGGGAGATGGTAGAATGGATGGAGGATGTTCATGAAATGAGAGTCAAAAAAAGTTTTCCTTCCAAATCTTGCCAATGATGGAAAGATTTTAGTTTGGTCTAATGGAGGGAAATTAAATCCTCCCATTCCCCTCCCCTTTCATTTCCCTCCTTCCATATATTGTAACCAAACAAAGGAAATTGAACCCCTCCCTTTCCCTCCCCTCCCTTTCCCTCCAATTCTCCCAATCCAAACACACCCTAAAGGTCACCGGTCCAAATACTTAGCCTCCAGTATCTCACAAATTGAAATTTTAGCACATCGTACTTAGCCTCCAATATCTCCCCTCCCTTTCCCTCCACTTTTACTATCTTGTGCACTAACCACTCATCAATCCCAATGAGCATTTGAGTGAGGGAGGCGTACTAAGACATAAAGATAATAATTGGGCCTCAACCATTTCCGGCGAAGCTAGGATTGAAAGTCATCAGCGGCAAACGGGTAATAGTATAAGATAATTTTTATGAAAATTTAAAATTTTAACTAAAAACTTCAAAATTTTCCAACGCCAGAAGGGGTGAGTGCCCTGCTTGCCCGCCTCCTCGCTCCAGTCCCACTTACGATGGGAAACTATATATGCTGACCGTCTTAACTTAAGACATCTGAAAACCTTATTTTATATTCAGCTCTATTTTAATCGGATGTGAGAGTCGTCTTAAGACGATCTTAAACAAGAAATTGTTCGTGATCGATTAAAGGATTAAGAATGAAAAAGACCTTCAACTTCTCCATGTGAAATGCTGGATTAAGTAGCTTCCTATGTTTAGCCCACTTATCACCTTCTAATAGAACTAAACCAGTGGCCACCACCTTCAGAATTGGGTTTACTTGTGGCTTCTGAAATTCATTTATTTTAGTAAATATTTCCCTCATTGCTTCTGGCTCTGAAATGTTCACCATTGGTATTGGTCCATTCCACATAAAACATCTTTTACCTGCAATTAATCATATATTCCACATAATTAATGTACAAATTAATATATCATCAGATGTACAATTACCATAATTAATGAATAAATTATATAGTAAATCATTCTTTATACATTCTTATTATGTTTCCTTAGGTCACACGTAGAAGAACAAACGTGAACTAATAAGTTGTGCATGTGCATAAATTAAACTAAACAATTTGGATATGAAAAAAAAAGTACTAGGGTTTATAACAAATATACCATAGTTTTTCACGGTATGGTGGTAGAAAGGTTGGGTACGAGGAAAATGATCATTCGATAATTCAGACATGGGTTTGGATCTAGCTTCCATAGTCATCCGAGCTTTATCTTTAGAGTCTCCATACAAGAGTCTGTAAGGGTTTCCTTGAAATCCTTGTTCTCTAAGAATCCTTTCCCATCTCTTGGGATTAAACCATACCCATTTTAACACACTCCATGACAATGTCACCACCAAAACACAAGCCAATGATATCACAATTGACGATAACGTTATTTCCATTCTTAATTATTCTTATTCTTATTCTTATGACGATGATACTAATAAGTAGAGTAGCTCGCTTGCTTATAGTAGTTTAGGAAGATATGTAAGGAATTAATAGAGTGAATGTAAGTAAATGTAGAATTGAAGGGGATGTATTTATATAAGATTTGATGACCAGTGAGGAACCATTAATTTTCAAGTATAGAGTCTAGACAATAACCATACATACATCTATTGGTTGGGGTGACTATTCCATTTAATTGGTTACGTGACTACATGAGTGACGTCCACCATTATGCATGGTTTAAATTTACTATACTTGGCCTCCAAGTAATTTTTTAGTAAGATTTACCTTACAATTCCTTGATGTTTAAATTTCGTATACTTGACCTCCAAGTCGTCTTACAAGAACAATAGAAAATGGAATTCTTCTCTAGCTATAGCCTTTTCTGTATGTTCATTCATGTAGGGCTACGACATTGACAATTTGGCATTCGTCTTTTGATGAAGATTTCCTTGAACAAAAAGTCAAGTCTTTTGTGTTTTGTGCTTGTGACTTACCTACTACTCCACATGCATTAGAATTTTTTGGTTAATGAGTGTTTATTAGCAAGCTAATTAGAGAATTAGTGTTAGTTTTAAATTATTTTGGTCCATAGTGTCCACGTCATCACTTTTTATTTTATTTTGAATTTTTATACAAAACGCTAAGAAACCTAGCGGCTTTACAGAATGTCGTCGTCCAAATATTTGTATCAGTTTTATTAAAAAAAAAATGAAAAACAACGGCTTATTCCAACAACAACTTGCATTAGGTACACTACAAAATGACAAGTACTGATATGGTAAGCCGCTAAGATTCCTAGCGGTTTTGTCTTTTATATTAAAAAAAAAAAACTAAGTGAAGCCGTTAGGTTTCTTAGCTGTTTCATATAAAAATTGAACAAAAATAAAAATTGATGACGTAGATACTATGGATCCAAATAGTTTCAAATGAACATTAATTACCTAATTATTTTGCTAATTAACGCTAATTAACCAAAAAATTCCATGCATTATTGCACTTTGAAGAAAAATCATGCATGTAGGGCAACAAACATAAACTATATTTTGAGTCATATATCAATACCACTATAGATGAGGACTTGTATGTGTTCCTAGAAGAATAATCTAATACTCGTACTAATTTACAAGTTCAATCATCCCTACGTTTTTCGGTAAGACTGTTTTATGATCGATAAATCCAACTTTCATATATAGTTGTAAGATTATTATCGTTATATAAGTTGTGTGAGTCAGCACAGACACGCTTTAATAATCTAATTAAAAGTTTCGAGTTTAGATATGAGAATACTAGCCTAGATGCCTTTAAATCATAAGGCTAACGTTTTAATCTAACGTGGCAGTATGTATATTTTGGCGGTTAATGAATTAGTTGGATGAATTGTATGTATGTTTCTATTTTTTAGAGTACTAGTTTTAAACCCGTGCAAAATTGCACGGGTATGTATTTGAGCCAGTATTAATATTTTTGGATGTATATTTGTTTTTGCATTTCTATTGTACTTATCTAGTTGGTTTAAATCTACGATCTACATAATTTATCATGACGATATTAACGTTCCCTATCATTCGTACTTGTAGAAATAGAAATTACTCGGTAGCCTATCATTGTCATCTTCCGAATTCGAAGTGCGAGACTGATAGTAAAATTGCCAGAATTTTTGCTCCAAGAACGTAAATCCTCGGTGATGAACGACTTTCTATACAGATCTGAGAGGATTATTTTTTCTAAAAAGAACATATTTTAAAGTTTTTCGACTGTTAACTTATCGTGTTGTTATTATTAAAAAAATATTTATTACAACAATTGCGAATTATTTATTAAAAAAATTTTAATCACTTCTAAATTAAATTAAAATTTATTTGTTTTTTTACAGTTAAAAAAAATTAAAATTTGCTTTAAATTCTAGTTGAAGACTAAATTAACTCGGTTGCCTATCATTGTCACCTACCATTTTCGGTGTGCGCGGCTAATAGTTAAGTTGCCGAGTTTTATATTCCAAATAAATACTCCGTCATAATTGATTTTTTTTAAACAAAATTTTTTGTACCATGTACTTTTAAAAAATTATGTTGGGATGTTGTTGCTGCATGGTACAATAATATTAACCAAAATACATGAATATTTTATACTCCAAGTAAATACTCCGTCAAGATTTATTTTTTTAACAAAAATTATTGTACCATGTAGTTTTAAAAAATTATGTATGTAATTCATTTGCGTTTTATGTTCGATCCCGTATATAAATGTAATTCCTTCTTGAAATTATGTAATTTTATTATTATGTAATTTTGTTTTAAAAATTATGTAATTCAATTTCATTTACTCGCATTTGTAATTCAATTTGCGTATATGTTATTAATTTTATTTACACGGAATGTATAAAATTATTTCATAATATTAATTCATAGAATTTTTTCATAATATTATTTCATAGAATTTGTGTAAGACGGAATTTATCGCATGTTTGAAAAGACGGAAATCTGAAGAAATAAATACATTGCACACTCACCGGTCCCACCATAACATGAATTTCCAAAAAAAAAATGGCATTAATGACGTGGCGCGCTGAGGATGGAGTATTGTCTTTTGTATTAATATAGATAAGACTAGAGTGTAGAGTTGTAGTACTCGTATATGTTTTCTATACGAGGTGCTGAAATCATAAGGCCGGATACTGTTTCTTGAAGACAAACAAACCACTACGGTACTACAGAAGGGGGCGGAATTCGAACATGATAGAGACAAAGCTAGCTAGGTTCAATTTTCACTTAAGTCGAAACATCAATCTTATCTATATTTTTAATTATAGTTAACTTTTTCCAAAAAACAAACTATTGTAAGATTTTTTCCCCAAAAGTTCGCCTGGTCATGACCTAATCAGATTAGCTTCAATTCGTCTCATTGATATGTGACTTGTTCACAATATTCCTTCTTATAACCACGGAGATAAAGATATCTTCGCGGTATTAAGGGACATTTCTCATACTACTACTGTTATGCGAGTTTTGACAAAAAATTACGATTATTATTAGTTGTCCAATACTTATATTAATACAATGTTTAATTTATTAGCACTTTGATGATAAAATCACATTAATCTTATTAAATACGATTATTATTACAAGACGCTAAATCTGACACTTAACACTTAATGACTCAATTGTTTCAAGATAATAGGAGCACCAAACTGAGGCTGAAGGGTGGAAATGTCAGCAGGGGCATGAGCATAAGACGGCGAAATCTCGAAAGAGAAACGCTGTAGAATCAGGACCAAGGCCAATCTTGCTTCAGTCATGGCAAAATTTGATCCTATGCAAATTCTAGGTCCCCAACCAAACGAGAAAAATGACATTTTTCCGTTTGTAGCTTTCGACATGCCCTGGCTAAATCTATCTGGTTTGAATTCCTTAGCGTCTGAACCCCATATGCTTTCGTCGTGTTGAACATGGAGCAGTGGCAAGTTAACTAGAACTCCTGCGGGTAAGAAGATGTCTCCGACTTTGAAGTCTTTGCAAACTGTTCGAGTTAACTCTTGTATTGGTGGATATAGCCTCAATACCTCTTGTAGTATCATGTTTACCTATCAACATAATATTTTGGATTTTTTAGTTACAGTCTTATAGACTTACAAGTCGAACCTAGTCATGTTAGCTCGACTTACATCATTCGAGCCAGGGTAGTTTAATTAGATTCATGCTTTCTTCTTTTTAGACCAGTTTAGTTCAGTTAAAAAGAACAGGGTCTTAGAAAGTACATGTAATAATGTGTCATTCGTACCATTTTAAGTTGGTTTTAATCCATGAAAATCGGGAGTTTTGTCACCAAACGCGTTCAAGACCTCTTCTCGAGCACGCTGTTGCCAATCTTGATGCTTACCCAACAAAATCAACGTCCAAACAAGCAAAGTCGAAGTGGTCTCTTGACCGGCTAAGAAGAAGATCTTGCACTCATCGATCACTTCTTCAAGAGTAATCGAAATCTTATGATTTTTGTTAGCATTCGACTCCAATAGTACACCCAATAAGTCGTCCTTAGGCTTTGCTCCTGCTTTTATTGCGTTCTCCCTAGTCTTAATTATCTCCTTCAACAGAGACTTAATTTCCCGATCCATTTGCATTATTCTCCTATTTACCTTTGTTGGCAGATACCTACATACAATAACGGTTTTCTTAGGGCACACGTTATAAAAACCCATGTTATAATAGTGGATGAATAATACTAACCTCCATCCAGGAATATAAACTTGATTAATAATTGGAACAGCTGCTTTAAGTTGCTCTGTGATAAGTTCAAAAATTCTCCTGCCTTCTTCATAGCTACTTCCGAAAGCAGCTCGAGAAATAACATCTGCGGATAACTTATGGAGATGTGACCATACGTCTATCTCGCACGAACCACTCTCCGACACCATTTCCTCCCATGTATTGATCATCTCACTTGTGCTTGCACTAAACGCAGGAAGCATGAACTGCATCAACATAATCATTACCCATAATAGTAAGTAATTAATTAGAATACTTCATTATATATATTTGGTTTCGAGCTTTGTTAGGTTAAAACAGTCTTAAATAAGAAACAGTGATAAATAAAAGGATTAAGAATGAAAAAGAGACCTTCAACTTCTCCATGTGAAAAGCTGGATTGAGTAGCTTCCTATGTTTGGCCCATATATCACCTTCTAATTGAATTAAACCAGTGGCCACCACATTCAAAATTGGGTTTATTTTTGGTTTTTGAAATTCATTTATTTTAGTAAATATTTCCCTTATTGCTTCTGGTTCTGTAATGTTCACCATTGGTGTTGGTCCATCCCACATAATACATCTTTTGCCTGCAATTATTACATGTAATTAAGAATATTGCTAGTAAAACAAAAATGTAAAATTCATGTATTATATGTATCAAATATTAGTTGTTGATTTCTTTTTAACTATGTTACGCGCGTGACTCTGTAATCACTAATCAGAAGTAAATGTAAACCATTGATTAGAACACCAGAGCTGTAATTAATAACATTCTACCATGAACAATATCACTTAAATTAAATTGAGCAAACTTGTGCATGCATGAATGTTGATGTAACTAAATTAAATTTTACATTTTGGATTTGAAGAAATAAGTACTCCCTCCCATCTTTATATTTCTTCCCATTTTTTTTTTTTTTTTTGAAATCAAAGTTGACAAACTTTAATTTCACCATAAATAGCTCAAAAAGTAAATACTTTTACTAAATAATATTAACATATTTTTATTTATCATCAAAACACGTTTCACAAAATATTATTTTAAAAAAGCGTTATATATGTGTCAAAATTTACGGTCAGAGTACCGTCTCGAAAACTGTATAATAAATTAAAGTTAAATGAGAAGAAATAAAAAAAAAATAGGAGGGAGTATTAGATAGGGTTTATCACATACTCCTATACTAGTATGATTATATACCATGGTTTTTCACGGTGTGGTGATAGAAAGGTTGGGTACGAGGAAGATGATCATTCGATAAATCGGACATAGGTTTGGATCTAGCTTCCGCAGTCATCCGAGCTTTATCTTTAGAGTCTCCATATAAGAGTTTGTAAGGGTTTCCTTGGAATCCTTGTTCTCTAAGAATCCTCTCTAATCTCTTGGGATTAAACCATACCCATTTTAAAACACGCCATGACAATGTCACCGCTAAAATACAAGCCAATGATATCGCAATTGGCGATATTAATGCTGACGATAACGCTTCCATTCTGATTCTATTCTTATTCTTATTCTTATTCTTATGACGATGATACTTTTTCTGGTATATATGTGTGGTTGATTTGTTTGTAGTAGAGTAGCTTATTATAGTGTAGGAGGATATGAAAATAATTAATGGAAGTGGCTCTATTTATATAGTAGTAGTCACGTACAATTTTCAAGTTTAGACAAGAGTATAATATTATAATAATGACAGTAATATTTGAATGGGGTATGTAACGTGGTAATATCCGAAACATTGAATTTTGATTATAAATTTTTGTACTTCCAAGTAATTTAAGTGGTCCGTTAAGTTTTTCCATATCCGAAACATTCTTATTCTTATTCTTATGATTATAAATTTTTGTACTTCAAGTAATTCATATAAACACACGTACGTATTTTGCATTGCATGGCCGAGATTTTGTTGCATTATGTGGCTTTCAAACTGAGTAAAATTCCATTTATACGTGTGTTTATATGAATTTCAGATCATTTTTTTGCACGAATTCAAAAAATTTCACCGATCCAGTTTTGTTACGTTTCAGTATTTGCCATTTGGTTATGTATACAATATTGAATATTGTACTCCGTATATACTAGTATTGCTCCTAATTTAAGATCGTTTTCGTGAATCCAGCTTAATTTTGTAATGATCAATTAGCTTAGTTTATACTCCGAATTTTGAAGTACTTCAACTAATACACTTAGGATATGTTTTAGCGATCTTGCTAACCTCCTTTAATTATGATGAAAATAAAACAAGATTCTAGCTAATTCAGCTTGCTAGTACTCTGAAATCCGAATTACGCTAAAACAAGGCGGGTTCTTTACATATGCATGCTTTGATGTTTTCCCTACTATAAATCTATAATGTTGCTGCCTTACCGGCATGCATAGTTTGACTAAATGCGGGTTTGGGTTTACACTGGACGTAGGTGGACGTACATAGATTTTTATTTGTTTGTGATTCAAATATGTCAGGTCTAATGTATTGTCTTGTGGATTTGACGGGCATGCATGCATGAATAAATCATTAGGGTCAAGTCAGTGATGAAATGAATAAAACCTATTATTATCCCATTTAATTGGTAATGTGACCACATGAGTGACGTGCACCCTGTAAACTACACATACAAACTGGAATTCTCGATGCATGAAATTCGTATACTTGGCCTCCAAGACATTTTACAAGAACAATCAAAAATAGAATTGTCTAGCTACTAGTACAAAACTTGCGTGCCCTCCATTGGAAACT
The DNA here is from genome assembly GCF_048544455.1 of Silene latifolia. Lineage (NCBI taxonomy): Eukaryota > Viridiplantae > Streptophyta > Magnoliopsida > Caryophyllales > Caryophyllaceae > Silene > Silene latifolia. Next base: position 878,752 of record NC_133530.1, on the reverse strand, counting down.
CTATGGATATACTTTGTTCATGTATGTAGGCCTACCACATTGACATTATTCATCATAAATAAAGTCTTTTTTGTGTTTTTGTGTTTGTGACTTAAAAACACATTTTGAAGAAATTTCATGGCAATTAAACATAAACTATGATTTCAGTCATATATCACTAGACCGGGACTTGTGTTCCTAGAAGAATCTTTCTAAAATGATACACGAGTAGGTCATACCTTACGTCACTAATTATAAATTCCGTCGTCCATAAGTTTTCGAAAAGATGGTTTTATGATAAGTCCAACTTTCAAAATTCTATGATTACCCATAGTTACATATAAAAGTTGGATGAGCTAGTTAGCAAGTACTGTACTCCCCCCGTTTCGGTCAATTGTTATCTTTTCATTTTGACAAAAAGACCAAGGAAAGAGGAGATGTTCAATTACTAAATGATAAGTGGAACAAATTAAGTGTGAATGATCAAATTACTCATTAAGTTCATTCTTAAAATAAAAAGACAACAAATAACCGAAACACCCCAGAATGAAAAAAGACAACAAATGACCGGGATAGAGGGAGTTAATGTTTTAATCTAATAAAAAGTCTCCAGTTCAGACATAAAAATACCATTATCTTTGAAAATCAGAGGTCTAGACTTTGTATACTACTCTTTTCATCTCATTTATATTAACTTTATATTAAGATAAACAAAAGTAATTAAATGAGAAGTTTTTCGAAAAAAATCTGAATTTTTTTCTAGAAGATGGTCCTATAGAATTCGTGGCTTCCTTCCTGTTAACTGATGTACGTACGGTTGAAAATCACATGTACAAAGATTGGTTGGTTGTGTTACGAGTACAAGTTTTTGGTTTATGGACCGATGAACTCTTGTCCGGGGGAGTCCGGCCCTAGCTAGCCACGATTGAGATTTTGTGGGCCATAGCCGATAGGTCGTAAGTTATACTCCGGCACTATAATAACACCTGCAATCAAATTCAATTGCATCAAGGTCCCCTGAGACTAGCAGAATCACGTACGTACTCAATAACCATTTCTCCGTTAATCTATTCACTACAAGAGAAGAGTTGTTTCGCTACTCAATCAGTTCCCTACTTGTTTGGCTCGCCAACCTAGTTACGTGTAACGCGTGATGGATCTATGCCTTCTTGTTTGCTTGGTGTAATTCTAATTCTCAACACAGTCTTATATATTAGATTCCAGCACTAGCCAGAGTAAGGTCGCAATGTTGCATACAAGGTCCTCTCGAAACCTACCAGCAACCCAAATTTACATTCCGTGTGTCACTACTTTGGTCCCAAATTGCAGCACCAAGAAACAAAATAGCTGAATAACTAAAGCATCACATACAAATATACAATAAAGGTAGCAGAATTCATCAAAAAAAACTGAATACTTTGAGGCAAATAAAGAACAATAGTTGGTCCCTTTCTTTTTAACTATTTAAATCAGTTGTAACTACCGTCACAAGCAAGAATTTGTATTTATTTGAACACCGACTGTGTGAAAATGTCCAATTAGTAATTCCAAAATGGGATAAATATTAGCTAATGTCCGACAAAATAACCTACGAGTACATAGCTAAGACAAATATTTAAAGACAAACATTTATAAGTCGACTTTACACGAGCATATTGCAACTTAAGTAAATTTTTTAGTAACTAGTCTTACATTAATACGAACGTACTTTTTTTTGTGATTCGGAGTGAGTTTATGCAATTTTTACGCAACTTATAGCTAACCGATAGCTTAGTCACATGGTAAGACAGTTATTTTTCAGGTAACATATACCTGAGCACGTGTCAGCTGAATCAAGAAGGTATGCAATTTCATGTCACTTTCCTTTTAATTAATTATTAGATTTAATCTAAGATCATCATCTTAAACTAAATTCCAAATAACTAATCCACTTAGATTTAATCAAAGATCATACCAAATCATTAAATTTATCAATTATGATACAAAAAAGAAAAATCCCTTTTAATCCTGTTCTAATTTGATGTACAAAGAGACGACTTTTTAATTAATTAATCAATTAATTAATTAATTGGGTTTTTGGGGGAGAAATGGTGATTACAAAGATTTCATTGATCCATCATGTCGGAATTGTGCTGTTGTTACTATGGTTGCTCAATTCTTACAATTGTTGTCACTCATTTTTCTACTTTCTTTCTTTATTCTACCTGTATCAGGTTTGTATCATCCAAAGTTTTGATCTTTTTCTTTTTCTTTGTACCTTTGATGATTGTATGTTTACGTCAGTCTCGATCACTTGTTTACCTTTAATTAAAATAACTCTGATTATGAATGATTTGATATAAAAGGTAAACAAATGATTGAGACGGAAAGAGTAATACTTTTACAGTTTGTGACATTGTATGTGACTATTTACGCAACTTATAGCTAACCGATTACCGATAGCTTAGTCACATGGTAAGACAGTTATTTTTCAGGTAACATATACCTGAGCACGTGTGTTTTGGTAAAAATTTACCGATTATGAATTTTATTAGGTGAGTGATAGTGATTAATCTATGGCCAATAATTATGATTTGAATGCAACGAATTTAACAAACGAATGAGCAACGAAATAAGAGAGTGACACGAGGAATTTTGGTGACGCGGAAAACCCGATGTGGGAACAACCGCGGGGGGAGTCGGAATCCCACCAATTTGGCACTATAATCGAGACGGAGTTATCCAATCGAGGAAATACAAGGGCTAATTTTCTATTGGGATATTGCTAGACGGTAGACGGAATTGAGTGAGTATGAGCGTTGAAGTGTGTGGAATGCGGTCCCCCTGCAATTGTGACTTGCTCCTCTTTATATCGTTGTTGTTGAATGCTAGGGTTAAGTCAACAACATCCTCTTAATTTCTGCTCCTGAATTCCTGCGTCAGTTACACCAAAATAGGAGGTGGTTGCTTGACTCATTCAATGCCCCATTAGTTGCTCCTTTAAATTCTCCATTAAATATTCCTCTATCTTAAGACTAGCCGTTATTGACTTTTTCCATGGAATGCTCCAATCTTCATATTCCCCCATTTCTGCATCTGCGTCCAGGTTCTTCCGAGCCAGAATCTGCTCCTGATTTTCAGCCTTCAATCCCCAAATAATAGGCAACAAATCGTTGACCCATTTACTTCATCATTTACTCATTATGCTAAAAGATTCCCTGTTGACTCATCTTATGGTCCATATCGCGACACGTCATTAATCCTTCCCACTTGGTTTCGTCCAATGAATAGATGCCACGTCATTACTTGATAAATTTGCATTTTTTATCCCTAACAATTGCCCCCAATTTTCCTTCTCAGCCTCGAGATGAGGAGGGAAATTAGTCTTTCAGGATCTGGATGATATGTCGCTTGATATGTTGCTCTGCTTCTGCTTTATTTGTTGTACTGTTGTTGCTGCTTCTTGACTTCTCACCCCATTCTAGGGTTTGCTAAGCTTAAGGTTACTTCGGAAATGGTCCCGATTTAGAGGAAGAAAAGGGGCCACTGGGCTCCTCCTAAGCCTGCTGAGAAGAGAAAGGCAGATTCTGGTTCTGCATCTCGATCTACTGCCAGAAACATGGTTGCTATTGCTTCGGCCAGAGTCTACTTCTATTGAGATTACTTCACTTGCAACCATGCCCCCAATCTGTGGGTCTTGTTCCACCATTTGGGTGTGTTTCTTCTTCTGGAAATGCTTTTGTTTCTGGATATACTCCGGCACCTTGTTCTCCTGCTGCTGAGTTTCCCTGGAACTTTTGGCAAGTTCAGATTTCTCGAGAGATTTAAGTTTCTATGATGCCGAAGGTCGTACTTCTGGTGCTGAGATTCGCCTCTCATAGGCTCTGGATATTGAAGCTTCTCTAGCCTTCCAGGTGTAGGTGCTGGAATCTGAAAGCAAAAGAGAGAAAGTTGGTCGAAGAATTTCCTGAGAGTCTGAACCTGGATGTGCTGTCTGGTCTGGAGGGGGAAGTTGCTCCTGCTGACGTGCCAGATGCTGAGGAAGAAGTGACTTCTGCTGCTCCTGATATTCGAACTACTGCTTCTGAGACTGGGGAACATACTGACCTGGAGTAGTGATAGTTTTCTGCAACTGAAACTTATTTTGCTTGTTAGATAGTATCTGGCCCTGCGGGGCGTTGTATTTTGTTTTGCTTCTGATAAACAGTTCGGTATACTTTTGTAACATTCCGTTTGATGTTTATGAGTGTCTTGATTTTGGGTTTGATAGTGGATGATATTATGGAGCTAGCAGCGTTAGAGGATGGTAGTTGGTTATGTATGGAGTTCGTGTCGTGAGAGATATATATATGTGGAGTGGATACGATATCGTGAGCCATGTTGTGGAGGTAGGAATAGTTAGTGGAGTTGGTGTTACGAGTTCATGTTTGGGTTGGAGTTTTGTTTTGAGTTCTTAGTTACGTTGTTGTGTCTTGATCGAGTTAGCATGTTTGTTTTTATGTATGGGTTGAACTTCGGGGACGAAGTTCTTTTTAAGGAGGGAAGACTGTAATACTCCGTATTTATATGTCTTGGGGTACTCTATCGAGTAGCCCTTACTCTGTCAGTAAGGGCAAGTTGCGGAATAAAACAGTTTCGACTGTTGGGTACTCGATCGAGTAGCTTGGGCACTCGATCGAGTAGGGGGGTACTCGATCGAGTACCTTGGGTACTCGATCGAGTGTCCGGTTTTACGGGGGAGTTTTCTCGGGTTTTGTTAATTACGCGATTAAGGTATTTAAACATATTCGTATTTGTTCTAAATCACTTTTTACAAAACCTAAAACCTGTTTAAGAGAGAAAGCAACTAGTCTTCTTCCTAATCGCGTTCTTGACAATTCCCGGAGTTCAGACGGTCAGTTTGTATCGTAGTTCGCGTCGTTGGATTCCTTGCGTCGAGGGTAAGCTTTTAATATAATTTATATTATGTTTTGTTAAGATTGATGAAACCCTAATTTTGGGATTGGGGGTTTTTATGAGTAGTATTTGAATGGTAGCATCTATGTGTTGTATGGTAGGAGGAGAATTCGTAGAGGAGCCGTTTTGATACAGCTGTAGATACCGTCTGCGTGTTGTGCTTTCCAGGTAGGATTTCCTACTCAGTATTAGTCCCATAATGGGATATTGGTGATGTGCTGTAGTTAGTTGTGTGATACGATGATTGTGATTGTGATTGTGATTGTGTTTGTGATTGGTTTCTATGGCTCTCGTGATGCGTTCTCGGCTGAGTGGGGTCACTTGCGGGAGTGATCTCACGCCCTAGTTTCGCCCTTCGTGGAACCCGCCACGAAAGGGGATGTGCACATTAATGGACAGGGTTATCGCTCGTACGATGAGCGGGGCTTAGGTGGGAACGGCTGCGGTCCCCCACTGGCAGGGCTGGTCCAGTGGACAGTCAGTATTGAGATGATGGGAGTTGGTGGTGTGTGTGTGTGTGTGATAGTTCAGCTGTATGTTGTCTTGTTATTGCCGTTTATATTGATTGTGTGATTAGTACTGACCCCGGTGTTGTTTTGTAAAACATGCGGTGATCCATTCGGGGATGGTGAGCAGATATTGAGCAGGTATAGAGATGAGTATGGGGATAGCTGGGATGGCCACGACATGACGATAGAGTCTTCCGCTGTAGTTTAGCATTTATTTATATTTCAGTAGAGAACAGATAGTTTGGAATAATGTATTGTACTTTCAGTTTGGTTTCAAGGATTGTATTTATTCATTAAACTATTTACAATAAATGTTGTTTCTGTTTTGTCTATTTGATTATCATACCTCGGGCGACCGAGATGGTGATGTCTTCATACCTGAGTGGTCCTGGTAAGGCACTCGGAGTATGGGGGTGTTACAAATGGTATCAGAGCGACGATCCTGAAACCTGTAACCAATGAATCCAATGAATATAGGGAGTCAATTAAATTGAATCCGGGGTAAAGGTTGTAGGAGCTAATGCAAAGACTTGGGAGACGTCCTAAAGTCGCGAACTCGCCCTATAATTTTGAACCGGTCACATGGGATATGAGTCGGGATCGCTATGTGTTTACCTTGTGCTTTGTGTACCTATGGAGTGATGTGTGGCATGAATCAGTGGATGTATGTATGTGGAGAATAGGGAATGTGTAGAAAAGATGGTGATAATGTGATTTCGTATGTTGTTGATTGAAAACATGTTGCATGATAGTTGATTTATAATGTTGGTTGGAATTGTTAGAAAAGTGTATGAGAATGATGAGTAATGTGTTGGAAATAGATGAATTGATTGGAAAAGATGGAGTAGCAATTGCATAAGAATATGAATTTTGTGATTATGAATATGTTTAGGTGACGAAGTGTAATTGTAATGTTGTTGTATTAGTAACATGGGAATATGATTCGTAAGGTATGAGATATTTTATGTTGCGAAAAGTTATAAAATTAAAACATGTGGGTAATATGTGATTGGTAAGTTGAATGATATATGTGCATCGGGTTATTTGTTGCTTAAATTTTGAAAATAGTAACATGTGGTTAGGGATACTGGTTTTGTGAGTATTGAGTTGTTTTGTTTACCATTGTTATCGTTTAAGTGTTTGAAAGAGAAAATCGAATAGTTATGTCGTCTAATTACAGCAAAGTTGTCTTTAAACTGTTATAACTTGAGATGCATAAATGATTTTAATGTTATTCCAATTGGAGGTGATATCTTGTCCTTTTACGATTCTAACGATAGGTCACACGCCCAAATTGACCAAGAAATGAGTGAGTTATGACTGTTTTACGAAAACTGGACGGTGCTGAGAATTGGGGTACTCGATCGAGTAACTAGGATACTCGATCGAGTATGGTGGTACTCGATCGAGTAGCCTTGGGTACTCGATCGAGTAGCCCTAGTAATTTGTTTACGTGCTTCTGATCTTCACCTACTCGACCGAGTAAGTCACTTACTCGATCGAGTGGCCTGTACTCGATCTAGTGACCCCTGTTTTGGGTCATATGCTTATCTTTTGACTTCGTTGCATATTATGTTTAATTCAAAGGCGTCATTTTGCTTCTTTATGCATTGTTTTACATGTATGTTGGTCTTGACGCGTAAGTTACCCAATTTTGTGGTGTAAAGAGTGGCACCTATGATGAGTATGAGTTCGGTGGGGAGGACATGATTTATATGTGTTGGGATTGGTAAGACTTAATTGAGGCATAGAGCATGTTGTGTGAGACGAGATGAGTGACATGATTGTATGTTGAGTAATGAAAATGTAAGTGAATGTGAGCAAGGCATGATGTAAGTTTAAGGAACGTGAGAATGAAAAGAGTGAAAGAAAGGATGTGGATAGTAGCAACCTGAGATGTATAATAAATTATGGAGGGAGATGGTTAGAAATAGTGTTGAGTAAGAACATATGTAATGAAAGGTCGTTTGGAAATAGTGGTATATAGCGAACTAAATGGAGGCATGTCGCGACGTAGATTTGCAGATAGTGAGTGAGATTGGGAGATTTGGTTCATTAAGAGGTGAAACTAATGTGTGACTTCCTTGGGCAATTAATGGTATGAAATAAATTTGGATTTCTAGAGAGGTACAAAGGAGATGCAATTGTTTGAACAGTGAATGTTGATTTTATGGATAAATTAGTGGCAAGGGTGAGTAATAGCATAATAAGAGGATATCTATGGTAAGGAAGAGGGAGATGATATCGATATAAAATAATGAGACGTGAGTTCTTGAACAATGAGAAGGTAACCGGAGCACTAGTGAGTTAGATAGAAATAATGAAGAGTTGAGTTAATAAGGGATTTTGTCAAGGGCAAAAGAAAAGAATGAGGGGAATAAAACTAAGGAAATGTCCACCGAGGTTATGTGATATAAAAGTAAGGAATCATCGAGATGTATGATACTATCATGAGGATTTGAGTTTACAGTTATATAGAAGTTCCAGAACAACATGATTAGTTTTGAGTTTTGAGGAATTAAGGAAAGCAAGAAGTTGGTAGAATACCTGCATGATATGAGATTTTGGTGGAGAGTTAGATGACAATACAAATAAGATAGTATTGGGAATAATGTTGAGGTAATTTTGTTGATGGGTTTGTTGTTCGTTGTTTGGGATGTTAACCAAAGATAGGAAAGAAATCGTGATGTTTAGAGATGAGTGAAGATGTTTGATGTCCGGACAGTGGTAGTGTTATGGTTTTGATTAATGGTTAAGAGTGACGGTATGTTAGAGAGATGGTAATTCTAAAGAGGCTGATTTTGTAGAGACTAAATTGATAAGTATGGTTGTGAGGAAGTATAAGACATAGTCTTAGGAGGCGGTTTCTCATAATGAGTGTTAGCTGTACGGTTATGTATGGCAGAAGGTGTTGGGCATGCGAATGGAAGAATGTGATGAGGGGCATGCGAGTTAAGCTCGGGTGGCAGGTAACCTTGGTTGAGTGGTAACTTACGTGATCAAGATTGATTGGTTCACTACTACAAATTTAGGCAACTACAACGCCCCTTTAACAACGATTATTCACGAAAATCACAATAGACGTTGTAGAATGTATGGCGCGAATTTTACTAAAATAAATTACAACGGGTATGGTTATAAAAACCGTTGTTATTAGTTTTAACAACGGGTCACACATGCACAACCGTTGTTAATAATTTGGCGCAAAATTGGCGCAAAGTTAGTGAAAAGTAATCACAACGGTTACTTTTGAAACCCGTTGTTAAAACATATTTGACAACGGGTGTTTTTTACAACCGTTGTTAAAACATATTTCACAACGGTTGTTGTTTAATAACCGTTGTCAATACCTTCCATATTATAAACCACACAAACAGAAGTCTGCTGCACCCACAAAACACAACCCTTAATACACAAACACAAACACAAACACAGGAGACAAACAAACACAAAACACACACTCTCTTTCTCTCTTTCTCTCTTTCTCTCTTTCTCACTTTCTCATCGCCGCTTCTTCTCGCCGTCACATTGTTGATTTCATCGTCTATTACGTTCGTATTTATCGGGTAAATCTCCGTCACCCTTTATTAGTTTCATCGTCATTATTTTCTTTTTCTATTTATTTCTTTTGCATATATGTGTTTTTATCGACCATTATGTTATTTGTTTAAGTATTGTTCGCATAATTAGTTACTAAAACAATGAAGAAGCAAGATGCATGAAGAAGTAAGATAAACATAATTAATATATATATATATATATATTTATAAATACATAAATTAAAAAAAAAAAAAATTACATATGTAAAAATGCAATTCTTATATTTTCATGGAGGATCTTATTGTGCTCTATCGTATCCATCCTCTCCTCCTTGGCTATTTGGAGGTTCCGTTCGTGCGCTTGCTATATCGTCATATAGCCGCAATCGAATCGCTCCGTCAAGCCATCTTCTTTGGCGTGCTTGATGCGGTTCGAGCTTCCGCAAGGTAGCTCCTGAAACTTTCCTCAATATGGAGGAACCGGCGGATGAAGTTGTTGTTGTTCTCGATCATGGTAAGAGTCTTTAGGATGAAATCATTCATTTTCTTAGAGTTTTTGAGTTTGATTTGAAAGATTAAGTAGAGTTTGTTTTAACGATTAGAGTTTGGAGATGAATATATGAGATAATAATGGAAATGTTAGTTGAGATATGCAATGTATTTATACTAAGCAATGTGTGTGGGTTGAGTTAATTGCTTTTTAATTAATAAATATGTTAGGAAGTTGTGCCATAATCATCATCATATCTCTCAATAATGCTCCTTCAAATCCGTTTACTAACCCTTCTAATTCCATATATTATCCGTTCATATGTACAGTGATGTCAGTAATAATGCATGCATTGGAATTCTAACAGGCCGTAATTATGCATGCATCTAGTAATATTTAATTTAATTTTTTTTTTATTTTTTAAGAACAAACAACAACGGTTATTTTATAACAACCCGTTGTCTTTAGTTATAACAACGGTTTTGTATATTAAAACCCGTTGTTATAACTTTCCCCCCAAAATTGTGTCACACTTTCCACAACGGGTTTTTATACATAAAACCGTGGTTAATAGTTTTAACAACGGTTTCCTTAAGTAAGCCAACCGTTGTTAAAACCTTCTACAACGGACGCATTAACAACGTCCGCTTTTTTATATAACAACGGTTTTTGACCGTTGTTATAGCCTGTATCTGTAGTAGTGGTTGGATGCGATTATGGGTCTATGTTATATATAAATGTTTGTGTGAGGTTCTGACCTCACAAGAAGTGGTATGGTGTGATAGTTATAATGTTGTTATCTGAATGTTCTGTAATATATGTTGGACACGGTAATTTAATTGAATGATATTCAAAAGGGTAATAATTTGATTGATTTGGCATGACTGGTTATACTTGTATGTATTCATGATATATGTGGATTCCGTGATGCGGTAAGGGGATGATATTCATGAGGTTATTATCTGTTTAATTCATATAATATGTTGCTTTGTGATTTAGTAAAGTGGATTTGAGTAAGTTTTTTTTTTTTTTTTTTTTTTTTTCTTGTTCGAGAAGTTATGTTGAGTCAGTACTTATGGGATTGTGTATGTTGTGATGTCTATCGATGCGGTTGTGGTGCCTCGGGTGGTGATCCGGGCACGATATTTAGTTTTGTGATGCGGGTATTTTCGCACTGCGGTGTGGCTGTTGGTGGCGGTGTCGTGATGCCGTCACCGGTTGTGGTGGAGTAGGCGGGATGATTATGATTCAAGTTTCGAAAGTACATACCAGTCACACATAGATTGTTGTTTTGTTGATGTTGCTTCCTGTGAGTTTCAGTTTGTAAAGATAGACAGTCGTTTTGTTATTGATGTTTCTTACCAGGTTAAGTTGGGAATGAGGGTAGAGTATGATATGAAATAGAGTAGTATATGTTTTCGCTGTTGTCATGGTATAGTGATATTCTGTTGATGGAACACGGTTGTGAGAGGTTGTTACAGTAATTTTGATCTTGTTCGAAATAAGGCTTTAGTGGACATGATAATGGCAAGTGATTCGTAGAACATGTGTGGTAATGATCTGATATATGCAGGTGGTTCATAATCCTTTGTTGAGACAGTGAGTGTAGGGTGTTGAATAATAAGTGTCGTGTTAAGTTATGTATGAGTCTTGCGGTAATGAATGAAAGAACTTGAGGATCTAGTGTGAGTGTACGTCATGAGTGGGGATCGTGAGTTATGCGTTTGGGAGGTAAGTGCTTTACATAGAGAGGTATATTGTTTTGCAGTAATAATGGAGAGTTAGTATGGTGATTTTGCTACGAGTTTATGGTATAGGTTAGGTGCTATGCCGAATGAGTTGAGGAATGAGAAATGTTTATGTATGGGAGCCTTGAATATAAGAATGGTGAGTGTTTGGTTTATAGACGGTTATCTTTGACATGTGGTGGTAAAGAGGGTAATGAAAAGATATATCTAGGATTTAGTATTAGTGAGTTACGAGGACGTAACATTTATCTTAAGAGGAGTAGGATGCGATAAAAGAGATTTTGATGGTTGTTCACATGGTAGTATATTTGGAAGTAGAGTGTTGGTGTAGCATAAGATATGGATTTATATATGTTGTGGTTGATGGTGTTAAAAGGTCATGGCCGTGCTTGTAGTAGTTTGATGTTAGGAATGCGAGAATACTTCGATAGTGTTGACAATTGGATGATGAGGTTATAAGTGTGAGTAAACTTCGAGGACGAAGTTCCTTTTAAGGGTGGTAGAATGTAACATTCCGTTTAATGTCTATGAGTGTCTTGATTTTGGGTTTGATAGTGGATGATATTATGGAGCTAGCAGCGTTAGAGGATGGTAGTTGGTTATGTATGGAGTTCGTGTCGTGAGAGATATATATATGTGGAGTGGATACGATATCGTGAGCCATGTTGTGGAGGTAGGAATAGTTAGTGGAGTTGGTGTTACGAGTTCATGTTTGGGTTGGAGTTTTGTTTTGAGTTCTTAGTTACGTTGTTGTGTCTTGATCGAGTTAGCATGTTTGTTTTTATGTATGGGTTGAACTTCGGGGACGAAGTTCTTTTTAAGGAGGGAAGACTGTAATACTCCGTATTTATATGTCTTGGGGGTACTCTATCGAGTAGCCCTTACTCTGTCGAGTAAGGGCAAGTTGCGGAATAAAACAGTTTCTGACCTGTTGGGTACTCGATCGAGTAGCTTGGGCACTCGATCGAGTAGGGGGGTACTCGATCGAGTACCTTGGGTACTCGATCGAGTGTCCTAGGTTTTGGGGAGTTTTCTCGGGTTTTGTTAATTACGCGATTAAGGTATTTAAACATATTCGTATTTGTTCTAAATCACTTTTTACAAAACCTAAAACCTGTTTAAGAGAGAAAGCAACTAGTCTTCTTCCTAATCGCGTTCTTGACAATTCCCGGAGTTCAGACGGTCAGTTTGTATCGTAGTTCGCGTCGTTGGATTCCTTGCGTCGAGGGTAAGCTTTTAATATAATTTATATTATGTTTTGTTAAGATTGATGAAACCCTAATTTTGGGATTGGGGGTTTTTATGAGTAGTATTTGAATGGTAGCATCTATGTGTTGTATGGTAGGAGGAGAATTCGTAGAGAGCCGTTTTGATACAAAATTTGTAGATACCGTCTGCGTGTTGTGCTTTCCAGGTAGGATTTCCTACTCGGTATTAGTCCCATAATGGGATATTGGTGATGTCTGTAGTTAGTTGTGTGATACGATGATTGTGATTGTGATTGTGATTGTGTTTGTGATTGGTTTCTATGGCTCTCGAGATGCGTTCTCGGCTGAGTGGGGTCACTTGCGGGAGTGATCTCACGCCCTAGTTTCGCCCTTCGTGGAACCCGCCACGAAAGGGGATGTGCACATTAATGGACGGGGTTATCGCTCGTACGATGAGCGGGGCTTAGGTGGGAACGGGCTGCGGTCCCCCATCGGCGAGGGGTCTGGTCCAAAGTGGACGGTCGGATTGAGATGATGGGAGCTGGTGGTGTGTGTGTGTGTGATAGTTCAGCTTTATGTTGTCTTGTTATTGCCGTTTATATTGATTGTGTGATTAGTACTGACCCCGGTGTTGTTTTGTAAAACCTGCGGTGATCCATTCGGGGATGGTGAGCAGATATTGAGCAGGTATAGAGATGAGTATGGGGATAGCTGGGATGGCCACGACATGACGATAGAGTCTTCCGCTGTAGTTTAGCATTTATTTATATTTCAGTAGAGAACAGATAGTTTGGAATAATGTATTGTACTTTCAGTTTGGTTTCAAGGATTGTATTTATTCATTAAACTATTTACAATAAATGTTGTTTCTGTTTTGTCTATTTGATTATCATACCTCGGGCGACCGAGATGGTGATGTCTTCATACCTGAGTGGTCCTGGTAAGGCACTCGGAGTATGGGGGTGTTACAACTTTGGCCTGGTTCAGAGGACCAGACATATTTTGCTTTTCAACTCAAATATTTTCCGTTTGATATATCTTTGTGTCGTACCGTTGCTGGTGCAATGATTTGTGCATGCACGTCATTTGTTTGGCCATCGCTGTTTGGATGCTGGCTAAGGGGTCTAGTATGCCCACTCGTCCAGAGGAGCCAGGCTTGCGTGGGTGCTAATGCATCGCGGGAGGCTGGTTGTCCCGGTTGTACGTGCTTAGCCACGGACACACGCCTTCTGGCTGAGCTGTATCTGGTAGGTTGAGTACCCAGTTGTTGACCATGCTGGTGACTTAAGTGAAATATTTTTTCAAGTGGGTGATATTCCAGGATCTGGGAACCATTTGCCCTTCCAAAGTCATGAATCGGTAGGCTCCATTTCCAACTGCGCTCTCTACTTGGTATGGCCCCTCCCAGTTGTAGGCGAATTTTCCCGTCTTCTTTGGTTCTTGGTATTCGGAAGACCTTCCTCGGGACCATATCTTCTACTGCGGGTTCTTACTTTTACATTCTTGTTATAGCTTCTAGCCACGATCAGTCGGTAGGAAGCCATCCCGATCTGGGCGCCTGGTTACGAGTTCATCTATCGTGTCCAGTTGGTTGCCATTTCCACCGATTCCGATCTTCTCGTTATGCATCCATATCTCGTGGGTTGGGACCCTAACTCGAATGGGATGACTGCGCTACACTCCGAACACCAGGTGAAGGGAGTTTGTCCCGTTGCAACCTTTGGCGTGGTTCTGTCAGCCCAGAGAACCAGAGATAGCTCTTCTGCGCATTTGCCCCCAATCTCCTCCAGCTTCTTTTTCAAGTTTTCGACGATAATCTTATTGGTGGATTCAGCTTGTCCGTTGGACTGGGGGTTCCTAGGAGTAGATTTCTGCAACGAGACGTTCCACCTAGCACAAAAAGCTTCTGTCTTATTTCTAATGAATTGGGACCCATTATCACATATGATCTCAGATGGAATGCCAAACCTCCATATGATATTGCGTTTAATGAAAGATATCACCTGGGTTTCTGTAACCTGGGAGAATGATTCTGCTTCTATCCATTTGGAGAAGTAGTCCGTCATGGCGAGCATATAGACTTTGTTTCCTGGTGCTCTAGGTAGTGGTCCCACGATGTCCATTCCCCACTTCATGAAGGGCCATGGTGATATAACCTGGTGCAGAGGCTCTGCTGGCTGGTGGCTAACGTGGGCGTGCCTCTGACAAGCGTCACATTTTTTTGCGAACTCCATGGCATCTTTGCGCATTGTGGGCCAGAAGTATCCCTGCCTCAGTGCCTTGTTGGACATGCTCCTGCCACCTGGATGGTTTCCGCATTCCCCACTGTGGAGAGCATGCAAAACAGCCTGAGACTCTTCCCGATCCAGGCATATGAGGTAGGGTCCAGCGAGGTATTTCCTGAATAGAACACCATCAATTAGTATGAATCTGGATGCTCTCATTTTAAAGCTCCTTACCTCCTTTTTATCTGATGGTAGGACATCATTCTGCAACCAGTCTAGGTAGGGTTTCCTCCAGTCTGGAGTATTTTCTTCACTGCTGGTGCTGCACACCTTTTCTGCTCCTTGCTGAGATTTTAGTGTTGCTGGCTCCAGCACGTGGACAATTGGTATTGTGGAGATAGTTCCTGCTTTGAAGGTTGCCCCCAGGGTGGCTAGTGCGTCTGCTTCTGCATTCTGGTCCCTGGGGATTTGCTTGATGTTGAACGTGACAAATCTGATTTTCAGCTCCTTTGCTACGTCTAGGTATGCCATCATCCTGGGATCCCTGGCCTCATAGCAGTCATTAACATGGTTCACTATAAGCTTAGAATCATTGCAAAACTGAAGGTGCCTGATTTTCAGATCCAGAGCCAACTTCAGACCCAGGATCAATGCCTCATATTCTGCTTCATTGTTTGTGGCCTTGAATTCGCATCGTACAACCTGGACTATGAGATCTCCCTGGGGTGACTTGAGGACCAGTCCTACTCCTGCTCCCTTGGCATTTGAAGTTCCGTCCACATGTAGCTCCCATACTTGTTCTCCTTTATCTTCTTCCAGACTCAGAATGTCCTGCTCTGCTGCCAGGTGCGGAGGGTGGCGAAGTCGGACACGAAGTCCGCGAGCACGGACTTTATGGCCGTACTGGGTTCAAACTTTAAATCGTAACCGCTCAAGTGCACGGACCATTTAGCCATCCTCCCTGACAATTCTGGTTTTCTCATGATAGTCTTAAGAGGATAATTAGTTATCACAGAAATTGTATGAGACTCGAAGTAGGGACGCAATTTGTAGGATGCAGTAACTAGTGCAAGGACAAGTTTTTCTAGTGACGTGTACCTGGTCTCTGCTGGAAGCAGAGACTTACTGATGTAATATACTTGATGCTGTGATCCTTCCTGCTCTCGTACTAATCTTTGCATCGATCCGCCGCTTCGTGGATCGATGTGCAGAACAAAGGCTCTCCGGCTCGGCTTTGTCAGGAGCGGTGGGGTGCTGAGATAATGTTTCAGCTCCTGAAATGCTTTCTCATGATCATTTGTCCACTCAAATCTTTGGCTTTTTCTGAGTACGTCATAGAACAGTCTGCATCTGTCCGAAGACCTGGATATGAAACTGTTCAGGGACGCCACTCTTCCAGTCAGACGTTGGACGTCTTTTGGTTTCTGCGGTGACTCCAGCTGCAGAATTGCTTTGATTTGTTCGGTGCTGGCCTCTATCCCTCTCTGGGTCACCATATACCCCAGGAATTTTCCACTGGATACTCCAAAGGTACACTTCGTAGGATTCAGCTTCATTTGGTATTTCTGAGGTGCGAAAGTTTCTGCCAGTCTTTGGTGGTCTTTGTGAGGCCTGCTTCGATTTGACGACCATATCGTCTATGTATACTTCCATAGTTTGGCCTATTTGCTCTTTAAACATCATGTTTACCAGCCTCTGATAGGTAGATTCTGCATTTTTCAGTCCAAAAGGCATGACATTATAACAATAGATACCTCTCTCGGATCTGAATGCTGTCTTTTCCTGGTCATTGGGGTGCATCTTTATCTGGTTATATCCGCTCCAGGCATCCAGGAATGTCAGCATCTCGTGGCCTGCAGTAGCGTCCACCATGGCGTCTATGTGTGGTAGAGGGAATGGATCCTTTGGGCAAGCTTTATTTAAATCCGTGAAATCGACGCAGACCCTCCACTTGCCATTCTTCTTTGGAACCACCACCACATTGGACAACCACTCTGGATATTTTACTTCACGAATTTTTCCTGCAGCAAGCAGGTTATCTACTTCTTGGTTTATGACCTGGTTCCTTTCAGAAGCAAATTTTCTTCTTTTCTGCTGCACGGGTTTATAGCTTGGATCCACACTTAGCTTGTGAGTTATCACACTTGGGTCTATCCCTATCATATCATCATGTGACCAAGCAAAACAATCTATGTTAGTTCTCAATAACCGAACGAGTTCTTCACGAGTTTTACCTGTACATTCAGATCCAATGAGAACAGTTCGTTCTGGATGCAGCGCGTCTAGGGTGACTTTGTCCAGCTCTTCCTGCTGAGGCTCAATGTACTCGTCCTGGATGCGCTGGCTCTGTAATTGCTATGCGGGCGAACTGGTTGTTGGCTTCAGAGCCACCTTGTAGCAATCCTTACCTTCTTCCTGGTCCCCACGTATCTCTTGTACCTCCCAAGGTGTTGGAAACTTCAGACATTGGTGGTACGTTGAGAGAATTGCTTTCATCTCGTGGATCCAGGGCCTGCCAAGGATCACATTGTAAGTAGAAGGTCCATCAATAACCAGATACCTTACCTGTTTGTTTACACCCCCGGCGTAGGTTGGGATGATGATTTCTCCTAGGGAGTGCTTTGTTTCGCCACTGAAACCAACCAAGGGAATTGCCTTCTTTGCTAGATCTTTCTCGGTGAATCCCATTCCTTTGAGTGTCTCCATCATGATCAAGTTAACGGAGCTTCCGGTATCCACCAGGATCTTCTTCACCTTGCAATTTCCTATGGGAAGCGTGATGATTAGGGCATCGTGGTGCTGTTCTGGAGCAGACCCTGCGTCTGTTTCGTCAAAGGTGACTGACGGCACATTCTGGTGGTTAACCCTGCAGGAGCTTTCTGGTTTGTCTCCTTTAGTTCTGGTTGCATGCCTCTTAGCTGCTGAATAGGTCAGCCCACATAGCTCCGATCCACCTGTAATAACATTCACAGTTCTAGTGCAATGAGGAGGAGAGGATGGCAGAACCTGATCCGCTGAGTTTACTCTGGTTGTGTTTCTGGGTAGGAGGTGATCCAGGTTTCCTTGGTCATAGTGGAATTTGACTTCTTTTTGAGGTAGTGGCACTCATCGGTGTTGTGGGTGTTGCTGCCGTGGAACTCACACTTCTTGCCTGTGTCTCTGCTGCTGGGGTTTCCTTCTGGAAGTTTTGGCCATCTGACTCTGCGCCCCAGCTCCTTCAAGGCTTTGAATAGTCCTGCAAGATTGGTAGTGAAACCGTACTCACTTACTTTCGGAGGCAAATTTGCCTCGCCCTTTCCTTCAGAATTCCCAGATACTCTGTTCACGCTCCTGCTGTAGGGTTTGGCTCTTTCATTTTTCTTCTCTACTGGAGCTTTTCTGGATACTGGGTCTGAATCATAAGTGCCTCTTACGGGTGCAGTGCTTCCTCCAACCTCATGACAGCAATTGCCTTTGATTGTACCTCCTCGAATGTAGTGCATAGATGCATGGTCAGGTCCTTGTATAGCTGTGAATCCTGGTGCAATCCTCGGCGGAAGGCTTGTATAGCGGTTGCTATATCGCACCTTGGAATTGACACTTTCTCCTTGTTGAACCTGTTCAAGTAATCACGGGTAGATTCCTCAAACCCTTGCACTATCCGGTAGAGGTCGCTGGTCTGCTTCTCCGGCTTTCTGCTGCTGGCGAACTGCTGGTTGAAGGCATTGACTAGGTCGGCGAAGCTGGTTATGCTCTTGTTCGGAAGGCCGACGAACCACTGCAGGGCTGCTCCTGACAGTGTTGATCTGAATCCCTTGCACATACAAGCTTCCTTTAGAGATCCAGTTGCGGTTATCACCATCATTTTCTGCTTGTACTGGTTGATATGGTCAAGTGGATCTGTGATTCCATCATAGTGTCATAGCTGGCGGTACACATCCTTTAGGAACACCGATTAAGGCTATGTCATCCACGAATGGTGAGTCTGCGTAGCTATCTCTGGCTGCTTTCTCCAACAGACGGGCTACGCCTGGTATCTTATACATCAGCTCCCTCAGCTCCTGGTATTGCTGCTCCAGCGAATTACCTGCTCCTGCAAGAGGGTTAGAAACAGGCGGAAAAGGACCAGCTGGTGTACCTCCTAGCCAGGGTGCTCCAGAAAATTGGCCTGGTGCTGGGAGACTGGTTACTGGTGTTGCACTGATTATGGATCCAGGCTGCCATCCTGGTGTCTGCTGCAGTCCTCCGGTCCAGGCTCCGCTGGTGAACTGGTTGCAGGATGGAATTGTTGCATTGAGGGCATGTCCAGATTGCCACCCTGGTGTCTGGTGTGCGGGGGTACCTGAGAAGGATGGAAAGTCAGATCCTGATGGGGTGCTAAACAAAGCGTTACCTGTTGTCTGCTGCAGACTGGGTGGATTATCGAATGACAGGCATCCCAATCCTCTGGGCTCAATTGGCTCGCTGAGTGCTACTCCTGTGAGATCTAGCCTGGTGACTAGTTCCGATGAAAGTGATCGATTCGACCCTCCACCGCTGGTTCTGGTACGAGCCTCTGGTGCTGATGTTGGCTTGGTCTGGACTGCTGTCACGATCTGAGCAATCAGGTTCTGGTTATCCTTCCTCAGATCCGCAACGGCCCGACGCAGTGTCCATCCCTGGATCATCACCGCATCGGATCAAATCTTTGGAGGTCCTCGCCGGAGAACTTCTGCGCTGAGCCTTCCCGGTCGACTCCTGGGTGACTTCACTTCGGTGAGGTGCTTTCCCTCTTGGATTTGGGTGACCGGATGCACTGCTTGCCTTTGGGGTCTGCGGTGGCTTAAAGGCTGGGGCATGGCTCGGTTGACATCTTGTGAGGATCGTCTGGGCTGGATCTTTGGGGATGCACTGACCGATCCAGCGGATGCGAAGTAAATCTGCTGCGAGAAGATAGGGTGACATACTCTGGGCCTTTGGAAGGATTTTGGCGATTCCGGACATTGTGACGGTGGTTCGGTTTTTGCGAGGCTTGGCTATAGAAAATGATCACTATGCCCCACGGTGGGCGCCAAACTGTTTTGGTAAAAAATTACCGATTATGAATTTTATTAGGTGAGTGATAGTGATTAATCTATGGCCAATTATGATTTGAATGCAACGAATTTAACAAACGAATGAGCAACGAAATAAGAGAGTGACACGAGGAATTTTGGTGACGCGGAAAACCCGATGTGGGAACAACCGCGGGGGGAGTCGGAATCCCACCAAGTTGACACTATAATCGAGACGGAGTTATCCAATCGAGGAAATACAAGGGCTAATTTTCTATTGGGATATTGCTAGACGGTAGACGGAATTGAGTGAGTATGAGCGTTGAAGTGTGTGGAATGCGGTCCCCCTGCAATTGTGACTTGCTCCTATTTATATAGTTGTTGTTGAATGCTAGGGTTAAGTCAACAACATCCTCTTAATTTCTGCTCCTGAATTCCTGCGTCAGTTACACCAAAATAGGAGGTGGTTGCTTGACTCATTCAATGCCCTATTAGTTGCTCCTTTAAATTCTCCATTAAATATTCCTCTATCTTAAGACTAGTCGTTATTGACTTTTTCCATGGAATGCTCCAATCTTCATATTCCCCCATTTCTGCATCTGCGTCCAGGTTCTTCCGAGCCAGAATCTGCTCCTGATTTTCAGCCTTCAATCCCCAAATAATAGGCAACAACTGTTGACCCATTTACTTCATCATTTACTCATTATGCTAAAAGATTCCATGTTGACTCATCTTATGGTCCATATCGCGACACGTCATTAATCCTTCCCACTTGGTTTCGTCCAATGAATAGATGTCACGTCATTACTTGATAAATTTGCATTTTTTATCCCTAACAACGTGTCAGCTGAATCAAGAAGGTATGCAAAATTTCATTCAAGTCTCAACTCTCAAGTCACTTTCCATTTAATTAATTATTAGATTATATTTAATCTAAGATCATCTTAAACTAAATTCCAAATAACTAATCCACTTAGATTTAATCAAAGATCATACCAAATCATTAAATTTATCAATTATGAAACAAAAAACAAAAATCCCTTTTAACCCTGTTCTAATTTGATGTACAAAGTATTGAGAATATTACTTAGCATATTCTAGTATCTTCTATGATAATCCTTCCCACTTGGTTTCGTCCAATGAATAGATGTCACGTCATTACTTGATAAATTTGCATTTTTTATCCCTAACAACGTGTCAGCTGAATCAAGAAGGTATGCAAAATTTCATTCAAGTCTCAACTCTCAAGTCACTTTCCATTTAATTAATTATTAGATTATATTTAATCTAAGATCATCTTAAACTAAATTCCAAATAACTAATCCACTTAGATTTAATCAAAGATCATACCAAATCATTAAATTTATCAATTATGAAACAAAAAACAAAAATCCCTTTTAACCCTGTTCTAATTTGATGTACAAAGTATTGAGAATATTACTTAGCATATTCTAGTATCTTCTATGATGATCTTACTGATATATATTTAGTGTATAATAGTTCATATATTTCCTATTATTCCGCCTTGTACAAACAGCAAGTATATTTCTAGGTCAGTTTTATTCTCTTTGTAACTAGTATATAAACCTAGGTTGTAACTTTATTATTCATGCAATTCTAATGATATTCAAACCTTTTTCATAATTCTCACATGGTATCAGAGCCTCGTGCTCTTGATAGAGGGTAACTCCTCAGAGTAGATCCTTAGGCCGAACCACCCACCCAAAACCCGATTTCGCTTGGCCTTTACCATAAGTCTAGCTACAACCCATCTTCCGCTACAACCAACCCTAGAATTGCATCAAACCCCTCATCTATACATTGGCTACCACACTTTCAGCCACACACTTCATCCGAAAACTATGGCCAGTACCTTTTTCCGTCACCGTTAAAACAATTAAAATAACAACCTTGCTCACGACCACGACCGAAACCTCCGAAACCTCGGCACCATCTATTGTCATCATCATCACTAACATCCTCTTGGTACAAACATCACCACAACAAAAATACCCATATGAAGCTTTACTTGTTCAAAATCATACTATTTCTCTTTCTCTTTGCATGATTGTCACGTAAAAGAACAACCCCACTTTTTTTTCTTGCTAAGTTAATCTCAAAGAAGGGATCCATTCCAGATCACAACCCCTATACCAGACCCGAAATACACCAATATCATGGTCACAACCTAAATTGTCCTGAAACCTTTGACCAAACCCATTTTTATTAAAAAAAAAAAAAAATCAATGACAACCTACGGCAGAACATGCCATCCTCAAAAGCCCATCACTATGCACACTCAAATTATTCTTCTTGTTCTTCCTATTCAAACCAAGAGTGCCTACCTTTGTATTTTCATTACGGCAAAACCATCCTTAGCCATATGAGTCATATGACCTATCTCATCACTTGGATATGCACAAGAACAACAACACTATGCATGTATTCCATGCACACCTACTCCACCCTTACGTTCTCTACCCTCATTACCAACCCAACTCAACCATTTTTAAGCACCCCTACATCTCCTTTGTTCAAATTCAGACCCGAGCCACTACGTACTCCATCTCGTCGTGGCGAATTGATCAAATTGTCAACACCAACCCACCATCAACTTATGGCCGTCACCTCTCCTGGCCACTACCAAAATGTTAGCCAAGCCAACCACTAAACCTCGGAACCACCCTTATGGTCACCATCAAAAACCCTCCAAAATTAAGCATTACTCTTCTGGATATTACGAACTTTATCACATTAACCACCTTTCCTTCTCTGCCTTTTCATTCTCTCTACTCCAAGTTTTGTACCATGACAACAAGTTGTCATGAAACCTCTCAATACACTAAACTTTTTTTTTTTGGCCACCACCCTCTTAGGCTCTTAACCAGTTAAAAAAAAAAAAAAAAAAAACTTTAGTCAATCTCTGTTCAAACCCTCTACACGTTTCTTGATTCTTCTCTCATATAAAACTTTCATTTTCATGGCAACCCTTTTAAGATTTGACCATGATTCCAAACCGGCACAACCCACCCTGTTAAACTTTTCTCAAACAATTCTCTATATCATATTCAACTTATCAATGCTCTGACAAACTACATTCGACACACTACTTCATTCAACACACTACTTTCGATCCATTACTCCTCATCATTATCAAACCCACAACAACCTAATTCAAGTCACCAAGGCTCGGACCCAAGCAACCACCGCCTTTGCTCACTACTCCGCTCGCTCGTTCTCCCCTTACGCTCTGACCCGGAACCATCCATCGTGGCAGCCAATCTTCGGACGCACCACTCATTAAATTAATTTAATTAATTGAGTTTTTGTGGGAGAAATGGCGATCACAGAGATTTCATTGATTCATCATGTGGGAATTGTGATGTTGTTACTATGGTTACTCAATTCTTACAATTGTTGTCACTCATTTTTCTACTTTCTTTCTTTATTCTACTTGTATCAGGTTTGTTATTTGTATCATCCAAAGTTTTCATCTTTTTGTTTTTCTTTGTATCCTTGATGAAATTGCATGTTTACGTCGTCTCAGTCGTTTGTTTACCTTTCATTAAAATGACTCTCACCAATGAGTAATCAATCTCATTTTGGTTTTTCTAATTTGGGCATAGGTTAATGAAACTTACACTGTGAGATTAAGGAAAAAGTTGCAATATGATGAAAGAAAAGCAGCTAATCAAAGAAGGGTATTTTCTTTGCCAACCTTTTGTGCTTTTTGTTTGGTGACTTTCATTTGTTTTGATGGAAAGTTGATGTGGAAAGTTGCTTACCTAGGCTCCCCTAGGTAAGTGGGAATTCCTGTTTCCTACATCCCAACCAAACAAATTTCTTCCATTTCATGTGATTTACAAAATCATGGGAACTCTTACTTCCCTGGAACTTTAATTCCCTTAGCGAAACAAACGACTCTAGTCTCTAGTATTGGTCTCTTTCTCTTTCCTTGGTTTTTGTACCAAAAACAAAGAACAACAAATAACCAGAGTACGGAGGGAGGAGTATTTATTTCCACTAATCTGCAAACATCTTGCGCATTTGTGAGAGCATCCACAATAGAGAGGATTGAGCCTCCTCTTAACCCTCTCTCTTCTCTAAGAGGACATCCTCTCTATTGTGGGAACTATGTTGGGTGTCCTCTTGTATAGAGGAAGATGGGTGCTTCCTCTACTTTTAGAGGAAAGTAGAGGAAAGGTGACATAGGCCCTTGTGCCCACAAGCTAATGTTTTTTTGCCATATGGATAATATTTTAATTTACAATTTTTATTTATTATGGAAAAAAAATTACTCAATATACTTTTAATTGTTATTGTACATTCATATTTGTACGAACATATATGGAATATGTTTCAAGACTCGAACATAAACTAAAAATATGCATTACAATTTAATGTTAAGTTTCATGTATTTTGTTTTATAAATTTTATATCTTACTTTGTATTATGAATTTGATTTGTTTTGTTTTATGAATTTTATATGTTATTTAATTTAGCAACACAAACTTTTTTAAAATTAGTTTAATTAATTTGTAAATTATTAAAACAATATAAAATAACCCATAATATTAAATATAAATAAAATAAATATAATAATAAGAAAAATAATATAAGAGGATCCTCTCTATTGTGGAGGAAAAAAGATGTAGTAGAAATGAAGAGGATGTAGATAGTGGGAAATGAGATGGATGAAAGAGGAAATGAGGTGTCAAAAAAATAGAAAGAAGGAGAAAAAATAAGAGGATGAAACCATCCTCTCTATTGTGGGTGCTCTGATTGTTTATTCATGTTTTTACAGGAACAAAAAGAGAGTTGCGCTTATTTGTTGAATTCTTTTTCCCGGAAGTTTTTGTGTTCTCTATATACTAAAGATTAAACCTCCTTAAAATTTTCCGTTCATAGTGCACAATTTAAGTAAGGCAACTATTATAATGGTAATAAATGCTTATTACTCGTATATAAATTTATTCATTTAAATTAATTGAAAATTATTATAATTAAATCATTAGCTTTGTAAATTAAAATGAAACACTATACACTATTATTATTGATTTTCACTAAAAAAATCATTATAGAAATTTGAAAACAAATTGTAAAGTGATTATCAACTCTTATAAATCTCATAATATTTGTTAACTCTTTTGATTAGTTTTTAGTTTCATTTTTTTTCTTAAATCAACATACAGGGAAATGTGAAAAATTTAATAAGCTATTGGTCGAAAATTTAAAAATAGTATATACTTAAAAAGATAACAATCCTATATATACCATACAAAAATTACACGGCCGGTCTAAACTAGTACATAATACAATGATTATTAGGGCTTGGATAACAAAATCATTTTAACTAATCTTATTAAATATTACAGTACGAGATAATAAATCTCAAATTTAATGACTCAATCGTTTCAAGATAATAGGAGCACCAAACTGAGGCTGAAGTGTGGCCATGACAGCAGGGGCATGAGCATAAGACGGCGAAATATCGAAAGAGAAACGCTGTAGAATCAGGACCAAGGCCAATCTTGCTTCAGTCATGGCGAAATTTGATCCTATGCAAATTCTAGGACCCCAACCAAATGCAAAAAATGACATCTTTCCGTTTGTAGCCTTGGACATGCCCTGGCTAAATCTACCTGGTTTGAATTCTTTAGCATCGGAACCCCATATGGATTCGTCTTGTTGAACATGGAGTAGTGACATGTGAACTAGAACTCCGGCTGGTAAAAAGATGTCTCCGACTTTGATGTCTTTGCAAACTGTCCGATTTGCCTCTGTTGGTGGTGGATATAGCCTCAATACCTCTTGTAGTATCATGTTCACCTATCAACATAACTTTCATGTCATATTTAAGATTTGGGATATTCTTTTGTGTAACTCTGAATTTTTTCATTTTCTATGTCGTACGCCTCGTTTTTCACTAAAAAACTTTGACCGACAATAATTCTATGTTATGAGTTCAGAAAACGATATTTTTTTTTCAAACCAATTATCTCGTCAAGGCCTTGAATTTGAAAAAAAAAGTCGCTGCTTTATGAACTCGTAGCCTGTAGTTATGGTTGGTCAAAACTTTTTTAATAAATAAACTTTAGCCGATCATAATTCCCGACTACGAGTTGAGACGTCCGTGAATTCCTTTTTCAAACTGAAGACCTCTTAAAGACGTTCAATTTGAAAAAAAAGTTTATCGTATTCTGAACTTGTAACCAAAAGTTATTGATGGTCAAAGTTTTTTTGCACGAAAAGAATGATACATCTTAGAAAATGAAAAAGTTGAGATGTACGCGAAAGATTTTTTTAGTTATGTACTCAAAACTCAATTCTAGTCATGTTAGCTCGACTTGGATCGATCAAGAAAATTAGTAATGTGCCATACATACCGTTTTAAGTTGATTTAATCCATGGAAATCAGGTGCTTTGTCACCAAATGCGTTCAAGACCTCTTCTCGAGCTAGTTGTTGCCAATCTTGATGCTTACCCAACAAAATCAACGTCCAAACAAGCAAAGTCGAAGTGGTCTCTTGACCGGCTAAGAAGAAGATCTTGCACTCATCGACCACTTCTTCAAGACTAATCGCAATCTTGTGGTTTTTGTTAGCATTCGACTCCAATAGTACGCCCAATAAGTCGTCCTTAGGCTTCGCTCCTGCTTTTATTGCGTTTTCCCTCTTCTTAATTATCTCCATTAACAAAGACTTGATTTCCTTATCAAGTTGCATTATTCTCTTATTTACCTTTGTTGGCACGTACCTACATATACAATGACGGTTTTTCTTAGGGCACACATTAGAAAAACGAATCCGTGTTCTAATAATAATGGATGTATTCACTAACCTCCATCCAGGGATATAAAGTTGATTAATAATTGGAACCGCCAATTTAAGCTGCTCAGTGATAAGTTCAAAAGTTCTCCTGCCTTCTTCATAGCTACTTCCGAAAGCAGCTCGAGAAATGACATCCGCGGATAACTTATGAAGATGTGGCCATACGTCTACCTCGCATGAACCAGTCTCCGACACCATTTCATCCCATGTATTGATCATCTCCGTTGTGCTTGCACTAAACGCTGGAAGCATGAACTGCATCAACATAATCATTACCCATATTTTAATGCTTAAGCAATAATTATTTTAAGGTTTTGGTTGAGACGATGGTTCATAAACATGATATCAGAGCCAACGTGACTAAGGGTCTGTTTGGATAGGAGGATTTGGAGGGAAAGAGAGGGGAGGGAAATGAAGGGATGATAAATCCTTTGTTTGGTTAGCAAAATGGAGGTGAAAGGATTTTGAGGGGAGGGAAAATGAATCCCTCCACTTCCCCCCTCCAAGCCAAATTATTTCCTCTCCAACAAAGGCAAGATTTGGAGGGAAAATGACCTCCTCCATTCTCCCTCCCCTTCCCTTCCATCCCTTTCTCTTCCCTCCTTCTCCCACCCTCTCTTTCCCTCCACTTTTACTATCCAAACACACCCTAAAGGTCACCGGTCCAAATTCTTAGCCTCCAGTATCTCACAAATTGAAATTTTAGCACATCGTACTTAGCCTCCAATATCTCCCCTCCCTTTCCCTCCACTTTTACTATCTTGTGCACTAACCACTCATCAATCCCAATGAACATTTGAGTGAGGGAGGCGTACTAAGATATAAAGATAATAATTGGGCCTCAACCATTTCCGGCGAAGCTATGATTGAAAGTCATCAGCGGCAAACGGGTAATAGTATAAGATAATTTTTATGAAAATTGAAAATTTTAACTAAAAACTTCAAAATTTTCCAACGCCAGAAGGGGTGAGTGCCCTGCTTGCCCGCCTCCTCGCTCCAGTCCCACTTACGATGGGAAACTATATATGCTGACCGTCTTAACTTAAGACATCTGAAAACCTTATTTTATATTCAGCTCTATTTTAATCGAATGTGAGAGTCGTCTTAAGACGATCTTAAACAAGAAATAGTTCGTGATCGATTAAAGGATTAAGAATGAAAAAGACCTTCAACTTCTCCATGTGAAATGCTGGATTAAGTAGTTTCCTATGTTTAGCCCACGTATCACCTTCTAATAGAACTAAACCAGTGGCCACCACCTTCAGAATTGGGTTTACTTGTGGCTTCTGAAATTCATTTATTTTAGTAAATATTTCCCTCATTGCTTCTGGCTCTGAAATGTTCACCATTGGTATTGGTCCATTCCACATAATACATCTTTTACCTGCAATTAATCATATATTCCACATAATTAATGTACAAATTAATATATCATCAGATGTACAATTACCATAATTAATGAATAAATTATATAGTAAATCATTCTTTATACCTTCTTATTATGTTTTCTTAGGTCACACGTAGAAGAACAAACATGAACTAATAAATTGTGCATGCATAAATTAAACTAAACAATTTGGATATGAAAAAAAAAAAGTACTAGGGTTTATAACAAATATACCATAGTTTTTTACGGTATGGTGGTAGAAAGGTTGGGTACGAGGAAGATGATCATTCGATAATTCAGACATGGGTTTGGATCTAGCTTCCATAGTCATCCGAGCTTTATCTTTAGAGTCTCCATACAAGAGTTTGTAAGGGTTTCCTTGAAATCCCTGTTTTCTAAGAATCCTTTCCCATCTCTTGGGATTAAACCATACCCATTTTAAGACACTCCATGACAATGTCACCACCAAAACACAAGCCAATGATATCACAATTGACGATAACCTTATTTCCATTCTTAATTATTCTTATTCTTATTCTTATTCTTATAACGATGATACTAATAAGATATGTAAGGAATTGATAGAGTGAATGTAAAATGTAGAATGGAAGGGGATGTATTATATAAGATTTGATGACAAGTGAGGAACCATACATACATCTATTGCTTGGGGGTGAGTATTCCATTTAATTGGTTACGTGACTACATGAGTGACGTCCACCATTATGCATGGTTTAAATTTACTATACTTGGCCTCCAAATAATTTTTTAGTAGGATTAACCTTACAATTCCTTGATGTTTAAATTTCGTATACTTGACCTCCAAGTCGTCTTACAAGAACAATAGAAAATGGAATTCTTCTCTAGCTATAGCCTTTTCTGTATGTTCATTCATGTAGGGCTACGACATTGACAATTTGACATTCGTCTTTTGATGAAGATTTCCTTGAACAAAAAGTCAAGTCTTTTGTGTTTTGTTGTGCTTGTGACTTACCTACTACTCCATATGCATTAGAATTTTTTGGCTAATGAGTATTTATTAGCAAGCTAATTAGGGAATTAGTATTAGTTTTAAATTATTTTGATTCATAGTGTCCACGTCATCACTTTTTATTTTATTTTGAATTTTTATACAAAACGTTAAGAAATCTAGCGGCTTTACAGAATGCGGTCGTCCAAATATTTGTATCAGTTTTATTAAAAAAAAAATGAAAAACACCGGCTTATTCCAACAACAACTTGCATTAGGTACACTACAAAATGACAAGTACTGATATGGTAAGCCGCTAAGATTCCTAGCGGTTTTGCCTTTTATATTAAAAAAAAAAACTAAGTGAAGTCGTTAGGTTTCTTAGCGGTTTCATATAAAAATTGAACAAAAATAAAAATTGATGACATAGATACTATGGACCCAAATAGGTTCAAATGAACATTAATTACCTAATTATTTTGCTAATTAACGCTAATTAACCAAAAAATTCCATGCATTATTGCATTCTGAAGAAAAATCATGCATGTGTAGGGCAACAAACATAAACTATATTTTGAGTAATATATCAATACCACTATAGATGAGGAATTGTATGTGTTCCTAGAAGAATAATCTAATACTCGTACTAATTTACAAGTTCCATCTATCATCCCTACGTTTTTCGATAAGACTGTTTTATGATCGATAAATCCAACTTTCGTATATAGTTGTAAGATTACCCATCGTTATATAAGTTGGGTGAGTCAGCACAGACACGCTTTAATAATCTAATTAAAAGTTTCGAGTTTAGATACGAGAATACTAGGCTAGATGCCTTTAAATCATAAGGATAACGTTTTAATCTAACGTGGCAGTATGTATATTTTGGCGGTTAATGAATTAGTTGGATGAATTGTATGTATGTTTCTCTTTTGTAGAGTACTAGGGTGTAGAGTTGTAGTACTCGTATATGTTTTCTATACGAGGTGCTGAAATCATAAGGCCGGATACTGTTTTCTTGAAGACAAACCACTACGAAACTACAGAAGGGAGCGGAATTCGAACATGATAGAGACAAAGCTAGGTTCATTTTTTGCTTAAGGCCCACATCAGTCTTATCTACATCTTTAATTATGGTTTAACTTTTTCCAAAAACAAACTATTGTAAGGTTTTTTCCCCAAAAGTTAGCCTGGTCATGACCTAATCAGACCGTGCTTAGCTTCAATTCATCTCATGGATATGGGACTTGTTCACAATATTCCTTCTTAACCACAGAGATAAAGATATGTTCGCGGTATTAGGACCTTATTAAGGGAGTTGTTCCCTTTGTTTGCAGAGTGAAATGACGTTGGACATTTCTCATACTACTCCGTACTTCTGTTATGCGAGTTTTGACAAAAAATTACGATTATTAGTCGTCCAATACTTATATTAATACTATGTTTATTAGCACTTTGATAACAAAATCACATTAATCTTATTAAATACGATTATTACAAGACGCTAAATCTGACACTTAACTTAATGACTCAATTGTTTCAAGATAATAGGAGCACCAAACTGAGGCTGAAGGGTGGAAATGGCAGCAGGGGCATGAGCATAAGAAGGCGAAATCTCGAAAGAGAAACGCTGTAGAATCATGACTAAGGCCAATCTTGCTTCTGTCATGGCGAAATTTGATCCTATGCAAATTCTAGGTCCCCAACCAAACGAGAAAAATGATATCTTTCCGTTTGTAGCTTTCGACATGCCTTGGCTAAATCTATCTGGTTTGAATTCCTTAGCGTCTGAACCCCATATGCTTTCGTCGTGTTGAACATGGAGTAGTGGCAAGTTAACTAGAACTCCTGCGGGTAAGAAGATGTCTCCGACTTTGATGTCTTTGCAAACTGTTCGAGTTAACTCTTGTATTGGTGGATATAGCCTCAATACCTCTTGTAGTATCATGTTTACCTACCAACATAATAAGTTCATGTCAATTGTCATATTTTGGATTTTTTAGTTCCAGTCTTACAGACTTACAAGTCGAACCTAGTCATGTTAGCTCGACTTGGATAATTCGAGTAAAGTTAGTTTAACTAGATTCATGCTTTGTTCTTTTGGACTCACTTTCAGTTCTTATAAGTTCAGGTCAATTCAAGTCCATTCAGTTATTTTCAGATTGGTTCAAGTTAGGTCAAATCCATTGAGTTCAGTTCAGTTCAAATAATTTCAGTTCAAGAGAACAAGGCCTTAGAAAATGCATGTAATGCGTCATACGTACCATTTTAAGTTGGTTTAATCCATGAAAATCGGGAGTGTTGTCACCAAACGCGTTCAAGACCTCTTCTCGAGCACGTTGTTGCCAATCTTGATGCTTACCCAACAATATCAACGTCCAAGCAAGCAAAGTCGAAGTGGTCTCTTGACCGGCTAAGAAGAAGATCTTGCACTCATCGATCACTTCTTCAAGACTAATCGAAATCTTATGATTTTTGTTAGAATTCGACTCCAATAGTACACCCAATAAGTCGTCCTTAGGCTTTGCTCCTGCTTTTATTGCGTTCTCCCTCTTCTTAATTATCTCCTTCAACAAAGACTTAATTTCCCGATCAAGTTGCATTATTCTCCTATTTACCTTTGTTGGCACATACCTACGTACATATATACAATAACGGTTTTCTTATTAGGGCACACATTAGAAAAACCCGTATTATAACAGTGGATAATGAATAATACTAACCTCCATCCAGGAATATAAACTTGATTAATAATTGGAACAGCTACTTTAAGTTGCTCAGTGATAAGCTCAAAAATTCTTCTGCCTTCTTCATAGCTACTTCCGAAAGCAGCTCGAGAAATAACATCTGCGGATAACTTATGAAGATGTGACGACCATACGTCTATCTCGCACGAACCACTCTCCGACACCATTTCCTCCCATTTATTGATCATCTCACTTGTGCTTGCACTAAACGCTGGAAGCATGAACTGCATCAACATATTCATTACCCATAATAGTAATTAATTAGAGCCTGTGAGAGCTTTTTTAAGTTAAAACAGTCTTAAATAAGAAACGGTGATAGATAAAAGGATTAAGAATGAAAAAGAGACCTTCAACTTCTCCATGTGAAAAGCTGGATTGAGTAGCTTCCTATGTTTGGCCCATATATCACCTTCTAATTGAATTAAACCAGTGCCCACCACATTCAAAATTGGATTTATTTGTGGTTTTTGAAATTCATTTATTTTACTAAATATTTCCCTTATTGCTTCAGGTTCTGTAATGTTCACCATTGGTGTTGGTCCATTCCACATAATACATCTTTTGCCTGCAATTATTACATGTAATTAACAATATTGCTAGTAAAAAAAAATGTAAAATTCATGTATTATATGTATCAATTATTAGTTGTCGATTTCTTTTTAACTATGTTACGCGCGTGACTCTATAATCACTAATCAGAAGTAAATGTAAATCATTGATTAGAACACCAGAGCTGTAATAACATTATTCTACCATATATGGATAAGATCACTTAAATTAAATTGAGCAAACTTGTGCATGCATGAATTATACATTTTGGATTGAAGAAATAAGTACTCCCTCCCATTTTTATATTTCTTCCCATTTCTTTTTTTTTTTTTTTTTTTTTTGAAATCAAAGTTGATAAACTTTAATTTAACCATAAATAGCACAAAAAGTAAATACTTTTACTAAATAATATTAACATAGTTTTATTTATCATCAAAACACGTTTCACAAAATATTTTTAAAAAACAGCGTAACATATACGTGTCAAAATTTACGGTCAGAGTACCATCTCGAAAACTGTATAAATGCAAATTAAATGAGAAGAAATAAAAAAAAAATTGGAGGGAGTATTAGATAGGGTTTATCACATACTCCTATACTAGTATGATATATATTCCGTACCATGGTTTTTCACGGTGTGGTGATAGAAAGGTTGGGTACGAGGAAGATGATCATTCGATAAATCGGACATGGGTTTAGATCTAGCTTCCATAGTCATCCGAGCTTTATCTTTAGAGTCTCCATACAAGATTCTGTAAGGGTTTCCTTGAAATCCTTGTTCTCTAAGAATCTTCTCGAATCTCTTGGGATTAAACCATACCCATTTTAACACACTCCATGACAATGTCACCACCAAAATACAAGCCAACGATATCGCAATTGGCGATATTAATGCTGGCAATATCGCTTCCATTCTGATTCTGATTCTGATTCTTATTTTTATTGTTATGAGGATGATACTTTTTCTGGTATATATATGTGTGGTTGATTTGTTTTTAGTAGAGTAGCTTATTATAGTGTAAGAGGATATGAAAATAATTAATGGAAGTGGCTGTATTTATATAGTAGTAGTCACGTACCATTTTCAAGTTTAGACAATATAATAATGACAATATTTGTATGGGGGGTAACGTGGTAATATCCGAAACATTGAATTTTGATTATAAATATTTGTACTTCAAGTAATTTAAGTGGTCCGTTAAGTTTTTCCATATTCGTGTCAAAAAATACGTATTTTGCAGCATTGCATGGCCGAGATTTTGTTGCATTATGTGGCTTTCAAAATGAGTACAATTCCATTTATACGTGTTTATATGAATTTCTGATCATTTTTTGCACGCATTCAAAAATTTCAAGTCCTCACCGATCCAATTTTGTTACCTTTCAGTATTTGGTTATGTATACAATATTGTATATACTAGTATTGTTCCTAATTTAAGATCGTTTTCGTGAATCCAGCTTAATTTTGTAATGATCAATTAGCTTAGTTAATACTCCGAATTTTGAAGTATATAATGTTGCTGCCTTCTGATACGATGATAGATGAACCATCTCAACCAAAACCTTAAGGTAATGGTTGATGTCCAACTATTATAATTATTCCTATTATAGCTTGCATTTTTATTTGTTTGTGATTCAAATATGTCGGGTCTATAATGTATTGTATTGTTGATTTGACGGGGATGCATGCATGCATGAATAAATGGCTGGAGTCGAACTCAGTTCAGTTCAGTTCAATTCATTAGGGTCAAGTAATTAGTCATAATATAAATGAATAAACCTATTATTATCCCATTTAATGGGTAATGTGACCACATGAGTGACGTGCACCCTGTAAACTACACATACAAACTGGAATTCTGGATGCATGAAATTGGTATACTTGGCCTCCAAGACATTTTACAAGAACAATCAAAAATAGAATTGTCATCTAACTACAAAACTACTTGCACTCCAGTGGAAACTGTATGGATATACATTGTTCACAACCTTATCATTAATACATAATTTAGCCTTTTCTGTAGTTCTCACTTCTTATGTAGGGCTACGACTTTGACATTATCCATCTTAAGTCAAGTCTTTTTGTGTTTTTTGTGTGTTTGTGACTTACAACACCATTTTGAAGAAATTTCATGGCAATTAAACATACAATTGGTCTCCCTTGTGACGGGTCACCATTTGTGGCGGATATTTTATGAGTTAAAATGGTAACAAAATGGGTTAGTGAAGAAAGGGGACCACGTGAATAGTGTTGCAAAGAGAGAAAAAGTGGGTACTTTGTGAGGTAAAATGGTATCCGTCACTCCAGAGTGACGGATATGTGCCGTCACAAATGAGAATTTGTGTTAAACATAAACTATGATTTCAGTCATACTTCCTCCATTTAACTCCACTCTACCATCTTTCCTTTTTCATCCATTCAATTTCACTCTACCTATTTCCTAAAAAAGAATGTCAAATGACCATTTTATCCTCATACCCCATTACTTATTTACAATATTTGTCATTCATACAATCATACCCCACTACTTCTACATCAAAGTCCACCATTTTCCACTCATACCCCACTTAATTACATTATACCCCATTATTTATATACAATATTTTCCACCCAACCCCACCCTTCTTAATATTTGTGCAAAATATAAATAGGTAGAGTGGAGTTGAATGAAGGAAGTATATCACTAGACCACGACTTGTGTTCCTGGAAGAATCTTTCTAAAATGATACGAGTAGGTCATACCTTACGTCACTCATTATAAATTCAGTGTCTATAGGTTTTCGATATACCCATGGCTACATAAGTTTGATTGAATTGGATGAGTTAGCACGTAAACCTTTTAGGCCCTATTTTTTTCGACTTGAATTGGATGAGTTAGCATGTAAAATAAAAGTTTTAGTTTCAGACTCGAAAATACAATTATTTTGAGAAATAGCTAGAGGTTTAGACTTGTATAGTACTCTTTTCATCTCATTTATATTATCTCTACTAGTTTTGTATGTATGATTACCCATCGTTACATAAGTTGGATGAGTTAGCACGGAAATGTTTTAATCTAATAAAAAGTCTTGAGTTCAAACCCAAAAATACTACTATTATCTTTGAAAATCAGAGGTCCAGACTTGTATATTCCTCTTTTCATCTCATTTATACTAACTTTATATTAAGACAAATTAAGATAAACAAAAGTAAGTAAATGACAAATTTTATGGGAAAAAATTGAATTTTTTATTTATTATTAGTCTTTCGTGTGTGGTGTTGATAGGGTGTTACATCAACTTCTCCCCATTGCTTTTATCTAGAAGATGGTCCTACACAATTCGTGGCATCCTTCCTGTTAACTGTACGTACGGTGGTCAAAATAGGCGATTTTCACTAATTGTATAACGAAATGGGTCGAGTTTGAAATTAATTATCCAAAATGGGTCTACGTCATACCCGAAACTAGGTTTGTATCTAAGTCGCCATCTCGGTCAGCGACCATGCCCAAAGTGTAACCAAACCTGAGTTTTCCTGTTAATATCATTCAGATTCAAATCGTGGCGACCTCGCCAAGCACGTTGGCCACTAGAAAAGTCCAGTATTTGAGCCAACTTTTGATGAAATTTTGAATGTCTCAGATGCAAATCGCTATTGGGGCTGGTGACTGGATTTTTTTTTTTTTTTGATTTGGGGATTACTGATACAGTGGGAATGGGAGGGGATCCCAAATATGACTTCTAACATAATCGCCAACCGATCTGGCGACTTGAACCCTTCACATTAGCTTCGTCTACACCGAGCCTACGTGGACCCAATTTCGACAATTAATTTGAGACTCGACCCACTTCATTAAATAATTAGTAAAAAGCGCCCATTTTAAAAACGGATTCTGAAAATCACATGTACAAAGATTGGTTGGTTGTGTAACGAGTACAAGTATTTGGTTTAGGGACCGATGAACTCTTGTCCGGGGGAGTCCAGCCCTAGCCACGATTGAGATTTTGTGGGCGATAGGTCGTCACAAGTTATACTCCGTATAAGGGAGGACTGTAATAACTCTATTTGAGACAAACATTGAAAATGTCAAGATTTACAAAAATAAAAAATGGATTTCAGAAGTTAGCTAATTCATGTGCAAATTTGTTTTCAATATCGGTCATTGGTTGTGCGTGCTAACAAGAAATTTTCCGGCGAGTTAGCCTACTTGTTTGGCCAGTGCTCATAACTCCGGTTCAACCACTTGTATGAGAACTACACATCACAGCATGGTTCCACTGTCTAAGCCATAATTTGAGAATGCCTGGATGCTATTTAGAGCGTTTGGTTAATGACTTAATGACATATTGAAATAGCATATTGGGGTCCAATATGCTATTTTGCAATATGCTGCTCCTACGCCCATCCCCCTACTACTAAGAGAATAAAAATTCTCTTAGTTTTCCCGCCTAAACAACTCCTACTTAATTGGGCCTATTTTATGGATATTGACACCACAACATTAGACGGATTGTAAATTGTGGATCATATAAGTAGCCCACATTTTTCTATCCCACATGTCAAAGTAAAAAACTATTAATAGCCCATGTTTTTGAATTAGCCATTGTTTTTACCGATTTTTGTTTTAAGATTAATACGCATTTTAATTAGATTATACAACTAACTTAATTATATTATTAATGTCATAAAATAGTTGTATGTAATGATATACCATTATTTTTAATAGTAATAAAATAGTAACTTTTTTAAAGTATTTTTTTGATGGTAATAAGCATTTTTTTACGTTCTATTAATATTAATATTAATAGACTATAACAATTAATTAAATCATAATTCATTTACCCCCCATGTGAGGCCCATTTAAATCGGTTGGGGACAATTAGGCATCTCTTCCAACCATCAAAGCAAACCATGTTATTTTCCAACGGTTGCGAATAATAGGCCTAGTTATTTATCATGATAATAACCGTGGGCTCTGATACTATGTTAAATCATGTAAATGGGCCCGGGCCTTACCCGAATGGAGGAGAGACGGCATGGGCCAAATAAGAGGTACACAAAGCCTCGGCTCCAGCTGGCACACAATGGCCCAGTTAATCACATACCCAGGTCTTTAGCCATGGGTTCTGATACCATGTTAAATCATGCAACGGATCTAGGCCGCACCCAAATGGAGTAAAGAGAGTCCGTTTCATAAGACAAGGAGGTCCCGCTCTAAAACCAATTGGCTATAGAGAGAGTAGCACCATTGTCTTATAAAGTGGTAACTCTTCTCCTCTTTTATCAATGTGAGACACTCACATGTGAGAATATATAGGGGTTTTTCTTCACACTCCCTCTCACATGTGAGGCCCATTTAAATCGGTCTGGGGGACAATTAGGCCTCTTTTCCAGCCGTCAAAGCAAACCGTATTATTTTCCAACGGTTGCGAATAATAGGCCCAGTTATCAAGAAAACCACCCCATATATTCTCACATGTGAGTATCCCACATTGATAAAAGGGGAAAGGAGTTACCACTTTATAAGACAAGATGCTACTCCCTCTATAGCCAATTGGTTTTAAGATGGAACCTCTCTTGTGTTGTAAGTGATCCGTCTTTATTGGTAGTCTTAAGACAAGACTCACTCAAGACCTTAAGACTCTACATAAGTCTTGAGAACAATAATAAATAAATAATAAAAATTAGTGAAACTGATGTAGCAGAATTTTAAGATTTTGAGAATCTTACCAATAATCATAGCACTCATGCTCATTTGAATGATTCAAGAACTACGAACGTACTCCTTTTTGTGATTCGAAGTGAGTTTATGCAATTTTTTACACAACTTATAGCTAACCGATAGCTTAGTCACATGGTAAGACAGTTATTTTTCAGGTAACATATACCTGAGCACGTGTCAGCTGAATCAATAAGGTATGCAAAATTTCATTCAAGTCTCAAGTCACTTTCCATTTAATTAATTAATTATTAGCTTTAATCTAAGATCATCCAAATAACTAATCTACTTAGATTTAATCAAAGATCATACCAAATCATTAAATTTATCAATTATGAAACAAAAAACAAAAATCCCTTTTAATCCTGTTCTAATTTGATGTACAAAGAGACGACTTTTTAATTAATTAATCAATTAATTAATTAATTGGGTTTTTGGGGGAAGAAATGGTGATCACAGAGATTTCATTGATCCATCATGTGGGAATTGTGATGTTGTTACTATGGTTACTCAATTCTTACAATTGTTGTCACTCATTTTTCTACTTTCTTTCTTTATTCTACCTGTATCAGGTTTGAATCATCCAAAGTTTTGATCTTTTTCTTTTTCTTTGTATATTTGATGATTGTATGTTTACGTCAGTCTCAATCATTTGTCTGATTATGAATGATCGGATATAAAAGGTAAACAAATAATTGAGACGGAAAGAGATAGTTTTACAGTTTATGTGACATTGTATGTGACTAATCAATCTCATTTTGGTTTTTCTAATTTGGGTATAGGTTAATGAAACTTACACTGTGAGGTTAAGGAAAAAGTTGCAATATGATGAAAGAAAAGCAGCTAATCAAAGAAGGGTATTTTCTTTGCCAACCTTTTGTGCTTTTTGTTTGGTGACTTTTATCTGTTTTGATGGATGTGTAAGTTTATTCAGCTAGTATTGGACACCCTGGACAGTTTCAAATGATGGGTTAGTGTCATATTGCGGCCGACCCCAAATCATTTTGGGATTCAGGCTGTGATGCTGTGTTGAGGTCCCTTTATACTACTTCCTGTGAATTTTGAGATATCTTGAACTTTTTTCCTGTTGCTTTGTGTTTTCAGGTTTTATCTGATTCTGAGACAGTGAGATGGCTGAATTATGCAGTTGAGAAAATGTGGCCAATTTGTGTTGAGCCTATTGTTTCTCAGAGAATATTTCTTGCAATTATACCTTGGTTCTTGGAGAAGTACAAGCCATGGACTGTTGTATGACTCTATATACTTGCTGTTAATTTCATGTATGCTTAATGTCGAAACTGTTTACTTAGCAAATCCCAACTCCTCACTTTTCAAGTGATCAACTGTTCATGTATGAGTCCTTTTGTCGAATTAGGCATCGTGGAGTGGACTTTAGTTAGGATTGATGATGATGTTAGTTCTTTAATAATAAATTATAAACAAAATGAAACTAGAAAGCAAGAAAGATTTTCTAGGTTACTGGTATTACTGCAGGAAGTTAAATAAGCACTTTATAGATGGATAAGATACCTTTTCTGCTGATTTCGGCTGATGAACGTTCTTTGTTAATACTCCGTAGTTTTTATAACATACTGATTTTGTCATCTTCATTCTTAGAGAAAAGCTGTGGTTCAACACTTGTATTTGGGAAGGACACCACCATTGTTTACTGACATCCGGGTCCTTCGTGAGTCTACTGATGATGACCATTTGGTAAGCATTCTTCTGTTTTGATGTCCATTTGCTCACATATTGGATAAATCATGATAGCTGTAAAATTTAGGTATTGGAGCTCGGATTGAATTTCTTGACAGCAGATGATATGAGTGCAATACTTGCTGCTAAATTGACGAAGAGACTGGGATTTGGAATGGTGACCAAAATGCACTTGACTGGCTTGCATGTTGAAGGAAAGGTATGCATCCTAAGATCACTTGTATAAGATGAAATCTCCAATTGCTCTTAAGAGATGAAATCTTGGTTGTTCTTAGGTGCTAATTGGAGTGAAGTTTCTACGCTGTTGGCCATTTATCAGCCGATTGCGTGTATGCTTCGCTGAACCTCCATACTTTCAGATGACTGTCAAACCCTTATTTAATCATGGTCTTGATGTGACAGAGCTTCCTGGTATTGCTGGCTGGCTGGTATATTCTTCTCTCTAACTTCTAGGTTGTGTCTCGTATGTTTTCTTCTAATAAACACTGTATGACATGCGGCTCTCTTTCAGGATAAGCTTTTAGCAATTGCATTTGAGGAGACGCTTGTTGAGGTAAGCTCTCCACTGTTCTGACAGTTTTTCTGGTAAATGAGTCAACTGATGTCTCTGATTAGCTGTACCATGCACTTCCCAAGTGATGGACCCGAGAATAACGTCATTCGGGGTCAGGTCATTTCGGAGTACGCTTACATTCAGCTTCAGGTCGAGTAATTTCACGTATAAGTCATTTCAAGATGTAGTTCAGCCCGAAAGCCGTAAAGTTAATGTCAGTTTAGATCAGGAGACTTGGGTCATATTCGGTAATTTTGTTTGGGTGGTCCAATTTAGTTTGGTTAGATGGTTGAGGTTCACTTGGGCTAGCTATGAGCCAAGTATTGTTTGTGAAGTTAAATGTATATATGCACTAAGCTTACATTCAATCATCTGGCAGCCCAATATGCTCGTCGTTGACCTGGAGAAGTTTGTATCGCCACAACCAGGTAAAAGTTCACAAATACTTTCTGTAAAGCACCTAATGAGAGTGTAAATGGTGCTGTTGTAGGAAGTATATATTTGATTCTTGGCAATTAATGATCTCAGGGTTTTGAGGTGAAACGACTCGTAACAAAATAATGTGTTATGATGATACAGAAAATTGGTTCTCGGTGGATGTGAAGGAGCCTCTTGCTTATGCAAATGTGGAAGTTATCGAAGCAGCTGAAATGAAACCATCAGATCTTAATGGTCAGCCTACACTTTTCTTCGGTTTAACTTGAGTGTTTGTGTGTTAATAAATAGGAAGTAACTTGTAGTAATTTCTCAGGTTTGGCTGATCCGTATGTGAAAGGACATCTTGGTCAATACAGATTTAAGACTCAAATACAGAGAAAGACATTGACTCCCAAGTGGCAAGAGGAGTTCAAGGTTCCAATATGTTCCTGGGAAGCGCAGAATGTTCTTGCTATTGAAGTCTTCGACAAAGACCATTTGTTCGATGATGATCTTGGGTTAGTCTTAATTAATTTTGTTTGTTCGTCGTTTCATTCTGATTTGCAAAAGAGATAATGATTAGCTTTTTGGATACAGTAAGTGTTCAGTGAACATCAATGATCTTAGAGATGGCAAGAGGCATGACATGTGGTTATCGCTTGAGGACGTGAAATTGGGAAGATTGCACCTTGCTGTAACTGTTATCAGCCCTGATGGAAAGGTATTTATAATCTTCCGTTAAACCTTAAATTATACTCCCTCTCTTCAAATCCAAGTACCCCGTAAATACAAAATCCCCCGCACAAAAAAATGTGGACTCACGGTGTTCCAATTTCAAGGGAGGACCTAATTCTTTTTCATAAAAACTAGACAAGATACAGAAAAAAAAAAAAATTAGCTTTCTTTCCAGTCATGTGCAGATGGATGATCCCCTTACCCTGCCATAGGCGGAACTCAGAAATTTACTGAGGCGCTGAGGCAACAATGTTGTTGTTTCTTAATGGGCACAGGTATTCAATGATTTGATCTAATAGTGAATTTTAGCAGGGTAGGGAGCATAATGGCGAAGAAATGAAAATCAAGGGAGACCAACCAAATTTAACAGAAAAGGTACCTGTGACAAGTGCATCAGATGGGAAAAGCCGAAAGCTTGCTGATACATATGAAGCGATTGACGTGGAGGGGCAAACAGAAACAGGGATTTGGGTGCATCATCCAGGAAGTGAAGTTTCTCAATCATGGGAACCTCGGAAAGGAAAAACTCGACATCTTGACACAAAGATCATGTCAACAGACTCACCAAAATTATCTTCCCGATCATCTCGTCACGATAGTAGCAGTAGTGAGGGCGAAGATAAGGAAGGACACGATTCAAAATCGAAATCTTTCAAAAAGGGTTTTTTAAAGATATTCCACAAGCAACCTAGAGATGATCACAAGGAAAGCTCGGATGACTCGATTCCATCCCCACTCGCTAATGTCAAAGAAGCTCATGTTAAGAAAGTTGGGGTTAATCTTGTGGTGGACGACGCGCTATCAGACCGTCTTAAACCTGGGGAAGGTTCGAGTAACGAGGGGAGTGGGTCCGAGAACACAGGAAAGTCTGGTATGAGAGACAAGGCTAAGACCATGTTGAAGAATGCTAGTCTGTCTGCTCGGCACTTAAGGCAGGCTTTCTCCAGGAAAGGTTCGAGTAAATTCTTAGGTAGTTCGAAACAGAGAGGTTCGTTGGAATCAGATTCTTCTGATGACGAGTCTTTAACCTCCTCCTTCAATGATCAGTCAGTGGAAGGAATCCCAATTACCTCAACTTTTATGTCAAATACAAATGATGACACTAAACCTAAGGAACAGCATGCTCAAAATGTTACAAATGCAGCTGAGGTTTGAACAAAAGCTGCATCGTCTGATGGGCATGTCCGGGAAAGTATCGAAGTTGAGTCAGAAGGAAATGGGACTTCAGCAATCGAGTGATAGGTAGACGGAGGCATTTCTCCGTTGTACTTTACCATTCTAAACTCAACTCTGGTGTACATTCTTTCGTCTTATTGTTGTTTATACGGAGTATTTCATTAGCTCATACCAGGGACTTCAGAATTCCAAATATTTGATTTTGTACTTTGTAGTATACATGGTTGATCTTTTGTAAAGAACGCGACAAAATAACGCTCTTGTATTGTGAATACTGAAATAAGCAGTAAATTGATACATAATCGCTCTTATCTTTTCAGATTCGGAGCAAAACATCAAATATTTCTACATCATCGAATGAAGCTACTCTTTTACGATTTTACTGAGAGATACTACAGTACTAGTATCATGTCTACTGAACACCTTGTGAAGTACATTTCTCCACATACCCATTTTCGGAACAAACCCAACCAACACCATACTCTTCAACACCCACTCTACATCTCCTATCAACTTCTCTTCACTGAGCCCTTCAATCAACTCCTTGTACGATGCAAAGCTCGGGATCAACGCCTTGGATCTCATCCGCTGCACAAAGTCTTTCGCCTCGAGGAACCTCTTCTCCTTAAGCAATCCATACAAGACCTCTTGATATGTTCCTTTATTAGGTTTACAACCACTGAAACTCATCTTGTCTAACAACTCCATTGCCTCAGTAACTCTCCCTTGTTTCTGCAATCCCGACACCAAGACATTAAAGGTGACAGCATCGGGTGACACCCCGTCTTTCTCCATCCTACCAAGCAACTCAAATGCACCATCTACATCACCCTTTTTGCACATACAATTCATTATAGTAGAGTAAGTCATTTTACTAGGTTTACACCCTTGTTGCGGAAATTCATCGAACACTTGGAGTGCATCATCTAAAAGCCCACGTTCACATAACCCTTTGATCAAAATATTCAAAGAACAAGCATCAATTTCAACACCCAATTTAGCAGCACCCATAAAAACCTCATGAACAAGATCAAAACTTTTCGACGAAACAAGCAAATTCAACACTAAATTAAAGGTTTTCACTGAAGGCCAACAATGATAATTCGGCATATCAAAAAGAGTCTCAATTGCGCGGTTAATTAAACCGCCTACATTACCATAAACCTTGATCAAATCATGAAAAAACTCATCAGAAAGATGCAAACTTTTCTGGGTTTTGATTATTTTCATGATATCATCAATTGCAGTAAAATTGTTATCTTGAGCTAACTTTGTTATGATAACATTGTAGAGAGCTTCATTGGGTTTATAGTCTTTTCGCCTCGAAACGTGATCAAACACAGAAAGAACTGAATTGGGTTGTAATGTATTGAAGATATTGACAACTTCATTTGGGGATAACCAATCTTTATGGTACAATTTTTGAATGTTGGGAGCTTGATTTGGTAAAGTATAATTTGAAGAAGAATATGATGGGGTTGAAGAAACATATTTGTGATTGAATTTTAGGTTTAATTTTGAGTGATTTAGGGATTTTGATCGAAGGATTGTTTGAAAAGTGCGGTGAGATAGTGTCATGTTTAGAAAGGAAAGAAGCAATTCAGTTTGTGCTGGAATTTAGCGGGAAATGTTACAATTTTTATAAGACTCCTATACTCCTTATATTTATATGAGACGGTCTCACAGTTCTATGTGTAAACAACTCATTTGTTAGCGATAAATGATTGATTTTTATTTTACAAAAAAAATGGACAAGTTTCAACTTTCATGGTGTAAGACCATCTAGAGGAAGCAATTCCAAATGTGTCGGGATTTAGCGGGAAATGTTTCAACTTATAAGACTCGCAAGTCATATTCTTGTTTCGTCATTTTTTTTATGATTTTTTTTTTCGGGGTAAGATGAGACATGAAACTACTTCAATATCCTGACTCATGTAATTGTGAATACACGTTTAGATATTTTATTGTCTTAACACGTCATTGTATAATATTGTGGTTTAGTATTATTTCATTCTGTAACTTGTCCATAAGCAAATTTTTATAGAAACTTCAACAAGTTTCGATCACATAGTAATTTTGAGCCAGAGTATAAATTATCATTTGAATTGATAACAAGAGGCAAAATAATATACAAGTAAAAAAACAAAAACAAAAAAAAAAGATCCGAGAACACGACAAAGGAGAAAAGTCGGAATATTTCAATAATGGTTAGATGTTCTATACAATTTGTTAAATATATCTTTGATCATACTCAGAAGTCAGAACACTTATAAGCACCTGTCATCAGCAGTGATATTCTGAGAGTTTGATGCACAAGAAGTTTTCTACAAATACATACTCTTTCCGTCCCAAGCATTTGTTTACCTTTGATTAAAGTACCCTTTACAAAGAATAAAAAGGTAAACAAATGAATGGGACGGAGCCCAGACGGAGTACATCACAGTGTATATTAGGCTGAAGATAGACTAATCTAGCTACTTACGAGTTACAATAACATTATTGTATTACTAGAACTCTTATGTTATTCACAGATAGTGTTCGGGTTTTGT
The DNA here is from genome assembly GCF_048544455.1 of Silene latifolia. NCBI lineage: Eukaryota > Viridiplantae > Streptophyta > Magnoliopsida > Caryophyllales > Caryophyllaceae > Silene > Silene latifolia. The sequence goes on along the minus strand of NC_133530.1, from coordinate 833,779 downwards.
TAGTCTGAAATCTACTATGTGCAACTCTAAGTACGCTTCTTCTTTTTCCCAGTAAGAATGTGTTGAATCTGCAATCTCCGGCTGAACGCCTCATTGAACAGAAAACGTGTTTGAAAGGCTGATATAATCGGAAGCCAAGCCAAGGAGGCAATGGGAGCAAAAAGAGCTACTCCCATTCCATAGTCGTAAAATCGTGCAAAAGTTTGGGCGAAGTTCCAGATTGTCGGGTTCTTTATCAGGGGCCTTATTGCCTGTGCAATCTATAAGAAGGCCGAACTTTCTATCAGTAATGTCGTGAATGAGCGGGAAATTACAAGGTAAACAGAGATAATAGCCATTTAAACTTACCAGTATTAAACCCCATCCAGTGGGTAAAAATGCCAGGCAGCAAACTATCAAGTCCTTGAAGGAAAGTCCAGAAACTATAGAAAGTGTGATTATGGTGGATACAACAGCTAGAAATATAAATGCTTTGAACAGTCTGAACAGAAACTGATGATTGTCGCTGAGCAGCTTCCTTCCCACATTCACTATCTGCATTCGACAACAACATAAGCAACCTTATGTGTGAAATTACATTTAGAAACAATATGAGCTGAGGGGGAAAAGCAACAAAGCTTGATCTTACCATGATTAAGATGAAAACGACGCCTATGACAACCCAAGAGATGACATAAACAAGAAATTTGTTGTTGTTTCCAGCAATGTCAAGATGGTAGACCAAACCATACTGATACATGAAAAACCTTAAAGACAGAAGGAATTCAATGAGTCTAGAGCTCCATCCTGAACGACGGATATGTGCCTGCTCTTCGTCCCACCATGACTGCCAACTCTTATCTTGCCGAATCCCTATGCCACCCAACTGCCTTATCCACTTGTTAAAATCCCGCCAATCATCAACAATCCTTTGCCAATCAAATCCAGAGGGATTAAACAAAAATGGTGCAAACAGCCATGTCATTGCCAGGAACCAGATAGCATATGTTATCATAATATACGCCATGCTGCTTTGGTAAGACTTCCGAAACAAATCATAAACGATTAGAAGCAGCAGTAACTCAAATCCTTTCACAAAATGGCTTCTTGAATACAATCTGTAGGTTTCTGTAAAGCTGGCATGAAATATAACAACTTTGCGACCTGTAGGTCGGTATTTAGCACCACCATGAAGAATTGTTCGGCCATAATAATGAGCTTTTGTCCCAAAAGAAAACGTAAAGAACACAGAAGCAAGCTGAAGCTGCATAAGGACAAAGTCTTTAAGCGCTGTATAGAACCCCTTTTCTAGGGCAATCTCCATAACCATAGGTAAACCAGTCAAGAGTCCCAGCTGGATGAAAGACTGTGAAGCCAGAGCAGTTTCCAAGGATCGTATGTTGTGAGCTCTAGCCTCAATTATGAGAGCTCTCTGAAGCCCACTAAGAACAAGGTAGAGCTGCCCGTATAGGAAAACATATATCAAAATCACCGACATCTACAAAATTTAAGAAGCAAAAAAGGGTGGGTTAGTTTCTATGATACGCCAATATTAATTTAGACAAAAAAAATGCAGTTAAAAATTCTCACCAGGCTACTGAAGTAGAAGCCTATTGTAGTGTAGTAACAAGATAACATCCTGAAGAAGTCAAATCCACGCCCAAGACGATAAATGTCACGGCTTAGGGTTTGTTCACTGTTGCCATTGGCTATTTTTGCTTCAAATTTTGATATCTGTATGAGTCCGACGTCACGACCTTTACCAGCTTGCATGTATTCATGGTACGTTACAACTCCACGCCGCAGTACACAGTTAAATCCTGCATAAACTTGGTCTCTTAGCATCGCATTGCAGATAAAATAACAAGAAAAAAGTTCTAGACGGAATCTTACCAGCAAAAACATCTTCACTGAGGTTTATTGTCTTTGATGCTTTGCTGATCCCACCTCGTGTTATGTGAAATACCCTGTCAAATAAATCCGGGTGGCCATAATGAAACCGTACCCTGTGTTCCAGAAAGTGAGAAGGATAAACCAAGTGAATGAAGATTTGTCTTAAAGCTGTTAAGGCAGATCAAAGAAGCATGGCTTGTGCATTAATCTTTCACAAGCTGATTCTTAGTTAAAAGAATATAGACTACCTTAAAGGATTTGCCAGAATTCGTTGGCCAATGGTAACAAAGCTCGTCTCTTGGTAAGACATGAACCATGCTAAAGAAGAAACACTGCACCCAAACAATGACACAATTAATCCTTTTATACTCAAGCTTTTAGTAATATAACTATCATGCTATTTGAGCCCTTTTACATGCAGGAGTGGTAACTTAAACAAAATGGAAGAACATATATTCATCGCACGCTTACACTTGTGAGTTATGATAACAAACAATACACTAATCTCACCACTTCATCAAGACCATTGAATTCCTAAAAGATGAACTCTAGTTATTCGGCCAAATATTTGTGTAAATAACTTACCTTCCAGTAAATACATGCTCTCTCAAGCCAACTATTGAGGGAGGCTGATGTCCTCGATCCTCCAGAAACTCTTGGAGGACATTTCTCATTTTATAAGCTTCTTCTAAATAATTGTCCTAAGAGTATAGAACATGACAGGAGCATTAGTTCCCAACAAAGAATCTTTGATCCAGCATTGTTGTGTATGTAATAATGTATAACTGTATACGTACTTGGTTCATGTCTATTGTCTGAAGAGCTTCACCTCGAGTGAAAATTATTGCATGGTTTTGATTTTCAGGCTTTCCTTCACCTATATTGGGCTGACCAGGAAGCTTTATGCGGTATACTTCCTTCAGAATTAACAGGCGTTACTTTCCCTCATAACTATATTCCATATTTTCGCTTAATGCATAGCAATAAACTCTATATTTCTTTTAAACAAAATGTCTGTCATACCTGATCATGACCATGAGCTCCTCCTTTTACTAAGACAGATGAATAACACTTTTGAAGCTCATCTGCAATAATTTCTTCCCTCTCTTCAACATAAGCAACCCGCAAAGCCGGGTGCCTTTGAACATTGAACAGATATTTTTCACATAAAAGTAATTTTATAAATGTAAGTTTGAACTTGAAGTAATGTTATTTTGATTGAAATAATACCTAGCCATTAGATCTATCATGTCCTGCGCACGTGGATCTCCAGCAGATTTGCAAGTACCATACATTTGCCATGTAACAACATATGAAAATTTCATGTCTGCTAATGCATCGAGTTGAGCAGATAAAGCATCATTTCCCCTCTCAATGGCATCATAACCCTGAAGAATATCTGAATAACCAGGCAAGAAATTTTTTACATTTTCGGTTCAATCCTCCTACTCCCTCGTTTCATCACAAAGTTCATGTCTCCTTTTGGATCACTTTTTTATTATGTTAGCATGTGCAAAATGGCTACGAAGTTTCACACTGATTCTTTACCAAACAGAACATGTCTAAAAAAGAATTGTAGAATATTGGATAAGACGGACCAAAATGCAATATGTAAATTATTTCAGGAGAGAAAGGGAGTACAACGAAAATGAAGCTACAAGCCTACAAGTTTAGAGTTCACTGAGAAAGCAAACCTTCATCTTCTGCCATGTCAAGGAAAGCTTGCAATTTGAAGGCTTTTCTGTAGTACATCATTCCTCTGACTGATAACACCAGATTGAGACGCCATAAACACAAAGCCGCATAAACTTAAGTCTTCAAATGGTTTCGGAAAAGGGCTTTCCTTACCTGTTCTGCTCAAAGTCTGGCCCCTGAAAGAAGCCCAACTCCTTAGGTCGTCATCCTTGTTTTTAGACTGCACCTCTTCTAAATCTTCACAATCAACACGCTCTAGGAAGTTTTTCCACTCATCTGAGAGTATATATAATAGCTATGTCATCAGCTAAGCCAAATAATGTGTACCAAGTTCAATGACCCAAAAAGATAAGTTAAATGAAAGAAACCTGGATATATCTTTTTCATGTAGAATATGATTGACACCTGTTCTTGGCTTGATAAAAGCTCCTTCATAGAAAATTTAACTTCTTCCGTGTAGTGGGGGGTCAACACACTGGAAAAAGAAAAACATTTCAATTCCTCCCCTATTCCACGAAACATAGATGAGCGACGTACTAAATGTCAAGATTCAAACTGAGACAAACTGTGTAACACCCAGCATTTTTCCTATTTAAACATTTTTGTAGCAATAAGAACAAGGCAGCATTACACAATTGTAACGAATATACTTCTGCATCCGCTAAAACTACGGTACATATATTCTGTAGTCAGGAAACTGCTCAATCTTTTCAAATTACTGTTAAGAAATATAGTCTTTTAGTATTGCAAACTACAAAGTTCATTGTGAAAGTTGGTTACTTGCATTATTTGCTAAACCAAAGAAAAATTGCATGCCTGACCTGAATGATAGCATATTTCGTATTTTAGGAGCATCAGGCATATTCATAAAGAGCGAAGTGGCAAAGAAAGATATGCGCCTCCTAGCCTCCAAGTTAGCAGGAATATCCAAAGCTTCATCTTTAACCTTGAGAAGCAAGCGGAAACGTTTTATCTGCAACATTGTGTTGTAACAAATGTTAGATCTGTTTTTTTTTTTACTTAGCTTACTTATGGGTCATCACACTCAGCAGATCAATCAAATGCACACAAGAATACTAGAATAGTGAGCTAGTACTACGCTATAACCTTGTGCCTTTCCCATCAGTGTATTTGAAAATTGAGCTAGTATGCAAAACTCAATTCTCGATGATCTGAGAACATGAAATTCAATATGGAAATGGTACAAGCTAGAAGTTCTTAGAAAAATGGAAAACCAGATATGAAACGATTATACAGGAAGCCAAGCTTGATTACTTGGTCATGTAGAGGACCATTTTTTGCCAGAGGAAAACGAATAGAATTCTTGGATGCAAATACTTCAGCTGGAACCTTCCCAGAGAAGTAGGCTGAATCTTCCGAATTCTCCAGAGAAGAGTACAGCAAATCCAATGTTCTGCACATAGGTTAACATCTTGATTTTTGTTAGGAAAAAAAAGAGCATCGAACAAAAAACGTAGTAGTGATTTGGAAAGGAGCAAACCTGGAACCATTTATCATCATGTCACCTGTCACAAGCTCCAATATGTCTTGGAGTACTTTCATTACTTCAATATATTGACCGTCATTCCCTGCAAGCTGCATTTAGAAAAATTTTATCACTTGGCCTAGTACTTAGATTAAAGTTAAAAGGAAATAAATCCATGAAGCCAAAAGTACTTAGATTAAAGTTAAAAGAAATAAATCACTTGGCCTAGTTCTTAGATTACCAGTAGCTCAACCAATTCTATGCATTTAGCATGTACAGCTGGCAGCTCACTCATTTGAACATCTTCAATCAGGGTTGATTTTTGAATGCTTTCCTCAATTTCTGCTAGAATACTTGATACGATACTGCATGGTCAGAGATTACCTTAAGAAACAACTTCATTCACAATGCTGAACAGAATGCAGTATGAGCAATAGCTAAGAAAATATTTAATTATCGGTCTGTTGGACAGGTCAGAATATTGAACAAGAAAGTAGGGTATCTGATAAAGCTCTCTACCTTTTCTCCAGCTCCCCAGCAATAAGGATTTCTAGAAGAATGTATTTGAGAGAGTGGTAACACTCTCTCACTGCACAGTACATGAGACTGTCTTTCTTTAATTTTCTGATGAGATCTTCATCCTTGCCCGAAAAATCTTTAGCAATGCTTAATGCTGTTGAGAACTGGCACAATTATGATCGGACAAGTTTAGCACATAGCAAACAGTTAAAAGTACTATAGAAGGTTAAGTACACATCATACCTCATTAGCCAAAAGAAAGACTGGCCAAAGAACATAGCCAGAAAATATTTTTGATGACAAGGGCATAACCATCAAATCCCTTTCTCTGTCACAATCAGAGAAGTTCGCGTAAGACATTTGTTACATAATCAAAATTGGAAAAAATGACACACATAACAAATATGTACCTGTTGCTTATTAGGTCCTCTTCTCTAAAACTATTGATAATTTGGTTCCACATAATAACAAACTTGGCAACGTCACTCTTTCTGCATTTAGACTCCTACAAGATTGTTTTCAAACAAACAGAAGTGAATACCCTGAATATTCTTAGCAGTTAAATCAGGTATAAATTTCAAAACATTATACCTGTTTCAGACGACTGAAAAATCCTTTATTTCTTCGTTGCCTACCATTACGTACTAATTGTGGTATTAAACGGGCACTGAAAGCACAAGGAAGTGACTGGAATCTGCTCCGTAGCATTCCCAGTGTTCGTATCTGTACAGCAAAGGGCATTAAGATCAAATAGCATCTCTCGGGAAAGATCAGTAGTCATATAAGAAGAGCAGACTAACTTCACCAAGATGATGCAGAACTCCATAGATCCCGCCAAAAATGGTACAGAAAACAGAATACCAAATTTGTGTGTCCATAAAAAATACCTACATGGAAGAGTTTGATAGAAATTAACATAAATTTCCATGTTTTACAAACATGTCATATTCATCCTCTTAAGCAACCCCATGCATATAGGTGATGGCTGTTATATTTTTGTATTACTTTGAACCTATATGTCTGCTCATGTTTCCACGTTGAACACTCAAATCTCCAACATTGTATGATAATTGGAGACTTCATTTTAAGCAACTCTCCAACACATAATTAACAAGGGGGCAGTGCCATGTGAACACGAGACAGTATTAATATGATATCTAAGGAACTTACCAACACAATGGGAGCCCAAACAGCCACAACTGCACCAGAATTACTTTTGACTGAAACAATACACATATTCATGCAATCAGATTCTGAATAACCAAGCTAAAAAAAAGTCCTGAGTAAAGCCAAATTGTCAATATAAGAGCACCTTGGGGTGAACGCTCATTTCGGTGCATACCAAATCTCATGATTTCCCTTGTTGGTTCGATAAGTGGTTTTATCTGCAGTCAATTGGACTATATCAACTCCACATGCGCGAGACTGCTAAAATAGATCTATGTTGGTTGTGCATGATCTTTGAGGAGACTGATAAACCAGTCTTTATGTTTATGCTATTTGTACTTTCACTCACCTCAAAATAATAGCTGAATGAAAGCTTACTCAGCAGTAGTAGCACCCAGAACAGCATATACCTACCAAGCAAAGTGTGAATTATTCCAGAAATAAAAAGTTAACAAAGCAAGTAAAGAACTCTTTGTTTGGATACATATTGATGAAGGACGGGAAGGGAAGAGATGAGGGGATGGAAAGGGAAAGGGGGGAAGGGACCAATGTCATTTTCCTTCCAAATCTTTCCTATGTTATAAAGATAATCTCAACTTGCTAAACAAACAAAGGACATTATCTCCCTTCCTTAACTTTCAAAGAAGTGAGGCGCGTCGAGGGCCTGTGGAGAAGAGACGCAAGGTGCAAAGTGGAGGTGAGCCGTTTTTGCAACAAGTTTTTTTGTCTAAAAACAAAATATTGCAGAACAATAGCTTTCTCCATTTTACAGAAGGCTAACATGTAAGATAAGAGACAATGGGTCAAAATAAAGAATTCTTCACAAATTCTTAAGCATAATCGCGCTAGACGCGCACTTTTTGAAACTAAGAGGCCCCCTCGTTCCATCCAAACAAAGGGTAAGATAAATGAACAGGCATTTAAAGCCAGGAGAATGAATACTTGAATGCAGAAACTTGGTCTTCTTGCATTCCACGTCCAACATATAGCCTTGGCTACACCATATATTTAAAATAAGTCAGAAGACAGAAAAGAAGCAGCAATAGCCATCCTGGGACCATGGTAAATAAACCTTGAGGCTTTGTTTGGATTAATGACTTGGAGGGGAAAGTGACGGGAGGGAAAGGGAGGGATACAAATTCCCTTGTTAGGATAGCAATTTAGGCCGGAGGGAAATGGAGGGGGAAGGAAACAGAGGGATACATTTTCCCTCCTCCAAGCAAATTAAAATCCCTCAAACATAGAAAAGATTTGGAGGAAACACTCACTTACTCCATTTACCTCCCCCTATCCTTTCCTTTCTTTCTTTTCCCCCCGTCTCCTTTCCCTCCTAAAAATGTATCCAAACAAGCTCAAAGAGAGCAATGACAGCATAGTGTGTCCTACCTGTGTCCACCATGACAGCGTAGTGCATATCCTGTTATTCGAGGTCTCAATATATCTGCCTATAGCAGGAACAAAGAAAAGAACCATATCTACAGCATTGGTCATAAGGTAGATGACAACAGCCAACATGTAGGATGAATAACACCAGTCTCCGAGCAAGCTTCCTGGACGGATGGAGTAGCAGGTATATTTTCTTCTTGTGCTCACATAGAGCACAGGAAGGATGATAGTCCATATAACTGCAATAATTAACCTCAGAACATATTTTACGATTCGATGGGCTTCCATTGTGTTCCTGGCTTTCCAAGTAAACACAATATCCAGAAGAGCTGCAGCATAGCAGTATCAGAATTTCAGATTTCTATAGATGTATATATTCATTACAGCTGGTCAAAAATAAACACTAGATACACAGTAGACTAAATCAGAGTCCTTGAAACTCAAATGACGCTGTACCTTGTATAAATTTGAGTGCTGCAGATGTGATAAACACACTCGTTATATCCTCAAGAATAGTTGTCTCAAACAATTGAAGAGGTGAGCTTGGATCATGGCATGCGATAATAATCAATGCCTGAAAAGAACTCAAGTGTTTGATGACCGAGACTTAGATGACAAAAATTTGCTTCTCAATTGATTTGCGCTTACCAACCTGAAGGGCTAAAATTAGAAAGGCCCACATTCTATCAAAACTTCTGAAAATCTGTATAAATGAACGTATTTCAACAAAATTTGTTTTCCCAAGCCATTTTCTTTTGATGCTTTCATCTGTGGATACCTAAAAACAGCACCGAGGCAGTCAGACAGGAACAGATCAATTGTGGATTCATGGTGTAAAAATGGTAAAGAACATAAAACATCTCAGTGGATAGTAGACTCCACAACATCAAAATGTAGACTGAGAAAAGTCATTCAGGACAGAAGAAGCATGAAAAACGCATATCTTAAAACATAAGATTCATAACCAAACTATCAAGATTGAGCATTTTAATTCCATAGCAACTTCTCAATGCAGCAAGAGCAAATGTCTTGCTCCTAAAGTCTAACCAGAATAAAAGCAACATCATCAAGTATCAACTCTGGAAATATTTGTATGGTGGTATTGTGCAGGGATTATTCGTGGTGTTTTGGAATAAAATATAAATAGTAAAACATACAACAGTTTATAGTAAGTATGTGGACCTCATTATCAATCAGCATAGGCCTTTGTTTTCAATATTCAATATTTCAGGTATGAGATCTTTTCATGAATTTTTAACATCCATATACATTACTGTGCGTTGTTTCCAACTTTCCATTTTCAAAGGAGCCAAAGAGTCGCAATTCATTGGATTTTGAGTTCTGATGGATCAAACCAAAATGCTCACTAAAATATAAATGCACTTGTTTTTATTGTTTAATAGTCATAAGATGCAATCCTGGACTTGATTTTCATTAGTGTGCCATCTAGAGACAGCCTCTCGTGTTGTTAACACTTGGATAAGGTTCTGATTTCTGACCCCTCCTTACCCCCATTGCCTCAAAGATTCTCACAAATTATGAGGTAAGTGGAGTCATATTCACGCAGCCAAACAAATAAATTGTTTCTGGATGGGGGTCTTGAAAGTCTAAGAAACAAAAATAAAAGTAAAATAGTTGGGAAAACCCAACATATTTATGGTCTAAACTACACCCTCTTACAGTTTGACAAAATTCTAGGCAGAGGTTATTAGACTAGAATTCAAGTATGAAAAAAGCTACTGCATACCCCCTGCTCTTCGTCTTTCTTCACCATTCTGTATTGGCTAAATTTCCTTATACAGCTGAAGGTGTTCTCATTTTCATCACCATGAGATGTCCTCCCACTTTTATCATCATCCGATTTGACGAAAAAGAAATCGTGGTCAGGATTCATTGGCCAACCTATCTGGAAACAATCAATAGACCTGCAGGTACATAATGACCAAAGCTGTATGAGTTATATTGTTTTATACATGCATATGCCAATATGCTGAAACTTGGGTAAGAGGGACCTAAAGTAAGATGGGTAAAGATTTAAAGTTTGGGAGTTTGTTTTAGAAGAGTAAAGTAGAAAACTAGCCCCAAACCTTAAAACTTCACCACGATCTATAGTAGGACCGTCTTACCCAAGACTTGTGCATACCAAATTGATTGCATACCAGAAGTACTCATTCAGATCGTCATAGTTTCTCCACGTAGAATGATCAGCTGTGCCATTTTTGCTTTTCTCAGCTTCCTTGCAGTACATAACAAGAGTTAAATTTAAATCTCCAACAATGTAAGGATTGTAAGCAAAGAATGCAAGTCAACTCACCTCAGATATCACATCGTAAATTGGTCTGATAACATTATTAAGAAAAGCTTCATTTCCTCCTCCATATGCTGGCATGACTTTTTCCCAGGTCATCAAGCTAACAGCACCAGTTAGCATACTATGCATTTCATATGCCATCTGCATGAGATATAATAGTTTCAACAAGCAGTTTCATTGTTCAATTTAAGTAAACATGCGAATGCTGAAGCCACAATGCGACACTGGTCTTAAAGAAATGTCAGATCAGCATTCTGACATAACTTGAGATTTTTAATAAGTAATATGATGTTTGAAATATATTTCACGGAAGTGGGATGTAAGACAGCACAAAATAAGTAAAATCCTTCACATTCGAAAAAGGTATTCAATTGCTTACATTGTGATATATGTAACACAGACACTCCGGCAGCAATCGCACATTTGCAGCCTCACCCCATATGAGAAGATAAAGTGCGATATATAACAACTTGTACTGTTGGGCCTCCTGTTTCACATAGGGTAAGCTACATAGACAAACAAACAATCGTCATGGAGGACATATGCAGCAGGAAGATACAAGATTACTAGTGGCTTTCAAAACAATCGTGATTTCATATGCATAGCATTATCGATCCAACTGGAACAATTAGTTCATATGTAAAGCGTTATTTCCAACTGATGGTACAGAATGAATGTAATTGTACACCATGAATAAAGTGGTTGTAGGTCATGGTTGAATATGATTAATACAATCTTATTACAACCTACGGAGTAATTAAGATTAATGAATATCCGATATAAGCGAAACTGACCGGAACATTAGTGAGAGAAAAGTGAGAAACTATTATTGAGAGAATGGAGGTCCTATGGATCATTGATTGTATCAGTTTCCATAAAACGTCAAAGAAAGACAATCCCGAGGATAGGACCAGGAAGGCAGGAATCAGAGCTTATACAAGAATGAAGGATCACACTTGATCAGGAAAAAAACCGTTGCATGATACCAGAACATCACGCCATGAATATAAAGAAGCTCACTGCCTATTGCTAATTACTCACCGGATGTTGCTTTTTCTGCCAAGGAATTTGCACCATTTTGTATAATTTTTGAAGAACTTTCTCATCAGTCCATCTAATGATCCATCTGACAACTTCATTTGAACAGACAGTACTATTATGAGGCAATGAATGCATGAAAGGTCTCAAAAGTAATGAAATAAGTACCTGTAACACTGATGTAAGCTTGTGGCTCTGCCTGATGTGGGTGTTGGCAAGAAGCATAATCAAATGTTCCCTCTGATTAACAACATTTCCTGTCTAGATATGATAACAATTGGTCTTAAGCGTGTCACAATTACTGAGAGACTGAAAAAAACTACACACTGCTTAAGGCTTGCTAAGAAAAGCAAATTACCTGAAATCCAAAGCAAAAACCTAGCCAGTCAAATAAGTCAAAGGGGGCCTTGGAATTCTTGAGCTTCTTGAATTCTTCCAAGAAAGGTAAGCCGCGAATGTTCCGTGTGGCTGCAACTGCTACCTTAATCTGCATCAAGTACAGTTTAGGCATACACATTATGGAAGCTCAAACAGTAAAACATAGAAACTATCAAATGGCGGCAACTGTCATGCAGTAAGAGTCTTCAACAACAAACCTCTGGAAGTTGCATGATAGGTTGATGGAAGCCATCACTACCCAACGGCAAGATATTGTATGTCTGATGATCAATTGCGCCTCTATCACCAGGGAGCTGCACATTGATAAAAAATGTGGTTAGAAATAATTCCAAAAATACAGATGATGCAGTAATTAAGTTTCAAAGACCAAGTTTAACCTGATGACCAGTTGCACTTGTAACAGCCTTCAGTACTTCATATAGAACAGAAGCAATTGCACGCGCATTCATCAGTTTCTCTCTGCAAAATAGTAGACGGAAAGCCTATAGATCCATTAAAACAAATCAAACTAATAGAAATCGCCTGATAAGAGTGTTCCGACAATTTGTTATCACTGACCTGTTGGCAAACTCATTAGTTCCACTGTGTCTGATAATGTAATCTTTATATCCATTATATACACGCCTGAGTTCTCGTATATCACTCTTTTCCTTTCTCTTCGAAATACTCCAATCCATATCCTATTAAGTCAAACATCAGTTAAATGAACAACCCCAAGAGCATTTAGAAGTCATAAAACAGTCACAGATGAGATCAATTATTACTGCACTGCCCATAAAACTCGAGTAAACGTCTGTTATTCGACAAGAGCACTTGAAAACAGCCATTGATAGAGAGAGCATTGCACACAACAGTTTAGAATTGGATTTAAAAGCTACTGAGATCGTTGCTGCAATATGATCTTAGGCAAGAATTGAAGATATATTATATAGTTGATGCAACTGCAATCACTTAACATTCTAACCCGTGTTTAACAAATAGAGGTGCAGCTAAATCGGGATTTCACTGTTAGAAGTATCCGACACGAGGGTTTGTCCAAGTGTGACAAAGAGCTCATTTTGGAACAATTGAACCACAAACATGATGTGATATAATTGTGAGACAGTAAAATTGGGACGGAGGGAGTAGTAATTACAAGCTCGAGTCTCTGAAGAAGGGCGGTTTTAAATTGACGAACACCACGGCCTTTAGAATTCTTGTCCATGTTATGCGCCCTTTCGAAAGCATGGAAACGGCCTGAACATTAGAAAATGAAATCAATTTCGCATTTTCAAACATTAATTACACATGAATTATCCGCAGATAATTATGAAAACTAACCATCACAATCATCATTATTTTATTGGGTGCATTCATAGCTTCGTATCCCAGTGTAACTGGATATTGGGTTGGTGGAAAAGTAAATTAATCAAAGTGGATTGACAATCACTCGCAAATATTCTCGCTTAATTTGATAATTCAATTGTTACTTTGTTAGGTATTCTTGCCCCTCTCCACTTTGAATTTTCTTTTTAGTATATTCATTTTCAATTTTTATTACCTTTATATTTTCTCAACAACAATTATTCTTCACTAATCTATTACAATTGGTCTCCCTTGTGACGGGTTACCATTTGTGGCGGATATTTTGTGAGATAAAATGGTAACAAAATGGGTTAGTGGAGAAAGGGGACCACATGAACAGTGTTGCAGAGAGAGAAAAAGTGGGTAATTTGTGAGGTAAAATGGTATCCGTCACTCAAGTGTGACGTATAGGTGCCGTCACAAACAAGAATTTGTGAATCTATTAAAACAAACACAAATAGTCTAACCTTTTTAATGGAAAACTAGTTTAGATCCCGCGCATAAATGCGCGGTATTTATAGAGTTTTTACTTTTATATTACTTAATAATACTAAATTAATACCTCGCTAATTTTTCATATTTCGTGTCATTATATTTTGATATGAGAAAAAAAAAATTGAACTGTAAAATTATTCAAGAAAACCGAGTAAAATTGAACTGCAAAATAATAATGGTATCTAATTAATTGTTCATTTTCTCGTTACTATATATTTTTTCGAGAAAAACAAATTAAAACTGAAAATTAGTCAAAGAGAATTGAGTAACGTGCTGAAATGTGTTTTTTTAAAAATTATTTTTTATACCACAAAGCTAATGATTCCAATTTATTAATTCTCTCATTTGTTTTTGTCATGTAAGTAATCAAAACGATTTATAATTTTGTTTATACATAGTATGAGTCAAGTCATTCTCAAATAATAGCATCAATAAAAGATTTAATAGTTTATAGCTTTATACTCCGTATTATTTATATTTTAATTAAAATATTATAGTTTAGTGTTTAGTGAAAATTATAAAATTTGATGAAAAAGTTAATATTAAATGAAAAAAGTTATATAATGAAATACATTATAATTATTAATTACCTTATTTTGTAAATACAATTAAATTGTCAATAGTTTCCTTATTTATAAAGATGCTTTTTGGAGGGAAAATTTTGGAGTTCACCTATTCATTTAGTAAATAGGGGATTAGTTAATGATCAATTTTACAAATTTTTTGTGTAACATCGTCTTGTATAAGAATTTGTATTTTTAAAATATGTTCTAATAAAAAGACCAACATATATATTTAAGAAAAATTGAGACACTTATAAACAAAGTTTATAGAAAATCAACCAACAACAATTGGTTAACCATTCATATCTTTGTGTGAAATTCTACAATAGCAACGTCATGGCATCAAGTGACGGAGCCAAGATTTATAATTAGGAGGCGAAAAATTCCAACGGAGTTAACCTCAAAAACATTTTCGAAAATTTAACTAAAATTTTTGAAATTTTTATTTTCGCCGAAAATAAACGTCCATACTAGCACCCTCGATCGCTCCACCACTACATGAAACTAATTTATGGTGAACTAGTTGAAGAAATTGAATTGTAGTGTACGAGTACTGAGCTACTACAAAATGTCAAACCCTAACATGAAATATAAGTATATATAAGTGAGGATGAAAGAAACATACAAAGATAAGCAACACGAGGCTCTTCAATCTCAATTTGATTAGCAACACGAAGAAAACGTCGTATTCCCGACGCCAAAGTGAGCGGCAGTCTCTCGCTCTCAAATGCTTCGGGCACATAATTATGCTCAAAATTTGTTATAGACCTTGTACTATAACTCCCTTCTCCGTCTCCTCCTCCTCCTCCTTCTATTGACTGACTTGTGCTCGCACAGTCCCTATCATTATTACCCCTTACTTCTTGTATAGGCTCCGTAAGCACAATCTCTGACGATGACGACATTTCTACTACAACATATAATTTGCCTCGCTTCGGTTCTGACTTAATATCTTCAAATCAATAATTGTGTTAATTACGATTATCTTACGTGTATGTGCACCCCGACTAAATTAAAGAGATACGAAAAGAGCAAACCGGAGGGAGAACACAAGATTTGAACTATATTTATAAGAAAACAAAGCTAAGAACATGATTGTTAAAGTAGTTTGAGTAAGTTAAGTATTAAGATGACTACTTTTTACGTAGTGAGTTTGCTTAACGTGGTTATCTTTAGCTTTTATGGACGTGCTTTATTAGTTAGTGCATCATGTTTTACTTTTGTTAGCTTTTTTTTTTCTGCTTTAAGCTGGTTTGGTTGAATGTGTCCAATTTGGTACTATTGTTACTTTAATTTGTTAGTGTTATTAGTCTTATTACATTGTCAATTGATTATTCCGCGTACGCTTTAGGCTCGGAAAAGGGAGAAAGAGTATGATTCAGGGATTTTGGCTACGGAATAATTAAAGGTGGGAATTTAGTTGATTGGAATACTTTGATGGGGGTCTTCTATTATTTACTTTTTACGTAGTGAGTTTGCTGAAGGTGGGAATGATTTTGGACGATGGACATTTGATGATTCATTAGTGTAAGAGTGTGCTGAAAACTTGTAATTCGTCTTAGTTATTTATTTGCTTTAAATTAAAATTATTTTTATAAAAAAAAAAATTAAAAATGATAAATGAATTAAATGATTGGAATGGGGAGAGTATGTATAGAATTATTCAATTATTGTTCAAATATAATTAGTTCAGATAGTGTGAAATGTCTACAGTACCGAAAAGAAAAAAATCTCAAGTACTTACGTATCAAAGAAGATCGCAACGGAAAAGTCAAGACCTAACAAAGAGTTTACTTAAGTGTTACGAAAAATGTCATTAGTTTAAGTTGTATGAATATGCATCATCAACTAAAGAGGATGAAGATTCCGCTTAAGATACCGAACAACCCTTATAGCAATAGAACGATAGAAGTATAAAAGGCTACTTACTTATAGCCTTATTTTTTCCCCTGACCGGTGATTTACAATATTGCAATAATCCTTTCTCTTTCCCTTCTTCAAAAAGTGCGCCATCGGATTTTCGGGCACTATTTTTAAAAACTGTGATGGGGAAAACCTTCTGAAAGAATATTTAGTATATCTTTATGATTGCATGTATATTGTATTGTAGTCAAGTAAATATTCTAGTAATATTAGATGCAATATTATTGCCGAATATGTAGGGATAGCTTTCCTAATAGCAAAGGTAGATCATTGTATATATTGCTTGGTTGGCATTACGTTTCAATAACAAGAAATTATTCCTCATCAATATCACTGCTTCCTAAGTTTATCATGGTATCGTGAGCCTTTTACGATCCAATTTATTTTTCTAAATTACTGTAATACAATCATCTTTCCATACAATGACAGGAAACGATGACAAACCAAATAGTTCAAAAAGCAATGACAAAATCAGTGAAAGACAAACTATTCCGTCACCCCTTTATCTTCATCCCTCGGATAACCCGAATTTGATGATTACGCAAACCAGTTTTGACGGCGAAAACTATGAATTGTGGGCTAATGCTGTCAAGAATGGTCTTGATGCGAAAAACAAGTTAGGTTTCCTTGAAGGACAAGTCAAGAAACCGGAGGAGATAGAGGGGCATGATAGCCTCGAATTGGTGGCATGGAGGCAATGCAATGCTATGTTGAAAGCATGGCTAAGGAATGTGATTGATCCAAAACTGCATAAGAACATTAGTTTCAATTTGCAAATTGCAGAAGTTTGGGCAGAGTTAAATGATCGTTTTTCGGCAGGTGGACGTGGACAGCAGACAATGATTCACGCCAATGCTGTAGGTGGAGCATCAACCTCAAAGGAAAACGAATCACAGAAGGCAAATTTTCCTTTCACAAATGATGAGATAGAACGAATCCGTAGTCTCCTAATGCTGAGTCCAGATGGAAGCGATAAATTAACAGGCATGAATGTGAACATAACCTGTGAATGGATGATTGACAGTGGGGCCTCTCATCACATGACGGGAAAACGCCAAATGCTCAAGAAAATTAGAACCGAGGGAAAATCCATTGTTGGGTTACCAGATGGTCGAAATGTCGGGCGGATGAACATGGAGAAGTTGTCTTGGGCACGAATTTCGTGCTCAAGGATGTTATTTACGTTCCCTCGTTGACATGTGATTTAATTTCTGTTGAGCAATTGATTCGGGAAAATAATTGCATAGTAACCTTTTACCCGGAATGTTGTATTATGCAGGACCGGTCTACGAGGACGGAGATTGGACGGGGTGAGCAATCCAATGGGGTTTATTATTTCAAGCCAATAAAGACGGTAGCAAAAACCACTTTGTCGAAGGCTGACCAACTGTGGCACCAAAGACTTGGGCATCCATCAAGTAGTATTTTGCCGCAATTTTCGTCTTTGATTGGTAACAATTTATCTTGGCATTCTAATAATATTTGTGACCCGTGTTGTCGGGCAAAGCAAACTCGATCCCCTTTTAAGCTTAATAACAAACGATGTGGTATTTTATTTGGATTAATTCATTGTGATATTTGGGGTCCATATAGCACGGCCAGTTTATCACGTTCTCATTATTTCTTGACTATTGTCGATGACCATAGTAGAGGAGTTTGGGTATACCTTATGAAGGATAAAGGAGAGGCAGGAGAATTATTACGAGTTTTTTGTCAAATGGTTAAAACACAGTTCAATAAACATGTTAAAATTGTGCAAAGTGATAACGGAAGTGAGTTTTTGGCTGGACCTTTGACATATTACTATGAAGAAAATGGTATAGTTTTTCAGACTAGTAATGTTGGGACACCACAGCAGAATGGGCGGGTAGAGAGAAAACACCGTCATATACTTGAGAAGGCAAGAGCTTTACGATTTCAGGCAGACCTACCAATTCAGTTTTGGGGGGAATGTATACTTACGGCAGCATATTTAATAAATCGAACCCCAACACCGTTGTTAGAAGGTCGAACACCATATGAGATCCTTTATCATGAAAAGCCAGTTTTAGACGGTCTAAGAGTGTTTGGATGCCTATGTTACGCTCATAATAAGGATAGACCGAGTGACAAATTTGGGGAAAGAGGAAAGCGATGTGTTTTTCTAGGATACCCTCATAGCAAAAAGGGATGGAAAGTTTATGATTTGAGAGACAAGAAAATGTTTGTATCCCGAGATGTGACTTTCTTTGAGCATGTTTTTCCCCTTTCGGTGCCGAGTGACGGTGCGAAAGACATCAACAACACTGAAGCTAGTCATAATTATGAAGGAATGTTTGAGGAAAATGTTCCCTGTAGTGATGAAGTGTGCGTGGAGCAGGAGCAAGAAGTAAGGGGGAGTAGTGAGGATGATCGAGAGCAGCCACGAAATAGAAGAGAGGACACTCAAGGAGAAAAGAATGACACAAGGGAGGTTGAAAACAGTGAGCAAGTTGAAGAGAGCAATGATGAGGTTATTATTGAAAACAATAATGGTGAAGAACAATTAGGCAGAGGGGCGAGACAAAAGTTCGATCCGGCTTGGAAAAAGGACTATTATTGCAAGTCGACAAGAATAATTAAACCCATTGGCAACGCTCATCCTTTCCGATCGAAATCCGAAAGACCAGGTACTCGCTATCCCTTGGCAAATTATGTTATTACAAACTGTTTTTCTAAATCACATAGAGCTTTCTTGGCAAAGATTGATGAGACTCGAGAACCGAGTCATTTTTTTGAGGCAGCCAAAGACGTGAGATGGAGAGAGGCCATGAACAAAGAAATTGAAGCTTTGGAAAAGAATGGAACATGGAAAATCGTTTCTTTGCCTGAAGGCAAGAGACCCATTGGTTGTAAATGGGTATACAAAATAAAATACAAGGCAGACGGAACGATAGAGCGGTACAAAGCAAGACTTGTAGCTCAAGGATTCACACAAATTGAAGGAGTGGACTATCATGAAACGTATGCTCCGGTGGCAAAAATGACTAGTGTCCGATGTTTATTGGCAGTGGCGGTGGCAAAGCAATGGGTGATTGAGCAATTGGACGTCAACAACGCCTTTTTACATGGAGAATTGGATGAAGAAGTATACATGAGAATACCACAAGGATTTGAACGAAAAGAAGGGAATAAAGTTTGCAAGTTGTTGAAATCAATATACGGTTTGAAACAAGCGTCGCGTAATTGGTTCTCAAAATTAACAGACTCCTTAAAAAGGTATGGCTTTATTCAATCGTTGGCTGATTACTCGTTGTTTACGTACAATAAAAATGAAATTTTCATTGGAGTACTTGTGTATGTCGACGACATGATTGTTGTAAGCAACGATAGTAAGGCATGTGGCGGTTTTAAGGCATTTCTTGATAAAAGATTTGGCATTAAAGACTTGGGGCGACTTAGATACTTCTTGGGCATCGAAGTAGCACAAAGTTCGAAAGGATTATTTCTTAACCAACGAAAATACGCGTTGGGAATTATAGAAGAGTCGGGTCTGACAAATGCTAAGCCAGTACGGACGCCTATACCACAACACCATAATCTCGCAATGGCAAGTGGATATGTTTTAAAAGACGTGATGAAGTATAGAAGGCTTGTTGGGAGGTTGGTTTATCTTACGATTACGCGGCCTGATCTTGTGTACGCTGTGCACATATTATCGCAATTTGTCAATGAGCCGAGAAAAGAGCATTGGGATACGGCTCTACGAGTAGTAAGATATATAAAGATGAATCCAAGCAAAGGCATCATCATGCGAAAAGAGTCAGACTTACAATTGCACGGCTATTGTGACTCGGATTGGGGAACTTGTCGTATGACAAGACGGTCTATAAGTGGTTATTTTGTGAAATTGGGAAATTCACCAGTCTCTTGGCGAGCTAAGAAGCAAGCAACGGTTTCAACGTCATCGGCGGAAGCCGAGTACCGTGCCATGGCAGCAGTCACTAGTGAATTAATTTGGCTTAAATCATTTCTTGCTTCCTTGGGAGTATTTCATTCACAACCGATGAATGTTTTTTGTGACAACCAAGCCGCAATGCATATAGCTAAAAATCCGGTTTTTCACGACCGCACTAAACACATTGAAATTGATTGTCACTTTGTAAGACACCATTTGATGGAAAAGACGATTCAAACGTTTCATGTTCGAAGTAAAGAGCAAGTGGCGGATCTTTTTACCAAAGCGCTTGGAGGTGAAGCGTACGATTATTTACAGTCCAAGTTGGGACTCGGCTTACCAAGTGTCCCAACTTGAGGGGGAGTGAAAGAATATTTAGTATATCTTTATGATTGCATGTATATTGTATTGTAGTCAAGTAAATATTCTAGTAATATTAGATGCAATATTATTGCCGAATATGTAGGGATAGCTTTCCTAATAGCAAAGGTAGATCATTGTATATATTGCTTGGTTGGCATTACGTTTCAATAACAAGAAATTATTCCTCATCAATATCACTGCTTCCTAAGTTTATCACCTTCATTCATCTCTTATCCGGAAAAAGCCTCTCCCATCCCTTGCAGCTAAGTAAAATTTTGGGCACTATTTTTAAAAACTCTTCCACTAGCTAGAGATTGGTTAGACCGATTGAACAGCTTTTAAAGACGGCTCTATTCGAAACTCATTCACGGTTCGGTTAACCAAACCTCTAAATTAACGGTTCGGCAAAACTCCGAACCTAAACCATACCGTTTCTAACGATTAAAAACGGTTTGGTTAACCACTTTAAACGGTTATTAGCGGTTCGGTTAACGGTTAACCGATAATCGTTCTACATATACTTTTTTTTTCGTTAATTTTTTCTAATAATTTAATTAAATTTTCTTTATATATTATACCCAACAATAAAGTTAATTAGCTAAACATTAGCATTAATCAATTTAAGAAATTTTAAATTTGGATACATTAAGAAAATTAAACGAAAGAACAGTTTTTTTTATATAATATTTTAATTTTGCTTATCTTTTTGTGAAACGGTTCAGTTTTGTTAACCAGTTTTCTAAAATTGCGAACCTTAATCGAACCTTTTCCATAATAAAGTTAACGGTTCGGTTCAACGAACCGCTTTGTCGAAATGGTTCGGTTAACCTAACCTGTTATTGCGGTTTTATTCTGAAAAAACCTACTTTAATTAGGCATTGATAGTGTGATGATACCGAGACGAGTTGCTCGACTCAGGCTCTAAAAGCTCGAAAGCTTGCTCGACTGAAGCCCGCGAATCATGGGCCGCAAATTTCCCAAATTTCGACACTATATATTCAAGTTTCCGGGACAATCATCCCAAAGCTTAATATTACCGTTTCGGAAAAGTTAGCTTAAAACCGTTGGCATTGAGGCAGCTGATTTCCCTCTCCTACTCAAATTCACTGTAGTATAATCATCTTATTCCTCCGACATTGGATTGATTAAATAGAAGAATAAGTCTCTTATCGAACCGTCTCACACAATAATTACCGTAGATAGAATTGGATTGATTTGAATTGAATTGGTTTGACCATGCAGAATCAATCAGGTATTTTATTTCTCTCTTGTTTTAATTACCTTATTATTCTTAGCGTTTTGAAATTGCTATGATCCTCGTATTAATTGTGTTCCTGGAGTGTTTTTAGATGATACTTGCCTTATTCTGGAATCATTGCTAGATGACATAGTTTACCTTGATAACTTGATATGTATTGTATTTTTATGAATATAATGCTACACTAATTAATAAATTCATTCATCCATTCATCGACTGTAATGGTTAGTTAATACTCCACTGTTATGACATTGATTCTGAATCATATAATGTTGGATTAATTTTAAGCTTTTATTTTTCGCCTCGTGTCGTAGTATGCTTTACTTATTTAATTGCAATTTTCATCATCTACAGTTGATAGGATGAGTAGCTTACCAGATGATTTGTTGTTTCGGATTCTTTCTCATCTTTCAACTAAAGATGCTGCAGTCACCACTGTCTTGTCCAAGAAGATGCACCGCCTTTTTCCTTGGATGACAACCCTCGACTTCCATGATTCTCCGATATCTCATTGCCTCAAGTCCCCCTACCAACTCCACCGCGTCCAAACATTTAAACTGTTTGTGGATTCTGTCCTCAAGGCTTCCCTCTCTCCCCATCTCACCAGGTTTAGGCTTCGATTTGGTGGGGATTTGCTAACAAGGTACAATGATGGATGTAATTCCATCAATCACTGTGAAGATGATTGTTTCCCTCACATGGACCCTTCTCACTTAAATGCGTGGATCTCTTTTCCATTAAATCGCACTTGGATTAAGGAGATTGATCTCTGTATTCATATCCGCAACTATTGTCAGCTGCCTCCACAGCTTTTCACTTGTCAAACTTTGGAGGTGTTAAAGCTAGATGTCAGCCTTGATGTTTCTCTGGTTTCTAACTTGCCAACCTTTCTTCTCCCAAACTTGAAAGTGTTCCACCTTTGTGCGACCGATTTCAACCTCGGTGATATTGTGTCTAGGATAGTGTCAAGCTGCCCTTTACTTGAAGAGCTTGACGTCTGTGGCTGGTGGGTGGTAGCAGATTATATTACCATCTCTTCTCCTTCTCTCCGATCATTGCATATATTTATTAATAACGACGACCTCTCTGCCAGTAAGGTTGTGCTTATTGATACTCCTAACTTGCAGTATTTTACCTACGCTGCCTACTTAGCATCTTCTTACTCTATCACCCCTATGAATGCACTTGTTGACGCTGCCATCGACATTGTGCACGCAATTCAAGATCCGGATCCTTCATTTCCTGTCATGCTTTCCCTTGTCAGAGCGGCACATAATGTTCAGCGTCTGTCTTTGGAGTGCGTGTCCGTAGAGGTTTGTCACTTTTTACCCTTTTGCTATAGTTTTGTTTCCTTCTAACTGTAGTCCTTTTCTCTAACTATGAAACTTCTGATTCCTCGTTCTTTCTGATGAAGACTCTAGGTCTTGGTAACTTAAAGGATCAACTGCCTGTCTTTCATAATCTAAGACATTTGGACCTGTCTTGTGGTTGCTATCCGAAATGGAATAAAGTGTTGTTACAGCTTCTCCATCGCTCACCTATCTTAGAAACACTGGTTTTCCCAGAGGTTGGTGTTTAGTGTCTTTGCTGTTCTAATGTTTGGCAGCGAACTGTGGTTTTAATTTGTCCTCTCCTTGCAGGGGCTCGTTATTGGTCCTACTCCCCTTTCAATGGACAGGGAGGCAGCTGATTTGGAGCGTCTGTATTTCAGTACCACTCAAGAAATCCCTTCGTGTTGCGGCACTTCTCTCAAAAGAATTGAAATAGAAACATACTGGGGGACAGAGCGGGAGCTCGAGTTGGTCAGATTTCTTCTTAGAAGCGCATCAGTATTGGAGGAACTGGTTATAAGCGAGTGTCAAGTGAATCAAGGGTCGCTCAAGAGGAAATTAACACAACTACCTAGGGCCTCGTGGGCCTGCTCTATCCGAGTGAGATAATTAGTTTATAATTTGGCATATACCCTCCTGTTCCATATGGAAGTTAACATATACACAAATTTCTCTTCACATGGAATATGGAAATGTCGAACTTCTATGTGGAATGGAGGGAGACTACTCGTAACTCGTAAGAGTGACTAGCGATTGTCTGATGTGGGAAATCTTGTTTATTTACTTGCATAAAAAATATTTACTGGTATTGCAATGCTGTAAATTTACTCAAATTCTCAAAACTTGACTGCTAAAACGTCACCTGAAATTTCTAAATTTGACGTTATAAATCAAAGGTGCTTTTGCAGTGAATTTGAGCATTATTGTTCATGAAAATACAGTTTGTTATCATCAAAACAAGACATGTTTAAATCTAGGAAGAATAATGGTCATGGAAGAGTGTTGTAATCATGAAGGATGTCTTCTTAATCTTTTTACGATTTTTTTCAAACAAAATGTCGCAATCTAGTGCAAGCTCATAAGTTGTAGACTCCATTATTATTTCTTTCTTTGTTTTGTGTTGTTGCAATGAATTGAATGAATTCTGGAAGGGTATATAGCTGAGGGTGTGTATATAGGGCAGTATGGAAGGTTTCGGGAAACCGAAACAAAGTAGGAATAGGATTTTGTCCGAAAATTTGATTGGGTCTATTACGTCACAAACTCTTAATAAGTTGGTGATGTCTAGTGTAGCTAGGCCAAATTATTTTACCGTCGCAATTTCAACTACTAGCAGAATGCAGCTCTGCGCCTCAGTAACATCCCCTGGCACTTTAGCAGTGGCAACCGCGATCCAGCAAAGTTTAAGTCTGAACAGCCCTCAACTGCGATGATTTGAGCGTGGTTTCTATGACAATATCTGCAATCGGCTCTTAAACGACGAAATATATGACTGAGGCCTAATATTATTGGTGACTCTGATCAGTTTAACTTGCAAATTTCAATTAATTGAATAAGTCCTTCCCAGTTTATTGTATCATGTAACTTCTTGGGATGCACGCAAAATTTGCATTCCTGTCATACATAGATTTAGTTTTTTCTCATTTGTTATTCCAAGCTCGAACAATTATATCCACTATGCTGAAAAAAAACTTGTTCTTATACATAATTAAATACAATACAAAAATAAGAACAAAACATTTTATGATCTATAATATAATTATTATTCATAGATATAATGCAGTGATTACAATTTGAGATATACAAGCTATGATAAGATATTTGTAGTACAATCAACGACTTTACTTAAATCGTGCATCTAACAAAAATCCATTCGCACACAAAAATCAATTATTTGTAACTTGTAAGAAACTTCTACAAATAGGACAAGTTCCATGACCATTAGTCTGAATTAACCATAACTGAATGCAGTTTTCATGAAACCTATGCTCACATGCCACTACCAGAACCTTATTACCACAATCTTCATCTTCAAAACTCTCCAAACAAATTACACATTCACTACAATTATTTTCAGCTACTTGTTTCTTCTTCTCCTCGTCTATAACCACCACCATTATCACCTTCTCATCCACCACCTCGACTGTCGAGGAGACATGACCCATCTCAATGTCGTTCTCATCGGTACGACGCCAACGTGAGATACATTGCTTGCACTTGGATAATAATGTGCAAATAAGCATTGAAAGAACAATACAGAGACAAATAATTAAAAAAACAATGACAAAGTAGGCCACTAACAACACATTTCCCATCCTTCTTATTCTCAATTATTATATTTTGTATTTCGGTGTACGATTGATTAATTGGACGCTTTAATTTGTATTATTGAGTATTGAGTATATGTATGTATATATATAAGTGCACACTTGAAAAATATTAATGAATTAGGAAATTTCCTAATTTATTTAGGATCTCTGAATTATGGTAATTCTAGGTTGCAGTGTAGAATTATGGTAATTCACTATTGTACCCCGTGGGGATGGGGATGGGGGGGGGGGGGGGGGAATGAAGAATGGGGGTGATTTCTTAATTTCTTTACCAATGCTAAGAGATAAATTAATTCCCATCATATGATTACTTGAAACATAATTCCCGCATATAGTTAAGTTAGAAAGGATTGGATAATCCAAAGCTAAGGAATGGAGAAAACAATAAAACTGAATTTTCCGTAAGTATTGTCTTGTAAACAAAATTATTCCCTACATATTGCTACTTTAATTTCTAATTATAATTATGATAAAAGAATTTAAATTTTTTTTTATTTATGCGTATTAATATTACGTAAAAAATACTCGTACTTTTTTCATAGATTTATTTATATTTTTTGTCCGAAATAGTTGAATTAAAAATTAACATCGAAGGTAGTACAAGTCTGTGTTATAATTCATCTTTTATTCGTCTTTTTTTTTTTTGCAATAAATCATACATCAAGTTTGAAATGTAAATAATTCAAAAAAAATTGGCTTATTGCAAAAAAAAAGGCTAATTGTCGCAAAAAGAAAATGATGAAAAGATATATCGAGCACAAAAAATAAATCTATGAAAAAGTTTTTTTTTAAACTAATATTAATATACTCAAATAAAAAATAAATATTTTAAATTGTTTTTCATAATTATAATTTAAATTTTATTATTATATAGTATTATACGTCAAATAATTATAATATATACCTAAATATGTCTTCTTAAAATTAAAAAAAAAATTAAAAATCAAAACATCAATATATAGGGAATAATTTTCTTACAAGACAATACTTACATTGGTTTATCCAATCCTGCCTTAACTATATGGTGGAAATTATTTTTCAAGTAACCATATGGTGGGAATTATTTTATCTCACAACATTATGTATGGAAATCACCCAAAGATGGGTGTCCGGATACAATTTTCCTTCAAATCTTTCGTTTATTGGGAAGATTTTTTAGTTTGCCTTGGAGGAGGGAAAATGGATCCCCGCCCCGATGATGACTCGTAATCCGATTAAGGCCGACTGAAACCAAACCTACCCGACTCAAGATGATATGTATCCAAGCCATCCCGATTCATATAGTGACACGACCCGACCCCTTATTAAATCAATCAAATTGATCGACTCAAGATGATATGTATCCAAGCCATCTCAAATCAATCAAATTGTCCGGATTCAACCATCGATGACCAACACTGCCAAATTGACGGTTTTGCCACCACTAAACAACCCCTTATTAAAATTTAAATAAATTGAAATAAACATTATTTTGATCACTAATTTGCAACTAGCTGATTAAATATATGCTCTACACCCAAATTCTCATCTATGATCGGATTGTGTGTTTGATGATTGAGGAAAGTAGGTTTACAACTTTATTTTGGTATTTAAAATACCGGTAAGTGTTACTAATAAGGAGAATTCCTTATTATCGCATTTTTGGTGGGCGGGTGGTAGATTGGGGAGAACTATCCACTAGTGTAGTCAAAAATTCCTTAGCTTACCGAAAAGAGAAGGAGGCCTTGGTATTCGGAATATTGAGTGCCTTAATCAGGCAATGCTAGGAAAGCATGCGTGGAGGATTTTATCAGGTGATCGTTCCTTTTTCACGCGTGTTTTTCGTAAAAAGCTAATGTGTGATGAAGTGTTGAAGGAAATCTGGGTGGTTCAAAATGGAAACAATTTATCATGGGGTGCTAGGAGCGTACTACATGGTCTAGACATTGTTAGGAAACATATTGGATGGAAACCAGGTTTGGACTCAAATTTACATGTATGGACTAATATATGGGTCAATGGGGAGTATCCGGAACCTAAGGAGGCGTTTTTGGAGATGGATCATGTGGGTCTTCGACACTTGAAGGTCAAAGATCTAAGGATATAAATGGCAATGATGGTGTGGGGGTCACTTGGAACGAAAATTTGCTTAGAAATATTTTGGTGGATGAAAATGTAAAAGCTATTTTAGCTAAGCCCATCTGTAGGTCACAGACAAGTGATGAAGTCTATTGGTTACATAATAGTGATAGTAACTATAGTGTGAACAGTGGTTATGGGATTGATAGGGCCCATGAGAAACAACGTCGCGTTTGATAGGGCCCATGAGAATCCAACGTACCCAATCGAATTCCTCCATCAACAATTTACTACTTCGAAATCAGTGTTCGATAAATTCTCGCTTTTCATTCCTTCACCTGGTTCCATCCGCAAGGAAGTGTTTATTCGTTGGTATCCTCCGCCTTATGGATGGTGTCTTCTCAATACAGACGGTGCCTCAAAGGGGAATCCGGGACACGCGGGTTGTGGAGGTATTTTTCGGGATGACACAGGTAATTTTATTTCAGCTTATTTATTCGCGGGTGGTATATGTACGTCTATGAGAGCGGAGATGCTTGCCTTGGTTGCCGGACTTGAAAGAGCAAGGGCTCTCCAAATTAAGAAACTCCTTGTCCATATGGATAATGAATCTTGCATCAGCCTGGTTTTGGAGGACAAATTGGTTAGCAACAGTCTTCGACATTTAGTCTTTCGTTGCAAAGAACTAATCCGGGAGCCTGGTTGGACAGTACACATACGCCATGTATTTCGAGAAGCAAATAAGGCTAGCGATTGGTTAGCTAATAAAGGAGTACACTCGTCTACCATCATCAAGCACCTTGACGCTCCCCCTGAAGCTCTTCGAACGATCCTTCGTGAAGATCTGTTGGATGTTACTACACCCCGTTTTATTCCTTAATTTTCGGGCTTAGCCCTCTTATGAACCAAAAAAAAAAAAAAAAAAAAAAAAAAAAGATTATATGGAAAGAAAAGGAACACATAAGGACAAGGAGAGGCTAAGTACGGTTTGCCGTATTTTTTGTAAACAAAAACTATGGAGGTTACCGGGTCCACCAACATGGAAAATTCTGATATGGCGGATCATTACTAATTCGCTCTCTGTGGGAAGTAGTTTTGCAAAAAAAAAAATTGAGGTGAATCCGGGTTGTAAGTTTTGTCGGGGTGGAGAGATGGCCATGGAAACAATGAAGCATTTATTTCGGGACTGTCCTGTGTCCCGAAGGCTGTGGGCTAGTTCTGAGCTTGGTATTCGTACAAATCATGACTCGTTTTTAAGCATTGATACATGGGTTATTGATTGGGTGTCTTGGAAATTTTAGAGGGTAGGGAGGAAAGCCAGGTGCGGTTTTTAGCCACAATTTGGTGTATTTGGAGTATTCGTAACCGAATACTGCTTCAAGGAGTGGATTTTCATCCTATGATGTTCTTTAATCTTTGGTCACAAATAGTAAGCACCAGGATTCGTGCCATTGATGATATTAAAAAAGGTTCAAGTGAATCTATGGGCAATACTATTACTTTTGGGAGGGATAGTGTGAATTGGATTCGTGATAGTAACCCGGTGTGTGTTGTGGGTATGATCAGTGACTGTGATAATGTTCGTGTGATGGTTGATGCGGGATGGAAATGGTTGGAAAATGCAGGGGTTGGGTGGATTACTATGTCCGAAAGTGGGGATAGGTTCTATAGCACAGACAGGAGTATTAGAGCTGAATCGGCGTTGCAGGCGGAAGGTCTTGGTGTGTACTTGGTACTTTTATGGGCTAGGGAAAGGGGAATACGCCATTTGGAGATCTCTTCGAACTGTCTATTACTGATTTTGCAGATCACAGGGATGGAGCGACCACATCATCTTCTTAAGGCGACTTTGCAGGATATTTATGATTGCTTTTCTTCTTTTCATTACTTAGCTTTTAGTTATATTCCTAGATCTTTCAATACTGTTGCTCATAGCCTTGCTTGTAAGGCTATGGTTAGTTAGGTCTACTCTATTTTACGGCTGCCAAAAAAAAAAAAAAACTTTATTTTTGTTAAGGGTATCAAATGGAAAATATTGTCCAAAATGTACGGTAATGAGTAATATTTGTACAACGAAAATAAATTACGTACACCCTTATATAAACCAATTTTCTAAACTTACTAAATCACTACCTTATAAAGTATATGGGCATAGAGCTTGCTACCAAAGTCAGTTTCCGAAATATTCCGACTTAATTTGAATTTTCTCCCTAAAACATAAATTTACTGACCAAAATACCCTTTCTCTAATTTCCCCTCCCGCCCTCTTTCTTGTTCTATTCATCATCTTCTTCTTCAATATTTACCCATAACAAATCAATAAACGAACATCAATATCATCAAGTTTCACAATTGAAGGTCAATTATCCTCCTTAATCCTTAGTTTATGTTGAGAAATAATGAATTTGCAGTTTGATGTTATTCGTAATTGAATTAGGGTTCTTATTTTGGGGGTTTATTGAATTTAGCAAGAATGGTTGTTCATTGTAGCGAAAAAATGTCGCAAAGCCCATTAAATCTTCTCAAATAATTTGAATCTTCATCATTTTCAATTGAAGTGTAGTTCTCATTCAACAATGTTTCTTGTTATGCTACAGGGTATCTATTGAATCAGACCAGAGACGCCTTCTTGTACACCATGTTTGCTTCAAGTAGTCGTAAGTTATACTTTTTCTATGTTTTACAACTGTTTATTTATATAGAATATGCCCTTGTCACTGCCATTGTTAGGTCTTTAATATGTTCTTGAACATTGTTAGGTCTTTAATGTTCTTCATCATTATGCTAACTGTTTCTACGTTTTACTTTTCTTTTTGCCCCTGAATATCAAGTTTTTTACTGCTTTCTTTTCATCTGATGACCGCCTACTTCGATGACTGATACTTGAATCCATAATTACTTACAAAAGTGCCCTGATTGTCGTTAATTGCTATATTCGGTCAATACTGTACTACTCTGAATGCAAGCGTCAGTAAAAACACCGTGCATGCTACTAATTTATCTCTGATTTAAACAAGCTCCTATCTTTTTCCTGGTTTGGGGGTTTTGATGAGAGGAATTTTTAAAATAGGAATCCCGCTATACAAAGGGACTTGCATCTTTTTCTTGAAACAAATTGAGTCGTGGACAATTTCGCTTCATAGATTTTTGTTATCAGAAGTTATTGATTCTAAAATCTAAATAGAGAATCAGAAGCCTTGTAAGGGTTATACATGTATATATTTCTCTTCTGACATGGTATTACTCTTAATATGTGTCCTGATGCAAATTGAACGACATACTGTCGTAACTCATATCTAAGTAACTTTTTACTGGATCAATATTAAATGTCTCACCCTGTTGACTAAGAACAACTTAAAGTAACACACATTGAGTCATCTCCCCCTTTTCATCCTAGTTGTTTATCTTTGTTTACTAATCTCAGAAATTTTTGCTTGGTGCGTGTTGACCTCATTCAATCCTGCAAGAGTCATGACTGGTGACCTTATACCTGCTTCTGTTGATTGTACTGCCTTCTGTGTAAACTACATGAGGGATCTTGGATGGCCATAACTTTCTATGTTCTCTTGCCATCATTTACATGATTAGGATGTTCTTTTGCCTCTGGTTCTACTTGATAATATTTAACTATATGTTTGTTCCTGTTTCAGCTGGGCAGGCATCTAGTTCACCCCACTGAGCCGATTGCTACCTATACGGCTATACTCAAAGATCACCTCCTCGCCTTTCTATCCCCTTTCTTCTTCGTTTCTCTTTCTTTCCCTTTCATCTTCGTTAACAACCAGGAACTCCATATCTTAATAGCAGAAATTAACCATCAATGGGGGATGTTGTGTATAAAACTGTTGCTGTGGACGATTTGCAAAATGCATTTGAAATTGACCCTAGTATCCTCCAACTCGTAACACAGAACTTGAAACCGCAAGAAACAGCAGCCTATGATGCCCGTTTACTTGTTCCAATTAATGCATACGACCAAGATTACAACCGTTTATTTGATTTCAGTCTCGTAACTCGCTCTTGTCGCCGCCGCCGCCGCCGCATTTTAGCCAGGCTCTTTTTCGGTTGGATGGAGTTTGTAAACTCTAGGGCTCTTCAAGTGGGACAGGTTTTGTGCTTCTCTTGGTTACCGGTAGGTCACCGCCTGGGCTTGAGGGTGTACACCGGTGTTGTTGGCGAGCGCTTGGTAGTTTTGGCGAGAATTTTCCAGCCAAACGGGGTAAGTTATTCTTTTTCTTCTGTTTGTTAATTCGTATTTTGTTGTTTGTAGTTTCACCTAACTGTGTCAATTTCGTCGTCTTTTGATAACTAGATACCTCGAAGAAGAAGGAGTGCTCGTGTGGTGGTGGCTATGGAGGGCAACAATTTACCTGGTAACATTCTGGGCCATACTCTGTCTCTGCTTCCCTCGAAATACGCTGTGGCTACAAGTAATCTCTCAGCTAACCAACTTACGACTGATTGTGATTTCGATGATTCTTTGTCCATTCACCCTCAATTCCGTTTTGGTGCTCCAAACAGAAATAGTTGTTTTAGGAATTTTGTGAATCGGGTATTGGTTCAGTGCAAGAAGTCACAGATTACCAGGTTCGAGTATTCCCTAGTTACTGATTGGATAAATGTTGCGTTATACTTGCACAAGGTCACTAAAATCGAGTTATCTGTCGAATTGGGTCTCCCTTTTGTTCTGCGACTTCCTGAATTGACTTGTCAGAATTTAACGGTTTCAAAGTTGGATTGCAACTTTATCCTGCATGTTCCGAAGCTTGTAACATTTCCATTTTTGAAAGTGCTGTTTTTCAAAGAGGTTTCATTCCTGGGGGATAGCACTCTTTTCCCTTCTAATGGTGAACTTCGTATGGATGGGAGTTTGTCTGGTAGCCCATTGCTTGAGGAGTTGGTGATAATAGGATGTGATTGGAATGGATCCGATCTTTTTTTCTCTAATCCCTTGCCTAAGAAGTTGACACTTGATGTCGGAATAGGTGGAGTTCTTGAGCAACTTAATGGCTCTTCGATTCATTTCAATCTACTGAGTTTGGTTTATCTGAAGTATAGCGAAAGTGTACCAGAGCAGTATTATATCAGTAACCTTGACTCTCTGGTTCATGGTCATTTTGAGGTTGGTTTCGATGATGATGAATTCGAGGATCTCCAAGATCTTTGCAACACTATGCTTGATGTTATCTTTGGTGTCTCAAACTGCCAGATCTTGTACTTATTCGGCCAATGCTTGGAGGTATTTAGCTACAAGTCTTGTACCCTTTGAAATCATACTGTCAAATTACTTTGGCATTGCTTGAATTTGACTGATCCTTCCTTCTTTTGAAGGGTCTAGACGCTGACTGCTTGCTTGGTGATTACCCGGTTCCTTCTTGTGTTTCGTCGTGCTTGAAGGTCAGCAACCTCAAGGATCTCACCAGCTTGAGTGTAGAGATGGGCATGGTCAAGTGTTTTCTAGAGAAGGTTATTGCTTTGGAGCAGATGGGCATGGTCATAGCCTCTTAAACTTGCTCAATTTCATTCAAGTAACAGAAATGACTGCACACAAATGACCCGATTTTCTGAATTTGTTAACCCTTGTTCATATTTTTTGCTTCTTTGCTGCTGTTGAATTGCGAGTTGTGTAAGTTGTTGCAATGTTTTTGTTGCGAAATCAGTGCATAAACATTGCAACAACTTTCTACAATGGCTGCACATACTTTTTTTGAAGAAAGGGATAGAATCCTAACAAGTACTCGGTACTTTTCATGTTGTATAGCTAGGGATTTAAATGGTAAATGACTTTTGAAGCTTTTAGGATCTCTTTGTTGTAATGGTGTTTTGTAATATAAAACCGTTTTAGGAGTTCAGTTGTGTTGTTCTGATGCTTGATTGCCAAATAGCTGTTATTATCGGGTAGTTTGTCATGTTTTGTTTTTAAAACACTCGATTTATGAATCATTTACTAACAACTAGAACTCGGGTTTTTGCCCTTGCCTTTAATTGGTAAGAAAATATGGCGATTTAGGTTGTTGAAAAAGCAAGGACGAAAACTCGAGTTGTAGTTCCTAGTAAACGATTGATAAATCAAATGTTTTATCGACAACTCAAAAGTGATTAAATAGGCACTTCATTAATATTATTTTCCCACAAATCGATTTTGGGTTGATTCTTTAGTAAATATATGACTTATACTCTCGTCTTTATTTTGAATACGCTCCGCTCCGCTCCAGTCTCCTTATATGTGATCAAAGTAGGGATGGCAATGGGTCGGGGACCCGACCCAGACCCTCAGGGTCGGACCCTAACGGGTCGGGTATGGGTCTCATTTTTTCAGACCCAATGGGTATGGGTCGGGTATGGGTCTTGAAAAATATTTGGTCCGGGTCCTGGTCTAAGTTATGAGACCCATACCCGACCCTTAGACCCTTTATTAAAGAAAAAAAATCAAAATTACAACTTTTCTGAATTCATACTGACTGTAGAAACTCAACTAAAGTCTCTTTCTCTTCCCTCATCCCATAAAGTGATAAAACTCAACCAAACTCTTCTGACAATACCACCACTCCACCACTGACACAAGAAAACCACCACCACAGCACTGATACGCGACCGACAACCACCTCTCTAATAGCCGTGACCGACAACCACCATTAACTACAGATTAATAAACTGATAATGTTAAAGTAGTATGAATTTTTTTTTTTTTTTTAATATTATAGACCCATCATTCTTTATTAATCTTGTTCTTAAAAGTGGTAAACTCGGACCCATGGGTGACCCGGACCCTACCCTTACCCATGCGGTCCGGGTATGGGTCCTCAAATTTTAGACCCTTGCGGGTCTGGGTCGGGTACGGGTCCAAAGGAAAAATCTCGGGTCGGGTCCGGGTCTAGGCGGACCCTACCCAGACCCTACCCATTGCCATCCCTAGATCAAAGGTAGCGAAAATCATGCCTGATTGAATCGGGTTGTAGAGAATACAGAGAACCAGACAACACACTCGTTTGTTACAAGTGGCCTCTTTTATGTAATTGAATAATGCAAGTGGGTGGGAAATGAATACCCCACTTGCATTTTGTGAGATTGTCACTATCCGTTTTTAGCTTTATACGGATCAATTGGTCCCCCTTGTGACGGGTTACCATTTGTGGCGGATATTTTGTGAGTAAAAATGGTAACAAAATGGGTTAGTGGAGAAAGGGGACCACATGAATAGTGTTGCAGAGAGAGAAAAAGTGGGTACTTTGTGAGGTAAAATGGTATCCGTCACTCAAGAGTGACGGATATGTGCCGTCACAAACAAGAATTTGTGTATACGGATAGTGGTCGTTTACAATGAGATGGACTGATAAGAACAAATTCTCATTTTAGACAGACACTATTCATCTTCAGCTTTAGACGGATATTGTCTGTCTACTATGAGAATTTGTGTTTATGTAATGCATCACCCTTTTCAGACACTAATTTGTGATTACCCCATAAGTAGAGCTCACAAACAATAACAAGACACCAAAATACGAAATGAACCTAATACGAAATTAACAGGTTTGGGTTGAAATTTAATGACTCATTTTGTAAGCGGGTCGAAACGAACACGGCCCAATATTTAATTGGGTTTTGAGTTGAACTCTCTAAATACAAACCCGGCATGAATAACTCATTTGCTAAATTAATCCTATTTTTTCTTGATCCTCTATCACATGACACAAACTCGACACAAAAAGGCTTGATGACTCATTTGTGTAAGTGGGTTGACACAAACACGGCACGAGATTTAATTGGGTCGGATTTGAGTTGGAGTTTTGTGACCCGTTTACATGTGACACGAATACGAACCCAACACGACCCGATCTAGTTGTCAGGTTACCCATAAAACCATTAACATAGCAAAGCATGCAAACATCTAATCAGTTCTGGGTTTGAGCTCGAATATTAAAGGTGCGGCTCTAGTTGAGCTCGATTCAAGCAACCCTTAAAAAGTTATAATAGGGTGGGATTTCTCGCATCATGCTAAATACTAAGAAATTGGAAATATGGTACTTATGTCATATATCCAAATTTATTCCACGGCGGAACTTACTTGGTTATAAGTGGTTGTGGGATTGCGTTTAGTAGATTTATGACCTGTAAGCTATGTTCCACGGATGAGGAAGCTATTGAAACTAGGGTTCATCTCTTCCGGAATTGTTGCCTCAAAAGGCGTATATGAGTGTGTTCAGATCTAGGTATTCGCAGTGATTGTTACTCGTCCGTGGATATTAGGGAGTGGATCATTAATTGGTTAAATTACTTTGGAAAAATGCGGATGCGGATGCGAATGCGGATGCGGAAGCTAAAAATATTAAGTTAATGGCTACCTTGTGGACTTGTGGTGTTTATGGGCTGTCCGAAATATGATCTTGTTTCAAGGGGAGCGATTCCATCGAGTAAAGTCCACTACAAGGACCCAAAGTATCCTTTTAGAGCATTTCCAATGGTTGAACAAAATGACGGAAGGAGTATATATTCTCCTAGTACTTCTTTGCAAATTCTAAAAGTTTCAAAGTATTCTAAAAGTTTCAAAGTATCCTTTTAGAGCATTTCCAAAAGTTTTTAAAAACTTTTAGAAACTTAGTAGCATCTGCAAATTTATATACAATAAATTTATATACAATAGTTAAGTTATAAAATATTGTTTTGCGCATCATTAATGTCGATAATCAATTAAATGAGTTACTCCTATTTAGCTGTGAGCATCCCATTATTTGATCATCAAATTGTAAGATACAACTTCATGTACTGCTTTGTTATTCAGCAATAGCCTTTATGTAATGGTCAAGACTCCTCGTAGCCCGAAAAAACCTAAATGCTTGTCGAAACCCGCAAGGACTGCACTTGGGCCCATCAAGGCCCATTTGTGTATCCCCATCCGGCACAACACTCATATTGGGGATTATTTTATTGGCTATGTTCGTCCCAACTCAACCCGACTCAACCCATGTTCACTTCTAGTTGGCGCCTTATAATTGAAACTATGTTTCCGTTGATTACGTTAACAATTACGAAACACGAGTATCAATATTTAGACGTTCCAACTATAATAACCAATAAAGTATTTAGAAATTAGATTAAACATAAGGGCATTTTGGTCTAAAATATGTGGAGAGGTCCTTAAAGCTTCATAATAATAGTTGAGGTCCTTAAAGCAACATTTGATGATAGTTTGGGTCCTTGTTATGGTTTATCCGATTCCATCCTCACATGTTTTTTTGCTTGTTGACGAGTACGATGGGTACGACTTTGAGAGCAATTGATATGTGTAGATACCTGTATCCGTCGATATTGACATTTACAGAAATTTCGACAAAACACCCGATGATGATAGGACACATGTCTACTCACATCTCTCGTTAGCGGATTACGTTTTGTGATACGGGACAAGCGTTATTGACGATTTTATAATTTAAATGAAATTTAAATTATTTCGAAATAAATGAAATTTATTTCATCGGTTTTCATATTTTTGAGTTTATTTAAAATTTAAAGCTGTTCCGGGTGTAATTCCAGAGCAGATATTTGTTACCACTCGTAGTTTGTAGAATGTCGTCTTTGCTTGAATCCTCCTTTGATCTCTCCTGAAACGATGAACAAACTGAGGGCTCGGCTTTTGCCGAGCGTACTCACTCCGACACTCAAGTCAGTGAACTTAAAGGGCTAAGTATGCGTTACTTGACTAAACGTGTATTGTAGAGAGATAAGGAAGATATTACCAGATGAGTAGTGGTTATTAGGTCAATTTTTGTGGATCCTTTCCTCAATGAAGGTTGAGGAGTATTTATAGACTTTCACCTTTTGTCACGTAGTGGCCAAGTGGCCAAGTGGCTAGCAGGTGGAAAGACCGTTCTACCCTCGGCCAATGGACCTATGGCAGGCTGGCCGAGGGGTCTTGGATATGAGTACGCGGATATGTGTCCCTACTGGCTAGTTGTCCGCCGAGACCAGTGTGACAGTCGATGGGCTCCATCGGCTAGGCTGTCTAAGTCGTTGACTTTGCTGTGGATACCCTTGACCTTGCTCAATATGTTGACTTGGTCAGCGGTGCAGAATATGCCCCATCAAAAGCTTTTATAATTATTGTTCAGAGTTTTTATTTTGAATTTATTTGAAATGAAATGTGTGACGGTTTCGTATTTTATATATCGCTTTATTTAATTTGAAAAATTTGATTTTAAAAGCGGTTTTAAACGAGGTTTTCAAACGGTTTTTAAGCTCGATTTTTAAACGCGTTTCGAGGCGAGCTTTGTTGCAACCCATCCCCCCATTGATCCCATGTTCGAACCCCCGTAGACTCACCTTTCTCCCCCTCTTTTTCCTTCCCAAACCCCCGCATACCCAACCCCTTCCCTTTTTTTTTTCCCGAGCCCAAACCAATACTCAAGCTACCACCCAACCCATCCAACACCACACTCTCACCTGACCCAACACCCAACCTAACCCATACCCGTGCCCAAACCCGCACCAAAAACCATCCAAAAACCCGCACCCGTATCCTGTTTTGCCGCGCCAAATACTACAAGAATTCACGTCTAGGGCGACCAGATTTGAAATGACTTATTTAAAAGTATGACACGTGTAAGTAAATTGTCCATATTTGAAAGATAGGTATATGGTTTAAACAAAATATATACTCCTTCCGTCCCCGTCAATAGTTTACATTTGCTTTATTCCCCTTTCACAAAATACAACAAATGTAAATTATTTATTAATTTCACACCTGTCTTTGTATTAATCATAAGGTTTATCAAAACACCTCGATTTCTTTACACTTATGATGATTATTGATTAGTACTTCGCAAATTTTGTTAGAATTCGAGATAACAAAGCTTTAGAGGCTACCACTTAATGATTAGAATCAAGTACCTATTAGAATACCATAAGTTTTTTTTAGAATTATGTGACATCCGAATTTGAATTTCGAAACACCTATTCGATAATGTTCTATAACTTAGTTTTAAAATAATCAAGGTCATTAACCCGTACGAAGTAAGGATTTTGAAACTAGTTGTTAAGAATATATATCATGATACATTAAAGTTAAAACTCATATTTACCATAAATTGTGAAATAATTTCAACAATATATCCCTAGAAAAACTTATATATATATATATATATATATATATATATAGAGAGAGAGAGAGAGAGGATCATGTAAGTCCCATATATATATTAAATCCATAAGTCTTCATCTAGGCCATTGGATGAAGGGGATGGAGGGATGAGATTTCATCTCAATGAATGGCCACAAATGAATCTACTCTAATTGCCTCCTTAACTTACACTACAACAAATAAGGTCAAAGGCGACCATATAAGGCGACTGAGAACAGTCGCCATTATGAATATAGCGACTAAGGCCCGTCGCCCGCACTTCGTAGCTAGATTTAGTCGCTTTTGGCGACAGGACATCGTCGCCAAATTTGGCGACGGATTTTTTTAAAGCGGGCGACAGAAACCCGTCGCCAAATTGGCGACTGTCTTTAGTCGCCAATTTGGCGACTGAAAACAGTCTCTAATGTCTTTTTCTTCGGTCGCCAATTTAAGATTAAAAAAATAAAAAAAAAAGCTGCAAATGGCAGATTGTTTTCAAGAGAAGACTACTTTCCGAAGCAACCTCATGGCCCACTTCACCTCTCACTCTTCTCAAAAGTTCCACAAATTTTAATCTTTTGTTCTTCCAAAACTCCACTCTTATAACACAAAAAAGCACAGATCTAAAACATTGTATAAAGAAAATATGCTCATTATCGCCAATACTACAATCCTTTTGCAATTCAATATAAATTTACATTACAATATTGCTCTAAAATACTAAATTTACATTAACATACTTCACAAATCATAAAACTACCTAAAATAATCAAACTCGGAAACAAACCATCTCAATATGGCATCATTAATCAAAGACATTTTCACTGCCAAATTGTTGGGAAAGCCCGATCTGTCTTCCGTCATCTGCTTCTCCTCTCCTTTTCGCCTGATTCAATACCCACTACTATAAATAAATTTCGAATTATACCACAATAATAATTTAATTAATTCATTTTTAAGCTATTTTTTGGAGGTAAAATCGTTTTCAAGTAAGATCGAATAGAATTTGACATACATATTAATTTATAACCAAAAAACTTAGAAATTAAAATCAGAAAAATTTAATTTAAAAGGTGAACAATAATTTTGGGGAAAATAAAATTGAACTTACGTGTCTGAACACTAATTAATTAATTAAGTACACATAAAATAAAATACCTAGATAATCAACAATCCTTTTTTTCCCTATGATCCAACGACTTTGATTTCTATTCTCTTGGGTTTTGCGATGAAGATGCTCAATAATTGTTGTTCGAAGAATTTGATTTTTTTTTGAATTTGTGCGGTTTTTTGAAAGAACAGATGATTATGGATGACGAGTGATGTTCATGGAGTTTGATTATTGATTATTGATTTTTAATTTTTGTTGTTTTTGATCTTGGTAAAGTAAGAAATTAAAGAGGGAGGTGAAAAAGATATGAGGGGTTCCGTATTTTGTGAAGGGAGTATTTGTTTATGTAAAGTGAGTATGGTGAGGGAGTGTGGGCCGTGTTTTGTTTTTGTCCACTTAAAATGGCGACGGGTAATGGTCGTCAATTTTGGCGACTGTTTTCGGTCGCCAAAATGGATAATATGTCGTCGCCCGTGGATTTCCTACAGATTTTCGGATAAAAAGCTACAGTCGCCAAATTGGCGACTGTTTTCCGTCGCCCGCTTTTTTTTTTCTGTCGCCAAATTGGCGACTGTAGCTTTTCCGTCGCCTTTGCCTTGTTTTCTTGTAGTGTTAATCTTCTCCTTCACTAATTCATTCATCCATCTTTCGTTAATTCATTATCACATTTTCTCCTCATCTCTCTACATCTCACTTTCTCCTCCTCTCTAAAAAAACCCCAAAAAAACCAAAACCCCAAAAAATCCTAAACCCAAATTAATCACTCACTCCTCTCTTCCTCATTCACCACCACCCACCACCGACACAACCCTACCACCCGCCGCCGCCGCCTGTTTTTTTTTTTTTTTTTTTTCCGTGTTAGTTTTTATGTTTTGAGTTGTTTTTTTCCATTCGTTATTTTTGTTATCTTTTATTTCTTTAGTTGTCTTTTATTTTGTTAA
Organism: Silene latifolia; assembly: GCF_048544455.1. NCBI lineage: Eukaryota > Viridiplantae > Streptophyta > Magnoliopsida > Caryophyllales > Caryophyllaceae > Silene > Silene latifolia. The sequence goes on along the minus strand of NC_133530.1, from coordinate 793,160 downwards.
TTCTCGTCTTTTTACTTATTTTCTCAATTCTCACTTTTTTATAAAAAAACTCAAATTTGAAATAACACAAACAATAACACTCCCAAAAAAAATATAAAAAGTGTAACCTTAATTGTAAATTGTATAACTTTAATGTTTTAAGAGTATAACTTTAGTCGTAAATTGTATAACTTTAATGTTTTAAGGGTAGAACTTTTGTATAACTTTTGTTTGGAGTTGTTTTTTTCTATTTGTTAGTATTAATCTTACACATATTAAAGTTATTATAATGCATATTTTGACATTTCAAATATCGTCTTGTTTTTTATTTTACAAATGTCGTTTCTTTAAAATTCGTCTTGTTATATAAATTTTTCAGTTTTAGTATTTAAATTTAAATGTATATTTATTTATTTTTTCTCAAATTTCATTGAGTTATACAGAGAAGGACTAAAGTTATACTATTATGGACTAAAGTTACACAATTTTGGACTAAAGTTATACTATCATGGACTAAAATTATACAAAAAAGGACTAAAGTTATACTATTATTGACTAAAGTTACACAATTTTGGACTAAAGTTATAGAGAAAAAGACTAAAGTTATACTATACGTAAATTTACATGACAAGTTTATATAAATTGTCATACTGTAATTTTAGTATTTTTGTATAACTTTAGTCCATATTTGTATAACTTTAGTCTATTTTTGTATAACTTTAATCCATATTTGTATAACTTTAGTCCATATTTGTATAAATTTAGTCCATATTTGTACAACTTTAGTCAATTTTTGTATAACTTTAATCCATATTTGTATAACTTTAGTCCATTTTTGTATAACTTTAGTCATTTTTGTATAACTTTAGTTCATATTTGTATAGCTTTAGTCTATTCACTACTACAAAAATGATCAAAGAGAACGGTTGGTAACCGTTCTTATACGTAGTTTGGACCGTCCTGTGGCCAAGCGTTCTCTTTGATCTAAGAGAACGGTTGAAATCAAGTCAACTCGGTCTCTTTGTAACAACAATCAGAACGGTTGCCTTTTAGAACCGTTCTCGTTGATATATCAAAGAGAACGGTTACATGAAATAACCAGTCTCTTTGATAAGGCAGTTCTCTTTGTTAGAGTTTTCGATTTTTTGGCGCCTTAGTTCTATCATTTCAAAGAGAACAGTTGTGATGGTACTAACCGTTCTCTTTGATTCTGTAATTTTTTTTAAAAATATTTCTATTTTTATCGTAACCCTACACGAATGAATCGTATAGCTCATAAGAAGTAAACCTGTTACAATTCAGAAACTCCGGCATTTTTTACACAAGAAAAACCTTCCGATTTAATTTGAACCATTAGGACAAATTTTATTGAAACAAAAAACAAAATTGTATCATATTGTTAAGAGCCTACAAATATCGAAGATACGCTACCATGTGCAAAACATAAATAAAAATCTTCAATCCTCATCACTTAGTCGCATCATAGTGCAAATAAATCGAACTTCAAAAAATTGTAATCATCGTCTGCAGAAATATGAAGCTTGCATCGCTTTATATAGCAGACTCTCGTGAATATTTGATACCGGATACATAATTAAAATGAGCGACTCTTAAACACATAGGACACACCAATATATGGCATATAATTATGATAAATATGCTCATTAAAAACTCAATGTATTAGCGGTTCTAAGTTAGTCAGAATTAGACCACATCTGATCGATACACCGCCAAAAGCACACGCACATGTAAAACAATCAACACATAAGCTGACAATTTTTTTCTTCACATACAAACTACTTCTAGCATTTATCATTTAATCGAAATCAATGTCCTCCAGCCCCACACAATCAATCCACAACATAAAGAGGAAGGAAAAAAAAAAGTTGAAGAACAGATAATCGTTACCAATCAAATCTAGCAAATAACATAAAGGAAAGCATGAAAAAAAAAAGAATAATCGTCGAACTTGAATTCACCACACCTTGTTTTTTCGCTCATGTTCCATAATATAAAGATTATCATCTTGTTTTCTCATTTTCAGAAACGACACTAAAAGAGTCAGTAGTGGAAAAATGTTACCTGAGACAAAATAGGGATTGATGCACCAGGAAGCATGGCTGATCCCCTGATCCAAAACACATAAACAAGAAAAAAAATCAAGGTAAATTAAGCCAAATGCCTTTGTTGCAGAACCTTGGTCACAAATGCAAGACGATACAGTAATCAACAATTATTTTATACACTCAATCGATTATCCACAGTCAATTACCAAAATATCTAGGGAGTACTCCGTATCATACATAATGTTTCAAATATATTAAAACAACAAACCTATCAACAAAATAGAAACCAGTGTATAGGATGTTAGGAAAAATAGGTCATCGGCCAACGACGGTAACCAGTAAGCTTGATTGTCTATAGTAGATCTTCATTAAGAAAAAATCGACATGCCCCTCCTATAAGCTATACTCCCTTAACCTGTTCAAATTATATAGTCAGAATGTTAGAGAAGAATAGGTTAATCACTTAATCTTATGAATTGATCACACACCTTGGAGATTTTCTTCAAGTTTCTTAACCATGCTAACCTGTCCGGGCGATTCAACTCTTAAGAGGCTCAGGTCACCTAATTGAAAGGTCACAAACTGAGATTCATGTTGGAGTAGAACACTATTTGTGGACTCTTATCTTTTAGCTCATATATTCCTAATCCTATAGGAATAGATAGATTTTACAAACACTATATAAATAACCTAATATCAACATTAAAAGTACCTGTGAAAAAAACTATCTTGCAAACTCTTTAAGCAACCATGGCACCAAGGTGTGTTCTCCATGTGTTGCTTTAGTACCGTTTCAGTACCTGTATCCAATTACTATTAAGTTAATTTATATTATATTAACTTGAATTTTTCTTTGCAACAGATCTTATTCGTTGATCAGTAACGATTTGAAAATCAAGGTTCGTGTGACAAGATTGTGCAATGTTTTAGCTCATTAATTTTATGATAAATCATAATAAAAAGCATAGTAGAAGGTCAGGGAAGGAAGGATCACCTAAAAGTCTAGTAGTTATTAGATAACTATCGACAATCAGGTTGTCAAGAAAAGTATGAAAGTAGATGAACTTGTCCATACTCAAACAGACTCAAGGCTTTACTTTAACTTCATCATAATCAGCTTTAGTCATAAGTCCTTTCTCCACAATCTGCAACTTCAGAATGTCAGTATTGAAAAATAAATGAACAATCCTAATGACAGAGCCAAGAACATAACAAATATCGTTGATTTTAATTTCTACCCCCTTCGTTCCAATTATTTGTTTACCTTTATTTAAAATACTCCTTCTCACAAATAATATAAAACGTAAGCAAATGATTGGGATGGAGGGAGTATGTCCTACCCATAAATGCCATGATTATTGGTGGCCTAGTGATCACATGCTTACTGATCTACAAAATACTAAACCCTCAAAAATCAAAATCCCCATGATGTCAGACTGTCTCACTTGAATTTATCTGAGGTCATTTGGCTCATTAAAATATTGAAATTTCAAATGTTATCTTGTGGCATAACAAATTTTGTTCTAGGAAATGCCTCCATCAAAATTCATCTGGAAAGTATCATCCATTTTCATGGAGTTCATAACACGGATGGTCACAATTTCATCATACTTAATGAGAATGCTGGAATTGGTAACACAATTCTCGTATCGGTTTCATCATAGGAGTAAGCAATAAGGAGTGCATATCTAACAAGACAATGGAGACTTTAGCTATTATTTAGGTGTTAGAAAGTGAAAAGCTAACTATTACTTGTAGCACAATGGAGCAATGAGCCAATGACATCAACCAGATCATTAGCTGGTAGACTAAAGTAAGGAACCTGGTCAATTTAAAGAGAATATTAGAGGATGTGATACTCCATATACCGTTACGGTTTAAAATGTGAAAGTTAACAGAAAGTTAAGACTTTAAGTTCCTCTTACTTCTTCGATATGTCCATCCAAATGCTTCAAGTGGCCTAGCATATCAAATAGGAGAACACAAACATTAGCAATGATGTAGAACACTCACAAATAGCATCTGGAAGCTTTATAGATGGATTGGTTAAACTTATATTTTTTAGAGTAGCATGCATAACAAGGGTCAGCTGCTCAGAGATGGAGAATACTAAAACCATGGGAAATTACACAAAGTAGAAGGAAAGCAAGTATATGCAGTCACAGAAGCATATGCACTCAGCCAACAATCCTATGATGTCAATAATTAATAGATGAGACTCGCAGCAACAAAGCAAATGGAAAGTACATGACAACCTTGTAATCTTGCATAAATTCATAATGAAGAACGGAGTCTGGATCATTGCTAGCAGATTTTGATATGCCTTGGAGGAGGGAAAATGTATCCCTCCAAATCTCTCCCCCTCCATTTCCCTCCACCCTTATTTGCTATCCAAACAAGGGAGTTTAAATCTCATACTCTCCCTCCCTTTCTTTTCCCTCCAAATCACTCAATCCAAACACACCCTTAATCTACAAACTTATTTCACATAACAATTGTCCAAACACTCAAGTAACCCGAAAAATCGAAAACTTGAATGGAAGCGCTATTATAAGTTCAGTAGACTGAAATAAGGGATGTGAAAAGAAAAAGAAGAAGATACCAAAAGTTAGGGTTTCCTTTCCCCCACATTGACAATAAGGGTATGTAGATACAGCAAACAACAATCCAACCAACAGAGATAAAAGATCAGGGAGAAGCAAACAAAAATAATAAAGTAAAAACAACTTTAGGGTGTGTTTGGATAGCAAAAATGGGGGGAAAGGGAGGGGAGGGGGAAGGAGGGAAGGGAAAGGGAGAGAAGGGAAGGGGGAATGGGGTGTGGGTGTTTGGATACAATTTCCTTCCAAATCTTGCCTATTGTGGAGAGATTTTGATTAAGCTTGGAGGAGGGAAATTGAATCCCTTCAAATCTCTCCCCCTCAATTACTCCTTATCCTCATTTGCTATCCAAACAAGGGATTCTATTTCCCCTACTCTCCCTCCCTTTCTTTTCCCTCCAAATCTCTCAATCCAAACACACCCTTAATGTAATAAACCTCAAACGAAAAGAAGACTGAAATGAAGAACTTGACCTTACTGGGAAAGAAGAAAGTTGCCAATTTAGGAGTTAACAATATATTTCAGAAACGAAGAACAACTCATCGCATCCACCAAACCACGTCCAAAGAGACGGCATCCTGAAAAGAGCAAAAATTCTACAGGAGATGAAAGAGGACTCCAATCGAAGACGATATGGGAGAAGGAGGTTCTCGCCGGCGACCTATAAGAGAGCTGAGCGGCCGTCGACGAGAAAGGTAAGGATGTGGTAGTAAGGCGGTGGAGTATTTTTGGGGATTTGGTTTCTAGAGAGCAAAAATACGGGTGGGTATTGTTGGAGAGTTGTGATCAGGGTTTGGTGATGGATGAGTGTGTGTAATCTATTTTTTTATTAAACATCATTTACATCGGTTTCAACTGTAACTGATGCAAAAACATAATATCAAATAAGTCGATTTCGTAGCATAACTGATGTATTTGATCAAATACATCAGTTTTACTGAGAACCGACGCATTATATATGTTAGTTTCTTTCAAAAACCGACGCAAAAAGCTTGACTATAGGGCAAAACTGCATTCCCGCCAAAACTAAGTACTTTTTGCGTCAGTTTTTGTAGAACCGACGTAAATCCACTGACGCAATAGGTGTTTTTTCTACTAGTGATGAATGGCCACCGACGATGCGACGAGGGTGGTGGCGGTGGAAAGGGAGTGAGAGGAAAGGGAGGAAAGGAAGACTGCACGTATGCCGATATGAGTTGATGAAGTGTAAGGGGGTGTTTGGTTCACCCAATATAGGTATGAGGTATGAGTTTGGAATGAACCAAACTCATACCATGTGTTTATTTGACAAAATTGAAGGTTTCATACCCATACTTCAAACCCATAAGGTATGGGTTTCTCATATCCAGGGAGGGGGGTGAGTATGAGATTGATACCCACGGTATCAAATTACAAATATTAAAAAGTGATAAAAACAATTGTAAAAAAATCATTTTATATATTTGTTTGATTAAATTTTCTCTACATTATTTAATAGTATAAAAATTATTATTAAAAATATTGTATTTTGAAGAGTTTTTAGCTTTGATTGATTTCTAACCCCATACCCCCCAAAATTGAACCAAACACAAGGTATGAGGTATCAAGTTCCAACCCGATACCACCCAGGTATGATTCCCGATTCCAAACCCATACCCACGCGTGAGCCAAACACCCCCTAAATGGGGTTTTTAGGGATTTAATAGAGAACGGTCGAGAATAGGGACTGTGCTCTTTGTTTTATCAAGTAGAACGGTTTGGATAGATAACCGGTCTCTTTTATAATTTAGGACGGTTGGTCAAACCTAACCGTTCTCTTTGTTAAAGTACGAGAACGGTTTGAGCAAACAACCGTTCTCTATTGAAATTCTATATGCCCGCCAAACTAAATATAACAAAGAGACCGGTTCCGCTATCAACCGTTCTTGAAGGGGCGTTCTCTTTGCCTTAAATTGTAGTAGTGATTTTTGTATAAATTTTAGTCATTTTCGATAAATTAGTTGGAATTTATATAATTTTATGTAACTTTAGTCCAATTTTTTGTATGACTTTAGTCCCAATCGTATAACTTTAGTCCAAAATCGTATAATTCTAGTCCAAAATCGTATAACTTTAGTCGAAAATAGTATAACTTTAATATGACAAGGGTATAAATTTAATATGACAAGGGTATAACTTTAATTTTCCAAGGGTGTAAGTTAGTCGTAAACAGTATAACTTCAGTCCTAAATAGTATAACTTTAGTCGTAAATTGTATAACATTAGATCAAATCAACAAATTATATAAATAAATAAAATAAATTAACAAACATATCCTTCAAAAAATCAACAAATCTGAAATAACAAAAAAAATCATCTAGATATAAAAAATTAAAATCAACAAAAAATATAAAACAAGACAAGATTTGGAACACCAACTCATTTTTTCGTCTAGTTCAAGGGTATAACTTTAGTCGTAAATAATATAACTTCAGTCATGAATAGTATACTTTAGTCTCATAGCCTAAAAATGTCATTGAAGGACGAAATTTTGTAGATCTTAGATAATATTTATAATTTACTAAATCTATTCAGTAGATCTAAGATTAGACCTAAAAACATTAGATCTGAAAACACATATAACAAGACATATTTAAACAATACGAGCTTAAAAAATTTAACCAATAAAATAAATCTGAAAAATAAAAAAATCGTAGTTTCTCAACCAAATAAACAAAAAGTAAAGTAAATCTGGGAAAAAAAAAACGAACACCGACAGCAACAACATCTCCATCCTCAACCATCACTTAATTTAACAATAACAAAAAAAAAACAAATAACAATAACAACAAAAAAATTAAAACATAACACAAATCAATATATAGAGAGAGAGAGAAGGGTTCTAGTAAGACCCTCATATCATATGAGTCCTTAAGTACTTATAAGGGCCTTTGGATGGAAGAGATGGAGGGATGAGATTACATCTCATTGAAGGGTCACAAATCTCCCTCCCTAATCTCCCTCTCTAATCCTTGTATAACTCCTCCTAATCCTTGTATAACTCCTTCCTCATTCTAATTTCCCTACTCACTTCCTCATTATTCATTCTCTCACACTTCTCTCATCCCCTCATTCTCTCCCATTCTCTCAAAAAAAAAAAAACAAACCAAAATAAACTAAAACAAAAAAAAACAAAAAAAAAAAAAAAAAAAAACAACAACTTCAAGACAACACCACCCTTCCACCACACAACCCACGAACAACCCCACAACCGGCCTTCCCCTCACCACCACCAAACCCGCCTGCCACCATACTCGGCTACCACCAAACTCGGCCTTCCCCTCGCCACCACCAAACCCGCCTACCACCAAACCCGCCTTCCACCACCACGAACCACCCCACAACCCACGAACAACGCCGACCACCATACTCGGCTCCTCTTGCCGCCCTCGGCCAACCCGACGCCGTCTCTCCCTTCTCCTTTCTATTTTTTGTTTTTCAGATCTGAGCATGAGGAATGGTTGTTGTTGGTTGTGGTGGTTCGTGTGTGTGGTTGTTGTTGGTGATGTCAGGTTTATTCATTTTTTTTTTGTTTTTTTTTTCCAGATTTGCGTGGCTAAGGGTGTTGGTTTTTTTGTGTTCTTTGTTTGTTTTGTGTTTTCAATCAGTGTTTGTTTTTTTGATTTTTTATTGTTTTTGTTTTGTTTATTGTTTTTTATTATTGTTATTTGGTATTTGGTTATTTGGTTTTATTATTGTTATTTGGTTTTTTGTTATTGTTGTTGTTATTGTTATTTGGTTTTTTATTATTGTTATTTGGTTTTTGTCATTGTTATTTGTTTTTTTATAAATTTTTTTTTTAAGTTTCATATTTTGGGCTAAAGTTATACAATAATCAAAATAGAGTTATACTGTTAATGTCTAAAGTTATACATTGTATAAATTGAAGTTACACAAATTTTGGACTAAAGTTATACATCTTGTCTATTAAAGTTATACACACGGTATATAAATTTTATACACTTCGGTTACCAAATTTTATTTCAATTATTGTAGATCTACCACTTTGCTTCCATTATTTTAGTTTTCGTTTTTTATTTTTTTAGATTTCGGTTCTTTTTTTGTTATTTCAGATTTTGTACAACTTCAGTGATCATTGTGTACAACTTCAATGCCCTTATGTGCAACTTCAGTAATCATTGTTATTTGTTTTTTTTTTTATATTTGGTTTTTTCTTAGATTTACGGGTTTTTTTGTTAGATTAACGTTTTTTTGTTATTATGGTGGACTATTTACAACTAAAGTTATACCTTTTTAACATTAAAGTGTAAAATTATACAAATATGGACTAAAGTTATACCCTTTAAACTTTAAAGTTATATAAATATGGACTAAAGTTATACAAATATGGACTAAAGTTATACAAAAAATTGGACTAAAGTTACATAAAATTATATAAATTTCAACTAATTTATCGAAAATGACTAAAAGTTATACAAAAAAAGACTAAAGTTATACAAAAATGGACTAAAGTTATACAAAAATGGACTAAAGTTATATAAAAATAGACTAAAGTTATACAAATATGGACTAAATTTATACAAACAGTACTTATATCAATTCAAATTTGGACTAAAGTTCTACAAAAAATTGGACTAAAGTTATACAAAAATGAACTAAAGTTATACAAAAATGAACTAAAGTTATACAAAAACAGACTAAAGTTATACAAATATGGACTAAAGTTATACAAATAAAGACTAAAGTTATATAAAAATTGACTAAAGTTATACAAATATGGACTAAATTTATACAAACAGTACTTATATCAATTAAAATTTGGACTAAAGTTATACAAAAAAATGGACTAAATTTGTATAACTTTAGTCCATTTTTGTATAACTTTAGTTCATTTTTGTATAATTTTTGTCTGTTTTTGTATAACTTTAGTCCATTTTTGTATAACTTTAGTCCATATTTGTATAACTTTAGTCTGTTTTTGTATAACTTTAGTCCATTTTTGTATAACTTTAGTCCATTTTTATATAACTTTAGTCTTTTTGTATAACTTTTTTGTATAACTTTAGTCCAAAATTGTGTAACTTTAGTCCATAATAGTATAACTTTAGTCCCAAATTGTGTAACTTTAGTCCATAATATTATAATTTTAGTCCTTTTTTGTATAACTTTAGTCCAAAAATCGTGTAACTTTAATCCATAATAGTATAACTTTTGTCTAAATGTAATTAAGATTTGAAACTAACACAATGTCATTGTTGTACATAATGTAAGTTAAAGTTATACATAATGTCAGTGGAGTTATACATAATATCAGTGAAGTTATACATAATGTTCATTGAAGTTATACATAATATCGGTGAAGTTGCACACAATATCATTGAAGTTGTACATAATGTAAATTAAAGTTATACATAATGTCAGTGAACAAAGGCTAAAGTTTCAAATATCTTCTTTTTAGATCTAATAGTTTATATAACAAGACGAATTTTAAAGAAACGACATTTGTAAAAATAAAAAAGTATATAAAAAAAAAACGATATTTAAAACCCGATTTTTAAAAAAAAAAAACGTATAACAAGAAGATATTTGAAAAGAATAAGTAACAACAAAAACCAACCAAAATTAACAAATAAAATAAACCGACCCAAACAACAAATTTAACACAAAATCTAAAAAAATAAAATAAAAAAGTGACAAAAATAACCGAGACGCAAAATCTGGAAAAAAAAAGCGAGTTTATGAAATTTACCGACGGCGGTGGTGGAGGTGGTTGGCGGTGGGGGTGGGTGGTGTCGGGTGGGATAGTGGTGGGTGGTGGTGAATGAGGAAGAGAGGAATGAATGATTTATTTGGGTTTTTTGATTTATTTGAGTTTTTTATTTATTTGGATTTTTGGGTTTTTTATTTATTTGGATTTTTGGTTTTTTTTTTAGAGTTTGAGAGAAGAGAGAAATGAAATGTGTAAGATGAGAGAGAAATGGATGAGTGGAAAACAAATATATAGTAAATTAGTGATTAATTAGAGTGGATTAGTGAAGGAGGAGAGGGATGGTGAGATTAGCTATTAAACACATTTTTTTGGGGTTGATTTTGGCCATCCATTTTCACCATCCAATGGTCCTTAATATAACTTATGGACTCAATACATATATATGGGCTTAGTTGATCTCTTCGGTGCATGAAAATTAATAAAATGTATCTCGCCTCGATTTTCGTCACTAGTTTATACTTTTTAGACCAAGAAATATGTTATCTAGTCATAAAATTCTATACCGAATCCAAATATGTCATCATTGCTTTAAAATTAATTCCATAAGGTGGAGTTCTCACGGTTCTCATTATGTTAGTGGTTCTCATCGGATCCCAATTATATATAGATTTGGTTACATAAGGTGGAGTTCTCACGGTTCTCATTATATTACATTTTATTGTGAAATTTACCACACATTATTTTAATATCCGTGCAACACACGGGTAAGAAAACTAGTAAGTATTGTTTTAGGGTAAGGTGATTACAACAAGTATTGTTGTGAGGGTAAGGTGATTAAAATAAGATAAAGTATGAGTATTGTAGGGTATTGTTTTGTGGTGAAGTAATTAAAATAAATATAAAGTTTGCCAAATAAAGAAGGATTATTTCACATGAATAATCCATCCTATTGGTGTTCATCCTATATTAATCCAACCTTCATATTAACCTACAATAATATTAACTATCACACAATCTCCCTAGCTTGCACTTGCCCACTTAAACGACCTGCTAATTCCGGTTCTTCTTATTTAATATGGCTGCCTTCTTCTTCTTCATTCCATCTTCTTCTTCTGTATTCTCCTTAACCTCTCAATTAGACCAAATCATCTGTCTTCTTCTTCTTCTTCATTTAATCATCTTCTTCTTTATTTAACCCTATTTAATCATCTTTTTCTATCCCCAATTTACATCCCTTTTAAACCCAAACTGCCTCATCAATCATCATTCTCTATATTATAATTTCCTCCCTTTGCCAAACACTAATTCAACCAAATCATCATCATCATTAATGGCGGATAACAATGAAGATTCACTCGTAAATGGCGACACTAACACTATGTCTGAATTCTCGCCGCCATCGACTTTCCTTCATAAAAATCTCCTCAAACTTCGAGTTCCAGACTCGTATTGCCGATTTCACCGCCGAGTTAGAGAAACTCCGAGTCGAGAAACAAGCACAAACGACGCTTCCGAGGCCAACCACGAGATTCAGATTTGCCGAGTTGAAAAGGAAGAAAGTCGAGGTTGAAGGTAAAGTCAAGGTCATAGAGGTGAAGATGGAGGAACTTGTCACAAAATCCGAAGAAAACAATAAATTGATTGGCGGTTTTTATGGTTCAATCTCGAATCAATTTCCATCGATGGTGAATTTTTGTGGGTTTCAATCAATTTTGAAATCCCCCAAATTCAACAGCAAAAAAATTAGGATTTTTGGTGAAAAATGAAGAATTTGTTAATCGAATGTTGAAGTGTATTGTATAATGTTAATGAATGATGAGAATGACGGATTCGTAAATGAAATGTTGAAGATTTGCATTAGAAAGATGAAGATTAATGTGGTTTACAGTGGAGAGAAGTAAGAAGGGAGGTAAAAAAATAAACTTTTAGGCCATTTAACAAAGGGTTTACCTGTTTAACAGGTAGCCCTTCACCGAAGACTAAAATGGGAAGGTTGTTGGATAGTTAGTATTATTGTAGGTTAATATGAAGGTTGGATTAATGTAGGATGAACACCAATAGGATGGATTATTCTTGTGAAATAATCCAATAAAGAAACAGAAAGAGTATTGTGAATAGACAAAAAAGAAAATATGGAGTATTATTTAGAATAGGAGGGAGTAGCTAATTTCCTTAAGAAGGAAGTATCATCTCACACGGGTAGGATAAATTTTTCTTTTGCCTAATCTAATTTATTACTCCATCTTATTTATTTATCTTACTTTGGCATATTTCAGAAAAAAAAAGATACGATGTATATAGCTTAAAAGCGTTCCCATTGAGGAATCTGATTTCCCTCCCCTACTCGAATATATTATGTCCTTATTTATATATATATATATGTAAATTATAATAATAATCGGTCATCAAACCGTCTGATTTCCCTCTCCTCCGAAATTGGATTAAAGAGAAGATCAAGTCTGTTATCAAACCAATAATAAATTATTGTAAATTGAATTGAATTGAATTGGTTTGAAGATGCAGTATCAATTAGGTATTTATATTTTTCTCTTGTTCTGATTTCCTTATTATAATTCATAGATTAGATTAGATTTTCATTTTCAATTCATGGATTGAATTGAATTGAATTATTTTGAAGATGCAGTATCAATTAGGTGTTTATTTCTCTCTTGTGCTGATTTTTCCTTATTATTATTATTATTATTACATTAAAAAGAAAATAAAAATTTACATGAAATTGGTGGGAGCCGAGAGACAATCTGGGCTCCCACACCCTTAGCATGTGTATATGAAGATAATGCTAGGCTAATTAGTTAATTAGTTCAATCATCTACCGACTGATTTTTTTGGTGAAAAGGGAGCGAACGGAATTTGAACCCAAGTCATCAGCACCACCCCTCGTGACTTTACCAATTAAGCTAGTATGACAACATTGATTATTGATTATGAACCATATAATGTTTGGATTAATTTAAGCTTTAATTTTTCGCCTCTTCGTAGTAATGCTTTACTTTAGTCATTGATGCGATTTTTTATCCTCTACAGTTATGGGTTCCCGGTTGCGGCCGCATGTGCAGCAACCAAGTGTTAGTCCTCATGTTGATAGGATCAGTGTGCAGCATCCAAGTGTTGGTCCTCATGTTGATAGTATCAGTGTGCTGCAACCAAGTGTTACTCCTCCTGTTGATAGGATGAGTAGCTTACCAGATGATTTGTTGTTTCGGATTCTTTCTCGTCTTTCAACTAAAGATGCTGCTGTCACCACTGTCTTGTCCAAGAAGATGCACCGCCTTTTTCCTTGGATGACAACCCTCGACTTCCATGATTCTCCGATATCTCATTGCCTCAAGTCCCCTTACCAACTCCCCCGCGTCCTAACATTTAAACTGTTTGTGGATTCTGTCCTCAAGGCTTCCCTCTCTCCCTATCTCACCAGGTTTAGGCTTCGATTTGGTGGGGATTTGCTAACAAGGTACAATGATGGATGTAATTCCATCAATCACTGTGAAGATGATTGTTTCCCTCACATGGACCCTTCTCACTTAAATGCGTGGATCTCTTTTCCACTAACTCGAACTTGGATTAAGGAGATTGATCTCTGTATTCATATCCGCAACTATTGTCAGCTGCCTCCACAGCTTTTCACTTGTCAAACTTTGGAGGTGTTAAAGCTTGATGTCAGCCTTGATCTTTCTCTGGTTTCTAACTTGCCAACCTTTTTTCTCCCAAACTTGAAAGTGTTCCACCTTTTTGCGACCGATTTCAACCTCGGTGATATTGTGTCTAGGATAGTGTCAAGCTGCCCTTTACTTGAAGAGCTCGACGTCTGTGGCTGGTGGGTGGTAGCAGATTATATTACCATCTCTTCTCCTTCTCTCCGATCATTGCATATATTTATTAATAACGACAACTTCTGTGCCAGTAAGGTTGTGCTTATTGATACTCCTAACTTGCAGTATTTTACCTACGCTGCCTACTTAGCATCTTCTTACTCTATCACCCCTATGAATGCACTTGTTGACGCTACCATCGTCATTAAGAATGCAATTCAAGATCCGGAGCCTTCATTTCCGGTCATGCTTTCCCTTGTCAGAGCGGCGCATAATGTTCAGCGTCTGTCTTTGGAGTGCTTGTCTGTAGAGGTTTGTCACTTTTTACCCTTTTGCTATAGTTTTGTTTCCTTCTAACCGTAGTCCTTTTCTCTAACTATGAAACTTCTGATTAATCGTTCTTTCTGATGAAGACTCTAGGTCTTGGTAACTTAAAGGATCAACTGCCTGTCTTTCATAATCTAAGACATTTGGACCTGTCTTGTGGTTGCTATACGAAATGGAATAAAGTGTTGTTACAGCTTCTCCATCGCTCACCTATCTTAGAAACACTGGTTTTCCCAGAGGTTGGTGTTTAGTGTCTTTGCTGTTCTGATGTTTGGCAGCGAACTGTGGTTTTAATTTGTCCTCTCCTTGCAGGGGCTCGTTGTTGGTCCTACTCATCTTTCAATGGACAGGGAGGCAGCTGATTTGGAGCGTCTGTATTTCAGTACCACTCAAGAAATCCCTTCGTGTTGCAGCACTTCTCTCAAAAGAATTGAAATAGAAACATACTGGGGTACAGAGCGGGAGCTTGAGTTGGTCAGATTTCTTCTTAGAAGCGCATCAGTATTGGAGGAACTGGTTATAAGCGAGTGTCAAGTGAATCAAGTGTCGCTCGAGAGGAAATTAACGCAACTACCTAGGGCCTCGTGGGCCTGCTCCATCCGAGTGAAGTCTCCCTTGTGACAGGTATATCCGTCACAAGCAAGCTTACGACGGGTCAAGTAATACCATGTGTGGTAGATAGACAAAACAGAATGCTACTCCCTATGCACTTTGCTTTTGTCTTATCTACCCCACATGGGTTGTATTTGACCCGTCGCAAAATAAGAATTTGTGCTGAGTGAGATGATCAGTTTAATCTTTAAGTATTTTATGAGATGCATTATTGTTGTTGTTGTATAAAATGTCTTTTATGTAAATCAAATCTCTGAGATATGTATTCTGAGACTTTTTGTGCTACTCGTTTTGGTTACAGAACCTCTGTTGTTCAATCATGCTCTCAACTTTTTGATACTCTTTGTTTTTGTTTGTGTTTGTTTAGTCAAAAGAATGATTCCCTTCACTCATCACTTTCTCCCAAATCCCTCTTACTTACTCAACCCTAACAACTCCCTTACTCTCTATTAACACTACCACCAACTTTGACCATGATTATCCACCACGACCACGACTGCCACCAACTACCTTCGGCCGTCTGATCACTGCCGGCCGCCCTCCCCACCTGAACTGACGATTCCCCGTTGTGCCCTAAGCCTCTCCCCGCCATCCCCACTACTAAATAACCACCCAAAAAACCTTCCGCCACCTAAAATATCCCACACAACCAGACTGAAGGTCTGTTCCGAAAGGTTGAGTAATTCTCGGCACAGAAACATAGCCTACATAACCTGACCAAAGGCCCGGCCGAAAACGGAGCACCAAGATGACACAACAACCAATCACATGGATGGAACATTTGACGACCCAAACAACCAATCACATGGACGCAACATTTGACGACCCGGTTGATCAACATAAACGCCTACCCCTCAACAACGTCGTTTTGTCTACACCACATAAACGACTTCTGAAAATATTTGTTAGGAATAGTGCTAACTATTCACTTGTGTGCAGGGCATATAATGAAATGATTTCTCTCTACACCACTCCTTTACATAGACACGTGACCCTTTATTCTCCACTCTTTGTTCAACCTTCTACCTTCCACTCTAAGACTCTCAGTATCACCAAGCATTCCTTCTTTTTTCCTTCATCAATGTGGTAAATTCGATCGGAAAGGCGTTACTTTGACTCATACACCATTAAAGGCACTAACAAGGTCGACTGAGGTAATTTCCAATTACCATCTTGTTACCTCATTGTATTTATATTCCTTTCCATCTAACCATTCCCCCTTTCAATTTAGGAACCAAACGGATTTTTATTCATTTTATACCTGAATACCGTTTTCGTTTCCAATTTATGTCAATCCGACTGATATTCATTCTGAGTTACAATCGGTTGATTTAATTATGTTTTCACTTTCCAGTTGTCATTTTTAACCATTGCAGGTTGGCCTAATAGATCAGCTGACAATCGCGGAAGTAGCTAAATTTGTTGCTCAACCATCATTTTGGCTGCAGATTATTACCCTTTTTGTTTCACTGTGGGTATCCTATAATTATCATTTCTTCCATTTCCTTTCTCCTTCTTCGCTTCTTCCTTCAATCTCTCCTCATAACCTCACAACCTAACCTAATTTCTTAATGGGTTTGATGTTTTCGAGCAATGATGATCAAAGGTTTTTACGGTGTCCAGATAAGGCAGCTATTTCCCTTTTACTCTTAATTAGGTTTACTTCAATAGAAATAATCCTAATTTTGTTTGTTCATTCGTGAAGTCATGAGTGTCGAAACAAGAGGAAGAGCACCAATGAGATCGCTTTTGCCGGCGATTAAGACAAAGGATGCTCCTCTACCTCGTTTCCTTGTTCTGATTAAAGGATAGCTGGATAGGTAAACATTCCTCTATGTTTTTTTTTTCCCAATTTTGGTAATTTACTGTTTTTAACGATTAAATTTTCTTAATTTCTGGACTCTTCTTTTCTGGGTATTCGATTATTGGTGATTACAAGAAACGTTTTCGGTGCATTGATATATTTGGTGAGCAGCAAACAAGCAATGCAGGAAATGTGGCATTAATCTCCTCTTTGAAATGTGTTTTGAGAGCTTGTCTAAGGAAAATAGATAATGAATTGTCTTTGGCATTTTGTACTACTAGAAACCTTTGATGCCTGTTTGTCAGTGGATTTCATAGTCAGCATCTTCATTTAGGACCATCCTCAATCCACAACAAATGTCGTTCTAGAGCTATCTACCTATTTGTATTCACTGATATTTTTAAAATTGCTTTATTTACGTTTGCTCCAAATATTAAGGAAAGAATCTATAGGTATTTTTACTTTAGACACTATAAACGAGTCACATACAGCAATTGCTTGATTGTTTGTTATTATACAAGTAGCTCAATTGGTGAGGTAATCTTATCTTGCAGGAAAATTTCGACAAACGTAAATAAAGCAATTTGTAAGTTTGATCCCTGCTTGTTTAACTAAATTTTGATGATTACAAAATTTTGATGATTACAACATCTGAGACTGTACTCTTCATTTGTAAGTTTGATCCCTGCTTGTTTTAATGTTTGCTATTTTCTGCAAGTGTGTGTAACAGAGTTACGGGTGGTGTTTGACGGAGGACTTTTGGTGTTAATGGAATTGGTGGTGAAGGAGTTCAAACTTGATGAGATGATGCCAGTGCACTAAGATGTCAGACGGTTTGGAAGGAGGCTGAGATGATGAGGTAAACAAGCAAATTGTGAAGCTCTTGTTATGCTTATTATGTCCTTCCTAGATTTGTAAGAGCAATGGGTTTGGAAATATCCTAATTTAAGATCTGATTTCAATTTAGTTTCACTTTGATTTGGGAATTTTGAATCACCAGTATCTTGGTTGCAGAAGTAAGTTGGCAAATTGTGAGTCCAAATTAAAAGGGGGGCTTAATTTGGTCTGATTCATAACATATGGGTGATGGAAGAATATTTACTGGGTCTGTTATACAAATTAGGCGGTTAAAAGAATATTTACTAGCAGGGTGTACACCGGTGTTGTTGGCGAGCGCTTGGTAGTTTTGGCGAGAATTTTCCAGCCAAATGGGGTAAGTTATTCTTTTTCTTCTGTTTGTTAATTCGTATTTTGTTGTTTGTAGTTTCACCTAACTTTGTCAATTTCGTCGTCTTTTGATAACTAGATACCTCGAAGAAGGAGGAGTGATCGTGTGGTGGTAGCTATGGAGGGCAACAATTTACCTGGTAACATTCTGGGCCATACTCTGTCTCTGCTTCCCTCGAAATATGCTGTGGCTACAAGTAATCTCTCAGCTAACCAACTTACGACTGATTGTGATTTCGATGATTCTTTGTCCATTCACCCTCAATTCCGTTTTGGTGCTCCAAACAGAAATAGTTGTTTTAGGAATTTTGTGAATCGGGTATTGGTTCAGTGCAAGAAGTCACAGATTACCAGGTTCGAGTATTCCCTAGTTACTGATTGGATAAATGTTGCGTTATACTTGCACAAGGTCACTAAAATCGAGTTATCTCTCGAATTGGGTCTCCCTTTTGTTCTGCGACTTCCTGAATTGACTTGTCAGAATTTAACGGTTTCAAAGTTGGATTGCAACTTTATCCTGCATGTTCCGAAGCTTGTAACATTTCCATTTTTGAAAGTGCTGTTTTTCAAAGAGGTTTCATTCCTGGGGGATAGCACTCTTTTCCCTTCTAATGGTGAACTTCGTATGGATGGCCTCAATGGGAGTTTGTCTGGTAGCCCATTGCTTGAGGAATTGGTGATAATTGGATGTGATTGGAATGGATCCGATCTTTTTTTCTCTAATCCCTTGCCTAAGAAGTTGACACTTGATGTCGGAATAGGTGGAGTTCTTGACCAACTTAATGGCTCTTCGATTCGTTTCAATCTACTGAGTTTGGTTTATCTGAAGTATAGCGAAAGTGTACCAGAGCAGTATTATATCAGTAACCTTGACTCTGTGGTTCATGGTCATTTTGAGGTTGGTTTCGACGGTGATGAATTCGAGGATCTCCAAGATCTTTGCAACACTATGCTTGATGTTATCTTTGGTGTCTCAAACTGCGAGATCTTGTACTTATCTGGTTTATGCTTGGAGGTAATTAATCAGCTACCACTACCAGTCTTATACACTTCGAAATCATACTGTAAAATATCTTTGGCCTTGATTGAAATTGACTGATCCTTTCTTCTTTTGAAGGCTCTTACAAGTGGTGATTATAAGCTCCCCGTTTTTCAGAATTTGACTCGATTAAAGCTTGGTCAAGGCTACGATGTTAGCTGGAACGATGTGCTACTGGATTTCCTCAATAACTCGCTGTGTTTAGAGTCTCTCACACCAGTGCAGGTTAATGATCACTTGACTAAATTTCTGCATAGGTCTATATCATTATGAGTCGGTAGTTACTTTGTTAAGGAATCTTGTTTAGTATGGAGTATAATGTATGTAGATATATATATATATATATATAGAAGATTATCTTGCTAAATTCCCTTCTTGGATGGACTTGTGTAGGGGTATGCCGGACGGAACACTGATGATCAACTAGACGACGACTGCTTGCTTGGTGATCACCCTGTTCGTTCTTGTGTTTCATCGTGCTTGAAGGTAATCAGCCTCATGGATTTCACCAGCTTGAGTGGGGAGACGGGCATGGTAAAGTAATTTCTAGAGAAGGTTAAGGCTTTGGAGCAGAGGGTTGTAGAGAATAAACTCTTCTAAGGTCCATTGGGAATATCGAGTGGGTATATCTTGCACATTGTAATAATAAATAGTTGTGATGCAACTTTTCTTGGTGTTTTTTTGTACATAAAGAGAGAAAAAGAATGCTCACAAGTCACTCGTATAGCCTTACAAGTGTGCTTTTACATATATACTAATGCGGGTGAATTTTTGGCAAAGTGTGAATGAAAATTTCGGATGTGTTTCCTTAAACTGGCATTCTGGACAGTCTTTACTGAAACATTTGTAAACTTGAAACTAGCAATCACATTGTGATACAAATTACAGGCATGTCATGAATACAACTTAACTTTGGGCATAAGTTTCATCCCATTTTGAAAACGGAGGTAGGATCTGTATTCATTGGTTTTGAAGATCAAAGTCGTGCAGGTGGTATTATGGTAAATCGGTAATTAGTAGTGATGTCTTCATAGCGGGTGCATGTGAATCCAATGTACACCCGTTTCCACTTTGCACGCTACATGTGTGGGTTACCGAGTTAGCAACCTGCAAATATGTCGTTACTGTTTACCCTCAAATGGTGTTGCGAGTTGGACGATCAGTATGGCTCAAAATCGGAGACACAAAGGCCATATGTGAAAGCGGGTCAATAAAATTGTTTTTTTTTTTTTTAGACAAACGTGGTCAATAAAATTGTTACTCATCAAACAAAATGTGAACTTAGCAGCTCCTGTATGCCAAACAAAATGAGGACATGACAAAGCATGGAAGATCTGTAAAACCTGCGCGTGAGCCTAGGGCTGTTCGGCTTGAGCTCTAATAGCTCGAACACCTGCTCAGCTTCAGCTCTAGAATCATTAGGCTGGAACTCGAGCTCGCCTCTGACTTGAGCTCGATTAATGCAACCCAAAAATGCTTATAGTCGGATGGCGGGTGGGCATCGCCGCATCGGAATAGGCACCTATGTGACATATATACAATCCGGGACAATCATCCTGATAAGTAGTAGTAATAAATAAATTAATAATAATAATAATAATAATAATAATAATAATAATAATAATATAATTGTATAAATTGGGTCAAAGTGAAGGTTAAACTGAAATCGGCTTTCCATTTCCTAAATGTATCCCAAATCCTACTATATTTCATTTCAGTAGCTAGTTTCCACAAGACGGAGGGTATCATCTTACAAGTGTGTATGAGAAAAAGCAATTAGGATTCTCTCCATTTCTTTTAAGAAATGGAGAGAGGCCGTTTCCTCTAAACAGTCTAGATTTTATTTTGCAACGATCTAACGGACCCGATTTTAGTATGAAAAATAAAGGTAAAAACAAGTGGAATCAAATTAACAATATTAAATTGTTTTGTGAGAGGGAAATGGACTCTCCATTTCTTTTAGAAAATGGAGAGGATCCTGAGAAAAATGAACATACATCGGATGTACTATCTCCAACTTTTTTGTTTTTGAGCATATATGTATTTTTTTTGAACTTATTACCTCAAACTTTATTTGTTTTTGAGCATGTACATTTTTTTTAGCATATTAAAGTTATAAGTTAGATTTTATTTCTTATTTTCCGTCAAAATTCAAATTTAACTAAACTTATATGCAAGGTTTTTGAGTTTTATTGTAATTTTTTAGAGCTTAATGTTTAAGTGAATAAACTCAGAAACTTTATAGTGAAACTCAGAAACTTTAAAACAAAACTCAAAATTTTTATTATAATGCTCAGAAACTATAGAATTGGAGGTAGTATATCAGATATATAATCCACTTACTGGGAGGATCCTTGCTCATGTAATACAAATTTAATAATTTTCCTAAAACATTATGCTTTTGACTTTGGTCTCTCAATAACTTAGCGAGAGATCGTCTGACTTATAACCCGTTCAAGTTTAAGATAAGGAGAAATTGTCATATTTGGGAAAGTTGAGAGAATAATTTCAATTGGTCTCCCTTGTGACGGGTTACCATTTGTGACGGATATTTTGTGAGATAAAATGGTAAAAAAATGGGTTAGTGGAGAAAGGGGACCACATGAATAGTGTTGCAGAGAGAGAAAAAGTGGGTACTTAGTGAGGTAAAATGGTATCCGTCTTCAGCTTGTGACGGATATGTCATGTCTTCAATGAGAATTTGTGGAATTATTTTGGCGTTCCCGTTGAGGTATCTGATTCCCTCTCCTACTCTAATTCACTCTATGTATGTCTTTATATATACGTAAACTATAAATACTCCAATAATAATCTCAGCTACTTCCTCCCAAATTGGATTTAAGAGAAGATTAAGTCTCTTATAAAATTGGATTGAATTCAATAATTATTGTAAATTGAATTCAATTGAATTTCTTTGAAGATGCAGAATCAATCAGGTATTTATTTCTCTCTTGTTTTGAATTTTGATTTCCTTATTCTTATTATTCTTAGATTAGATTTGCTTTTCAATTCAATACAATACTGGGGTTTTGAAATTGCTATGATCCTCTTATTGATTCATTTAAATTGTGTTTTTAGATGATACTTCTGCCTTATTCTGGGATGACTGCTAGATTGATTACATAAGGGCGATTTTGATGCGAACCGGATTTGAACCCAACCCAACTAAGCTAGACATACATTGATTATTATTATTATTAACCATATAATGTTGGATTAGTTTAAGCTTTCATTTTTAATGCTTTACCTTAGTTATTGATGCAATTTTTATCCTCTACAGTTATGGATTCCTGGTTGCGGCCGCATGTGCAGCATCCAAGTGTTAGTTCTCATGTTGATAGGATCAGTGTGCAGCATCCAAGTGTTAGTCCTCATGTTGATGTTGATAGGATGAGTAGCTTACCAGATGATTTGTTGTTTCGGATTCTTTCTCGTCTTTCAACTAAAGATGCTGCTGTCATGACTGTCCTATCCAAAAAGATGCGCAGTCTTTTTCCTTGGATGACAACCCTTGACTTCCATGATTCTCCGATATCTCATTGTCTCAAGTCCCCTTACCAACTCCACCGCGTCCAAACATTTAAACTGTTTGTGGATTCTGTCCTCAAGGCTTCCCTCTCTCCCCATCTCACCAGGTTTAGCCTTCGATTTGGCGGGACTTTGCTAACAAGGTACACTGATGGATGTAATCCCGTCAAACACTGTGAAGAAGATTGTTTCCCTCACATGGACCCTTCTCACTTAAATGCGTGGATCTCTTTTCCATTAACTCGCACTTGGATTAAGGAGATTGATCTCTGTATTCATATCCGCAACTATTGTCAGCTGCCTCCACAGCTTTTCACTTGTCAAGCTTTGGAGGTGTTAAAGCTAGATGTCAGCCTTGATCTTTCTCTGGTTTCTAACTTGCCAACCTTTCTTCTCCCAAACTTGAAAGTGTTCCACCTTAATGCGATCAATTTCAACCTCGGTGACATTGTGTCTAGGATAGTGTCAAGCTGCCCTTTACTTGAGGAGGTCGATGTGTATGGCTGGTGGGTGTTAGCAGATTATATTACCATCTCTTCTCCTTCTCTCCGAACACTGCATATATTTATTAATAACGACGACTCCTGTGCCAGTAAGTTGGTGATTATTGATACTCCTAACTTGCAGTATTTTTCCTACGCTGACGACTTAGCATCTTCATACTCTATCACCCCTATGAATGCACTTGTTGACGCTGCCATCGACATCTCGAATGCAAATCAAAATCCCGAGCGTTCATTTCCGGTCATCCTTTCCCTTGTCAGAGCGGCACATAATGTTCAGCGTCTGTCTTTGGAGTGCTTGTCCGTGGAGGTTTGTCACTTTTGACCCTTTTGTTATAGTTTTGTTTCCATCTAAGTGTAGTCCTTTTGTCTATAAAATTTCTGATTCCTCGTTCTTTCTGATGTAGACGCTAGGTCTTGGTAACTTAAAGGATCAACTGCCTGTCTTCTATAATCTGAGACATTTGGACTTGGCTCGTGGTTGCGTTCCTAAATGGAATAAAGTGTTGTTACACCTTCTTCATCGCTCACCTGTCTTAGAAAGACTGGTTTTCCCAGAGGTTGGTGTTTAGTGTCTTTGCTGTTCTGATGTTTGGCAGCGAACTGTGGTTTTAATTTGTCCTCTCCTTGCAGGGGCTCGTTACTGGTCCTGCTCCCCTTTCAATGGACAGGGAGCCAGCTGAATTGGAGCGTCAGTATTTCAGTACAAGTCAAGAAATCCCTTGGTGTTGCGGCTCTTCTCTTAAAAGAATTGAAATAGAAACATACTGGGGGACAGAGCGGGAACTCGAGCTGGTCAAATTTCTTCTTAGAAGCGCATCAGTGTTGGAGGAACTGGTTATAAGCGAGTGTAGAGTGAATAAATTGTCGCTCGAGAGGAAATTAACGCAACTACCTAGGGCCTCGTGGGCCTGCTCTATCCAAGTGAGATAATGAGTTTATAAATTGGCATATACTCTCCTGTTCCATATGGAAGTTAACATATACTCAAATTTCTGTCACATGGAACATGGAAATGTCGAACTTATATATGGAATGGAGGAGTGTCATTAAGTAGTATTTGTTGCAATGCATTTTGGATATTTTTTGCTCAAATAAAATGCCTTTATGTAGATCAAATCTTGTTTTTTTTCTGCTGCGCGTTTTGTACTTTTGTTCCTGTTGTTTTATGTTTGTTCAGTGTGTGCATCCTAGTATGTGACACAACTATCAGGTATGGCTTTGTTCTACTCTGTGACTTGAGGATGTCTACGCAACAAATTCAACTATTCAAGGAAAGGCAACGAATTCAACTACTGCTAACGTGACAAAAGCAGTTGTGAGGCAAACAGTTGCTTGGCTGTACAGGTTCTATGGGAAGGAAGATCATCAATTTCAATGTGGTTACAAAGGATGAAAATGAGACCGCAGCAGGAGAAAGTAATTTAGGCATGAGCATGACCATGAATTCTCAGTTAACACCGATCTTTAAGAATATGAATACCAGTTTCAAGTTTTTTGACGTTGATACAAATGAGCCTACTGCATAGATAGTTCTATATGAATGATCAAATTGTTCATCAAGTTTATTCTTAAAATAGAAAGGACAACAATTAACTGAGACATCCTAATACGGAAAAAGACAACAAATAACCGAGACGAAAGGAGTAACTAGAAATTTGGGAACAGAACCACATAAGCTAAATCAACAACTTATATTATAGAATAACTA
Source organism: Silene latifolia (assembly GCF_048544455.1). Classification (NCBI taxonomy): domain Eukaryota; kingdom Viridiplantae; phylum Streptophyta; class Magnoliopsida; order Caryophyllales; family Caryophyllaceae; genus Silene; species Silene latifolia. The sequence continues at coordinate 768,244 of NC_133530.1, read as the reverse complement.
GAAATTTGCCACGTATGTACAAAAGCAAACGAGTCCAACTCAAATACGTTCATTCCACGAGTTATATTACTTTAAAATATATGGAGAATGAGGAATCGAACCCGTAACCTATTGTCAAATTCATCCTTATTATTCGGTTTTTCTAATCTATGCCCACTAGGTATAGGATAAGAAAACAAATAAGGAAAGAAATAAATGTATTTATTGTAAAGAAAAATAAAAAGTATTAGGATATTCCAATTTACCAAAAAACATCAACCGTTATTTTTTTTTTTTTTGGTGTTGACCAGGAGTATCCCCTACCGACAGGTGGGGCAATCTCCTTCGGGTACTGAAGGCAATTTAATGGGTTGACCCCTCCCAAGTTTGGCTTTTTCTTTCGCAAGAGTCAGGAATCGAACCCCTGACCACTTGTTTAAGAGATGAGAGCCATTACCACTCACACCAGCCAACTTTGGTAAAACATCAACCGTTATTATAATACCATAAATAAAAGAGAAAATTTACCTTAAAAACAACATGAACTCCGTTTATTAGCCGTATATAAAGTTTTATGGTAACACCATTTATGCCCTATATATATAAAAGAAGTAGCAGTTTAGTTTTGTATCATATCCAGGGTTTACCTCAACACGGTCTCAATTCCATTGGAACTCCTATTTCCAGATTAAGTCTTTTGTACCAATCCAATTTCTTCGTCCACTCATTTATTTGTAAGTTATTTATTTATTTATAATTTGCATTCTTAATTGATTGATTGATTGATGTTGAGTTTTTGATTATTAGTACAAATTTATTTGAGCAGATTATGGAGAAGCCAACCGGGTTATTCTTAATTATATCAAATAATAAATTTCGATATTGCTTGTATCGTGTTTGTGAACCGGAAAGTAATGGAAACGACGATGTTATTTGTACACTAGATGAGCCGATAATGAAGTTGCAGAACAAGTCTTGTCCTGATGGCATGTCGTTTGCGTCGGTTGGTACAAACATATTTATGGTTGGTGGTTATTATGCACGTTCTCGAAGCAAGCCATATCGTCTCTCTAAGGAGACAATTATATTTGATACCCAGTCCAACACGTATGCTTCTGGACCACCCTTAATTTCGCCAAAGCCTGACCCTTTCTTGTTTACTGTCGGCTCTAAGTTATTTGCGTTATCTTGCGACATCTACACTTCTGATATTGCAAACCCTTTCGTCGGTCCTAAACCAAGGTTCGAGGTGTTAGATACCGAGAACCTTGATAGCGGTTGGCGTGCCCTCTCTGTTCCAAGGCTCTATGTTACCCAACAACACAATTTGTATCCTGTTGTAGCTTGTGTAGGCCTTTCTAATGGAATTTTTATTAGTGTTGAAGATGCGGGGACATATGCTTTTGATTTGGATAACGAGGTGTGGAACTATGTTTCTAAGGATGGGTTACCCTTTAATGATCAGGCCCTGCCAATGCTACCTAATCTCCCTGGTGCGCCACCTTCCCTTTGTGTTGCTGCTTCCACAAAAGGCTATGGATATTCCGCATTTCATATTTGTTATGAAGATAAACACTTGTTTAAGGTGGATGAGATTGAGTTTGGTAGTTCTTTGCTGAATTTAGAAACACCGCTGCCACCAGAGATATATTATAAGTGGCCAGTGACAGCTACTGATAATGGTAGTCTAGTGTATTTTATTGATAGTGGCCTTGATAATCCAGATGCCAATAATACCAATAATGGAAACCGTTACGTAAAGGTGCAAGCTTGTGATGTCAAGTTTAGCAAAGGGCAGTTGTTTAAAAGCCATGGAAGTGATTCAAACCCACAAGAGTTTTGTAAAAAGAGGAGGAAGGTTCGAGGTGGTGAAAAAATGACTCAGGCTGAGGTCGAGAACTATGGAAAGTCCTCGAAAAGCCTTGGAAAGAAGAAGCTTGAGCGTGACTCAAACTCAGGTACATTTCTAAAAAAATGTACAAGCAGTGAACCGAAGAGGGAGTTAGAGGATGATGAAGACAAGGCAGAGGCCGAGGATACTGGGAAGTTGTTGAAGGTGGGTAGAAGCACGATGAAGCGGAGGAAGAAGAGAGAAAAAGTTGAGACACTAGAGTTTAAGTTGAATCCTATATGGAGGAGGAGTTTCTTTGGGGGTCCAATGGTTGATATAGGCCAACATGTATATGCTGCATTTGCTATTTAAAGGTTTTGGTATGTTGGATCTGGTTCATGCTCTATTTTGTGGTAACTGATTATGATTTTTGCCTGCTGCAGAGGTAATTGGAGGTTAAAGGATTTGCTAGCATCCTTGTTATGTAGTTATTATCTAACTTATGTTTAACTTTTCGGGCTTTCTAGGTTGTACTCCGTCCGTACTAAGTAGTATCTAAGTTGTTGTGGAATGGACCAAGTTATTTAAGTTAGTGTTCTGAAATTGGCTAAGTGGTCATCTATAATCCATTCGGAGTACTCTGTGTTTTAAATTTACTATTTAATGTAGTATATACTATTTGGATACAAGTTTTGTATTGCTTTTTTTTCCCACCTCGCTTTACTGTCAAAACCTTCCTCAGATGAGAAAAACTTGTGCCATGGAAAATTATGAATGGAAAAACATCATTGTTTGTTTATACATGCCCGTGAATGAGACCAAAACAGATTTCATCTTGCCATAAAAGACAAAGTTAAATCAAATGAAAGCAAAAAAGCCGAAAGTTGTATACCGGTCATAAGTGCAAATTGAAAAGCAGATACCACTGTAAAGCCCAAGGATGCACGAAAACTATAAATACGACTCATTTTTATGTTGTATTATAAAAATTTAAAATTTATCTACGTAAATTATTTATATATGTCCGTACATCTTTGCACGGGTCTTAAACTAGTAAAGAAATACATGAAATCTTATGCGTGAGATTAGCCTTCACTTCAGCCAAGCTACCAATCCTATAAACAAGGTAACAATAAAAAGAAAGAAAGGTACTACACAAAATCTCATTGAAGACGGGCGATATCCGTCACAAACTTGTGACGGATTCCGTTTCCTCTCACAAAATACCCATTGAGAGGTGAGTAGGAAGCACATGAGGGGTGCCCCACCTTATCCCCTCTCCCATTTTGTGAGAGGTCTTCAGTTTGTGACGGGATTAGCCCGTCACAAGCAAGACGCTTTGAAGGTACTAATGGTGAGATATTGGAGTGATGCTAGGATTCTTTCCTAATCAACACTAGCTTAAGACTATTATTATCTCAACACTAAAACTTGGCAGCTTTAATCAACCATATTTTTTTTTTAATAAGGTAAGAAAACTATGATGATTCTCTAGAATAGGACCAACTTATCTCATCCTTTCGACAACTCACCGGCTTTCAAACCACCTCGAAAGAGTTGGATATGAATATCCAATAGAAGTCATGAAGTCAACAACCTTGTTTTAAAGCGAGATTTCCATCCTTGAAAATATTAGAGATTTCTCAAGGAATTTGTCAAGTACTACGAAGTGAGTTAATAACACATAAATTATCATCATCCACAAATAACTTTGAGATTCCTAACTGCTTAGCGGCTAAAATACCTACTTTTAAAGCGAGAGTTTCCGCAACAAGAATACTATTAGATCCGCATTTTTTTGCTCCTAACACAAGGACTTTATCATTATGATCTCTTATACAATATCCTAAAGCAGCTTTATTGCCTTCTATTCTCGAACCGTCAAAATTTAGCTTTAGGAAATCGTTTCTAGGTTTCTCCGACTAGATTTCTTCCCTACTAGAATTGATTCTAGTTGACTTGCCTTTTTCAGGATTCTTGAGATCCTTATGTCTACTCTCATTCCAGATTTTAATGTTATTATTACATCAAATAATAATTTTGCTGATAATGAAATGAACATTGTTAAAGATAATGTCATTTCTATAAACCATGCATTCCACCAAATAAGGATAATTTTAATGAAATCATCTTTAGGAATTAAATCTTTGAGATAATTGAGTTTCATAAGAAAACTTTGACTTGTAATATTATCATAATTTGACAATAAAATTGTTAAAGTTAATAATATTCATATCTTGGATAACCGAACCAATCAAATGACATTCGTAAAAGAAATGATCTTTGTTTTCAATATGATGGTTGCACAAAACACAATTAGGTGGGACATTAATATGACTTTTGAGAAGGTTGCCTTTCGTTGGGAGGCCATCAACACAGGCTTTCCAAAGAAAATTTTTTAATTTTTGAAGAATATTCAATTTCCAAATCTAGTGAAATTCACATTTTTTTAATACTTTGATCGAACAAACCTTGTGCTAACCATGTTGCTATTTTGGTAGAAAAATTTCCATCTACGGACAACCGTCAAATGAGGGTATCCGAAATATCATTATGAGGCAGTGGAATGTTAGTAATCTGATTAACAATATCGTTGTTTACTAAATTGGATAATTTACAAACATGCCATTGTTTATCAGAGGTTATGCAATCTTTAACCAAAAGATTAGGATTACGATTACAATCATCATCAATCATACCGCTTGTAAGTGGGTGTGAAAAAATTCAATTATCAGACCAAAACTTAATGTTTCTACCATTACCTACCTGCCATCTCAACCCTTTTCTAAATAGAGTCCGAAGATCTCATAAGTTTACGCCATTGACATGAAGAGACTGAATTAGGCTTATGATTAAAGAGTGAACAATTTCTCAGGTATTTTTTAGTAATCACTTTGACCCATATGCTTTCCTTATCTATAAGAATTTTCCATAAGAGTTTCATTTGAAGAGCTTTATTAGTTGTTTAAGAAGATTTTATCCCCAGTCCACCAACCGATTTCGGTAAACAAACTTTATGCCAACTAATCAAATTAGGGGAGCGTTGAGAAGGATTCTTATTTCAGAGAAAGTCTCGATTAAATTTATCTAATCTATTGTGGATTGATGAAGGACAATGATTCTTTTTTTTTTTTTGAAATAAAGACGCCCGGAGGCATTACTCTATTAAGGAACGATCATAAAGTACAACAGCGTTTGCTGAAGGCGATGTTCATTCTTGTTTTTAGTCACTCTCCTATCAATTATAGAACATCCTAAATACTTACCTAAATGAGCTTACTCGTTCATACGAAGAATACCCCTAAAAGATTCACGAAGAGAGCGATCAATATTTCTAGTGCATTGAAAAATAGATTTGTCAAAATTAACAAATTGTCCTGATATCGTGCAAAATTTATCTAATATAGACTTAATGGTTTTACAACTCTGATTAGAGGTTTTAGCGAAAATGATAGTGTCTTCAGCAAAAGTAAGAAATGGAATTTTCTCTATCCGAGCTCCAATTCTAATACCAATATCACTAGAACTAAGATCACTATTTTTTTGTAGTGATCTTGCTAAAATTTCGGCGCACATAATAAATATATACGGCGAAAGCGGGTCTCCCTGCCGAATACCTCGAGTGGGTCTAAAAACATCTCCTGGTGTTCCATTTACTAACACTGAGTAAGAAACAGTGTTTATACATGCCATAATCCATGAAATCTACTTAGCATGAAAAAACAGAAGAAATCTACCCCAAATCAACACAAACATAACCAATTTTGATCCGTAGAGCGATAACGGTAGTGATAGACGAAAGGATGAGATCTCGCTACTCCACAACCACATCGAGAGCGCATAAAGAGCTGGGATAAGAAGGCCGACATCGACACCATGGATGCAAAATGCAACAGCAACAAATCCAAGGAAAGGCTCAGCTATAAGTGAGAAAACAAGCCCCGAATCCATTTTGATAGGTCGGAAATCAAGTTCTCAACAATAATCTCCTCAAAGGAGAGAAAATTATAAGATATGTTCTCGTCCCAAAACGGGATACACAGAGTCAAGCTTGTCCTCTAGGAGCAGTATCTCGCTTTTTCTCCGGCCCTTCTCGGAATGAAGCGGAAAGTGGGATCCAAAATACAGCGACCAAGTTGGGGATCTAGGAGCCAAATTGTGTTCCTCCCAAATCGAGGAAAGCAAAGATAAGATTGTCTTCACGGATCAATTGCTCGCCTTTTCTCCAAAAAAGGAACAAACCGATTAGAATTTAGAAGCTAAGTTTGTCTCAAAGTAATTTATTGTCACACAGTACATAATACACCCATTATATAACACTTGAAATCGGAGTTGCTAATTTACAACTTACTAATTAAGCAACTAAGCATACATTTTAGTAAGTGAAAATTTTTACACATGGCCTTTACCAAAAAAGGTGCTACCGAAGCCCCCAACATCAATGCTTGCCTAAGCAATGACACCGCGAAAACACACAAAAAACTACGGAGTACATTATGTCTTGTATTTCAAAATGAGAAATAAAGAGTTTGCAGCACTCACAAATGTTAATGTAATACTCATCTGTGACCTTCACTATACATACTAATGTAAAAATTTATGACTAATATATACTCCCTCCAATCCTCTATTTTCTTCCTCTTTACTTTGGGCACAAGAATTAAGAAATGGAGTATTATATTGATAAAAAGTTGGGTGGGGTTTGGTGATAGGAGAGAGGGATGAATAATTAAGAGTTAAATAATGAATTGTGGGCCACAAATATTAAAGTAAGGAATAAAATAGGATTAAAAGAGTTGGGTGGGTGGGGTAATAGGAGAGAGGTGTGAATAAAATAAGAGTAAAAAGTTACCAAAAATAGAAAGGGGAAGAAAACCTGAATAACCGTTTTAGGAAATAGGGAAGAATATGGTGAATTGGAGGGAGTACATCCTTTATCATGGGAGTTTTTCAAAATATGGGATTTTGAGTGAATTTCGGGTAAAACGGTAAAAGTCGTTGAATTGTTCAACAACTTTATCGAGCTATAAATAATTAAAAATAAAATAAAATTAGTAATATAGCAAAGTCGTTGAGCCGTCGACTTTGCTATAATACTTTTTTTTCACCTAAGTCACTAGGCCTACAGGAACCTATTTTTGACAAATACTTTCCCATCATTACTATTTCAATTAAAAAAAAATATCTCTAAACTCCATTTTGGAAAAAAGTTCTTTTTTTTTGGTGTGGAAAAAAATAAGTTATTATTATGGAGTATATTCTTTCAAAAGTTTAATCATGACGAGAATGTAAATCGATCATTTTAGTATGTAATAACGTGTAATTGAGCTTTTAATATCCTCCCATTAATTTATCAATCTTTTGTTTTGTTATTTCTTTTAGAAGGCATTAGGTATGTGAATCAACTTCTCAGGAAGAGCAGCAAGAAAGTTATGATCACAAATAAGACCCCATTCAGCTATAATCGAACTTTTACGACCTCCAATCCATTCCCAACTACCGGGTTTAAGCCCGCAAACTAAAGCTCCTCCTTTACCACTTTGCATACCATTACACCCATTCATACTCTTACATATCCATTTTTCAGGCTCAGCATCACTAAATATAGTGATTAAAGTACCTTGAGCTAATTAAATTAATACGAGGGCAAAAGCAACGTGAGTCTAATTTAAACGCGTTCAATCGTTTATGCCACGAGTATATTAGAATATATGGGGGAGATAGGGGATCGAAGAATTTTTTGGCAAATTGGTGTTTATTAGCGAAATAATTAGGGAGTTGGGGTTGGTTTGAAACTATTTTGTCTAATGGTGTCCACGTCATCAATTTCATTTTTTTTTCCAATTTTTAGACAAAGCCTCTTAGCGGCTTTGTCTCCTTGTCATTTTTCAGATAATAAATGCCATAAGCTTATGAAAAATAGAGAAATAGGGAAGCCGCTAACTTTCTTAGCGGTTTTAGTGGTTATTCATTTCTAGAATAGGCTGTCATCAGTGTTTGAAGGTGACAGTTTTTGAAAAAAAAAATTGAATAGTAAAGCCGCTAGGTTTATTAGCGGCTTTACTATTCACTTTTTTTTTTTCAAAATAAAAAAAATAAAAAAAAAATAATAATATTAAGCCTCTAAGAAACTTAGCGACTTACCATAAAAACTGGAAAAAAAATAAAAACCGATGACGTGGATACCATTAGTCAAAATAGTTTCAAACCAACCTCAACTCCCTAATTATTTTGCTAATAAACACCAATTTGCCAAAAAATTCGGGATCGAACCCGTAACCTATTGTCAAATGCATCCTTATTACTCCGTATATTCGCCTTCAAAATTAGGTTTGAACATGTATATTTGGCGTATGGTAATACGATTTATATACTAGATATATAAGAAGGACATGATAAGTATAGCCAATTAAGGAAAGTATTACACCAATATATCATGAGATATATTGAATTATGAACTCATAATTTCCTTAATTGACTCCTTAACATGTGTATATAAGAAAGAGTAGAAAACATAAGAAAGGGTTTTTCAACATATCTAGGGTTACCTCAACACTGCCTCAATTCTCAAGTTTGGAACTCCTATTTCGAGATTGGGTTTTTTGTACCAATCCAATTCCTTCTGCCTCTCATTTATTTGTAAGTTATTTATTTATTTATTTATTTATTTATAGTTTGCATTCTTAATTAATTGATTCATTAATTGATTGATGTTGAGTTTTTGATTATTAGTACAAATTTATTTGAACAGATTGGTATTGTATGACAATGGAGAAGCCAACTGGGTTATTCTTAATTATGTAAAATGATAAATTTCGATATTGCTTGTATCGTGTTTGTGAAACGGAAAGTAACGGAGACGAAGATGTTATTTATGAACTGGATGAGCCGATAATAAAGCTCCACAACAAGTCTTGTCCTTATGGCATGTCCTTTGCAGCCGTAGGTACGAAAATATATATGGTTGGTGGTTGTTATGCACGTTGTAGAAACGACCCATCTCGTCTCTCTTGATTATTTTTGATACCTTGTCCAACACCCGTGTCTCAGGACCACCCTTACTTTCGCCTAAACCTAACCCTTTCTTGTTTACCGTCGCCTCTAAATTATTCGCATTATCACCGATGATCCTGCAAACCCTTTCGTCGGTCCTAAACCAAGGTTTGAGGTCTTACATACTGAGAACCTTGAAAGCGTTTGGCGTGCCCTCTCTGTTCCAATGCTCTATGTTACCGAAGAACACAATATGTTGTAGCTTTTGTAGCTCTTTCTAGTGGAATTTTCATTAGTGCTGAAAATGCGGGGACATATGCTTTTGATTTAGACAAGGAAGTGTGGAAATATGTTTCCGAGGATAGTTTACCCTTCTTTGATCAAGCCATGCCAATGCCATCCAATTTTCCTAGTTTGACGTCTTCTTCCCTTTGTTTTGCTGCCTCCACAAAAGGTTATGGGCATTCTGCATTTCATATACGTTATGAAACGGTGGGTGAGGTTGATAAACACTTGTTTAAGGTGGATGAGATTGAGTTTGATAGTTCTCTACTTGATTTATTAACACCGCTAGCATCAAAAGAGTTATATTATGGATGGCCATTGATAGCTAGTGACAATGGTAGTCTAATCTATCTCATTGATAGTGGTCTTGATAATCCAGATGCCAATGATACCAATGATGTGAACCATTACGTAAAGGTGCAAACTTGTGATGTTAAGTGTAGCAAATGGCGGTTGTTAAGGGGCCTTGGAAAGAAGAAGCTACCTTATCTGTTGTTCTTATTAAATAATATTGTTTTTATTCATGTATGGTGAAACTACTCTTGCTCATGCTGACATTTTTCTGCGCCTTCAAATTAGTGACTTATCATGTTGGATTGTTGGAGGTACATTGTGACTGATTGTACCTAGATTATTCAAATTCATCAAATGGTAAAACGTTTTGATAGCCGTGGGTCTACGCAATTTCGTTGGATAAGTAATATCTTGTTAGATGTTGTAAATCTATTATATCAAAACACTAAACACTAGTCAAAATAGTTTATCTAAACGTTCTTAAAAAAAACAATTTCTTTTATATTATAACTAGTTTTATTACCCGTGAAATTCACGGGAATAGATATGTTGTCACAATGGTGATATTATACGTATATTGTCATAATATATCATCAAAACATATTTATTGTTATGTATATGGCCACAATTTACTAAACTTTTGCCACGATTTATTATTGTTTTATCACAAATATTGCTACGTTTGTTAGTATTTTGCAAAGATTATTGTTTTTTTTCCCATTTTTTATTATTATGCTTCCTCCGTTTCGGTCATTTTTCTACATTTTATTGTTATTTCAATAAAAACAATTGATCGATGTAATTAATTCAACCTAAAGAAAATTTTCAAAATAAAAATTTCTATACTTTTATTTGCGAACTATAATTCAAGGTATATTGAATGGTTAACATTATTTTGAAAGAATATGGTGAGAATATAAACGCTGAAAAAATTTATGATAATTTTGTCCGTAAAATTTATTTTGACAAAAAAAACCCTAAATTTAATTAGTATTCGTTTTGATTTTTAATGATTCTTTAATCTACATTTAAAATAAAAAGCCAAATTTTGATGACTGTGTTTAATGCTATAAAATAATTTAATTTTTAGTGAAAATCACACGACATCTCTAACTCTTCATTAATAAATGTTTGCTCACATCATTTTTTTCTATGTTTTTGTAATAATTTGATATTCACATCGTTCTTTAATAGTTTTGTTTTTTTTGTTTGTGTAACATGTAACTATATTATTCTGATTCTCATTTTAGTTTGTTGCCGAATGATATCATTGTTACTCGACGTCAAAACGATATTTTTGTTAGTCCAACATTATTAAAATGATGATATTAATTATAAGAATAATAAGTAGTATTAACCATAGTTATATATACTTCTATTTTTTTTTGGAAATAATGGTGATATTCAAGACTTAAAACGGCAAATTGACAAAAATCTTCCACTTTCCTTATTTATTTATCTTTTGTTGTTATAGTGTTTTATAACCCCACATTCTCTCTCTTATTTTCATTTATATCCACATATCATCCTTCCACTAAATTCTACCCAAAAACAGTAAACAATTTTGGAAGAACATAGAGATTAGGAGGGAGTACCATTCCCCCATTTAAATGAATTTTAGCATGTCACATTATAATTTGTTATTTAAAAGAAAATTAAAATTTACTATTATTATGTGTGTGTATGGTTTGAACACGTTTATGATTTGGATTGTTTGACATGTGTACAAGTGTAGGACATGCATGTATTATTATTATATAATATATTTTTATATATGATATTATTATTATTATTATTAGAAATAAAGTCTATGGTAAAAGTTAAACCGTCAAATTAAAGGACAAAATATCAACACCATCTTTTAAGGGAAGCTTTATTGTTTGTTTGAATGACGGAAAAAAAAAGACGGTGTCGACGGCCCGAAAATCAACCAAAAAATCCCTTAAAACAAAACAAAGAGTAAAATTATGAAATTCAAATTCATCGTCTTTCGTTGAGTCTAAATATCATACTGATATTGATGATGTTGATTATCATCACCTTGCAAATGATCTCGTCCAAATTCAAAGAAAACTAATCATATACACCCGTGTAGTTGATGATGATGACCTTGATTCCGACGACAATGAAGAAGGAAGTGAAGAAGATATCGAGCGGACGAAACAAAAAGAAAAAGGGAAGAAAGATAAAGATGTGATACCTACCGAAATCGATGTAGAAATGTATGAATTGGACAAAAAAAGAAGAAAAAGAATTGAATGACATGCAAAAGATAACCCTACTCTCAGACCAACAACTACAACTTACTGTCGATGTCAATGTCAATATTGTGGAGCAACTAACTATTGATTCTATTTTAGAGTATTTTGACTCTCTATCACTCACCAAAAACCTCTTAATTAAGTTACGACACTTGGTTAAGTGTCCTCTAATTGAAGGTCGCGAATACCCTCCCTGCTTGGTACGATCTTAAGAGATTGAAGTTCTTTCATCATATTCTAGAGACTCAAGGTTGGCTTGGGATTGTAGGTACCACCCATTATATTTATGTACCTGAAGTACTTCAGTTCTATGCTACATTGCTACCGTTGTACTCCATTCTGATGTTTTTTATTTAGAAGCTCAAGTAAATGACAAACTTGTTCGCATAACTGTTGACGATTTCTGTCATGTGTTTGGATTCTAAATTTAGAAGCTCAAGTATTAAACGACCTAGACGACAATTAGACATCAAAATAAATTCTAAATTTTAATTTTAGGATTTAATTGTAAAATAAGTTATATCGCAAAAAAAAAAAAAAAAAAAAAAAAAAAAAAAACATTACATCACTATAACTCTTACTATGTTTGTAAATGTTATCCCTTCTTATTTACTTAGGACTCGTGTAAAATTGCACGGCCATATAAATTGAACATAACATCATATTAATTTAATTGCGCATTTTTATGTTATATAGTTGTACCCGTTAATTTCAATGAATTTGTTACATTTAAAAAGAGCTTATAAAAATAAAATAACATATTTCAAATATTATACGGAGTATAACTTAGTAAATTAAAATATCGTAGTACGATAACATAGAGAACACCAAGTAGTACTCTTTTTAACCATGTTATCTTATGAAACAATACATATTGCAATGAAAAAAATGCAAAAATAATAATAAAAAATTACGGCCTACAATAAGTGGTGCTCGTGGGAAATTGATACGGTTAATAATGAAAATATATGTGAAACATCTTAAAAGTTAAGAATATTGGTCAATGATGAAGTTGAGCAACAAACCTATATAATACTCCCTCCCATCCATCCTTTTTTTCCCCTTTGAAGTGGGCACGGAGATTAAGGGTGGGGACTGGGGAGTATAATATTGATAAATATATGAGTGGGGTTTGGTAATTGGAGAGAGATATGAATAATTATGATTAAATATTAATAAAGGAGATGGGTGGGGTTTGGTGGGGTTTGGTTATTGGAGAGAGGTAGGAATAATTAGAATTAAATATTAATAAAGTATATAGTGGGGTTTGATGAGTGGAAAGAGGTAAGAGTATAATATTAATAAAAACTTTCTCAAAAAGGAAAGGGGAAGAAAACCTGAATAATCCGTTTTAGGAAATAGGGAAGAAAAGAGTGGATAGGAGGGAGTATCTTAATTTGTATAATAATGGATATTAAAATGTTATAATTCTCACCAAATTTCAAGAATATTAATTCAAGTGAAATATTTTTTGGAGTCTATGTTAGTGACAAAAATGTTAACACGTCTTATTCTAATGAAGTTACAATCATGCGTAAACTTTAAAAATTAATCTCAAACCTTTTTTGTAGTCCCATCTTCACTCAACCCTGTACACCATGAGTCCCTTCCCCCTGTGGCACTTTACGCTTCTTCTCTAAGTTCAGACTCCCCCTGCTCCCTATGATACTCCTGCAGATCCCTTGCCATTCTTTTCCACGTAACCCCCCTCCTTCAAGGAACTCAAATTGTCGAGGTTAGTTTGCATTAAGTCCCCATGATTATCCCCATGTCTTCCACCACAACATCCCCTCCTTCTTCCTCCGAAGTCATCCTATACCCTTCATCCCCATTTAGTGCATGCAGGGTCTCGCTCTTCTATGGGATTGCTTAACAGGACCACGCACCATCCTGTTTCCCTCGCCATGCCCATATCCCGTATACTCTGTTTCTCCCGTCATAATCACATTGGCCTGTTCCCCCTCCCTTTATTTTGCTCTCCCACCCTTAAACTTGATAGCAACAGCTTTCAGTTTATCTATCATCTTCTCAACTGCCGTTTCTTCCCTTCTTCGACTTTCCTTTTCAAATTCTGCATTTAAAGACCTCGCTCCTTTCCCTTTCACTTCTGCCACGGTTTTAAAAGCCTTCCATGGCCAAGCTCTCAACGATTCACTGAACATCAATTCTCCCTCGTCATAGGGACCATCGCCACAATACTTCTCTCCATGCCTTAGCAAACCACATTCTTAACAGAAGGTTGGGAGCCTTTTGTATTTGACTTTAAAATCTACCATAAGACCTGATGGCATTCTCACCCCTACTTGCGATTTTAGAGGCTTTCGTACATCATGAACAACCCTAATGCGAATAGCACGTTCCATCTCCGGGAATGACGCTTCATCTGCCATAATAAATTGCCTAATTGCATTCCCAGCCTACGAATATTCATTCTCCACATTCGACCTTCCTCTAATCGGCAAATCATAAACCCTAACTCACATGGGTATATGAAATAAAGGCGTGTCTGACAACTTTCCATCCTCACATGGATCACTAAAACTCCAAATAAATTTATCGAAGTGTCAGGGTTGCCCCTCGATAACCCTAACTTTGTCATTTTCATCAGCAAAATTAAATACGAAAATTTTGGTTTTTACAACAATTAAATTACCATTTACTTTAATGTTTAATTAGTTTAAAGTATATATACAATTTTATTTTGTGTTCTAATTTTGTATTTAATGCTTTACATCTATTCAACCTTTTTCTTTTTTCTTTTTTAAATAATAATTGATGGGGCATATTCTGCACCGCTGACCAAGTCAACACACTGAGCAAGGTCAAAGATATCCACAGCAAGTCAACGACTTAGATAGCCTAGCCGATGCATACCATCGGCCTGCCACCTGGGTCTCGGCGTGACAACCTTCCAGCCGGGACACACATCCGCGTACTCATATCCAAGACCCCTCGGCGGCGAGTCAACATTGTCCGCCGGCCTGCCATAGGTCCCTCGGCCGAGGGGTAGATCAGTCTTTTCACCTGCTAGCCACTTGGCCACTTGGCCACTACGTGACAAAAGGTGAAAGTCTATAAATACTCCTCAACCTTCATTGAGGAAGGGATCTCAATTATAACCTAAATACACTATTCATCTGGTAATATCTCCCTTATCTCTCTACAATATATACCTAGCCAGGTTACACAGCTTGATCCTTAAGTTTACTGACTTGAGCGTCGGAGTGAGTACGCTTGGCACACAGCCAAGCCCTCAGTTCGTTCATTGTTGCAGGGAAGGCCGCGAGGGACGATAGAAGCAAGAAGGATTCAACTCAAGACATCGTACTACAAGCCACGGGTGGTAACTAATCACTTTCTCGGAATTATACCCGAACAATTGGCGCCCGTCTGGGAAAGACACTAGAAGCTAGTCACATTCATTCCCAAAACAAAAAAAAAAAAACACAAAAACCCACCCAAAAAGCTAAGAAAATGTCGAAACAAAGAAGAGGTGTTCGTAACCGACGAGCCCCTCCACCCGGATGATACCTTCAACAATTCTCGAGTCGAGCACCCTCCACCGGCGGAGTAATCCAACCGGAGTTCGGGATGCCGATAATGCCAGATCGCCGCCGCCACCAACCAGTCACCATCATGGGACATGTGGTTGACATAGCAAAACTGAAAATGGTCCTGGACCTAATTAGCAATGCGTCTGCTCACACTTGTCACACCGACAAGAGCGGCGGAAACCACCCAGAGACCGGGGCCCAAAACGTGACTCCGAGAAATCAACGGAGCACTAGGAGAAGTTGACCCGGTCGAAGACGCCGGGAGCCCAAGGTGGGCGCGGTGGACCTAAGTCCTTCCCACACTCGCGGAAGGACGGCGTCCCGCCACACGAACGAGGCATACCCCAAAGGAGCCGAGGAGTCCGACTCGGCGAGTTGGAGAAGGAGTCATAGTCGAAGAAGGAGCCCCTCCCGCTACGAGGGGAGAAGCCCGGATAGGGATGCGAGGAGCCGATCGCCACGTGTCATTCAACACGTGGTCAAGCAACCCCTCAACGCCTACGTCCTAGAAGTCCCGGTGCCAAACAAGCTAAAACGCCACCCCTATCATACAAGGGGGATAGCGATCCACCGACCACGCCGAGGCTTTCGAGTCTTACATGTCGGTATGGGAGCAGCCCGACGAGGTCCGTGCCGAATTTTCCCAACAACTCTGCATGGGATGGCTCAGAGCTGGTACAAAGGGCTTCCCGATGGCTCGGTGTACTACTACGCCGACCTAAAGGGCGCTTTCCTAACCCAGTACTCCTGCAATAAGAGAAGGGCCGTAGAGACCTCCGACCTCCTAACCATCAGACAGGAGGGGGGCGAGTCTCTACGAAGCTACGTGAAGAGGTTTGATGGAAAGGTCCAGCAGATTCGAGAAATTAATCCCGAGCCGGCGGCCTTCGCGGCGATGAAGGGCCTCCCGAGGGGAGCCTTAAAGAACGAGCTCATCAAGAGCGGAGGCCTAGGCCGGGACGCCGCCAGGAAGGCGGCCGACCAGGCCATCAAGGTAGAAGACTATCACAAGACCTGGTAGATCCCGGCCAAGCCGAGCACTCAGAAAAGAGGAGTCACCGGCAGGACAGCCAGGACGAAGAACGCCGCGACAACAACGGTTCGCGGTCCGACGGAAAACGCCGTGAGAATAACAGATCACGGTCGGACAGATCCGACCGGAGGCAAGACTCGGTGGGCGCCGGGTGGAATTCGGGAACGTACCACCGGGCGGTATAGTGAAAAAACCCCCTCGTCGTATCGGCCGCCGAGGTCTTCGCCCGAGCAAAACGAGGGCCGAAGTGGGAGAGACCCCCAAGCCAAAAAGTGACGGTGACACGAGCCGATCGTGAGTACCACGGCCACACCGCCATTTAACCAACGACGCCGCCATCCGAAGAATGCCATAGAGGAACCGATCCGGAAGGAAGCCTCGGCAAGTACGTCGCAAAAGGCCGAAGACCGACGCCGCGATTCGGATAAAAAGTCCGTTTTCGAACGGATAGGAGTGATTCACGTTGTCATCGGGGGCAACGAGAACGGAGGGTCCGCTCATGGGCACAAACGACACCTAAACGAGCTATATCAGGCCATCAACTTTGTGCCCAACTCAGGGATCCCCTCCGCAAGCATCCCCGACATGACTATTGGAAGAAAGGACTACGAAGGGGTCATCGCCCCTCACAACGACCCGCTCGTAGTCAATTTAGACATATCCAACCACCTGGTCAAGAGGTGCCGATTGACACAGCGCATACACGAACATCATGTTTAGAGAATGCTTCCTCGGCCTCGGCCCGAAGATCAAAGACTTAAGCCCCCGCACCAACCCGCTATACGACTTTTTTCCGGGGCCGGCTGTACCACCGGGTCAATTAGGCTCCGGCGAGATTCGGCGAAAAGACGTCAACCAAGAACGTCCTAGCCGAGTTTGTGGTCATCGACGGCTCGTCCGCGTACAACGTCCTCATAGGCCGGGTCACCCTAAGCGAGGCCGACGCAGTGATGTCCATCCGGGCCCTAACACCGATGACGTCTCGGACCGGGGGAAGCGCATAAGCTCGTCTCCAAAGACGAGAAGGATGAGGTGATCAACGTCCAGATAGCTGCCCGAGGATGCAACATGCAGTCCCTCAAAGAGGCGAGAAAGTCCGAAAAAGGGAAGAGTCCGTCCTTGCAGCAGGAGGACGACCAAATGGATACAACTAGGGGCTGACTGAGGAAGTGCGCCTGTAATGAGCCGGCAGGGCATCGGTAATCTCGTAAGAATTTATGTAGCCGCGGAGGTGTCCAAATAGCTGTGGACACCCCAACGCATGTTTTCACCTAATGAGAAACCATCAAGCCTTCGATCAAAGCGAAATTTTCCCATCAGTTATCTACCAAGATACCGACGCCGGCTCACACTGTCATACCGACAAGAGCGGCAGTCGTTGCGAAGACATTAGCGCCGTCGCAGTCACCCCAAGTAGTAGACGCCACGGCAGTCACCCCAAGAGGTAGACTCCGTCGCAGTCACTCCAAGTGGTAGACGCCACGTAACACGCTACCAAGATACCGACGCCGGCTCACACTGTCATACCGACAAGAGCGGCAGTCGTTGCGAAGACATTAGCGCCGTCGCAGTCACCCCAAGTAGTAGACGCCACGGCAGTCACCCCAAGAGGTAGACTCCGTCGCAGTCACTCCAAGTGGTAGACGCCACGTAACACGCTACCAAGATACCGACGCCGCCACACTGTCATACCGACAAGAGCGGCAGATCGTTGCGAAGACATTAGCGCTGTCGCAGTCACCCCAAGTAGTAGACGCCACTAGCCACCCCAAGAGGTAGACTCCGTCGCAGTCACTCCAAGTGGTAGACGCCACGTAACACGCTACCAAGATACCGACGCCGGCTCACACTGTCATACCGACAAGAGCGGCAAATCGTTGCGAAGACATTAGCGCCGTCGCAGTCACCCCAAGTAGTAGACGCCACGGCAGCCACCCCAAGAGGTAGACTCCGTCGCAGTCACTCCAAGTGGTAGACGCCACGTAACACGCTACCAAGATACCGACGCCGGCTCACACCGTCATACCGACAAGAGCGGCAATGCTCGTTGAAGACATTAGCGCCGTCGCAGCACCCCAGTAGTAGACGCCACTAGCAGCCACCCCAAGAGGTAGACTCCGTCGCAGTCACTCCAAGTGGTAGACGCCACGTAACACGCTACCAAGATACCGACGCCGGCTCACACTGTCATACCGACAAGAGCGGCAGTCGTTGCTGAAGACATTAGCGCCGTCGCAGCACACCCCAAGTAGTAGACGCCACGGCAGCCACCCCAAGAGGTAGACTCCGTCGCAGTCACTCCAAGTGGTAGACGCCACGTAACACGCTACCAAGATACCGACGCTCACCACACTGTCATACCGACAAGAGCGGCAGTCGTTGCGAAGACATTAGCGCCGTCGCAGTCACCCCAAGTAGTAGACGCCACTAGCACCCCAAGAGGTAGACTCCGTCGCAGTCACTCCAAGTGGTAGACGCCACGTAACACGCTACCAAGATACCGACGCCGGCTCACACTCATATACCGACAAGAGCGGCAGCCGTTGCGAAGACATTAGCGCCGTCGCAGTCACCCCAAGTAGTAGACGCCACTAGCCACCCCAAGAGGTAGACTCCGTCGCAGTCACTCCAAGTGGTAGACGCCACGTAACACGCTACCAAGATACCGACGCGCTCACACCGTCATACCGACAAGAGCGGCGATCGTTGCGAAGACATTAGCGCCGTCGCAGTCACCCCAAGTAGTAGACGCCACGGCAGTCACCCCAAGAGGTAGACTCCGTCGCAGTCACTCCAAGTGGTAGACGCCACGTAACACGCTACCAAGATACCGACGCCGGTTCACACTGTCATACCGACAAGAGCGGCAGTCGTTGCGAAGACATTAGCACCGTCGCAGTCACCCCAAGTAGTAGACGCCACGGCAGTCACCCCAAGAGGTAGACTCCGTCGCAGTCACTCCAAGTGGTAGACGCCACGTAACACGCTATTAAGAACCAACGCCGGCTTCCCCGGTCAATCCAACAAGAGCCATCGCACATTACACTCGCAAAAACATTCAAAGTGTCGTGGAAGCGTTGAAACACAGTTGAGATACGTACTCAAAAACGGCCCCGGCAAAGCCGAGGCGAAAACAAGAAGGGCGCTCAATTAAGAATACAGGAAGACAACTCTGATAGAGATGAGATGAAGACCACGGCCAGGCCGCAGGCGAAAGAAACGAATTATTTATTAGAAGATAAGTTACAAGATTTACAAGTGAGAAGAATACAGATGACGGTCGTCCCCGCGGGGATAATCCGAGACACAACCTACTAAAAGTTGTACAAAAAGCAAAGGCTACAGTTATACCAAGAGATAGCGGGAAGGAAGAGCTGAGTAATTGGCCCACGGACAGCTGAAACTGATCAGCTGTAAACTTGTCTCATCAAGCAGTACATGTTAGTGAGGAGCTGAAACAGATCTGCTGTGAACTTGCTCTCTTAGGCCTGCTGCTGCCTGCCATCAGTATCGGCGACCGCATCTTCCCCAGTAGGCAACCCAGCAGCTTCTCTAGCAGCCTCAGCCTTGGCCTCGGCATCCTCAGCTGCCCTCATCCTTTCGGCCTCCTCCTTAGCCGCTCTAGCCCTCTCAGCAAGAGCCGCTTTCTCCGCGGCCGCCTCCCTCTCCATCTTCGCCTTCGCCGCCTCTTTGGCCGCCTCCACCGCGGCTTTCTCCTTAGCCGCGACTCGTCATCAAGCGAAGACGTCGAACTGTCCCACGGGAAGGAGCCATCAAGAGGGAAAAGCTCCCCGATAACTTCCCCTGGCAAGATCTTCGGCCAAGTCCGGAACTCGGCGCACGGTTTGGGGAGCGGGACGGTTTGGAGCATATCGACGTCCGCCTCCTTTTGCTTGATGATGGCCTCTTTGCCACGAATCGGCTCGGCTGGGCCTTAAACATGCCCCTGTATTGATCCTTCTGCTGAGACAGAGGTCGGCACGCTTCGAGCAAGGCTACATTCCTCCAAAGAGCGGCTTCGCGGCTTCGGTTGCCGCGCGCCTCGGCCTTAGCTCTCTCGGAAGGACCTCCTTTTCGGCGTCCTCCCGGAGCTTTCGCTCGGCCAAGAGCGCCTTCTCAAAGATCTCCCCGAGCTTCGCTCATTATGGAGACTCGGCTTCGCCGACGCCGCCACCGCTTAGTGGCATTACGCTCGAAACGGCTCGAGCAATGACCCTCTCCTGCTCCTTGAGGCGAGCCCCGGTAGCCACGTTCCACCTCGCCGACTCCTAATCGCTTTGTGCCTTCCTCTATAAGTTGGGAGACGGAAGCCTTCGGGGGGAGAACGGCGGTGGTACTTTGGCCACCACTGCGGGCTGGAGAAGGAAACCTTCAGGATGAAGAAGTGACGGTGGCGCCCGATCGCGAGCTGCGCGAGAGAGAAGCCCACCGCCCGCCGCCCAACTTGAGCGATGGCCGATCATGCGGGCGATCTGCGAAAATTCAATTAAAGCATCGGTATCAACCGACTTATCGGAACACCTAATGGCACGGCTAAGTTTAAGCCACGGGATAGACGGATACCATGCCTGGCCTTCTTGGCGGAGAAGGCACTTCCTTGCCCGGCGGCGAAGCCCCCTTTTACTCCTACGGATAAGGGGAGATCCCTCTCGCATCGAGTCCCCCTCATCAGGAATATCAACAATCTCCACCTTCTTAGGGGAGAGGACGGGAGTTGAAGCAAACCGCCGACGCCGTTTTCCGCGTCCGACGCACTACGCCGCTAATCACCCGGCTGCGCCTCCTCCTTGCTCAAGCCCTTCAGCCGCTTTCCACGAGGTCATTCGGCGACGTCCCGCGATCATGGGCCGAGCCTTGGGATGCAAGTTAGCAACGGTTTTGTCTTTATGCAGCCCCATTCTCCGAAGAAGATCCTCAGATAGGTCCGGTCCGAAGTGGTCTGCAGAAGAAACAAAGAATCAAGAAGAGGAAATAAATCGAAGTCCGAGAAAACAGGAGCATTGAGAGCGGTGACGGGCCTCACACCGACCCCACTCACCTGCGCCGGGGCCGGTATGAGGCCGACGTAGCAAAGTGGCTCATCCTGGAGAATGATCTGCGTCGGGGAATCCATCTTTTCGGCACCCCACTCTTGTCCACCTCGAAGAGCCTCATCGCCAACCTCTCATCCTCCTTCGGATGGACCTGCTGGCATCCATTTTCAGATGTTTCCGGGTGACCCATCTGTCATGCTCCGCCCTAGTCTCACACCGCAAATTAACCTGGTCTTTGGAAGGAAGGAGCGGGCGGCGGATGTCGTCCGGTACCTTAACGTACACCCACCGACCACCGCCAGTCCTTGCTAGAAGAGAGCTTGTCAACAGAGACGTAACCTTGCTCCGTTTGCACGCTGTACCACCCGACACGGCCAGAGATTGATGGTTTCAGATAATGAAGTCGACGGAATAAATTCACCGTCGAGCCTCTCCCTTGAAGAGACAAAGCCGAGATTTAAACCGATTATGGTTCTCATGGCCAACGGGTGCGATTGGGCAACGACAACGTTCATAGCCTTAATTATGGCCATAACATACCCATTCAGAGGAAACCGGAGACCATACTCCAAATGCCGCATGTACACACCGGTGTGGCCTGGCGGAGGACAACAGACGGATCGACCCTCCCCGGGGATGACAATTTCGTATCCACTACCGAAGAAAAAATGGCCCTCGAAAAGTTTCTCACCGGAACAACGGCAAGCTTATGGGACCAAACACGGTCAAGGCGAACCTTACAGGCATCACCGTGATCCATGACGTCTTGCCTCTCATTAGGACGAGGCCTTTCCTCCTCCTCACCAAAATCATCACCAAAATCACCGCAAGAATCTTCATCCTCCCATTCCTCCGAATCGAGGATCAACCTCGGAGAAGGAGACCTAGGACCCTCCGACACGGGCCCACTAGGTCCAAAGATCGGCGAGAAGACATGTTCACAACAAATTACTAGCAAAGAAAAGAAAAATTCGTTTGTTTACCTTCAAAGGAAAAAGTGCTAGCCGGATCAAAAACTCAAGATTGGAAGAAAAAAGAAGCCCTTCGATTTAGCAAGACGAAAATTTTGAAGAAAATTTGAGAAAATGAAATTAGTGACCAAAATCACGGAAAAACTGCCCTATTTATAGGGAAAAAGCCCATAATAAAGGGCCAATCGAGCACGACCCATGAAGCAACAACCAATCAACGAGCAAACACGTGTCGAGCATGCAACCACGGAATGTCAATCGTCGCAACGCTTAAACGTCAATCAATGCAACAGTGACCAAGCGTCTTCAACACGCCCGTTCACATCCCTTCAACTATTCATCTTCCTCAACAAATTCCTAGGTATCGGTCTCCGCCGCCACCGATCAACCAAGCTAGGAAGCACGGCGGGGCAATCAAAATCAACCGGCACTCTCAGCCTTGGTCACGGCCCGCGTCATATTCTTTTCCACATCGAGTGCCCTTTACGCATCCATGTGGAGGGGGGATATGGTATACGGCACGGCCTAGCAAGAGCCACGCCGATGCACAAGAAGAAGCCGATGCGAAAAAATTTCTAAAAATTACTTGTGCGAAATACATGCTCAACGTACATCGGAGCCCATACCACGGCATAGACTACGGCTGGGGGCAAATTGATGGGGCATATTCTGCACCGACCGACCAAGTCAACACACCGAGCAAGGTCAAAGATATCCACAAAGAAGTCAACGACTTAGATAGCCTAGCCGATGCATACCATCGGCACGCCACCGGTCTCGGCGTGACAACCTTCCGGTAGGGACACACATCCGCGTACTCATATCCAAGACCCCTCGGCGAGTCAACATTGTCCGCCGGCCGCCATAGGTCCCTCGGCCGAGGGGTAGATCGATCTTTTCACCGCTAGCCACTTGGCCACTTGGCCACTACGTGACAAAAGGTGAAAGTCTATAAATACTCCTCAACCTTCATTGAGGAAGGGATCTCAATTATAACCTAAATACACTATTCATCTGGTAATATCTCCCTTATCTCTCTACAATATATACCTAGCCAGGTTACACAGCTTGATCCTTAAGTTTACTGACTTGAGCGTCGGAGTGAGTACGCTTGGCACACAGCCAAGCCCTCAGTTCGTTCATTGTTGCAGGGAAGGCCGCGAGGGACGATAGAAGCAAGAAGGATTCAACTCAAGACATCGTACTACAAGCCACGGGTGGTAACTAATCACTGCTCTGGAATTATACCCGGAACAATAATAATGATGACATGGCTTGTTAAAATGCTATTAGAAGGGGAAATTGTGAATTTTGGTGCTTTGTCTAGCCTTTTTATTATATTTATAGATTATTACATAACATACTATGGAAATTGGAAACTAGTTAGGTCCAAAATGGAAATCCTACTATCCTAGAGATGATCGAGCATAGACAAGACTAAATAAAATATGGCATGGTTTGGGTGCGTATCAAGTATGAGTCATCAGAGATCAATTATTAGATGATAAAATTGTAAGAGAAATGTGATTGCTCATAATCAAAGGAGGAGTAATTTATTGTCACACACGCATAATATACACCATTATATGACACTTGCAATCTTGCATTCAGATCGAGTTGCTAATTTACAACTTACTAAGCAATTAAGCATATACGGACGGAGTACTCTATTTTAGTACGTACGTGAAAATTACTACACATGCATTGAGTGAGTACTATGCATAGAAATGATCTTAAGCTTGCATATGTGATATGCCTAGCTTGTTATTATTAAAATTAAAAATTAAGGTTGAGTCTCTCCAATTTGTAATCCAGACTCCACACAAGCATGACCACCCAAGTTCTCTGCCTTTTCTTGCTGCTCCAACGTCTCATACAAAGGAGCGTTCTTCGTCTCCGGCAGCCAAAAACTCACCAAACCACTTACCACCGCAACGCTCCCAAACACCATGAATGAGAACGTCGGGCTCAACCGTCCCACTGCCACCAACAAAGGTGCTACCGAAGCCCCCAACATCAATGCTTGTCTAAGCAACGACACCGCGAAATTCCTAACGTTTGTAGGGAACAACTCCACGGCATAAATGTACAAAACGTCGAAAGCCATCGAAACCGTCATAAATCCAATCCCTTCAAACACTAATTGAACCCAACTCCCAATTGCACCCCCTCTTCCCCTTGTAAATACCATGCACGTAAAACACGTCACCCCCGTCACGTACGCTGAGTACGAGTACAATGTACGACGTTCCGTACAACTTAACAACAAACTTCCTACTAAAACCGCGGGGATTTCCATCACCGCGTTGAGTAATTTGGGTCACCGCACATCCTCGCTCGGGCCCACTTACATTGCCATAGGCTCATGTTTGAGTAATTTGGGTCATTATTCGGGTTAGACAAGCTTGTATCGGATAATTGGAGGTTTTCTGGAAGCGATTTACCGTTCAATTTAGCAAATTTCGACAAAACTTGAAGAGATTCGTCTTTTCTACCTCGTACGAGAAGCCATCTAGGAGACTCGGACACAAAGGGCAGGACAATAACAGAGTAAATAAAGGGAAGTATAGAAGTGACTATATATAGTGATCTCCAAGAAGTACGAGTGTAATAGGCCATAATCGGAATAGAAAGGAAGCCGGCAGTGAAGAAGAAGAAGCCGTATTGGCCGACTTGACCACGCCATTTGCGACCAACGACCTCGGTCGCAAGTACTAAGCAGCAAATCCCTATGCCTGATCGGGCTAACCCATTTGCGAACCGAAACAAGGCGTAAACCCAAAGGTTTGGGGAAAGGGAGGTTAGGGAAGATGTGATTGCGGTTAATAGGCATGATAGAATTAAAGTCTTTTTTCTTCCAAGGATTGAATCTGCTAAACGTCCATAGATTCCTGACCCTGCATGCATGCATCGGAAATTAAGATTAAATTAAATAAAAAGAATATACTTGGTTACTTGGTATACTATGAATAAATGCGGTTATATTGAAACTCGGTATTATTGGATGACACTCTATCTATTGCCAAGTCGAATTTTTTTCTAAAATGGGGTTTAAAATCAAAGAAATAAACAAAATGGGGTTAGTTTCAAAGTTATTACCCAAAATGGGTCCACGTCAGCACCGAACCTAGCTTCGGATTCAAGTCGCTCTCCCCCTAAGCGACTATATTTTGGGTGACATGGAATTACGGTTGCTTTTAAGGACCAGTTATTTTAGCCCAAGTCGCTTAGGGGCCCAGCGACTTAGGCCCAAGTCGCTTGGGGGGGCAGCGACTTTAGTATTTTACAAAAAAAAAAAAAAAAAAAAAAATTGAAAAACGACCTTTATGAGAATCGAACCTGGGACTAGTGACATGAAAACTAATCTACAAACCATTGTAGCAAGCGAGAAGTCATGCCTCAATAAGCGCGGAAATTTATTTAATTTGATGGAATAATCACTTACTCGTGTTTACTATTTTCTATATAAGTATTTAAGCGCATTAAATTACAAGTAATTACAATTGGTGCAGTGGTTAGGAGGTGCATTGTTGGTGCTGTTGACACGGGTTCGATTCCCCTATCGCTACATTAGTAGCTTTTTATTTTTTTCCCCAAAAATAGAAGTCGCTTTGCGGGTGAGCGATTTGACCTCAAATCGTCGTCCGGCTGAGCGACTATAATCCGGAACCTAGCTTCACCAAAACCGAGCCTACGTGGACCCATTTTTGATAATTACTTTCAAACTCATCCTATTTCGTTAATTTATTTGATATTGCACCCCATTTTGGAAAAAAATTCGGCGTTTAGAGTATAACATAGATACTTAGGTCAAGTAACTTTCATCTTAAGCAAATTTTGTTAGGCCAATTGAAGACAAAGAACATGCAAATAATTATTTTAAATGATCTACGTAATAATTAGCAAGTACTAGTAAAAGGGTAAATCCAATGCCCAATTATCAATAATAGAGTATCAACATAAAATAATTATTGGAGAATTACTTGGTTCATCGTCAAACTAATTAATTATCAGGTAATTAAGTGTCCCATTTTGTATTCATATTCGTGTATTATCGAGTGAGTGTCCCATTTAATTTGTATGTTTTGGGCCTTTTGGCGTGATATCAACTTAATTAGGGCAGTAATAATAAAAAGTAATTTGAAGAGTGTAAGTTTCTCTGATCAATCTAAGATGGCAATAATCATCCTATGTTGTAATAAAGTTGCTTTTAATTAGCTTATAGTCACTATGAAAAGTAAGTCTATAATGGAATGGGCTATATAATAGTAAATAATTGAGTCAATAGGTAAGTTGAATTAGAAATTTAATTACAAGTTCCTGATGTCAGGTGACACCTAAAGTGTCCCCTAACCTATGCAATTAATTATGCTAATAGTCTGCTGCATGATGTATGTTGATGCAAGTTCAATTAATCAAGCTATCTATAAATAGGTTCCTAACCTTAAATTGCTAGCCATCAACTTTACATAAAGGTTTCTACTAATAACAACTTATCTAAGCACCTACTCAACGTACTCAAACAAAAGTAAACACACACAAAACTACGTACATTATGTATGTATGTATGTATATGTCTTGTATTTCAAAATGACAAAGAGTTTGCACCACTCACAAATGTTAATGTAATACTCATCTATGACCTTCACGATATATACTAATGTAAAAATTTATGAGTAATAAATCCTTTATCATGGGATTTAGAATGAAATTCGGGTAAAACGGTAAAGTCGTCGAATTGTTCAACGACTTTATTGAGCTGTAAACAATAATAATAAAAAAAAAAATAGTAATATAGCAAAGTCGTGAGTCGCCGATTTTGCTATAATACCTTTTTTTTTCTCACCTAAGTCACTAGGCGGCTAGGCCTACATGAACCTATTTTTAACAAATACTTGCCCATCAACACTATTTCAGTGGAAAAAAAATTCTCTAAACCCCATTTTGGAAAAAAGTATTACTCCCTCTGTCCTGGTCATTTGTTGTCTTTTTCCATTTTTAGGTGTCTCAGTCATTTGTTGTCCTTTCTATTTTAAGAATGAACTTAATTGATGAGTAATTTGATCATTCTCATTCAATTTGTTCCACTTGTCATTTAGTTATTGGCCTTTTCCTCTTTCCTTGGTCATTGTGCCAAAACGAAAGAATAACAATTGACCGGGACTGAGGGAGTATTATGGAGTATATTCTTTCAAAAGTTTAATTATGACGAGAATGTAAATCGATCATTTGAGTATGTAATAACGAATAATTGAGATATTAATATCCTCCCATTAATTTAAGTATCAATCTTTTGTTTTGAACTTTTGATGTCTTTTTAATAGTAGAAGGCATGCATTAGGCATGGAAAACAACTTCTCATGCATGCATGTATAGCGTGTGTACATATGTGCAGGCTGTGTATAGGCGTCCAAGCAAAGTCATACAAATTGTGAAATCAGTCCTTAGTCCTTACCTTTACCTAGTTTAGTGCAGTCCTTAACGGTACGTACAAAACTTGCAATCACAATTCACCCATACACGGTATAAATTTTAAGTTTAAGACGGATATTTTTGTCTTAAACAATAATCTGTGATGTAACGAGAACAAAATGAACAAACACATACCAATGAGGGATCCAAGGAAGAAGAAAGAAGCAGGAAGAGCAGCAAGAAACTTATGATCACAAATAAGACCCCATTCAGCTATAATCGAACTTTTATGACCTCCAATCCATTCCCAACTACCGGGTTTAAGCCCGCAAACTAAAGCTCCTCCTTTACCACTTTGTATACCATTACACCCATTAATACTCTTACATATCCATTTTTCAGGCTCAGCATCACTAAATATAGTGATTAAAGTACCTTGTGCATCAAATATCCATGCAAATGATACTAATATTACTTGTATTATTTGCGAAATTCCGAGTGAACCAACATGTTCTTCTATTACTTCATCTACTGTTAGCTCAATTATGTTTTTTGATGTTAATTCCTCTGTATTATTTTCTTGTTCCATTTTTTTTTTTTTTGATTATTTTAATTTTTCAGGTGTTTTCTGTTGTGTTTTTTTTTTTTTTGTTGGTTGTGGAGTTGTGTTGTAAGGTGTGGGTGCTATTTATATACACAAGTGTTAGTTGCTTTGCATGGTGTGACATGATTTTTTATTCTGTTTTTAATTTTGTTGTTGTTATTATGATTTAATTTTTTCTTTTTAAGGAAGTTACATTTGGATTCCCCTTTTTATTCGCATTTTGAGGCGTGCGTTCACCCATGGACGGTTCGAAAGAATGATTCATGTCAGCCGACCCCAAATCATTTTGGGATTAAGGCTCTGATGTTGTTGTTGTTGTTGAAGGAAGTTACATTTGGTACGCTATAGTAGTTTATTCGATCTTGTTAAACCGTACTACGTAGTGATTTGTGTACATGCACTGAGCGTTTCACATTAAAGTGATTAGAACAATGAGATCAATGTACTTGAAACTTTAACCATGACGTTCAAGCTTGTAATCCATAATCCATTAGTAAACTCAACTCCATCAATAATGTCATCGTCGCACTCATATAAATATTATTATATTAATATTATAACAATTATACGGAGTATTATATTAATGTTTCAGTTAATATAAGTGTTGATATTAAAACTTGGTAATTTCATTTACAAGATGAATTATCTTAGATAGGGATATGAGTGAATTCTTTTTAAAATCGTACATACCATTATCTTTATTGGTTGCATGCGAGTTTAGGGTTTAACGTATTTAGTCATATCATATTATGAGTACCCAATAATTAATTAGTGGAAATAGATATATATTAGCTATAGCTCAAATAAGTGAACTAGCGAAAGTGGATGAGTGGATCGTTTGTTATGTACAATTGTACATTGCCATATCTTGTACGGGTATATTACTCCATTACAGTGATTGTCGCTTAAAAGTATCGCCAATTATTGTACGTACTTACCAAATCTGATGAAAAACAAATGTGGTATAGATAGGTAGCATTGGTGTCGAGGGGGATCGGACTAGCTAATAGAAGTTGTAGCTAGATTGTAAACTCAAGGTGGAGAAATAAGTTATCCAAGACGCAATTATATCCAACAAATAAAGTGCATATTATATATTCTTGCAAACTACTCCGTATAATATCAAAGTATCAATACTCTAAAGAGTGGCTAGAACAAGTGCAAGTGTTTGTTGATATAGAATGTTGTTGCTTTAAGTGATATTAAGTGTGAATTTTGTTTCTCCATTGTTTGGGTGAAATAAGATAATCGGAATATACCATAACTAGTTATTAGACCTATACAACGCAATCAACTTATTATTAGATCAAAATATAGTGCGGAGTATCATATACTCATAAGGAAAATGCACATTATGATCTGAGTCGTATCTATATGCTTCTAAACATTACGGAGTAATTTTTCTAAACAAAGTAATGTGTAAATATTGCAAAGATGGTCTACTAGGTTACTATTACTCCGTACTAGTTAATTGGTTTAACAATAAACATGCATCTAGAAAATGTTGTACTACTAATTTCAATTCTTATTATTGTTTTTATTTTATTTTATTATGTAGGCTATTTTAGTGGTGGAGATTTACTCCCAACATTGTCGGGACTTGGGAAGCAGTAGTAAAATTTGTAAAAGTAACAGTTTATTAGGTTTTCCTTGGTGCAGAGATTACAACTACATGCACGACGACGAGATTACATTGGTGGGAAGGATTAGTTCGTTGAGCACTATGATCAATAATGGGACAAAACGCCAAACTTAATGTTTCCTTGTTTAATTTGTACTCCCTCCGTCCCGGTCAATTGTTATCTTTTCGTTTTGGCACAAAGACCAAGAAAAGAGGAGAAGACCAATAACTAAATGACAAGTGGAACAAATTGAATGAGAATGATCAAATTACTCTTCAAGTTTATTCTTAAAATAGAAAGGACAACAAATGACTGAGACACCCCAATATGAAAAAGGACAACAAATGACCGGGACAGAGGGAGTACTTGGATAAGCCTTCACGTAACCAAACGCATGAAATGACCTCAGCATAATGTAATTAATTAGGAAAAATAATACACAATTTCTTCTTATTTAGTGGACGTGAATACGTGATTAATTGATGCTTAGTGTACGTAAAGAATTTAACTCGAAAAACCGGCTAAAATGTTACTAAGCCTACAAGTGATGGTTAAAAAGTGATAATTTAACTACTTTAACTATCAAATATATCTACATGCATCAATCAGATCGAGCAAGTTTATAAAGAAATGAGTGTTATATCATCGTAAAATTTTGATACTACTTTATTCTTAACCACTCATATCTATCAACTTAGGTACTGAAGAATTGATAATACTTTAATTTGCTTTAATTTGGTGTAGAAGAAGTTAAAGCAAAAGGAAGGCATATTATGAAGGTGGCAATTATAATAATTGAGTTGATGACTTGCAAGATATAAGGAACATACATACACTGATCAAAGATGCATATAATGTATGCATAGTTAGTTAGTTTGATTAGGAGTATGTGGCTAGGAGATAGATAAGCACATAGATAGATACACATTCAGCTACCACTCTAGTACTCTTACCATTAAATCATACAACAATGCCATGATTATGGAGTATTTAATTATAATTACCACTTTCAAGTTGGATCTATTGATAATGGCAGTGCTTAAGTGGATTTGCTAATAATGCTTGTGTACGTCCATTAATTTCTTCAATATAATTGCCATACTATTTACAAGTGCTCCTTGACGCATTTCTCAAATCAATATGTCGCTCTTTGTTTCTTTATAACTCATCCAATCACATATACAGCTTAACAGCTGCTACCAACATCTCATTTTATTTATATATATTTCCTTCTACTCATTTCTTAGGAGAGATTAGGCCATTTTCCATGCATCACACTTAATAACTTCAATTATAAGCTTATTTTATGTCATCCTTAAATAAATGAATGGATCATGACTTGCATGCTATGTTACACGGAGTAGCTCTTTGATTAATACACGAGATACTCACATATCACAAAATCTCCCTTATGATGGAGGGTATCCGTCGCAAACTTGCGACGGATACCATATCGTCTCACAAAAAACCCATAAGGGTGAGAGACAAAGCACATGGGGTGGATACTCACCTTGTCCCCTCTACCCATTTCCACTCACATATTACCCGTCGCAATATTCGACCCGTCTCAAGGGAGACCTACTGCTCACATATATATGTCCAATGTCCATAACCAACTTGATTTTAACCCTCACAACTTACTTATACAAGTTGGATGGACTAGACCAACAAAAATCATCCATCCATAAATATCGTCTCATATCAATTCAAGCTATCCATTTATATTAAAACTGTATGAAATCAATGAATTATGAGTTTGAACCAAAGTTTAAACAAATTACCGAGCAATGAATAAGTTTCAAATTTGGAAACTTGTGTCAATGTCCTAATGCAATCAATCAATACTATATATTAAATCCAGAAACCAAGGGACTTCAATGTAATTAAAGAAAGTTATACAAATTAATTATACTATATAGTTTTAAATCACTAACACCGTGTGATGGACCCAATTAAGGGATCTCAATGCAAATATTATATAGTTTGCGTTAAAATTAAATTATATAGAAGCTTGGTAATTTTCCTAAATATTTGTAAGAGACTAAAACATGGTCAATTTCCTTAAAATAAAATAATTAATTAACATGGTCAATTTCCTTAAAATAAAATAATTAATTAAGATGGTCAATTTCAAGGAGACTAAAAGAAAAAAGATACTTGGTAATTTTCCTAAATATTTATAGAAAACTAGAAGATAGTCAATTTCCTTAAAATAAAATAATTAATTAGTATAAACATCCACAATTATGGTATTAATTATCATCATCATAAAATTATATATTAAATTTAAAATCTATGCAATTTTATATAATATTGCATAATTCTTTCAATTTGATTTAATGCATATATGTAATTGATGGGGCATATTCTGCACCGCTGACCAAGTCAACATATCGAGCAAGGTCAAAGATATCCACAGCAAGTCAACGACTCATGCAGCCTAGCCGATGCAGCCCATCGGCCTGTCAGCCTGGGTCTCGGCATGGCAACTTGCCAGCCGGGACACATACCCGCGTACTCATATCCAAGACCCCTCGGCCACGAGTCAACAGGGCCCGCCGGCCTGCCATAGGTCCCTCGGCCGAGGGGTAGATCAGTCTTTCCACCTGCTAGCCACTTGGCCACTACGTGACAAAAGGTGAAAGCCTATAAATACTCCTCAACCTTCATTGAGGAAAGGATCCCAATTAATTCACAACTAAACCTAGATACACTATTCATCTGGTAATATCTTCCTTATCTCTCTACAATACACATTCAGCCAAGTAACAATTTATCTCTTAAGTTTACTGACTTGAGCGTCGGAGTGAGTACGCTTGGCACAAAGCCAAGCCCTCAGTTCGTTCATTGTTGCAGGAGAGGCCGTGAGGAACGATTAAGGCCAAAGGAGAATCCAACTCAAGACATCATTCAACAAGCCACGGGTGGTAACTATACTTGCTCTGGAATTACGCCCGGAACAATTGGCGCCGTCTGTGGGGATAGACACTAGAAGCTAGTCACATTCATTCCCAAAAAAAAAAAAAAAAAAAAAAAAAAAAAAAAAAAACCCACCCCAAAAAGCTAAGATGTCAAAACAACAAGACGCAGTCGTGACCGACGAAACCCCATTCCACCAGGATGACACCTTCAACAATTCTGGAGTCGTGCAGCCCTCCACCGGCGAGGTAATCCAACCGGAGTTCGGCATGCCAATAATGTCGGACACGCCGCTGCCAGCCAACCAGGTCACCATCATGGGACATGTGGTTGACATAGCAAAACTGAAAATGGTCCTGGACTTAATTAGTAATACGCCTGCTCACACTGTCACGCCGACAAGAGCGGCGGAAACCGTCCAGGAGACCAGGGCCCAAAACGTGACTCCGAGAAATTTGAACGAGTGCGGAAGAAGCCGACCCGCCAAGTCGCCGGGGGAGCCCAAAGTGGGCGTGGTAGACCTAAGTCCTCCCCGCACTCATGGGAGGACAGCGTCCCCGCAGCACGAACGAGGCTTACCCCAAAGGAACCAAAGGAGTCCGACTCAGCAGAGTTGGAGAAGAAGTCCGAATCGAAGAAGGAGTCCTTCCCGCTACGAGGAGAGGAGCCGGAGTAGGAATGCGAGGATCCGATCGCCGCGTGTCGTTCGACACATGGTCAGACAGCCCCTCAACGCCTACGTCCTAGAAGTCCAGGTGCCAACTAAGCTCAAGTTGCCACCCCTATCGTACAAAGGAGATAGTGATCCAGCTGACCACGCTGAGGCTTTCGAGTCTTACATGTCGGTATGGGAGCAGCCCGATGAGGTCTGGTGCCGAGTCTTCCCAACAACTTTGCATGGGATGGCTCAAAGTTGGTACAAAGGGCTTCCCGACGGCTCGGTATACTACTACGCCGACCTAAGAGACGCCTTTCTAGCCCAGTACTCTTGCAACAAGAGAAGGGCCGTGGAGACATCGGACCTCCTAACTATCAAACAGGAGGGAGGTGAGTCTCTACGAAGCTATGTGAAGAGGTTCGACGGAAAGGTCCAGCAGATTCGAGAAATTAATCCCGAATTGGCGGCCTTCGCGCTGATGAAAGGCCTCCCAAGGGGAGACTTGAAAAATGAGCTCATCAAGTGCGGAGGCCTGAACTTGGACGCCGCTAGGAAGATGGCCGACCAGGCCATCAAGGTAGAAGACTATCACAAGACATGGGTAGGCCCCAGCGAGGCCGAGCCCTCCGAAAGGAAGAGCCACCGGGAGGACAACCCGGATGAGAGACGCCGCGACAACAACGGGTCGCGGTCCGATGAAAGACACCGTGAGAATAATAGGTCACGGTCGGACAAACCTGCCAGGAGACAGGACTCGACAGGCGCCGGGTGGAGTTCGGGAACGTACCACCAGAGGCGGTATAGTGATAAAACCCCTCTCGTCGTATCAGCCGCCGAGGTCTTTGCCCTGAGCAAAAGCGAGGGCCAGAAGTGGGAGAGACCCCCCAAGCCAAAAAGTGACGGTGACACGAGCCAGTACTGTGAGTACCACGGCCACACCGGCCACTTAACCAACGACTGCCGGCATCTAAGGAATGCCATTGAAGAGCTGATCCGGAAGGGGAGCCTCGGCAAGTACGTTGCCAAAGGCCAAAAGACTGACGCCGACGGTTCGGGTAAGAAATCCGTCTTCGAACGGATAGGAGTGATCCACGTTGTCATCGGGGGCAACGAGAACGGAGGGTCCGCTCACGGGTACAAACGGCACCTGAACGAGCTATATCAGGCCATCAACTTTGTGCCCAACACAGCGATCCCCGCTTCCAACATCCCCGATATAACCATCGGAAGGAAGGACTACGAAGGAGTCATCGCTCCTCACAAATGACCCACTTGTAGTCAATTTGGACATATCCAACCACCTGGTCAAGAGGTGCCCGATTGACACAAAGCGCATACACGAACATCATGTTCGGGAGTGCTTCCTCGGCCTCGGCCGAAAGTCAAGGACTTGAGCCCCGCACCAACCCACTATACACTTCTCCCGGGCCGGCCTGGTACCACCGGGGTCGATCGGACTCCGGTGACGTTCGGCGAAAAGAATGCGGCTAAGAATGTCCTGGCTGAGTTCGTGATCATCGACGGCTCGTCCGCCTACAACGTTCTCATAGGCCGAGTCACCCTGAGCGAGGCTGACGCAGTGATGTCCATCCGGACCCTAACACTGATGTATGTCTCGGACCGGGGGGAAGCGCATAAGCTCGTCTCCAAAGACGAGAATGACGAGGTGGTCAACGTCCAGATAGCCGCCAGAGGATGCAACATGCACTCCCTCAAAGTGGCAAAGAAATCAGAGAAAGGGAAAAGTCTATCCTTACAACAGGAGGGCGACCTCATGGATGTAACTAGCGGCTGACTAGGACGCTGTGCCTTTGATAGGCCATTAGGACGCTGGTAATCTCGGGAATACTCTATGTAGCGGCGGAGGTGTCCAAAACAGCTGTGGGCACCCCGACGCATGTTTTTACCTAAATGAAAAAACATCCAAGTCTTCCATCAAAATGTTCATTCTTCCCATAGTAACTAGGAAGCAGCAGACGCCAACTCACATTGTCATACCGACAAGAGCGGCAGCCTTTATCAGTAAGCAGATGTCGGCTCACACTGTCATACCGACACGAGCGGCAGTCTCCATGAAGAAATAGGCGCCGTCGCAGTCACCCCAAGTAGTAGACGCCACGGTTGTCACCCCAAGAGGTTGGACGCCGTCGCAGTCACTCCAAGTGGTAGACGCCACGGCAGTCTCATGAAGAAATAGGCGCCGTCGCAGTCACCCCAAGTAGTAGACGCCACGGCAGTCACCCCAAGAGGTTGGACGCCGTCGCAGTCACTCCAAGTGGTAGACGCCACGGCAGTCTCATGAAGAAATAGGCGCCGTCGCAGTCACCCCAAGTAGTAGACGCCACTAGCCACCCCAAGAGGTTGGACGCCGTCGCAGTCACTCCAAGTGGTAGACGCCACGGCAGTCTCATGAAGAAATAGGCGCCGTCGCAGTCACCCCAAGTAGTAGACGCCACGGCAGTCACCCCAAGAGGTTGGACGCCGTCGCAGTCACTCCAAGTGGTAGACGCCACGGCAGTCTCATGAAGAAATAGGCGCCGTCGCAGTCACCCCAAGTAGTAGACGCCACGGCAGTCACCCCAAGAGGTTGGACGCCGTTGCGCTCACTCCAAGTGGTAGACGCCACGGCAGTCTCATGAAGAAATAGGCGCCGTCGCAGTCACCCCAAGTAGTAGACGCCACGGCAGTCACCCCAAGAGGTTGGACGCCGTCGCAGTCACTCCAAGTGGTAGACGCCACGGCAGACTCATGAAGAAGCAGATGCTATCGAGCCATAACCCCGATTACCTCGGCCCTAGCCGAGAGCGACGGGGACACAATGACCGATACGCGCTATCGAGCCATAACCCCGATTACCTCGGCCAAAGCCGAGAGCGACGGGGACACAACGACCGATACGCTAGAAGAAACGTATACTCAGTGCAGTTGAGACGCAAGTCTGGCGGTCAATATGCCTACAGTTACGAATGCTATCGAGCCATAACCCCGATTACCTCGGCCAAAGCCGAGAGCGACGGGGACACAATGACCGATACGCGCTATCGAGCCGTAACCCCGATTACCTCGGCCAAAGCCGAGAGCGACGGGGACACAACGACCGATATGCTAGCAGGAACATAGACTCGGTGCAGCTGAGACGCAAATCAAGCAATACACTAAAGACGTTAGACACAGTTGAGATATGCATCCAAATTACCCCGGTCATGCCAACGGTAAAAACGGAGGCGCTCAATTAATAACGCAAGAAGGTAAGCAAAGGTTCGTGATCAAAGTCCCAGCCAAGCCAAGGACCAAAGAGATAAAACTTTATTGGAAATGACTGCAAAGAGAGTACAGACGACGGCCGTCCCCTTAGGGATAGCCTAAACTCTACCTACCAAAGCTTTACAAAAGCTAGGAAACAAAAAAACAAAAGGTTACAGACTTGGGATTTGAAGCGCCAAAAGATGGCAGGGAGAGAAGGCTCAATAATTGGCCGCCTCCGCATCCGCTGCTTCCGCAGCATCAGCCATCTCATCCAGAAGCTGGTCAAATTTATCCCACGGGAAGGTGCCGTCGGGGAGAAGTTTCTTAATTGCCTCCCTGGTCGCCTCCTCGGCCCGGTCCCGAAACTGGGCACACATTTTAGGGAGGAGATCATCTTGAAGCATTTCAATATCCTTCTCCTTTTGGGCAACGGCAGCCTGCGCGTCCCTGAGCGCCTCCGCCTGGTTGTCGAACAGATCCTTCCACTGATCCCTCTTGGCAACCACGGCGTCATAAGCATCCTTATACCTGTTCCGCTCTTCCATCATCTTGGCGGTGGCGGCATCAGCTTCCTCAACTTTGGCCCTCTCGGCCCCTAGCAGCTTCTCAACTTCCTCCACGCGCTTCGTGGCAGAAAAGAGATCCAGCTTAGCCTTCGCGGCTTCCCCCTTTGCGGCAGAGAGATCCAGTTTAAGCTTTGCGAGCAGTGGCGCAGCTTGGGCCATAGTTTTCTCCTGCTCCGTGATGTAGGAGCCGGCCTGTTGGGTCCACCTCCCCAGCCTCTTATACAGTTTCGCACCCTCTGCCACAAGCTCGGAGGCAGAAATCTTCTGAGCCGAGGAGTCAACGATGACATTTCTGTCACCCGCCCTCTCAATAGCCTTCTCGGTCGCTTCCCGATTGCCGTTCAGCAAGAACGGCGGTTGCCGAGGAGGATCTACAAAAATTTACACAGAGCATCCATGTCACCTTGCATTGACACATCGAAAGCCGGTCATCCGGGATGTCCAAATAACCACTAAATCCGAACCACAAGTTAGATCCGTACCGTTTGGACCCTCTTCGTTCGAGGGCCGGCCGAGTCGATCTTCTCCCCCGGCAACGGTGGAAGCGGACGGTGGCTCTTTCCTCTTCTCCCCGAACGGGGAAGCAGACGGTGGTTCTTTACTCTTCTCACCGGCAACGGTGGAAGCAAGCGGTGGCTCCTTAGCAACGGTCACCGACCCCCGGTGATATCAATGACCTCCACAGGGCTCCT
This sequence comes from Silene latifolia, assembly GCF_048544455.1. Lineage (NCBI taxonomy): Eukaryota > Viridiplantae > Streptophyta > Magnoliopsida > Caryophyllales > Caryophyllaceae > Silene > Silene latifolia. The sequence continues at coordinate 730,291 of NC_133530.1, read as the reverse complement.
TCGAACCACCGGGGTCGAGGGAGTCGACCCGACGCCTTCGCCACCGACGCTGCCTTCTTTGTTCTCTTCGGCACGCCACCTAGAACCCGCGCTTGGGCGCCGTCGATCCAAATGACTTCATCTCCTTATCCATGAGTTCGTTGGGAGACGGTCCGTGATCACCTTTTTCACCCGTAGGATGTTTGCTCAACGACCTTCCCGTCCTTATCAAGGCCTATCCTCTTCAAGGTACTCTCGGACGATCCTGCCAAACCGGTCCGCAAGAAACCAAACAAGAATTACATGAAAGAAATAAAACATAGCTCTAAAAACAGGAGCATAACGTGCACAGATGGGCCTCACACCGACCCCACTCACCCCCGGGCCGAGGGCCGGTATGAGGCCGACGCGGCAGAGCAGCTCATCTCGAAGAATGATCTCGAGTCGGGGCAGCCATCCCTTCTCAAAGATCAAATAGTTGCACGCCCGCTTCTCGTCCTCGGTAGAGGGACCAACGAAGCGTCCATTTTAACCTTACCCCGGGAGGTACACTCCTCATACTCTTCCCGGTTCTCACACCGCAAGTAAACAGGGCTCGGAAAGACCGGGGCAATGGGTAATCCTCCCACTTGGACGTACACCCACCGCCGTTGCCGCCTTTGCAAGAAGTAAGCTTGTTCACGGAGACATAGCTCTGCTCCGTCAGACGCCGTACCACCCCACTTTACCGGCGATTGACGGCCGAAGACTATGAAGTCGGCGGAATAAGTTGACTGTCGGGATTTCCCCCTAAAGAGACAAAGCCACACAAAGCCAACTATCGTCCTCATGGCCAGCGGATGTAGTTGGGCCACCGCGACGTTCATAGCTCGATAATGGCCATGACGTATTTATTCGGAAAACCGCAGCCCATACTCCGGATGCCGATGTACACGCCGGTGTGACCCGGTGGAGGGCAACAGACCGCCTGACCCTTCTTAGGAATAACGATCTTATACCCCTCACCGAATGAGAAATGGCCTCCGAAAAACGTCTCGCCGGAACAATTGGCGAACTTATAGGACCAACCACGTTCAAGACCATCGTGCGGGGCTCGCCATGATCCGGGACAGACACGCCTCCCACCATCGAAGGGTCCCCTCATCCTCATCGCATCGTCACCCTCATCCTCCCGTCCCTCCGGAACTGGTGGATCGACTACGGGAGAAGGAGACCTAGGGCCCCCAAACCTTATCGGAATGGCGTCTAGTATCTCCTCCCCATCAAGACGCAACGGGAACCCTCCGGCACAAGTGATAGTCCCGGCGTCGTGAGAAGACATAATAGCAATAATTGTTCAACAAAATAAAGAGAAGAAGTTTGTTTGTTTACCTTGAAGAAAAACACTCGCCGGAATGACAACTGAGAAAATTAGAAGACAAAGAAACCTTTGAAAGTTTAGAGGAAAAATTTTGGAGAATGAAATTGGTGACCAATTTCACGAGTAACTTGCCCTATTTATAGGGAAAAGCCCATGAAGAAGGACCAATCAGAGAACAGCCCATGAAGCGTCAACCAATCAGCGTGCAGACACGTGTCGGACATGCAACCACGGGATGTCAATCGTTGCAACAGTTAGACGTCAATCAATGCAACAGTGACCAAGCGTCTTCAACACGCCTATTCATATCTCCTTGCCTATTCACCTTCCTCAACAAATTCCCAAGCATCCGCTATCCGCCGCCACATAATCAACCAAGCTAAGAAGCGCGGGGGGCAATCAAAAACAACAACCGCACACTTACTCCTCCTGGTCTCGGCCAAATTTCACTTTCTTTCCCACATCGGATGCCCTTTACACATCCATGTGGAGGGGGATATGGTACGGCCTAAGAAAGACCAGGCCGAGGTAAAAGAAGCCGCCGCAGAAGAAGCCGATGCAGGAAATTTCCCGCAAATTATTTACGCAGAATATACGCTTAAACGAACATCGGAGCCCATACCACGGCATAGACTACGCTGGGGGCAAATTGATGGGGCATATTCTGCACCGCTGACCAAGTCAACATATCGAGCAAGGTCAAAGATATCCACAGCAAGTCAACGACTCATGCAGCCTAGCCGATGCAGCCCATCGGCCTGTCAGCCTGGGTCTCGGCATGGCAACTTGCCAGCCGGGACACATACCCGCGTACTCATATCCAAGACCCCTCGGCCACGAGTCAACAGGGCCCGCCGGCCTGCCATAGGTCCCTCGGCCGAGGGGTAGATCAGTCTTTCCACCTGCTAGCCACTTGGCCACTACGTGACAAAAGGTGAAAGCCTATAAATACTCCTCAACCTTCATTGAGGAAAGGATCCCAATTAATTCACAACTAAACCTAGATACACTATTCATCTGGTAATATCTTCCTTATCTCTCTACAATACACATTCAGCCAAGTAACAATTTATCTCTTAAGTTTACTGACTTGAGCGTCGGAGTGAGTACGCTTGGCACAAAGCCAAGCCCTCAGTTCGTTCATTGTTGCAGGAGAGGCCGTGAGGAACGATTAAGGCCAAAGGAGAATCCAACTCAAGACATCATTCAACAAGCCACGGGTGGTAACTATACTTGCTCTGGAATTACGCCCGGAACAGTAATATATTTATATAAATATATAATCCTCTTAAAATTACATGTCTAAGTAGTAAAGATAATTTCGTTAGTAAAGAAAATAATTGTAATAACATTGGATATAGTTATATGATAGTAATGACTCATTTGAATTGTAAAAGTAACAATATTATCTGCGAGATTAGTGAAAGTGGTAGAAACAACAACAAGAGTAGTGAAATAATCAATATTAATGCGGCAATAGTGAAAGTAACAATAATTACGGCGGGAGTAGTGAAATTATCAATATTAATGCGGCAGTAGTGACAGTAACAATAATTACGGTGGGAGTAGTGAACGTAACAATGATTACGGGCAAGTAGTGAAATGTTATTACTATTGTTTCATTAATAAGAGTAAAGTATTAATAGCGGGAGTAGTGAATCTGTCTCAAACTTTATTTCATCGTAATTTTAGGATATGTTATAGAAAAATATATTAATAATAAATTATGGGTTATGCAACTTTAGTAATTTTATTTAATGAAAAAAAAAATAATAGTAAGTAGAGGTTGTCCGGGCGAAGCCGGGCACCAATACTAGTAAGGTTAAATTGTGAAAACTGAAAACAAAAGTTTGGCTATGGATACTCCATTTGGTGATAAACGGATATACATTAGGAGACATTTGGCCATTTGGGTAAAGGATGGCCTAAAGTGGACCCGATATTATCATATCTCAACGATACTCAAACAGTCATACTTCTCCACTAATGGCCCATCACGTTTCCTAATGTTTATCAAACTCTTGCCATAAATTTTTGGCCCAATACGTTTCCTTGCCTTAGTAATCTAGAGTCGGCAAATAATGATACGACCCAAAAGCACCGTAAGAACCTGACATCTAATTAAGGGATTTGGGTTAAGATTTAATAACCCATTTATTTAAGTGGGTTAACACGGACACGACATGAGATTTAATTGGGTTGAATTTGTGCCAAGCTTTCTAAATACGAACCCGACACGAATGACATTTTTATTAAATTAATCATATTTTTTCTTGATTTCTTATCGCATAAATAAGCCTAAACTTTCCAAATATTGGCATGACACGAATCTGTCACGAAATTAACAGGCTAGGGTAAGGGTTTATGACCCTGTTTATGTGTAAATGGATCGACACGAACACAATATGAGATTTAATTGGACCAGGTTTGGATTGAAGAGCTTATAACCCATTTACATGTGACAAGAACCTAACACTACCATGTTTGCAAGATAACTCTGATAAGTAAGATACCAAGACCTGACAAAATGTAAGTATGTAACTGACAATTCATGCTTAAAATGAATACTTTGTTCCGGTCAATTATTGTCCTTTGATTTTTTGCACAAAGACCAAGGAAAAAGGAATAGCCCAATTATAAAATGATAAGTAGAACAAATTGGGTGTAAATGATCAAATTGCTTATCAAGTTCATTGGAGGGAATACGAATAACTAAGTTGTTTGTTAAGATGGGCTTTACGGTTTAACGGGGCTGATCTCTTCTGTATAAAACGACCATACTCCCTCCTATTCTACATAAACTTCCCTCTTTCCTTTTTTCATCTATTCACAATACCTTCCCTATTTCCTTATTTAGTAAAGTTTTATACTTATTTTAATCACCTTACCCCACAACAATACCCACCTCACCCACAACAATACTTATTTTAATCAACTTACCCCACAACAATACTTATTTTAATCACCCCATCCACAATAATATCCCACAATACCTTCTCTCTCCAATTACCAAACCCCACTATAATATTTTACCTTATTTTAACCCTCTCCGTAGGTTTATCTAGAATAGGAGGGAGTATTAAAATCAAATTGCGTATAAGTTACGAAGTACACTCCGTATTAAAAGTATGGAATACTCGTACTGTAGCTTTTGTGTATAACGTTCTCCGTATTCGCGTAGGTTAAGAAACCAAGTTAATTGGGTCCAAAATAATTCTCCGCCTCCTCACCCGCCGTGTTCGCCACCGTGCATAGCGCAACCACCTGCATTCACTCTCCACTTACTCTCCGTCGTTCGGTGATTATCTTTTCCTTATTTGTTTTACTTTTTAAATTAGTGATTCGTAGTTTATGATTTCTTATTCTTCCAATTCTTCTTGTTTATATATTTGATTTGGTTGTATGCTTTTAGTTTATCGTAGTCAATTTTAAAATAGATTTCAATTTGATTATTAATTACATTGGCAATGTAGTTGGACGAATTACAGGGTAGAATTAATGTATTAATCCGTCGAAAAATAGTGGTTTTGGGGCTGTCACTAAGTAAAAGATTGAGTTACACCTTGTTCAGTAAGGGGTAACAGACAACATGTACATTGTGCTGATATTGCTTCTAATTGACAAGAATGTCCAAAAAAATCGACATTTTATGTGCTTCTGCCTCTTTTACAAGACAAGTCTCCTAATATATTAAGAATTCATCAATTATGATCCCGAACAAGGACTTTGAGGAACTATATATGCTATAATGCTAAATGTATGCGCCTTTATTCCTAACTTGTCTTGGGAATTTGTAAAGAGACTTGGATCTCATGTTATGCTACTTTCTGGGATGCTTTTGATCAAACAAATCAATCCTAGTAAATTATATTCTTTTCTTGCATGACTACTTGACCAGTTTGTTGGACTGTTTAAAAGATACCACATATCCTAATGCAGTTTTTACTCGTTTAAAAGTCATTTTAACTATTATGAGCTGATGTAAGCAATTGGTATTAGGCTGTGTTTTTACTAGGGTAACTGTAAAGTTTTAACCTTTTCTGTATTTGTGGATGAAATACTCAATTTTTGTGATAAGTTTTGTGCATAGCCTTTTGAAAGATAGCATAGGATGGAGGGTATTGATGTTCTTATTTACTCGTCTTGTTTTGCTGTGATCGTACATTGATAGTCTGTGTTCTTGGCTGGAATTGATTTTGAATGCTTAGACATAAATTCAAGTATAGCTCTCATTCAACAATGTTTCTTCTTATGCTGCAGGTTATCCAGGGTATCTGTTGAATCAGATCAGGGACGCCTTCTTGTAGACCATGTTTGGTTCAAGTAGTCGTAAGTGCTTGCTAACATGTTCCTGAGAAAGCTATACTTTTGTCTGTTTTAGAATTGTTTCTTTATATAGAATATGCCCTTGTCACTGGCATTGTCAGGCCTTTACCTGCTTTTAAATGTTCTAGAACATTTGACATTTTACTTTTCTTTTTGCCACTGAATATGAAGTTTTTGCTGCTGGCTTTTGCTTTGATGACTGCCTACTTCTATATGTTTGATGATCGATACTTAGATCCATATCCACTTACAAAAGTTCCCTGATTGTCGTTAACTGCTGTATTCGGTCAATACTGTACACCCCTGACCGCCTATCTTTTTCCTGGTTTGCGAGGAATTTTTAAAATAGGAATCCCCCTATACATTGGGACTTGCTTCTTTTTCTTGAAACAAATTGAGTCGAGGACAATTTCGCTTCATAGACTTTTGTTAATAGAAGTTAATGATTCTAAAATCTAAATAAAGCATCAGAAGACTTGTAAGGATTATACATGTATATATTTCTCTTCTGACAAGGCTTTGCCAACTGCCATTACTAACTTGCCAAATGCAAGGGTAAAAGGTATAAAACATATTACTCTGAATATGTGTCCTGATTCAAATCGAATGACATACTGTTGTAACTCATATCTAAATAACTTTTTATGGGATCAATATTAAATGTCTCATCCTGTTGACTAAGAACAACCTAAAGTAACACATATTAAGTCATCTCCACCTTTTCATCCTAGTTGTTTATCTTTGTTTACTAATCTCAGAAGTTTTTGCTTGTTGCGTCTTGACCTCATTCAATCCTGCAAGAGTCATGATTCAGAGATGACCTTATACCTGCTGCTGTTGATTGTACTGCCTTCTGTGTAAACTACTTGGGCGATGGTTGATGGCCATAACTTTCTATGTTCTGTTCCCATCATTTAGATGATTAGGATGTTTCTACCTCTCGTTCTTCTTGATACTATTTAACAATATGTGTGTTCCTCTTTCAGCATTTGGGCAGTCATCTAGTTCACCATTTGGATCACAGTCAGTGTTCGGGCAAACCAATGTAACGAATAATTCTCTCACTCCACAACCTTTTGGTCAATCTTCATCATCAATTTCTTCAACACCTGCTTTTGGGGCTGCTTCATCACCAGGATTTGGGACTTCAACACCTGCTTTTGGGAGTGGTGGCAAGTTTCTGATGCTTGTTTACTTGTCCTATATTCAGATATTATGCATATATTCAGATATTATGCATGTGTGTTTCTCTTATTTTAAGCAACTTCTATAATCTAGTAACTTAATTTTGTTCAAATCTGCGTGATATTTAAACGAGCACATGTAAAATGCTAAATGTTTTATGTCTCAGCTACCTCACTTGCATTCCCTCGCCTCTTACCAGGTTGCTAGGATGCAACATTTTGTCCTTATGGTATTGATTTATAGTATGTTGGCTTTCTCTATCAATCTAAAAACATGTCATTTGTCATTGAAAATGGGCCATAGTGATGTCCATGTGAGCTTGAGTGACAAAAAGACTTTTTTGCTGGTGACCATGGCATTTATTGTTAGTTTGCCTTGGTGGTCATCTCTTTTTAGCAGTGTTCTTTTGGCCAGTGGATGACAGGTAGAAAAAAACATAATCGAAAAAAGTTGAGAGAAGAAAGAGCCAGAGAGGAGGGGGGGTATCAGTAGAAAAAAGTTGAGAGAGAATCGTAGCTGGTTAAAATTCGTCGGTATCAATTAGATAGGGTATTGATGGGGCTCTTTGTTTCTTTCCCTTCAGGGAACTATATAGGTTGAAAGAATCAGAAATCAAATGAACTTATGGCAGAGATTTATTTTGTTCGAGTTGAAATGAGCATGTCGTATACATTTGGTGGATTTTTTAGAAATGATATTTTGCGGGTACTGGTGAGACTGAGAGAAATAAAGGAAGTTGTTCATTAGAAGTGCAATTGTGGGTTAAACAATATCCTCAAACTTTTTCATGATATGGTTACTCTTTGGATTATGGGTCATCTAGTAACAAGCACCTTATGCTTTTAACGGAGGGGTAAGGTCACCTACTTTGGGTGGGAGCCTTCACGTCACTGTGGTGAAGTTGTTGTCTCACTCTTAGGATTATTTCCGAGGTAGAGTTATTTCCTTAGCTTTAGTATGCCTAAGGCAACAAGTTATTGCAAGGCCACAAGGGGATCTTTGTTACTTTCCTCCCAGTGAACTGGAAAAAATTGTAATTTTTTTAATTTATGAGAGCTTCTCGTCCTCTCATCTCAATCTCCGCTTTCTTTGATCAAAATTATTTTTCTTTTATCGATAGAAATAAGAAATCAAAGGAACTTCTGCTGTGCGTTTTCACCGTTCTTTGGTATGATCTGTTTATATGAATAATGCTCTCTTGTAACATGAAGAGTGAAGACAGATTTTTAAGGCCATTTGATCTCGTTTGTTTTCAAAGCCATGATAACTATTTTTTTATTTTATTTTTGGTAATTTTACTTGCACCCCACATTTCTTCTGTCTCTTCACTTCTGAAAAATGTTTATTGGTTTTCAGGAAAATCTGCATTTGGGCAGAACTCGCTTGGAGGTTTTGGATCAGCCACTCAGACTAGTCCTTTTGGAAGCTCAACTCAGCAGTCTCAGCCTGCATTTGGCAGTAATTTGTTTGGTTCAACTGCGCCATTTGGCGCTCAAAGCCAACCTTCATTTGGTGGAACCAACACTCCGGCTTTTGGTTCTTCACCCAGTCCATCTTTTGGAAGTAGTGGAACTGCCTTTGGGGTTGGAGGCACTCCTGCGTTTGGGTCTGCAGGAGCATTTGGATCCACAAACACCTCTGTATTTCCGGCTGGTGGTGCTCCTGCTTTTGGAACTACAACTACCTCCGGATTTGGTGGCACATCCACCTCCCCTTTTGGGGCCGCTAGCGCTTCTGCTTTTGGTCAATCCAACAGTCAAGCTTTTGGTGCTAGTGGGGGAGCGCCAGCATTTGGCTCAACCACTCCATCTTTTAGTTTCAATTCAAGTCCAGCACTTGGCCAATCGACACCGCCTTTTGGATCTGCACCACAACCTTTTGGTACACAGGGTTCTTCGGGTAAGTTTCAGCAGGGTATAGTTTTTACTTAACATACAGTGAAGATTTGCTTCATTTATCGGCTTGTAACCCCCCCCCCCCTCTCTTGTTGTCATCTCTTTGGTTTTGTTCTGTTATTTTGTTTCCTGCCTTCATTGTCTTTTAAACCTGGTACAATCATATAGGAGCGCAAGCGATAACACCAACTTTCGGGAGTAGTGGTTTTGGGCAGCCAGTTCAGGGAGGAAGTAGAGTAACACCTTATCGGGCAACTGAGGACACAGATGGGACTAGTAACCAACCACAGGGAAAGTTGGTATCTATATCAGCCATGCAAGCATACAAGGATAAAAACCATGAAGAGCTGAGGTGGGAAGATTACCAGCGGAGTGATAAAGGTTTGTGCCTCGACGCATTCTCGATATAACATAAATGAAACCTTGTATTGTATATATAACTTTTGTGTGTTGCTATATTCTGTCTTTTCTGATGATCTCGGACAGCTGATATTTATGGTGCGAATCCAATCCTTTGGTACTATGGCTTTGTTGCTCTTTATTGATTGTGAGACATTAGTCAACCGGCCAATTATTCAGGGTATTGCAACTCCTCTTTGTGATGATATAAGTTGTCAATAATAACTCCTTTTTTGGTGGTGTATTTGGATTGAACAGAACCGTCGTATTTTTGATGATGTTGCCTCTTCATATCAAGAATTCAAGTTTCATTTTTCAAAGCTATTATATATATATCTGGTGTCATATGCTTCATCCAAATCGAAGCTTGACTTTTCTATTTTTTCAGATAAGATTTGCATGATAGTTTCGAAGCTTATTATCCACCTCTCATGTTGTATGCGAGCATCACATTTGTCTTTTTGTATATGCCCGTCACCGTTTCCTTTTGTAGAGGGCCGCCATTTCTATGATGTCTTTTGTACATGGATGGCACCCTCTTGGTGTGTCTTAGTAAATATTATATCTTATTAAAAAAATTGAAACTCCCTCGTATCCATTCCAAACTACCCATTTTCCATTTTGGATTAATCCAGATCAAACTACCCATTCTATTTTTAATAAACAAAATGTCCAAACAAACCGAATAGCATAAGGTATCAATGAACACAGTATACACTCAGAAAAGTTTTATATGATCATTTGAGTGAGGGTCTGACTTTTGTTATGCTTCTCTCTGTAAATGGGTGTCAGCCCTTTACTGTCTTTTTTAATATGCTCTGGAGTATATTATTTTCATTAAAGAAGAACGACAATAGTGGTCAAACTGGTCAGTGCATGGCATCATGCATCAAGTGTATTCTAAAAAAAATAGTGTTGTACATTTTTGGTGAATTCTCTTATGTTCATCTTTGTTGAATGCTCTCAGTCCATCATGTATGATTGCGCCATATTTGCCGTTTTTATAGTCTTTCTTTTTATCCCTGAAACTAATGTTTGTACCTTTCTGACATTAAACAAGGTGGACCTAATTCTGCTGGTCAAACTACTTCACTGAGCTCTGGTGTGCCTGGAGCAGCATCCAACCCTTTTGGCTCCGCAGCATCCAACCCTTTTGGCTCCTCACAAACATTCGGACAGTCTGCTGGGAGCCCATTTTCAATGTCTGCGCCGCCTACGCAAACAAACTTATTTACCCCCACGCCCGCTCCATTTGGTGGCACAGGTCTTGCAACAACTACCGCAACATTCGGTTCTTCACCATTTGGTTCTGCTCCTACTACAACACCCTCTCTATTTGGGTCAAATCCAGCACAATCATCGTCCCCTTTCGGGACATCGACATCCGCGTTTGCCTCCAGTCCTTCTATATTTGGTACAGCAAGCTCAACTGCAACTGGATCTTCATCTCTATTTGGTCCTTCACCAGGTCAAGGACAGTCCCCAGTGGGTACTTCAGCTTTTGGAAGTCAATCATCGCCTCTTTTTCAGTCATCATCACCTTCACTGGGGATAGGATCTGGTTTGGGCCAAACTAGCTCCATCTTTCCGCAGACTGGAAACTTTTCCAATGCTTTTAATACTACTTCAAACAGTTTCGGTACAAGTGGGTTTCAAAACTCATCACTCACTACAGGCGGGCAGTTGGGCTTCAGCCAAAGCACTGTAAGTCATTATACTGTTTTTTAGGTGCAGACTATGAGTCCATGACAGTTGACCGGTTACGTTTGCTTTTTCTTTCCTGTTGAACCAAATTATCGAGCTGTACTGACCATTATTTCTTTGTTGTTTCATTTCCAATAGAACCAAGAACTCATTGTTCTTTGGAATATAACATGATGAAAGAAAGTTAATAACTAACCATTTGCCCTTCTTATATTGTGAAGAAGTCTATCATTGCCATTCTCAATACATTTTTATTGTTAGTCATTCTTAAAAGGCCTTTCCGGGGTGATCGGAACATCTTCAGTGTCTTGTCAACTGTTTTCATCTCAAAGATAAGGCATAGGTTATAGGTGTATTGTTATTGTATGAACCTTAGTGTTTGATATGATGTGGCTTCGCTAGTGTCAGATTTTTGCTTGTGAGGTTCCGCTTTTATGGGCATTTTTTTTGTAATTTTTTTCATTATATTTCGTAGGTTGATATATGAACTAACAGTCTGGTGATTATTCCATGACTCCATGTCCTTTGTCATTTTATAAAATAAACTCATAACAAGGTTAAATACAATTTTACTATATTATGAACATTGATCAAGTTTGGGGCAACATTTTTGCTCAAGTGTGGGAGGTTCATACTTCATGAATTAGACACAAATTTTGTGTTATGAGACCAAGCTTAATGTTCATCATGTTGAGAGTGGCTGTTGCATCTGAGACATACTTTGTTGATTAATTAGTGTATTACTCCATCCGTCCCGGTCAATTGTTGTCCTTTGATTTTGGCACAAAGACCAAGGAAAGAGGAGGGGGCCAATTACTAAATGACAAGTGGACCAAATTTAGTGTGAATGATCAAATTGCTCATCAAGTTCATTCTTAAAATAGAATGGACAACAATTGATTGAGACACCTCAAAATGGAAGAGGACAACAAATGACCGGGACAGAGGGAGTAGTATTTTTTTTTTCTGTGGCTCTTGGTAATTGTATTCCATGTCAAACAAAAAGTGACTGTATCTGTAATAGAAGAATAATGTTGGTACAGTGTTTACTTAGGTTTTTTGTCCAATCCTTATTGCTTACGTGGTTTCTGGTCCAACTTGTAGCCTTCTCTATCCTCTTTTCAGCCGAGTCTTGCTTCACAGACAAACAGTGGTTTCAACCTCAGTAATGCCGGCCAGACTCAAGCAGGTACTTCACCTAGTTTTTTGTCGTAGCTCTCTTTTATATAGTTTATTAAGTTTGGCTGAATCTTCTCTTTATGTATGTAGGCGGTGCACCAAGCATTTTTGGACAGAATCTTGGACAATTGTATGTTCCTCAGTACTCTATTTATCGCCTTATATAATCACTAACCACTGTTTTTGTTCAGAGTTTACCTTCCATCCATGAGAAGGGGTTGGGTGCTCTAAATCAGAACCTCCAAAATTAAAAAGAAACATACAGACAGATTTGCCTCAAGTTTTTCTGACATTGTTTTCGTTAGCCACGAAAATGAATAGGATTAGGCAAAAGAACAGATCTAGTCTTCGTGGATGTAAAAGAGACCTTTTTGTAATACTTCTATAGTTCTATTAACGTAATGACTTGTCTGACTCTGATAACTCTATTTGTCACTCCTCGGCAGTAAGACACTGACGTCATGGTCAGCATGTTGTTGGTGTCTTTATGTCTTTATGACTGTCTCGTGGTTGATCACTTCTCCCTTGTCTGAGTTATTTGGTATCTTAAGCTATGTAAAATTGTAAAGTAGGTGGTGAGTATAGGACTATAGGACAATCCAAATTCAGTAGGTGCCCATGCGTTTATGGAACATATGGGTTTTGTTTGTATAGGATAGAGGAGGGAAGGGATGAGGTTGGGGAGGGAGGGGAGGGAGGGGATGGAGAATGGATCAAGGGAGTTTTCATCCAAATTTTCCCTTTGGTGAGGAGGGATTCTAATGTACCTTGTAGGAGTGAAATGGAAGAGTCCATTTTTCCTCCCTTTTGAATCCTTCATATTCCATTTTGTTAACCAAACAAAAGAAATTAGTTTCCTTCTTTTCCCGCACCTCCCTCGATAATGTGAAGTAGACAAGAAAACGGTTATTTTGCTTTCCGGAACAATCATTCAAGTGTAAAAGTATTGAGAAGTTTATTAATGCTTCAGAGCTTGTCATGGTTTCATCTGTAGATGCTTGGTTTAAGTTATGACACTGTTTTATTTTGGATTGCCTTGTAAAATCACAGCTTTGTCCTTACTATTGTGATACCAGGGCTGATCAGTGGAAGTATGTTGAGAAGTATTATAGCAACAATTTTGCCTTTTCACCAGATTTGGTTCAAGAAAGTTTCAGTTGATTAATTTGGACTTGATTTAGTATTGGTATCAAATCCATTAAAGATGATATTTTATGAGGCTTCTATGTGCGGGTTAACCGGTGTTTGAAGTTTGAACTATGTTATTTATGTTGGTGGAACTTGACTGGTAAACGTGGTATCAATCCTTTGTGCAACTCTTATTTTGCTGGAAAAATATGCAAAACAGTTCTTAGCCCTTTGGATTGATTGTGATTCATTCTTAGATCTTCAGATATTCCTCATGTGTTCTGTTTGATACTTTGATGCAAGTAATCTAGACTGTATTTCAGTGGTTTACCTAATTTATATGAATATTTGCGACCCTAATTGGTAAATTTACTATGCTGTTGATTTTTGATTTATTCATATAACAATACAAGTGCATGATTGGCTGTTTCTCTTGAATGGTTTTCGCTATGATGTAGAAGCAATCAGAGCTCGGCAGTTCTACAACCGGTTGCTATTACCAATCCTTTTGGCACCCTTCCAGCAACACCTCATATATCTATTGGGAATAGTGGGACCTCACCGTCAATTCAATATGGAATTTCTAGCATGCCTGTAAGCCTGTCTTCTTCATTAACACTGTTATTAACTACATTTTGACAATTAATTGATAGAAATGATGATGTATATTTGCCAGGTTGTCGACAAACCTTCCCCTGTTAGAGTATCATCCTTATTAACACCACGGCACTTGTCTCAGAGGCGTATCAGGCTACCAGCTAGAAAATATCATCCCAAAAATGATGGTTCAAGGGTGAGCATCCTGTATTCCATTCATCTATTATGGCTGGCACTTTGGTGATCCATATTATTCTGTAAACTTATAAATACTGCATTCAGGTAGCTTTTTTCAATGAAGACGACGAAGCACCCAGCACTCCGAAGGCAGATGCTCTTTTTATTCCAAGGGAAAATCCAAGAGCCTTGACTATTCGGCCAGTTGATCACTGGCCAAAGCCTTCAAAAAAAGAAGCTTCTGTCCTCGTGTTTGAAAACGGTATGTATGGGGGTTTACTGTTGCATGAGCATATCTTATAATCCACAGTATTGGAGTCTTGGCATTGTCTTTGGTCTATTGTTCACAATGAGTTGGAGGATTGGTTTAAGTTATGAGTTGGTTTTTACGATGGCTTTATTTAGCTTAAACCAGTTTTCTTTTATTTCATCCGTGATAGGCCAGAAATAGCTTGCAGAAAACATGACTGAACGTTTGATAAATGATGAGCTGTGGCACTATCTAATTAACCTTTCCCCTTTTTTGAAGGTAAATCATCCTCGGAGAATCAGCATTCCGTTAATGGATCTGTTGCTGAAGAAAACAATAGTAAGTTTTTTTTTAAAAAGCATTATGTACATATTTTGCTTGGCAATAAAAAACAATTTAGCATGGAGTAAATTACTGCACCCATTTGTCCTTTAACCCGCTTAAAACATCCCATAAAGTCATAACTGACCATTCATTATATGAGCCGGCTTCATGATAATCATAGATGTTAAGTTGTGAACTGTAATCAATCTCCTAGATCCACAGATGTTTTCACTACATTCAAATACTTCAAATATTGCAAATGCACAATGAACCTTAATTTTATCAATGACTGTTGTCTCAGGCATTGCCAATGGAAATGGATTCATCAAGCACCAAAGTAATTCTGTCAAAATCAGCGAGAAACCCAATGGTCGCTGTGATAATAAAACAAACCAACAAGGAGATTCCTATATTACCCGTTCAGGCAACAGAGGGGACGATGCTGCTATTATATATGAACATGGGGCCGATGTAGAGGCGACCATGCCAAAACTTCGACATGCAGAATATTATACAGAGCCTCAAATCCAGGAGCTGGCTGCCAAAGAACGGTTAAAACCTGGATACTGCAGGCATGTGAAAGACTTCGTTGTAGGACGACAAGGTTATGGAAGCATTAAGTTCCTCGGAGAAACCGATGTTCGGAGGCTTGACCTGGAGTCAATCGTCCAGTTTAATGACCGGGAAGTTATTGTCTACATTGACGACACCAAGAAACCGCCTGTTGGTCAAGGTCTTAACAAGCCTGCTGAAGTCACTCTTCTCAACATCAGGTGCTTCGACAAAAAGACTAATACCCAGATCTGTGAAGGACCCAAATTTGAAAAATACAAGGAGATGCTAAAGAAGAAGGCAGAGGAGCAAGGTGCTGAATTTTTGTCATATGACCCTGCTAAAACTGAGTGGAAATTTAGAGTGTACCATTTCAGCAAATACGCGCTCATTGACGATGATCAATGGGATCTCGACTAATGTTGTATGTTTGATGTTGGTTCGATATGAAAATTTTGAATACCAGGTTTTCATTGGAAATTTTTTGTAATCTGACTTCAATTTGACTCCATTGCAAGCCAATTTTGAGCATTGACGCCAATGTTTACAAGCGATCAAGATGTACGTGGGTAAACACAGAAAGCCTCGACAAACATGACGCATCTTGACCTAGACCTGACCGGAACTTTACTGTATTTGTAATTGATACAGCTCGAAATAATTTGATCAACCAAATTTGACCAAAAGTTTTTTAAGTCATAATGGGCCTTGTCAGAATATTACGGCGTTATGAAATAAACCAGAGTGGATCAAAACAACAAATTTAAAATCTTTATTCGTTATCAGCTGTGCAGAATGGCAAAAAAAGGACTTTAATAACCAGAATGGCAAATAGACTTGGTGAAGGAGAAAGTATTCAAGCAATTTTCAAAAAAATTAATCCATGAAGCATACCAACAAATTATTTATCCACAACAGATGAACATGTATAGTTTACAAATAAACATTCAAAAGATGATGAGCATTTAAAAGAAGCAAAAACAATGATTTCGATCCTTAGTGCTTACTGGTATCTGATAGATGGTGATGTGGACGAGTCTGGTTGATCTGAGGCTACGACTCTTTCGAAATGTTGGATGCTGTTTTCTTTCTTGATTTTCTTGTCTTTCTTCCCGCTAATCCAGTCATTATAGACGACCATCAGAGCTACAATTGCGGCTCCACACCCTACAAAACTTATCATACAGTTCATGTTTTTGCTAGTATAGTAGATGGTTTATGCAGAGACCAACAGGAACAAATGTGGTATTAGAATATTAGATGTCTAGATTATATGAAAATCACGATTTGCTTATTGAAGGGAGAGTTGATTTGGCTTTACTGACAATGATGGAAAATATTATTCTGACTTTATCATGTAGGACTAACTCTTTAGTTGTGAGTTGTGACGATACAACCACGAAACTGAATGCTTCTAAATCCTCTAATCTCTTCCCCAAGAGGCGTTTTGACATTGTTTTACATTTGTGAACTACTGTATACAAATTCGTATATGAGACTAAAAGTAAGAGTCATAGCCTTCTAAATCAAACTTTATATACTACATTGAAGTCGATGGAACTAATTTTTAAATCGTTTCATTCAAGAGTGATTCTGTGTTTCTACTTTTCATTTACGACTATCTATCCGGAATTTCTGTTACAAAATCAGATAGAGAATATGGCGCTGCAACTCGTCTTCACTCACAAGTCACAACAATTAAGTTATCGTTTATTTCAGCAGTATACATGTTCAACAAGGCAAGAATCTTGCCTTTACAAATATAAAGAATGAGAAAACTAAGACCAAAGAATCATTGTATGAAACCCTGAACAAAGTTTTGATAAAAACGACTTAATATACTCCGTATACATTCCACAATCCTGAGTACCAAAAGCTGGTGCACAAACCTAATCACAATGTCCTCGAATAAATACCGTCTTTGTTGTAACAAACATGGCTTATATAAGTGGGGCCGCACCTGAACCTGATCTCTGAACTGCATAACTGGTGCTAGGCATGCAATCAACGTCGTCAGAGCCTGAGTCTGAGTCGGAATCATAGTCAGAGTTGATGATCTGAAAGCTGGGATCACTGAAGACTCTAAGCTTGGTATAGTTATAACCTGCAGCTCTAGCTATGGCTTTTGAACTGGTTCTTAAGCAGTTTTGGAGCTTACCCTTTTTCATTCCCGTATGACTGCAACATAATGTCGCCACACATGCTATTCCTACTGCTACCATGGCTGATCCACAGCAGATCAAATTTGCCAGACACTTCATTTTTCTGTCGTAGGGTCTTTTGGACAAACAAAAAAAATGTGATGTTAAAAGACGGAGTGCAGAAGACCACATATATAATAAGCATTTGACATCATTATATGCGGAATTGGATTCTTATATTGAGAGTACATATTTGCTGACTTCTTGAACGGGAAAGTTCTTTAATTATTCCTTCTTCCGGGAATACTGGACTAATCAAGCTTGTTCAAATGTAATTTAAAGTAATTTTATACTTGTTTATCTTAGTGAAATGGCATTTAAACGTTTCTTTATTATTGTTTTTTTGTTGTTATTATTGGACTTTATATAAACCTAGCTATCAAGTATCATTGACCTGGTTATGATCATGATGACAATATGCCGATATTTGATCCATTTATGCAAGAGTTTATCTTATACAAGCACCCCTGACTTGTTCAGTAATGCATCATGCATGAAACATAAGTTAATAGGAGAAGTAAGAGTGATACGCGGGAAAAACATGAAGAATATGCATCAGGATAAAATATGATCATATCAACATCTTTGACAACAGCTCAGGCGCTTCTTACTAAACCTTCTGCATATCAGAACCAGAAAGTTCGTTCAGCAGCTTCTTACAGAGCCCTCTGAAATTTGCTTGCTTTAGAATTGTTTAGTTAGCAATGATTTTAGTGTTGGTAGAACGACAGCAACAGTGAATAGATTCAATAAAATAACCTTTCTGTAAGATTTGATGCGATGCTGCAAATCCTATGAATTCACAAGCTGGTGTATGCAGTAATAAGTACATTCAAAGCTGTTAATTCCAAGAACAGTTTGGATTTTGTTAATATTACATTTAAAGCTATCATTTCTGTACAAAATATGTTCTCTGGAGTCTGGACTGGACTAGACTAGAGTTGACAAAAGTTAACAAAACTCAAAAACAGAATCTAAAAATACAGGAACTGCAGTTGGATGATGCTGACATTTATCAAAAGAAACATCAATGAACCGGGATTTCATCCAAGTCGATGTTCAAGAAGGAACACCTCTTCAAGGAGAACTTTTATCTGATTTACTGAAGATCCAAAATGACCCATACAACCTGAATGAGGTAAATTTCACCATCATAGTAGTCAACTTATGGCTTGTTTGATGAAAATGGCAGCAGCATAGTTAGTCATCATCCATCTCAAGTACACAAAGCTGTTCATCTGTCCATTCCTGAACGGAAGCTCTAGAAATCAGCCCTGTTCTTTGCTTCTTAAGCCCACCTGGTCCTGCATTCTCTGGATCATATTGTTTCAAATCAACGCTCAATTGAATGTCTCTCATCTGTGTACATCTTTTACCATCATTGGGGTTAGCTATCTCTCGATTCATCAGGCTATCAACCAAACTTGGGCCAGAATTGATGCCAATTTGTGGGCCTACTGGGCCATGCTTCTGAGTATCATTTGAAGTACAACGGTCTCGTTCAATATGATTATCAGAAGCACTTGAGATTCTAGAGTCAGGATTTCGTAGACGATTTTGAAACTTTCCAGTCAACATCCTTTGTAGTTCAGGACCATGTTTCTGCCAAGCATGTTGATTAGCATAGTTGTCACTGGTGCTAGGGGTAGAACCAACATTACTGGCCTGATCTTCACAGTTTGCAGCTGCTACTACTGCTTCAGAATCTGGTTGAGCCGCCCTACCTGAATTTTCTCGCCATTGATCTAAGGAGCCAAAAGCTCTATGGCCTGAGTCAACAAGATCACTGAGAATGGGTTCCTTGGAAATTTTGTAGGCTGAACTCTCCATGTATTCGCTTCTGCTAGTATTGGTAGAGTACCTTTCGTCTGCCTTCTCAATCACTGTATTGTCATTCACAGTGTAGCTCAGATAGACATATACTGACTATCTCTTAGTTCTTCTAAACACCAATGTTAGCCACAAGCTTAAGCCAAGGCTAATTTATTCCAGGGTCACAATTTCAGATAATATAAAAGCATGCTTCAGCACATCCGTAACAAGCTAACTATCTAGTATTGAAGGGTCAGAGTAAGACAGTAGAAAGGTTCATTGTCAGGGTTTGTTAACCTTGATATGACTTGGATTCACTAATCATATCATATTCATATTTGCATACACGGAGGAAGACCAGCTTTTCAATACACTTGAAAAGTAGCCACTGTTAGTAAAACAGGAAAAGACATTTCTCAAGTAATACCTTATATGTCTGTTAAGAAAGGTATAGTGGGTACCTTGAGTATCGTCTAGATTTGTATCCTGAAAGTATTGAACTTCACAGTCCACAGAGATTACCTGCAGTAGAAAGGAAGCATACATTGTGTTAATTTGTATAAAGGGCCTCTCCTTGTATCTTTATTTAGGAATCAGAAAAAAAAAACAAAAAACCATTGAATTACATTTATAATTATCACTATTTCTAAGGAATTCTAATAGCACCATCTCCTTAACACTTCATTAAGCTACTTTAATTTCTCAAGTACATCTGAAAGATACATTCTTTGGCATATATACACTGAGCTGCATAACTTTGAATAACAACTATTAGCAAGTATAAAGTGCTTTCTAATAACTGATTTTGAAAGCATATCATGGCCTACAGCCTCTTCATATATAATTTTTTGTGGATTCCGACATCCTATTGTGTAAGGAAAACAACCATGTGTTCCGTATAACTTCAATCCTTGGGGACTCCTATCTATCATTACCTGTACACTCCTCAATTCTGGTTGATAAGATGCATTGTGATGTATAATTCTAAGGCCACTTTTTACAATGGTAAATATCAAAACACGAAGAAACAATAGCTAACCACTTCTCAGTACCAGAGGAAAAGGAATTTTATAATTTTACATCAAACTCAAACACAGACAGTTTACCAAGATCATACAATCTGTTCCATACCTTGACCACATTTTTGCTTGTGATGTTTAGGTAGCATGATTCACACGAAGAGGGAAAAGCGACAACCTGAAAATGTTCTATTTTGTGTTAATCCCAAGCTACACAAATACTGCAAAAGGAATACTTACAAGTCTGATGAGTATATAGATTAACCATTGTCTAAGTTAGAATCAAGAAAGTGAGAAAGAAGATCAGTCAAAGGGCAGCAGACTAAAACCCCACCTTCTGCAATATCAAAATTGAGCCAGCAGTAATCAATTTCCCAAACACCCCTGTGCTGAGGACTTTGCGATGAACACTAGCACTGATTGTAGCAGTTGGATCCTGAATGTCAAGTTACAGAGTTAGTTGAACAAAATGTTGAAAGAGACAAATGCAGGAACAATACCGACACAATAGATGGTTTTCTTTTCTTATAAAATAAAAGATTACGTATTTACCTTCATGGTCAAAATCATATCACCAAGACCATTTGGGGTACAAGATTTCACAACAGCAACAACCTGGAAAACCAACTCACCGTAAAAACATGGTAGTGAAAAGGCTAAATGATGCACTTGCCACGTAGTTGAGACAGATTAAGAATGCAGCTGAAACAAGTAATAAACGTAGAAATAGACCAGGTAGAGTCGACACAAGCAATTGAAATAAGCATTGTTGTTCAACAGCATGGCATCAATTAACAGTAGCAGAAAACCACTATTCCTTTTGCATTAAAAGGAGCTCAGACATTTACACAATTGGAACTTAGCCTTGAAAATTGACAAGCTTAATTCTTTATTAGTCCAACAGCTTGTTACAAGGTGGATTTTCTCATAATTTAAACTTATTCTTACTATCCCAATTCCCAATGACAACATATAATCTAAACCCTAACTATTTAGGAGAAACTATGATTGAAAACAAGGAACCTACTAACATTTGCAACAATTAGACATTAATGAACAAATTAGAAAGTCAAAGTATGAATACCGTATCGAATCTTTGAACATTAACACAATTGTTGATATCTTTGAGAGACGTGGCACCTACAAATCCGAATCACCATTAATTAATGGAACTGAAACAACAGAAATATACTCCGTCCCAATCATTGCAAGGGTTATTTTAATCAAAGATAAACAAATGATTAGAACGGAGGGAATAAATAAATAAATAAATAAATAAATAGTTGTAAAAGAGAAATGAAATTACGAAGAGGGCGAAGAGAGTGGAGGGCGAAGAGCCATGGATTGCGAGTGAATTCTTGAGTAGAATCATCATCCTGAATTCTACGAATGTATTCCTGAGTAGAAATCTCATTTACATCACTGTTGTTATTACGATTACTATTGAGCGGTGGCTCGAAGTGGTCTTTACGATGCATCGCGGCTTGAATAGCGGCGGCGGGGCCAGGAATACGGCGGAAGCAAGGTGGTGATGGTGATTGGGGGAGACGAGAACAGCGGCGGAGAGAGAATGAAGAAATAATGTCGGAGTCGTCTAGGTCAAGTGACTGCCATGGTGAAGATTCTTCTTCAACTTGATCCTCCATGTTTTTGTTAGGCAGTTACGCTGCTTTTCCCGCCTAATTACTTGTATGAATAACAAATAACCCAATGGGCTTCTTTTTATTTGGATTTTGGGCCTCAGTCCATGCTACCAACCTGCTTTCCAACCAACCCCATTCCAATTTTTGAATGTATCAACCTTTTTACATACCGTCCTCTAACATAAGATTGACGAATAAAATAGTCCAAAATTAACATTTAATTATATTTTTATTTTAATAATCCGATAACTTATGATGAATACTGATATACAAGTTATCATCCCCTAAAACTAAAAGAATAAGAAAACACTAACTTTTTCCCGCTCAAATGCTCACATCTATAAGTGGGCCTTTTTTTACATATTACTATGTTGGGCTTAATGTACACTGTCAAATTATCTATATCATATACAAGTCCACTAAAATCTACCGTATAACATTAGTACGCTGTCAAATAATCCTAAATGGAGTAATATATCATAGAGGAATGTATATGCAGCAAATAAGTTCACCAATATCAATTAAAATATGCACAAAATATCCAAATTTTACATATCTTTGTAATTGATGGGGCATATTCTGCACCGCTGACCAAGTCAACACACTGAGCAAGGTCAAAGATATCCACAGCAAGTCAACGACTTAGATAGCCTAGCCGATGCATCCCATCGGCCGCCACACTGGTCTCGGCGTGACAACTCACCGGGGACACACATCCGCGTACTCATATCCAAGACCCCTCGGCGGCGAGTCAACTTTGTCCGCCGGCCTGCCATAGGTCCCTCGGCCGAGGGGTAGATCAGTCTTTCCACCTGCTAGCCACTTGGCCACTTGGCCACTACGTGACAAAAGGTGAAAGTCTATAAATACTCCTCAACCTTCATTGAGGAAAGGATCTCACAATCATAACCTAAATACACTATTCATTTGGTAATATCTCCTTTATCTCTCTACAATACATATCTAGCCAAGTAACACAAATTTAATCCTTTAAGTTTACCGACTTGAGCGTCGGAGTGAGTACGCTTGGCACACACCAAGCCCTCGCCTGTTCATTGTTGCAGGAGAGGCCGAGAGGAACGATAGGAGCAAGAAGGATTCAACTCAAGACATTATTCTACAAGCCACGGTGTAACTAATCACTGCTCTGGAATTATACCCGGAACAATTGGCGCCGTCTGTGGGGAAAGACACTAGAAGCTAGTCACATTCATTCCCAAAACAAAAAAAAAACACAAAAACCCACCCAAAAAGCTAAGAAAATGTCGAAACAGCAAGAGGTGTTCGTAACCGACGAGCCCCTCCACCCGGATGATACCTTCAACAATTGAGTCGAGCGACCCTCCACCTATGAGTAATCCAACCGGAGTTCGGGATGCCGATAATGCCGATACGCCATTGCCCAACCAACCAGTCACCATCATGGGACATGTGGTTGACATAGCAAAAACCGAAAATGGTCCTGGACCTAATTAGCAATGCGTCTCACGCTCACACTTTGTCACACCGACAAGAGCGGCGGAAACCACCCAGAGACCAGGGCCCAAAACGTGACTCCGAGAAATCTGAACGGAGCACTAGGAGAAGTTGACCCAGTCAAGACGCCGGGGGAGCCCAAAGTGGGCACGGTAGACCTAAGTCCTTCCCGCACTCGCGGAAGGACAGCGTCCCCGCCACACGAACGAGGCATATCCCAAAGGAGCCAGAGGAGTCCGACTCGGCGAGTTGGAGAAGGAGTCATAGTCGAAGAAGGAGCCCCTCCCGCTACGAGGGGAGAAGCCCGGATAGGGATGCGAGGAGCCGATCGCCACGTGTCATTCAACACGTGGTCTGGCAACCCCTCAACGCCTACGTCCTAGAAGTCCCGGTGCAAACAAGCTAAAACGCCACCCCTATCATACAAGGGGGATAGCGATCCACCACCACGCCGAGGCTTTCGAGTCTTACATGTCGGTATGGGAGCAGCCCGACGAGGTCTGGTGCCGAATTTTCCCAACAACCCTGCATGGGATGGCTCAGAGCTGGTACAAAGGGCTTCCCGATGGCTCGGTGTACTACTACGCCGACCTGAAGGGCGCTTTCCTAACCCGGACTCTGCGCAATAAGAGAAGGGCCGTAGAGACCTCCGACCTCCTAACTATCGACAGAGGGGGGGGCGAGTCTCTCCGAAGCTACGTGAAGAGGTTTGATGGAAAGGTCCAGAGATTCGAGAAATTAATCCCGAGCCGGCGGCCTTCGCGATGAAGGGCCTCCCGAGGGGAGCCTTAAAAACGAGCTCATCAAGAGCGGAGGCCTAGGCCGGGACGCCGCCGGGAAGGCGGCGACCAGGCCATCAAGGTAGAAGACTATCACAAGACTGGTAGATCCCAGCGAAGCCGAGCACTCGAAAAAGAGGAGTCACCTGCGGAGATGGCCAGACGAAGAACGCCGCGACAACAACGGTTCGCGGTCCGATGGAAAACGCCGTGAGAATAACAGATCACGGTCGGACAGATCCGACCGGAGGCAAGACTCGGTGGGCGCCGGGTGGAATTCGGGAACGTACCACCGGAGGCGGTATAGTGAAAAACCCCCTCGTCGTATCGGCCCGAGGTCTTCGCCCGAGCAAAACGAGGGCCGAGAAGTGGGAGAGACCCCCAAGCCAAAAAGTGACGGTGACACGAGCCGATCTTTGTGAGTACCACGGCCACACCGGCCATTTAACCAACGATCGCCGCCATCCGAAGAATGCCATAGAAGAACCGATCCGGAAGGGAAGCCTCGGCAAGTACGTCGCAAAGGCCAAAAGACCGACGCCGGCGGTTCGATAAAAAGTCCGTTTTCGAACGGATAGGAGTGATTCACGTTGTCATCGGGGGCAACGAGAACGGGGGGTCCGCTCATGGGCACAAACGACACCTAAACGAGCTATATCAGGCCATCAACTTTGTGCCCAACTCAGGGATCCCCTCTGCGAGCATCCCCGACATGACTATTGGAAGAAAGGACTACGAAGGGGTCATCGCCCCTCACAAATGACCCGCTCGTAGTCAATTTAGACATATCCAACCACCTGTCAAGAGGTGCCGATTGACACAAAGCATACACGAACATCATGTTTAGAGAATGCTTCCTCGGCCTCGGCTCAAGATCAAAGACTTAAGCCCTCGCACCAACCCGCTATATACAGCTTTTAAAGGGGCCGGCCTGGTACCACTGGGGTCAATTAGGCTCCCGGTGAGATTCGGCGAAAAGACGTCAGCCAAGAACGTCCTAGCCGAGTTTGTGGTCATCGACGGCTCGTCCGCATACAACGTCCTCATAGGCCGGGTCACCCTAAGCGAGGCCGACGCAGTGATGTCCATCCGGGCCCTAACACTGATGTACGTCTCGGACCGGGGGGAAGCGCATAAGCTCGTCTCCAAAGACGAGAAGGATGAGGTGATCAACGTCCAGATAGCTGCCCGAGGATGCAACATGCGGTCCTCAAAGAGGCGAGAAAGTCCGAAAAGGGAAGAGTCCGTCCTTGCAGCAGGAGGACGACCAAATGGATACAACTAGGGGCTGACTGAGGAAGTGCGCCTGTAATGAGCCGGTAGGGCATCGGTAATCTCGTAAGAATTTATGTAGCCGCGGAGGTGTCCAAAATATCTGTGGACACCCCAACGCATGTTTTCACCTAATGAGAAACCATCAAGCCTTCGATCAAAGCGAAATTTTCCCATCGCTTATCTATCAAGATACCGACGCCGCTCACACCGTCATACCGACAAGAGCGGCAGTCGTTGCGAAGACATTAGCGCCGTCGCAGTCACCCCAAGTAGTAGACGCCACGGCAGCCACCCCAAGAGGTAGACTCCGTCGCAGCTCACTCCAAGTGGTAGACGCCACGTAACACGCTATCAAGAAACAGACGCCGCTCACACTGTCATACCGACAAGAGCGGCAAGCGTTGCGAAGACATTAGCGCTGTCGCAGTCACCCCAAGTAGACGCCACGGCAGCCACCCCAAGAGGTAGACTCGTCAGCCACTCCAAGTGGTAGACGCCACGTAACACGCTATCAAGATACCGACGCCGCTCACACCGTCATACCGACAAGAGCGGCAATCGTTGCGAAGACATTAGCGCCGTCGCAGCCACCCCAAGTAGTAGACGCCACGGCAGCACCCCAAGAGGTAGACTCCGTCGCATCACTCCAAGTGGTAGACGCCACGTAACACGCTATCAAGAAATGTACGCCGCTCACACCGTCATACCGACAAGAGCGGCAGTCGTTGCGAAGACATTAGCGCCGTCGCAGTCACCCCAAGTAGTAGACGCCACGGCAGTCACCCCAAGAGGTAGACGCCGTCGCAGCCACTCCAAGTGGTAGACGCCACGTAACACGCTATCAAGAAATAGACGCGCTCACACCGTCATACCGACAAGAGCGGCAACAAGCGAAGAACTACGGGCCCGTCGCAGCATCACCCCAAGTAGTAGACGCCACGGCAGTCACCCCAAGAGGTAGACGCCGTCGCAGCCACTCCAAGTGGTAGACGCCACGTAACACGCTATTAAGAACCAACGCCGCTTCCCGGTCAATCCAACAAGAGCCATCGCACATTACACTCGCAAAAACATTCAAAGTGTCGTGGAAGCGTTGAAACACAACAGATACGTACTCAAAAAACGGCCCCGGCCAAGCCGAGGCGAAAACAAGAAGGGCGCTCAATTAAGAATACAGGAAGACAACTCTGATAGAGATGAGATAAAGACCACGGCCAGGCCGCAGGCGAAAGAAACGAATTATTATTAGAAGATAAGTTACAAGATTTACAAGTGAGAAGAATACAGACGACGGTCGTCCCCGCGGGGATAATCCGAGACACAACCTACTAAAAGTTGTACAAAAAGCAAAGGCTACGATTATACCAAGAGATAGCGGGAAGGAAGAGCCGAGTAATTGGCCCACGGACAAATGGCGATCGATCACCAAACTTGTTCTCATCAAAAGACATGTTAGTGAGGAGTCAAAACAGATCTGCTTTGTGAACTTGCTCTCTTAGGCTCGCTTCGCTCCCGCCATCGCATCGGCGGCCGCATCTTCCCCATGAGGGCAACCCAAAGACTTCTCTAGCGGCCTCGGCCTTGGCCTCGGCATCCTCAAAGTGCCCTCATCCTTTCGGCCTCCTCCTTAGCCACCCTAGCCCTCTCAAAGAAGAGCCGCTTTCTCCGCGGCCGCCTCCCCCTCCATCTTCGCCTTCGCCGCCTCTTTGGCGCCTCCACCGCGGCTTTCTCCTTAGCCGCGACTCGTCATCAAGCGAAGACGTCGAACCTGTCCCACGGGAAGGAGCCATCAAGAGGGAAAAGCTCCCCGATAACTTCCCGGCAAGATCTTCGGCCAAGTCCCGGAACTCGGCGCACAGTTTGGGGAGCATGACGGTTTGGAGCATATCGACGTCCGCCTCCTTTTGCTTGATGATGGCCTCTTTGCCATGAATCGGCTCGGCTGGGCCTTAAACATGCCCCCGTATTGATCCTTCGCTGGAGACGGAGGTCGGCACGCTTCGAGCAAGGCTACATTCCTCCAAAGGCCCTTCGCGGCCTTCGGTTGCCGCGGCCTCGGCCTTAGCTCTCTCGAAGAAGGACCTCCTTTTCGGCGTCCTCCCGGAGCTTTCGCTCGGCAAGAGCGCCTTCTCAAGATCTCCCCGAGCTTCGCTCATTATGGAGACTCGGCCGCCGACGCAGCCACCCTTAGTGGCATTACACTCGAAACAAACTCGAGCAATGACCCTCTCCCCGCTCCTTGGGCGAGCCCCGGAGCCACGTTCCACCTCGCCGACTCCCCTAATCGCTTTGTGCCTTCCTCTATAAGCCGGGAGACGGAAGCCTTCCGGGGGGAGGAACGGCGATGGTACTTTTTGCCACCAGCCTGGGGGGGAGAAGGAAACCTTCGGGGATGAAGAAGTGACGGTGGCGCCCGATCGCGAGCTCGCGAGAAGCCCACCGCCCGCCGCCCAACGTGAGCGATGGCCGATCGCGGGCGATCTGCAAAAATTCAATTAAAGCATCGGTATCAACCGACTTATCAGAACACCTAATGGCACGGCTAAGTTTAAACCACGGGATAGACGGATACCATGTCCGGCCTTCTTGGCCGAGAAGGCACTTCCTTGCCAGCAGCAGAAGCCGTCCTTTTCCTCCTACAGATAAGGGGAGATCCCTCTGCATCAGAGTCCCCCTCATCAGGAATATCAACAATCTCCACCTTCTTAGGGGAGAGGACGGGAGTTGAAACCGGTTTCGACGCCGTCTTCCGCGTCCGACGCACTACGCCGCTAATCACCCGGCTGCGCCTCCTCCTTGCTCAAGCCCTTCACCGGCTGTTCCATGAGGTCATTCGGCGACGTCCTGCGATCATGGGCCAGAGCCTTGGGATGCAAGTTAGCAACGGTTTTGTCTTTATGCAGCCCCATTCTCCGAAGAAGATCCTCAGATAGGTCCGGTCCGAAGTGGTCTGCAAAAGAAACAAAGAATCAAGAAGAGGAAATAAATCGAAGTCCGAGAAAACAGGAGCATTGAGAGCGGTGACGGGCCTCACACCGACCCCACTCACCTGCGCGCCAGGGCCGGTATGAGGCCGACGTAGCAAAGTGGCTCATCCCGGAGAGAATGATCTGCGTCGGGGGAATCCATCTTTTCGGCACCCCACTCTTGTCCACCTCGAAGAGCCTCATCGCCAACCTCTCATTCTCCTTCGGATGGACCTGCTGGCATCCATTTTCAGATGTTTCCGGGTGACCCATCTGTCATGCTCCGCCCTAGTCTCACACCGCAAATTAACCTGGTCTTTGGAAGGAGCGGGCGGCGGATAGTCGTCCGGTACCTTAACGTACACCCACCGACCCCCGCCGGTCCTTGCAAGAAGAGAGCTTGTCAACAGAGACGTAACCTTGCTCCGTTTGCACGCTGTACCATCCGACACGGCCAGAGATTGATGGTTTCGAGATAATGAAGTCGACGGAATAAATTCACCGTCGAGCCTCTCCCTTGAAGAGACAAAGCCGACGAAACCGATTATGGTTCTCATGGCCAACGGGTGCGATTGGGCAACGGCAACGTTCATGGCCTTAATTATGGCCATAACATACCCATTCAGGGGAAACCGGAGACCATACTCCAAATGCCGCATGTACACACGGTGTGGCTCAGCGGAGGACAACAGACGGACCGACCCTCCCCGGGGATGACAATTTCGTATCCACTACCGAAGAAAAAATGGCCCTCGAAAAGTTTCTCGCCGGAACAACTGGCAAGCTTATGGGACCAAACACGGTCAAGGCGAACCTTACGGGCATCACCGTGATCCATGACGTCTTGCCTCTCATTAGGACGAGGCCCTTCCTCCTCCTCACCAAAATCATCACCAAAATCACCACAAGAATCTTCATCCTCCCATTCCTCCGAATCCGAGGATCAACCTCGGAGAAGGAGACCTAGGACCCTCCGACACGGCCCACTAGGTCCAAAGATCGGCGAAAGACATGTTCACAACAAATTACTAGCAAAGAAAAGAAAAATTCGTTTGTTTACCTTCAAAGGAAAAAGTGCTAGCCGGATCAAAAACTCTGAAGATTGGAAGAAAAAAGAAGCCCTTCAGTTGAGCAAGATGAAATTTTGAAGAAAATTTGAGAAAATGAAATTAGTGACCAAAATCACGGAAAAACGGCCCTATTTATAGGGAAAAAGCCCATAATAAAGGGCCAATCGAGCACGACCCATGAAGCAACAACCAATCAACGAGCAAACACGTGTCGAGCATGCA
Organism: Silene latifolia; assembly: GCF_048544455.1. Taxonomy (NCBI): domain Eukaryota; kingdom Viridiplantae; phylum Streptophyta; class Magnoliopsida; order Caryophyllales; family Caryophyllaceae; genus Silene; species Silene latifolia. Next base: position 700,773 of record NC_133530.1, on the reverse strand, counting down.
ACCACGGAATGTCAATCGTCGCAACGCTTAAACGTCAATCAATGCAACAGTGACCAAGCGTCTTCAACACGCCCGTTCACATCCCTTCAACTATTCATTTTCCTCAACAAATTCCTAGGTATCTGGTCTCCGCCGCCACCTTATCAACCAAGCTAGGAAGCACGGCCGGGGCAATCAAAATCAACCTAAGCACTCTCGGCCTTTGGTCACGGCCGGCGTCATATTCTTTTTTCCACATCGAGTGCCCTTTACGCATCCATGTGGAGGGGGGATATGGTATACGGCACGGCCTAGCAAGAGCCACGCCGATGCACAAGAAGAAGCCGATGCTGAAAATTTCTAAAAATTACTTGTGCAGAATACATGCTCAACGTACATCGGAGCCCATACCACGGCATAGACTACGCCGGGGCAAATTGATGGGGCATATTCGCACCGCACCGACCACCAGTCAACACACCGAGCAAGGTCAAAGATATCCACAAAGAAGTCAACGACTTAGATAGCCTAGCCGATGCATCCCATCGCCACACAGGTCTCGGCGTGACAACAACTCGCGCAAATGGGACACACATCCGCGTACTCATATCCAAGACCCCTCGGCGGCGAGTCAACTTTGTCCGCCGGCCTGCCATAGGTCCCTCGGCCGAGGGGTAGATCAGTCTTTCCACCTGCTAGCCACTTGGCCACTTGGCCACTACGTGACAAAAGGTGAAAGTCTATAAATACTCCTCAACCTTCATTGAGGAAAGGATCTCACAATCATAACCTAAATACACTATTCATTTGGTAATATCTCCTTTATCTCTCTACAATACATATCTAGCCAAGTAACACAGCTTAATCCTTTAAGTTTACTGACTTGAGCGTCGGAGTGAGTACGCTTGGCACACGGCCAAGCCCTCGCCTTCGTTCATTGTTGCAGGAGAGGCCGAGAGGAACGATAGGAGCAAGAAGGATTCAACTCAAGACATTATTCTACAAGCCACGGGTGGTAACTAATCACTGCTCTGGAATTATACCCGGAACAGTAATAAAAATATACAGCAAAATTATTCCTAATTATACTACTGAATAAAATTTTACATATCTTTGTAAAAATACATTCCTAATTATACTACTCAATAAAATCTTTCAATATACCCCCAACAACCTCTCCATAGTTAAGATCTTTTGATGAATCAAATATGGTAGCATAAACATGTCGTACAAAATATATTGAGATGGTAGCATATACTTATTTATGAATATTTTTTGCTGAAATTTTATTCTCTCCCAAAATACCAATTTCTATTGCTATATATCACTAACATTATAACGTACATTAGAACTTATAATAAGTACAACTCATTTATACAAATATCTTAAATGACCACTATATAAGCAAAACTCACAAATATTATTCTTTAGCTCTTAAATACTGTGCTTTAGTACGGGATCTCAACTAGTTGAAAATAATAAGTTATCAAAATAAAATATTTTTATATGTTTATTTACTAATTTAGTGTTCTTGGCTAGTTCAATGAATAAAATGATTTCGAATCAGATTTAGTTGTTAGAGAAAGGTGGCAAGACATTAGAATGAAAAAATAGACATTAGCCAGACGTTTAAATGTTTGATCAATTATATATAGTATATTGTTAATTAGGCAGATTTGTTTGCACATTGTTAGTAGTTTCTGTTTAGGGTCATCAATAAATTAAAGTGCAACCGACATAACTTAGATGATCACAAGATAAGCAAATTGATTAGTCATAATCATATATACCTAACTTAGAGAAAAACAATAATGACCCGTTTTATACGATACTTGATGTTCAATTAATACGTTTCTATGCTTGATTATTTTTGTCATAAAATACATGACAAAATATCATTAATAAATCCGGCGTAACACTTATGATAGGTTTTATAAGGGAGGAGATATAATACATAAATGATTCTTATTATTGATAATATTCTTCTGATATGAATACATGAGACCGTATTTATAGTACTAATTCTTACCTTAAGGTTTAACCCTAGATCTAGAATATACTAACTTATTCTGTAAGACAATAATAATATCTCTTATTTTATACTCACACAATATTTATCATATTGTGTTTCCTAATCTTACCCTAGATACTTTATTACCCTCCCTCAAACTTATGGTAATTTGACCCAAATTTCCATGAGTTTGAAATTACAATACAATAATTAATAAGAAAAAAACATGACGACTTTTCTTCGTCTTCATTATCTTCTTCTTCATAGGTGCGTATACGACCCGCCGGCCACGATAATGCGTAATCGACTCGCCAGTCAAGATAATTGCGTAACTCGCCAGTACAATAGTACTATACGAGGGGTAACAGCCTACCCGCTCATATAAGTAAAAACTCATGTCTCACGACATATAATCAATACGCCTCGTCTAACCATACGAAGAGAGCCGAAACGTGCTACAAACCGGTAGCTTATACTCCTTTTGTTTATAAGATACTCTTGTCTTACGACAAATAGATAAACAATACGCCTCGTCTCACGACACGAGGAGAACCGGAAATATTGTAGTACCAGTACGGGTCAAAGACCAAGTAATCGGACATTGAGTAACATACTCAATTATAAGAGAAAACATCAAGGCAAATATGGCGCCTCAATGGGAAGAGCACTGACATCATCACACCACCATCTCTGTTTTGTACAAAAACGAACGTACGAAATAAGGATTAAGGGTAACGTAATTTGACAATAAATAACGAAATCCCGCCGGTAGGTTTCTTACGACATTATTAACCTACCGGCGAGGTAGCGGAAGCGATTTTCTAGAGTCCTCAGGAAAGAGGCTCTGATACCATGATAGGTTTTATAAGGGAGGAGATATAATACATAAATGATTCTTATTATTGATAATATTCTTCTGATATGAATACATGAGACCGTATTTATAGTACTAATTCTTACCTTAAGGTTTAACCCTAGATCTAGAATATACTAACTTATTCTGTAAGACAATAATAATATCTCTTATTTTATACTCACACAATATTTATCATATTGTGTTTCCTAATCTTACCCTAGATACCTTATTAACTTAATTTTAGTTTCATTCATATTTTGGAATATAATAGAAGATAGGGGATACAAGTTTTTGTGTTAGTCGAAATGATGGGATTCTTACTTTGGAGGGTGGCTTAGCTACGACGGAGTATAAGATGCATGCGACATGGAAAACATCCAACTAACATTAATAGTTGTCATGTAAATATGAAAAATGTAAAAGTAAAAGTAAAATGCATAAAGCGTAATAGATTATACTTCGTAGATGAGAAGGGTGTTTGTGTTTCCGTTGCTTAATTAATTGCGTTATTATGTCTACCGCACCGCTTTGGTGTGAGGTCAAGTGTCGGAAGCAAAGAGTAATGAGAGTGTGAGGTGAGTAGTTGCATATTTAATGTCCAACCTCATACATATGTTATTTGTTATGTGTCCAACCCCTTCGTCTACGTGTGGATCCAATCTTAAATAATACTCCTAACTACTACTACTACTATTGTATATGCGCATGTGTATTACTTGTATTATTTTCCTTATTAAAAAAATTAAATAATTCATGAATGAAAATGAGATAGCATTATTCTGTGTATTCAATGTGAACTCACCACCACTATATTCGTGTTGAATTATTTTATTAGTTATGTTATTGAAGTATTTTATATGAATAGGCCGGTGGTACTAAAACTCAATACACTTGCTCAGAAAGATCAGTTGACGGAAAATAGAACATAAACGTGGGAGTATGTAACATTGCACTCAAATCTCGTATCAAGTGTTAATAATAGCCGGCTCAATAAACCATTCATGCACACGTTTGACTTTTACATTTACATTATTATGATGCATCAATTATGCAATAATGCAACGTAGTATAGAATAATAATCATGCAAATAACGGTAACACCACTTCCCCTCCTACCAAATCTATTTATTTGTGTCATCCATCCCATATTGTTTCTTGTGTTTGTTCGCTACCTTTGTTATTGTGTATCCTATGTTTGTTTGTTTGTTAGCGTCCGGATACAATGCAAACACTATTTTCCAACAAACAAGCAATATGGAGTACTAATTTTGAATCATCAACTCATTATTTAACTAATACCTTCTAATCATGCAAATACAGTAATTGTCTTCTATAATGTGGTACCCTATTATCTAGTCAACATTGACTAGGAAATGTATTACTCGTATTAAGACTCCGTTAATTCTCTTGCCCTATTTTTAAGAATCCGTTAGTGGTAACTAGAGTTGACAAAGCTGATCCAACTTAAGAAATCTGACTCAACCTGCTCCGTTGTAAATTGAAGCATATCCGATAACCGATATGACATATAGTTACTGATTACCGATAACAGTTACATTTTGTCTCAACTCAATCTGAGATAGTCAACCTGGTTTAAAATGAGCCTAAAATGAGAATTTGAAAAGGGGGATGTTTGACACATGAACGTTAAAAAAAGGACAAAAGAGAGACTGAGAGAGAGAGAGAGCAGTAGATGATTAGTAGAAGTGAGATACTCAGTCCGTAGACAGTAAAATGAGTGTGTTATTCCCAAGACACATTAGAATAAGTTAAATATTATTATTCATAAATAAATTTATCAAATGTCACAAACACTGTCTTTCTCTGTCTAACAAGTAACAACCACCCCTTTAATTCAAACACACCATTCACCATTCACCATTCACCACCACCATTTCCGTCTTCTCTCATTCTATCTCTGTGCTTCAAACAACAATCCTGCTGCTTCTTCTTCTTCCTCTTTTGGTTATTCATTTTGAGTGCTTCTTATTCTTCATTTACTCGCATGACAACCTAATTAGCTCTAATACATACACCAACTACATACATTCTCTATCTACATTTCCCAGGTTTGTTGTCCTAATCACTTTTCATCTACCTTATTATACTTCTTCTTCTTCTTCTTCGTCCCAATCATTTATTTACCTTTCCATTAAAATAGATTAAACGATTGGGGCGGAAGGAGTCACTATAATTATATTGTTAGTATTATAGTCTACATAACTACTGTACATTTCAGCTGATATGCTATATATGCCAAATTACATTCTCTACTTTATGCTCTTAGCTTCAATTGTTAATTTGCCCTTTAATTTTCTTGCTTTTTGGTGGGCTTGTTTTTAAATTACATTACTTTAAACATTTTGGATCATTATCACTCCCTAAAAGATTCAATCTTTTAGATAAAGTTTGCACAAAATGTCAATTAGTATACCATCTGGAATAATTAAGAATCTCATCAATTTACTTAAAGTCATCATTTTTGAGCTCTTGATTCCTCTTCTCTGTGTATTCATTTATGTTACTTTTAATAATTCATGTAATTGCTTCAATGTTGATCAGTAAAACATAAACACTTGAGATCTTGTACATATATCTTGTACAAGGTATTATTATTGTTGTTTGTAGTTTTAATTGTGATTTATTTACACAAAGGAGACAGTAGAGACAAGTTGACCAGTGAATGTGCATGTGAGCCCCAAACTACATTTCTCTTAAATGTCTTACCAATAATTAATATCACCCCATTTTTCACTACATTCATTGTTTCTGAATATGGCATCCTTCTTGTTTTTATGCTACTACTACTACTATAATTATTTACTTCTATTATTAACAGATCCATGTGTTTATCATTTGCTTTTTAATATGTATAGTAGGGAGTAATGTACTTATTTTCACTTCACACAGATTTGCCTTATCAAAGTATAGTTTCCAGTTTGTATGATAATGCATGACTTAAACGATAATGCTAAAGAGTATAAAACCAATTTGGGAAGGCCCGTGTTGCATCCACATCTCAAACCCAAATGCATTCGTGTAAGGGGCGTGTTGAAATTATAAAACCAATCATAGGATTCCAATTTCCAACCATTAGCTCTAACTTTCGGTTGAATTGGTTTCTTGACAAATGAAAATCCCCCAATTTATACCTCTACTAATATAACTACTGAATAGTAAGTATACAAGTTACCCAATGTTTTGGCTTAAATAATACTTTAGTTTTATAACACTGACACCCTTAGTCCCTTACCCTCCGTGCCCAAAAAATTCGAGTCATGTGGTATATAATACCCTAGACTAACATGGCATAGACTAAGTAGAAGAGTTGTGATTTCAAATGAGTTACTTTGGTCAGTTAGTCATTGGGACAAGTGCTTCTGGATCCACAAGTGCTTCTGGTCAATCAATCAGGATTAGGATGATATCGGGTTGAACAATTTGGGTTATAGCAAGAAAATGTAATAGAGTATCATTTGTGGAACATAAATAAATAAATAGGCAGCATATCCAAAGATGCAGGTAAAGAGAAGGCCACTCTTGTCTGTTAAAGTTAGAATACATTATACATGTCAGTCAGGTCAACTTGTGTTGTTGTAGTACTCCGTAGGGTTAAAGGCCTTCATCACCATCTTTTGAGGGAAGTGGGCAAACTGTTTATAACACTAATCTTTTAAATGCTTTTGCTTTTGCACTTTCCAAAAAAACCAGCATGCTATGCTATTATCAAAACTAAACTTATTTCTTGATATCCAAATTTAACTTGTGTTTGATGATGTCCTAATCAAGAAACACCATATGTACATTCTCACTGAATAATTAACCACATAATACTTTTTTAATAGCTCGGATGTGGTTTTGATATGTTGCGTGCTTATATATTATGGCCGTATATAAAGATAGTTACGCAGGTTTTAGTTTACACATTCTAAGATAACATAAATGATGGTTGTGGTTACAAAATGTGAGTGATTCTAAGCATACTGAGCTATCATTTGATCTTACAGACAATCACCGGAAGGAAGGCTGAACTTGGGGTAGCAGAAGACATGCCGAGAACAAGGTATCCGCTGTGGTTGATGCTATGTGATAATAATGAGTCATATATGAGACCAACCAAATTCTTATGTGTCCCCTCAATTAATTATAGGTTTAACTAAGCAATATTAACTGACATTTTGGGTTTGTGATATTGAATGAATAGGGGAGCAGAAGTGCTTCAGAGGCCATCCCCAACAGGTCCAACACCACGAGGTCCACGACATCTAAGAACTGCAAGTTCTGATTCTGATCCACTGCATCAGCGGCCCATGACAGAAAGAAGTCCAAGGATTCTCGATCGCCGATCCCCAAAAGGGTCTCAGTCCGACCCAATCCCAGTCCATCAGAAGAAGTTGGGCACCAGAATAACAGATCTAGAGACTCAATTGGTACAAGCCCAACATGAGCTCAAAAATTTAAAACATCAGCTATCTTCTGCTGAAGCTGCAAAGAGGCGAGCCCAGGAAGAGCTCAACAAGAAGGGCATCGCCAAGAAACCGACTGTAGTTCGGAAAGTAGTCAAACGTGTTACAAAAATCCAAGAGAGGAACTCCAGGGACAGCCCTGATAATGAAGTTTCTGATGTTTTTGAGGTTCCAGCAGAAAAAATGCTTATGGAGTCAAAGGAAACTCACTCGCTGAAGGAGTGCTCGGAACTTAGAGAAGAAGAAAAACCCTCTTCTTGTAATGAAGTGGGTTTGAAGAAGGAAGATGTTGTAGTAGAGCAGTTTAAAGCTATGGTCGATGAGAAAGAGAAGGAAAATCAAACACTGAAGCAGCAATTAGAAGAAGCAAATTCAAAGGTCGCTGCAGGTCAAAGCAAGGAAGAGGAGCTCACAGTAAGATTGAGGCAATTAGAGCGGGAGTTGGAGACGAGCAAAAGCAAGGAAGGTGAGTTGAAGGACAGGCTACTTGAGAGTATAGCAAGTCGGGAAACGATGGATAATGAGATGAAGAAAATGAAGGTGCAAACAGAGCAATGGAAGAAGGCTGCTGATGCCGCTGCCAGCGTTCTAGCTGGTGGGGGTCGTATTTCTGACAGGTGTGCGTCGATGGATAACCACTTGAATGGAATTTTCGAACCACCTATTGATGGGTTTGGGGGTTTCCTTGGATCACCAGGGGGTGGGGATGATATTGATGACGGGTTTGGAAGGGAAAAGAAGAGGAGTTCGGGGATTAGAATGCTGGGAGACTTGTGGAAGAAGAAAGGGCAGAAGTAATAAGTCAATGCCGCCGCCTTGAACTTGAGACTAGTTGAGACTCCTAATTTTGTGGTGTTGATCATCAATATGGTTGCTTACCATTTAGGTTGGTTGGTTGGTTCTATGTTGTAAGTTATAGTTGGGTATGGCACTAGCTAGTGTAATGCTATATGGATATTCTCCTTCTCATTATGATGTACTCTTATCAGCTCTATGGATTGCACTTGGATATGTATCAAGATTATCAACTATTTTAGCTATTTGGTAACAAGATATTGGCTAGTAGAATGCGATTTCACGGGTGAAGGGTATTTAAATGCGGGTGAGCTTCCACCGGACTACATCTTAACTAGGAGCGTTTTAATGGCAGAAGTGACCCATAAAATCACAAGTGATCCCATATACAGTCGTGAGTCGTGACTCGTGATTACTGAGTACTTAACAGTCACACACTTATTTGATGGGTATCAGGCCAGCCTTTAGTAGTTTGATGAGTATGACCCACTCACCCCCACCTAACTTGGGCCGAACCGGCCTAGGTTGCTGTAAATCTAATCAACCAATTTTTGTGGTTTTTCTGCGTATTTTCGGCCCACTTCATGTCGGTACAGTGTGGTCTATGGACTATGGCCATATTGTACCTTATTTTGGTCCACTTGTATTGAGGACTTGGACTGCATGAACGAACAACCAGAATGACAACGACAATAAGTCGATTTTTATAGAATAATAAAACTTGTTAGTTTTTCTTTAAGATGATCTGCAACAAATCTTTCTCTTTCAAAAGCAAATCAACAAAACCCTCTCTAAAGCCGTTTTTCTCCTTCTCTCTAAAAAAACAAAACCCTAAATCTTCTCCTTTGCTGCCGCCGTTCTCCTCCTTCCTCCCACCGCCACCCATCAACCCCCTACCATGTCGCCGGGGATGGGGTCTCTCAAGACCTCTCCTCTCTTCCGATTAACCTTCCTCCCCTTTCTTACCCACACCCGGTTCTGGATCGTACGGGTCTACCCGTTCCTCTCGGTCTGCGTGGTGTATGTGGGCTGTTCGGGTCTTATCGGACGAGTTTGTTGAGGTGGTGCGGCAGGGTGGTGCTTGGATCTGGCGGTGTTGTGGGTTGGTAGGGAGGCGGTGGCTTCCGTTTTTTTTCCTGTGTTCCGCTTTGTTTCTTTTATGTTTGATGGGGCATATTCTGCACCGTTGACCAAGTCAACACACTGAGCAAGGTCAGAGACATCCACAGCAAAGTCAACATATCGATGTGACCTAGCCGACGCAATCCATCTACTGTCACACTGGTCCCGGCCGGCACCTAGCCACCGGGAGACATATCCGCGTACTCATATCCAAGACCCGTCGGCCGGCCTGCCATAGGTCCATCGGTCGAGGGTAGAACGGTCTTTCCACCTGCTAGCCACTTGGCCACTTGGCCACTACGTGACAAAAGGTGAAAGTCTATAAATACTCCTCAACCTTCATTGAGGAAAGGATCCCACAACTTAACCTAAATACACTATTCATCTGGTAATATCCTCTTTATCTCTCTACAATACATACCTAGCCAAGTAACACAACTTAATCCTTTAAGTTTTCCTCGACTTGAGCGTCGGAGTGAGTACGCTTGGCACAAAGCCAAGCCCTCGCCTGTTCGGTGTTGCGGGGAGAAGCCGAGAGGAACGATAGAGGCAAGAAGGGTTCAACTCAAGACATTATTCTACAAGCCACGGGTGGTAACAATACTTGCTCTGGAATTACACCCGGAACAATTGGCGCCGTCTGTGGGGATTAGACACTAGAAGCTAGTCATATTCATTCCCAAACAAAAAAAAAAAACAACAAAAACCCACCCAAAAAAGCTAAGAAAATGTCGAAACAACAAGACGCAGTCGTGACCGACTAAAAACCGCGTTCTACCAAGATGATGCTTTCAACAACTGAGTCGTGCAACCCTCCACCGGCGAGTAATCCAACCGAGTTCGGGATGCCAATAATACCCGACACGCCATTGCCCGACCAACCAGTCACCATCACGTGGGCGGGTGGTTGACGTAGCGAAACCGAAAATGCTCCTGGACCTAATCGCAATACGTCGTCGCTCACACCGTCACGCCGACAAGAGCGGCGAAACCGTCCGAGAGACCGGGGGCCCTAAACGTGACTCCGAGAAATTTGAACGGAGCACTAGGAGAAGCCGACCCGGTCAAGACGCCGGGAGCCCAAAGTGGGCGCGGTAGACCTAAGTCCTTCCCACACTCGTGGGAGAACAAACGTCCCGACCACACGAACGAGGCTCACCCCAAAGGAGCCGGAGTCCGACCCGAGAGTTGGAGAAGAAGTCCGAGTCGAAGAAGGAGCCCCTCCCGCTACGGGGGGAGGAGCCAGGTTAGGGATGCGAGGAGCCGATCGCCGCGTGTCGTTCGACACGTGGTTAGGCAGCCCCTCAACGCCTACGTCCTAGAAGTCCCGGTGCCGACTAAGCTCAAGTTGCCACCTCTGTCATACAAGGGAGGTAGTGATCCGGCCACCCGACCACGCCGAGGCTTTCGAGTCTTACATGTCGGTATGGGAGCAGCCCGACGAGGTCTGGTGCCGAATTTTCCCAACAACTCTGCATGGAATGGCTCAAAATTGGTACAAGGGGCTTCCCGACGGCTCGGTACACTATTACGCCGACCTAAGGGACGCCTTTCTAGCCCAGTACTCTTGCAATAAGAGAAGGGCCGTGGAGACATCGGACCTCCTAACTATCAAACAGGAGGGAGGCGAGTCTCTACGAAGCTATATGAAGAGGTTCGACGGAAAGGTCCAGCAGATTCGAGAAATCAATCCCGAACTGGCGGCCTTCGCACTGATGAAGGGCCTCCCAAGGGGAGATTTAAAAAATGAGCTCATCAAGTGCGGAGGCCTAGGTTTGGACGCCGCCAGAAGTTGGGCGACCAAGCCATCAAGGTAGAAGACTACCACAAGACCTGGGTAGGCCCCAGCGAGGCCGAGCACTCAGAAAAGAAGAGCCGCCGGGAGGATAACCCGAACGAAAGACGCCGTGACAACAACGGGTCACGGTCCGATGAAAGACGCCGTGAGAATAACAGGTCACGGTCAGAAAAGTCTGCCAGGAAACAAAGCTCGGCGGATGCCGGGGGGAGCTCGGGAACATACTACAAAAAACGGTACGATGATCACACCCCCCTAGTCGTGTCGGCCGCCGAGGTTTTCACTTTGAGCAAGAACGAGGGCCATAAATGGGAAAGACCCCCTAGGCCGAGGAGTGACGGTGACACGAGCCAGTACTGTGAGTACCACGGCCACACCGGACACTTAACCAACGATTGCCGACACCTGAAGGATGCCATTGAGGAGCTGATCCGGATGGGGAGCCTCGGCAAATATATTGCCAGAGGCCAAAAACCAGATGCCGTCGGATCAAATAGCAAGTCCGCTCCTGAGCGAGTAGGAGTAGTCAATGTCATCATCAGGGACAACGAGAGCGGTGGGTCCGCTCCTGGGCACAAACGGCACCTGGATGAACCTTATCAGGCCATCAACTTTGTGCGCAACACAGCAACCCCCGCTCCCAACATCCCCGACATGACCATCGGACAGGAGGACTACGAGGGAGTCGTCGCTCTTCATAGCGACCCACTTATGGTCCACCTAGACATAGCCAACCACTTGGTGAAGGGGTGCCTGATTGACACAGGCGCCTACACGAATGTTATGAACAGAGAATGCTTTCTCGGCCTCGGTCTGAGGATTGAAGATTTGAGCCCCCGCACCAACCCGTTGTACGACTTTTTTTCGGGGGCCGGCCTGGCGCCCACGGGGTCGATCGGTTTGCGGTGAGGTTCGGCGAGGGAGGTGCAGCCAAGAATGTTATGTCTAAATTCGTAGTCATCGACGGTACGCCTGCCTACGACGTTCTCATAGGCCGGGTCACCTTGAGCGAAATCGACGCTGTAATATCCATCCGGGCCCTGACGTTGATATATGTCTCGGACCGGGGGGAGGCACATAAGCTCATCTCGAAGAAAGAGGAAGATCCCGGTTTATGGAAGGTTTACGCTAACGGCCCCTCCACGACGAATAGCTCGGAGGCCGACATCGTTATCATCAGCCCAAACGGAGACGTATTCGAGCACGCCTCAAACAAAGAATCCAAATACGAGGCGGTGATAACCGGAATTGAGCTAGCTAAAACCGCCGGGGCAGAACGTATCATGGTGAAGACAGATTCGCTCCTCGTGACCAACCGGATCGGGGGGAGTGCGAAGCCCAGGACTACGAGACGATAAGGTATCTAGTGAGGGTGAGAGCTGTCGCTTCGAACTAAAATCGTTTCGGATACAAAGACACCCCGGATCCGGAACGACCGGACCATCGGCATGGTCGAAGGAGCAGAGACCGAGGAGGTAGAGATTGATCCAGGCCGCACCGTAACTGTCGGTGTCAACCTGGAACCAAAATTCGAGCCGACCTCCCGGACTCCGCCGAGGAAGAACAAAGATGTTTTCGCATACTCAGCGGCCGAGATGCCAGGCGTGAATCGGGAGGTGATTGTTCACAAGTGAACGTACTCTCCACCGCTCGCCCGATCAAGCGTAGAGAATGAGGAACTCCTCGGCCGAGAAGGACGAGGCCATCAAAGCCGAAGTAGATAAATTACTAGCGGCAGGTTTCATCATGCCTTGTACTTATCCCGAGTGGTTAGCCAATGTTGTAATGGTGAAGAAGTCATCGGGGGCATGGAGAATGTGTGTAGACTTTACCAACCTTAATAAAGCATGCCCCAAAGATTGTTATCCCTTGCCTCGAATAGATAGTTTAATCGACGCCACGGCGGGCTACACCATGCCGAGAGCCTGGGACGCCTTCTCGGGGTATCACCAAGTGTTTATGGCCGAGGAAGACATGCCTAAATGCGCATTTATCACCGCCAATGGCACATACATGTACAAAATGATGCCGTTTGGTTTGAAGAACGCCGGAGCAACGTACACGAAGCTGGTGGACAAAGTGTTCCAAAACCAAAAAGGACGAAACATTGAGGCTTACGTCGACGATGCTATTGTAAAAAGCAAGTCCGACAGCGAGCACCTGGCCGATTTACACGAAACGTTTTGTTCACTAAGGAAATACAAGATGAAGCTCAACCCAATGAAATGCAACTTCGGTGTCCGGGCAAGCAAATTCCTCGGCGTACTTGTCAGTGCCAGAGGCATCGATGCAAATCCAGACAAAGTCCAAGCAATCCTAGACCTGCCGGAACCAAGGAATCGAAAAGAGGTTATGATGCTGACCGGAAGAATGGCGGCGCTCGCCCGTTTCATCTCTCGGTCAGCCGACAAGAGCACCCCATTCTTCAAAGTGTTGAAAGGAAATAAAGACTTCAGTGGGGGGAGGAGCAGAGCACGGCTTTCAAGCAATCGAAAGCTCATCTTCGGACTCTCCCAACTCGTCCAGGCCGATCATGGGGAGATGCTATACCTATACATAGCGATTACCTCGGCCACGGTCGATCTTGTGATCATCGGGGAAGAAGACAAACAAAGAACACCCAATCTACTTTGTCACCATACACAAGGTTGCCGCCGAAATAAATTACCCACTAATCGAAAAAGCGCCTTCGCCGTCGTCGTTGCCACAAGGAAGTTAAAACCCTACTTCGACGCACACCCCGTGACGGTCCTAACCGATCATCCGTTGGAGAAAGCTTTGGAAAAATTCGAACAATCCGGCAGCTCATCAAATGGGCGGTGGAACTCTCGGTTTCGGCATTCAAGACAAACCAAGGCCTTCGATAAAGGGGCAAGCACTTGCAGATTTCCTGGCCGAATGCACGTATCAGGAAGTGCCAAACCCAGGCATATGGGAAGTCTACACCGACGGCTCCTCCACGACCAACGGCTCGGAGCCGGCATCCTTATCATCAGCCCAAACGGGGACGAGTTCGAGTACGCCTTGAAATTCACCTTCTCGGCATCGAACAATGAATCCGAATACGAGGCGGTGATAACCGGAGTCGAGCTAGCTAGGGTCACGGAGCGAACACATTGTGTTGAAGACAGACTCACCGTTGGTTACTAACCAAATCGGAGGGAGTTTGAGGCTCGAGACGACGGAATGGTAAGGTACCTAGAGAGGGTAAAAGCCGACATAGCAAAGTTGAAATCTTTCCAAATCCATTGCGTTCCCGGATCCGAGAACAACCGGGCCGACGCTCTCTCAAACTGCCACTCAACCATCAAGAATGTCACCAACCGTGCTAGTAGATATCAGGAATGCGAAAAGCATCACTGAGACCGTCGACATGGTGGGTAACATAGAGACCGAGACAACGTGGATGACTCCGATAATGAAATACAAACTTACAGGTGAATTACCAGAGGGCCGCAATCCCTCGGCCAAAATGAAAAGGATCGCCGCCAGGTACTTGGTGTTCGAAGGGGAACTGTACAGTCGTACAGAAGATCCGTAATAAGACCACTCCTGAAGTGTGTCGGTCCAGCCGACGCAGAACTGATACTGACAGAGATTCACGAAGGCATCTGTGGACATCACATGGGGGCAAGAACACTAGCCCACAAAGCTCTCCGAGCCGGCTACTTCTGGCCCACCATGCTTCAAGATTCCGAACAAAGACCAAGAAGTGCACGAATCGGATGCATGCCCCGGTGATACACGCTCCCTCCAGGGACCTACAACCGGTGCTTAGTCCTCTTCCTTTCGCACAGTGGGGGATGGACATGCTAGGGCCGTTCCCAACGGCCTCCGGAGGAAGGAAGTTCTTAATCGTCGCCGTCGATTACTTCACCAAATGGGTTGAAGCCGTAGCAGTACCAGCGAAGACCACAGCAGCCGTCAGAAAGGTGATCTGGGAAAATGTTATAACTCGCTTCGGATTACCCCAAGTTATGGTATTTGACCACGGCCGAGAGTTTTGGAGCGACCTGATAATGAACTGGTTAGAAGAGCTTGGCATCAAGTTTGCGTACTCCTCCGTCTGCCACCCACAGAGCAACGGGCAGGCGGAGGCAGCCAACAAAACAATCCTCAACGGTTTGAAGAAGACGGTTGAAGACCTTAAGGGAAGGTGGGCCGATGAACTACCGGCGTCTGTGGTCCCTTCGGACCACGGAGAAAGAAGCAACGGGGTACACCCCCTTCCACCTAGTCTACGGTTCCGAAGCAGTCCTACCAATTGAAGCCGCGGTGCCAACATTCAGAACGACCACCTTCAACCCGGTTGAGAACGAGGAAGGCCTGAGAGCCTCCCTAGACCTGGTCGAAGAAAGCCGAAATACCGCACGCCTCAACTTGGCCGTATACCAAAACCGGATGAAGAGAGCCTACAACCGCAGGGTCCACAAAAGGGACTTAAAAGTGGGAGACCTAGTCCTAAGGAAGTCGGCTGCCACCAACAAAGGAAATATTCATGGTAAACGACGCCAATCGGGAGGGTCCCTACAAAGTGGTCGAAGAGATGAGGCCGGGTACATACCGGCTGACAGACATGGGAGGCGTGCCTTTGCTGAGCCATTGGAACACCGATAACTTGAGAAAATACTTTGTATAGCGGCGGAGGTGTCCAAACCCATTGTGGACACCCCAACGCACGATCATGAACAAATAAATCGCCCAAGTTTCCCGTCAAAGTGTTTGTCCCCTCCACAAATTGCCACCAGGCAGGAACTCAAAGAGAAGAATCGCTATCAGAGCCGCAACCCCGATTACCTCGGCCAAAGCCGAGAGCGACGGGGAACACGTCGGTCGATACGCTAAAAAAGAAACGTATACTCAGTGCAATTGAGACGCCAATTTAGCGGTCAATGTGCCTACACATTCTTTAACGCTATCGGCCGCAACCCCGATTACCTCGGCCAAAGCCGAGAGCGACGGGAACACGCTCGGCCGATACGCTAAAAAGAACGTATACTCAGTGCAATTGAGACGCCAATCTAGCGGTCAATGTGCCTACACAGTTACGAACGCTATCGAAGCCGCAACCCCGATTACCTCGGCCAAAGCCGAGAGCGACGGGGAACACGTCGGTCGATACGCTAAAAAAGAAACGTATACTCAGTGCAATTGAGACGCCAATCTAGCGGTCAATGTGCCTACACATTCTGATTTAACGCTATCGGCCGCAACCCCGATTACCTCGGCCAAAGCCGAGAGCGACGGGGAACACGTCGGCCGATACGCTAAAAAGAACGTATACTCAGTGCAATTGAGACGCCAATCTAGCGGTCAATGTGCCTACACGATTCTTTAACGCTATCGGCCGCAACCCCGATTACCTCGGCCAAAGCCGAGAGCGACGGGGAACACGTCGGTCGATACGCTAAAAAAGAAACGTATACTCAGTGCAATTGAGACGCCAATCTAGCGGTCAATGTGCCTACACAGTTACGAACGCTATCGAAGCCGCAACCCCGATTACCTCGGCCAAAGCCGAGAGCGACGGGGAACACGTCGGCCGATACGCTAAAGAAGAAACGTATACTCAGTGCAATTGAGACGCCAATCTGGCGGTCAATATGCCTACAGTTACGAACGCTAAAGACGTTAAACACAGTTGAGACATGCATTCAAGCTGCCTCGGTCATGCCGAGTGTAAAAACGAAGGCACTCAATTAATAACGCAAAGAGACAAACGAGGAATCGTGATCAAAGCCCCGGCAAAGCCAAAGGCCGATAAGATAAATTTATTAAAAATAATTGCAAGGAGAGTACAAACGACGGCCGTCCCCATAAGGATAGCCTAAACTCTACCTACCAGAGCTTTACAAAAAGCGAGGAAACAAAAAAACAAAAGGTTACAGACTTGGGATTTGAAGCGCCAAAAGGATGGCAGGGAGAGAAGGCTCAATAATTGGCCCCCGAACAGCTAAAGCTATCCGAGACGCCGGGTGAGTCTGGTGACGACCGCCCGTCTCCCTATGCTGCGTTCTTGCCCTCCGTCGAAGAGCAACAATCTCTTCGGTGGCGGCTTTGAGGAAGGCTGAACATCTTCAAGCAACTTCAGCCTCTCACCCTCCTTCACTTTCGCATCATGGGCCGCCTTGGCCTCAGCTATCTGAGCCGCCTTCGCTGCCTCTGCCTTCTCCGCAGCCGCCTCCTCGCATCGACCATCTCGTCCGTAAGTCGTTCAAATTTATCCCACGGGAAAGAGCCCTCGGGGACGAGTCTTCTTATTGCCTCCCTGGCCGCCTCCTCGGCCTGGTCCCGGAATTGGGCGCACATTTTAGGGAGAAGAACATCTTGAAGCATTTCGATATCCTTCTCCTTTTGATCGAGGGCAGCCTGCGCGTCCCTGAGCGCCTCGGCCTGGTTGTGGAACAGATCCTTCCACTTTTCTCCCTTGGCAGCCACGGCGTCATAAGCATCCTTGTACTTGTCCCGCTCTCCCATCATCCTGGCAGTGGCGGCATCAGCTTCCTCCACCTTGGCCCTCTCGGCCCCTAGCAGCTTCTCAATCTCCCCCACACGCCGGCTGGCAGCAAAGAGATCCTGTTTAGCCTTCGCGGCTTCCCCCTTTGCGGCAGAGAGATCGAGTTTAAGCTTTGCGATCAGCGGCGCAGCTTGGCCCATGGTTTTCTCCTGCTCCAAGATGTAGGAGCCGGCTTGTTGGGTCCACTTGGCCATCCTCTTATAACATTTCACACCCTCTGCCACAAGCTCGGAGGGAGAAATCTTCTGAGCCGAGGAGTCAACGACGATGTTTCTGTCACCCGCCTTCTCAACAACCTTCTCAGTCAAGTTTCCCTAATTGCCGTTCAGCTGAGAACGGCGCCGCCGAAGGAGGATCTACAAAAAATTTACACAAAGCATCCATGTCACCATGCATTGACACATCGTAAAGCCGGTCATCCGGGATGTCCAACGAACCAACTAAATCCGAACCACAAGTTAGATCCGTACCAGTCTGACCCTCTTGGTTCGAGGGCCGGCCGAGTCGGGTCTTCTCCCGGCGGCGTTGGAAGCAGACGGAGGATCTTTTCTCTTCTTCGGAGAAAAGCCCTTAGCAACAGTCACCGACCCGTCGACGATTTCGACGATCTCCACAGGCTCCTGAACCACGAGGGTCGAAGAGGGAGCTGGCACAGACGCCGCCGCCGCTGACGCCGACTTCTTTGATCTCTTCGGACGCCACCAAGAACCCGTGCTTGAGCCGTCTCCCCGATCCAACGCCCTCGTCTGTTTGTCCATGAGTTCGTTAGGGGACGATCGGCGATCACGCGCTTCACCGTAGGATGACGGATGAGAACCTTCCCGTCCTTATCAAGCCCCACCTCTCCAAGTCTTTCTCGGACATGATCCCGACCAAACCGATCCGAAGGAATCAAACAAGAGTTACATAAAGGAAGCAAGAAAGCTCCAAACAGGAACATAACAAGCAAAGGTGGGCCTCACACCGACCCTACTCACCACGGCTGAGGGCCGGTATGAGGCCGACGCGGCATAGCAGCTCGTCCTGAAGAATAATCTGAGTTGGGGCAACCATCCCTTCTCGATCATCAAATTTGCATTGCCCGCCCGCCTCTCATCCGCAAAGAGGGGACCAACGAAGCGTCCATCTTGACCTTGCTACCCCGGGAGATATATTTCTCATACTCTTCCCGGGTCTCACACCGCAAGTGAACGGGACTCTGGAAAGACCGAGGCAATGGGTAGTCCTCCGGCACTTGGACGTACACCCATCGCTCCTGCCAGTCTTTGCAGGAAGTTAGCTTGTTTACGGAGACATATCCTGGCTCCGTCTGCACGATGTACCACCCCACCTTTCGGGCGATTGACGGCCGAAGACTATGAAGTCGGCGGAATAAGTTGACCGTAGGGACCTCCCCTTTAAAGAGACAGAGCCACACAAAGCCGATTATCGTCCTCATGGCCAACGGATGCAGTTGGGCCACGACAAGGTTCATAGCTTTGATGATGGCCATGACGTGTTCGTTCAAAGGAAACCGGAGCCCATACTCCAAATGCCTGATGTACACGCTGATATGGCCCGGGGGAGGGCAACAGACCACCTGACCCTCCTCAGGGATAACAATTTTATACCCCTCACCGAAGGAGAAATGATCTCCGAAAAGAGTTGCTCCGGAACTGCTTGCGAATTTGTTTGTCCAGGCACGGTCGAGGCCGGTCCTGCAGGCCTCACCATGATCCGGGATGGTCGTCCTCTCACCATCAACAGGAGCCCTCTCACCATCATCATCAGCATCATCCTCATCCTCCCCTTCCTCCGGAATGGACAGGCCAACTACGGGAGAAGGAGACCTAGGGCCCCCAAACCTTAGCGGGATGGCATCTAGTATCCCCTCCTCGTCAAGACGCGACGGGAACCCCGGCGCGAGAGTGCTAGTCCCGGCATCGAGAAGACATGTTCACAACAAATTACTAGCAAGATAAAAGAAAAATTCGTTTGTTTACCTTAAAAGAAAAAACACTCGCCGGATCAAAGACTCTGAAGATTGGAAGGAAAGGAAGCCCTTGAAAGTTTAGAAAGATGAAGATTTTGGAGAAAATTTGAGAAAATGAAATCAGCGACCAAAATCACGGAAAAACTGCCCTATTTATAGGGAAAAGCCCATGGAGAAGGACCAATCAGGGCACAGCCCATGAAGCGTCAACCAATCAGAGAACAGACACGTGTCAGACATGCAGCGACGGAATGTCAATCGTTGCAACAGTTGAACGTCAATCAATGCAACAGTGACAAAGCGTCTTCAACACGCCCATTCACACCTCTTCGACTATTCATCTTCCTCAACAAATTCCTAGGTATCTAGTCTCCGCCGGCCACCTGATCAACCAAGCTAGGAAGCACCGGCCGGGGCAATCAAAATCAACCGGCAAGACTCTCACCTGGTCTCGCCAAATAATATGTTCTTTTCCACATCGGATACCCTTTACGCATCCATGTGGAGGGGGGATATGGTATATGGTACGGCCTAACAAGAGCAACGCCGATGCACAAGAGGAAGCCGATCTGAAAAAATTTGCGAAAATTACTTGTGCGAATATATGCTCGATACATCGGAGCCCATACCACGGCATAGACTACGGCGGGGCAAATTGATGGGGCATATTCTCGCACCGTTGACCAAGTCAACACACCGAGCAAGGTCGAGACATCCACAAAGAAAGTCAACATATCGATGACCTTAGCCGACGCAATCCATCGGCTGTCACTGGTCCCTACCGGCACCTAGCCACCGGGAGACATATCCGCGTACTCACATCCAAGACCCTCGGCCGGCCCGCCATAGGTCCATCGGCCGAGGGTAGAACGGTCTTTCCACCTGCTAGCCACTTGGCCACTACGTGACAAAAGGTGAAAGTCTATAAATACTCTTCAACCTTCATTGAGGAAAGGATCCCACAACTTAACCTAAATACACTATTCATCTGGTAATATCCTCTTTATCTCTCTACAATACATACCTAGCCAAGTAACACAACTTAATCCTTTAAGTTTTCGACTTGAGCGTCGGAGTGAGTACGCTTGGCACAAAGCCAAGCCCTCGCCTTCGTTCGGTGTTGCGGAGAGAAGCCGAGAGGAACGATAGAGGCAAGAAGGGTTCAACTCAAGACATTATTCTACAAGCCACGGGTGGTAACAATACTTGCTCTGGAATTACACCCGGAACAATGTTTTTATTTAATTTCCGCTTTCGTTTTTGTTTCGTCTCTCTTTCTGAGGGCTCTGTCCCCGTTTATCGGTGGTGTCCTTCTCTCAGTTTGAGAGTTTTCGTTTCCTGTTCGTTTGCGCTTTTCTAATAAGTCGTGAGAAGATCGGCGTTGTTATAGATCGTTATATGGTTTTACATATTTTGTCCGATTCACGGCTACAATCAATCACGTCAGAAGAAATGGATATTCGTCAAGGAAGATTCGGAGACCCTCTTATGGATGAAAGCCTTTTGCGGCGAATCGATGATAGATACTCTATTGCAGTGTTTCATTCTTTGAACAAGAATTTATTTCCTATGGTTGTAATCGATTTGTATCCGATTGAGCTTGGCATATGTTGTAGATGTCGTATGAATTTTTATTAATGATAATGATCTTTTCTCAAAAAAAAGAAAGCAAATCAACGATTGCAATAGAATTTGCCTTAAAACTATTACAAGATCGCTTACCGATGAGTGCGATGACCATGTTGGAATATGAAGTGTATTGTATACATGGGCGGATCCATGAATTTTTAGGGATAAATTTTTTATAAGTAACAGAAATATTTTTTTTGTTAAACTGTGACCGTTAAAAAATGTTTCTCCTAGGGTTTGAACCCTTGACCTTGGTTGTATACCATCTTCTCTATCATTGAACCACTTATGTTTAGTATTCATTTATATATTAGACTATAATATATCTTATTATCATAGGAGATATTATTTATTATTAATTACAAAGTACATTTATTTCAAATTTAAATATTTCAGAAGAAAGTTCAAAATAAAATACTAATTTTTAAACTAAAAAATTATTAAAATTTGTTATTTTTCTATTTTTCGGGAGGAAAAAAAATTCGTAATAAAAAAATACGGTTTAAAATAAAAAATAATGTATCGGAAAAACTTTTGTGCCCCTCTTTCGATAAATTCATGCGTCCGCCCCTGATTGTATAAGTCCTAAAGTTGACAAACTAACCGTTATTTAGTTCTAGCTAAGTAAGTTTAGTTAAAGCTAAAGTTGTTACAAGTCGGTTATAAACTGCCTAATATATAGAGTAGAGGTGATCATGGCCGGCCCGGGTCAGGATTGGGCCGAATTGGAGCATTAAATTAAGCCCAAGTACATGGGTTAGAGCGGGCTGGACCACAAGTACGGGCCTTTTTCATTGGCCCAAACCCAAGTCGACTTAAATGGGGTTAGTTTCAGGTCTTTTTGGGCCAATTCAGGCTCAAATCTTTACTCTCCAGAAGACTTTAGAAATAAGATAGTTTTTTATCAAAATTGATATAAAAAATGTTACTTGAACAAGTATTGTCACTTTAAGTAGCATGACATGACCTTTATTTGCCTTCTACATGGCATGATACAAACTATAATTTGCGTACAAACTAAGTGCACAATTTTTAGCAATATACTCCCTCCGTCCCGGTTAATTATTGTCCTTTCGTTTTGGCACAAAGACCAAGGAATGAGGAGAAGACCAATAACTAAATGACAAGTGGAACAAATTGAATGAGAATGATCAAATTACTCATCAAGTTCATTATTAAAATAGAAAGGACAACAAATGATTGAGACACCCCAAAATGGAAAAGGACAACAAATGACCGGGACAGAGGGAGTAATAAAGTAATTATGTTGTTAGATGCCTTAATGGATGCATATATTTTTCTTTGGGCTGAAAGTCATTTACTTATCACGTTAATACTAGTAAATAAACTACCAACATCAATTGATTGATTACTTTCTTTTATTACGGGCTCATATACATCCTTAAATTATACTTACACTAGTAAATTTTCCATATATTTGGGTCGGGTCGGGCCAAACCCGCCCAATTATATGTATTGGCCCGTGGGATTTCTGGCCTAAAATTGAGGCCTAAGCCCTAGAAAAAATCGGATTGGGCCGGATCGGGCTAGCGGGGCTGGGCCATTTGATTAGCTCTAATATAGAGGCACGGATCAAGTTGTGAAGCATGGAATAACATTCAAGATATATACACACCCTCATTCTTCTTAACAATTACACACAATCGTTATATTCATACAAGATTAATAGTCTTATTTCCTTCAAATCTTGCTTGAAAACGTTTTAACTTAATATCTAGCTCCACAAATACTCTCCTACAATCAGTTGTATAGTAGTATTGTACAACCGCCTCAAAGTTGTTGAGCTATTTTACAAAGTTATTGAGCTTAATAATTATTCTGTTAAGCTCAATAACTTTGTATCATAGCTCGATAATTTTGTTAGTAGAGCTCGATAACTTTATAACAAAGCTCAACTCCATTAAATAAGTTGTATATACAACCAGTTGTATATACAACTAGTTGTATAATACATTAACTGATCTAGCTCTCACAATTTAATATAACACCTCCTTTTATTTAAATCCTAGTTTTACCACTATGTAACTACGAGTAGTTGACATTTAATTTATTTTTTAGCATCGTAGACATTCTTCTTAAGTATTTTAATAACATGGTCATCAATCAAATTTAATTAGGCGAGAAGGAAAATATAAATTGTAAGGTAGTGGAAAGTAAGAGAATAATTTGTGGAGGCTTACTCCATCCCAACTTATTATATAATTGAAGTATAGAACACAATTGGACAATTTGTTAGCATTTATTTGAGTGTCCAATGCGTCAAAACTCAAAAGAGGTAGTGCGTTATATATAGGAATGCAAATTCAAAGCTACGATCTATGGTTAATGATAATCTACGAGAGTATAATTGACATGCGTTAGTGAATGTCTTTGTAAATGAATGTTTTGACACATAACACATTCATCAAGTGAACTAAAACATCAGTTGTAGAAATAATAATTGCGGGTACGTTGTTGTTGTTGTTGTTGTTGTGGTTGGTTGGTTGTGATTTATTTTGATCAAATCAAATGGTCCATGATTAAAGGTGGTGAAAATAACCCATCATCATGCTGCATGCATATGCATATTAAAAAGAAGCCTAAACACAATCCAGCACATAACTTAATTATACTAAAACGACCACATTCAATTTGGCAATTTTTGCTTTAAAAACTGGACCTTTTCTTTACATGTCATACTATAGGGACCTTCTTTAATTAATTTATTACTACTACTACTATACATTGTTGGAATGATTTGTTCAACATTGAAAATAAATAAATTAATAAATCAAATACAGTACCAACTAACATTCTACTCTATTCTCTTAACTGAATTTTATTTCAAAGCAGCTGAAATTAATGATAATGAATACATAGAGTGACTACTTTAGTCTTTAGAAGGGTGAGTTTGAAATAAATCCATATACTAAATTACTAATGACTACGTATCACAAATTCTCGTAATCATAACACTAACGCGTAATTAATACTATTAAGTAAATTACATAATATTAATTTCGGGTTTGAAACTTAATATCGAAATTGATCCTCATGACGATAAAGTCACAAAATGCAGGAAGTTGACAACACTGGTGAGATGGAATACGATATTTTGAAGCTAAGATTTGTAGGGGAATATTATGCAGAATGAAAGAGTATGCAAAGTTAATAATAATAATAAGGAAAATAATAATTAAAATAATAATAATAATAAAAAAAAAAAAGGAAATTAACGAGGAGGAATGAGAAGAAGATGGGAAACATTAAGGACGGAATGACACCTAGTAGGAGGGCCCTGTTGACAAGGTGGTGTGTTTCTTGCTTAGCCATAATAGTGCTTGCTTCATGGTCCCTTACCTTGTTTCACTCCTTATATATTCTCCCATCCTTTCATCACCTCACTTCAATTCCGTATTTCCGCCTTAGCCACTGGACCACCCCCCCTTCCCTACTCTTTCTTTCTTTCTTTCTTTCTTGTATACATACATACATACATACATACATTCATTGACGGACATAGTATCTAAAGTTAGGGACACGATTAATATTAGGAGGTGATCTTAAGATCATCCCCAAGCAAAGTCAATTGCTTGGTCATGATCTTGCTTGGTCATGGTTAATTAAGTAATTAGTATTATTAATGTGTGACCAAGGGTGGTTAATTTGTGACCAAAAACAAGAAATGGTCAATTTGTGACCAAGGATGGTCAATTTGTGACCGAGGTTGATCAAAAGAGATGGTCTTATTGACCTTCTATGTGTCAATTTCTTATTGGTTGAACAATTATAAAACAATAAAAAAAACAATAATTAAAAATGTTGTAAAGTGGATAATGATTGGGTTGATAACCTAGGTCGCGACCGTCTGCTTGGGAGGATTAAAATGGGTCAAGGTTAATAAGGTAAGATTAATAGTAAAATCGTGTCGCGACCTACTTAGTGCAGCCACTGCTTGGGAGTTGGGGATGGTCTAACCCAATATTATGACCATAAAAATTATTGATTGAATTATTTCAACTATCGGCGTAATTAGGCTACGTTTATTCTCTTTCTCAAAAACTTAAGCTAATCGATATACCATGTATGCATTATTCATTATCCGAATTCAATACTAGCATGAATAAATTGAACAAAAAGAGTGCAAGGGCAATTCAGCGTAGAAGCTGTACGTTAGAATATAAAATCGATTATAGGACTCTAACCATGCATCATCTCAAGTGATTAAGCTTTTGATTGAGATGGTTTCTTAACATAGTATCAGAGCCATGTGACTGAAAGGTCACGAGTTCAAATCTCACCACCCTCCATTTCAAAGTAGAATATTACCATCAACTTGAGAGAAGCTTTATTTGTAATTCTGGTGTTTTCTTCCATTTAAACACTAACGGTGGAGCAGAAAGGCAGGAACGGGGAAAGGGGATAAAAATGGGACAAGATTGGACGAAAATAAACTAAGTTAGAAAGTAGAGACAATAATAGAGATCGATGAGAGTGAAAGAGAGATAAGTTTTGATGGAAGGTAGAATGATGGGCAGGCAGGCAGGCAATAAGAGAGGGGGGGGCATATACATTATAATACATAGATGTTGCTTTAAATTAAAGTGAGGGACAGAAGAAAGAAAGAGAATGTGAAAGCAGTACTGATGTAGAATGCATTTGATTTATTTAGCAGTTTTATTTAGTAACAGTAGCAGTAGCTGATCACTTCAGCTGAAATCTAATCTCATGTACTCGTACTCGTTTTCAAGGAAGGGATGGACCGATAACACTACACATCATACACTCATACTCTTCTCCTTGTTTTTATTCTACCTCCACCATTCAAGTAAACATCCTTAAGTACGATGATGATTGTAGGATTCCCGCTCCTTGTTTGCATACACCTTTCATTCGGGTCAGGGATCGAGGTCGACTTCTGGTCTTGTCCATTCCACTTTACCGTGGGCCTCTGCTTCTATTCAATTCCGTTTTAGGTGGTTACTATCAGTCTACTCTACTTATTATTATATCAGTCTTTTCATCACTCACTTCTATTAAGCTTACACTTACGCCATATTTTTCAAATCAACCTACCTAATGACCGTATTAATTATGCTTACAGTTCCGCATATTTATAAAAATTCATATAAGTAATCGTTTTTCTAATCTAATACAAATATTTATAATTAGTAAGAGTTGAAAGTCTAGCAAGACATAAACCCGACTTGGTTTAGAAATTTATTGTCCTTGTTAATGTTCACAACAATGTTTAATTATGTATGTAGGGGTATAGTAAAGATACATGGCTAAATTCAATGTAAAGCAATTTTATTTTAATAGTAGTATGTTGGTAGATTTAGGTCAAAGTCAGAGGGCTTTTTCCTGGATATATGGCGACCTGATCTTTGATAATGAAATGAAAACGACGACTACATGTTTCACACCGTGGCTGTTACTTTCCACTCTTTTTACAAATCACACTAGAATCTCTCCGTATTCATTCATGGAAAGGGAGATTGAGACCTACTAAGAAACATCCTTTTTACATACTTTCAAATAATATCACATTATTCTACACTTCATTCAAACTCTAATATACTCGTAACTATTATCATTGAATTATTTACCATAATTATCATGAATAATTATAATTAAATTACCGTAATAATATTAATTCATACTCCCTCCTATTCCAGATAATCGTCCCATTGTCCATTTCCGTCTATTCACAATAATGTCCCATTGTCCATTATTGGTAAGTGTTGTGTGGTCCAAATTCAATTTCATTTCCGTCTATTCACATAACTGTCCCATTGTCCGTTTTGTGTGATCTAAACTCACTTTCTTAATTCTTGTGTCA
The DNA here is from genome assembly GCF_048544455.1 of Silene latifolia. Lineage (NCBI taxonomy): Eukaryota > Viridiplantae > Streptophyta > Magnoliopsida > Caryophyllales > Caryophyllaceae > Silene > Silene latifolia. Next base: position 673,786 of record NC_133530.1, on the reverse strand, counting down.
TTTTCATAATGGGACGGTTATCTGGAATAGGAGGGAGTATTATTCTACACTTTATTTAAACCGGGATAATAAAGAGAGTATATTAGAATAGCATGCATTAGGAATAATATTATTATTTCATATCTTACGAGTAGTATATTTCTTAAACGGTAGCTAGCCGTGGACTCGTGGAATAATAGTGTGACTTAGATCATGAAACTTAGCATCGAGTCTAGTATTTATGTGTCAGTTGAGGTTGAAACGAAATCGAACCAATGCATGTACTGGAAGAAAAATCTCATCCTGATCCAATTTTTGAATACTCATATCTGATCCATTATTTTGAGCTTATTTCCAAATTCACTAGGAGTATAAAATATTCTTCTATACCTAAATAAAATTTGTGTTCTTTTTTATCAACTGATGCGAGTATGACCTTATTTTTATTCATTTACAAGTTCGATAAATTCTTAGATGTATTCGAAGTATATATGACCCTATTTTTCTCAATTTCACTCATGGTTTAGAGTAATTAATAATCTGTGAAAAAAACAATGATTCTTGAAAAAAAGTTGAGAAGGAAATACGATGATGATGTGATCAATCAAGAATTCAAGTCCACCTTTTGTTTTAAGAACTTTTCCACAAGTAAACATCTAAAAGTCTTGGTAAAGATTGGAGTAAAGAAAGCGACAAGTGGACATATTAAATGCGCTTACCCCTAACTATTAATCAAACTTTCCATCAACTTTAGGATCAAACAATCTATCAAATTACAACATTTAACCACTTTATTTGGAAAATGAATCCTCTCCATTTCCTTTCTTTCCATTTCCTATCACAATTTCTTTAAATAATAGTTTTCCTTTTCACCTTCATTTTTCTTTATTTTTATGCGTAAATTTAGAACCGTTAGTTGTTATCCAAATGCGATCCGGACTATTAATAGAAACTTGTCTTTCCATTTTTTTTTTAGAAAATGAACTCCTTTATTTGCCTCCCTAATCAAGTATTAGGGGTCCGCAAAAAAAGAAAAAAAACTATCTTGCCTCCTAAAAATTGCAAAGAAAAAATAAGACAAATAACACGAAATTTGGATGTACAAACATGTGATATTGACTTTGAGTATCGCATCTAACATCCAATTAACTTTTTTTTTTTTTTTTTCTATTGATCTTATTAGCGAGAATGTAATCCTAAAACTTAATAACAACGGGATGACAGAATAGAGGAGTGGTAATAATAGGAGTATGATTAGTGAGATCAAGAGGCAGCAATTTTCTGAAAAGGGACCAACCTATTATCAGCTAATCTAGACTTATAAGCAGAGGTTTTATACTCAAACCAAGTAAACTCTTTATACAAGCTTGTCTCATCATCTCCTCCTGTTAATGATGGTAGTGGCCTTATTCTTTCACTCATCGGTGGTCCTCCAAAATATATCATTGATATTCTTGATTTCAATTTGTTTGTTATTACTCTATGCCTTACGCTTTTGAACCTTCCATTCGTCATTACCTGCACCCAATTTCGTATCCTCATATTTGTTAGCTACCCATAATATAAAATATAATGTTGAGAAAAAATTATATCGACTTATACAAAAACGGGTTTGGATCAGTTTTATAGGATCCAATACATTTATCTCATCTTTGATTTACAAAGCGTCTTGTTTGTGATCTACTGACTATCTCTGGTCAAACACTTATAGATACAAAAACCTTTTTGTTGAATTGTACCTTACCCTCTAGGCCTTATATATAGGTAAAATAAAAAGGGTAGGGTATAGTGAAATCTTATCTGTTAAATAATTAGTTGCATAAGTGTGATACGACTCTATAACTTTTCTTTGTCATTGACTTTGTATGGATCTTATTACATGGATACATACATGCATGCAATAAAGAATGAAGACGTAGGCCCATTACTTTCTAAACTCAACTAGATTGGTGATAGGACATATCAACATGAAATCATGAATGAAGACTAAAAACTCAATTAAATTTTTATACGAATTATTTTAATCCTAAGAATGAAAAGCATTTATGAGCCAATTGGTCATTTCCTTCCTAAGCATAAAAGCATTGATCTGTTTGTTGTCTTATCTGATCTATTTATTTGACTCGTTTCTTATTTAAGAAATTAAAAACAAGAATAAGTGTTTACGAAAACGGAAGGAAATGAGAGGGGAAGGCGAAAGGAAAAGAAGCTACCTGCAAGGAGTCACCAACATTGAAGAAGAAAGAGTTTTGATCAGGAGGGACAGGAAGCCAATTACCATCTTGAAGAAAGATTTCAAGACCACAAGTGTTGTTTGATCGAAGGACTGATATGATTTGAGGGTCTGTATGTTCCCCAAACCCAATCATATTATTATTATTATTATTATTATTCTTGAATTCAAGCTGATCTGATGGACATGGTGGATAATGATTTAGCCTGAATACTGAATCACTCTTTTCATCCTTTAATAACTTGCTGAATACTTGTGTTGGTTGTATTCTTAGTCCATCTGCTATTAATTCCAACACCTCACATGCCATTCTCCTTACTTCCTGCACATAATCCTCTACTGCACACCTACCAGTAGTAGTACCACACACACACACATTTTCGCACTAACATCATACATCTCTCCATCTTATCTATATAGTATATATGCATAATGCCTATAAATTTGGGGTCTGATCCCATATATGCATCCTATCCTTAATTGAATTAATACTTATCTATTTACGCCATCACATAACATGACATCCATTAAATATTTAAATAGCTGTCTCATGTGCCACATTTTCTTCTTGTTATAACTCGAAAACATCTTTAGATTGTTTGTTACATGACATGTCGATATTAAAATAGGAATCTTGACGACTAAATTGACAACTCCTTTCACCAATGCCTAAACTTTAACAAGTATGGACCCGAGAGTTACGGAGTACATAATATAATAGTAAATGACAATGTGGGACTAAAACATTATCTTAGGTTGCCAATTTGGAATCAATTTTATTCTTCTTTTTTTTTTTTTTTAAACGCATGTTTTTACGACCTACCTTACTTACTAGTTGCTTCCTACTAGGTCGGTACTTGGTAGAGTATAGACCGACATACTTCATTGCATGTTCATTATTAATATCACCCGATTTGCAGTATAATTACCTCTAATAATGATTTCTAAAATCGAAATCCAAGATTCGTCAATATTTAGTATTATGTTGCTTTCAGAATATGATGATGATAAAACAACGTACGGAGTGCATAATTATTATTATTATTATGGTCGGTGTACTTTATATGGTCTTATTTGAGAATTTGTACGTTGAGAGTGAGACGTGCAAATAAAAACCGGTCTTAAAAAAAAAAAAAAAAAAAAAAAGTAAAAGGGTACCTGAATTCCATGGGATTGTCAGAAAAGATGGAGGGTAAATTGTGATGATGAAGATCAAGTTGAGGAGTAATATTCATAAGAAGATATTCAATCCAACCAACATCTCCATTATTACCAATCTTCTTATGACCATAACCATAAGGATTAGGAGGACCAGCTAGTTGCTTATCAGATAATGGCAAAGAGAAGAACTTAGTAGCCTCCCTCTCCAATCTACTAATGAACTCAGTCGGAACCCCGTGGTTTATAACCTTAAAGAAGCCAAACTCCTCACAAGCCTTGACAATGAGGGCTTTCGAGTCGGGTTTTGACAGGTCTATTAATGGGATTTTAATAGAGGGTAACATTTTGTTGATGGGTGTTTTAGGAGGAAGGGATAATTGTTCAATGACGGGTTTAGATAAAGTCACCATGATGGTGGTATTTATTTATAAGAAGAATGAATAGAAGATTAGTCGGTTGAAGAGGCAAACCAACAGAGGAGCTGAGAACAGAGAGGTAGATACTAGCTAGTTAGAAAGATAGAGAAGAAGAGTTGGAGGGGAATTATGAATTCTCTGCTAATTTATAGGCAAGCTTATCATAGGTCCACATATGACATGCCACCTTCTATTTATTGCCACCAATCCTATTTACATTTAACTATGCCTCCAATCCTCTCTTCTTTTCTTACTAGTTGTTGCACCGCGCCCTATCGGGCGCGGTGCCCCAATTTGGCAAAACAGTATGACCCTATATTTAGGAATTTTTAGATGAGGAAATAAGTGTCGCTTTGAATGTTTTTGAATTCACGGTGGTTTAATTATAGGGTTACACGGTGGTTTAGTTATAGGGTAAGTAACGTGAAAACACATCGTAAATGTTCGAGCTACAAGGTGGAATTAAATTGCCAGCAGTCACTACTAACCCGCCAAGCTGGTTGTTAGGCTGGCCCATGCTAATATCGTTGCTTGCTATTAAACTGCCCAAAAGTAATTGTTAACCTGTTGGGTTTGGCAAGTAGAAATGACTATATAGTTAACAAAATGACGAGATAATTTGGTATCATCGTACCATAAGATGGTTACCGTGCCTTCCATCACATTAAATGCAGTAATAAAATGTTGCCTAGTTTAGAAAACACAAAATCCAAAAGCAAACAAAGTTTGTTTGTCTACCAAACCCCAGGTTGTAATTGAGCTCAGTAGAGTCCCTTTTGTATTGATCTGAACATGGCCTAAACGGAGCATTTGCAATTTCTTAGATAGTTAGACTCCATTGTACACCAATGCTTCCTTGTGACCCTCGATCTGGTCTCCCAATAGGCGCCACACATTATTCCGCCCCTGTATTGGAGTTCTTTAAAGTAACTTCCAGCCACCACTCCACCGCCGACTCCGTTGTCTCCCGAATCAACCTTCGATTACCAAACAAAGAAAAATTGGTGTTAGTGGTAATAATCAACTATACCGACGCAGCTCTAATCAAAGCAAACCCGTCCTACTAAAACTTGTGTGGGTGTGAATGTGTCGTACGTGAGTATGTGAGGCGAGACACATCTTCTACGAAGACAATTTATGTACACCTACACCAAAAGCATATAAAATCGTGGTTTCTACAATTTACGATGCTACTTCGTACCCTCCCAATATATTCATGCTCATCTAAGTTGGACTGCCCAATAGATAAACATTAGGGAAGATCATTCTAAAACATGGTGAGGCCAATTACGGTATAATGTACCTTAAAGGGCTAATGGTTGCATATAACCAGCAAAATGACCAAACTATGGCAATTAAAAAACATAGCAACCAAACTACGACAATTCCCAAGTCCACTGGCCTACACCAAATAGCCTAAAAGTAAATAAATAATCCGCAAGTTTAAACCCAAATAGAGCCAACTAATTGCTGAACAAAAAGTGATCAGATCATAAACTTCTTAAAATTCTAAGTTGACAGCTTCAATTATCAGTAACATAACAAATTATCGATAAGGTAAATTTTCAAAAGGCTAAGCAGCAAACCTGTATTTATTTTTGGCTCGAGGAAGTTTCCATTTGTTCCTGACTTTGCGCATCCGCAACTCATTGCCTAGTAAAATTGCACATATTAGGGTTTACCATTCATATGTGACAAAATGCCAATTGTAAAACACAAACCTCTAGAAGTAAGAACTTGTAATTCAATTTGCAAACCCCCCAAAAAAACTAATGATCAAAATAAAGAGCATAAAAAATACAGGAATCAACAGGGCACCACAACAAACGAAGGTTCACATTAATGGTTAAAATCTGTGACACACAGACACGCCAATTTGTCAAAACGGTGTGCGCTAATATTTAGGAGTTACAGGCGCATTGCTAATAACGTATCTGGAACGGTGGGCTAACCATAGAAGTGGCCAACGTTTTGTGCACCCTACCGGTTTGACACTTGCCTTGGCATAAACATAATACACCCTAGAAACTCGTTCAAATTTGCTTTGTTTATCTCTTTTTTTTTTTGTTTGGATTTTCGCAGCGCATGTTTATGTGCACCTGTGTGGTGAGAAACGTCATCTGAAGTGTTACATGAGGTATAAAGAAACATTGCCATAGGCGGCAGTTACGAAGCATACCCGTAGCTAATTAGTTAATTTTCAGATGATCTCAGCCAGCCTTAGGGCATCGTATGAAACAATGTTTTTGACGCAATTGTTTTCAACACCCGGAGGCCCTGTTGCTCTGATCACTGTAACTGCTCCGCTTTGCGTGCCCTCGAAATTGCAACGTATAGCTGGCCATGTGAAAAACACGGGCGTGGGAGGTATACAACAACTTGGCTTAGAGTTTGTCCTTGGCATTTGTTAATTGTCATTGCAAAACTAAGCTTTAAAGGGAATTGGGTCCTCTGAAACTGGAACGGGTAGGACGCTGATGGAGCCGGGCGAAGTTTGATGCGTGGGATAAAAACATGCTCTCCTCTGTGGTGGCCAGTTGTAATTACACATTCAACCGAGTTCGGGTAGAATCTTTTGCAAATGAGACGCGTGCCATTGCAAAGGCCATATGACGGTTGGATGTTCCGCAACAAAATCACTGGGCAGTTTTCCTTTAGAATCAGATCGTGGGGACTCATACCTCCCGGGCAGAGCTTGTTTATAAATTCAGCAGGGTAAACATTACAGTGGTCGTCGAGCATTGAATCGTAACTTTTGTAGCTAATAGGCTTCCCAGGGAACTTTTCTATTAAGATATTGTTTATAGCATCAACATCATCATTCAGTGGAGTTAGTATTGCTCTGGTTGTGAATATGTCGGAACTAAACTCCTGCATATCAAGTTCCGGAAATACTATTGATGTGAGATCCGTAATAGGATTCGGGCTAACATCTTCGGGCTTTCTGACTATCCCTTGCGGTAGCTGTATGTATTCGCTTTCTTTAGTTTGTAGAGCTCCATTCCCAAGTGAAAGCAAGAAAGAGGCGAATGCTGGATCAGCTTTTGCTCGGAGGTTTTCGGTTAGCCTAAATTTGATAAACTTAGGCCAGAGTGTTGAGCTGACCAAGCTAGCTTCAACGATTTCCCGTTGTGACTTACCTAGTACAACTGGAAGTATCTGCCGGAAATCACCTCCAAAAACCACAACCTTACCTCCGAAAAGCAAATCTGGCTGGCACAAGTCTCGTAGCAAAAGGTCAAGGGATTCTACGTTTTGCTTGCGTGCCATTGAAGCCTCGTCCCATATGATCAAGCTAGTAGCCTGTATTAAAGTTGCAAGACTACTTTGCTTGGGCACGTCACAAGCGAGGGACGCATCGGAGTCGAGAGCAATTTTGAAACGGGAGTGAGTCGTCCGCCCTGAAGGTATGTTAGAAGCAGCGATTCCCGATGTAGCCGTTGGTAAGACAATTTTCCCCATTAAGCGTAATTCAGCATACAGAGCATTGTACAAGAAAGTCTTACCAGTCCCACCCGGACCATCTACAAAAAAGGCTCCGGGTTTCCCCTTTTGCACATGCTCCATTATTGTGTCAAACGCTGCTCGTTGGCCTACATTCAGCATAGGAAGGCATGCTCGCATTAAATCTGGTATAGGCGTGTCAAGTGCATCAATAATATCTCGAGTACGTCTGAGTTCGTCATCATTGCACGTGTCTAAGTGGTCCAGGCCAAAGAACTTTAATGATTTGCCCATCGACTCTAAATATTGTTCAACTGAACGTGCCGTCAGTTGCTTCACTTTTTGGGGTTCGTTCGGATATTTGTGGCGGTAATCTTCTGACAGCTCATCATAGTGCTTTACCCATAACAAGGTTGGGTCCCTTGGTTGTGCAAAAATTAGGAGTGTTGAAAATAGTCGTCGAAGCGCAACTGGCATCTGCACCTGACACGCTTCAGCGAGGCACAACTCAGCAGCGTCGTCATGTTCAAGGAGACCGTGCTTTAAAGCTGCTTCTTGGAACGTCGCACACTTGTACCCGTTAACCGTAAGTAGTGAGTCGAATGAGGTAGGGCCGCGTATATGTAATAGTAGCAGTCTCAAGAAATATCGTTCTCCTTCAGCAGGGGCCACGAAGACAATCCTACCAATGACAGTAATCTTTCTTATACGCTTAATCCATTGTTTTAGTCCCGTGTCCCAACGATAATGTTCGGTAAATTCACCATATAGTAGTTTTGGACAATCTTTCTGGGCACTTTCCCTGAAAAACTCGGTAAGAGGCGTCCGCGTTCTCTTGTCATTGGCTAAAACACTGGCAAGGTTCTCATTTGGCCTAAGGCAAAGCGTTTGCATATTTGGCAGGTGTACTTGAAGTGGCATGACAGGGGGTTGGATCTCAAAAAGGTCAAACCCGAAGATTCTCCACGCCGCTTCGCATGGGGACACCCATCGGCCTGACTGAAATTGTTGTATCTCATCAACTGATCGTGTTTCGACGCCATCCACGACGCTGAACGAAATCTTGTCATGGCCCTTGTATACATATTTATATAGGTACTTAACAGCATGCATTGTTGAGCATACCTCGACATTCAAATGACAATCAAAGAGGGATAATAGGTAGGGGTTATAGGGTATGACCCATCTGTTGTCCAATGTAGCCTTACGAATGACTGCTGTTTCGCCCATGTCCCGCCTCATGTAAACAGGATAGCCTGCACAGTTATTTGTTGTTTCAGTTGCAAAGGCTTTGGGATACTCGTACTTGCAACTCCCTAGAGTTTTTTTGTGCTTCATGCATTGACAATCTGGATTCAGTTGACCACAGGGGCCATGCATCATATGCTTGAGCACCGAGCTGCGCAGCGAAATGTTGCTAGCTGATGGAATTTCGGCAGACACAAATTTGTCAAAATCGGCAGGGCATTTGAGCTTGTCTCCCGGCTTAAGTATTATGAGGAAATGGGCATGAGGGAGCCCTCTCTTTTGGAATTCAACAGAATACACAAAAGCAGCAACTTCTCCAAAGACTTGTTTGTCCACAATTTGTTTTTTTAATGCTAAGAGTTTTGCCCGAAAAACCCTAGCAACTAAGTCCGGCCGGTTTTGTGCTTCTTCCCCTGGTGCTAACTCTTTTTTAATTTCAGGCCAGTTTGCATTGCACGTCATGGTCACAAAGAGGTCAGGTTTCCCGTATCTTTGTACAAGGGCCATTGCATTAAGGTAACGTCTCTTCATGTCCCGAGGGCCACCTAAAAATGTAGGTGGCAGAATCATTCTCTTTCCAATGTTTGCTGCAAAACCTCGCAAAGATCCACAAAGGTCGAGTATACCTTGGTACAACTCGGCCCTTATTGTTTCTTGGTTGTGTCTGAAATAATCGAGCCTTGTATTTTCAACCTTAACATACATGTCCACTATGTATTGTTGAAAGCAGCGGCCAGCTCTTAAAAGCATATTACCAGGGCGGTTCTGTAATTTATAGCTGTAGTAGCGTCTGCAAGATACAACTTTTTCTCTATTCCCGCGACTCTGCACCATACCTATTATATGATGTAAGTTTATGAAGTCAGTGGCGTGTCAAAGGCATGTTCGAAAAGGGTCTATTTTTAACAAATGAAGTAAGTTAGATAGTGACAGCATACATACGGCTTGATTCATCCTCTAAGAGGCTCTCAACTGTGTATGTGGGATCTAAGATTGGCATTTCAGACGCTACGGTAGCTGAAGGAAGATCGTCCCTTTTTTTCTTTTTTAGACCCTGTACCCATCCACATTCCCCACATGGGAAGAGTAATGGATACTGTAAAGGGTCGTAACAGCCGTAGTAATGCATGATTCTGTGTGAATCATTGGCCTTACCAGTAACAGATATGTGTGGGGTACTGGACAGACTGGAAGACGAGCTTTCAGTCCATATAACAGCGACCTCGTCGGAGGTAGGTGCATTGTACACACGTTGGTCCAGGACTGTGTCTCTGTTTATCAATATTTGGGTATTTTCATTTAGAGGAATGTCTTTCAAGGAACGGAAAAACCTAGCGTATGGATTGGTTTGGGTAATTTGCATTAGAATATCAATTACATCGTGCCTTAATTCTGGGAAACAACCAGTTCGATTTAATGCTTCGTGTTGGCCATCATAAAAATAGAGTTGCAAGTATTTTGGTGTGCTATCATTGGGAAGCAAGCTAGGAACGTGATGATAGATTTGGCCATGAAGTTTAAAGACGAAAATACCGTTGTGAGTATGAGCATCGAAATCTCCACCGATAGAGCTAAAAGCAAATATGTTGTTGTAGGCCCGTGCATATGTACGGAAATGAACTGCATCTTCCTCGGGAGAAGTGTACAGCCTAACCAATGCGGGGGGGTATTCATTTGTAGGCAGCTGAATTTCCCCATCACCACAGCAAAATAGGGGTGATTCATATGCAAACTTCTTGGCTAGGCACTTCTGGCATTGTGGAGCCAAAGGCGAAATGAGTTGTTTCTTGGGCGGAGGTTGATCTTTGTGCACCGCAGTATTCTGCATAGCTCATGTACGTAAGCGTTGCACTCCCAGATGATGGCCTTTGAAATATTATAGAATGCAGGTATAATTAATAACTTACTTTGTTGTTGTGTAGTCAGTCGCCTTGCCCTCTTTCTAACCTGAACCGGGGCAGGTGGAGCAGAAGTGCTGCTGCACATGTAGACGTAGCACCTCAACAACATGATTGTAGCATTAGAAGCCAGTGTTAAAGGTGTTGGTCTTACCTCTGTTCGCCAAGGTTAATTCGTGTTCGGCCGGGCCTGGTCCGCTTCCCTTGTCTAACCTGGGGCGAAGACGGGTAATAAGGAAAGTCATCTGATTCACCAGAGGCGTCCATCGAAGAAATGGGCAGTTGTAGTTGCGTTTTTTTTTTCGGTCAGCTACAAGCAACCCGACCTCGTTTACTGCAATTGTTGTTATGAACAACTTATGGAGTGCTGGACCTGAACAACAATCAGTGACCGTTTAGATGTCTACTGAAGAAGTGCGGATGTATAGTTTAGGACATCTTAACATGCATATGGTACAACTATCATTGCACGCAAGCATATAACTGTTTTTAGAACGGTATTTCCCTAGAATAGGGCTCCGGTTTTGGTTCTCATTTCTAGTTTTGTATAATGTGTTAGACCTGCCACATTACGTGTCGTTTGCGAAAATAACCCGTTTACCTCAAACTATTTTCCAAACTGAACACCTCATAGCCTTAATTATCAAGCTGACCATTTAAGCTATAAAAGTTGCCAAGAAGCTTGAACTAAATAATGTATTTTGAAATTCCATAATTAAAAAATTACCTCAAAATAATAAAAATATATAAAAATATATAAATTGGAGAATGGTAATATTTTAAAATTAATTTCAGAAAGTTAAGAATATTATCCATAGGCCTACCGCCTATGAAATTACTTTCGAGTGAAGGAATATGTTACAGTTTCAAAGAAAAAAAAACTATGTAACTTTCATGAGTTATCCTACACTTTATATATATATGAACCAAAAATCCTGGAACTCTCCTTCAAACATTAATGTATAGTTTATTTTTCGTTTTTAATAATGAAGATTTCGTAGATATTAGAAGATTATAAAAGTTGTTTTCTTTAATTGAACTTACTTAAACTTCCACCTATTTTTTTTTCATAAAAATTGTTTGATAATTTTTAATTTTGATGCTATGGTTAGTTTAATCAAATATTCATATATTGGAAGTTATCATGGTCATTTTGGTAAATATAATGAACATATGGTCATTTTGTTAAATTTTTACCGCTAAACGGCTGTAATGGCAAAAGGCATGTTTCAATGCTACGGTTAGCTTACCTGCAGAAAGTTTAGAAACAATTTTCAAACTAAAAGTATGTTGAAACTAAAAGTACAGAGGCCATGCATTATCTATCACAAACACTTAAAAGTTTGGAAACCCGGTAAACCTCCCCTTTTTTTTTCTCAACTCTGTATGTTATCTATCACAAACATAGGTGGTTGTTATTTTCCTCTTCTTATAGATTAGTGTCGAATACATTGTGGTTAAGGGACCGTTCTTAATGTAAGATAGTTTAACACTTTAACAAAAGTGTCGTAAAAATAATGGAACGTGGGCACAAATATTAACAGATACGAATGGCAGCGCAAATCTGAGGTGATACTTGTTGGCTCTATATGAAACACTATGTATGCAAGGCAGGGGTGGCTTACTATTTCCTTGCTCCTATTTTACGAGAATCGAGCAGCTAACTATTAACTATGTAACAGCAGTTATGTAAAGTTGTAGCAAACATCAGCTATTATGTACCACTAACATACACATTCAGGTTTGTATAATAATTCAATTCTAATTTATCATGCTGGTTAGTATAAGACCAGTGTTTATTCTGATTAGTATATAGTTTAGGGAGACAACATGCTTACTAATTGTGGTACAGCTTACGAAATAATGGAATACATGGAACATACCTTTGGTGAAGGGGAGGCAGAGCTAGAAGGATGATGCGTCAAATTGTCCAAGTGATGATTTGCATTTTTTCAAGCCTTTTTTTTCTGAGTATACAAGCACTGAAGAATGGTAAATATATACACACATAGGAGTTATTACACCACTTGCATATTGTTGTCTATGTATTTGTAAATAATATAATAATATATGAAGCAAGTACACTGCACACATGACATATTATAGTTTGCCTATGGCTGGTTAAACCATGGGCAAAGGTGCCCTATGATGTCAAATCACCTCTCTTATATCCATTGTTTGTGGTGGGATAAGAGTATAAGACCTCTTGCTCTAATTATTCCACGATCCCTGGGATTGTGTTGGCTTTAGTTAAAGTAAATGTAGCAAGTTTTCACGTATGAGTTTTTGCGATTACCGTTTTGTTTGTTCGGTTCATGATTTTTCTATACGCCACCACCTCATTATTGTTCTATACGCCACCACAACATTCACTTCTCGCGATACTTCAATTTAGTCAAAATCGTAGGTAAACAATCCAAAAACCCATGCAGGAAAATAGTAGCTAAATTGATTTGTATTGTTTAAAATTTAAATCCGGTATTTCTTAGGCTCTTAAGTACACTTAATTAACTCCGGTAACCGTTTAGCCAGAAGAAATGTCAATTAAACACAAAATCCCGTTAAACCCCAATTCAACCCAGAAAAAAAAAATGCCTCAAACAAACAATGATGACTCAGTCAACTGGAAAACAGCAACCCACCAAAAATGAGCAAAGACCCACTTCAATCAAACCCCAGAACCAGTTCAATCAACATCACGATCACAAATTTTAAACTAAAAAGGCAACTTTATTAGAGGGACAAAGTTTTAAACGTGATGTGAAGTGCGATGATGTTGCCTAACTCGTTGCTTAACTCGCTATAGTTTAAAAACCAGCGTATGCAAAGGGCGAAAAGTTGAGAAAACGAAAGGAGAAAAGACGGGGAATGAGAGGAAGCATCAAACTGATACAACCCCAACAGCAGGATACAATAGCTTAGATGACATATTGTATGTACGTACCTGATGTGAGAGCCTGCACATGAGATCTGCACATGAAAACCGAGAAAAGACGGATTAAAACAACTAACAACGGAAAGTAGAATGACGTCAGTAGAAATAATGAACCAAATCAAAACCCGCCAAATTAATTAGTTGCCATTAAGCCAATGAAATCAGTACCTGTGCTTTTTAAAGAGAAAAATCAATGGCTGCGCTGAAAGCTGCAATGTTTAGCACCATCAAATCCAACAGGGCACAAGAGGAAAGACAAAAGAATATAATGGAAATATGTAAATGAATGACACTAAGCAGTAGCGGGGAGCGATAATCTAGGCATATGAGCACAAAACCCATAAAACGAAGAGCAATATACTAAACGAAAATACCCAGAAAATAAAGATGAAAGCATATAATCACATTAGTACGGATGGTGGTAAAACCCCAGATTTAAACCGAAAGGAGAAGTGGATTTCAACCGAAAGGAAAAGCGGCGGAGAATGAGAAAAAGAAAGGGCGAAAAACTGAAAAGTAATCACAATTATGGACTGGGAGTGCAGCCGCATAGATCCCCTCTAAGAAACACAAAAAGAACAAAACCAAAAAGGGAAAACAATCAATGGTAACAAACTGGATGGAGTTGGAGAAATAAATCACCATCAATGCGTGCTTGTTGGTACCGGGTGGTATGTGGGTGAAGAGGATGAGGGTTTGAGATTGAAAGGGGGAATGAATGGAACGAAAGGGTTTTGAGGGTAGAGGAATGAATGGAAGGCAGGGATTGTAAGGGAGAAATCTACGCGAAAAAAGCTGAAAGGTAGGAAAGTAGGATCAAACCTTCTTTGATTATGGACACCAAGCTCCAACCCTGAAGCTCTATTCATCATCCTCTGAACAAGAGCTGTTATCAAATAAATCAATATCACTTTCGTTGCTGAGCAAAACAGGTTTCACACAACGAATAAGAAAACGTAGTACAACAAGCCGAGTACTTATCGCATCAAAGTGACATAGCAAAAATGAACAGGGAACCAATATTGAGAAACGAAGATGAAATTTCTAAAAAAAAATTGCTGCGAATTTTGATATAATCACCTGGATAATCACCGCTGCAAAGGTTCGGGGGAGCATATAATCACCTAGATAATTACTTTTCAGCAAGTGCTTAAGGAATGTGGTTTTTCCGCTAGAATACTGACAGTGAAGCATGACCATTGGTTTTGCACCAAAAACATTGTCTGGCTGCACAGGACAACAAACAGCTATAATCAGGTTAGAATATACACACTTGACAGCAAGTTGCCAGTTTCAATCCCATCAGAACCAAAAAAGAGAGACACGATTAATAAGAAGCAGGAGAAAAGCTAACGAAAAAGCAGGATTTATAGCCTCATTACCGGCAACGGTGATGCAAACTCATGAAAATTATAAGCTAACTCCAAGGCTTTGGTTCCTGACTGTACAAATTCTTCAAACGATCAAGTATGTATGTCATAGAGGATAAGTGCGCCTACAAATGTAACCAGTCTCACAAGGTCAAGATAGTAGACCGATAATGACTTTGAACCACAAATTGTGAGTGTTGATTCAGTTTGAATGTTACTCTTAATAATTGCAACCAGAAGCCAATCGTAAAACAGCAGGCAGCAGTGACTTAGAATATGAAGAATACGATAGTAAGACCGAATGAAAGGCTATATACCCCTAAAAAAAAAAAACTGAAACAATTAAACTATAAGATCAAACAAGTGTCAATTAAATAAAAAACCCCATTAAACCCCCCACAGAAATCAAGCGAAGAGCATACTTCAATCAACTGTAGATATAGTCCAGTCATCATCAATACCATAAATTAAAGGTAGAATTTTAAATGAAAGAGTATAAAACCTGGAGATTAAGTGCGATGATGAACGATGATCCCGAGTTGAACTGCGACAAAAATCAAGCGAAGAGCATAGTTCAATCAACCGTAGATATAGTGAGGTCATCATCAATACCATAAATTAAAGGTAGAATTTTAAATGAAAAAGTGTAAAACCTGGAGGTTAAGTGCGATGATGAACGATGATCCCGAGTTGAATGGCGACAAAAAAGAAGAAATAATGTAGGAATTAGCGAGACGACGATCGAGGTAGCAAAGCGCCGGCTTGCGAGAGCGATTTTGAGATTTATTAGTTGAAGAGAGAAGAAAGTATGAGGGAGATTGGAGAACAGCGGAGGAAAAAGAAAGGCAGAAGCATGAATGGGGGAAAAGCAGAGTAGAAGAAATGAAAGGCCGGGATTGTAAGGGAGAAATCAAGGGTTGAAGGGGGCCTTGGAAGCTACTATTCCTAAGGAACAGTAGGGGGCTTGTAAACTTTTTAAAGGGTATAGATTTTCTCTATTTAAATTACCTAATTTCAGCCCTCTTTTTTGGGACTTAAGTTCACCATTTTTCAATTCACTTTAACTCTATTTGGTTTAGTTTATTTCAGTTTAATTCAACTCCATTAAATTCAGTTCAGTTCAATTACCCTCTTTTCAGCCGAAAGCTCAGGGCCTTCATCTCATTTCATTTTTTCATTTTTTAAATTAAAAATATTTTGATAATTACTTCCAATTTGATATTACTTCGTATCATATATGTCCGCAGTAATTTTACAAAGTCTTTTTAAATGAGCTTTAATATATTGTCTAACTTCAATTCTCATTTAAGATGACATTGTTCGTCTTAAGTTTAAGACGGCCAAGTAGTTAGAATAAAACAAAAGCATAATACTCTCTCCGTCCCGGTCAATTGTTGTCTTTTGGTTTTGGCATGAAGACTAAGGAAAGAGAAGGAGGTCAATTATAAGATGACAAATGAACCAAATTAAGTGCTTGAAAAATCAAACTACTCATCAAATCCGATTCTAAAATAAAAAGGACAACAATTGACCGAGACACCCTAAAATGAAAAAAGAATAACAAATGACTAAACGGAGGAAGTATAACTTTACTTTCTTTTGTTTTGGATATTGTAGCCACGAGTAGGATCCTTTCAATTAACAATGCAGTCCAAGTCGAAAATATAGGACAGTTTGTTTAGCTAATTAACTCCTAATGAGATGCATTTTTATGAAATAAATATCGAGCCAAGATGATCACTTTTGTATCTATTGAAATAGATGGTTGAAAAATTAAACAATTTTGATCGGGGAAGTGGCAAATAAGCCCCATACGTTTAGTCCTATGTGCAAATCACCCCCACAACTTTCAATACGTGCAAATTAACCCCATAACTTTATGTTTTGGTGCAATTTAACTCCACTAGTTTTAAACCCGTGCAAAATTGCACGGGTATGTATTTGGGCCAGAATGAATGTTTTTTTTATGTATATTTGTTTTTTCATTTCTATTGTACCTATCTAATTCGTCTAAATCAATGATGTACATAATTAATGTTTAAATTTGGTACAAACATGTGTTCACATACACTGGTTTATAAGGAAATAACGTAATATACTCTTATAAATAAAAATTGCATACATAAAAAACTTTACATTCGGATAAAAGAAATACTCCCTCTATTTTTTTATATATGACTTTCTCACATTTCGAGACACTCCCTTCTCTCTTCAATATCTCTTAAAATATAAGACTAAATATTATGATATGTATACTCATATGAAAGAGTTTTTCGTAAGGAATTTAATGGTACCTTTTTTATATTTTTTGAACAAATATATTTTTGTAAATATTAAAGTCAAAGGCTTACCTCGTAAATGCAAAACGTCATATATAAAAAAGTGGAGGGAGTATAATCTAATAATCAACTTTAACATATGCAAGTTATTCTAAAAATTGAAAAATTTCATGATACACTACATTAGTAGTCGTAGTAGAAGTACGCATATCTGAGTCACAAATTAAAATTTTCAAGCCTTCTTTTCGGGTGACCCCGAAAGTGCGACATAAAGTCAGCCATGACTAAACACCGGTCTTGGAAGATAGATGTTGACCTGAGATAAAGACTGCCCTTGACTCTTGTTTATCGTCATTGCAAAACAAACAACGATGGGGAATTGTCTTCTACTGAAACGTACCGGAAATCTACTGGTGTCCGATGGAGTAAGTGTTAATCGAGCAATATGCACTCTATCACCTTTATGACTACCAGTTAAGACAATACATCTTATCACGCGTGCCCTCAGATCAGTCACAATTAGTCTCCTGCCGTTACACAACCCACGTAATTGATCAATGTTTCGCAGAAGCATCACCATAGCACCGACCTTCAACATCAATTGGTGATTCGGGAGTCCGACACATTTAATCACTTGTAAATTAAAATAAAAAAATTTTATTTGTTTTTTTAGAGTAAAAAAAATTTTTAAAAAAAAATTAAATGCTTGTTGAAGACTATATTAACTCGATTTCCTATCATTGTCACCTACCAATTTCGGTGTCTTGCGGTGATAGCTAAGATGCCGAGTTTTATATTCCAAGTACATATGCCGTCATTATTGTTTTTTGAAAAAAAAAAATTGTACCACGTAGTTTTAAAAATTATGTTGTGAATTTGCGGTACAATAATATTAACAAAAATACATGTAATTCATTTTTGTAATTCATTTCCGTTGTATGTTCGATCCCGTATATAACTGTAATTCCTTCTGTAATTTTATTGTGTAATTTTGTTTTAAAAAATATGTAATTTAATCACATTTACTCGCATTTGTAATTAATTCTGCGTAAATGTTATGCATTTTCTTTACACGGAACGTATTAATTCGAAGAAGTATTACATAAGATTATTTTATATAATTTGTTGCGATACGGAATTTAGCGCATGTTCGAAAAGACGGATATCTGAATAATTAAATACGTTGCACACTCATGGGTCCCACCATAACCTGGATTTTCCAAAAAAAAAAATGCATTTATGATGTGGCGCGCTGTACAATGAGTATTGTCTTCTGAATTTATATAGATAAGATTTAATTAATTTACCTGATTGTTCCACACTCTTATTTATTTCTCATTTTTCTTTTTGAAAATATATTTATTTCTTATCTAGTTTCCTTCATATTTGTTAGAAATTTAGTTAATTGACCAATCTACCCCTACACACTCCATTTATTCTTCAACCCAAATTCACCTTTTTCCCTGATATGCTCTACTGCTTCTCCGTTCAATCTCAAACAACAACAGCAACGCCCATCAACACCATGGCTCGAACTCGACTCACACCTCAACCCTTAACACCGGCGAAGAATAGCAGCCGCTACAACCAATCCGAAACCCGTTAATCCGATTCATACAACCGCCACCAGAGGTTTTCCGCTGCAACAAAGCCCAAACAAGCCCAGAAACAGGTCGCATCACTCGCACAACAACCTTGACGGAACACCCGAAACGCGAAACCAGAATCTCCATTACCGTGATTAACTTATTATGGATGTTCAATTATTGGATTAGAGCCAAAATGGGAAAATTGGAACAAGAAAATCATCATCAGTTGATAGCTATAGTGATATTGCCTTAAGATGAAGGAGTTGATCAGCAATAAGAGAATTACTCTATCAATGAAGAACATAAATTAAAGGAGATGATAAACTTAGGAGATGTAAAAGGTGGTGGTATGGTACGGTGATAAACAAAGGGTAGATTTGGGTTTTCACATATTAGTAATATTATAAGTGAAAGTTTAATATTAAATAATCATGTTAATTCAATTTTTATGTTTTAATTTATAAAAGTTTAATAATAGAATTGAATTGCACCAAAATATAAAGTTATGGGGTTAATTTGCACGTATTAAAAGTTGTGGGGGTGATTTGCACGTAGGACTAAACGTATGAGGTTTATTTGCCACTTCCCCGCAATTTTGATAGTATTAATGAATTTATAGAAGAGTTAGCTAGGTTCCAACAATTACTTAGGTTCAGTTACCTTAGACTATGTTTATCAGTAGGTCTTGCAGACCTACTTAACCCTAATTCCTGCATTAAAATAATATTTTTTCCTCCTTAACCCGATTACAAGACCCACCCCTTGTTTTTGTTACTTTATCAAGCCCTACCTTAACCTAGTTTACACAATATCTCACATGCTTTTCGTATTTCTTAAAACTTACGTTATCAAAGTAATTTAAGTTTTAACCAAGTGCTTGTGGCCCAGTGGTGATTCCAGGCTCCCTCAAAGCGTGGAAAATTCTGCGAATTGCGAGGTCCTGGGTTCAAATCCCACTGTGGGGAACGCATGCGGTTATTTCGGCCTTCGAGAGGAAACCCCGTTGAATAAGTGGACCCTGGGCTTGCCGGTGTCTGGGTGTCCGAGGGTTTGCTCGCTCCTTGGATCAGCCTGGTCGGCCTTCGTGGGGCAACCCCGATGAAGCTGGGGCTGGTAGCTGGGAGAGGGATTCTCCCTTTGCTTGCAAAAAAAAAAAAAAAAAAAAAAAAAAAAAGTAATTTAAGTTTTTGATATTTTTTTCATTATTAATTTCTTTTTGAAGAGAATGAAAAGTTAGAAATATTGGTATTTTTTATATTTTTTAAAATATAACTTTTTAAAAGTGATAAAAAAAACTAAGAAGTTAAGTCAACAAATTTAGCCACGTGTCCTTATTTGTATGATTAGCCAAGAAAAGAAAATATAGTGTCATGTGGAGTGGAATATGCAACTATGCCAGAAGATTGGTGTTCTTGCAAGGTGTTCCAGAAAGGCGTTCCACAAGGTCCAATTTAGACCGCTTAGACCATGTTTTGGTGGAACTTGGGCTTGTTTTTCTTTTTGTTTTACTTTTATTTTATTATCTGATTTTGTCCTTATTCAAGACCTACCCGACTTAGCCCTACCTATAAACATAGTCTTAATGAAATCTCAAATGGGCTTATGGGCCCAATTGAAGATGAGGTTCTGTATGTATTCTAAAAGATGAATCTAATCTTAGATATAACCTGGAATTACCCCCTGTTTATGATTTTATAGTGATAATTTGATTAGGCATGCAGATGAAGTCGAATATATAGGCAGATCTAATTGATCCAATGTTTATATTAGGAAAAGACAGCACCATTGTGAGGATGCAATACAATTATTGTATATAGAGTTTAGCATGCGCGTTGAACATGCATGTGATGTGGAATTGTGGATGTAATTTGAATAATAATAATAATAATGAGGAACTAAAAAGTGCACACCTTTTCAACGGCCGGCTTTCACCAATGAAAATTGAATGGATCGGATAACATTTTACATACATGGAAATATGATGGAATAATGCTGCTATTATATGTGTCGACCTCATCCGAAGAGACTTATTAACAACTAACTTTGAATCACAAATCACCAATAATGATTGCTTAAAATGGTATCTCATCAATAATAAGTCGAATAAACTTTAATTTGTAATCCGTAGTCCACAATTTGCACTCCCTCATTCCACTTTTTATTATGCTTTTTTCCTTGAAATTATTTTGTACTTCGTATCTTATACTCTGTAGTCCGTACAAAATATATTATCACATTGAACACTTTCCCTGAGCATTGTCCTGCTAATATCTAATGCCGACTTATTTGTTCTACAATTGAGAAGTAAAAATGTAGCTTGACAACCCAAATTAATTAAGAAAATGCAAATATTTTGTAAAAAAATAAAGTTTTGAAAATGTATGTGTAAAATTTACTTAAAATATTTATAAGTTTTATTTATATTGTCCTACATTATCATATTCGCTTGTACTAGTGAAAATATTTAAATATGTGGAGAAATAAATAAAAAATGTATTTACTTAAATTAATTATATTTAAGCGAAATTTATAAGAGAGATTGATTTGATGACAGGTAGCAAGATTGCAACTAGTAACATGTAATGGCTCTATTTTTGCCACCAAATTGACAATGTTATGTACCAAGTTTGAAGAGGTGGATTGTATATTATTAGACCATCCCCAAGCAGAAGGTCGAGTTAATCGGGTCACCAATATTTTTCCTCATTATCACAGCTTAATTATCTTGACCCATTTTCATCCTCCTCCAGAAGGTCACGACCTGCGCCATCAACCCAATTATTTTTCACTTTTTAACCAATGAGAGAGTGCCACCTACCCACGTCATCATACTCAACCAAAGGTCACCTTCTCTTTATTTTGACGGTTGTCCTTTTTTTTTGTTTCCACCAATGGGAGTGTCTTGCTGTGAGTCACCAACAAGTCACCAACTCAACTCAAGGTCACCAATTGACCCTGAGTAGTTGAAGGTCACCAAAATTAACCCCTTAATCCTAATTTAAGGTGTCATTAAGGTGACCCAACAAGGTCACGACCCAGTCGGTGACCTTGCTTGGGGATGGTCTTATATAATTAACGTTAGATGAATGACGACATAGTGTGACAAGCTTAGGTATGTCTAGTTGGGTAATAAGATAATCAAAGCAGGTGGTGTGGTCAGTGGTGTAGCCGTGTAGGATGGTTAGACAATGTCCATTTGATCACATATTTGAGTTGTTCAAATGAAACACAAGCGGGTGACACCACATTTATACTGCATGCAGCTTTACATGCAAACATAATTACATATGGATGCTAGACATATAGTCATATACTCCGTAGGACATATACTACTATATACGGATTAATAAATATTATAAATATAAATAGAAAAGGGAGAGTTTACTAAAAGGATTGTTATTGATAATTCGTTCGTGTTACAATTACAATAAGAAACGATTTGTATAACATTCGACATTACCTAAATCTCGATTTAGAATCTCTTAAAGTAGGCAACTCAAGATATTCATCATATCATTATAATATTATTACGATATGATATACCATATACCGTAATATTATCCAACAATAAAACTTGTGTCTTAGGAGAAAAACAGGTTAATCAAGCTTTCACTTATACGTCTATAAGACTATAACAGACTTTTGTTCGTTCTTAGCTTAGGTTTTACTTGTATTGATTAACAATATTTGATTCGTTTTAAGTTAAGACAAATTTTTATTTATGACGGTACTATTTCATTACAAGTTTGTGACCTCTTACAAAGATCAGCAAGTGGGAGAATAAGTGAGAAAGATATTGTGTAAGATCATGAGCTTATAACTGTTACAAATAAGACGATAGGTTAAATATCAATTGGTCTCCCTTGTGACGGGTTACCATTTGTGGCGGATATTTTGTGAGTTAAAATGGTAAGAAAATGGGTTAGTGGAGAAAGGGGACCACATGAATAGTGTTGCAGAGAGAGAAAAAGTGAGTACTTTGTGAGGTAAAATGGTATCCGTCACTCAAACAAGAATTTGTGGTTAAATATAGGATGCAAATATGCAAAGAGAGTGGTGATGAAGCTAGCATAGGGATGCGGTGGGGCCGTGGGGGGGTCTCCTCCTCCTGATGACATGAGCATCGACTGGTCTTCACTGCGCATTGCACATTGGATATTAGGGCTCAATTCCCGATAAGATTCCGTTGTAATAAACTCCGTCGTCAGCACTTAGACACTTCTCCATTTTTTAAAATAAATATCAATATCAATATCAATGGACCAAACAGAAAAGATTATAATAATTGGGGGGTTTGAAATGTAAGAGTAAGGAAGGGACACGTGTAGAGATGATAGTTAGTATCCTAGTTGGGGACTGCCGCCACGTGCACATTGACGGCTCATTCATTCTTTCATTTATTCTTTCATTCATTCATTCATTCATTCATTCATCGTACGGCCGGCTAGTTAGTTACTCTTATCTTTCTAGTAGGAGTATTTGTTTGGATTATTTATTATTAAAATTAAAACATCAACATAAATATCATCCATCATGTATGGGAATTGGGAGGGAGGTTGTAACTTGTATGTATAGCATTGTGTTGTTTTTTTGGATGTTTCATCATTCACGTGCCCTGCTGCTCTCCACACTCCACACTCCACACCCTCTTCCTCTTTTTCCAAACCTTCCCATCTTATAACACTTGTTTTTGAGTTTCATGTCATCTTCATTCCATTAATTCAACTACCTTTGATCTCTTTCTTATTTAATCCCTCCCAATTATTTGTTTACTTCTCCTCTTATTTGTCTTTATAGTTTTATGTTCAATTAAATACTTGTATTATTCTGAATTTTAATGTTTGGTTTTCAGCATTTCTAAGTAAGATACGGAATACACAATTACCCTATAGTATATGTTTATAGGGAGTAATTGTAGTAAGCACAAGTCTCCTACAACCGAATGAATTAACTTTAGATATGTTGGGCTTACTTACAATGGATTGGGCCTTAATTTTACACTTACATAAATGGCCCAAATGTCCCGAGGTTAAAACCAAGTTATCATCACTTGTCAATGCTGCTATTACAAGATTCTGAACCAAAATCCCAAACCAACTAACTAACCATCCAAACTTAGTTGGTCTCTCACCTTGGCCTAATGATATTCACAAATGCACAAGGTACACAACTCCAGAAACAGACGATGCACCAAGGTTGAATGAAATTACTTACCTAACATAAACAACAGAAATCCATCCTTTAATTTCCCCCAACTAATTTTGGTCACATCAGGTACGACAAGTTCTTAGAAATCAAACACCAATTTCTTGCTGGCTGGCTGGCTTTCAAAGTCATAACTACCAAGTTATAGAAAGATTAGATATTGCAATGGCTAACATTCACTGACTAACTTCACGGATTTCCGAATAAATCCCAAGTAAAATTACACAGACACAGTCCTAGAAATGTGACACCATTTTAACTAACTAGAGGCTGCTTTTGAAATCTAACTACTGAAGCCAATAACAGATATGACCAACTAAAATCAGATACACGCCGTCATAAAGCCAGCAAAAATAACAGTGTGGAAAACAGAAGCTTTAATTTGGATCACAGTGTCCCCTCATTATTCTTCTTCCCCGCCTCAGTCGTTTCTTCCATTCCATTGTGATGGGCAACATCATAAGTTGCGTGGACCCCCACAAACAGATAGTAGAGCAGCATCACTGCTGTACATATGAAAAACCTTAGAAACGCCTGATATCCCAAAGATCCTATCAGAAAGATGTTCATTCCGATAGATAATGAGGGCACCCATGGGACAAGTGGAACTCCCCATATCTTGGGAGCGCGTTGCTTTGTAAGTAGCTGCATTGCTAATGTACCACCACACCAAACCCCGGCACAAACTCCATATCCGATCCAACTCCGGCTCTTCAGGTTCCAAATTATTGTTATACCTATTGAAGAGCTACCAATGAAAAACAAACAGCCTAGAAATTTGACTAGGTTTTGTTTAGGTGTCACTTCTGTGACGTAGTACCTTCTCACTAATAGTGCAACAGCCATTAGCATAAAAATAAAAAGCGTGCTAAAGGAGAAGACGCTGGATAACACGTCTAGACTAGTGAAAAACGCAATGACAGCGCTGAGAATAGTAACCAGCAGAGTTGCATTAATAGGAGTCCTGGTTTTGGGATGAACGTGAGCAAACCATGGAGGAATCAAATGGGACCTTGCTATTTGTGTCGTGTACCGAGCTTGCCCGAGGGAGCCCACAAGAAGGCTTGTGGTCATCCCTTTGAGAGCGATGATCGAGACTAGATATTTGGCCCATTTCATACCAATCTGATCGAAAACAACTGTGTAGGGAGCATTAACATCAATGCTGGTGTATTTTTGCATCATTGTCAATGTCAAGGACATTAGACAATAGATGACAGTGATCATGGACATGGACCCCACTAGACCAATAGGGATATCTCTTGAGGGGCGTTTAGTTTCCTCAGCCATGGTAGCAACCATATCGAACCCTGTATATGACCAATAAACAACAGCAGCAGCCTGGAACACACCCTCGGCTCCAAATGGGAAGAAGGGCACTAAATTCTCAGCCTTTGAATGAATAAACCCGACAATGATAATAAACACAATGACCAAAGCACTCAAGACTGAACTCAACCAATTGAGGCATGATGTCTGCCTAGTTCCAGACATAGCTATGCCATTTGCTATAAAAAGCACGACAACAGCAATTGGGTCAAGAAGATTGAATCCTTGAGCAAAAGAATTGACACGAATTCGAAGGAAGTCAGAGTCATCCCTTATAAGACTAGCGAAATAAGAGGACCATGATCGTCCTAAACCAGCAGCACCCACAATAGCCTCAAGAAGAATGTTACTAGCAGCAATGTAAGCAATGAAATCACCAAGTTCAATCCTAAGAAAAGAGAAAGATCCTCCAGCAACAGGGACTTCTACACTAAACTCAGTGTAGCAAAAGACAGATAACAATGCAGAAAGCCCGGAAATTGCGTAGGATAGAACAATTGCAGGGCCTGCATAGGATCAAATATTACACACTTTGGTTACATTTAAATTTCTCATGTAAATAATGTAATGCGACATAGAACCTAATTTAATTTATCAAGAAAAAGAAGTAATATTTCCGTCTCATTCATTAGTTTAGGTTTGATTAAAATAGTAATGTCAATAAACATAAAGGGAATTGCAACATAGAACCTAATTTTGAAATGGAAAACAAGTAAGGGAGGTGACCTGCATGATTATGGGCTTCCTGACCAGTAATGCTGAAAATACCGGAGCCGACAACGGAACCGAAACTCAACCAAACAAGGTCCCACCAAGTGAGACATTTATTCAAAGGATTAACACTCTCCTTCCTTAACTCAACAAGCTCAAAAGAATCAGAAGATCTGCTTAAAAGCCTGTCTTTGAGACGAGGGAAGATATCAAAAAGGGCATTCTTGTAATCTGAGATTGAATTGAATGATTTTTCAGGGAAAAAATCAATCTTTCTCAATCTCCAGTAACTACTAGTGTCTTCTGAAGATGAAGAGGCGGCCATTTCAAGAAGTGGGATTTTATTAGAATCAGAATTGTGATTTTGGGAATTATAAATATTACTCGTATTCGTATGTTGTTTGGGATTTAAATCTTTCATTGTTTTTATTTGGAAATAAATTATGAGTGGATACGTTTCTGTTATTTTGTGGGAGTCTGTACAAAGTCAACTTTCCTGGGGTTGTTCATTCTTCCAAGATTATAGTACACCCTGGCTTTACTAATTATCTTTTTTTTTTTTTTTTTTTTGAGTCAAATAATTATAATTATCTTTTTGTTTAGGAATAATTTTCAACAACAATCCACCTCTTATTAGGCGCATTTTTTTTTGGATCAAATTGCTCAATCAATCAATCAATCAACTTAATGGAGCCAATCAATCAATCAACTTAATGGAATCAATTGAATCGAATCAATCAATTGAATCGAATCGATCTGAATCAAATAATAATAATAATAATAATAATAATAATAATAATAATAATAATAATAATAAAAATAATAATAATAAAAATAATACCAATAATAATAATAAATATTATTATAATATTATTCATTAATAATAATAATATATTAATATAATCTAATAATAATAATCTAATAAGATATATAAAAATTAAAATATTAATATAATAATAAATATAGTAATAATAATGATAATAATAATATATTAGTAATATAAATGATAACATTAATAATAATAATATAATATTGTTCCGGGTGTAATTCCAGAACAAGTATTGTTACCACCCGTGGCTTGTAGAATGATGTCTTGAGTTGGATCCTTCGTCTCTATCGTTCCTCTCGGCCTCTCCTGCAACAATGAACGAACTGAGGGCTTGGCTTTGTGCCAAGCGTACTCACTCCGACGCTCAAGTCGAAACTTAGAGGGTAAGTTGTTGTTACTTGGCTAAGGATGTATTGTAGAGAGATAAGGAAGATATTACCAGATGAATAGTGATTCTTAGGTTAATTTATGGATCCTTTCCTCAAGGAAGGTTGAGGAGTATTTATAGACTTTCACCTTTTGTCACGTAGTGGCCAAGTGGCCAAGTGGCTAGCAGGTGGAAAGACCGTTCTACCCTCGGCCGCCGGACCCATGGCGGCGCGGAGGGTCTTGGATATGAGTACGCGGATATGTGTCCCGGCGGGGTTGCCACGCCGAGACCGAGGTGACAGGCCGATAGGATTCATCGGCTAGGCTGTCTAAGTCGTTGACCTTGCTGTGGATATCCTTGACCTTGCTCAAAGTGTTGACTTGGTCAGCGGTGCAGAATATGCCCCATCAATTTGCCCCCAGCGTAGTCTATGCCGTGGTATGGGCTTCGATGTATGTTGAGCGTATATTCTGCGCAAGTAATTTGTGAAAAATGTTCCGCATCGGCTTCTTCTACCTCGGCCTGGTTCTTTTTAGGCCGTACCATATATATCCCCCCTCCGCATGGGTGTTTAAAGGACATCCGATGTGGAAGAGAAAGTGACGCTGGCCGAGACCAGGGTTGAGAGTGCCGGTTGTTTTTGATTGCCCCGGCCGTGCTATGTAGCCTGGTTGATCATGTGGCCGGGGGGCGGATACTCAGGAATTTGTTGAGGAAGATGAATAGGCGAAGAGATGTGAATGGGCGTGTTGAAGACGCTTGGTCACTGTTGCATTGATTGACGTTCAAGCTGTTGCAACGATTGACATTCCATGGTTGCATGTCGACACGCGTCTTTTTTTGATTGGTTTGGCGCTTCATGGGTCATTCTCGATTGGTCCTTCTTCATGGGCTTTTCCCTATAAATAGGGCGGTTATTCCGTGAAATTGGCCACCAATTTCATTCTCTCCAAAATTTTCCTCTCTAAACTTTCAAGGGCTTCTTTGTCTTCTAATTTTCGAGTTGTTACTCCGTGAGTGTTTTTCTTCAAGGTAAACAAACACATTTCCTCACTTCTTATTTTGTTAAATAATCATTGCTATCATGTCTTCTCTGTGTGCTGGGGACTAGCACTTCTGCGCCGGGGGGTTCCCCGTCGCGTCTTGATGGGGAGGGGATACTAGATGCCATCCCGATAAGGTTTGGGGGTCCTAGGTCCCCTTCTCCCGAAGTTGATCCTCAAACTTTGGAGGAATGGGAGGATGAGGATGATGATGTTGATGATGATGAGAGGACTCCTTCTGGTGGTGAGAGGACTCCTTCTGGTGGTGAGAGGCCGTTTATTCCGGATCATGGCGAGGCCTGCACGACCGGTCTTGACCGTGTCTGGACTAATAAATTCGCCAGCTGTTCCGGTGGGACTCTTTTCGGAGGCCATTTCTTCTTCGGTGAGGGGTACAAGATCGTTATCCCTGAGGAGGGTCGGGCGGTCTGTTGCCCTCCCCGGTCACATCGGCGTGTATATCGTGCACACCGGAGTATGGGCTCCGGTTTCTTTTGAATGAATACGTCATGGCTATCATCAAAGCTATGAACGTCGCTGTGGCCCAACTGCATCCGTTGGCCATGAGGACGATAGTCGGCTTTGTGTGGCTCTGTCTCTTTAGGGGGGAGGTCCCGACAGTTAACTTATTCCGCCGCCTTCATCATCTACGGCCGTCAATCCCTGGTAAAGTGGGGTGGTACAGCGTGCAGACGGAGCCAGGCTTCGTCTCCGTGTCCAAGCTTACTTCTTGTAAGGATCGCAACGCGCGATGGGTGTACGTCCAAGTGCTTGGGAGGACTACCCATTGCCTCGGTCCTTCCGAGCCACTGTTTACTTGCGGTGTGAGAGCCGGAAGAATATGAGAAATGTATTTCCCGGGGTAAGGTTAAGATGGACGCTTCGATGGTTCCTCTTACTGCGGAGGAGAAACGGGCGGCGCAGCTGTTTGATGCTGAGAAGGGATGGCTGCCCCCGACTCAGATTATCCTTCAGGATGAGCTGCTTTGCCGTGTTGGCCTCATACCGGCCCTCAATCGAGGTGAGTGGGGTCGGTGTGAGGCCCATCTTTGCCTGTTGCATTCCTGTTTTAGAGCTTTGTTTTACTTCCTTTATGTAACTCTTGTTTGATTTCTTGCACGGTTTGGCCAGGATCATGCGAGAGAGGACCTTAGAGAGGTTAGGGCTTGATAAGGACGGGAAGGTTGTTCAACGGCATCCTACGGCCGACGCGTGACCGCAGAGACCGGCTCCCAACGAGCCGATGGACAGAAACGGTGAAGGCATTGGATCCGGAGGCGGCCTGAGCACGGGTTCTCGGAGGCGTGCCGAGGAGAACAAAGAAGGCAGCGTCCAAATTGGCGGCGGCGTCAGTGCCAACCCCTTCTTCGACTCCAGTGGTCCAGAAGGATCATTTGGAGGTCATCGATATCACTGAGAGGGGGGTGACCGTTGCTAAGGACCCTTCTCCTCCGAAGAAGAGAAAAGTGCCACCGTCTGCTTCCACCGGTGCCGGGGAGAAGACTGCCCCAACCGGCCCTCCGCTTAAGAGGGTCCAGACTAGTACGGATCTAACTTGCGGTTCAGACTTAGCTGGTTCGTTGGACATTCCCGATGACCGACTCTCTGATGTGTCGATGCATGTTGACGTGGATGCTCTGTGTAAATTTTTGTAGATCCACCTTCGGCGATCGCCGTTCTCACCGAACTAGCGATTAGGGAAGCGACTGAGAAGGCTATTGAGAAGGCGGGTGATAGAAATGTCACCATTGACTCCTCAGCTCAGAAGATTCCTCCCACCGAGCTTGTGGCAGAGGGTGTGAAAATATATAAGAGGCTGGCGAAGTGGACCCAATTAGCCGGCTCCCACATCATGGAGCAGGAGAAGGCCATGGCCCAAGCTGGGCCACTGATCGCAAAGCTCAAGCTTGATCTCTCTGCTGCAAGGGGGAAGCCGGAAAGGCTAAGTCGGATCTCCTTGCTTTGCCAAGAAGCGTGTGGAGGAAGGCGAGAAGTCGCTAGGGGCCGAGAGGGCCAAAGTTGAGGATCTTGATGCCGCCACCGCCAAGATGATGGAGGAGCGGGACCGGTATAAGGGCGCTTATGACGCCGTGGTTGCCAAGAGGGAAGAGTGGAAGGATCTGTTCCATAACCAAAGTGGGCGCTCGGGGACACGCGGGCCTCCCTTGCTCAAAAGGAGAAGGATATTGAAATGCTTCAAGATGATCTCCTTCCTAAAATGTGCGCCCAATTCCGGGACCAGGCCGAGGAGGCGACCAGGGAGGCAATCAAAAAGCTCATCCCCGACGGCTCCTTCCCGTGGGATAAATTTGACCATATTCTGGATGAGATGGCTGATGCTGCGGAAGTAGCGGCTGCGGAGAAGACGGAGGCGGCGAAGGCGGCTCAGATAGCTGAGGCCAAGGCGGCCTATGATGCAAAGTTGAAGGAGGCTGAGAGGCTAAAGGCGCTTGAAAACGTCGAGCCCTCTTCTGAGCCGGCCACCGAAGATGCTGCTGCTACTGATGGAGGGCAGCAACAGGCATAGGGAGACGGGCGGTCGTCACCAGACTCACCCGGCATCTCGGATAGCTTTAGCTGTTCGGGGGCCAACTATTGAGCCTTTCCTCCCTGCCATTTTTTGGCGCTTCAAATAATATGTTTGTAATCTTTTGCTTTTCTTTCCTTGTTTTGTTGTAAAACTTTTGGTAGGTTGTGTTTAGGCTTATCCCTATGGGGACGGCCGTCGTCTGTACTCTCCTTGTAGTTGTTTTTAATAAAGTTCGTCTTATTGGCCTTTGGCTTGGCCGGGGCTTTGATCACAATCCTTCACCTGTCTTCTTGCGTTATTAATTGAGTGCCTTCGTTTTTACCGTCGGTATGACCGAGGCAGTTTGAATGCATATCCCAACTGTGTTTAACGTCTTTAGCGTATCGACCGACGTATCCTCGTCGCTCTCGGCTTTGGCCGAGGTAATCGAAGGTCTGCGGCTCGACATTAAGATTCGTGAATCGTGGGCATATTGATTGCTAGATTTGCGTCTCAATTGCACTGAGTGTACGTTTCTTCTAGCGTATCGACCGACGTATCCCCGTCGCTCTCGGCTTTGGCCGAGGTAATCGGGGTTGCGGCTCGACAGCGTTCGTAACTTTGTAGGCATATTGATCGCTAGATTTGCGTCTCAATTGCACTGAGTATACGTTTCTTCTAGCGTATCGACCGACGTATCCCCGTCGCTCTCGGCTTTGGCCGAGGTAATCGGGTTCGCGGCGGCAATGTCAGAATCGTGTAGGCATATTGATCGCTAGATTTGCGTTTCAATTGCAGTGAGTATACGTTTCTTCTAGCGTATCGACCGACGTATCCCCGTCGCTCTCGGCTTTGGCTGAGGTAATCGGGGTTGCGGCTCGACAATGCGTTAAATCGCTGTG
Source organism: Silene latifolia (assembly GCF_048544455.1). NCBI lineage: Eukaryota > Viridiplantae > Streptophyta > Magnoliopsida > Caryophyllales > Caryophyllaceae > Silene > Silene latifolia. The sequence goes on along the minus strand of NC_133530.1, from coordinate 642,336 downwards.
TAGGCATATTGATCGCTAGATTTGCCTCAATTGCACCGAGTATCGTTTCTTCTAGCGTATCGACCGCGTATCCCGTCGCTCTCGGCTTTGGCCGAGGTAATCGGGTTCGGCGCGCGACAAATAAATCAGAATCGTGTAGGCATATTGATCGCTAGATTTGCGTCTCAATTGCACTGAGTATACGTTTCTTCTAGCGTATCGACCGACGTATCCCCGTCGCTCTCGGCTTTGGCCGAGGTAATCGGGGTTGCGGCGCGACAGCGTTCGTAACTGTGTAGGCATATTGATCGCTAGATTTGCGTCTCAATTGCACTGAGTATACGTTTCTTCTAGCGTATCGACCGGCGTATCCCCGTCGCTCTCGGCTTTGGCCGAGGTAATCGGGGTTGCGGCTCGACAGCGTTCGTAACTGTGTAGGCATATTGATCGCTAGATTTGCGTCTCAATTGCACTGAGTATACGTTTCTTCTAGCGTATCGACCGACGGAGGGGATAGACACTGACGGAGAACTTGGATGTTTCTTCATTAGATATAAACGCGCGACGGGGTGCCGACATTGGTTTTGGACACCTCCGCCGCTTACACAAAGTACTTTCTTAGGTTGTCAGTGTTCCAGTGGCTCATCAAGGGCACGCCCCCCATGTCTGTCAGCCGGTATGTGCCCGGCCTCATCTCTTCAACCACTTTGTAGGGACCCTCCCAGTTGGCCGTCAGTTTACCATGAATATTTCCTTTGTTGGTGGCAGCCGACTTCCTTAGGACTAGGTCCCCTACTTTTAAGTCTCTCTTGTGGACTCTTCGGTTGTAGGCTCTTTTCATCCTGTTTTGATATACTGCCAAGTTGAGGCGTGCTGTATCTCGGCTTTCTTCGACCAGGTCTAGGGAAGCTCTTAGGCCTTCCTCGTTTTCAGCTGGGTTAAAGGTAGCCGTTCTGAATGTTGGCACCGTCGCTTCAATTGGTAGGACTGCTTCGGAACCGTAGACTAAGTGGAAGGGGGTGTACCCCGTTGCTTCTTTCTCCGTGGTCCGAAGGGACCACAGGACACCGGGTAGTTCATCGGCCCACCTTCCCTTAAGGTCTTCAACTGTCTTCTTCAAACCGTTGAGGATTGTTTTGTTGGCTGCCTCCGCCTGCCCGTTGCTCTGTGGGTGGCAGACGGAGGAGTATGCGAACTTGATGCCAAGTCCTTCTAACCAATTCATTATCAGGTCACTCCAAAACTCTCGGCCGTGGTCGAATACCATAACTTGGGGTAATCCGAAACGAGTTACAACATTTTCCCAGATTACCTTTCTGACGGCCGCGGTGGTCTTCGCCGGTACTGCTACAGCTTCAACCCATTTGGTGAAGTAATCAACGGCGACGATCAAGAACTTCCTTCCTCCGGAGGCCGTTGGGAACGGCCCTAGCATGTCCATCCCCCACTGCGCGAAAGGAAGGGGACTAAGCACCGGTTGTAGGTCCCGGGAGGGAGCGTGTATCACCGGGAATGCATCGACGATTCGTGCATTTCTTGGTCTTTGTTCTGGAATCTTGAAGCATGGTGGGCCAGAAGTAGCCGGCTCGGAGAGCTTTGTGGGCCAGTGTTCTTGCCCCCATGTGGTGTCCACAGATGCCTTCGTGAATCTCTGTCAGTATCAGCTCCGCGTCGGCTGTACCGACACACTTCAAGAGTGGTCTTATTATGGACCTTCTGTACAGTTCCCCTTCGAACACCAAGTACCTGGCGGCGATCCTTTTCACATAACTTCGGAGAGACTCGCCTCCCTCCTGTCTGATAGTCAGGAGGTCCGACGTCTCCACGGCCCTCCTCTTGTTGCAGGAATACTGGGCTAGGAACGTGTCCTTCAGATCGGCGTAACAGTATACCGACCCGTCGGGTAGCCCCTTGTACCAACTCTGTGCCATCCCATGCAGTGTCGTTGGGAAGATTCGACACCAAACCTCATCGGGTTGCTCCCATACTGACATGTGAGACTCGTAAGCCTCGACGTGGTCGGTCGGGTCACCTTCCCCTTTGTATGCTATAGGTGGTAACTTCAGCTTAGTTGGCACCTGGATTTCTAGGACGTAGGCGCTGAGGGGCTCTCTGACCACATGTCGAACGACACGCGGCGATCGGCTCCTCACATTCCTAGTCCGGCTTCTCTCCTCGTGGCGAGAAGGACTTCTCCTCCGACTCTGGTGAGTCGGGCTTCTTCTCCAACTCTGGCGAGTTGGGCTTCTTTCGCTCCTCCGGGGTGTGCCTCGTTCGTGCCGCGGTGACGCTGTCTTCTCGCGAGTGCGAGAAGGACTTAGGTCTACCACGACCACTTTGGGCTCCTCCGGTGTCTTGGCAGGGTCAGCTTCTCCTAATGCTTCGTTCAAGTTTCTTGGGGTCACGTTTTGGGCCCTGGTCTCCTGGACGGTTTCCGCCGCTCTTGTCGGTGTGACAGTGTGAGCAGGCGTACTACCAATTACGTCCAGGAGCATCTTCAGTTTTGCTACGTCAACCACATGCCCCATGATGGTGACCTGGTTGGCAGGCAGCGGCGTGTCTGGTATAATCGGCATCCCGAATTCCGGTTGGATCTCTCCGCCGGTGGAGGGCTGCACAACTCCGGACTTGTGGATGGCATCATCTTGGTAGAACTCGGTTTCGTCGGTCACGAACGCCTCTTGTTGTTTCGACATCTTCTTAGCTTTTGGGGTGGGTTTTTTTTTTTTTTTTTTTTTTTTTTTTTTGTTTGGGAATGAATGTGACTAGCTTCTAGTGTCTTCCCCACAGACTGCGCCAATTGTTCCGGGTGTAATTCCAGAGCAAGTATTGTTACCACCCGTGGCTTGTAGAATGATGTCTTGAGTTGGATCCTTCGTCTCTATCGTTCCTCTCGGCCTCTCCTGCAACAATGAACGAACTGAGGGCTTGGCTTTGTGCCAAGCGTACTCACTCCGACGCTCAAGTCAGTAAACTTAGAGGGGTAAGTTGTTGTTACTTGGCTAAGGATGAATTGTAGAGAGATAAGGAAGATATTACCAGATGAATAGTGATTCTTAGGTTAATTTATGGATCATTTCCTCAAGGAAGGTTGAGGAGTATTTATAGACTTTCACCTTTTGTCACGTAGTGGCCAAGTGGCCAAGTGGCTAGCAGGTGGAAAGACCGTTCTACCCTCGGCCGCTGGACCCATGGCAGGTCGGCCGAGGGTCTTGGATATGAGTACGCGGATATGTCCCTATCCCGGTGGGTTGCCACGCCGAGACCGAGGTGACAGGCCGATAGGATTCATCGGCTAGGCTGTCTAAGTCGTTGACCTTGCTGTGGATATCCTTGACCTTGCTCAAAGTGTTGACTTGGTCAGCGGTGCAGAATATGCCCCATCAAATATAATATATTAATAATAATAACTAAAAAATAATTAATAATGACAATAATAATAGTAGGTCTAATATAATAACTTATTAACATAATAATATTAAATATAATAATAATAATAATAAATATGTGATTAATAATATTAATAATAATGAGTATATTAATAAAATAATAAATAATAACTTATTAATATAATAATATTAAATAGAATAATAATAATAAATATGTTATGAATAATATTAAATAGAATAATAATAATAAATATATTAATAAATATAATAATAATAATAACAATAATAATAATAAATGTATTAAATATAAATATAATAATATAAACAATACGAATTAATTATTAATAAATATAATAGTAATATAATAAATATAAAAATAATATAATAATAACAATAATAACAATAGTAAATACATTAATATAAAAATAATAATGATATCAATAAGAATAATAATAGTAATGTTGAAATAAACTAATATGAACTGAACTGAACTGAACTGAACTGAATGGGGCTGAACTGAACTGAACTGAACTTATTAGAACTGAAATTAAGTGTTAAATTCAACAACGGGCCTGGGCCGCACCCAAACGGAGGAGAAAGAGTCCACAACGTAGGCCCAAGAGGGTTCCACTTTAAAACCAATTGGCAATAGAGGGAGTAGCCCCTTGCCTTATAAAGTGGTAATTCTTCTCCTCTTTTATCAATGTGGGACAACCCTCACATGTGGGAACTTTGGGTTTCTTCACATTAAGTCCAAAAGAACAGGGCCTTAATCTCTCAAACAACAAAATTTAACCAACCATAAGTATCTAATTAATATTAATAATTATCAATAAAACTTATCTAAAATAAGGTTTTTTGGTACCGGAAAAACTCTCATACATAACACTTGGAATCAACTCAATCGTAAGTGTCACGAGTTGTTTAAAACTTGGCAGTAGGTCATATACATACATACGGTCCATAATAGGCCTTGTTTGTTAAATGAGGGCATCAAGTTAATAGCTACCAAAATTAGGTATGATGAGTGGTTACTAAAATTGTAGATGATGAAGATTTGTGGATCAATGAGTGCATCTAACAACTAGACCTGCTATATAATATACCCTGTGTTGTTGCAGTATTCAGTACATACATGACCTAGCTAAGCTTTATCCTACATCCTAACCATCAAGAGACTTGTGTTTACAGATAAGCAAGCCATAATGAAAATTGTGTTCTCCTTTGTATTCCACATACATACATATGTATATTCATTCATTACATAAAAGCAGAAATAGTGTTTGGATGGAGACATTTAATTTATTTAGAAATATGAAAAGAGGTTGAGTAACCCTGCATTACAAAATCTATCACATTTGATGAGCAATAACATCCTTGATGTCAAACTTGAACCAAATCTCATTAACCCTGTTCTCAAACTCGAACGGAGAATTATACTGAGCAACAATATAACTCGAGGTTGGATCATCTGTTCTGGTCTTTGCAATGGCAGGAGCCCATTTGGAACCAACAAGGCTGGCTTCCAATGCAGCCGCTTCTTCCCCAACTCCATAATCCGATACAAAACCACCAAACTGTCTCACTGCAATGTATGTTGTTTCCCACTTCTGGAGATGCAGTCCTTCTGCGGGAGGAGGGTCTGCCTGGTTCTTCTTAGGGACATAGAAGCTCACCACGAATGACGATTCGCACAAGGGACCGTCACTTGGCGATACTTGAGTCATCACTGGACCTGTCATCTCTATCTTTTTACTGTACTCGTTTTTCCCTTGTATATAATCAAATAGCCTGTCCATAACAAAATTAAACCAATCTATCTATCTATCTATCATGGTTTTCATTTTATCAACCACAAATGTAGTAAAATAGCCTACCCGGTATTCATATCATGGTCTTTAACATCTAAATAAAGACTAAAATGAGAAAATAGGAAATGAATAAAACAGAAAAGAAGAACGAAGAGAAAAGGAAACATACGTCAAGAAGCCAGTACGAGTGGCCTCAACAAGGGAGATGTCCTGAATAGGAGAAGTGGACATCCAAATGGAAGAATTATAGCGACGAATTTCAAACCCATTGGATTGCTGAATAACATCATAGGTTGGGCACTCAATGCGCTCGCATGTTGGTGGGAATACGCGTAATTGATCCTCACTATGATTCGGGTTTGAGAGGAGGTTGAGTAGCAGGGTTAAGTGCATTAACTTGAGAGCTCCCATTCTTCTTATTCACTCAACTCAATCCACTTCCAGCTTCTATCTATGCTCGCATATGTAAAATGAATGAATGGATGGCTGTGTTATTGTTGTGATAAGATGACATATATGCTGTCTATTATTTTGTGGATCACATTTTTCATTTTTAATCTCATCACTGGGCCTGGGCCGGTTTCAATCTCATTATTGGACTGCCCCTTCACTCCCACCTCCACTACTTGTATACTTCCCATTCTCATCCCTTTTTTTGGCCCTTTTACTTACACTCTCCCCACTTCTTAAGTCCATACCCATTTCTAGCGCTCTCCAAAAACCCCATTATTCAAACCGATTTAATATCCGCTCCGAATTTGATACGAAATTTTGGATATCTCATCTGATAATTAAGTCTAGATAGGTAGGGGTGTTCACTCGGTGGCCCGGACCAAAGACCGGACCGGACCGGACCATTTGGTCCGGTCCAGACCGGACCGAATAATATACGGTCCGGTCCACGGTCCACCAAATTTCGCTACTTTGGTCTTCGGTCCGGTCCTGGACCAACCCGAAAGGACCGTGGACCGGACCGTGGACCGAATTTTATAATCAATAATTTCATATGATATTTTTAAATCTAGTAAAAATAAGATTATAAAATAAAATTTTACCAATATCATTTTTTCCCTAGTTTGTTATTATATGATCTTTTTAAATCCAGTAAAGAGATATAATCAAATCTTTACTTTAGATTGGATTCACGGCTACTCTATGATCTTCATCAAATTATTAAACCCTACACCTTATTATAAATAGGAATAAACAAACTTTTGTACTGCACTGCAAACCAAGAAGGTAAAGTAATGGATCCAACTTGCCATGTATTCTTCATTTTTTTAGTGATATTTGTCCGTGTAATGTTTATTAACATTCTGACATTATTTTTTCTTTTATATATACAGATGGCAACTGGATTTGGTGAGGATGTAGACTTCGTGCAAATTGAGGAAGATGTTGAGGCAATCGATATTGAAGTAGAATCACAAGAGCCTGTTAAGAGGAGGTCGAAGACAACAAAAAGATTACTTGTGAAAAGGAAACCCCTCTCAAAAAGATCAAAAGCTTGGGATCACTTTGATGAAAGGTAAGGATGCTGCTGGTAATAGAATTGCTAAGTGTAAATCTTTGCGATATTATCTACCAAGCTAAACCCAAAATGGTACCAAAAATTTGAATAGGCATTATAAGACTTGTATTAAAAATCCTGATAATAAGGATAGAGAAAAACAACAGAAATTGGTTTTGGAACCAATTGGTGAAAAAGGAGAGATTAAGTTAACGAATTGGTGAAAAAGGAGAGATTAAGTTAACAGAAATTCAGGCACTTTGTGAATGTTGCATGCCCTGAGTTTTGTGTGCCTTCTCGTAGTACAATTACACGTGATTGTTACGACTTATATGTGAGTGAAAGGTTGAAATTGAAAGAATTTCTTGAAACCTCTTGTCAACGAGTTTGTGTTACTACTGACACTTGGACCTCTATCCAAAGAATTAATTATATGTGTCTCACAGCCCATTTCATTGATAATGACTGGAAGTTACAAAAGAGAATCCTGAACTTTTGTACTATTTCTAGTCATAAGGGTGATTCCATTGCTGATGCCATTGAGAAATGTTTAGGGGAATGGGGATTGTTGTCTAAGCTTTTTACCATAACAGTTGATAATGCTAGTAGCAATGATGTTGCTTGTTCACTGATCAGAGCAAATATGCAAAGAAGAGGTGATTGTGTAGCTGATGGAAGGTACACGCATATGAGATGCATTGCACATATTGTGAATCTTATAGTGTGCGATGGATTGAAAGTCTATGAGAGTTCGGTTAAGCGTATTTCGAGCCATGAAATTTATTAGGCAATCTCCTAGTAGGCTTAAACGATTTAATGAGTGTGTAGAATCAGAGTCTATAGAAACTAAGGCTTCTTTGTGTCTTGATGTGTGTACTAGGTGGAATTCTACCTACATTATGTTGAATACTGCTCAAAAATTTGAGAGTGCTTTTGGTAAATATGCAAGGAAAGATCCCCATTTTATGATTGAGCTTCAAGGAGAAGTAGGGGTATCCCAATGCTATTGATTGGGAAAGAGTCGATACATATCGGTGTTTTTAGAAGGTTTTTATGATTTGACTCGACGTATCTCCGGATCTTTATATGTCATCACTAACTCCTTATTCTTTGATATTGTTTCTATATATGATATGATTTCAAAGTTGGATAGTGGTTCTGATAAAACCTTTAGTGATATGGCAAGTGAGATGAAAACGAAGTGTGACAAATATTGGGGTAATATAAACAAAATGAATACATTGATATATATTTCAGCAATTCTTGATCCTAGAGTGAAGTTGGTTGGCATTCAGATTGCTTTATCTGATATGTATGGAGATGTTAAGGGAGAATTTATGACTGATAAAGTAAAACGTGAATTGGAGGATCTTTTTGATGAGTATTGGATGAAATATAAACCCTCAGATTCCCATACTAGACTCCCAAGAATGTTGCATCAGTGGGTAATTGTTCATCAGTTAGTGCTGTTCTAAGGGGAAATCAGGTGCATAGACAAATAATGAGTCAAATTAGAAAGCTCTCAAGTGGCCCAGGAGGCGGGGGACTTATAAAGACCGAGTTACAAAGGTATATGAATGAGGCTAACTTAATTCATGATTCTGAAGAAACACCCTTCGATATACTATCATGGTGGAAGCTTCAAAGTCCTCGCTTTCCCGTTCTTTCTCGTCTGGCCAGAGATGTACTTGCAATGCCAATATCTACTGTTGCCTCGGAGTCAGCATTCAGTGCGGGAGGGCGCACTCTTGATCAGTTTCGAAGCTCATTAACTCCAAAGGTAATTTTTTAATATTTTATTATCACAAATTTGAATATCATACAATGTTGTTTTTATTTCTTCATTCTGATTATATATATATCTTGTATTAAAGATGGTTCAAGCTCTTATTTGCGCTCAAGACTGGTTTCGTATGGCTGGAGAACAAATTAATGTAGACGACCTCTTGGAAGACTTGGAAAATCTTGAGAAAGGTAAGATGCAGCAGCTTAGTAGCTTCAAAATTCTCATAATGGCTAATTGTATTACAACACATTCTAAGTTTTTAACATACTTTATCCAATTACTTCTACAGATTTGGACGATATAAACTTGGACGATAATGTGGTAGATGGCGTGGATCCTATGAATGCATAACTGGAAGCTAACTACTCAAGAACTCAATACTTCACTCTTCATAGTTATTCAATAAAACTTTAGTTCTAGTTTTTATTTTTGCTGAAAACAAGATCAGACATTCGTATTTCAATTTTGTATTTTGGTTTTTAAGATTGTTTACGCCTTGTGTCCATTAAGGATAAACTCCGTATTTATTATTATCTAAGAATAATGTTACTATGAGTTTTCATCTAGAATTGTTCAAGGAGTACTGCCGGAAGAATACCGTTGTTAGTATAATCGTTTTAATCTTGGATATTTTTAAGATAATATGGTCCATTTGGTCCGGTCCGGTCCGGTCCGGTCCACGTGTTGGCCAAGGACCAAACCGGACCGGACCGATATAATATGGTCCGGTCCACGGTCCACCATTTCAGCGTTATTTGGTCTTTGGTCCAAGGTGTTTGGTCCGGTCCGGTCCGGTCCCGGACCAATGAACAGCCCTATAGATAGGATATGCGGTTTATGCTCACCACTTGATTTCATTCTAAAATCGATTTTGCCGATTTATAATTTTGCCATTCAAGGAGCTCTTAACATGCCCTAATCTTGTCGAGTTTTATCATAGTAGTGGTCCAATAGGAAAGTTGGTACATTTAATAGCTTCTAAGAGAGAAAGATTAAACTATGAATACCCTAAACTCATCAACTTTTACAGTCAAACTATACCATTCCGGTTTCATTAAATTATCAAGTTGTCTCATAACATAAACATTCATCAAGTTGTAGAATTGTAGCCATGTTCGTTGACTACTTAACAATAAATAGACCTGCTAACTGAATCACTAGTTAATCTCGGATACAAAATCATCTACATGAAAATTAATTGTTTTACAAAATATTTGCATAAGTCGAATTTACATGTGAACAAGTGTCTTAAGGCTTGGTTAATAGTAACAAAGATTATTAGCAACAACTTTGGAGATGAGAAATCCTCGTTTAGTACATATAGGATTAATTTCATGTGTTAGTTTGTAATTCACATTATTCTAATTTCTATATCTGAATTCACATAAATTGCATTAATATGTTTGGTTGCAAACTTGCAATGCTGGAGTTTGTTTTTCCAAGGATATTCCAATGACCATGAGAGATTAGGTGGTTAAATTCACATGTCATATAAGAATTGAAAACTCCTAGGAAGTACGAGTATAAGACTCCCCCAATTTACAAAATAAGGGGTCACCAAACAATACACGGTTTTTCGAGATTCCGGGGTCCCGGAACAAAATTCTCCAGAAATCACATAGAAAGTTTCTCGGGTCAGATAAAGCGACAACGCAAAGTTTGAGCACCAACGGAAGACATTTGGGGGTGCCATTTGTGCCACAAAAAACCACTTTCGCAAACTCGGATTATCGTGAAAAATGTGTTAAAGCTCGTTATTTGAGGCTGAAATCGAACAGGTATTCAGGGTGATTCCTGAAATCGAACAGGTTGATTCCTGAAATGAGCTCGGGCGCGTGATTGAAAAACAGGGAGAAAAAGAAACAGGGTCCGGTACGACCTTCCGAACGGCTGAAATTGAAGTGTATAATACACGGTTTTTCGGGATTCCGGGGTCCCGGAACAAAATTCTCCGGAAATCACATAGAAAGTTCCTCGGGTCAGATAAAGCGGCCACGCAAAGTTTGAGCACCAACGGAAGACATTTGGGGTGCCGGTGTGCCACAAACCAGCATTCGCCGAAACTCGGATTATCGTGAAAAATGTGTTAAAGCTCGTTATTTGAGGCTGAAATCGAACAGGTTGATTCCTGAAATGAGCTCGGACGCGTGGTGTAAAAACAGGGAGAAAAAGAAACAGGGTCTGGTACGACCTTCCGAACGGCTAAACAGAGGCTGTGACTGAACCGTTTCATGATTGTATACAAGAGTGTGGGGTCATGGACATTGCTGCCACGAGAGCTTTTTACACATGCAATAACAAGCAGCCTCCAGAAACAAGAGTGTATAGTAGGTTGGATAGGTGGTTGGTGAATCAAGACTGGATGGACAGTTTCTCTGATTATATTGCTAATTTTTTACCTGAAGGTCAGTTTGACCATAACCCATGCTTAGTGAGTAAAGGTCCTCTTGGGGGAAATCAGCATAGGCCATTCAAATACTTTAATATGTGGAGTGGAGCTGCTGGTTTTCAGGATTGTGTGTCTCAGGTCTGGCAAAATGAGTTCTATGGCACTAAAATGTACAAGGTAGTTAAGAAGCTGAAACTTTTAAAACCTGGTCTGAAAAAATTGAACAAATCTCATTTCTCGACATTGAGAATAAAGCGACATAGCTCAACTCGGGGATTGAAGAAGTTGCAAGAACAGGTTAGTGCTAGTCCAGGGGACAAAGATCTCATTCAACAGGAATATGAAGCCAATCAAACTTTCAATATTCTGTATTCTGCTAAAATGGATTATCTTAAACAGAAGGCCAAGGCTCATTGGTTAAAGGATGGTGATTCTAACTCTACTTATTTTCATGGAGTTTTGAGGGCAAGAAGGAATAAAAATGTTATCTACCAGATTAATGATCAATGGAACAGAACTCACAATGATCAAGAGGGCATCCAGAATGCATTCTTGAGCTACTATACCATGTTGTTAGGTTCCAAAGCTCCTACTTCAAGGGTCAAGAAATCTATTGTGAGGCAAGGAAAGGTGTGCACTGATATTCATAGGAACATTCTTATGGCTACAGTTACTAAAGAAGAGATCAAAGAGGTGCTCTTTCAGATTCCTGATGACAAGGCCCCTGGTCCAGATGGGTTTTCAAGCAAGTTTTTTAAGGATAGTTGGAATATAGTGGGTGATGATGTTACTGCAGCTATCTTGGATTTTTTTGAGTCTGGCTTAATCCTTAAGCAGATCAACGCCACTCTGGTCACTCTTATTCCTAAAATAGATAGACCCACTAGTGTCCTTCAATATAGACCTATAGCCTGTTGCAATGTCATTTATAAATGCATCTCCAAAATCTTATGTAGCAGGTTGGCAAAAATTTTACCAGACCTGATTTCTCAGAATCAGGGGGGGTTCATTCAAGGGAGGAGCATTATGGAAAACATACTCATTTGCCAAGACATTATTAGGCTATATGAAAGGAAGGCTGTCTCTCCTAGGTGTCTTTTCAAAATGGATATACAAAAGGCCTACGACACAGTGGAATGGGAGTTCTTATATCAAATGCTCAGTGCCTTAAAATTTCCAAAGCAATTCAAGGAATGGATCATGCAATGTGTAACAACAGCAAGCTATTCACTCAATCTTAATGGCAATGTCTTTGGTTTTTTTAAGGGTGAAAGGGGGTTGAGGCAGGGAGACCCACTGTCTCCCCTTCTTTTCACTGTGTGCATGGAGTATCTGTCTAGGATTCTAACTTATTCTACTGGGGTTAATGAGTTTAAATATCACCCTTTATGCAAACAGATGAAGCTCACTCACCTCATGTTTTCAGATGACCTGTTGATGTTTTGCAAGGGAGATGATATCTCTATGATGACCATCCTAAGATCATTTGCTACTTTCTCTAAAACCTCAGGACTTCATATGAGCAAGGGCAAATCCAATGCCTACTTCAATGGGGTTAATGAGAATTTGAAACAGGACATCTTGAGGATTTCAGGGATGGTAGAAGGTACTTTACCTTTCAAATATCTAGGTGTTCCTATTAAAACCACTAGACTTAATGCTAAGGACTGTAAGCCTCTCATTGATAAAATAGTTCAGAGAATCAGAAATTTGGGAGCTAGGAAACTCTCATATGCAGGTAGATTGGTCCTAGTTCAATCAGTTCTCAAGGGATAATTATTGGGCTAGTATCTTCATTCTACCTGCAGGAGTGTTCAAAAGAATTGAGGACATTTGTAGGAACTTCCTATGGGTTGGAGGGGTTGACTATCTGAGGTCTCCTCTTGTCTCCTGGGGAAAAATTTGTAGGCCTAAGAATGAAGGTGGCCTTGGTCTGAAATGTGCTATTCAGTGGAATAAGGCAGCTGTTGGGAAATTGGTCTGGTGGTTGGCATCCAAACCAGACCTATTATGGGTCAAATGGGTTAATGGTGTGTACATAAAAGGAGAAAACTGGCTTGAGTATGCTCCTACTAATAACTCGAGCTGGTCATGGAGGAAGATATGCTATGTCAAGTCCATTTATCAAGAATCCTACCAAAATCTCATCTGGACCATGGATCAGGGAAATGAATATTCTATTGCTAAAGGGTATGACACCATCAGAGATAAAGGGGAGAGAGTTCAGTGGCATCAGTTCGTCTGGAATAAATATACACTCCTTAAACATAGATTTCTTTCCTGGATTTATATGCATACAGCTCTAAACACTAAGGATAAGCTTTGTAAATTCGGGATAAGTGTCAATGATACCTGTGAGGTATGTGGTTCAGAGACTGAGACGGCCGCGCACTGTTTCTTTGCATGTGTGTATAGCTCCAGAGTCCGTCAACTAGTAGGCGGATTGATTGGAGAAAATATCCCAACTGATGTTACCACAGATTGGAGGAGAGGTTTGAGGGGTTCTGGAATTAGAAGGGACTTCATCATCGCCATCATTAATGCATGCATCTATGGCATCTGGAAGCAAAGAAACCTTTGTAAACATGAACGGCTGCTAATTAACCCAATGAAATTGAGCAGACAAATCGTGAAGGAGGTGGCTGATCGTACCTTGAACTCCGAGGAGATTCTGGGGTTACGAGACAGAGAGTGGCTGGAAGGATTTAGGAATTGTACCTGACTGAACCCAGATTACGACAGAGGAATCGGGTTTAATTCATGAAGGAGATGCTTTTTTTGAGCTTAAAGGGTAAGGGATGAGTCTCCTGGGATTGTTGTCCAGAATAGGTTAGTGACTGGAAAAGAGTGTGTAGTAATGTTGGTTTATGTGGGCTTGTATTGGGCCGGTAGTAGTTTTGTATTGGGCCAGTAGTAGTTTTGTGTCTTTTAGTTCCGGGATGGGTCTTTAGACCACTGGACTAATTGATGTATGGTCACATTTTTTCAGTAATATACTTACATTTTACCGAAAAAAAAGAAGTGTATAATACACGGTTTTTCGGGATTCCGGGGTCTCGGAACAAAATTCTCCGGAAATCACATAAAAAGTTCTTCAGGTCAGATAAAGCGGCCACGCAAAGTTTGAGCACCAACGGAAGACATTTGGGGGTGCCGCTGTGCCACAAACCAGCTTTCGCCGAAACTCGGATTATCGTGAAAAATGTGTTAAAGCTCGTTATTTGAGGCTGAAATCGAAGAGGTTGATTCCTGAAATCGAACAGGTTGATTCCTGAAATGAGCTCGGACGCGTGATTGAAAAAAACAGGAGAAAAAGAAACATGGTCCTCGTTTACCTTCCGAACGGCTGAAATTGAAGTGTATATAATACACGGTTTTTCGGGATTCCGGGGTCCCGGAACAAAATTCTCCGGAAATCACATAGAAAGTTCCTCGGGTCAGATAAAGCGGCCACACAAAGTTTGAGCACCAACGGAAGACATTTGGGGGTGTCGGTGTGCCATAAACCAGCATTCGCCGAAACTCGGATTATCGTGAAAAATGTGTTAAAGCTCGTTATTTGAGGCTGAAATCGAACAGGTTGATTCCTGAAATGAGCTCGGACGCGTGATTGAAAAACAGGAGAAAAAGAAACAAGGTCCGGTTCGACCTTCCGAACGGCTGAAATTGAAGTGTATAATACACGGTTTTTCGGGATTCCGGGGTCCCGAAACAAAATTCTCCGGAAATCACATAGAAAGTTCCTCGGGTCAGATAAAGCGGCCACGCAAAATTTGAGCACCAACGAAAGACATTTGGGGTTGCCGCTGTGCCACAAACCAGCTTTGGCCGAAACTCGGATTATCGTGAAAAATGTGTTAAAGCTCCTTATTTGAGGCTGAAATCGAACAGGTTGATTCCTGAAATGAGCTCGGACGCGTGATTGAAAAACAGGGAAAAAATAAACAAGGTCCGGTTTGACCTTCCGAACGGCTGAAATTAAAGTGTATAATACACGGTTTTTCGGGATTCCGGGGTCCCGAAACAAAATTCTCTGGAAATCACATAGAAAGTTCCTCGGGTCAGATAAAGCGGCCACGCAAAGTTTGAGCACCAACGGAAGACATTTGGGTGTGCCGGTGTGCCACAAACCAGCATTCGCCGAAACTCGGATTATCGTGAAAAATGTGTTAAAACTCGTTATTTGAGGCTGAAATCGAACAGGTTGATTCCTGAAATGAGCTCGGACGCGTGATTGAAAAATAGGGAGAAAAAGAAACAAGGTCTGGTACGACCTTCCGAACGGTTAAAGTTGAAGTTTATAATACACGGTTTTTCAGGATTCCGGGGTCCCGGAACAAAATTCTCCGGAAATCACATAGAAAGGTACTTTGGTCAGATAAAGCGGCCACGCAAAGTTTGAGCACCAACGGATGACATTTGTGGGTGCCGGTGTGCCACAAACCAGCATTCGCCGAAACTCGGATTATCGTGAAAAATGTGTTAAAGCTCGTTATTTGAGGCTGAAATCGAACAAGTTAATTCTTGAAATGAGCTCGGACGCGTGATTGAAAAACAGGGAGAAAAAGAAACAGGGTCCGGTACGACCATCCGAACGGCTGAAATTGAAGTGTATAAATACACGGTTTTTCGGGATTCCGGGGTCCCAGAACAAAATTCTCCGGAAATCACATAGAAACTTCCTCGGGTCAAATAAAGCGGCGACGCAAAGTTTGAGCACCAACGGAAGCGTGATTGAAAAACAGGAGAAAAAGAAACAGGGTCTGGCACGACCTTCCGAACGGCTGAAATTGAAGTGTATAAATACACGGTTTTTCGGGATTCCGGGGTCACGGAAGAAAATTCTCCGAAAATCACATAGAAAGTTCCTTGGGTCAGATAAAGCGGCCACGCAAAGTTTGAGCACCAACGGAAGACATTTGGGGTTGCCGGTGTGCCACAAACCAGCTTTGGCCGAAACTCGGATTATCGTGAAAAATGTGTTAAAGCTCGTTATTTGAGGCTGATATCGAACAGGTTGATTTCTGAAATGAGCTCGGACGCGTGATTGAAAAACAGGGAGAAAAAAAAACAAGGTCCGGTTCGACCTTCCGAACGGCTGAAATTGAAGTGTATAATACACGGATTTTCGGGATTCCGGGGTCCCGAAACAAAATTCTCCGGAAATCACATAGAAAGTTCCTCGGGTCAGATAAAGCGGCCACGCAAAGTTTGAGCACCAACGGAAGACATTTAGAGGTGCTGGTGTGCCACAAACCAGCATTCGCCGAAACTCGGATTATCGTGAAAAATGTGTTAAAGCTCGTTATTTGAGGCTGAAATCGAAAAGGTTGATTCCTAAAATGAGCTCGGACGCGTGATTGAAAAACTGGGAGAAAAAAAAAACAGGGTCCGGTACGACCTTCCGAACGGCTAAAGTTGAAGTTTATAATACACCGTTTTTCGGGATTCCGTGGTCCGGGAACAAAATTCTCCAGAAATCACATAGAAAGTTCCACGTGTCATATAAAGCGGCCACGCAAAGTTTGAGCACCAACGGAAGATATTTGGGGGTGCCGGTGTGCCAGAAACCAGCATTCGCCGAAACTCGGATTATCGTGAAAAATGTGTTAAAGCTCGTTATTTGAGGCTGAAATCGAACAGGTTAATTCCTGAAATTAGCTCGGACGCGTGATTAAAAAACGGGGCGAAAAAGAAACAGGGTCCGTTACGTCCTTCCGAACGGCTGAAATTGAAGTGTATAATACACGGTCTTTCGGGATTCCAGGGTCCCGGAACAAAATTCTCCGGAAATCACATATAAACTTCCTCGGGTCAAATAAAGCGGCGACGCAAAGTTTGAGCACCAACGGAAGCGTGATTGAAAAACAGGAGAAAAAGAAACAGGGTCCGGAACGATTTTCCGAACGGCTGAAATTGAAGTGTATAATACACGGTTTTTCGGGATTCCGGGGTCACGGAAGAAAATTCTTCGGAAATCACATAGAGAGTTCCTCGGGTCAGATAAAGCGGACACGCAAAGTTTGAGCACCATCAAAAGACATTTGGGGGTGCCGGTGAGTCACACACCAGAATTCGCCGAAACTCGGATTATCGTGAAAAATGTAGTAAAGCTCGTTATTTGAGGCTAAAATCGAACAGGTTAATTCCTTAAATGAGCTTGGAAACGCGATTTAAAAACGGGAGAAAAAGAAACAGGGTCTGGTACGACCTTCCTAACGGCTGAAATTAAAGTGTATAATACACGGTTTTTCGGGATTCCGGAGTCCCGAAACAAAATTCTCCGGAAATAACATAGAAAGTTCCTCGTGTCAGATAAAGCGGCCACGCAAAGTTTGAGCACCAACGGAAGACATTTAAGGTTGCCGCTGTGCCACAAACCAGCTTTGGCCGAAACTCGGATTATCATGAAAAATGTGTTAAAGCTCGTTATTTGAAGCTGAAATCGAACAGGTTGATTCTTGAAATTGAACAAGTTGATTCCTGAAATGAGCTCGGACGCGTGATTGAAAAACAGGGAGAAAAAGAAACAGGGTCCGGTACGACCTTCCGAACGGCTGAAATTGAAGTGTATAAAATACACGGTTTTTCGGGATTCCGGGGTCCCGAAACAAAATTCTCCGGAAATCACATAGAAAGTTCCTCGGGTCAGATAAAGCGAACACGCAAAGTTTGAGCACCAACGGAAGACATTTGGGTGTGCCGGTGTGCCACAAACCAGCATTCGCCGAAACTCGGATTATCGTGAAAAATGTGTTAAAACTCGTTATTTGAGGCTGAAATTGAACAGGTTGATTCCTGAAATGAGCTCGGACGCGTGATTGAAAAACAGGGAGAAAAAGAAACAAGGTCTGGTACGACCTTCCGAACGGCTGAAGTTGAAGTGTATAAATACACGGTTTTTCGGGATTCCGGGGTGCCGGAACAAAATTCTCCGGAAATCAAATAGAAAGTTTCTCGGGTCAGATAAAGCGGCCACGCAAAGTTTGAGCACCAACTGTAATACCCGGTATTTTAATATGATATTATATTAGGCCGAGTTACCAGCTGGGTCGTGTAGTGTATTTGTGACTCGGGTAATTATGTGACTCGGGTTTTAATTAATCTAACTAGGCTAGGCCCGTATCGTCTTAATATCACCTATCCTATATGTATAACCCATCTAACCAAACCCTAATCTCCCTATCACCATATTCATTTTAACCATGAGAAAAGAGAGAAAAGAGAGAAGAGGGAGCCGTGTGTGAAGGGAGCCGCGTGAGGAATTGCGAGGCGATTTCTCAGCCTATTCTCATCCTATTTCGTAAGTAGACTATCCTATTACCTCTTTATTCAATTATTAGCATAATTATAGTAGTATTGGGATAATTTTCGTAACCCTAGAATTGGTTTGGGGGTTTTTGATTATAAATTGTATGAGATAAATGAATGGAATAGTTACAGCAATTTACAGATTCGTTGGTCTGTGTTATTTGAGTGTTTTACCTGTCTTAAAACCGTGGGATGCAAAAAGTTAAAGAAGAGACTCATGTTTATTCCAAGCCTAGTTTATGCCTGTGAAAATTGGTAGCATTTCACCGTGTAGTTTTTCCTGAAAAAATTATTTGTGAACGTCTATCTAAAAAGTCCGCAAATCAGTAGAGGCTGAAAGATTACTTCTAAAATATAATTTAGATATTGAATTGGTACTGGGTCTTTTTCATATATTTAATTTAAAGAGTTTAGATGAGTTAGGCATTGGTTTTACTTAAGAATCATTTGTCAAACTCGTTTTATGAATCAATAATTTTTATGCGACGGTTTCTGTCAGTTTTTGGAAATCAGTCTGAAAACCCTTGATAAGTTTGGAATTTGAGAAAAACACGTTAGATATAAATTGTAGCTAAGACTCATGGGGTTCCAATTCAATTGGCCTTGCATCAATTCGAATTTTCTGGAATTATTTATTCATTTTATACCGAGTCTGCCATGAGCAGGAAAATCAGGAAAAGTCGTGTTTGTTCTTTAAATTGATATTTCTATTAAGTTATGATGAGTCTAGGTTATGTGCATGATTAATTGACTGAGTAGATGGTAATTATACATAATTATGTTATGTAGGTGATGGATAAGTGAAGGATCATAAGTGATTGCTTGTGTGTGCTCGGATTGCGAAAAGGTAGGGAAATACACTTGACTTATTAGCGTTGATGTTGAATTGTGTTGACTTGTTTGTGTTTCGTATGACCAAACTGTGAACGTTGACTTGCTTCGTGGCTGTTGATTTACGTTATGATTCATATACTGGAAGGTGATTGACCGAATTGATCGTATTGAGTATGTTATCACAACATTTGGTAACCGGCATGATTTTATGATTGATCAGTTCAAAGATATATATATTGTGTTGCATTAATTTCTTTTGAGCATTCATATGCATTGGAGATGGAGGATGTTGTGGTGATGTGGTGTGGTGAAGATGATGTTGTGATAAGGCCCAAAGGGCGGGTTCTGCAGGACTTGCCCTGGTGTCCTCAACAAGGAAATGGCGATCGGCTACGGTCGATATATAGTCTACTAGGGGATCGGTATGACGGGTGTTCCGGGTTATGAGATATGAGTTGAGATGGAGATGGAGGTGACGGAGGAGCATGCATATCATATTTTGTTGTTTCATTGTATTCCCTACTCAACCTCGTGGTTGACCACTGTGTATTCGTGAACACCGTGACGATCCAAATATTGGGGAGCAGTCTTGACGGGTTTATGAGATAGGATGGGAGCTTGATGGGCGTGAGACACTGGATCCGAAGACTTAGTAGCTAGATCATCATTTAGAAGACTTTCACTTTCATTTATGTTAGTTCCTTGTAATTTGATGTAAAAGAGGTTTTGTAATAATTAAGTTAAAGTAATTATATATTTTGCCTTGGAGTTTAATTTGTTATTCACTACCTCGGGAAACCGAGATGGTAACAGTCCGGTTTATTAGGGAATGTCTTGCTAAAGGCTCCTTCATAAATCGGGGTGTTACAAAGTGGTATCAGAGAGAACGATCCTCAGGCCTAAACCAATGAACCCAATGAACGTAGGATGTGTCTAAATAAAATGAACCCCTGGGAATAAACTCATTAGGAGCTCACAAAGTGCGGTTAAGAAGGCGCCCTTAATACGTGCTCTTTTGCCCTCTCAGTTTTGAACCAGGTAACCCGAGAGAAAATTGAGTGAATGGGGTAGTTAGAAGGAAAACCTTGGATATAATCGAGTTGATGTATACCTTGAGACCCATATATTCTAACCATTCTGCAGGACAACGTCACGGTAAGTATTTTGTATGAATGATGACGTGATCATATGATGTTGTAGAGATGAGAAATAAATTTTCGTGTTCAGATTGATAATCAATGAAGTGTTGGATTGTGGTAATCGTGAGCGTGAAAATAATTGCGAATTGATGATATTTATCTCGATGGATGTGAATGACGTGTTGATAGTGCTATTATGTCTAGTGATATGCGGTTATGTGATCCCGAAGCCATGCTAGTATAGTATTGTGATAGTAATCAGAAACACTATTGAATTGCTTGTTTCTAGTCATAGCAATCGTGATTTAGATGTAAGGAGTAGATCGAGATGCGAAGGGATTCTATGGGATAGATGTTTACGTAAGTACAAAGTGTGAGATTTAAGTTGGGATGGGTTAGTATACATAGTATGTTCATAAGAGCTTGTAACATAGTAAAGAATGACCTAGTGCTGAAACTCGTTTTGTTTGATTTTACTCTTTAATTGACCTTACTGCCATTTCTTTTCTGTTTATTGCCTATGGATGAAAATTTTATGAAAGATAGCCTCGTGAGTTAGTGTTCATTTGGCGTTGGTTTCATACTTATAGAATATATGGATTAGGAGTAATAAATATTTTAGTGGGCTGTGGTCAGGAAGTTCCTGTGCAGTGATGTTTCGACCAACGATTTTGTAAAAATCCTCATTTAAATTGTATTAATAATTTTTGCATAATTCTAACTCCATCGTTCAGAAGATTCGCATATGTTTTCAAATTGATAAGCCACGAAAATTCTTGATGTATCTATATTAAATGGTAAGTTTTGCAAACTGACCCAAGTTTCGGACCAATTGCTGTCACATACTTGTTTGGACCAACTGAGTTGTAGAATCCTTTAAAAATTGAATTCTTGAGCTTTGGACCTCATTCTTTTTCTCACGAACTATTAACTCTCTGTATGTTATAAAAAGTAATATAACTCAAGTTTTCGTTGAACGGTTATTTATTCGTGATTTTTTTGGAAGTTACAACGTGAATCATAACTTTTAAAATGTGAATGCTATGTTGAGTTTTCATGCAGTTGTTCGATTATTTCATGAGCCTTATTAATGTGAAATTATAGTGTCCTTATATGATGATAGTAGCACGCATATTCATTGGTTATGTATCTTAACTAGTGATAAAAAAAATTAAAGTTTAGTTTATAACATTGTTGGCATGATAGTATGAGTGAAATTGAATAGCTTAATTTGATTCTTAATCGAGGGTGAAATATTTTATACGAGTCCAATTGTTTGCATATTTTATGCTTGGCATGTTGTAATATCTCTGGTGTGTTCATCATATTTGTATAGTGGTCGATATATATAAATATAAAACTATATTGTCATATCTTGGTAAAGTTGGTGGCGTTAAATGTTAACTTGATTGTTCTAATATACTCGCATGAATATTTATAATAATTATGTTCAAATGTTTACACATGGATGGTAGTAATGAGTATGTCTAAATGTTCACACATGTAGGATGTCATCTGAGTTCTAATGTCTTTTATGTGAGTCTTTGTGCCTATAGTTATACTTATTACTTTCATTGCATTAATTTATCTCAGTTTAACCTAAACTTATGATATGATAATAAAATAGTGTTGTTGCTCCTTATTGGATATGTTCATAGTTGTATTGTCATGAAATGCTAAGGTGATTGTTGCAATTGTCACGATATTTGAAATATAGTTTGATATAGTTACGATATAGTTACGATATTTGAAATATATTCTCGAACCGTCGCTATGAATTATAATGAGATAACCCTTTGATGATTCACATGTTATGCGTATGTTTAAATGATAGTCGTTATAGTTACGTTTAATTGAGCCGCGAGTTGCCTATTTGTTCAAACCGTGCAAACCAGAGAACTTGTTCACCTTGCTAATCTTTTGTCATAGATAATGTTTTACAAGTTATATGATGGTATATGTACGTGTTTAAGTTGTTTATGCGATATCTTTTATTTTGCTGACAATGAATTATACTGAGTTGATGGATACAATTGAATGGTATGGTTGCTAAAATGTTAAACATATGTGTGATATGGAAGTAATTTTGTTGTTATTGTGAATCATATAACCATTAATACTCAATTGTAATTTCAGTTGTTTGACTTCTACATTATTAAGTTAATTACTCATGACGCACAGTCGATGGTTCCGTAAGGAGTTTAACAGAGAATTTTATAATGTGCCTCCGATCTAAACTAATAATCTTCTTATATTGACTATATGGTTAGACTCTTGTCTAGTTCTTATGACGTGATAAATCGTTTTAAAATTTAACATGTGATTGAGTTGGTACTTATACTTTTGTGTGACCATGCAACCCGTGATAAATAGATCTGTAATAAAGAGGTAAAATTTTGATTGAACACAGTTAATTTGTAGTTACTTGCTTTACATCATGGTACGAATCGTATGCTTTGCTGAGACGTCACCAGGGAATGTGTACTATCTAAAAGGTCTCCGATTAAATGTTGTAGTCGTGTTAGCCGTGAATATAACTGAGTAAAGAAGTGCAACTAAAATCCTGATGTTGAGGTAATAGTCGTTCATTAGTAAAGATAGGACTGAAATGAATAAGATGAACCCAGAAATTACGAAATATGAGTCGACATCTAAGCTTGTATTGTTTGAAGGAATTGAGTTAAGTTTATCTGATTTTGAGTCAAATGGATTCTATGGACGGCTCTGTTATAAGATTTATGTTAAGAAAGTTATTCACCGTCCAGTATGAAAGTAAAAGTTTTGAAAATGAAGTTAAGTTTTGTCGTGTGAGTATAAATTCGAATGAGATTTCCGGCCGATTAATCCGGTTGTATGGTTTCATGATATTTGCTAGTCTGGGGAATGAAGCTAGAACGGAGTCACAAATAGTGGGTTAATTTAGTCATGTTGTTCGTTCATGTAGTGAATTAGTGGGTTGTGGTTAGTTACGAATGTCAA
The DNA here is from genome assembly GCF_048544455.1 of Silene latifolia. NCBI lineage: Eukaryota > Viridiplantae > Streptophyta > Magnoliopsida > Caryophyllales > Caryophyllaceae > Silene > Silene latifolia. The sequence goes on along the minus strand of NC_133530.1, from coordinate 619,209 downwards.
AACGGGAAATGTAATGTGGTGATTTAAGTGAGTTGTGTGTTAACATGGTATGTTGATATTAGCATGATATGTAATGAATATTTGTAAAATTGGTGTAGTTAAATACATTTAATCTTTTATGTCATGGTGTTGGGTGCAGTTTAAATATATTTAACACCAAGAATGAAATTTTATGTATGATAGTATTGTATGTTAACTTTCCAATGTCGCTGTTTACTCGCTTGACTGACTCGACCAATAAGCTTGTAAAATTTGCCAATCAATGTGCATTCGTCATTCGTCATTCGACCAATATTTCTTGGAAAATATGCTATTTGACATGAACCATATATGAGCACCTAAGCATCTTCATCTTTGTAACCTGAGTAGTAATGTATAAATTAGATTGACAAGCAGATCCTGTGAATGTTATTGCATGTATTGATTGATATGAAGAGTGTTTAGATTAATACTGAAATGTCTTAAGTTATTCAACATGGCTTTTGCTCCGATCCGTGGCGATGTGCTGTAGCAGCAGTAACTGTAACTTCCTTGAGAGAGCTTGTATATTGATTGTCTTTAGTAGGAATTAGTTAACTTGAACGTGAGTTGTGAATCTTTTATCCTCTTTTAGTTGTTAGCAGTAGTTTGAGAACTTTTGTTATAATAATGAAGGTTACGGGGATGTAACCATGTTTAAGGAGGGTAGGATTGTAAAATCTTTATACTTTCATGTGTGATTTCTCAGTTTGGCTATATTGGTTATGCGTTGTGTGGGTTATGTTGGAGTGTTACATGATGTGTTTCTGTTATGGTTAAACTTCGGGGACGAAGTTTATTTTAAGGAGGGTGGAATGTAATACTGCGTTTAATATTCAATTTGGTGGGTGCCTTACATACTTTTGTATATGCGTTTCATAATTCGTTTGCGTTGGTTGGTAGAGAGGGTAAACTTCGGGACGAAGTTTCTTTTAAGGAGGGTAGACTGTAATACCCGGTATTTTAATATGATATTATATTAGGCCGAGTTACCAGCTGGGTCGTGTAGTGTATTTGTGACTCGGGTAATTATGTGACTCGAGTTTTAATTAATCTATCTAGGCTAGGCCCGTATCGTCTTAATAGCACCTATCCTATATGTATAACCCATCTAACCAAACCCTAATCTCCCTATCACCATATTCATTTTAACCATGAGAAAAGAGAGAAAAGAGAGAAGAGGGAGCCGTGTGTGAAGGGAGCCGCGTGAGGAATTGCGAGGCGATGTCTCAGCCTATTCTCATCCTATTTCGTAAGTAGACTATCCTATTACCTCTTTATTCAATTATTAGCATAATTATAGTAGTATTGGGATAATTTTCGTAACCCTAGAATTGGTTTGGGGGTTTTTGATTATAAATTGTATGAGATAAATGAATGGAATAGTTACAGCAATTTACAGATTCGTTGGTCTGTGTTATTTGAGTGTTTTACCTGTCTTAAAACCGTGGGATGCAAAAAGTTAAAGAAGAGACTCATGTTTATTCCAAGCCTAGTTTATGCTTGTGAAAATTGGTAGCATTTCACCGTGTAGTTTTTCCTGAAGAAATTATTTGTGAACGTCTATCTAAAAAGTACGCAAATCAGTAGAGGCTGAAAGATTACTTCTAAAACATAATTTAGATATTGAATTGGTGCTGTTTCTTTTTCATATATTTAATTTAAAGAGTTTAGATGAGTTAGGCATTGGTTTTACTTAAGAATCATTTGTCAAACTCGTTTTATGAATCAATACTTTTTATGCGACGGTTTCTGTCAGTTTTTGGAAATCAGTCTGAAAACCCTTGATAAGTTTGGAATTTGAGAAAAACACGTTAGATATAAATTGTAGCTAAGACTCATGGGGTTTCAATTCAATTGGCCTTGCATCAATTCGAATTTTCTGGAATTATTTATTCATTTTATACCGAGTCCATGAATGAGCAGGAAAATCGGGAGAAAAGTCGTGTTTGTTCTTTAAATTGATATTCCTATTAAGTTATGATGAGTCTAGGTTATGTGCATGATTAATTGACTGAGTAGATGGTAATTATACATAATTATGTTATGTAGGTGATGGATAAGTGAAGGATCATAAGTGATTGCTTGTGTGTGCTCGGATTGCGAAAAGGTAGGGAAATACACTTGACTTATTATCGTTGATGTTGAATTGTGTTGACTTGTTTGTGTTTCGTATGACCAAACTGTGAACGTTGACTTGCTTCGTGGCTGTTGGTTTACGTTATGATTCATATACTGGAAGGTGATTGACTGAATTGATCGTATTGAGTATGTTATCACAACATTTGGTAACCGGCATGATTTTATGATTGATCAGTTCAAAGATATATATATTGTGTTGCATTAATTTCTTTTGAGCATTCATATGCATTGGAGATGGAGGATGTTGTGGTGATGTGGTGTGGTGAAGATGATGTTGTGATAAGGCCCGGGGGGTTCTGCAGACTTGCCCTGGTGTCCTCAACAAGGAAATGGCGATCGGCTACGGTCGATATATAGTCTCTGGGGATCGGTATGGTTGGGTGTTCCGGGTTATGAGATATGAGTTGAGATGGAGATGGAGGTGACGGAGGAGCATGCATATCATATTTTGTTGTTTCATTGTATTCCCTACTCAACCTCGTGGTTGACCCTGTGTATTCGTGAACACCTGTGACGATCCAAATATTGGGGAGCAGGCTTGACAGGTTTATGAGATAGGCTGGGAGCTTGATGGGCGTGAGACACTGGATCAGAAGACTTAGTAGCTAGATCATCATTTAGAAGACTTTCACTTTCATTTATGTTAGTTCCTTGTAATTTGATGTAAAAGAGGTTTTGTAATAATTAAGTTAAAGTAATTATATATTTTGCCTTGGAGTTTAATTTGTTATTCACTACCTCGGGAAACCGAGATGGTAACAGTCCGGTTTATTAGGGAATGTCTTGCTAAAGGCTCCTTCATAAATCGGGGTGTTACACCAACGGAAGACATTTGGGGGTGTCGGTGTGCCATAAACCTGCATTCGCCGAAACTCGGATTATCGTGAAAAATGTGTTAAAGCTCGTTATTTGAGGCTGAAATCGAAGAGGTTGATTCCTGAAATCGAACAGGTTGATTCCTGAAATGAGCTCGGACGCGTGATTGAAAAACAGGGAGAAAAAGAAACATGGTCCGGTACGACCTTCCGAACGGCTGAAATTGAAGTGTATAAATACACGGTTTTTCGGGATTCCGGAACAAAATTCTCCGGAAATCACATAGAAAGTTCCTCGGGTCAGATAAAGCGGCCACGCAAAGTTTGAGCACCAACGGAAGACATTTGGGGGTGTCGGTGTGCCATAAACCTACATTCGCCGAAACTCGGATTATCGTGAAAAATGTGTTAAAGCTCGTTATTTGAGGCTGAAATCGAAAAGGTTGATTCCTGAAATGAGCTCGGACGCGTGATTGAAAAACAGGGAGAAAAAGAAACAAGGTCCGGTTCGACCTTCCGAACGGCTGAAATTGAGGTGTATAATACACGGTTTTTCGGGATTCCGGGGTCCCGAAACAAAATTCTCCGGAAATCACATAGAAAGTTCCTCGGGTTAGATAAAGCGGCCACGCAAAGTTTGAGCACCAACGGAAGACATTTGGGGTTGCCGGTGTGCCACAAACCAGCTTTGGCCGAAACTCGGATTATCGTGAAAAATGTGTTAAAGCTCGTTATTTGAGGCTGAAATCGAACAGGTTGATTCCTGAAATGAGCTCGGACGCGTGATTGAAAAACAGGGAGAAAAAGAAACAAGGTCCGGTTTGACCTTCCGAACGGCTGAAATTGAAGTGTAAAATACACGGTTTTTCGGGATTCCGGGGTCCCGAAACAAAATTCTCCGGAAATCACATAGAAAGTTCCTCGGGTCAGATAAAGCGGCCACGCAAAGTTTGAGCACCAACGGAAGACATTTGGGGTTGCCGCTGTGCCACAAACCAGCTTTGGCCGAAACTCGGATTATCGTGAAAAATGTGTTAAAGCTCGTTATTTGAGTCTGAAATCGAACAGGGTGATTCCTGAAATTGAACAGGTTGATTCCTGAAATGAGTTCGGACGCGTGATTGAAAAAAAGGGAGAAAAAGAAACAGGGTCCGGTACGACCTTCCGAACGGCTGAAATTGAAGTGTATATATAATACACGGTTTTTCGGGATTCCGGGGTCCCGAAACAAACTTCTCCGGAAATCACATAGAAAGTTCCTCGGGTCAGATAAAGCGGCCACGCAAAGTTTGAGCACCAACGGAAGACATTTGGGTGTGCCGGTGTGCCACAAACCAGTATTCGCCGAAACTCGGATTATCGTGAAAAATGTGTTAAAACTCGTTATTTGAGGCTGAAATCGAACAGGTTGATTCCTGAAATGAGCTCGGACGCGTGATTGAAAAACAGGGAGAAAAAGAAACAAGGTCTGGTACGACCTTCCGAACGGTTAAAGTTGAAGTTTATAATACACGGTTTTTCAGGATTCCGGGGTCCCGGAACAAAATTCTCCGGAATTCACATAGAAAGTTCCTTTGGTCAGATAAAGCGGCCACACAAAGTTTGAGCACCAACGGATGACATTTGTGGGTGCCGTGTGCCTGAAAACCAAATTCGCCGAAACTCGGATTATCGTGAAAAATGTGTTAAAGCTCGTTATTTGAGGTCAAATCGAACAGTTAATTCTTGAAATGAGCTCGGACGCGTGATTGAAAAACAGGAGAAAAAGAAACAGGTCCGATACACCATCCGAACGGCTGAAATTAAAGTGTATAAATACACGGTTTTTCGGGATTCCGGGGTGGTCCCGGAACAAAATTCTCCGGAAATCACATAGAAACTTCCTCGGGTCAAATAAAGAGGCGACGCAAAGTTTGAGCACCAACGGAAGACATTTGGGGGTGCCGGTGTGTCACACACCAGAATTCGCCGAAACTCGAATTATCAAGAAAAATGTATTAAAGCCCGTTATTTGAGGCTAATATCGAACAAGTTAATTCCTTAATGAGCTCGGAAACGTGATTTAAAAACAGGGAGAAAAAGAAACAAGGTCCGTTACGACCTTCCGAACGGCTGAAATTGAAGTGTATAATACACGGTTTTTCGGAATTACGGAAACAAAATTCTCCGGAAATCACATAAAAAGTTCCTCGGGTCAGATAAAGCGGCCACGCATAGTTTGCGCACCAACGGAAGACATTTAGAGGTGCCGGTGTGCCTCAAACCAGCATTCGCCGAAACTCGGATTATCGTGAAAAATGTGTTAAAGCTCGTTATTTGAGGCTGAAATCGAAAAGGTTGATTCCTAAAATGAGCTCGGACGCGTGATTGAAAAACTGGGAGAAAAAAAAACAGGGTCCGGTACGACCTTCCGAACGGCTAAAGTTGAAGTTTATAATACACTGTTTTTCGGGATTCCGTGGTCCGGGAACAAAATTCTCCAGAAATCACAAAGAAAGTTCCTCGTGTCAGATAAAGCGGCAACGCAAAGTTTGAGCACCAACGGAAGACATTTGGGGGTGCCGGTGTGCCAGAAACCAGCATTCGCCGAAACTCGGATTATCGTGAAAAATGTGTTAAAGCTCGTTATTTGAGGCTGAAATCGAACATGTTGATTTCTGAAATGAGCTCGGACGCGTGATTGAAAAACAGGGAGAAAAAGAAACAAGGTCCGGTTCGACCTTCCGAACGACTGAAATTGAAGTGTATAATACACGGTTTTTCGGGATTCCGGGGTCCCGAAACAAAATTCTCCGGAAATCACATAGAAAGTTCCTCGGGTCAGATAAAGCGGCCACGCAAAGTTTGAGCACCAACGGAAGACATTTAGAGGTGCCGGTGTGCCACAAACCAGCATTCGCCGAAACTCGGATTATCGTGAAAAATTTGTTAAAGCTCGTTATTTGAGGCTGAAATCGAAAAGGTTGATTCCTAAAATGAGCTCGGACGCGTGATTGAAAAACTGGGAGAAAAAAAACTGGGTCCGTTACGACCTTCCGAACGGCTAAAGTTAAAGTTTATAATACACTGTTTTTCGGGATTCCGTGGTCCGGGAAAAAATTCTCCAGAAATCACATAGAAAGTTCCCCGTGTCAGATAAAGCGGCCACGCAAAGTTTGAGCACCAACGAAAGACATTTGGGGGTGCCGGTGTGCCAGAAACCAGCATTCGCCGAAACTCGGATTATCGTGAAAAATGTGTTAAAGCTCGTTATTTGAGGCTGAAATCGAACAGGTTAATTCCTAAAATTAGCTCGGACGCGTGATTGAAAAACGGGGCGAAAAAGAAACAGGGACCGTTACGTCCTTCCGAACGGCTGAAATTGAAGTGTATAATACACGGTCTTTCGGGATTCCAGGGTCCCGGAAAAAAAATTCTCCGGAAATCACATATAAACTTCCTCGGGTCAGATAAAGCGGCCACGCAATGTTTGAGCACCAACGGAAGACATCTAAGGTTGCCGCTGTGCCACAAACCAGCTTTGACCGAAACTCGGATTATCGTGGAAAATGTGTTAAAGCTCGTTATTTGAAGCTGAAATCGAATAGGTTGATTCCTGAAATTGAACAGGTTTATTCCTGAAATGAGCTCGGACGCGTGATTGAAAAACAGGGAGAAAAAGAAACAAGGTCCGGTACGACCTTCCGAACGGCTGAAATTGAAGTGTATAATACACGGTTTTTCGGGATTCCGGGGTCACGGAAGAAAATTCTCCGGAAATCACATAGAAAGTTCCTCGGGTCAGATAAAGCGGCCACGCAAAGTTTGAGCACCAACGGAAGACATTTGGGGGTGCCGGTGTGCCACATCAGAGTTCGCCGAAACTCGGATTGTCGCGAAAAATGTATTAAATCTCGTTATTTGAGGCTAAAATCGAACAGGTTAATTTCTTAAATGAGCTCGGAAACGTGATTTAAAAACAGGGAGAAAAAGAAACAGGGTCCGGTACGACCTTCCGAACGGCTGAAATTGAAGTGTATAATACACGGTTTTTCGGGATTCTGGGGTCACGGAAGAAAATACTCCGGAAATCACATAGAAAGTTCCTTAGGTTAGATAAAGCGGCCACGCTAAGTTTGAGCAACAACGGAAGACATTTGGGGGTGCCGGTGTGCCACACCAGAATTCGCCGAAACTCGGATTATCGTGAAAAATGTATTAAATCTCGTTATTTGAGGCTAAAATCGAACAGGTTAATTCCTTAAATGAGCTCGGAAACGTGATTTAAAAACAGGGAGAAAAAGAAACAGGGTCTGGTACGACCTTCCGAACGGCTAAAGTTGAAGTTTATAATACACGGTTTTTCGGGATACCGTGGTCCCGGAACAAAATTCTCCAGAAATCACATAGAAAGTTCCTCGGTTCAGATAAAGCGGCCACGCAAAGTTTGAGCACCAACGGAAGACATTTGGGGTCTTTGGTGTGCGAAACCGAAGATTCGCCGAAACTCGGATTATCGTGAAAAATGTGTTAAAGCTCGTTATTTGAGGCTGAAATCGAACAAGTTGATTCCTGAAATGAGCTCGGACGCGTGATTGAAAAACAGGGAGAAAAAGAAACAGGGTCCGGTTCGACTTTCCGAACGGCTGAAATTGAAGTGTATAATACACGGTTTTTCGGGATTCTGGGGTCCCCAAACAAAATTCTCCGGAAATCTCATAGAAAGTTCCTCGGGTCAGATAAAGCGGCCACGCAATGTTTGAGCACCAACGGAAGACATTTGGGGTTGCCGCTGTGCCACAAACCAGCTTTGGTCGAAACTCGGATTATCGTGAAAAATGTGTTAAAGTTCGTTATTTGAGGCTGATCTCGAACAGGTTAATTCCTGAATGGATCGCGGACGCATGATTGAAAAACAGGGAGAAAAAGAAATAGGGTACGGTACGACCTTCCGAACGGCTGAAATTGAATTGTATAATACACAGTTTTTCGGGATTCCGGGGTCCCGAAACAAAATTCTCCTGAAATCACATAGAAAGTTCCTTTGGTCAGATAAAGCCGCCACGCAAAGTTTGAGCACCAACGGAAGACATTTGGGGGTGTCGGTGTGCCATAAACCTACATTCGCCGAAACTCGGATTATCGTGAAAAATGTGTTAAAGCTCGTTATTTGAGGCTGAAATCGAAAAGGTTGATTCCTGAAATGAGCTCGGACGCGTGATTGAAAAACAGGGAAAAAAAGAAACAAGGTCCGGTTCGACCTTCCGAACGGCTGAAATTGAGGTATATAATACACGGTTTTTCGGGATTCCGGGGTCCCGAAACAAAATTCTCCGGAAATCACATAGAAAGTTCCTCGGGTTAGATAAAGCGGCCACGCAAAGTTTGAGCACCAACGGAAGACATTTGGGGTTGCTTGCGGTGTGCCACAAACTACTTTGGCCGAAACTCGGATTATCGTGAAAAATGTGTTAAAGCTCGTTATTTGAGGCTGAAATCGAACAGGTTGATTCCTGAAATGAGCTCGGACGCGTGATTGAAAAACAGGGAGAAAAAGAAACAAGGTCCGGTTTGACCTTCCGAACGGCTGAAATTGAAGTGTAAAATACACGGTTTTTCGGGATTCCGGGGTCCCGAAACAAAATTCTCCGGAAATCACATAGAAAGTTCCTCGGTCGAGATAAAGCGGCCACGCAAAGTTTGAGCACCAACGGAAGACATTTGGGGTTGCCGCTGTGCCACAAACCAGCTTTGGCCGAAACTCGGATTATCGTGAAAAATGTGTTAAAGCTCGTTATTTGAGTCTGAAATCGAACAGGGTGATTCCTGAAATTGAACAGGTTGATTCCTGAAATGCGTTCGGACGCGTGATTGAAAAAAAGGGAGAAAAAGAAACAGGGTCCGGTACGACCTTCCGAACGGCTGAAATTGAAGTGTATATATAATACACGGTTTTTCGAGATTCCGGGGTCCCGAAACAAACTTCTCCGGAAAGCACATAGAAAGTTCCTCGGGTCAGATAAAGCGGCCACGCAAAGTTTGAGCACCAACGGAAGACATTTGGGTGTGCCGGTGTGCCACAAACCAGTATTCGCCGAAACTCGGATTATCGTGAAAAATGTGTTAAAACTCGTTATTTGAGGCTGAAATCGAACAGGTTGATTCCTGAAATGAGCTCGGACGCGTGATTGAAAAACAGGGAGAAAAAGAAACAAGGTCTGGTTCGACCTTCCGAACGGTTAAAGTTGAAGTTTATAATACACGGTTTTTCAGGATTCCGGGGTCCCGGAACAAAATTCTCCGGAAATCACATAGAAAGTTCCTTTGGTCAGATAAAGCGGCCACGCAAAGTTTGAGCACCAACGGATGACATTTGTGGGTGCCGGTGTGCCACAAACCAAAGATTCGCCGAAACTCGGATTATCGTGAAAAATGTGTTAAAGCTCGTTATTTGAGGCTGAAATCGAACAGGTTAATTCTTGAAATGAGCTCGGACGCGTGATTGAAAAACAGGGAGAAAAAGAAACAGGTTCCGGTACGACCATCCGAACGGCTGAAATTGAAGTGTATAAATACACGGTTTTTCGGGATTCCGGGGTGGTCCCGGAACAAAATTCTCCGGAAATCACATAGAAACTTCCTCGGGTCAAATAAAGAGGCGACGCAAAGTTTGAGCACCAACGGAAGCGTGATTGAAAAAGAGGAGAAAAAGAAACAGGGTCTGGTACGACCTTCCGAACGGCTGAAATTGAAGTGTAAAATACACGGTTTTTCGGGATTCCGGGGTCACGGAAGAAAATTCTCCGGAAATCACATAGAAAGTTCCTTGGGTCAGATAAAGGGGCCACGCAAAGTTTGAGCACCAACGGAAGACATTTGGGGGTGCCGGTGTGTCACACACCAGAATTCGCCGAAACTCGAATTATCAAGAAAAATGTATTAAAGCCCGTTATTTGAGGCTAAAATCGAACAAGTTAATTCCTTAATGAGCTCGGAAACGTGATTTAAAAACAGGGAGAAAAAGAAACAAGGTCCGTTACGACCTTCCGAACGGCTGAAATTGAAGTGTATAATACACGGTTTTTCGGAATTACGGAAACAAAATTCTCCGGAAATCACATAAAAAGTTCCTCGGTTCAGATAAAGCGGCCACGCATAGTTTGCGCACCAACAGAAGACATTTAGAGGTGCCGGTGTGCCTCAAACCAGCATTCGCCGAAACTCGGATTATCGTGAAAAATGTGTTAAAGCTCGTTATTTGAGGCTGAAATCGAAAAGGTTGATTCCTAAAATGAGCTCGGACGCGTGATTGAAAAACTGGGAGAAAAAAAAAGGGTCCGATTTACCTTCCGAACGGCTAAAGTTGAAGTTTATAATACACTGTTTTTTTTTAGGGATTCCGTGGTCCGGAACAAAATTCTCCTGAAATCACATAGAAAGTTCCTCGGGTCGGATAAAGCGGCAACGCAAAGTTTGAGCACCAACGGAAGACATTTGGGGGTGCCGGTGTGCGAAACCAAAGATTCGCCGAAACTCGGATTATCGTGAAAAATGTGTTAAAGCTCGTTATTTGAGGTGAAATCGAACATGTTGATTTCTCAAATGAGCTCGGACGCGTGATTGAAAAACAGGAGAAAAAAAAACAAGGTCCTGTTCGACCTTCCGAACGATCAAAATTGAAGTGTATAATACACGGTTTTTCGGGATTCCGGGGTCCCGAAACAAAATTCTCCGGAAATCACATAGAAAGTTCCTCGGGTCAGATAAAGCGGCCACGCAAAGTTTGAGCACCAACGGAAGACATTTAGAGGCGCCGGTGTGCCACAAACCAGCATTCGCCGAAACTCGGATTATCGTGAAAAATGTGTTAAAGCTCGTTATTTGAGGCTGAAATCGAACAGGTTAATTCCTAAAATTAGCTCGGACGCGTGATTGAAAAACGGGGCGAAAAAGAAACAGGGACCGTTACGTCCTTCCGAACGGCTGAAATTGAAGTGTATAATACACGGTCTTTCGGGATTCCAGGGTCCCGGAAAAAAAATTCTCCGGAAATCACATAGAAAGTTCCTCGGGTCAGATAAAGCGGCCACGCAATGTTTGAACACCAACGGAAGACATCTAAGGTTGCCGCTGTGCCACAAACCAGCTTTGACCGAAACTCGGATTATCGTGGAAAATGTGTTAAAGCTCGTTATTTGAAGCTGAAATCGAACAGGTTGATTCCTGAAATTGAACAGGTTTATTCCTGAAATGAGCTCGGACGCGTGATTGAAAAACAGGGAGAAAAAGAAAAAAGGTCCGGTACGACCTTCCGAACGGCTGAAATTGAAGTGTATAATACACGGTTTTTCGGGATTCCGGGGTCACGGAAGAAAATTCTCCGGAAATCACATAGAAAGTTCCTCGGGTCAGATAAAGCGGCCACGCAAAGTTTGAGCACCAACGGAAGACATTTGGGGGTGCCGGTGTGCCACATCAGAGTTCGCCGAAACTCGGATTGTCGCGAAAAATGTATTAAATCTCGTTATTTGAGGCTAAAATCGAACAGGTTAATTTCTTAAATGAGCTCGGAAACGTGATTTAAAAACAGGGAGAAAAAGAAACAGGGTCTGGTACGACCTTCCGAACGGCTAAAGTTGAAGTTTATAATACACGGTTTTTCGGGATACCGTGGTCCCGGAACAAAATTCTCCAGAAATCACATAGAAAGTTCCTCGGTTCAGATAAAGCGGCCACGCAAAGTTTGAGCACCAACGGAAGACATTTGGGGGTGCCGGTGTGCCAGAAACCAGCATTCGCCGAAACTCGGATTATCGTGAAAAATGTGTTAAAGCTCGTTATTTGAGGCTGAAATCGAACAAGTTGATTCCTGAAATGAGCTCGGACGCGTGATTGAAAAACAGGGAGAAAAAGAAACAGGGTCCGGTTCGACTTTCCGAACGGCTGAAATTGAAGTGTATAATACACGGTTTTTCGGGATTCTGGGGTCCCCAAACAAAATTCTCCGGAAATCTCATAGAAAGTTCCTTTGGTCAGATAAAGCCGCCACGCAAAGTTTGAGCACCAACGGATGACATTTGTGGGTGCCGGTGTGCCACAAACCAGCATTCGCCGAAACTCGGATTATTGTGAAAAATGTGTTAAAGCTCGTTATTTGAGGCTGAAATCGAACAGGTTGATTTCTGAAATGAGCTCGGACGCGTGATTGAAAAACAGGGAGAAAAAGAAACAAGGTCTGGTACGACCTTCCGAACGGCTGAAGTTGAAGTGTATAAATACACGGTTTTTCGGGATTCCGGGGTGCCGGAACAAAATTCTCCGGAAATCAAATAGAAAGTTTCTCGGGTCAGATAAAGCGGCCACGCAAAGTTTGAGCACCAACGGAAGACATTTGGGGTTGGCGCTGTGCCACAAACCAGCTTTGGCCGAAACTCGGATTATCGTGGAAAATGTGTTAAAGCTCGTTATTTGAGGCTGAAATCGAACAGGTTGATTCCTGAAATTTAACAGGTTGATTCCTTAAATGAGCTCGGACGCGTGATTGAAAAACAGGGAGAAAAAGAAACAGGGTCCGGTACGGCCTTCCGAACGGCTGAAATTGAAGTGTATAATACACGGTTTTTCGGGATTCTGGGGTCCCGAAACAAAATTCTCCGAAAAACACATAGAAAGTTCCTCAGGTCAGATAAAGCGGCCATGCAAAGTTAAAGCACCAACGGAAGACATTTGGGGGTGCCAGTGTGCCACAAACCAGCATTCGCCGAAACTCGGATTATCGTGAAAAATGTGTTAAAACTCGTTATTCGAGGCTGAAATCGAACAGGTTGATTCCTGAAATGAATTCGGACGCTTGATTGAAAAACAGGGAGAAAAAGAAACAGGGTCTGGTACGACCTTCCGAACGGTTAAAGTTGAAATTTATAATACACGGTTTTTCAGGATTCCGGGGTCCCGGAACAAAATTCTCCGGAAATCACATAGAAAGTTCCTTTGGTCGGATAAAGCGGCCACGCAAAGTTTGAGCACCAAAGGATGACGTTTGTGGGTGTCGGTGTGCCACAAACCAACATTTGCCGAAACTCGGATTATCGTGAAAAATGTGTTAAAGCTCGATATTTGAGGCTGAAATCAAACAGGTTAATTTCTGAAATGAGCTCGGACGCGTGATTGAAAAACAGGGAGAAAAAAAAACAGAGTCCGGTACGACCATCCGAACGGGTGAAATTGAATTGTATAAATACACGGTTTTTCGGGATTCCGTGGTCCCGGAACAAAATTATCCGGAAATCACATAGAAAGTTTCTCGGGTCAGATAAAGCGGCCACGCAAAGTTTGAGCACCAACAGAAGATATTTGGGGGTGGCGGTGTGCCACAAACCAGAATTCGCCGAAACTCGGATTATCGTGAAAAATGTGGTAAAGCTCGTTATTTGAGGCTAAAATCGAACAGGTTAATTCCTGAAATGAGCTAGGAAACGTGATTTAAAAACAGGAAGAAAAAGAAACAGGATCCGGTACGACCTTCCGAACGGCTGAAATTGAAGTGTATAATACACGGTTTTTCGGGATTCCGGGGTCCCGGAACAAAATTCTCCGGAAATCACATAGAAAGTTCCTCGGATCAGATAAAGCGTCCACGCAAAGTTTGAGCACCAACGGAAGACATTTGGGAGTGCCGCTGTGCCACACACCAGAATTCGCCGAAACTCGGATTATCGTGAAAAATGTGTTAAAGCTTGTTATTTGAGGCTAAAATCGAACAGGTTAATTCCTGAAATGAGCTCAGAAACGTGATTTAAAAACAGGAAGAAAAAAAAACAGGGTCCGGTACGACCTTCCGAACGGCTGAAATTGAAGTGTATAATACACAGTTTTTCGGATTACGGGGTCCCGAAACAAAATTCTCCGGAAATCACATAGAAAGTTCATCGGGTTAGATAAAGCGGCTACGCAAAGTTTGAGCACCAACGGAAGACATTTGGGGTTGCCGCTGTGCCACAAACCAGCTTTGGCCGAAACTCGGATTATCGTGAAAAATGTGTTAAAGCTCGTTATTTGAGGCTGAAATCGAACAGGTTGATTCCTGAAATTGAACAGGTTGATTCCTGAAATGAGCTCGGACGCGTGATTGAAAAACAGGGAGAAATAGAAACAGGGTCCGGTACGACCTACCGAACGACTGAAATTGAAGTGTGTAATACACGGTTTTTCGGGATTCTGGGGTCCCGAAACAAAATTCTCCGGAAATCACATAAAAAGTTTCTCGGGTCAGATAAAGCGGCCATGCAAAGTTTGAGCACCAACGGAAGACATTTGGGGGTGCCGGTGTGCCACAAACCAGCATTCGCCGAAACTCGGATTATCGTGAAAAATGTATTAAAACTCGTTATTTGAGGCTGAAATCGAACAGGGTGATTTCTGAAATGAGCTCGGACGCTTGATTAAAAAACAGGGAGAAAAAGAAACAGGGTCCGGTACGACCATCCGAACGGCTGAAATTGAAGTGTATAAATACACGGTTTTTCGGGATTCCGGGGTCCCGGAACAAAATTCTCCGGAAATCACATAGAAAGTTCCTCGGGTCAGATAAAGCGGCCATACAAAGTTTGAGCACCAACGGAAGACATTTGGGGGTGCCGCTGTGCCACACACCAGAATTCGCCGAAACTCGGATTATCGTGAAAAATGTGTTAAATCTCGTTATTTGAGGCTAAAATCGAACAGGTTAATTCCTGAAATGAGCTAGGAAACGTGATTTAAAAACAGGAAGAAAAAGAAACAGGGTTCGGTACGACCTTCCGAACGGCTGAAATTGAAGTGTATAATACACGGTTTTTCGGGATTCCGGGAACAAAATTCTCCGGAAATCACATAGAAAGTTTCTCGGGTCAGATAAAGCGGCCACGCAAAGTTTGAGCACCAACGGAAAAAATTTGGTGCCGGTGTGCCCAAACCAAAGATTCGCCGAAAATCGGATTATCGTGAAAAATGTGTTAAAGCTCGTTATTTGAGGCTGAAATCGAACAGGTTAATTCCTGAAATGAGCTCGGACGCGTGATTGAAAAACAGGGCGAAAAAGAAACAGAGTCCGTTACGTCCTTCCGAACGGCTGAAGTTGAAGTGTATAATACACGGTTTTTCGGGATTCCAGGGTCCTGGAACAAATTTCTCCGGAAATCACATAGAAACTTCCTCGGGTAAGATAAAGCGGCGACGCAAAGTTTGAGCACCAACGGAAGCGTGATTGAAAAACAGGGAGAAAAAGAAACAGGGTCCGGTACGACCTTCCGAACGGCTGAAATTGAAGTGTATAATACACGGTTTTTCGGGATTCCAGGGTCACGGAAGAAAATTCTCCGGAAATCACTTAGAAAGTTCCTCGGCTCAGATAAAGCGGCCACGCAATGTTTGAGCACAAACAGAAGACATTTGGGGGTGTCGATGTGCCACACACCAGAATTCGCCGAAACTCGGATTATCGTGAAAAATGTATTAAATCTCGTTATTTGAGGCTAAAATCGAACAGGTTAATTCCTTAAATGAGCTCGGAAACGTGATTTAAAAACAGAGAGAAAAAGAAACAGGGTCCGGTACGACCTTCCGAACGGCTGAAATTGAAATGTATAATACACGGTTTTTCGGGATTCCGGGGTCCCGGAACAAAATTCTCCGGAAATCACATAGAAAGTTTCTCAGGTCAGATAAAGCGGCCACGCAAAGTTTGAGCACCAACGGTAAAAATTTGGGGTGCCGGTGTGCCACAAACCAGCATTCGCCGAAAATCGGATTATCGTGAAAAATGTGTTAAAGCTCGTTATTTGAGACTGAAATCGAACAGGTTAATTCCTGAAATGAGCTCGGACGCGTGATTGAAATACAGGGCGAAAAAGAAACAGGGTCCGTTACGTCCATCCGAACGGCTGAAATTGAAGTGTATAATACACGATTTTTCGGGATTCCAGGGTCCTCGAACAAAATTCTCCGGAAAACACATAGAAACTTCCTCGGGTCAGATAAAGCGGCGACGCAAAGTTTGAGCACCAACGGAAGCGTGATTGAAAAACAAGGAGAAAAAGAAGCAGGGTCCGGTACGACCTTACGAACGGCCGAAATTGAAGTGTATAATACACGGTTTTTCGGGATTCCGGGGTCACGGAAGAAAATTCTCCGTAAATCACATAGAAAGTTCCTCGACTCAGATAAAGCGGCCACGCAATGTTTGAGCACAAACGGAAGACATTTGGGGGTGTCGATGTGCCACACACCAGAATTCGCCGAAACTCGGATTATCGTGAAAAATGTATTAAATCTCGTTATTTGAGGCTAAAATCGAACAGGTTAATTTCTTAAATGAGCTCGGAAACGTGATTTAAAAACAGGGAGAAAAAGAAACAGGGTCCGGTACGACCTTCCGAACGGCTGAAATTGAAGTGTATAATACACGGTTTTTCGAATTAGGTCCGGAACAAAATTCTCCGGAAATCACATAGAAAGTTCCTCGGGTCAGATAATGCGGCCACGCAAAGTTTGAGCACCAACGGAAGATATTTGGGGGTGCCGGTGTACCTGAAACCAAAGATTCGCGAAACTCGGATTATCGTGAAAAATGTGTTAAAGCTCGTTATTTGAGGCTAAAATCGAACAGTTAATTCCTGAAATGAGTGGAAACGTGATTTAAAAACAGGAAGAAAAAGAAACGAGAATCCGATTTACCTTCCGAACAAATTTGAAATTGAAGTGTATAATACACGGTTTTCGGGATTCCAGGAACAAAATTCTCCGGAAATCACATAGAAAGTTCCTCGGGTCAGATAATGCGGCCACGCAAAGTTTGAGCACCAACGGAAAAATTTTGGGGTGCCGGTGTACCACAAACCAGCATTCGCCGAAAATCGTATTATCGTGAAAAATGTGTTAAAGCTCGTTATTTGAGGCTGAAATTGAACAGGTTAATTCCTGAAATGAGCTCGGACGCGTGATTGAAAAACAGGGCGAAAAAGAAACAGAGTCCGTTACGTCCTTCCGAACGGCTGAAATTGAAATGTATAATACACGGTTTTTCGGGATTCCAGGGTCCTGGAACAAAATTCTCCGGAAATCACATAGAAACTTCCTCGGGTCAGATAAAGCGGCGACCCAAAGTTTGAGCACCAACGGAAGCGTGATTGAAAAATAGGGAGAAAAAGAAACAGGGTCCGGTACGACCTTCCGAACGGCTGAAATTGAAGTGTATAAATACACGGTTTTTCGGGATTCCGGGGTCACGGAAGAAAATTCTCCGGAAATCTCATAGAAAGTTCCTCGGCTCAGATAAAGCGGCCACGCAATGTTTGAACACAAACGGAAGGCATTTGGGGGTGTCGATGTGCCACACACCAGAATTCGCCGAAACTCGGATTATCGTGAAAAATGTATTAAATCTCGTTATTTGAGGCTAAAATCGAACAGGTTAATTCCTTAAATGAGCTCGGAAACGTGATTTAAGAACAGGGAGAAAAAAAACAGGGTCCGGTACGACCTTCCGAACGGCTGAAATTGAAGTGTATAAATACACGGTTTTTCGGGATTCCGGGGTCCCGGAACAAAATTTTCCGAAAATCACATAGAAAGTTCCTCGGGTCAGATAATGCGGCCACGCAAAGTTTGAGCACCAACGGAAGAAATTTGGAAGTGCCGGTGTGGCACACACCAGAATTCGCCGAAACTCGGATTATCGGGAAAAATGTGTTAAAGCTCGTTATTTGAGGCTAAAATTGAACATCGTAATTCCTGAAATGAGCTCGGAAACGTGATTTAATAACAGGAAGAAAAAGAAACAGGGTCCGGTACGACCTTCCGAACGGCTGAAATTGAAGTGTATAATACTCGGTTTTTCGGGATTCCGGGGTTCCGGAACAAAATTCTCAAGAAATCACATAGAAAGTTCCTCGGGTCAGATAAAGCGGCCACGCAAAGTTTGAGCACGAACGGAAGATATTTGGGGGCGCCGGTGTGCCACAAACCAGCATTCGCCGAAACTCGGATTATCGTGAAAAATTTGTTAAAACTCGTTATTTGAGGTCAAATCAAACAGGTTGATTCCTTATATGAGCTCGGACACATGATTGAAAAACAGGAGAAACGAAATGGGTCCGTGCGACTGCCGAACGGCAAATTTGAAGTGTATAATACACGGTTTTTCGGGATTCCGAGGTCCCGGAACAAAATTCTCCGGAAATCATATAGAAAGTTCCTCGGGTCAGATAAAGCGGCCACGCAAAGTTTGAGCACCAACGGAAGAAATTTGGAAGTGCCGGTGTGGCACACACCAGAATTCGCCGAAACTCGGATTATCGGGAAAAATGTGTTAAAGCTCGTTATTTGAGGCTAAAATTGAACATCGTAATTCCTGAAATGAGCTCGGAAACGTGATTTAATAACAGGAAGAAAAAGAAACAGGTCCTAGACGACCTTCCGAACGACTGAAATTGAAGTGTATAATACTCGGTTTTTCGGGATTCCTGTTCCGAACAAAATTCTCAAGAAATCACATAGAAAGTTCCTCGGGTCAGATAAAGCGGCCACGCAAAGTTTGAGCACGAACGGAAGATATTTGGGGGCGCCGGTGTGCCACAAACCAGCATTCGCCGAAACTCGGATTATCGTGAAAAATTTGTTAAAACTCGTTATTTGAGGCTGAAATCAAACAGGTTGATTCCTTATATGAGCTCGGACACATGATTGAAAAACAGGGAGAAACAGAAACAGGGTCCTGCACGACTGTAAACTAGTGAAATTGAAGTGTATAATACACGGTTTTTCGGGATTCCGAGGTCCCGGAACAAAATTCTCCGGAAATCATATAGAAAGTTCCTCGGGTCAGATAAAGCGGCCACGCAAAGTTTGAGCACCAACGGAAGACATTTGGGGGTGCCGCTGTGCCACACACCAGAATTCGCCGAAACTCGGATTATCGTGAAAAATGTGTTAAAGCTCGTTATTTGAGGCTAAAATCGAACAGGTTGATTCCTGAAATGAATTCGGACGCTTGATTGAAAAACAGGGAGAAAAAGAAACAGGGTCTGCTACGACCTTCCGAACGGGTAAAGTTGAAGTTTATAATACACGGTTTTTCAGGATTCCGGGGTCCCGGAACAAAATTCTCCGGAAATCACATAGAAAGTTCCTTTGGTCAGATAAAGCGGCCACGCAAAGTTTGAGCACCAACGGATGACATTTGTGGGTGCCGGTGTGCCACAAACCAGCATTCGCCGAAACTCGGATTATCGTGAAAAATGTGTTAAAGCTCGTTATTTGAGGCTGAAATAGAACAGGTTTATTCCTGAAATGAGCTCGGACGTGTGATTGAAAATCAGAGAGAAAAAGAAACAGGGTCCGGTACGACCATCCGAACGGCTGAAATTGAAGTGTATAAATACACGGTTTTTCGGGATTCCGGGGTCCCGGAACAAAATTCTCCGGAAATCACATAGAAACTTCCTCGGGTCAGATAAAGCGGCCACGCAAAGTTTGAGCACCAACGGAAGACATTTGGGGGTGCCGCTGTGCCACACACCAGAATTCGCCGAAACTCGGATTATCGTGAAAAATGTGTTAAAGCTCGTTATTTGAGGCTAAAATCGAACAGGTTAATTTCTTAAATGAGCTCGGAAACGTGATTTAAAAACAGGAAGAAAAGGAAACAGGGTCCGGTACGACCTTCCGAACGGCTGAAATTGAAGTGTATAATACACGGTTTTTCGGGATTCCGGGAACAAAATTCTCCGGAAATCACATAGAAAGTTTCTCGGGTCAGATAAAGCGGCAACGCAAAATTTGAGCACCAACGGAAAAAATTTGGGGTGCCGGTGTGCCACAAACCAGCATTCGCCGAAAATCGGATTATCGTGAAAAATGTGTTAAAGCTCGTTATTTGAGGTCAAATCGAACAAAGTTTAATTCTGAAATGAGCTCGGACGCGTGATTGAAAAACAGGACGAAAAAGAAACAGAGTCCGTTACGTCCTTCCGAACGGCTGAAGTTGAAGTGTATAATACACGGTTTTTCGGGATTCCAGGGTCCTGGAACAAAATTCTCCGGAAATCACATAGAAACTTCTTCGGGTCAGATAAAGCGGCGACGCAAAGTTTGAGCACCAACGGAAGCGTGATTGAAAAACAAGGAGAAAAAGAAAAAGGGTCCGGTACGACCTTCCGAACGGCCGAAATTGAAGTGTATAATACACGGTTTTTCGGGATTCCGGGGTCACGGAAGAAAATTCTCCGGAAATCACATAGAAAGTTCCTCGGCTCAGATAAAGCGGCCACGCAATGTTTGAGCACAAAATGAAGACATTTGGGGGTGTCGATGTGCCACACACCAGAATTCGCCGAAACTCGGATTATCGTTAAAAATGTATTAAATCTCGTTATTTGAGGCTAAAATCGAACAGGTTAATTTCTTAAATGAGCTCGGAAACGTGATTTAAAAACAGGGAGAAAAAGAAACAGGGTCCGGTACGACTTTCCGAACGGCTGAAATTGAAGTGTATAATACACGGTTTTTCGGAATTCCGGGGTCCAGGAACAAAATTCTCCGGAAATCACATAGAAAGTTCCTCGGGTCAGATAATGCGGCCACACAAAGTTTGAGCACCAACGGAAGATATTTGGGGGTGCCAGTGTGCCACAAACCAGCATTCGCCGAAACTCGGATTATCGCGAAAAATGTGTTAAAGCTCGTTATTTGAGGCTAAAATCGAACAGGTTAATTCCTGAAATGAGCTGGGAAACGTGATTTAAAAACAGGAAGAAAAAGAAACAGAATCCGGTACGACCTTCCGAACAGCTGAAATTGAAGTGTATAATACACGGTTTTTCGGGATTCCAGGAACAAAATTCTCCGGAAATCACATAGAAAGTTCCTCGGGTCAGATAATGCGGCCACGCAAAGTTTGAGCACCAACGGAAAAATTTTGGGGTGCCGGTGTGCCACAAACCAGCATTCGCCGAAAATCGTATTATCGTGAAAAATGTGTTAAAGCTCGTTATTTGAGGTTGAAATTGAACAGGTTAATTCCTGAAATGAGCTCGGACGCGTGATTGAAAGACAGGGCGAAAAAGAAACAGAGTCCGTTACGTCCTTCCGAACGGCTGAAATTGAAATGTATAATACACGGTTTTTCGGGATTCCAGGGTCCTGGAACAAAATTCTCCGGAAATCACATAGAAACTTCCTCGGGTCAGATAAAGCGACGACCCAAAGTTTGAGCACCAACGGAAGCGTGATTGAAAAATAGGGAGAAAAAGAAACAGGGTCCGGTACGACCTTCCGAACGGCTGAAATTGAAGTGTATAATACACGGTTTATCGGGATTCCGGGGTCACGGAAGAAAATTCTCCGGAAATCACATAGAAAGTTCCTCGGCTCAGATAAAGCGGCCACGCAATGTTTGAGCACAAACGGAAGACATTTGGGGGTGTCGATGTGCCACACACCAGAATTCGCCGAAACTCGGATTATCGTGAAAAATGTATTAAATCTCGTTATTTGAGGCTAAAATCGAACAGGTTAATTCCTTAAATGAGCTCGGAAACGTGATTTAAGAACAGGGAGAAAAAAAACAAGGTCCGGTACAACCTTCCGAACGGCTGAAATTGAAGTGTATAAATACACGGTTTTTCGGGATTCCGGTCCCGAACAAAATTTTCCTAAATCACATAGAAAGTTTCTCGGGTCAGAAAATGCGGCCACGCAAAGTTTGAGCACCAACGGAAGAAATTTGGGAGTGCCGGTGTGGCACACACCAGAATTCGCCGAAACTCGGATTATCGTGAAAAATGTGTTAAAGCTCGTTATTTGAGGCTAAAATTGAACATCGTAATTCCTGAAATGAGCTCGGAAACGTGATTTAATAACAGGAAGAAAAAGAAACAGGGTCCGGTACGACCTTCCGAACGGCTGAAATTGAAGTGTATAATACACGGTTTTTCGGAATTCCGGGGTCCGGGAACAAAATTCTCCGGAAATCACATAGAAAGTTCCTCAGGTCAGATAATGCGGCCACGCAAAGTTTGAGCACCAACGGAAGACATTTGGGGGTGCCGCTGTGCCACACACCAGAATTCGCCGAAACTCGGATTATCGTGAAAAATGTGTTAAAGCTCGTTATTTGAGGCTAAAATCGAACAGGTTAATTCCTTAAATGAGCTCGGAAACGTGATTTAAAAACAGGAAGAAAAAGAAACAGGGTCCGGTACGACCTTCCGAACGGCTGAAATTGAAGTGTATAATACACGGTTTTTCGGGATTCCGGGAACAAAATTCTCCGGAAATCACATAGAAAGTTTCTCGGGTCAGATAAAGCGGCAACGCAAAATTTGAGCACCAACGGAAAAAAATTGGGGTGCCGGTGTGCCACAAACCAGCATTCGCCGAAAATCGGATTATCGTGAAAAATGTGTTAAAGCTCGTTATTTGAGGCTGAAATCGAACAGGTTAATTCTGAAATGAGCTCGGACGCGTGATTGAAAAACAGGGCGAAAAAGAAACAGAGTCCGTTACGTCCTTCCGAACGGCTGAAGTTGAAGTGTATAATACACGGTTTTTCGGGATTCCAGGGTCCTGGAACAAAATTCTCCGGAAATCACATAGAAACTTCCTCGGGTCGAGATAAGCGCGACGCAAAGTTTGAGCACCAACGGAAGCGTGATTGAAAAACAAGGAGAAAAAGAAAAAGGGTCCGGTACGACCTTCCGAACGGCCGAAATTGAAGTGTATAATACACGGTTTTTCGGGATTCCGGGGTCACGGAAGAAAATTCTCCGGAAATCACATAGAAAGTTCCTCGGCTCAGATAAAGCGGCCACGCAATGTTTGAGCACAAAATGAAGACATTTGGGGGTGTCGATGTGCCACACACCAGAATTCGCCGAAACTCGGATTATCGTTAAAAATGTATTAAATCTCGTTATTTGAGGCTAAAATCGAACAGGTTAATTTCTTAAATGAGCTCGGAAACGTGATTTAAAAACAGGGAGAAAAAGAAACAGGGTCCGGTACGACTTTCCGAACGGCTGAAATTGAAGTGTATAATACACGGTTTTTCGGAATTCCGGGGTCCAGGAACAAAATTCTCCGGAAATCACATAGAAAGTTCCTCGGGTCAGATAATGCGGCCACACAAAGTTTGAGCACCAACGGAAGATATTTGGGGGTGCCAGTGTGCCACAAACCAGCATTCGCCGAAACTCGGATTATCGCGAAAAATGTGTTAAAGCTCGTTATTTGAGGCTAAAATCGAACAGGTTAATTCCTGAAATGAGCTGGGAAACGTGATTTAAAAACAGGAAGAAAAAGAAACAGAATCCGGTACGACCTTCCGAACAGCTGAAATTGAAGTGTATAATACACGGTTTTTCGGGATTCCAGGAACAAAATTCTCCGGAAATCACATAGAAAGTTCCTCGGGTCAGATAATGCGGCCACGCAAAGTTTGAGCACCAACGGAAAAATTTTGGGGTGCCGGTGTGCCACAAACCAAAGATTCGCCGAAAAAAATCGTATTATCGTGAAAAATGTGTTAAAGCTCGTTATTTGAGGTTGAAATTGAACAGGTTAATTCCTGAAATGAGCTCGGACGCGTGATTGAAAGACAGGGCGAAAAAGAAACAGAGTCCGTTACGTCCTTCCGAACGGCTGAAATTGAAATGTATAATACACGGTTTTTCGGGATTCCAGGGTCCTGGAACAAAATTCTCCGGAAATCACATAGAAACTTCCTCGGGTCAGATAAAGCGGCGACCCAAAGTTTGAGCACCAACGGAAGCGTGATTGAAAAATAGGGAGAAAAAGAAACAGGGTCCGGTACGACCTTCCGAACGGCTGAAATTGAAGTGTATAATACACGGTTTATCGGGATTCCGGGGTCACGGAAGAAAATTCTCCGGAAATCACATAGAAAGTTCCTCGGCTCAGATAAAGCGGCCACGCAATGTTTGAGCACAAACGGAAGACATTTGGGGGTGTCGATGTGCCACACACCAGAATTCGCCGAAACTCGGATTATCGTGAAAAATGTATTAAATCTCGTTATTTGAGGCTAAAATCGAACAGGTTAATTCCTTAAATGAGCTCGGAAACGTGATTTAAGAACAGGGAGAAAAAAAACAAGGTCCGGTACAACCTTCCGAACGGCTGAAATTGAAGTGTATAAATACACGGTTTTTCGGGATTCCGGGGTCCCGGAACAAAATTTTCCGAAAATCACATAGAAAGTTTCTCGGGTCAGATAATGCGGCCACGCAAAGTTTGAGCACCAACGGAAGAAATTTGGGAGTGCCGGTGTGGCACACACCAGAATTCGCCGAAACTCGGATTATCGTGAAAAATGTGTTAAAGCTCGTTATTTGAGGCTAAAATCGAACATCGTAATTCCTGAAATGAGCTCGGAAACGTGATTTAAAAACAGGAAGAAAAAGAAACAGGGTCCGGTACGACCTTCCGAACGGCTGAAATTGAAGTGTATAATACTCGGTTTTTCGGGATTCCGGGGTTCCGGAACAAAATTCTCAAGAAATCATATAGAAAGTTCCTCGGGTCAGATAAAGCGGCCACGCAAAGTTTGAGCACTAACGGAAGATATTTGGGGGCGCCGGTGTGCCACAAACCAGCATTCGCCGAAACTCGGATTATCGTGAAAAATTTGTTAAAACTCGTTATTTGAGGCTGAAATCAAACAGGTTGATTCTTTATATGAGCTCGGACACATGATTGAAAAACAGGGAGAAACAGAAACAGGGTCCGGTACGACTTTCCGAACGGCTGAAATTGAAGTGTATAATACACGGTTTTTCGGGATTCCGGGGTCCCGGAACAAAATTCTCCGGAAATCATATAGAAATTTACTCGGGTCAGATAAAGCGGCCACGCAAAGTTTGAGCACCAATGGAAGACATTTGGGGGTGCCGTTGTGCCACACAACAGAATTCGCCGAAACTCGTATTATCGTGAAAAATGTGTTAAAGCTCGTTATTTGAGGCTAAAATCAAACAGGTTGATTCCTCAAATGAATTCGGACGCTTGAATGAAAAACAGGGAGAAAAAGAAACAGGGTCTGGTACGACCTTCCGAACGGGTAAAGTTGAAGTTTATAATAGACGGTTTTTCAAGATTCCGGGGTCCCGGAACAAAATTCTCCGGAAGTCACATAGAAAGTTCCTTTGGTCAGATAAAGCGGCCACGCAAAGTTTGAGCACCAACGGATGACATTTGTGGGTGCCGGTGTGCCACAAACCAGCATTCGTTGAAACTCGGATTATCGTGAAAAATGTGTTAAAGCTCGTTATTTGAGGCTGAAATCGAACAGGTTTATTCCTGAAATGAGCTCGGACGCGTGATTGAAAATCAGAGAGAGAAAGAAACAGGGTCCGGTACGACCATTCGAACGGCTGAAATTGAAGTGTATAAATACACGGTTTTTCGGGATTCCGGGGTCCCGGAACAAAATTCTCCGGAAATCACATAGAAACTTCCTCGGGTCAGATAAAGCGGCCACGCAAAGTTTGAGCACCAACGGAAGACATTTGGGTGTGCGGCTGTGCCACACACCAGAATTCGCCGAAACTCGGATTATCGTGAAAATTGTGTTAAAGCTCGTTATTTGAGGCTAAAATCAAACAGGTTAATTCCTGAAATGAGCTAGGAAACGTGATTTAAAAACAGGAAGAAAAAGAAACAGGGTCCGTTACGACCTTCCGAACGGCTGAAATTGAAGTGTATAATACACGGTTTTTCGGGATTCCGGGAACAAAATTCTCCGGAAATCACATAGAAAGTTTCTCGGGTCAGATAAAGCGGCAACGCAAAGTTTGAGCACCAACGGAAAAAATTTGGGGTGCCGGTGTGCCACAAACCAGCATTCGCCGAAAATCGGATTATCGTGAAAAATGTGTTAAAGCTCGTTATTTGAATCTAAAATCGAACAGGTTAATTCCTGAAATGAGCTAGGAAACGTGATATAAAAACAGGAAGAAAAAGAAACAGGGTCCGGTACGACCTTCCGAACGGCTGAAATTGAAGTCTATAAATACACGGTTTTTCGGGATTCCGGGGTCCCGGAACAAAATTCTCCGGAAAGCACATAGAAAGTTACTCGGGTCAGATAAAGCGGCCACGCAAAGTTTGACCACCAACGGAAGACATTTGGGGGTGCCGCTGTGCCACACACCAGAATTCGCCGAAACTCGTATTATCGTGAAAAATGTGTTAAAGCTCGTTATTTGAGTCTAAAATCGAACAGGTTAATTCCTGAAATGAGCTGGGAAACGTGATTTAAAAACAGGAAGAAAAAGAAACAGAATCCAGTACGACCTTCCGAACGGCTGAAATTGAAGTGTATAATACACGATTTTTCGGGATTCCGGGAAAAAAAATTCTCCGGAAATCACATAGAAAGTTAATCGGGTCAGATAATGCGGCCACGCAAAGTTTGAGCACGAACGGAAAAAATTTGGGGTGCCGGTGTGCCACAAACCAGCATTCGCCGAAAATCGGATTATCGTGAAAAATGTGTTAAAGCTCGTTATTTGAGGCTGAAATCGAACAGGTTAACTCCTGAAATGAGCTCGGACGCGTGATTGAAAAACAGGGCGAAAAAGAAACAGGGTCCGTTACGACCTTCCGAACGGCTGAAATCGAAGTGTATAATACACGGTTTTTCGGGATTCCAGGGTCCTGGAAAAAAATTCTCCGGAAATCACATAGAAACTTCCTCAGGTCAGATAAAGCGGCGACGCAAAGTTTGAGCACCAACGGAAGCGTGATTGAAAAACAGGGAGAAAAAGAAACAGGGCCCGGTACGACCTTCTGAACGGCTGAAATTGAATTGTATAAAACACGGGTTTTCGGGATTCCGAGGTCACGGAAGAAAATTCTCCGGAAATCACATAGAAAGTTTCTCGGCTCAGATAAAGCGGCCACGCAATGTTTGAGCACAAACGGAAGATATTTGGGGATGTCGATGTGCCACACACCAGAATTCGCCGAAACTCGGATTATCGTAAAAAATGTATTAAATCTCGTTATTTGAGGCTAAAATCGAACAGGTTAATTCCTTAAATGAGCTCGGAAACGTGATTTAAAAACAGGGAGAAAAAGAAACTGGGTCCGGTACGACCTTCCGAACGGCTGAAATTGAAGTGTATAATACACGGTTTTTCGGAATTCCGGGGTCCGGGAACAAAATTCTCCGGAAATCACATAGAAAGTTCCTCGGGTCGGATAATGCGGCCACGCAAAGTTTGAGCACCAACGGAAGATATTTGGGGTTGCCAGTGTGCCGCAAACCAGCATTCGTCGAAACTCGGATTATCGTGAAAAATGTGTTAAAGCTCGTTATTTGAGGCCGAAATCGAACAGGTTAGATTCTGAAATGAGCTCGGACGCATAATTGAAAAACAGGGAGAAAAAAAACAGGGTCCGGTACGACCATCCGAACGGCTGAAATTGAAGTGTATAAATACACGGTTTTTCGGGATTCCGGGGTCCCGGAACAAAATTCTCCGGAAATCACATAGAAACTTCCTCGGGTCAGATAAAGCGGCCACGCAAAGTTTGAGCACCAACGGAAGACATTTGGGGGTGCCGCTGTGCCACACACCAGAATTCGCCGAAACTCGGATTATCGTGAAAAATGTGTTAAAGCATGTTATTTGAATCTAAAATCGAACAGGTTAATTCCTGAAATGAGCTAGGAAACGTGATTTAAAAACAGGAAGAAAAAGAAACAGGGTCCGGTACGACCTTCCGAACGGCTGAAATTGAAGTGTATAATACACGGTTTTTCGGGATTCCGGGAACAAAATTCTCCGGAAATCACATAGAAAGTTTCTCGGGTCAGATAAAGCGGCAACGCAAAGTTTGAGCACCAACGGAAAAAATTTGGGGTGCCGGTGTGCCACAAACCAGCATTCGCCGAAAATCGGATTATCGTGAAAAATGTGTTAAAGCTCGTTATTTGAGGCTGAAATCGAACAGGTTAATTCCTGAAATTAGCTCGGACGCGTGATTGAAAAACAGGGCGAAAAAGAAATAGGGTCCGTTACGTCCTTCCGAACGGCTGAAATTGAAGTGTATAATACACGGTTTTTCGGGATTCCAGGGTCCTGGAACAAAATTCTCCGGAAATCACATAGAAACTTCCTCGGGTCAGATAAAGCGGCGACGCAAAGTTTGAGCACCAACGGAAGCGTGATTGAATAACAGGGAGAAAAAGAAATAGGGTCCGATACGACCTTTCGAACGGCCGAAATTGAAGTGTATAATACACGGTTTTCCGGGATTCCGGGGTCACGGAAGAAAATTCTCCGGAAATCACATAGAAAGTTCCTCGGCTCAGATAAAGCGGCCAAGCAATGTTTGAGCTCAAACGGAAGACATTTGGGGGTGTCGATGTGCCACACACCAGAATTCGCCAAAACTCGGATTATCGTGAAAAATGTATTAAATCTCGTTATTTGAGGCTAAAATTGAACAGGTTAATTTCTTAAATGAGCTCGGAAACGTGATTTAAAAACAGGGAGAAAAAGAAACAGGGTCCGGTACGACCTTCCGAACGGCTGAAATTGAAGTGTATAATACACGGTTTTTCGGAATTCCGGGGTCCGGGAACAAAATTCTCCGGAAATCACATAGAAAGTTCCTCGGGTCAGATAATGCGGCCACACAAAGTTTGAGCACCAATGAAAGATATTTGGGGGTACCAGTGTGCCACAAACCATCATTCGCCGAAACTCGGATTATCGTGAAAAATGTGTTAAAGCTCGTTATTTGAGGCTGAAATCGAACAGGTTAATTCCTGAAATGAGCTCGGACGCATGATTGAAAAACCGGGAGAAAAAAAACAGGGTCCGGTACGACCTTCCGAATGGCTGAAATTGAAGTGTATAATACACGGTTTTTCGGGATTCCTGGGTCCCGGAACAAAATTTTCCGGAAATCACATAGAAAGTTTTCGGGTCAGATAATACGGCCACGCAAAGTTTGAGCACCAACGGAAGACATTTGGGAGTGCCGGTGTGCCACACATCAGAATTCGCCGAAACTCGGATTATCGTGAAAAATGTGTTAAAGCTCGTTATTTGAGGCTAAAATCGAACATCGTAATTCCTGAATTGAGCTCGGAAACGTGATTTAAAAACAGGAAGAAAAAGAAACAGGGTCCGGTAGGACCTTCCGAACGGCTGAAATTGAAGTGTATAATAAACGGTTTTTCGGGGTTCTGGGGTCCCCAAACAAAATTTTCCGGAAATCACATAGAAAGTTCCTCGGGTCAGATAATGCGGCCACGCAAAGTTTCAGCACTAAGGGAAGATATTTGAGGGCGATGTGTGCCACAAACCAGCATTCGCCGAAACTCGGATTATCGTGAAAAATGTGTTAAAACTCGTTATTTGAGGCTGAAATCGAACAGGTTGATTTCTGAAATGAATTCGGACGCTTGATTGAAAAACAGGGAGAAAAAGAAACAGGGTCTGGTACGACCTTCCGAACGGGTAAAGTTGAAGTTTATAATACACGGTTTTTCAGGATTCCGGGGTCCCGTTACAAAATTCTCCGGAAATCACATAGAAAGTTCATTGGTCAGATAAAGCGGCCACGCAAAGTTTGAGCACCAACGGATGACATTTGTGGGTGCCGGTGTGCCACAAACCAGCATTCGCCGAAACTCGGATTATCGTGAAAAATGTGTTAAAGCTCGTTATTTGAGGCTGAAATCGAACAGGTTAATTCCTGAAATGAGGTCGGACGCGTGATTGAAAAACAGAGAGAAAAAGAAACAGGGTCCGGTACGACCATCCGAATGGCTGAAATTGAAGTGTATAAATACACGGTTTTTCGGGATTCCGGGGTCCCAGAACAAAATTCTCCGGAAATCACATAGAAAGTTACTCGGGTCATATAAAGCGGCCACGCAAAGTTTGAGCACCAACGGAAGACATTTGGGGGTGCCGCTGTGCCACACACCAGAATTCGCCGAAACTCGGATTATCGTGAAAAATGTGTTAAAGCTCGTTATTTGAGGTCAAATCGAAATCGAGTTAATTCCTGAAATGAGCTCGGACGCGTGATTGAAAAACAGGGCGAAAAAGAAACAGGGTCCGTTACGTCCTTCCGAACGGCTGAAATCGAAGTGTATAATACACGGTTTTTCGGGATTCCAGGGTCCTGGAAAAAAATTCTCCGGAAATCACATAGAAACTTCCTCGGGTCAGATAAAGCGGCGACGCAAAGTTTGAGCACCAACGGAAGCGTGATTGAAAAACAGGGAGAAAAAGAAACAGGGTCCGGTACTGTAATACCCCGTATTTTATATAATCGAGTAAACGGATAATTTTATATATTAATTATTATGTATTTTTTATATTAATAATTATGTCGGGATAATAGTTGAGTCGAGTTAATTGTTTAGTCGTGTTGATATCGTAAAATCGAGTTGTTGCATAAGTTATTTGAGACGGGTTTATATGATATTCGAGACGTGAGCTAAACCATTTACCCTCGACCCAATTGGGTTTACCCAATATCGTGTTTAACCCAACACCCAACACCATATTCTAACCTAAGTTTTAACCTAATTTTACCCTAGCAACACACGACCCACACCTCAACCCGCCTCCCTCCTTTCATCAGCTCCAACTTCTATCTTCACGCTTAGAGAGAGAGAGAGTGACCTTGATTGTTGGCGGCACTGCTAGGAGGATCTAGAGGTGATTGGCGACGACCTAGGGTGGCCCTAGTGGCTGTTTTGGTGGCGGCAAAGGTAAGAACGCAACCCTCTCCCCTCTGTTTTCATTGTTTCTGTCGGGTTTTGGAGGGGGTTGTGCGTGTTTGATTGAGGATGATAGTGGTTGTTGGCAGGGTGAGGGGGTAGAGTGGTTAGTGGCGAGTGTAGTGGTGGTGGTCATGGTGGTTATAGGTGGTGGTTGTGGTCATGCAAGGCGGCATCGACATGGGGGTAGTAAACGGGTTTAAGCAGCGGTTTTTAGGTGGGTTTAGGTGGTTAAGTTGGGGTGGCACCACTGTGGACTCGGGGGAGGTCGAAACAGTGGTGACACGGTGTCTGGGTTCGTGGGATGACGGAGAGCAAAGTCGTGGTGGTTGCGGGGGTAAGGTTGTTGGTCATGCGGTGGTGGTCGGGAGAAAAGGAGGTGTTTGGTGAGGCTCGGTGTTGAACCAGGCCAGTTGACGGCCGTGGTTCACCTGGCCGGCGAGGGTCGACCCCAGTGGGGGTGGTTGCTGGTGGTTGGGTCAGAGTGGGTGTTGGGGTTGGTGGTTGACACGGCCTCACGGTGGCCTGTGGTGGCGGGTGAGTGCGTGTGAAGGGGGTGGTGTAGGTGACGAATTGTTTTAGTTTTGAAACGGGTTTCGTGATATCTAATCGTTATATTTCGTAATGGGTCGTATTCTAAATTAATTAATTTAATTCCGAGTTGTTAATTAATTAAAGACGGGTTTAAGTCGGGTTGTTGAATTGTTTTATGTTTGATTCGAGTTTTCTTAAAACGTTTAATTCGTTTAATATTTTATTATCACATTAGTCATTTAATTTAATTCCCGAGTTGATTAAAATAATTAGAGATGGATTTTGAGTCGGGACTGGTTAAAGTGGAAAGTTACTATATTGGGAAAGTTTCTATTTTGGGGGATTTCTATATTTGGTAGTTAGTAATTATAAATATTATAATTGTTCTAGGTGACGGATTCGTGAAGGATCGATAATCAAATGCATTGCTTTGTTTTCTGGACTGCTTAACTGCTTAATTGGAATTGCTGGCACCTTGAGGTAGGAAAATACACTTGTCTTATTATCGTCGTTGTTGAGTTGTGTTGACTTGATTCCTGGTTGTTGACTTACGTTATGAATTATATACGGGAAGTGATTGACTGAATTTACCGTATTGAGTATGATATCACAACATCGGGTAACGGCATGACTTTATGATTTATCGATTCGATGATTTATATACATATTGCATTGCATTAATTACTGTTGAGCATTTCATATGCATTGGAGTTGGAGGAGGATGTAGTGGTGACGATGTTGGGACACGATGTGATGTTGTGATAAGGCCCAGGCGGGTTCTGCAGGACTTGCCCTGGTGTCCTCAAACGAGTGCGATCGGCTACGGTCGATATATATAGTCTACCGGGGATCGGTATGGCTGGGTTGTCCGGGGTATGAGATATGAGATATGAGTTGAGATGGAGATGGAGGTGACGGAGGAGCATGCATATCATATTTATTGTTTCATTGTTTTCCCTACTCAACCTCGTGGTTGACCCTGTGTATTCGTGAACACCTGTGATGAACCATAATGGGGAGCAGATTTGACAGGTACTAAAGATTAGCTGACTTGGGAGCTATGGGTTGCGTGAGGACTTGGCTGATCTACCTAGAAGTCTAGACCACATAGAAGATTTTATCACTTAATTTATTTTCCGCTGCGGGTTGTATTTATCTTATATTAAGTATTAGTTGGATAATTTGTAATAAACACGTAATCGTTAAGTTTTAATTTAAAGTACTTTGGTATTGTTGTACTTTGTTATTCACTACCTCGGGAAACCGAGAGGGTAACAGTCCGGTTTATTAGGGAATGTCTTGCTAAAGGCTCCTTCATAAACCGGGGTGTTACAAAGTGGTATCAGAGAGAACGATCCTCAGGCCTAAACCAATGAACCCAATGAACGTAGGATGTGTCCAAGTAAAATGAACCCACGGGAATAAACGATAGGAGCTCACAACGCGGTTAAGAAGGCGCCCTTAATACGTGCTCTTTTGCCCTCTCGCTTTTGAACTGTAACCCGAGAGAAATTGAGTGAATGGGTAGTTAGAAGGAAAACCTTGAATATAATCGAGTAGATGTACACCTTGAGACCCATATGTTCTAACCCTTATACAGGACAACGTTACGGTAAGTATTTTGTATGAATGATGATGTGATCATATGATGTTGTGGAAATGAGAAATAAATCTTCGTGTTCAGATTGATAATCAATGAAGTGTTGGAATGTGGTAATCGTGAGCGTGAAAATAATTACGAAATTATGATATTTACCTAGGTGGATGTTGAATGATGTGCTGATAGTACTATTATGTCTAGTGATATGCGGTTATGTGACCCCAAAGCCATGCTAGTATAGTCTTGTGATAGTAATAAGAAACACTATTGAATTGCATGTTTCTAGTCATAGCAATCGTGATTAGATTTAAGGAGTAGATCGAGATGCAACGGGATTCTATGGGGTAGATGTTACGAAGGTATACAGTGTGAGATTTAAGTTAGGATGAGTTAGTATCGATAGTGTGGTTGTAAGAGCTTGGAACATAGTAGATGCATGACCTAGTGCTGAAACACGTTTGTTTGATTTTACTTCCTAATTGATCTTGCTGTCATTTCTTTTCTGTTAATCCCCTATGGATGAAAATTTTGTGAGAGATAGCCTCGTAAGTTAGTGTTCATTTGGCGTTGGTTTCATGCTTATATGATATACGGATTAGGAGTAATAAATATTTTAGTGGGCTGTGGTCAGGAAGTTCTTGTGCAGTGATGTTTTGACCAATGATTTTGTAAAAATCCTCATTTAAATTGTATTGATAATTTTTGATAATTCCAACTCCATCGATCAGAAGATTCGCATATGTTTTCAAATTGTTAAGCCACGAAAATTCTTGATATTTCTATATTAAATGGTACGTTTTGCAAACTGACCCAAGTTTCGAACCAATTGCCGTCACATACTTATTTGGAACAACTGAGTTGTAAAATGCTTTAAAAATGAAATTCTTGTGCTTTAGACATAATTTTTTTTCCCCTGTGTTTTTAACTCTCGGTATGTTATAAAAAGTAATCTAACTCAAGTATTCGTTGGACGGTTATTTACTTGTGATTTTTGAAAGTTACAACGTGAATCATGACTTGTAAAATGTGCGTACTATGTGAGTTTTCATATAATTGTTTGGTTATTTCATGAGCCTTATTAATGAGATCTTATAATGTTTTATATGATGATAGAAGCACGCATGTTCCGTGAGTAAAATTGGATAGCTTAAATTGATTTTTAATCAAGGGTGAAATATTTTATACGAGTCCAGTTGTTGCATATTTTATGTATGTTTGGCATGTTGTAATATCTCTAGTATGTTCATCATATTTGCATGGTGGTTGGATATATATAAATATAAAACTATGTTCTCATATCTTGGTAAAGTTGATGGCGTTAAAAGTTAATTTGATTGTTCTAATATACTCGCATGAATAATTATAATAATTATGTCTAAATGTTTACACATGGATGATAGTAATGAGTATGTCCAAATATTCACACATGTAGGATGCATCTAAGTTCTAATGTCTTTCATATGAGTTGCGTGCCAATAGTTATATTTATTACCTTCATCACATTAAATTATTTCAGTTGGACCTAAAACTATAATATGATAATAAACAATGTTGTTATTCCTTATTGAATATGTTCGTTATTATATTGTCATAAAATGCTAAAGTGATTCTTGCAATTGTATGGGTGTGATATAAAGGAAACTGTTTGATATAACATGACAATTGGCATATCTATATTCTCGAGTCGTTACTATCAATTATATTATAATAAAAATTGTCATGATAACTATGTTGGCAATTATAATGGGATAACTCTTTCGATGATTCACATGATATGCATTGGTTTAAATGATAGTCATTATAGTTACATTTAATTGAGCCTACGAGTTGCCTAATTATTCAATCATGCAAATCAGAGGAGTTGTTCAAGTTGCTAATCTTTTATCATAGCTAGTGTTCTACAAAGTATATGATGGTAAATGTATATGTTTAAACTATTTATACAATATCTCTTGTTTTGCTGAGAATGAATTATACTAAGTTGCTGGACACAATTGAGTGATATGGTTGCTAAAATGTGAAACATAGGTGTGATATGGAAGTAATGTTGTCGTTGTCATAGATCATATGTAGTTACTTTTATTGGGAAACATGTTTTCAGAATTGATATCGTGCAAACAATTTTTATAATTTAAAGTATGAATCATGGGTATGTTGTTGATTGCTTAAATTCATCGACCGAATTCGTGACCTAAACCAGTGACTGAGTAAAGGGTTGAATGGACGTGTCAATAAGATCCTGTGATTGTGATAGATAGTAGTGGTAGATCTATTTCTGGGATATGCTTACAAATGTGAGAAGTTCTTAAATTGTTTTGTTGATTTTGCTCTCGCTCGTTCATAGTCTATAATTGATCATCAAATTTGTTTAGTTGTGAAACCGTGTAAACCTTGGTTCCTTTCTTGTTGTTCTTTTAGTTTGATGTTGTGTTTTTAAGTTAAGCATGAGCTAGTAATAAATGCTACTTGTTGACAATCAGTTAATTCCTTAATATAACCTCGTTTCGACCTTAATGTTGATGCGCAATCTCTTATCATGTATTCTTTCCTGTCACATGTGGTTGATAATGATTTTGTTGTATAGGTATATGAAAATTGGAAAGAGGTTACGAGGACGTAACCATGTTTCTAGTCGGGTAGGATTGTAAAATCTTAATGTTTATGTTGCACTTGTTTGTAGAGGGTAGTTTTGATCAAGTAGATGTGTCGTTGTGGGGTATCTATGCAAATGAGTTCTATATGTTTTATTCATACTTCTGTTAGTTGGTTGATGTGTAAAAGAAGAGTGTAGTTAAACTATTGATATTGAGATTGAGATTGGCCACTAGTATTGAGTTGTGGGGCCTTTGTGCCGAGTTATGTTTCCGGTCCAGTGTGATCATGGTTATTGAGTTACTTGAGTTCGAGATCGGAATTTAGATGGAAGACGACGGTGTTCTCAGATGATTATTTAGTTGTTATGCATTTCTGTTCTCAGGTAGTTATTAGTTGTAGTTAGTTGGGTTAAGTGAAGATGAGTTAAACTTCGGGACGAAGTTTATTTTTAGGAGGGCAGAATGTAACATTTCGTGTCTGTTATGTTTAATTGATGTGTCAAAAGTGTGTGTTAACTGTGTTAGAAATGCGTGACGTCCGTATGTACGATATAGTGCACCCTTCTGAGGTTTGAGTACGGGAGCGAACTTCGGGACGAAGTTCATTTTAAGAGGGGAAGACTGTAATACCCCGTATTTTATATAATCGAGTAAACGGATAATTTTATATATTAATTATTATGTATTTTTTATATTAATAATTATGTCGGGATAATAGTTGAGTCGAGTTAATTAATTAGTCGTGTTGATATCGTAAAATCGAGTTGTTGCATAAGTTATCTGAGACGGGTTTATATGATATTCGAGACGTGAGCTAAACCATTTACCCTCGACCCATTTGGGTTTACCCAATATCGTGTTTAACCCAACACCCAACACCATATTCTAACCTAAGTTTTAACCTAATTTTACCCTAGCAACACACGACCCACACCTCAACCTGCCTCCCTCCTTTCATCAGCTCCAACTTCTATCTTCACGCTTAGAGAGAGAGAGAGAGTGACCTTGATTGTTGGCGGCACTGCAAGGAGGATCTAGAGGTGATTGGCGACGACCTAGGGTGGCCCTAGTGGCTGTTTTGGTGGCGGCAAAGGTAAGAACGCAACCCTCTCCCCTCTGTTTTCATTGTTTCTGTCGGGTTTTGGAGGGGGTTGTGCGTGTTTGATTGAGGATGATAGTGGTTGTTGGCAGGGTGAGGGGGTAGAGTGGTTAGTGGCGAGTGTAGTGGTGGTGGTCATGGTGGTTATAGGTGGTGGTTGTGGCTGTGCAAGGCGGCATCGACATGGGGGGTAGTAAACGGGTTTAAGCAGCGGTTTTCAGGTGGGTTTAGGTGGTTAAGTTGGGGTGGCACCACTGTGGACTCGGGGGAGGTCGAAACAGTGGTGACACGGTGTCTGGGTTCGTGGGATGACGGAGAGCAAAGTCGTGGTGGTTGGCAGGGGTAAGGTTGTTGGTCATGCGGTGGTGGTCGGGAGAAAAAAGGAGGTGTTTGGTGAGGCTCGGTGTTGAACCAGGCCAGTTGACGGCCGTGGTTCACCTGGCCGGCGAGGGTCGACCCCAGTGGGGGTGGTTGCTGGTGGTTGGGTTAGAGTGGGTGTTGGGGCTGGTAGTTGACACGGCCTCACGGAGGCCTGTGGTGGCGGGTGAGTGCGTGTGAAGGGGGTGGTGTAGGTGACGAATTGTTTTAGTTTTGAAACGGGTTTCATGATATCTAATCGTTATATTTCGTAATGGGTCGTATTCTAAATTAATTAATTTAATTCCGAGTTGTTAATTAATTAAAGACGGGTTTAAGTCGGGTTGTTGAATTGTTTTATGTTTGATTCGAGTTTTCTTAAAACGTTTAATTCGTTTAATATTTTATTATCACATTAGTCATTTAATTTAATTCCCGAGTTGATTAAAATAATTATAGATGGATTTTGAGTCGGGACTGGTTAAAGTGGAAAGTTACTATATTGGGAAAGTTTCTATTTTGGGGGATTTCTATATTTGGTAGTTAGTAATTATAAATATTATAATTGTTCTAGGTGACGGATTCGTGAAGGATCGATAATCAAATGCATTGCTTTGTTTTCTGGACTGCTTAACTGCTTAATTGGAATTGCTGGCACCTTGAGGTAGGGAAATACACTTGTCTTATTATCGTCGTTGTTGAGTTGTGTTGACTTGATTCCTGGTTGTTGACTTACGTTATGAATTATATACGGGAAGTGATTGACTGAATTTACCGTATTGAGTATGATATCACAACATCGGGTAACTGGCATGACTTTATGATTTATCAGTTCAGTGATTTATATACATATTGCATTGCATTAATTACTGTTGAGCATTTCATATGCATTGGAGTTGGAGGAGGATGTGGTGGTGACGATGTTGGGACACGATGTGATGTTGTGATAAGGCCCAGGCGGGTTCTGCAGGACTTGCCCTGGTGTCCTCAGCTGCGAGCTGGCAGATCGGCTACGGTCGATATATATAGTGTACCGGGGTATGAGATATGAGATATGAGTTTTAATGGAGGTGACGGAGGAGCATGCATATCATATTTATTGTTTCATTGTTTTCCCTACTCAACCTCGTGGTTGACCCTGTGTATTCGTGAACACCTGTGATGAACCATAATGGGGAGCAGATTTGACAGGTACTAAAGATTAGCTGACTTGGGAGCTATGGGTTGCGTGAGGACTTGGCTGATCTACCTAGAAGTCTAGACCACATAGAAGATTTTATCACTTAATTTATTTTCCGTTGTGGGTTGTATTTATCTTATATTAAGTATTAGTTGGATAATTTGTAATATACACGTAATCGTTAAGTTTTAATTTAAAGTACTTTGGTATTGTTGTACTTTGTTATTCACTACCTCGGGAAACCGAGAGGGTAACAGTCCGGTTTATTAGGGAATGTCTTGCTAAAGGCTCCTTCATAAACCGGGGTGTTACAGGTACGACCTTTCGAACGGCTGAAATTGAATTGTATAATACACGGTTTTTCGGGATTCCGGGGCCACGGAAGAAAATTCTCCGGAAATCACATAGAAAGTTTCTCGGCTCAGATAAAGCGGCCACGCAATGTTTGAGCACAAACGGAAGATATTTGGGGATGTCGATGTGCCACACACCAGAATTCGCCGAAACTCGGATTATCGTAAAAAATGTATTACATCTCGTTATTTGAGGCTAAAATCGAACAGGTTAATTCCTGAAATGAGCTCGGAAACGTGATTTAAAAACAGGGAGAAAAAGAAACAGGGTCCGGTACGACCTTCCGAACGGCTGAAATTGAAGTGTATAAATACACGGTTTTTCGGAATTTCGGGGTCCGGGAACAAAATTCTCCGGAAATCACATAGAAAGTTCCTCGGGTCAGATAATGCGGCCACGCAAAGTTTGAGCACCAACGGAAGATATTTGGGGGTGCCAGTGTTCCACAAACCAGCATTCGTCGAAACTCGGATTATCGTGAAAACTGTGTTAAAGCTCGTTATTTGAGGCCGAAATCGAACAGGTTAATTTCTGAAATGAGCTCGGACGCATAATTGAAAAACAGGGAGAAAAAAAACAGGGTCCGGTACGACCTTCCGAACGGCTGAAATTGAAGTGTATAATACACGGTTTTTCGGAATTCCGGGGTTCCGGAACAAAATTTTCCGGAAATCACATAATAAGTTCCTCAGGTCAGATAATGCGGCCACGCAAAGTTTGAGAACCAACGGAAGATATTTGGGGGCGCCGGTGTGCCACAAACCAGCATTCGCCGAAACTCGGATTATCTTGAAAAATTTGTTAAAACTCGTTATTTGAGGCTGAAATCGAACAGGTTGATTCCTTATATGAGCTCGGACACATGATTGAAAAACAGGGAGAAAAAAAAATAGGGTCCGGTACGACCTTTCGAACGGCTGAAATTGAAGTGTATAATACACGGTTTTTCGGGAATCCGGGGTCCCGGAACAAAATTCCCCGGAAATCACATAGAAAGTTCCTCGGGTCAGATAAAGCGGCCACGCAAAGTTTGAGCACCAACGGAAGATATTTGGGGGTGCCGTTGTGCCACACACCAGAATTCGCCGAAACTCGGATTATCGTGAAAAATGTGTTAAAGCTCGTTATTTGAGGCTAAAATCGAACAGGTTAATTCCTGAAATGAGCTCGGAAACGTGATTTAAAAACAGGA
Organism: Silene latifolia; assembly: GCF_048544455.1. Taxonomy (NCBI): domain Eukaryota; kingdom Viridiplantae; phylum Streptophyta; class Magnoliopsida; order Caryophyllales; family Caryophyllaceae; genus Silene; species Silene latifolia. The sequence continues at coordinate 579,537 of NC_133530.1, read as the reverse complement.
AGAAAAAGAAACAGGGTCCGGTACGACCTTCCGAACGGCTGAAATTGAAGTGTATAATACACGGTTTTTCGGGATTCCGGGTTCCCGAAACAAAAATCTCCGGAAATCACATAGAAAGTTTCTCGGGTCAGATAAAGCGGCCACGCAAAGTTTGAGCACCAATGAAAGACATTTGGGGTTGCCGCTGTGCCCTAAACCAGCTTTGGCCGAAACTCGGATTATCGTGAAAAATGTGTTAAAGCTCGTTATTTGAGGCTGAAATCGAACAGGTTGATTCCTGAAATTGAACAGGTTGATTCCTGAAATGAGCTCGGACGCGTGATTGAAAAACAGGGAGAAAAAGAAACAGGGTCCTAGACGACCTTCCGAACGGCAGAAATTGAAGTGTATAATACACGGTTTTTCGGGATTCCGGGGTCCCGGAACAAAATTCTCCGGAAATCACATAGAAAGTTCCTCGGGTCAGATAAAGCGGCCACGCAAAGTTTGAGCACCAACGGAAGACATTTGGGGGTGCCGCTGTGCCACACACCAGAATTCGCCGAAACTCGGATTATCGTGAAAAATGTGTTAAAGCTCGTTATTTGAGGCTAAAATCGAACAGGTTAATTCCTGAAATGAGCTAGAAAACGTGATTTTAAAACAGGTAGAAAAAGAAACAGTGTCCGGTACGACCTTCTGAACGGCTGAAATTGAAGTGTATAATACACGGTTTTTCGGGATTCCGGGAACAAAATTCTCTGGAAATCATATAGAAAGTTCCTCGGGTCAGATAATGCGGCCACGCAAAGTTTGAGGACCAACAGAAGATATTTGGGGTTGGCGGTGTGCCACAAACCAGCATTCGCCGAAACTCGGATTATCATGAAAAATGTGTTAAAGCTCGTTATTTGAGGCTGATCTCGAACAGGTTAATTCCTGAAATGAGCTCAGACGCATGATTGAAAATTAGGGAGAAAAAGAAACAGGGTCCGGTACGACCTTCCGAACGGCTGAAATTGAAGTGTATAATACACGGTTTTTGAGGATTCCGAGGTCCCGGAACAAAATTCTCCGTAAATCACATAGAAAGTTTCTCGGGTCAGATAAAGCGGCCACGCAAAGTTTGAGCACCAACGGAAGACATTTGGGGGTGCTGGTGTGCCACAAACCAGCATTCGCCGAAACTCGGATTATCGTGAAAAATGTGTTAAAGCTCGTTATTTGAGGCTAAAATCGAACAGGTTAATTCCGAAATGAGCTCGGACGCGTGATTGAAAAACAAGGCGAAAAAGAAACAGGGTCCTTTACGTCCTTCCGAACGGCTGAAATTGAAGTGTATAATACACGGTTTTTCGGGATTCCAGGGTCCTGGAACAAAATTCTCCGGAAATCACATAGAAACTTCTTCGGGTCAGATAAAGCGGCGACGCAAAGTTTGAGCACCAACGGAAGCGTGATTGAATAACAGGGAGAAAAAGAAACAAGGTCCGGTACGACCTTCCGAACGGCTGAAATTAAAGTGTATAATACACGGTTTTTCGGGATTCCGGGGTCACGGAAGAAAATTCTCCGGAAATCACTTAGAAAGTTCCTCGGGTCAGATAATGCGGCCACGCAAAGTTTGAGCACAAACGGAAGACATTTAGGGGTGTCGGTGTGCCACACACCAGAATTCGCCGAAACTCGGATTATCGTGAAAAATGTGTTAAACCTCGTTATTTGAGGCTAAAATCGAACATCGTAATTCCTGAAATGAGCTCGGAAACGTGATTTAAAAACAGGAAGAAAAAGAAACAGGGTCCGGTACGACCTTTCGAACGGCTGAAATTGAAGTGTATAATACATGGTTTTTCTGGATTCCGGGAACAAAATTCTCCGGAAATCACATAGAAAGTTCCTCGGGTCAGATAATGCGGCCATGCAAAGTTTGAGCACCAACGGAAGATATTTGGGGGCACCGGTGTGCCACAAACCAGCATTCGCCGAAACTCGGATTATCGTGAAAAATTTGTTAAAACTCGTTATTTGAGGCTGAAATCGAACAGAATGATTTCTTAAATGAGCTCGAACACATGATTGAAAAACAGGGAGAAAAAGAAACAGGGTCCGGTACGACCTTCCGAACGGCTGAAATTGAAGTGTATAATACACGGTTTTTCGGGATTCCGGTGTCCCGGAAAAAAATTCTCCGGAAATCACATAGTAAGTTCCTCGGGTCAGATAAAGCGGCCACGCAAAGTTTGAGCACCAACGGAAGACATTTGGGGGTGCCGCTGTGCCACACACCAGAATTCGCCGAAACTCGGATTATCGTGAAAAATGTGTTAAAGCTCGTTATTTGAGGCTAAAATCGAACAGGTTAATTCCTGAAATGAGCTCGGACGCGTGATTCAAAAACAGGGCAAAAAAGAAACGGGGTCAGTTACGTCCTTCCGAACGGCTGAAATTGAAGTGTAATACACAGTTTTTCGGGATTCCGGGGTCCCGGAACAAAATTCTCCGGAAATCACATAGAAAGTTCCTCGGGTCAGATAAAGCGGCCACGCAATGTTTGAGCACCAACGGAAGCGTGATTGAAAAACAGGGAGAAAAAGAAACAGGTCCGGTACGACCTTCCGAACGGCTGAAATTGAAGTGTATAATACACGGTTTTTCGGGATTCCGGGGTCACGGAAGAAATTTTCCGGAAATCACATAGAAAGTTCCTCGGCTCAGATAAAGCGGCCACGCAAAGTTTGAGCACAAACGGAAGACATTTGAGGGTGTCGGTGTGCCACACACCAGAATTCGCCGAAACTCGGATTATCATGAAAAATGTATTAAATCTCGTTATTTGAGGATAAAATCGAACAGGTTAATTCCTTAAATGAACTCGGAACGTGATTTAAAAACAGAGAGAAAAAGAAACAGGGTCCGGTACGACCTTCCGAACGGTTGAAATTGAAGTGTATAATACACAGTTTTTCGGGATTCCGGGGTCCCGGAACAAAATTCTCCGGAAATCACATAGAAAGTTCCTCGGGTCAGATAAAGCGGCCACGCAATGTTTGAGCACCAACGGAAGACATTTGGGGGTGCCGGTGTGCCACAAACCAGCATTCGCCGAAACTCGGATTATCGTGAAAAATGTGTTAAAGCTCGTTATTTGAGGCTGAAATCGAACAGGTTAATTTCTGAAATGAGCTCGGACGCATGATTGAAAAACAAGGAGAAAAAAAACAGGGTCCGGTACGACCTTCCGAACGGCTGAAATTGAAGTGTATAATACACGGTTTTTCGGGATTCCGGGGACCCGGAACAAAATTTTCCGGAAATCACATAGAAAGTTCCTCGGGTCAGATAATGCGGCCACGCAAAGTTTGAGCACCAACGGAAGACATTTGGGAGTGCCGGTGTGCCACACACCAGAATTCGCCGAAACTCGGATTATCGTGAAAAATGTGTTAAAGCTCGTTATTTGAGGCTAAAATCGAACATCGTAATTCCTGAAATGAGCTCGGAAACGTGATTTAAAAACAGGAAGAAAAAGAAACAGGGTCCGGTACAACCTTCCGAACGGCTGAAATTGAATTGTATAGTACACGGTTTTTCGGGATTCAAGGAACAAAATTCTCCAGAAATCACATAAAAAGTTTCTCGGGTCAGATAATGCGGCCACGCAAAGTTTGAGCACCAACGGAAGATATTTGGGCGGTGTGCCACAAACCAGCATTCGCCGAAACTCGGATTATCGTGAAAAATTTGTTAAAACTCGTTATTTGAGGCTGAAATCGAACAGGTTGATTCCTTAAATGAGCTCGGACACATGATTGAAAAACAGGGAGAAAAAGAAACAGGGTCCGGTACGACCTTCCGAACGGCTGAAATTGAAGTGTATAATACACGGTTTTTCGGGATTCCGGGGTCCCGGAACAAAATTCTCCGGTAATCACATAGAAAGTTCCTCGGGTCAGATAAAGCGGCCACGCAAAGTTTGAACACCAACGGAAGACATTTGGGGGTGCCGCTGTGCCACACACCAGAATTCGCCGAAACTCGGATTATCGTGAAAAATGTGTTAAAGCTCGTTATTTGAGGCTAAAATCGAACAGGTTAATTCCTTAAATGAGCTCGAAAACGTGATTTAAAAACAGGGAGAAAAAGAAACAGGTCCGTTTACTTCCGAACGGCTGAAATTGAAGTGTATAATACACGGTTTTTCGGAATTCGGGGTCCGGGAACAAAATTCTCCGGAAATCACATAGAAAGTTCCTCGGGTCAGATAATGCGGCCACGCAAAGTTTGAGCACCAACAAAAGATATTTGGGGGTGCCGGTGTGCCACAAACCAGCATTCGCCGAAACTCGGATTATCGTGAAAAATGTGTTAAAGCTCGTTATTTGAGGTCAAATCGAAATCAGTAAATTCTGAAATGAGCTCGGACGCATGATTGAAAAACAGGGAGAAAAAAAACAGGGTCCGGTACGACCTTCCGAACGGCTGAAATTGAAGTGTATAATACACGGTTTTTCGGGATTCCGGGTTCCCGGAACAAAATTTTCCGGAAATCACATAGAAAGTTCCACGGATCAGATAATGAGGCCACGCAAATTTTGAGCACCAACGTAAGACATTTGGGGGTGCCGGTGTGCCACACACCAGAATTCGTCGAAACTCGGATTATCGTGAAAAATGTGTTATAGCTCGTTATTTGAGGCTGAAATCGAACAGGTTAATTCCTGAAATGAGCTCGGACGCGTGATTGAAAAACAAGGAGAAAAAGAAACAGGGTACGGTACGACCTTCCGAACGGCTGAAATTGAAGTGTATAATACACGGTTTTTCGGGATTCCGGAACTAAATTGTCCGGAAATCACATAGAAAGTTCCTCGGGTCAGATAAAGCGGCCACGCAAAATTGGAGCACCAACAGAAGACATTTGGGGGTGCCGGTGTGTCACAAAGCAGAATTCGCCGAAACTCGGATTATCGTGAAAAATGTGTTAAAGCTTGCTATTTGAGGCTAAAATCGAACAGGTTAATTTCTAAAATGAGCTCGGACGCGTGATTGAAAAACAGGGAGAAAAAGAAATAGGGTCCGGTACGACCTTTCCAACGGCTGAAATTGAAGTGTGTATAATACACGGTTTTTCGCGATTCCGGGGACCCGGAACAAAATTCTCCGGAAATCACATAGAAAGTTCCTCGGGTCAGATAATTGCGTCCACGACAAGTTTGAGCACCAACGGAAGACATTTGGGGGTGCCGGTGTGCCACAAACTAACATTCGCCGAAACTCGGATTATCGTGAAAAATGTATTAAATCTCGTTATTTGAGGCTAAAATCGAAGAGGTTAATTCCTTAAATGAGCTCGGAAACGTGATTTAAAAACAGGGAGAAAAAAAACAGGGTTCAATACGACCTTCCGAGCGGCTGAAATTGAAGTGTATAATACACGGTTTTTCGGAATTCCGGGGTCCGGGAACAAAATTCTCCGAAAATCACATAGAAAGTTCCTCGGGTCAGATAATGCGGCCACGCAAAGTTTGAGTACCAACGAAAGATATTTGGGGGTGCCAGTGTGCCACAAACCAGCATTCGCCGAAACTCGGATTATCGTGAAAAATGTGTTAAAGCTCGTTATTTGAGGCTGAAATCGAACAGGTTAATTCCTGAAATGAGCTCGGACGCATGATTGAATAACAGGGAGAAAAAATAGGGTCCGGTACGACCTTCCGAACGGCTGAAATTGAAGTGTATAATATACGGTTTTTCGGGATTCCGGGGACCCGGAACAAAATTTTCCGGAAATCACATAGAAAGTTCCTCGGGTCAGTTAATGCGGCCACGCAAAGTTTGAGCACCAACGGAAGACATTTGGGAGTGCCGGTGTGCCACACACCATAATTCGCCGAAACTCGGATTATCGTGAAAAATGTGTTAAAGCTCGTTATTTGAGGCTAAAATCGAACATCGTAATTCCTGAAATGAGCTCGGAAACGTGATTTAAAAACAGGAAGAAAAAGAAACAAGGTCAGGTACGACCTTCCGAACGGCTGAAATTGAAGTGTATAATACACGGTTTTTCGGGATTCCGGGAACAAAATTCTCCGGAAATCACATAGAAAGTTCCTCGGGTCAGATAATGCGGCCACGCAATGTTTTTGCACCAACGGAAGATATTTGGGCGGTGTGCCACAAACCAGCATTCGCCGAAACTCGGATTATCGTGAAAAATTTGTTAAAACTCGTTATTTGAGGCTGAAATCGAGCAGGTTGATTCTTTAAATGAGCTCGGACACATGATTGAAAAACAGGGAGAAAAAGAAACAGGGTCCGGTACGACCTTCCGAACGGCTGAAATTGAAGTGTATAATACACGGTTTTTGGGGATTCCGAGGTCCCGGAACAAAATTCTCCGTAAATCACATAGAAAGTTTCTCGGGTCAGATAAAGCGGCCACGCAAAGTTTGAGCACCAACGGAAGACATTTGGGGGTGCTGGTGTGCCACAAACCAGAATTCGCCGAAACTCGGATTATCGTGAAAAATGTGTTAAAGCTCGTTATTTGAGGCTAAAATCGAACAGGTTAATTCCTTAAATGAACTCGGAACGTGATTTAAAAACAGAGAGAAAAAGAAACAGGGTCCGGTACGACCTTCCGAACGGCTGAAATTGAAGTGTATAATACACGGTTTTTCGGGATTCCGGGGTCCCGGAACAAAATTCTCCGGAAATCACATAGAAAGTTCCTCGGGTCAGATAAAGCGGCCATACAAAGTTTGAGCACCAACGGAAGACATTTGGGGGTGCCGCTGTGCCACACACACACCCGCCAAACTCGGATTATCGTGAAAAATGTGTTAAAGCTCGTTATTTGAGGCTAAAATCGAACAGGTTAATTCCTTAAATGAGCTCGAAAACGTGATTTAAAAACAGGGAGAAAAAGAAACAGGGTCCGGTACGACCTTCCGAACGGCTGAAATTGAAGTGTATAATACACGGTTTTTCGGAATTCCGGGGTCCGGGAACAAAATTCTCCGGAAATCACATAGAAAGTTCCTCAGGTCAGATAATGCGGCCACGCAAAGTTTGACCACCAATGGAAGATATTTGGGGGTGCCGTTGTGCCACAAACCAGCATTCGCCGAAACTCGGATTATCGTGAAAAATGTGTTAAAGCTCGTTAATTGAGGCTGAAATCGAACAGGTTAATTCCTCAAATGAGCTCTGACGCATGATTGAAAAACAGAGAGAAAAAAAAACAGGGTCCGGTACGACCTTTCCAACGGCTGAAATTGAAGTGTGTATAATACACGGTTTTTCGCGATTCCGGGGAGCCGGAACAAAATTCTCCGGAAATCACATAGTAAGTTCCTCGGGTCAGATAATGCGACCACGCAAAGTTTGAGCACCAACGGAAGACATTTGGGGGTGCCGGTGTGCCACACACCAGAATTCGCCGAAACTCGGATTATCGTGAAAAATGTGTTATAGCTCGTTATTTGAGGCTGAAATCGAACAGTTTAATTCCAGAAATGAGCTCGGACGCGTGATTGAAAAACAGGGAGAAAAAGAAACAGGGTCCGGTACGACCTTCCGAACGGCTGAAATTGAAGTGTATAATACACAGTTTTTCGGGATTCCGGGGTTCGGAACTAAATTCTCCGGAAATCACATAGAAAGGTCCTCGGGTCAGATAAAGCGGCCACGCAAAAATTTGAGCACGAACAGAAGACATTTGGGGGTGCCGGTGTGTCACAAACCAGAATTCGCCGAAACTCGGATTATTGTGAAAAATGTGTTAAAGCTTGCTATTTGAGGCTGAAATCGAACAGGTTAATTTCTGAAATGAGCTCGGAAACGTGATTTAAAAACAGGAAGAAAAAGAAACAGGGTCCGGTACGACCTTTCGAACGGCTGAAATTGAAGTGTATAATACATGGTTTTTCTGGATTCCGGGAACAAAATTCTCCGGAAATCACATAGAAAGTTCCTCGGGTCAGATAATGCGGCCATGCAAAGTTTGAGCACCAACGGAAGATATTTGGGGGCACCGGTGTGCCACAAACCAGCATTCGCCGAAACTCGGATTATCGTGAAAAATTTGTTAAAACTCGTTATTTGAGGCTGAAATCGAACAGAATGATTTCTTAAATGAGCTCGAACACATGATTGAAAAACAGGGAGAAAAAGAAACAGGGTCCGGTACGACCTTTCCAACGGCTGAAATTGAAGTGATACACGGTTTTTCGCGATTCCGGGGAGCCGGAACAAAATTCTCCGGAAATCACATAGAAAGTTCGTCGGGTCATATAAAGCGTCCACGACAAGTTTGAGCACCAACGGAAGACATTTGGGGGTGCCGGTGTGCCACAAACTAACATTCGCCGAAACTCGGATTATCGTGAAAAATGTGTTAAAACTCGTTATTTGAGGCTGAAATCGAACAGGTTAATTTCTGAAATGAACACGGATGCGTGATTGAAAAACAGGGAGAAAAAGAAACGGGGTCCGGTACGACCTTCCGAACGGATGAAATTGAAGTGTATAATACACGGTTTTTCGGAATTCCGGGGTCCCGGAACAAAATTCTCCGGAAATCACAAAGAAAGTTTCTCGGGTCAGAGAGAGCGGCCACGCAAAGTTTGAGCACCAACGAAAGACATTTGGGGGTGCCGGTGTGCCACAAACCAGGATTCACCGAAACTCGGATTATCGTGAAAAATGTGTTGAAATCATTATTAGAGGCTGAAATCGAATAGGTTAATTTCTGAAATGAGCTCGGACGCGTGATTGAAAAACAGGGAGAAAAATAAACAGGGTCCGGTATGACCTTCCGAACGGCTGAAATTGAAGTGTATAATACACGGTTTTTCGGGATTCCGGGGCCCCGGAACAAAATTCTCCGGAAATCACATAGAAAGTTCCTCGAGTTAGATAAAGCGGCCACGCAAAGTTTGACCACCAACGGAAGACATTTGGGGGTGCCGGTGTGCCACAAACCAACATTCGCCGAAACTCGGAATATCGTGAAAAATGTGTTAAAGCTCGTTATTTGAGGCTGAAATCGAACAGGTTAATTCCTGAAATGAGCTCGGACGCGTGATTGAAAAACAGGGCGAAAACGAAACGGGGTCCGGTACGACCTTCCGAATGGACGACTCCTCCATGATCGCCCAAGCTCACCAAATGCAATACCTGTTGACAACTACATAAATCATAACTAAGACTCGCAACTGTGATACTACAACTGGTGTGACGACTCCTCCATGATCGCCCAAGCTCACCAAATACAATACCTGTCAAGCCTGTTCACCATCCCCGAATGGATCACTGCAGATTCCACAAAACAACAACAACGGGGTCAGTACCATTCAATCAAGATAAGACAAATACACAATGTAACTAGCAGATCATCCTCCCAACCAATCTCCCAATCTCACACAGTAACCGACTACACACCGAAGTGTGTAGCCCTGCCAGATTACCCATCGCAACAGGTAATCCTCGCCGTCAGTGGGGGACCGCAGCCAATCCCCACCTAAATCCCGCTCATCAACGAGCGATATCTCTGTACCTTAATGTGCACATCCCCTCCCGTGACGGGTTCCACGGAGGACGAACTAGGGTGTGAAGCTACTCCCGCAAGTGACTCCACCACAATCATCACAACACCACGGCATCACAGCTGTCACAACACCACAACCGTCACAACACCACAATATCCACAATCGTCATCACAACACTACTACTCCGATGATCTGCAGAGAACAACAATTACAATATAACATATCTTAAATCAATTAACAGTAACTGAGTAGGGGAAACCCTACCTTAGCAACAATAGCAATACGGAGAATCAGGCAACTAGAATGGCTCCTCTACGAAGTCTTCGCCTATACAATAATCACATCACACAATTACTACTTGCAAATCCCATCTCCCCCAATTTATGATCAAAGACAAATCCTAGGACAATTACCACAAACATGGGGATAAAGACTTACCGACGAAAAGGATGAAAGATTGAACACGATTGCTATTCTTGTCCACACACACACACAGGAGAGATTTGGAGTGATTAGAGCGTCGTACGGTGATTAGGTTTTGTAAAATGTTTTAGAAACTGATTATCGAAATTATATAACGCCCTAATTACTCCTTAATCAAACCGCTGAATATTACTCGCCAGAACGGATACTCGGTCGGGTATAGAGTATAATCGACCGAGTATCCTCTACTCGGTCGAGTATTCATCGTACTCGGCCAAGTATTCCTCGGCAGTAGCCAAACTGAATACACACTCAACACTACTCGGCCGAGTAGGCTCTACTCGGTCGAGTAATTAGCTTAAGAAATCCGTAGTATTACAATTTCAGCCTTAAATCACTACTACAAATCCAGGCAACTACAACGCCCCTTTAACAACGTTTATGCACGAAAATCACAATAGACGTTGTAGAATGTATGGCGCGATTTTTACTAAACTTAATTACAACGGGTATGGTTATATAACCGTTGTTATACGTTTTAACAACGGGTTAAATTTGCACAACCGTTGTTAATAATTTGGCGCAAAATTGGCGCAAAGTTAGTGAAAAGTAATCACAACGGGTATTTTTAAACCCGTTGTTAAAACTTATTTGACAACGGTTGTTGATTTACAACCGTTGTTAAAACTTATTTAACAACGGTTGTTGTTTAACAACCGTTGTCAATACTTTCCATACTATAAACCACACAAACACAAATCGCTACACCACAAAAACACATACATAACCTAACACAAACACAAACACGAGACAAAACACAAACACAAACACAAAAAACACACTTTCTCATCGTCTCTTTCTCTCTTTCTCATCGTCGCTTTATCATCTCGCCGTCACTTTTGGTTTCATCGTCTCTTACTTTCTCTAATTATCGTGGTAAATCTCGCCGTCATTTGTTGGTTTCATCGTCTTTCATCGTCATTGTTTTCTTTTTTTAATTATTTCATTTGCATGTATATATGATGGGTTTTTATCGATCATTATTATGTTATTATTCGCTTAATTAGCTCGTAAAACAAATTAAATAAAATAAAACAAAGAAGAAGCAAGATGATAGAGAGGAATGCATGATAAACTTAATTAATAATTCATTAATATATATATATATATAAATACATAAATTAAAAAAAGAATTACATTTCTAAAAATGCAATTCTTATATTTTCATAGAGACTCTTATTCTCTTCTATGATATCCCTCCTCTCCTCCTTAGCTATTTGGAGGTTTCGTTCAGCAGTTGCTATATCGTCATATAGCTGCAATAATTGCTGCTCTGTCAAGCCATTTCTTTTGGCGTCCTTGAGTGCGGCTTGAGCATCCACAAGATAGCTCCTAAAACTGTCCTCGATGTGGAGCAACCGGCGGATGAAGCTAGTATTTTTCTCGGTCATAGTAAGAGTTTTAAGGATGTAATCGTTCATTTTGTCACTACAAGAAAACAAGACAAAGGCGACAGAGCAGCTACAGTCGCCAAATTGGCGACGGAAAAATCTCTCGGGCGACTGATATTAGTCGCCAACTTGGCGACCACAAAAATCTGTACATTAATTTATTTTGGCGACTAAAAATAAAACCGGGCGACTGCAATGTGTCGCCAATTTGGCGACCGATTTTAATTTCAGTCGCCATTTTATTTGCCCAGCACAAAAAAGGACATTAGATCCCACCTCCCTCAGTAAACCCCTCTTTCTTACTTTCCCTCATCTTTTCCTATCACTTCCTCTCGTGAAACACCTCATTTTTACTCCATTTAATTAAAGGTATTGATTTATTTGGCCTATAAAAATTAAAATTTTCAGATTTTATTTTCAAAGTATCTCACCCTCCTTAATATTATCTCAAATTTTTCAGATTTTAATGTTATCTCACCCTCCTTCAGATCTTTCAGAAAATGGAAACAAAGGAGAAAAAAGAGAAAGGGTGGCGCGGTGTTCAACAATGATAGCATATGGCCAGTATGATCGACGTGTGACGCGCGATGAATGTTATGATCGACGGTGGCGAGCGATGAATATAATTTGGTTTTTTCATTTTATCGAAATTGTTGTTAATGTGGATGGTGTTGGTAGTTTTATTATAAACTTGATTGTAATGTAATGTAAATTGCAATGTAATGATCGACGAATAATATTAGAGTTTCATCGTTTCAGATCCGTGAATTTTTTTTTCATGCTATTGGAGTTTCATTGCCAAATTGGATTTTTTCATGTTATTGGAGTTTCATTGTTTCAGATCTGTGATTCTTTATTTTTTTCTACCGTCAAATTGGCGTGTTATTCGAGTTCATTGTTTCAGATATTTGACTTTTTTTTTTTATTTTTTTTAATGTAAATTGGCGACTAATTAAAAGCTTTTAGAGACTGTTTTCAGTCGCCAATTTGGCGACTACTTTCAGTCGCCATAAAGCCTATTTGGCGACTAATAAAGCGGTCGCCAATTTTGGCGACTGATTGCAGTCGCCCGAATTAAAATAGGCGACTAGAGCTTGCGACTGGGCCCGGGCGACCAGTTTTAGTCGCCAAATTAGTTTTAGCGACTATTTTCAGTCGCCATATATAGTCGCCCGAGTCCTATTTTCTTGTAGTGTGTTGATGAACTTTGGAGTTGTTAGTTTGAAAGGTTAATTAGGGGTTGGAGATTGTTTTAGCAGTTAGGGTTTGAAGATAGTGAGATAATGGAATGGTGGTTGAGATAATGTATGTATTTATACTAAGTAATGTGTCCTTTGAGTTGTTTTTTAATTAATATAATATATGCATGTTTAGGAAATTGTGCCATAATCATCATATCTCCCTGCTTAAAACCGTTGTTATAACTTTCCCACCAAAATTGAGTCACACTTTCCACAACGGGTTTTGATACTTAAAACCGTTGTTAATAGTTTTAACAACGGGTTCCTTAAGAAAACCAACCGTTTTTAAAACCTTTTACAACGGACGCTTTAACAACGTCCGCTTTTTTATATAACAACGGTTTTTAACCGTTGTTATAGCCTGTATCTGTAGTAGTGAATAATAAATATCAATTCGTTTTTTGAGATTATCTGAATTTTGGCCAAAGTTGGTTTATCGAATACCCTCACCCTCAAATAACCATCATTATTCCTCAAAATATGTGATCGCTTAATCTGACATGAGGAACCCATCGTTTGAATTCCGAACATATTTGTATCGGGACCTCGGGATTTCCAAAACTGGTGCCATAAAACACTACAATTTAAGCCGTTCTGGAGGTCATATAAGAAAAAAAAATCTCTTTCGACCTCTTGTCCGGGGTCGTTTCAGGAGTTATCTATTTGAAGTTTCGGCCGCGCGTGGTGATTTTCCGGACATTTATTGTCCGAGACCCGAGAATCTTCGAAAACCGTGTATTATACGCTTCAATTTGACCCTTTCAGGAGGTTAACCATACCACGTTTCTTTTTCTCCTGGTTTTTTGTCACATGTCCGGAGTCGCTTCAGTATTTGGCCTTACTCCATTTAAGGTATCTAAATGTGAATAAAGTACACATTAAGGTATAAAGTTTTAAAATTTTTTCATATGAAACATTAAACCGTATTTTCATCAATTGATCCTTTTTATTATTATTATTATTAATCACTTGTATTTGTATTTAGTTCATGTAGGTAAGCAAAATTTAAAAGGAACATGAAAGGCGTCATCGCGTGACACTTAATTTGGGTGCTACCCTTTTACATGGGGTGAGTGGAAACCCCTTTAATTAAGAATGCATGTGATAGGGTGACACCCAATTTAGACGTCACCCGATGACGCCCTATCACTCTCCAATTTAAAATACTTTATTTGCATTTGTCGTCCTTGCTCGAGAAACTAGAAGTGAATATACTAATTAATTCATGCTGTTGTCTATCAATTGAGTCACATAGTTAGTTTTACTCAAAGCAGCTATGATGTGGTTGACAAACAACGTACTAGTGAGCTTGCTCCTGACAGCCGTAGGAGTGATCCTATGGAAAGCAGTCAAGTTGCTGTGGCTAAGGCCCAAGTGGATTGAAAAGTGCCTTAGACAACAAGGTGTTAAGGGAAATCCTTACAAGCCTTTCCTCGGAGATGTAAGGGAGCTCATCGCCCTTACCAAATCGTTACTGCTTACACCAATCAACTTCTCCGATGATCCTTTGCCACGGGTCGCTCCGTATATCTACCATATGATCCAAAAATATGGTAACATATAGTAATTCTTTAATCTTGTCTATTATTTAATATTTCTACTTGGATGTTTTTGTTAGGATGAGTTTGATGCTGACACGAAATTCAAACCATGTAGGTAGGTAGTTTTTGGTAGTTATTAATGGTAGGTTGGCAATTAATATAAGTGGATGCAGGTACAAGTTGTTTTGTATGGATAGGTCCGATACCGTGGTTGATAACTACAGAGCCGGAAAAGATTAAGGAAGTATTGACTAGATATCAAGACTTTCACAAGCCGGATCATCCAATCACTCAGATTCTCATGGTAGGTTTATATGGCCAAGAAGGTGATCTCTGGGCTAAACATCGAAAAATCATCAATCCTGCTTTTCATCTTGACAAGTTGAAGGTACGTAGTAGTCATAATTTCTTTTAACATTTTTTTGTCTTAACATGTACGGAGTAAATAATTGGAAATCTTGTTGTAAAAATGGAACGTAGAAAATGGTGGACACAATGTATGAGAGTTGTAGCATAATGACAAGTTCATGGGATAAAATAATAGCAGCACACGGCGGAGGACCAACTGAGGTTGACGTATGGCCTTTCCTTGAGACCTTAGCTGGTGATATTATTTCTCGAGCCGCTTTTGGGAGTAGTTATGGAGACGGTAAAATTATCTTTGATTTGCAAACCGAATATGTCAACTTAATTATGAAGAACCCTCAACCTTCCAATTACATCCCCGGATGGAGGTATATATATATCCTTCTTTTTAACCTCATATCGATCTATATGTGCAATAACGTCAAAATTATTGGCATTCTACCACATTTTCAAACAAAATCATGTGTTAACATTTGGGAATTGAATGTTGGTGAAATAATAAAGGTTTTTGCCAACCAAGAAAAACAGGAGAAGTAGAGCAATAAGTAGAGAAGTGGAAGGAGTATTGACAAGAATGATTGATTCTCGGAAAATGGAAATGGAAGCAGGGGAAACCACAAAAGAAGATTTATTAGGCTTACTATTGGAATCCAATAAAGATCATGATGGAAATGAAAAGGGGACAAGTTTAACAACCAAAGAGGTGGTTGAAGAGTGTAAGCTCTTTTACTTGGCTGGCTCTGAGACTACCTTAGGCTTGTTTGCTTGGACTTTGGTTATGTTAAGCAAACATCTACTTTGGCAACACCGGGCTAGGACTGAGGTTTTCCATGTGTTCGGAAAACATGGAACGCCTAATTTTGATGGATTAGCTCGTCTTAAAACTGTGAGTACATTATTTCTAGTCCAATCTAAATAAATAATCCACCATTATTTAATAATTAGGGATATATATTCAAACATACATGTCGTGTTTTCCACAGATAACAATGATTATACACGAGGTGTTGAGACTTCATTCCCCGGCTTATATGCTTATGAGAAAAGTTCACAAGGATACGAAGCTGGGAGAACTATTGATCCCGGGAGGAACAGAAGTACTTATGCCACTATGCATTACCCATCAAGATCCCAGTCTATGGGGTGAAGACGCTAAAGAGTTCAATCCTGAGAGATTTGCGGAAGGCGTTTCAAAAGCAACCAAAGGTCAAGCTATATATTTCCCATTCAGCACGGGTCCTCGAGTGTGCGTTGGCCAAAACTTCTCGTTACTAGAGGCCAAACTCGTGTTAGCCACCCTTTTACAACGCTTCTCTTTTGAAGTTGGTTCCAATTATGTTCACGCGCCTTGGGCTATGTTAACTATGAAACCTCAACACGGTGTTAACTTACTTTTGCGCAAACTTCCTTCTTGAAAAAAAAGGGCCATGAGGATGGCTTAGAAAGAAACTCACAGCAGCCTGCCAAATTTGTAGCTCTACTCCTAAATATTTTGTTTTTTGTTTTTTCTTGTTTTATCACTGGGTTTACTTTGTGTATATTATTGTACGACAACATATATGTATATATGTTGGATTATTTGCAGTATATATCATTTGGTGGTGCAATTCTCAACTTAGGAGAATCAAGTGATTGTATGTATATAGACAAGACATTGTTTTCCAGATAAAGCAAGAAGAAATGATAATGCATGCATCTCAGAACAAATTGGCAAGTAAGATCGATCATATTGGAAAGGAAAAACCTTTTTTGACAATCTTAATACGCACAACATACTCCACTCACTAATTGTTTAGATTGTTTTACAATAACTTTAGCGGAATACAGATTAGGCAAAAAAATATATACACAATTAGGGTTGTTAATGAGATGAGACAGCTCGCGAGCAACTCGAGCTCGGCTCGGTCAAAGCTCGGTCAAAACTCGGCTCGGCTCGAGAGCTTAACGATTCAAGCTGAGCAAACGTTGGCTCGGCTCGAAAAGCTCGTGAACGGCTCGAACTTGTGTAATTTGATGAGATATTACTCATATTTTATAAAAATATTTTGTCATGATTATATATTTGTATCACACATATCAAAAATGTCTTATTGATTTTCCAATATTTGTATATAAACCTTTCGAGCCTTGTTATTGAACATATCGCGAGGGAAAAAAATGACAATTCAACAATTATATACAGGCTCGAGTTGAGCTCGAGCTCGCATTAAAGCTCGCAAACTTGATAACGAGCACAATTTTTTTAAGCTCGCATAAGATCGAAATCGGCTCGAACTCGAGTTTTACTTTATGAGCACAAACCGAGCAAGGCCAAGCTCGGGCTAGACTCGGCTCGTTAACACCCCTATACACAATGATACTCGTATGTTGTATTGGAATTTGGTAAATTGGCTTATTGGAATTTGGTAAATTTGGTAAATTTGGTAAATTGATCTTTTGAAAACGGGTTGGCGCTGTTTGGTAAACGGCATATTGGCCAATTTTTAGCATATTCAAGGGTTTTAGCATGTTTGACTAATCAATATGCTAATTTTAGTGTTTGGTAAACAGCATATTGAAAACAAAGATATTTGGGGTCAATATCTTTGTTTTACAATATGTTTACTCCTAAAGATATTGGTTAGCATATTGTAAAATAAGAAATTTTTCTCCATTTTACAAATAAAACTAACAATCTACTAATCGTAATCTGCCAATTACCAAACACTTAAATTAATTCTGCTAATTATAATATGCTAGTCAAACCTTCTGATAAAATCTGCCATTTATAATCTGCTTTTGCAATCTGCTTATGCTGAAATTAATCCGCTGTTTACCAAACAGGGCCTTAACTTAAATGTCTACATGTCAATTATACATAATTATTTCTGGGATGGTATAAGAGCAAGTCCAATGACAAGCTATAACTTTCTAGCTTGCCAATTCCATATGATATTCTAAGCTTCAACATTTTTAAGCTACTAAGCCATTCCAATGGTAAGCTATAACTTTCTAGCTTTGATTTTGCCAAATAAATCAAAAATTAAGAATAAATGAAACTTAAATTTATTTAGTTAATTTTTTATTGGTTGATTTGTGAAAGTGGGGCCATTTAAGAATTAACTAGCCGTTATTAAGCTAGTTCTTGAACTAACTTTCTGCTTACACGACCATCTTCATGGTGAAGAACAAATTGTAATTTTAAGAAATCGCAAAAATGAGTCCTGCCTACATCATCAACTTGCTCTAATATACTCCCTAGTCCCTCCCATCCATCCTTTTTTTCCCCTTTGAAGTGGGCACGGAGATTAAGGGTGGGAAGTATAATATTGATAAATATATGAGTAGGGTTTGGTAATTGGAGAGAGGTATGAATAATTATGATTAAATATTAATAAAGGAGATGGTGGGGTTTGGTTATTGGAAAGAGGTAGGAATAATTAGAATTAAATATTAATAAAGTATATAGTGGGGTTTGATGAGTGGAAAGAGATAAGAGTATAATATTAATAAAAACTTTCTCAAAAAGGAAAGGGGAAGAAAACCTGAATAATCAGTTTTAAGAAACAGGGAAGAAAAGAGTGGATAGGAGGGAGTATCATCTAGATAGCGTTTGGTAATCGAGAGCAGATGAGACCATTATAACAAGGCCGGGGCCCACTAAGGCAGGCGGCTGGCATAGAGGAGTTATTAATCTCATCCAATAATGAGTTGGCGTAGTCAAGTATTAAACGCAGAGCGTGAATTCATAGCTTATAATAAATGATAGCAAGCAAAGTGATGATGACTCAAGACAAACCATGCATGCATTTGCATAGTTGAAGAATGAAGATAGATAGAGATGGTGCGTCCAAGTTGCAATTAGCAAAATGCCAATTTTATTACAATTATTATTCTACAACGAAAGTGACAAAACATTCATTCATTCATTAACTCATTAATTATACAGAAACAAACAAAGTGATTAACTTGAACCGACAGTTAAGTTATACGGAGTACTATACTCTGTATCTTGCAAATAACTCATCATTGCATGCATGCTTCCTTCTACAAGTTATCGTATATTCGTATAACTTACAGGATCGACTAGTGATCATTTTTGGATGGCCTCCAACTCTATTAATTTAGACTATCTACTTGCATTTCAACTAACTACTAATAATTCATAGCTAGCTAGCTACCTAGGCGGCGCTTCTTGTCTTCTTCACCTATCTCTCTAATTCTATTCTATTTTCAACCAACCTAGTATTCATTCATCCACATCCAACCAGTTTAATATCAATTTATGATAACATATACTCCCTACCCTTTATCTACTCAAATTAATGCTTTCAATTTTCCAATTTATATGAATTAAGTATTGCAAATTGCATTGATAACGTATGTATTAATTCAAATACATACTTTAAAATACTCTTCACATATATTCAACCAATATTACAATAATTTTGTGGAATAGGCCAAAGTAAATAAATTCAAAATTTTATAATAACCTTGCTTGCCTCAACAAGTTTATTAAACAAAGATGATATTATTTTCATCTTATCATTTAACTCGTAACGAATTAAAATTGCCAAATAAAATTTGTAACCGAAATCTGGCAAGGACGATCAAAATTTCTTGGGTTAAAAAAGTTTGACTGACCATAACAATTGTATACCACTTTATTTAGGGCCAGGCCACAACAAACCTCCCCCCCCCCCCCCCTAGTTATTATTCTATAAAGCCCCCCCGTGTCCACAGCAGTTGTATGTAGGTATACACATATATTATCAGAAATAAAATAAAAAGGTTTGCAGAATAATGACAGAAATAGCAGGAGCAGCTAGTAGCCAGATACAAGTACCAAAGTTAGTTCAACAGATTGCTAAAAAAGGAGTTGAAGTTCCAGATGAATTTTTGTACAAAAATGGTTTCCCTGACGCCATTGATGACCCTCAATTGTGGAATGACACTCTTCTCATTGATTTCTCTCTTCTTTCTACAACTCATGAACTTGCTAAATTTTACTCGATTCTAACCACTTGGGGATGCTTCCAGGTATGTATGTATGTATGTATGTATGTATGTATGTATGTATGTATGTATGTATGTATGTATGTATGTATGTATATGTTTAATTAAGAAAGACATGGAATTGTACGTATGTGTTGGATAATTGTATAATTGGTGGTTAGGTTAAAAATCATGGGATGGAGAAAAGTGTACTAGAGGAAGTGATTAAAGTAACAAAGGAATTCTATGAACAACCCTTGGAAGAAAAGATGAAAAGCTGTTCAAGTGGGTATGGAGAATTGCAAGGATACAGCACTGATGCTATTTGCAAAATGAATCAACCTACCAATTGGAATGATCGTCTCTTTCTCATCCTTCATCCTAAGGACACTGGCAACCCCCTTTTCTGGCCTCAAAACCCCACAACTTTCAGGGAAGTGGTTGACGAGTATACCATGAAATTAATGAAAATGACAGAGGGTATATATAAGGCAATGGCAAGGACCCTTAACTTAGAAGAGGACACCTTCATAAAACCCACCAAGGACGGAATGACACTTGGCAGGTTTACGGTTTACCCTCCCTGCCCTTACCCGGAGCGTGTTCTTGGTTCCGCCCCACATCTGGATGGAACAACTATGACAGTCATCTTGACTAATGTGGAAGGTCTTCAAGTTCAGAAAGATGCTCAGTGGTACAAAGTTCCTGTCATTCCTGGAGCTTTGTTTGTCAATGTTGGAGATTACATTGAGGTATGTAACTAATGAATCTGACATACACTGAAATGCATTCTGTTGTTTTTGGATCCTGAATAATTAATTAAAATTTGTTCGTTACAGGTAATGACAAACGGAAAATTCAAGAGTGTGATGCACAGGGTAGTCACAAATTCAACAGAGGCTAGAACATCAATCGGAGCATTTTGTGGTCCGGAGCGCAACTGTGAAATAGAACCACTGAGAGAGTTGGTAAGCCAAGAGGAACCTGCATTGTACAAGAAGTTCAAAGCTTCCGACTACTTGAACATTTTCTATGACACCTTCCCAAATGGCCGCAATGCCATTGATGCACTTAAACTCTAGTTTGTTTGTTTGTTTGTTTGTTTTTAATCAATTTCACAAATAAGAGTCTTGTAATCTTGGTGTTTTCCAGTACTTTGGAACATACAAAAAGTTCCATGGCGAGTGATATTAGAGTAGATGCATGCATGTATGTGTGAGTATGTACTATACTACCGAGTATAATATAATGTGTATGGTTTGACAAAGGAAAATAATGTACAAACTTAATTAGTTGTAAAAAAAGACGTCTTCAATATCCTTATTCATTCTCATAACCCACATATATATATATATATATATATATATATATATATATATTATCATACATTGATACATAATGAACATGCTATGATATGATTATATTGGTTGTTGGTCATCGGGTGATCAGTGTGTATTTTGTCACCACTGATTGTTGATTATGCGACCGAGCTTGCGTGTGGGGGTGCTTATGACCAAATCAACCAATTTGAAGACGGCCCGGCCGTGTACATGGAATATTATTGGGATGCACTGCAACATTTCATCAACCTATTTATTTAGATTCTGTATTCTTAATTATTTTAAGGGATGTGAAATTTAATTTTTGAATTCGCTAGGGTGCATAAACTGATGACATGGTCTACAGTTGAATTTCTCATTTCATGTGCAGAGTAATTGATGATTCATATCCATCGCAATTATTTGTCAAGGAAATAATAAGAGTAATGTTATCAAGCCGAGCCGATCCGATCTCGAACTTACCCGAGCTTGAAAAAATTGGGCTCGTTATCAAGCTTGCGAGCTTTAATGCGAGCTCGAGCTCAACTCGAGCCTATATATAATTGTTGAATTGTCGTTTTTTCTTGATATGTTCAATAACAAGGCTCGAAAGTTTTATATACCAATATTGGAAAATCAATAAGACATTTTTTAAATGTGTGATACAAATATATAATCATGACAAAATATTTTTATAAAATATGAGTAATATCTCATCTAATTATACAAGTTCGGGCCGCTCACGAGCTTTCCGAGCCGAGCAAACGTTTGCTCGGCTTGACTTGTTAAGCTCACACGAGCCGAGCTCGAGTTGCTCGCGAGCTGTCTCGTCTCATTAACAGCCCTAGTTATGATATTTAATTAGAGGATAAGATATTAATAAGATAAGAAAATTATAAAATATACTCCCTCCGTCCCGGTCATTTGTTGTCTTATTTCATTTTCTTGGGTGTATGAGTCAATTGTTGATGTCCTTTCTATTTTAGTAGTAATACATTTGATGAGCAATTTGATCATTCACAATCAATTTAATTCAATTGTCATATAATAATTACCTCCCTCATCTTTTTTTGGTCTTTGTGCTAAAAACAAAAGATAATAAGTGACCAGTTTAGAGAGATGGAGTAATTTGTAAGACAAGGCAAAACATTGTAGTACGTAATCATATTATAAGCACTGATTGATTGATTGATTGAGGAGAATAAGTAGAGATTGAAAAATTGAGATGTTAAAATATGAGTCTAGTGTAGCAATGAAGTAGCAGCATTGATCGTCAAAGGTTGAGAGGCACAACATAGAGTACGTCATCCATCATAATCCATAGATGATATGTTCCCCTGCCCTGCTGAGTGGTGAATGGTGTGATCTGATAGAGCTGGACACGTTCCAGCCATGGGTGATCATATGCATCATTCTTCTCTCATGCCTAAATTTTTTGCACCCCTTCACGTGTTTACAAAACCTATACCATATGCCTTCCGCATCCATGCATGCATTCATTCCTGCAGCCCTAGTTATAGACGGCTATGTACCGTCTAATGAGATTTTATGTCATTCTTGACCCCTTTTATTAGTTTTTCAATTTTATATAGAGTTTATAATTAGATTTTTCCCTGATTTTATTTTCTTAGGTTGCATTTTGACGTAAAATTACTTCAAAACTCCAACTCAAATTATTTATTTCGTTTATTTTTAAACTGTGTGTTTATACTCTAAATTCTGACTATGGCATTAAAACTACTCCGTATTTTACGTAGATCCAACAACAATGACCAGTATTGAAATATGTAAGATGCAGTCGTCTTCGTCAATAATTGCAGACCCATTAAGGCCATCAATAATGCTACTAAATACAGTAATTGACATGCTATCTTAGACCTTCAAGTTTCGAGGAAAACGACTCACCATGTTGTTCGAAACCTTTGTTCCATTTTTGTGACCCATTTATAAATCACCACTTCTTATTTTGACACATAAGCATTAAAAATAATTGTTTAAAGTATGTTATAAGAAGATAATGTGTTATTTTAAAGAAAAAAAAAATAGTTGAATAGCATAAGATAAGACACGAGGAGTATTGGTATAGAGAATCCGAACTCGTCTTAATATTATGGATAATGATAGGGCGTCACCGGGTGGTACCCAATCTCGATACCACCTTATCACATGCACCCTTATTTTAATGGTCCTCACTTATTGCATGTGAAAGGGTTGTGTCGAGATTGTGATCCGGTGACACTAATTCATAAGCTTTTATATATTTCATATAAAAAATTAGGGTGAAATCCTAGAAAATAAAATGTATTGTAGTATGTCATGTATTTATTATTCCATTTTAGTCCGTATGTTTTAAGAAGATGGGTCAATTAGATGATCTGCGGCTTAATTCAAGTGATGGAACTTTAAATAGCCGCCAAAATCAATCCAAGTTATCAAACTTGGCAACTGGCGTCTTAGAGACTTGGGTATACACTATTATAAGTGACTCATTTTTTAATAATGTTTTTGTCGGGTGATCATGTACGTAGTAGGACTCGGTAGTATATTTGTTGGACCTTTAGTCCTAATTAATTGTTTTGATAATGACAGTAATGATTTGTATGTGGACTTTATATATAAACATATGCGTGTAATTGTGTGCTTAAGTTTTAATTTAGAAAGGAACAATTACAAGACGCAAGTTTGAAGTTTGGACCAAGGAGGTACAACTTCAAATACACTTGATCGATGTATTCAAGCAAGATCAAGACCAAACAACAACCACGAGACTCAAGATGAGAGACTTGTGAAGAGACGATTCGTGTACTGAAGATCTACTGAAGATTAGATAGTATAGGTCGTCATTCGGTAATGGTTTTACTTTGTTTGATTTAAAGGTTAGTGAAGTTATGACCTAATAGACATAACTTCATTGCTAGACAAAAATGATGCGTTAATTTTTGGAAAATATATTTTTAATGGTTTATAAAAATAAGAGAGTATTTATTTGGTTGGAATTAATTAATTAGAATTTAAGTTAAATGAACTATTGGTTTGTAACACGATATTTTATATCGTCATGCAACCTAGGGCTTTAACTAAATTCTATCTCGATTTGTTGCGGGCTAAAGAAGCAAGTATTGGACCGATGGAGGCCTAGAGGCCGGCCAAACCCTAGAGGCCGAAACCCTAGGTGGGCCGAACCCCTAGGAGGCCGAAACCCTAGGGTGGCCGAATCCCTAGGGAGGCCAAACTCCTTCCTCTTGTTTCTTTCTTGTTCTTCAAGTCATTTATTTCCAGAACATTCCTATGCCCTAATTCCAGAACATTCCAAACCCTAATTTACTCTACTATAAATACTCTCATTCATTCAACATTAATTGTTGACACACACATCTACAAATTTCAAGAGAGAAAAATATTTTAAGCAAATTCATTTGAGCTTTAATTCTTATTTTCATATTTGCTTATACAAAAATCACGCATCAAATTTGTCAATCACTCGAAGAAAAATCGTTATTGGATATTAAATACACAAGGATAGTATACTCACTCGCATAACGTGAGATTAGTATTTGTCGTTGTATTTTTCTTATTAACGTAAGAGCAACCTAGAGTATTTAGCGATACTCAATCTGAGTTATAATCATATAGTTGATTATACGAGTGGATTGGTAATTTTTGTAATCCGGAGAAAGGTACTAAAAATTATTAATCGAGAATAGTGGACGTAGGTTTCGACTTGTGAAACTGAACCACTTCAAAATCCTGTGTGTCTCTCTTTCTCTCTCTCTTTATTATTGTTATTTCGATTTTGTATTTATTGTTAATAATTTAATTAGTTGATTTTAATCAATAAAATCAAGTAATTAATTTATATCATATATTTCGAAAAAGCGGTCATCGTTTTTAATACTCAATTCACCCCCCCCCCTCTTTCGTATTCGATCAATAGACTCCACAATTGGTATCAGAGCCTCGTGCTCTTGATCGCCTAACAGCTAGAGTTGATCGTTTTTTTTTGTAGTCTATTTATCGTTTTTCCGCTGCATTTATTTTTTATCAAATGGATTCCAAACACCTAAAGTGTCCTATATTCAATGGGAAGAACTATGGTTTATGGAAAAATATGATGACCCACTTCATTAAGGGAAACGACTGGGAGTGTTGGTTGATTATCAAGAATGGTCCGAATAAGATCTTACTTGCAACCAAAGAATGGCACTACCGTCGAAAAGAAAGAAGAAGATTATATTGAGGCGGATTATAAAAAGGCTGAGAAGAATTCAAAAGCAATAAGCTTATTGCAAAACGGTATGATTGCTACCGAATTCGATCGTTTCTCAACCAGTTCATCTGCCAAGGAAATATGGGATGGTCTAGAATTAGCCTATGAGGGAACCACTGTTGTCAAAAAGCAACGTATGGCATTACTAATGCGAAAATACGAGCTGTTTGCCATGGAGCAAAACGAGTCAGTTGATAGCATGTCCTCTCGCTTTTCTAGCATCATCAATGAGCTAAAGAATTTAGGAAGAACTTTTGACTCCGAGGAAATTGCTAGAAAAATACTCAGAAGTATGTCTCGCAGATGGAGACACAAAGTATCTGTCATAGAAGAATGTAAGGACCTAACTTCATTATCCTATCAGGAGCTACTCGGAACCTTAATGGCTCACGAGATTACTCTTAATCAGGATGAGGAGGAAGTTGGCACAAGCAAAAAGATGGCCTTACAAGCTGAGTCTAGCAAAGTTGATGATTCTTCAGATATTGAAGAAGAAACTAGTTTGTTTGTTAAACGTCTTAGGAAAAACCCCTTCTTTCGAAATCAAAATAAGACCAATAACAAATCAAAGCAAACTCCCAAGAAAAATTTTGAGTCAAAAGGGTCTTTCTCTAATCGTGGATGCTTCAAATGTGGTGAAAATGATCATATGATCAAAGATTGCCCTACATGGAAGAAAATAAAAGACAAAAATCTGCGTGACAAAACAAAGAAGGAATTCAGGCAAGTTATGATGGCATATTGTTGGGGAGACTTGGACTTTGAAGATGGCGAATCCGAAGATGAAGAAGAAACGCCAACGTTTGTCTAAGTAACGTCGTCTTGACCTATTCTCCGAAAGCGACAATGAAAGCAATCTTTGAGAGATGTCTTGTCGGAAATTCGATTCGATTCGAGAGGATGATGAGGTAAATTATCCTGACCTTAAAAAGCGTGTTAGGAAACTTTCTAAGGAAAATTTACTTAAGTGTTGTGAACATACCCTTGATCACTGTCATGAACAAAGTCTAGAGTTAAAAGACCTTAGGGAACAGATTTTAGATATTGCTGAGGAAAACCAACTTCTGAAAGCCAACGCCAAAAAGCTCAAATCTAAAGTTATGGCTACTCCAAATTTGCAACTTCGGACATGACAAATGTTGAGAAGAAAGCTCTTGAATCAAAAGTTAAGGCTAGTGATGCTATAACTTCAGAGCTCAAACTCAACATTAAGCATCTTCAAGCTAAAGTTACAGCTAGTGATGCTATAACCTCTGAGTTGAAGAAAGTCAATGAGATCTTAAAAGATGAGCTTAATGGCAAAGATAGTGTGGTTTCCGAACACAAGAGAGAAATTGTATTTCTCACTAAGCAATTAGAAGAAACTAGTAATAGCATGTCCAAACTTAAGGAACAACATGAAATTGAGAAACGTGTCTTAAATGAACGTTTTGATAAATTTCGTGATAACTTTGAGAAAGGTAGCTCTTCCAAGGATTCAAAAGAAGATCATTCAAAATGTGAAAAAGAAATTGAGTCCTTGAAAGAATTACTTTTACATGCTCGAAAAGTTCATGATAAGTGGGAAGGTAGCACAAAGGTTTTAAACTTCCTTACTGAACAATCTGATAACAACATGAAGATGGGACTTGGTCATGAATGCTATAGTCGTAGAGACCATGATAAATGCAAATCGAATCCTTCTGAAAATGATTTCAGAAAAAGAAAATACGTTAATCTTCCAGAATACTTGATTTGCAATTACTGTGGCTCTACTGGACATATACAAGTCAATTGTGTCAAACTTGCTTGGGATAAGAAAAAGAATGTCGAAACTGCTAAGACTTGTGATTTCATAGTAGAAGATGATGTCTCTACTATAGATGAACCCAACGACAATGAAGAACGCAATAATGAGTTTAGATGGACTTATGATATGGCTTTTGATTACTCATCTGTTCCTTCAAAATCAAACAAAATAAATGAGAATCGAAAGCATACATTCAAGCCCAAAGTTCAAAACCCTAAACCTAGAGCGTCTCATGAAGGTACTAGACCTAGAGCTACTTTTGTTAGAGCTAAACCTAAAGTACCTTATGTTCCGATTGTTAGACAACCCAATGTCAAAGCCAAAAGAATAACAAGACAAGTATGGGTTAGAAAGGATCAAATATATAGAATTACTAACCATAAAGGACCCAACTTAGCTTGGGTACCTAAAAGTTGTATTTGATTCATTTGCAGGAAGAAGTGAAAGAAAATAATTTATGGTATCTCGACAAAGGATGCTCGAGACACATGACAGAGACAAAGTCTTTTTCTTTCACTAGAGCCCTTCTTTGGTGGCAAGGTTACCTTTGGAGATAACAAGAAGGGTATGATTATTGGAGTAGGAAAAATTGGAATTTCAACCTCTCACTCAATCGATAAAGTATATCTGGTAAGTGGTCTTAAACACAATTTACTTAGCATTTCTCAATTATGTGACAAAGGAAATAGAGTTGTCTTTCATGCCGATGTTTGTCGTATCATAATTGAAGGTACTAGTAATGTTTTACTTGAGGGTCACCGTATGAGGAATGTGTATATGATTGACTTAAATGCTGTCAATACAAATTCCTTTACGTGTATGAAAGTAACTTCAGATGAGTCTTGCTTGTGGCACAAGAGGTTTGCACACGTTAGTCCAACTATTTTAAAGAAACTTAAGTCCATGGATTTGGTTGAAGGCTTGCCCTCAATTAATTTCGAGCAAGAGACAATGTGTGACTCATGTGCCCGCTGCAAGCATGTTAAATCCTCTTTTAAACCTAAGAGAATAGTTAGCACTAAACGACCACTTGAGATGGTACACATGGATTTATGTGGACCTATGAGAGTTAGAAGCCGTGGTGGATCAAAGTATGTATTTGTTCTAGTCGATGATTACTCAAGGTACGTCTGGCCAATCTTTCTTTCTTCTAAAGATGAAACTTTCGATGAGTTTGTGGTATTAATGAAGCTTGCCCAAAATAGATATGATAATAAGCTTATTTCGATTCGGACGGATCACGGCACGGAATTTGACAATCAATCATTTATAGAATATTGTCGGGAAAATGGTGTGGGGCATAACTTCTCCGCACCACGTACCCCACAACAAAATGGTGTCGTGGAACGTATGAATCGAACCCTAGAGGATATGGCTCGTACTATGCTTTTGTGTAGTGGCCTTCCTAGAAGCTTTTGGGCGAAAGGCTGTTAGTACCGCATGCTATGTGCATAATAGAGCTATGATCCGACCTGTTTTGAAAAAGACTCCCTATGAACTTTTAAGAGGGAGAAAACCCAATATATCACATCTCCGTTGCTTCGGGAGCAAATGTTTTGTTCATAATAATGGAAAAGAAAATTTAGGAAAATTTGACCCCGAAGTGATGAAGTCTGTTTTTTTACGGGATATTCGGATCATAGTAAAGCTTACAAAGTGTTCAACAAAAGAACCTTGCGCATAGAAGAAAGTGTTCATGTTCGCTTTGACGAAGATAATGTGCTTGATAAAGGCGAACAGGAAGAAGAGGATCCAGATGAGCCCGATTTCTTTTTAGCAAGAAATGAGCCTCTAAATGAAGAAGAAGATATTCAAGGTATCAATGATGAACTAGAGAATTCTGCAAAACAATCCTCAAGAGAAGTGATGAGTCCATAGTTAATGATACTATCGACCCTTCCTTGGATAAAGAAAGAGATCTTGAAGTTATACCTAATGATGTTGTAACTTCCGATCCAAATCATGATATGACTAATGAAGTTAGTGATGCTTCTAAAGAAAATCCCGAGTCCAACTCAGGGGGAACAAATCATGATTCTTCGTCTGCAGATGAAGCTAGTCCATCAAATGATAATGAGCCTAGAGTTCTCAAAAAGTGGAAACATCAAAGCTCCCACCCTTTGGACAAAATCCTAGGGGATCTAGAGCAAGGCATTAAAACTAGAAGGTCCTTGAATAATTTACTTTCGTTCTTTTCGTTTCTATCAACCATTGAACCTACCAATATTAAAGAAGCTCTTGCTGAACCTGATTGGATAACCGCTATGCAAGAAGAGCTTCAACAATTCGAACGCAATAAGGTATGGCACTTGGTGCCACGACCTAGTGATCGAACTGTTATTGGTACTAGATGGGTGTTTAGAAACAAATTGGACGATACAGGACTTATTACAAGAAACAAGGCACGACTAGTTGTCCAAGGCTACAATCAACAGGAAGGGATCGATTATGACGAGACCTTTGCACCTGTAGCGAGACTTGAGGCTATACGTCTCATTATTGCATTTGCCGCTCATAAGGGAATGAAACTGTTCCAAATGGACGTTAAGACAGCATTTCTTAATGGTTATTTGGAGGAAGAAGTCTATGTAGAACAACCTCCTGGATTTTTAGATAGCAAGTTTCAAAACCATGTCTATAAATTAGACAAAGCTTTATATGGTTTGAAACAAGCTCCAAGGGCATGGTATGACAGATTATCCAAGTTTTTGTTACAAAATAATTTTACAAGAGGATCTGTCGATAAAACCTTGTTCCTAAAATCCGAGGGTTCAAATTTACTTGTTGTACAAATTTATGTAGACGATATTATATTCGGTTCTACTAATGAAAAATTGTGCAAGTATTTTTCTGATCTAATGACTTCTGAGTTTGAAATGAGCATGATGGGAGAACTGAAGTACTTTCTAGGCTTACAAATTCAACAAACAAAGGATGGTATAAAGATACACCAACAGAAATATATCAAGGAACTAATCCGAAAGTTCGGTATGGAAAATGCAAAATCATACGATACACCTATGGTACCAGAAAAGAAGATGACTATAGATGAACATGGTAAGTGTGTCGATGAGACTACATATCGAGGTATGATTGGTTCACTTTTATATTTAACTGCAAGTCGTCCTGATATAATGTTTAGTGTATGTGTCTGTGCTCGATTTCAATCGTGCCCTAAAGAATCACATATGATTGCAGTTAAACGTATCTTGAGATATTTAATTGGTACATCTAATTTATATTTATGGTATCCACTTGAGTGTAATTTCGATCTAGTAGGATATTCAGATGCATTATCTTTGGATGTTCTTTAGATAGGAAAAGCACTTCTGGGTATGCAACGTTTGTTGGACCTTGTATTATCACATGGGGATCAAAGAAGCAAAATTCAGTTGCAATGTCTCATCACTTTGAAGCCGAGTATGTGTCTGCAGGAGGATCGGTATGTTCTCAATTACTTTGGTTAAAGCAACAACTATGTGATTATGGTATAAATGTAGGTCGTATGCCTATTATGTGTGACAATACGAGTGCTATAGTAATTTCTAAGAACCCCGCCCAAAGACTCGAGGACCAAACATATAGATATTCGACACCATTTTCTACGGGATCATGTAGAGAAAGGCAACATTTCACTTGAATTTTGTAGTACCGAAAGGCAATGGGCTGATATCTTGACTAAGGCATTAGCTAGAAAACGCTTTGAGTTATTGAGACTTGAGATTGGTTTAATTAGTGATAATTAAATCCGTCATAATTATGTCCGGGAACCCGAATGATAGCTAGGAAGATAAGATTGTACGATTGTGTCCGTATATTTTTGTTGCAAGTTTAATTATGTTAAATAATATTTATTTTACGTGTTATATCTTGCTTATGTGTATGGTAATATTTTATATTCTGCATAATCACATTTCCTTACAAAAATCGACAAAATCTACAATAAATTGCCTTAATATAATAAAGATAATTCTATCTTATTATATTCCTCCACAAATCCTACCTAAACTCCATCAAAGATTTTCTTTCCTAATCTTATATCAAATAGGAGATAATGCCAAAAACAAAAAAAAAAAAAGGAAGTGCGAAAAAAAAAAAAAAAAAAAAAAAAAAAAAAAAAAACGCACGAAACAAAAAAAAAAAAAAAAAAAAGTGCCGTGAAAAAAAAAAAAAAAAAACGAAAAAAAAAAAAAAAAAAAAAAAAAAAAAAAAAAAAAAAAATAAAAAAAAAATAAGGAAATTGGTATTATTCTCTATCTATTAAGGAAACCTAATCTTACCTTAACTCAAATTCCTTATACTATATATACCCCTTTAATCTCACCATAATTCTCATCAATTATAATCTCTAAACCCTAATTACCTTCTATCTTTTATTTTCATAATGACTAATCAACCTACAACCCGTTTTCAATCAAAGAAACATGTTGTCATTAGAAAGAAGGTAAGCCAATCACCACCTCGCACACGCTCCACCTCACCGGCCGACCACCTCCGTTCCCCACGGTCCAATGCCGACCAACCGGCCAACCTCACCAAGCGTCGGAAATTGTTTAAAGGTAAGGGGAAGATGGTTTCGGAAATTGAGGTAAGTTCAAAGACTGAGAACTATAAACTTCAAGATGGTTCTTCACGTATCCTTTACGCACAGCATATGGATGATTACACCAACAATGGACTTAATAATCTTAGACTAACTCAAGGTGAAAGAAGAGATGTCAATCAAGTTGCTCAATATCGCATTCACGCAGGACGAGTATATTCGATTGATTGGTTAAAGAAATACAAAGCACTTGGGTTTTTCAGAAATTTTCTCAAGGATCAAGGATGGGAAAATATTGTTCTTTGTAAGTGGTCCTGTCTTTCCTATTGAGGTATATCAATTTTATGCTTCATTCATCTTAAGGAAGGAAATTTATTTGCTGTGGTCAATGAGACTTCCATAAAAGTCTCACCTGGTGATTTCTGCGACTTGGCTCGAGTTCCTGAAGGAGGAACTGAGATCAATCCAAGCGTAGAATGGGGAGGTTTGTTACCTGAAAAAAGGTTGATAGTGAAACGGTATTTCAAACAAGATGCTACTTCGTCTGAGACTATCCTAGCTGCGAAGTTGTCACCTAAATTGAGGTTCTTTTTGAACTTTCTTTGGAGTACTATTGTCCCTAGAAAAGAAGGTAGAGATAAGTTCGGGGCACATGAGATGATTATTATGAAGGCTTGGCTTGAAGGAGAAAAGGTTAGTCTACCCTTGCTTGTGTTTCATAAAATTATACAAGCTAGTGTGACGGCTAAGATGGAAGATTTTGCTTCTACTTTAAGTTTGCCTTATGGGAATTGGATCTCACGAATTTTAGAGAAGAAAGGAGTAATTGGGAAGCAGAGTTATGGAGTTATCACTAATGACGAGATGAGCGATCTTTATTTATCTTATATGAAGCTCGTTATTAATGGCAATGAATTAGGTTTTGAGGTAAAAGGAGAAAAAGGAGAAAAAGAAGGAAAAAGCAATGTGAATTTTGATATGTTGGATTCAAAGATGGATTCAAACTTTACTTCTATTCTTGGACGAATTAATGAACAAGACAAGAAATTGGAAGAATTGTTTGACCTAATTACAAAGCAAAGGAGAATTGATACTAGTGGACCAAGTGAAGTTAGCAATGCTCACATCAAGACCGTGTTGTCACGGTTTGAAACGCGCCTCGACAGTGTTTGTAAGGCCGCGGTAAGAACTCACTCTGAGTCTGTTCAAATAAAGGAAGGTATGGCTAGTTTGGTTAAATTTGGGGATGATCTTCTGCAATCTGGGAAGGAGATGAGGTCTGAGATGCAAACAATATATGAAGCAGTTAAAGCAATGACTTTGAGGATTGGTAACTTTGATACTCGATTAACTGCTCAAGCTGCACTTCTAGATCATTGTCATGCGCGACTCGAGGACTTGGAGTACCGTACCCGTCCTAGGTCGAACCCACCGAGCCCTCGCTACCCTTGATCTATTTGCCCTAATCCATTCACCTTAGCCTTATCTTTTAAATCTTTGCTCACAATAAAAATCCATTCTTATGGATATTAGCTTTTTCAATTCCGCATTATTCCTTGTGTGATTTCAGTTTATATTATTATTATGCTAATTAAGAACTAGATTACGTTTAATATAATATGTTTTCATGATTATTTCTTGTTTCATAATATATTATTCTGGTCGTTTTATGTTTGTTCTTATCTTTTCAATGATGCCAAGAGGGGGAATTGTTTTTATGATTTGCGACCGTCTCAAGGTAATTCTCTCATGGCGTTCTATAGTTATAACTTTGAAGAGATCATTAGTTTCTACGCTCAACTGTTCTATAATTTGGGAAGTATTATGTTGAGGGGGAACTAGACTTAGACACAAATCATAGGAGACTTGTCATCATCAAAAAGGGGGAATTTGTTGGACCTTTAGTCCTAATTAATTGTTTTGATAATGACAGTAATGATTTGTATGTGGACTTTATATATAAACATATGCGTGTAATTGTGTGCTTAAGTTTTAATTTAGAAAGGAACAATTACAAGACGCAAGTTTGAAGTTTGGACCAAGGAGGTACAACTTCAAATACACTTGATCGATGTATTCAAGCAAGATCAAGACCAAACAACAACCACGAGACTCAAGATGAGAGACTTGTGAAGAGACGATTCGTGTACTGAAGATCTACTGAAGATTAGATAGTATAGGTCGTCATTCGGTAATGGTTTTACTTTGTTTGATTTAAAGGTTAGTGAAGTTATGACCTAATAGACATAACTTCATTGCTAGACAAAAATGATGCGTTAATTTTTGGAAAATATATTTTTAATGGTTTATAAAAATAAGAGAGTATTTATTTGGTTGGAATTAATTAATTAGAATTTAAGTTAAATGAACTATTGGTTTGTAACACGATATTTTATATCGTCATGCAACCTAGGGCTTTAACTAAATTCTATCTCGATTTGTTGCGGGCTAAAGAAGCAAGTATTGGACCGATGGAGGCCTAGAGGCCGGCCAAACCCTAGAGGCCGAAACCCTAGGTGGGCCGAACCCCTAGGAGGCCGAAACCCTAGGGTGGCCGAATCCCTAGGGAGGCCAAACTCCTTCCTCTTGTTTCTTTCTTGTTCTTCAAGTCATTTATTTCCAGAACATTCCTATGCCCTAATTCCAGAACATTCCAAACCCTAATTTACTCTACTATAAATACTCTCATTCATTCAACATTAATTGTTGACACACACATCTACAAATTTCAAAGAGAGAAAAATATTTTAAGCAAATTCATTTGAGCTTTAATTCTTATTTTCATATTTGCTTATACAAAAATCACGCATCAAATTTGTCAATCACTCGAAGAAAAATCGTTATTGGATATTAAATACACAAGGATAGTATACTCACTCGCATAACGTGAGATTAGTATTTGTCGTTGTATTTTTCTTATTAACGTAAGAGCAACCTAGAGTATTTAGCGATACTCAATCTGAGTTATAATCATATAGTTGATTATACGAGTGGATTGGTAATTTTTGTAATCCGGAGAAAGGTACTAAAAATTATTAATCGAGAATAGTGGACGTAGGTTTCGACTTGTGAAACTGAACCACTTCAAAATCCTGTGTGTCTCTCTTTCTCTCTCTCTTTATTATTGTTATTTCGATTTTGTATTTATTGTTAATAATTTAATTAGTTGATTTTAATCAATAAAATCAAGTAATTAATTTATATCATATATTTCGAAAAAGCGGTCATCGTTTTTAATACTCAATTCACCCCCCCCCCCTCTTTCGTATTCGATCAATAGACTCCACAATATTGTTTAACATGAACATAACCGTCTTAAATAATACTATTCCGTATGAAATAATGAGGTGAATATAAAATTGCAAGTAAACACAAGCAAGTAATCTGATGAGATAGTGACGCTGCAATTAAAATAGGATTGAGATCGAATAGTAGTGTGTAAAAAGAGAGTAGTACTCCGTATAAAAGAAGCAAGTGTGTATGTAGGTAGGTTGATAATAAAGTGTATGTAGAAATAAGGAGAGAAAAATAAATGGAGGAATCATACGTCAAGTTATTTGTAGAACAAACAAGTTTGTATAACAGGATTCTACTTCCACAAACAGTGTGTGCCGGTTTGCCTCACCTTATTCAATCTTGGCTTCGCAATTGCTTGTATGCGGCCCTTCTCTATTTCATCGCTAGTCTCTTGTGCTTCACCTTCTGGAAGGCGTATTATTCTTCTTCGTCTACAGGATCCTTTATATCAAGGAGAGGAATGGTGGAACAAGTAGGTGTGACGTTGAAAGCAGTACCACTAGGCGTATTCCTCCACACCGGAATGGAATACGTTGTTGAAATGGGATGGACTAAATGTTTTCCTCGTATAAGCGATGTCGGTTTACTAGCTTACCTCTCCTACGTACTCGTCTACCTTGTAATCGTCGAGGCCGGCACCTATTGGGTACATCGTTTACTTCATCAGATCAAACCCCTCTACAAACACCTTCATAGGCGCCATCATTTATACCGTAAGGAATCCAACCTTTCTCCTTTTGCAGGTATATATTATATAAATATAAATATTTTAAATTAATTTAATTTGTATGGAAATTAATTTGATTGGCAAATGACAATAATAATAATAATAATAATAATAATAATAATGGATAATGGATGGATGTAGGTTGGGCAGTGCACCCAGTGGAAGGAATACTGATGGGACTACCACACGGGGTAGCAATGTTTATAGTACCAACCCATTTCACGACGCACCTTGCGCTATTTCTAGCACAAGGTGCTTGGGGTGTTGCTATCCATGACAGAAGCAATGAAATGCATTGGCCGCTTATGGACGCTGGATATCACACTATACACCACACTTCTAGTCATCACAACTACGGCAACTTCACTATTTGGATGGACCAGCTCTTTGGAACTCTTCAACCACCCAATTCTAGAAATAATGCTACTCATCATCATCCTAAACTAGATCACTAATCACTTACTCTTTCCTATATACCACTTGTAATAATTTTATCATATGTTTGTATACTTTGAGATTGAGATTCTACTTTGTTTTTCTTTTCAGATATATACATATTATGTACGTACTGTAATATACGGAGTATATAATTATATATTTATATATACATTATTTTATGTGATATCATATCATATCATATCATATATTATATTAAAGCAGAAACCAGTCTGCCACATGTCATTTGCTGAGAAATTTTGCCACGTGTCAACTCCGAGTTTAATAGTTACATTGAATACTTAATCTATTTATAGCAGTTATAACAAATCTTTAGTTAAAATTATTTAAAAATGTAAATAATAAATAAATCCAAGATTTAAGCCCGCATTCATGGAAAGTATAAAATCAATCTTCTCAAAATTAAAATGAGTACCCAGTTGAACAAGATGTGGTCAACTATTTACAATCTTAGGCGTAAAGGAATTTGCATATAATGTTTGATCATAATTAATCTATTAACCTACCTTCTACTATTAGAATATCTCAACCCCCTATCTTCTTCCCTTTGGTAAATGATTTTTCTTGATTTTAATACTACATACTCTATTTTAAAATATTTCGTCTAATATCTATTTTATAATTCGATTTTCTAGGGACTTGACGATTCGATTGCTGCTTCGTTGAATAATTTACGAGTGTATGGGTTGTAGTTTCAGTGTAGAGTTTGAGGCCAAAATGATTGTACGTATAATGGCTTTTGAAGATTTAATTTTTTTTTTATATTATTTATCTCAATCATTTGTTTACTTTATATATTGTCTAATGAACATTTGAACCAGAAACATCGATCAATTTTATTCATTGACATAACATTTTTGCTGACAGATAAATTATAGATATACACTATGACCTGATACTTCATCGTCTCGAGACAAAGGTGGAATCTAAGGGAGGTTTGAGCATCATCATTCATTCATTGAAAGAAACGGTCTGGTATAAAAATTTGGTCAGGTGAGTTACAAATCAATGTTAAATAATTATGGAGTTGATAATTGTTGGAGTTTTTAATATAAGAAATAACTTTTAATAAATTATGATTATTGAATATCGGTTATTTGTAACAATTTAGACTCGATCAATTCATGTGGTTTTATTTTTTAAATTTTGGCATTTGTTAGTCAAATTAAATTGAATATATTATTATTTGATATGTAATTTTGTTAATTCGATCATAACCAATAACTAAGACTTTTAATTAAGATGACTATCGCCCGATGTATCAAAATAACCGAATGAGTTCAAAATCTTAAATACAATAATGAGTATAATTAAATGTATATTGCGTGATAAATAAATATGAAATCAACACTAATTTTATATTCATTTTTTACCTCTCATAAGTAAAAAAATCAAAGGAAAAAAAATG
The DNA here is from genome assembly GCF_048544455.1 of Silene latifolia. Lineage (NCBI taxonomy): Eukaryota > Viridiplantae > Streptophyta > Magnoliopsida > Caryophyllales > Caryophyllaceae > Silene > Silene latifolia. The sequence goes on along the minus strand of NC_133530.1, from coordinate 542,202 downwards.
AGTACTTCGAATAAAATTAAGCAACATATATAAACTTATAAACAGTGTGTGACAAATAAGGGTGATTAATTTTTCTAAAGTTTAGTTATTTACGCCGTACTAAATAAGAAAATACGTTAGTTTTTTACTTTTAATGATACTTTTCATACCACCCGTGTTATTATTCCAATTAGAAAATTGGCATATTAATTTGGCCAAATTCATTTAAAATGATTTGGATTATGATTATTCCAATTATGATTATCCTCATTAATGTCTAAAAGACAAAAAGGGATTCATTTCCCACTAATATTCCAATGAGTAGATTGGACTGGAGTACTCCATATTACTCCCTCCTTCAAAATCATTTATTTATCTTTGATATTCTTTGTGAGAGGTCTTTTATTCAAATGTACAAAAATAAATGAATTAGCCGAAGAGAGTATCTTTCAAGAAATGTAAGTATGTAACTAACACAAATTGATTGAACAATTTATTGGAGACGAGTTAGATAGAGGTTAATATTGGATTCGTATAAATTTATATGTTACATAAATCATCCTTTGATTCATCTTTTTTTGTGCTCTAATATACTCTTCACAATACTTCTTTTAACTTGCAGTTACTCTAATTAAGGTTGGTTTAAAAATATATATCTAGAAGTACCATATAATTTTACACAAGTGACAATACAACACTAACCAATGACGTAGACATTCACAGCGGTTATGGTTGTATTTACCACCATTTTGATACTTCACATTATAAATGCATAGTTGGTATTTCTTAAGATGGGGTTAAATAACACCGTACTTGGATGGATCGGACAAGCTTATTATTAATCCCTAGATATTATGCTTTTGTCCTATGTATTTTATTTGATCTGTTTTAAGTTTAAGACGAGATATTAGAATTTAGAACGTAAACATTGATATGCCAACGGGGTACGAAAACCATTTTATACATCTTTACTTAAATGCATATGAGAACGTAAACATTGATACGTCAACGGGGTAGGAAAATAACATGTGTCGCATTGCAATAGTTCCAGTTTGGGTAATAACAATTCGGTAAATAAAATATGAAGTTTCATACTCCCTTGAGTCCTTTCGTCTCGATCATTCATTCGTTTGCCTTTGGTTTGGACACAAATGGCAAGAAAAGAGGAGGGGTCAAATATTAAATAACAAGTTAATCAAATTGAGTGTGGAGTATCAAATTGCTTATCAAAGGTATTCCCAAAATATAAAGGCACACAAATGATTTAGACAACCCAAAATAGAATAAGCAATCAAATGAGTGGGACAAACGGAGTTTCATATAAAAAGTTACTTATCCATTGTTTTACACAATTCGGGTTCAGATCAAGCTTTGGTCCTGAATTTGGGTATCAGGTAGGGTTATTCAGATTCGCTCAATTTGGACAAGTCAAGTTACCTCAGTCGCCTACTTCGACTATTTGTCAATAACTTATCAAAAGTCGAGGAAAAAATCATAGTATTTCGAATAAAAAAAATCATAGTATCAAAAGTGTATGGGTAGTAGACAAAGTGAAATTTTCTAAAATTTAATAATTTACTAAATCCAAAAAATATGTAAGTTGTTACTTTTAATAATACTTTCCGTTTCCACCCGTGCAGTGCACGGGTTCAAAAACTAGTTTCCAGCTCAATAATTAGCAACGACATGGGATGATATCTCAAGAGGGTGACAAAATAGATTGTTTATTTTCCAAGGAACATTCAAAGCTTGGGGTCTATATTAGAAATAGAGAGGGGAGAAATTCATAAAGCAATTTGTCGTATCATTGATGATTGTTCGTGGTTCCAACGATTACATTGATCGGTACTTATAGTACTCAAAACATCTAAACACAATCACAATATCTTCTAACATTATTGGTAATTAATAAAATAACTCATTCAATAATTCGATATTTGTGGAGTCTATTGATCGAATACGAAAGAGGGGGGGGGTGAATTGAGTATTAAAAACGATGACCGCTTTTTCGAAATATATGATATAAATTAATTACTTGATTTTATTGATTAAAATCAACTAATTAAATTATTAACAATAAATGCAAAATCGAAATAACAATAATAAAGAGAGAGAGAAAGAGAGACACACAGGATTTTGAAGTGGTTCAGTTTCACAAGTCGAAACCTACGTCCACTATTCTCGATTAATAATTTTTAGTACCTTTCTCCGGATTACAAAAATTACCAATCCACTCGTATAATCAACTATATGATTATAACTCAGATTGAGTATCGCTAAATACTCTAGGTTGCTCTTACGTTAATAAGAAAAATACAACGATAAATACTAATCTCACGTTATGCGAGTGAGTATACTATCCTTGTGTATTTAATATCCAATAACGATTTTTCTTTGAGTGATTGACAAATTTGATGCGTGATTTTTGTATAAGCAAATATGAAAATAAGAATTAAAGCTCAAATGAATTTGCTTAAAATATTTTTCTCTCTTTGAAATTTGTAGATGTGTGTGTCAACAATTAATGTTGAATGAATGAGAGTATTTATAGTAGAGTAAATTAGGGTTTGGAATGTTCTGGAATTAGGGCATAGGAATGTTCTGGAAATAAATGACTTGAAGAACAAGAAAGAAACAAGAGGAAGGAGTTTGGCCTCCCTAGGGATTCGGCCACCCTAGGGTTTCGGCCTCCTAGGGGTTCGGCCCACCTAGGGTTTCGGCCTCTAGGGTTTGGCCGGCCTCTAGGCCTCCAACGGTCCATTACTTGCTTCTTTAGCCCGCAACAAATCGAGATAGAATTTAGTTAAAGCCCTAGGTTGCATGACGATATAAATATCGTGTTACAAACCAATAGTTTATTTAACTTAAATTCTAATTAATTAATTCCAACCAAATAAATACTCTCTTATTTATATAAACCATTAAAAATATATTTTCCAAAAATTAACGCATCATTTTTGTCTAGCAATGAAGTTATGTCTATTAGGTCATAACTTCACTAACCTTTAAATCAAACAAAGTAAAACCATTACCGAATGACGACCTATACTATCTAATCTTCAGAGAGATCTTCGAGACACGAATCGTCTCTTCACAAGTCTCTCATCTTGAGTCTCGTGGTTGTTGTTTGGTCTTGATCTTGCTTGAATACATCGATCAAGTGTATTTGAAGTTGTACCTCCTTGGTCCAAACTTCAAGCTTGCGTCTTGTAATTGTTCCTTTCTAAATTAAAACTTAAGCACACAATTACACGCATATGTTTATATATTAAGTCCACATACAAATCATTACTGTCATTATCAAAACAATTAATTAGGACTAAAGGTCCAACAAATTCCCCCTTTTTGATGATGACAAGTCTCCTATGATTTGTGTCTAAGTCTAGTTCCCCCTCAACATAATACTTCCCAAATTATAGAACAGTTGAGCGTAGAAACTAATAATCTCTTCAAAGTAATAACTATAGAACGCCATGAGAGAATTAACCTGAGACGGTCGCAAATCATAAAAACAATTCCCCCTCTTGGCATCATTGAAAAGATAAGAACAAACATAAAACGACCAGAATAATATATTATGAGACAAGAAATAATCATGAAAACATATTATATTAAACGTAATCTAGTTAGCATAATAATATTATAAACTGAAATCACACAAGGAATAATGCGGAAATGAAAAAGCTAATATCCATAAGAATGGATTTTTATTTTGAGCAAGGATTTAAAAGATAAGGCTAAGGTGAATGGATTAGGGCAAATTGATCAAGGATAGCGAGGGCTCGGTGGGTTCGACCTAGGACGGGTACGGTACTCCAAGTCCTCGAGTCGTGCATGACAATGGTCTAGAAGTGCAGCTTGAGCAGTTAATCGAGTATCAAAGTTACCAATCCTCAAAGTCATTGCTTTAACTGCTTCATATATTGTTTGCATTTCAGACCTCATCTCCTTCCCAGATTGCAAAAGATCATCACCAAATTTAACCAAACTGGCCATACCTTCCTTTATTTGAACAGACTCAGAGTGAGTTCGCACGGCGGCCTTCGAAACACCTTCGAGCCGAGTATCAAACCGTGACAACACGGTTTTGATGTGAGCGTTGCTAACTTCACTTGGTCCACTAGTATCAATTCTCCTTTGCTTTGTAATTAGGTCAAACAATTCTTCCAATTTCTTGTCTTGTTCATTAATTCGTCCAAGAATAGAAGTAAAGTTTGAATCCATCTTTGAATCCAACATATCAAAATTCACATTGCTTTTTCCTTCTTTTTCTCCTTTTTCTCCTTTTACCTCAAAACCTAATTCATTTCCATTAACAACGAGCTTCATATAAGATAAATAAAGATCACTCATCTCGTCATTAGTGATAACTCCATAACTCTGCTTCCCAATTACTCCTTTCTTCTCCAAAATTCGAGATATCCAATTCCCATAAGGCAAACTTAAAGTAGAAGCAAAATCTTCCATCTTAGCCGTCACACTAGCTTGTATAATTTTATGAAACAAACACAAGCAAGGTAGACTAACCTTTTCTCCTTCAAGCCAAGCCTTCATAATAATCATCTCATGTGCCCCGAACTTATCTCTACCTTCTTTTCTAGGGACAATAGTACTCCAAAGAAAGTTCAAAAAGAACCTCAATTTAGGTGACAACTTCGCAGCTAGGATAGTCTCAGACGAAGTAGCATCTTGTTTGAAATACCGTTTCACTATCAACCTTTTTCGGGTAACAAACCTCCCCATTCTACGCTTGGATTGATCTCGGTTCCTCCTTCAGAACTCGAGCCAAGTCGCAGAATCACCAGTGAGACTTTTATGGAAGTCTCATTGACCACACAAATAAATTTCCTTCCTTAAGATGAACAGAAGCATAAAATTGATATACCTCAATAGGAAAGACAGGACCACTTACAGCAACAATATTTTCCCATCCTTGATCCTTGAGAAAATTTCTGAAAAACCCAAGTGCTTTGTATTTCTTTAACCAATCAATCGAATATACTCGTCCTGCGTGAATGCGATATTGAGCAACTTGATTGACATCTCTTCTTTCTCCTTGAGTTAGTCTAAGATTATTTAGTCCATTGTTGGTGTAATCATCCATATGCTGTGCGTAAAGGATACGTGAAGAACCATCTTGAAGTTTATAGTTCTCAGTCTTTGAACTTACCTCAATTTCCGAAACCATCTTCCCCTTACCTTTAAACAATTTCCGACGCTTGGTGAGGTTGGCGGTTAGTCGGCATTGGACCGTGGGGAACGGAGGTGGTCGGCCGGTGAGGTGGAGCGTGTGCGAGGTGGTGATTGGCTTACCTTCTTTCTAATGACAACATGTTTCTTTGATTGAAAACGGGTTGTAGGTTGATTAGTCATTATGAAAATAAAAGATAGAAGGTAATTAGGGTTTAGAGATTATAATTGATGAGAATTATGGTGAGATTAAAGGGGTATATATAGTATAAGGAATTTGAGTTAAGGTAAGATTAGGTTTCCTTAATAGATAGAGAATAATACCAATTTCCTTATTTCTTTAATGCCTTTTTTTTTTTTTTTTTTTTTTTTTTTTTTTTTTTTTTTTTTTTTTTTTTTTTTTTTTTTTTTTTTTTTTTTTTTTTTCGTGCGTTTTTTTTTTTTTTTTTTTTTTTTTTTTTTATTCCTTTTTTTTTTTTTTTGTTTTTGGCATTATCTCCTATTTGATATAAGATTAGGAAAGAAAATCTTTGATGGAGTTTAGGTAGGATTTGTGGAGGAATATAATAAGATAGAATTATCTTTATTATATTAAGGCAATTTATTGTAGATTTTGTCGATTTTTGTAAGGAAATGTGATTATGCAGAATATAAAATATTACCATACACATAAGCAAGATATAACACGTAAAATAAATATTATTTAACATAATTAAACTTGCAACAAAAATATACGGACACAATCGTACAATCTTATCTTCCTAGCCGATCATTCGGTTCCCGGACATAATTATGACGGATTTAATTATCACTAATTAAACCAATCTCAAGTCTCAATAACTCAAAGCGTTTTCTAGCTAATGCCTTAGTCAAGATATCAGCCCATTGCCTTTCAGTACTACAAAATTCAAGTGAAATGTTGCCTTTCTCTACATGATCCCGTAGAAAATGGTGTCGAATATCTATATGTTTGGTCCTCGAGTGCTGGGCAGGGTTCTTAGAAATTACTATAGCACTCGTATTGTCACACATAATAGGCATACGACCTACATTTATACCATAATCACATAGTTGTTGCTTTAACCAAAGTAATTGAGAACATACCAGTCCTGCAGACACATACTCGGCTTCAAAGAGAGACATTGCAACCGAATTTTGCTTCTTTGATCCCCATGTGATAATACAAGGTCCAACAAACGTTGCATACCCGTAAGTGCTTTTCCTATCTAAAGAACATCCAAAGATAATCTGCATCTGAATATCCTACTAGATCGAAATTACACTCAAGTGGATACCATAAATATAAATTAGATGTACCAATTAAATATCTCAAGATACGTTTAACTGCAATCATATGTGATTCTTTAGGGCACGATTGAAATCGAGCACAGACACATACACTAAACATTATATCAGGACGACTTGCAGTTAAATATAAAAGTGAACCAATCATACCTCGATATGTAGTCTCATCGACACACTTACCATGTTCATCTATAGTCATCTTCTTTTCTGGTACCATAGGTGTATCGTATGATTTTGCATTTTCCATACCGAACTTTCGGATTTGTTCCTTGATATATTTCTATTGGTGTATCTTTATACCATCCTTTGTTTGTTGAATTTGTAAGCCTAGAAAGTACTTCAGTTCTCCCATCATGCTCATTTCAAACTCAGAAGTCATTAGATCAGAAAAATACTTGCACAATTTTTCATTAGTAGAACCGAATATAATATCGTCTACATAAATTTGTACAACAAGTAAATTTGAACCCTCGGATTTTAGGAACAAGGTTTTATCGACAGATCCTCTTGTAAAATTATTTTGTAACAAAAACTTGGATAATCTGTCATACCATGCCCTTGGAGCTTGTTTCAAACCATATAAAGCTTTGTCTAATTTATAGACATGGTTTTGAAACTTGCTATCTAAAAATCCAGGAGGTTGTTCTACATAGACTTCTTCCTCCAAATAACCATTAAGAAATGCTGTCTTAACGTCCATTTGGAACAGTTTCATTCCCTTATGAGCGGCAAATGCAATAATGAGACGTATAGCCTCAAGTCTCGCTACAGGTGCAAAGGTCTCGTCATAATCGATCCCTTCCTGTTGATTGTAGCCTTGGACAACTAGTCGTGCCTTGTTTCTTGTAATAAGTCCTGTATCGTCCAATTTGTTTCTAAACACCCATCTAGTACCAATAACCGTTCGATCACTAGGTCGTGGCACCAAGTGCCATACCTTATTGCGTTCGAATTGTTGAAGCTCTTCTTGCATAGCGGTTATCCAATCAGGTTCAGCAAGAGCTTCTTTAATATTGGTAGGTTCAATGGTTGATAGAAACGAAAAGAACGAGCAGAAATTATTCAAGGACCTTCTAGTTTTAATGCCTTGCTCTAGATCCCCTAGGATTTTGTCCAAAGGGTGGGAGCTTTGATGTTTCCACTTTTTGAGAACTCTAGGCTCATTATCATTTGATGGACTAGCTTCATCTGCAGACGAAGAATCATGATTTGTTCCCCCTGAGTTGGACTCGGGATTTTCTTCAGAAGCATCACTAACTTCATTAGACATATCATGATTTGGATCGGAAGTTACAACATCATTAGGTATAACTTCAAGATCTCTTTCTTTATCCAAGGAAGGGTCGATAGTATCATTAACTATGGACTCATCACTTCTCTTAGGATTGTTTGCAGAATTCTCTAGTTCATCATTGATACCTTGAATATCTTCTTCTTCATTTAGAGGCTCATTTCTTGCTAAAAAGAAATCGGGCTCATCTGGATCCTCTTCTTCCTGTTCAGCTTTATCAAGCACATTATCTTCGTCAAAGCGAACATGAACACTTTCTTCTATGCGCAAGGTTCTTTTGTTGAACACTTTGTAAGCTTTACTATGATCCGAATATCCCGGAAAAACAGACTTCATCACTTCGGGGGTCAAATTTTCCTAAATTTTCTTTTCCATTATTATGAACAAAACATTTGCTCCCGAAGCAACGGAGATGTGATATATTGGGTTTTCTCCCTCTTAAAAGTTCATAAGGAGTCTTTTTCAAAACAGGTCGGATCATAGCTCTATTATGCACATAGCATGCGGTACTAACAACTTCTTCCCCAAAAGCTTCTAGGAAGGCCACTACACAAAAGCATAGTACGAGCCATATCCTCTAGGGTTCGATTCATACGTTCCACGACACCATTTTGTTGTGGGGTGCGTGGTGCGGAGAAGTTATGCCCCACACCATTTTCCCGACAATATTCTATAAATGATTGATTGTCAAATTCCGTGCCGTGATCCGTCCGAATCGAAATAAGCTTATTATCATATCTATTTTGGGCAAGCTTCATTAATACCACAAACTCATCGAAAGTTTCATCTTTAGAAGAAAGAAAGATTGGCCGGACGTACTTGAGTAATCATCGACTAGAACAAATACATACTTTGATCCACCACGGCTTCTAACTCTCATAGGTCCACATAAATCCATGTGTACCATCTCAAGTGGTCGTTTAGTGCTAACTATTCTCTTAGGTTTAAAAGAGGATTTAACATGCTTGCAGCGGGCACATGAGTCACACATTGTCTCTTGCTCGAAATTAATTGAGGGCAAGCCTTCAACCAAATCCATGGACTTAAGTTTCTTTAAAATAGTTGGACTAACGTGTGCAAACCTCTTGTGCCACAAGCAAGACTCATCTGAAGTTACTTTCATACACGCAAAGGAATTTGTATTGACGACATTTAAGTCAATCATATACACATTCCTCATACGGTGACCCTCAAGTAAAACATTACTAGTACCTTCAATTATGATACGACAAACATCGGCATGAAAGACAACTCTATTTCCTTTGTCACATAATTGAGAAATGCTAAGTAAATTGTGTTTAAGACCACTTACCAGATATACTTTATCGATTGAGTGAGAGGTTGAAATTCCAATTTTTCCTACTCCAATAATCATACCCTTCTTGTTATCTCCAAAGGTAACCTTGCCACCAAAGAAGGGCTCTAGTGAAAGAAAAAGATTTCTGTCTCCTGTCATGTGTCTCGAGCATCCACTGTCGAGATACCATAGATTATTTTCTTTCACTTCTACCTGCAAATGAATCAAATACAACTTTTAGGTACCCAAGCTAAGTTGGGTCCTTTATGGTTAGTAATTCTATATATTTGATCCTTTCTAACCCATACTTGTCTTGTTATTCTTTTGGCTTTGACATTGGGTTGTCTAACAATCGGAACATAAGGTACTTTAGGTTTAGCTCTAACAAAAGTAGCTCTAGGTCTAGTACCTTCATGAGACGCTCTAGGTTTAGGGTTTTGAACTTTGGGCTTGAATGTATGCTTTCGATTCTCATTTATTTTGTTTGATTTTGAAGGAATAGATGAGTAATCAAAAGCCATATCATAAGTCCACCTAAACTCATTATTGCGTTCTTCATTGTCGTTGGGTTCATCTATAGTAGAGACATCATCTTCTACTATGAAATCACAAGTCTTAGCAGTTTCGACATTCTTTTTCTTATCCCAAGCAAGTTTGACACAATTGACTTGTATATGTCCAGTAGAGCCACAGTAATTGCAAATCAAGTATTCTGGAAGATTGACATATTTCCTTTTTCTGAAATCATTTTCAGAAGGATTGGATTTGCATTTATCATGGTCTCTACGGCTATAGCATTCATGACCAAGTCCCATCTTCATGTTATTGTCAGATTGTTCAGTAAGGAAGTTTAGAACCTTTGTGCTTCCTTCCCATTTATCATGAACTTTTCGAGCATGTAAAAGTAGTTCTTTCAAGGACTCAATTTCTTTTTCACATTTTGAATGATCTACATTTGAATCCTTGGAAGAGCTACCTTTCTCAAAGTTTTCACGAAATTTATCAAAACGTTCATTCATGACACGTTTCTCTTTTTCATGTTGTACCTTGAGTTGAGACATACTTTTACTAGTTTCATCCAATTGCTTAGAGAGAAATACAATTTCTCTCTTGTGTTCGGAAACCACACTATCTTTGCCATTAAGCTCATCTTTTAAAATCTCATTGACTTTCTTCAACTCAGAAGTTATAGCATCACTAGCTGTAACTTTAGCTTGAAGATGTTTAATGTTGAGTTTAAGCTCTGAAGTTATGGCATCACTAGCCTTAACTTTTGATTCAAGAGCGTTCTTCTCAGCATTCGTCATGTCTGAAGTTATAGCTGGAGTAGCCATAACTTTAGATTTGAGCTTTTTGGCTTTGGCTTTTAGAAGTTGGTTTTCCTCAGCAATGTCTAGGATTTGTTCCCTAAGGTCTTTTAATTCTAATTTCTGTTCATGAACTATATCGAGGGTTTGTTCAAAGGTCTTAACTAAATCACTCTTAGAGAATCTATTAACTTGCTTTTTAAGTTCAAGAAGACTTACCTCTTCATCCTCTGAATCTGAATCTGAATTTCCAACAAGACACTTCTCAGCTTTACTTTCATTGTCGCTGTCGGAGAATAGGTCAAGACTGACGCTGTTTAGGCAAACATTGACTTCTTCTTCTTCTTCTTCGGACTCGTTATTTTCAGCGTCCAAGTCTCCCCAACAATAAGCCATCAAGACTTGCTTGAACTCCTTCTTTGTTTTGTCACGTTGATTTTTGTCTTTAATATTCTTCCATGTAGGGCAATCTTTGATCATGTGATCATTATCACCACACTTGAAGCATCCAGGGTTAGAGAAGGACCCTTTTGACTCAACAGTTTTCTTGGGAGTTTGCTTTGATTTGTTATTTGTCTTATTTTGATTTTGAAAGAAAGACCGTTTCCTAAGACGTTTAACAAGTAACGCAGTTTCATCTTCAATATCTGAAGAATCATCAACTTTGCTAGACTCAGCTTGTAAGGCCATCTTTTTGCTTGTGCCAACTTCCTCCTCATCCTGATTAAGAGTAATCTCGTGAGCCATTAAGGTTCCGAGTAGCTCCTGATAGGATAATGAAGTTAGGTCCTTACATTCTTCTATGACAGATACTTTGTGTCTCCATCTGCGAGACATACTTCTGAGTATTTTTCTAGCAATTTCCTCGGAGTCAAAAGTTCTTCCTAAATTCTTTAGCTCATTGATGATGCTAGAAAAGCGAGAGGACATGCTATCAACTGACTCGTTTTGCTCCATGGCAAACAGCTCGTATTTTCGCATTAGTAATGCCATACGTTGCTTTTTGACAACAGTGGTTCCCTCATAGGCTAATTCTAGACCATCCCATATTTCCTTGGCAGATGAACTGGTTGAGAAACGATCGAATTCAGTGGCAATCATACCGTTTTGCAATAAGCTTATTGCTTTTGAATTCTTCTCAGCCTTTTTATAATCCGCCTCAATATAGTCTTCTTCTTTCTTTTCGACGGTAGTGCCATTACTGGTTGCAAGTAAGATCTTATTCGGACCATTCTTGATAATCAACCAACACTCCCAATCGTTTCCCTTAATGAAGTGGGTCATCATATTTTTCCATAAACCATAGTTCTTCCCATTGAATATAGGACACTTTAGGTGTTTGGAATCCATTTGATAAAAAATAAATGCAGCGGAAAAACGATAAATAGACTACAAAAAAAAAACGATCAACTCTAGCTGTTAGGCTATCAAGAGCACGAGGCTCTGATACCAATTGTGGAGTCTATTGATCGAATACGAAAGAGGGGGGTGAATTGAGTATTAAAAACGATGACCGCTTTTTCGAAATATATGATATAAATTAATTACTTGATTTTATTGATTAAAATCAACTAATTAAATTATTAACAATAAATGCAAAATCGAAATAACAATAATAAAGAGAGAGAGAGAAAGAGAGACACACAGGATTTTGAAGTGGTTCAGTTTCACAAGTCGAAACCTACGTCCACTATTCTCGATTAATAATTTTTAGTACCTTTCTCCGGATTACAAAAATTACCAATCCACTCGTATAATCAACTATATGATTATAACTCAGATTGAGTATCGCTAAATACTCTAGGTTGCTCTTACGTTAATAAGAAAAATACAACGATAAATACTAATCTCACGTTATGCGAGTGAGTATACTATCCTTGTGTATTTAATATCCAATAACGATTTTTCTTCGAGTGATTGACAAATTTGATGCGTGATTTTTGTATAAGCAAATATGAAAATAAGAATTAAAGCTCAAATGAATTTGCTTAAAATATTTTTCTCTCTTTGAAATTTGTAGATGTGTGTGTCAACAATTAATGTTGAATGAATGAGAGTATTTATAGTAGAGTAAATTAGGGTTTGGAATGTTCTGGAATTAGGGCATAGGAATGTTCTGGAAATAAATGACTTGAAGAACAAGAAAGAAACAAGAGGAAGGAGTTTGGCCTCCCTAGGGATTCGGCCACCCTAGGGTTTCGGCCTCCTAGGGGTTCGGCCCACCTAGGGTTTCGGCCTCTAGGGTTTGGCCGGCCTCTAGGCCTCCAACGGTCCATTACTTGCTTCTTTAGCCCGCAACAAATCGAGATAGAATTTAGTTAAAGCCCTAGGTTGCATGACGATATAAATATCGTGTTACAAACCAATAGTTTATTTAACTTAAATTCTAATTAATTAATTCCAACCAAATAAATACTCTCTTATTTATATAAACCATTAAAAATATATTTTCCAAAAATTAACGCATCATTTTTGTCTAGCAATGAAGTTATGTCTATTAGGTCATAACTTCACTAACCTTTAAATCAAACAAAGTAAAACCATTACCGAATGACGACCTATACTATCTAATCTTCAGTAGATCTTCAGTACACGAATCGTCTCTTCACAAGTCTCTCATCTTGAGTCTCGTGGTTGTTGTTTGGTCTTGATCTTGCTTGAATACATCGATCAAGTGTATTTGAAGTTGTACCTCCTTGGTCCAAACTTCAAGCTTGCGTCTTGTAATTGTTCCTTTCTAAATTAAAACTTAAGCACACAATTACACGCATATGTTTATATATTAAGTCCACATACAAATCATTACTGTCATTATCAAAATAATTAGTTAGGACTAAAGGTCCAACAATATTATTCTGATTATATACATTATATTATGATATACCGTAATCTTCTCTAATAGCAAGATCACACTTCTCGTCTTCAACTATGACTCGTATTATACCTATGAGCTCTTAGGTCACTGTTAAGAGATTTTTTTTTTCTTTCAAAAAATCTTGATTGTGTGATTCCTTTTCGCGAGTCTCCATTTATTTCATGATTGTGTGCTTGCTAAACAAATGTGGGAGGGTCTTGAGCTGGATGGCGATGAGGAAGATGGGGGAGGGGGAGTCCATTATTGGGTTGAAGCTAGGTGGCGAGATTTTGGGGGTGACGGAGCATGTCCAGTTCATGGTGGAGTGTTGGGCGCTATGGGAACATCGTAACAAGGTTATCTTTGAGTAGATGATGGTGAACCCCTTTAGTGTCATTCGAAGGGCAAGTGATGTTGTTGAGGCGATCGAGGGGGGAGGCTTTTTGCGGGGGTGAAAGAAGGGGATGGTGTTAGCTTGGGTATGGTGTGTCGGGATGAACGAGGAAGGTGTTGTGGGGTGTCTCGAATGTGACGAATCGGGTATGGGAGCCTCATATTGCTGAAGCAGAAGCAGTCCGCGAGGGAGTTAAAGAAACGTTGAGGAAGGGGCATAGGAGGGTCGTCATTGAAAGTGATTGCTTACAAGTTATCGAAGCTTTGAAGAAGGGGACTAAAGGGAGGAGTATCTTTTCGTTAATTTTGGACAATATTTTAGCTTTATCTAATTCTTTTAGTTCCGTTATTATTTGGTCGCATACTAGTCGCGTTAACAATCGTGTGGCACATTCTTTAGCTCATATTGAACCTAGAGTTGTTGGTAGATTTCTGTGGTTGGATGTTTTACCTCCAATTGTAAACTGACTGTAATTTTTGATTTATCGTTAATTCAGTAATGCCTTCGGGCTTCTATCTTCAAAAAAAAATCTTGAGTTCAAGCTCTGGAACGCAACAATATTAAAACTCTTGTGGGAGATTGATTTATGTTGGAGAATGATAAACTAGAATTATGTTAATGGGATTTAGGTGTTTACCTACTGAATTGGCGGGGTAGTTAAGGTAATATGTTAGTTTAGTTAGTAATCGAGTCGGAAAATAAGTAAAACATGATCCGGGTGGAATAGGGTGTGAATTGGGATATATACGTAATAATATAGGTGGTACTTTGTAATAAATGAAATACAGGGTGGTAGTTTGTAAAATACGGTAAATACTAGGTGGTTATTAACAATTTTCACTTAATTAAACAAATTACAATCAGAGTTTGTAGTCTAAGAAGCATTATTAGGGATTGCCTAATGTCAACGTTGTCGCAACTCTCAAGATAGCCTGAGAAAATAGTAAATGTCAACTAGATTAGCTGACATCAGGCAGAGTCACGATTTCTAAGGAATACTCCCTCCATTCAACTCCACAAGGCCAGTATTCCATATTCATCCATTCAACTCCACAAGGTCACTTTCCTTATTTGGCAAATAATATCCCCACAAGGCCAATTTTTTTTGGCAACTCTTAATTTTTTTTTTGGACTGAAATGACTGAAGTTTATGGAGGTGTTGCTTGTTTTAAGGTGTAATGAAGGATGAGAACTTACTTAGGGTAGGTGTTTTCCATTTGTACTTGTGAGTTGATTGTTTTTTGGGGGAAAAGTCTAAAAAACATACCATTTGGTGGGGTTTTTATGAGCAATTGGTCTCCCTTGTGACGGGTTACCATTTGTGACGGATATTTTGTGAGATAAAATGGTAACAAAATGGGTTAGTGGAGAAAGGGGACCACATGAATAGTGTTGCAGAGAGAGAAAAAGTGGGTACTTTGTGAGCTAAAATGGTATCCGTCTTCAGCTTGTGACGGATATGTCATGTCTTCAATGAGAATTTGTGTTTTATGAGAAGGATGATTCTCCTATTCATGATTCACCTAAGACAGAGGCCTTGAACTCAAAGCATAAACCCAGACACAAGGCAAAAGCCCAACGAAAACAGAGCATGACTGATTCCGCAGGATGAAGCTGATATTGAAGAAGGGAGTTGGTTAATAAGTTTGTTGGAAGGTTGTTAGAACTTTCGTGATTTCAGGAATCGGTTAGGAAAGTTGTTCGTAGATATTTTCAGAAACTTCTAGTAGATCATTTGTATATAAATAGGATGTATCATTCCATTTCTAAGTTAAGAAATACAGAATACACAATTCTATTTACTCTTGTGTTCAATACAGTTACAATACATCCTAACCAATTTTCTTCCATTTTCAAGAGCTTAAAGCTTCCATTAATGGCGATTTCATGCCAGAGATTCCATGTTTTAACAGTTTTTAAAATCTTGTAATTTTTGGGGGAAAATTTAATTCCTAATTGTCTTCTTAATCTCACCTATAATTCTCCTAATAAAGCTGAGTTTCATAAAGCAAGTGTACTTTTTTTTTTTTTTTGGTGTAGAGCAAGTGTACTTTTTATCAATTCTTTATTTCTTTCTTAAAACTTGTACTAAAAGTGTAAGTGTCTTGTGAAGTTGAATGGAGGGAGTAATACTCATGACGTGCTGCATTTAAAGCGACAAAGCCCAACAATAACGTATTCGCATTTTTAGCTCCGTTTACATAAAAGAAAAAGGGCTCGGAAAAGTTGAGTGAGTAGCAGGGTTTTAAATTGGTTTGGTTTTTTTTAGCTAATCATGGATCACTTTAACCGATTCGCTTGTTGGCACTTGTCAGCCAATCTGGGCCAACTTTGCATGCATTTACTTCAAAAACTAGAATATACTGATAGTCATGAACTGGGCCTGACCATACCCATCAGTTGGTATCCATGGAGATCCATAAACTATACAACCAAGCCTCAACCATCTCACTTATTACATAATGGAATCAAAGACGGTGACTCGGTGAGTTTAACACCAGACTGCTTTAACGTTTATGTTTACATGAAAAGATATTAGGCAAGCAACATTTTCTTATATACTTTAACTAGTCAAAGAACTCGAATTAACAATTCTTTACATTTATTATAAAATACTCTGTATAATTTACATTAGACATACTCAATGATTTCTCTTGTTATTCTAGCAGAGATACAATAATTAAGATTTCTTTTTACCAAACAAAAAAAATGTTCAATCATTATTAGAAAATATAAGAATAAAACCAATATAATAGGACTCGGGTTATAGAGATTATTGTTTATGTTTAATCATTGTGATGGTAACCCGATCATCCCAGCCCATTAAAGATATTCTACAAAAATCTCAATATTTACATTCACACTAATACGAATGACATTTATTCTAAAAAAAAAGTCGTTTTACACAAACATTATATTAACAGAATCCGTTTAGACACATATAATGATTCATTTAAGTGAAAATTAAGTTACCAAATAAATTCGTTTTACAGATATTATGTATAAGAGTGTTTTTTCTCGTTAAAGAAACGTTTATTACAATAATTTGTATAGTAATCAAAAACAAATTCTTACATACGATTCTACACACGTATTCGAACTACTATACAAACACAAAATATCTATGTAACCCTATGTTATTAAGTACCCATAAGCTTAATTAAAGATGTAAGTGTGGTTTGATGCTGATTTATAATTGTAGAATGAACTCTTAGGAGAGCCATTGAAAAATAAAAGTAGGATGATAACATCAAAAACCTTTTAATACCAATAATTAGTGGTTGTCTGGTTTGTCTTGGGCGGTCTAAATCACCATGTGGCATGCTTTCTAATTCTTGGAAACTTCCTAACTAACAATCTATTCTCTATGCACAAATATCCGATTCCAACAAAAATACAAAGAGAATAAGAAAGAAAGGCCTTACTTGTTAAATTTGATTTGATTAGCTACTGTGATAATGAACAAAGTTCCACCTTTGATTGATTGACTAAAGATTTTTCCACGCGTCTATTTCTTAATGTTGGCTTCTTCTTTTTACTTTATATCATGTTTTTCAGAATCCAAATCAATTTTATACTCTAGTCAATAACTAATTATAGCGGCATATTCTATACTAAATGTTAATAATTGAGTTTTAAATAGTGTTCTTAATCTTTTTAAAACATTACTATTACTCTACAACTTAATAAAAACTTAGAATACCCTGTTCTAATCTACCTATTTTAAATATTTAAATTATATACTTTTGATTGATATTTTGGAGATAATTTGTTTAATTATTAATATAAATATTGTTTATAACTCAGTACTAAGAAAACAAAATTTACAAAATTAACTGATTAAAAACTTTAATTTTACCACTTTAAAGATTTTTAAAACCACTTTACTAAGTTCATAAGTACCATTGATCTTTTCAAATAAACGAGAAGTACCACGCCAAGCTCCAAAAAAATATAAGGGTACCACGTAAAAAAAACCTTAAATACTTCAATAAGTATTTCTCGGTTTTACCTCGAAACTCAAAATGTACTTTATTATCATCGAAAACAATATTTTTAGCCTTCTCAACTAATTTCAATAATCATAGGGAAAACTCGTAATTTACTAATATAACACGGCTATATGTATGTTAACTATATGAACATTTCTCGATTCATATATTTGATAAGATACACATTGGTTAAATAATAGAATATGGGAAATAAATTTTTAAGCACTCTTACTTATTACTCCATCTAATTCACTGAATTCGTATCTTTTCTTAAATATATGTGATCAGTTGAATAGTATTTTAATCAAATGGTATGATTCCAATGAATGGTAGAGAAAAAAACAATATTGTTTTTCTTACATCATCCACGTTGTTTAATACTTTATAACATAAGCGTGACATACTCTAAAACATGAATGATATCAGGAATTAGAGCCGTCTACCATTAATATTTGCTAATTAAGGTTAGAATTTTATTAAAATGAAAGATACTGAGTACTATAAATAACTCAGCATGTATCTATAACTCAGCATTTATTAAAGTGGTTTTTTCTAACGTGAATAATCTAAATGTGGTAAGAATGACAAGATATTTGTATATAAATAGGTTTCACATTAGGTTATTAATGTGTTTTTAGAGCAGACATTAGAAAAACTGATAATCTAACTACTTAAATATAAAAATCATGTTTTTGTTAACTATAATGTTATCACATGAGAAGTAAGATAAATACTCCTTACCAGCATGCATCTTGTTTAGTGAATTAAAGCATTTAGAATACTCGGTGTATATGATTGTGTGAAAATGTTGCAAAAAAAAAAAAAAAAAAAAAAAAGAGGTATACTAATACTAGTCGTAAATGTGAATTAGGAAATTAGGAATTAAGATGGATGCATGCATTTGGGAGAAGAAACTGACAAGGTAAGCAGACAATAGAAATGAACAAAGATCGTCAGTGAATACATCAACAAACATATAAGAATAAGACATCCAAATGAATTGAATGATCCAAAGTGCATGAAATGAAATGAAAATGTGTTCTCACGTAAAAGTTTGTTAAGATTGGATTTATTATTAGTGCGGTCGGCTAATGCCCCAATTATATTTACAAGACCGTTATTTATTCCACCTTTATAGTGATGACTACACGGTTTCTTACTACCCCAACAGCTCTACTCTTGTTTACGTGCCTTCTTCTAAATGGTCCACTCCTTTCATTTTCTGTTATTGCTCGTCCACGTGTCTTTTTCTATTCTACTTTTGCTACGTGCTGCTTTTTCATAGGTTTCCTGGTCCCTGACAGTTTTTGGCCGTTGAACTCTTTGTTTTTTTCTTATATAATAAAGCTATCCAATCATCCTTTTGTTTTATATCTTCCTTTATTTTAACCCTACCTAGTTTCTAAAGATAATACAGTGGAGTATCATAAAGGGACCTTTTCTCTTCAAATAAAATGTTCCTATTATCTTCCGCATAATCAGCATGCTCCTTACTTAGTGCATCCTTTTCAATTACTACCATGTGATGACTTGATTTTCGATAATAAATGAATATATTAAAAGACCAATCAACTTAATTAGGACATCCAACCATATGTCTATTAATCACTAAAATATCAGTCATCTCTTACTCTTAAGACATACATATATGCATTAACACTAAAACATATATAAATATATTTGGCATGTTTAAGTTTAAGACGGATATGTCCATCTTAAACAAAAACTTGTTCTAAAATATATTCTCTCGATTTTTAGTTAATTCGTACTTTGTTACCTTTGTTTGAAAATTCTCTTAACAAAAAACAAAGATAAACAATTGATAGCAATTGAAAAAGTAAAATCAATAACCTAATAAGACCAAGCAAAGAGACTAGGCCGTGTTAAAATAGAAAGGATAACAAATGATTGAGACACCCTAAAATAGAAAAGGACAACAAATGACCGGGACAGAGAGAGTAATATTTATACGTTTTCTTTTGGTTTACGTGTGTGCGTGCATGTATGTGTATAGATATATTTATTATATATACAGAATAGATAAGGAAAATGAAAATAATAATGAAAAAGGGAAACGCATGAGAATAAAAATGTGAGAAAACTTTATTTTATTATTTATGAAAATGTGAGGAAAATAAGCAATGAATAGGAATAAACGTGTAGATGAATATATCCGTTTATAGCTAAAGATGGGTCAAATAGCTTGAAAGTGGTGATATTTTTGGCCCCCACCACCCCACTTGTTGCTTATTAAAGATAGAAGGATATGTGCGTCTATAATGAGATTTTGTGGTAGATGTACTCATGTACAAGTGTTAACCAATATTAAGAGGAGGGTGATTTGGGGATGAAGAAAATAGGTGTAGGACCCGGGACAAATAACCGACAAAGAGATTGAGCCCATTAGGAAGGCCCACCATATCATAACGGTTTGAGTAGCATAATGAGTAAATGAGTCACCAATATGGTCAAGCCTGAAGCCCCATTTGGTCAAGCCCTACCCCATTCCTATTATATTCCATGTCCCAATAATGTGGAGATGTTACCACATCACTTCATTCACTTGTGTTATCCAACCTCTTCTTTTTTTGGTCAAGTTTCCAATCCTAAATTGTTCCTCATTCATTATCACATTGTTATGTATCTATAAATTGTTTATCGGGTTAGTATAATTTTTCATCTCAGTCATTTATTTACCTTTTATATATATTTATGATGAGAGTTAATTTTAAATTTTAATCAAAGGTAAATAAATAATATAAATGTTGAGATTATTTATCACCGGTATGTCACACATGCAAACTAACATTAATAAATAAAAAATATTGATAATATTGTCGAGTTAATCTCCCCAAACTCCTAACATTAAATATGAAATAATGTGTGTATATGTTTCAAATGCAAATGCGTAGGTTGATTACATTTTGCAAGGTGGAACGTATAATGCATTAGAGGTTATTGAATTGTTTTAATGAGAACAATTAATAAGCTATTAGCAAATGGTGCTAATAGTTTTATACACACAAAATATAGAGAGACAAATTAGTTTATATGGGTGAGAATACTTCTTGTTCTAAAGGAGAGAAAAGAGAGTGTTTAACATCCGTTAGAGAAAATAAGAGTGAGATAAAGTTTGAAAGAGAGTGACAATACTAGTGTGTGATTGTACTCTATAAACTTTGTAATTTCTTATTAGTGAAATAATTTGTCGAGAGAGTCGTGGTTTTTCCCTTAGTTGAGAAAGGTTTTCACGTGAGAAATTGTGGTGTCACTTTATTTGCTCTTACTTACGTTCGTTGTGTGTGTTCTTTCGTAGTATCGTTGTTGGGTGAGATTCTTCCCGCACCGGGTTTACAGGACGCTTCCCCAACAAATATTAGTAAATCCATCAAAATTAAATATATTATAGGTGAAGAAGATTGGGCAAAAGATGGAGAAATGAAGTAAAAAGAAAGGCGGGACCGTTGATGTGTTAGTAATATGTAAATGGGTGTATAAGAGTGCATGGACGGTTATAGGAAAAGAGTTCTCTCACACCATTGCTATTTGCACCCAAATTCTAGTCGCATATGACATTATGATGTCACCCTATAAAACTTTTTAAATATTTTTTTTTATAAGGTAAGAAAACTAGGTTGATCCGATCTAGAGGATCAACCTATCTCATCCTTTCAAATGGGTGAGATAAATTGAAGTCACCGGCTTTCAAACCACCTCGAAAGAGTTAGATATGAATGTTCAATAGAAGTCATGAAGTCATCAACCTTGTTGGCTTTAATTCATAAAACTTTTAACATAGAATCCCTTTAATGAGTTCAATTCCATGTGTTAGAAAAAGTGGAGCATATATTACCGTAAATAATATTGTAACATAAATATAATAAATATAAAGATATAAATTAAATAACAATAATATACCAAGTAAAAGAGAGTAGAGAAGAAAGATGTAGCGTGGATCGAATCGCGCTAGGCATTTAAAGAGAAATAATGCCCCAATTGCACTTGTTACCAAATAGTGCGTTCCTTTCCCAAGATACAATAACCCGTTGGGCTCCTTCGGTAGCAACAAGAGGAGCTCCGAACCGATGACCGCCCAATGCCCGATAATATTTGTAGTATAAAATAATTTTTATATTGACAAACTCAATAGAATGAATCTTTTATAAAACAAATGAGATGACAATGTGTAGTGTATGCCTTGCATACTTCGATCATCATCTCATTACAGTATATATATTTGGAGTATGCAAGAATGCAAGATGATCATAATTATAATTGCTCACATTGTGCATAAACCGTTCAACCGCCTTTACTCACATAAACCTTATTACCACATTAACTTCTCAAGTTAATGGTCATAAAACACCCATTAACTATAATTGATCAAGAGTATAATCTTACTCAAAACTCCCAAATTAATAGGAGATATAAAACTCATTTAAACAATTGTAATCATTTGGTCAAAAATTCAAATTCATAATTAAATTCTTAAATCACAACAAAAAATTCCAACACCATGTTGGTAAGCTGATGAGTGGACCATATTTTATCACACGATTTTCCATTGTAAACAAATTATAAAGTTACGTCTATTTGCCTCACATACTGTACAGGAATGTGTGAATAACTAACATAAATTAGGGTATGGATACATATTATTATCTGTAATAAACCACATACATTATTATTAGACTTTGGAAAATAGAAATGTTAGTAGTATGTAGTTGCGTCTTGCATTATTGTCTAGTAAGATTTGAACATAGAATGGTTGTATATATTTAGGGTCCGCGTAGGGTAGGTGCTGAGGAAACAATATGGGCATTGCATGTTGCATGCATTTCCTTTATATTAATGTTTTCCATGTGCTTCATCTATCTTATATGGGGCCATGCAATTAGGTTATGTATCGTAATATTCATACATCAACTTGATGTCTCTCCTATTTCTAGTACATTATATTTATTACTTATTGTTTACTAATTTACATGACTCCAATATTAAACGTTGTTTTGATATTTACCACTTCTTTTTATTTTTGGGAAAAAAAAAAGGTTAACTCTCAAAATGACGTTCAAAATTAGAAGCAGCTAAATTAGTAAACCATAAAAATATACTACTATAATGATAATCGAGACAGCAAGTTGGTATAGGAATAATAAGATACATAGCCTAATAACATGGTCCATATTGCAGACATTTACGTATCAACATATGAAAAACCATAACAATATATTGATCTTGGATTCTCTTATATGATTAATGATTAATGATTAATTAGCCGCATCACAGAGTCTTGTTATATTCATAGAATGCAGCAAGTAGATCATAATTATTAAGTTAATTAATTATTAGCATATAAAACGGCAAACAGAGCTCATCATTTGTTGTTGATGGGGCATATTCTGCACCGCTGACCAAGTCAACACACTGAGCAAGGTCAAAGATATCCACAGCAAGTCAACGACTTAGACAGCCTAGCCGATGCATCCCATCGGCCTGTCACCCGGGTCTCGGCCTGACAACCTGCCAGCCGGGACACATATCCGCGTACTCACATCCAAGACCCTCGGCCGGCCTGCCATAGGTCCATCGGCCGAGGGTAGAACAGTCTTTCCACCTGATAGCCACTTGGCCACTTGGCCACTACGTGACAAAAGGTGAAAGCCTATAAATACTCCTCAACCTTCTTTGAGGAAAGGATCCAACAACTTAACCTAAATACACTATTCATCTGGTAATATCTCCCTTATCTCTCTACAATACATATCTAGCCAAGTAACACAGCTTAATCTTTTAAGTTTACTGACTTGAGCGTCGGAGTGAGTACGCTTGGCACAAAGCCAAGCCCTCAGTTCGTTCATTGTTGCAGGAGAGGCCGAAAGGGACGATAGAAGCAAGAAGGGTTCAACTCAAGGCAATATTCTACAAGTCACGGGTGGTAACGATACTTGCTCTGGAATTACACCCGGAACAATTGGCGCCGTCTGTGGGAAAAGACACTAGAAGCTAGTCACATTCATTCCCAAACAAAAATATACACACAAAAAACCCACCCAAAAAGCTAAGAAAATGTCGAAACAACAAGACGCAGTCGCGACCGACGAAACCGCGTTCTGCCAAGATGATGCTTTCAACAACTCTGGAGTCGTGCAGCCCTCCACCGGCGAGTAATCCAACCGAGTTCGGGATGCCAATAATACCCGACACGCGCCGCCAACCAGTCACCATCATGGGACGGTGGTTGACGTAGCAAAACCGAAAATGCTCCCGGACCTAATCGCACACGCCCGCTCACACTGTCACGCCGACAAGAGCGGCGGAAACTGTCCAGGAGACTAGGGCCCTAAACGTGACTCCGAGAAATTTGAACGGAGCACTAGGAGAAGCTGACCAAGCCAAGACGCCGGGGGAGCCCAAAGTGGGCGCGGTAGACCTAAGTCCTTCCCGCACTCATGGGAGGACAGCGTCCCCGCCACACGAACGAGGCTCACCCCGAAGGAGCCAGAGGAGTCCGACTCAGCAGAGCTGGAGAAGAAGTCCGAGTCGAAGAAGGAGCCCCTCCCGCTACGGGGGGAGGAGCCAGGTTAGGGATGCGAGGAGCCGATCGCCGCGTGTCGTTCGACACATGGTTAGGCAGCCCCTCAACGTCTACGTCCTAGAAGTCCCGGTGCCAACTAAGCTCAAGTTGCCACCTATTTCATACAAAGGAGATAGTGATCCATCCGACCACGCTGAGGCTTTCGAGTCTTACATGTCGGTATGGGAACAACTGATGAGGTCTGGTGCCGAGTTTTCCCAACAACTTTGCATGGGATGGCTCAGAGCTGGTATAAAGGGCTTCCCGACGGCTCGGTGTACTATTACGCCGACCTGAAGAACGCCTTTCTAGCCCAGTACTCTTGCAACAAGAGAAGAGCCGTAGAGACATCTGACCTCCTGACTATCAGACATGAGGGAGGCGAGTCTCTCCGGAGCTATGTAAAGAGGTTTGATGGAAAGGTCCAGCAGATTCGAGAAATTAATCCCGAGCTGGCGGCCTTGCGGCGATGAAGGGCCTCCCAAGGGGAGCCTTAAAAACGAGCTCATCAAGAGCGGAGGCCTGGCATGGACGCCGCCAGAAGTTGGCCGACCAAGCCATCAAGGTGGAAGACTATCACAAGACCTGGTAGATCCCAGCGAAGCCGAGCACTCGAAAAGAAGAGTCACAGCGGATGATCGGGACGAAGGACGCCGCGACAACAACGGTTCGCGGTCCGATGGAAGACGCCGTGAGAATAATAGATCACGGTCGGACGATCCGACCGGAAGCAAGACTCGGCGGGCGCGGTGGAATTCGAGAACGTACCACCGGGGCGGTATAGTGAAAAAACCCCTCTCGTCGTATCGCCCGCCGAGGTCTTCGCCCGAGCAAAACGAGGGCCGAAGTGGGAGAGACCCCCAAGCCAAAAAGTGACGGTGACACGAGCCGATCTTTGTGAGTACCACGGCCACACCGCCATTTAACCAACGATCGCCGCCATCCGAAGAATGCCATAGAGGAACTGATCCGGAAGGGAAGCCTCGGCAAGTACGTTGCAAAAGGCCAAAAGACCGACGCCGGCGATTCGGATAAGAAGTCCGTCTTCGAGCGGATAGGAGTGATTCATGTTGTCATCGGGGGCAACGAGAACGGAGGGTCCGCTCATGGGCACAAACGACACCTAAACGAGCTATATCAGGCCATCAACTTTGTGCCCAACTCAGGGATCCCCTCTGCAAACATCCCCGATATGACTATTGGAAGAAAGGACTACGAAGGGGTCATCGCTAGGGGTGGGCATAATCCGGTCCGGACCGGAAAAATGGACCGGTCCGGACCGGAATCTAGTGGACCGGAACCGGAATTAAAAATTCCGGTCCGGTCTCCGGTCCACCATTTTCCAAGATTCCGGTTTCGGTCCGGTCGGCCCGGGCCGATTTTTTCCGTCCGGACGGTTTGGACCGAATGCCCGGAATTATTGTTATTTGCATTTTTATTCTTAAAATTGTATTTTTATTCCGGTCCAATCCGGTCCAACCGGTCCGATCCGGTCCAATGGACCGGAATTTTTGGACCGGAATTAGAAAAAGTGGGTAATTCCGGTCCAACCGGTCCGGTCCGGTCTTGGACCGGAATTTTTCCGGTTCGGTCCCGGTCCGGAATTTTTGTAATCCGGTCCGGTCCCGGTCCATGAATTTTGTCGATTCCGGTTCCGGTCCAAACCGGTTCCGGTCCGGTCCGGTCCGGTTTTGGACCGGTGCCCACCCCTAGTCATCGCCCCTCACAGCGACCCGCTTGTAGTCAATTTGGACATATCCAACCACCTGGTCAAGAGGTGCCTGATTGACACAGGCGCATACACGAACATCATGTTTAGAGAGTGCTTTCTCGGCCTCAGCCTGAAGATCAAGGACTTGAGCCCCGCACCAACCCCTATACAGACTTCTCCGGGGCCGGCCTGGTGCCGGGGATCAATCGGACTCCGGTGACGTTCGGCGAAAAGAACGCGGCTAAAAACGTCCTAGCTGAGTTCGTGGTCATTGACGGCTCGTCCGCCTACAACGTTCTCATAGGCCGAGTCACCCTGAGCGAGGCCGACGCAGTGATGTCCATCCGGGCCCTAACACTGATGTACGTCTCGGACCGGGGGGAAGCGCATAAGCTCGTCTCCAAAAACGAGAAGGATGAGGTGGTCAACGTCCAGATAGCTGCCCGAGGATGCAACATGCAATCCCTCAAAGAGGCGAGGAAGTCCGAAAAAGGAAAAAGCCCGTCCTTACAGCAGGAGGGCGACCTCATGGATACAACTAGTGGCTGACTGACGAGGTGTGCCTGTGATGAGCCATTAGGGCATTGGTAATCTCGTAGAAATTTATGTAGCTGCGGAGGTGTCCAAAATAGCTATGGACACCCCAACGCATGTTTTTACCTAATGAAAAAAAAAAAAACATCCAAGCCTTCCCTCAAAGCAAAATTTTCCCATCAATTATCTATCAAGAAACCGACGCCGGCTCACACTGTCATACCGACAAGAGCGGCAGTCGTTGCGAAGAAATACAGCGCCGTCGCAGTCACCCCAAGTAGTAGACGCCACTAGCGATCACCCAAAGAGGTAGACGCCGTCGCAGTCACTCCAAGTGGTAGACGCCACGTAACACGCTATCAAGAAACAGACGCCGGCTCACACCGTCATGCATACCGACAAGAGCGGCAATCTCTATCAAGAAACCGACGCCGCTCACACCGTCATACCGACAAGAGCGGCGATCGTTGCGAAGAAATACAAACGTCGCCGCAGTCACCCCAAGTAGTAGACGCCACGGCAGCCACCCAAAGAGGTAGACGCCGTCGCAGCCTCCCAAATGGTAGACGCCACGTAACACGCTATCAAGAAACAGATGCTTGCTCACACTGCTTGTCATACCGACAAGAGCGGCAATCTCTATCAAGAAACCGACGCCGGCTCACACTGTCATACCGACAAGAGCGGCAGTCGTTGCGAAGAAATACAGCGCCGTCGCAGTCACCCCAAGTAGTAGACGCCACGGCAGTCACCCAAAGAGGTAGACGCCGTCGCAGTCACTCCAAGTGGTAGACGCCACGTAACACGCTATCAAGAAACAGATGCCGGCTCACACTGTCATACCGACAAGAGCGGCAATCTCTATCAAGAAACCGACGCTGGCTCACACTGTCATACCGACAAGAGCGGCAGTCGTTGCGAAGAAATACAGCGTCGTCGCAGTCACCCCAAGTAGTAGACGCCACGTAGCCACCCAAAGAGGTAGACGCCGTCGCAGTCACTCCAAGTGGTAGACGCCACGTAACACGCTATCAAGAAATGATGCCGGCTCACACTGTCATACCGACAAGAGCGGCAATCTCTATCAAGAAACCGACGCTGGCTCACACTGTCATACCGACAAGAGCGGCAGTCGTAGCGAAGAAATACAGCGCCGTCGCAGTCACCCCAAGTAGTAGACGCCACGGCAGTCACCCAAAGAGGTAGACGCCGTCGCAGTCACTCCAAGTGGTAGACGCCACGTAACACGCTATCAAGAAACAGATGCCGGCTCACACTGTCATACCGACAAGAGCGGCAATCTCTATCAAGAAACCGACGCTGGCTCACACTGTCATACCGACAAGAGCGGCAGTCGTTGCGAAGAAACACAGCGCCGTCGCAGTCACCCCAAGTAGTAGACGCCACGGCAGTCACCCAAAGAGGTAGACGCCGTCGCATCCTCCCAAGTGGTAGACGCCACGTAACACGCTATCAAGAAACAGATGCCGGCTCACACTGTCATACCGACAAGAGCGGCAATCTCTATCAAGAAACAGATGCCGGCTCACACTGTCATACCGACAAGAGCGGCAATCTCTATCAAGAAACCGACGCTGGCTCACACTGTCATACCGACAAGAGCGGCAGTCGTTGCGAAGAAATACAAATATTGCCGCAGCACCCTAAGTAGTAGACGCCACTAGCCACCCAAAGAGGTAGACGCCGTCGCAGCCACTCCAAGTGGTAGACGCCACGTAACACGCTATCAAGAAACAGATGCCGGCTCACACTGTCATACCGACAAGAGCGGCAATCTCTATCAAGAAACCGACGCTGGCTCACACTGTCATACCGACAAGAGCGGCAACAAGTTGCGAAGAAATACAACATGCCGCAGTCACCCCAAGTAGTAGACGCCACGGCAGCCACCCAAAGAGGTAGACGCCGTCGCAGCTACCCAAGTGGTAGACGCCACGTAACACGCTATCAAGAAACAGATGCCGGCTCACACTGTCATACCGACAAGAGCGGCAATCTCTATCAAGAAACCGACGCCGGCTCACACTGTCACACCGACAAGAGCGGCAGTCTCTATAAAGAAGCAAGCGCCGTCGCAGTCACCCCAAGTAGTAGACGCCACGGCAGTCACCCAAAGAGGTAGACGCCGTCGCAGTCACTCCAAGTGGTAGACGCCACGTAACACGCTATCAAGAAACAGATGCCGGCTCACACTGTCATACCGACAAGAGCGGCAATCTCTATCAAGAAACCGACGCCGGCTCACACTGTCACACCAACAAGAGCGGCAGTCTCTATAAAGAAGCAGGCGCCGTCGCAGTCACCCCAAGTAGTAGACGCCACGGCAGTCACCCAAAGAGGTAGACGCCGTCGCAGTCACTCCAAGTGGTAGACGCCACGTAACACGCTATCAAGAAACAGATGCCGGCTCACACTGTCATACCGACAAGAGCGGCAATCTCTATCAAGAAACCGACGCCGGCTCACACTGTCATACCGACAAGAACGGCAGTCGTTGTGAAGAAATACAGCGCCGTCGCAGCCACCCCAAGTAGTAGACGCCACGGCAGTCACCACAAGAGGTAGACGCCGTCGCAGTCACTCCAAGCGGTAGACGCCACGTAACACGCTATCAAGAAAACGACGCCGGCTCACACTGTCATACCGACAAGAGCGGCAGTCAATAACGAGGAGCACTCACCGGCTGATACCGTCACACCGGCAAGAACGGCAATCATCCTCAAGAAATAAATACCTCGACGGTCTCTACCAGCGCAGTCGATACTCGCAAAGTGAACAAAACGCCTTAGAAGCGTCGCACAGTTGAGGAACACACTCTAAGACCGCCTCGGCCAAGCCAAGGCGGAAACAGAGGCAAAAAAAAAAAATATAATAAAACAAAAAACGCTAAGTACAGATTGAGATGCTCAACTATTAGCACAAGGGAAAGGAAGATGAGATAAAGACCTCGGCCAGGCCGAAGGCGAAAGAAACGAACTATTATTAGAAGATAAGTTACAAGATTACAAGTGAAAAGAATACAGACGACGGCCGTCCCCACAAGGACGAGCCGAAACACAACCTACCAAAGTTGTACAAAAAAAGCAAAAGCTACAATTATTTTCATGTACCAAGAGATAGCGGGGAGGAAGGGCTGAGTAATTGGCCCCCGAACAGCTGAAGCAGATCTGCTGTAAACTTGTTCTCATCAAGCAGCACATGGTAGTATGTGAGGAGCTGAAACAGATCTGCTGTAAACTTGCTCTCCTAAGCTGCTGCTTTGCGCATATCGCATGCTCGGTAGCCGCATCTTCTTCGAGGGCAACCCAAAGCTTTTCTAGCGACCTCGGCCTTGGCCTCGGCGACCTCACCGCCCTCATCCTTTCGGCTTCTTCCTTAGCCACCCTAGCCTTCTCGAAGAGTCGCTCTCTCCGCGGCCGCCTCCCTCTCCATCTTCGCCTTCACCGCCTCCTTGGCCTTCTCCACCGCGGCTTTCTCTTTAGCCTCGAGCTTGTCATCAAGCAAAGACGTCGAACCCGCCCCACGGAAAGAACCATCAAGAGGGAAAAGCTCCCCGATAACTTCCCTAGCGATCTTCGGCCAAATCCGGAACTCGGCGCACGGTTTTTGGGGAGCATGACGGTTTGGAGCATCTCGATGTCCACCTCCTTTTGCTTGATGATGGCCTCTTTGCCCCGAACCACCTCCGCCTGAGCCTTAAACAGGCCCCTGGACTCGTTCCTCTGCTGGAGATAGAGGTCGGCACGCCCCTGAACAAGGTCACATTTTCTCAGCAGCTTCGCAGCCTCGGCCTTAGCCCTCTCAGCAAGGACCTCCTTTTCAGCGTCCTCCCTAAGTTTTCTCTCAGCCAAGAGCGCCTTCTCGGCTTCTCCCCTAAGCCTCTGCTCATTGAGGAGATCCAGCTTCGCCGACGCAGCCACCTGCTTAGTGGCGTTACGCTCATGAACAGCCCGAGCCACGGCCTTCTCTTGCTCCATGAGACGAGCACCGGTAACCACGTTCCACCTCGCCAGCTCCCTAATTAGCTTCGTGCCTTCCTCTATAAGCTCGGAGACGGAAGCCTTCTGGGGTGAAGGGACGGTGGTGACAATTTGACCACTAGCCCGCGGCTGGGAGACGAAAGCCTTCTGGGATGAAGGGTTGACGGTGGCGCCTTGGTCACCAACCTGCGCAGAGGACCCCACCGCCTGCTGCCCAACGTGAGCAATAGCCGACTGCGGCTGGTCTGCAGAAATTCAATTAAAACATCAGTATCAACATTGACTTATCGGAAACACCTAATGGCACGGCTAAATTTAAGCCACAAGCTAGATAGGTACCATGTTTGGCCTTTTTGACCGGAGGAGGCACTTCCTTGCCAGCGGTAGAAGCTGTCCCTTTCCTCTTACGGATAAGGGGAGATCCCTCTGCGTCAGAGTCCCCCTCATCGGGAATATCAACAATCTCCACCTTCTTAGGGGAGGGGATGGGAGTTGGAACCGATGTCGACACCGTTGCCGCTGAAAGCTTTGTTTTCCGCGTCCGACGCACTACGCCGCTAACAACCCTCGCCTGCGCCTCCTCCTTGCTCAAGACCTTCAGCCGCTGTTCCATAAGATCATTCGGCGACGTCCTGCGGTCATGGGCTAGAGCCTTGGGATGCAAGTTAGCAACGGTTTTATCTTTGTGCGGCCCCATTCTCTCCGAAGGATATCCTCGAATAGGTCCGGTCCAAAGTGATCTGCAAAAGAAACAAAGAGTCAAGTAGAGGAAATAAATCGAGGTTCGAAAAGCAGGAACATTGAGAGCGGTGATGGGCCTCACACCGACCCCACTCACCCCGTGCTAGGGCCGGTATGAGGCCGACATAGCAAAGCGGCTCATCCTGAAGAATGATCTGCGTCGGGGGAATCCATCTCTTCGACATCCCACTCTTGTCCACCTCAAAGAGCCTCATTGCCAGCCTCTCATCCTCCTTGAGATGGACCCCGCCGGCATCCATTTTCGATGCTTCCGGTAACCCATCCGTCATGCTCCGCCCTAGTCTCACACCGCAAATTAACTTGGTGCTGGAAGGAGCGGGACAGCGGATAGTCATCCGGCACTTTAACGTACACCCACCGACCTTGCCAGTCCTTGCAAGAAGAAAGTTTGTCAACAGAAACATAACCCTGCTCTGTTTGCACACTGTACCATCCGACGCTGCCAGAGATCGATGGTTTAAGATGATGAAGTCGGCGGAATAAATTCACCGTCGGAGCCTCTCCCTTAAAGAGACAAAGCCAGACAAAACCGATTATGGTTCTCATAGCCAGCGGGTGCAGTTGGGCAACGGCAACGTTCATGGCTCTAATTATGGCCATAACGTACCCATTCAGCGGAAACCGGAGCCCGTACTCCAAATGCCGCATGTATACGCCGGTGTGGCCCGGTGGAGGACAACAGACGGACTGACCCTCCCCAGGGATAACAATTTCGTATCCCCTACCAAAGAAAAAATGGCCCTCGAAAAATTTCTCGCCGGAACAACTGGCAAGCTTATGGGACCAAGCACGATCAAGGCGAACCTTACAGGCATCGCCGTGATCCATGACGTACTGTCTCCCCTCACTAGGACGAGACCTTTCCTCCTCCTCACCGAAATCATCACCAAAATCACCATAAGAATCATCATCCTCCCATTCCTCCAGAATTTGAGGATCAACTTCGAGAGAAGGAGACCTAGGACCCCCGACGCAGTTTACTAGGTCCAAAGATCGCAGAAGACATGATTCACAACAAATTACTAGCAAGAAAAATAAAAAGTTTGCTTGTTTACCTTAAAGAAAAACACTCGCCGGATCAAATACTCCGAAGATTAAGAAGACGAAGACAACCCTTGAAAGTTTGGAAAGATGAAGATTTTGGAGAAAATTTTCGAAAATAAAATGGAGGCCAAAATCACGGAATAACTGCCCTATTTATAGAGAAAAGCCCATGAAGAAGGACCAATCAGGGCACAGCCCATGAAACGTCAACCAATCAGCGAACATACACGTGTCAAGCATGCAACCGCGGGATGTCAATCGTTGCAACGATTGAATGTCAATCAATGCAACAAAGACCAAGCGTTTTCAACACGCCCATTCACATCTCTTCGACTGTTCATCTCCCTCAACAAATTCCTAGGTATCTAGTCTCCGCCGCCACCCGATCAACCAAGCTAGGAAGCACGGCGGGGCAATCAAAATCAACCTAAGACTCTCACTGGTCTCGGCCACGTCATGTTCTTTTCCACATCGGATACCCTTTACGCATCCATGTGGAGGGGGGATATGGTGTATGATACGGCCTAACAAGAGCCACGCCGATGCACAAGAAGAAGCCGATACAGAAAATTTGCGAAAATTACTTGCGCAGAATATACGCTCAAAAGTACATCGGAGCCCATACCACGGCATAGACTACGGCTGGGGCAAATTGATGGGCGTATTCGCACCGCCGACCAAGTCAACACACTGAGCAAGGTCAAAGATATCCACAGCAAGTCAACGACTTAGACAGCCTAGCCGATGCATCCCATCGGCCTGTCACCCGGGTCTCGGCCTGACAACCTGCCAGCCGGGACACATATCCGCGTACTCACATCCAAGACCCTCGGCCGGCCTGCCATAGGTCCATCGGCCGAGGGTAGAACAGTCTTTCCACCTGATAGCCACTTGGCCACTTGGCCACTACGTGACAAAAGGTGAAAGCCTATAAATACTCCTCAACCTTCTTTGAGGAAAGGATCCAACAACTTAACCTAAATACACTATTCATCTGGTAATATCTCCCTTATCTCTCTACAATACATATCTAGCCAAGTAACACAGCTTAATCTTTTAAGTTTACTGACTTGAGCGTCGGAGTGAGTACGCTTGGCACAAAGCCAAGCCCTCAGTTCGTTCATTGTTGCAGGAGAGGCCGAAAGGGACGATAGAAGCAAGAAGGGTTCAACTCAAGGCATTATTCTACAAGTCACGGGTGGTAACGATACTTGCTCTGGAATTACACCCGGAACAGTTGCATCTAATCATGTCGAATGTTTATGTTTAATTTATTTAGTATAAAGGGCCAAACTACAAAAGTATAAAGTAGAATTAATTAATTGTAGCCTACGTTTAATTAAGTTAGTTTGAACTATTATTGTATATAAACTTATTAGCAACTTGCAATCATTAGACCTAATAATCTTTTAACATGGTTGAATTTTGAGAATAATAAGCAACAAGTGGGAAGCATGAGATTATCTTGTTTAATTAATACGATGAAATGTTGCATTCCAAAGGCACATTTGGCATGCATGCTCATTATTATTCCATCAACACAAATCAACATTGGGATTAGAAAAATCTAATACACTATTCACCCAACTAATCATCTCAACGCATGTGCCTCTCAATCACAAAATTGAAAATGTTATATCCACGCACCTCACTTCTCTACTCCCTCCTAGTGCTCATTTCTTCATCACAAATTCTTACTTAAGACGGGCACTATCCGTCTTAAGTTGTAGACGGATACCATTTTGTGAGACAAAATGCCCAAATAGAGGATAGTGGGAGGCACATGGGGGTGCCCCCACCTTGTCCCCCATATTTATTTTGTGAGTGTAACTACCCATTTCAAGATTCGACCCGTCTTAAGCAAGACCTACTCTTTCTTCATTCTCCTTCAATTTTGCATTACAAATAAGAAAATGCTTTTAGAGCACACAAAACACTCTTCCCTACATGCAAATTAATTTAGACCACACAAATTTTTTCAAAAAAGAAAAAAGGTAAGAAAATCCGACTAGCATAAAAGAAAAGAAAAGAAGGAAGAAATGAGCGAATAGAAAGGAGTATTCATTTTCAACACATGACTAAATGAAATAGACTATGCATCTTCAATGTAAATAAGGAGAGGATTAAAAATATATTGAAAGTACATGAGGAAGTGAATGAAGAGGTTAAAAGTTTTAAAAAAAATATAAAGGTGGCTTTTTATGGTGGATTAGTGTGGGGGAACTTTACTTTTTTTGTAAATAAAAATTTTTCAATAAGGATAGAATGGTCTTTTATTTTGCCAAATAAGGAAACTTGTAATGTGGAGTTGAATGGACCAAAATGAAATATTTGCAATGTGAAGTTGAATGGAGGGAGTATAGTTTTGGTTGAAATATAAATTTAGAAAACACCAGAATAAGGTGATTTTTCTTAAAATAAACATGTGCCACTTATGTTATTAATTAGTAAAGATGTTAATTATTTAACATAAACAAATACTTCCTCTGTCCCGGTCATTTGTTGTCATATTCGATTTTTTAGTGTCTCAATCAATTGTTCTTTTTATTTTAAAAATAAACTTAATGAGCAATTAGATCATTCACACTAAATTTGGTTCACTTGTCATTTAGTAATTGACCCCCTCTTCTTTCCTCGGTCTTTGTGTCAAAACAAAGGATAACAATTGACTAAGATGAAGGGAGTATCATATGAGTATGTTGTACTTTGGAGACTATTAAAAGGTAAATAAATCAATCTAAATTTCCCTAAAATATAAGATTCCATAATTATTTCGATTTCATTTAATGCATATATGTAATATAATTATATAAATATATAAGCCTCTTAAAATTGCATGCCTAAATAGTAAAAGTAATTCTGTTAGTAGAGAAAAGAATTGTAATAACATTGGATATAGTAATATGATAGTAATCACTCATTTGAATAGTCAAGTAGCAATATTAACAATGAGCGGGAGTAGCGAAAGTAATAGAAATAACCATGAGAGTAGTGAAATTATCAATATTAATGCGGTAGTAGTGAGAGTAACAATATTACAGCGGGAGAAGTGGAAGTAACGGTACTAACAACGAATGTAATAAAAGTAACAATACTAACAACAAAACAAAGTATATATGAATAATTAGCTAACCAATCGATTTAAGTGAAATATTAATAGCGGAGTAGTAAATTTGTCTCATAATTTATTTCATCGTAATTTTAAGATACGTCATAGAAAAATATATTAATGATAAATTTATGAGTTATACAACTTTGAAATAGTCTT
This sequence comes from Silene latifolia, assembly GCF_048544455.1. Taxonomy (NCBI): domain Eukaryota; kingdom Viridiplantae; phylum Streptophyta; class Magnoliopsida; order Caryophyllales; family Caryophyllaceae; genus Silene; species Silene latifolia. The sequence continues at coordinate 506,696 of NC_133530.1, read as the reverse complement.
ATTTAATTGAAAATAAATTTTAGTGTTAAATAGAGGTAGCCCGGGCGGGATCGAGTACCAATACTAGTATATGTATATAAACAGGAAATCAAGGGACTTTAATGTAATTACATAAATATATAGAAATCTATTACTATATATTTTAGATGTATAAAGATTTTAATGTTTTAGTATACCTAATATAATATGAGTAGGTTGGGTTTTGGGAACTATATATAAAGAGGTAAATAAATCAAGATTTCCAGAAGATACAATATTCTATAATATGTATATTTGTACTTTAATTACAGTAAATAATAAAAGCTTTTAATTGACATTCTAATCTAATATTTAACATTTATTTAAATATGTAAGTCTAATATATACAATTAGATAATCAACGTAATTTATTTAAAAATTAAATTAAATAAAATAAAATAAAGTAATAGAATAATTTACTACAAAAATAACTCTATTTTTAGCTGATGAAAATAATTGTAGTAACATTTAATGTAGTAAATATGATAGTAATCGCCCATATAAGTAGTAAAAATAACAATCATAGCAGCATGAGAAGTGAAAGTAATAGCAGCAGCAATGAAAGTAGTGAAATTGACATTATTAATACGAGATAGTGAAAGTAACAATAATGACCATGCGAATTGAAGTAGTGAAAATAACAGTATTAACAACGAATGTATTTTTTACTGCTGCCAAAAAAAAAAACACAACGAATGTAGTGCCACTAACAGTAGTAACAATGGGAGAAAGTATGAACAATTAGCTAACCAATCGACTTACACATAATATTTTATTTATTTAAATATATAAATTTGATAAAACGAACGGGATTAGTCAATTTAACCGTAAGAATAGCGTAATTATTCAAGAAACATTAGTAATCGCGGGATAGTGAACGCAATAATATTAACAGCAATCGTAAAAGTAATAATATTAACGACGGAATTAGTGATGTATCTTATAATTTGACGATAAATTTTAGAAACAGTCAAGAGTGAATCGTGCCTGCATGAATTATGGATACACATGGACAGTGGCGAAGCCAGGATTTGAACTTAGGGGGATTGAAAAATTTTAGAAGAGGGGGCAAACGACTAATTTCATAAGGTACATTAAAAAAAATCGGAAATTTAATTAAAAATTTCGAAAATTTCATCCTCAAGGGGCGACCGCCTAGCCCCCAGCTCCACCGCTGCACATGGATCAACAATTCACCATTGGTACATTATTTTGTGCTTTAAAGCTAGTTGGTTGACCTAACACAAAGTCGGAAGATGTAAGCATTCGAGCATTAACATTCATGATGGGTTCCTTGCCCAATAGGAAGACTCCGCAGGGTTAGGAATTATATCCCAATTCGTAGGGACTTATTTAGTGCTTTCTAGTTGACTTATTTACTTTAATTATCATTTATTTGAACTTCATAAATTAATACTCCCTTATTCTATATTTTCTGTCCTATTTCATAAAACGGATTATTCAGGGTTTTTTTTTTTCTTATTTTGGAAAATTTTACTATTATTTTATTCATCACTCTTTCCTATCACCAAACTCCACCCAACTCTTTTACTCATATTTTATTACTTTCCTTAATATTTTGGTTCCACGATTCTTTATTTAGCTTCTAATTATTCATCTCCCTCTCCTATTACCAAAGCTCATCCAACTCTTTTACTCTTATTTTATTCTTCTTCTTAATATCCGTGCCCACTTAACAAAGGAAAGAAAATATGAAATTGGAGGGAGTATAATCATCTTATTTTATTTTTACGTGCTTTCTAATAGGAAAAATGAGATACTGACACCGAGTGATACTCAATTTGAGTACTACTAACTAGGGCTGTTAATGAGGCGAGACAGCTCGCGAGCAACTCGAGTTCGGCTCGGTCAAAGTTAGGCTCGTGTGGGCTCGGCTCAAGAGTTTAACGAGTTAAGCCGAGCAAACGTTGGCTCGGCTCGAAAAGCTCGTGAACGGCTCGAACTTGTGTAATTAGATGAGATATTACTCATATTTTATAAAAATATTTTGCTATGATTATATTTTTGTATCAGATATAAAGAATGTCATATTAATTTTGTATATAAAACTTTCGAGCCTTGTTATTGAACATATCGAGAGAGAAAAAACGACAATTCAACAATTATATATAGGCTCGAGTTTGGCTCGAGCTCGCATTAAAGCTCGCAAGCTTGATAATGAGCACAATTTTTTCAAGCTCGGGAAAGCTCGAGATCGGCTCGAAGTCGAGTTTTACTTTATGAGCACAAGTCGAGCAAGGCCAAGCTCGGGCTCGGCTCGGCTCGTTAACACCCCTAGTAGTCTAGTACTAACCGAGGGTATAATCTCCCCTACTACTAAGAGAATAAAATTCTCTTAATATTTTCCCGCCAAGTGCTCCCTACTTTAATGGGCCTGCTTTATGGATTGAAAACACCACAATCACATTCTATGTTGAGCCCAATATTTAAAAATAATATTTGACTTTTCTAATTAACAATCCTATATGGAAACAAATAGATTTCCATTGATTGCCAGATCTATTACTAACATTCTAATGTATAACTAAAAAAATTCTGACGTTGATAATTAACAATCCTATATGGAAACAAATGGATTTCCCTTTGATTTGGCAGATATTACTAATGATTTAACATTATAATATTATTAATAATAATTTGAACAAGACTAACTTAGTTTCAACTATACTTTTACAGTAATAAACTTTATTTTTTTCCTCCTTGCTAATATTATATCTACTATATTATAACATTAACTTAAAAGTATCATATATTTTATGCCAAAAACAATTTTATTGAATTCTCCTCTTTATAAACCTAATCTTAAAAATGCCGTGTTGTAGCACGGGTCCTATACTAGTTATAAACTATGTGTTTTCAAATTTCAAAAATAAAATGGCAAATAATTTAGGCAATTCAAATATTAAAATTAATTACAATTAAAATTAAAAGTAGTTTTTAAAGAGGATAACTAAATGATGAATAGGCCAAAACTTTGGTTAGCAGAATAGAGAATATTCGGTTACCGTTAACGATATGCATCAAGTAGCATGCATTATTTTTTATGGTAAGCATTCCTATATACTTCGTATATAGTTCCTCCGTCCCGATTATTTATTGTGTTATTTTATTTTAGGATGTGTTAATTAATTATTGTTTTTTTATTTTAGAATTACTTTTAATGAGCAATTTGATTCTTCACAACCAATTTGGTCTACTTGTCATCTTGTAATTGACCCCTCCTCTTTTTTTAATCTTTGTGTCAAAGTAAAAGAACAACAATTTATTGGAACGGAGCAATATATGCTTCTATCACCTGCCACGATTATTTCAATCACAAAATCTATGTTAGTTCGCATGAGATATGGCCAGATAGACAACCTTCAATTTTAAGTATTTTAAATACTTTATTATTACTCCTTACTTATTAGTGTTATAAGCTTTGAATATTAAGCACTACCTTATTACCTAACCATCCAACTGTATTGGTAAATGTGCAGCTCTTCTGTTAGACCATCCCCAAGCAGAAGGTCGCCTTAATCGGGTCACCAAAAATTTTCCTCTTAATCGCACCTTATTAATCTTGACCCACTTTCACCCTCCCAAGCAGAAGGTCACGACCTGGGTCACCAACCCAATCATTTTTCCACTTTCCAACATTTCAAATCATTTACCACATTCACTACCCCACCAAAACATCTCTCTTACTTTTACAATTATTATTTAATAACATACTACAATTAAGTTATTCTTTTCATTTTTAAAATAAATTCTACTCAAATATGTTAAGTAAATTAATTTGATACTGTACATTAAAAAAAAATTATTGGCAATAAATAAAATTTATTGAAAGCATGAGTCAACATATAAAAAACACAAATTCTTGTTTGTGACGGCACATATCCGTCACTTTGAGTGACGGATACCATTTTACTTCCTCCATTCTCATATGATGTACCCATTTTATTAAAATACTCCACTCATATATTCAACAAATGGGTACATCATATAAAAACGGAGGAAGTACCTCACAAAGTACCCACTTTTTCTCTCTCTGCAACACTATTCATGTGGTCCCCTTTCTCCACTAACCCATTTTGTTACCATTTTTACTCACAAAATATCCGCCACAAATGGTAACCCGTCACAAGGGAGACCAATTGCACGAACTCGTTTAAATCCATAATATATTTGAAAATTGAGAATTATATAAGTGTTTGAGTTATATTTTTTTAAATCGTCAATAACATAACTTGAAAAATCAAACTCGTTTAAATCCATAATATATTTGAAAATTGAGAATTATATAAGTGTTTGAGTTATATTTTTTTTATGTTTGTAATTTATTTTAGGTAGGAGATTAAAAATATTATTGATTTACATTTTTTACTTCTTCTTTTATACTGTTTTTTACATACATTTTTACTACACAATTAATATTTATGGTTGTATGGTAGGAGTTGAGAAAATTATGGATGAAAAATTTTACGGTTTTTTCCCATGGTACCCTCGAACTTTGGCAGATTACACATGGTACCCCTCCTTTTAACTTTCTACATATGGTACCCCTGTATTTACATTTTTCTTTCCCAGAATGCCCCTAGCCAGCTTATGTCATCACTCCGTTAGTTTTTTTGACTAATTACCCCTTTTTTTGGTTATTTAATACACTAATAATACATAACTCCTTAATTTATACAATTAACTAATTTTAATAAATAAATCCCCAAACCACTCATCATCATCTTCAAAATCACCCAAACCATCCTCCTCATTCACCCACCACCATACCAATCACCATCGTAATCTTCATAGCTCCCACCACTTGTCACGCCTTCGACGACTACCACGCCGACACCACCACACATCCACCACCTTGCCAATGTCGGCAAACCAGTCCACAACCGTCGTCTTTCTATTTTTTTTGGTGAAATTTTTTTCAGATCTGATTTCCTTCTTGATTTCTTCTTCCTCCTTGCTTAAAAGCATCGACTGCAAATTCAACTCCAGTTTCGATGCCGCAATCGAGTCATGGTGACTCGATCTGGGTTCATTTCTGGGCTGCTCATTGTTGTAGACAGAGGTGCGTGGAGCAGGTGATGAATTGAGGTGAAGGGTTGAATTGGTCGTTGACGGTGGTCGGGATCTGGAATTAGAAGGTGGTGGTTGGTAATTGACGGTAATGGTGATTGATAGTGATGCGGTGTTGGCGAAGTTGTTGATTGCTGGTGCTTGTTGACGGGCACAAGTCTTGGTGGCTTGATTTCGAGGCCGCGTTGGATGGAGACGGAAACGGAGGAGCAGCTGGTGGTTGAATGGTAGTGACGATGGTGAAAAGTTGGTTGCTTGTTGACTCGGTTCCGGTGTCGGGTTTTCAGACGAAGAATGTGGCAATGGTGTTTTGTTAAATGAGCACTGAAACTGGAGGTGATAACATGGGTTTTCATGGTGGATTGAAGTATGGAAATTGTTGATTGAAGTATGGCAATGGCTATTAGATTGAAGTATGGAAATTGTTGATTGATTTTGCAGCATAACGAAAGAGACAAAAGAAGTGGGTTTGTGATTTATGTATAATTAGTGAATTAAATAACAAAAAAAAGGTCATTAGTCAAAAAAACTAACGGAGTGATGACGGAAGTTGACTAGGGGCATTCTGGGAAAGAAAAACGTAAATACAGGGGTACCATATGTAGAAAGTTAAAAGAAGGGGTACCATGTGTAATCTGCCAAAGTTCGAGGGTACCATGGGAAAAAACCGAAAAATTTAAGAGGACTTGGGGAAAGGGAAGGAAGTTGGCGTGTAAAGAAAAACAAGGAAGAAAGGCTAAAAAGCAACAACTATGTAGCAGAGAAGCAGAACAGCAGAGAAAGAGAAGCCTGCAATTTTTTTTGTACTTTTTTTATTTTTTAATGTTGTAAACCAATAGCAATACGCCACGTGTAAGGTCACCAACTATTAACATTTTCTCTACTCAGGGTCATGGGTTGCCCCTGAGTTGTTCAAGGTCACCAATTTTATGTTGTTAATCCAAGTTTAAAGAGTCATTAGCGTGACCCGACAAGGTCACGACTCAGTCGGTGACCTTGCTTGGGGATGGTCTTAGTAAGGCATATATTTATGCGCCACATATGCCAATTTTTGACGTAAACAAGAAACACATTAACAAATGTGTTTGCATAGTTTTTTTGTTTTTTTTTTTTTTTTTGTTTTTGGTAATGAGATAACACGTCGCTGCTATTTTTAATGCGTATTAAGTAAATTTACGGGTATATGTAATAGCTTAAAAACCATGTTTATATAAGTCACCCTAGAGTAATAGGCTTAAAATCTAAATGGCATAAACTCATGCTATAAACACTCCACGAAATTATTCCTTGGGAGGTTTGAACTTAAATCACTTGGGAATTTCACACAACTTTTAACTATTAAACTTTACCCTTATGGACGTGTTTGCATAGAATGTATGGCCTCAAATGCAGCGACATTAGCATGTACAGACGATGTCCAAATAGCCAATCTAGTTGTTTTTTCCCCTTTACTTCATTGGCCACTACTTGTTGGATTATGTTTCTGACCGGTGACTAAATGCAAATTATATAATAAGAAGGCGATATGTTACCGCTATATAAAAAATGATTATTTTATGATAAAAAGTGAATTTTCTATGTTAAAATTGGGCTACTTTCTCCTTATGAGTGACCATTATTTTTATGAGTGGTTATTTTTTCAACATAAAATTATCACTTTTTATGACAAAATAATCATTTTTTGTTCGTCAAACCATACAACAATCATCTACAATAACTATATATGTATTAAGGATACAAATACAAAACCCGATAATGTTGACTCAAAGTCAACCGAGCAACAACTCACGTGTACCAACTCAACAACTCATATATCTTGATCCCATTATTTCTCCTAATCTTATGTAATTTAGTTAGTCAATGTTTTAGTCTTACTAATCCATGTTTATAGCTATATGTTAGCTTAATATTAGCCTTTAGTTATTAGCCCTAACTTTGTATAAATACCACATCGTGTAATCAGTCTAAGTGCAATATATTTAATCAAATCATTCTTATTCTCTTCATGGTATCACGAGTCTACTACGATCCTCACGATCATCATACTCCGTATCTTCATTCTTGTATTCGTTCTTCAGCCTATCGAATCCGACCACCATGGCTCAAAACCAGCTTTAACTCGTCAATGTGGCTGACCCGACTCACCCCCTTACCCTTGTCAATTTCACCAACTGTATCCAACTCAAAGACACCATTACCTTTCGTCAATGAAGGTTTCAAGTTCGAGCCATCATGAATGGACTCGAACTTTTCTCCTATCTTGAAGGTACCATCGCTGCCCCACCCAAAACTCTCACGGTTAACCCTACTCCACCCGAAACCAACCCCACCACCAACCTTAACCTTGCCTATTCCACTTGGTATAGGCAATACCAACTCATCCTCGGAGCCCTCACTGGTACTCTTGCCCCTTCGATTGCCGCCCTTATCGTCAATGACACAACCTCCCATGCCGCCTGGACCACTTTGTCCCGTACCTTCGCCAATTACTCTCGTGGACATCTGTAGATACCTCATTTCTGCACCTCTCGCAAACCACCCGGTGATGATTGGGCCGCATGTTTGCTACGCAGAACGATTTGTGACAGTTCGTAAGATTATCGTCAAGTGATTGCTCAAATATTAATGTCTACCATTTAGTTGTCATCTACGTGCCGATACGGTCGTTTTGACAGTAATTAGAGTACATTCGGAGTCCGGGCCTAAAACCGTCTCCATTTTCTGATAACCGTTAAATCCCGAGTCAGAATGTTCTGGAATGTTCCGGATATTTCTATTCCATATTTCACACTTTTTATCTTTTGATAAACAATTTCCCGTAATATTCACATAAGATATTAAGGAAAACCGAATTATTTCCGTCCTACCATAACTTAAACACGGAAATCTTTCTTCCGCAGGAGGAAACCACTTGGGAACAGACGCAGCAGGTGTTGCGCCTCTTCCAAGAGACGCAGTGGCTGCTGCGCCTCTTCCCAGGTCCTTTTCTGCGTAATTTTCGTATCTTTTTCATGATTCACTTCCAAAGAGTCTCCGAAACCCTAATGATGGGGCATATTCTGCACCCGCTGACCAGTCAGCATATTGAGCAAGGTCAAAGATATCCACAGCAAGTCAACGGCTTAGACAGCCTAACCGACGCCACCTGTCGGCCTGTCTCTTGTGCCTCGGCGGGGACAACTAGCCAGCCGAGGCACACATCCGCGAACTCATATCCAAGACCCCTCGGCGGTGAGTCAACAGGGCCCGCCGGCCTGCCATGGGTCCCTCAGCCGAGGGGTAGATCAGTCTTTCCACCTGCTAGCCACTTGGCCACTTGGCCACTACGTGACAAAAGGTGAAAGTCTATAAATACTCCTCAACTCTCATTGAGGAGGAGATCCACAATTTAACCTAAGAATCACTATTCATCTGGTAATATCTTCCTTATCTTTCTACAATACGTACTTTGCCAAGTAACAACAACTTATCTCTCTAAGTTACTGACTTGAGCGTCGGAGTGAGTTCGCTCGGTCCAAAGCCGAGCCCTCAGTTTGTTCATCGTTTCAGGAGACCGCAAGGAGGATTCAACTAAAGACGTCATTCTACAAGCACGGGTGGTAACATATAACTGCTCTGGAATTACACCCGGAACAATTGGCGCCGTCTGTGGGGAAAGATACTAGAAGCTAGTCACATTCATTCCCAAACAAAAAAAAAAACAAAACGAAAACCCACCCAAAAAGCTAAGAAGATGTCGAAACAACCAGAGAAGGTGTTGGTGGAAAACGAATTCTACCAAGACGACACATTCCACAACTCAGAAATCGGGCAGTCTCCCACCGGCCGTATCACTGATACGACGAATGGGACGCCGAAGGAACAAGATATGTCGCTGCCCGCCAACTAGGTCACCATCATGGGACATGTGGTTGATGTGGCAAAACTGAAGCTACTCCTGGACCTCATTGGTAGTACGTCGGCTCACACTGACACACCGACAAGAGCGGCGGAACCCGTCCAGGAGACCAGGGCCCAGAATGTGACTCCAAGAGACTTGAATGGAGCACTGGAAGAAGCTGGCCCCGTCAAGACGCCGGAGGAACCCAGAGTGCCAGTGGTAGACCTAAGTCCTCCCCGCACCCGCGGGAGGACAGCGCCGCCGCGGCACCGACGAGGCCTGCCTCAGAGGAGTGAAAGAAGTCCGACTCGTCAGAGTCGGAGAAGAAGCCCGACTCACCAGAGTCGGAGAAGAAGCCCTTCCCGCCACGGGGAGAGGAGCCGGACTAAGGATGTGAGGAGCCGATCGCCGCGTGTCGTTCGACACGTGGTCGGGCACCCCTCGGCGCCTCGTCCTAGATACCCCGATCCGACTAAGTGAAGTTGCCACCTATAGCATACAAAGGAGAAGGCGACCCAACCGACCACGTCGAGGCTTACGAGTCTCACATGTCAGTATGGGAGCAACCCGATGAGGTTTGGTGCCGAGTCTTCCCAACGACACTGCATGGGATGGCACAAAGTTGGTACAAGGGGCTACCCGACGGGTCGGTATCTTTATTACGCCGACCTAAAGGACACGTTCCTAGCCCAAAGATTCTACGCAACAAGAGGAGGGCCGTGGAGACCTCGGACCTCCCGACTATCGACAGGAAGGAGGCGAATCTCTCCCGAAGTTATGTGAAGAGGTTCGACGCCAAGGTTCAAGCAGATTCGTGGTGAGCAATGAACTGCGACCTTGCGGCGATGAAAGGCCTCCCGAGAGGAGACCTAAAGAATGAGCTCATCAAGTGCGGCGGCCGAGAGACTAGACTCACGCCAGAAAATGGCCGATCAAGCCATTAAGGTGGAGGACTACCACAAAACCAGGTAGGCCCAGCGAGGCCGAGCACTCGAAAAAGAAAAAAAAGCCGCCGGGAGGACAACCCGGATGAAAGACGCCGTGACGATGATAGGAAACGGTCGACAGTCCACCAGGAAATGAACTCGGCGGACGCCGGGAGTTCGAAACGAACCGCCGAAGCGGTACAATGATCACACCCCCGTGTCTCCGCCGAGGTTTTCGCCCGAGCAAGAACGAGGGTCGGAAGTGGGAGAGGCCTCCCGGCCGAGGAGTGACGGTGACACGAGCGATCTTGAGTACCACGGCCACACCGGTCACCTTACTGACAACTGCCGGCATCTGAAGAATGCCATTGAAGAACTGATCCGGAAGGGGAGCCTCGGCAAGTATGTTGCCAAAGGTCAAAAGACTGATGCCGGCGGTTCAAATAAGAAATCCGTCTTCGAACGGATAGGAGTAATCCATGTTGTCATCGGGGCAACGAGAACGGTGGGTCCGCTCATGGGCACAAACGGCACTGAACGAGCCGTATCGGGCCATCAACTTTGTGCCCAACACAAATACTCCCGCTTCCAACATCCCCGATATAACTATTGGGAAGAAGGACTACGAGGGAGTCATCGCCCCTCACAGCGACCCACTCGTAGTCCACTTGGACATATCCAACCACCTGGTCAAGAGGTGCCTGATTGACACAGGCGCCTACACGAACATCATGTTCAGGGAGTGCTTTCTCAACCTCAGTCTGAATGTTGAAGACTTGAGCCCCGCACCAATCCGTTGTACGCCGTTTTTCCGGGTAGGCCCGATACCCCGGGTTGATCGGGATCCGGTGATGTTCGGCGAAGGGAATGCGGCGAAGAATGTCCTATCTGAGTTCGTAGTCATTGACGGCTCGTCCGCCTACAACGTCCTCATAGGCTGCGTTACCCTGAGCGAGGCTGATGTAGTAATGTCAATCCGGGCCCTGACACTGATGTATGTCTCGGACCGGGGGGAAGCGCATAAGCTCGTCTCCAAGAACGAGAAGGACGAGGTGGTCAACACCCAGATATCTGCCAGAGGGTGCAACATGCAATCCCTCAAAGCGGCAAAGAAGTCAGAGAAGGGGAAAAGCCCATCCTTACAACAGGAGGGCGACCTCATGGATGCAACTGACGGCTAACTGGGAAGGTGTGCCTTTAATAAGCCGTTAGAACACTGACGATCTCAGAAAGTACTTTGTAAAGTGGCGGAGGTGCCCAAGACAACTGTGGGAACCCCGACACATGTTTATATCTAATGAAGAATCGTCCAAGTTCTCCATCAAAGTGTTCATTTCCCAAATAGTCACTATCAGAAACAGACACCGGCTCACACTGTCACACCGACAAGAGCGGCAGTCACAATCAAGGGATAGACGCCGGCTCACACTGTCACACCGACAAGAGCGGCAGTCATCATCGAGAAGCAGACGTCGTCGCAGTCACCCCAAGTAGTAGACGCTACGGCAGTCGCCCCAAGAGGTAGACGCCGTAGCAGTCACTCCAAGTGGTAGACGCCACGGCAGTCATCATCGAGAAGCAGACGTCGTCGCAGTCACCCCAAGTAGTAGACGCTACGGCAGTCGCTCCAAGAGGTAGACGCCGCAGCAGTCACTCCAAGTGGTAGACGCCACGGCAGTCATCATCAAGAAGCAGGCGCCGTCGCAGTCACCCCAAGTAGTAGACGCTACGGCAGTCACCTTAAGAGGTAGACGTCGCAGCAGTCACTCCAAGTGGTAGACGCCACGGCAGTCATCATCAAGAAGCAGGCGCCGTCGCAGTCACCCCAAGAGGTAGACGCCACGGCAGACACTACCAGCACAGCTGATACTCGCAAAAGCGATCAACATGCCTTAGGAACGTTAAACAGTTGAGATACGCATTCTAACTGCCTCGGTCAGGCCGAGGTAGAAACAAAAGAAGCGCTCAATTAATGACGTAAGAAGACAACTCAGACGAAGACAAGAAAAGACCTCGGCCAAGCCAGAGGCAGAATAAGCAAGCTCTTATTAAAAATGATCAAGTTACAAAGTGAGGAAAGTACAGACGACGGTCGTCCCCATAAGGATAAGCCAACACACAACCTACCAAAGTTTTTACAAAAACACAAGGAAAAGCAAAAGGTTACAGACTTAATCATTTGAAGCGCCAAAAGATGGCAGGGAGGAAAGGCTCAATAGATGGCCCCCGAACAGCTAAAGCTATCCGAGATGCCAGGTGAGTCTGGTGACGACCGCCCGTCTCCCTATGCCTGTTGCTGCTTGCCAACAGCAGCGTTAGCAGCATCGTCCTTAATGGGCGACCCAGAAGCTATCTCTGCCGTCTTAGCTTTCTCAGCAGCCACAGCCTCAGCAGCCTCAGCTGCCTTCATCCTCTCGGCTTCCTCCTTGGCCGCCTTAGCCTCCTCAGCAAGGGCCGCCTTCTCCGCGGCCGCCTCTTCCTCCTTCTTCACCCTTACCTCCTCCTTGGCCTTTTCCTTCGCGGCTTCCTCCTTAGCTTCGAGCTTGTCATCAAACAGCTCGTCAAATCTGTCCCACGGAAAGGAGCCATCAAGAGGGAAGAGCTCCTCAATCACTTCCCTGGCAGCTTCTTCGGCCAAGTCCCGGTACTGGGCGCACATGTTAGGGAGAAGAACGGTTTGGAGTCTCTCAATGTCCTCCTCCCTTTGGGCAATGATAGCATCCTTGTTCCGAACCACCTTCCCCTGGACCTGGAACAAGCCCCTAAACTCGTCCCTCTGCGTACGGTAAAGGTCGGCGTGCTTCTGAACAAGGTCACGCATCTCCAAAGACTTAGCGGCTTCGGCCGCCGCGCCTCGGCCTTGGCTCTCTCGGAGGGACTTCCTTTTCAGCGTCCTCCCGAGTTTTCTCTCAAAGACGGACGCCTCTTCACCTCGGCCTTGGCCCTCTTAGCCTCCTTGTTCGCCGCGTCAAGTTTCAGCCTTAGCCGCTCGAGCTCTGGGGCAGCCTCAGCCATGGTCTTCTCTTGCTCCATAATGTGGGAGCCGGCTAGCTGAGTCCATTTCGCCAGCCTCTTGCCTATTCTCACTCCCTCTACCACAAGCTCGGTGGGGGAAACCTTCTGAAGTAGGGGATCGACGGTGACATTTCTATCACCCGCCTTCTCAGGCTACTTCTCCAATTGCCGCATAGTGAGAACGGCGGCCGCCGACGGTTGATCTACAAAAAGTCAATTAAAACATCCGTGTCAGTATACATGGACGTATCGAAGAGCCTGTCATCAGGAACGCCTAATTAACCGGCTAAGTCTGAGCCACAGGATATATCTGTACCATGCTTGGCCTTCTTGCTCGGAGGACGCATCTCCTCGCCGGCGCGATTGCGCGGTAGCAGCGATTGCGGCGATGGCAGCAGTGTCGGCGGGCAGGGTGGGCTCTTTCCTTTTACGGACAAGGGGAGATCCCTCCGCATCGGAGTCCCCCCCATCGGTAATGTCAACGATCTCCACCGTCTCCTTCTGGGTCAAGGGATGGAAGGTGGAACGGATGTCGACGCCGTCGCCGCCGAAGACTTTGTTTTCCGCGTTCGGCGCGGCATGTTACTAGCAACCCTCGCCTGGGCCGCCTCCACATTCAGGCCTTTCAGCCGCTGATCCATCAGATCATTCGGCGACGTCCTGCGATCACGGGCCAGAGCCTTAGGATGCAAAACAGCAACGGTCTTATCCTTGTGCAGCCCCATTCTCTTAAGAATATCCTCAGATAGGTCCGAGCCAAAATAATCTGCAAAAGAAACAGAGCAAGAATTAAGCAAGGAACCAAAGTTCAAAATAAAAAAACATTGAGAGCAGAGATGGACCTCACACCGACCCCACTCACCCTGTGCTAGGGCCGGTATGAGGCCGACATGGCAGAGCAGCTCATCCTGAAGAATGATCTGCGTTGGGGGAATCCATCTTTTCGACACCCCACTCTTGTCCGCCTCAAAAAGCCTCATCGCCAGCTTCTCATCCTCCGTAAGAGGGACCTTGCTGGCGTCCATCTTCAGCTTTTTCCGGGTGACCCATCTGTCATGCTCCGCCTTAGTCTCGCACCGCAAATTAACTTGGTGCTGGAAGGACCGGGGCAGCGGATAGTCATCCGGCACCTCAATGTACACCCACCGATCTTTCCAGTCTTTGCAAGAAGACAGCTTATCAACGGAGACGTAACCCGGCTCCATTTGTACGCTGTACCATCCGACACGACCAGAAAATGATGGCTGAAGGTGGTGAAGCCGACGGAATAAATTAACCGTTGGAACCTCCCCCTTAAAGAGACAGAGCCAGAAAAAGCCGACTATGGTCCTGATAGCCAACGGGTGCAGCTTGCCCACAGCAACGTTCATGGCTCTAATGATGGCCATAACGTAATCATTCAGCGGAAACCGGAGCCCGTACTCCAGGTGCCGGATGTATACGCCGGTGCAACCCGGTGGAGGGCAACAGATGGCCTGACCCTCCTCAGGGATAACAATTTTGTATCCCCTGCCAAAGTAGAAATGGCCCTCGAAAAAAGTCTCGCCGGAACAACTGGCGAACTTATGGGTCCAAGTACGGTCAGGGCCGACCTTACAAGGGTCGCCGTGATCCATGACAAACTGCCTCCCCTCAATAGGGCGAGCCCTTTCAGCATCATCGTCATCATCATCAACATCGTCATCGTCCTCCCAATCCTCTAAAGCCTTTGGGTCAACTTCGGGAGAAGGAGACCTAGGGCCCCCGGACCCTTATCGGGACGGCGTCTAGCATCTCCTCCTCATCAAGACACGACGAGGAACCCCCCGGCGCAGGTTTGCTAGGTCCGGCATCGGCAGAAGACATGTTTACAACAAAACTTACAAGTTAAAAAGAGAAAAATTTGTTTTACCTTGAAGAAAAGTACTAGCCGAAGTAGCGACTCTGAAGATTAGAAGAGAAAGAAGCCCTTTGAAAGTTTAGAAAGAAGAAAATTTTAGAGAGAATGAAATTGGTGCCCAATTTCAGGGGCTAACTGCCCTATTTATAGGGAAAAGCCCATGATGAAGGACCAATCAGGGCACAGCCCATGAAACGTCAGCCAATCAGCAAACAGACATGTGTCAGACATGCAACCACGGAATGTCAATCGTTGCAACAGTTGAACATCAATCAATGCAACAGTGACCAAGCGTCTTCAACACGCCCCTTCATATCTCTCTGCCTGTTCACCTTCCTCAACAAATTCCTAAGTATCCGTTTATCCGCCGGCCACATGATCAACCAAGCCAGAAAGCACCGCCGGGGGCAATCGAAACAACCGACACTCTCCACCCTGGTCTCGGCCCAGCGTCATTGCCTCTTTCCACATCGGATGTCCATTACACATCCATGTGGAGGGGGATATGGTACGGCCTAAGCGAGATCCATGCCGGGAAGAAGAAGCGGGGCGAGAAATTTTCACTTGCGCAGAATATACGCTCAACATACATCGGAGCCCATACCACGGCATAGACTACGGCTGGGGCAAATTGATGGGGCATATTTCGCACCCGTGACCATCGGCATATTGAGCAAGGTCAAAGATATCCACAAAGAAAGTCAACGGCTTAGACAAAACTAACCGACGCCACCTGTCGGCCTGTCTCTTGTGCCTCGGCGGGGACAACTAGCCAGCCGAGGCACACATCCGCGAACTCATATCCAAGATCCCTCGGCGGTGAGTCAACAGGGCCCGCCGGCCTGCCATGGGTCCCTCGGCCGAGGGGTAGATCAGTCTTTCCACCTGCTAGCCACTTGGCCACTACGTGACAAAAGGTGAAAGTCTATAAATACTCCTCAACTCTCATTGAGGAGGAGATCCACAATTTAACCTAAGAATCACTATTCATCTGGTAATATCTTCCTTATCTCTCTACAATACGTACTTTGCCAAGTAACAACAACTTACCTCTCTAAGTTACTGACTTGAGCGTCGGAGTGAGTTCGCTCGGTCCAAAGCCGAGCCCTCAGTTTGTTCATCGTTTCAGGAGACCGCAAGGAGGATTCAACTAAAGACGTCATTCTACAAGCACGGGTTGTAACATATAACTGCTCTGGAATTACACCCGGAACACCTAATTCCTTCACGTGATTAGTATAAATAGGAGCCTTCGCTCCTCATATTTCTCACGCGAGTGTCCGCCCTTCTCTTCTCCCTTTGCATTATAGACCTTTGTTCTTACTTTTTGGCGTCTACGTGCTTGAACATTCGACCACGTAAGCTCGGATCCTTCTGAGTACCAGCCTCGTTTGCATGATCGACCAATTTGACCAACTCCACAATCAATCAACTTAATTAATCTAATCGTTTTCCTCTTACGAGGGCACTTTCTTTGCATTCGCGTCGAGCATCACTAATTGATATCTTAGTCCTTCTCGTTTCGTCAGCATGTAAGTCTGAGGGTGTATAATCTCTCTTTTATTTATTGTATTTACTTTTTGTAATCATCAATGTAAGATTTATGTCGGAAATATCTTTTAAAACCGATTTCTAAAACCATCTTTAAAACCTCTTTTACGGATTTCCAGCAGATAACCATCGAGAAAGGACGCAGCAACTGCTGCGCCTCTTCGAAGGAGCGCAGTACCTGCTGCGCCTCTTCGTGAGGCTGCCGCAGTTCCTGCTTCCTTTCTTCTTCGTTCGTCCTCTGTAATTCGTCGTGTTTATTTATTTTTCGTTTGTTTGTTAATTCTTTGACACACAATCACATAATAATTTCACATGTATATCATTAATCATCATCATTAGTTCGTATAATTCATTGTTAAATCCGACTTAAATCCCTTATAATCAATATTTGCGGGTTTTCGTCATTAAATTCAATTCGGGTTGTAGAAATTCAATTCATCAATATTGGGTCTCTGGAATTCATCTTTGACATATTTTGCATCTGTTTATTATTATCACCATCGTATATTTGTCACTAATTCGTTATAATTAATCTATTTTATTCACTCATGTCACTAATCAATCATTCTTTCGTGTAATAATCCGTCTTTATTCCGTTCCATCCATGTTTATTGCTTTTATGACCCATTAATCACATGTAAATAACATATTAATCACTTTCATCCGAGTAAATAATTTAATCAATCGTTAAATTTACCAATTGATATTAACAATTCGCAATTAAAACTTCACGGCCAGAATTGGTCGAATGAGAGACGTCAATGTCGTCTGCGCATATTCCAAAGGACGCAGTTCTGCTGCGCCTGTTCCGGGTTGAATTCTGCCTCTGAACTCCGTTGTTGCCTTGACTTAGTTTAATTAGCTTACGTATAATTGACTATTATTCGTATTATCATCTTCTTGTTCGTTAATTTATTCTTTTATTCTTTTTCTCAAATCATCTGTTTTAAAGGTATTTTCGACATAAATCGCCTATCCCAATGTAATTATTGTAATTTTCATTATTGTAATTTTCTTATTGCATTTATCATTGTATTTTGTATCATTTGTATGTTTTCACATGTAATTGAACATTAAATCCTACTTCGACCCAATTGTATGTTAAACTAAATGTTCACCGACTTAGTCTAATCTTCACATGCTAGGATTAAAACTTGGATGTTGCATTGCATGCATATAGCCGACGATATATCGAGTACGAATAACTTCCCTAATCATTAGTAGAGGCCGCTATCGAGGCGGACGGGATTAGGTGTTCGATCAAAAGAGCTTCCTAATACGTACCCTCACCCCTTACTCCAGATATCTGTGAACACCCGTGTTCATTGGCATCCACGAGAGTCATTCTAGACATAGAATGCTAAGGGTAACGATTGCTTAGTGTTCATGTCACTACTTTGTGTCTTGACATGACACGAGGTATTCGAACGGTTCCAATTTCCCATAAAATTGGTGGCGACTCCAAAAAAAATGCAAACGCTTGTTTCTCCTATCTCCCAAGCGCCCCCGTGGGCCCCCCGCTGTCCACAACATCGCCTTCAAATTAAGGATCTTCTCGAGAATATTTCTCACACCAATGACAAGACTATAACCGAGTACATGACTGCCATTAAAGCTTGCACCGATGACCTAGCTCAACTCGAACATCCGATGGATGTTGATGATATCACCGCAAGAATCTTAAACGGTCTCAACTATGACAAATACATCTCTGTCATTGAGGCCGTTCGTGCGCGTGATACGTCAATTTTCTTTGAAGCTTTGCACGAAAAGCTGATTCAGCATGAACTTCGTCTTAAGAATGCTCCTGCTTCCCCTGCCTCCTCAAATTTCAACGCGTCTGCCCACGCCACTAATTACCGTCACAATAATAACCGTCCCAACTACAACCCACGCTCCAACTACCAAAACCGTCCCTCATATCCACCCAAATCGTCCAATTCCTCCTCCTCTCAAGCTGGGCATCCCAAGCAATACAGAGGTCGTTGTCATTTTTGTGACGAGGTTGGTCTCGTTGCCTCTGATTGTAGTGATTTCCAAGCCAAAAATCCCAACGTCATTTTTCCTACCCGTCAACGCCGTGGCCCTCCACTCCAGGCTCACACCGCCACTCACCCCTCTGCCCAACCATCTCATTCTTGGACCGTTGATAGTGGTGCCTCGCATCATATCTCCGACGACCTTAATACTCTTTCTCTTCATCATCCTTGAGGGTTCAGATGATCTTGTGATTGGTGATGGCCCTGCCTTCTCGATTACGCATACTGGTTCTTTTCGCTTTCCCTTTTCTACTTCCTCTCTTAATTTTGCAAATGTTTTAGTTGTCCCGTCAATTTCTCGAAAATTGTTATCCGTCTCTCAGTTTTGTACCGATAATAATGCCTATGCTATTTTCTCACCCACTTCTTTTTGTTTTTAAGGCAAATTCGACGGGAGCGGTTCTTCTTCAAGGTCCGTTCATGGATGGGTCGTATGTTTGGACACCCACTCCGCCTCAAGCACATATAGCCGTAGCTCTTAGTCATGCTTCGTGGCATCATCGACTTGGCTATCCTTCCAATAAAGTTATTCAAGTTTTAAAATCCAGATTTAATTTTCGCATTTCCCTTTCCGATCCTTGTATTTTTTGTCAAATAAATAAGAGCCATAAGTTGTCTTTTGGTCAATCAACGTTACTTTTTACATCTCCTCTTGATTTAATATTTTCGGACTTGTGGACCTTGTAACACCCCCTCATACCAAGGTATCTTACCAAGGACTACCCTACTATGAAAGACTGTTAGCATCTCAGTTGCTCGACGTTAGTATATCAAAGTTAACAATCCAAAACACATTTATCAAAGTGCAACTGAGTTTAACGATTAGATGTTTCCAAAAACGAAACCAAAGTACAACTGTGAAATGCCTACCAACTATATAGAATGCAAGCTAAGTCTCTTGACGGCGGAAACTAGACTCGAGTGATGACTCCCCATAACTGTCCCATAGCTAAAGAATTGCATCACATGTCACAATCTGCTCACCATCCCTGAATGGATCACTATAGGTTTTATAAAACAACGGGGTCAGTTACTGAATAATCAAACTAAGACGAGTACAAAAGGCAACCAGCTGATCATCCTCCTCCTCCGGTCTCCCGATCTCACACAGTAACCGACTACACACCGAAGTGTGTAGCCCTGCCAGATTACCCATCGCAACAGGTAATCTTCACCGTCAGTGAGGGCCGCAGCCAATCCCCACCTAATCCCCCGCTCATCAACAAGTGATAAGCTTGTCAATTAATGTGCACATCCCCTCCTGTGGCAGGTTTCACAGAGAGCGAAACAAGGGCGTGAAGCCACTCTCGCAAGTAACTCAACTCAGCCGAGGACGCACCTCGCGAACATCATCAACAACCATCACAACTCCAACACCCAACTGCAACTCCAAGATCAATAGATAATTACAATATCGACACAATCACAACATCAATCGTACAACAATTACCACATAAATCTCAATTTAATTAAACAGTAAACCGAGTAGGGAAATCCTACCTTTTCGCAACCCGCTTCGCTGCAATCAATCATACAAATGCATAACAAATATCACATCGTCACCTACAACAATGATAATCAACAATCAACACACCTATGATGACCAAACCCTAAACCCCGAAATTAACCCAAAACAATAATTAGGGTCAAACCCTATGTTCCGGGTGTAATTCCAGAGCAGTTATTTGCCACCACACTTGCTTATAGAATGACGTCTTTGATCGAATCCTTCTCTCGGTCTCTCCTGAAACAATGAACAAACTGAGGGCTCGGCTTTGTACCGAGCGTACTCACTCCGACGCTCAAGTCACTAAACTTAAAGGGATTAAGTTATGTGTTACTTGGCGAAGTATGTATTGTAGAGAGATAAGGAAAATATTACCAGATTATGAGGTGTTTAGGTTAAATTGTGGATCCTTTCCTCAATGAGAGTTGAGGAGTATTTATAGACTTTCACCTTTTGTCACGTAGTGGCCAAGTGGCCAAGTGGCTAGCAGGTGGAAAGACTGATCTACCCTCGGCCGAGGGACCCATGGCAGGCCGGCGGGCCCTGTTGACTCCATGCCGAGGGGTCTTGGATATGAGTACGCGGATATGTGCCCCGGCTGGCTAGTTGTCCTAGCCGAGGCACAAGAGACAGGCCGACAGGCTGCGTCGGTTAGGCTGTCTAAGCCGTTGACTTGCTGTGGATATCTTTGACCTTGCTCAATATGTTGACTTGGTCAGCGGGTGCAGAATATGCCCCATCACCCTAAAAGACAACCTATTAGGTGATTACAAAGAACGAGAGACTTACCAATGAAATCGAGACAAGAGACGGAAGTGTAGACTTGCAATCGATCAATTAGCGTTGAGAGTGATTTGGGTGATTAGAGAGATATGAGCGTCGTTGAGTTTTTGGTAAAATTATTTGGAAACCATAAAAGCATAATTTATAATAATCCCTAATCACCTTAACCAAACCGCGGTCGAGTATTCCCATACTCGGCCGAATATTCCTGGGCAGTAAACTGTCCAGAAACACACGACACACCTACTCGGTCGAGTTAGCCTTACTCCGCCGTGTACACTATACTCAGAGAACCGGGTATTACAGACTTCCCCTATTATCTCTCATGAATCCTACAAATATTATGTTTTATTTGTCGACCACTTCACACATTACATTTGCATTTATCCTTTAAAACGCAAATCCGAAACCGCAACAGCTTTTCAAAAATTCCGAGCTATTGTTGAGAAATTTTTCGATAAACTTATTAAACAATTTTACTCCGAAAATGGCGGTGAGTTTGTTAAACTAACTTCTCATCTTAGTCTCAATGGCATTACACATTTAACATCTCCAACCCACACTCCCGAGCATAATGGATTTACCGAACGTTGTCATAGGCACATTGTTGATACAGGTTTACCGTTCCTCACTCATGCTCAACTATTGTCCTCCTTCTGGCCGTATGCCTTCTCCACTGCGGCTTATCTTATTAACCGTCTTCCTACTCCATCTCTTCAAAATGATTCCCCCTACACTAAATATTTCATAAAACTCCCAACTTTTCCAAACTTCATAATTTTGGTTGCCTTTGTTTTCCATGGCTACGCCCGTATACTACTCACAAACTTCAACCTCGCTCTATCCAATGTGTCTTTATTGGCTATTCCTCGACCCAAAGTGCCTACCTTTGCCTCGATCCTATCACCCATCGTGTCTATACGTCTAGGCATGTTCACTTCTTTGACGAACAATTTCCCTATACATCGTTGCTCCGACTTTCCTCCCCACCATCGTCTCTTACTTCGAATGACTGGTGTTCCCTTACTATCCCAGTCGTTCCCTCTACCGCGGTCCCCTCCCCCATATCCTCCCCTGCCACCACCTCCTCTGAAACCCCATCCATCGACCCCGCACAACCCAACCCAACCCCACCTCCATCGACCCCGCACAACCCAAACCCCACCTCCTCCTCCATTCTCACTGAAACCCCCTCTGTCAACCCCGTTCAACCTACCCCTACTCCATCCTCTGCCTCCACGCCTGCCACCCATAAGCCACCTCCACCACCCTCCACTTCCCGTCCAACCACTCGTCTTTCTAACAACATTCGAAAACCCAATCCCAAATACACCAAGCCTACGACTTCCTCTAAGACAAGAACTGCTCATCTTACTACCTTAACCCCCGCACATATTACCATGTCCATTGTAAATCAGGCCCTTGTTGATTCGTCCTGGCGTGCTGCGATGCTTTTTCCCGTAACCAAACATGGTCTTTAGTCCCTCCCGAATACGTCCCCAATGTCATCAGGTGCAAGTGGGTTTTCCGTCTCAAATACAACCCGAATGGTAGTCTAAAACAACATAAGGCGCGTCTTGTCGCCAAGGGATTCTACTAAAGACCCTATCTTGATTACACCGAAACATTCACCCCCGTCATCAAACTCACCATCATACGTCTTATCCTCTCCCTTGCCGTCACTCATGGTTGGTCGCTTGGACAGGTTGATATTAATAATGCTTTCTTGCAGTGTACATTGAATGACGATGTCTATATGATACATCTCCCGGTTTTGTTGATTCTTATTTTCTGACACATGTTTGTAAATTACACAAAGCAATTTACGGTCTTAAACAAGCTCATCGGGCTTGGTATACCGAGCTCAAGCGTTACTTTATCTCCTACGGTTTCCGGAATTCAATTTCTGATCCATCGCTTTTTATCCTTGCTACTGCTAATACTCGCTTATATGCCTTGGTTTATGTTGATGATATAATTGTTACAGGACCTAATATTATCAAAGTCAATAAGTTTATTGCAGCTATCTCTTCTCGTTTTTCACTCAAAGACCTTGGTTGCCTATCTTATTTTCTCGGCATGGAAGTCATTCCCACACCGTTTGGATTGCACCTAAATCAGTCCAAATATGTTTATGATATTCTTCATCGATACAATATGCTAGATTGTAATTCGTCTACAACACTTATGCTCTCTTATCTGCCCCTTATTCGCCAAGATAATCAACCGGTTGAAAATGAATCTGATTATCGCGCCATTGTTGGAAGTCTTCAATATTTGTCCTTAACAAGGCGTGGCATTGCATTTCCCGTCAACAACCTCACTTAATTAGTTATCCATCCAATCACAACTCATTGGTCCTCTCTCAAACGACTACTACGGTATTTGAAAGGCTCTCTTCATCACGTTATTCTTCTCCGTAAACACACCCGTTTTAATTTTTATGCATTTTGTGAAGCCGATTTGGGAGGTGATCAGTCAGATTACGTCTTTACTACTGGTTATGTTGTGTTCATTGAACACAATCGTATTTCCTGGTCATCTAAGAACCAACGTGCTCTCTCACACTCTACCACTGAACCCGAGTTTCGAGCTATAGCTGACACTACTTCTGAAGTTCTATGGTTAAAGTCCCTTATGTCTGAACTCGGTATTTCCTTATCATCTGTTCCTACCATTTTTAGTGATAATCTTGGTGCTACTAGTTACTCTGCTAATCCGATTTTTTATTCCCGAATGAAGCACCTAGCGATTGCATTTCATTTTGTTCGGGAACAGGTCCAATTGGGAACCATACGTGTCCAACATATCAACGTTGATGATCAAATTGCTGATACTCTCACAAAACCGTTGCCCAAGTCCCGTTTTCTTCTTGTTTCTGCCAAGATTGGTCTTACTCTTCGACCGTCCATCTTACGAGAACGTATTAAGGATACGAATACAAAACTCGACAATGTTGACTCATAGTCAACCGAGCAACAACTCACATGTACCAACTCAACAACTCATATATCTTGATCCTATTATTTCTCCTAGTCTTATGTAATTTAGTTAATCAATCTTTTAGTCCAACTAATCCAAGTTTATAGCTATCTATTAGCTTAATATTAGCCTTTAGTTATTAGCTCTAACTTTGTATAAATACCACATCGTGTAATCAATCTAAGTGCAATATACTTAATCAAAATCATTCTTATTCTCTTAAATATGTATAAAAGGTTTAAGTTTCTTAACGTATCAGATATACAGAACTATAAATGTATGAAAGGTTTAAGTTTTTCTCAAATTCTCATTTAAGACGGTTAAAACAGGTCAAGTATCATTCTACTTGTGCATATAAGACAAATATATTATTGATTTTCTCTATACATTCTTATACACACAAGTGGTATATATTTGACTCTTTGTTAATATATCAAATGTTTGAATTTTGAGATTAACTAGTTTTAAACCCGTGCAAAAAAAATGCACGTGTCGTAATAATAAACGCTATTATTGCATACAAGAGCATATATAGACTCGTATAAGTGAGCGTGATTAAAAATGTTCAATATTGTGACAAATATGATAGTTGATATACTAATAATTTAGAACATATATTTCAAAATATAATACACATTAAATCTCAAAATATAAATTGGGTTACCTTATCAATTTTTCATGAACGGGCCGATATGACATAGGTTTCATGATCCGAAAAAACAATGGAACATTCACCCTGTAACATAATACAATTTAAAACCATACACATTTTAGTTTTTACCCATATGAATTATCCCACAGCAAACTCTATCTCAATTCATCTTCATATTATTATTAGATTACACTTACTCCTCTCGTAATTTATAAACGATTTTACCGTTTTGGTCTGATAATTGGGTTTTTTTCACACCCACTAACAAGCAGTATGGTTGATGATGATAGTAACCGTGATCTTAATCTTTTGGTTAAAGATTTCATAACCTCAGACAAGCAAAATGATGTTTGTAAATTATCCAGTTTAGTAAATAACGATATTGTTAATTAGATGACTAACATTCCAGTGCCACATAACGATATTCCAGGTACCCTCATTTGGGGATTGTCCGTAGATGAAAATTTCTCTACCAAAACAGCAACTTGGTTTGCGCAAGGTTTGTTCGATCAAGCTCTTGACAAATGTGAATTTCAGTGGATTTGGAAATTGAATATTCCTCCTAAATTGATTTTTTTTCTTTGGAAAGCCTGTGTTGACGGCCTTCCAACGAAAAGTAGACTTCTCAAGAGTCATATTAATGTCCCACCTCTTTGTGTTCTGTGCAACAATCCTATTGAAAACAAAGATCATTTCTTTTACGAATGTCCCTTGATTGGGTCTATCATCCAAGACCTGAACATTATTAGTTTCAACGAGTTTTTTGTCAAATTATGATACTATTACAAGTCAAAGTTTTCTAACGAAACTTAATTATCTCAAGGATTTAATTCCAAAAGATTACTTTATAAAGATTATTTTTATTTGGTGGAATGCATGGTTCCATAGAAATGATATTATCTTTAATAATGTTAATTTAAGTATCAGCAAACTTATTAATTTATGTAATAATAGCACTAAGACATGGAATGTGACTAGATTTAAGAATCTCAACAATCCCGAGGTAGAAGAGTCAGCTAGAAATAATTCTAGTAAGGAAGTGATTTGGTGGAAAAAACCTACAAACGGTTTCCTAAAGCTAAATTTTGATGGATCGAGAATAGAAGGTAATAAAGCTGCTTTAGGATATTCTATAAGAAATCACAATGGTAAAGTCGTTTTGTTGGGAGCAAAAGAGTGCGCATCCAATAGTATCCTTGTTGCGGAAGCACTTGCTTTAAAAGAAGGTATTTTAGCAGCTAAATACTTAGGAATCTCAAAGTTAATTGTGGAGGGTGATAATTTATGTGTTATTAACTCGATTCGAGGTACTTGGCAAATTCCGTGGGAAATTTCTAGTATTATCAAGGATGTGAAATTAGACCTTCATTTTTTCGATGAAGTGATAATTAAACATTGCTTTCGTGAATCCAACAAGGTTGCTGACTTCATGGTTTCAGTTGGACATTCATGTCCAACTCTTTCGAGGTGGTTTGATAGCCGGTGGCTTCAACTTACCTCCCTCATTCGAAAGGATGAGATAGGTTGGTCCTACCCTAGAGGATCAACCTAGTTTTTTTACCTAATAAAAAAAAAAAAAAAAAAAAAAAAAAAAAAAAAAACTAATGTTTAGTGTTTGTAGTATCATATTATCATGTCTTATTAGTGCAATTTTAGCCCATCTAATATTCCAAGATAACATTTTTGATTGTTGATATAATGTTTTGTCTATTATATCATAGTTATGCTAACAAAATTCCGTGCAAACCCTAATAATTTCAATAAAACATAGTTATGATTGTTAAACAACAAAATTACTTTCCTAATTTGGTTAATCCCCCCTACTACTAAGAGAATAAAAATTCTCTTAGTTTTCCCTCCAAAAAGCATCTAGCTAAATAAGGTAATAAATAAAATTTTCTTTCATTACATTATTATCTTTTCAAGTAATATATTCTTATAAATAAACTCTAATAATTTTTTAAATAAATTCATAATTATGATTTTTCATTAAAATAAATAAAAATTGATATTAAATTATAAAGTAGGATTATATGTTGCTAAATTTTTCAGTAATTCAATAATTATTATTGTAGAGAATAACTTGACACATGCTTACTATTAGCTTCGTGACAAAAAAACATTCACTAAAAAAATCACAACTTAAATAATTTTTTTTATTAGTTTTCAATTTCAATTTTTTTTGTTTCATATCAAAATACAATGGAGTGAGTTGATAATTAATGAGGTGCAAATTTTAAAAATATAAATCCTCCTATATACTAAGAGAATACAACTTCTCTAAGATTTTCCCTTCAAAGTGCTCAAACTTATATATGGAAACAAATTAGATTTTCATTTTATTAAACTAATTTTCCATTTAAAATAATCTATACATAAAAATGGTATCTCCTTTTATTAACTTCGTGACGAATTTTTTTTTTAAAAAAAATTTGATGTGGTTAAAATATTTTCATAAAAAAAAACACAATTCATGGAATTATTCAATTCTTTTGATTAATTTTAATATTAGTTATGTTTTATAAAAATTCGCGAGATATAAATCTAAAATTTATAACTAATACACTAAAAATTAAAAGGTCTATATTTACCGCGCATTTGCGCGAGATCTACACTAGTTATAATCAATTATCCAAGTTTTTAGAACAATTAGATTGATTTTAGAAAGAAAGGTAATATACTCCTATATGACTTGATTTGTCTAGGTTTAGAAGAAAAAAGATATTATATAGAAATTTAATGAAAAAGTGTATGTGAAAGAATAAAGTCCGTATATAAAAAATTAATTTCGATTTGAAATATGTATAGATTTGAATCATTTGAAAGCTATACCTAATCTCAAATTACTGTGAATTAAATATAATCCGTACGATAAAATGAAATAAAACCGTTGTCATCATACTTACTTATCGTGTTTCTAACTAATAATAATACAAGCGTGTGGGTATTTAAGTTGAACTTTCTATTGATGCGACTTAGATTAATAAGTAAAAGTTTAACCTTCCACGTGTCAAAATAAGGGAGACTTAGTTCGAAAGAGGTCTCAACGCGGGTTATCTTATTAGCGTCTACGTGTTGCACCTCAATACATTTTAGGTTTTACACTTTTACTATCCCCACGCCATCACTAAAATGCACCAATTATATACTTATCAAGTAGAGCTTTGTTTAAAAGGTTTTTCTCAATCTTGTGCAACCCTCTTTCTTAATTACGCCACGTGATTAATCTATTTTTGTGCCAATCATTATATACATACTCGCTAATCTCTTAACCCACTTCTATAGTTGTATATACTCTCATACGGGGTATGTCTTATTTGTATACGATACAAACAAGACAATTTTCCTAAAAATATCCACAAAACCTCTAATCATGATTATTAAAATTAAATTATTAAACTACGGATTAATGTTTTCTTTCTTAAATATTCAAGTTAGTGCGCTAATAACAAGTATCATGACTATCATCCATCAATTTAATGTTGATATTTAATAAAAAGATTCTTTCAAAATATAGAAATTAATCTCATTAATTCTCCCAACAAATATTCTCCTTTCATCGGGAGTACATCTTGTTTAAGATGTACATAAATACACGGGTATATTTTTAAAAGTTTTGTTATTAACAAAGAGAATAAGATGTAAGCATAAAACTGTACTCAAAATATAATATAAAATAAAAGTGTAATATCTGGATATTTTGGGACCCGAAATGGAATCTTGGGATGCGTGAGAGGACCCTCGGATGTCATGAGTCTACTCGGGAGTGAAGTATGACTATAAAGTGGGCCGAGTATAACCTATACTAGACTTAGTGGAATTGTTATAATGCCCGCCTATAGAAGGGTCGTCGTAAAACTGTCATAACTTGAGATTTAGACATTGTATTGGCGTGATTCTACATGGAGGTGATAGGTTGTTCTCTTACGATTCCATTGGTAGGTCGCATGCCCAAAATGACCAAGAAACGAGTAAGATATGACTGTTTTACGAAAACTGGTCATTACTGAGAATTGCGTTGTACTCGACAAAGTGAGGGTCACTCGATCGAGTGCACTCTGGGCAGACGGGTTTTAAACTCGCAGACATCCATTCTCCTATTTCATTTCTATCTTCTTCCTTCTCTCTCCAAACTCTCTCCCTTCTCTCTAAAACCCTCACAAACACCATATTAGAGGATTCAAGCTTGGATGAGAGGATTGCTCACCTTCTCCTCCATTCTTTCACCTTGTAAGTTGAGATCTACCTTTTTTCTAGTCTTTTGAACTCTAACTTTTAGGGGTTTTTAATTGGGTTGATTAATTAGTAATTATTATGTATAATATGGGTAATTAGTGGGTAATAATAAGGGGTTTTGTATTATGTTATAGTGTACCATGATTTGTGATAGTTATTATGTGGTATTGTAGGATGAGACGGATCTTGCTTATTAATTGTGATGGGGCATATTCTGCACCGCTGACCAAGTCAACACACTGAGCAAGGTCAAAGATATCCACAGCAAGTCAACGACTTAGATAGCCTAGCCGATGCATCCCATCGGCTCGCCACTGGGTCTCGGCGTGACAACCTCGCCAAATGACACACATCCGCGTACTCATATCCAAGACCCCTCGGCGGCGAGTCAACTTTGTCCGCCGGCCTGCCATAGGTCCCTCGGCCGAGGGGTAGATCAGTCTTTCCACCTGCTAGCCACTTGGCCACTTGGCCACTACGTGACAAAAGGTGAAAGTCTATAAATACTCCTCAACCTTCATTGAGGAAAGGATCTCACAATTATAACCTAAATACACTATTCATCTGGTAATATCTCCCTTCTCTCTCTACAATATATACCTAGCCAAGTTACGCAGCTTGATCCTTTAAGTTTACCGACTTGAGCGTCGGAGTGAGTACGCTTGGCACACGCCAAGCCCTCGCCTCGTTCATTGTTGCAGGGGAGGCCGCGAGGGACGATAGAAGCAAGGAGGATTCAGCTCAAGACATTATTCTACGAGCCACGGGTGGTAACTAATCACCGCTCCGGAATTACACCCGGAACAATTGGCGCCGTCTGTGGGGACGACACTAGAAGCTAGTCACATTCATTCCCAAACAAAAAAAAAAACAAAAACCCACCCAAAAAGCTAAGAAAATGTCGAAACAAAGAAGAGGTGTTCATAACCGACGAGCCCCTCCACCCGGATGATACCTTCAACAATTCTGAGTCGAGCACCCCTCCACCGGCGAGTAATCCAACCGGAGTTCGGGATGCCGATAATACCAGATCGCCGCCGCCACCAACCAGTCACCATCATGGGACATGTGGTTGACATAGCAAAAACCGAAAATGGTCCTGGACCTAATTAGCAATGCGTCTGCTCACACTTTGTCACACCGACAAGAGCGGCGGAAACCACCCAGAGACCAGGGCCCAAAACGTGACTCCGAGAAATCGAACGGAGCGCTAGGAGAAGTTGACCCGGTCGAGACGCCGGGAGCCCAAAGTGGGCGCGGTAGACCTAAGTCCTTCCCGCACTCGCGGAAGGACAGCGTCCCCGCCACACGAACGAGGCATACCCCAAAGGAGCCGAGGAGTCCGACTCGGCGAGTTGGAGAAGGAGTCATAGTCGAAGAAGGAGCCCCTCCCGCTACGAGGGGAGAAGCCCGGATAGGGATGCGAGGAGCCGATCGCCACGTGTCATTCAACACGTGGTCTGGCAACCCCTCAACGCCTACGTCCTAGAAGTCCCGGTGCCAAACAAGCTAAAACTCGCCACCCCTATCATACAAGGGGGATAGCGATCCACCCGACCACGCCGAGGCTTTCGAGTCTTACATGTCGGTATGGGAGCAGCCCGACGAGGTCCAGTGCCGAATTTTCCCAACAACTCTGCATGGAATGGCTCGGAGCCGGTACAAAGGGCTTCCCGATGGCTCGGTGTACTACTACGCCGACCGAAGGGCGCTTTCCTAACCCGCTCTGCATAAGAGAAGGGCCGTAGAGACCTCCGACCTCCTAACTATCGGACGGAGGGGGCGAGTCTCTCCGGCTACGTGAAGAGGTTTGATGGAAAGGTCCAAAGCAGATTCGAGAAATTAATCCCGAGCCGGCGGCCTTCACGATGAAGGGGCCTCCCGAGGGGAGCCTTAAAAACGAGCTCATCAAGAGCGGAGGCCTAGGGCGGGACGCCGCCGGAAGGCCGGCCGACCAGTGCCATCAAGGTAGAAGACTATCACAAGACTGGGTAGATCCCAGCGAAGCCGGCACTCAGAAAAGAGGAGTCACCGGCAGGACAGCCAGGACGAAGAACGCCGCGACAACAACGGTTCGCGGTCCGACGGAAAACGCCGTGAGAATAACAGATCACGGTCGGACAGATCCGACCGGCGGCAAGACTCGGGGCGCGCGGGTGGAATTCGGGAACGTACCACCGAGGCGGTATAGTGAAAAAACCCCCTCGTCGTATCGCCCGCCGAGGTCTTCGCCCGAGCAAAACGAGGGCCGAAGTGGGAGAGACCCCCAAGCCAAAAAGTGACGGTGACACGAGCCGATCTTGTGAGTACCACGGCCACACCGCCATTTAACCAACGACTGCCGCCATCTGAAGAATGCCATAGAGGAACTGATCCGGAAGGGAAGCCTCGGCAAGTACGTCGCAAAAGGCCAAAAGACCGACACCGGCAGTTCAGATAAAAAGTCCGTTTTCGAACGGATAGGAGTGATCCACGTTGTCATCGGGGCAACGAGAACGGGGTCCGCTCATGGGCACAAACGACACCTAAACGAGCCGTATCGGGCCATCAACTTTGTGCCCAACTCAGGGATCCCCTCTGCAAGCATCCCCGACATGACTATTGGAAGAAAGGACTACGAAGGGGTCATCGCCCCTCACAACGACCCGCTCGTAGTCAATTTAGACATATCCAACCACCTGGTCAAGAGGTGCCCGATTGACACAAAGCGCATACACGAACATCATGTTTAGAGAATGCTTCCTCGGCCTCGGCAAAGATCAAAGACTTAAGCCCTCGCACCAACCCGCTATACGACTTTTAAGGGGCCGGCCTGTACCACCGGGGTCAATTAGGCTCCCGGTGAGATTCGGCGAAAAGACGTCAGCCAAGAACGTCCTAGCCGAGTTTGTGGTCATCGACGGCTCGTCCGCATACAACGTCCTCATAGGCCGGGTCACCCTAAGCGAGGCCGACGCAGTGATGTCCATCCGGGCCCTAACACTGATGTACGTCTCGGACCGGGGGGAAGCGCATAAGCTCGTCTCCAAAGACGAGAAGGATGAGGTGATCAACGTCCGGATAGCTGCCCGAGGATGCAACATGCGGTCCCTCAAAGAGGCGAAAAGTCCGAAAAAGGGAAGAGTCCGTCCCTGCAGCAGAAGACGACCAAATGGATACAACTAGGGGCCGACGAGGAAGTGCGCCTGTAATGAGCCGGTAGGGCATCGGTAATCTCGTAAGAATTTATGTAGCCGCGGAGGTGTCCAAAATATCTGTGGACACCCCAACGCATGTTTTCACCTAATGAGAAACCATCGAGGCCTTCGATCAAAGCGAAATTTTCCCATCGCTTATCTATCAAGATACCGATGCCGGCTCACACCGTCATACCGACAAGAGCGGCGATCGTTGCGAAGACATTAGCGCCGTCGCAGTCACCCCCAAGTAGTAGACGCCACGGCGAGTCACCCCAAGAGGTAGACTCGTCGCAATCCTCCAAGTGGTAGACGCCACGTAACACGCTATCAAGATACCGATGCCGGCTCACAATGTCATACCGACAAGAGCGGCGATCGTTGCGAAGACATTAGCGCCGTCGCAGCATCACCCCAAGTAGTAGACGCCACGGCGACCCCAAGAGGTAGACTCCGTCGCATCCTCCAAGTGGTAGACGCCACGTAACACGCTATCAAGATACCGATGCCGGCTCACACTGTCATACCGACAAGAGCGGCAGTCGTTGCGAAGACATTAGCGCCGTCGCAGTCACCCCAAGTAGTAGACGCCACGGCAGTCACCCCAAGAGGTAGACTCCGTCGCAGTCACTCCAAGTGGTAGACGCCACGTAACACGCTATCAAGATACCGATGCCGGCTCACACTGTCATACCGACAAGAGCGGCAGTCGTTGCGAAGAACTACGACGCCGTCGCAGTCACTCCAAGTGGTAGACGCCACGTAACACGCTATTAAGAACCAACGCCGGCTTCCCCGGTCAATCCAACAAGAGCCATCGCACATTACACTCGCAAAAACATTCAAAGTGTCGTGGAAGCGTTGAAACACAGTTGAGATACGTACTCAAAAACGGCCCCGGCCAAGCCGAGGCGAAAACAAGAAGGGCGCTCAATTAAGAATACAGGAAGACACTTTGATGAGATAAAGACCACGGCCAGGCCGCGAGGGACGATAGAAGCAAGGAGGATTCAGCTCAAGACATTATTCTACGAGCCACGGGTGGTAACTAATCACTGCTCTGGAATTACACCCGGAACAATTGGCGCCCGTTCACATCCCTTCAACTATTCATTTTCCTCAACAAATTCCTAGGTATCTGGTCTCCGCCGGCCACCTGATCAACCAAGCTAGGAAGCACCGGCCGGGGGCAATCAAAATCAACCTAAGACTCTCGGCCTTGGTCACGGCCAGCGTCATATTCTTTTCCACATCGAGTGCCCTTTACGCATCCATGTGGAGGGGGGATATGGTATACGGCACGGCCTAGGATATGGTTTACGGCACGGCCTAGCAAGAGCCATGCCGATGCACAAGAAGAAGCCGATGCAGAAAATTTCTAAAAATTACTTGTGCAGAATACATGCTCAACGTACATCGGAGCCCATACCACGGCATAGACTACGCTGGGGGCAAATTGATGGGGCATATTCTGCACCGCTGACCAAGTCAACACACTGAGCAAGGTCAAAGATATCCACAAAGAAGTCAACGACTTAGATAGCCTAGCCGATGCATCCCATCGGCCGCCACAGGGTCTCGGCGTGACAACCCGCCAAATGGGACACACATCCGCGTACTCATATCCAAGACCCCTCGGCGGCGAGTCAACTTTGTCCGCCGGCCTGCCATAGGTCCCTCGGCCGAGGGGTAGATCAGTCTTTCCACCTGCTAGCCACTTGGCCACTTGGCCACTACGTGACAAAAGGTGAAAGTCTATAAATACTCCTCAACCTTCATTGAGGAAAGGATCTCACAATTATAACCTAAATACACTATTCATCTGGTAATATCTCCCTTCTCTCTCTACAATATATACCTAGCCAAGTTACGCAGCTTGATCCTTTAAGTTTACTGACTTGAGCGTCGGAGTGAGTACGCTTGGCACACAGCCAAGCCCTCAGTTCGTTCATTGTTGCAGGGGAGGCCGCGAGGGACGATAGAAGCAAGGAGGATTCAGCTCAAGACATTATTCTACGAGCCACGGGTGGTAACTAATCACTGCTCTGGAATTACACCCGGAACAAATTGGATTGCTTGTGAAGAATGCTAAAAGAAAGGTAGGTTAAAACTACTCAGTCTCAATAAGTTTGGATGGTCATACATGTCATTATTATGTAATCAATGCATTATACCATGTTTGTTGAGGATTCGGGTGAGTCTCATGTGTATTGGTGTTACGTTATGACATGATGTTGGATTGTATCGACTCGGGGAGTCGAGATATTGAGGAATTGATGTTTATATCGTAACTGTGGATTGTGTTGCATAATGAGTCGGAATTGTTATAATATGTAGTGTCTTGAATTTATTGTGCTTGTCATGTGTATTGGAGCATATGTAAGCTTGTGATTGAGTGGTTGTTGTTGAGGAGACGGAAGACGGTTAGGAGACCGTCTTCCGCTTGGGTCGCTTCTTGGAGCTTCCCACTCCAAGAGAGATGTGCACATTAATGACTTAAGTACGGAGGGACTCGTGTAATTGAGACACGACGTCTGGCAGGGGATCCGGTTGGCTTCCGGACCCAGTACGCCTGGGCGTGTCCCGGTACCTTGTTGTGAGGTGGTGTCGTGGGCGTGTGCCTGACACCGGTGGTTGTGGGTACTTCTTGGCATGTCCCGGTACCAGCGTGGTGATGATATTCCAACCCTACCAAAATATAATAGTATAACGTATTGATCCCTAATATCCCTCATCATCTTCTAGACTTTAAGCTTCATATTCCCAAAGGGAGAGTGCATTTTTTTAGACAAACGTGTACAATCTTATATATACTATGAAAAAGGAGCATACATAGCATAGAATTCGATTCCAACAAAACAACAAACCAAATTGCAATACAAACATAGAAGAATTAGATACCTCTAAACTACTAGATATTGAACTAACCGAGCTAAAATTAAAAGCGATACTAACTAAAATTGAAATACGACATTTCTTAAAGGATGGATGATAATATTCCTCAAACGGGAGCAAGTCAACCTCCTTTCTTTTAGCCTTTTGACTGCAACAACAACATTCAGTGTGTATCTGCAAAAAACGGTAATTTGTCAACAGAAACCGACGATCTCTTCCTTGAAATAGCACCAGACCTAACCATTCGACCATAGCGAATGGAAAGCTCCACCGTGCGACAACACTTCTTGCTCGAGTCTCTTTAATCGCAACAAGTTGAAACTGGCCCATGAATACCTTAGTAACCATAGAGGAATTAGATGAAAGCCGTTTCTTTTTGGCAATATGCGGAAGAGCTTCTTCATGACCCAAACATCACTCTCTGACCCCAAAAGCGAATGGAGATAGCACTCGTCATATAAAGGATATGGAATGAGAACTGCTGCTTCCCTTGAAATTTCTTTATGGGGAGTTCCCGTCGAAATAGACTATGAGGGGACGAACTCTGAAGGATGACAAAGATCTTGGATGGAAAAAAGGAGATTCCTCCCAAGTAACAAATTCTCATAATCTTCGGATGACACACGCAAATTATTATTAGGGTGCTTTTTGTTGGAGAAACAAATATTTGTCTTGCAGTAAAAATATTGGAGGGATTACAGTCATCCTTACTTTTCTTGTCTAAACCCAGAGGATTAAAAGGATAAGTTACATGTTTCCCATTAACATTTAAACGTAATATATTTTTATTAAAATATATTTCTGCATATTACTCAATTCATGATCATAATTAATTTTTAGATTCAACTTTTTTCAAAGCAAAATACAATGATGAACCAAATTTATACAAGTAATATACTAAAATAAAAATAAAAACTCTATATACCATGAATCCATAGCACGGAGTCTGAACTAGTTTAATAATTTATCTTCTTTATATTTACCAAAATTGTGTTGAATCCAAATGAATTAAGATGGGTGTTATACGATACCTAGACCTGGCTAAATAAACCTGACCAGACCAATCGACCTGAAAAGGATGAGCCAAGATCCGAAATTGATCTAAACTTTGGGTGAGTTTTGACCCCATTTTCAAAGGAAATTATCCAATGAGTAGATCTCATGTATCATTTTTTTTTTTTTGTTTTTTTTATTTTAAGCTTGTAGAAAGATGAAGTGAAATGAAAAAGTAGAGTTTGACTGATAATGTATAGAGTTTGTGGTGAATCTGAACAATATAAAAATAATAAAAGCGAGTAAAAAGTTAATGGGGCAGAGCCACAGAGGTTAAGACTTTGGTGAGTTGACCGATCTGAACAATATAAAAATAATAAAAGCGAGTAAAAAGTTTATGGAAAAGGTTGGAAATAAAAAAAGAAAAAGGAAGTAGTCGTGTCAAAATCCAAAGAGTCTAGTCCCCCCACTAATCTGATATACTGAAGAAATGATTCAAAGGCGATGGGGTTTGAACTCCCCCACCGTATATAACACGTGGTTGCTCCTTACATGCTTGTGTTGGACCCCACCTACTTCTCGTAACCCCTTTATATATTCTTCTTCTCCCACTTTCCCTTCTTCCTAAACTCACTACTCAATCAACAACAACCCTTTCTCTTTCTATAAATCTCTCTCTCTTTCTATCTCTCTATCTCTCTCTTGAAATAAATAAAAAAAACAAGAAAAGAAAGAAATATAATTGGAGGAGAAAAGGAATGGCATATGCAGGAATATCAACAAGTAGTAATTGTAATACTACTACCAGTAGTACTAGTTGGGTAAATAAATCCAGAGTAAATCCATTGGGGTCCCCTAAAAGACAGTTAAATTGGCCCAACAAACATAATCATTCAATACATTCTTCCCTCCATTTACCTCTACTAGACTCCCCAATTACCCAAACAACAACAAAAAAGAAAAGCATCACCACCATTTCACCCAAACATACAACAACAACTACTACTATTAGAAAGCAGCAGCAGCAGCAGCAGCAGGCGCCTAGTGGTGTTTGGAACCCATTACAGAAGGCTGCCGCGGCGGCCTTAGACGTTGTGGAGCAGGCCTTGAATTCATGGGAAACCAAGACTCCTCTCCCCAAGACATCTGATCCAGCTGTCCAAATAGCTGGCAATTTCGCCCCTGTAGCAGAGCACCCTGTCCAACACAACCTCCCTGTCACCGGCACCATTCCTGATTGCATTAGAGGTGCCTATGTTCGCAACGGAGCTAACCCTCTCTATGAACCCTCAGCAGGCCACCACCTCTTCGACGGCGATGGTATGATTCACACCGTCAACTTCAAGTCTGACGGCTCTGCCAGCTACGCCTGCCGCTTTACGGAGACCAACAGGCTTATTCAAGAGAGGTCCTTGGGGAGGCCCTTTTTTCCCAAGGCCATTGGGGAGCTTCACGGCCACTCCGGTATCGGAAGGCTCGCATTGTTCTACACCCGCTCCTTATTAGGTCTGCTGGATCACTCCAACGGCATTGGAGTCGCCAACGCAGGGGTCGTCTATTTCAACAACCGTCTCCTTGCCATGTCGGAGGATGACATTCCCTATCACGTGAGGGTCACCCCGTCAGGTGACCTTCAGACAGCAGGCAGGTACGACTTTGACGGTCAGCTAAGCTCTACCATGATTGCCCACCCCAAGGTGGACCCCGTTACAGGGGAGTTATTCGCGTTGAGCTATGACGTCATCAAGAAGCCGTACCTCAAGTACTTCAGGTTCAATGCGGAAGACGGCAGCAAGTCCCCTGATGTAGACATCAAACTGGAAACCCCAACCATGATGCACGATTTCGCCATCACCCAAAATTGCGTCATCATTCCAGACAGTCAGGTGGTGTTCAAGCTCCAGGAGATGATCAGGGGTGGTTCTCCGGTGGTGTACGATAAACAAAAGGTGTCTCGCTTTGGAATTCTACCCAAGTACGCCACGGATGCCAATGATATGCAGTGGATAGAGGTCCCTGAATGCTTCTGCTTTCATCTCTGGAATGCTTGGGAGGAACCTGAGACTGACGAAATTGTGGTGATTGGATCCTGTATGACCCCCGCCGATTCCATTTTCAACGAATGTGACGACAATTTAAGCAGCGTCCTTTCAGAAATCAGACTCAACAGAAAGACAGGCAAATCAACTCGCCGTGAAATTCTGTCGGCTTCTGATCAGATGAACTTAGAGGCAGGGATGGTGAACCGGAACATGCTAGGTAGGAAGACGAGATACGCGTACCTAGCCATAGCGGAGCCGTGGCCCAAGGTGTGTGGGTTCGCCAAGGTAGACTTGTTGACAGGGCAAGTAACAAAGTTTATCTACGGGGATGACAAATATGGAGGAGAGCCGCTGTTCCTTCCAAGGGATGAAAACAGTAATGGGGAAGACGACGGACACATACTGGCGTTCGTCCATGATGAGGACAAATGGACGTCGGAGCTGCAGATAGTGAATGCGGCCACAATGGAGGTGGTGGCAACAGTGGCAATGCCTTCAAGGGTACCTTACGGTTTCCATGGGACATTCATCCCAGCTACCCATTTACAGACGCAGGCATAATATAGACTACACTTATTAATTAGTTCCGTTTATCTTATTATGGAATGGAAAAACAAAACAAGGAGGAATGTCTACCAGAGGGATATCTGCATATATGTCCCCGGGGATTCCTTTCCTTGGGAGCTAACAAATCCTTTTTTGAGGGGTTTCCGCTCTTTTTCTTTTTTTTTTTTAAAAAAAAAAAATTAATTAGTAAAAAGTACGTAAAGAATATGAAAATTAGGAGACGGAGACGGAGACGGAGAGGAAGGTTTTGAGAAAGCAAGCTAGAAGCTTTTTGGATATAGATTAGAGATGAAGCTCAGCTGCTTTCTGTTGGATTCTTCTACTCGTCATTCCTGTCTAATAGTGTACTAGTGTGCTGTGTGCTGTGTGCTGTGTGCATCAAGATTCAAGACTGTATATGGATCATGGATCATGGATCGACTACCAAGTTCCGAGTCAAGTCAGTTTGAACTTGAAAATAACAATTTATTTGTATGCTACTCTGTTTTCACTGTAAATAACATGAGTCTATCAGTAACATGCTTCTTTTCATCTTCTACTTATTTACAACAGGGAGGTTAAAATAATAAAATACTCCTTTTAACAATATTAGAAGCATAACCTAACAGCAGGTGAGGTTGATCATCAAATGATTTAGGGTGACAATGACCTTGGAATAATTGTTGTCTCAATTATAAATTTGTCTCTATATTTATTTATTTGGACGAATGTGACTCTACTCAAATCTTCCCCACAGCACATGGCAAAGTCGTTAAACGCAGGGCAGTCAATAAGTGGGGTCTTTTGCCAAAATAACCATATGCTTCAAATTATTCGCCAAAATAACCATTTCATCAAAATATTTCCCAAACTAATCATATCTAGCTAAAAAGTGTTTACGTTAATTAACCCACAAATATTGTTAGCCTATTCAGTAGACACATTGTTTTCCTTAAGAATAATTGTTAATGGATCTCAGTCGTTGATAAATTATTAAATTGCAAAAATGGTTTACCAGCCAGCAAGACTGGCAAGGGAGTGGTAGTAAACTAGTAGCAGCCACGTAGTAAATTCTTGTGTCTCAAAACTTTCTAACTCAGCACTTCATATAAAATTTAGCATGATAACAGAGCTATTGCCTATTAGGCCAACTTTTACAAATACGGAGTACACAACTGTTGAGGACTTAAGCTTGAGTAGATCATATAATTTGAATTTAATTTACTGATTTTTTTGGTGAATTTCAATTTAATCTTGATATTGAAACGAAAACAATAATTCAAAGAATATTATTTTTATATGTATTAATTGTGTACTTATTTTTTATTGGTGAATATAATCATTATTCCATAAAAAAAAATGAATGAGTATAATTTTATTTTGCTAAACACAAAAACTTCAGAGAGACGGTCTCTCAATAGCGTTATTGAGAGACCTCTCACATGATGGGGTGAGGAAGTTATTGCTTTTCTTTTTTTCCTGTTATGTCTTCCACTAATTTAGTGAAAGACGGTCTCTCATGAGACCTACTGCTCATTAGATAAGGTAGTTTAATTAAGGTAAACATCTTTTTTTTTTACCTACATATGGCTAGTTTGGACAATATTTTGATGAAATGGTTATTTTGGCAAATAATTTGAAACAAAAGGTCATTTTGGCAAAAGACCCCAATAAGTGCGCGTATGTTCTCATTATCATTCTCACTTACTTGTCAATTCGCTTTGCAACTCTATGCATTTCTCAATTATGGACGGTTCTCAATTTATGAATGCTAACCTAAGCCAATCAAATTACTACTCCAACAACACTAAACATGATACTGTAAAAAAGAATAATTTACAACCAACGTGTAAAAGCATTTAAATTAGACTCTTTAAATTAACACTTTTTTTAGTGTGATAATGCATACCACCCCTTCATTGTAAGTTTACCACGATTGTCAGTAGGATTTATGTTCTTACGTGTGGAATAAGTCATTGTCTTTGAATTTCTTAACATCCTCCTTATATTAATAAAAAAAAATGTATTTTCGGTCCATTTATTCAGTTGTCTATGAGTAGACATGACAAACAAGTTGGTTTGTATCGAATTCATATTCATTTTACAGGTAAACGAGTTAAAAATCCTTCAACCCAAATAAATATTTAGTCATCATGATGAGTATAATTAAGAATATAAGATTTTTTTTTTTTTTTTTTTGCCAAGAAAAAAGGTTTATTTAAAAGATTGTGAAAAGAAGTACTCTCTTTGTTTTAGTCATTTATTTACTTTTGGTTGGTTTTAGTATAAAGACAAGAAAAAGAGAAGGGAGGCACTTATGGTGGTTGTTAGTAAATGACAAGTGGACCATAATAGATATGTATGACTACATGAGCAAATTACTCATGATGAAACCTTGCCTATATAGAAAAGTAAATTAGAAATTGCATCAAAAATCAGTTGCACATGCAGAATATATAGTTTGGCATTGTATGATGATGATGATTGAGGGACTACTAACCCAATCAAACCGGTATACCATTGAAAATGGGGGGGGGGGTGCTTGCTTTTGAATGCAGATTATGTCAACTCCTGCACTAATTTGGTAGGTAAATGTGGAAAAAACATATCTTTGTAGAGATAATAAAAAAGAAAAGCAGTGTTTTAGCACGTCAATTGTAATAAAGCCCACTTTCTACTTCTTGAATAATGATGCTTTGTTTATCTCCTTATTAATCTCTTGTGTATGTTGTTTTTTATCCAAAAAGAAAGTGCATAGATGACATACAGTATATCTATTGAAAAAGTCGGTTAAGATTGGAAGCAATTCTTTCATTAATTATGCGCATAAACCGTATTTTACTTTTAGGTCGGCTTCCTATGTCATTCGAGGTTTTGCGGTCTACTCTTCAAACTTGTAACCCACTCCTTTTATAGCTTATGTTATCTAACATTAAGTATACACTATACATATTACCGAGTAACTCCTCATAAAATTTAGCTTGACGAGGAAAAAAACATGTTATTTTTCCACTATATATTATACGGAGTATCATAGAGAACACAAAAATCAAAAATTATAATTTATTCAAATTATCTATCTAGTCTAATTGATTTCTACTATGACATCAATTTTGTAATTAGTGCCTTTTTAAGATTTAATAATTTGTTCAATTGCAATGATGTAGGAAAGCATTGGGAATATATTGCAGTTAGTGCAATGACAAGGCCGGGCAGCAATGGAACAAAAGTAATGGAGATAATAAGTGTAGTATGAGAACTGAGTATTCATCACCATTTCGTAATGCTACTTATTTTAGTAGGTACCAACATAATCTCAAATATATCAACGTAATCTAGTCTCAATACTCAGGTTAACTAATGAGACGTTTTTTATTTGGCTTTGTTTTCTCTCATCTCAAAATAAAAGAAAGTCCTTAAATAGGTTTGATGCGATGGTTGCTCACTTCATCACTTTAACTATTAGGTTAGGAGTTCGATCCCTGCTCATGAGAATGAAGCAAGCTCTTTGTCCAGCCGTTTACATCTTCGTGAGATCACCTGCGGCTAGAAGATTATACACTGTTGTCAACGGCTAAGAGCATCCACAACAACAGTAAATTTTTGTGGTTTTACATGGGTCATCAACCTCTCCACCTCATCTTATCAAAAGTTGCTATTTTTCACAAAAACTTTCCACAATAACAATTCACACAATTAGTTTTAGGTGAGTCCAACGGAAGGGAAAGATAAAAAATAAATGCCACATGTCATTTTTGTAATGGTTTGGCCCAATTAAAGTACATGGGACCCTTGTAAGACTAATTATAAAACTTATTCCCTCTGTTCAACTCCACAAGATTATTATCTCTTTTGCACACTATTCACAAGCGGACATTCAACTTCAATTTTCTCTCGATAAATAAGTTAAAATATATTCATGTGGAATCTTATTTGATTCGTTTTTAAGAGTACATTAAAAATATCTAACTTTTATAATTTTTGCAAATACGTAACTAAAGATACTTGCCGAGTAAAAGCCGCGTTGACAAACGTGATAAATCATAATGGCCTTGTAAAGTTGAATGGAGCGAGTATCATTTTTGGATGAATTTGACAAAAAGTCATCCATTGATAAAAGGTGAAATGTAACATTAGGAATGGGCTAGGTTATACACAATCTACTCGTACTATTAGAGCATTAGGAAATAGGAATATAGAATACAATGTATTACATCCGTCCCACTCATTTGTTATTGATTGATTTTTTAAACAAAGTGAAAAGTAATTATAAATTAAGTTTCTTTATTACATGACCACTTATCGAATTCAATTTTTAAGTACTCGCTTGTTTAAAACTTATTAAAAATAAAAATAGATAACAATTAATTGATACATTCCAAAATAAAAATAGTTAAAAATTACTGAGACGAGAGGGAAGACACTCTTGATTGAGATAATTCTCTCGTGTGAGCAAGAGAAGATCATCAAAACCTGACATCGTTTGAACAGTGTCTAAATAAGGTTTGCCAAAATATCTCATTAAAAGAGAAAGTGCCTACTTAAAATATCTGCACTTGAAGCATAATTAAATACTCAGACTATATGCGATTTCCAAACGGGTTCCACAATCTCCATGAACCATGATTATTAAATATGCAACATTCATGATTCACGCTGGCAATTGACGCCACTAATTAAGAATTAACATGTGAACACAGTAATTGTTAGTTTTGCATATGGACTTTGGTCGGACCTATTGAGGTGGGGTGAATTTTCACTTTACAAATTTAAGGAGAGTTTATTTCAAAATTAATTGACAATGGGTAGAGTAGTTCATTGATATATATAAGGTTCACAAAAACTTCGGACATACGGTCTCTTAATAGCGTTATTGAAATACCTCTCACATAATGAGGTGAGGGACCCACTAAATTTATTTTTTCCCTATTATATCTCCTATTAAATTAGTGGGAGATGGTCTCTCAAAAAAATTAAAATTATTTTTTCTCTCTTCTTTAATATAAGACGATTACTTGTGCACATAATGGTTGGCTTATTTCTACCAATTGGTCTCCCTTGTGACGGGTTACCATTTGTGGCGAATATTTTGTGAGTTAAAATGATAACAAAATGGGTTAGTGGAGAAAGTGGACCACATGAATAATGTTGCAGAAAGAGAAAAAGTGGGTACTTTGTGAGATAAAATGGTATCCGTCACTCAAGAGTGACGGATATGTGCCGTCAAAAACAAGAATTTGTGTATTTCTACTAAGTAATCACCTAGTAATATAGAAGCACTTTCTCATTTTTATTTTTAAACAAAAATTATTTGATCTCCTCTCTTTCATTACACATTATTACCAACTGTTTCGGGTGTAATTCCGGAGCAGGATTATGACCACGTAAGTTTGTTGAATGATGTCTTTGCTTGTCTCTTCCTTTCGCTCTTTCCTGTTTAAGATGAACAAACTGAGGGCTCGGCTTGGTACCGAGCGTACTCACTCCGACGCTCAAGTCAGTGAATTTAAAGAGATTAAGTTGTGTGTTACTTGGCAAAGTATATTGTAGAGAGATGAGGGAGTTTATACCAGATTAATAGTGAGTTTTAGGATAAATTGTGGATCGTTTTCTCAATGAGGATTGAGGAGTATTTATAAACTTTCACCTTTTGTCACGTAGTGGCCAAGTGGCTAGCAGGTGGAAAGACTGTTCTACCCTCGGCCGAGGGACCCGTGGCAGGCCGGCTGGCCTGGTTTGCTCCATGCCGAGGGTACTGGATGTGAGTGCGCGGATGTGCCTCCCCGGTTGGCTAGTTGCCTAGCCGAGACCAGTAATGACAGCCGACAGTGCAGTGCGTCGGTTAGGCTGTCTAATATGTTGACTTCCTGTCTTTTGGCTTTGACCTTGCTCAGTATGTTGACTCGGTCAGCGGGTGCAGAATATGCCCCATCACCAACCACTTTCTTATACTATATTTTATTTGGTGTACTTTTAAGGTATTCCGGATCCTTAAATTCTACTTCGATTTTCAAAATCGTTTTAATCTTTATTATCGATTTAAACTTTAAGTTTTTATAAATGAAATCCGGAATTCAATTTTAAAATCTACTTCCTCCATTCAACTCCACTCTACCATAGTACAATTTGCACAAATGTTAAGAAAATAATAAAGTAGTAATAAAAGTACAATGGGAAATGGGATGAATGATTAATTTGTCCATAAAGTGGGTAATTATGTGGACCAACTAGTGGCATTTTGTGTAAATAATTTTTTGCCATGAGGATAAAAGAATCATTTTACTTGCTTTTTATGGAAAGTGGTAGAGTGGAGTTGAATGGATGAAAAAGGAAATATGGTAGAGTGGAGTTGAATGGAGGAAGTATAAGTATACCTTGACTTTATATTATGTTTTGCTCCTTTTTTCGCATTTTGAGGTGTACGTTCACCCATGGACGGTTCTAAAAAATTTTCATATCAGCCGACCCCAAATCATTTTGGAATTAAAGCTCTGATGTTGTTGTTGTTGTTGTTGTTGTTGGTAATTTAATCATTAAAATTAAACAAATTGATGAGAAAGGGCGAGTAATCTACAGTAGTAGACTAGTAGGCAACAAATTGAAAGAGCAAAAACAAATATCAAAGGCAGCAATTTGCAAATGACGGACCAGAGGGAAGATTGA
Organism: Silene latifolia; assembly: GCF_048544455.1. Classification (NCBI taxonomy): domain Eukaryota; kingdom Viridiplantae; phylum Streptophyta; class Magnoliopsida; order Caryophyllales; family Caryophyllaceae; genus Silene; species Silene latifolia. Next base: position 461,822 of record NC_133530.1, on the reverse strand, counting down.
AATAGTAGTAGTTGGTTAATCGCAAAATGGAAAGGGAAAACTAGTAAGAATAGGGGGTCCCAGTTGTCAAGAAAATAGTTGTCCGAGGTTTGGAATTACAGCATTCTGTCTTGGCTGACATAAGTTAACACACAAATTCTCATTATAGACGGACACTATCCGTCTATACGTATAGACGGATACCATTTTCCCTCACAAAATATCCATTTGCCATAAAGTGGGAAGCACATGGGGGTGCCCCACCTTGTCCCCTCTACCCATTTTATTAGAGGTCTTTACCCGTTTATTCGCCCCACCCGTCTATACCAAGACCTATTGAACATAACATGCCAGCCATCGTCTGTCCTTCGTAATCGACAATCTAATTGGGCTTGGGTCTCACCCACGTGTGCTATACTCAACTTGACAATCTTGCTTCATCAACTCTTTAACTCATAAAAATATCATAAACAACTAAGTGTTATTTTTGTCTCAATTATTTATTTATTTTTCACTAAGTAATTTCTTCAATAAATTTAAACGAGGATAAAATGATCGACTTTTGAGGTATTGTAGAGGACCATTACTCTTTTATTACCAAGCAAAGTAAATTAAAGTACACAAATTATCGTTTGTGACGAGCATATCCGTCGCAAGTTTGCAACGAGTCAAGTATTACCTATACAGATAGATAAGACCAAAACAAAATACCTAAAGAATAACAATGTGTTTTAATGTTTTATCTTATCTACCATCAAATTTGGTGTCTCCTTTCCCCTCCAAATTACCGTATTTAATCAAAGTCAAAGTGCTAACCTATTCCTTTTGTCATGTGATATTTGTTACTATACATGAAAAGTGTATTATAAATGTCTCCCCCACTTTGATATAAAATGAGTAAATAGTAGCAAATCGGGAATTGAAAGGCAACGAGTCCAAGTAAAATCCTTGACTAATACCATGATATCATGATCCCTTTGTAGTTTGATTTGATGATGTTATATTTACATGACCATATAAATAAATATACTTTTATATTAATGAATAAAGGCTGAGAGTAAGAGCAACTCATCCATTAGTAGTGTGAATTAAATACGAATACTATAAACAATGGCATGCATCTCAGAAACAAGGCTAGCTACAATACAAACATTACTCCTTTTATCATACAGTCAAACCAATGTCATTTAGTCAGACCACCGCTAACCAAATTTGGACACACTTCATACTACGTAACGTGTTGCGTCGTTAAATAAACTATTGTGTCAAGGCCTAGTCGCCAAGTCTTGATTTGAACTCAATAGTTGGAAAATTTTAGCAGGGGTCAAACAAGTAAATATTATAAGAAAAAGATCATGAATCATCAAGGCCGGAAAATAGTTATAGTTAGTAGTGGTATAGTTAGAGTTTTGGAAGAAAAATCCTAGAATTTTGTATTTTGGTGGCGAGAAGTAATTGAAATGATCGAGACACAAGACAATCCCCATTGAGAATGAAATTTAGTTGGGATAAGGTAGTTTATATTGTGATTATGAAATATGAATGAATAAGTAGTCATCCTTATCCAATCATCGACCATTATTATGTTATTATGTATACCTAATCTAATCTTTCTTCTTTTGTTATTTAGCCTACACATTATTTTCATATGTATAAAAAGATACTCACATGTATATATATATATATATATAACTCCACACATCATTAGCCAAAGCGGCTTAGACGACGTAAATGTCGTGACATTCAGGTGTCAAGTGAACATATATAGCCCCAAGTCGACTACCTGGTCCCTCCTGCCCTATCCCTGTATATAAGCCTAAACATGCTCCAAAGCCTTAGCCCACCAAGTTTGTCTTGACACTAGCTAGCACAACATCTATATATTGGTCTTCCTCTAATGTCACAACAATGACAACTCCTGACTCCTCTCATATATACCTTTGTCGAATTTAATATTTGAAGAGAAGAGTGACTATAAAAGTGGAATAAATGGAGTAAACTTAAAATATCAGAATGATAATTAACCCTCTAATCCCTAGTCATGTCCCTTGCTTGTTTTTTTTTTTTTGTTTTTTTGGTGTAAGCGGGGGTGTCCACCGTCGACAACCGTGTATAATTCCCTCACCGCGCGTGCTCTCACAAAGAGATAAACGGCTGGCAAGAGTTTGCTCCATTTTCATTGGCAAAAATTAAACCTCTAACCTTATAATTAAGGGATGAGGTGAGCAACCACCGACCAAACACATTTGATTTCCCTTGCTTGTAACAAAGACGTACAATAGCAGCATCATCATATATTACCAAGTCAAGTCCACTTTCTATAATCTTTTTCCAAAACTCTGGCCTTAATCGTAATAATAAACATCTAGATATATCCTACCATATGGGTGGGCTGTCAAATTCTTAACATATAGCTATAGGTAGACATGTCGTCTTAAGTTTAAGCTTAAGTAAACAAGACGGGTCAAATATCCTATCATATATTCATATGGATCGATCTCTCAAATTCTAACCCAACCCGTTTTTACAGGGTCAAGACTCAAAAATTTTGACCCGAATCCAAAATAATCAGTTATTTTAGGGTTAAAATCCGACCCAAACAAATATTTTACTTTTCCCTACGGCTTTTGTCTTATTCACTCCATATCCGTCTTGAATTTGTGATATGGACGTTGACAAGCATGTATTGAGTATTTAACGAAAAAGTAATGCAGACTCGTGTCCAGCATGTGGTACAAATTGTCTTAGTTTTGACGTGCAGCTCTCTCACCTAACTTTCAAACACCATCGTCATTGCATACGCTACTTACTAAAGTTTATTATACTCTATGTATGTAGTTATAGACTATAGAGGCTTATGTGCGCAAATTAATAACCAAGGCACTCTTATCTCGTCTTTATTAGTGTAGTTAGTTATAAGATTAAGTAGGCACATTACTAGCCGACTTCCAGTCTTTTTTTTTTTTTTTGACAGTCACGAGAGAGTAGTTATATTATACGGTGTTATACCAGTTGCAATGGCATGGTTAGTCCGTAATGCAGGCAAGTCACTCACGATGTCGGGTCATGGAATTTATCATTTTGAATGACGTCGTTAACCTCATCAACAGCTGATTTGCAAAATGTTTGATGATGTGTTGTATGACCAGTTGTATGTGTCAACATTGTACAACAAGTCCACAAGGCCAAGGCGTGCATGTAGGACTTGGGAGTGTGAAATGTTGATTACTACTTAAGAGTATAGTATAATAATGTGATGACATAAAAGTAAGACCATCTCCAAGCAAGGTCACCGACTGGGTTATGACCTTGTTGGATCACCTTAATAACACCTCAAATTAGGATTAAGGGGTTAATTTTGGTGACCTTCAACTACTCAGGGTCAATTGGTGACCTTGAGTTGAGTTGGTGACCTTGTTGGTGACCATTGGGTGGCACACTCCTTTTTTGAAATAAAAAAAAGGACAACTGTCAAAATAAAGAGAAGGTGACATTTGGTTGAGTATGATGACCCGGTAGGTGGCACTCTCTCATTGGTTAAAAAGTGAAAAATAATTGGGTTGGTGACCTAGGTCGTGACCTTTTGCTTGGGAGGATGAAAGTGGGTCAAGATAATTAAGGTGTGATAATGAGGAAAAATATTGGTGACCCGATTAACTCGACCTTCTACTTGGGGATGGTCTAAGTTGATAGATGAACCAACTCAACCAAAACCTTAAGGTGATGGTTGAGGCCCAACTATTATAAATATTCCTATTACGCTCCTCACTCAAATGCCCGTTGGGCTTGAAGAGTGGTTAGTTGTGCACCGGCTCCCCGTAGCGTGTGCTGAGTTTCCACTTCGAGTTTTTGAGGAGTTTTGAGGTTGCCAGGATTTGAACCTGTGACCTTCGGTCACATTGGCTCTGATACCATGATAGATGAACCAATTCAACCAAAACCTTAAGGTGATGGTTGAGGCCCAACTATTATAAATATTCCTATTAATCTAGAAGTCTGAAGAAATCTGGAAATCTAAGAGCCGCATAAAAAAGCAACAATAATAGTATATATATACTTCTACTATAATGCTATAAATCATAAATCTCAGCTTATATTACGGGATGTGTTTGTTGAGTGACAGAAGCCAAAATATGCAATAATGATTCAGTCAGTCAGTCAGTCCCATACCCATAAACAAACCTATAAAACCTACAAAATCCGAGTTATACAGATGGTGATGACATGACATACCTAATAATTTGAGAATTTAACCTTAAAAAAATGGGACTACTAAATAAAAACTGTAAGGTAGAAACACAAAGAAGCATAAACAGAATACGAGGTAGCTAGCATCATTAGGAATGAGATGAATGAATATGTATGTACACCTGTTGCTACCAACACAATATATACTCATGACTCATCCATCAGAAGCTCAACAACAACAACCTAAATCAATGTTGAGCATACATGATGTCAGGTCATATTATTATTATTATTGTTGTTTCCTTAATTATTTCTCTCCGGAACTACTCGCACATGTGCGTGCTTCTTGCCCTTTCACCCACCCTTAAGCCAATATCACATTACCGATTGCTAAGCTAGTCTAGGCTATATACGTCAAGTAGCGTAACCAATAATGCCGGCCGGATTCTGCATCTTATAACTCAACTCATGATTACGTTTCCTATATTATTATTATTATTATTATTATTAAGATTTCGCCAACTCAACAATCTTAACGAATCAAAGGTTATGTATATATGTATGTATGTATGTATTTGAAACTCGGTTGATTAAAGGTTTAAGTATGCACAATAATGCAACACTTCAGTATTGATGAGTGATCCACTAAGATTTCCTCATTCAGGGTTGCTTCACAGTTCACATACATACATACATGTTTTAATATTTCTCAAAGGTCAGGTCACTAACTAAAAAGAGCATACTATGAGAGGGGTTTGATTCGAGCTAGCCACATGCTACATACGAGTAACCACTTGACCGCCCACTATTTTTGGATAAACTAACACTCCATTCATTCCCAATAAGCCTACCAAATCATTTATTGCAACACTTGGATATTACTTCCTTCTACCAACATTTTTTTTTTTAATTTAAAGGACAAGTTAGATTTACTCTATTCTATTTCACTATACATGTTTTTTTTTAAAAAATGTGATTTAGGGAGTTTTGAACAACGCGTATAATAAAATGGAACATGGAAATAATGGACACACGATGGAGTTGTTGACACAATTTTTTATCATGGGTCATCCCAAATACTCAAATCTATTTTCTGTTATAGCATGAAGGAAATGTTGTTACATACTATTGCGACTCCTTGAGACATTAAGATAGGGTTTTGATTGTCTCCTCTCACATTTAGAAAGTGTAATCGTCATTTTAAAATCTTGTAAAAATTATTCCAAGATTATGTTTCAAACAAAAAGTAACCCACCTAACTTACGTGGATGACTAGAAAGGAGGAAAAATCACAAAGGCAGATAGATTAAGAAACAAGGAATTGAAAAATGAGCAGAAGTAAAGAGGTGGAATTAGGTAGTACGTAGTTACAGTACATACATGGCATATACAGCTGTCTACGACCGTCCAGATGTATCTGCATAAGTGGTTCACTGTCAGAATCAACAAAAAACACTTACTGTACTTACTTTAGTACCAAACTAACTAACTACTACTAGCTTGGTTGACTAAAGTATGAGAATTGAAACACAATTCTAATGGAACAATGTTTGTTTGTACTGAGTCAAATGTGGGGTTTGCTTATAACATTATTAAACTTATTGGTCAAAGTATAATCAACTTTAGTTAGGATGGATTAACCACACAAAGTTTTTATTAAAGTTTTAAAAAGTCTTAAAAGTTTAGTGCAGCACACAGATAACAACAGATCTACCATCTTGACCTCGACTCGTAATCGCATGCAGTTGATGATGCCATATATTGGTAAAAAGCAGCAACCGTGCACGTTTAGATATCGAATGTCTTATTGCATTCTATAATTACGTGAGGACACTCACTCAATTATCCAACACTTTTATCATTACAATTATGAGTTGAGTTAGACCAAGACTAAGTGTATGTGGTGGATGCAATGAACTCAGATAAGACGACTACATTATTTTCGAATAACTAATTATCTTCTGCTTTCAATCGGATGCAATTCTAACGCATTATTGTTTTGTTAACAATTTAACATAGGTAGGTAGGTGTCAGGACTAATGATACTTGCATCTAACCACATCTTTGGTTCTTAACATGTTTGGAAGAGCTAAATTCATCACCACATCTTTGGTTCTTGGAATCCTTATATTAGGAGCCTTTCCTGCAATAACCCATTCCATGGATTGCGTAGGCGTGTCTATTTCATCTTCTTCGGGTGGCCCAAAGTTCCGAGGGATTATTCCTGGATCGCGGACAGAGGTCATGAACAGGAACAACAAATCCTACATTGTCGACAGGATGCATAATAAGACAATCATAACAACAACAACAACAACAACATCTATTATTCAATGCTTCATACGCTGTCTGAATACATTATTAAGAGCTCTTAAGGCACACGTTAGAAAAACCGTTGATAATATAAGGAGCGCAAATACTTTTAACAAGCCGTTTTTGCATTGTTCAGTAATTATTAAAACCGACTGAAAATGGGAGAATGCAGAAGATGAACATATCTGTAGAAATGACCCTTTTGCAACAAAAAAGAACTTACCAAGAAAGTGAGAATAACACCATAGCTGTAGACAGGATCGTGTTCTTCGATCCTAACGAAGAACACCTAAGATGTGGAGGTCGGAAGAGCTAAATTTGTCCTTAACATGTTTGGAAGGATGAATGACCTTGTTCCTATGCCTACTAAGTCTGATGATTCGGTACTGCTTGTCCACAAATAATGCCTAGTTGCATCAACAAACTAACTCATCAAGCCCACAATACAGTAGTCTCTTATTGCAGAATTCATGATCTAACAAAATAGATTTTGTTACCCTCTAGTTGTTTCCCAGATTCACTAAGTTGACAAGCCCAGGAAAATGAATAGCATCTTCTTCAAAGAAGCCATGCATACTCTTATCATGTTATTGCATTACAACAACATTACCCTAGTGTCTCAATGGCTCCCGCAAATTGCGGGGTGATGAGAATAGAATGATTGGTAAGTCATTTTGCTTTATTCCATCATAATCCGTAAACAAAGAGTAATGAATCTTTAGCTCCATAGAAAAATGGAAACTATCATGCTATTGCATTATGGATGCAAATTATGTATCAATATCTCGTCCAAATTTTCAAGTAATTTTAATAATTGACATGTTCATGAAAACAAACCTAAATTGAGGGCGAGAAGCAAGAGTGTTTTAGTCAGTAGCATAATAATCATTACCTTAAAGAAGATTGTATTCTCAAGAGGTGACACTATAGTCCTACAGAAGAATAAGGTACATAATGAGAAAGTAGCACAATTACACACCACTGCTTTTGATTGAGTAGTACTCCCTCCCTCAATGATATTAGTGATGTAGATTTGAAGAATCAACAGAAGAGCTCTAGGGAAAACAAAAACACCATGCAATGCTATTTTCCCGATGTAGGGGTATGCGACATTGCAACCAATACAGAGTAAACAAATTTTACCAATCTCAGCATTTTGTATCGCCCATTAGTGTGAACAAGTTATTTTATTACTTAATTACAGAAACTATATATAACCAATAAATATGGCCGGCCATGTAAGAAAGGATTACCATGTGAAATTAATGGCTTCGGTCAACTGCAATCTAAGAGCATAATTAATATCAACTGCAAAAATTAAGAGAGATAGGTTGAACATTAGGGACAAGTAGAGGTGGCAATCGGGTCAGTCGGGTCGGGTTTGGGTCGGGTCACGTCGGGTCGGGTCATATCGGGTTCGGGTCATATCGGGTCAGTATACCCTTTCGGGTCGAGTCGGGTCGGGTTCGGGTCGTTATCGGGTCGGGTCATTTCGGGTCGAATAATGTGTCGGGTCGGGTCGGGTTTGGGTCGGGTCAGTATCGGGTCCGGTAACTTAATCGCATTACTATAATTTTTTACCATTAAATTTATTTTTTAACCTATTATTTGGTTTAATTAATTCATTACTAAGTCAAACATATCATTCTAAACACAAAATCACTTACATTTTGATCAAAACTTACATTTTGATCAATTTAATCGGGTCAGTATCGGGTCGGGTCAATATCGGGTCGGGTCTGGGTCGAGTTCGGGTCACTGATAATCGGGTCGTGTCGGGTTACGGGTCCTCATCGGGTCGGGTCGGGTCGGTTTCGGATCACAATATTTTCGGGTCGGGTCGGGTTGGGTTTGCTCGGTTTCGGGTCGGGTCACTCGGGTCGGGTCAGACTTGCCAGCTCTAGGGACAAGTGATAAGTAAAGCAGTATGTATGTATATCAAATTAGCAACCAAATCAATCAATTATTCTAACTAAAACTGAATCTAACTAATCAAAGGTGTGACTTGTGAGCGGATACAATTTGATAGACAACATTAGGGTTTTATGACTTTACCTCCGAAGATCTTCCCCAATAAATCCCGAACTAGAATACGGGATCACACATTCACCAATGTCCCTTTACCCCAGGCCGTCTTTAAGGGTGTTCAAGTGGTGCAGCTGAACAGGGCCCCGAGATTTTTGGGGCCCCTAAATCGCCATTGCTATACTAAAGAGGCAAACAAAAGTTCTAAGTCGATTTTTCTCATCACGGCATAGCTATCACCCCTACATAATAATGTTTTTACCTATTCCTTTGTAAACTCTATCGTGCAATATATAAAATTCTATCAACCCAAAAATCCTAGGACTATTTGTTTTTAATATTTTCGAAAATAATCTCTCTTAATTTATAGCATGAACTAAAGTTACAAGAATTTGAGTAGTTAAACTTGAGCATCATCTCAATCATATTTACAAAACAAAAGTTGGTTTACGAAAAAGACCATTTTTAACATAAACTAGTTTTTAACCGGTGCAAAATTGCACGGTATGTTATTCAATATTGTAAATTAGCAAGATTATTTATAAAAAAAAAACATAATTACATTTTTGATGTAGATTTGAATTATAAATTACATTTGTAATTATCAAACAGGACGTAAAATACATGATGTATTAGGTTTATTGTCTGAATACTGATTAATTATGAATTGTCCTCTTGATAGTTAAAGTATAAATACCTACTTAACATAGTAATCAAGAGACTAAGTAAAAACCGAGAAATAAAATGAAAGGAGATTTTTGTATGAAGATTAACATCTTTTAATGCATTTATGTGAATGCGCGTGAAAATTAATTAGTGATTCTGTTTATTAAAAGTTTTATAATTGACAAAGTTAAACAACAAAGCATGTACTTGTTAATATTTAACCCAACTGAATCTATTTTTTTCCTGGGTCTTGACTCGTGAAGCTTGATATGTCGATTAATTCTAAGTAACTCATTAACTTACGTCGAAATCTGATCCACTATATGCCTATATCTGAAGATTAAATATAAGTTTATCTTAATATAAAATATAGTATAAAGTTACAACTATTAATAAAGTATTAAAAGGAACTTTTTTTTTTGATAAAAATATCATCCCTATTTAAAAATGGGTTTTACAGTAAAAATAAATGGCAAAATAAAAGCGCCATAAACTTATTTACTGACTGTAACCCGTCCCGTTCATGTAACTCATATTACAAATTTGCCTCATGTTATAGAGTTCCCAAATTTTGAGTTTTGATCCGAACCGTTTATATTTGAGTCTAAATAAACTGATTAATTATATATATTTGTCTTTACATTTTTTAAGTTCATAATGTAGACCTATAAAAATTTAATTTAACTTGAATTAACCTGACCTGTTATTTCCAAGGTCAAAACCCGTAAACCTTGACTCATAACTCGACACGAACGTAAAATAATTCGTTATTTTGGGGTCGAAACCCTATCCAACCCGACCTACTCTACACGATACGTCATTAATTAATAACTTGATGTTAAATATGAATACAAAAAATATATATTAATTTTAGTACTTTAAATTTAACAACAATTTATATAACTTTGATATCACCCGTACATAATAATGTTTTTACCTGTTCCTTTGTAAACTCCATCGTGCAATATATAAAATTCTATCAACCCAAAAATCCTAGGACTATTTGTTTTTAATATTTTCGAAAATAATCTCTCTTAATTTATAGCATGAACTAAAGTTACAAGAATTTGAGTAGTTAAACTTGAGCATCATCTCAATCATATTTACAAAACAAAAGTTGGTTTACGAAAAAGACCATTTTTAACATAAATTGTATTTATAATTATTTCGTATTTTTTAAGAGATTGAATTTTAAATTTTCGTACAAGGCCCTTAGAATTTCCCAGACGGCCCTGCCTTTACATGCGACATTCGATATGTGAGGCTCTTTAGAATAGACTTGCTCAAACCAACCCGACTCGAAATTGACCCAAACTATAACTTTTGAATGTGATGCGAAATCCAAATTGCCCCCGACTCGACCCGACCCGACCCGACCCGACCCACACTACAGCTTTTGAATGTGATCCGAAATCCAAATTGTCCCCGACCCGACCCAACACATGACCCAAACCAACCCTACTCGAAATTGACCCAATATATAGTTGGTAAAGTCGATTCGGGTTTGGGTCAGACTCATATCTTTAGGTATGGTGCCATGTCGGGTCAATTTTGGCAGGTCTACTCAAAGTCATTTGGGAGAATGCGCACGGTATCCTTGAAGTTTTACATTTTGCCCTAAAGGAAAACTTGGGTTTTTCTCTCTTGTACTCCGAACTTTTTACTTTTCTAAGTTGTATCCTCGCGTATCACAGATTACTAATTGTACCCCTAACTTCAATTAGTTGTTTTCAACCGTGCCCAATCTACCATATTACGTTAAATATTAGCGTTAAGTGCCAACATGGAATAAAGGGAGTAATAATAAAGATAAATTAACTCGAAAGAGTAGAAGTAAAAGTAAACAATCCGTTTTATTGTAGACGGATATTATCCATCTAAAACTGTAAAACGTGAGTGGAAGGGCTATCTATTTTCCATCCACTTGGACTGTCCACTCTGGTTTCGTGAAAAAAGTAAAAGGGTTTTTTTTTTTTTTTTTTTTGTCTCACGAAGCGCGCACATAGTCGCATTATAATAAGGGGATGGAGGATTCGAACCTGGGACCTATTGTCCACAATACCTTCGTCTTAACCACTAGACTAGTAAAAAGGTTGTGTAGACTGTAGAAGGCGTAGGAGTGACGCAGGCAGTAGTTAAACATAACAAGTAATCTGTCTTAGATACCTCCTATTTGTGAAACGCAGACATATCAGATCAATCAATCCCTAATAATAATATCCCCCCAACAAATAAACACCAACCCTTTCTGAATTGATCGCTTCATTGATCGGTGGATCCATCTCGATCTCGATCTCGATCTCCCATCGCTCAGGTTACATCTCTTACCTCTTTATTCATCCATCCTTTTGTTTACTTCAATTAAGTTTCTAGTTGTTTATAATGATGATGATGATATGTTTTTTTATATTTTATTAGATAGAAGTAGTGAATTCATATAAGTTTTTAGTATTTATTTGTGGTCACTTAAACTTAAAGTTGTTGTTGTTCTTGTTTGTCGTTATTTTATTTGAATCAGAATGGTACTTAATAATCTGTTTAATTAGCTGTATTTAGTTGTTTCTTCCTAAAGCTCGATATGAATAATAAATAGTTTCAATCTGTTTGGACAATTTATCCTTTGTTTGTTTGGATATAAGATTATGGTAGAGGGAGGGGTATCAAATATTTCACTAATTTATGATACTTGCCTTCTTTCTCTTATTCTTATTATTAAGTGCTCTATCTATCTATCTATCTATCTATCTATCTATCTATCTGGGATTGATTTTCTTCATCTTTATTTATTTATTTATTTATTTATTTATTTATTTATTTATTTATTTATTAGTTGCTCTTGTAAAATGACTGGTGATGCTCATGAAACTGACAACAACATTGAGATCTGGAAGATAAAGAAGCTGATCAAAGCATTAGAAGCTGCTAGGGGTAATGGTACCAGCATGATTTCATTAATTATTCCTCCTCGAGATCAAATTTCTCGTGTCACTAAAATGCTTGGTGATGAGTTTGGTACTGCTTCCAACATCAAAAGCAGGGTCAATCGTCAATCTGTGCTTGGTGCTATCACCTCTGCTCAACAGAGGTTGAAGCTTTACAATAAGGTCCCTCCTAAAGGTCTTGTTCTTTACACCGGCACCATTATCACTGATGATGGCAAGGAGAAGAAAGTCACTATTGACTTCGAACCTTTCAAGCCTATCAATGCCTCTCTTTATCTTTGTGACAACAAGTTCCATACTGAATCTCTCAATGAACTCCTTGAATCCGATGACAAATTTGGCTTCATTGTCATGGATGGTAATGGTACCCTTTTTGGTACTCTTAGTGGCAACACCCGAGAAGTCCTTCACAAATTTAGTGTTGATTTGCCTAAGAAGCATGGCCGAGGTGGCCAGTCTGCTTTGCGCTTTGCCCGTCTCCGCATGGAGAAGCGTCATAACTATGTTAGGAAGACTGCCGAGCTGGCTACTCAATTCTACATCAATCCCCAGACTAGCCAGCCCAATGTGTCTGGCCTTATCCTTGCTGGCTCTGCAGACTTTAAGACTGAGCTCAGTCAATCTGACATGTTTGATCAACGTCTTCAAACTAAGATTCTTAATGTAGTCGATGTTTCTTATGGTGGTGAGAGTGGGTTCAATCAGGCTATTGAGCTGTCTGCTGAGGTCCTTGCTAATGTCAAATTCATTCAGGAGAAGAAGTTGATTGGCAAGTACTTTGAGGAAATTAGTCAGGACACGGGAAAGTACGTATTTGGCGTTGATGACACTCTCAAGGGTTTGGAGATGGGTGCTGTAGAAACTCTGATTGTTTGGGAGAACTTAGATATTACAAGGTACATACTCAAAAATGTCTCCACCGGGGAAATCATAATTAAGCACTTGAACAAGGAACAAGAGACAGAACAGAGTAACTTCCGGGACCCAGCCAGTGGTGCAGACCTTGAAGTGCAGGAGCAAATGTCACTGCTTGAATGGTTTGCTAACGAGTACAAGAAATTTGGGTGCTCCCTGGAATTTGTGACCAACAAATCACAAGAAGGGTCACAGTTCTGCCGCGGCTTTGGTGGCATTGGGGGGATTCTTCGCTACCAGCTAGACATGCGTTCCTTTGATGACTTATCAGATGATGGTGAAGTGTTTGAAGATTCTGAATAGCAATTAGCCTCATCTTCTTATATTCCAGTGCAGGTGGATGTGCACAAGGCCTGCACCGGTGACCGGGCTGTCGGACTCACTATGATGTCTCAGTCTGAATGCTTGCACATTTCTGAAATAGCCGTCCAAGGTTTGACTCGAATTTCTTTAATCATATTATAGACAAGGGTAGAGGCCATTTGAAATTCAAAAAGTCTCTTGTGCACTACTCCATTGCGATCAATTTGCGCTCTGAGAATGGAGTGTGAGAACTTCTCTCTCTGAATGAAGTGCATCAATACGTATTTGATTGTTTTAGCCGCCTTTTCATAGTTGAAGTTCTGTGAACCTGCCCATGTTTCTTTTTCTCTCCTGTCTGAATTTAGTTAGCAAACTGTGGTCTTACAGATGTCAATGCACAAGGTACCCATGGGGCTCCACATGCGGAATCTGCCACCTCAAATCTTTTGGGGAAGGTGCGACCAAAGGTTGGTAATACTCCGTATCTTGTTTTGACGACTCTTGCGATTTTACATTTTCTTGAATGAAAGTAGTCGGTTTTACAATGATGAATCTGTGCTTGTTATGCTAGGCGGATGGTTTTGAATCCTCACCTGGTTCTCTTTGTTCTGAACAAGCATCTAGGAGTGTTCCATGTCTGGGATTGTTCTCGGTTGCTGTTTGAAGGTCTTTTGCTCTCGTGCTGTGATTTTGAGGGGCCTGACTGAAGGATCTCTCTAGAAGTCATATGGTCCGACACTAAAATCGAATCAAGGCCCTTTATTTGCGTACTAGTAGTACATTTCTGGTGTGTATAATAATGCTGCGTATCAGTTAACACAACCTTATTAGCTTTTGAATATTCAGTTTCAATCTTTCTGGTAGTGTGATGCTCTGGATAGAGCATAAACTTTTGTTGCTCTTAATAAATAATGGTTTTTTTTTTTCAGCTATTTGTTCCGTCTTTTTTTACTCTCATTTGGCGGTTCATGTTAGCTCACAAACTCATGTGGACTATTGCTTTATTGTTGTTGGTCGGCTGATCTAACAGTGAAATCTTGTGGTGGTGTGCTACATGAATTGCTTAGTTTGATGTCGGATCAAACATGGGTTAGAAATCACTAACCTTCTGTCGAAATTGTACACTTATTCATACTCGTATGTAGCGAGATGCAGAGTTGACGAAAGATTGCTACTTCCTCCTTTTTTCTTCATTTAGCATCATTTCCTTCTTTTAGCAACTTTATATGAAGAAAATGAGTATTCAATCCGTAGTTTACTTTCTAAATTACACACAGAATAGTCATCTTATTTGAGGGTTCGCCCCCTCGTGTCTAAAAACTCTATCCAGACGGGAACTCCCCTTGAAGATAATTCAGGGGAAGCAGTAGTTCCTTCTTCTCCTCCCTTGTATGCGGAGGAATTTGAGAAAACTGATTCTAAACCTATGAGTACTGAGTTGCTCCATGAAGAGGTTATTCTTCAAGTGGATAAGAAGCTACGACTATCATCTGACCTTTCTCTAGCTAGTAAGGTCTCCATGGTTCAATTTCAATTTGCTGCGGTCCAAGATAATTTAAGCACGAGACGTAGTCGTAAGGTGGATTACCCTGATTGCCATGGTCGTGTTGCTCGAGCAGGTGTTAATTTGAAGAAAAGATCTCGGGTTTCACAACCATTCTGTTTTTTCTTTGCGGGTACTCCAACACTAGTGGTGCGGTCAAAGCATCTAAGCGAAAGGAGGTTCAGATGATTGAGTTTGAAGACTATTATCATCCTCCCTCTAAGAAATGTCGTCTTTCTGTTAATTACTCTTGTAATATTAGCTCAGTTCGTTGGATTTCTAGCAGCTATGGGGTCTCTAGTACACCCCAGTTTGTATGGTAGAGGTATGTAATCGGACACTATGTATTTTCCTTTTTTACCGTTTCTATAAAATAGTACACGTTTGTCTAAAAAAAAAAAAAAAAAAAAAAAAAAGTCATCTAAGTCATCATCTTATAATTAAATCTTTGACAATCGGTACTACCACCTCCATCAATCCACCACCCTGTCAACCACCTTTCTCTTCATCTCCAACCACCACCTAAACCGAACAACCTAATAGCCGCCAAGTTTAAGACCACCAGCAACTATCGACCACCAAACCGTCATACGTAACCAACCACACGTTACCACTAACCACTACACTATACCACGTCAGTCACAATACTTGACCCACTAGCACCACTTCACCATCTCCATACCACACCCTCACTAATACTCCCACACCACCACAATACCTTTGCCCTCACCCTTTTTACTAAAGGCCTAAATCTAACAAATAACATACCACCATGAGTCCCTCGTAGGTAGATCTGACTTTGTCAGAGGTGTAGATTTTGTGGGTAGAGGGTGTGGTGGAGGCTGAATGGTGGAAGGTGTAGTACTAGTGACTGATGGTGGAGGAAGAGTACAGAGGGTAGAGGGTAAAGGGTAAAGGGGGAGGCTGGAGATTAGAGAGTAGCTTGGTAATTGATCAATTTCCTTAAAATTGGTGCTGCCCATATGCCCTCAACGAGGCTTATATAGTTATATTCATGAAAAAGGAGGCATATCACTTTATGTGTTTCGATGTGATTCGCAAATAAGCAAAGCATAGTTACGTAGAACATTAAAGGTGTCACTTACAAAGAGAAGCCCGAATTATACATGAATATACAAGACGTTTGAAGACACACAAACGGAACAAGAAAGCACATGATAGTTCCATAATCGTCAGTTCCTTGACGATCGTCACTATTATCACTCCAAAATCGTCTCTCTTTTAAGCCTTCTTCAAAAATGGGAAGCAAGTCGAGATGGAGCAAATGCTCACATAAATCAGAGAGAAGATGCCAGTTTAGATGATCCAACGAGATCCGTCTCACTTGCATCAGTTAATATGTCCCACCTTCTTACAGTTGCACCGACACAAGCGTACAAATCCTTTAACTTGATTCCCATCCTTCTTCACTGTTGTTGCAAACGGTGCCTTTGCTTGACTAAAGGCGATTCAAGTCAATCCCGATGAGGATCGGCGCCACTGCTTCTTCTGATGCAATTTGAAAGGACTCCAGGTCTTGCGGCGCTTTGAGGTCTCACAGAAGAGACCAGACGCAAGAGCCTGTTGAAGCCACTGCTCAAACTCCTCTTCCTCCTCCTCCTCCATCATTTCAGCATCCAAACCCCATGGGAATCTGCTCGAATTCGAACGTCTTGTCTTCTCTAGGCCAACCATGTTTACATGGAAACTCGGTCGATGGGTATTGGGTCGACACGCCATTCCCTGTAACAAGATGGTTAAAACTTGATCAGAGAATAAAATTGCCGCAATCAATGCTGAACTATAACTCTGGTTCTCAATTATTTGGCTGCATAAAACTCTGGTTCTCGCAAAGCAAACGGACTTGGAGAACTCACGAATGATCTATACCTGACAGATGGCCCACTCCGACACATCAAAGATCTTGCTTTCCGCACACACGAAGGCACGTGGAATCTCCATCTGACACCATAAACACCATGAGCCACTTAACACATACCAATTATATTAAAAATTAAAAATCATACTCCCTCCGTCCCGGTCAATTGTTGTCCTTTGGTTTTGCAACAAAGACCAAGAAAAGAGAAAGGGGCCAATTACCAAATGACAAGTAGAACAAATTAAGGGTGAATGATCAAATTGTTCATCAAGTTCATTCTTAAAATAGAAAGGACAACAACTCACTGAGACACCCCAATATGGAAAAGGACAACAAAATACCGGGACAGAGGGAGAACAAATTTCTAACGATATCTATGTTTGCACTTTGCACAGCTTCTTCCCAATAATACCCTCATCAAAACCTTAAGAAGTTAGACAGGATCCTCTGGAGCAGTGATTTGAAGAGAAAAAGAGCATGAAATAGATGATTGTCACGATTTATATGTAACTAAAATCTAAATTTGTAATTCGCAGAGCATCCAATACCAGGGTTTAAAAAAAAAAAACAATACCAGGGTTTAAATGTTTTCCATTAAGTGTATCAGCTCTCTTAGACCTCAGAATCTATCGTCAGGCAACTGATAAGAAACAGCCGAAAACACAGGAATATCACCTAAAAAACATAACCTGTTTGAGGTCTAATGACAAAATATACCAATTGTCGTAAGTACTCATTTTTAATTCGCCACTAGATGCCTACTTTATAGGCGCCTATGTTGCTCAGACTCATTTAAAATATCCGACATGGGTGCGTGTCCAAGTGTCGGGCTCGGCCATTTTTATGAAAAACATGCATAGTTTGGCTTAAAATGAGGTGTGGAAGTGTGATACTCTTGTCCGGGTGTCGGATACGTGTACATAGGGGAATCAGAAGAGTCAGAGTAACATTAGGCGCACAGAAATGAGGTCAAGTCTCTTTCTTTACTTCATCACTCCATAAATCAGTCACCTGTTATGTCACGTAGACTCTCAAGTCTCAACTCTAGAGCCATAACCATGTCCGACACAATATTCGAGGATACAGGCTCGCATCATAAAGGTAAAGAAAGAGACGATCAGTGAAAGCACTTGGTACAATCTTACAAAGATTTTAAGCCTCTTTTATAAAACATCTTTCTATATCAGTTCTGTTAAAGATGTGTCCTCGTACTGCTACCCTTGGTTTATGGACAAAGATTGTGCCCCAACAATAGACTTGTCATCATGTCTCAAAAATTGGTTCCAGTCATGGGAGGTGGCGAGTCTGACACTTGGATATGTACAGTATCCGAGAATCAGGGCTCATCTGGCCTAGCACTATGACAGTATCAAGAAGATGCTACAGGAGTCTGCAACTTACATAGAGCTCAAGCATCTAGGTCCACTATAAGTGTCAAGGGACCAGAAATGTATGTTGAATCTTACTGCTGACACGCTCACTAAGACTCGCATATACACTCAGTTATAAAAGTTGAACCTCGTTGAGGATTTAAAGAAATAGACCTATGTCGTCTCCAGCCAAGTATCGCAGAAGGTGTAATAGATCTTTTAAGGAGCAAAGCATTTAGATATCTAATTTGGTGAAAAGCAACGAAGTAATGGGATCATGTTAACAGTGAAGCAGAATAAGGACATACCTTTTGTGGTCCTTTGAAGACCAATGAGCCCTTGTATTCAACCCATCCATCTCCATCCTTGGCTTGATGATACTGACAACAATCCTGATTACGAAATCCAACAAAAAACAGAGGTGAGATGGAAACGTTTAGATACACGCCCATTTTCCAATCCATGTCAGAGAGATGACAACATAAGCATTGAGAAAAACTCAAATGCACACCTGACACCAACGTGCCTTGGCCTTAGACCGATTAGTACAGACCCATGTGTGTGAATCGCCACACTTTGTGCATTGTATCTGTCTCGACTCCTCAGTAAAATATTCTTGTGTTTCCTGCATAGGCAACAAAATCATTAAAAAGAAGTATCCACACTGCTTATCATAGAGTCAATACGCTACACCATAGGCCACATGTTGTACGCTTCACCAAGAGGCAACGGCTGCCCAATGACAAAGGCTCATCCCAGGACAACTTAAATGCAGATAGTATAATGGAAATTCATAAATGGTGCTATTCTACATAGGTATTAATTATTAAGAGTGGTGACATACTATTGCAAATAAAATTAAGACCCTGTCATTCTGTTATTATGGGCTTAATTTCAGCTGAGCTGAGCTGAGAGGGCCTAAGAAGTTTGCCGAACTTTTTTAGGCTGTTCAGTGGCACTCTGAATTCAAAGAAGCCGGTCTTTCAAATATCAGTTTGCAGGGTGATAAAAGTACCTAATTTTGTTACTGGAGCTTTGAAACGAATAAAGTAATTTTTACAGAGTAATATAGAACACCATTCAACAATAAAGGAGAGCTCCAAAGTACAAAATATTCTAGACCTTCTAACATAATTGATCAACACAATATTTCTCATATCCAGCAGGAGTTCTAACCAATCCAAAAAGAATAAAATGATCAGAGTAACAGACTACCTGATTTGATGCACTAGGAGACTTTTGAGAGAGATTTTTTTGTCCTTCCTTATTCAGTTGCTCGTCATAATCTCTTTTCTTAGTTGAATCAGAAAGAACCTGGAGATTTAACAAATCTAAGTTGCATATATAGAAGTAACACTATATATCTCTTTCCAATATCATCCAGTGTTCATATCTTAAGCATTTGACTGAAACCTGCTTGAGTAAAACGAAATGATCACAGCATGATTATAGTATTACTTACCTCATAAGCACATTGAAGCTTCTTAAACGAATCACTTGCTAAGGGACTTCCCATATTTTTATCTGGATGCACGAGCATGGCCTATGTAGTAGAGTAGAATAATAAAAATAATGAAGGAGCTCATGATACATTTTTCAAGTGAAGAGACTCGTTGAATTCAGTTTCTACCTTTTTCCTATATTCTTTCTTCAGCAGCACGGCATCAATTTTCTTGTGCCTCGGAAATCCCAATGCTTCATAGTGGTCAGCACAGCTTAGTATCCTTTTCATTTCGGTTAAAGAATTTTTGTCTTCCCGGAGCACCTGACTAGGAGGAGGCTCTTTCTGACATTTAAGGACAGAGGTTGAATTACAAGTGGTTTTACTAGCTGTTTCACTGGTGGTTTTGCCAGCTGAGTTAGATGAGGACTGCTCTTCAGACTCATCCGATAAAATAGAAAAATCACACTCTCCAGAGAAGTTATTTTCTGTAAATGCTTCTGAAGCTTTGTGCTCTTCAAAACGTGCACTCTCATTTAGCTTGTCACACCACTGCAACAAATAATTGAATGCATCGTTGGACAGAAAAGCAAGGTTAACAGCAAGGAAAGGTCCAAGCCATCCTATTCGCACTTTGACACAGTATATAGAGCATAGAGCTGCCAACAATACCACCAATCGTGCATGATTCAGAGAAAATAAATAACCTGCATTTAGACGGTAAAAGGGGATTAGAGGTACTATTATGACTTACTATTTTACTAGATCGATAAAATCTTTGAATTTACCCAGCAAGAGTAACAAGGACATACAAGGAAACACTAGACTACTATAAAGCCATAAATTAGCTTCCATTAATGCTCTAGGAAAGGAGATGAACTATACTAAAAGGAAAACATTGTGCCTGATTTTCATTATTAGTTTTTAGTATCACTAATCTCTAATAGATTATACCCGTAATAGATTCACTTGTTATGAGCTGTAACCAATGTGGTCATAGCCATATGTGCTATAAACTCATTGCCATGATCTACAAAGATATTGGAAGTTTTCAATTCACGTTTTGTTGAAGGATGTATTTTTCTATATTGTGTAAGCAAGCAATTTCGTGATAACCTAGGCATATATTGTAGACTGAAAAGAGCTAATCCACCAAAGAATAGTTAGTCTTAAATTTCATTACCAGAGTGCGGCAAGGCCTCCCACAAAGACTGGAAAAGAAGCTTACCTCCTACAACAAACAATGTCCCAGTAACCCAGAAGTTTGCATACATCCATAAGATCAAAATGGCAAAGAATCCTACAATAAAGAGTCCAGGTGTGTATCCCAAGTACTGAACAGCAACTCCAGCAGCAGCCTAAAAATATGAATATGAATATGAATATGAATATGAATATGAATATGAATATGAATATGAATATGAATATGAATATGAATATGAATATGAGATTAGAAAGTAAGGGACTTACTATACTAATCAAGACATAAAGGAGGCAGGAAACGGAGGTCAAGCTAAGGAAACAACTCCACATAATAACCAGCAATGCAGCGGATTGTAAACCAAGCAGCGATCGAAAGCCGGTATAGATAGAATACTTCCAATAAAGCATAAGCATCAACAACTTCCTCCAGAAATTATTGCAGGAATGACAGAAGACAGGCCAATGTAGGTCAATTGCGACACAAACCCTATATCTAACACACCTCAAAGTTGTTGTAACAAGTGAACAAGCTTGTTTAGGTGATTCCAACAATTTCCAAAACAACCAAATATCCTCCATATCTAATCTAAATTTACCCTAAATTCTAACTACACCACTAATACTGACTGGTAGCCATCAAACAAGATCAACTAAATTGACCTCCATGAAATGTCAAAATTTGAACAAGATATAGGAATTGATTGGAATTATGAGTATGCCAACTACTACTGGAGATAATCAAATGAGTAACACCATACATAGCAGCTCAATTCAATTCAATTCAATTAACTGGATGAGACACAGGAAAACAAAACAAAAAGTGAAGATAAAATTGCGCCGACAACAACAAGAGGAGGGAGAAAATGGGCTTTAATTGATTCTTGTTGTATAGACTGAATCAAAGACCCAAGTTTTTCTTTTTTTTGCTTTTTTTCTTCTTGTGGGTGTTGTTTTATTTATTTTTCACCATTTTTCTCAGGGACTGCTCGTGAATGTTTTCTTTTTTCTTTTGAAAAGAGAGAAATAAACTGTGAATGAGAGGCAAGCAGGCAACACCAAAAAGAGCAATATAATAGCAATAGCATATTAGCAATAGCAATGTAGACTTCAAACATATAAGAAAAATAATTTTTAATTATACTAATGTTGATCCCTATTATAGTACGGTGTTTTTGGGACGTGTTATTTCCTACATATTATTTTACTAAATTCTACACAAATTTTCGACTTTTTCCAACTTTGTCCCTCCTATTTCATATATACACAAGAAAAAGAAAATTAATCCTAAATCAAATCTCAACCCCGACCACCCCCATCCCACTCCACCGACGGCGTCGACCACTACTTCCGCATCCCCACCGTCCCCCACCGGTGTCGTTCATACGTATTTCTCCCTGCAATAATAGATCACAAAATCATCATTGAGTAAACCAATGTAATATTCTGCATGTCGAAGCAATATGACAACAATGTCAATTTCTTAGTATCAATAATGGCGATTTCAATACAATGCAATTACTTGGTATCAGCAATGAGTTGTCGTCAGCCCATGGCGATTTCTTAGTATCAACAATGGGTTTTAATTTCTTAGTATCAACAATGGCGATTTTCGATCAGATTGTCGTAGATGACGTGTTGACGTTCATTGGAAGGAATGAAAGAGGAATCTTCGCATAATTAAAGTCAACGAAAATCAGTACCAATTTTGGGTTCTTCAAGAAACAATTGTTGAATTTCAATGGCGATTTTCGGTCGGATTGTCTGTGCAATTCAACAATGGCATTAGCGTTGATTTGTTTACCTTGGAGCGGTGGTTGTCGTCAGTCGATGGCGACGGACCATGGTGGTTTGCGGTGGGTAAGGGGAAAAGGGGTGTTTGGGCAAGTATTTGAATTAGGTTTAATTTTTTTGGGGTGGGTATGAAGTGCGAAGGATAATGTTGGAAATAGTTGACAATTTGTGTAGGATTAAGTAAAAGTGTGTGTAGGAAATAGCAATTGCGTTTTTTTATATAAAGACGTCGTCGAGTACTTCTAATGGAATGTCAAAATCTACTAAATATAATAATAATAAGATGTGCAGAAAAGAAAGTTTGCCACACTCAGAACACTTAAGTTAAGTTATTTTTGGCTTAACTTATTATTATCATTATATTAAAAACAATACTATGTCATTATATGCAATTAATTTATGATATTAATAATACAATTATGTTCACAAATAGGATTATACATACAGTTGTATCATAAGCATTGTACAATCAAGGTATAAGAATTCGAGCTTATATGTATTTTTTCTGATCTAGTTCAAAATTCATGTTTTTAATGTGTAAATGGACGAGTTCAATACTTTCTAAGAAGGCTCATATTATTTAACATAAAGCTCGGATACTTTATTACAAAACTTAGATTTTACACCGTACAACATATACAACTGGTTGTATAATGCATGAATTGAATTATGTTAGATGTAAAATGTATTCCGTAATTAATAGGCGTATCGATCATATAACGAAACTATACCACACATCTACAAAGATGATTTACAAACTACTAAAATAATTATAGAATTGTAACACATACTCCCCAGTCCTCATGTCCCGGTTAATAGTTACACTTTTCTTTTACTCTAGACTTTATCTTAATATCAAAAGCAATTCCCCTCTCTTTCTACCTTGTTCTTTGTGTATAAAGAATATGTAAAAATTTCATTCGAACTGAATGAATATAATTTATTTGTGATGGTATTTTTTTAATCGAAAATCCTTATTATAAGTATATATTTTGATCTTGATTTATATAGAGCGTCATGTGCCAAATTAAAATAAGCTAAGGGTCTCATGCCATGGCTACAAATATTATTCGTTTTTTATATGAAATTACATAAATTAATGTTAGCATCTAAGTTTATCACATGTATCAATTCTCATTTATTTCCTTATTAAAATGAAGAAAATTGTAATATTTATACATTCATATTTCCTTATTAGAGCATGGGTGATTTTGGAGGGGGAAACATTGGATAGACTTATTCTTTTAGTTTATTGGAGATGTATTATTCTTTTTATGTACTTTTCCGTAATTTTTTCATCATCTACTCTTATTCTAGAAAAACAAAAAATTCATATTTCTTATTAACAAATCTATCAACATGTTTAGGTGATTGAAAGACACACATTTCTTATTTCTTATTGAATAAACCATGACAATTGGGCGGAAGCAAAGTGCGTAGGATTGGTTTCTAAAGACAAGGTGTCGTTCATTGAGGGGAATGTCAAGGAACCCGCAAAGCGAGCCGATGGAGAAGAAAGTATAGAACATGTTGCGTGGAGGTAATGTAACACAATGATTAAGTATTGGTTGAGAAAAGTAATTGATCTTAAGCTATATGCGAACATCACTTTTTCAACGACGCTGAACCCATCAGATGTTACGATGACTCGTGATGAGGTATTGTCTTTGTGTGCACTCTTACAACCTAGTAAAGACTGTAATACCACAGTTTTCTGAGTCTAGCTTACTCGGCCGAGTAAGGCATCGCGTGTTTTCTGGTCAGGTTACTTTCCAGGAACACTCGGCCGAGTAGTGTAATACTCGACCGAGTAAGGGTTACTCGACCGAGTAACCGCTCTTACAGGATTTATTTTCGCGGTTTGATTAAGGATGATTAATGGTTATATAAATCGTGTTTTTTCAGTTTCCATTCATTTTTAGCAAAACCTAATTACGTTCTTCACTCCTCTAATCATCCTTAATCACTCTCAAGGCAATTGGTCGTTCGCGAGTCTTTCGTTCATCTCTTTTGCGTGAGTTCGTCGGTAAGTCACTAGTTTCGTATCTTTTGTTTAGAATTGTCCTTTGGGGTTTTGCCCTAATGCTTTGATTTGGGGAAAGGGGTTGTTTAGCATGTATGTGATTAGATTGTTGTGATTGTTGTTAGGTGAAAGATTCGTAGAAGAATGTTTATAGCTTCCGCTGTGTACTTGTGATTCAAATAAGTGATAAGGTAGGATTTCCCTACTCAGTTGTCTGTTTAATTGATTTAAGATGGATTGTTTATTGTATTGGCATGATTAGTATCATTGTTGGAATTGTCTTTCTTGGTTGTTGGATTGGTTATTGCTTGTTAATGTTTGCGAGGTGTGTCCTCGGCTGAGCGGAGTCATCATTCAGGAATGGTTCCACGCTCTTGATTCGTCCTTTGTGGTTCCCGTGACAAAGTGGGATGTGCACATTAATGGACATGGGTTATTGCTCGTTGCGATGAGAGGAGCTTAGGTGGGCAAGGCTGCGGTCCTCCACTGGCGGAGATGATTACTTGTTGGTAAGGTTACCAAGCACTAGGGGTGATAACGAGTCGAGCCCGAGTTTGGCTTTGCTCGACTCGTGCTCATGAAACAAAACCTGAACTCGAGCGTATCTCGAGCTAATTGAGCTTGAAAAAATTGAGCTCATTACCATGTTCGCAAGCTTTGGCCCGAGTTCGAGCCCATATATAATTCTTAAGTTATTATTTTTTACTCTCTCTCGATATTTTCAATAACATGATTCCAAGGTTATATATAAAAACGACATTGGCAAATCAACAAAGAAATTTAGGGGGTGTTTGGTTGGGTATATTGGAATGGAATGGAATGGATTAGATCCATTCCATTGTTTGGTTGGGGTGATTTGGAATGGAGTTAGATACCCAATGGATTCTAACTCCACCCCAACCCCTTGGAATCCCATACCCACCCTCCCCCCTTGGATTCAAACTCCATTCTCCCTCTTTATAATTTGTGGTGAACCAAACAACATTAGACAAGTATGGATTTAGAACCCCATACCACCCTACTATCAAACTCCATTCCATTCTATTCCGACTTGTTGAACCAAACGACCCCTTAATACTCCCTCCTATTTCATATGTTGTTCCATTTTCAATAAAATAATCGCACATATATTAAAAAAAAGGATAACAACATATGAGATAAAGGGAGTACAAATATAATCGTGATAATTTTTAGGAAAAATTGACGGAAATAATCCCACCTTTCAGTCGTCTTCCAAAAACAATCCCATCTTTTAATAATTCTAAAACAATCCCACCTTTTTACGCCATCTTCTTTAAATGCACCCAGAAAATGGTTACCTGTTGAACAGCAGAACAGGTACTGAAGTCACTTATCCCACCTAATTTACTATGGAGTAAGTAAATTAAATTCTCCCACAATCAGTCATCATCATTACCTCCAATTATAATACAACTACTTCTAACCTCGACAACTTTCTCACCTGACTCCACTACAACATCGCCTTCCACTTCTTTTTTTTTTTTTTTTTTTTTTTTTTTTGCGGATGTTAAGGTCCTAACCTCCTCGTCAAGGATGCATACCGTGTTGCCGACTTTGTCATCGTGGTTGTTTATATTCAGCGCCACCTATTTCGCCGACGTAAACCCGTTATTTGATGAGATTATCTCACGAATTTATGAACAAGTTCATGCTCCCCACGATCAAGTTGATGATGATGTTGGTAAATGTGAATTGATGGTTGTTGTGAAAGGTTAGAAACAAGGCAAAATATTGAATTTAAAGCATCAAAATTTTGTTTTAAGGAGTGTTAAGACTAAGATCGTCGGGATAGAAGAACAAGTCGGGCTTTATTGTGGAGATATTAATCTAATTTTGGGTTAGATTTGATGGTTACTCATTTATTTGGTGGAGTGGTAATGATTAACTGAAACGCAAACAAAGATGACATTTTTTTTTTGATAGAAAATGATGACTGGCATATTCATGAAAATTGTAAGATCTTTAAAATACAACTAGTTTAATTGCCCGTGAAAATTCACGGGGTCATTTATGATACTTCCTCCATTGCAATGATCAATTCTATACATTTGACTAAAATATATTCGAACTATTTATATTATCTTATGATTGGCAAAGTTTTGATAAGCGATAACTTATTCGAACTATTTATATTATCTTATGATCGGCAATTCAATCTCGCGGTCCAATATATTTGATCTTTGATACAATGTAGATATGAATGTAACAACCTCGCCATGGGCATTCAAAGATCAAATTTTGTCGCCAAAAAATTTGATATGATAAAAGACTCCAACTAAAGTACTAATACAAGCGGTAACAATCGTAATACCATAATGATGTCTAATTGCAACGTTTGCACTTTGCACAACCATACTCTTGTAATTGTATACTAATAATATGATCTGGTACTATAAGTGTTAGCACAAATTGACTTACAAAACCACCAAAGACTAAAGATTTGCCAGCCTAATATTACGTGATTACTAACAGGCAACGGCCATAATATTTATGCTAAATAGGTACAGCATAACAGCAACTCATTACCAATTATGTTAACCATGAACAATAGACCACAAATTGTCATTTCCTTTTCTCTGTCTTAAACTCTTAGGATGTGTTTGGATTGCGGGATTTGAAGGGAAAAGAAAGGGAGAGAGAGTAGGGGATTTAAAATCCCTTGTTTGAATAGCAAATGGAGGTGGAGGGAAATGGAGGGGGAGAGATTTGGAGGGATCCAATTTCCTTCCAACAAGTTTAATCAAAATCTCTCCACAATAGGCAAGATTTGGAGAGAAATTGTATCCAAACAACCACACTCTATTCCCCCTCCCCTTCCCTTCTCTCCCTTTCCCTTCCCTCCTTCCCCCTCCCCTTCCTTTCCCTCCACTTTTGCTATCCAAACACACCCTTAAAGTAGAATCATCAAATAAAATTTATATATAAATACTTCTGTAATATAACTGAAACAATAAATAACCAAATGAAAACTAAAATGGTGAAATAAATCTTAAGCATTTAAACCCCTACGTGCGAAAAGGACCATCCAGGTTGAGGATGAGGCTTCCTTCCCACTACCGGATTGTCCGCATAGAGATGCTATTAGATGTTGGACGCTTGAGTTGCATTTAAACGTGACCCAAAACAATAATAGTAAGGTTATGGACGATTGAGTTGTTCATGAGCATTTCACAACCATCGAGAATAATTGCTACGAATCAAAAAATCATTTGTTAGATAGTCATGTTATAAGAATAAAGAATATCTCGTCTGTTATATTTAGAAGTAGTAGAGTTTATGAAAAACCAATATAAAGCAAACCAAAAGTACACAATTTACTCCCTAAAAAAAAGTACTAGTACATAATTTACAATAAGAACAATATAAAGAAAAAGATAATATTAAAATATGATTGTCATACCATTTTTAATTAGTGACTCTACCTTTTCGTCGTCACTTTTGTGGCTTATCAAGCTCCACCCTTTATAGTACATTAGTACTCCATAACAGTTAAGTGACCATTATGTGAGGGTAATTAAACTTTGATCCTTCATTAGCCTTGCAAGAAGAAACGTCTCCCAACAATTTCATTTACTCATGTTTAATTATGATATAGTTTTGTGCCTCTTCAGTTTCCCTACACTATTAGAAAGAATGTATAGTTAACGGAGTGAAGTGAAAAGTTTGTGATGAAGACAAAGAGTCGGACGGTAGTGAGGTTTAGGAGTTCAAGAGCTAACGAAGAGATTAAGTACATCAATACACTATAGTCAAAGTTTTTTAATTAGGAAAAATGACGACCAAATGAAGGTTAATTTGTAGAGATGCCACGTGTCGTCAAGATAATGCTCAAGTTAGCCTTTTTATGTTATTATATAGATATAGATTTGTAGGATTTGGGATGAGTTTGTCTAGTGACACGTGGATTTGAGCACTACTTTTGATTAGCCTTTTAATATTATTTATAGATATTTTTTTTAATGAAGTTGTTCAAAAGAGATGGAGGAGAGGAAGTGCAACAGGTCAATTTCATTTTTTTTTTACGTTTTACTGTGGTAGTTTATTGATGCGGACGTGTCATTCCATAGTCAAACGTGGCATTTCGTTAATCAAAGGTGGCATTTCATGATCATACGTGGCTTTGTCTACGTGGACTTTATGAGTCATTTTAGTCTATTTCATTTTTTTTTTTACGTTTTACTGTGGTAGTTTATTGATGCGGACGTGTCATTCCATAGTCAAACGTGACATTTCGTTAATCAAAGGTGGCATTTCATCAATGCTTATACCATACACCTATGTGTATGGTACATCATACTCCTACTTTAATTTAGTTTTTTAAAATTCTTAAAACTTAAATTTCATAAATTAGAAAAATATAAAAATTATACCATTATTCGTGATTTTGATTCCTCTATAATTTGAGATCACATTTGATATATTTTGGTGTTTATTTTAATTTTACTCGCATATTCACATCATATAATTGACATGTTCATAACAATAGAATATTCACATTACATAGTTGACATATTCATATAAATCAAACTTCTTATTCTCAAATTAAAACTCACATACTCACTCAATTAATAAATATATTCACACAATATGATAAACATATTCACAAATACATATTCATAGCAATGACAAATACATAGAGGTTACAATAAATATTAATCTAACATAACATAACATATATTCACAAAGTATAACTACATATTCATAAAATATAATTACGTATTCATCGCATATAGATTACATATACGCAAAACATAAACCTCATATTCACAATATATAACATGTGAATATATCACTTATTTATATTTTGTGAATGTCGATATCTTCATTTGCGGACTCGTTCAAATAAACGGAATAATAATCATGAACGTTTTGCTCCATAGACAGTAGCAAAGCGAATAATGCAAAATAATTTGGCCAAAAAACATATTACGTAATTGAGTAGTAATAGATCGATCATAGAGTTTTTGTAGAATAACACAAGTATTAGAGGAGGAGTGTAACTGAATTGTAACATAGTGGATTAGTGGGTGGTTATTTTTATAATTTTTTTATTAATTTTGTTTTTTTATTTTTTTTCCTCAATAACTCCCTGGGAGTATCATGCTCCCTACTCCTGGGAGCATGATATAATTTACCGCATTTCATGATCATACGTGGCTTTGTCTACGTGGACTTTATGAGTCATTTTAGTCTAGGCTTTTAATAGTATTTTATAGATTAGGTGGTTTAGAATGCTCATTGCTCGAAGAGATATAGATTAAAGTGTGTTATATGTCTTGGTTGAATACGAGTTGCATGATTGGTGATTATGGCAGAGTCAAGGGTGGTGACATTCAAGAGCACGATATAAGTGTTTTTGGGTTGCGAACTTCTACGATAATTAGAGGAAAATCATGGAGTGAGGACTTGCTTGGATTAAGGGGAAAATGTGGAAAAAAATAATGGAGTAATAATTTGGGGTCATTTTAATAAGTTTGGTATGTGGGTGATTATTCATCTAAGCAACTCATTAAACCTATACAGGGGGGTAATGTATACCCACTCTCCATGGTTGAGTAAAAATAATGGAGTAATAATTTGGGGTCATTTTAATAGTAAATTATGTCCATGATTGAGTAAATCATGTACATGAATGAGCACCATTATGAAAATTAAGATTAGAATTGAATAATTTGATGGAGAATTGATTAATTTTAAGAGAGAGAAAAAAGAGAGAATTTGTTGTTTGTTCAAGGGTAAGGTATGGAAAAGTTATGGCAAAAAGTCTATGAAAGAGTAAAAGTTGTACATGAAAGAGCAATGACGTTATTTTATACCCAATGCACTAATTACATTTGTACCAAACTCGAAAATAGATTACCCACTAATAATTTTCTTAACATTCCAAACTTGCAAATAAGGAACGTATTACTTCCTGGATTATATTTTCCGTTAATTATTTCCCTTAAAACATTACCCCACTAATTGTTTCATTCATTCTAGGCAAGCCCTAAAAGATAATTATGGGAAATACATAAAGAAGATTTAAAGGAGGGAGAATATGGTAGGTAATGAAGTAAAAACTAAAAAGAATTAAAAGAAAATTGATTTTGCTAGTTATTTTACCTACACATACCTATTATCACAAGTTAGTTTTATTTGGGCATTATTAAATGGAGATTAGATGAAAAGGCGAGACTATTTTGGAATTATTGAAAGGTGGAATTGTTCATGGAAGACGACTCAAAAGGTGAGATTATTCCCGACAATTTTTTTTAATTTTTTTTTTATAAAATAAGAACAATATTATTTTATCACAGATATTCACTCAAGAATTTGTTAAAAATGACCTCAGCACTCATTTAAAAATAAAAGGGATATTCTACGTTGTACCCTCGAGATTTTCGGTTTCTATGTTGTACCCCTACATTTTTAAAGTTCTATGGGATACCCCTGAACTCTATACGTTAATCTATATTATGACCTTATTTATTGTCTTTGCTAATGTAGTTTCTTAATTGACCTATTAAATCATATATTTACCATTTCAGCTACTCGATAACCTACTTATTTACTTATTAGTTCGTCGAATTACCCATTAATCCACCAAATAGTATACGAATTTAACTAAAAAATCCATCAAATCTCCGTTATCATGTGATGAATCATAACTAATGGTTTTTAATAGTAGTTTGTGTTTATTAAAAGTGATTTGTGATGTTTTTCATATAAGATGGTGATACAACATTAAGGGGTCAATACAAAGGTCAAAGTACTATTGTTTAATAGTGATAAAATTAATGGAGAGTTAAATGAGGTTATGATGGAGAAATAAGTAAGGAGTAAGAAGTTTAAGGATATTCCTATATAAAATATATAAAAAAAGGAGAGATACAAAGGAAATCGAAAAATTTAGAGGTGCAAGTAGAATTTTCCAAAATAAAAAAAACAAATCCCATTCTCTCCGACACTCATACGGTAGTGACCAATGTATCAGCAAACTTATTACTTTATGTAATAATAGCACTAAGACATGAAATGTGACTAGATTTAAAGATCTCAACAATCCCGAGGTTGAAGAGTCGGCTAGAAACAATTCTAGTAAGGAAGAGATTTGGTGGGAAAAACCTACAAACGGTTTCCTAAAGCTAAATTTTGACGGATCGAGAATAGAAGGTAATAAAGCTGCTTTAGGATATTCTATAAGAGATCACAATGGTAAAGTCGTTTTGTTGGGAGCAAAAATGTGCGGATCCAATAGTATCCTTGTTGCGGAAGCACTTGCTTTAAAAGAAGGTATTTTAGCAGCTAAATACTTAGGAATCTCAAAGTTAATTGTGGAGGGTGATAACTTATGTGTTATTAACTCGATTCGAGTCTTGGCAAATTCCGTGGGAAATTTCTAGTATGATCAAGGATGTGAAATTAGACCTTCATTTTTTCGATGAAGTGATAATTAAACATTCTTTCGTGAAGCCAACAAGTTCTTGACTTCATTTCACTTCATTGGACATTCATGTCCAACTCTTTCGAGGTGGTTTGATAGCCGGTGGCTTCAACTTAACTCCCTCATTCGAAAGGATGAGATAAGTTGGTCCTGCGCTAGAGGATCAATCTAGTTTTCTTACCTAATAAAAAAAAAAAAATACAGTAGTGACCAATGATCATCATTTATTTGTGTTGCCCAACAATTAGAATTGCTCGAGTGATATATCCAAATGAGTTGGTTTATAAATTATGAGAAACACCCTTTGTTCATTCTTTCATTTCCCTTTGTTTGTTTGTTCGTTTGTTTGTTTGTTGGGTGCATTTTAATATTGTAACCAATTTGAAAATCAAGCTTCCAGCCAGGTACGCTTCTCTTCCTTTTCCCTTTCTCGCTTTGCCCTATTCTTTCTTTCTTTTCGATTTAATTCCGTTTAGTTCTTTGATTTGGTTCCGCATCTCTTATCCACAATTTTTGTTTTCTATATTCTAATTTATTTATTTATTGTGTTCTGATCAGGTCAATTATATATTTTTATATATAAATCATGAATGAGAATATTATGTTTAATTTATCCGCACTGCTGCTTAATTCGGAGATAGGGCTTTGGTTGCACAATTGTATTGATTGAATACTTTTTTGATAGTTTTGGGGAAAAAACATTTAGAGTATATATATATTTCCAAAGAGGAATCAAAGGTTGATTTGGTTGTAAAGATGACGGATATCCAGCAATTGCAGCAGAAGCACGAGAGTTCCGCCACCACTAACCCTAACCCTAACCCTAACCCTCGCCCTCATTTCGACCGAGGTTTTGAGGAGTTCATGCGTGGCCACCTCGATGATTGTATGTCCTACGGCACCTCTTGCAGCTCCCCCGATGATGACGAGGATAGTGATCAGCTTGTTCGTAGGAGACGAAGGTCTGATCTTGAGGGGGATGATCTGGCCGAGTCTTCTGCCGCCAGAAGGCGTCACTCTCGTATTTTGGGCCGTTGGGCTGCCAGGCAAGCTCAAGAGATGATCACTACCATGGAGAGACGCAACAGAGAGTCTGAGTTGATGGCTCTTGCTGGCTTACATCCTGTTTCCATGCTTGATTATTCTTTTCTCAGAGAGTCCCACTCCCCTTCTTCTAGGAGGCAGGGTGAGGGCCCTACTGATGAAAGGCCCAGCCCACGCGCTTCATCTACCTTGCAAATGTGGAGAGAGTTGGAGGAGGACCACTTGCTTAATCGTGCCAGGGGGAGGCTTAGCAACCAGAGGAGTGTGGATACTAACACTGATGTCTCTACCATGATAATGTCTGAAAGTAGGGAGGGTGACAATCAACAACATGATTTTGGGGATTGGTCTCATGATCAAATGGGAAACCCGATTGTCAATGGGGATGGTGGCCGTTCTAGTAGAGACCCATCTCCTGATCTTGGTGAAGTAGAGAGGGAGAGGGTTCGACAAATTGTGCGTGGGTGGATGGAGAGTGGCATCAACGAGCGCTCGTCTAATCCCACGAGGGTCACTAATAGTCCCAGAGAAGAATGGCTTGGTGAGACTGAGCGGGAAAGGGTGAGGCTTGTCAGGGAGTGGGTTCATATGGCCAGTCAACAAAGAGTTCGGGGAGGACATAGGGAAGATCAGATTTCTGCACGTGATGCTCAGGTTGATCCTGCTCATAATGAACTTATTGCTGACGATCCTGCTACACAGCCAGATCATATTTCCAGAGATATGCTGAGGCTGCGGGGAAGACAAGCTCTGGTCGATCTGCTTGTGAGGATAGAACGTGAAAGACAGAGGGAACTTCAGGGTTTAATGGAGCATCGAGCTGTTTCTGATTTCGCTCATCGTAATCGTATTCAGGTCAGCTGCAGCCTGCATGTCCTTTTTTTCCTGTAACTATTTCCGGGAGAATTAGTCCTGTTTCTACCTTTAGTGATCCTCTGCACTGCTTACTCTAATGGATACCGATAAGCAGAGGACAAGACCACCAATAATGTTTATCATTGTCCTCTCTTAAGTTACTTGTATAATGCTTCACCAATTTATTATTTTAGCTCGTGTAACTTTTTCTTTTTAAAGAAATCAAGAAGAACAATTCTTAACCTATTGCGTATCACTATACTTTCTTTGTGTCCATAGAACTTTTACTATCCGAGGAGTGTGGACTGTGTGGTAGTGGTATTTTCAACCAGTCCATTTTATTGCTGAGAGCTTTATAATGTTGAGAAGTGGCTGGGACAGAGGTAGTATTGCTTATGTGTTAGATGATGAGGGAAGAGGGAATCATAACTGATTAAATTCCTGGAACAAATTTTGTTTCAACTGTCTGTATCAATGTTAGGTTCTCTATGTTATGACACTAAATTAATAACTGAATTATGCATATTGAATAATTCACACGCTCTATTCCAATTTTATAGTAATGCTAAATTACTAATACACTGGTGTAGCAGGAAGTTTAAGTGGAGGTAGGGTAGTCGTTATCGTGAATGTGTCTTTCTGTTCTTAAATTGCTGGATTGTGTTTATGATCTGCATCTGCCTGTTTTGAACCAGTAATACTGGAATGTAATTTGTTCGATACTGCTTAGTCACGGCATTGCTGGCTTTCAGGTCATTTTATCGAAGGAACTGACTATAATCTTTCTCTTTTCAGTCATTACTTAGAGGTCGTTTTCTGAGAAATGATGGAACAGGCGAGGAGGAAAGGACACCTTCATTAGCAGCAAGTGAGCTACTTCAGTTGAGACAACAACACACTGTTTCTGGCTTGAGGTGTGTTGATAAAAGTTATTATAATAAACTTTGCTTCTGTCTGTAGTCTTTATAAATGTGAACAAGTTGCCTGCTTATCAGGCTAGATTCTGTCCGATTTTGTTTGTCTGCAAAATAGCCCAGAAAATAAAGCCATTAGAAGCCCTAGCCCCTAAGCCCATATAACCTCGCCCTGTTATAAATTTGTTTTCTGCCAGAATTGTCAATTGTTAC
Source organism: Silene latifolia (assembly GCF_048544455.1). NCBI lineage: Eukaryota > Viridiplantae > Streptophyta > Magnoliopsida > Caryophyllales > Caryophyllaceae > Silene > Silene latifolia. The sequence continues at coordinate 426,768 of NC_133530.1, read as the reverse complement.
TCTTTACATCGTCCCGTTTTGACGTTGGTGGTCATCATCCAATATTTTGAAAAGTATACTCCCTCCCATTGTGAATATTCTTCCCACTTTCCATATTAGTCCCATTTTATTTGTTCTTCCCATTCGTTTTCTTTTCCTCTTTAGCAATGTGGAAATGAAAATGACCAAAAAATCATCATGAATATTACAGTTTCACACATTGTGCCATTAGTAAACATATTTTTACTTATCATAGTTTAGTCTATTAGGGTATAATCCTACCCATTCTAATTAACCAACCAAATTAACAAACCCACCCCCTCTTATCCAAATCTAGAGGCAAGATCCACCCTCCATCTCCGCATTTCACCTCACAAGCTACACAAACCACCATACCCGTCGACCACAACATGACCCATCGGCCACCATACACGCCGACCACCGTACACACTGATCTCCACCCATCAACCACCATAATTCATACCCTATCTCTTCCTATACAAATGTTAGCCACCATAAAAAACGACCGCTCTCTCTCCTCTACAAATGCCGGCCACCAACCAACCTATGCTTCGACCCCTCACCATCTGCGTTTGCATAGGAGGTGTTAGGGATTGGGAAGAGACGGTGATGGTGATTGTGACTAAGTATACTAAAATTTTTAGACATGGGAACCTGTCTTAAATGGGATATGGCTGCGGTCGAGCAGGGACACATCTTCAAGCGTAAATACATTTCTAGATGTGAAATATTTCAATAGTTTGAAATATATTGAAAGAAGTTTGACAAATAAGACTTCAAATACAACAACAACAACAACAACAACAACAACATCAGAGCCTTAATCCCAAAATGATTTGTGGTCGGCTGACATGAAAAATCCTTTAGAACCGTCTATGGCTGAACGCACACCTACAAATAAGACTTCAAATCATTAAATATAATACTATAATGCTTTTGTGGTGCGAGTCTCATGAGTTTATCTCTTTGAAGAAATATCAGACTAATAAGCGCTGGATACAGAATTGTTACCCTTATCCGTGCCATGTCGTGTCGATACGGGTACTATTCTAAAAGTGAATAGTCTAAATAGTGTAGGTTGTGACGATGGGTGGTGGACTGGTGTTGGTAGGAGTGGTTGCCGTGGAATCTTCTTGTTCAATTGATGGGTTAGTTTAATTGGATGGTCCACTTGCCAATTTTTTTGGTTTGAATATTATACTCCTAAAATTATGTGAAAAAATCAGATGACAAGAACAAATAAAGTGGGAGGGAGTAATATGAACATTGTTGTTTGTTGAATCAATCAACAAATTTAACATTGTACCTTCCCTTATATTTGGAGATGACCATCAAAGACAAAAGGTACAAAAAAGGGGATTGAACTATTGAAGTCATATTTGTAGTTGTAGTTTATGTGCAGCTAAAAGGTGACTTCTATGATAAGGGTTCATGTCAATCCATTAGTTCATAATTACATGCATGTATGATGTGTTAGTTGATTTTACTTTGATCCCTTAATTCACAATTGGTACATTATTTTCCCATCTGGAATTAGTTTCTTTCATGTACTTTTTTTTTTGTTCTTTGGGGAGACAGTGGTGATGTTCTTACATGTTATTGTACTATCATCAAAGGTACTGTTAATGTTTCTGGTTTTATTTGTTTTTGCTACTGTGTTATTGGTTATGTTATTACTGTCAATTTCTACTTTATTGTGGTTAGTGGAGTACTATTTAAAAGATATGTTTACCAACTTTACTTTTCCATCTCCTCTTTAAACTGTTGTACATTTAACATTTTTCTTTTAGATCTTCAGGAAAATACTGTGAGTCGTATAACTGCATGGTCATATAACTTTCCTTTTTCCAGATATTTTACAGTAGAACTGTAGCCCTCATCACACGCCTGTATAGAATGGTCGGACTAATAAGGTTAATGGTGGGCCTGTAAGGTTTTAAAATAGAGTGAGGTTTTTAACGCTAAATTTAAATTGTGAAATTTAACTCCCGTGTTTATTTCATCTTGTGTTAGACAACCCAATAATCCACCTTATAATGGTCGGACTAGTAACCCAGCTTTTTACCCAACCCAATAGTCCACCTAATAATCCACGAACGTACCGTATCCAGCAATCCATGAAACAATGAAGTCTATGGCAAAATTTTGACAGGAAAGTTTTTCCACCAAAGTTGGCAGGGTAATGCCGGTTCGGAATGGAGGGATGAATATACTCCCTTCTATTCAGCCTATAGTTCCCCCTTTCCTTCTTCATGCTATCGGGTTTGATTCCCTTTTTCCTTATTTGGAAACCTTTGTGTGGCTCAAAATTAATTTTATGTGGGGTAGGGTGTTTTGTGTCCAAATTCATCTCCTTAATTTTTGTGCAAAAAGAAAAGGGAACAATAGGCTGGATAGGAGGGAGTATTTTTTTAGAGATACTCTATGGTGTCACGTTGAGTTTTTCGGTTTTGTAAGCGGTATGCCTGCCTTTTTGAAATTCTACGGGGTAGCCCTAAACTCTATACTTAAGTTTATTTCATGACCTTATTGATTATTTCCGCTAACTTGGTTTCTCTATTGCTTCATTAATTCACCACTTATTAAGCCACTAGTTAATTATTAGTGTTTTTTAAATAACCCCCTTATATGTACCATTTTTTACAAATAACCACCTTATATGTCCATTTTTTGGAATAACCACCTTAATTCCTTCATAATTCAAAATTTTACCACCTAAATTGGATTACGTCGACGACTTTCATAAAACCCGAACTAATTACGACATGACGACTTTAACCTAACAAAACTACCTAAACTACCTTTACTACTTGTCTAATTATACTCACCCAACCCTTACTTATTGAAAACCCGAATCATTGAATCTCTACCACCCCAAATCAATTAAGGATGTGAAGGACAGAAAAGAGATCGGACCACCAGCAGCACCACGACTCCAGACGGGCAGCAATCCCGACAACCTGACGAAGTCCTTTGTTCTGCCGCTTCACACCAGCAATGATTAACAGCCACTGCAGTCAAACTCGTCTCCGCTGCCTAGTGCACGAACAACAGCAACCTAAAAATGGCAACCTCTCAAACTCGGAATGAACCCCAGTCCAGACTATCAAAACTCCAACAATTCGACCTGCATTAATCACCATTGTAACCAACCCGCGGCATCAAAACCCGATTCGAAACTTCGATGTGCATCAGCCTCACTCCCACCTGCTCCTCTCTTGATTCTCGCCAAACTCATGAGCTCCCCCATGGCTCACTCCCGTAACGCAACTCAGTCGCACCACCGGACTCAAGCAGCAATCGTGGGGCAACCACATCGACAACACCAATCGAACCACTAGTCAAGCCCGGCATCAACACCTTCAAAAAACCCGACATTAGCTCGTAAACCTCTGTCTTAATGATGAGGATGGAGAATGCCAGAATGTACATTTGATTTGGGTTGTAGAGACTCAATTGGTTTGGAGGTTTTAATAAGTAAGGGTTGGGTGAGTTAATTAGTAGGCGTAGTTTAGGTAGTTTTGTTAGGTTAAAGTCGTCATGTCGTAATTAGTTCGGGTTTTATGAAAGTTGTCGGCGTAATCCAATTTAGTGGTAAATTTTTGAATTATGAAGGAAAGGTGGTTATTCCAAAAAATGGACATATAGGGTGGTTATTTGTAAAAAAATGGTACATATAAGGGGTTATTTATGAAAAACACTAATTATTAAGAAGTAATAACCCACCTTTTTACCCAACCCAATAATCCACCTTATAATCCGGAACGTACGTTACCCAGCAATCCATGAAACCTCCATCATTACTTCATGCTTCATGGAAGAGGTATAAATTATAGTTTGTGGTTGCCAATGGTGGTTTGGGTGATGTTTCTCATGAAGGATGGTGATGAGGTGATGTTAACGAGTGATAATGGAGGTTGAAGAAAGGTTGTTCAGAGAGGAACAGGCTAGAGAGATAATGGAGTGTTGAAGGAGCTCACGGTAAAGACTAAATATGGAGTTCGGGAGTACACAATAGTATATAGAAGACAAAGTGTACAACTTAGAAAACTAAAAATTCAATGGTACATTTTCGTATTTTTTTTTTCTTTGATAGAAACCCACAAGGGGCTTAATTCAGTTCCAATAAATCAATCTTAGTAGCACAAACAATGTTTTGGGGAAAAGTATCTGATCAAGACCCCCTACCAATGCACCACGGACTAGTATCAGCTGGTACATGTGCAACCCTTTTGTTCCTTTACAAAAGAAAATATAACCTCATCAAACTATTACATAATGAAAAAAGATCTTCAAAAGCAAAAAATAAGTTGCTTCACCCTTGCTTTTGCTACTTCAATGCTCCTGTTTTTCTTTCTTCCTGCAGTGCAGTCCTGTGAGCTGACTACTGAGACCTGTGAGCTGCTGTTGCCGCTTCCCTTATTCTGTGCTCCAGCAGCTGCTGACTCTGCATCAGCACCCCCCACCCAATTCCCCCCCCCCCCCTCCCCTTTTCATATCGAAAAATCGCTCCTCACTCATTTTCCTTTCTTCACCCCCTAAGCTTCCTCATGCCAGACCTCGACTTCTTTCGCCCTCTGGCTGTCAAACCTTCTCTTTCCATGCTTTCCTTCCCGTCCACTCCTCTCTCATTTCTTGTCTATTTGCCCCCCTTCTTCAAATATTGTCTTATTTCGCCCTCCCCAAATAGGCCAACATCCCACATAAATTGTACACACTCTCTTACGTCTATCCCCCCTCGTCATCTCCTCCACCCACCCCCTCACTGGCATAAGCCCCACCTCTTCATACACCTCCATTCCCAATTCATACCACGCCCCAACCACCCACCCACAATCCCAAACCAAGTGAATATAGCTCTCCTCTCTACCATGGCACATCGAGCAAATATTATCTATGTTCAACATCCGAGCATGAGCAACAAGATTACATTTAATGGCAAGGGTTTCATTTCATAGTTGCCATAAAAACATCTTAATGCAGGGTAGCTAGATTAGGGTAGGATAGTAATAAGGAAAACTATTCAAGTATTCCTTTTATTTTTGTTTGTATTTAACTTGTCTAGCTGAATAAGATCTCGTCATCCTAGAATTTGTAGAATTTTTACATCGCGAAGCATGCATAATTGTTTATGATTTTAATAGTTTGCCACTTGGGATTTGGTTGAGTACTTTATCTCTTTACGGTGGCTTCAAAGTTCTTGAAGAAAATTGCATGTTAGTGACAATTTTGCACGAATTATCAGGGAAGGTTTTCGTTCTAGGCTAGAAACTCAAGTGAGCAGCAACTTTGACACATCATCCTCTGAAGTCGGTAATGACCAGGCTCAACGTGGCACCTCATTTGAGGTCCAAATTCAGAATTCTGTCCACCTTCAACCTACACTGGAAGCTAATATGCTCAATGAGTTGTCAGGAAATAACATAACCATATTTAGTGAAGCTTCTGCTGATATGACTGAGGCAGAGAATGCTATAGAAAGGGTAGATTGGCAAGAACAAGTGACGGGAGATGAACGGATGAACCTGCCACATCCAATGTTTACAGATGTTAATCAACGGAGAGGAAGTGTAAGAGAAAATGTCGGTGATCCCTGGCAGGGAACTTCTCGAAATCGTTGGTCACAAATGGCTAGTAGGAGTGATGGTGAAGAAGAGAGAAATTCACCAGGTCAACATGGTTGGGATGAGGGTGGTTCTCGTGCAACACCCGGAAATTGGTCTGAAGGGCCTTCCGATCCTCCAAGAATTCAAGATGGAATGCTTTTCAGACGAGTTAACAGATTTCACCTACCCGAGGATGATAATGTTTACAGTATGGAGCTCCGTGAACTTCTTAGCAGGTACCCTGACCTCTGATGATATTTCATTTAATACGCACTCTACGGTTGTTACTTGTTTGTGGTTGGAGTTTTTCTTAATTGTTCCCTTTATTTTGATGCAGGAGGAGTGTTTCAACTCTTCTCCGTAGCGGCTTTCGTGAAAGTTTGGACCAATTGATACAGTCTTATGTGCAAAGGCAAGATCATGATCCTATTGATTGGGATCTTCACAGAAATTTACTGAATTCTGCCGCGTCAACGTCGAACCAGGGGTCTCAAAGGCTGAATCATAATGTCAATGACAGTGTCAATAGACCTTCAATAGTCCTTCCATCTCCACCAGTGCCACCGCCTCAACCTCTCTGGCAATCTCATCTACATAACACTAGTTGGTCTCGCCATGCAATGCATCGTTCAGAACTGGTTAGCTATATTTATTAGCATTTTCTTAAAATACATTATTGCGCTAGCATAGCGAAATGATCATAATAATACTACTATATTAAATATCCATCCCAAAGTCTTAGTCTCAAAATGACTTGAAATTGGCTAATTTGAATAGTCTTTTTAAGTTGTAGCGGTCGGTAGTGAAAAAAACCAGAAAAAAAAAATATGAAAGATATAGTAAGAGTTAGTGTACTTCCTTGTCCAAAAGTTCATGGGCTAAGAATTTCACAGTAACTGGAAAGTTCAAAGTGCGGGGAAAAGATTCAGGTTGGTTTGTGGGGTTAGTGCACACTTGACAAGCTGCCATTATTGACTAACGAGTGTATGAGGGTTTGGAGTGTTACATATACTGTTTCCCTAATTCTCTTTCAATGAACCATGTTTGTATGATCTTACATCCACCATGATTGTGACATTGTTGTACGACCACTATCCCTCCCAAAACTTTGTGCCAGTCGTTAACTTCTACCAAATCATCTCCATATAAATTACCACACTTTTGAGTAATAGATCCATTAACATTGGTATAATTTGAAAAATCTTCTCATTTAAGATGGTATTTTTAACACTACAAATAAAACACAAAACATGTTAAGTTGAGTTGTGTTAAGCATGCCACATGACGTTATTGCCACATGTCAAGTTGCTGTTAGGACTCAGACCACATGTCCCCTTGAGGAGGGTTAGGACTTAAGAGGCTTGAAAAATGAGAATATGATAAGATTGCAATGGGAAGGAGGGGAAGGGGAAAACCGAAACAAACGCGGATTGGGGTGATGATTGAAAACAATATGAATTGTATGGAGCTTAGAGAAAATATGGCGTTAGAAAGGCTTGTGGAGTGTGGACAGAAGGAATCCGCGTGGACGAAGTAATTTGATTTTGGATTTTTGCTCAGCTTTTATTTTCAATTGATAAAATCAGTATTTTTTGGCTCGATCTATTTTCAAACCTTTCTTGCCGCTTGACTTTAGTTTTTCACATTTTCTTACTTTGTTTTAATTTACAACTTTCTAGTTTCGTTTACATTAATTTCATTTCATTTTGTTTTTGTTGCACCTTGAAACATTTCTTTAGTTATTTTATTTTATTGTAAATTTGTAATTGTCTAGTCATTACAAACTCCTCTTTTTTTTTATTCTCCCACTTTTAAGAAAAGTTGGAATTGACCATATTACCTTCTCTCTATCTCGCCTCCCTCCCTCACCAACCCACTTCCCAGATCCCCCACCCTCCTCAGACACCAAAAAAACGTCGAACTCTACCAAGACAACCAACCGGCAACCACCATCTACCGCCTCTCAACACAACGAACACCACCAGCTGTCACAACCCATCACAGCTACCGAACCCTACCACCAGCATCCCTCACCATCGATGCCGCACTGCTGAACCTCACAAGCAATGAAAGCTCCTCACAAGACCAGATCTAGCAATTGTAGGTGATGACAGCAAGGGATGGAGGCCAAATTTGGAGATGGTGGGCGGAGATGCGAGGTGGTGTAGGTCATAGTCGGAGAGGCAAGATGGAGGCGTCGTCGTTGGGAATTAGAGGAAGTCCGAGGCAGGTTGTCGTGTTTGGTCTAAGTGGCATCGTTGGGTTAGGGAAGGAGAAAGAATGGTTGGGGATATCATAAAGAATAGAATCATAAGATTATTCACTTACGAAACTATGTATAATTGAGATCGGTCACGTCATCTTGAATCATAAAGTCGTAAAATTTTACAACCCAGATAAGGATTTTGACAAAAACAAGGACGGTTACTGTTGGCAAAATGTTAAATCTCACAATACCAGGAAATTTGTACCTAAAACTTGAAGCTACTTATTTCAGAGGCATTAAATAGAAATGGAGTATAAATATCACTACACCAATAAGCAGTCAACATCATATTGCTCAATGGCTGGGAATTTGGGATAACCAAATGTAATCAATAAGGTATCGGAATCTAACTCACACCCTCAAATTTTGGTCTTCTCACCAATATATTTTATTGGATGGTTCAGTAGTGATCAGTGGTGGGCAAGCAGTGGCAAGAAGATAGTGGTGGTGGTTGGTGAAAGAGAGGAAGAGGAAGAGCTACTGAGTACATTGACTGTTGGATAGGATTTGTGTGACCTAATGATGCCACAATGGCTAATGATTGTCGTAGTTTTCATGGCATGGAAATTAGATATCAACCCTAACCCCCCAAGTATCTGAGATTTAGCTTTGTCTTAATGGTTTGCTTGTAAAAGAATGTAGGACATGAGCCTCCCCCCTTTTTCTTTTAGCAAAGCAAAAAGTAAGGCAAAAGGAAATTGGCAAACACAGTGCGTTTCACACGTAATGCACATAGTAACTGAACAAAAAAAGTTATACTTTGATGATGGTTTCTTGGTATTAGGTATTAAATTCCAACATTGCTATAGTATTTTTCTTTGACAGGAATGGGAGATGATGAATGATCTTCGAGCAGATGTCATGAGGCTTCAGCAAGGCATGAACCACATGCAGAGGATGTTGGAAGCCTGCATGGACATGCAATTGGAATTGCAGCGCTCAGTTCGACAAGAGGTCTCTGCAGCTCTTAATCGATCCACTGGTGGACAAGGTTGCTCTACGTAAATGACATACTATTTCATCCATTTAATTAGTTGTTGTAGGCAGTGGGGAGCCAGGATTCGAATTTAGGGGGGTGAAAATTTTTAAGGGGGCAAACGGGTAATGATATAAGGTACACTCGAAAAAAATCCAAAAAACTAACTAAAAAAATTCAAAAATCTCATCCGCCGGGGGCCGATGGCCCCTGCTAGCCCCCCTAGCTCCACCACTGGCTGTAGAAATGAAAACTTACTAAGAAAGGATCTTAGGAGGAAATGTAAACCTATATTGCTCGGACTCTTCAATATTACCTCGAGTACCCGTGTCCGTGTCGAACACTGGACACTCAGACATGAGAGGGTAGGACACTCGGACGTTTCATTTTTAGACAAAAAACATGAATTTTTTAAATAAAATAGTGGAATCCGACATTTGGACACGCACCCATGGGTACTTCTAACCATGTCCGAGCAACATATTGTAAACAATGGAGACTGTTATTCGAGTGGAGGGACTTGTAAACAATGGACTCTGTTATTCGAGTGGAGGGACTAAGGGTAACTTGTAAGACTTCCACTAGCTTTAATTCCTTTTTTATTGCTTAGACTCGGCTCAGACTTATCTTAGACATTGTTCTTTATCCCTTGACTTCATACTTTATTTTTCACTTAATCTTTCCAACTTTTAAAGAAAAAAGAGAGAATATTTTTTTACACAGAGAGCCATTTATTGGGTGTCATGCTAGAAAGCAAGTAGAGAGTATTAAGGTGAGTCTTGGATGTTAAAGACTCAACTTAAGACTTTGTTGGTGTGACCTTGGGACAAGACTTTACTCAAGATTCACAGTAGTGTTACCATTCGGTGCTTCCGCATGTCTCCCTAGTTAAGGGAAGTCTGACAAGTTGTCTGCATGAAACTACTTGCTGAGGACTAGATGATGGCTGAATGTTGCAAATGTTACTGCAGGTGCTGAGACTTCAGAGGATGGATCCCAATGGGGGCATGTAAGGAAAGGAACATGCTGCGTTTGTTGTGACAACCACATTGATTCTCTGCTATACAGGTAAAAGATTTTGGTTTCAAAAAATTCATGCTCTGGTGGTACAAGGAATGTTGATTGAATCGAGTGGATGTGACAGATTGTTTCCTAAGCTGATTGATTTGTTTTGTTGCCTGTAATTTTGGCAGGTGCGGCCACATGTGTACCTGTTTAAAGTGTGCCAATGAGTTGGTTCGGGGAGGAGGTAAGTGCCCTTTGTGTAGGGCACCAATTGTTGAGGTCATCCGAGCTTATTCGATATTGTAAATAAAAGAACGTACTCAGCGTAGTTTGCGCTGGAGGACAGCAAAGAAAACCAGGAAAGGTTGAGTAGTTTGCGCTAGAGGACAGCAAAGAAAACCATGAAAGGATCGTCCAGGTGAAGATGAATGGGGGTTGAGTTTTAAAGGGTGCCTGTTCTAGCTAGGAAGCTATCATAATTCATAAGCTATCTAGTTCAGCACACTATTTAGATTCAGTGTAAAAGTGGGCTGACGTAGGCGTCTGCCTGACTATAATAATTAGGCTAATTTGTAATTTACATTTCAATAATTTGGTATATTGTATATTTGTATTATTTGTTAATGTGCTCATTTTTTTTTTTTTTTTTTCAAATTATCCCCAGCTAGATTGGTTTATCGGGGAAGAAAAAGGTTAGGAGGGTGAACGGGTTATGTGTGGGGTGGGTCAAAATTGAGCTTATAGAGTTTCACATAGTTCAACACTTCAACTCCTCCCTCAACATTTTTCTCTCTAAAAAAACCCCCCAAAAACACCTCAAATCTTTCCGTCTTGTTCCATCACTAGCTGTCTACCCCTCTACCCCCCCTATATTTATACCGCCTCTTCGGAGATGTGGCCGTGCTTTGGCCCGTCTGTGGAGGCCGGTCCTTCACCCCTTGCTTAAATTGCTAACATTTTGATTTCCGATTGTTTTTCTTCGGATGGGTGTCTTTCTCCGTTGCCGTCACCAATCAGATTATAATTTCGTCTTTCCTTGTCTTCCCTTGTCCGATCAGTCGAAGTTTGGTTTTTTGTAGTTGTTTGGTCTTCTCCGTTACCGGTGTCGTCCCTCTTCTTGGTTCACGGTGGTCTTGCTTGTCTTGGTGGTCTTGCATGTCCCCTCCCCCGTCTCCTTGTCCTGTCTCCGTCCTTTTGGATTTCATCCCAGGGGTGATCGTGATCCCCCCATTCCTCCCACTTCTGGGTTGATTTTGTTGCTGTGTCGATGAGTAATTGAGTATAGCTCATCCGTCTTCTGCTTTGTTGTCCTATGTGGTCGTGATTTGGGTCAGATATGGTGATCCCCCCATTCCTCCCACTTATCGATCCCACTTCGTTCACCAATAGTGTATGTCAGTGTCGCCTCTTTGTTTGTTCTGTTTGCATGTTTGGCGGTGGTCCTGGGAGGAGTCGGTTAGTGTTATGAGTGCGTGGCTTTGTAGTGTGTTTCCCACCTTTTGCATGTCCCTGTGCCGGGTTTTGTTGTTACGTTTGGAGCTTTGGGGTTTTCTGGGTGTTTGTTGTCTTGTGCTTTGTTTATCGGCTTGGGACTGTGGTGGGAGATTATGGTCTGATCTTGTTGATTTGAGGGAGACTCTTTCATCTTTTGATTGACTCGGGCTGTTTTTGGTCTTTCTCAGTTTTATGTTTGTTTTATGTTTGGTGTGTTGGTCTGACTTGGTGGTTTCAATATGGGACGGGTTGTAGTGTCGTGTAGGTTGGTTATGGTGGTTACTTTCCTCCTTTATTTCATGATATTAGTTATAAGTGTCCTGTTTGTTTTTGTCTTTTTAATTTGTTTTTCCTCAATAAAGATCTCCTCGAGTAAGCATCTCCTTCATGGGTTTAGGGTGTCCTGTCCCTCTATCATTTGGAGTTTGCTTCCGTCTTGAAATCATGATACGGATCATCTCAGTCAAGTGTGGGTTGGTTATGTCAGATGTTGGTGCCTTTTGGAGTCCGTAGAGTGGAGTTTGGCTGCGGGGTTGTCCTTGTTCTCATCTATCTACATGTTGGTTTTCGTGGTTTGTTGGTCTTACGATCTAAGGGTTCGATCTCTAAGGTGTAGGAGAGTTATCTTCACCGAGGGCAGACTTCGTCGTCTTGTTTTTCGCCTTTTCTTTCTACATTCTTTTCGCAAGAGCGTAAGTATACCTTGTTATTGTCACCCGACGGTTTATATGTATCAGCGGTTCTGGAAGTAAGATGTGATGGTGAAGCTGGTTCAATCGCTCGTTATCAATATTCCGTTCTACTCGATACTATCTTAGTTTTATTAGTTTGTATTAATAATGCTATTTTAGTTTTAGACAATGAATGTATTATGGGCTCAGAGCCGGAACATCATATAATACATCTTTTCCTCACTGTCAAAAAATAAAAATTAAAAATTGAGCTTATAAAAATAACGAAAAATTCCCCTTTTACTTGTATGCAGTTTCCACGTGGTACTCAAATTTTAAAATTGTGTATATAATACTGTTAAAAAGTTTTTTTCCCCATATTTTGTTTTAATGTAACAAGGTTTATTGTTTATATATGTAGTTACAGGGTTGTATTAGAGGGGGTTTTGCACCTAGTAAGGGCTACAGACAATCTACGGTACTATTAACTAGTAAGTAGGGGTGGTCACTGGGTCGAGCGTGGTAGGGGCGGCTTGGGTTGGGGGGAATGAGCCGTGCTTGGGCTATGTTGTCTTTAAGTGCCACGAGCCTAGTACGACACGGCTGGGCAAAGATTCAAATTTAAGAATACGCTTCGGTGATGTTAATGGCGTTAGGCAAGAATGATACTCCCTCCTAGTCGCTCATTTCTTCCCTATTTTCGTATTCATGGTAGTCGGATTTTCTCCTCTCTTTCCTTTTTTTTTGGAAAGGTTTATGTGCTGCAAATTCATTTGTATGTGGGGTAGAGTGTTTTGTGTGATCCAAAATTATTTTCTTATTTCTTGTGCAAAATAAAAGGGGGAAGAAATGAACGATTAGAAGGGAGTATTTTTTAGAACCAAAGTAGAGAAGGTCGCAGACCTTTGCGGAATCTAAGAAGAGCCTTAAGAAGTATTAGAACTTGCATTATGTTGGTGGGTTGAATGAGTGTAGGCGAGGGCTAACCCGACATAGCCTCGATAGGGTCATTAGATTGAGTGACTTGACACATAGTCCGACTAGAACCCCAAAACTACATGACAAATGACATGCCTACCCTACATGACTAACTAAGCTAAGCTAAACATGCATGATGCATGATAGGCCGGTCATTATACGACTATCAAACAATATTTTTATAACCAAACAAACCAAAGAAGAAGTGAGGGATGTAGGTGTCGATCCTCTAGGATAAGAGTTAAATGAAGTGCGTTCACTAGTAGAAGTCACTTGTGTCACAATTGAATTGGGTTTATGATTGAATCTAAACTAGTGTATGTAGATGATAATAAATAAAAGGGTTTTTTTGTCAAACACAACCTTTAAGATTTTTTTTTTTCAAACACCACCTTTAAAAAAAAAGTTTGTAAAACACAACCTTTAATAAATTTTTTGTTGTCAAACACGACTTTTTGGCTTAAGGACTTAGCATTTTGCAATGGAGTAACTTTCAATCGATGTTTGGGATAACAAACGATGTCGGTTTGAGGTGTTCTTGGACTCGTTGGAAATGTGGAAATACAAGCTTTTCATGGGTTGTCAACACGATGGTCAAAAGTGGCCTTATGTGGGGTCTATTGTTGTGTAAAGTAAGGCTTGTCGGAGAGATTAGCGAGTGGTCGGGGATTTTTAGTGGGTCTTTTAAAGAGGTTATGATGCTTTGTTTGGTCTGAAAATTGGTATGTAGGTAGCGGGGAGTGTAAGGTAGGTCGTAGTTGTGTTGTTTTTTGTGGTTGTTGGTTACAAGTGGTGGTTCGAGGGGAGTTAATTTGAAGGTAAAAAACATTCAAAAGAATGTCAATGTAGAATTTCTTTTTTGTGGGTCAATAATGCTGTTTTATTAGTTTGTATTAATAATGTTGTTTTAGTTTTAGACAATGAATGTATTATGGGCTCAGAGCCGGAACATCATATAATACATCTTTTTCTCACTGTCAAAAAATAAAAATTAAAAATTGAGCTTATAAAAATAACGAAAAATTCCCCTTTTACTTGTATGCAGTTTCCACGTGGTACTCAAATTTTAAAATTGTGTATATAATACTGTTAAAAAGTTTTTTTCCCCCATATTTTGTTTTAATGTAACAAGGTTTATTGTTTATATATGTAGTTACAGGGTTGTCCAAATGTCTTCCGTTGGTGCTCAAACTTTGCGTGGCCGCTTTATCTGACCCGAGGAACTTTCTATTTGATTTCTGGAGAATTTTATTCTGGGACCCCGGAATCCCCAAAAACCGTGTATTATACACTTCAATTTCAGCCGTTCGGAAGGTCGTACCAGACCCTGTTTCTTTTTCTCCCTGTCTTTCAATCACGCGTCCGAGCTCATTTCAGGAATCAACCTGTTCGATTTTAGGAATCAATCTGTTTGATTTCAGCCTAAAATAACCAGCTTTAACCCATTTTTCACGATAATCCGAGTTTCGGCGAATGCTGGTTTGTGGCACACCGGCACTCCCAAATGTCTTCCGTTGGCGCTTAAACTTTCCGTGGCCGCTTTACCTGACCCGAGGAACTTTCTATGTGATTTCTGGAGAAATTTATTCCGGGACCCCGGAATCCCCAAAAACCGTATATTATACACTTCAATTTTAGCCGTTGGAAGGTCGGACCAGACCCTGTTTCTTTTTCTCCCTGTTTTTCAATCACGCATCCGAGCTCATTTAAGGAATCAACCTGTGCGATTTCAACCTCAAATAACGAGCTTTAACACATTTTTCACGATAATCCGAGTTTCGGCGAATGCTGGTTTGTGACACACCGGCACCCTCAAATGTCTTCCGTTGGTGCTCAAACTTTGTGTGGCCGCTTTATCTGACCCGAGGAACTTTTTATGTGTTTTCCGGAGAATTTTGTTCCGGGACCCCGGAATCCCGAAAAACCGTGTATCATAAATACACTTCAATTTCAGCCGTTCGGAAGGTCGTACCGGACCCTGTTTCTTTTTCTCCCTGTTTTTCAATAACGCGTCCGAGCTCATTTCAGGAATCAACCTGTTCGATTTCAGGAATCAACCTGTTCGATTTCAGCCTCAAATAACGAGCTTTAACACATTTTTCACAATAATCCGAGTTTCAGCGAATGCTGGTTTGTGGCACACCGGCACCCCCAAATGTCTTCCGTTGGTGCTCAAACTTTGCGTGGCCGCTCTATATGACCCGATGAACTTTCTATGTGATTTCCGGAGGATTTTGTTCCGGGACCCCGGAATTCCGAAAAACCGTGTATTATACACTTCAATTTCAGCCGTTTGGAAGGTCGTACCGGACCCTGTTTCTTTTTCTCCCTGTTTTTCAATCACGCATCCGAGCTCATTTCAGGAATCCACCTGTTCGATTTCAGGAATCAACCTGTTCGATTTCAGCCTTAAATAACGAGCTTTAACAAATTTTTCACGATAATCCGAGTTTCGGCGAATGCTGGTTTGTGGCACACCGGCACCCCCAAATGTCTTCCGTTGGTACTCAAACTTTGTGTGGCTGCTTTATCTGACCCGAGGAACTTTCTATGTGATTTCCGGAGAATTTTATTCCGGGACCCCGGAATCCCGAAAAACCGTGTATTATACACTTCAATTTCAGCCGTTCGGAAGGTCGTACCGGAACCTGTTTCTTTTTCTCCCTGTATTTCAATCACGCGTCCGAGCTCATTTCAAGAATCAACCTGTTCGATTTCAGCCTAAAATAACGAGCTTTAACACATTTTTCACGATAATCCGAGTTTCGGCGAATGCTGCTTTGTGGCACACCGGCACCCCCAAATGTCTTCCGTTGGTGCTCAAACTTTGCGTGGCCGCTTTATCTTACCCGATGAACTTTCTATGTGATTTCTGGAGAATTTTATTCCGGGACCCCGGAATCCTCAAAAACCGTGTATTATACAATACAATTTCAGCCGTTCAGAAGGTCGCACCAGACCCTATTTCTTTTTCTCCCTGTTTTTCAATCACGCGTTCGAGCTCATTTCAGGAATCAACCTGTTCGATTTCAACCTCAAGTAACGAGATTTAACACATTTTTCACGATAATACGAGTTTCGGCGAATGCTGGTTTGTGGCACACCGGCACCCCCAAATGTCTTCCGTTGGTGCTCAAACTTTGCGTGGCCGCTTTATCTTACCCGATGAACTTTCTATGTGATTTATGGAGAATTTTATTCCGGGACCCCGGAATCCCCAAAAACCGTGTATTATACAGTTCAATTTCAGCCGTTCGGAAGGTCGCACTAGACCCTATTTCTTTTTCTCCCTGTTTTTCAATCACGCGTTCGAGCTCATTTCAGGAATCAACCTGTTCGATATCAGCCTCAAATAACGAGATTTAACACATTTTTCACGATAATACGAGTTTCGACAAATGCTGGTTTGTGGCACACCGGCACCCCCAAATGTCTTCCGTTGGTGCTCAAACTTTGTGTGGCCGCTTTATCTGACCCGAGGAACTTTCTATGTGTTTTCCGGAGAATTTTGTTCCGGATTCCCGAAAAACCGTGTATTTCAATTGCAGTCGTTCGGAAGGTCGTACCGGACCCTGTTTCTTTTTCTCCCTGTTTTTCAATCACGCGTCCGAGCTCATTTCAGGAATCAACCAGTTCGATTTCAGCCTCAAATAACGAGCTTTAACACATTTTTTACGATAATCCGAGTTTCGGCGAATGCTTGTTTGTGGCACACCGGCACCCCCAAATGTATTCCGTTGGTGCTCAAACTTTGCGTGGCCGCTTTATCTGACCCGAGCAACTTTCTATGTGATTTCCGGAGAATTTTGTTCCGGGACCCCGGAATTCCGAAAAACCGTGTATTATACACTTCAATTTCAGCCCTTCGGAAGGTCGTACCGGACCCTGTTTCTTTTTCTCCCTGTTTTTCAATCACGCGTCCGACCTCATTTCAGGAATCAACCAGTTCGATTTCAGCCTCAAATAACGAGCTTTAACACATTTTTCACGATAATCCGAGTTTCGACGAATGTTGGTTTGTGACACACTGGCACCCCCAAATGTCTTCCGTTGGTGCTCAAGCTTTGCGTAGCCGCTTTATCTGACCCGAGGAAATTTCTATATGATTTCTGGAGAATTTTATTCCGGGACCCCGGAATCCCGAAAAACCGTATATTATACACTTCAATTTCAGCCGTTCGGAAGGTCGTACGAGAACCTGTTTCTTTTTCACCCCGTATTTCAATGACGCGTCCGAGCTCATTTCATGAATCAACCTGTTCGATTTCAGCCTAAAATAACGAGCTTTAACACATTTTTCACGATAATCCGAGTTTCGGCGAATGCTGGTTTGTGGCACACCGGCACCCCCAAATGTCTTTCGTTGGTGCTCAAACTTTGCGTGGCCGCTTTATCTTACCCGATGAACTTTCTATGTGATTTCTGGAGAATTTTATTCCGGGACCCCGGAATCCCCAAAAACCGTGTATTATACAGTTCAATTTCAGCCGTTCGGAAGGTCGCACCAGACCCTATTTCTTTTTCTCCCTGTTTTTCAATCACGCGTTCGAGCTCATTTCAGGAATCAACCTGTTCGATTTCAGCCTCAAATAACGAGATTTAACACATTTTTCACGATAATACGAGTTTCGGCGAATGCTGGTTTGTGGCACACCGGCACCCCCAAATGTCTTCCGTTGGTGCTCAAACTTTGTGTGGCCGCTTTATCTGACCCGAGGAACTTTCTATGTGTTTTCCGGAGAATTTTGTTCCGGAACCCCGGATTCCCGAAAAACCGTGTATTTCAATTGCAGTCGTTCGGAAGGTCGTACCGGACCCTGTTTCTTTTTCTCCCTGTTTTTCAATCACGCGTCCGAGCTCATTTCAGGAATCAAGCTGTTCGATTTCAGCCTCAAATAACGAGCTTTTACCCATTTTTCACGATAATCTGAGTTTCGGCGAATGCTGGTTTGTGGCACACCGGCACCCCCAAATGTCTTCCGTTGGAGCTCAAACTTTGCGTGGCCACTTTATCTGACCCGAGGAACTTTCTATGTGATTTCTGGAGAATTTTATTCCGGGACCCCGGAATCCCCAAAAACCGTTTATTTATACACTTCAATTTTTAGCCGATCGGAAGGTCGTACCAGACCCTGTTTCTTTTTCACCCTGTTTTTCAATCACGCATCCGAGCTCATTTCAGGAATCAACCTGCTCGATTTTAGGAATCAACCTGTTCGATTTCAGCCTCAAATAACGAGATTTAACACATTTTTCACGATAATCCGAGTTTCGGCGAATGCCGGTTTGTGGTACACCGGCACCCCCAAATGTCTTTCGTTGGTGCTCAAACTTTGCGTGGCCGCTTTATCTGACCGGAGGAACTTTCTATTTGTTTTCCGGAGAATTTTGTTCCGGAATCCCGAAAAACCGTGTATTATACACTTCAATTTCAGCCGTTCGAAAGGTCGTACGGGACCCTGTTTCTTTTTCTCCCCGTTTTTCAATCACGCGTCCGAGCTCATTTCAGGAATCAACCTGTTCGATTTCAGCCTCAAATAACGAGCTTTAACACATTTTTCAAGATAATCCGAGTTTCGGCGAATGCTGGTTTGTGTCACACCGATACCTCCAAATGTCTTCCGTTGGTGCTCAAACTTTGCGTGGCCGCTTTATCTGACCCGAGGAACTTTCTATGCGATTTCCGAAAAATTTTGTTTCGGGACCCCGAAATTCCGAAAAACCGTGTATTATACACTTCAATTTCAGCCATTTAGAAGGTCGTACCGGACCCTGTTTCTTTTTCTCCCTGTTTTTCAATCACGCGTCCGAGCTCATTTCAGGAATCAACCTGTTCGATTTCAGGAATCAACCTGTTCGATTTCAGGAATCAAATTGTTCGATTTCAGCCTCAAATAACGAGTTTTAACACATTTTTCACGATAATCCGAGTTTCGGCGAATGCTGGTTTGTGGCACACCGGCACCCCCAAATGTCTTCCGTTGGTGCTCCAACTTTGCGTGGCTTCTTTATCTGACCCGGAGAACTTTCTATGTGATTTCCGAAGAATTTTATTCCGGGACCCCGGAATCCCGAAAAACCGTGTATTATACACTTCAATTTCAGCCGTTCGGATGGTCGTACTGGAACCTGTTTCTTTTTCTCCTTGTTTTTAAATCACGCGTCCGAGCTCATTTCAGGAATCAACCTGTTCGATTTAAGCCTCAAATAACGAGCTTTAACACATTTTTCACGATAATCCGATTTTCGGCGAATCTTTGGTTTGTAGCACCGGCACCCCAAATGTCTTCCGTTGGTGCTCAAACTTTGCGTGGCTGCTTTATCTGACCCGAGGAACTTTCTATGTGATTTCCGGAGAATTTTATTCCGGGACCCCGGAATCCCGAAAAACCGTGTATTATACACTTCAATTTCAGCCGTTCGGAAGGTCGTACCGAAACCTGTTTCTTTTTCTCCCTGTATTTCAATCACGCGTCCGAGCTCGTTTCAGGAGTCAACCTGTTCGATTTCAGGAATCAACCTGTTCGATTTCGGCCTCAAATAACGAGCTTTAACAAATTTTTCACGATAATCCAAGTTTCGGCGAATGCTGGTTTGTGGCACACCGGCACCCCCAAATGCCATCCGTTGGTACTCAAACTTTGCATGGCCGCTTTATCTGACCTGAGAAACTTTCTACGTGATTTCTGGAGAATTTTATTCCGGGACCCCGGAATCCCGAAAAACCGAGTATTATACACTTCATTTCACTAGTTCGGAAGGTCGTCTAACTTGTTTCTTTTTCTCCCTGTTTTTCAATCATGCATCCGAGCTCATTTCAGGAATCAATCTGTTCGATTTCTGGAATCATCCTCTTCGATTTCAGCCTCAAATAACTAGCTTTAACACTTTTTTCATGATAATTCGACTTTCGGCGAATGCTGGTTTGTAGCACACCGGCACCCCCAAATGTCTTCCGTTGGTGCTCAAACTTTGCGTGGCCGCTTTATGTGACCCGAGGAACTTTCTATGTGATTTCCGGAGAATTTCATTCCGGGACCCCGGAATCCCGAAAAACCGTGTACTATACACTTCAATTTCAGCCGTTCGGAAGGTCGTACCGGAACCTGTTTCTTTTTCTCCCTGTTTTTAAATCACACGTCCGAGGTCATTTCAGGAATCATCCTGTTCGATTTCAGCCTAAAATAACGAGCTTTAAGACATTTTTCACGATAATCCGAGTTTCGGCGAATGCTGGTTTGTGGCACACCGGCACCCCCAAATGTCTTCCGTTGGTGCTCAAACTTTGCGTGGCTGCTTTATCTGACCCGAGGATCTTTCTATGTGAATTCCAGAGAATTTTATTCCGGGACACCGGAATCCCAAAAAACCGTGTATTATACACTTCAATTTCAGCCGTTCGGAAGGTCGTACCGGAACCTGTTTCTTTTTCTCCCTGTTTTTCAATCACGCGTCCGAGCTCATTTCAGGAGTCAACCTGTTCGATTTCAGGAATCAACCTGTTCGATTTCGGCCTCAAATAACGAACTTTAACATATTTTTCACGATAATCCGAGTTTCGGCGAATGCTGGTTTGTGGCACACCGGCACCCCCAAATGTCTTACGTTGGTGCTCAAACTTTGCGTGGCCGCTTTATCTGACCCGAGAAACTTTCTATGTGATTTATGGAGAATTTTATTCCGGGAGCCCGGAATCCCGAAAAACAGAGTATTATGCACTTCAATTTCAGCCGTTCGGAAGGTCGTACCGGAACCTGTTTCTTTTTCTCCCTGTTTTTCAATCACGCGTCCGAGCTCATTTCAGGAATCAACTCGTTCGTTTCAGGAATCAACTTGTTCGATTTCAGCCTCAAATAACGAGTTTTAACACATTTTTCACGATAATCCGAGTTTCGGCGAATGCTGGTATGTGGCACACCGGCACCCCATATGCCTTCCGTTGGTGCTCAAAGTTTGCATGGCCGCTTTATCTGACCCGAGAAACTTTCTATGTGATTTTCGGAGAATTTTATTCCGGGACCCCGGAATCCCGAAAAACCGTGTATTATACACTTCAATTTCAGCCGTTCGGAATGTCGTACCGGAACCTGTTTCTTTTTCTCCCTGTTTTTAAATCACACGTCCGAGGTCATTTCAGGAATCATCCTGTTCGATTTCAGCCTAAAATAACGAGCTTTAAGACATTTTTCACGATAATCCGAGTTTCGAATCTTTGGTTTGTGGCACACCAGCACCCCAAATGTCTTCCGTTGGTGCTCAAACTTTGCGTGGCCGCTTTATCCGACCCGAGGAACTTTCTATGTGATTTCCGGAGAATTTTATTCAGGGACCCCGAAATCCCGAAAAACCGTGTATTATACACTTCAATTTCGGCCGTTCGAATGTCGTCATCGGAACTGTTTCTTTTTCTCCCTGTTTTTAAATCACACGTCCGAGGTCATTTCGGGAATCATCCTGTTCGATTTCAGCCTAAAATAACGAGCTTTAACACATTTTTCACGATAATTCGAGTTTCGGCGAATGCTGGTTTGTGGCACACCGGCACCCCCAAATGTCTTCCGTTGGTGCTCAAACTTTGCGTGGCTGCTTTATCTGACCCGGGAAACTTTCTACGTGATTTCCGAAGAATTTTATTCCGGGACCCCCGAATCCCGAAAAACCGTGTATTATACACTTCAATTTCAGCCGTTCGGATGGTCGTACCGGAACCTGTTTCTTTTTCTCCTTGTTTTTCAATCACGCGTCCGAGCTCATTTCAGGAATCAACCTGTTCGATTTAAACCTCAAATAACGAGCTTTAACACATTTTTCACGATAATCCGATTTTCGGCGAATGCTGGTTTGTGGCACACCGGCACCCCCAAATGTCTTCCGTTGGTGCTCAAACTTTGCGTGGCTGCTTTATCTGACCCGAGGAACTTTCTATTTGAATTCCATAGAATTTTATTCCGGGACCCCGGAATCCCAAAAAACCGTGTATTATACACTTCAATTTCAGCCGTTCGGAAGGTCGTACCGGAACCTGTTTCTTTTTCTCCCTGTTTTTTAATCACGCGTCCGAGGTCATTTGAGGAATCAACCTGTTCGATTTCAGGAATCAACCTGTTCAATTTCAGCCTCAAATAACGAGCTTTAACACATTTTTCACGATAATCTGAGTTTCGGCGAATGCTGGTTTGTGGCACACCGGCACCCCCAAATGTCTTCCGTTGGTGCTCAAACTTTGCGTGGCCGCTTTATCTGATCCGAGGATCTTTCTATGTGATTTAGGAGAATTTTATTCCGGGACTCCGGAATCCCGAAAAACCGAGTATTATACACTTCAATTTCAGCCGTTCGGAAGGTCATACAGGAACCTATTTCTTCTTCTCCCTGTTTTTCATTCACGCGTCCGAGCTCATTTCAGGAGTCAACCTGTTCGATTTCAGGTATCAACCTGTTCGATTTCGGCCTCAAATAACGAAATTTAACAAATTTTTCACGATAATCCGAGTTTCGGCGAATGCTGGTTTGTGGCACACCGGCACCCCCAAATGTCTTACGTTGGTGCTCAAACTTTGCGTGGCCGCTTTATCTGACCCGAGAAACTTTCTATGTGATTTATGGAGAATTTTATTCCGGGACTCCGGAATCCCGAAAAACCGTGTATTATACACTTCAATTTCAGCCGTTCGGAAGGTCGTACCGGAACCTGTTTCTTTTTCTCCCTGTATTTCAATCACGCGTCCGAGCTCATTTAAGGAATCAACCTGTTCGATTTTAGGAATCAACCTGTTCGATTTCAGCCTCAAATAACGAGCTTTAACACATTTTTCACGATAATCCGAGTTTCGGCGAATGCTGGTTTGTGGCACACCGGCACCCCCAAATGCCTTCCGTTGGTGCTCAAAATTTGCATGGCCGCTTTATCTGACCCGAGAAACATTCTATGTGATTTCTAAAGAATTTTATTCTGGGACCCCGGAATCCAGAAAAACCGAGTATTATACACTTCAATTTCAGCCGTTCGGAAGGTCGTACCGGAACTTGTTTCTTTTTCTCCCTGTTTTTCAATAATGCATCCGAGCTCATTTCAGGAATCAATCTGTTCGATTTCAGAAATTATCCTCTTCGATTTCAGCCTCAAATAACTAGCTTTAACACATTTTTCATGATAATTTGACTTTCGGCGAATGCTGGTTTGTGGCACACCGGCACCCCCAAATGTCTTCCGTTGGTGCTCAAACTTTGCGTGGCCGCTTTATGTGACCCGATGAACTTTCTATGTGAATTCCGGAGAATTTTATTCCGGGACCCCGGAATCCCAAAAAACCGTGTATTATGCACTTCAATTTCAGCCGTTCAGAAGGTCGTACCGGAACCTGTTTCTTTTTCTCCCAGTTTTTCAATCACGCGTTCGAGCTCATTTGAGGAATCAACCTGTTCGATTTCAGGAATCAACCTGTTCAATTTCAGCCTCAAATAACGAGCTTTAACACATTTTTCACGATAATCCGAGTTTCGGCGAATGCTGGTTTGTGGCACACCGGCACCCCCAAATGTCTTCCGTTGGTGCTCAAACTTTGCGTGGCCGCTTTATCTGACCCGAGGAACTTTCTATGTGGTTAAGTAGAATTTTATTCCGGGACTCCGGAATCCCGAAAAACCGAGTATTATACACTTCAATTTCAGCCGTTCGGAAGGTCATACCGGAACCTATTTCTTTTTCTCCCCGTTTTTCAATCACGCGTCCGAGCTCATTTCAGGAGTCAACCTGTTCGATTTCAGGAATCAACCTGTTCGATTTCGGCCTCAAATAACGAACTTTAACAAATTTTTCACGATAATCCGAGTTTCGGCGAATGCTGGTTTGTGGCTCACCGGCACCCCCAAATGTCTTACGTTGGTGCCCAAACTTTGCGTGGCCGCTTTATCTGACCCGAGAAACTTTCTATGTGATTTATGGAGAATTTTATTCCGGGACCCCGGAATCCCGAAAAACCGAGTATTATGCACTTCAATTTCAGCCTTTCGGAAGGTCGTACCGGAACCTGTTTCTTTTTCTCCCTGTTTTTCAATCACGCGTCCGAGCTCATTTCAGGAATCAACCTGTTCGATTTCAGAAATCAACCTGTTCGATTTCAGCCTCAAATAACGAGCTTTAACACATTTTTCACGATAATCCGAGTTTCGGCGAATGCTGGTTTGTGGCACACCGGCACCCCCAAATGCCATCCGTTGGTGCTCAAACTTTGCATGACCGCTTTATCTGACCCGAGAAACATTCTATGTGATTTCTGGAGAATTTTATTCTGGGACCCCGGAATCCAGAAAAACGGAGTATTATACACTTCAATTTCAGCCGTTCGGAAGGTCGTACCGGAACTTGTTTCTTTTTCTCCCTGTTTTTCAATCATGCATCCGAGCTCATTTCAGGAATCAATCTTTTTGATTTCAGGAATCATCCTCTTTGATTTCAGCCTCAAATAACTAGCTTTAACACATTTGTCATGATAATCCGACTTTCGGCGAATGCTGGTTTGTGGCACACCGGCACCCCCAAATGTCTTCCGTTGGTGCTCAAACTTTGCGTGGCCGCTTTATGTGACCCGAGGAAATTTCTATGTGATTTCCGGAGAATTTCATTCGGGGACCCCGTAATTCCGAAAAACCGTGTATTATACACTTCAATTTCAGCCGTTCTGAAGGTCGTACCGGAACCCGTTTCTTTTTCTCCCTGTTTTTCAATCACGCGTCCGAGCTCATTTCAGGAATCAACCTGTTCGATTTCAGGAATCATCCTGTTCGATTTCAGCCTCAAATAACGAGCTTTAACACATTTTTCACGATAATCCGAGTTTCGGCGAAGCTGGGTTGTGTCACAACGGCACCCCCAAATGTCTTTCGTTGGTGCTCAAACTTTGCGTGTCCGCTTTATCTAACCCGAGGAACTTTCTATGTGATTTCCGGATAATTTAATTTCGGGACCCCAGAATCCCGAAAAACCGAGTATTATACACTTCAATTTCAGCCGTTCGAAAGGTCGTACCAGAACCTATTTCTTTTTCTCCTTGTTTTTCAATCACGCATCCGAGCTCATTTCAGGAATCAATCTGTTCGATTTCACGAATCATCCTCTTCGATTTCAGCCTCAAATAACTAGCTTTAATACATTTTTCACGATAAATCGACTTTCGGCGAATGCTGGTTTGTGGCACACTGGCACCCCCAAATGTCTTCCGTTGGTGCTCAAACTTTGCGTGGCCGCTTTATGTGACCCAAGGAACTTTCTATGTGATTTCCGGAGAATTTTATTCCGGGACCCCGGAATTTCGAAAAACCGTGTATTATACACTTCAATTTCAGCCGTTCGGAAGGTCGTACCGGAACCTGTTTCTTTTTCTCCCTGTTTTTCAATCACGCGTCCGAGCTCATTTCAAGAATCAACCTGTTCAATTTCAGGATTCATCCTGTTCGATTTCAGCCTCAAATAACGAGCTTTAACACTTTTTTCACGATAATCCAAGTTTCGGCGAATACTGGGTTGTGGCACACCGGCACCCCAAAATGTCTTCCGTTGGTGCTCAAACTTTGCGTGTCCGCTTTATCTAACCCGAGGAACTTTCTATGTGATTTCCGGATAACTTAATTTCGGGTCCCCGGAATCTCGAAAAACCGAGTATTATACACTTCAATTTCAGCCGTTCGGAAGGTCGTACCGGAACCTATTTCTTTTTCTCCCTGTTTTTCAATCACGCATCCGAGCCCATTTCAGGAATCAATCTGTTCGATTTCAGGAATCATCCTCTTCGATTTCAGCCTCAAATAACTAGCTTTAATACATTTTTCACGATAAATCGACTTTCGGCGAATGCTGGTTTGTGGCACACCGGCACCCCCAAATGTCTTCCGTTGGTGCTCAAACTTTGCGTGGCCGCTTTATGTGACCCGAGGAACTTTCTATGTGATTTCCGGAGAATTTCATTCCGGGACCCCGGAATCCCGAATAACCGTGTACTATACACTTCAATTTCAGCCGTTCGGAAGGTCGTACCGGAACTTGTTTCTTTTTCTCCCTGTTTTTCAATCACGCATCCGAGCTCATTTCAGGAATCAATCTGTTCGATTTCAGGAATCATCCTCTTCGATTTCAGCCTCAAATAACTAGCTTTAATACATTTTTCACGATAAATCGACTTTCGGCGAATGCTGGTTTGTGGCACACCGGCACCCCCAAATGCCATCCGTTGGTACTCAAACTTTGCATGGCCGCTTTATCTGACCTGAGAAACTTTCTACGTGATTTCTGGAGAATTTTATTCCGGGACCCCGGAATCCCGAAAAACCGAGTATTATACACTTCAATTTCAGCCGTTCGGAAGGTCGTACCGGAACTTGTTTCTTTTTCTCCCTGTTTTTCAATCATGCATCCGAGCTCATTTCAGGAATCAATCTGTTCGATTTCTGGAATCATCCTCTTCGATTTCAGCCGCAAATAACAAGCTTTAACACTTTTTTCATGATAATTCGACTTTCGGCGAATGCTGGTTTGTGGCACACCGGCACCCCCAAATGTCTTCCGTTGGTGCTCAAACTTTGCGTGGCCGCTTTATGTGACCCGAGGAACTTTCTATGTGATTTCCGGAGAATTTCATTCCGGGACCCCGGAATCCCGAAAAACCGTGTACTATACACTTCAATTTCAGCCGTTCGGAAGGTCGTACCGGAACCTGTTTCCTTTTCTCTCTGTTTTTCCATCACGCGTCCGAGCTCATTTAAGGAATCAACCTGTTCGATTTCAGGAATCATCCTGTTCGATTTCAGCCTCAAATAACGAGCTTTGACACATTTTTCACGATAATCCGAGTTTCGGCGAATACTGGGTTGTGGCACACCGGCACCCCCAAATGTCTTCCGTTGGTGCTCAAAATTTGCGTGTCCGCTTTATCTAACTCGAGGAACTTTCTATCTGATTTCCGGATATTTTTATTTCGGGACCCCGGAATCTCGAAAAACCGAGTATTATACACTTCAATTTCAGCCGTTCGAAAGGTCGTACCGGAACTTGTTTCTTTTTCTCCCTGTTTTTCAATCATGCATCCGAGCTTTAACACATTTTTCACGATAATCCGAGTTTCGGCGAATTCTGGTTTGTGGCACATCGGCACCCCCAAATGTCTTTCGTTGGTGCTCAAACTTTGCGTGGCCGCTTTATCTGACCCGAGGAAATTTCTATGTGATTTCCGAAAAATTTTATTCCAGGACTCTGGAATCCCGAAAAACCGTGTATTATACACTTCAATTTCAGCCGTTCGGAAGGTCATATTGGAACCTATTTCTTTTTCTCCCTGTTTTTCAATCACGCGTCCGAGCTCATTTCAGGAGTCAACCTGTTCGATTTCAGGAATTAATCTGTTCGATTTCGGCCTCAAATAACGAACTTTAACAAATTTTTCACGATAATACGAGTTTCGGCGAATGCTGGTTTGTGGCACACCGGCACCTCCAAATGTCTTACGTTGGTGCTCAAATTTTGTGTGGCCGCTTTATCTGACCCGAGAAACTTTTTATGTGATTTCCGGAGAATTTTATTCCGGGACCCCGGAATCCCGAAAAACTGTGTATTATACACTTCAATTTCAGCCGTTCGGAAGGTCGTACCGGAACCTGTTTCTTTTTCTCCTTGTTTTTTAATCACGTGTCCGAGCTTATTTCAAGAATCAACCTGTTCGATTTCAGCCTCAAATAACGAGCTTTAACACATTTTTCACGATAATCCGATTTTCGGCGAATGCTGGTTTGTGGCACACCGGCACCGCCAAATGTCTTCCGTTGGTGCTCAAACTTTGCGTGGCTGCTTAATCTGACCCGAGGAACTTTCTATGTGATTTTCGGAGAATTTTATTCCGGGACCCCGGAATCCCAAAAAACCGTGTATTATGCACTTCAATTTCAGCCGTTAAGAAGGTCGTACCGGAACCTGTTTCTTTTTCTCCCTGTTTTTCAATCACGCGTCCGAGCTCATTTGAGGAATCAACCTGTTCGATTTCAGGAATCAACCTGTTCAATTTCAGCCTCAAATAACGAGCTTTAACACATTTTTCACGATAATCCGAGTTTCGGCGAATGCTGGTTTGTGGCACACCGGCACCCCCAAATGCCTTCCGTTGGTGCTCAAACTTTGCATGACCGCTTTATCTGACCCGAGAAACATTCTATGTGATTTACGGAGAATTTTATTCTGGACCCGGAATCCGAGAAAAACGGAGTATTATACACTTCAATTTCGTAGTTCGGAAGGTCGTCATCGGAACTTGTTTCTTTTTCTCCCTGTTTTTCAATCATGCATCCGAGCTCATTTCAGGAATCAATCTTTTTGATTTCAGGAATCATCCTCTTTGATTTCAGCCTCAAATAACTAGCTTTAACACATTTGTCATGATAATCCGACTTTCGGCGAATGCTGGTTTGTGGCACACCGGCACCCCCAAATGTCTTCCGTTGGTGCTCAAACTTTGCGTGGCCGCTTTATGTGACCCGAGGAACTTTCTATGTGATTTCCGGAGAATTTCATTCGGGGACCCCGTAATTCCGAAAAACCGTGTATTATACACTTCAATTTCGGCCGTTAAAGGTCGTCACGAACCCGTTTCTTTTTCTTCCTGTTTTTCAATCACGCGTCCGAGCTCATTTAAGGAATCAACCTGTTCGATTTCAGGAATCAATCTGTTCGATTTCACCTCAAATAACGAGCTTTAACACATTTTTCACGATAATCCGAGTTTCGTAAGTCAAGGTTGTGTCTAACGGCACCCCAAATGTCTTTCGTTGGTGCTCAAACTTTGCGTGTCCGCTTTATCTAACCCGAGGAACTTTCTATGTGATTTCCGGATAATTTAATTTCGGGACCCCAGAATCCCGAAAAACCGAGTATTATACACTTCAATTTCAGCCGTTCGAAAGGTCGTACCAGAACCTATTTCTTTTTCTCCCTGTTTTTCAATCACGCATCCGAGCTCATTTCAGGAATCAATCTGTTCGATTTCAGGAATCATCCTCTTCGATTTCAGCCTCAAATAACTAGCTTTAATACATTTTTCACGATAAATCGACTTTCGGCGAATGCTGGTTTGTGGCACACTGGCACCCCCAAATGTCTTCCGTTGGTGCTCAAACTTTGCGTGGCCGCTTTATGTGACCCAAGGAGCTTTCTATGTGATTTCCGGAGAATTTTATTCCGGGACCCCGGAATTTCGAAAAACCGTGTATTATACACTTCAATTTCAGCCGTTCGGAAGGTCGTACCGGAACCTGTTTCTTTTTCTCCCTGTTTTTTAATCACGCGTCCGAGCTCATTTCAAGAATCAACCTGTTCAATTTCGGGATTCATCCTGTTCGATTTCAGCCTCAAATAACGAGCTTTAACACTTTTTTCACGATAATCCAAGTTTCGGCGAATACTGGGTTGTGGCACACCGGCACCACAAAATGTCTTCCGTTGGTGCTCAAACTTTGCGTGTCCGCTTTATCTAACCCGAGGAACTTTCTATGTGATTTCCGGATAACTTAATTTCGGGTCCCCGGAATCCCGAAAAACCGAGTATTATACACTTCAATTTCAGCCGTTCGGAAGGTCGTACCGGAACCTATTTCTTTTTCTCCCTGTTTTTCAATCACGCATCCGAGCTCATTTCAGGAATCAATCTGTTCGATTTCAGGAATCATCCTCTTCGATTTCAGCCTCAAATAACTAGCTTTAATACATTTTTCACGATAAATCGACTTTCGGCGAATGCTGGTTTGTGGCACACCGGCACCCCCAAATGTCTTCCGTTGGTGCTCAAACTTTGCGTGGCCGCTTTATGTGACCCAAGGAACTTTCTATGTGATTTCCGGAAAATTTTATTCCGGGACCCCGGAATCCCGAAAAACCGTGTATTATACACTTCAATTTCAGTCGTTCGGAAGGTCGTACCGGAACCTGTTTCTTTTTCTCTCTGTTTTTCAATCACGCGTCCGAGCTCATTTCAGGAATCAACCCGTTCAATTTTAAGAATCATCCTGTTCGATTTCAGCCTCAAATAACGAACTTTAACAAATTTTTCACGATATTCCGAGTTTCGGCGAATGCTGGTTTGTGGCACACCGGCACCCCCAAATGCCATCCGTTGGTACTCAAACTTTGCATGGCCGCTTTATCTGACCTGAGAAACTTTCTACGTGATTTCGGAGAATTTTATTCCGGGACCGGAATCCCGAAAACCGAAAGTATTATACACTTCAATTTCGGTCAGTTCGGAAGGTCGTCGGAACTTGTTTCTTTTTCTCCCTGTTTTTCAATCATGCATCCGAGCTCATTTCAGGAATCAATCTGTTCGATTTCTGGAATCATCCTCTTCGATTTCAGCCTCAAATAACAAGCTTTAACACTTTTTTCATGATAATTCGACGTTCGGCGAATGCTGGTTTGTGGCACACCGGCACCCCCAAATGTCTTCCGTTGGTGCTCAAACTTTGCGTGGCCGCTTTATGTGACCCGAGGAACTTTCTATGTGATTTCCGGAGAATTTCATTCCGGGACCCCGGAATCCCGAAAAACCGTGTACTATACACTTCAATTTCGTAGTTCGGAAGGTCGTGCTTTAACTGTTTTTCTTTTTCTCTCTGTTTTTCAATCACGCGTCCGAGCTCATTTCAGGAATCAACCTGTTCGATTTCAGAGTCATCTGTTCGATTTCACCTCAAATAACGAGCTTTAACACATTTTTCACGATAATCCGAGTTTCGGCGAATCTTGGGTTGTGGCACACAACACCGCACCCCAAATGTCTTCCGTTGGTGCTAAAAATTTGCGTGTCCCCTTTATCTAACCCGAGGAACTTTCTATTTGATTTCCGGATATTTTTATTTCGGGACCCCGGAATCTCGAAAAACCGAGTATTATACACTTTAATTTCAACCGTTCGAAAGGTCGTACCGGAACTTGTTTCTTTTTCTCCCTGTTTTTCAATCATGCATCCGAGCTTTAACACATTTTTCACGATAATCCGAGTTTCGGCGAATTCTGGTTTGTGGCACACCGGCACCCCCAAATGTCTTTCGTTGGTGCTCAAACTTTGCGTGGCCGCTTTATCTGACCCGAGGAACTTTCTATGTGATTTCCGAAAAATTTTATTCCGGGACTCCGGAATCCCGAAAAACCGTGTATTATACACTTCAATTTCAGCCGTTCGGAAGGTCATATTGGAACCTATTTCTTTTTCTCCCTGTTTTTCAATCACGCGTCTGAGCTCATTTCAGGAGTCAACCTGTTCGATTTCAGGAATTAATCTGTTCGATTTCGGCCTCAAATAACGAACTTTAACAAATTTTTCACGATAATACGAGTTTCGACGAATGCTGGTTTGTGGCACACCGGCACCTCCAAATGTCTTACGTTGGTGCTCAAATTTTGTGTGGCCGCTTTATCTGACCCGAGAAACTTTCTATGTGATTTCCGGAGAATTTTATTCCGGGACCCCGGAATCCCGAAAAACCGTGTATTATACACTTCAATTTCAGCCGTTCGGAAGGTCGTACCGGAACCTGTTTCTTTTTCTTTCTGTTTTTCCATCACGCGTCCGAGCTAATTTGAGGAATCAACCTGTTCGATTTCAGGAATCAACCTATTCAATTTCAGCCTCAAATAACGAGCTTTAACACATTTTTCACGATAATCGGAGTTTCGGCGAATGCTGGTTTCTAGCACACCGGCACCCCCAAATGTCTTCCGTTGGTGCTCAAACTTTGCGTGGCCGCTTTATGTGACCCGAGGAACTTTCTATTTGATTTCCGGATATTTTTATTTCGGGACCCCGGAATCTCGAAAAACCGAGTATTATACACTTCAATTTCAGCCGTTCGGAAGGTCGTACCGGAACCTATTTCTTTTTCTCCCTGTTTTTCAATCACGCGTCCGAGCTCATTTCAGGAATCAACCTGTTCGATTTCAGGAATCATCCTGTTCGATTTCAGCCTCAAATAACGAGCTTTGACACATTTTTCACGATAATCCGAGTTTCGGCGAATACTGGGTTGTGGCACACCGGCACTCCCAAATGTCTTCCGTTGGTGCTCAAAATATGCGTGTCCGCTTTATCTAACCCGAGGAACTTTCTATGTGATTTCCGGATAATTTTATTTCGGGACTCCGGAATCTCAAAAAACCGAGTATTATACACTTCAATTTCAGCCGTTCGGAAGGTCGTACCGGAACTTGTTTCTTTTTCTCCCTGTTTTTCAATCATGCATCCGAGCTCATTTCAGGAATCAATCTGTTCAATTTCAGGAATCATCCTGTTCGATTTCAGCCTCAAATAACGAGCTTTAACACATTTTTCACGATAATCCGAGTTTCGGCGAATGCTGGTTTGTGGCACACCGGCACCCCCAAATGCCTCCCGTTGGTGCTCAAACTTTGCATGGCCGCTTTATCTGACCCGAGAAACTTTCTATGTGATTTCTGGAGAATTTTAATCCGGGACCCCGGAATCCCGAAAAACCGAGTATTATACACTTCAATTTCAGCCGTTCGGAAGGTCGTACCGGAACTTGTTTCTTTTTCTCCCTGTTTTTCAATCATGCATCCGAGCTCATTTCAGGAATCAATCTGTTCGATTTCTGGAATCATCCTCTTCGATTTCAGCCTCAAATAACAAGCTTTAACACTTTTTTCATGATAATTCGACGTTCGGCGAATGCTGGTTTGTGGCACACCGGCACCCCCAAATGTCTTCCGTTGGTGCTCAAACTTTGCGTGGCCGCTTTATGTGACCCGAGGAACTTTCTATGTGATTTCCGGAGAATTTCATTCCGGGACCCCGGAATCCCGAAAAACCGTGTACTATACACTTCAATTTGAGCCGTTCGGAAGGTCGTACCGGAACTGTTTCTTTTTCTCTCTGTTTTTCCATCACGCGTCCGAGCTCATTTCAGGAATCAACCTGTTCGATTTCAGGAGTCATCCTGTTCGATTTCAGCCTCAAATAACGAGCTTTGACACATTTTTCACGATAATCCGAGTTTCGGCGAATACTGGGTTGTGGCACACCGGCACCGCACCCCCAAATGTCTTCCGTTGGTGCTAAAAATTTGCGTGTCCCCTTTATCTAACCCGAGGAACTTTCTATTTGATTTCCGGATATTTTTATTTCGGGACCCCGGAATCTCGAAAAACCGAGTATTATACACTTTAATTTCAGCCGTTCGAAAGGTCGTACCGGAACTTGTTTCTTTTTCTCCCTGTTTTTCAATCATGCATCCGAGCTTTAACACATTTTTCACGATAATCCGAGTTTCGGCGAATTCTGGTTTGTGGCACACCGGCACCCCCAAATGTCTTTCGTTGGTGCTCAAACTTTGCGTGGCCGCTTTATCTGACCCGAGGAAATTTCTATGTGATTTCCGAAAAATTTTATTCCGGGACTCCGGAATCCCGAAAAACCGTGTATTATACACTTCAATTTCAGCCGTTCGGAAGGTCATATTGGAACCTATTTCTTTTTCTCCCTGTTTTTCAATCACGCGTCTGAGCTCATTTCGAGAGTCAACTTTGTTCGATTTCAGGAATTAATCTGTTCGATTTCGGCCTCAAATAACGAACTTTAACAAATTTTTCACGATAATACGAGTTTCGACGAATCTTTGGTTTGTGGCACACCGGCACCCCCAAATGTCTTCCGTTGGTGCTCAAATTTTGTGTGGCCGCTTTATCTGACCCGAGAAACTTTCTATGTGATTTCCGGAGAATTTTATTCCGGGACCCCGGAATCCCGAAAAACCGTGTATTATACACTTCAATTTCAGCCGTTCGGAAGGTCGTACCGGAACCTGTTTCTTTTTCTTTCTGTTTTTCCATCACGCGTCCGAGCTAATTTGAGGAATCAACCTGTTCGATTTCAGGAATCAACCTATTCAATTTCAGCCTCAAGTAACGAGCTTTAACACATTTTTCACGATAATCGGAGTTTCGGCGAATGCTGGTTTCTAGCACACCGGCACCCCCAAATGTCTTCCGTTGGTGCTCAAACTTTGCGTGGCCGCTTTATGTGACCCGAGGAACTTTCTATTTGATTTCCGGATATTTTTATTTCGGGACCCCGGAATCTCGAAAAACCGAGTATTATACACTTCAATTTCAGCCGTTCGGAAGGTCGTACCGGAACCTATTTCTTTTTCTCCCTGTTTTTCAATCACGCGTCCGAGCTCATTTCAGGAATCAACCTGTTCGATTTCAGGAATCATCCTGTTCGATTTCAGCCTCAAATAACGAGCTTTGACACATTTTTCACGATAATCCGAGTTTCGGCGAATACTGGGTTGTGGCACACCGGCACTCCCAAATGTCTTCCGTTGGTGCTCAAAATATGCGTGTCCGCTTTATCTAACCCGAGGAACTTTCTATGTGATTTCCGGATAATTTTATTTCGGGACTCCGGAATCTCAAAAAACCGAGTATTATACACTTCAATTTCAGCCGTTCGGAAGGTCGTACCGGAACTTGTTTCTTTTTCTCCCTGTTTTTCAATCATGCATCCGAGCTCATTTCAGGAATCAATCTGTTCAATTTCAGGAATCATCCTGTTCGATTTCAGCCTCAAATAACGAGCTTTAACACATTTTTCACGATAATCCGAGTTTCGGCGAATCTTTGGTTTGTGGCACACCGCAAGCACCCCCAAATGCCTCCCGTTGGTGCTCAAACTTTGCATGGCCGCTTTATCTGACCCGAGAAACTTTCTATGTGATTTCTGGAGAATTTTAATCCGGGACCCCGGAATCCCGAAAAACCGAGTATTATACACTTCAATTTCAGCCGTTCGGAAGGTCGTACCGGAACTTGTTTCTTTTTCTCCCTGTTTTTCAATCATGCATCCGAGCTCATTTCAGGAATCAATCTGTTCGATTTCAGGAATCATCCTCTTCGATGTCAGCCTCAAATAACTAGCTTTAACACATTTTTCACAATAATTCGACTTTCGGCGAATGCTAGTTTGTGGCACACCGGCACCCCTAAATGTCTTCCGTTGGTGCTCAAACTTTGCGTGGCCGCTTTATGTGCCCCAAGGAACTTTCTATGTGATTTCCGGAGAATTTTATTCCGGACCCCGGAATCCCGAAAAACTGTGTATTATACACTTCAATTTCAGCCGTTCGGAAGGTCGTACTGTAACCTGTTTCTTTTTCTCCTTGTTTTTTAATCACGTGTCCGAGCTCATTTCAAGAATCAACCTGTTCGATTTCAGCCTCAAATAACGAGCTTTAACACATTTTTCACGATAATCCGATTTTCGGCGAATACTGGTTTGTGGCACACCGGCACCCCCAAATGTCTTCCCTTGGTGCTCAAACTTTGCTTGTCCGCTTTATCTAACCCGAGGAACTTTCTATGTGATTTCCGGATAATTTAATTTCGGGACCCCGGAATCCCGAAAAACCGAGTATTATACACTTCAATTTCAAATAGTTCGGAAGGTCGTCTTTGGAACCTATTTCTTTTTCTCCCTGTTTTTCAATCACGCATCCGAGCTCATTTCAGGAATCAATCTGTTCGATTTCAGGAATCATCCTCTTCGATTTCAGCCTCAAATAACTAGCTTTAACACATTTTTCACAATAATTCGACTTTCGGCGAATGCTAGTTTGTGGCACACCGGCACCCCTAAATGTCTTCCGTTGGTGCTCAAACTTTGCGTGGCCGCTTTATGTGCCCCAAGGAACTTTCTATGTGATTTCCGGAGAATTTTATTCCGGGACCCCGGAATCCCGAAAAACCGTGTATTATACACTTCAATTTCAGCCGTTCGGAAGGTCGTACCGGAACCTGCTTCTTTTTCTCCCTGTTTTTCAATCACGCGTCCGAGCTCATTTCAGGAATCAACCTGTTCGATTTCAGGAATCATCCTGTTCGATTTCAGCCTCAAATAACGAGCTTTAACACATTTTTCACGATAATCCGAGTTTCGGCGAATGCTGGTTTGTGGCACACCGGCACCCCCAAATGCCTCCCGTTGGTGCTCAAACTTTGCATGGCCGCTTTATCTGACCCGAGAAACTTTCTATGTGATTTCTGGAGAATTTTAATCCGGGACCCCGGAATCCCGAAAACCGAGTATTATACACTTCATTTTCACTAGTTCGGAAGGTCGTCTAACTTGTTTCTTTTTCTCCCTGTTTTTCAATCATGCATCCGAGCTCATTTCAGGAATCAATCTGTTCGATTTCAGGAATCATCCTCTTCGATTTTAGCCTCAAATAACTAACTTTAACACATTTTTCATGATAATTCGACTTTTCGAATCTTTGGTTTGTGGCAGGCACACCGGCACCCCCAAATGACTTCCGTTGGTGCTCAAACTTTGCGTGGCCGCTTTATGTGACCCGAGGATCTTTCTATGTGATTTTCGGAGAATTTCATTCCGGGACCCCGGAATCCCGAAAAACCGTGTATTATACACTTCAATTTCAGCCGTTCGGAAGGTCGTACCGGAACCTGTTTCTTTTTCTCCCTGTTTTTCAATCACGCGTCCGAGCTCATTTCATGAATCAACCTGTTCAATTTCAGGAATCATCCTGTTCGATTTCAGCCTCAAATAACGAGCTTTGACACATTTTTCAAGATAATCCGAGTTTCGGCGAATCTTTGGGTTGTGGCACCCGCATCCCCAAATGTCTTCCGTTGGTGCTCAAACTTTGCGTGTCCGCTTTATCTAACCCGAGGAACTTTCTATGTGATTTCCGAATAATTTTATTTCGGGACCCCGGAATCCCGAAAAACCGAGTATTATACACTTCAATTTCAAAGTTCGGAAGGTTGTCTGGAACTGTTTCTTTTTCTCCCTGTTTTTCCATCATGCGTCCGAGCTAATTTGAGGAATCAACCTGTTCGATTTCAGGAATCAACCTGTTCAATTTCAGCCTCAAATAACGAGGTTTAACACATTTTTCACGATAATCCCAGTTTCGGCGAATGCTGGTTTGTGGCACACCGGCACCCCCAAATGTCCTCCGTTAAAGCTCAAACTTTGCGTGGCCGCTTTATCGACCCGAGGAACTTCTATGTGATTTCCGGGGAATTTTATTCCGGGACTCCGGAATCCCGAAAACCGAGTATTATACACTTCAATTTCGGTAGTTCGGAAGGTCATACCGAACCTATTTCTTTTTCTCCTGTTTTCAAACACGCGACCGAGCTCATTTCAGGAGTCAACCTGTTCGATTTCAGGAATCAACCTGTTCGATTTCGGCATCAAATAACGAACTTTAACAAATTTTTCACGATAATCCGAGTTTCGGCGAATGCTGGTTTGTGGCACACCGGCACCTCCAAATGTCTTACGTTGGTGCTCAAACTTTGCGTGGCCGCTTTATCTGACCCGAGAAACTTTCTATGTGATTTATGGAGAATTTTACTCCGGGACCCCGGAATCCCGAAAAACCGATTATTATACACTTCAATTTCAGCTGTTCGGAAGGTCGTACCGGAACTTGTTTCTTTTTCTCCCTGTTTTTCAATCATGCATCCGAGCTCATTTCAGGAATCAATCTGTTCGATTTTAGGAATCATCCTCTTCGATTTCAACCTCAAATAACTAGCCTTAACACATTTTTCACGATAATTAGACTTTCGGCGAATGCTTTGGTTTGTGGCACACCGGCACCCCCAAATGTCTTTCGTTGGTGCTCAAACTTTGCGTGGCCGCTTTATGTGAACCAAGGAACTTTCTATGTGATTTCCGGAGAATTTTATTCCGGGACCCCGGAATCCCGAAAAACCGTGTATTATACACTTCAATTTCAAAGTTCGGAAGGTCGTCTGCAAACTGTTTCTTTTTCTCCTGTTTTTCAATCACGCGTCCGAGCTCATTTCAGGAATCAACCTGTTCAATTTCAGGAATCATTCTGTTCGATTTCGGCCTCAAATAACGAGCTTTAACATATTTTTCACGATAATCCGAGTTTCGGCGAATACTGGATTGTGGCACACCGGCACCTCCAAATGTCTTCCCTTGGTGCTCAAACTTTGCTTGTCCGCTTTATCTAACCCGAGGAACTTTCTATGTGATTTCCGGATAATTTAATTTCGGGACCCCGGAATCCCGAAACACCGAGTATTATACACTTCAATTTCGGTAGTTCGGAAGGTCGTACTGGAACCTATTTCTTTTTCTCCCTGTTTTTCAATCACGCATCCGAGCTCATTTCAGGAATCAATCTGTTCGATTTCAGGAATCATCCTCTTCGATTTCAGCCTCAAATAACTAGCTTTAACACATTTTTCACAATAATTCGACTTTCGGCGAATGCTAGTTTGTGGCACACCAGCACCCCTAAATGTCTTCCGTTGGTGCCCAAACTTTGCGTTGCCGCTTTATGTGCCCCAAGGAACTTTCTATGTGATTTTCGGAGAATTTTATTCCGGGACCCCGGAATCCCGAAAAACCGTGTATTATACACTTCAATTTCAGCCGTTCGGAAGGTCGTACCGGAACCTGCTTTTTTTTCTCCCTGTTTTTCAATCACGCGTCCGAGCTCATTTCAGGAATCAACCTGTTCAATTTCAGGAATCATCCTGTTCGATTTCAGCCTCAAATAACGAGCTTTAACACATTTTTCACGATAATCCGAGTTTCGGCGAATGCTGGTTTGTGGCACACCGGCACCCCCAAATGCCTCCCGTTGGTGCTCAAACTTTGCATGGCCGCTTTATCTGACCCGAGAAACTTTCTATGTGATTTCTGGAGAATTTTAATCCGGGACCCCGGAATCCCGAAAAACCGAGTATTATACACTTCAATTTCAGCCGTTCGGAAGGTCGTACCGGAACTTGTTTCTTTTTCTCCCTGTTTTTCAATCATGCATCCGAGCTCATTTCAGGAATCAATCTGTTCGATTTCAGGAATCATCCTCTTCGATTTTAGCCTCAAATAACTAACTTTAACACATTTTTCATGATAATTCGACTTTCGGCGAATGCTGGTTTGTGGCACACCGGCACCCCCAAATGACTTCCGTTGGTGCTCAAACTTTGCGTGGCCGCTTTATGTGACCCGAGGATCTTTCTATGTGATTTTCGGAGAATTTCATTCCGGGACCCCGGAATCCCGAAAACCGTGTATTATACACTTCAATTTCGTAGTTCGGAAGGTCGTTCTGGAACCTGTTTCTTTTTCTCCCTGTTTTTCAATCACGCGTCCGAGCTCATTTCATGAATCAACCTGTTCAATTTCAGGAATCATCCTGTTCGATTTCAGCCTCAAATAACGAGCTTTGACACATTTTTCAAGATAATCCGAGTTTCGGCGAATACTGGGTTGTGGCACACCGGCATCCCCAAATGTCTTCCGTTGGTGCTCAAACTTTGCGTGTCCGCTTTATCTAACCCGAGGAACTTTCTATGTGATTTCCGAATAATTTTATTTCGGGACCCCGGAATCCCGAAAAACCGAGTATTATACACTTCAATTTCAGCCGTTCGGAAGGTTGTACCGGAACCTGTTTCTTTTTCTCCCTGTTTTTCCATCATGCGTCCGAGCTAATTTGAGGAATCAACCTGTTCGATTTCAGGAATCAACCTGTTCAATTTCAGCCTCAAATAACGAGGTTTAACACATTTTTCACGATAATCCCAGTTTCGGCGAATGCTGGTTTGTGGCACACCGGCACCCCCAAATGTCCTCCGTTAAAGCTCAAACTTTGCGTGGCCGCTTTATCTGACCCGAGGAACTCCCTATGTGATTTCCGGAGAAATTTATTCCGGGACTCCGGAATCCCGAAAAACCGAGTATTATACACTTCAATTTCAGCCGTTCGGAAGGTCATACCGGAACCTATTTCTTTTTCTCCTGTTTTTCAAACACGCGACCGAGCTCATTTCAGAGTCAACCTGTTCGATTTCAGAATCAACCTTGTTCGATTTCGGCATCAAATAACGAGCTTTAACACATTTTTCACGATAATCCGAGTTTCGGCGAATTTTGGTTTGTGGCACACCGGCACCCCCAAATGTCTTCCGTTGGTGCTCAAACTTTGCGTGGCCGCTTTATCCGACCCGAGAAACTTTCTATGTGATTTATGGAGAATTTTACTCCGGGACCCCTAATCCCGAAAAACCGATTATTATACACTTCAATTTCAGCTGTTCGGAAGGTCGTACCGGAACTTGTTTCTTTTTCTCCCTGTTTTTCAATCATGCATCCGAGCTCATTTCAGGAATCAATCTGTTCGATTTTAGGAATCATCCTCTTCGATTTCAACCTCAAATAACTAGCCTTAACACATTTTTCACGATAATTAGACTTTCGGCGAATGCTGGTTTGTGGCACACCGGCACCCCCAAATGTCTTTCGTTGGTGCTCAAACTTTGCGTGGCCGCTTTATGTGAACCAAGGAACTTTCTATGTGATTTCCGGAGAATTTTATTCCGGGACCCCGGAATCCCGAAAAACCGTGTATTATACACTTCAATTTCAGCCGTTCGGAAGGTCGTACCGGAACCTGTTTCTTTTTCTCCCTGTTTTTCAATCACGCGTCCGAGCTCATTTCAGGAATCAACCTGTTCAATTTCAGGAATCATTCTGTTCGATTTCGGCCTCAAATAACGAGCTTTAACATATTTTTCACGATAATCCGAGTTTCGGCGAATACTGGATTGTGGCACACCGGCACCTCCAAATGTCTTCCCTTGGTGCTCAAACTTTGCTTGTCCGCTTTATCTAACCCGAGGAACTTTCTATGTGATTTCCGGATAATTTAATTTCGGGACCCCGGAATCCCGAAACACCGAGTATTATACACTTCAATTTCAGCCGTTCGGAAGGTCGTACTGGAACCTATTTCTTTTTCTCCCTGTTTTTCAATCACGCATCCGAGCTCATTTCAGGAATCAATCTGTTCGATTTCAGGAATCATCCTCTTCGATTTCAGCCTCAAATAACTAGCTTTAACACATTTTTCACAATAATTCGACTTTCGGCGAATGCTAGTTTGTGGCACACCAGCACCCCTAAATGTCTTCCGTTGGTGCCCAAACTTTGCGTTGCCGCTTTATGTGCCCCAAGGAACTTTCTATGTGATTTCTCGAGAATTTTATTCCGGGACCCCGGAATCCCGAAAAACCGTGTATTATACACTTCAATTTCAGCCGTTCGGAAGGTCGTACCGGAACCTGCTTTTTTTTCTCCCTGTTTTTCAATCACGCGTCCGAGCTCATTTCAGGAATCAACCTGTTCAATTTCAGGAATCATCCTGTTCGATTTCAGCCTCAAATAACGAGCTTTAACACATTTTTCACGATAATCCAAGTTTCGACGAATGCTGGTTTGTGGCACACCGGCACCCCCAAATGCCTCCCGTTCGTGCTCAAACTTTGCATGGCCGCTTTATCTGACCCGAGAAACTTTCTATGTGATTTCTGGAGAATTTTAATCCGGGACCCCGGAATCCCGAAAGACCGAGTATTATACACTTCAATTTCAGCCGTTCGGAAGGTCGTACCGGAACTTGTTTCTTTTTCTCCCTGTTTTTCAATCATGCATCCGAGCTCATTTCAGGAATCAATCTGTTCGATTTCAGGAATCATCCTCTTCGATTTCAGCCTCAAATAACTAACTTCAACACATTTTTCATGATAATTCGACTTTCGGCGAATGCTGGTTTGTGGCACACCGGCACCCCCAAATGACTTCCGTTGGTGCTCAAACTTTGCGTGGCCGCTTTATGTGACCCGAGGATCTTTCTTTGTGATTTCCGGAGAATTTCATTCCGGGACCCCGGAATCCCGAAAAACCGTGTATTATACACTTCAATTTCAAACTAGTTTCGGAAGGTCGTCTGGAACCTGTTTTTTTTCTCCCTGTTTTTCAATCACGCGTCTGAGCTCATTTCAAGAATCAACTGTTCGATTTCAGGAATCAATCTGTTCGATTTCAGCCTCAAATAACGAGCTTTGACACATTTTTCAAGATAATCCGAGTTTCGGCGAATACTGGGTTGTGGCACACCGGCATCCCCAAATGTCTTCTGTTGGTGCTCAAACTTTGCGTGTCCGCTTTATCTAACCCGAGGAACTTTCTATGTGATTTCCGAATAATTTTATTTCGGGACCCCGGAATCCCGAAAAACCGAGTATTATACACTTCAATTTCAGCCGTTCGGAAGGTCGTACCGAAACTTGTTTCTTTTTCTCCGTGTTTTTCAATCATGCATCCGAGCTTTAACACATTTTTCACGATAATCCGAGTTTCGGCGAATGCTGGTTTGTGGCACACCAGCACCCCCAAATGTCTTCCGTTGGTGCTGAAACTTTGCGTGGCCGCTTTATCTGACCCGAGAAACTTTCTATGTGATTTCTGGAGAATTTTATTCCGGGACCCCGGAATCCCGAAAAACCGAGTATTATACACTTCAATTTCAGCCGTTCGGAAGGTCGTACCGGAACTTGTTTCTTTTTCTCTCTGTTTTTCAATCATGCATCCGAGCTCATTTCAGGAATCAATCTGTTCGATTTCAGGAATCATACTCTTCGATTTCAGCCTCAAATAACTAGCTTTAACACATTTTTCATGATAATTCGACTTCAGCGAATGCTGGTTTGTGGCACACCGGCACCCCCAAATGTCTTCCGTTGGTGCTCAAACTTTGCGTGGCCGCTTTATGTGACCCAAGGAACTTTCTATGTGATTTCCGGAAAATTTTATTCCGGGACCCCGGAATCCCGAAAAACCGTGTATTATACACTTCAATTTCAGTCGTTCGGAAGGTCGTACCGGAACCTGTTTCTTTTTCTCCCTGTTTTTCAATCACGCGTCCGAGCTCATTTCAGGAATCAACCTGTTCAATTTCAGGAATCATTCTGTTCGATTTCGGCCTCAAATAACGAGCTTTAACATATTTTTCACGATAATCCGAGTTTCGCGAATCTTTGGATTGTGGCACACCGGCACCTCCAAATGTCTTCCCTTGGTGCTCAAACTTTGCTTGTCCGCTTTATCTAACCCGAGGAACTTTCTATGTGATTTCCGGATAATTTAATTTCGGGACCCCGGAATCCCGAAACACCGAGTATTATACACTTCAATTTCGGTAGTTCGGAAGGTCGTCTGAACCTATTTCTTTTTCTCCTGTTTTCAATCACGCATCCGAGCTCATTTCAGGAATCAATCTGTTCGATTTCAGGAATCATCCTCTTCGATTTCAGCCTCAAATAACTAGCTTTAACACATTTTTCACAATAATTCGACTTTCGGCGAATGCTAGTTTGTGGCACACCAGCACCCCTAAATGTCTTCCGTTGGTGCCCAAACTTTGCGTTGCCGCTTTATGTGCCCCAAGGAACTTTCTATGTGATTTTCGGAGAATTTTATTCCGGGACCCCGGAATCCCGAAAAACCGTGTATTATACACTTCAATTTCAGCCGTTCGGAAGGTCGTACCGGAACCTGCTTTTTTTCTCCCCTGTTTTTCAATCACGCGTCCGAGCTCATTTCAGAATCAACTGTTCAATTTCGGGAATCATCCTGTTCGATTTCACCTCAAATAACGAGCTTTAACACATTTTTCACGATAATCCGAGTTTCGGCGAATGCTGGTTTGTGGCACACCGGCACCCCCAAATGCCTCCCGTTGGTGCTCAAACTTTGCATGGCCGCTTTATCTGACCCGAGAAACTTTCTATGTGATTTCTGGAGAATTTTAATCCGGGACCCCGGAATCCCGAAAAACCGAGTATTATACACTTCAATTTCACCGTTCGGAAGGTCGTCTCGGAACTTGTTTCTTTTTCTCCCCTGTTTTTCAATCATGCATCCGAGCTCATTTCAGGAATCAATCTGTTCGATTTCAGGAATCATCCTCTTCGATTTTAGCCTCAAATAACTAACTTTAACACATTTTTCATGATAATTCGACTTTCGGCGAATGCTGGTTTGTGGCACACCGGCACCCCCAAATGACTTCCGTTGGTGCTCAAACTTTGCGTGGCCGCTTTATGTGACCCGAGGATCTTTCTATGTGATTTTCGGAGAATTTCATTCCGGGACCCCGGAATCCCGAAAAACCGTGTATTATACACTTCAATTTCAGCCGTTCGGAAGGTCGTACCGGAACCTGTTTCTTTTTCTCCCTGTTTTTCAATCACGCGTCCGAGCTCATTTCATGAATCAACCTGTTCAATTTCAGGAATCATCCTGTTCGATTTCAGCCTCAAATAACGAGCTTTGACACATTTTTCAAGATAATCCGAGTTTCGGCGAATACTGGGTTGTGGCACACCGGCATCCCCAAATGTCTTCCGTTGGTGCTCAAACTTTGCGTGTCCGCTTTATCTAACCCGAGGAACTTTCTATGTGATTTCCGAATAATTTTATTTCGGGACCCCGGAATCCCGAAAAACCGAGTATTATACACTTCAATTTCAGCCGTTCGGAAGGTTGTACCGGAACCTGTTTCTTTTTCTCCCTGTTTTTCCATCATGCGTCCGAGCTAATTTGAGG
Organism: Silene latifolia; assembly: GCF_048544455.1. NCBI lineage: Eukaryota > Viridiplantae > Streptophyta > Magnoliopsida > Caryophyllales > Caryophyllaceae > Silene > Silene latifolia. Next base: position 382,264 of record NC_133530.1, on the reverse strand, counting down.
AATCAACCTGTTCGATTTCAGGAATCAACCTGTTCAATTTCAGCCTCAAATAACGAGGTTTAACACATTTTTCACGATAATCCCAGTTTCGGCGAATGCTGGTTTGTGGCACACCGGCACCCCCAAATGTCCTCCGTTAAAGCTCAAACTTTGCGTGGCCGCTTTATCTGACCCGAGGAACTCCCTATGTGATTTCCGGAGAAATTTATTCCGGGACTCCGGAATCCCGAAAAACCGAGTATTATACACTTCAATTTCAGCCGTTCGGAAGGTCATACCGGAACCTATTTCTTTTTCTCCCTGTTTTTCAAACACGCGACCGAGCTCATTTCAGGAGTCAACCTGTTCGATTTCAGGAATCAACCTGTTCGATTTCGGCATCAAATAACGAACTTTAACAAATTTTTCACGATAATCCGAGTTTCGGCGAATGCTGGTTTGTGGCACACCGGCACCTCCAAATGTCTTACGTTGGTGCTCAAACTTTGCGTGGCCGCTTTATCTGACCCGAGAAACTTTCTATGTGATTTATGGAGAATTTTACTCCGGGACCCCGGAATCCCGAAAAACCGATTATTATACACTTCAATTTCAGCTGTTCGGAAGGTCGTACCGGAACTTGTTTCTTTTTCTCCCTGTTTTTCAATCATGCATCCGAGCTCATTTCAGGAATCAATCTGTTCGATTTTAGGAATCATCCTCTTCGATTTCAACCTCAAATAACTAGCCTTAACACATTTTTCACGATAATTAGACTTTCGGCGAATGCTGGTTTGTGGCACACCGGCACCCCCAAATGTCTTTCGTTGGTGCTCAAACTTTGCGTGGCCGCTTTATGTGAACCAAGGAACTTTCTATGTGATTTCCGGAGAATTTTATTCCGGGACCCCGGAATCCCGAAAAACCGTGTATTATACACTTCAATTTCACTTGTTCGGAAGGTCGTACCGGAACCTGTTTCTTTTTCTCCCTGTTTTTCAATCACGCGTCCGAGCTCATTTCAGGAATCAACCTGTTCAATTTCAGGAATCATTCTGTTCGATTTCGGCCTCAAATAACGAGCTTTAACATATTTTTCACGATAATCCGAGTTTCGGCGAATACTGGATTGTGGCACACCGGCACCTCCAAATGTCTTCCCTTGGTGCTCAAACTTTGCTTGTCCGCTTTATCTAACCCGAGGAACTTTCTATGTGATTTCCGGATAATTTAATTTCGGGACCCCGGAATCCCGAAACACCGAGTATTATACACTTCAATTTCAGCCGTTCGGAAGGTCGTACTGGAACCTATTTCTTTTTCTCCCTGTTTTTCAATCACGCATCCGAGCTCATTTCAGGAATCAATCTGTTCGATTTCAGGAATCATCCTCTTCGATTTCAGCCTCAAATAACTAGCTTTAACACATTTTTCACAATAATTCGACTTTCGGCGAATGCTAGTTTGTGGCACACCAGCACCCCTAAATGTCTTCCGTTGGTGCCCAAACTTTGCGTTGCCGCTTTATGTGCCCCAAGGAACTTTCTATGTGATTTTCGGAGAATTTTATTCCGGGACCCCGGAATCCCGAAAAACCGTGTATTATACACTTCAATTTCAGCCGTTCGGAAGGTCGTACCGGAACCTGCTTTTTTTTCTCCCTGTTTTTCAATCACGCGTCCGAGCTCATTTCAGGAATCAACCTGTTCAATTTCAGGAATCATCCTGTTCGATTTCAGCCTCAAATAACGAGCTTTAACACATTTTTCACGATAATCCAAGTTTCGACGAATGCTGGTTTGTGGCACACCGGCACCCCCAAATGCCTCCCGTTCGTGCTCAAACTTTGCATGGCCGCTTTATCTGACCCGAGAAACTTTCTATGTGATTTCTGGAGAATTTTAATCCGGGACCCCGGAATCCCGAAAGACCGAGTATTATACACTTCAATTTCAGCCGTTCGGAAGGTCGTACCGGAACTTGTTTCTTTTTCTCCCTGTTTTTCAATCATGCATCCGAGCTCATTTCAGGAATCAATCTGTTCGATTTCAGGAATCATCCTCTTCGATTTCAGCCTCAAATAACTAACTTCAACACATTTTTCATGATAATTCGACTTTCGGCGAATCTTTGGTTTTAGGGCACACCGGCACCCCCAAATGACTTCCGTTGGTGCTCAAACTTTGCGTGGCCGCTTTATGTGACCCGAGGATCTTTCTTTGTGATTTCCGGAGAATTTCATTCCGGGACCCCGGAATCCCGAAAAACCGTGTATTATACACTTCAATTTCAGCCGTTCGGAAGGTCGTACCGGAACCTGTTTCTTTTTCTCCCTGTTTTTCAATCACGCGTCCGAGCTCATTTCATGAATCAACCTGTTCGATTTCAGGAATCATCCTGTTCGATTTCAGCCTCAAATAACGAGCTTTGACACATTTTTCAAGATAATCCGAGTTTCGGCGAATACTGGGTTGTGGCACACCGGCATCCCCAAATGTCTTCTGTTGGTGCTCAAACTTTGCGTGTCCGCTTTATCTAACCCGAGGAACTTTCTATGTGATTTCCGAATAATTTTATTTCGGGACCCCGGAATCCCGAAAAACCGAGTATTATACACTTCAATTTCAGCCGTTCGGAAGGTCGTACCGAAACTTGTTTCTTTTTCTCCGTGTTTTTCAATCATGCATCCGAGCTTTAACACATTTTTCACGATAATCCGAGTTTCGGCGAATGCTGGTTTGTGGCACACCAGCACCCCCAAATGTCTTCCGTTGGTGCTGAAACTTTGCGTGGCCGCTTTATCTGACCCGAGAAACTTTCTATGTGATTTCTGGAGAATTTTATTCCGGGACCCCGGAATCCCGAAAAACCGAGTATTATACACTTCAATTTCAGCCGTTCGGAAGGTCGTACCGGAACTTGTTTCTTTTTCTCTCTGTTTTTCAATCATGCATCCGAGCTCATTTCAGAATCAATCTGCTCGATTTCGGAATCATACTCTTCGATTTCAGCCTCAAATAACTAGCTTTAACACATTTTTCATGATAATTCGACTTCAGCGAATGCTGGTTTGTGGCACACCGGCACCCCCAAATGTCTTCCGTTGGTGCTCAAACTTTGCGTGGCCGCTTTATGTGACCCGAGGAACTTTCTATGTGATTTCCGGAGAATTTCATTCCGAGACCCCGGAATCCCGAAAAACCGTGTATTATACACTTCAATTTCAACCGTTCGGAAGGTCGTACCGGAACCTGTTTCTTTTTCTCCCTATTTTTCAATCATGCGTCCGAGCTCATTTCAGGAATCAACCTGTTCAATTTCAGGAATCATCCTCTTTGATTTCAGCCTCAAATAACTAGCTTTAACACATTTTCACGATAATTCGACTTTCGGCGAATGCTGGTTTGTGGCACACCGGCACCCCCAAATGTCTTCCATTGGTGCTCAAACTTTGCATGGCTGCTTTATGTGACCCGAGGAACTTTCTATGTGATTTCCGGAAAATTTTATTCCGGGACCCCGAAATCCCGACAAACCGTGTATTATACACTTCAATTTCAGCCGTTCGGAAGGTCGTACCGGAACCTGTTTCTTTTTCTCCCTGTTTTTCAATCACACGTCCGAGCTCATTTCAGGAATCAACCTGTTCGATTTCAGCCTCAAATAACGAGTTTTAACACATTTTTCACGATAATCCAAGTTTTGGCGAATGCTAGTTTGTGGCACACCGGCACCCCCAAATGTCTTCCGTTGGTGCTCAAACTTTGCGTGGCCGCTTTATCTGACCCGAGGAACTTTCTACGTGATTTCTGGAGAATTTTATTCCGGAAAAACCGTGTATTATACACTTCAATTTCAGCCATTCGGAAGGTCGTACCAGAACCTGTTTCTTTTTCTCCTTGTTTTTCAATCACGCGTCCGAGCTCATTTTAGGAATCACCCTGTTCGATTTCAGCCTCAAATAACGAGTTTTAACACATTTTTCACGATAACACGATTTTCAGCGAATGCTGGTTTGTTGCACACCGGCACCCCCAAATTTCTTCCGTTGGTGGTCAAACTTTGCGTGGCTGCTTTATCTGACCCGAGGAACTTTCTATGTGATTTCCGGAGAATTTTATTCCGGGACCCCAGAATCCAGAAAAACCGTGTATACACTTCAATTTCAGCCGTTCGGAAGGTCGTACCGGAACCCGTTTCTTTTTCTCCCTGTTTTTCAATCACGCGTCCGAGCTCATTTGAGGAATCAACCTGTTCGATTTCAGGAATCAACCTGTTCAATTTCAGCCTCAAATAACGAGCTTTAACACATTTTTCACGATAATCCGAGTTTCGGCGAATGCTGGTTTGTGGCACACCGGCTCCCCCAAATGTTTTACGGTTGTGCTCAAACTTTGCGTGGCCGCTTTATCTGACCCGAGAAACTTTCTACGTGATTTCCGGAGAATTTTATTCCGGGACTCCGGAATCCCGAAAAACCGTGTATTATACACTTCAATTTCAGCCGTTCGGAAGGTCGTACCGGAACCTGTATCTTTTTCTCCCTGTTTTTCAATCACACGTCCGAGCTCATTTCAGGAATCAACCTGTTCGATGTCGTCAGGAATCAACCTGTTCGATTTCAGCCTCAAATAACGAGTTTTAACACATTTTTCACGATAATCCAAGTTTTGGCGAATGCTGGTTTGTGGCACACCGGCACCCCCAAATGTCTTCCGTTGGTGCTCAAACTTTGCGTGGCCGCTTTATCTGACCCGAGGAACTTTCTACGTGATTTCTGGAGAATTTTATTCCGGAAAAACCGTGTATTATACACTTCAATTTCAGCCATTCAGAAGGTCGTACCCGAACCTGTTTCTTTTTCTCCTTGTTTTTCAATCACGCGTCCGAGCTCATTTCAGGAATCAACCTGTTCGATTTCAGCCTCAAATAACGAGATTTAACACATTTTTCACGATAACACGATTTTCCGCGAATGCTGGTTTGTTGCACACCGGCACCCCCAAATTTCTTCCGTTGGTGGTCAAACTTTGCGTGGCTGCTTTATCTGACCCGAGGAACTTTCTATGTGATTTCCGGAGAATTTTATTCCGGGACCCCGGAATCCCGAAAAACCTTGTATTATACACTTCAATTTCAGCCGTTCGGAAGTTCGTACCGGAACCCGTTTCTTTTTCTCCCTGTTTTTCAATCACGCGTCCGAGCTCATTTGAGGAATCAACCTGTTCGATTTCAGGAATCAACCTGTTCGATTTCAGGAATCAACCTGTTCAATTTCAGCCTCAAATAACGAGCTTTAACACATTTTTTTACGATAATCCGAGTTTCGGCGAATGCTGGTTTGTGGCACACCGGCACCCCCAAATGTCTTACGTTGGTGCTCAAACTTTGCGTGGCCGCTTTATCTGACCCGAGAAACTTTCTACGTGATTTTCGGAGAATTTTATTCCGGGACTCCGGAATCCCGAAAAACCGTGTTATTATACACTTCAATTTCAGCCGTTCGGAAGGTCGTACCGGAACCTGTTTCTTTTTCTCCTTGTTTTTCAATCACGTGTCTGAGCTTATTTCAGGAATCAACCTGTTCGATTTCAGCCTCAAATAACGAGCTTTAACACATTTTTCACGATAATCCGATTTTCGGCGAATGCTGGTTTGTGGCACACCGGCACCCCCAAACGTCTTCAGTTGGTGCTCAAACTTTGCGTGGCTGCTTTATCTGACCCGAGGAACTTTCTATGTTATTTTCGGAAAATTTTATTCCGGGACCCCGGAATCCCGAAAAACCGTGTATTATACACTTTAATTTCAGCCGTTCGGAAGGTCGTACCAGAACCTGTTTCTTTTTCTCCCTGTTTTTCAATCACGCGTCCGAGCTCATTTGAGGAATCAACCTGTTCGATTTCAGGAATCAACCTGTTCAATTTCAGCCTCAAATAACGAGCTTTAACACATTTTTCACGATAATCCGAGTTTCGGCGAATGCTGGTTTGTGGCACACCGGCACCCCCAAATGTCTTCCGTTGGTGCTCAAACTTTGCGTGACCGCTTTATCTGAACCGAGAAACTTTCTATGTGATTTCCGGAGAATTTTATTCCGGGACTCCGGAATCCCGAAAAACCGAGTATAATACACTTCAATTTCAGCCGTTCGGAAGGTCATACCGGAACCTATTTCTTTTTCTCCCTGTTTTTCAAACACGCGTTCGAGCTCATTTCAGGAGTCAACCTGTTCGATTTCAGGAATCAACCTGTTCGATTTCGGCCTCAAATAACGAAGTTTAACAAATTTTTCACGATAATCCGAGTTTCGGCGAATGCTGGTTTGTGGCACACCGGCACCCCCAAATGTCTTCCGTTGGTGCTCAAACTTTGCGTGGCCGCTTTATCTGACCCGAGGAACTTTCTATGTGATTTCCGGAGAATTTTATTCCGGGACCAGGAATCCCGAAAAACCGTGTATTATACATTTCAATTTCAGCCGTTCGGAAGGTCGTACCGGAACCTGTTTCTTTTTCTCCCTTTTTTTCAATCACGCGTCCGAGCTCATTTCAGGAATCAACCTGTTCGATTTCAGAAATCAACCTGTTCGATTTCAGCCTCAAATAACGAGCTTTAACACATTTTTCACGATAATCCGACTTTCGGCAAATGCTGGTTTGTGGCACACCGGCACTCCCAAATGTCTTATGTTGGTGCTAAAACTTTGCGTGGCGGCTTTATCTGACCCGAGAAACTTTCTATGTGATTTATGGAGAATTTTACTCCGGGACCCCGGAATCCCGAAAAACCGAGTATTATGCACTTCAATTTCAGCCGTTCGGAAGGTCGTACCGGAACCTGTTTCTTTTTCTCCCTGTTTTTCAATCACGTGTCCGAGCTCATTTCAGTAATCAACCTGTTCGATTTCAGGAATCAACCTGTTCGATTTCAGCCTCAAATAACGAGCTTTAACACATTTTTCACGATAATCCGAGTTTCGGCGAATGCTGGTTTGGGGCACACCGGCACCCCCAAATGTCTTCCGTTGGTGCTCAAATTTTGCGTGGCCGCTTTATCTGACGCGAGGAACTTTCTATGTGATTTCCGGAGAATTTTATTCCGGGACCTCGGAATCCCGAAAAACCGAGTATTATACACTTCAAATTCAACCGTTCGGAAGGTCATACCGGAACCTATTTCTTTTTCTCCCTGTTTTTCAATCACGCGTCCGAGCTCATTTCAGGAGTCAACCTGTTCGATTTCAGTAATCAATCTGTTCGATTTCGGCCTCAAATAATGAACATTAAAAAATATTTCACGATAATCCGAGTTTCGGCGAATGCTGGTTTGTGGCACACCGGCACCCCTAAATGTCTTACGTTGGTGCTCAAACTTTGTGTGGCCGCATTATCTGACCCGAGAAACTTTCTATGTGATTTCCGGAGAATTTTATTCCGGGACCCCGGAATCCCGAAAAACCGAGTATTATACACTTCAATTTCAGTCGTTCGGAAGGTCGTACCGGAACCTGTTTCTTTTTCTCCTTGTTTTTCAATCACGTGTCCGAGCTCATTTCAGGAATCAACCTGTTCGATTTCAGTCTCAAATAACGAGCTTTAACACATTTTTCACGATAATCCGATTTTCAGTGAATGCTGGTTTGTGGCACACCGGCACCCCCAAATGTCTTCCGTTGGTGCTTAAACTTTGCGTGGCTGCTTTATCTGACCCGAGGAACTTTCTATGTGATTTTCAGAGAATTTTATTCCGGGACCCCGGAATCCCCAAAAACCGTGTATTATACACTTCAATTTCAAAGTTCGGAAGGTCGTCTAACCTGTTTCTTTTTCTCCCTGTTTTTCAATCACGCGTCCGAGCTCATTTGAGGAATCAACCTGTTTGATTTCAGGAATCAACCTGTTCAATTTCAGCCTCAAATAACGAGCTTTAACACATTTTTCACGATAATCCGAGTTTCGGCGAATGCTGGTTTGTGGCACACTGGCACCCCCAAATGTCTTCCGTTGGTGCTCAAACTTTGCGTGGCCGCTTTATCTGATCCGAAGAACTTTCTATGTGATTTCCGGAGAATTTTATTCCGGGACTCCGGAATCCCGAAAAACCGAGTATTATACACTTCAATTTTAGCCGTTCGGAAGGTCATACCGGAACCTATTTCTTTTTCTCCCTGTTTTTCAAACACGCGTCCGAGCTCATTTCAGGAGTCAACCTGTTCGATTTCAGGAATCAACCTGTTCGATTTCGGCCTCAAATAACGAACTTTAACAAATTTTTCACGATAATCCGAGTTTCGGCGAATGGTGGTTTGTGGCACACCGGCACCCCCAAATGTCTTCCGTTGGTGCTCAAACTTTGCGTGGCTGCTTTATCTGACCCGAGGAACTTTCTATGTGATTTTCGGAGAATTTTATTCCGGGACCCCGGAATCCCGAAAAACCGTGTATTATGCACTTCAATTTCAGCCGTTCGGAAGGTCGTACCGGAACCTGTTTCTTTTTCTCCCTGTTTTTCAATCACGCGTCCGAGCTCATTTGATGAATCAACCTGTTTGATTTCAGGAATCCACCTGTTCAATTTCAGCCTCAAATAACGAGCTTTAACACATTTTCACGATAATCCGAGTTTCGGCGAATGCTGGTTTATGGCACACCGGCACCCCCAAATGTCTTCCGTTGGTGCTCAAACTTTGCGTGGCCGCTTTTTCTGACCCGAGGAACTTTCAATGTGATTTCCGGAGAATTTTATTCCGGGACTCCGGAATCCCGAAAAACCGAGTATTATACACTTCAATTTCAGCCGTTCCGAAGGTCATACCTGAACCTATTTCTTTTTCTCCCTGTTTTTCAAACACGCGTCCGAGCTCATTTCAGGAGTCAACCTGTTCGATTTCAGGAATCAACCTGTTCGATTTCGGCCTCAAATAACGAACTTTAAAAATTTTTCACGATAATCCGACTTTCGGCGAATGCTGGTTTGTGGCACACCGGCACCCCCAAATGTCTTACGTTGGTGCTTAGAGCTGGCAAAAGTTAACACGACACGAAAACACGACACGAACCCGACACGAAATTAATGGGTTTGGGTCAGGACTTAATGACCCATTTAAGTAAGTGGGTCGACACGGACACGACACGAAAATTAATTGGGTCGGGTTAGGGTTGGGGTATCAAAACACGAACTCGACACGAATAACCCGTTTAATTAAACGGGTCATAATCAGGTCGGGTTGACCCGATACGAACCTGTTTAACACAGCTTGTATACCATCTTTATATTACTCATATTAGGCATTTGAGCCTAATAAAAATACTCATAAATTACTCTAGAACATTCATTTTACCTTTTCTTCTACTGTGAACGGCTGATGAATGAAAACACAATCACAATGTAATCTTTTCCCAATCTTTTAACCCTAGAATAATCTTTTCATTTTTACCTATAAAAAATGACAATTTTACTCTGCAAATCTCATCGCCTCTCTAATCTCTTCCAATCTAAGATCAATCCTTACTCTGTAACAACTGTAAGTTACTCCGATCCATCAATTACTCATTCAAGTAATTTAGTTTCTCATTCATTCTTGTGTAATCTGTACATGCATTCAACTTGATTTTGTTTTTAGTTGGTTTGCTTCTTTTCATCATCATTTTTTATTATTAATATAATTGATTTGTCATGTATTGATTTTGATCAGTAAGATTTGTGTTTTTTTCCTTGTGACCATGTAATTGAGCATATTTTGTGGTTCCCTCCCTGTATATATGCTCCTGATGCTCTTGGTTGAAACATGTAATTATTTGTATGATGAGTTGTGGAACCGGGTCAGTATATACGCTCACTTTGTATGTCTATATGTTTCTTTAATGGCCACAAATCAGCGTCGTTAAGCCTGGTCCTCTTCATAGATACGTGAGGGAGTAATATTTATAAATTGAACTCAGATCTTGTGGAACAATGTTAGTATATACGCTCACATTTGTGTTTTTTCCTTGTGACCATGAAATTTGTCATGTAATTGTTTTCGTGTCATCTGTTTATTGATGTTTTCTTTTAAATTCCTAAATCTTAGTACGAATTTATGAACTTTTACCATCTGCTTATTTCCTTTAATTAATTATTTTCCAGAATTGTTCATCATTTTTCTTTTTGTTCACTTAGTTAATTCTGTTTTCATTTGTGAATAGGATGGACGGTTCAATGGAAAATGTTTCGAACCCTATCGACGTTCCCTCTGGTGATGAGATTGATGAGGCGACAATAAAAAGGCAGAAAATGTCCAGAATTCATAAACCCAAGGTATCTGGTAAAATTTTTAAGCGTCAAAGAAGACTAACTTCTCCTGTGTGGAGTCAATTTGAAATTCTTGATGAACCTGATGCTAGTGGTAATCTAGTTTGTAAGTGTAAATCATGTGCTAAAACTTTTATTGCTGAAAGTAAGAATGGAACTGGAAATTTGATAAGACATTTGAAGTTATGTAAAGGGAAATCATATAGAGATATTGGGCAGTTTATTTTACAAAACAATTCTGGCGCTTTGGCTTCTAGGACTCCTAAATTTAATTCTGATGATTTTCGTGAGTTGTTGGCTGTTGCCATTGCTAAGCATAATTTACCTCTTCAACTTGTAGAGTATGAAGGCATAAGAAACTATTTTTCTTATTTGAACCCAGATGTTAAGTTCTTTGTTAGGAATACAATAAAGTCTGACATCTTAAGGATGTATATAACTGAGAAAGAGAAACTTATTGGGTTGTTAAAAAGAATAAAGGGAAGAATTTCCCTTACTTCTGATTGCTGGAGTTCTGTCACCACTGATGGCTATATGAACCTCACTGCCCATTTTATTGATGAACATTGGCAACTTCAAAAGCGTGTTCTGAACTTCAGTTTCCTACCCCCTCCCCATACTGGTGCTGCTATGTTTGTTAAGATCACTTCTTTACTAATCGAATGGGGTATTGAAGATAGAATAATGTCCATAACTTTGGATAATGCATCTTCTAATGATTCTATGGTGGATTTCTTAAAGCCGGATTTGAATTTGATGTGTAATGGCGAATATTTTCATATTCGTTGTTGTGCTCACATATTAAATCTAATTGTCCAAGAGGGATTAAAAGATATGGACGATGCAATTGTTAAAGTCAGGGAGAGTGTCAAATATAGCAAAGGATCTCAATCTAGGAAACATAGGTTTTTGTCTTGTGTCCAACACGTTAACCTAGAGTCAGTTCGGGGATTAAGGCAAGATGTTCCAACACGTTGGAATTCCACATTCCACATGCTTGAGAATGCACTATACTATCGAAGAGCTTTCAACAATCTTGCAAAAACGGACATGAACTACTTGTATTGTCCGACCGAAGTTGAGTGGGAGAAGATTGGTAAAATTTGCAAGTTCTTGAAAGTTTTCTATGATGTAACTTGTGTTTTTTCTGGCACCAAGTTTCCTACTGCAAATTTGTATTTCACTCATGTGCTGAGAGTGAGATTGTTACTTAAAGAAGAAATGGGAAGTAAAGATAAATTCATAAGAGACATGGCTGCTAAGATGTTTGTCAAATTTGACAAATACTGGTCGACTTTTAGTACAATTATGGCAATAGCCGTGGTCTTTGATCCTAGATATAAATTTAACGTTGTTGATTGGGCTTACAAAAAAACTTTTGGTGAGTCATATAATCTTGAGTTGGAGTTGTTCAAGGATAAACTGTTTGAGTTGTACAACCAATATGCTTCCTTTGCAAGCGACTACACTCCATCAGCTTCTAATGGTGTTAATGGTAATGCTGCCAACATTCATGGGGATTCATCTTCAGACATCTTTATGATGGTAAGTCTGGTATATTTAAATCTGATATTTTTTTCTAGTTTTTTAGTCTTTAACTTCTTCAAGTTACAGCATTGTTCAAATTTGGCCTATATACTCTTACATATTCCATATTTATAATGTATACAGGATTACGATTCTTACTCGAGCAATGCTTTTACCTCTGCTGGAAAAACCGAGTTAGAGCTATACTTGGAAGAACCTATATTGCCTCGTAGTGCTAATGTCAATGTGCTTGAGTATTGGAGGACACATTGTGTGAGGTATCCCGTTCTTGCTCAGATGGTTTGGGATATTTTGGCTATTCCTATATCCACAGTAGCGTCCGAATCAACTTTCAGCATTGAAGGTAGAATTCTTGATCCATATAGAAGCTCTTTAAAGCCTTCTACTGTTGAAGCTCTTGTATGCCTTAGAGATTGGGCATTTAATCAAGGTATTTCTACCTAGTTCTATTCAACCTGTTGTTAACTCTCTTAACTTATCAGCTTGTTTCCATGACACGTAATAATCTTTTATGTTTTGTTTCATAGTATAATAAAAGAATTTACTACAATTGCAGGTTGCATCGAACCTGAGATAGATGAACTTTGTACCGAAATTATGAAGATAAAGGTTGGCGATGAGTCGGGAGATTTGGAAGATGAGCCAGTACCTGAGACATCTCATGATTAAGGATTGGCACCAACAAAGAAGTGAAGAAATCAAGCTACTGATTTTTTGTTTTGTCTTAAGTATCTTTGCTAATAAAAGTACTTGTGTCATCTCCGGTACCCTTTAGGCATTAGCTTCAAGTTTGCTTATTATCTTGAACTCTTTTTTTAGCATGTTATTTGGAATTTGGGCTATGTAATCTTTTGGATTAATCTTTTGGATTTCCACTGGTTAGTGGTTATGCATGGTTTTGATATTTTGGGTTTGTTTCTTAGATAGGAATAATATTAGTTGGGTTACGCAGCTCTAATTGGGTTATTTGTGTTATCGGGTTGAACGGGTTAAACAGGTTAAATAATAGAGTTGTCTACTGGAATCGGGTTGAGCAGATCAGGTCAGGTCATTGAAAATGTAAACAGGTCGGGTTCAGGTGAGGGATGCTGACCCGTTTAATTAAACAGGTCGTGTTCAGGTCAGGGGGTTTGTGACCCGTTAATGTGGGACACGGACACGAACCCGACACGACCCGATCTGTTTGCCAGGTCTATTGGTGCTCAAACTTTGCGTGGCCGCTTTATCTGACCCGAGAAACTTTCTATGTGATTTATGGAGAATTTTACTCCGGGACCCCGGAATCCCGAAAAACCGAGTATTATGCACTTCATTTCACTGTTCGGAAGGTCGTCTCGGAACCTGTTTCTTTTTCTCCCGTTTTTCAATCACGCGTCCGAGCTCATTTCAGGAATCAACCTGTTCGATTTCAGAATCAACCTGTTCGATTTCACCTCAAATAACGAGCTTTAACACATTTTTCACGATAATCCGAGTTTCGCGAATCTTTGGTTTGTGGCACACCGGCACCCCCAAATGTCTTATGTTGGTGCTCAAACTTTGCGTGGCCGCTTTATCTGACCTGAGAAACTTTCTATGTGATTTATGGAGAATTTTACTCCGGGACCTCGGAATCCCGAAAAACCGAGTATTATGCACTTCATTTCAAATAGTTCGGAAGGTCGTCACCGAACCTGTTTTTTTTTCTCCCTGTTTTTCAATCACGCGTCCGAGCTCATTTCAGAATCAACCTGTTCGATTTCAGGAATCAACCTGTTCGATTTCACCTCAAATAACGAGCTTTAACACATTTTTCACGATAATCCGAGTTTCGCGAATCTTTGGTTTGGGCACACCGGCACCCCCAAATGTCTTCCGTTGGTGCTCAAATTTTGCGTGGCCGCTTTATCTGACGCGAGGAACTTTCTATGTGATTTCCGGAGAATTTTATTCCGGACCCCTAATCCCGAAAACCGAGTATTATACACTTCAATTTCAGCCGTTCGGAAGGTCATACCGGAACCTATTTCTTTTTCTCCCTGTTTTTCAATCACGCGTCCGAGCTCATTTCAGGAGTCAACCTGTTCGATTTCAGGAATAAATCTGTTCGATTTCGGCCTCAAATAACGAACTTTAACAAATTTTTCACGATAATCCGAGTTTCGGCGAATGCTGGTTTGTGGCACACCGGCACCCCCAAATGTCTTACGTTGGTGCTCAAACTTTGCGTGGCCGCTTTATCTGACCCGAGAAACTTTCTATGTGATTTCCGAAGAATTTTATTCCGGGACCCCGGAATCCCGAAACACCGTGTAGTATACACTTCAATTTCAGCCGTTCGGAAGGTCGTACCGGAACCTGTTTCTTTTTCTCCTTGTTTTTCAATCACGTGTCCGATCTCATTTCAGGAATCAACCTGTTCGATTTCAGTTTCAAATAACGAGCTTTAACACATTTTTCATGATAATCCGATTTTCGGCGATTGCTGGTTTGTGGCACACCGGCACCCCCAAATGTCTTCCGTTTGTGCTCAAACTTTGCGTGGCTGCTTTATCTGACCCGAGGAACTTTCTATGTGATTTTCGGAGAATTTTATTCCGGGACCCCGGAATCCCGAAAAACCGTGTATTATACACTTCAATTTCAGCCGTTCGGAAGGTCGTACCGGAACCTGTTTCTTGTTCTCCCTGTTTTTCAATCACGCGTCCGAGCTCATTTGAGGAATCAACCTGTTTAATTTCAGGAATCAACCTGTTCAATTTCAGCCTCAAATAACGAGCTTTAACACATTTTTCACGATAATCCGAGTTTCGGCGAATGCTGGTTTGTGACACACCGGCACCCCCAAATGTCTTCCGTTGGTGCTAAATCTTTGCGTGGTCGCTTTATCTGACCCGAGGAACTTTCTATGTGATTTCCGGAGAATTTTATTCCGGGACTCCGGAATCCCGAAAAACCGAGTATTATACACTTCAATTTCAGCCGTTCGGAAGGTCGTACCGGAACCTGTTTCTTTTTCTCCCTGTTTTTCAATCACGCGTCCGAGCTCATTTCAGGAATCAACCTGTTCGATTTCAGAAATCAACCTGTTCGATTTCAGCCTCAAATAACGAGCTTTAACACATTTTTCACGATAATCCGAGTTTCGGCGAATGCTGGTTTGTGGCACACCGGCACCCCCAAATGTCTTATGTTGGTGCTCAAACTTTGCGTGGCCGCTTTATCTGACCCGAGAAACTTTCTATGTGATTTATGGAGAATTTTACTCCGGGACCCCGGAATCCCGAAAAACCGAGTATTATGCACTTCAATTTCAGCCGTTCGGAAGGTCGTACCGGAACCTGTTTCTTTTTCTCCCTGTTTTTCAATCACGCGTCCGAGCCCATTTCAGGAATCATCCTGTTCGATTTCAGGAATCAACCTGTTCGATTTCAGCCTCAAATAACGAGCTTTAACACATTTTTCACGATAATCCGAGTTTCGGCGAATGCTGGTTTGTGGCACACCGGCACCCCCAAATGTCTTCCGTTGGTGCTCAAATTTTGCGTGGCCGCTTTATCTGACGCGAGGAACTTTCTATGTGATTTCCGGAGAATTTTATTCCGGGACCCCGGAATCCCGAAAAACCGAGTATTATACACTTCAATTTCAGCCGTTCGGAAGGTCATACCGGAAGCTATTTCTTTTTCTCCCTGTTTTTCAATCACGCGTCCGAGCTCATTTCAGGAGTCAATCTGTTCGATTTCAGGAATAAATCTGTTCGATTTCGGCCTCAAATAACGAACTTTAACAAATTTATCACGATAATCCGAGTTTCGGCGAATGCTGGTTTGTGGCACACCGGCACCCCCAAATATCTTACGTTGGTGCTCAAACTTTGCGTGGCCGCTTTATCTGACCCGAGAAACTTTCTATGTGATTTCCGGAGAATTTTATTCCGGG
The DNA here is from genome assembly GCF_048544455.1 of Silene latifolia. Classification (NCBI taxonomy): domain Eukaryota; kingdom Viridiplantae; phylum Streptophyta; class Magnoliopsida; order Caryophyllales; family Caryophyllaceae; genus Silene; species Silene latifolia. The sequence continues at coordinate 366,523 of NC_133530.1, read as the reverse complement.
ACCCCGGAATCCCGAAACACCGTGTTGTATACACTTCAATTTCAGCCGTTCGGAAGGTCGTACCGGAACCTGTTTCTTTTTCTCCTTGTTTTTCAATCACGTATCCGAGCTCATTTCAGGAATCAACCTGTTCGATTTCAGTTTCAAATAACGAGCTTTAACACATTTTTCATGATAATCCGATTTTCGGCGAATACTGGTTTGTGGCACACCGGCACCCCCAAATGTCTTCCGTTGGTGCTCAAACTTTGCGTGGCTGCTATATCTGACCCGAGGAACTTTCTATGTGATTTTCGGAGAATTTTATTCCGGGACCCCGGAATCCCGAAAAACCGTGTATTATACACTTCAATTTCAAATTGTTCGGAAGGTCGTACCGGAACCTGTTTCTTGTTCTCCCTGTTTTTCAATCACGCGTCCGAGCTCATTTGAGGAATCAACCTGTTTAATTTCAGGAATCAACCTGTTCAATTTCAGCCTCAAATAACGAGAATTTTTTTCCGGGACTCCGGAATCCCGAAAAACCGAGTATTATACACTTCAATTTCAGCCGTTCGGAAGGTCATACCGGAACCTATTTCTTTTTCTCCCTGTTTTTCAAACACGCGTCCGAGCTCATTTCAGAGTCAACCCGTTGAATTTCAGAATCAACTTGTTCGATTTCGGCCTCAAATAACGAACTTTAACAAATTTTTCACGATAATCCGAGTTTCGGCGAATGCTGGTTTGTGGCACACCGGCACCCCCAAATGTCTTACGTTGGTGCTCAAACTTTGCGTGGCCGCTTTATCTGACCCGAGAAACTTTCTATGTGATTTATGGAGAATTTTACTCCGGGACCCCAGAATCCCGAAAAACCGAGTATTATGCACTTCAATTTCAGCCGTTCGGAAGTTCGTTCCGGAACCTATTTCTTTTTCTCCTTGTTTTTCAATCACGCGTCCGAGCTCATTTCAGGAATCAACCTGTTCGATTTCAGGAATCAACCTGTTCGATTTCAGCCTCAAATAACGAGATTTAACACATTTTTCACGATAATCCGAGTTTCGGCGAATGCTGGTTTGTGGCACACCGGCACCTCCAAATGCCTTCCGTTGGTGCTCAAACTTTGCATGGCCGGCTTTATCTCACCCGAGAAACTTTCTATGTGATTTATGGAGAATTTTATTCTGGGACCTCGTGTAACACCCGCGAATTTTCCATTTTGACATTTATAATTTAATTAACCATTCTATGGTCTTATTTATATTTTAAATTATTTAATTTAATTAATTTCATTATTAAACATGATTTTTATAAATATTATATTTTTAAAGCTTAAGTTATACAAAATAAATATTTTGGTCGGATAATAATGATAATAATAATAATATTCTCCGTCTTGAGTTGTAGTGGGCTTGAGACGTAAATTCTAGTGTATATGGACTCAATTTTGCTTATTGGGCCTAGTATGACCAATGGACTCACCTACTACTCCTTCCTCCTCATCAAAATAATGAGGGAAACCCTAACCCCTCCTCCTTCCTCACAATTTCAGCAACACCACCACAAACACAAACACCATTTTCATACTCTCCTCTTACAAATCTTCAAAACACCATAACTTGCTCAATTCTTGTCCAAATCAAGTGATTTTCACGTCTATCTCTTCCTCTAATCGCCCTCCATCTTTCTAGGTAAGGAAGAGTCCGACTTTCCTCCTTATAAAGGGCTGTCGAACCATTTTACACTTGGTAACCTTTTTCTAGTTTTGATTCTTAGTCTTATTTTGTGTTTTCTTATGTTTAGGAGAAGTTTTAGTTGACCCGGAAGTGGATTCTTGAAAGGTAGACGAGTATTTTGTTGATTTAAGTGCAAAAAGGTAACGGTGATGGGTTACTCGACATTATGTCAATTTAATGTGTTTATATGTTGTGGTTTATTCTTGTGTTTGTTAAAGTATGAATCTTTACATGTTTCACATGTTCATTGTTAGATAAATTGGTTTGTGAAACCGTCTTATGGTTGTTTGAGGAATTTCTAGTCTTTTGTCACATGTTTGTTCAATTGGATTAAATGGGTTGTTTACATATGTTAATTAGAGAAAAATCCGTCTTAATCATGCTTAGTTGACATGTTTAATTGTGTCATGAGATTATTTATTGGATTAATATTGTAAATGATGAAGTTGGTAGTATGGTTGTTTTGAAATATGTCTTAAATGGTGAATTAGTATGTGGGTATGTTGAGATCTAAGCTTTTGAGTGAAAAAGATGGAATCTTTATGTTGAGTTTACCTTATTAAGTCTTATTCATGAACATGGAGTAATTTATGAATGTTGTATGTTGTGGATTCTTGTTTTTAATTGTATAATTGTTACTTGGAGGTTGATTATGTGTCCAACAATGATGTTGAAGCAACTTTGGGTAAAATTGGTGGTGTGTTGGTTGAATTCCTTCATTATAATGGTGTTATTTAAATTCTGTGCAAATGAGCCGAAGCTCATCCTTGCGAATTTCGAAAGTGACATTTTAAATGTCAGAAAAGTTTGAGCTTCAGCTCATTGTGGACAACATTCATTTTAAGGTTGTTTTCTTATCAAGTGACCATCTACTTGGTTAAGTTAAGTGTTTTTATACGTTATGTTGCACGATTTAATTCATATGCTTCTTACTCTTTGTTCTAATGCTCATAAATGGCGCGGGTTTGGTCCCCACCCGGCTGGGAGTTCTCTTATGGTTTCTCTTCACTTATAACTTCTATTAATCATTTATTTAATTACGCATCCTTCTTATGATTGGTAAATGGTCAATTTAGGATTTGTTTATGTTTTGATAATGCGAATTATTGTTGTTACTCGTATTTGTGACCGGAGTGTGACGATTTACATTGTGTGACTACTCGACATTCCTTATTTGTTTGCCCTCGGACATTGGGTCACGATTAGGTGCCATTGTTTCTGAGTTGGGCTATCTTCCTTCCGCCTCTTCGGACTTTGGGGTACGACTAGGTACCATTGTTCCGATTTGGGGTTACTCGACCTTGGGGCACGGCTAGGTGTCATGGATCGAGTCTTGGATACGATTTGGGATTGTATGTCGAATCGGGTGTCGTCCATCCCGAGAGTCTGGCCAGATTTAGACTAGGACCGTATTATGATCGTCGTCCTACCAGGAGGTTGGAGTCTAGGGGTTTGTCTTGTTTTGAGTCAATCCTTTGTAAATGTCTTGCTTGTTACGGTCATTGGCGTGTTCTTATATACGAGAGTGCACGTCTTCTATGATTGTTTGTGAGAGTCTTGGTCCTATCGGATACTAGTGGTGAGATGCAAGCCCCTAGTTGCGATATGATCGCCGGGATCGATGTTCCCATCCGTTCTTATGGTGAGATGCAAGCCATAAGTATGAATGTGACATTAGTAGCCACGTCCCGTGCTATGGTTGTTAAGAGGTTTTCAAGTAATGGCTATTGGTTTCCATCCATGTATTTTCTATTCAATTGATCCGTTGTTTACCTTCTTCATATGATTCGATGCCTAATCTCATATCCATGTTTTGGTTACCTTGAATGCATGTTTAATATAATGTACCATGCCTATCTCATTAAGAATGCAATGTGCCTATCTCATTAAGAATGCAATGTGTCTATCTCATTATGATTATCGTTTATATTCCCTTGTTCATATTATTCAAGTATGATGCATGATCAATATGTTTAATTAAGTTCTTGCTTATGCGCATTTTGACATATTGTGGGCTGGAGAACCCCCGAGTTACTCCCCACTGACCGTATGCGTTCATGTTTACATGAATGACAGGTTTGTGATGCAGATTATGGGGAAGACGTGTGAGCTAGCGAGAACGTTGAACCTTGGACCTTAGTTATAGTTTGCTTAGACTCACCTATCGTTAGACTTGTGTTTATTCGTGGGATATCTTTTCCCCAACGCACTTCGTTTTTAATTGTAAAACTTATTCATTTTACTTTTCATTTTCGTTTGATCACTTATGGTGAATTTCACACTTTAAACTTTAAAGGTTTTAAAAATCCCTTATTTTCCGCTTAGATTTAATAGTTCTTTTGATGCCTCATCGAGGGGTGTCACACCTCGGAATCCCGAAAAACCGAGTATTATACACTTCAATTTCAGCCCTTCGGAAGGTCGTACCGGAACTTGTTTCTTTTTCTCCCTGTTTTTCAATCATGCATCCGAGCTCATTTCAGGAATCAATCTGTCCGATTTCAGGAATCATCCTCTTCGATTTCAGCCTCAAATAACTAGCTTTAACACATTTTTCATGATAATTCGACTTTCGGCGAATGCTGGTTTGTGGCACACCGGCACCCCCAAAAGACTTCCGTTGGTGCTCAAACTTTGCGTGGCCGCTTTATGTGACCCGAGGAACTTTCTATGTGATTTCCGGAGAATTTCATTCCGGGACCCCGGAATCCCGAAAAACCGTGTATTATACACTTCAATTTCAAATTGCTTCGGAAGGTCGTACCGAACCTGTTTCTTTTTCTCCCTGTTTTTCAATCACGCGTCCGAGCTCATTTCAGAATCAACCTGTTCGATTTCAGGAATCATCCTGTTCGATTTCAGCCTCAAATAACGAGCTTTAACACATTTTTCACGATAATCCGAGTTTCGGCGAATACTGGGTTGTGGCACACCGGCACCCCCAAATGTCTTCCGTTGGTGCTCAAACTTTGCGTGTCCGCTTTATCTAACCCGAGGAACTTTCTATGTGATTTCCGGATAATTTAATTTCGGGACCCCGGAATCCCGAAAAACCGAGTATTATACACTTCAATTTCAAATGTTCGGAAGGTCGTGCACTCGAACCTATTTATTTTTCTCCCTGTTTTTCAATCACGCATCCGAGCTCATTTCAGGAATCAATCTGTTCGATTTCAGGAATCATCCTATTCGATTTCAGCCTCAAATAACTAGCTTTAACACATTTTTCACGATAATTCGACTTTCGGCGAATGCTGGTTTGTGGCACACCGGCACCCCCAAATGTCTTCCGTTGGTGCTCAAACTTTGCGTGGCCGCTTTATGTGACCCAAGGAACTTTCTATGTGATTTCCGGAGAATTTTATTCCGGGACCCCGGAATCCCGAAAAACCGTGTATTATACACTTCAATTTCAGCCGTTCGGAAGGTCGTACCGGAACCTATTTCTTTTTCTTCCTGTTTTTCAATCACGCGTCCGAGCTCATTTCAGGAGTCAACCTGTTAAATTTCAGGAATCATCCTGTTCGACTTCAGCCTCAAATAACGAGCTTTAACACATTTTTCACGATAATTCGACTTTCGGCGAATGCTGGTTTGTGGCACACCGGCACCCCCAAATGTCTTCCGTTAGTGCTCAAACTTTGCGTGGCCGCTTTATGTGACCCAAGGAACTTTCTATGTGATTTCCGGAGATTTTATTCTGGGACCCCGGAATCCCGAAAAACCGTGTATTATACACTTCAATTTCAGCCGTTCGGAAGGTCGTACCGGAACCTGTTTCTTTTTCTCCCTGTTTTTCAATCACGCGTCCGAGCTCATTTCAGGAATCAACCTGTTAAATTTCAGGAATCATCCTGTTCGATTTCAGCCTCAAATAACGAGCTTTAACACATTTTTCACGATAATCCGAGTTTCGGCGAATGCTGGTTTGTGGCACACCGGCACCCCCAAATGCCTTCCAATGGTGCTCAAACTTTGCATGGCCGCTTTATCTGACCCGAGAAACTTTCTATGTGATTTCTGGAGAATTTTATTCCGGGACCCCGGAATCCCGAAAAACCGAGTATTATACACTTCAATTTCACTAGTTTGGAAGGTCGTAAATCGGAACTTGTTTCTTTTTCTCCTGTTTTTCAATCATGCATCCGAGCTCATTTCAGAATCAACTGCTTCGATTTCAGGAATCATCCTCTTCGATTTCAGCCTCAAATAACTAGCTTTAACACATTTTTCATGATAATTCGACTTTCGGCGAATGCTGGTTTGTGGCACACCGGCACTCCCAAACGACTTCCGTTGGTGCTCAAACTTTGCGTGGCCGCTTTATGTGACCGGAGGATCTTTCTATGTGATTTTCGGAGAATTTCATTCCGGGACCCCGGAATCCCGAAAAACCGTGTATTATACACTTCAATTTCAGCTGTTCGGAAGGTCGTACCGGAACCTGTTTCTTTTTCTCCCTGTTTTTCAATCACGCGTCCGAGCTCATTTCAGGAATCAACCTGTTCGATTTCAGGAATCATCCTGTTCGATTTTAGCCTCAAATAACGAGCTTTGGCACATTTTTCACGATAATCCGAGTTTCGGCGAATACTGGGTTGTGGCACACCGGCACCCCCAAATGTCTTCCGTTGGTGCTCAAACTTTGCGTGTCCGCTTTATCTAACCCGAGGAAATTTCTATGTGATTTCCGGATAATTTTATTTCGGGACCCCGGAATCTCGAAAAACCGAGTATTATACACTTCAATTTCAGCCGTTCGGAAGGTCGTACCGAAACTTGTTTCTTTTTCTCCCTGTTTTTCAATCATGCATCCGAGCTTTAACACATTTTTCACGATAATCCGAGTTTCGGTGAATGCTGGTTTGTGGCACACCGGCACCCCCAAATGTCTTCCGTTGGTGCTCAAACTTTGCGTGTCCGCTTTATCTAACCCGAGGAACTTTCTATGTGATTTCCGAATAATTTATTTTCGGGACACCGGAATCCCGAAAAATCGAGTATTATACACTTCAATTTCAGCCGTTCGGAAGGTCGTACCGAAACCTATTTCTTTTTCGCCCTGTTTTTCAATCACGCATCCGAGCTCATTTCAGGAATCAATCTGTTCGATTTCAGGAATCATCCTCTTCGATTTCAGCCTCAAATAACTAGCTTTAACACATTTTTCACGATAATTCGACTTTCGGCGAATGGTGGTTTGTGGCACACTGGCACCCTCAAATGCCTTCCGTTGGTGCTCAAACTTTGCATGGCCGCTTTATCTGACCCGAGAAACTTTTTATGTGATTTCTTGAGAATTTTATTCCGGGACCCCGGAATCCCGAAAAACCGAGTATTATACACTTCAATTTCAGCCGTTTGGAAGGTCGTACCGGAACTTGTTTCTTTTTCTCCCTGTTTTTCAATCATGCATCCGAGATCATTTCAGGAATCAATCTGTTCGATTTCAGGAATCATCCTCTTCGATTTCAGCCTCAAATAACTAGCTTTAACACATTTTTCATGATAATTCGACTTTCGGCGAATGCTGGTTTGTGGTACTGGCACCCCAATACAACTTCCGTTGGTGCTCAAACTTTGCGTGGTCGCTTTATGTGACCGGATTAGTGACCCTAGCCATATCATCCAAGAAGAGATTCTTGAATTGGAGCCTAACTTGGTGGTTGAAGAAAGGCCAATTCGGATTCTTGAAAAAGCCGATAAGCAACTTAGAAGCAAAGTTGTGCCTCTAGTCCGTATTCTTTGGCGTTGTGGAAATGTCGAAGAAGAGACTTGGGAAACTGAAGCTTCTATGTTAGCTAAATATCCTGAATTATTCTCGTAAGGTATTCCTTTTCTTACTATTTTTTCCGAGTTACTAAGCCTTGTATAATTATAATTAGTAAAGATAGTATTCTTACTATAGAATTCTAAACTAAAAGTTTGAAAATGCTTGTATGATTTTCAATGGTTTTAACATTAGTGAATGTTGAATCTCGTTGTTGGTGACGTCCCAATAATGGGTTTTCTCATTTATTGGTGTAGAAATATTTTTATATCTTAATATGAATATGGATGTTCTTGTATGATCAACAAGAGTATCACCGTTTCATTGAAAAGATACTTATATTTTCTTATAACTATAATTTCTCCTTCTAAGTTTCGAGGGCGAAACTTTTAAAAGGAGGGGTGATTGTAACGCCCCGTAATTTTGGACCGTTACTATATTTCGAAAATAATTTATTAATCAAATAAAATTTGATATTTAAGTATTTAAAGTAAAAATAATTCAAAGAAATATAATTTTATTATATTTTGAAGAAAAGTATTTATTTTTATAGTTTCGAAATGTTTAAAGATAGTTTAAACTGTGTAAAACTTTTTATTTCGAAATAAGGGCGTATCGGGGGGAAAATAATAATTCTTTTGAACATTGGGTAATCGAATTTGGAAATGGGTAGTATAAATATTCAATTTTCTTGTAATCTCGTGTTTAAAAACTTTGGTCTTGACGGAATTTGCATTTGACTTACGGTTTTAATTATTATCGAAACGAGTCAAACCGACTCGAAAAATCCCGACTCAAACCCGACTCCCTCCTTTCCTTTCTCCCTTTCCCGCGGACCAAACCCCTTCCCCTTTTCTTTTTTTTTTGATTTTTGTTCTATCCTCATCTTCAACCTCTAAAAACCAATACCAAACACATTTTACTACAAATTCAAGCCAAAATCGTCACAATTTCTTCGTTTCTACTCGGATTCTCGCATAATTTATATTTTCGGAATCCTCTCGTCGCGATCTACAACTTGGTATAATTTAATTTCAGTTTTCTTGAAGTTGTTTTAAGACGAAATTTCGGTATTTTCGGTATTTGTGCTTATTTAGGGTGTTTTTATTGTTTATTTAGGTGAAGAATTGGAGGACGAGTTCAGGGACTCGTATATTGTAGAGGATAGCGGCTAGTTGTTGTTAGGGTTTTGGTTTTGAGGTGCTAATTGCTCATTTTCTAGCTTAAGGTAACATATTTCGAGTTACTCGACGAAAGATCGTCACATGCTTTGTTGTTTTTGTATGTTTGGTGATTTTTGTTTGAGTTGTAGTTTTCACATGTTAAAAATTTGTTGCATGCATGGTTAATTTATGCCTTTTGTTAGTTTAAATTAACAAAGTTGAATTGGGAACGATTAATTAGTGTTCAGACGGTCTTTTACTAAACAAAAATGGAAAAAATGGTGGTGTAGGGGTGACGGCCAACAACTGGCAGGCCCACGGCAGCCCACGGCCGGCCTTGGGGTTGGCCCGGGTTGGTCCGTGCTTGTTTCGCGGTTTTTCGTACAATATTGGTCATTTTAGGTTGATTAATGTTATAATTAATATAAGTAACAAATGGGTAGTATTTTGAATTGAATCATACTAGTAATAAAAATTATGTTAATGGTAAAATTGTGCTTATATTAATAGTTATCACATGTTAGGATAGTTTACAAAATGAATTTTATAGCGATAATTGTAATGTTTTGTTGATTGTGCCGAAAACTGAGCCTTAGTCCCTTTGACTGATGCGATGTCAGTTAATTGAGTGATTGGTCAGCCGCAATTTGACCCGCACTGTCGCAGGGTCAGGGTTGCGGGTAAAAATTCGGTTGAATGATTTAGATAATCGGCCTTCTTCTTGTTTTAGGCCATTTATCAAGCTTTAGTTCACATGTATAGCTTATTGAATTTAATAGTGTCTTGTATTGTAGAAATGGCCCTAGTTTCCCCTAAAGCCTTTAATATTGTTAAAATTTCTAGAATTAGAAATTAATATTGAATACTTATTGAGGATTCTGTTAGATTTGTATGCTGAATAGACATTTATATAGCCTTTCACATGATAGAATGTTAGAAATTTATGTTGGTAGTTGGACTTTTTGCCCTCTTAAGGTTAAGTGGGTGTCTTAATTGACTTGTGTGGTGAGTCTTGTGTGGTGTGGGCTAAAGTATTCAAGCTGGGACTAGCTGGGACTAGGTCCTAGGTGAGTATTTCGGCCTTCATCATAGATAGGTCTTTATAGTCTTTGACGAGTATATGTTCACTGCTTGATAGCCTTTGTGTTCCTGACTAGTGGATTTATATCCAAGTTGGGGCATGACCTCGATTTTATTTTGATAGTAAGTGGTCAACTTAAGTACTAGCCAACCCTTTGGTGGACTCCTTAGGGTACTCACTTCACTTTGTTTTAAAAAAGTTGTGGGTCTTGGGTGCGGTGGTGTGTATCCGCATGTCTAGGTCTGCGCAGATTTTAGGCTAGGGTTGTGTTGTCTCTTGGCCATGTTTTATTAATATTAACCGCTGAGCCAAGATACCGGTTCGATTACCTTCCCTACCTCGTGGTATAGACTCGAGTTACAAAGTGACTATTGACGGGACTAAGAACTTATGCCTGTCTTTGATATATTGCCCTTTCTTGTTTGATGATTCTATGAATCATAGAAGGTGAGATGCAAGCCGGCTATGGTTGATAGAGTTTGGATTACAATTTGTTAAATTTTTCACATGATAGTTTAAATTAGTCAATTTAGCATTCATATGTTAGGATGCTTGGAAATTAGATGAATTATCATATAGTTTACATGTTTTTACTACATGTTACATTAATTATGACGATTCGTGCCTGGGAGGACTCGAAGTTACTCCCCACTGAATTGTGGCTTTCGTGTTTGTATAAAATGCGATTGACAGGTTGTTGGTGCTTAGTTGGGGTCACAGACGAGCTAGTGAGCAAGGAACCTTGGACCTAGTTTGGTTTTCTTTTGTAGAAACCTTTTATCTTTTGGTTATGTATATAACCTTTTAACTTTTGGTTTTGTATATAATTTGAAGGGACATATGTCTCCCTTTTCTATTTTGGGTTGTATCATTATGTATTTTCTTACCTTTAGCGGTGTTAAGTAAGTTAGATTGTTAGCAATTGCAGGTTTTGGCACCCGTCTATTGGGAACGTTGGAAATGTTGTGATTGGTTTAGAAAATTTTTTGAAATTACAGGTTTTTGGCTAGTTGAACCAATTACAAACATATCCTACCAGTTTTTCTGTAGAATTTACGTAATTAAGTAAGGCTAGATTTAAGGGTGTCACAGTTGGTATCAGAGCCTATTGCTCCCGACGCACGTTTGTGTACCCCACTTAAAAATCACTTGACCTTTAAATAATAAACTTGAGAGATGGGTAGGATGGGTAGAATTAGGATTTTATGTGGTAGTCTGTTTGTGATTGCTAATTGATAGGTACTAATTAAATTTTTCCCTTTTGAAAGATGGCTCCGCCAAGAAGAGACATTGATGATGCTATCTTACTAGTTCTTACTCAAATTTTCCAAAACCAACAAAATCAACAAGCTCCTCTTCCTCCTCCACCTGCTGAGGGTACTCCAGGCACCTATACCTGGGTGGCTAATCAGTTGACCCGAATCAACACTCCCACTTATGGTGGAGAGATTGATCCAGCTGCTCTTACAGGGTGGTTTCGGGAATTGGAGAAAAGCTTCACACTGTATGATGTCAAGGAGGAACAAAAAGTGAAGCTAGCCTCTCATTTCCTAGTACGAGAAGCAGACCGGTGGTGGTCCATGACTGGGCCTACCGTTTCAGCTGAACCAGGATTTGACTGGATACGTTTCAAGGAGTTAGTGGAGGCCCGTTTCTATCCTCAAGAGCTGAAACAACAAAAGTTGAAGGGATTCATGGAGTTGAAGCAAGGAAGCCTTCCAGTTCAGGCCTTCACCGATAAATTCAACGAGTTGGCTCATTATGCAACTCGATTGGTGAAAGATGACAACGAAAAAGCCTTCTTTTATCTTGAAAAGCTCTCCCCTAAGATCAAAAGCATGGTCCGTCGGGATTCCACTAGCTTTGTTTCAATTTATAATGATGCTTTGTGGGCTGAAAATTCCCTAAAAGACATTGAAAATGAAGCTCGTGCAACTAGTTCTAATCTTGGCAAGAGGCCTTTATATCCATCTTCTAGGCCCTTTACTCCTTCACCTAGGTTCATCTCTTCTCCCTCTGACTCAAACAAGAGGAGATTTGTTTCTAATGTGCAAGCTAACCGGGGTGGTCAATCTTCAGCTGTTAATGATAATAAAGGTACTAGAGACCGACTGTGCTATAACTGCAAGAAACCAGCACACCCTGGTAAATGCTTTGTTGATCCTATCATATGTTTTTCTTGTAACAAACCGGGCCACAAGGCCAATGTTTGCCCGGAGAGGAAGGTGATGACTCCTACTACTCCTGTCGTCCTAGTGAGGCCAGTGAGGCCAGTGAGGCCGAAGGGCCGTATCTTTGTCATGAGCCGAGCGGAACCTGAGGCACACCCTGATATCATTACTGGTACATTTTCTATTTTTTGATGTTCCTTGTTTGGTACTATTTGATACGGGTGCCTCTTTATCTTTTATTTCAATAAAACTCTCCAATAAATTATCACTTGAATCATCACAAGAAGAAAGTACATCTATATCTTTACCCTCTGGTGATGTCTTTTCCTGTTCTAAAATCCATCCGGAAGTTCCTATTTCTATTATGGGATCTATATTTCCAGCAAATCTTTTCCAATTTCCACTTGAAGAATTTGATGTCATTTTGGGCATGGATTGGTTACATACTTATCATGCTCGATTTGAATGTCGAGACCAGAAAATAATTCTTACAAGCCCTTCAGGTCACCGTGTGTCTTATCAAATGGTTAAAAGACAAACCGGTACTAAATTAATTTCTGCTATGAAGTTTATCAATGCAATGAAAAAGGGTCATCAAGCCTTCTTGTGTATGGTGACTTCTTCTGATTCTTCTTCTCTGCCTCCTAAAGAGAACATTCCAGTAGTATGTGAATTTCCCGATGTTTTTCCTGATGAGCTACCGGGAATTCCTCCTGAAAGGGAAGTTGAATTTGCTATTGATCTTATTCCTGGTACCGGCCTATTGCTAAAGCTCCTTATAGGTGGCACCGTCTCGAATGAAAGAGTCAAGACTCACTGGATGATTTGATTGCCAAAGGTTTTATTCAACCTAGCTTTTCACCTTGGGGTGCTCCTGTTCTCTTTGTAAGAAAGAAGGATGGATCTATGCGATTATGCATAGATTATCGTGAACTTAACCGAGTTACTATCAAGAATAAATATCCTCTTCCTAGAATTGATGATCTTTTCGATCAGCTCCGTGGTGCTTCTACTTTTTCTAAAATTGATCTTCGTTCGGGCTATCATCAAATTCCAGTCCGAGAAGCTGACATTCCTAGAACTGCCTTCAGTACGAGGTATGGTCATTTCGAGTTTACGGTGATGCCATTCGGTTTGACCAATGCTCCAGCAGTATTTATGGATCAGATGAACCGTACTTTCAGAGAACACCTTGACAAATGCGTTGTGGTGTTCATTGATGACATCTTGATCTATTCTAAATCTGAAGAAGAACATGTCCAACACCTTCGTGTTATTTTAGAGATTTTGCGCCGTGAAAAATGGTATGCTAAATTCTCTAAATGTGAGTTCTAGTTACCTAAATTGACCTTCCTTGGGCATGTCATTTCAAAAGAGGGTGTTATGGTAGATCCTGCCAAAATTGAAGCCGTTGTTGATTGGAAAAGTCCAACCAATGTTTCCGAAATCCGTAGTTTCCTTGGCTTGGCGGGTTACTATCGGCGATTTGTGAAAGATTTTTCAAAGATTGCTAGGCCGATGACTCAGTTGTTGAAGAAAAAGTCTAAGTTTGTGTGGTCTGAAGAGTGTGAAAATGCCTTCCAGGAATTGAAAAAGAGGTTGACTACCGCTCCGGTGTTGACCTTACCTGAAGAAGGAGTGGACTTTGATGTTTACTGTGATGCTTCTAAGCATGGTATAGGTTGTGTCTTGATGCAAAAGAGGAAAGTCATTGCTTATGCCTCTCGACAGCTTAGAGTTCATGAAGTTAACTACCCGACTCATGATCTTGAATTAGCTGCGGTAGTACATGCTTTGAAGATTTGGAGACACTACCTCATTGGAGTCCATTGCAACATCTACACCGACCACAAGAGCCTGAAATATCTCTTTACCCAAAAAGAGCTGAACATGAGACAAAGGAGATGGTTAGAATTGGTGAATGACTATGATGCCAATCTAATTTATCACGAAGGAAAAGCTAATGTGGTGGCTGATGCTCTTAGCAGAAAATCCTGTCATTCTTTGAATTCTTTTCGGGACTTACCTCCTGAACTTGCTTTAGAACTTCAAAAATTAGGAGTAAGCCTTGTAAAAAGGGGCTCTCATCATCTTGATGCCATGTCAGCTGAACCTGACTTCCACCGTGAGATCCGTATTTGCCTTCCTAATGATCCTACTTTCATATCCATTCGAGCTAAAATTCAACTTGGGCAAGCTAAGGATTGTAAGATTGATGATGATGGGTATCTCTGTTATCATGGTAGAATCTATGTTCCGAGTGCAGCTGATTTGAGGAAAAGAGTTCTTGATGAAGCACACCTTTCTCCTTACTCCATTCATCCGGGAGGTACCAAAATGTACAAAGATTTGAGATTGCAATTCTGGTGGCCTAGGATGAAAATTGAAGTTGTGGAGTATGTCAGTAAATGCCTCACCTGTCAGAAAGTAAAAATAGAGCATCAAAAGCCCGGGGGTTTACTTCAACCCTTGGATGTTCCTCTTTGGAAATGGGAGTCTATATCCATGGATTTTGTAATGGCTTTACCCAGGACTTCCACTGGGAAGAATGCTATTTGGGTGGTTGTGGACCGATTGACTAAGTGTGCTCGGTTTATTCCCATTAGAGAGACCTGGGGTTTAGAAGTTCTAGCTGGTGCCTATGTGAATGAAGTAGTACGCTATCATGGGGTTCCTAAAGATATAGTTTTAGATCGAGATCCTCGATTTTGTTCTCGTTTCTGGACTGCATTACAGAAGGCCTTGGGTAGTAAACTATTGATGAGCACTGCTTTTCACGCTGCCACAGATGGTCAAACTGAGAGAACAATTCAAACTTTAGAGGATCTTCTTCGTGCCTGTGCCTTAGATTTCCAAACTTCTTGGGAGAAATGTTTACCTTTGGTTGAATTCTCTTACAACAACAGCTATCAATCTTCCATTAAAATGGCACCATATGAAGCTCTGTATGGTAGAAAATGCCGTACTCCTGTATGTTGGGATCAAACCCAAAATGTTCCAATGTTAGGACCTGATTTGGTGACCGAGTCCATTGAACAAGTTAAAATCATTCGGGAGCGGATGAAAGCCGCTCAGGACCGTCAAAAATCATATGCTGATGTCCGTCGTCGACCACTTTCCTTTGAGGTTGATGATCAAGTATTCCTTAAAGTGTCACCTATGAAAGGGGTGAAACGGTTTGGCGTTAAAGGGAAGCTGAGCCCTAAATATATTGGACCTTTTCAGGTGATTGAAAAGATTGGTCCAGCTGCTTACCGTTTAGAATTGCCCCCAAATCTGAGCAAAGTTCACAATGTCTTCCATGTTTCTCAGTTGAGGAAGTACATTAGTGACCCTAGCCATATCATCCAAGAAGAGATTCTTGAATTGGAGCCTAACTTGGTGGTTGAAGAAAGGCCAATTCGAATTCTTGAAAAAGCCGATAAGCAACTTAGAAGCAAAGTTGTGCCTCTAGTCCGTATTCTTTGGCGTTGTGGAAATGTCGAAGAAGAGACTTGGGAAACTGAAGCTTCTATGTTAGCTAAATATCCTGAATTATTCTCGTAAGGTATTCCTTTTCTTACTATTTTTTCCGAGTTACTAAGCCTTGTATAATTATAATTAGTAAAGATAGTATTCTTACTATAGAATTCTAAACTAAAAGTTTGAAAATGCTTGTATGATTTTCAATGGTTTTAACATTAGTGAATGTTGAATCTCGTTGTTGGTGACGTCCCAATAATGGGTTTTCTCATTTATTGGTGTAGAAATATTTTTATATCTTAATATGAATATGGATGTTCTTGTATGATCAACAAGAGTATCACCGTTTCATTGAAAAGATACTTATATTTTCTTATAACTATAATTTCTCCTTCTAAGTTTCGAGGGCGAAACTTTTAAAAGGAGGGGTGATTGTAACGCCCCGTAATTTTGGACCGTTACTATATTTCGAAAATAATTTATTAATCAAATAAAATTTGATATTTAAGTATTTAAAGTAAAAATAATTCAAAGAAATATAATTTTATTATATTTTGAAGAAAAGTATTTATTTTTATAGTTTCGAAATGTTTAAAGATAGTTTAAACTGTGTAAAACTTTTTATTTCGAAATAAGGGCGTATCGGGGGGAAAATAATAATTCTTTTGAACATTGGGTAATCGAATTTGGAAATGGGTAGTATAAATATTCAATTTTCTTGTAATCTCGTGTTTAAAAACTTTGGTCTTGACGGAATTTGCATTTGACTTACGGTTTTAATTATTATCGAAACGAGTCAAAACCGACTCGAAAAATCCCGACTCAAACCCGACTCCCTCCTTTCCTTTCTCCCTTTCCCGCGGACCAAACCCCTTCCCCTTTTCTTTTTTTTTTGATTTTTGTTCTATCCTCATCTTCAACCTCTAAAAACCAATACCAAACACATTTTACTACAAATTCAAGCCAAAATCGTCACAATTTCTTCGTTTCTACTCGGATTCTCGCATAATTTATATTTTCGGAATCCTCTCGTCGCGATCTACAACTTGGTATAATTTAATTTCAGTTTTCTTGAAGTTGTTTTAAGACGAAATTTCGGTATTTTCGGTATTTGTGCTTATTTAGGGTGTTTTTATTGTTTATTTAGGTGAAGAATTGGAGGACGAGTTCAGGGACTCGTATATTGTAGAGGATAGCGGCTAGTTGTTGTTAGGGTTTTGGTTTTGAGGTGCTAATTGCTCATTTTCTAGCTTAAGGTAACATATTTCGAGTTACTCGACGAAAGATCGTCACATGCTTTGTTGTTTTTGTATGTTTGGTGATTTTTGTTTGAGTTGTAGTTTTCACATGTTAAAAATTTGTTGCATGCATGGTTAATTTATGCCTTTTGTTAGTTTAAATTAACAAAGTTGAATTGGGAACGATTAATTAGTGTTCAGACGGTCTTTTACTAAACAAAAATGGAAAAAATGGTGGTGTAGGGGTGACGGCCAACAGCTGGCAGGCCCACGGCAGCCCACGGCCGGCCTTGGGGTTGGCCCGGGTTGGTCCGTGCTTGTTTCGCGGTTTTTCGTACAATATTGGTCATTTTAGGTTGATTAATGTTATAATTAATATAAGTAACAAATGGGTAGTATTTTGAATTGAATCATACTAGTAATAAAAATTATGTTAATGGTAAAATTGTGCTTATATTAATAGTTATCACATGTTAGGATAGTTTACAAAATGAATTTTATAGCGATAATTGTAATGTTTTGTTGATTGTGCCGAAAACTGAGCCTTAGTCCCTTTGACTGATGCGATGTCAGTTAATTGAGTGATTGGTCACCGCAATTTGACCCGTACTGTCCGCAGGCTGGGGGTTGCGGGTAAAAATTCGGTTGAATGATTTAGATAATCGGCCTTCTTCTTGTTTTAGGCCATTTATCAAGCTTTAGTTCACATGTATAGCTTATTGAATTTAATAGTGTCTTGTATTGTAGAAATGGCCCTAGTTTCCCCTAAAGCCTTTAATATTGTTAAAATTTCTAGAATTAGAAATTAATATTGAATACTTATTGAGGATTCTGTTAGATTTGTATGCTGAATAGACATTTATATAGCCTTTCACATGATAGAATGTTAGAAATTTATGTTGGTAGTTGGACTTTTTGCCCTCTTAAGGTTAAGTGGGTGTCTTAATTGACTTGTGTGGTGAGTCTTGTGTGGTGTGGGCTAAAGTATTCAAGCTGGGACTAGCTGGGACTAGGTCCTAGGTGAGTATTTCGGCCTTCATCATAGATAGGTCTTTATAGTCTTTGACGAGTATATGTTCACTGCTTGATAGCCTTTGTGTTCCTGACTAGTGGATTTATATCCAAGTTGGGGCATGACCTCAGTTACTTATTTTGATAGTAAGTGGTCAGCTTAAGTACTAGCCAACCCTTTGGTGGACTCCTTAGGGTACTCACTTCACTTTGTTTTAAAAAAAGTTGTGGGTCTTGGGTGCGGTGGTGTGTATCCGCATGTCTAGGTCTGCGCAGATTTTAGGCTAGGGTTGTGTTGTCTCTTGGCCATGTTTTATTAATATTAACCGCTGAGCCAAGATACCGGTTCGATTACCTTCCCTACCTCGTGGTATAGACTCGAGTTACAAAGTGACTATTGACGGGACTAAGAACTTATGCCTGTCTTTGATATATTGCCCTTTCTTGTTTGATGATTCTATGAATCATAGAAGGTGAGATGCAAGCCGGCTATGGTTGATAGAGTTTGGATTACAATTTGTTAAATTTTTCACATGATAGTTTAAATTAGTCAATTTAGCATTCATATGTTAGGATGCTTGGAAATTAGATGAATTATCATATAGTTTACATGTTTTTACTACATGTTACATTAATTATGACGATTCGTGGCTGGGAGGACTCGAAGTTACTCCCCACTGAATTGTGGCTTTCGTGTTTGTATAAAATGCGATTGACAGGTTGTTGGTGCTTAGTTGGGGTCACAGACGAGCTAGTGAGCAAGGAACCTTGGACCTAGTTTGGTTTTCTTTTGTAGAAACCTTTTATCTTTTGGTTATGTATATAACCTTTTAACTTTTGGTTTTGTATATAATTTGAAGGGACATATGTCTCCCTTTTCTATTTTGGGTTGTATCTATGTATTTTCTTACCTTTAGCGGTGTTAAGTAAGTTAGATTGTTAGCAATTGCAGGTTTTGGCACCCGTCTATTGGGAACGTTGGAAATGTTGTGATTGGTTTAGAAAAATTTTTGAAATTACAGGTTTTTGGCTAGTTGAACCAATTACAAACATATCCTACCAGTTTTTCTGTAGAATTTACGTAATTAATTTATTTTCGGGACACCGGAATCCCTTAAAATCGAGTATTATACACTTCAATTTCAGCCGTTCGGAAGGTCGTACCGGAACCTATTTCTTTTTCTCCCTGTTTTTCAATCACGCATCCGAGCTCATTTCAGGAATCAATCTGTTCGATTTCAGGAATCATCCTCTTCGATTTCAGCCTCAAATAACTAGCTTTAACACATTTTCACGATAACTCGACTTTCGGCGAATGCTGGTTTGTGGCACACCGGCACCCCCAAATGTCTTCCGTTGGTGCTCAAACTTTGCGTGGCCGCTTTATGTGACCCAAGGAACTTTCTATGTGATTTCCGTAGATTTTATTCCAGGACCCCGGAATCCCGAAAAACCGTGTATTATACACTTCAATTTCAGCCGTTCGGAAGGTCGTACCGGAACCTGTTTCTTTTTCTCCCTGTTTTTCAATCACGCGTCCGAACTCATTTCAGGAATCAACCTATTAAATTTCAGGAATCATCCTGTTCGATTTCAGCCTCAAATAACGAGCTTTAACACATTTTTCACGATAATCCGAGTTTCGGCGAATGCTGGTTTGTGGCACACTGGCACCCCCAAATGCCTTCCGTTGGTGCTCAAACTTTGCATGGCCGCTTTATCTGACCCGAGAAACTTTCTATGTGATTTCTGGAGAATTTTATAACGGGACCCCGGAATCCCGAAAAACCGAGTATTATACACTTCAATTTCAGCCGTTCGGAAGATCGTACCGGAACTTGTTTCTTTTTCTCCCTGTTTTTCAATCATGCATCCGAGCTCATTTCAGGAATCAATCTGTTCGATTTCAGGAATCATCCTCTTCGATTTCAGCCTCAAATAACTAGCTTTAACACATTTTTCATGATAATTCGACTTTCGGCGAATGCTGGTTTGTGGCACACCGGCACCCCCAAACGACTTCCGTTGGTGCTCAAACTTTGCGTGGCCGCTTTATGTGACCCGAGGATCTTTCTATGTGATTTCCGAAGAATTTCATTCCGGGACCCCGGAATCCCGAAAAACCGTGTATTATACACTTCAATTTCAGCCGTTCGGAAGGTCGTACCGGAACCTGTTTCTTTTTCTCCCTGTTTTTCAATCACGCGTCCGAGCTCATTTCAGGAATCAACCTGTTCGATTTCAGGAATCATCCTGTTCGGTTTCAGCCTCAAATAACGAGCTTTGGCACATTTTTCACGATAATCCGAGTTTCGGCGAATACTGGGTTGTGGCACACCGGCACCCCCAAATGTCTTCCGTTGGTGCTCAAGCTTTGCGTGTCCGCTTTATCTAACCCGAGGAACTTTCTATGTGATTTCCGGATAATTTTATTTCGGGACTCCGGAATCCCGAAAAACCGAGTATTATACACTTCAATTTCAGCCGTTCGGAAGGTCGTACTGAAACTTGTTTCTTTTTCTCCCTGTTTTTCAATCATGCATCCGAGCTTTAACAATTTTTTCACGATAATCCGAGTTTCGGCGAATGCTGGTTTATGGCACACCGGCACCCCCAAATGTCTTCCGTTGGTGCTCAAACTTTGCGTGGCCGCTTTATCTGACCCGAGAAACTTTCTATGTGATTTCTGGAGAATTTTATTCCGGACCCCGAATCCCGAAAACCGAGTATTATACACTTCAATTTCAGCCGTTCGGAAGGTCGTACCGGAAGTTGCTTCTTTTTCTCCCTGTTTTTCAATCATGCATCCGAGCTCATTTCAGGAATCAATCTGTTCGATTTCAGGAATCATGCTCTTCGATTTCAGCCTCAAATAACTAGCTTTAACACATTTTTCATGATAATTCGACTTTCAGCGAATGCTGGTTTGTGGCACACCGGCACCCCCAAATGTCTTCCATTGGTGCTCAAACTTTGCGTGGCCGCTTTATGTGACCCGGGGAACTTTCTATGTGATTTCCGGAGAATTTCATTCCGGGACCCCGGAATCCCGAAAAACCGTGTATTATACACTTCAATTTCAATTTCAGTTCGGAAGGTCGTGCACGAACCTGTTTCTTTTTCTCCTTTTTTCAATCACGCGTCCGAGCTCATTTCAGTAATCAACCTGTTCAATTTCAGGAATCATCCTGTTCGATTTCAGCCTCAAATAACGAGCTTCAACACATTTTTCACGATAATCCGAGTTTCGGCGAACACTGGGTTGTGGCACACCGGCACCCCCAAATGTCTTCCGTTGGTGCTCAAACTTTGCGTGTCCGCTTTATCTAACCCGAGGAACGTTCTATGTGATTTCCGGATAATTTAATTTCAGGACCCCGAAATCCCGAAAAACCGAGTATTATGCACTTCAATTTCAGCCGTTCGGAAGGTCGTACCGGAACCTATTTCTTTTTCACCCTGTTTTTCAATCACGCATCCGAGCTCATTTCAGGAATCAATCTGTTCGATTTCAGGAATCATCCTTATTGATTTCAGCCTCAAATAACGAGCTTTAACACATTTTTCACGATAATCCAAGTTTTGGCGAATGCTGGTTTGTGGCACACCGGCACCCCCAAATGTCTTCCGTTGGTGCTCAAACTATGCATGGCTGCTTTATCTGACCCGAGGAACTTTCTAAGTGATTTCCGGAGAAATTTATTCCGGGACTCCGGAATCCCGAAAAACCGTGTATTTTACACTTCAATTTTAGCCGTTCGGAAGGTCGTACCGGAACCTGTTTCTTTTTCTCCTTGTTTTTCAATCACGCGTCCAAGCTCATTTCAGGAATCAACCTGTTCGATTTCAGCCTCAAATAACGAGTTTTAACACATTTTTCACGATAATCCAATTTTCGGCGAATGCTGGTTTGTGGCACACAGGCACCCCCAAATTTCTTCCGTTGGTGGTCAAACTTTGCGTGGCTGCTTTATCTGACCCGAGGAACTTTCTATGTGATTTCCGGAGAATTTTATTCCGGGACCCCGGAATCCCGAAAAACCGTGTATTATACACTTCAATTTCTGCCGTTCGGAAGGTCATACCGGAACCTATTTCTTTTTCTCCCTGTTTTTCAATCACGCGTCCGAGCTCATTTCAGGAGTCAACCTGTTCGATTTCAGGAATCAATCTGTTCGATTTCGGCCTCAAATAACGAACTTTAACAAATTTTTCACGATAATCCGAGTTTCGGCGAATGCTGGTCTGTGGCACACCGGCACCCCCAAATGTCTTACGTTGGTGCTCAAACTTTGCATGGCCGCTTTATCTGACCCGAGGAACTTTCTAAGTGATTTCCGGAGAAATTTATTCCGGGACTCCGGAATCCCGAAAAACCGTGTAATACACTTCAATTTCAGCCGTTCGGAAGGTCGTACCGGAACCTGTTTCTTTTTCTCCTTGTTTTTCTATCACGTGTCCGAGATCATTTCAGGAATCAACCTGTTCGATTTCAGCCTCAAATAACGAGCTTTAACACATTTTTCACGATAATCCGATTTTCGGCGAATGCTGGTTTGTGGCACACCGGCACCCCCAAATGTCTTCCGTTGGTGCTCAAACTTTGCGTGGCTGCTTTATCTGACCCGAGGATTTTTCCATGTGATTTTCGGAGAATTTTATTCCGGGACCCCGGAATCCCGAAAAACCGTGTATTATACACTTCAATTTCAGCAGTTCGGAAGGTCGTACCGGAACCTGTTTTTTTTTCTCCCTGTTTTTCAATCACGCGTCCAAGCTCATTTGAGGAATCAACCTGTTCGATTTCAGGAATCAACCTGTTCAATTTCAGCCTCAAATAACGAGCTTTAACACATTTTTCACGATAATCCGAGTTTCGGCGAATGCTGGTTTGTGGCACACCGGCACCCCCAAATGTCTTCTGTTGGTGCTCAAACTTTGCGTGGCCGCTTTATCTGACCCGAGGAACTTTCTATGTGATTTCCGGAGAATTTTATTCCGGGACCCCGGAATCCCGAAAAACCGTGTATTATACATTTCAATTTCAGCCGTTCGGAAGGTCGTACCGGAATCTGTTTCTTTTTCTCCCTGTTTTTCAATCACACGTCTGAGCTCATTTCAGGAATCAACCTGTTCGATGTCAGGAATCAACCTGTTCGATTTCAGCCTCAAATAACGAGCTTTAACACATTTTTCACGATAATCCAAGTGTGCTGGTTTGTGGCACACCGGCACCTCCAAATGTCTTCCGTTGGTGCTCAAACTTTGCGTGGCCGCTTTATGTGACCCGAGGATCTTTCTATGTGATTTCCGGAGAATTTCATTCCGGGACCCCGGAATCCCGAAAAACCGTGTTTTATACACTTCAATTTCAGCCGTTCGGAAGGTCGTACCGGAACCTGTTTCTTTTTCTCCCTGTTTTTCAATCACGCGTCCGAGCTAATTTCAGGAATCAACCTGTTCAATTTCAGGAATCATCCTGTTCGATTTCAGCCTCAAATAACGAGCTTCAACACATTTTTCACGATAATCCGATTTTCGGCGAATCTTTGGGTTGGCACACCGCACCCCAAATGTCTTCCGTTGGTGCTCAAACTTTGCGTGTCCGCTTTACCTAACCCGAGGAACTTTCTATGTGATTTCCGGAGAATTTTATTCTGGAAACCCCGGAATCCCGAAAAACCGTGTATTATACATTTCAATTTCAGGCGTTCGGAAGGTCGTACCGGAACCTGTTTCTTTTTCTCCCTGTTTTTCAATCACGCGTCCGAGCTCATTTCAGGAATCAACCTGTTCGATTTCAGGAATCAACCTGTTCGATTTCAGCCTCAAATAACGAGCTTTAACACATTTTTCACAATAATCCGAGTTTTGGCGAATGCTGGTTTGTGGCACACCGGCACCCCCAAATGTCTTCCGTTGGTGCTCAAACTTTGCGTGTCCGCTTTACCTAACCCGAGGAACTTTCTATGTGATTTCCGGAGAATTTTATTCTGGGACCCAGGAATACCGAAAAACCGTGTATTATACATTTCAATTTCAGGCGTTCGGAAGGTCGTACCGGAACCTGTTTCTTTTTCTCCCTGTTTTTCAATCACGCGTCCGAGCTCATTTCAGGAATCAACCTGTTCGATTTCAGGAATCAACCTGTTCGATTTCAGCCTCAAATAACGAGCTTTAACACATTTTTCACAATAATCCGAGTTTTGGCGAATCTTTGGTTTGGCACACCGGCACCCCCAAATGTCTTCTGTTGGTGCTCAAACTTTGCGTGGCCGCTTTATCTGACCCGAGGAACTTTCTATGTGATTTCCGGAGAATTTTAGTCCGGGACCCCGGAATCCCGAAAAACCGTGTATTATACATTTCAATTTCAGCCGTTCGGAAGGTCGTACCGGAATCTGTTTCTTTTTCTCCCTGTTTTTCAATCACACGTCTGAGCTCATTTCAGGAATCAACCTGTTCGATGTCAGGAATCAACCTGTTCGATTTCAGCCTCAAATAACGAGCTTTAACACATTTTTCACGATAATCCAAGTGTGCTGGTTTGTGGCACACCGGCACCTCCAAATGTCTTCCGTTGGTGCTCAAAATTTGCGTGGCCGCTTTATGTGACCCGAGGATCTTTCTATGTGATTTCCGGAGAATTTCATTCTGGGACCCAGGAATACCGAAAAACCGTGTATTATACACTTCAATTTCTGCCGTTCGGAAGGTCATACCGGAACCTATTTCTTTTTCTCCCTGTTTTTCAATCACGCGTCCGAGCTCATTTCAGGAGTCAACCTGTTCGATTTCAGGAATCAACTGCTTTCGATTTCGCCTCAAATAACGAGCTTTAACACATTTTTCACAATAATCCGAGTTTTGGCGAATCTTTGGTGCAGGCACACCGGCACCCCCAAATGTCTTCTGTTGGTGCTCAAACTTTGCGTGGCCGCTTTATTTGACCCGAGGAACTTTCTATGTGATTTCCGGAGAATTTTATTCCGGGTCCCTGGAATCCCGAAAAACCGTGTATTATACACTTCAATTTCAGCCGTTCGGAAGGTCGTACCGGAACCTGTTTCTTTTTCTCCCTGTTTTTCAATCACACGTACGAGCTCATTTCAGGAATCAACATGTTCGATGTCAGGAATCAACCTGTTCGATTTCAGCCTCAAATAACGAGCTTTAACACATTTTTCACGATAATCCAAGTTTTGGCGAATGCTGGTTTGTGGCACAACGGTACCCCCAAATGTCTTCCGTTGGTGCTCAAACTTTGCGTGGCCGCTTTATCTGACCCGAGGAACTTTCTAAGTGATTTCCGGAGAATTTTATTCCGGGACTCCGGAATCCCGAAAAACCGTGTATTATATACTTTAATTTCAGCCGTTCAGAAGGTCGTACCGGAACCTGTTTCTTTTTCTCCCTGTTTTTCAATCACGCGTCCGAGCTCATTTCAGGAATCAACCTGTTCAATTTCAGGAATCATCCTGTTCGATTTCAGCCTCAAATAACGAGCTTCAACACATTTTTCACGATAATCCGAGTTTCGGCGAATACTGGGTTGTGGCACACCGGCACCCCCAAATGTCTTCCGTTGGTGCTCAAACTTTGCGTGTCCGCTTTATCTAACCCGAGGAACTTTCTATGTGATTTCCTGATAATTTAATTTCGGGACCCCGAAATCCCAAAAAACCGAGTATTATGCACTTCAATTTCAGCCGTTCGGAAGGTCGTACCGGAACCTATTTCTTTTTCTCCCTGTTTTTCAATCACGCATCCGAGCTCATTTCAGGAATCAATCTGTTCGATTTCAGGAATCATCCTCTTTGATTTCAGCCTCAAATAACTAGCTTTAACACATTTTTCACGATAATTCGACTTTCGGCGAATGCTGGTTTGTGGCACACCGGCACTCCCAAATGTCTTCCATTGGTGCTCAAACTTTGCGTGGCCGCTTTATGTGACCCGAGGAACTTTCTAAGTGATTTCCGGAGAATTTTATTCCGGGACTCCGGAATCCCGAAAAACCGTGTATTTTACACTTCAATTTTAGCCGTTCGGAAGGTCGTACCGGAACCTGTTTCTTTTTCTCCTTGTTTTTCAATCACGCGTCCGAGCTCATTTGAGGAATCAACCTGTTCGATTTCAGCCTCAAATAACGAGTTTTAACACATTTTTCACGATAATCCGATTTTCCTGCGAATCTGGGGTTTGTAGCACACCGCACCCCCAAATTTTTCCGTTGGTGGTCAAACTTTGCGTGGCTACTTTATCTGATCGAGGAACTTTCTATGTGATTTCCGGAGAATTTTATTCCGGGACCCCGGAATCCCGAAAAAGCGTGTATTATACCCTTCAATTTCAGCCGTTCGGAAGGTCGACGGACTGTTTCTTTTTCTCCTGTTTTTCAATCACGCGTCCGAGATCATTTCGTAAATCAACCTGTTCGATTTCAGGAATCAACTTGTTCGATTTCACCTCAAATAACGAGCTTTAACACATTTTTCACGATAATCCAAGTTTTGGCGAATCTTTGGTTTGTAGCACACCCACCACCCCAAAAGTCTTCCGTTGGTGCTCAAACTTTGCGTGGCCGCTTTATCTGACCCGAGGAACTTTCTAAGTGATTTCCGAGAATTTTATTCCGGGACTCCGAATCCCAAAACCGTGTATTATACACTTCAATTTCAGCCGTTCGGAAGGTCGTTTGAACTGTTTTTTTCTCCTGTTTTTCAATCACACGTCCGAGCTCATTTCAGAATCAACCTGTTCGATGTCAGGAATCAACCTGTTCGATTTCAGCCTCAAATAACGAGCTTTAACACATTTTTCACGATAATCCAAGTTTTGGCGAATGCTGGTTTGTGGCACACCGGCACCCCCAAATGTCTTCCGTTGGTGATCAAACTTTGCATGGCCGCTTTATCTGACCCGAGGAACTTTCTAAGTGATTTCCGGAGAATTTTATTCCGGGACTCCGGAATCCCGAAAAACCGTGTATTTTACACTTCAATTTTAGCCGTTCGGAAGGTCGTACCGGAACCTGTTTCTTTTTCTCCTTGTTTTTCAATCACGCGTCCGAGCTCATTTGAGGAATCAACCTGTTCGATTTCAGCCTCAAATAACGAGCTTTAACACATTTTTCACGATAATCCAAGTTTTGGCGAATGCTGGTTTGTGGCACACCGGCACCCCCAAAAGTCTTCCGTTGGTGCTCAAACTTTGCGTGGCCGCTTTATCTGACCCGAGGAACTTTCTAAGTGATTTCCGGAGAATTTTATTCCGGGACTCCGGAATCCCGAAAAACCGTGTATTATACACTTTAATTTCAGCCGTTCGGATGGTCGTACCGGAACCTGTTTCTTTTTCTCCCTGTTTTTCAATCACGCGTCCGAGCTCATTTCAGGAATCAACCTGTTCAATTTCAGGAATCATCCTGTTCGATTTCAGCCTCAAATAACGAGCTTCAACACATTTTTCACGATAATCCGAGTTTCGGCGAATACTGGGTTGTGGCACACCGGCACCCCCAAATGTCTTCCGTTGGTGCTCAAACTTTGCGTGTCCGCTTTATCTAACCCGAGGAACTTTCTATGTGATTTCCTGATAATTTAATTTCGGGACCCCGAAATCCCAAAAAACCGAGTATTATGCACTTCAATTTCAGCCGTTCGGAAGGTCGTACCGGAACCTATTTCTTTTTCTCCTGTTTTCAATCACGCATCCGAGCTCATTTCAGGAATCAATCTGCTCGATTTCAGAATCATCCTCTTTGATTTCAGCCTCAAATAACTAGCTTTAACACATTTTTCACGATAATTCGACTTTCGGCGAATGCTGGTTTGTGGCACACCGGCACCCCCAAATGTCTTCCATTGGTGCTCAAACTTTGCGTGGCCGCTTTATGTGACCCCAGGAACTTTCTAAGTGATTTCCGGAGAATTTTATTCCGGGACTCCGGAATCCCGAAAAACCGTGTATTTTACACTTCAATTTTAGCCGTTCGGAAGGTCGTACCGGAACCTGTTTCTTTTTCTCCTTGTTTTTCAATCACGCGTCCGAGCTCATTTGAGGAATCAACCTGTTCGATTTCAGCCTCAAATAACGAGTTTTAACACATTTTTCACGATAATCCGATTTTCTGCGAATGCTGGTTTGTAGCACACCGGCACCCCCAAATTTTTTCCGTTGGTGGTCAAACTTTGCGTGGCTACTTTATCTGATCGAGGAACTTTCTATGTGATTTCCGGAGAATTTTATTCCGGGACCCCGGAATCCCGAAAAAGCGTGTATTATACCCTTCATTTCAAATAGTTCGGAAGGTCGTGCGGACTGTTTCTTTTTCTCCTGTTTTTCAATCACGCGTCCGAGATCATTTCAGAAATCAACCTGTTCGATTTCAGGAATCAACCTGTTCGATTTCAGCCTCAAATAACGAGCTTTAACACATTTTTCACGATAATCCAAGTTTTGGCGAATGCTGGTTTGTGGCACACCGGCACCCCCAAAAGTCTTCCGTTGGTGCTCAAACTTTGCGTGGCCGCTTTATCTGACCCGAGAACTTTCTAAGTGATTTCCGAGAATTTTATTCCGGGACCCTCGAATCCCGAAAAACCGTGTATTATACACTTCAATTTCAGCCGTTCGGAAGGTCGTTTGAACCTGTTTTTTTTCTCCTGTTTTTCAATCACACGTCCGAGCTCATTTCGAATCAACCTGTTCGATGTCGAGAATCAACCTTTGTTCGATTTCACCTCAAATAACGAGCTTTAACACATTTTTCACGATAATCCAAGTTTTGGCAAATCTTTGGTTTGTGGCACACCGCACCCCCAAATGTCTTCCGTTGGTGCTCAAACTTTGCATGGCCGCTTTATCTGACCCGAGGAACTTTCTATGTGATTTCCGG
Organism: Silene latifolia; assembly: GCF_048544455.1. Taxonomy (NCBI): domain Eukaryota; kingdom Viridiplantae; phylum Streptophyta; class Magnoliopsida; order Caryophyllales; family Caryophyllaceae; genus Silene; species Silene latifolia. Next base: position 338,006 of record NC_133530.1, on the reverse strand, counting down.
AGAATTTTATTCCGGGACCCCGGAATCCCGAAAAACCGTGTATTATACACTTCAATTTTAGCCGTTCGGAAGGTCGTACCGGAACCTGTTTCTTTTTCTCCTTGTTTTTCAATCACGCGTCCGAGCTCATTTGAGGAATCAACCTGTTCGATTTCAGCCTCAAATAACGAGTTTTAACACATTTTTCACGATAATCCGATTTTCTGCGAATGCTGGTTTGTAGCACACCGGCACCCCCAAATTTTTTTCGTTGGTGGTCAAACTTTGCGTGGCTACTTTATCTGATCGAGGAACTTTCTAAGTGATTTCCGGAGAATTTTATTCCGGGACCCCGGAATCCCGAAAAAGCGTGTATTATACCCTTCATTTCAAATAGTTCGAAGGTCGTCGGACTGTTTCTTTTTCTCCTGTTTTTCAATCACGCGTCCGAGATCATTTCGAAATCAACCTGTTCGATTTCAGGAATCAACCTTTATTCGATTTCACCTCAAATAACGAGCTTTAACACATTTTTCACGATAATCCAAGTTTTGGCGAATGCTGGTTTGTGGCACACCGGCACCCCCAAAAGTCTTCCGTTGGTGCTCAAACTTTGCGTGGCCGCTTTATCTGACCCGAGGAACTTTCTAAGTTATTTCCGGAGAATTTTATTCCGGGACTCCGGAATCCCGAAAAACCGTGTATTATACACTTCAATTTCAAATTGTTCGGAAGGTCGTTTCGGAACCTGTTTCTTTTTCTCCCTGTTTTTCAATCACACGTCCGAGCTCATTTCAGGAATCAACCTGTTCGATGTCAGGAATCAACCTGTTCGATTTCAGCCTCAAATAACGAGCTTTAACACATTTTTCACGATAATCCAAGTTTTGGCGAATGCTGGTTTGTGGCACACCGGCACCCCCAAATGTCTTCCGTTGGTGATCAAACTTTGCATGGCCGCTTTATCTGACCCGAGGAACTTTCTAAGTGATTTCCGGAGAATTTTATTCCGGGACTCCGGAATCCCGAAAAACCGTGTATTTTACACTTCAATTTTAGCCGTTCGGAAGGTCGTACCGGAACCTGTTTCTTTTTCTCCTTGTTTTTCAATCACGCGTCCGAGCTCATTTGAGGAATCAACCTGTTCGATTTCAGCCTCAAATAACGAGTTTTAACACATTTTTCACGATAATCCGATTTTTTCATGAATCTTTGGTTTGTAGCACACCGGCACCCCCAAATTTTTTCCGTTGGTGGTCAAACTTTGCGTGGCTACTTTATCTGATCGAGGAACTTTCTAAGTGATTTCCGGAGAATTTTATTCCGGGACCCCGGAATCCCGAAAAAGCGTGTATTATACCCTTCAATTTCAGCCGTTCGGAAGGTCGTACCGGGACCTGTTTCTTTTTCTCCCTGTTTTTCAATCACGCGTCCGAGATCATTTCAGAAATCAACCTGTTCGATTTCAGGAATCAACCTGTTCGATTTCAGCCTCAAATAACGAGCTTTAACACATTTTTCACGATAATCCAAGTTTTGGCGAATGCTGGTTTGTGGCACACCGCACCCCAAATGTCTTCCGTTGGTGCTCAAACTTTGCGTGGCCGCTTTATCTGACCCGAGGAACTTTCTAAGTTATTTCCGGAGAATTTTATTCCGGGACTCCGGAATCCCGAAAAACCGTGTATTATACACTTCAATTTCAGCCGTTCGGAAGGTCGTTTCGGAACCTGTTTCTTTTTCTCCCTGTTTTTCAATCACACGTCCGAGCTCATTTCAGGAATCAACCTGTTCGATGTCAGGAATCAACCTGTTCGATTTCAGCCTCAAATAACGAGCTTTAACACATTTTTCACGATAATCCAAGTTTTGGCGAATGCTGGTTTGTGGCACACCGGCACCCCCAAATGTCTTCCGTTGGTGATCAAACTTTGCATGGCCGCGTTATCTGACCCGAGGAACTTTCTAAGTGATTTCCGGAGAATTTTATTCCGGGACTCCGGAATCCCGAAAAACCGTGTATTTTACACTTCAATTTTAGCCGTTCGGAAGGTCGTGACGAACCTGTTTCTTTTTCTCCCTGTTTTTCAATCACGCGTCCGAGCTCATTTCAGGAATCAACCTGTTCGATTTCAGCCTCAAATAACGAGCTTTAACACATTTTTCACGATAATCCAAGTTTTGGCGAATGCTGGTTTGTGGCACACCGGCACCCCCAAAAGTCTTCCGTTGGTGCTCAAACTTTGCGTGGCCGCTTTATCTGACCCGAGGAACTTTCTAAGTGATTTCCGGAGAATTTTATTCCGGGACTCCGGAATCCCGAAAAACCGTGTATTATACACTTCAATTTCAGCCGTTCGGAAGGTCGTTTCGGAACCTGTTTCTTTTTCTCCCTGTTTTTCAATCACACGTCCGAGCTCATTTCAGGAATCAACCTGTTCGATGTCAGGAATCAACCTGTTCGATTTCAGCCTCAAATAACGAGCTTTAACACATTTTTCACGATAATCCAAGTTTTGGCGAATGCTGGTTTGTGGCACACCGGCACCCCCAAATGTCTTCCATTGGTGCTCAAACTTTGCGTGGCCGCTTTATATGACCCGAGGAACTTTCTATGTGATTTCCGGAGAATTTTATTCCGGGATCCCGGAATCCCGAAAAACATTGTATTATACACTTCAATTTCAGCCGTTCGGAAGGTCGTACCGGAACCTGTTTCTTTTTCTCCCTGTTTTTCAATCACGCGTCCGAGCTCATTTCAGGAATCAACCTGTTCGATTTCAGGAATCAACCTGTTCGATTTCAGACTCAAATAACGAGCTTTAACACATTTTTCACGATAATCCGAGTTTTGGCGAATGCTGGTTTGTGGCACACCGGCACCCCCAAATGTCTTCTGTTGGTGCTCAAACTTTGCGTGGCCGCTTTATCTGACCCGAGGAACTTTCTATGTGATTTCCGGAGAATTTTATTCCGGGACCCCGAATCCCGAAAAACCGTGTATTATACACTTCAATTTCACTAGTTCGGAAGGTCGTCATCGAACCTGTTTCTTTTTCTCCTGTTTTTCAATCACACGTCCGAGCTCATTTCAGGAATCAACCTGTTCGATGTCAGGAATCAACCTGTTCGATTTCAGCCTCAAATAACGAGCTTTAACACATTTTTCACGATAATCCAACTTTTGGCGAATGCTGGTTTGTGGCACAGCGGCACCCCCAAATGTCTTCCGTTGGTGCTCAAACTTTGCGTGGCCGCTTTATCTGACCCGAGGAACTTTCTAAGCGATTTCCGGAGAATTTTATTCCGGGACTCCGGAATCCCGAAAAACCGTGTATTTTACACTTCAATTTTAGCCGTTCGGAAGGTCGTACCGGAACCTGTTTCTTTTTCTCCTTGTTTTTCAATCACGCGTCCGAGCTCATTTCAGGAATCAACCCGTTCGATTTTAGCCTCAAATAACGAGTTTTAACACATTTTTCACGATAATCCGATTTTCGGCGAATGCTGGTTTGTGGCACACCGGCACCCCCAAATTTCTTCCGTTGGTGGTCAAGCTTTGCGTGGCTGCTTTATCTGACCCGAGGAACTTTCTATGTGATTTCCGGAGAATTTTATTCCGGGACCCCGGAATCCCGAAAAACCGTGTATTATACACTTCAATTTCAGTCGTTCGGAAGGTCGTACCGGAACCTGTTTCTTTTTCTCCCTATTTTTCAATCACGCGTCAGAGCAAATTTGAGGAATCAACCTGTTCGATTTCAGGAATCAACCTGTTCAATTTCAGCCTCAAATAACGAGCATTAACGCATTTTTCACGATAATCCGAGTTTCGGCGAATGCTGGTTTGTGGCACACCGGCACCCCCAAATGTCCTCCGTTGGTGCTCAAATTTTGCGTGGCCGCTTCATCTGACCCGAGGAACTTTCTATGTGATTTCCGGAGAATTTTATTCCGGGACCCCGGAATCCCGAAAAACCGAGTATTATACACTTCAATTTCAGCCGTTCGGAAGGTCATACCGAAACCTATTTCTTTTTCTCCCTGTTTTTCAATCACGCGTCCGAGCTCATTTCAGGAGTCAACCTGTTCGATTTCAGGAAAAAATCTGTTCGATTTCGGCCTCAAATAACGAACTTTAACAAAATTTTCACGATAATCCGAGTTTCGGCGATTGCTGGTCTGTGGCACACCGGCACCCCCAAATGTCTTACGTTGGTTCTCAAACTTTGCGTGGCCGCTTTATCTGACCCGAGAAACTTTCTTTGTGATTTCCGGAGAATTTTATTCCGGGACCCCTGAATCCCGAAAAACCGTGTATTATACATTTCAATTTCAGCCGTTCGGAAGGTCGTACCGGAACCTGTTTCTTTTTCTCCTTGTTTTTCAATCACGTGTCCGAGCTCATTTCCGGAATCAACCTGTTCGATTTCAGCCTCAAATAACGAGCTTTAACACATTTTTCACGATAATCCGATTTTTGGCGAATGCTGGTTTGTGGCACACCGGCACCCCCAAATGTCTTCCGTTGGTGCTCAAACTTTGCGTGGCCTTAATGGCCTCGTCTTTCTCGGTCGAGGAGTTCCTCATCTTCTGCTTGACAGGGCGAGCGGTGGAGAGTACGTTCAGCTTGTGAACGATCACCTCCCGGCTCACGCCTGGCATCTCGTCGGCTGAGTACGCGAAGACGTCTTTGTTCTTCCTCAGCAGGTCTAGGAGATCGGCCCTGAATTTTGGCTCCAGACCGACACCGAAAGTTACGGTGCGTCCTGGGTTAATTTCCACTTGCTCGGTCTTGGCTCCTTCGACCATGCCGATGGTGTTCATCGGATCACCCCCTTATTGTAAGGATGGGCTCTTCCCTTTCTCTGATTTCTTCGCCACTTTGAGGGATTGCATGTTACACCCTCTGGCAGATATTTGGACATTGACAATTTCGTCTCTCTCGTCCTTTGAGACGAGCTTTTGTGCCTCCCCCCGGTCCGAGACATACATCAACGTCAGGGCCCGGATGGACATTACAGCATCGGCCTCGCTCAAAGTAACCCGGCCTATTAGGACATTGTAGGCGGACGAACCATCAATAACCACGAACTCAGACCAAACATTTTTGGCCGCATCTGCTTGGCCAAACATCACCGGCAATCTGATTGACCCCAGGGGTACCAGGCGGCCCCGAGAGAAGTGTATAGTGGGTTGGTGCGGGGGCTCGGTCCTCAATCTTCAGACTGAGATTGAGGAAGCATTCCCTGAACATGATGTTTGTGTAGGCGCCTGTATCAATTAGACACCTCTTAACCAAGTGGTTGGCTATGTCCAGGTGGACCACCAGCGGATCGCTGTGCGGGGCTACGACTCCTTCGTAGTCTTTCTTTCCGATGGTTATATTGGGGACGGTGGAAGCGGAGATCGCTGTGGTGGGCACAAAGTTAATGGCTTGGTAAAGCTCATTTAGGTGCCGTTTGTGCCCATTAGCTGACCCTCCGTTCTCGTTTCCTCCGATAACCACCTGGATCACTCCCATCCTCTGGAATACTGATTTCCTATTTGCCCCGTCGGAGCTCGTTTCCGGGGCCCCAGCTACGTACTTGCTGAGGGCCCCCTTTCGGATCAACTCCTCGATGGCATTCTTCAGATGCTGACAGTTGTCGGTCTTATGGCCGGGCTGGCCGTGGTAATCGCAAAATTGGCTTGCGTCGCCTTCCGCCCTTGTCTTGGGGGGTCTTGCCCACTTCTGCCCTTCACTTTTGCTCAGGGCGAAGACCTCGGCCGGAGATTTGACCAGGGGGTGAGACCGCTGTACCGCCTCTGGATGTATGGTCCCGAACTCCCCCCGGCGCCCGCCGAGTTCTGCTTCCTGTTAGATCTCTCAGGCCGTGACCGATTCATGTCACGGCGACCTTCATCAACGTTGTCCCGGCGGCTCCTCCTTTCTGGGTGCCCAAATTCACTGTGGCCTACCCAGGTCTTGTGGTAGTCCTCCACCTTTACGGCTCGGTCGGCCATCTTCCTGAGGAGTCCAGGTTTAGGTCCTCGCACTTGATCAGCTCATTTTTGAGCTCGCCTTTCGGGAGGCCTTTCATTAGTGCGAAGGCCGCCAGTTCGGTGTTTAGCTCACGGATCTGCTGAGCTTTTGCGTCGAACCTCTTCACATAGCTTCGTAGAGACTCGTCGTCCCCCTGTCGGATAGTGAGGAGATCCGATGTCTCCACGACCCTCCTCTTGTTGCAGGCGTACTGGGCTATGAAGTTATCCCTTAGGTCAGCGTAGCAGTATACCGAACCATTAGGCAGCCCCTTGTACCAACTCTGGGCCATCCCATGCAGGGTTGTTGGGAAGACGCGGCACCACACCTCATCGGGCTGCTCCCATACCGACATGTAAGATTCGAAAGCCTCGGCGTGGTCGGTTGGGTCATTGTCCCCTTTGTATGATAGGGACGGCAGCTTCAGTTTGGTTGGCACGGAGACGTCGAGGACATAAGCACTGAGGGGCTGTCTGACCACGTGTCGAATGACACGTGGCGATCGGCTCCGCGCAGCCCTTGTCCGGCTTCTCTCCCCGTGGCGGGAAGGGCTTCTTGTTGTCCGACTTTGGAGAGTCGGACTTCTTTCTTCGTTTCTTCGGGGGTGGCCTCGTTGTTGCGGCGGCGACGCTGTCCTCCCGCGAGTGGGGGAAGGACTTTGGTCTGCCACCGGCAGCACGGGCACCGCCGGCGTCCTAGTATGCATGACTCCTTGTATTGCCCCGGACAAGTTGTTCGGGGTCACTTTATGGGCCCTGTTCACCTGTGGGTGTCTTTGCCCCACCGTCGTTGCGGCGGGGTGATCGGCGTATTACCCATCGTGGTCCAGGAATAACCGGTTTATTTGCATCGACCACATGTCCCATGACAATGACTTGGCGTGCAGCGGTGTTCTGGTAGTATCGGCATCCCGTACGCCGGTTGAATTACTCGGTCGGTGGGGGACTGCCCGATCTCAGAATTAGGGACGGTGTCATCCTGGTAGAATGCAGTTTCGTCGCTCACCATTATTTCTTGTTGTTTTGACATCTTCTTAGCTTGCTGGGTGGGTTTTGTTTTGTGTTTTTTTTTTCGTAAGGGATTTAACTAGCTTTTAGTATCTATTCCCGCAGACGGCGCCAATTGTTCCGCTCCGGCAGCTCTAGCTAGCTCGATTCCAGTTATCACCGCCTCGTATTCGGATTCGTTGTTTGAGGCCGAGAAGGTAAACTTCAAGGCGTACTCAAACTCGTCCCCGTTTGGGCTGATGATAAGGATGCCGGCTCCTGAGCTGTTCGCCGTGGAGGACCCGTCAATGTATACTTCCCACACTCCGGGATTTGGTTCTTCTTGATATGTGCACTCGGCCAGGAAGTCTGCAAGTGCCTGCCCCTTTATCGAGGGCCTCGGCTGGTATTGAATGCCGAAGCCGGATAGCTCTACTGCCCATTTGATGAGCCTGCCGGATTTTTCGAATTTTTCCAATGCTTTCTCCAATGGTTGGTCGGTTAGGACCGTCACGGGATGTGCGTCGAAGTAAGGTTTTAGTTTCCTTGCGGCAACGACGACAGCAAAGGCTGCTTTTTCGATCAGTGGGTAATTTCTTTCGGCGGCCAGCAGTGTATGGCTGATAAAGTAGATTGGGTGTTTCTGCTTGTCTTCTTCTCTGACGATTACGGCACTGACCGTGGCCGAGGTAACAGCTATGTATAGATATAGCGTCTCTTTTTCGGATAACCCATAAACTCACCATTAATCTGGTATTAACTCCCTTATCTCTCTACAATATACTTTGCCAAGTAACACACAACTTAATCCCTTTAAGTTTACTGACTTGAGCGTCGGAGTGAGTACGCTCGGTACCAAGCCGAGCCCTCAGTTTGTTCACTGTTTCAGGAGAGGCCGAAAGGAAGAGTCAAGCAAAGTCATCATTCAACAAAGCTTACGTGGTCATAACACTGCTCCGAAATCATACCCGGAACAAACCTGTTCAATTTCAGCCTCAAATAACGAGCTTTAACACATTTTTCACGATAATCCGAGTTTCGGCGAATGCTGGTTTGTGGCACACCGGCACCCCAAATGTCTTCCGTTGGTGCTCAAACTTTGCGTGGCCGCTTTATCTGACCCGAGGAACTTTCTATTTGATTTCCGGAGAATTTTATTCCGGGACCCCGGAATCCCGAAAAACCGTGTATTATACACTTCAATTTCAGCCGTTCGGAAGGTCGTACCGGAACCTGTTTCTTTTTCTCCCTTTTTTTCAATCACACGTCCGAGCTCATTTCAGGAATCAACCTGTTCGATTTCAGGAATCAACCTGTTCGATTTCAGCCTCAAATAACGAGCTTTAACACATTTTTCACGATAATCCAAGTTTTGGCGAATGCTGGTTTGTGGCACACCGGCACCCCCAAATGTCTTCCGTTGGTGCTCAAACTTTGCGTGGCCCCTTTATCTGACCCGAGGAACTTTCTAAGTGATTTTCGGAGAATTTTATTCCGGGACTCCGGAATCCCGAAAAACCGTGTATTTTACACTTCAATTTTAGCCGTTCGGAAGGTCGTACCGGAACCTGTTTCTTTTTCTCCCTATTTTTCAATCACGCGTCCGAGATCATTTGAGGAATCAACCTGTTCGATTTCAGGAATCAACCTGTTCAATTTCAGCCTCAAATAACGAGCTTTAACACATTTTTCACGATAATCCGAGTTTCGCGAATCTTTGGTTTGTGGCACACCGCACCCCCAAATGTCTTCCGTTGGTGCTCAAATTTTGCGTGGCCGCTTTATCTGGCCCGAGGAACTTTTTATGTGATTTCCGGAGAATTTTATTCCGGGACCCCGGAATCCCGAAAAACCGAGTATTATACACTTTAATTTCAGCCGTTCGGAAGGTCATACCGGAACCTATTTCTTTTTCTCCCTGTTTTTCAATCACGCGTCCGAGCTCATTTCAGGAGTCAACCTGTTCGATTTCAGAATCAACTGCTTCGATTTCGGCCTCAAATAACGAACTTTAACAAATTTTTCACGATAATCCGAGTTTTTGGCGAATCTTTGATGCAGGCACACCGGCACCCCAAAATGTCTTGCGTTGGTGCTCAAGCTTTGCGTGGCCGCTTTATCTGACCCGAGAAACTTTCTATGTGATTTCCGGAGAATTTTATTCCGGGACCCCGGAATCCCGAAAAACTGTGTATTATACACTTCAATTTCAGCCGTTCGGAAGGTCGTACCGGAACCTATTTCTTTTTCTCCTTGTTTTTCAATCACGTTTCCGAGCTCATTTCAGGAATCAACCTGTTCGATTTCAGCCTCAAATAACGAGCTTTAACACATTTTTCACGATAATCCGATTTTCGGCGAATGCTGGTTTGTGGCACACCGGCACCCCCAAATGTCTTCCGTTGGTGCTCAAACTTTGCGTGGCTGCTTTATCCGAACCGAGGAACTTTCTATGTGATTTTCGGAGAATTTTATTCCCGGACCCCGGAATCCCGAAAAACCGTGTATTTATACACTTCAATTTTAGCCGTTCGGAAGGTCGTACCGGAACCTGTTTCTTTTTCTCCCTGTTTTTCAATCACGCGTCCGAGCTCATTTGAGGAATCAACCTGTTCGATTTCAGGAATCAACCTGTTCAATTTCAGCCTCAAATAACGAGCTTTAACACATTTTTAACGATAATCCGAGTTTCGGCGAATGCTGGTTTGTGGCACACCGGCACCCCCAAATGTCTTCCGTTGGTGCTTAAACTTTGCGTGGCCGCTTTATCTGACCCGAGGAACTTTCTATGTGATTTCCGGAGAATTTTATTCCGGGACTCCGGAATCCCGAAAAACCGAGTATTATACACTTCAATTTCAGCCGTTCGGAAGGTCATACCGGAACCTATTTCTTTTTCTCCCTGTTTTTCAATCACACGTCCGAGCTCATTTCAGGAGTCAACCTATTCGATTTCAGGAATCAACCTATTCGATTTCGGCCTCAATTAACGAACTTTAACAAATTTTTCACGATAATCCGAGTTTTGGCGAATGCTGGTTTGTGGCACACCGGCACCCCCAAATGTCTTCTGTTGGTGCTCAAACTTTGCGTGGCCGCTTTATCTGACCCGAGGAACTTTCTATGTGATTTCCGGAGAATTTTATTCCGGGACCCCGGAATCCCGAAAAACCGTGTATTATGCACTTCAATTTCAGCCGTTCGGAAGGTCGTACCGGAACCTGTTTCTTTTTCTCCCTTTTTTTAAATCACACGTCCGAGCTCATTTCAGGAATCAACCTGTTCGATGTCAGGAATCAACCTGTTCGATTTCAGCCTCAAATAACGAGCTTTAACACATTTTTCACGATAATCCAAGTTTTGGCGAATGCTGGTTTGTGGCACACCGGCACCCCCAAATGTCTTCCGTTGGTGCTCAAACTTTGCGTGGCCGCTTTATCTAACCGACGAACTTTCTAAGTGATTTCCGGAGAATTTTATTCCGGGACTCCGGAATCCCGAAAAACCGTGTATTTTACACTTCAATTTTAGCCGTTCGGAAGGTCGTACCGGAACCTGTTTCTTTTTCTCCTTGTTTTTCAATCACGCGTCCGAGCTTATTTCAGGAATCAACCTGTTCGATTTCAGTCTCAAATAACAAGTTTTAACACATTTTTCACGATAATCCGATTTTCGGCGAATGCTGGTTTGTGGCACACCGGCACCCCCAAATTTCTTCCGTTGGTGGTCAAACTTTGCGTGGCTGCTTTATCTGACCCGAGGAACTTTTTATGTGATTTTCGGAGAATTTTAATCCGGGACCCCGGAATCCCGAAAAACCGTGTATTATACACTTCAATTTCAGCCGTTCGGAAGGTCGTACCGGAACCTGTTTCTTTTTCTCCCTATTTTTCAATCACGCGTCCGAGATCTTTTGAGGAATCAACCTGTTCGATTTCAGGAATCAACCTGTTCAATTTCAGCCTCAAATAACGAGCTTTAACACATTTTTCACGATAATCCGAGTTTCGGCGAATGCTGGTTTGTGGCACACCGGCACCCCCAAATGTCTTCCGTTGGTGCTCAAATTTTGCGTGGCCGCTTTATCTGGCCCGAGGAACTTTTTATGTGATTTCCGGAGAATTTTATTCCGGGACCCCGAAATCCCGAAAAACCGAGTATTATACACTTTAATTTCAGCCGTTCGGAAGGTCATACCGGAACCTATTTCTTTTTCTCCCTGTTTTTCAATCACGCGTCCGAGCTCATTTCAGGAGTCAACCTGTTCGATTTCAGGAATCAATCTGTTCGATTTCGGGCTCAAATAACGAACTTTAACAAATTTTTCACGATAATCCGAGTTTTGGCGAATGCTGGTCTGTGGCACACCGGCACCCCAAAATGTCTTGCGTTGGTGCTCAAGCTTTGCGTGGCCGCTTTATCTGACCCGAGAAACTTTCTATGTGATTTCCGGAGAATTTTATTCCGGGACCCCGGAATCCCGAAAAACTGTGTATTATACACTTCAATTTCAGCCGTTCGGAAGGTCGTACCGGAACCTATTTCTTTTTCTCCTTGTTTTTCAATCACGTTTCCGAGCTCATTTCAGGAATCAACCTGTTCGATTTCAGCCTCAAATAACGAGCTTTAACACATTTTTCACGATAATCCGATTTTCGGCGAATGCTGGTTTGTGGCACACCGGCACCCCCAAATGTCTTCCGTTGGTGCTCAAACTTTGCGTGGCTGCTTTATCCGAACCAAGGAACTTTCTATGTGATTTTCGGAGAATTTTATTCCCGGGCCCCGGAATCCCGAAAAACCGTGTATTATACACTTCAATTTTAGCCGTTCGGAAGGTCGTACCGGAACCTGTTTCTTTTTCTCCCTGTTTTTCAATCACGCGTCCGAGCTCATTTGAGAAATCAACCTGTTCGATTTTAGGAATCAACCTGTTCAATTTCAGCCTCAAATAACGAGCTTTAACACATTTTTCACGATAATCCGAGTTTCGGCGAATGCTGGTTTGTGGCACACCGGCACCCCCAAATGTCTTCCGTTGGTGCTTAAACTTTGCGTGGCCGCTTTATCTGACCCGAGGAACTTTCTATGTGATTTCCGGAGAATTTTATTCCGGGCCTCCGGAATCCCGAAAAACCGTGTATTATACACTTCAATTTTAGCCGTTCGGAAGGTCGTACCGGAACCTGTTTCTTTTTCTCCCTGTTTTTCAATCACGCGTCCGAGCTCATTTGAGGAATCAACCTGTTCGATTTCAGGAATCAACCTGTTCGATTTCAGTCTCAAATAACGAGTTTTAACACATTTTTCACGATAATCCGATTTTCGGCGAATGCTGGTTTGTGGCACACCGGCACCCCCAAATTTCTTCCGTTGGTGGTCAAACTTTGCGTGGCTGCTTTATCTGACCCGAGGAACTTTTTATGTGATTTTCGGAGAATTTTAATCCGGGACCCCGGAATCCCGAAAAACCGTGTATTATACACTTCAATTTCAGCCGTTAGGAAGGTCGTACCGGAACCTGTTTCTTTTTCTCCCTATTTTTCAATCACGCGTCCGAGATCATTTGAGGAATCAACCTGTTCGATTTCAGGAATCAACCTGTTCAATTTCAGCCTCAAATAACGAGCTTTAACACATTTTTCACGATAATCCGAGTTTCGGCGAATGCTGGTTTGTGGCACACCGGCACCCCCAAATGTCTTCCGTTGGTGCTCAAATTTTGCGTGGCCGCTTTATCTGGCCCGAGGAACTTTTTATGTGATTTCGGAGAATTTTATTCCGGACCCCAAATCCCGAAAACCGAGTATTATACACTTTAATTTCAGCCGTTCGGAAGGTCATACCGGAACCTATTTCTTTTTCTCCCTGTTTTTCAATCACGCGTCCGAGCTCATTTCAGGAGTCAACCTGTTCGATTTCAGGAATCAATCTGTTCGATTTCGGGCTCAAATAACGAACTTTAACAAATTTTTCACGATAATCCGAGTTTTGGCGAATCTTTGATGCAGGGCACACCGGCACCCCAAAATGTCTTCCGTTGGTGCTCAAACTTTGCGTGGCCGCTTTATCCGACCCGAGAAACTTTCTATGTGATTTCCGGAGAATTTTATTCCGGGACCCCTAATCCCGAAAAACTCGTGTATTATACACTTCAATTTCACTGTCGGAAGGTCGTAATCGGAACCTATTTCTTTTTCTCCTTGTTTTTCAATCACGTTTCCGAGCTCATTTCAGAATCAACCTGTTCGATTTCAGCCTCAAATAACGAGCTTTAACACATTTTTCACGATAATCCGATTTTTAGCGAATCTTTGGTTTGTGGCACACCGCACCCCCAAATGTCTTCCGTTGGTGCTCAAACTTTGCGTGGCTGCTTTATCCGAACCGAGGAACTTTCTATGTGATTTTCGGAGAATTTTGTTCCGGGACCGGAATCCCGAAAAACCGTGTATTATACACTTCAATTTTAGCCGTTCGGAAGGTCGTACCGGAACCTGTTTCTTTTTCTCCCTGTTTTTCAATCACGCGTCCGAGCTCATTTGAGAAATCAACCTGTTCGATTTTAGGAATCAACCTGTTCAATTTCAGCCTCAAATAACGAGCTTTAACACATTTTTCACGATAATCCGAGTTTCGGCGAATGCTGGTTTGTGGCACACCGGCACCCCCAAATGTCTTCCGATGGTTCTCAAACTTTGCGTGGCCGCTTTATATGACCCAAGGAACTTTCTACGTGATTTCCGGAGAATTTTATTCCGGGACTCTGGAATCCCAAAAAACCGTGTATTATACACTTCAATTTTAGCCGTTCGGAAGGTCGTACGAACTTTTCTTTTTCTCCCTGTTTTTCAATCACGCGTCCGAGCTCATTTGAGGAATCAACCTGTTCGATTTCAGGAATCAACCTGTTCAATTTCAGCCTCAAATAACGAGCTTTAACACATTTTTCACGATAATCCGATTTTCGGCGAATGCTGGTTTGTGGCACACCGGCACCCCCAAATGTCTTCCGTTGGTGCTCAAACTTTGCGTGGCTGCTTTATCCGACCCGAGGAACTTTCTATGTGATTTTCGGAGAATTTTATTCCCGGACCCCGGAATCCCGAAAAACCGTGTATTATACACTTTAATTTTAGCCGTTCGGAAGGTCGTACCGGAACCTGTTTCTTTTTCTCCCTTTTTTTCAATCACGCGTCCGAGCTCATTTCAGGAATCAACCTTTGTTCGATTTCAGAATCAACCTGTTCGATTTCACCTCAAATAACGAGCTTTAACACATTTTTCACGATAATCCGATTTTCGGCGAATCTTTGGTTTGTGGCACACCGCACCCCAAATGTCTTCCGTTGGTGTTCAAATTTTGCGTGGCCGCTTTATCCGCCCGAGGAACTTTTATGTGATTTCCGGAGAATTTTATTCCGGACCCCTAATCCCGAAAACCGAGTATTATACACTTTAATTTCAAATTGTTCGGAAGGTCATACCGGAACCTATTTCTTTTTCTCCTGTTTTTCAATCACGCGTCCGAGCTCATTTCAGAGTCAACCTGTTCGATTTCAGGAATCAATGCATTCGATTTCGGCCTCAAATAACGAACTTTAACAAATTTTTCACGATAATCCGAGTTTTGGCGAATCTTTGATGCAGGTACACCGGCACCCCAAAATGTCTTCCGTTGGTGCTCAAACTTTGCGTGGCCGCTTTATCCGACCCGAGAAACTTTCTATGTGATTTCCGGAGAATTTTATTCCGGGACCCCTAATCCCGAAAAACGTGTATTATACACTTCAATTTCGATCGTTCGGAAGGTCGTGCTTAACCTATTTCTTTTTCTCCTTGTTTTTCAATCACGTTTCCGAGCTCATTTCAGGAATCAACCTGTTCGATTTCAGCCTCAAATAACGAGCTTTAACACATTTTTCACGATAATCCGATTTTCGGCGAATGCTGGTTTGTGGCACACCGGCACCCCCAAATGTCTTCCGTTGGTGCTCAAACTTTGCGTGGCTGCTTTATCCGAACCGAGGAACTTTCTATGTGATTTTCGGAGAATTTTATTCCCGGACCCCGGAATCCCGAAAAACCGTGTATTATACACTTCAATTTTAGCCGTTCGGAAGGTCGTACCGGAACCTGTTTCTTTTTCTCCCTGTTTTTCAATCACGCGTCCGAGCTCATTTGAGAAATCAACCTGTTCGATTTTAGGAATCAACCTGTTCAATTTCAGCCTCAAATAACGAGCTTTAACACATTTTTCACGATAATCCGAGTTTCGCGAATCTTTGGTTTGTGGCACACCGGCACCTCCAAATGTCTTCCGTTGGTGCTTAAACTTTGCGTGGCCGCTTTATCTGACCCGAGGAACTTTCTATGTGATTTCCGGAGAATTTTATTCCGGGACTCCGGAATCCCGAAAAACCGTGTATTATACACTTCAATTTTAGCCGTTCGGAAGGTCGTACCGGAACCTGTTTCTTTTTCTCCCAGTTTTTCAATCACGCGTCCGAGCTCATTTGAGGAATCAACCTGTTCGATTTCAGGAATCAACCTGTTCAATTTCAGCCTCAAATAACGAGCTTTAACACATTTTTCACGATAATCCGATTTTCGGCGAATGCTGGTTTGTGGCACACCGGCACCCCCAAATGTCTTCCGTTGGTGCTCAAACTTTGCGTGGCTGCTTTATCCGACCCGAGGAACTTTCTATGTGATTTTCGGAGAATTTTATTCCCGGACCCCGGAATCCCGAAAAACCGTGTATTATACACTTTAATTTTAGCCGTTCGGAAGGTCGTACCGGAACCTGTTTCTTTTTCTCCCTTTTTTTCAATCACGCGTCCGAGCTCATTTCAGGAATCAACCTGTTCGATTTCAGGAATCAACCTGTTCGATTTCAGCCTCAAATAACGAGCTTTAACACATTTTTCACGATAATCCGATTTTCGGCGAATGCTGGTTTGTGGCACACCGGCACCCCCAAATGTCTTCCGTTGGTGTTCAAATTTTGCGTGGCCGCTTTATCTGGCCCGAGGAACTTTTTATGTGATTTCCGGAGAATTTTATTCCGGGACCCCGGAATCCCGAAAAACCGAGTATTATACACTTTAATTTCAAATTTTCGGAAGGTCATACCGAACCTATTTCTTTTTCTCCTGTTTTTCAATCACGCGTCCGAGCTCATTTCAGAGTCAACCTGTTCGATTTCAGAATCAATGCTTCGATTTCGGCCTCAAATAACGAACTTTAACAAATTTTTCACGATAATCCGAGTTTTGGCGAATGCTGGTCTTTGATGCAGCAGCACACCGGCACCCCAAAATGTCTTGCGTTGGTGCTCAAGCTTTGCGTGGCCGCTTTATCTGACCCGAGAAACTTTCTATGTGATTTCCGGAGAATTTTATTCCGGACCCTAATCCCGAAAAACTCGTGTATTATACACTTCAATTTCAAGTTCGGAAGGTCGTGCGAACCTATTTCTTTTTCTCCTTGTTTTTCAATCACGTTTCCGAGCTCATTTCAGAATCAACTGTTCGATTTCAGCCTCAAATAACGAGCTTTAACACATTTTTCACGATAATCCGATTTTCGGCGAATGCTGGTTTGTGGCACACCGGCACCCCCAAATGTCTTCCGTTGGTGCTCAAACTTTGCGTGGCTGCTTTATCCGAACCGAGGAACTTTCTATGTGATTTTCGGAGAATTTTATTCCGGACCCCGGAATCCCGAAAAACCGTGTATTATACACTTCAATTTTAGCCGTTCGGAAGGTCGTCATCGAACCTTTTCTTTTTCTCCCTGTTTTTCAATCACGCGTCCGAGCTCATTTCAGGAATCAACCTGTTCGATTTCAGGAATCAACCTGTTCGATTTCAGCCTCAAATAACGAGCTTTAACACATTTTTCACGATAATCCGAGTTTCGGCGAATGCTGGTTTGTGGCACACCGGGACCCCCAAATGTCTTCCGTTGGTGCTTAAACTTTGCGTGGCCGCTTTATCTGACCCGAGGAACTTTCTATGTGATTTCCGGAGAATTTTATTCCGGGACCCCGGAATCCCGAAAAACCGTGTATTATACACTTCAATTTCAGCCGTTCGGAAGGTCGTACCGGAACTGTTTTCTTTTTCTCCCTGATTTTTAATCACGCGTCCGAGCTCATTTTAGGAATCAACCTGTTCGATTTAAGGAATCAACCTGTTCGATTTCAGCCTCAAATAACGAGCTTTAACACATTTTTCACGATAATCCGATTTTCTATGGCGAATCTTTGGTTTGTGGCACACCGGCACCCCCAAATGTCTTCCGTTGGTGCTCAAACTTTGCGTGGCTGCTTTATCCGACCCGAGGAACTTTCTATGTGATTTTCGGAGAATTTTATTCCCGGACCCCGGAATCCCGAAAAACCGTGTATTATACACTTTAATTTTAGCCGTTCGGAAGGTCGTACCGGAACCTGTTTCTTTTTCTCCCTTTTTTTCAATCACGCGTCCGAGCTTATTTCAGGAATCAACCTGTTCGATTTCAGGAATCAACCTGTTCGATTTCAGCCTCAAATAACGAGCTTTAACACATTTTTCACGATAATCCGATTTTCGGCGAATGCTGGTTTGTGGCACACCGGCACCCCCAAATGTCTTCCGTTGGTGTTCAAATTTTGCGTGGCCGCTTTATCTGGCCCGAGGAACTTTTTATGTGATTTCCGGAGAATTTTATTCCGGGACCCCTAATCCCGAAAACCGAGTATTATACACTTTAATTTCACCGTTCGGAAGGTCATACCGAACCTATTTCTTTTTCTCCTGTTTTTCAATCACGCGTCCGAGCTCATTTCAGGAGTCAACCTGTTCGATTTCAGGAATCAATCTGTTCGATTTCGGCCTCAAATAACGAACTTTAACAAATTTTTCACGATAATCCGAGTTTTGGCGAATGCTGGTCTGTGGCACACCGGCACCCCAAAATGTCTTCCGTTGGTGCTCAAACTTTGCGTGGCCGCTTTATCTGACCCGAGAAACTTTCTATGTGATTTCCGGAGAATTTTATTCCGGGACCCCGGAATCCCGAAAAACCGTGTATTATACACTTCAATTTCAGCCGTTCGGAAGGTCGTACCGGAACCTATTTCTTTTTCTCCTTGTTTTTCAATCACGTTTCCGAGCTCATTTCAGGAATCAACCTGTTCGATTTCAGCCTCAAATAACGAGCTTTAACACATTTTTCACGATAATCCGATTTTCTAGGCGAATCTTTGGTTTGTGGCACACCGCACCCCCAAATGTCTTCCGTTGGTGCTCAAACTTTGCGTGGCTGCTTTATCCGAACCGAGGAACTTTCTATGTGATTTTCGGAGAATTTTATTCCGGGACCCCGGAATCCCGAAAAACCGTGTATTATACACTTCAATTTTAGCCGTTCGGAAGGTCGTACCGGAACCTGTTTCTTTTTCTCCCTGTTTTTCAATCACGCGTCCGAGCTCATTTCAGGAATCAACCTGTTCGATTTCAGGAATCAACCTGTTCGATTTCAGCCTCAAATAACGAGCTTTAACACATTTTTCACGATAATCCGAGTTTCGGCGAATGCTGGTTTGTGGCACACCGGCACCCCCAAATGTCTTCCGTTGGTGCTTAAACTTTGCGTGGCCGCTTTATCTGACCCGAGGAACTTTCTATGTGATTTCCGGAGAATTTTATTCCGGGACCCAGAATCCCGAAAAACCGTGTATTATACACTTCAATTTCAGCCGTTCGGAAGGTCGTAATCGAACCTGTTTCTTTTTCTCCCTGTTTTTCAATCACGCGTCCGAGCTCATTTGAGGAATCAACCTGTTCGATTTCAGGAATCAACCTATTCAATTTCAGCCTCAAATAACGAGCTTTAACACATTTTTCACGATAATCCGATTTTCGGCGAATGCTGGTTTGTGGCACACCGGCACCCCCAAATGTCTTCCGTTGGTGCTCAAACTTTGCGTGGCTGCTTTATCCGACCCGAGAAACTTTCTATGTGATTTTCGGAGAATTTTATTCCCGGACCCCGGAATCCCGAAAAACCGTGTATTATACACTTTAATTTTAGCCGTTCGGAAGGTCGTACCGGAACCTGTTTCTTTTTCTCCCTTTTTTTCAATCACACGTCCGAGCTCATTTCAGGAATCAACCTGTTCGATTTCAGGAATCAACCTGTTCGATTTCAGCCTCAAATAACGAGCTTTAACACATTTTTCACGATAATCCGATTTTCGGCGAATGCTGGTTTGTGGCACACCGGCACCCCCAAATGTCTTCCGTTGGTGTTCAAATTTTGCGTGGCCGCTTTATCTGGCCCGAGGAACGTTTTATGTGATTTCCGGAGAATTTTATTCCGGGACCCCGGAATCCCGAAAAACCGAGTATTATACACTTTAATTTCAGCCGTTCGGAAGGTCATACCGGAACCTATTTCTTTTTCTCCCTGTTTTTCAATCACGCGTCCGAGCTCATTTCAGGAGTCAACCTGTTCGATTTCAGGAATCAATCTGTTCGATTTCGGCCTCAAATAACGAACTTTAACAAATTTTTCACGATAATCCGAGTTTTGGCGAATGCTGGTCTGTGGCACACCGGCACCCCAAAATGTCTTCTGTTGGTGCTCAAACTTTGCGTGGCCGCTTTATCTGACCCGAGGAACTTTCTATGTGATTTCCGGAGAATTTTATTCCGGGACCCCGGAATCCCGAAAAACCGTGTATTATACACTTCAATTTCAGCCGTTCGGAAGGTCGTACCGGAACCTGTTTCTTTTTCTCCCTTTTTTTAAATCACACGTCCGAGCTCATTTCAGGAATCAACCTGTTCGATGTCAGGAATCAACCTGTTCGATTTCAGCCTCAAATAACGAGCTTTAACACATTTTTCACGATAATCGAAGTTTTGGCGAATGCTGGTTTGTGGCACACCGGCACCCCCAAATGTCTTCCGTTGGTGCTCAAACTTTGCGTGGCCGCTTTATCTGACCCGAGGAACTTTCTAAGTGATTTCCGGAGAATTTTATTCCGGGACTCCGGAATCCCGAAAAACCGTGTATTTTACACTTCAATTTTAGCCGTTCGGAAGGTCGTACCGGAACCTGTTTCTTTTTCTCCCTTTTTTTCAATCACGCGTCCGAGCTCATTTCAGGAATCAACCTGTTCGATTTCAGGAATCAATCTGTTCGATTTCGGCCTCAAATAACGAACTTTAACAAATTTTTCACGATAATCCGAGTTTTGGCGAATGCTGGTCTGTGGCACACCGGCACCCCAAAATGTCTTGCGTTGGTGCTCAAGCTTTGTGTGGCCGCTTTATCTGACCCGAGAAACTTTCTATGTGATTTTCGGAGAATTTTATTCCCGGACCCCGGAATCCCGAAAAACCGTGTATTATACACTTTAATTTTAGCCGTTCGGAAGGTCGTACCGGAACCTGTTTCTTTTTCTCCCTTTTTTTCAATCACACGTCCGAGCTCATTTCAGGAATCAACCTGTTCGATTTCAGGAATCAACCTGTTCGATTTCAGCCTCAAATAACGAGCTTTAACACATTTTTCACGATAATCCGATTTTCGGCGAATGCTGGTTTGTGGCACACCGGCACCCCCAAATGTCTTCCGTTGGTGTTCAAATTTTGCGTGGCCGCTTTATCTGGCCCGAGGAACTTTTTATGTGATTTCCGGAGAATTTTATTCCGGACCCCTAATCCCGAAAAACCGAGTATTATACACTTTAATTTCAGCCGTTCGGAAGGTCATACCGGAACCTATTTCTTTTTCTCCCTGTTTTTCAATCACGCGTCCGAGCTCATTTCAGGAGTCAACCTGTTCGATTTCAGGAATCAATCTGTTCGATTTCGGCCTCAAATAACGAACTTTAACAAATTTTTCACGATAATCCGAGTTTTGGCGAATCTTTGGTGCAGGGCACACCGCACCCCAAAATGTCTTCTCGTTGGTGCTCAAACTTTGCGTGGCCGCTTTATCTGACCCGAGGAACTTTCTATGTGATTTCCGGAGAATTTTGTTCCGGGAACCCGAATCCCGAAAACCGTGTATTATACACTTCAATTTCAAATTTTGTTCGGAAGGTCGTCTAAACCTGTTTCTTTTTCTCCCTTTTTTAAATCACACGTCCGAGCTCATTTCAGAATCAACCTGTTCGATGTCAGGAATCAACCTGTTCGATTTCAGCCTCAAATAACGAGCTTTAACACATTTTTCACGATAATCGAAGTTTTGGCGAATGCTGGTTTGTGGCACACCGGCACCCCCAAATGTCTTCCGTTGGTGCTCAAACTTTGCGTGGCCGCTTTATCTCGACCCGAGGAACTTTCTAAGTGATTTCCGAGAATTTTATTCCGGACTCCGAATCCCGAAAACCGTGTATTATACACTTCAATTTCAGCCGTTCGGAAGGTCGTACACGAACCTGTTTCTTTTTCTCCCTGTTTTTCAATCACGCGTCCGAGCTCATTTCAGAATCAACCTGTTCGATTTCAGAATCAATCTGCTCGATTTCGGCCTCAAATAACGAACTTTAACAAATTTTTCACGATAATCCGAGTTTTGGCGAATCTTTGGTGCAGGGGTACACCGCACCCCAAAATGTCTTGCGTTGGTGCTCAAGCTTTGTGTGGCCGCTTTATCTGACCCGAGAAACTTTCTATGTGATTTCCGGAGAATTTTATTCCGGGACCCCGGAATCCCGAAAAACTGTGTATTATACACTTCAATTTCAGCCGTTCCGAAGGTCGTACCGGAACCTATTTCTTTTTCTCCTTGTTTTTCAATCACGTTTCCGAGCTCATTTCAGGAATCAACCTGTTCGATTTCTGTAATACTCCGTATTTATATGTCTTGGGGGTACTCTATCGAGTAGCCCTTACTCTGTCGAGTAAGGGCAAGTTGCGAAGATAAATAGTTTCGACTGTTGGGCACTCGATCGAGTAGTCAGGGGCACTCGATCGAGTAGAAATACTCGATCGAGTACCTTGGGTACTCGATCGAGTGTCCGGTTTTACGGGGGAGTTTTCTCGGGTTTTGTTAATTACGCGATTAAGGTATATAAACATATTCGGCATTGTTCTAAATCACTTTTTACAAAACCTAAAACCTGTTTAAGAGAGAAAGCAACTAGTCTTCTTCCTAATCGCGTTCTTGACAATTCCCGGAGTTCAGACGGTCAGTTCGTATCGTAGTTCGTGTCGTTGGATTCCTTGCGTCGAGGGTAAGCTTTTAATATAATTTATATAATGTTTTGTTAAGATTGGTGAAACCCTAATTTAGGAATTGGGGTTTTTATGAGTAGTATTTGAATGGTAGCATCTATGTGTTGTATGATAGGAGGAGAATTCGTAGAGGAGCCGTTTTGATAC
This sequence comes from Silene latifolia, assembly GCF_048544455.1. Lineage (NCBI taxonomy): Eukaryota > Viridiplantae > Streptophyta > Magnoliopsida > Caryophyllales > Caryophyllaceae > Silene > Silene latifolia. The sequence continues at coordinate 315,627 of NC_133530.1, read as the reverse complement.
AAATTTGTAGATACCGTCTGCGTGTTGTGCTTTCCAGGTAGGATTTCCTACTCAGTATTAGTCCCATAATGGGATATTGGTGATGTGCTGTAGTTAGTTGTTTGATATGATGATTGTAATTGTGATTGTGATTGTGGTTGTGTTTGTTGATGGTTCTCGAGATGCGTTCTCGGCTGAGTGGGGTCACTTGCGGGAGTGATCCCACGCCCTAGTTTCGCCCTTCGTGGAACCCGCCACGAAAGGGGATGTGCACATTAATGGACAGGGTTATCGCTCGTACGATGAGCGGGGCTTAGGTGGGAACGATCGCGGTCCCCCATCGCGTGGTACGGGTCCAAAGGACGATCGATGATTGAGACGGTTGGTTGGTGTGTGTGTGTGTGTGTGTGTGTGGCGCGTTCAAATTGTCTGTTTGTCTTATTGTTGTTATCTATATTGATTGTGTGATTAGTACTTGACCCGGTGTTGTTTTGTAAAACTGCGGTGATCCATTCGGGGATGGTGAGCAGATATTGAACAGTATAGAGATGAGTACATGGGATAGTGGATGGCCACGACATGACGATAGAGTCTTCCGCTGTAGTTTAGCATTTATTTACATTTCAGTTGAGAACAGATAGTTTGGAATAATGTATCGTGCTTTCAGTTTGGTTTCAAGGATTGTATTCATTCATTAAACTATTATAATAAATGTTGTTTCCGTTTTGTCTATTTGATTATCATACCTCGGGCGACCGAGATGGTGATGTCTTCATACCTGAGTGGTCCTGGTAAGGCGCTCGGAGTATGGGGTGTTACAAATGGTATCGTAGAGACGATCCTGAAACCCGTAACCAATGAACTTAATGAACATAGGGAGTCAATTAAAATGAACCCGGGGTAAAAGTTGTAGGAGCTAGTGCAAAGGCTTGGGAGACGTCCTAAAGCCGCAAGGGGTCGCCCTACAACTTTGAACCGGTCACATGGGAAAGTGTTTGTCGAGTCGTATGTGTGTTTGGTTAACTGGTTTATGAATGTGATGGAATGTGTTAATTGTTGGATGTTGAAGTAGAAAGTTGAGCATGTGAAAGAAAATGGTGATATGAGGAAACTTGTTGATGAGATATATAGAACTGTGGTTGGAATGAGAAACATGATGGATGATTCATAATGTGACATAATAATAACATGCGAATAGAAATGTTGTGTTGTATACGTATATTTTGTCTGCATAGAGTTGTATGATAAGTTTATGTACTTGTCCACGATTGTTCATGGGTATATGTTGTAAGAAGTGTGTAGTCAATTGATGAATTAGTTGGAAGAGATTAAGTAAGTAATTGCATAAGAATATGAAATTCATGGGTGGAGCATGTTTATGTGGGTAAATCGTGATTGACAAGTTAAATAACCTATGTGCATGATGAATGTTGTTGCTTGATTTTTGAAAATAGTAACGTATGATTACGAATACTGGTTTTATGAGTTTTGGACTGGTTTTGTTTGCTTGGTTGTTGTTTAAGTCGTTTGGGAAGTAAAAATCAATAGTTGTGTTTTTCGTTTATAAAGAGGTTGTCTTTAAACTGTTATAACTTGAGATGCATAAATGATTTTGATGTGATTCCAATTGGAGATGATAGCTTGTCCTTTTACGATTCTAACGATAGGTCACACGCCCAAATTGACCAAGTAATGAGTGAGTTATGACTGTTTCTAAAACTGGACAGTCTGAGAATTAGGGTACTCGATCGAGTATCCTTGGTACTCGATCGAGTAAGGGGCACTCGATCGAGTACCTCGCCATTACTCGATCGAGTAGCCCTGGTGATTTGTTTTACGTGCTTCTGATCTTGACCTACTCGATCGAGTAAGTCCCTTACTCGATCGAGTGGCCCATACTCGATCTAGTGACCCTGTTTTGGGTCATATGCTTATCTTTTGAATTCGTTGCATATTATGTTTAATTCAAAGTTATTATTTTGCTCTTTTATGCATTGTTTTACATGTATAGTGGTCTTGACGCGTAAGTTACCCAATCTTGTGGTGTAGTGAGTGGCACCTGTGGTAAGTATGAGTTCGGTGGGAGGACATGAGTTATATGTGTTGTGATAGATAGTGGAAAAAGAAAAGGAAGATTGGTATGGTGTATAGAGACATAGAGCATGTTTTGTGAGATGAGATGAGTGATATGTTTGTATGTTGAGTAACGTAAAAGTAAGTGAATGTGGGCAAAGGATGATGTGAGTCTAAGGAACGTGAGAATGAAAGGATTGAGAGTAAGGATATGGATAGTGACAACCTGAGATGTGTAAAGAATTATGGAGGGAGGTAGTTAAGAGCCGTGTGGGTTAAGAATATACATAATGAAAGTTCGTTTTAAAGGGGTTGAGAAGAGTGGTATATCGTGAACTTTGTGGAGACATGTCGCGGGGTGGAGATTTGGCTTTTTAAGAGATGAAACTATTGTGGGTTTTCCTTGGGCAATTAGCGGTATGAAAGGAATTTTGATTTCTAGAGATGTAAGAAGGAGATGCAATTGTTGAACAAGAACGTTGATTTTATGGATGGATTAGTGGCAAGGGTGATTGATGACATAATAAGAGAATATTTGTGGTAAGAAAGAGTGAGATGATATCGATATGAAATAATTAGATGTGAGTTTTGGAGCAAAGGAGAACGAATCGGATTTCTAAAGAGTTAGCTAGAAGGAATAAGGAGTTGAACTATTAATTGGTATTATTGAGTGTAAAGAGAAAAGAAGGATAAAAGTAAGCTGAGGAAAATATTCACCGGAGTCATGTGATATAAAGGTAAGGAATCATTGAAATGTGTGATAGCGTCACGAGGATGTTAGTTAATGGTTATAGAGGAGTTTTGGGACAACATGATTAGTAATGAGTTTCGAGGAATTAAGGAAAGTAAGAAGTTGGTAGAATATTTGCACGATACGAGATTTTTGGCGGAGAGTTAGATGATGATACAATTAAGGATAGTATTGGGAAGAATATTGAGGTAATTTTGTTGATGGATTCAATGTTTGTTATTTGGGATGTCAACCAAAGATAGGAAAGAAATCGTGATGTTTAGAGATAAGTGTAAGAGGTTTGATGTTCGGACAGTGGTAGTGTTATCGTTTGTGGTGTTGTCACTAGTGGTTAAGAGTGATGGTATATTAGAAAGGTAGCAATTCTAAAAAGGTTGATTTGGTAGGGACCTGATTGTTGTGTATGGTTGGTTGTAAGGGAGTATAAGATGTGGTTATGTGAGGCGAGCGCTAGTGGTTGAATATTAGTGGTATGGCATGAGGTGATGGTTATGCGAATGGGAAAATATGTTATGAGGGACATATGAGTTAAGCTCGGGCGACAGGTAACCTTTATCGAGTGGTAACTTACGTGATCAGGATTGACTAGTTGGATGTGATTGTGGGTCTATGATGTGTATAAATGTTTGTGTGAGGTTCTGACCTCACGAGAAGCGGTATGGTGTGATAGTTATAAAGATGTTATATGAATGTTTGTGATATATGTAGGGTACGACAATCTGATGGAATGAGGCTAAAAAGGTAATAATGTGATTGATCTGACATGGATAGTTAAAATTGTATGTGTATGGATGATACTTGTTTATTCCGTGAAATGGTAAGGATGATGTTCATGAGATTATTATCTGTTTAATCCATATAACATGTTGCATTATGATTTAGTAAAGTGGATTTGAGTAAGTTTTTCTTATCCGAGAAGTTATGTTGAGTCAGTGTTTATGGGACTGTGTAAGTTGTGATGACTATCGATGTGGTTGTGGTGCCTCGAGTGGTGATCCAGGCACGGTACATAGTATTGTGATACGGGTATTTTCGCACTGCGGTGTGGCTGTTGGTGGCGGTGTTGCGATGCCGTCACCGGTTGTAGTGGAGTAGGCGGGATGATTATGATACGAGTTTTCAAAAGTACATACCAGTCATACATAGATTGTTGTTTTGTTTGTTGTTGCCTCCTGTGAGTTTCAGTTTGTACGGATAGACAGTTGTTTTGTTTATTGATGATTTCTTTACCAGGTTAAGTTTGAGAATGAGGGTATAGTATGATATGAAAGAGAATTGTACATGTTTTCGTTGTTATCATGGTATAGTGACATTCTGTTGATGGGACACAGTTGTGAGAAGTTGATACAGTAATTTTGATCTTGTTTTAAGCTAAGGCATCAGTAGTCATAGTCATGATCTGATATATGCAGGTGGTTCATAATCCTTTGTTGAGACAGTGAGTGTAGGGTGTTGAGTAATTAGTGTCGTGTTAAGTTATGTATGAGTCTTGCGGTAATGAAAGAAAGGAACTTGAGGATCTAGTGTGAGTGTATGTAACAAGTGTGGATCGTGAGTTATGCTTTTGGCGATGAGAGTTTTTTATAGTCTATATAGAGAGGTATGTCATGTTGCAGTAATGTGGAAGAGTTGGAGTGTTGGTTATGCTAAGGGTTTTGCAGTATTAGTTAGATGGAGTGCAGAGTGAATTGAAGTATGAGAACTGTTTAAGTAAGAAAACCTTGGAAATAGGAATGGTTATAGAAATGAGGTTATAGGCGGTTATCTTTGACATGTGGTGGTGATGAGGATGATGAGATGTATCTAGTATTTAGTATTAGTGAGTTACGAGGACGTAACATTTATCTTAAGAGGAGTAGGATGTGATGTGATAAAAGAGATTTTGATGGGTGTGCATATGGTAGTATATTTGAAAGTAGAGTGTTGGTGTAGCATAAGATATGGATTTGTATATGTTGTGGTTGATAGTGTTAAAAGGTCACGGACGTGCTTGTAGTAGTTTGATGTTAGGAATGCGAGAATACTTCGATAGTGTTGACAGTTGGTTGATGAGATTATGAGTGTGAGTAAACTTCGAGGACGAAGTTCCTTTTAAGGGTGGTAGAATGTAACATCCCGTTTGATGTCTATGAGTGTCTTGATTTTGGATTTGATAGTGGATGATATTATGGAGCTAGCAGCGTTAGAGGATGGTAGTTGGTTATGTATGGAGTTGGTGTCGTGAGAGATATATATATGTGGAGTTGATACGATATCGTGAGGCATGTTGTGGAGGTAGGAATAGTTAGTGGAGTTGGTGTTACGAGTTCATGTTTGGGTTGGAGTTTTGTTTCGAGTTCTTAGTTACGTTGTTGTGTCTTGATCGAGTTAGCATGTTTGTTTTTATGTATGGGTTGAACTTCGGGGACGAAGTTCTTTTTAAGGAGGGAAGACAGTAATACTCCGTATTTATATGTCTTGGGGTACTCTATCGAGTAGCCCTTACTCTGTCGAGTAAGGGCAAGTTGCGAAGATAAATAGTTTCGACTGTTGGGCACTCGATCGAGTAGCTGGGGCACTCGATCGAGTAAGGGGTACTCGATCGAGTACCTTGGGTACTCGATCGAGTGTCCGGTTTTACGGGGGAGTTTTCTCGGGTTTTGTTAATTACGCGATTAAGGTATATAAACATATTCGGCATTGTTCTAAATCACTTTTTACAAAACCTAAAACCTGTTTAAGAGAGAAAGCAACTAGTCTTCTTCCTAATCGCGTTCTTGACAATTCCGGAGTTCGACGGTCGGTTCGTATCGTAGTTCGTGTCGTTGGATTCCTTGCGTCGAGGGTAAGCTTTTAATATAATTTATATAATGTTTTGTTAAGATTGGTGAAACCCTAATTTAGGAATTGGGGGTTTTTATGAGTAGTATTTGAATGGTAGCATCTATGTGTTGTATGATAGGAGGAGAATTCGTAGAGGAGCCGTTTTGATACAAATTGTAGATACCGTCTGCGTGTTGTGCTTTCCAGGTAGGATTTCCTACTCAGTATTAGTCCCATAATGGGATATTGGTGATGTGCTGTAGTTAGTTGTTTGATATGATGATTGTAATTGTGATTGTGATTGTGGTTGTGTTTGTTGATGGTTCTCGAGATGCGTTCTCGGCTGAGTGGGGTCACTTGCGGGAGTGATCCCACGCCCTAGTTTCGCCCTTCGTGGAACCCGCCACGAAAGGGGATGTGCACATTAATGGACAGGGTTATCGCTCGTACGATGAGCGGGGCTTAGGTGGGAACGGCTGCGGTCCCCACTCAGCGGGTGGTCCAGTGGACAGTCAGTGATTGAGACGGTTGGTTGGTGTGTGTGTGTGTGTGTGTGTGGCAGTTCAGCTGTCTGTTTGTCTTATTGTTGTTATCTATATTGATTGTGTGATTAGTACTGACCCCGGTGTTGTTTTGTAAAACCTGCGGTGATCCATTCGGGGATGAGCAGATATTGAACAGTATAGAGATGAGTACTGGGATAGCTGGGATGGCCACGACATGACGATAGAGTCTTCCGCTGTAGTTTAGCATTTATTTACATTTCGATTGAGAAATGATAGTTTGGAATAATGTATCGTGCTTTCAGTTTGGTTTCAAGGATTGTATTCATTCATTAAACTATTATAATAAATGTTGTTTCCGTTTTGTCTATTTGATTATCATACCTCGGGCGACCGAGATGGTGATGTCTTCATACCTGAGTGGTCCTGGTAAGGCGCTCGGAGTATGGGGGTGTTACAATTTCAGCCTCAAATAACGAGCTTTAACACATTTTTCACGATAATCCGATTTTCGGCGAATGCTGGTTTGTGGCACACCGGCACCCCCAAATGTCTTCCGTTGGTGCTCAAACTTTGCGTGGCTGCTTTATCCGAACCGAGGAACTTTCTATGTGATTTTCGGAGAATTTTATTCCCGGACCCCGGAATCCCGAAAAACCGTGTATTATACACTTCAATTTTAGCCGTTCGGAAGGTCGTACCGGAACCTGTTTCTTTTTCTCCCTGTTTTTCAATCACGCGTCCGAGCTCATTTGAGGAATCAACCTGTTCAATTTCAGCCTCAAATAACGAGCTTTAACACATTTTTCACGATAATCCGAGTTTCGGCGAATGCTGGTTTGTGGCACACCGGCACCCCCAAATGTCTTCCGTTGGTGCTTAAACTTTGCGTGGCCGCTTTATCTGACCCGAGGAACTTTCTATGTGATTTACGGAGAATTTTATTCCGGGACTCCGGAATCCCGAAAAACCGTGTATTATACACTTCAATTTTAGCCGTTCGGAAGGTCGTACCGGAACCTGTTTCTTTTTCTCCCTGTTTTTCAATCACGCGTCCGAGCTCATTTCAGGAATCAACCTGTTCGATTTCAGGAATCAACCTGTTCGATTTCACCTCAAATAACGAGCTTTAACACATTTTTCACGATAATCCGATTTTCGGCGAATGCTGGTTTGTGGCACACCGGCACCCCCAAATGTCTTCCGTTGGTGCTCAAACTTTGCGTGGCTGCGTTATCCGACCCGAGGAACTTTCTATGTGATTTTCGGAGAATTTTATTCCCGGACCCCGGAATCCCGAAAAACCGTGTATTATACACTTCAATTTTAGCCGTTCGGAAGGTCGTACCGGAACCTGTTTCTTTTTCTCCCTTTTATTCAATCACGCGTCCGAGCTCATTTCAGGAATCAACCTGTTCGATTTCAGGAATCAACCTGTTCGATTTCAGCCTCAAATAACGAGCTTTAACACATTTTTCACGATAATCCGATTTTCGGCGAATGCTGGTTTGTGGCACACCGGCACCCCCAAATGTCTTCCGTTGGTGTTCAAATTTTGCGTGGCCGCTTTATCTGGCCCGAGGAACTTTTTATGTGATTTCCGGAGAATTTTATTCCGGGACCCCGGAATCCCGAATAACCGAGTATTATACACTTTAATTTCAGCCGTTCGGAAGGTCATACCGGAACCTATTTCTTTTTCTCCCTGTTTTTCAATCACGCGTCCGAGCTCATTTCAGAGTCAACCTGTTCGATTTCAGAATCAACTGCTCGATTTCGGCCTCAAATAACGAACTTTAACAAATTTTTCACGATAATCCGAGTTTTGGCGAATCTTTGTCTGCAGGCACACCGGCACCCCAAAATGTCTTCCGTTGGTGCTCAAACTTTGCGTGGCCGCTTTATCCGACCCGAGAAACTTTCTATGTGATTTCCGGAGAATTTTATTCCGGGACCCTAAATCCCGAAAAACGTGTATTATACACTTCAATTTCAGCCGTTCGGAAGGTCGTACCGGAACCTATTTCTTTTTCTCCTTGTTTTTCAATCACGTTTCCGAGCTCATTTCAGGAATCAACCTGTTCGATTTCAGCCTCAAATAACGAGCTTTAACACATTTTTCACGATAATCCGATTTTCTAATGAATCTTTGGTTTGTGGCACACCGCACCCCCAAATGTCTTCCGTTGGTGCTCAAACTTTGCGTGGCTGCTTTATCCGACCCGAGGAACTTTCTATGTGATTTTCGGAGAATTTTATTCCCGGACCCCGGAATCCCGAAAAACCGTGTATTATACACTTCAATTTTAGCCGTTCGGAAGGTCGTACCGGAACCTGTTTCTTTTTCTCCATTTTTTTCAATCACGCGTCCGAGCTCATTTCAGGAATCAACCTGTTCGATTTCAGGAATCAACCTGTTCGATTTCAGCCTCAAATAACGAGCTTTAATACATTTTTCACGATAATCCGATTTTCGGCGAATGCTGGTTTGTGGCACACCGGCACCCCCAAATGTCTTCCGTTGGTGCTCAAACTTTGCGTGGCTGCTTTATCCGACCCGAGGAACTTTCTATGTGATTTCCGGAGAATTTTTTTCCGAGACTCCGGAATCCCGAGAAACCGTGTATTATACACTTCAATTTCAGCCGTTCGGAAGGTCGTACCGGAACCTGTTTCTTTTTCTCCCCGTTTTTTAATCACGCGTCTGAGCTCATTTCAGGAATCAACCAGTACGATTTCAGGAATAAACCTGTTCGATTTCAGCCTCAAATAACGAGTTTTAACACATTTTTCACGATAATCTGAGTTTCGGCGAATGCTGGTTTGTGGCACACCTGCACCCCCTAATGTCTTCCGTTGGTGCTCAAACTTTGAGTTGCCGCTTTATCTGACCCGAGGAACTTTCTATGTGATTTCCGGAGTATTTTATTCCGGGACCCCGGAATCCCGAAAAACCGTGTACATACACTTCAATTTCAGCCGTTCGGATGGTCGTACCGGAACCTGTTTCTTTTTCTCCCCGTTTTTAAATCACGCGTCTAAGCTCATTTGGGGAATCAACCTGTTCGATTTCAGGAATAAACCTGTTCGATTTCAGCCTCAAATAACGAGCTTCAAAACATTTTTCTAGACAATCCGAGTTTCGGCGAACGCTAGTTTGTGGCACACCGGCACCCCCAAATGTCTTCCGTTGGTGCTCAAACTTTGCGTGGCCGCTTTATCTGACCCGATAAACTTTCTATGTGATTTCCGGATAATTTTATTCCGGGACCCCGGAATCCCGAAAAACCGTGTATTATACACTTCAATTTCAGCCGTTCCGAAGGTCGTACCGGAACCTGTTTCTTTTTCTCCCTGTTTTTCAATCACGCATCCAAACTAATTTCAGGAATCAACCTGTTCGATTTCAGGAATCAACCTGTTCGATTTCAGCCTCAAATAACGAGTTTTAACACATTTTTCACGATAATCCGAGTTTCGGCGAATGCTGGTATGTGGCACACCGGCACCCCGAAGTGTCTTCCGTTGGTGCTCAAACTTTGCGTGGCCGCTTTATCTGACCCGAGGAAATTTTTATGTGATTTCCGGAGAATTTTATTCCGGGACCCCGGAATCTTGAAAAACAGTGTATATACACTTAAATTTCAGCCGTTCGGAAGGTCGTACCGGAACCTGTTTCTTTTTCTCCCCGTTTTTCAATCACGCGTCTGAGCTCATTTCAGGAATAAACCTGTTCGATTTCAGCCTCAAATAACGAGCTTCAAAACATTTTTCACGATAATCCGAGTTTCGGAGAATGCTGGTTTGTGGAACGCCGGCACCCCCCAAATGTCTTCCGTTGGTGCTCAAACTTTGCGTGACCGCTTTATCTAACCCGAGGAACTTTCTATGTTATTTCCGGAGAATTTTATTCCGGGACCCCGGAATCCCGAAAAACCGTGTATATACACTTCAATTTCAGCCGCTCGGAAGGTCGTACCGGAACCTGTTTCTTTTTCTCCCTGTTTTTCAATCACGCGTCCGAGCTCATTTCAGAAATCAACTTGTTCGATTTCAGCCTCAAATAACGAGCTTTAACACATTTTTCACGATAATCCGAGTTTCGGAAAAGTCGGTTTATGGCACACCGACACCCCAAATTTCTTCCGTTGGTGCTCAAACTTTGCGTGGCCTTTTATCGACCCGGGAACTTTCTATGTGATTTCCGAGATTTTTATTCCGGGACCCCGGAATCTCAAAACCGTGCATTATACACTTCAATTTCAAATAGTTCGGAGGGTCGTATGCGGAACCTGTTTCTTTTTCCCCTGTTTTTCAATCACGCGTCCGAGCTCATTTCAGAATCAACCTGTTCAATTTCAGGAATCAACATGTTCGATTTCACCTCAAATAACGAGCTTTAACACATTTTTCACGATAATCCGAGTTTCGCGAATCTTTGGTTTGTGGCACACCGGCACCCCCAAATGTCTTCCGTTGGTGCTCAAACTTTGCGTGGCCGCTTTATCGACCCGAGGAACTTTCTATGTAATTTCCAGAGAATTTTTTCCAGAACCCGAATCCCGAAAAACCATGTATTATACACTTCAATTTCAGTTCGGAAGGTCGCGACGGACGTTTTTTTCTCCTGTTTTTCAATCACGCGTCCGAGCTCATTTCAGAATCAACTGTTTGATTTCAAAATCAACTTTGTTCGATTTCGAAATCAACCTGCTGTTCGATTTCGACCTCAAATAACGAGCTTTAACACATTTTTCACGATAATCGAGTTTCGGCGAATGCTCGTTTGTGCACACCCGCACCCCCTAATGTCTTTCGTTGGTGCTCAAACTTTGCGTGGCCGCGTTATCGACCCGAGGAACTTTCTATGTGATTTCCGGAGAATTTTATTCGGGATCCGGAATCCCGAAAAACCGTGTATATACATTTCAATTTCACCGTTCGGAAGGTCGTCACGGACTGTTTCTTTTTCTCCTGTTTTTCAATCACGCGTCGAGCTCATTTCAGAATCAACCTTTGTTTGATTTCAGAAATCAACTGTTCGATTTCGAAATCAACTTTGTTCGATTTCGAAATCAACTGTTCGATTTCAGCCTCAAATAACGAGTTTTAACACATTTTTCACGATAATCTGAGTTTCGGCGAATGCTGGTTTGTGGCATACCGACACCCCCAAATTTCTTCCGTTGGTGCTCAAACTTTGCGTGGCCTTTTTATCTGACCTGGGTAACTTTCTAAGTGATTTACGGAGAATTTTATTCCGGGACCCCGGAATCCCAAAAACCGTGCATTATACACTTCAATTTCAACCGTTCGGAAGGTCGTACCGGAACCTGTTTCTTTTTCTCCCTGTTTTTCAATCACGCGTCCGAGCTCATTTCAGGAATCAACCTGTTCAATTTCAGGAATCAACTTGTTCGATTTCAGCCTCAAATAACGAGCTTTAACACATTTTTCACGATAATCCGAGTTTCGGCGAATGCTGGTTTGTGGCACACCGGCACTCCCCAAATGTCTTCCGTTGGTGCTCAAACTTTTCGTGGCCGCTTTATCTGACCCGAGGAACTTTCTATGTGATTTCCAGAGAATTTTTTTCCGGGAACCCGGAATCCCGAAAAACCGTGTATATACCCTTCAATTTCAGCCGTTCGGAAGGTCGTATCGGAACCTGTTTCTTTTTCTCCCTATTTTTCAATCACGCGTCCGAGCTCATTTCAGGAATCAACCTGTTTGATTTCAGAAATCAACCTGTTCGATTTCAGAAATCAACTTGTTCGATTTCAGCCTCAAATAACGAGTTTTAACACATTTTTCACGATAATCTGAGTTTCGGCGAATGCTGGTTTGTGGCATACCGACACCCCCAAATTTCTTCCGTTGGTGCTCAAACTTTGCGTGGCCTTTTATCGACCCGGAACTTTCTAAGTGATTTACGGAGAATTTTATTCCGGGACCCCTGAATCCCGAAAAACCGTGCATTATACACTTCAATTTCAACCGTTCGGAAGGTCGTGCGAACTGTTTCTTTTTCTCCCGTTTTTCATTCACGCGTCTCGAGCTCATTTCAGAATAAACACATTTCGATTTCACCTCAAATAACGAGCTTCAAAACATTTTTCACGATAATCCGAGTTTCGGAGAATGCTGGTTTGTGGAACGCCGGCACCCCCCAAATGTCTTCCGTTGGTGCTCAAACTTTGCGTGACCGCTTTATCTAACCCGAGGAACTTTCTATGTTATTTCCGGAGAATTTTATTCCGGGACCCCGGAATCCCGAAAAACCGTGTATATACACTTCAATTTCAGCCGCTCGGAAGGTCGTACCGGAACCTGTTTCTTTTTCTCCCTGTTTTTCAATCACGCGTCCGAGCTCATTTCAGAAATCAACCTGTTCGATTTCAGCCTCAAATAACGAGCTTTAACACATTTTTCACGATAATCCGAGTTTCGGCGAAAGCTGGTTTATGGCACACCGACACCCCCAAATTTCTTCCGTTGGTGCTCAAACTTTGCGTGGCCTTTTTATCTGACCCGGGGAACTTTCTATGTGATTTCCGGAGAATTTTATTCTGGGACCCCGGAATCTCAAAAACCGTGCATTATACACTTCAATTTCAAATAGTTCGGAGGGTCGTAATGCTAACCTGTTTCTTTTTTCCCTGTTTTTCAATCACGCGTCCGAGCTCATTTCAGAATCAACCTGTTCAATTTCAGGAATCAACATGTTCGATTTCACCTCAAATAACGAGCTTTAACACATTTTTCACGATAATCCGAGTTTCGGCGAATGCTGGTTTGTGGCACACCGGCACCCCCCAAATGTCTTCCGTTGGTGCTCAAACTTTGCGTGGCCGCTTTATCTGACCCGAGGAACTTTCTATGTAATTTCCAGAGAATTTTTTTCCAGGAACCCGGAATCCCGAAAAACCATGTATTATACACTTCAATTTCACTAGTTCGGAAGGTCGTGCTGGACGCTGTTTTTTTCTCCTTTTTTTCAATCACGCGTCCGAGCTCATTTCAGAATCAACTTTGTTTGATTTCGAAATCAACTGTTCGATTTCGAAATCAACCCGTTCGATTTCACCTCAAATAACGAGCTTTAACACATTTTTCACGATAATCGAGTTTCGGCGAATGCTCGTTTGGCACACCCGCACCCCTAATGTCTTTCGTTGGTGCTCAAACTTTGCGTGGCGCGTTATCTGACCCGAGGAACTTTCTATGTGATTTCCGGAGAATTTTATTCTGGGATCCCGGAATCCCGAAAAACCGTGTATATACATTTCAATTTCAGCCGTTCGGAAGGTCGTACCGGACCTGTTTCTTTTTCTCCCTGTTTTTCAATCACGCGTCCGAGCTCATTTCAGGAATCAACCTGTTTGATTTCAGAAATCAACCTGTTCGATTTCAGAAATCAACCTGTTCGATTTCGGAAATCAACCTGTTCGATTTCAGCCTCAAATAACGAGTTTTAACACATTTTTCACGATAATCTGAGTTTCGGCGAATGCTGGTTTGTGGCATACCGACACCCCCAAATTTCTTCCGTTGGTGCTCAAACTTTGCGTGGCCTTTTTATCTGACCCGGGGAACTTTCTAAGTGATTTACGGAGAATTTTATTCCGGGACCCCGGAATCCCAAAAACCGTGCATTATACACTTCAATTTCAACCGTTCGGAAGGTCGTACCGGAACCTGTTTCTTTTTCTCCCTGTTTTTCAATCACGCTTCCGAGCTCATTTCAGGAATCAACCTGTTCAATTTCAGGAATCAACTTGTTCGATTTCAGCTTCAAATAACGAGCTTTAACACATTTTTCACGATAATCCGAGTTTCGGCGAATGCTGGTTTGTGGCACACCGGCACTCCCCAAATGTCTTCCGTTGGTGCTCAAACTTTTCGTGGCCGCTTTATCTGACCCGAGGATCTTTCTATGTGATTTCCAGAGAATTTTTTTCCGGGAACCCGGAATCCCGAAAAACCGTGTATATACCCTTCAATTTCAGCCGTTCGGAAGGTCGTATCGGAACCTGTTTCTTTTTCTCCCTATTTTTCAATCACGCGTCCGAGCTCATTTCAGGAATCAACCTGTTTGATTTCAGAAATCAACCTGTTCGATTTCAGAAATCAACTTGTTCGATTTCAGCCTCAAATAACGAGTTTTAACACATTTTTCACGATAATCTGAGTTTCGGCGAATGCTGGTTTGTGGCATACCGACACCCCCAAATTTCTTCCGTTGGTGCTCAAACTTTGCGTGGCCTTTTTATCTGACCCGGGGAACTTTCTAAGTGATTTACGAAGAATTTTATTCCGGGACCCCGGAATCCCAAAAACCGTGCATTATACACTTCAATTTCAACCGTTCGGAAGGTCGTACCGGAACCTGTTTCTTTTTCTCCCTGTTTTTCAATCACGCGTCCGAGCTCATTTCAGGAATCAACCTGTTCAATTTCAGGAATCAACTTGTTCGATTTCAGCCTCAAATAACGAGCTTTAACACGTTTTTCACGATAATCCGAGTTTCGGCGAATACTGGTTTGTGGCACACCGGCACCCCCCAAATGTCTTCCGTTGATGCTCAAACTTTGCGTGGCCGCTTTATCTGACCCGAGGAACTTTCTATGTAATTTCCAGAGAATTTTTTTCCAGGAACCCGGAATCCCGAAAAACCATGTATTATACACTTCAATTTCAGCCGTTCGGAAGGTCGTACCGGACCCTGTTTCTTTTTCTCCCTGTTTTTCAATCACGCGTCCGAGCTCATTTCAGGAATTAACCTGTTTGATTTCAGAAATCAACCTGTTCGATTTCAGAAATCAACCTGTTCGATTTCAGCCTCAAATAACGAGTTTTAACACATTTTTCACGATAATCTGAGTTTCGGTGAATGCTGGTTTGTGGCACACCTGCACCCCCTAATGTCTTTCGTTGGTGCTCAAACTTTGCGTGGCCGCGTTATCTGACCCGAGGAATTTTCTATGTGATTTCCGGAGAATTTTATTCTGGGACCCCGGAATCCCGAAAAACCGTGTATATACATTTCAATTTCAGCCGTTCGGAAGGTCGTACCGGACCTGTTTCCTTTTCTCCCTGTTTTTCAATCACGCGTCCGAGCTCATTTCAGGAATCAACCTGTTGGATTTCAGAAATCAACCTGTTCGATTTCAGCCTCAAATAACGAGTTTTAACACATTTTTCACGATAATCTGAGTTTCGGCGAATGCTGGTTTGTGGCACACCTGCACCCTCTAATGTCTTTCGTTGGTGCTCAAACTTTGCGTGGCCACTTTATCTGACCCGAGAAACTTTCTATGTGACTTCTGGAGAATTTTATTCTGGGACCCCGGAATCCCGAAAAACCGTGTATATGCATTTCATTTTCAGCCGTTCAAAAGGTCGTACCGGAACCTGTTTCTTTTTCTCCCCATTCTTCATTTACGCGTCTGAGCTCATTTAAGGAATCAACCTGTTCGATTTCAGCCTCAAATAACGAGCTTTAACACATTTTTCACGATAATCCTAGTTTCGGCGAACGCTGGTTTGTGGCACACCGGCACCCCCAAATGTCTGCTGTTGGTGCTCAAAATTTGCGTGGCCGCTTTATCTGACCCGAGGAACTTTCTATGTGATTTCCGGAGAATTTTATTCCGGGACCCCGGAATCCCGAAAAACCGTGTATATACACTTCAATTTCAGCCGTTTGGAAGGTCGTACCGGAACCTGTATCTTTTTCTCCCCGTTTTTCAATCACGCGTCTGAGCTCATTTCAGGAAAAAACCTGTTCGATTTCAGCCTCAAATAACGAGCTTCAAAACATTTTTCACGATAATCCGAGTTTCGGAGAATGCTGGTTTGTGGCACGCCGGCACCCCCCAAATGTCTTCCGTTGGTGCTCAAACTTTGCGTGACCGCTTTATCTAACCCGAGGAACTTTCTATGTTATTTCCGGAGAATTTTATTCCGGGACCCCAGAATCCCGAAAAACCGTGTATATACACTTCAATTTCAGCCGCTCGGAAGGTCGTACCGGAACCTGTTTCTTTTTCTCCCTGTTTTTCAATCACGCGTCCGAGCTCATTTCAGGAATCAACCTGTTTGATTTCAGAAATTAACCTGTTCGATTTCAGAAATCAACCTGTTCGATTTCAGCCTCAATTAACGAGTTTTAACACATTTTTCACGATAATCCGAGTTTCGGCGAATGCTGGTTTGTGGCACACCGGCACTCCCCAAATGTCTTCCGTTGGTGCTCAAACTTTTCGTGGCCGCTTTATCTGACCCAAGGAACTTTCTATGTGATTTCCAGAGAATTTTTTTCCGGGAACCCGGAATCCCGAAAAACCGTGTATATACACTTCAATTTCATCCGTTCGGAAGGTCGTACCGGAACCTGTTTCTTTTTCTCCCTGTTTTTTAATCACGCGTCCGAGCTCATTTCAGGAATCAACCTGTTTGATTTCAGAAATTAACCTGTTCGATTTCAGGAATAAACCGGTTCGATTTCAGCCTCAAATAACGAGCTTTAACACATTTTTCACGATAATCCGAGTTTCGGCGAATGCTGGTTTGTGGCACACCGGCACCCCCAAATGTCTTCCGTTGGTGCTCAAACTTTGCGTGGCCGCTTTATCTGACCCGAGGGACTTTCTATGTGATTTCCGGAGAATTTTATTCCGGGACCCCGGAATCTCGGAAAACCGTGTATATATATACTTCAATTTCAGCCGTTCGAAAGGTCGTACCGGAACCTGTTTCTTTTTCTCCCTGTTTTTCAATCACGCGTCCGAGCTCATTTCAGGAGTCAACCTGTTTGATTTCAGAAATCAACCTGTTCGATTTCAGAAATCAACCTGTTCGATTTCAAATTTCAAATAACGAGTTTTAACACATTTTTCACGATAATCTGAGTTTCGGCGAATGCTGGTTTGTGGCACACCTGCACCCCCTAATGTCTTTCGTTGGTGCTCAAACTTTGCGTGGCCGCTTTATCTGACCCGAGGAACTTTCTATGTGATTTCCGGAGAATTTGATTCTGGGACCCCGGAATCCCGAAAAACCGTGTATATACATTTCAATTTCAGCCGTTCGGAAGGTCGTACCGGAACCTGTTTCTTTTTCTCCCCGTTCTTCATCCACGCGTCGGAGCTCATTTCAGGAATCAATCTGTTCGATTTGAGCCTCAAATAACGAGCTTTAACACATTTTTCACGATAAACCGAGTTTCGGAGAATGCTGGTTTGTGGCACACCGGCACCCCCAAATGTATTCCGTTGGTGCTCAAACTTTGCGTGATCGCTTTATTTGACCCGATGAACTTTCTATGTGATTTTCGGAGAATTTTATTCCAGGACTCCGGAATCCCGAAAAACCGTGTATATACACTTCAATTTGAGCCGTTCGGAAGGTCGTACCGGAACCTGAAGGTCGTACCGGAACCTGTTTCTTTTCTCCCTGTTTTTCAATCACGCGTCCGAGCTCATTTGAGGAATCAACCTGTTTGATTTCAGGAATCAACCTGTTCAATTTCAGCCTCAAATAACGAGCTTTAACACATTTTTCAAGATAATCCGAGTTTCGGCGAATGCTGGTTTGTGGCACACCGGCTCCCCCAAATGTCTTCCGTTGGTGCTCAAACTTTGCGTGGCCGCTTTATCTGACCCGAGAAACTTTCTAAGTGATTTCCGGAAAATTTTATTCCACGACCCCGGAATCCCGAAAAAATGTGTATTTATATACACTTTAATTTCAGCCGTTCGGAAGGTCCTACCGGAACCTGTTTCTTTTTCTCCCTGTTTTTCAATCACGCGTCCGAGCTCATTTCAGAAATCAACCTGTTCGATTTCAGGAATCAACCTGTTCGATTTCAGCCTCAAATAACGAGCTTTAACACATTTTTCACGATAATCTGTGTTTCGGCGAATGCTGGTTTGTGGCACACCGGAACCCCCAAATCTCTTCCGTTGGTGGTCAAACTTTGCGTGGCCGCTTTATCTGACCCAAGGAACTTTCTTTGAGATTTCCGGAGAATTTTATTACGGGACCCCGGAATCCCGAAAAACCGTGTATTATACACTTCAATTTCAGCCGTTCGAAAGGTCGTACCAGAACCTGTTTATTTATCTCCTTGTTTTTCAATCACGCGTCCGAGCTCATTTCAGGAATCAACCTGTTCGATTTCAGCCTCAAATAACGAGCTTTAACACACTTTTCACGATAATCCGAGTCGGTGAATGCTGATTTGTGGCACACCGGCACCCCCAAATGTCATCCGTTGGTGCTGAAACTTTGCGTGGCCGCTTTATCTGACCCGAGGGACTTTCTATGTGATTTCCGTAGAATTTTATTCCGGGACCCCGGAATCTCGAAAAACCGTGTATATATACTTCAATTTCAGCCGTTCGGAAGGTCGTACCGGAACCTGTTTCTTTTTCTCCCTGTTTTTCAATCACGCGTCCGAGCTTATTTCAGGAATCAACCTGTTCGAGAATCAACCTGTTCGATTTCAGCCTCAAATAACAAGTTTTAACACATTTTTCACGATAATCCGAGTTTCGGCGAATGCTGGTTTGTGGCACACCGGCACCCCCAAATGTCTTCCGTTGGTGCTCAAACTTTGTGTGGCCGCTTTATCAGACCCGAGGGACTTTCTATGTGATTTCCGGAGAATTTTATTCCGGGACTCCGGATTCCCGAAAAACCGTGTATTATACACTTCAATTTCAGCCGTTCGGAAGGTCGTACCGGAACCTCTTTCTTTTTCTCCCCGTTTTTCAATCACGCGTCCGACTCATTTCAGGAATCAACCTGTTCGATTTCTGGATAAACCTGTTCGATTTCAGCCTCAAATAACGAGCTTTAACACATTTTTCACGATAATCCGAGGTTCAGCGAATGCTGGTTTGTGGCACACAGGCTCCCCCAAATGTCCTCCGATGGTGCTCAAACTTTTTGTGGCCGCTTTATCTGACCCGAGGGACTTCCTATGTGATTTCCGGAGAATTTTATTCCGGGACCCCGGAATCCCGAAAAACCGTGTATATACACTACAATTTCAGCCGTTCGGAAGGTCGTACCGGAACCTATTTCTTTTTCTCCCCGTTCTTCAATCACGCGTCTGAGCTCATTTCAGGGACCAACCTGTTCGATTTCAGGAATAAACCTGTTCGATTTCAGCCTCAAATAACGAGTTTTAACACATTTTTCACGATAATCCGAGTTTCGGCGAATGCTGGTTTGTGGCATACCGGCACCCCCAAATATCTTCCGTAGGTGCTCAAATTTTGCGTGGCCGCTTTATCTGACCCGAGAAACTTTCTATGTGATTTACGGAGAATTTTATTCCGGGACCCCGGAATCCCGAAAAACCGTGTATTATACACTTCAATTTAAGCCGTTCGGAAGGTCGTACTGGAACCTGTTTCTTTTCCTCCCTGTTTTTCAATCACGCGTCCGAGCTCATTTCAGGAATTAACCTGTTCGATTTTAGGAATCAACCTGTTCGATTTCAGGAATCAACCTGTTCGATTTCAACCTCAAATTACGAGCTTGAACACATTTTTCAGGATAATCCGAGTTTCGACGAATGCTGGTTTGTGGCACACCGGCACTCCCAAATGTCTTCCGTTGGTGCTCAAACTTTGCGTGGCCGCTTTATCTGACCGTAGGACTTTCTATGTGATTTCCGGAGAATTTTATTCCGGGACTCCGGAATCTCGAAAAACCGTGTATAATATACTTCAAATTCAGCCGTTCGGAAGGTCGTACCAGAACCTGTTTCTTTTTCTCCCCGTTCTTCAATCACGCGTCTGAGCTCATTTCAGGAATCAACCTGTTCGATTTCAGGAATAAACCTGTTCGATTTCTGCCTCAAATAACGAGTTTTAACACATTTTTCACGATAATCCGAGTTTCGGCGAATGCTGGTTTGTGCAACAACGGCACTCCCAAATGTCGTCCCTTGGTGTTCAAACTTTGCGTCGCCGCTTTATCTGACCCGAGGAACTTTCTATGTGATTTCCGGAGAATTTTATTCCGTGACCCCGGAATCCCGAAAAACCGTGTATATACACTTCAATTTCAGCCGTTCGGAAGGTCGTACCGGAACCTATTTCTTTTTCTCCCCGTTCTTCAATCACGCGTCTGAGCTCATTTCAGGAACCAACCTGTTCGATTTCAGGAATAAACTTGTTCGATTTCAGCCTCAAATAACGAGCTTTAACACATTTTTCACGATAATCCGAGTTTCGGCGAATGCTGGTTTGTGGCACACCGGCACCCCCAAATGTCTTCCGTTGGTGCTCAAACTTTGCGTGGCCGCTTTATCTGACCCGAGGAACTTTCTATGTGATTTCCGGAGAATTTTATTCCGGGACCCCGAATCCCGAAAACCGTGTATTATACACCTCAATTTCAGCCGTTCGGAAGGTCGTACCGGAACCTGTTTCTTTTTCTCCCTGTTTTTCAATCACGCGTCCGAGATCATTTCAGGAATTAACCTGTTCGATTTCAGGAATCAACCTGTTCGATTTCAGCCTCAAATAACGAGCTTTAACACATTTTTCACGATAATCCGAGTTTCGGCGAATGCTGGTTTGTGGCACACCGGCACTCCCAAATGTCTTCCGTTGGTGCTCAAACTTTGCGTGGCCGCTTTATCTGACCCTAGGGACTTTCTATGTGATTTCCGGAGAATTTTATTCCGGGACTCCGGAATCTCGAAAAACCGTGTATAATATACTTCAATTTCAGCCGTTCGGAAGGTCGTACCGGAACCTGTTTCTTTTTCTCCCCGTTCTTCAATCACGCGTCTGAGCTCATTTCAGGAATCAACCTGTTCGATTTCAGGAATAAACCTGTTCGATTTCAGCCTCAAATAACGAGTTTTAACACATTTTTCACGATAATCCGAGTTTCGGCGAATGCTGGTTTGTGGCACAACGGCACTCCCAAATGTCGTCCCTTGGTGTTCAAACTTTGTGTGGCCGCTTTATCTGACCCGAGGAACTTTCTATGTGATTTTCGGAGAATTTTATTCCGGGACCCCGGAATCCCGAAAAACCGTGTATTATACATTTCAATTTCAAATAGTTCGGAAGGTCGTACCGGAACCTGTTTCTTTTTCTCCCTATTTTTCAATCACGCATCCGAGCTCATTTCAGGAATCAACCTGTTCGATTTCAGGAATCAACCTGCTCGATTTCAGCCTCAAATAACGAGCTTTAACACATTTTTCACGGTAATACGAGTTTCGGCGAATGCTGGTTTGTGGCACACCGGCAGCCCCCAAATGTCTTCCGTTGGTGCTCAAACTTTGCGTGACCGCTTTATCTGACCCGAGGAGCTTTCTATGTGATTTCCGGAGAATTTTATTCCGGGAACCCGGAATCCCGAAAAACCGTGTATTACACTTCAATTTCAGCCGTTCGGAAGGTCGTACCGGAACCTGTTTCTTTTTCTCCCTGTTTTTCAATCACGCGTCCGAGCTCATTTCAGGAATCAACCTGTTCGATTTCACCCTCAAATAACGAGTTGTAACACATTTTTCACGATAATTTGAGTTTCGGCGAATGCTGGTTTGTGGCACACCTGCACCCCCTAATGTCTTCCGTTGGTGCTCAAACTTTGCGTGGCCGCTTTATCTGACCCGATGAACTTTCTATGTGATTTCCGGAGAATTTTATTCCGGGACCCAGGAATCCCGAAAAACCGTGTATTATACATTTCAATTTCAAATAGTTCGGAAGGCCGTCATCTAACTGTTTCTTTTTCTCCCTGTTTTTCAATCACGCGTCCTAGCTTATTTCAGGAATCAACCTGTTCGATTTCAGGAATCAACCTGTTCGATTTCAGCCTCAAATAACGAGTTTTAACACATTTTTCACGATAATCCGAGTTTCGGCGAATGCTGGTTTGTGGCACACCGGTACCCCCAAATTTCTTCCGTTGGTGCTCAAACTTTGCGTGGCCGCTTTATCTGACCCGATAAACTTTCTATGTGATTTCCGGAGAATTTTATTCCGGGACCCCAGAATCCCGAAAAACCGTGTATTATACACTTCAATTTCAGCCGTTCGGAAGGTCGTACCGGAACCTATTTCTTTTTCTCACCGGTCTTCAATCACGCATCTGAGCTCATTTCAGGAATCAACCTGTTCGATTTCAGGAATAAACCTGTTCGATTTCAGCCTCAAATAACGAGCTTTAACACATTTTTCACGATAATCCGAGTTTCGCGAATCTTTGGTTTGGGCACACCGGCACTCCCAAATGTCTTCCGTTGGTGCTCAAACTTTGCGTGGCCGCTTTATCTGACCCTAGGGACTTTCTATGTGATTTCCGGAGAATTTTATTCCGGGACTCCGGAATCTCGAAAAACCGTGTATAATATACTTCAATTTCAGCCGTTCGGAAGGTCGTACCGGAACCTGTTTCTTTTTCTCCCCGTTCTTCAATCACGCGTCTGAGCTCATTTCAGGAATCAACCTGTTCGATTTCAGGAATAAACCTGTTCGATTTCAGCCTCAAATAACGAGTTTTAACACATTTTTCACGATAATCCGAGTTTCGGCGAATGCTGGTTTGTGGCACAACGGCACTCCCAAATGTCGTCCCTTGGTGTTCAAACTTTGTGTGGCCGCTTTATCTGACCCGAGGAACTTTCTATGTGATTTTCGGAGAATTTTATTCCGGGACCCCGGAATCCCGAAAAACCGTGTATTATACATTTCAATTTCAGCCGTTCGGAAGGTCGTCCCGGAACCTGTTTCTTTTTCTCCCTATTTTTCAATCACGCATCCGAGCTCATTTCAGGAATCAACCTGTTCGATTTCAGGAATCAACCTGCTCGATTTCAGCCTCAAATAACGAGCTTTAACACATTTTTCACGTAATCAGAGTTTCGGCGAATCTTTGGTTTGTGGCACACCGGCACCCCCAAATGTCGTCCTTTGGCGCTCAAACTTTGCGTGGCCACTTTATCTGACCCGAGGAACTTCCTATGTGATTTCCGGAGAATTTTATTCCGGGACCCCGGAATCCCGAAAAAGCGTGTATATACACTTCAATTTCAGCCGTTCGGAAGGTCGTACCGGAACCTATTTCTTTTTCTCCCCGTTCTCCAATCACGCGTCTGAGCTCATTTCAGGAACCAACCTGTTCGATTTCAGGAATAAACCTGTTCGATTTCAGCCTCAAATAACGAGCTTTAACACATTTTTCACGATAATCCGAGTTTCGGTGAATGCTGGTTTGTGGCATACCGGCACCCCCAAATATCTTCCGTTGGTGCTCAAATTTTGCATGGCCGCTTTAACTGACCCGAGGAACTTTCTATCTGATTTCCGGAGAATTTTATTCCGGGACCCCGGAATCCCGAAAAACCGTGTATTATACACTTCAATTTCAGCCGTTCGGAAGGTCGTACCGGAACCTGTTTCTTTTTCTCCCTATTTTTCAATCACGCATCCGAGCTCATTTCAGGAATCAACCTGTTCGATTTCAGGAATCAACCTGCTCGATTTCAGCCTCAAATAACGAGCTTTAACACATTTTTCACGATAATCCGAGTTTCGGCGAATGTTGGTTTGTGGCACACCGGCACCCCCCCAATGTCTTCCGTTGGTGCTCAAACTTTGCGTGACCGCTTTTGTAACACCCCCATACTCCAAGTGCCTTACCAGGACCACTCAGGTATGAAGACATTACCATCTCGGTTACCCGAGGCAATGATAATCAAACAACAATGAAGAAACAACGTTTAATATAAATAGTTTAACGAATAGTTACAATCCTCAAAACCAAACCAAAAGTACGATACATGATTCCAAACTGACTGTTCTAACTGAAATGTAAATAAACTAAAGGCTACAGCGGAAGACTCCTATCATCATGTCGTGGCATCCCAGCTATCCCAGTACTCATCTCAATACCTGCTCAATATCTGCTCACCATCCCCGAATGGATCACCGCAGGTTTACAAAACAACACCGGGGTCAGTACTAATCACACAATCAATATGTATAACGACAATAGGATAAACAGACAGCTTAACTGTACACACACACACACACAACCAACCAATTCCCATCATCTCAATACTGACTGTCCACTGGACCAGCCCTGCCAGTGGGGGACCGCAGCCGTACCCACCAAATCCCCGCTCCACATAGTGAGCGATAACCCTGTCCATTAATGTGCACATCCCTTCTGTGGCGGGTTCCACGATGTATAAACTAGGGCGTGAAGCCACTCCCGCAAGTGACCCCACTCGGTAGAGGCCACGCCTCGCGAACCATCAACAACGATCACAACCACAATCACAACACAACTATTATATCAAACAACCAAATACAATACATCAATAAACATCCCATTATGGGACTAATACTGAGTAGGAAATCCTACCTGGTATGCACACAATCAGACGGTCTCTACTGCTGAGTCAAAAAGCCTCTTCTATGAACCCTCCTCCTATCATACAACACATAGAGGCTACCAATCACATACTACACATAAAAACCCCCAATCTCTAAATTAGGGTTTAACCAAATCAAAGGAAAAACAATAAAAAGGGTACATAGATCTTACCCTCGACGCAAGGAACCCAACGATATAAACAACGACAAGAACTGACCGTCTGAACTCCGGAAATTGCTAAGAATGCGATTAGGAAGATGAACTTGTTGGTTTCTCTCTGAAACAGGAATTTAGGTTTTGTAAAAGTGGTTTAGAATAATGACGACGGAACTTAAATACCTTAATCGCATAATTAACAAAACCCGAGAAAACTCCCCGTAAAACCGGACACTCGATCGAGTACCCAAGGTACTCGATCGAGTACCCCCTTACTCGATCGAGTGCCCCAGCTACTCGATCGAGTACCCAATAGGTCAGAAACTATTTTATTTCGCAACTTACCCTTACTCGACAGAGTAAGGGCTACTCGATAGAGTACCCCAAGACTTATAAATACGGAGTATTACAGTCTTCCCTCCTTAAAAGGAACTTCGTCTCCGAAGTTCAAACCACTACTAAACAAAGGTACTCCCATAACCTTCCCGACTCAGCAACCAAAACAAAATTCAACATAAAACATGATACTAACCCAACTCATCCCGACAAACATCCCGACACAACATATAAAAGGGGTATAAAACTCTTAAAAACTGCTCGCGATCATCTCCTACCCCCCTAAAAGAAACAAGGTTACGTCCCCGTAACCATACATACCTGATCAAAAAGGAAAGGGTAACGCTCTTTCATAGCTCCCTCTGGCTCCCATGTAGCTTCCTCGGTCTCGTGGTTAGACCACAGGATCTTAAGCAAAACTGTCTCATCACTCCTAGTCTTTCTAACCTTTCGGTCTAGAATCTGCTTAGGCACCTCAAGATATGATAAGGACTCATCTAGCTCTAAGCTCTCTGCCTCCAACACATGTGACGGGTCACTCACATACTTCCGCAGTTGCGATACATGAAACACATTATGCACTCTCTCTAGTGCAGCTGGTAAAGCCAGGCGATAAGCAACTTCCCCAACTCGCTCTAAGATCTCATAAGGCCCTATAAACTTCTGACTTAACTTGTGTGGACAAGGCCCTCGGGAACTGCGTCCGAGGGATCCACACCCGGCATAATCGACTCGAGGTTCTTTCGAATCGAATTAAGACAGATTAGAGTCGCCACCAAGTTTTTTGGGAACTTGGAACCGTTCAAGTCAACTTTACACCTTTCATCGAAAAGCATAAAGCCAATCGACTACGAGTGATTAAAGATAAAGACTTGTACCCTATATCACTCGATTTGAATGACTCTCGTAATCCAATGGTATTTAGACGGATCCACAAACCATAGATCTTGAGTAAGGGGTGAGGGTACGTGTTGGGAAGCCCATAAGGACACCCAACCCCGCCCGTCAATAACGGCCTCTACTAAGTCAAGTGTCGGATTTCAAACAAGGTCATAGCTACTGCGATGTATGTAATGCAAACGTTGTTTTAACCCTATCATGTGACAACAATTTCTATGTCGTTTTAGATGCAACTAAACTAACTTTGTCAAAGTTGTAATTTAGCATGTGGGTTGATTAATCTAAACAACATACAAAGTAAACAAACAAGGCTTAGGGGGAATGGGGGAGCCGTTGGGATCTACCTATTACAAACCAGGCATTTCATGCCGACACAACAATAAGTAAATTACAACTCGATCTAAATACAATTGCTACAAACGACTCAAGACGCGACACAAAACACACGGCCAAACGGCCTTGAAAACCGTGCACATGGGGGGAGTGACTCACGGCCTACATGACACACGGCCGTGGGTCCCTCCTCGTATTGCGTGCCCTCACTTAATCCCATCGGATTAGACATTGGGCTATGCACCAAAGCATGTATTAGCATAAACCGGGCCATGTTGTTTTAAACAACATGCGGTTTACTACGCTCTTACAAGCATTGGGAACAACCGTCTAACCAAATAAAACCAAGGTTTTCAAAAAAGGTTTTGACTAAAAAAGGAGAACAAATTACAAATAGATTACAAAACGTGACTCAAAGAAACATAAATTAAATACAAGCGATAAAACGAATAAAGAACGAACGATGCAAAAACAAACGAAATAAGGGAGGCCAAATACACGGCCAAGCACACGGCCAACCGCGGCCCAACCAGAGTCAACCTAGTTCCTAAGTTAGATTCATTAGTTAGATCGGATGATTGCGAAAAGGAATCGAAAACAAGGTCAGAAAACGAGTTAAAAACAATGTTGATTGATTGTCGCGTTATGGTGCATTCTACACGGCCTAAAGGGTCTATTTAGGTCAAATTCGCTAATTAATTTAACTCATCGAGTGTCAATGAGAAGGTGCTAATCACGCACTCTCATACTAGCGAGAAATTAGGTGAAAGAGATAGATGCATTCAATTATTTACAGAAATCGTCGATTGATTTTTAAAGCTATGTCGAAGCCACCTAAAGTGTCTAATTAGATTATTGAATTGATTTAAAGTCATCTAATTACGTCATAGGTTAACAATCAGAAGTTAAACTAACATACAACGGGTCCTAGGGTATATCGAATTGGCCGAAACAACAAGGGGGTCAAAAGCGAAGAGCGAAGTTAGACAAACGTTTTATTTATGCCCTACCTTGAACACGAGGATATGTAAATGAGACGGGGGTGTACGACCGACAGAAGGAGCGGTTTCTTTTCCCATCTCAAGTCAACGCGGGTGTTCATGGTGGTACTTTAACTCATACTCGGACTAACTAGTTTCATAGTTAATTTAGAACGAACGATAAACAAACAAAAAACAAACAAAAACAAGCTATAAAAAAAAGGCATAAAAAACGAAATAAAAAAGGAAGAGAAGGGGATTTGATGCACCCTCAACCTACATGTATCGTTGACACCGTCTTGGGTCGTAATCGAAGGTAGGTTTTATCTCGAGAGGCCGTCGTCGACGAAGAACAAAGCACACGCGCGTTTTGGAAAGTTTCTGGACAGCAGTTTTAAAACAATGATATCTCCCTCGTTTCACGACGAAAATTCGATCCGAAAGATGTTTTGAAAACTAGAAAGAGAGGAGAACAAGGATCTTAAAGCAACCCCTGCTCGATTTGGGTTATTGGGCACGAAAAACGAGCACAAACAGAACTGGACAGACAAGAATAAACCGCGAAAACAGAGTGTTATTTCACTCTGTTTTTCGAGGGATTTCGTGTACTCTCAAGGGCAATTTGGCTCGTGATTCTTTATCTAATGTGTGTATGGATGTTGTATGGTTAATTAGGAACAAGAAACTCGAATTTTTATGGTGATTTGATGGAGGAACGAGATGATTTTCGAAGGAGGCACACAAACAGTTTCTGTTTGTGTGTCGGTTTTGTGTAGGGTTTTTGGAGGATGTTTAGGGTTTGTTTCTGAGGTTTAAAGCTTATGGGTGATGGTAGGATATATGGAGAACTTAGAGGAATGAATGTATGGTGAAGGGGTGGTATTTATAGGGAGTTAAAATAGGTTAAAAGGGAGGAGGAAGCAGCCGGGCTCAATGAACATAGCTGCTGTCCATCGGTTTTGGGAGGGGTTTCTAGGGTTCGTTTTGGGGGATTTCTTGGTGATCAAGCTAGGATAATATGGGTAGGATACTAGGGTATGGGTTAGGGTTAATGGGTACGGGTCTTGGTAGTGTTTGAAGCGGGTTTGGGCTCGGGAATTGGCTTGCAAAACAGGGGGTTCGAACATGGGTTGATGGGTATTGGTATAGGTGGGTTAGTGTACTCGAGATTCGTGCCAATTCGCAAAGGAAACGGGCTTAAAAACCGAGCTAAAATCGAGCTCAAAACACACGGTTAAAAACGAGTTCTTCGGTTTTAAAAAACGATTTTTCAAATCAAATAACAAATTAAAATAAATGACTTTTCAAATCAAATATACTCATAAAATGATTTTTCAAATCAAATACTTATTTTATTTTCAATAAAATAAACTTGGAAAATAAATTCAAAATAAAGCTTTAATTTAAATATCATTTAAACTAAATAAATAATGAATTCACTTAAAAAACACATTAATTTTAAATATCATTTAAAATAACAAAATGAACTTACTAAAAACATTAATTTAAATATCATTTAAATTAACAGAAAGAATTCACTAAAAACATTAATTTAAATATCATTTAAATTAATAAAATACTAAATCGACGGCGCCCATTCTACCTCGTAAAACGAGCTCCAAATAATGACAAAGACAACTAAAGAATACATGTGTCCTATCATCATCGGGTGTTTGTCGGGTTCTCTATAAATTCCAATATCGACGGATACGGGTATCTACAGAGCCCCCACTTTGACTGAGGCTTGGACAAGGCGAAAGTCAAAGTATACCCCAGTCCCTCTCGACCGAGGATTCTTCGGGTCGTTTATAGTCCATTAGACTTGCGTATATAAGCTACTTGACCATAAGAAGAGATCATACCTGAAACTTCGTTGGGGATTGACTCTTGCTTCTGTTGTGTCAAATTATCGTCATTGGTCGTCGACCCATAAATTGCATAAATGGTGGGTTGAGCCTTGTCCTTAGGTGCCTACGTATCCGTTTCTGACGGAATCAAACCCGCGTCGTAGTTCGGCAACTGCTGACACATGCCCAAAGTTTATCATCTGCTGGCGTATGTCCAAAATTCATCATCTACTGACATTGGCCCAAAATTTATCATCTGCTGGCACTTGTCTAAATGGGACGGGACTTTCCGAGGAGGTTGCCGTCGCTTTCATCATTTGCTTTCAGCTAAGGAATTCTTCCATTTCATACTCTTGTAATTGAATTGAATTCTGAGTGGATGTCATCCATTTCATCTTGATAATGGTCTCGAAGCCAACGGCTTCGAGCCCCGATTCTGAATGGCTCTAAAGTCGAAGACTTTAGAGCCCCCAGTTGAAGCATATCCTGCTACATTTGAAACATAGAAAATGTACTAGCAATAATCATACGTAAGCACATTTGGATCATTGATCTTGAAATTGGATCATTTGAAATACTGGGTCATCGACCCGAAAATTGAATTTTGAAAATTTCGAATAGTTGGGCCATCGGCCTGAAAATTGATTTTGACAGACTGGGTCATCGACCCGACATTTGAACATGTTGAAAATTTTGAATAATTGGGCTATCGACCCAAAAATATTCTACTACTTGGATCATCTATCCACAATTCGCAAAAAGTTTTTGAAATTTTGAAAGTTTTTGAAATTTTGAAATTTTGAAATTTTTGAAATCGAACCTTGACGGGTGAGCATGAAACATGACTCAGACACTCTTCATGACCCGTAAATAACGTGGGCGTAGCCCGCTACCGTAAAACAAAAAAGGAAAATAAAACCCTAAGTGTGCACGGGTTTTAATTCAATTATGGACTTGCTGGGGGTAGAAATGTAAATTGGCCGTTCCGGCGCCAGAAGATGGCAAATGGGAATCACAAGGTCGTCGAACTTGGGACAGAGATATCGTATGGCATGGGCGTGCTCCCGAGGGCACATGGGAATCAAGATCACTTGGCATTGACAAGGTGGATTGAACTCACGGAGCAACAACGTTGGCTTCGCCCAGACACTAAACACAGATTGATTTTATGAGAACACTTAGACATCACACATTACTTTTGTCGGGAACATTCTGTCACTCTTCTCCTCGCCTCCTTTCTTTTCAGCGAGTTTTCATCATTTCTTGCCACCGCCTTTTTCTTTTCAGCGGGCTTTTATTATTTTTCTTCCACGCCTTCTTTCTTTTCAGCGGGTTTTTCATATTTTATGTTCCCAACACAAACCTACTTCTATATGACTCGGCATCTTTGCCTACATCGTTAAATAAAGCTCATTCCGAGACTTGACACTACTCATCTGAACCTATATCCTTATCCTAGCCTACATCGAGTGCTAAGACTGACTCAAACAAAGGTGGCTTCATTTGGACTTGGTTAAGACCCGTAAGAAACCGATAAGATGACAACTTGGTTGATGAGTGGATTGAATCCCTTATTCTGAAGGACTGCCTACGTATTCGCGTGGAGCGAAATCAAATCCGACGTAGTTCGATCATGGTGCATAAACATGGCATTTTGATTGTGTGTACACACTCAAAGGTTTCACCTAAGGTATCATGTCGTATCCCATTCTAGCCTGTAAGGTACCGTTGTATCCCGTGTCTGGGGTTAGGTGTAAAAGGCTTGGATCTTTTGGGATGTGGAGCTTGGTAATAACAAGTTGGAATGGTTAACCATCATTCTGAAAGTTTGTTTTGTGGTGCTAAGGCCAAGGGCTATGGCTGCTGATGTGGTTGGAAAAGGTGTCTCGGGTTTGACAAAACCCGAGTGCAAATGGGTTAGAAAATAATGTGGGTTCAAATTTCCATGTCTGGACCCTAAAGGTCAGGGTGTAACAACACAAGCGCGGAATGATTCTCAAAATTCCCGACTATCCCCAGAATCGCTCTCTCGGGAAGGACTTAGAGGGTAAAGAGGTCACTACTTACGCTTTTGGACTTCGCCCATTGAACTTCAACTATGGGTACTTGACTTGACTTCTGGCTTCCGTAACTTCGACATTCAACCAAAAACCTTTTGCAATAACTTCAACATCTTTTTTTCCTTTTTTCTTTTTCTTTCATCTTTTTTTTCATTTTTCTTTTTTTTCATTTTTCTAATTTTTCTCTTTTTCTCATTTTTTCCATTCTTTTTCATCTCTTTTTTTCCTCTCTTCTTGAAAATGATAGTCTATTCATTCTCTTAGTCACAAATGGATACACCTTGAAAACATGGCTTCGCCAACTAATTTGGGTAAGAACTAACAATTCCTTGTTAGAACGGGTTGATATCTTCTCTCTTCGAGATGGGATGATTTTGTGGGGAAAAGGCTTGCCTTCCATCATCGATAGGGGAAACAAGAAGCTAGTCCGGGTTTATTATAGAATCATCTAAAAGCTTGTTATAAGACTGGTTTTGATGGAGGTTTTCTACCGCCAGACATGGAATAGGTAAAGGAATCAAACACGGGATCCTAGTGTACCTTACATTTTGAAACGGGACATATTTCTACCCCAGGGATCTCTTTGAGTGTGTTGTGCATTTTATCATGTTTTTGGAATGATTGAGGATTGAAAACAAGGGATATTTGGAAATGAACTGCAACTTTTATTGGAATGACACATGCTTAACAGACTCGAAGGAACGATTCCTAGGACACACCCTAGGTCATCGTGGAACAAACAACTCAACTTCAAGAAAAGAAAGTCGTAGACTCGACTCGACTAAGATAAGAAAACAGATTCCGACTCATAATTTTCAAATCTGGTCTTGAGCTTTCTCTTGTTCAGCTGTCAGCTTAGATGCTCGGTTCTAGTCCTTGATCCCTTTGATGGTCTGCCTCCATCCTGAGGTAGTCCTCCGAGGATCTACGCCAGTGATGAAAGTTGGTGAATCGAATTGTCTTTTATTAACTTCGTTAACGAGAGGAGTACATTCTAGAGCAAGACTCCCGACTTGAATTTCATTCTTCGGGTTTGGCAAGAATTCAGAGCAATCCAAAAATATTTTCCCGATAAACACCCCTTTCAAGTGACATGGGCGGATAAGATGAGAATAATCGACATTGTCTTCGACAGAGACAAAGTTAGTGTGGTCGCCAAACGGATTGGTGACGTTGTTAGGCTTTATGGCCGGGATTGGGAGCGTTCCGTTCTCAATCATATCTTGAATTTCGTGCTTTAGTCTAAAGCACCTTTCAGTATCGTGTCCCTTCCCTTGATGAAAGGCACAGTAGGCATTTGGTTTATACCATTTACCTTGTTGATCAGCAGGAGGGTCCGGAGTTGGACCAATAGGCTTCAACTTTCCTTGGGCTATGAGCCTTTGGAGAGCGTATGTGTAAGTGCATCCGATATCGGTGAATGCCCTAGGTGTTTGGCGCTGCGACTTCTTCGATTGCCCTTCTAAGAGATTGATGGCTTCATCAATATGAGCCGTTGCTGGGGCCTTGCCCTTAGACGATGAGGCCCCTTGGTAGCCTTTCGGCTTTTCAGCCTCTGCCCTTATGACATCATCTTCTACCTTTATCCCGATTCTTATCAATTCTTTGAAAGAGCCAAAATTCTGGTATTTCAGAGCATTGCGGTAAATAGGTCGTAGATTCTTTACGAACTTATCTACCATTTCAACTTCGTCAGGCTTCTTGGCTAGCTTCACGCTTTCAGCGCGCCACCTTGCGAGGAATTCAGTAAAGCCCTCTTTCTCCTTTTGCGTCATAACCTCCAAAGTTCTTATGTTGGTTTGGATCTCGACATTGTCAGCATAGTGCTTACAGAACTCCACCGTAATATCTTCGAAAGTGGGGAAGTTTTTGAGGTCAAGATTGTAGAACCAAGCCTTTGGGTGTTCACCCAGAGATTGGGCGAAGATTTCGGGAGAGCATATCGCGGTACTCCCTTTAGTGCTAAGTACCCTTTATAGGCCTTAACATGGTGGATGGATCTTGATGCCCTTGAACTTGGGAATGTCAGTGAGTACCATGTTCGTGGGCAGCTTGTCCTGAACTGGGGCATAGGTCCTAGCATTCTCATAGTGGATGTTCTTCCCCTGAGAGAGCTTCAAACGGTCTTCGATGAACTTGAACCGTTTCTCCGGATCGATCGGTGGAGGGGTGGAGGTGAATCTTCACTCAGCCTAGATTCGATTGCTTCCATTCTAGTCATCATGAGGTTCACGGCCTCAGTAAGCTTGTTAACAGCATCTTCCATTGCTTGACGTCGGGTTTTGGGCGGCCTTTCTACAAGAAAACCCCGTACTGAGTCAATATTTAAAGTAAGAGCCCCTGCACACTTAAGGACACGACCCCAACTTGACTCAAACACAGACTCGACTTGAGATTGGTTAACCAAAGGTTCGACTCACGGTTTGATTTAGACATCGGTTCATTTTAGACTCGACAAAACGACATGACTCAAACTGTCATAACTCGATTCTAAACTGGACTTGGTGTGACCAAACCCGTGATTGGGCTAACCTAGCCCATGGGTTCGCGTGAAACGTCCATAAGGGCCTAGCCTGGACGTTTTTTGTGGACTATTCTAGACCAAAAAGTCGACCAACATGACTCAAAGCCCAAAAGGTGAGTTTGGGTGACCCAACAAGGTCGTGTTCTAGACTCTTGAAACAAACCCGGCCTAACACGGCCATGACCTGGACACGACTCGACGCATTTCATGCTTGGTTGAGGTTCGGGAAACATTTTGGATTGATTTTGAAAAAAGAAGGATTGATTTGAAAATGAGATTTGAAATGGGCAGCATGCCGGCTATAAAAGCTCATTTTGGGCCGAAATTTCTAGTCCTATTTGGGCAGCGTTCCGCGTTTTGAAAATCATGCTAGGCTTGAAAGCAAGTTATTCAAAAGTTCGGTTTTGAAAAGGACTTGGAATTTTCGAAAAAAGGACTCGGGAAAACATTTTGCACATTGTCATTCTCATGTTATAAGGATGTATGCTCTTAGACATCTCTAAGTCTCGGCAAGTCTTCTACAAGAAGGTCTATGCCCTCCATCCTTTTGCGGTCTTATAAAGCGAGGCGTCTTAAGGTAAAGTACCTAGAAGACGGTCCCCATTCCCAAGAACCACGCGAGGCGAAGTGGAAGCGAGCAATGTGCAGCTTCCTGGCATAGTGGGACGTCGCCCCCCACGCATCACGAAGAAACGCTGGGACGGCCCGGGTAAGTCCTTAAGGGTTTATGCATGAATCGTAGCACTATGAGTAATGTTTTACTTTCCAACACTTTCTTTTCAAGTTTCACCTCGGAGGAAAAGACCCTAGAAACACAAAGTGTAACTAGTCCTCTTTTCCCAGTGAGTCGCCAAATCGTGGACAAGGCCCTCGGGAACTGCGTCCGAGGGATCCACACCCGCATAATCGACTCGAGGTTCTTTCGAATCGAATTAAGACAGATTAGAGTCGCCACCAAGTTTTTTGGGAACTTGGAACCGTTCAAGTCAACTTTACACCTTTCATCGAAAAGCATAAAGCCAATCGACTACGAGTGATTAAAGATAAAGACTTGTACCCTATATCACTCGATTTGAATGACTCTCGTAATCCAATGGTATTTAGACGGATCCACAAACCATAGATCTTGAGTAAGGGGTGAGGGTACGTGTTGGGAAGCCCATAAGGACACCCAACCCCGCCCGTCAATAACGGCCTCTACTAAGTCAAGTGTCGGATTTCAAACAAGGTCATAGCTACTGCGATGTATGTAATGCAAACGTTGTTTTAACCCTATCATGTGACAACAATTTCTATGTCGTTTTAGATGCAACTAAACTAACTTTGTCAAAGTTGTAATTTAGCATGTGGGTTGATTAATCTAAACAACATACAAAGTAAACAAACAAGGCTTAGGGGGAATGGGGGAGCCGTTGGGATCTACCTATTACAAACCAGGCATTTCATGCCGACACAACAATAAGTAAATTACAACTCGATCTAAATACAATTGCTACAAACGACTCAAGACGCGACACAAAACACACGGCCAAACGGCCTTGAAAACCGTGCACATGGGGGAAGTGACTCACGGCCTACATGACACACGGCCGTAGGTCCCTCCTCGTATTGCGTGCCCTCACTTAATCCCATCGGATTAGACATTGGGCTATGCACCAAAGCATGTATTAGCATAAACCGGGCCATGTTGTTTTAAACAACATGCGGTTTACTACGCTCTTACAAGCATTGGGAACAACCGTCTAACCAAATAAAACCAAGGTTTTCAAAAAAGGTTTTGACTCAAAAAGGAGAACAAATTACAAATAGATTACAAAACGTGACTCAAAGAAACATAAATTAAATACAAGCGATAAAACGAATAAAGAACGAACGATGCAAAAACAAACGAAATAAGGGAGGCCAAATACACGGCCAAGCACACGGCCAACCGCGGCCCAACCAGAGTCAACCTAGTTCCTAAGTTAGATTCATTAGTTAGATCGGATGATTGCGAAAAGGAATCGAAAACAAGGTCAGAAAACGAGTTAAAAACAATGTTGATTGATTGTCGCGTTATGGTGCATTCTACACGGCCTAAAGGGTCTATTTAGGTCAAATTCGCTAATTAATTTAACTCATCGAGTGTCAATGAGAAGGTGCTAATCACGCACTCTCATACTAGCGAGAAATTAGGTGAAAGAGATAGATGCATTCAATTATTTACAGAAATCGTCGATTGATTTTTAAAGCTATGTCGAAGCCACCTAAAGTGTCTAATTAGATTATTGAATTGATTTAAAGTCATCTAATTACGTCATAGGTTAACAATCAGAAGTTAAACTAACATACAACGGGTCCTAGGGTATATCGAATTGGCCGAAACAACAAGGGGGTCAAAAGCGAAGAGCGAAGTTAGACAAACGTTTTATTTATGCCCTACCTTGAACACGAGGATATGTAAATGAGACGGGGGTGTACGACCGACAGAAGGAGCGGTTTCTTTTCCCATCTCAAGTCAACGCGGGTGTTCATGGTGGTACTTTAACTCATACTCGGACTAACTAGTTTCATAGTTAATTTAGAACGAACGATAAACAAACAAAAAACAAACAAAAACAAGCTATAAAAAAAAGGCATAAAAAACGAAATAAAAAGGGAAGAGAAGGGGATTTGATGCACCCTCAACCTACATGTATCGTTGACACCGTCTTGGGTCGTAATCGAAGGTAGGTTTTATCTCGAGAGGCCGTCGTCGACGAAGAACAAAGCACACGCGCGTTTTGGAAAGTTTCTGGACAGCAGTTTTAAAACAATGATATCTCCCTCGTTTCACGACGAAAATTCGATCCGAAAGATGTTTTGAAAACTAGAAAGAGAGGAGAACAAGGATCTTAAAGCAACCCCTGCTCGATTTGGGTTATTGGGCACGAAAAATGAGCACAAACAGAACTGGACAGACAAGAATAAACCGCGAAAACAGAGTGTTATTTCACTCTGTTTTTCGAGGGATTTCGTGTACTCTCAAGGGCAATTTGGCTCGTGATTCTTTATCTAATGTGTGTATGGATGTTGTATGGTTAATTAGGAACAAGAAACTCGAATTTTTATGGTGATTTGATGGAGGAACGAGATGATTTTCGAAGGAGGCACACAAACAGTTTCTGTTTGTGTGTCGGTTTTGTGTAGGGTTTTTGGAGGATGTTTAGGGTTTGTTTCTGAGGTTTAAAGCTTATGGGTGATGGTAGGATATATGTAGAACTTAGAGGAATGAATGTATGGTGAAGGGGTGGTATTTATAGGGAGTTAAAATAGGTTAAAAGGGAGGAGGAAGCAGCCGGGCTCAATGAACATAGCTGCTGTCCATCGGTTTTGGGAGGGGTTTCTAGGGTTCGTTTTGGGGGATTTCTTGGTGATCAAGCTAGGATAATATGGGTAGGATACTAGGGTATGGGTTAGGGTTAATGGGTACGGGTCTTGGTAGTGTTTGAAGCGGGTTTGGGCTCGGGAATTGGCTTGCAAAACAGGGGGTTCGAACATGGGTTGATGGGTATTGGTATAGGTGGGTTAGTGTACTCGAGATTCGTGCCAATTCGCAAAGGAAACGGGCTTAAAAACCGAGCTAAAATCGAGCTCAAAACACACGGTTAAAAACGAGTTCTTCGGTTTTAAAAAACGATTTTTCAAATCAAATAACAAATTAAAATAAATGACTTTTCAAATCAAATATACTCATAAAATGATTTTTCAAATCAAATACTTATTTTATTTTCAATAAAATAAACTTGGAAAATAAATTCAAAATAAAGCTTTAATTTAAATATCATTTAAACTAAATAAATAATGAATTCACTTAAAAAACACATTAATTTTAAATATCATTTAAAATAACAAAATGAACTTACTAAAAACATTAATTTAAATATCA
This sequence comes from Silene latifolia, assembly GCF_048544455.1. NCBI lineage: Eukaryota > Viridiplantae > Streptophyta > Magnoliopsida > Caryophyllales > Caryophyllaceae > Silene > Silene latifolia. The sequence continues at coordinate 278,056 of NC_133530.1, read as the reverse complement.
TTTAAATTAACAGAAAGAATTCACTAAAAACATTAATTTAAATATCATTTAAATTAATAAAATACTTCGTCGACGGCGCCCATTCCACCTCGTAAAACGAGCTCCAAATAATGACAGTGACAACTAAAGAATACATGTGTCCTATCATCATCGGGTGTTTGTCGGGTTCTCTATAAATTCCAATATCGACGGATACGGGTATCTACAACTTGCCTTTCTTCCCAAATCTCATAACCCCACGCATAGGAAACACTTTCAAAAGAACCTTGTCCCTAACTTGAAACTCTATGTCCCGACGATGTAGATCTGCATAACTCTTTTGTCGATCCTGAGCTGCTCTCATCCGTTCCCTGATCATCTTAATCTGTTCCACCATCTCATGCACCATCTCTGGTCCTAAAACCACTGCCTCAGGACTATCGTCCCAACAGATTGGACTCCTACATCTCCTCCCATACAAAGCCTCAAACGGTGCCATACCTATACTGGTGTGATAGCTGTTATTGTAAGAGAGAATTCTATCAAGTCCAACCTCTCGCTCCCGCTACCACCAAAATCCATCACACAAGCTCGCAACATATCCTCAAGAGTCTTGATTGTTCTCTCGATCCGCCTGTCTGTCGCGAGGATGAAATGTTGTACTCATCTTCAAAGTTGTTCCCAACAATTCCTGCAAATCCTTCCAAAACCTCGATATAAACCTCGCATCTCTGTCAGACACTATGTCCTTAGGGACTCCATGTAACTTAAGCACGTTCTTTCGATAGGCCATAGCCAATTGTGCCTTAGTCCATGTATCTTTCATTGGAACAAAGTGAGCTGACTTGGTCAGACGATCCACTATCACCCAAATCATGTTGTTACCTTGTTGACTCTTCGGCAAACCCACAATGAAATCCATGGAAATGGATTCCCACTTCCATTCAGGCACCTCTAAAGACTGAATCTTACCTTGTGGTCGTCGCTGTTCCCCTTTAACTCTCGGCATGTCAAACAACGGACACAAACTCACTTTTCTCTTTCTTCATCCCAGCCACCAAAACGTTTTCTTCAAATCCTTGTATAGCTTGTCTCCACCTGGATGAACTGAATATGGTGTGCAATGTGCCTCTGTCATGATAGTCTTTTTCAACTCCTCATCATTAGGAACACACCACCTACCATCAAACCTCAAACTACCATCTGTATGAATAGAAAACCGGGACACTGTCCCTTTCTCTACTCCAGCTCTCCACTCCACTATGTTAGGATCCAAAGCCTGCTTATCCCGAATATCATCATAAAACTCCAGATGTACTGTCATATCACCCATGGCATCTTCTTTCTGCATCATATGTATCCCAAAACTCGCTACCTCATCCCTCAGCCTCATCAAAGATAGAGCTGTACACAGGGAATGTACACTCTTCCTACTCAAAGCATCAGCTACAATATTGGCTTTCCCTTCATGGTAGATGATTTCCATGTCATAATCGCCAATCAGCTCCATCCACCTCCTCTGTCTCATGTTCAACTCCTTCTGCGTGAAGATGTACTTGAGACTCTTGTGATCAGAAAATACCTTAAAGATTGCTCCATAAAGGTAATGTCTCCAAATCTTGAGAGCAAACACCACTGCACCCAACTCCAGATCATGAGTAGGGTAGTTCTCCTCATAAGGCTTCAATTGCCTAGAAGCATAGGCAATCACTTTGCCATTCTGCATCAACACACATCCCAGCCCATTCTTCGAGGCATCTGTATAAACCTCAAAGTTCTCGCTCCCTTCATGCAATGCTAAGACAGGAGCTGTGGTCAAACGCTCCTTTAGTGTTTGGAACGCCGTCTCACAACTCTCATCCTAACGAAACCTGTTCTCTTTCCTCATCAACGCTGTCATCGGTCTAGCTATCTTGGAGAAATCTTTCACGAACCGTCTGTAGTATCCAGCTAAACCCAAGAAACTCCTAACCTCAGCAACATTCTTCGGTGCTTCCCATTTGTCACTGCCTCAATCTTCGCCGGATCCACAGGTACCCCATCTTTAGAGATCACATGCCCCAGAAAAGCAACTTTCTCTAACCAAAACTCACACTTGGACAGCTTAGCATACAACTCATGATCCCTCAAAGTCTGCAACACGATTCTCAAATGCTCCTCATGCTCCTCCTTAGTCTTAGAGTAGACTAAGATGTCGTCGATGAATACCACTACAAACTGGTCCAAAAACTGTCTGAAGATTCTGTTCATCAAATCCATAAACACTGCCGGCGCATTAGACAACCCAAACGGCATCACCACATACTCATAATGGCCATACCTCGACGTGAAAGCTGTCTTTGGTATGTCCACCTCTCTAATCTTCACCTGATGGTACCCCGACCTCAAATCAATCTTAGAAAAGACTGTTGCACCACTCAACTGATCAAACAGGTCATCTATCCTTGGCAAAGGATACTTGTTCTTTATCGTCACACGGTTCAGCTCCCTGTAATCTTTGCACAACCTTAAACTCCCATCCTTCTTCTTCACGAAAAGAACTGGTGCTCCCCAAGGCGATACACTTGGTCTAATGTACCCCTTCTCTATTAAATCATCCAACTGCTTCCTAAGCTCCTCCATCTCCTTAGGACCCATACGGTACGGTGCCTTAGAGATCGGCCCCGTCCCTGGCTTCAACTCAACAGTGAAGTCTATCTCCCTCTCCGGTGGCAACCCCGGAATCTCCTCTGGAAAAACATCCGTAAACTCTCCCACCACTGGTATCTCATCAACTGTCGGACTCTCTATCCGGTCATCTCTCACGTGGCACAAGATCAAAGGACATCCCTTCCTTAGATAAGACTTCAAGGTAACAGCTGCAATCAACTTAACTTTGGGTTTGACTAGAAACCCACGATAAGACACACTAACACCCTTAGGACCTCTTAAGGACACTTTCTTTTGATGACAGTCGATCTTAGCTTTATACTTTCCTAACCAATCCATCCCAACTATCATCTCAAAACCGTTAAAAGGAAACTCTAGCAAGTCTACAGGGAAATCAACTTGCCCAACTATCAAAGATACATCTCTGAACAATCTCCCACACGATACAGACTCACCCGAAGGTATGAAAACTTGCTCACTAACAGACTCATATACTCTCAAACCCAACTGTTTGACATGACTCAAAGACACAAACGACTGAGAAGCCCCCGAATCAAACAAAACGAATGTAGGAATACCATTAACAAGGAATGTACCAGTGATAACATGCGCATCTTCCTCAGCTGCTTTCTTCTCCATCATGAATAACTTGCCACATCGGTCTTCCGCCCACCTCCCCGGACAAGATCTTGGTGAGGTGGTCGGCTTAGCACCCGACCCTTGATTGTTGTTGTTGTTCGCTAATGGTTTCGATAAGAATTACCGCCGTTGCGGTGCCTCCACTCTGGTAACTCGACTTCCCGGTTTGGCCATGATCCAGCCCGGTCATTTGCTCGCGAAACTCTGCGCAGTCTCGGAAAGATCCCGTGCACTTGTGCACTCATGTCTCTTGTGGCCTACACCACCACAGCTATAGCAGGTAACTCCCCAACTATTACTCACACTTCCACGACCACGCCCAAAGGAAGCCCCAAAGACTAAACCCGGACCCGGAAGAAAATCCCTTAGACTGATTGTGGTTGCCTTTCTTGTGATTCGATTGGCCACCACCCTCGCTCTCAGACTTCCTCTTCTCACCACCTAACCTCTCCTGAGCTATCTCCACCAACCTCTCCGCTCTCCCAGCCCTCTCATAAGCTTCCTTAACATCAGTAAGGATCCCCACGGGTAACTTATCCATCATCTTAGGGGTCAACCCCCTCTCAAACCTCAATGCCGATTCTCCTCACTCAAACCCATATCCTCGATACCTAGACTTCTCATTGAACAACCTGTAGTACTCGACCACGGACATCTCAAAGAGTCATCTTAAAACCATCAAACTCTTCTCTCATCTTACTCCTCACATGTTCCGGTACAAACTCCTTCCTCACACCCCTACGAAACTCCTAAGGTATAGCAGGTAAGCCCTGGTTTGTATATATCTCCTTAGCACTCACCTTCACCGAATCCCACCACTTGCCTGCTTTGCCTCCCTCGGATAGAACGCAGCTGCTCCACTCTCATCTCATCAGGACAATGAACCAAGTCTAATATGTTCTCCATCTCTCTCAGCCAACTATCAAGAAGATTAGGCTCCCTAACTCCCTTGTATTCTTTCGGGTTAAACCTCGCAATATAGAGGCTGATTTTTGAATGATCAACCTCCTTCTCCTTATCCTTATTCTTGTCCTCATTCACTTTCTTTAGGGTCTCAGTAAGAGCATCCTGGTGCTCTAACATCTTAACGATGTCATCCACGGTCATAAGCTCAGCTCTCGCATACAAAGCAGTTCTCTTGGGCGGCATCTTGAAACTATACATATATAAGAAAGGGTAGATATGAACATACGTACTAAACTTCAAAACACGAAGACACGACCCCCAGAACCTACTCGATCGAGTTCCCAGACCCACTCGATCGAGTAACGGGCTACTCGATCGAGTGGCCAACATACTCGATCGAGTACCCAAACATCAGACCCCTAACAGACCTTCTGATCTCTTACCTACTCGATCGAGTATCTAGGCTACTCGATCGAGTGACCCCCTACTCGATCGAGTACCCCTAGTTACTCGATCGAGTACCCAAAAACGCGATTCTGGACTCAAAATCGTTAAAACCCCACCCGATCGAGTCAGTCCCACTCGATCGAGTCACGCTAATACATAAAAGCTACCCGCATGTTACGTCATATGCTAACATGCTAAACTTATAAACCACATTATATCATAATAAACATGCTACGCATCTTTCTACTATCTACGAGATCGTTTCATCAGGTTATTAAATGCCACAATGTAAATTATCCAACATGTTATCATCTTCATCAACAAGTTCCCACATATCACCAATTTTTTTTTTTTCTTTCACATGCTCAACTTTCTACTTCAACACCCAACAATTAACACATTTCACCACATTCTTACATAAGTTAACCAAACACACATACGACTCGACAAACACTTCCCCCATGTGACCGGTTCAAAGTTGTAGGGCGACCCCTGCGACTTTAGGACGTCTCCCAAGCCCTTGCACTAGCTCCTACAACTTTTACCCCGGGTTCATTTTAATTGACTCCCTATGTTCATTAGGTTCATTGGTTACAGGTTTCAGGATCGTCGCTCTGATACCATTTGTAACACCCCCATACTCCAAGTGCCTTACCAGGACCACTCAGGTATGAAGACATTACCATCTCGGTTACCCGAGGTAATGATAATCAAATAACAATGAAGAAACAACGTTTAATATAAATAGTTTAACGAATAGTTACAATCCTCAAAACCAAACCAAAAGTACGATACATGATTCCAAACTGACTGTTCTAACTGAAATGTAAATAAACTAAAGGCTACAAATGAAGACTCCTATCATCATGTCGTGGCATCACAAATATCCCAAGTACTCATCTCAATACCACGCTCAATATCTCGCTCACCATCCCCGAATGGATCACCGCAGTTTACAAAACAACACCGGGTCGATACTAATCACACAATCAATATGTATAACGACAATAGGATAAACAGACGACTTAATTGTACACACACACACAACCAACCAATTCCCATCATCTCAATACTTGACCGTCCACTTTGGACCCGCCACGCCCGATGGGGGACCGCAGCCGTACCCACCAAATCCCCGCTCCACATAGTGAGCGATAACCCCGTCCATTAATGTGCACATCCCTTCGTGGCGGGTTCCACGAAGGCGAAACTAGGGCGTGAAGCCACTCCCGCAAGTGACCCCACTCAGCCGAGGCCACGCCTCGCGAACCATCAACAACGATCACAACCACAATCACAACACAACTATTATATCAAACAACCAAATATAATACATCAATAAACATCCCATTATGGGACTAATACGAGAAGGAAATCCTACCCGGTATGCACACAATCGACGGTCTCTCTTCTTTGAGTCAAAAAGCCTCTTCTATGAACCCTCCTCCTATCATACAACACATAGAGGCTACCAATCACATACTACACATAAAAACCCCCAATCTCTAAATTAGGGTTTAACCAAATCAAAAGAAAAACAATAAAAAGGGTACATAGATCTTACCCTCGACGCAAGGAACCCAACGATATAAACAACGACAAGAACTGACCGTCTGAACTCCGGGAATTGCTAAGAATGCGATTAGGAAGATGAACTTGTTGCTTTCTCTCTTAAACAGGAATTTAGGTTTTGTAAAAGTGGTTTAGAATAATGACGACGGAACTTAAATACCTTAATCGCATAATTAACAAAACACGAGAAAACTCCCCGTAAAACTGGACACTCGATCGAGTACCCAAGGTACTCGATCGAGTACCCCCTTACTCGATCGAGTGCCCCAGCTACTCGATCGAGTACCCAACAGGTCATAAACTATTTTATTTCGCAACTTACCCTTACTCGACAGAGTAAGGGCTACTTGATAGAGTACCCCAAGACTTATAAATACGGAGTATTACAGCTTTATCTGACCCGAGGAGCTTTCTATGTGATTTCCGGAGAATTTTATTCCGGAAACCCGGAATCCCGAAAAACCGTGTATTACACTTCAATTTCAGCCGTTCAGAAGGTCGTACCGGAACCTGTTTCTTTTTCTCCCTGTTTTTCAATCACGCGTCCGAGCTCATTTCAGGAATCAACCTGTTCGATTTCAGCCTCAAATAACGAGTTTTAACACATTTTTCACGATAATTTGAGTTTCGGCGAATGCTGGTTTGTGGCACACCTGCACCCCCTAATGTCTTCCGTTGGTGCTCAAACTTTGCGTGGCCGCTTTATCCGACCCGAGGAACTTTCTATGTGATTTCCGGAGAATTTTATTCCGGGACCCAGGAATCCCGAAAAACCGTGTATTATACATTTCAATTTCAGGCGTTCGGAAGGTCGTACCGGAACCTGTTTCTTTTTCTCCCTGTTTTTCATTCACGCGTCCTAGCTCATTTCAGGAATCAACCTGTTCGATTTCAGGAATCAACCTGTTCGATTTCAGCCTCAAATAACGAGTTTTAATACATTTTTCACGATAATCCGAGTTTCGGCGAATGCTGGTTTGTGGCACACCGGCACCCCCAAATGTCGTCCTTTGGCGCTCAAACTTTGCGTGGCCACTTTATCTGACCCGAGGAACTTCCTATGTGATTTCCGGAGAATTTTATTCCGGGACCCCGGAATCCCGAAAAAGCGTGTATATACACTTCAATTTCAGCCGTTCGGAAGGTCGTACCGGAACCTAATTCTTTTTCTCCCCGTTCTCCAATCACGCGTCTGAGCTCATTTCAGGAACCAACCTGTTCGATTTCAGGAATAAACCTGTTCTATTTCAGCCTCAAATAACGAGCTTTAACACATTTTTCACGATAATCCGAGTTTCGGTGAATGCTGGTTTGTGGCATACCGGCACCCCCAAATATCTTCCGTTGGTGCTCAAATTTTGCATGGCCGCTTTAACTGACCCGAGGAACTTTCTATCTGATTTCCGGAGAATTTTATTCCGGGACCCCGGAATCCCGAAAAACCGTGTATTATACACTTCAATTTAAGCCGTTCGGAAGGTCGTACCGGAACCTGTTTCTTTTTCTCCCTATTTTTCAATCACGCATCCGAGCTCATTTCAGGAATCAACCTGTTCGATTTCGGAATCAACCTCGCTCGATTTCACCTCAAATAACGAGCTTTAACACATTTTTCACGATAATCCGAGTTTCGGCGAATGTTGGTTTGTGGCACACCGGCACCCCCCCAATGTCTTCCGCTGGTGCTCAAACTTTGCGTGACCGCTTTTGTAACACCCCCATACTCCAAGTGCCTTACCAGGACCACTCAGGTATGAAGACATTACCATCTCGGTTACCCGAGGCAATGATAATCAAACAACAATGAAGAAAGAACGTTTAATATAAATAGTTTAACGAATAGATACAATCCTCAAAACCAAACCAAAAGTACGATACATGATTCCAAACTGACTGTTCTAACTGAAATGTAAATAAACTAAAGGCTACAATGGAAGACTCCTATCATCATGTCGTGGCATCCCGGCTATCCCAAGACTCATCTCAATACTGCTTCAATATCTCGCTCACCATCCCCGAATGGATCACCGCAGTTTACAAAACAACACCGGGTCGACTAATCACACAATCAATATGTATAACGACAATAGGATAAACAGACGACAACTGTACACACACACACACACAACCAACCAATTCCCATCATCTCAATACCGATCCCCACCGGACCACCGCGATGGGGGACCGCAATGCGTACCCACCAAATCCCCGCTCCACATAGTGAGCGATAACCCTGTCCATTAATGTGCACATCCCTTCTGTGGCGGGTTCCACAGAAGGCGAAACTAGGTCGTGAAGCCACTCCCGCAAGTGACCCCACTCAGCCGAGGCCACGCCTCGCGAACCATCAACAACGATCACAACCACAATCACAACACAACTATTATATCAAACAACCAAATACAATACATCAATAAACATCCCATTATGGGACTAATACTGAGAAGGAAATCCTACCTGGTATGCACACAATCAGACGGTCTCTACTGCTGAGTCAAAAAGCCTCTTCTATGAACCCTCCTCCTATCATACAACACATAGAGGCTACCAATCACATACTACACATAAAAACCCCCAATCTCTAAATTAGGGTTTAACCAAATCAAAGGAAAAACAATAAAAAGGGTACATAGATCTTACCCTCGACGCAAGGAACCCAACGATATAAACAACGACAAGAGTTGACCGTCTGAACTCCGGGAATTGCTAAGAATGCGATTAGGAAGATGAACTTGTTGCTTTCTCTCTTAAACAGGAATTTAGGTTTTGTAAAAGTGGTTTAGAATAATGACGACGGAACTTAAATACCTTAATCGCATAATTAACAAAACACGAGAAAACTCCCCGTAAAACCGGACACTCGATCGAGTACCCAAGGTACTCGATCGAGTACCCCCTTACTCGATCGAGTGCCCCAGCTACTCGATCGAGTACCCAACAGGTCATAAACTATTTTATTTCGCAACTTACCCTTACTCGACAGAGTAAGGGCTACTTGATAGAGTACCCCAAGACTTATAAATATGGAGTATTACAGCTTTATCTGACCCGAGGAGCTTTCTATGTGATTTCCGGAGAATTTTATTCCGGAAACCCGGAATCCCGAAAAACCGTGTATTACACTTCAATTTCAGCCGTTCAGAAGGTCGTACCGGAACCTGTTTCTTTTTCTCCCTGTTTTTCAATCACGCGTCCGAGCTCATTTCAGGAATCAACCTGTTCGATTTCAGCCTCAAATAACGAGTTGGTTTGTGGCACACTGACACCCCCAAATGTCTTCAGTTGGTGCTCAAACTTTGCGTGGCCGCTTTATCTGACCCGAGGAACTTTCTATGTGATTTCCGGAGAATTTTATTCCGGGACCCAGGAATCCCGAAAAACCGTGTATTATACATTTCAATTTCAGCCGTTCGCAAGGTCGTACCGGAACCTGTTTCTTTTTCTACCTGTTTTTCAATCACGCGTCCGAGCTCTTTTCAGGAATCAACCTGTTCAATTTCAGGAATTAACTTGTTTGATTTTAGCCTCAAATAACGAGCTTTAACACATTTTTCACGATAATCCGAGTTTCGGCGAATGCTGGTTTGTGGCAGACCGGTACCCCAAAATTTCTTCCGTTGGTGCTCAAACTTTACGTGGCCGCTTTATCTGACCCGAGAAACTTTCTATGTGATTTTCGGAGAATTTTATTCCGGGACCCCAGAATCCCGAAAAACCGTGTATTATACACTTCAATTTCAGCCGTTCGGAAGGTCGTACCGGAACCTGTTTCTTTTTCTCACCGTTCTTCAATCACGCGTCTGAGCTCATTTCAGGAATCAACCTGTTCGATTTCAGGAATAAACCTGTTCGATTTCAGCCTCAAATAACGAGCTTTAACACATTTTTCACGATAATCCGAGTTTCGGCGTATGCTGGTTTGTGGCACACCGGCACCCCTAAATGTCGTCCTTTGGCGCTCAAACATTTCGTGGCCACTTTATCTGACCCGAAGAACTTTCTATGTGATTTCCGGAGAATTTTATTTCGGGACCCCGGAATCCCGAAAAACCGTGTATTATACACTTTAATTTCAGCCGTTCGGATGGTCGTACCGGAACCTGTTTCTTTTTCTCCCTGTTTTTCAATCACGCGTCCGAGCTCATTTCAAGAATCAACCTGTTCGATTTCAGTCTCAAATAACGAGTTTTAACACATTTTTCACGATAATCTAAGCTTCGGCGAATGCTGGTTTGTGGCACACCTGCACCCCCTAATGTCTTCCGTTGGTGCTCAAACTTTGCGTGGCCGCTTTATCTGACCCGAGGAACTTTCTATGTGATTTCCGGAGAATTTTATTCCGGGACCAGGAATCCCGAAAAAACGTGTATTATACATTTCAATTTCAGCCGTTCGGAAGGTCGTACCGGAACCTGTTTCTTTTTCTCCCTGTTTTTCAATCACGCGTCCGAGCTAATTTCAGGAATCAACCTGTTCGATTTCAGGAATCAACCTGTTCGATTTCAGCCTCAAATAACGAGCTTTAACACATTTTTCACGATAATCCGAGTTTCGGCGAATGCTGGTTTGTGGCACACCGGCACCCCCAAATTTCTTCCGTTGGTGCTCAAACTTTGCGTGGCCGCTTTATCTGACCCGAGAAACTTTCTATGTGATTTTCGGACAATTTTATTCCGGGACCCCAGAATCCCGAAAACCGTGTATTATACACTTCAATTTCAGCCGTTCGGAAGGTCGTAGCGGAACCTGTTTCTTTTTCTCCCTGTTTTTCAATCACGCGTCCGAGCTCATTTCAGGAATCAACCTGTTCGATTTCAGGAATCAACCTGTTCGATTTCAGCCTCAAATAACGAGTTTTAACACATTTTTCACGATAATCGAGTTTCGGCGAATCTTTGGTTTGTGGGCACACCCGGGCACTCCCTAATGTCTTCCGTTGGTGCTCAAACTTTGCGTGGCCGCTTTATTTGACCCGAGGAACTTTCTATGTGATTTCCGGAGAATTTTATTCCGGGACCCGGGAATCCCGAAAAACCGTGTATTATACACTTCAATTTCAGCCGTTCGGAAGGTCGTACCGGAACCTGTTTCTTTTTCTCCCTGTTTTTCAATCACGCGTCCGAGCTCGTTTCAGGAATCAACCTGTTCGATTTCAGGAATCAACCTGTTCGATTTCAGCCTCAAATAACGAGCTTTAACACATTTTTCACGATAATCCGAGTTTCGGCGAATCTTTGGTTTGTGGCACAAAGAAGACCCCCAAATTTCTTCCGTTGGTGCTCAAACTTTGCGTGGCCGGTTTATCTGACCCGAGAAACTTTCTATGTGTTTTCCGGAGAATTTTATTCCGGGACCCCAGAATCCCGAAAAACCGTGTATTATACACTTCAATTTCAGCCGTTCGGAAGGTCGTACCGGAACCTGTTTCTTTTTCTCACTGTTCTTCAATCACGCATCTGAGCTCATTTCAGGAATCAACCTGTTCGATTTCAGGAATAAACCTGTTCGATTTCAGCCTCAAATAACGAGCTTTAACACATTTTTCACGATAATCCGAGTTTCGGCGAATGCTGGTTTGTGGCACACCGGCACCCCCAAATGTCGTCCTTTGGCGCTCAAACTTTGCGTGGCCACTTTATCTGACACGAGGAACTTTCTATGTGATTTCCGGAGAATTTTATTCCGGGACCACGGAATCCCGAAAAACCGTGTATATATACTTCAATTTCAGCCATTCGGAAGGTCGTACCGGAACCTGTTTATTTTTCTCCCCGTTCTTCAATCACGCGTTTGAGCTCATTTCAGGAATCAACCTGTTTGATTTCAGGAATAAACCTGTTCGATTTCAGCCTCAAAAAACGAGCTTTAACACATTTTTCACGATAATCCGAGTTTCGGCGAATGCTGGTTTGTGGCACACCGGCACCCCCAAATGTCGTCCTTTGGCACTCAAACTTTGCGTGGCCACTTTATCTGACCCGAGGAACTTTCTATGTGATTTCCGGAAAATTTTATTCCGGGACCCCGCAATCACGAAAAACCGTGTATTATACATTTCAATTTCAGCCGTTCGGAAGGTCGTACCGGAACCTGTTTCTTTTTCTCCCTGTTTTTCAATCAGGCGTCCTAGCTCATTTCAGGAATCAACCTGTTCGATTTCAGGAAAAAACTTGTTCGATTTCAGCCTTAAATAACGAGCTTTAACACATTTTTCACGATAATCCGAGTTTCGGCGAATGCTGGTTTGTGGCACACTGACACCCCCAAATGTCTTCCGTTGGTGCTCAAACTTTGCGTGGCCGCTTTATCTGACCCGAGGAACTTTCTATGTGATTTCCGGGGAATTTTATTCCGATACCCCGGAATCCCGAAAAACCGTGTATTATACACTTATTTTTCATCCGTTCGGAAGGTCGTACCGGAACCTGTTTCTTTTTCTCCCTGTTTTCAATCACGCGTCCGAGCTCATTTCAGGAATCAACCTGTTCGATTTCAGGAATCAACCTGTTCGATTTCAGAAATCAACCTGTTCGATTTCAGTCTCAAATAACGAGTTTTAAAACATTTTTCACGATAATCTGAGCTTCGGCGAATGCTGGTTTGTGGCACACTTGCACCCCCTAATGTCTTCCGTTGGTGCTCAAACTTTGCGTGGCCGCTTTATCTGACCCGAGGAACTTTCTATGTGATTTCCGGAAAATTTTATTCCGGGACCAGGAATCCCGAAAAACCGTGTATTATACATTTCAATTTCAGCCGTTCGGAAGGTCGTACCGGAACCTGTTTCTTTTTCTCCCTGTTTTTCAATCACGCGTCCGAGCTAATTTCAGGAATCAACCTGTTCGATTTCAGGAATCAACTTGTTCGATTTCAGCCTCAAATAACGAGCTTTAACACATTTTTTACGATAATCCGAGTTTCGGCGAATGCTGGTTTGTGGCACACCGGCACCCCCAAATTTCTTCCGTTGGTGCTCAAACTTTGCGTGGCCGCTTTATCTGACCCAAGAAACTTTCTATGTGATTTTCGGACAATTTTATTCCGGGACCCCAGAATCCCGAAAACCGTGTATTATACACTTCAATTTCAGCCGTTCGGAAGGTCGTAGCGGAACCTGTTTCTTTTTCTCCCTGTTTTTCAACCACGCGTCCGAGCTCATTTCAGGAATCAACCTGTTCGATTTCAGGAATCAACCTGTTTGATTTGAGCCTCAAATAACGAGTTTTAACACATTTTTCACGATAATCTGAGTTTCGGCGAATGCTGGTTTGTGGCACACCTGCACCCCCTAATGTCTTCCGTTGGTGCTCAAACTTTGCGTGGCCGCTTTATCTGACCCGAGGAACTTTCTATGTGATTTCCGGAGAAGTTTATTCCGGGACCCAGGAATCCCGAAAAACCGTGTATTATACATTTCAATTTCAGCCGTTCGGAAGGTCGTACCGGAACCTGTTTCTTTTTCTCCCTGTTTTTCAATCACGCATCCGAGCTCATTTCAGGAATCAACCTGTTCAATTTCAGGAATCAAATTGTTCGATTTCAGCGTCAAATAACGAGCTTTAACACATTTTTCTCGATAATCCGAGTTTCGGCGAATGCTGGTTTGTGGCACACCAGCACCCCCAAATTTCTTCCGTTGGTGCTCAAACTTTGCGTGGCCGGTTTATCTGACCCGAGAAACTTTCTATGTGATTTCCGGGGAATTTTATTCCGGGACCCCAGAATCCCGAAAAACCGTGTATTATACACTTCAATTTCAGCCGTTCGGAAAGTCGTACCGGAACCTGTTTCTTTTTCTCACCGTTCTTCAATCACGCATCTGAGCTCATTTCAGGAATCAACCTGTTCGATTTCAGGAATAAACCTGTTCGATTTCAGCCTCAAATAACGAGCTTTAACACATTTTTCACGATAATCCAAGTTTCGGCGAATGCTGGTTTGTGGCACACCGGCACCCCCAAATGTCGTCCTTTGGCACTCAAACTTTGCGTGGCCACTTTATCTGACCCGAGAAACTTTCTATGTGATTTCCGGAAAATTTTATTCCGGGACCCCTGAAAGAAATGTAGATCTATATACATCTATAACATACTCATATATGTTTAATTAATTTGTCATAAATTAAAACGGATCTTATGCATGCAAACAATAAAATGAATAGAGGAGAAATCATGTCCTTACATTCAATATTTCGGCTATTTGGGCACAAGAGAGATCTCCTTTCTCTTCTTGTTCTTGAGCTTTTCCAATGGAAGAACAAAGATCTAAGTGTAAGATCTCTCCCTATGTATTATACCCAAAGCTTCCTCTTAATCAAATTAATATTACAAATACTAGTGTGATATTAATTTTGTAGAAAAATTGAACCAAAAATATTTGGTTTTGAGCTCTCAAAAACCGGTTGAGAGAGAGAGATTTTTAGAGGATTTTATCTTTCTAAAACTTAATGCTTTTAGAAGTGTAATTGCATGAATGAATAATACACTCTTGCATGTAGTGTATGTTAAAAAATAAAAGACAAAAACACTTTGCCCTTTTTCTTTTTCAACCGTGTAAGAGGAGAGGAGAGGGGAAGAGAAAGACCCAATGCATGCATTAGTTTGCCTTCACAAGGTAAATAGGGTTGCATGCCTACTCTCCTAATATAATCATTATGTTTACCACTAATTGTAAACACAATATTAATCCTAATCCTCCTCCAAATTTTCGGCACATTTGTATAATATGGATTCCATATTATTTTGTCAATTGTCAATATGTCACATGTCATATGTGACATAAATATGTTATGTATTTTTAACATATTAAAAATCAACGTATTAATAAAAATACGTCACATACAAAAATCGACTTAGTAATTTCATAATTACTTGTGCCAAAATTTTACCAACTTATAAATCGCATTTATAATGATTCATTCAAATCCAATCGTTTCTTTAAACAATAATTTCATCCGAGTAATGATACAATTCTATTACTCGGACCGTATCTCATTTAATCACATTTCAATTTGATACGTAAATTTTACTTCCAAAATCGTCCATCAATTTTTCAAGTAATTTAATTAACTCATAACATTATACGATTAATTAAATGATCAATTAAGAGTATTGCCCTTTAGGTATGACCTAGGGGGTCAACTGATCACCACCGTCACACGACAGTAATGTCAAACTCTAGTCAGCCAATCATTACCGATATATGTTGACCAGTTGACAGTAACAATATTACTTCCCAATTGTATTCTTAAAATGAGATTTAATAATGATATTTAAATCACGTGATCGCACTATTGTTGAGGACACATTTCCCAACAATCTCCCACTTGTCCTCGACAAGTGTGCGTCACCAATTCTCTTGTCCTATTACTATCTCCCACTCAATGCAAGGTGTCTTTCAGGTCGTACTTGCAAGTGATCATATCGAGAGTGGTTTCCTCGATCTGGAGAATAACTGATTGACCGGATTTATCCACACTGGATACCCTCCGAGCGTGGCCACGCATTTCCAGTTCATTGCTCCTCGAGTGGCCCCGAGATATTGTTATAACCTGACAAGGGGTGGACAATTCCTATCGCACTCATTCCCTTCGACTAGCAACAGCCATCATAACCCAAAATATGCCCATTTGACCCCATTTACGAAGGTCGTAGTAACACAAATCAAAGTTAATCTGAAACTGTCCCATCTTAGGCGAATAGTCTCTAGTCAAAAGAATCGACTCATTAGAACACTATAGTAGCTCTCGCCACGACCAGGCTATATAAATTTGCCAGAACTCTATAAGCGGTCATTAGGCCCGACAAAAAGTTCCTAACAGTCTGCCTATGTGATCGACTAGTCATCTCACATGACTGTATGGCACTTGAACTTGCCATCAATCGCCTCACACTCTAGTCACTTCGAGACGTCACCTCATATAAGTAACTATGGGCAAAACAATGTTAATCCATGTTCACTTTAACGGGGTTCAATCGTCTCTACAACCCGTTTGGATGTAACAAAGTATAAATTAAGGATAAAAGACAAATGAGATTATGAACATGAACAAAAACAACACTTTTATTTCATTTCAAAATCTAACAAAAATTTGGTACACGTTTAAGTCCCATGGACGCAACATGCCCATCATGCTTAGCCTGCGATAAAGGCTTGGTGAGTGGATCGGCTATGTTGTCATCCGTCCCAACCTTACAAATCGCAATTTCCTTTCTTTCAATGAAATCTCTTATTACATGATACTTTCTAAGTACATGTCTAGATCTATTACTAGACTTTGGCTCCTTAGCTTGGAAGATCGTCCCACTATTATCACAATAGAGAGTGATGGGATCATCGGCGGTAGGTACTACTTTTAGACCTTCCGTGAATTGCTTGATCCACATAGCTTCCTTGGCAGCCTCGATGCTTTGCTATGTACTCACCTCCGTTGTTGAATCCGCGATTCTGACTTCCTTGAAGCTTCTCCAGCTTACGGCACCACCATTGAGCATGAAAACAAAACCAACTTGTGATTTCATGTCATCTCTATCTGTTTGAAAACTTGAGTCCGTGTATCCTGTAACACGCAACTCGGTGTCTCCTCCAAACACAAGGATAGAGTCCTTAGTTCTTCTCAAGTACTTAAGGATGTTCTTGACAGCAATCCGTGACTCTCACCGGATTTGCTTGATATCTACTCGTCATGCTCAAGGCATACGAGACATCGGGACG
This sequence comes from Silene latifolia, assembly GCF_048544455.1. Classification (NCBI taxonomy): domain Eukaryota; kingdom Viridiplantae; phylum Streptophyta; class Magnoliopsida; order Caryophyllales; family Caryophyllaceae; genus Silene; species Silene latifolia. The sequence goes on along the minus strand of NC_133530.1, from coordinate 261,151 downwards.
TGTGCATATCATGGCATACATGATTGATCCAACAGCGGAAGCGTAAGGGATCAACTTCATGCGTTCAACATCATGGGGTTCGGAGGGACATTGAGTCCGCTCAATATCGTTCCGGTTACCATTGGTACCAAACCCCTTTTGGATTTGTCCATGCTGAATCGTCGAAGAATCTTATCAACATAAGACTCTTGACTTAGTGCCAATATCCTCTTGGGTCTATCTCTATAGATCCGGATACCTAATATGCGTTGTGCCTCTCCTAAATCCTTCATTTGGAAGTGGTTACCTAACCACTTCTTAACAGAAGACAACATTGGAATATCATTTCCAATGAGTAGTATGTCATCGACATACAAGATTAGGAACACAACATTGCTCCCACTGAATTTCATGTATAAACATGGTTCCTCAACATTTCGAGTGAACCCATTTTCTTTTATAACATGATTGAATCGATGATTCCAACTTCTAGATGCTTGCTTAAGACCATAAATGGATCTCTTAAGCTTGCACACTTTGTTAGGATTTTTAGAATCAACAAAACCTTCGGGTTGTATCATGTACACCTCCTCTTCTAAATGCCCATTTAGAAAAGCGGTTTTGACATCCATTTGCCAAATTTCATAATCATGAAATGCGGCGATCGCTAACAAAATCCGTATGGATCTTAGCATGGCTACGGGGCGAAGGTCTCATCATAATGGAGACCTTGGACTTGGGTAAATCCTTTTGCCACTAGCCTAGCTTTGTAGACATCGTCATGTCCTTCTATGCCATTCTTTACTTTGAATATCCATTTGCATTGAAGGGGTCTTGCCCCTTTAGGCAAATCTACCAAGTCCCAAACTTGGTTTTCAAGCATAGAATCCATTTCGGACTTCATGGCTTCAAGCCATAAGTTGGAATTAGGACTAGAGATTGCGGCCTTGTAGGTGGCGGGCTCGTCACTTTCCATAAGCAACACATCGAGTGTTCCATCTTCCTCGATAAGTCCCACATATCGATCGGGATGGCGAATTACTCGGCCCGTCCTTCTTAGTGGAGGAGGTACAACTGCGTTAGACGAAGAAGGAACATCTTCTTGCGTCTCTACCTCGGTTTGTGGCTCTTGAACTTCATCAAGTTCAAAATTTCTCCCACTCTGTCTCTTAGAAATAAATTGACTTTCTAAGAAGACAGCCTCACTAGACACAAACACTTTGTTTTCTTGAGGTTTATAGAAGTAGTATCCTCGACAATGCGAGGGGTAACCTACAAAGGTGCATTTTTCGGATCTTGGGGCAAGCTTATTGTCGGCTTTAGTCTTGACGTAAGCATCACATCCCCAAATCCTCATATAGGATATATTAGGAACTTTTCCCGTCCACATCTCATATGGAGTCTTTTCGGTGGATTTAGTGGGACTATTGTTCAAAGATCTAATTGCGGTTTGAAGCGCAAATCCCCAAAACGAGTTCGGTAACTCGGTTTGGCTCATCATGGATCGAACCATATCAAGTAGGGTTCGATTCCTCCTTTCGGCAACACCATTGAGTTGTGGTGTTTCGGGTGGAGAAAGTTGTGATATAATACCACAACCTTTCAAGTGTGAATCAAATTCAAGGCTTAGGTATTCACCACCACGATCGGAACGTAGTGCTTTTACCTTCTTGTTCAATTGGTTCTCTACTTTGTTTTGAAATTCCTTGAATTTCTCAAATGCTTCACTCTTATGTTTCATCAAATAGACATACCCATGTCTACTTAAGTCATCGGTGAAGGTTATAAAGTAGTCATAATTACCACGAGCGGTGATACTCATTGGTCCACATACATCGGTGTGTATGAGTCCCAATAGTTCACTAGCTCGCGTCCCTTTACCGCTAAAAGGATTACGAGTCATTTTGCCAAGTAGGCAATATTCGCATGTACCAAATGATTGATAATCAAATGGTGTAATCACATTAGTAGAAATTAATCTTTTGATGCGATTCTCGTTTATGTGACCTAATCGACAATGCCAAATGAACGCTTCACTTGGGTCACTTGTTTTGAGTTTCTTTGATTGTATGTTATAAATATCATTTGTCGGATTTGAGGTCTCTAAAATGTAAATGCCATTTATGGAAGAAGCTTGGCCAATAACCAAATCATTCCTAGAAATAGAGCAACGATTGTTCTTAATGACAAAACAAAAACCGTCCATGTCTAGCATGGCGATTGAAATAATGTTTTTAGAGAGCGTAGGAACATAAAAACAATTATGCAAATACAACTCAAAACCATTTGGCAAAGCTAGAACATAAGTTCCTTTGGATTCGGCCGCTACCCGAGCTCCATTTCCAAGTCGAAGATCCACATCTCCCTTGCTAAGCTTCTCCACATCTCTTAAACCCTGTAAATGATTACAAAGGTGAGAACCACAACCGGTATCAAGTACCCATGTCGTAGTGGAAGTATAATTTATATCAATAACATAAATTTCTTTAGGAATTGTACCTTTTGGAGTAATGAGTCCCTCCCTTATATTTCGCAAATACATAGGGCAATTCCTTAGCCAATGTCCCATGTCATAGCAATAATGGCATTCATCATTAACTTGCTTGAAGTTTTTGACTTTCTTCCCTTTCTTCTTGAACCTTTTACCCTTGGAAGCAAGGACTTGATTGCTAGAGCTCCCACTAGCTTTGGCATCCTTATCTTCCAGAGATAAAGACCCTATAGATCGTGCGAGGTAGTCTTCCTGAGACGGACTCACACGTGGTCTAGTAGTAGTGGGTGGTTTAGAAGTGGTGATGAAATTAAGGTTTCCATCCGAACCTATCCCGAAATGAAGTTCTCTAGTTGTATCGAAATTATTGTTGGAGCATACGTCGTCAAGAACATGGTGATATGACTCAATAGTAATTGGTGCGGTAGCATTTGTTGGATTCATTGTAATGCACTACAAATATGGAGGAAAGGAAATATTAACATTTGTCTTTTTAAATCATACTTGCAAATTTAACAAGATATGAACATTTATATAGTGACCTCTACCCAACTATAATAAATGATTCCAAGACCCAAATTCATATCGACTTAGGCACGGTATGGCCGATGAAACCCTTATCAATATAACTCGGTGGATTAACGTTTTAATCGATTCTACTTTTAGAACTCTTGGTCGATAAATTTACTCTAATATTTATCTATAGCCCGGAACACATGCAACTACGGTCGCGAATACTTCCGTTGAGCTCAATCCAAATTTCGAATAAATGTGTCCATTATCCAAATCCACATCAACTTGGGCACGGTATGGCCGATGAAACCCTCATTAACATGAACTCGGTGGATTAACACTCATCACCCACTTCCCCTACGTAACAAGGTTTGTACCCCGGTAGGGCCGAGTGCACTCCCTCGCGAAATAGGTTTTCATGGTTTCTACTATTTGGTAAGGCTATGTCTCAATTGTTTGTTTTAGCGAGAGGTCATGTCAATATATTATCTATCACGTTTTAAGTGAACTAAAGCGGTGAACTACGATAATTCGAATTGACACGGTCGATAAACTCGATAAAATAAGACAATGCATGTTTAGTTATGGCGATTTAGCGATGCATGTAACATAAAATAAAATGCAAGCAAAAAGAAAAATAAATCCTAGTATGGCCTTTCCTAAAATAGAAAAACTATTAATCTATTACATATTCGGAAACCAACTCCATTGGTCCCTTGAACTTCGGTTGTGGCACGCATCTCGAGGTAACACCGTCTTTATGTATCGTCATTCTTGAAGCAATCCTTCTTTAGGAACTCCGGAATGAATAAAATTACATAATAAATTACATAATTTCCTATTATACATTTGTAACTAGAATAAAATAAATCTATTAAATTACAAAACGGTGATACGAGATCACAATAAAAATTACAACCGAATCGATATTCCCATACATTTCGGAAATACCAATTAAAAACTAAGGCCATACTAAGTAAAATTACATAATTCAAAATTACATAAATTAAAATTATGACAATCATAAAGAAAATGCAGCATTATATTATGTATGAACATGCTCAATTTTATGCTAAATCGCCTTTTAATTAGCCAATATCGTATATTACTCGGTTTTTACGGATTCGCGTGATTTCAACATTTTATAATCACAAAAATGCATAAACTCATATTTATGCATGAGTTAATTACCCTAACCTCTTAGGACTCAAAATATAGTCTTCACTAATAATTTGACCATAATTAACTTTTATTTACAAAATTGTTCATAAATGGACAAAAATTACAAAAATAAGCTATTAAACTTCAAATAAATCCAAAAATTTCAAATAAATTCAAAATTTGAAATTTAAATTCATGAACATTCTGGAAAAATTCCATGACACTCATAATGTTCAAAATCTTAGGTTAAAAATTTCGAAATTTTTCCGGAAAAGCAATGTTGCGGTTTATCGATATTTAATAAAATAATCATAAAAACATGGAAAAATTATTTTTATAAACTTTTCAATTTAGATCTGAAAAATATAATAAAATGCAACATTAGACGTTTTTCCTAAGTCATAGATTATGTTTTATTAATTTTCAACTAATAATGTCACTATTTATGCCATTTTTCTTCAAAAATTCATAAATCATGCTAAAAGACTTCTTTATAGCCAATTATTTTACATACATCTTGTAAAATTGCATGTGACAACATATAAATTTTCTATGACCAGATTCGAAATTTAACTCATATTAACCTATTTTTCTCTTAAATCCGAATTTAATGATGAAAAATTCATTTTTCGAGCATAACAAGTCCAAAAATTATGAAACTTTACAGGTTATCTCAAAATAATATATGTAACAACATATCCAAAAATCAACTTAAAATTCGAAGTATAGCTAATTTTCGACCAAAAATGACATTTTTACTCATAAAATCACATTTAAATGTCATTATTATTAAATATGAACAATAAAAATCCGAAAAATTAACCAAAATATCCTAAAACATTTTAGGACCAGAAATATTAACATGCATGTAATTATTTCGTGATATATCATAATAACACAAATTTTACAAGTTTTATTTTGTTATTCATATAACTCGGAAAAACTTTTAACCAATTTGCATGCAAACAACCGTGGCTCTTGATACCGATTGAAAGAAATGTAGATCTATATACATCTATAACATACTCATATATGTTTAATTAATTTGTCATAAATTAAAACGGATCTTATGCATGCAAACAATAAAATGAATAGAGGAGAAATCATGTCCTTACATTCAATATTTCGGCTATTTGGGCACAAGAGAGATCTCCTTTCTCTTCTTGTTCTTGAGCTTTTCCAATGGAAGAACAAAGATCTAAGTGTAAGATCTCTCCCTATGTATTATACCCAAAGCTTCCTCTTAATCAAATTAATATTACAAATACTAGTGTGATATTAATTTTGTAGAAAAATTGAACCAAAAATATTTGGTTTTGAGCTCTCAAAAACCGGTTGAGAGAGAGAGATTTTTAGAGGATTTTATCTTTCTAAAACTTAATGCTTTTAGAAGTGTAATTGCATGAATGAATAATACACTCTTGCATGTAGTGTATGTTAAAAAATAAAAGACAAAAACACTTTGCCCTTTTTCTTTTTCAACCGTGTAAGAGGAGAGGAGAGGGGAAGAGAAAGACCCAATGCATGCATTAGTTTGCCTTCACAAGGTAAATAGGGTTGCATGCCTACTCTCCTAATATAATCATTATGTTTACCACTAATTGTAAACACAATATTAATCCTAATCCTCCTCCAAATTTTCGGCACATTTGTATAATATGGATTCCATATTATTTTGTCAATTGTCAATATGTCACATGTCATATGTGACATAAATATGTTATGTATTTTTAACATATTAAAAATCAACGTATTAATAAAAATACGTCACATACAAAAATCGACTTAGTAATTTCATAATTACTTGTGCCAAAATTTTACCAACTTATAAATCGCATTTATAATGATTCATTCAAATCCAACCGTTTCTTTAAACAATAATTTCATCCGAGTAATGATACAATTCGATTACTCAGACCGTATCTTATTTAATCACATTTCAATTTGATACGTAAATTTTACTTCCAAAATCGTCCATCAATTTTTCAAGTAATTTAATTAACTCGTAACATTATACGATTAATTAAATGATCAATTAAGAGTATTGCCCTTTAGGTATGACCTAGGGGGTCAACTGATCACCACCGTCACACGACAGTAATGTCAAACTCTAGTCAGCCAATCATTACCGATATATGTTGACCAGTTGACAGTAACAATATTACTTCCCAATTGTATTCTTAAAATGAGATTTAATAATGATATTTAAATCACGTGATCGCACTATTGTTGAGGACACATTTCCCAACAACCCCGCAATCACGAAAAACCGTGTATTATACATTTCAATTTCAGCCGTTCGGAAGGTCGTACCGGAACCTGTTTCTTTTTCTCCCTGTTTTTCAATCACGCGTCCTAGCTCATTTCAGGAATCAACCTGTTCGATTTCAGGAATCAACTTGTTCGATTTCAGCCTTAAATAACGAGCTTTAATACATTTTTCACGATAATCCGAGTTTCGGCGAATGCTGGTTTGTGGCACACCGGCACCCCCAAATGTCTTCCGTTGGTGCTCAAACTTTGCGTGGCCGCTTTATCTGACCCGAGGAACTTTCTATGTGATTTCCGGAGAATTTTATTCCGATACCCCGGAATCCCGAAAAACCGTGTATTATACACTTATTTTTCATCCGTTCGGAAGGTCGTACCGGAACCTATTTCTTTTTCTCCCTGTTTTTCAATCACGCGTCCGAGCTCATTTCAGGAATCAACCTGTTCGATTTCAGAAATCAACCTGTTCGATTTCAGAAATCAACCTGTTCGATTTCAGAATTCAACCTGTTCGATTTCAGCCTCAAATAACGAGCTTTAACACATTTTTCACGATAATGCGAGTTTCGGCGAATGCTGGTTTGTGGCACACCGGCACCCCCAAATGTCTTCCGTTGGTGCTCAAACTTTGCGTGGCCTCTTTATCTGACTCGAGGGACTTTATATGTGATTTCCGGAGAATTTTATTCCGGGACCCCGGAATCTCGAAAAACCGTGTATATATACTTCAATTTCAGCCATTCGGAAGGTCGTACCGGAACCTGTTTCTTTTTCTCCCCGTTCTTCAATCACGCCTCTGAGCTCGTTTCAGGAATCAACCTGTTCGATTTTAGGAATAAACCTCTTCGATTTCAGCCTCAAATAACGAGTTTTAACACATTTTTCACGATAATCCGAGTTTCGGCGAATGCTGGTTTGTGGCACACCGGCACCCCCAAATGTCCTCCGTTGGTGCTCAAACTTTGCGTGGCCGCTTTATCTGACCCGAGGAACTTTCTATGTGATTTCCGGAGAATATTATTCCGGGACCCCGGAATCCCGAAAAACCGTGTATTATACACTTCAATTTCAGCCGTTCGGAAGGTCGTACCGGAACCTGTTTCTTTTTCTCCCTGTTTTTCAATCACGCGTCCGAGCTCATTTCAGGAATCAACCTGTTCGATTCAACCTAAAATAACGAGCTTTAACATATTTTTCACGATAATCCGAGTTTCGGCGAATGCTGGTTTGTGGCACAACGGCACACCCAAATGTCTTCCGTTGGTGCTTAAACTTTGCGTGTCCGCTTTATCAGACCCGAGGGACTTTCTATGTGATTTTCGGAGAATTTTATTCCGGGACTCCGGAATTCCGAAAAACCGTGTATCATACACTTCAATTTCAGCCGTTCGGAAGGTCGTACCGGAACCTCTTTCATTTTCTCCCCGTTCTTCAATCACGCGTCTGAGCTCATTTCAGGAATCAACCTGTTCGATTTCTGGATAAACCTGTTCGATTTCAGCCTCAAATAACGAGTTTTAACACATTTTTCACGATAATCCGAGTTTCGGCGAATGCTGGTTTGTGGCACACCGACTCCCCCAAATGTCTTCCGTTGGTGCTCAAACTTTGCGTGGCCGCTTTATCTGACCCGAGAAACTTTCTATGTGATTTCCGGAAAATTTTATTCCGGGACCCCGGAATCCCGAAAAACCGTGTATTATTTACACTTCAATTTCAGCCGTTCGGAAGGTCCTAACGGAACCTGTTTTTTTTTCTCCCTGTTTTTCAATCACGCGTCCGAGCTTATTTCAGGAATCAACCTGTTCGATTTCAGGAATCAACCTGTTCGATTTCAGCCTCAAATAACGAGCTTTAACACATTTTTCACTATAATCTGTGTTTCGGCGAATGCTGGTTTGTGGCACACCGGAACCCCCAAATGTCTTCCGTTGGTGGTCAAACTTTGCGTGGCCGCTTTATCTGACCCGAGGAACTTTCTATGAGATTTCCGGAGAATTTTATTACGGGACCCCGGAATCCCGAAAAACCGTGTATTTATACACTTCAATTTCAGCCGTTCGGAAGGTCGTATCGTAACCTGTTTTTTTTTCTCCCTTTTTTTAATCACGCGTCCGAGCTCATTTCAGGAATCAACCTGTTCGATTTCAGGAATTAACCTGTTCGATTTCAGGAATTAACCTGTTCGATTTCAGCCTCAAATAACGAGCTTTAACACACTTTTCACGATAATCCGAGTTTTCGGCGAATGCTGGTTTGTGGCACACCGGCACCCCCATATGTCTTCCGTTGGTGCTCAAACTTTGCGTGGCTGCTTTATCTGACCTAAGGGACTTTCTATGTGATTTCCGGAGAATTTTATTCCGGGACCCCGGAATCCCCAAAAACCGTGTATATTAACTTTAATTTCAGCCGTTCGAAAGGTCGTACCGGAACCTGTTTCTTTTTCTCCCCGTTCTACAATCACGCATCTGAGCTCATTTCAGGAATCAACCTGTTCGATTTCAGGAATAAACCTGTTCGATTTCAGCCTCAAATAACGAGCTTTAACACATTTTTCACGATAATCCGAGTTTCGGAAATGTCTTTGGTTTGTGGCACACCGGCACCCCCAAATGTCTTCCGTTGGTGCTCAAACTTTGCGTGGCCGCTTTATCTGACCTGAGGAACTTTCTTTGTGATTTCCGGAGAATTTTATTCCGGGACCCCGGAATCCCGAAAAACCGTGTATTATACACTTCAATTTCAGCCGTTCGGAAGGTCGTACCGGAACATGTTTCTTTTTCTCCATGTTTTTCAATCACGCGTCCGAGCTCATTTCAGGAATCAACCTGTTCGATTTCAGGAATCAACTTGTTCGAGAATCAACCTGTTCGATTTCAGCCTAAAATAACGAGCTTTAACACATTTTTCACGATAATCCGAGTTTCGGCGAATGCTGGTTTGTGGCACACCGGCACCCCCAAATGTCTTCCGTTGGGGCTCAAACTTTGCGTGTCCGCTTTATCAGACCCGAGGGACTTTATATGTGATTTCCGGAGAATTTTATTCCGGGACTCCGGAATCCCGAAAAACCGTGTATTATACACTTCAATTTCAGCCGTTCGGAAGGTCGTACCGGAACCTCTTTCTTTTTCTCCCCGTTCTTCAATCACGCGTCTGAGCTCATTTTAGGAATCAACCTGTTCGATTTCTGGATAAACCTGTTCGATTTCAGCCTCAAATAACGAGCTTTAACACATTTTTCACGATAATCCGAGTTTCGGCGAATGCTGGTTTGTGGCACACCGGCTCCCCCAAATGTCTTCCGTTGGTGCTCAAACTTTGCGTGGCCGCTTTATCTGACCCGAGGAACTTTTTATGTGATTTCCGGAGAATTTTATTACGGGACCCCGGAATCCCGAAAAACCGTGTATTATACACTTCAATTTCGGTAGTTCGGAAGGTCGTCTGGAACCTCTTTCTTTTTCTCCTGTTTTTCAATCACGCGTCTGAGCTCATTTCAGGAATCAACTGTTCGATTTCAGAAATCGACTGTTCGATTTCGACCTCAAATAACGAGCTTTAATATATTTTTCACGATAATCCGAGTTTCGGCGAATCTTTGGTTTGTGGCACACCGGCACCCCCAAATGTCGTCCTTTGGCGCTCAAACTTTGCGTGGCCACTTTATCTGACCCGAGGAACTTTCTATGTGATTTTCGGAGAATTTTATTCCGGGACCCCGGAATCCCGAAAAACCGTGTATTATACACTTCAATTTCAGCCGTTCGGAAGGTCGTGCGGAACCTCTTTTTTTTTCTCCCTGTTTTTTCAATCACGCGTCTGAGCTCATTTCAGAATCAACCTGTTCGATTTCGGGAATAAACCCGTTCGATTTCACCTCAAATAACGATCTTTAACACATTTTTCACGATAATCCGAGTTTCGGCGAATGCTGGTTTGTGGCACACCGGCACACCCAAATGTCGTCCTTTGGCGCTAAAACTTTGCGTGGCCACTTTATCGACCCGAGGAACTTTCTATGTGATTTACGAAAATTTTATTCCGGAACCCCGGAATCACGAAAAACCGTGTATTATACATTTCAATTTCACCGTTCGTAAGGTCGTACAGAAGCTGTTTCTTTTTCTCCCGTTCTTCAATCACGCGTCTGAGCTCATTTCGGAATCAACCTGTTCGATTTCGGATAAACCTGTTCGATTTCAAAGATCAAATAACGAGCTTTAACACATTTTTCACGATAATCCGAGTTTCGGCGAATCTTTGGTTTGTGGCACACTTGGCACCCCCAAATGTCTTCCGTTGGTGCTCAAACTTTGCGTGGCCGCTTTATCCGACCCGAGAAACTTTCTATGTGATTTCCGGAGAATTTTATTCCGGGACCCCGAATCCCGAAAACCGTGTATTATACACTTATTTTTCATCCATTCGGAAGGTCGTACCGGAACCTGTTTTTTTTCTCCCTGTTTTTCAATCACGCGTCCGAGCTCATTTCAGGAATCAACCTGTTCGATTTCAGGAATCAACATGTTCGATTTCAACCTCAAATAACGAGCTTTAACACATTTTTCACGATAATCCGAGTTTCGGCGAATGCTGGTTTGTGGCACACCGGCACCCCCAAATGTCTTCCGTTGGTGCTCAAACTTTGCGTGGCCGCTTTATCTGACTCGAGGGACTTTCTATGTGATTTCCGGAGAATTTTATTACGGGTCCCCGGAATCCCGAAAAACCGTGTATTATACACTTCAATTTCAGCCGTTCGGAAGGTCGTACCGGAACCTCTTTCTTTTTCTCCCTGTTTTTCAATCACGCGTCTCGAGCTCATTTTAAGAATCAACTGTTCGATTTCAGAAATCGACCTGTTCGATTTCAGCCTCAAATAACGAGCTTTAACATATTTTTCACGATAATCCGAGTTTCGGCGAATGCTGGTTTGTGGCACACCGGCACCCCCAAATGTCGTCCTTTGGCGCTCAAACTTTGCGTGGCCACTTTATCTGACCCGAGGAACTTTCTATGTGATTTTCGGAGAATTTTCGGGACCCCGGAATCCCGAAAAACCGTGTATTATACACTTGATTTCAGTAGTTCGGAAGGTCGTGCGGAACGTGTTTCTTTTTCTCCCTGTTTTTCAATCACGCGTCCGAGCTCATTTCAGAATCAACCTGTTCGATTTCAGGAATCAACTTGTTCGATTTCGGCCTCAAATAACGAGCTTTAACACATTTTTCACGATAATCCGAGTTTCGGCGAATCTTTGGTTTGTTGCACACCGGCACCCCCAAATGTCTTCCGTTGGTGCTCAAACATTGCGTGTCCGCTTTATCTGACTCGAGGGACTTTCTATGTGATTTCCGGAGAATTTTATTACGGGACCCCGGAATCCCGAAAAACCGTGTATTATACACTTCAATTTCAGCCGTTCGGAAGGTCGTACCGGAACCTCTTTCTTTTTCTCCCTGTTTTTCAATCACGCGTCTGAGCTCATTTCAGGAATCAACCTGTTCGATTTCAGGAATAAACCTGTTCGATTTCAGCCTCAAATAACGAGCTTTAACACATTTTTCACGATAATCCGAGTTTCGGCGAATGCTGGTTTGTGGCACACCGGCACCCCCAAATGTCGTCCTTTGGCGCTAAAACTTTGAGTGGCCACTTTATCTGACCCGAGGAACTTTCTATGTGATTTCTGGAAAATTTTATTCCGGGACCCCGGAATCACGAAAAACCGTGTATTATACATTTCAATTTCAGCCGTTCGTAAGGTCGTACCAGAACCTGTTTCTTTTTCTCCCTGTTTTTCAATCACGCGTCCTAGCTCATTTCAGAAATCAACCAGTTCGATTTCAGGAATCAACTTGTTCGATTTCAGCCTTAAATAACGAGCTTTAACACATTTTTCACGATAATCCGAGTTTCGGCGAATGCTGGTTTGTGGCACACTGGCACCCCCAAATGTCTTCCGTTGGTGCTCAAACATTGCGTGGCCGCTTTATCTGACCCGAGAAACTTTCTATGTGATTTCCGGAGAATTTTATTCCGGGACCCCGGAATCCCGGAAAACCGTGTATTATACACTTATTTTTCATCCATTCGGAAGGTCGTACCAGAACCTGTTTCTTTTTCTCCCTGTTTTTCAATCACGCGTCCGAGCCCATTTCAGGAATCAACCTGTTCGATTTCAGGAATCAACATGTTCGATTTCAACCTCAAATAACGAGCTTTAACACATTTTTCACGATAATCCGAGTTTCGGCGAATGCTGGTTTGTGGCACACCGGCACCCCCAAATGTCTTCCGTTGGTGCTCAAACTTTGCGTGGCCGCTTTATCTGACTCGAGGGACTTTCTATGTGATTTCCGGAGAATTTTATTACGGGTCCCCTAATCCCGAAAAACCGTGTATTATACACTTCAATTTCAAATGTTCGGAAGGTCGTGATCGGAACCTCTTTCTTTTTCTCCTTGTTTTTCAATCACGCGTCTGAGCTCATTTTAAGAATCAACCTGTTCAATTTCAGAAATCGACTGTTCGATTTCAGCCTCAAATAACGAGCTTTAACATATTTTTCACGATAATCCGAGTTTCGCGAATCTTTGGTTTGTGGCACACCGGCACCCCCAAATGTCGTCCTTTGGCGCTCAAACTTTGCGTGGCCACTTTATCTAACCCGAGTAACTTTCTATGTGATTTTCGGAGAATTTTATTCCGGGACCCCTAATCCCGAAAACCGTGTATTATACACTTCAATTTCACCCGTTCGGAAGGTCGTAATGCGAACGTGTTTCTTTTTCTCCCTGTTTTTCAATCACGCGTCCTAGCTCATTTCAGAATCAACCTGTTCGATTTCAGGAATCAACTTGTTCGATTTCGGCCTCAAATAACGAGCTTTAACACATTTTTCACGATAATCCGAGTTTCGGCGAATGCTGGTTTGTTGCACACCGGCACACCCAAATGTCTTCCGTTGGTGCTCAAACTTTGCGTATCCGCTTTATCAGACCCGAGGGACTTTCTATGTGATTTCCGGAGAATTTTATTACGGACCCCGGAATCCCGAAAAACTGTGTATTATACACTTCAATTTCAGCCATTCGGAAGGTCGTACAGGAACCTGTTTCTTTTTCTCCCCGTTCTTCAATCACGCGTCTGAGCTCATTTCAGAATCAACTGTTCGATTTCAGAATAAACTGTTCGATTTCACCTCAAATAACGAGCTTTAACACATTTTTCACGATAATCCGAGGAGTTTCGGCGAATCTTTGGTTTGTGGCACACCGGCACCCCCAAATGTCGTCCTTTGGCGCTCAAACTTTGCGTGACCACTTTATCTAACCCGAGGAACTTTCTATGTGATTTCTGGAAAATTTTATTTCGGGACCCCGGAATCACGAAAAACCGTGTATTATACATTTCAATTTCAGCCGTTCGGAAGGTCGTACCGGAACCTGTTTCTTTTTCTCCCTGTTTTTCAATCACGCGTCCTAGCTCATTTCAGGAATCAACCTGTTCGATTTCAGGAATCAACTTGCGAGCTTTAACACATTTTTCACGATAATCCGAGTTTCGGCGAATGCTGGTTTGTGGCACACTGGCACCCCCAAATGTCTTCCGTTGGTGCTCAAACTTTGCGTGGCCGCTTTATCTGACCCGAGGAACTTTCTATGTGATTTTCGGAGAATTTTATTCCGGGACCTCGGAATCCCGGAAAACCGTGTATTATACACTTATTTTTCATCCATTCGGAAGGTCGTACCGGAACCTGTTTCTTTTTCTCCCTGTTTTTCAATCACGCGTCCTAGCTCATTTCAGGAATCAACCTGTTCGATTTCAGGAATCAACTTGTTCGATTTCGGCCTCAAATAACGAGCTTTAACACATTTTTCACGATAATCCGAGTTTCGGCGAATGCTGGTTTGTTGCACACCGGCAGACCCAAATGTCTTCCGTTGGTGCTCAAACTTTGCGTATCCGCTTTATCAGACCCGAGGGACTTTCTATGTGATTTCCGGAGAATTTTATTACGGACCCCGGAATCCCGAAAAACCGTGTATTATACACTTCAATTTCAGCCGTTCGGAAGGTCGTACCGGAACCTCTTTCTTTTTCTCCCTGTTCTTCAATCACGCGTCTGAGCTCATTTCAGGAATCAACCTGTTCGATTTCAGGAATAAACCTGTTCGATTTCAGCCTCAAATAACGAGCTTTAACACATTTTTCACGATAATCCGAGTTTCGGCGAATGCTGGTTTGTGGCACACCGGCACCCCCAAATGTCGTCCTTTGGCGCTAAAACTTTGCGTGGCCACTTTATCTGACCCGAGGAACTTTCTATGTGATTTCTGGAAAATTTTATTCCGGGACCCCGAATCACGAAAACCGTGTATTATACATTTCAATTTCAAATGCGTTCGTAAGGTCGTACTGAACCTGTTTCTTTTTCTCCCTGTTTTTCAATCACGCGTCCTAGCTCATTTCGAAATCAACCATTCGATTTCAGGAATCAACCTGTTCGATTTCACCTTAAATAACGAGCTTTAACACATTTTTCACGATAATCCGAGTTTCGGCGAATGCTGGTTTGTGGCACACCGGCACCCCCAAATGTCTTCCGTTGGTGCTCAAACATTGCGTGGCCGCTTTATCTGACCTGAGAAACTTTCTATGTGATTTCCGGAGAATTTTATTCCGGGACCCCGGAATCCCGGAAAACCGTGTATTATACACTTATTTTTCATCCATTCGGAAGGTCGTACCAGAACCTGTTTCTTTTTCTCCCTGTTTTTCAATCACGCGTCCGAGCCCATTTCAGGAATCAACCTGTTCGATTTCAGGAATCAACATGTTCGATTTCAACCTCAAATAACGAGCTTTAACACATTTTTCACGATAATCCGAGTTTCGGCGAATGCTGGTTTGTGGCACACCGGCACCCCCAAATGTCTTCCGTTGGTGCTCAAACTTTGCGTGGCCGCTTTATCTGACTCGAGGGACTTTCTATGTGATTTCCGGAGAATTTTATTACGGGTCCCCGGAATCCCGAAAAACCGTGTATTATACACTTCAATTTCAGCCGTTCGGAAGGTCGTACCGGAACCTCTTTCTTTTTCTCCCTGTTTTTCAATCACGCGTCTGAGCTCATTTTAAGAATCAACCTGTTCGATTTCAGAAATCGACCTGTTCGATTTCAGCCTCAAATAACGAGCTTTAACATATTTTTCACGATAATCCGAGTTTCGGCGAATGCTGGTTTGTGGCACACCGGCACCCCCAAATGTCGTCCTTTGGCGCTCAAACTTTGCATGGCCACTTTATCTAACCCGAGTAACTTTCTATGTGATTTTCGAAGAATTTTATTCCGGGACCCCGGAATCCCGAAAAACCGTGTATTATACACTTCAATTTCACCGTTCGGAAGGTCGTGCCGAACGTGTTTCTTTTTCTCCCTGTTTTTCAATCACGCGTCCGAGCTCATTTCAGGAATCAACCTGTTCGATTTCAGGAATCAACTTGTTCGATTTCGGCCTCAAATAACGAGCTTTAACACATTTTTCACGATAATCCGAGTTTCGGCGAATCTGGTTTGTTGCACACCGCACACCCAAATGTCTTCCGTTGGTGCTCAAACTTTGCGTGGCCGCTTTATCTGACCCGAGGGACTTTCTATGTGATTTCCGGAGAATTTTATTACGGGACCCCTGAATCCCGAAAAATCGTGTATTATACACTTCAATTTCAAATGTTCGGAAGGTCGTACAGAACTGTTTCTTTTTCTCCCGTTCTTCAATCACGCGTCGAGCTCATTTCGGGAATCAACCTTGTTCGATTTCTGGATAAACCTGTTCGATTTCAGCATCAAATAACGAGCTTTAACACATTTTTCACGATAATCCGAGTTTCGGCGAATGCTGGTTTGTGGCACACCGGCTCCCCCAAATGTCTTCCGTTGGTGCTCAAACTTTGCGTGGCCGCTTTATCTTACCCGAGGAACTTTTTATGTGATTTCCGGAGAATTTTATTACGGGACCCCGGAATCCCGAAAAACCGTGTATTATACACTTCAATTTCAGCCGTTCGGAAGGTCGTACCGGAACCTCTTTCTTTTTCTCCCTATTTTTCAATCACGCGTCTGAGCTCATTTCAGGAATCAACCTATTCGATTTCAGAAATCGACCTGTTCGATTTCAGCCTCAAATAACGAGCTTTAACATATTTTTCACGATAATCCGAGTTTCGGCGAATGCTGGTTTGTGGCACACCGGCACCCCCAAATGTCGTCCTTTGGCGCTCAAACTTTGCGTGGCCACTTTATCTGACCCGAGGAACTTTCTATGTGATTTCCGGAGAATTTTATTCCGGGAACCCGAATCCCGAAAACCGTGTATTATACACTTCAATTTCAAATAGTTCGGAAGGTCGTGCGAACGTGTTTCTTTTTCTCCCTGTTTTTCAATCACACGTCCGAGCTCATTTCAGGAATCAACCTGTTCGATTTCAGGAATCAACTTGTTCGATTTCGGCCTCAAATAACGAGCTTTAACACATTTTTCACGATAATCCGAGTTTCGGCGAATGCTGGTTTGTTGCACACCGGCACCCCCAAATGTCTTCCGTTGGTGCTCAAACATTGCGTGTCCGCTTTATCTGACTCGAGGGACTTTCTATGTGATTTCCGGAGAATTTTATTACGGGACCCCGGAATCCCGAAAAACCGTGTATTATACACTTTAATTTCAGCCGTTC
This sequence comes from Silene latifolia, assembly GCF_048544455.1. Classification (NCBI taxonomy): domain Eukaryota; kingdom Viridiplantae; phylum Streptophyta; class Magnoliopsida; order Caryophyllales; family Caryophyllaceae; genus Silene; species Silene latifolia. The sequence goes on along the minus strand of NC_133530.1, from coordinate 243,987 downwards.
GGAAGGTCGTACCGGAACCTCTTTCTTTTTCTCCCTGTTTTTCAATCACGCGTCTGAGCTCATTTCAGGAATCAACCTGTAAGATTTCAGGAATAAACCTGTTCGATTTCAGCCTCAAATAACGATCTTTAACACATTTTTCACGATAATCCGAGTTTCGGCGAATGCTGGTTTGTGGCACACCGGCACCCCCAAATGTCGTCCTTTGGCGCTAAAACTTTGCGTGGCCACTTTATCTGACCCGAGGAACTTTCTATGTGATTTCTGGAAAATTTTATTCCGGGACCCTGGAATCACGAAAAACCGTGTATTATACACTTCAATTTCAGCCGTTCGGAAGGTCGTACCGGAACGTGTTTCTTTTTCTCCCTGTTTTTCAATCACGCGTCCTAGCTCATTTCAGGAATCAACCTGTTCGATTTCAGGAATCAACTTGTTCGATTTCGGCCTCAAATAACGAGCTTTAACACATTTTTCACGATAATCCGAGTTTCGGCGAATGCTGGTTTGTTGCACACCGGCACACCCAAATGTCTTCCGTTGGTGCTCAAACTTTGCGTGTCCGCTTTATCAGACCCGAGGGACTTTCTATGTGATTTCGGGAGAATTTTATTACGGGACCCCGGAATCCCCAAAAACGTGTATTATACACTTCAATTTCAAGTTCGGAAGGTCGTACAGGAACCTGTTTCTTTTTCTCCCCGTTCTTCAATCACGCGTCTGAGCTCATTTCGGGAATCAACCTGTTCGATTTCTGGATAAACCTGTTCGATTTCAGCATCAAATAACGAGCTTTAACACATTTTTCACGATAATCCGAGTTTCGCGAATGCTGGTTTGTGGCACACCGCTCCCCAAATGTCTTCCGTTGGTGCTAAAACTTTGCGTGGCCGCTTTATCTTACCCGAGCAACTTTTTATGTGATTTCCGAGAATTTTATTACGGGACCCCGGAATCCCGAAAACCGTGTATTATACACTTCAATTTCAACCGTTCGAATGTCGTACGGAACCTCTTTCTTTTTCTCCCTGTTTTTCAATCACGCGTCTGAGCTCATTTCAGAATCAACTGTTCGATTTCGAAATCGACTGTTCGATTTCACCTCAAATAACGAGCTTTAACATATTTTTCACGATAATCCGAGTTTCGGCGAATGCTGGTTTGTGGCACACCGGCACCCCCAAATGTCGTCCTTTGGCGCTCAAACTTTGCGTGGCCACTTTATCTGACCCGAGGAACTTTCTATGTGATTTTCGGAGAATTTTCGGGACCCCGGAATCCCGAAAAACCGTGTATTATACACTTCATTTCACCGTAGTTCGGAAGGTCGTGCACCGAACGTGTTTCTTTTTCTCCCTGTTTTTCAATCACGCGTCCGAGCTCATTTCAGGAATCAACCTGTTCGATTTCAGGAATCAACTTGTTCGATTTCGGCCTCAAATAACGAGCTTTAACACATTTTTCACGATAATCCGAGTTTCGGCGAATGCTGGTTTGTTGCACACCGGCACCCCCAAATGTCTTCCGTTGGTGCTCAAACATTGCGTGTCCGCTTTATCTGACTCGAGGGACTTTCTATGTGATTTCCGGAGAATTTTATTACGGGACCCCGGAATCCCGAAAAACCGTGTATTATACACTTCAATTTCAGCCGTTCGGAAGGTCGTACTGGAACCTGTTTCTTTTTCTCCCTGTTTTTCAATCACGCGTCTGAGCTCATTTCAGGAATCAACCTGTTCGATTTCAGGAATAAACCTGTTCGATTTCAGCCTCAAATAACGAGCTTTAACACATTTTTCACGATAATCCGAGTTTCGGCGAATGCTGGTTTGTGGCACACCGGCACCCCCAAATGTCGTCCTTTGGCGCTAAAACTTTGAGTGGCCACTTTATCTGACCCGAGGAACTTTCTATGTGATTTCGAAAATTTTATTCCGGGACCCCGAATCACGAAAAACCGTGTATTATACATTTCAATTTCAAGTTCGTTCGTAAGGTCGTACTAACCTGTTTTTTTTCTCCCTGTTTTTCAATCACGCGTCCTAGCTCATTTCAGAAATCAACCAGTTCGATTTCAGGAATCAACTTGTTCGATTTCAGCCTTAAATAACGAGCTTTAACACATTTTTCACGATAATCCGAGTTTCGGCGAATGCTGGTTTGTGGCACACTGGCACCCCCAAATGTCTTCCGTTGGTGCTCAAACATTGCGTGGCCGCTTTATCTGACCCGAGAAACTTTCTATGTGATTTCCGGAGAATTTTATTCCGGGACCCCGGGAATCCCGAAAACCGTGTATTATACACTTATTTTTCATCCATTCGGAAGGTCGTACGGGAACCTGTTTCTTTTTCTCTCCGTTTTTCAATCACGCGTCCGAGCCCATTTCAGGAATCAACCTGTTCGATTTCAGGAATCAACATGTTCGATTTCAACCTCAAATAACGAGCTTTAACACATTTTTCACGATAATCCGAGTTTCGCGAATCTTTGGTTTGTGGCACACCGGCACCCCCAAATGTCTTCCGTTGGTGCTCAAACTTTGCGTGGCCGCTTTATCTGACTCGAGGGACTTTCTATGTGATTTCCGGAGAATTTTATTACGGGTCCCCGGAATCCCGAAAAACCGTGTATTATACACTTCAATTTCAGCCGTTCGGAAGGTCGTACCGGAACCTCTTTCTTTTTCTCCCTGTTTTTCAATCACGCGTCTGAGCTCATTTTAAGAATCAACCTGTTCGATTTCAGAAATCGACCTGTTCGATTTCAGCCTCAAATAACGAGCTTTAACATATTTTTCACGATAATCCGAGTTTCGGCGAATGCTGGTTTGTGGCACACCGGCACCCCCAAATGTCGTCCTTTGGCGCTCAAACTTTGCGTGGCCACTTTATCTAACCCGAGTAACTTTCTATGTGATTTTCGGAGAATTTTATTCCGGGACCCCGGAATCCCGAAAAACCGTGTATTATACACTTCAATTTCAGCCGTTCGGAAGGTCGTACCGGAACGTGTTTCTTTTTCTCCCTGTTTTTCAATCACGCGTCCGAGCTCATTTCAGGAATCAACCTGTTCGATTTCAGGAATCAACTTGTTCGATTTCGGCCTCAAATAACGAGCTTTAACACATTTTTCACGATAATCCGAGTTTCGGCGAATGCTGGTTTGTTGCACACCGGCACACCCAAATGTCTTCCGTTGGTGCTCAAACTTTGCGTGTCCGCTTTATCAGACCCGAGGGACTTTCTATGTGATTTCGGGAGAATTTTATTACGGGACCCCGGAATCCCCAAAAACTGTGTATTATACACTTCAATTTCAGCCGTTCGGAAGGTCGTACAGGAACCTGTTTCTTTTTCTCCCCGTTCTTCAATCACGCGTCTGAGCTCATTTCGGGAATCAACCTGTTCGATTTCTGGATAAACCTGTTCGATTTCAGCATCAAATAACGAGCTTTAACACATTTTTCACGATAATCCGAGTTTCGGCGAATGCTGGTTTGTGGCACACCGGCTCCCCCAAATGTCTTCCGTTGGTGCTAAAACTTTGCGTGGCCGCTTTATCTTACCCGAGGAACTTTTTATGTGATTTCCGGAGAATTTTATTACGGGACCCCGGAATCCCGAAAAACCGTGTATTATACACTTCAATTTCAACCGTTCGGAATGTCGTACCGGAACCTCTTTCTTTTTCTCCCTGTTTTTCAATCACGCGTCTGAGCTCATTTCAGAATCAACTGTTCGATTTCGTAAATCGAACTGTTCGATTTCAGCCTCAAATAACGAGCTTTAACATATTTTTCACGATAATCCGAGTTTCGGCGAATGCTGGTTTGTGGCACACCGGCACCCCCAAATGTCGTCCTTTGGCGCTCAAACTTTGCGTGGCCACTTTATCTGACCCGAGGAACTTTCTATGTGATTTTCGGAGAATTTTCGGGACCCCGGAATCCCGAAAAACCGTGTATTATACACTTCAATTTCAGCCGTTCGGAAGGTCGTACCGGAACGTGTTTCTTTTTCTCCCTGTTTTTCAATCACACGTCCGAGCTCATTTCAGGAATCAACCTGTTCGATTTCAGGAATCAACTTGTTCGATTTCGGCCTCAAATAACGAGCTTTAACACATTTTTCACGATAATCCGAGTTTCGGCGAATGCTGGTTTGTTGCACACCGGCACCCCCAAATGTCTTCCGTTGGTGCTCAAACATTGCGTGTCCGCTTTATCTGACTCGAGGGACTTTCTATGTGATTTCCGGAGAATTTTATTACGGGACCCCGGAATCCCGAAAAACCGTGTATTATACACTTCAATTTCAGCCGTTCGGAAGGTCGTACCGGAACCTCTTTCTTTTTCTCCCTGTTTTTCAATCACGCGTCTGAGCTCATTTCAGGAATCAACCTGTTCGATTTCAGGAATAAACCTGTTCGATTTCAGCCTCAAATAACGAGCTTTAACACATTTTTCACGATAATCCGAGTTTCGCGAATCTTTGGTTTGTGGCACACCGGCACCCCCAAATGTCGTCCTTTGGCGCTAAAACTTTGAGTGGCCACTTTATCGACCCGAGGAACTTTCTATGTGATTTACGAAAATTTTATTCCGGACCCCGAATCACGAAAAACCGTGTATTATACATTTCAATTTCAGCCGTTCGTAAGGTCGTACCAGAACCTGTTTCTTTTTCTCCCTGTTTTTCAATCACGCGTCCTAGCTCATTTCAGAAATCAACCAGTTCGATTTCAGCCTTAAATAACGAGCTTTAACACATTTTTCACGATAATCCGAGTTTCGGCGAATGCTGGTTTGTGGCACACCGGCACTCCCAAATTTCTTCCGTTGGTGCTCAAACTTTGCGTGGCCGCTTTATCTGACCCGAAAACTTTCTATGTGATTTCCGGAGAATTTTATTCCGGGACCCCGGAATCCCGGAAAACCGTGTATTATACACTTATTTTTCATCCATTCGGAAGGTCGTACCAGAACCTGTTTCTTTTTCTCCCTGTTTTTCAATCACGCGTCCGAGCCCATTTCAGGAATCAACCTGTTCGATTTCAGGAATCAACATGTTCGATTTCAACCTCAAATAACGAGCTTTAACACATTTTTCACGATAATCCGAGTTTCGGCGAATGCTGGTTTGTGGCACACCGGCACCCCCAAATGTCTTCCGTTGGTGCTCAAACTTTGCGTGGCCGCTTTATCTGACTCGAGGGACTTTCTATGTGATTTCCGGAGAATTTTATTACGGGTCCCCGAATCCCGAAAAACCGTGTATTATACACTTCAATTTCAAATTTCGGAAGGTCGTACCGGAACCTCTTTCTTTTTCTCCTTGTTTTTCAATCACGCGTCTGAGCTCATTTTAAGAATCAACCTGTTCGATTTCAGAAATCGACCTGTTCGATTTCAGCCTCAAATAACGAGCTTTAACATATTTTTCACGATAATCCGAGTTTCGCGAATCTTTGGTTTGTGGCACACCGGCACCCCCAAATGTCGTCCTTTGGCGCTCAAACTTTGCGTGGCCACTTTATCTAACCCGAGTAACTTCCTATGTGATTTTCGGAGAATTTTATTCCGGGACCCCGGAATCCCGAAAAACCGTGTATTATACACTTCAATTTCAGCCGTTCGGAAGGTCGTACCGGAACGTGTTTCTTTTTCTCCCTGTTTTTCAATCACGCGTCCTAGCTCATTTCAGAATCAACCTGTTCGATTTCAGGAATCAACTTGTTCGATTTCGGCCTCAAATAACGAGCTTTAACACATTTTTCACGATAATCCGAGTTTCGCGAATCTTTGGTTTGTTGCACACCGGCACACCCAAATGTCTTCCGTTGGTGCTCAAACTTTGCGTATCCGCTTTATCAGACCCGAGGGACTTTCTATGTGATTTCCGGAGAATTTTATTACGGACCCCGGAATCCCGAAAAACTGTGTATTATACACTTCAATTTCAGCCATTCGGAAGGTCGTACAGGAACCTGTTTCTTTTTCTCCCCGTTCTTCAATCACGCGTCTGAGCTCATTTCAGGAATCAACCTGTTCGATTTCAGGAATAAACCTGTTCGATTTCAGCCTCAAATAACGAGCTTTAACACATTTTTCACGATAATCCGAGTTTCGGCGAATGCTGGTTTGTGGCACACCGGCACCCCCAAATGTCGTCCTTTGGCGCTCAAACTTTGCGTGACCACTTTATCTAACCCGAGGAACTTTCTATGTGATTTCTGGAAAATTTTATTTCGGGACCCCGGAATCACGAAAAACCGTGTATTATACATTTCAATTTCAGCCGTTCGGAAGGTCGTACCGGAACCTGTTTCTTTTTCTCCCTGTTTTTCAATCACGCGTCCTAGCTCATTTCAGGAATCAACCTGTTCGATTTCAGGAATCAACTTGCGAGCTTTAACACATTTTTCACGATAATCCGAGTTTCGGCGAATGCTGGTTTGTGGCACACTGGCACCCCCAAATGTCTTCCGTTGGTGCTCAAACTTTGCGTGGCCGCTTTATCTGACCCGAGGAACTTTCTATGTGATTTTCGGAGAATTTTATTCCGGGACATCGGAATCCCGGAAAACCGTGTATTATACACTTATTTTTCATCCATTCGGAAGGTCGTACCGGAACCTGTTTCTTTTTCTCCCTGTTTTTCAATCACGCGTCCGAGCTCATTTCAGGAATCAACCTGTTCGATTTAAGGAATCAACCTGTTCGATTTCAACCTCAAAGAACGAGCTTTAACACATTTTTCACGATAATCCGAGTTTCGGCGAATGCTGGTTTATGGCACACCGGCACCCCCAAATGTCTTCCGTTGGTGCTCAAACTTTGCGTGGCCGCTTTATCTGACTCGAGGGACTTTCTATGTGATTTCCGGAGAATTTTATTACGGGACCCCGGAATCCCGAAAAACCGTGTATTATACACTTCAATTTCAGCCGTTCGGAAGGTCGTACCGGAACCTCTTTCTTTTTCTCCCTGTTTTTCAATCACGCGTCTTAGCTCATTTCAGGAATCAACCTGTTCGATTTCAGAAATCGACCTGTTCGATTTCAGCCTCAAATAACGAGCTTTAACATATTTTTCACGATAATCCGAGTTTCGGCGAATGCTGGTTTGTGGCACACTGGCACCCCCAAATGTCGTCCTTTGGCGCTCAAACTTTGCGTGGCCACTTTATCTGACCCGAGGAACTTTCTATGTGATTTTCGGAGAAATTTATTCCGGGACCCCGGAATCCCGAAAAACCGTGTATTATACACTTCAATTTCAGCCGTTCGGAAGGTCGTACCGGAACGTGTTTCTTTTTCTCCCTGTTTTTCAATCACGCGTCCGAGCTCATTTCAGGAATCAACCTGTTCGATTTCAGGAATCAACTTGTTCGATTTCGGCCTCAAATAACGAGCTTTAACACATTTTCACGATAATCCGAGTTTCGGCGAATGCTGGTTTGTTGCACACCGGCACACCCAAATGTCTTCCGTTGGTGCTCAAACTTTGCGTGTCCGCTTTATCAGACCCGAGGGAATTTCTATGTGATTTCCAGAGAATTTTATTACGGGACCCCGGAATCCCGAAAAACTGTGTATTATACACTTCAATTTCAGCCGTTCGGAAGGTCGTACAAGAACCTGTTTCTTTTTCTCCCCGTTCTTCAATCACGCGTCTGAGCCCATTTCGGGAATCAACCTGTTCGATTTCAAGAATAAACCTGTTCGATTTCAGCCTCAAATAACGAGCTTTAACACATTTTTCACGATAATCCGAGTTTCGGCGAATGCTGGTTTGTGGCACACCGGCACCCCCAAATATCGTCCTTTGGCGCTCAAACTTTGCGTGGCCACTTTATCTGACCCGAGGAACTTTCTATGTGATTTCTGGAAAATTTTATTCCGGAACCCCGGAATCACGAAAAACCGTGTTTTATACATTTCAATTTCAAATAGTTCGGAAGGTCGTCTCGAACCTGTTTCTTTTTCTCCCTGTTTTTCAATCACGCGTCCTAGCTCATTTCAGGAATCAACCTGTTCGATTTCAGGAATCAACTTGTTCGATTTCAGCCTTAAATAACGAGCTTTAACACATTTTCACGATAATCCGAGTTTCGGCGAATGCTGGTTTGTGGCACACTGGCACCCCCAAATGTCTTCCGTTGGTGCTCAAACTTTGCGTGGCCGCTTTATCTGACCCGAGGAACTTTCTATGTGATTTCCGGAGAATTTTATTCCGGGACCCCGGAATCCCGAAAAACCGTGTATTATACACTTATTTTTCATCCATTCGGAAGGTCGTACCGGAACCTGTTTCTTTTTCTCCCTGTTTTTCAATCACGCGTCCGAGCTCATTTCAGGAATCAACCTGTTCGATTTCAGGAATCAACCTGTTCGATTTCATAACCTCAAATAACGAGCTTTAACACATTTTTCACGATAATCCGAGTTTCGGCGAATGCTGGTTTGTGGCACACCGGCACCCCCAAATGTCTTCCGTTGGTGCTCAAACTTTGCGTGGCCGCTTTATCTGACTAGAGGGACTTTCTATGTGATTTCCGGAGAATTTTGTTCCGGGAACCCGAATCCCGAAAACCGTGTATTATACACTTCAATTTCACTGTTCGGAAGGTCGTATCGAACCTCTTTCTTTTTCTCCCGTTTTTCAATCACGCGTCTGAGCTCATTTCAGGAATCAACCTGTTCGATTTCAGAAATCGACCTGTTCGATTTCAGAAATCGACCTGTTCGATTTCAGCCTCAAATAACGAGCTTTAACATATTTTTCACGATAATCCGAGTTTCGCGAATCTTGGTTTGTGGCACAACGGCACCCCCAAATGTCGTCCTTTGGCGCTCAAACTTTGCGTGGCCACTTTATCTGACCCGAGTAACTTTCTATGTGATTTTCGGAGAATTTTATTCCGGGACCCCGGAATCCCGAAAAACCGTGTATTATACACTTCAATTTCAACCGTTCGGAAGGTCGTACCGGAACGTGTTTCTTTTTCTCCCTGTTTTTTAATCACGCGTCCGAGTTCATTTCAGGAATCAACCTGTTCGATTTCAGGAATCAACTTGTTCGATTTCGGCCTCAAATAACGAGCTTTAACACATTTTTCACGATAATCCGAGTTTCGGCGAATGCTGGTTTGTTGCACACCGGCACACCCAAATGTCTTCCGTTGGTGCTCAAACTTTGCGTGTCCGCTTTATCAGACCCGAGGGACTTTCTATGTGATTTCGGGAGAATTTTATTACGGGACCCCGGAATCCCGAAAAACTGTGTATTATACACTTCAATTTCAGCCGTTCGGAAGGTCGTACAGAACCTGTTTCTTTTTCTCCCGTTCTTCAATCACGCGTCCGAGCTCATTTCGGAATCAACCTGTTCGATTTCTGGATAAACTGTTCGATTTCAGCCTCAAATAACGAGCTTTAACACATTTTTCACGATAATCCGAGTTTCGCGAATCTTTGGTTTGTGGCACACCGGCTCCCCCAAATGTCTTCCGTTGGTGCTAAAACTTTGCGTGGCCGCTTTATCTTACCCGAGGAACTTTTTATGTGATTTCCGGAGAATTTTATTACGGGACCCCGGAATCCCGAAAAACCGTGTATTATACACTTCAATTTCAACCGTTCGGAATGTCGTACCGGAACCTCTTTCTTTTTCTCCCTGTTTTTCAATCACGCGTCTGAGCTCATTTCAGGAATCAACCTGTTCGATTTCAGAAATCGACCTGTTCGATTTCAGCCTCAAATAACGAGCTTTAACATATTTTTCACGATAATCCGAGTTTCGGCGAATGCTGGTTTGTGGCACACCGGCACCCCCAAATGTCGTCCTTTGGCGCTCAAACTTTGCGTGGCCACTTTATCTGACCCGAGGAACTTTCTATGTGATTTTCGGAGAATTTTCGGGACCCCGGAATCCCGAAAAACCGTGTATTATACACTTCAATTTCAGTCGTTCGGAAGGTCGTACCGGAACGTGTTTCTTTTTCTCCCTGTTTTTCAATCACACGTCCGAGCTCATTTCAGGAATCAACCTGTTCGATTTCAGGAATCAACTTGTTCGATTTCGGCCTCAAATAACGAGCTTTAACACATTTTTCACGATAATCCGAGTTTCGGCGAATGCTGGTTTGTTGCACACCGGCACCCCCAAATGTCTTCCGTTGGTGCTCAAACATTGCGTGTCCGCTTTATCGACTCGAGGACTTTCTATGTGATTTCCGGAGAATTTTATTCCGGGACCCCGGAATCCCGAAAAACGTGTATTATACACTTCAATTTCAAATTCGGAAGGTCGTGCGGAACCTCTTTCTTTTTCTCCCTGTTTTTCAATCACGCGTCTGAGCTCATTTCAGGAATCAACCTGTTCGATTTCAGGAATAAACCTGTTCGATTTCAGCCTCAAATAACGAGCTTTAACACATTTTTCACGATAATCCGAGTTTCGGCGAATGCTGGTTTGTGGCACACCGGCACCCCCAAATGTCGTCCTTTGGCGCTAAAACTTTGAGTGGCCACTTTATCTGACCCGAGGAACTTTCTATGTGATTTCTGAAAATTTTATTCCGGGACCCTAATCACGAAAAACCGTGTATTATACATTTCAATTTCAGCCGTTCGTAAGGCCGTACCAGAACCTGTTTCTTTTTCTCCCTGTTTTTCAATCACGCGTCCTAGCTCATTTCAGAAATCAACCAGTTCGATTTCAGGAATCAACTTGTTCGATTTCAGCCTTAAATAACGAGCTTTAACACATTTTTCACGATAATCCGAGTTTCGCGAATGCTGGTTTGTGGCACACCGGCACCCCCAAATGTCTTCCGTTGGTGCTCAAACATTGCGTGGCCGCTTTATCTGACCCGAGAAACTTTCTATGTGATTTCCGAGAATTTTATTCGGGGACCGGAATCCCGAAAACCGTGTATTATACACTTATTTTTCATCCATTCGGAAGGTCGTACCAGAACCTGTTTCTTTTTCTCCCTGTTTTTCAATCACGCGTCCGAGCCCATTTCAGGAATCAACCTGTTCGATTTCAGGAATCAACATGTTCGATTTCAACCTCAAATAACGAGCTTTAACACATTTTTCACGATAATCCGAGTTTCGGCGAATGCTGGTTTGTGGCACACCGGCACCCCCAAATGTCTTCCGTTGGTGCTCAAACTTTGCGTGGCCGCTTTATCTGACTCGAGGGACTTTCTATGTGATTTCCGGAGAATTTTATTACGGGTCCCCGGAATCCCGAAAAACCGTGTATTATACACTTCAATTTCACCGTTCGGAAGGTCGTAATCGGAACCTCTTTCTTTTTCTCCTTGTTTTTCAATCACGCGTCTGAGCTCATTTTAAGAATCAACCTGTTCGATTTCAGAAATCGACTGTTCGATTTCACCTCAAATAACGAGCTTTAACATATTTTTCACGATAATCCGAGTTTCGGCGAATGCTGGTTTGTGGCACACCGGCACCCCCAAATGTCGTCCTTTGGCGCTCAAACTTTGCGTGGCCACTTTATCTAACCCGAGTAACTTTCTATGTGATTTTCGGAGAATTTTATTCCGGGACCCCGGAATCCCGAAAAACCGTGTATTATACACTTCAATTTCAGCCGTTCGGAAGGTCGTACCGGAACGTGTTTCTTTTTCTCCCTGTTTTTCAATCACGCGTCCTAGCTCATTTCAGGAATCAACCTGTTCGATTTCAGGAATCAACTTGTTCGATTTCGGCCTCAAATAACGAGCTTTAACACATTTTTCACGATAATCCGAGTTTCGGCGAATGCTGGTTTGTTGCACACCGGCACACCCAAATGTCTTCCGTTGGTGCTCAAACTTTGCGTATCCGCTTTATCAGACCCGAGGGACTTTCTATGTGATTTCCGGAGAATTTTATTACGGACCCCGGAATCCCGAAAAACTGTGTATTATACACTTCAATTTCAGCCATTCGGAAGGTCGTACAGAACCTCGCTTTTTCTCCCCGTTCTTCAATCACGCGTCTGAGCTCATTTCAAATCAACCTGTTCGATTTCAGGAATCAACCTGTTCGATTTCACCTCAAATAACGAGCTTTAACACATTTTTCACGATAATCCGAGTTTCGCGAATCTTTGGTTTGTGGCACACCGGCACCCCCAAATGTCGTCCTTTGGCGCTCAAACTTTGCGTGACCACTTTATCTAACCCGAGGAACTTTCTATGTGATTTCTGAAAATTTTATTTCGGGACCCTAATCACGAAAAACCGTGTATTATACATTTCAATTTCACCGTTCTCGGAAGGTCGTACTGGAACCTGTTTCTTTTTCTCCCTGTTTTTCAATCACGCGTCCTAGCTCATTTCAGAATCAACCTGTTCGATTTCGTGAATCAACTTGCGAGCTTTAACACATTTTTCACGATAATCCGAGTTTCGGCGAATGCTGGTTTGTGGCACACCGGCACCCCCAAATGTCTTCCGTTGGTGCTCAAACTTTGCGTGGCCGCTTTATCTGACCCGAGGAACTTTCTATGTGATTTTCGGAGAATTTTATTCCGGGACCTCGGAATCCCGAAAACCGTGTATTATACACTTATTTTTCATCCATTCGGAAGGTCGTATCGAACCTGTTTTTTTTCTCCTGTTTTTCAATCACGCGTCCGAGCTCATTTCAGGAATCAACCTGTTCGATTTAAGGAATCAACCTGTTCGATTTCAACCTCAAAGAACGAGCTTTAACACATTTTTCACGATAATCCGAGTTTCGGCGAATGCTGGTTTATGGCACACCGGCACCCCCAAATGTCTTCCGTTGGTGCTCAAACTTTGCGTGGCCGCTTTATCTGACTCGAGGACTTTCTATGTGATTTCCGGAGAATTTTGTTCCGGGACCCGGAATCCCAAAAACCGTGTATTATACACTTCAATTTCAAATGCTCGGAAGGTCGTACCGGAACCTCTTTCTTTTTCTCCCTGTTTTTCAATCACGCGTCTTAGCTCATTTCAGAATCAACTTTGTTCGATTTCGAAATCGACCTGTTCGATTTCACCTCAAATAACGAGCTTTAACATATTTTTCACGATAATCCGAGTTTCGGCGAATGCTGGTTTGTGGCACACTGGCACCCCCAAATGTCGTCCTTTGGCGCTCAAACTTTGCGTGGCCACTTTATCTCGACCCGAGGAACTTTCTATGTGATTTTCGGAGAATTTTATTCCGGGACCCCAGAATCCCGAAAACCGTGTATTATACACTTCAATTTCGGCCGTTCGGAAGGTCGTGACGAACGTGTTTCTTTTTCTCCCTGTTTTTCAATCACGCGTCCGAGCTCATTTCAGGAATCAACCTGTTCGATTTCAGGAATCAACTTGTTCGATTTCGGCCTCAAATAACGAGCTTTAACACATTTTCACGATAATCCGAGTTTCGGCGAATGCTGGTTTGTTGCACACCGGCATACCCAAATGTCTTCCGTTGGTGCTCAAACTTTGCGTGTCCGCTTTATCAGACCCGAGGGAATTTCTATGTGATTTCCAGAGAATTTTATTACGGGACCCCGGAATCCCGAAAAACTGTGTATTATACACTTCAATTTCAGCCGTTCGGAAGGTCGTACAAGAACCTGTTTCTTTTTCTCCCCGTTCTTCAATCACGCGTCTGAGCTCATTTCGGGAATCAACCTGTTCGATTTCAAGAATAAACCTGTTCGATTTCAGCCTCAAATAACGAGCTTTAACACATTTTTCACGATAATCCGAGTTTCGGCGAATGCTGGTTTGTGGCACACCGGCACCCCCAAATATCGTCCTTTGGCGCTCAAACTTTGCGTGGCCACTTTATCTGACCCGAGGAACTTTCTATGTGATTTCTGGAAAATTTTATTCCGGGACCCCTAATCACGAAAAACCGTGTATTATACATTTCAATTTCAAATAGTTCGGAAGGTCGTGAATCGAACCTGTTTCTTTTTCTCCCTGTTTTTCAATCACGCGTCCTAGCTCATTTCAGGAATCAACCTGTTCGATTTCAGGAATCAACTTGTTCGATTTCAGCCTTAAATAACGAGCTTTAACACATTTTTCACGATAATCCGAGTTTCGCGAATCTTTGGTTTGTGGCACACCGGCACCCCCAAATGTCTTCCGTTGGTGCTCAAACTTTGCGTGGCCGCTTTATCCGACCCGAGGAACTTTCTATGTGATTTCCGGAGAATTTTATTCCGGGACCGGAATCCCTAAAACCGTGTATTATACACTTATTTTTCATCCATTCGGAAGGTCGTACCGGAACCTGTTTCTTTTTCTCCCTGTTTTTCAACCACGCGTCCGAGCTCTTTTCAGGAATCAACCTGTTCGATTTCAGGAATCAACCTGTTCGATTTCATAACCTCAAATAACGAGCTTTAACACATTTTTCACGATAATCCGAGTTTCGGCGAATGCTGGTTTGTGGCACACCGGCACCCCCAAATGTCTTCCGTTGGTGCTCAAACTTTGCGTGGCCGCTTTATCTGACTCGAGGGACTTTCTATGTGATTTCCGGAGAATTTTATTACGGGACCCCGGAATCCCGAAAAACCGTGTATTATACACTTCAATTTCAGCCGTTCGGAAGGTCGTACCGGAACCTCTTTCTTTTTCTCCCTGTTTTTCAATCACGCGTCTGAGCTCATTTCAGGAATCAACCTGTTCGATTTCAGAAATCGACCTGTTCGATTTCAGAAATCGACCTGTTCGATTTCAGCCTCAAATAACGAGCTTTAACATATTTTTCACGATAATCCGAGTTTCGGCGAATGCTGGTTTGTGGCACACCGGCACCCCCAAATGTCGTCCTTTGGCGCTCAAACTTTGCGTGGCCACTTTATCTGACCCGAGTAACTTTCTATGTGATTTTCGGAGAATTTTATTCCGGGACCCCGGAATCCCGAAAAACCGTGTATTATACACTTCAATTTCAACCGTTCGGAAGGTCGTACCGGAACGTGTTTCTTTTTCTCCCTGTTTTTTAATCACGCGTCCGAGTTCATTTCAGGAATCAACCTGTTCGATTTCAGGAATCAACTTGTTCGATTTCGGCCTCAAATAACGAGCTTTAACACATTTTTCACGATAATCCGAGTTTCGCGAATCTTTGGTTTGTTGCACACCGGCACCCCCAAATGTCTTCCGTTGGTGCTCAAACTTTGCGTGGCCGCTTTATCTGACCCGAGGAACTTTCTATGTGATTTCCGGAGAATTTTATTCCGGGACCCCGTAATCCCGAAAAACCGTGTATTATACACTTCAATTTCAGCCGTTCGGAAGGTCGTACAGGAACCTGTTTCTTTTTCTGTAACAGCCCAAGGTAACCTGCTAGCGTGATATTGTCCGCTCTGAGAGACACAACTCCCTCACGGCTTTAAAACGCGTCACATTAGGAAGAGGTAGCCACATGATTATAAACCATGCTTCGTTCCCCTCTTCTACCGATGTGGGAAGGTCACCTTCCCTCCTCCCCAGAGGAGAAGGCAGCGTCCTCGCTGCCCACCGGCACAGGCCCCGACTCTGATACCAACTGTAACAGCCCAAGGTAACCTGCTAGCGTGATATTGTCCGCTCTGGGAGACACAACTCCCTCACGGCTTTAAAACGCGTCACATTAGGAAGAGGAAGCCACATGATTATAAACCATGCTTCGTTCCTCTCTTCTACCGATGTCTACCTCTTCCTAGTGTGACGCGTTTTAAAGCCGTGAGGGAGTTGTGTCTCCCAGAGCGGACAATATCAAGCTAGCAGGTTACCTTGGGCATTACGCTTGGTATCGAGCCGGGCTCAGTGCGGTGAGCAGCGAGGACGCTGCCTTCTCCTCTGGGGAGGAGGGAAGGTGACCTTCCCACATCGGTAGAAGAGGGGAACGAAGCATGGTTTATAATCATGTGGAAGGTGACCTTCCCACATCGGTAGAAGAGGTGAACGAAGCATGGTTTATAATCATGTGGCTACCTCTTCCTAATTTGACGCGTTTTAAAGCCGTGAGGGAGTTGTGTCTCCCAGAGCGGACAATATCACGCTAACAGGTTACCTTGGGTCACAAATGGTATCGAGCCGGGGCTCAGTGCCGGTGGGCGCGAGGACGCTGCCTTCTCCTCTGGGGAGGAGGGAAGGTGACCTTCCCACATCGGTAGAAGAGGGGAACGAAGCATGGTTTATAATCATGTGGCTACCTCTTCCTAGTGTGACGCGTTTTAAAGCCGTGAGGGAGTTGTGTCTCCCGGAGCGGACAATATCACGCTAGCAAAGTTACCTTGGGCTGTTACGAGTTAGGGAAGGTGACCTTCCCACATCGGTAGAAGAGGGGAACGAAGCATGGTTTATAATCATGTGGCTACCTCTTCCTAATGTGACGCGTTTTAAAGCCGTGAGGGAGTTGTGTCTCCCAGAGCGGACAATATCACGCTAGCAGGTTACCTTGGGCTGTTACAGTGTCACCTTCTCCTCTCCTGCAGTTTCAAAAAATTTTCTTCCTAAACCATTCACAACTAATCCAACTCAAGAAGAGTGTCAAAAACCCTGCAACAACTGATAAACTAATTTACATACATAACTTAAGACGCGGAAATATAGTGATACAAACCAAAAATAGAAAAGGGAGACATATGTCCCTTCAAATAATATACAAACCAAAAGTGTAAAAGGTTTACTAATAGAATAGCCAAAACTAGGTCCAAGGTTCCTTGCTCACTAGCCCGTCTGTGACCCCAACTAAGCATCAACAACCTGTCAATCGCATTTTATACAAACACGAAAGCCACAATTCGCATGCTAGGACTTTTATAAGATAGCCAAAACTAGGTCCAAGGGTTGTGTCTCCCAGAGCGGACAATATCACGCTAGCAGGTTACCTTGGGCTGATACAAATGGTATCGGGCCGGGGCTCAGCCGGGCGCGAGGACGCTGCCTTCTCCCCTGGGGAGGAGGGAAGGTGACCTTCCCACATCGGTAGAAGAGGGGAACGAAGCATGGTTTATAACCATGTGGCTACCTCTTCCTGTTGTGACGTGTTTTAAAGCCGTGAGGGAGTTGTGTCTCCCAGAGCGGACAATATCACGCTAGCAGGTTACCTTGGGTCACATTACGGTTGGTATCGAGCCGGGGCCCTGTGCCGGTGGGCAGCAAGGACGCTGCCTTCTCCTCTGGGGAGGAGGGAAGGTGACCTTCCCACATCGGTAGAAGAGGGGAACGAAGCATGGTTTATAATCATGTGGCTACCTCTTCCTAGTGTGACGCGTTTTAAAGCCGTGAGGGAGTTGTGTCTCCCAGAGCGGACAATATCACGCTAGCAGGTTACCTTGGGCTGTTACATTTTCTCCCCGTTCTTCAATCACGCGTCTGAGCTCATTTCAGGAATCAACCTGTTCGATTTCAGGAATAAACCTGTTCGATTTCAGCCTCAAATAACGAGCTTTAACACATTTTTCACGATAATCCGAGTTTCGGCGAATGCTGGTTTGTGGCACACCGGCACCCCCAAATGTCATCCTTTGGCGCTCAAACTTTGCGTGGCCACTTTATCTGACCCGAGGAACTTTCTATTTGATTTCTGGAAAATTTTATTCCAGGACCCCGGAATCACGAAAAACCGTGTATTATACATTTCAATTTCAAAGTTCGGAAGGTCGTGCGGAACCTCGTTTCTTTTTCTCCTGTTTTTCAATCACGCGTCCTAGCTCATATCAGAATCAACCTGTTCGATTTCGTGGAATCAACTTGTTCGATTTCACCTTAAATAACGAGCTTTAACACATTTTTCACGATAATCCGAGTTTCGGCAAATCTTTGGTTTGTGGCACACTGGCACCCCCAAATGTCTTCCGTTGGTGCTCAAACTTTGCGTGGCCGCTTTATCTGACCCGAGGAACTTTCTATGTGATTTCCGGAGAATTTTATTCCGGGACCCTGGAATCCCGGAAAACCGTGTATTATACACTTATTTTTCATCCATTCTAAGGTCGTCGGAACCTGTTTCTTTTTTCCCTGTTTTTCAATCACGCGTCCGAGCTCATTTCAGAATCAACCTGTTCGATTTCAGAATCAACCTGTTCGATTTCAACCTCAAATAACGAGCTTTAACACATTTTTCACGATAATCCGAGTTTCGGCGAATCTTGGTTTGTGCACACCGGCACCCCCAAATGTCTTCCGTTGGTGCTCAAACTTTGCGTGGCCGCTTTATCTGACTCGAGGGACTTTCTATGTGATTTCCGGAGAATTTTATTACGGGACCCCGGAATCCCGAAAAACCGTGTATTATACACTTCAATTTCAGCCGTTCGGAAGGTCTTACCGGAACCTCTTTCTTTTTCACCATGTTTTTCATTCACGCGTCTGAGCTCATTTCAGGAATCAACCTGTTCGATTTCAGAAATCGACCTGTTCGATTTCAGCCTCAAATAACGAGCTTTAACATATTTTTCACGATAATCCGAGTTTCGGCGAATGCTGGTTTGTGGCACACTGGCACCCCCAAATGTCGTCCTTTGGCGCTCAAACTTTGCGTGGCCACTTTATCTGACCCGAGGAACTTTCTATGTGATTTTCGGAGAATTTTATTCCGGGACCCCGGAATCCCGAAAAACCGTGTATTATACACTTCAATTTCAGCCGTTCGGAAGGTCGTACTGGAACGTGTTTCTTTTTCTCCCTGTTTTTCAATCACGCGTCCGAGCTCATTTCAGAAATCAACCTGTTCGATTTCAGGAATCAACTTGTTCGATTTCGGCCTCAAATAACGAGCTTTAACACATTTTCACGATAATCCGAGTTTCGGCGAATGCTGGTTTGTTGCACACCGGCACACCCAAATGTCTTCCGTTGGTGCTCAAACTTTGCGTGTCCGCTTTATCGACCGAGGACTTTCTATGTGATTTCCGGAGAATTTTATTACGGGACCCCGGAATCCCGAAAAACTATGTATTATACACTTCAATTTCAGCCGTTCGGAAGGTCGTACAGGAACCTGTTTCTTTTTCTCCCCGTTCTTCAATCACGCGTCTGAGCTCATTTCGGGAATCAACCTGTTCGATTTCAGGAATAAACCTGTTCGATTTCAGGAATAAACCTGTTCGATTTCAGCCTCAAATAACGAGCTTTAACACATTTTTCACGATAATCTGAGTTTCGGCGAATGCTGGTTTGTGGCACACCGGCACCCCCAAATGTCGTCCTTTGGCGCTCAAACTTTGCGTGGCCACTTTATCTGACCCGAGGAACTTTCTATGTGATTTCTGGAAAATTTTATTCCGGGACCCCGGAATCACGAAAAACCGTGTATTATACATTTAAATTTCAGCCGTTCGGAAGGTCGTACCGGAACCTGTTTCTTTTTCTCCCTGTTTTTCAATCACGCGTCCTAGCTCATTTCAGGAATTAACCTGTTCGATTTCAGGAATCAACTTGTTCGATTTCAGCCTTAAATAACGAGCTTTAACACATTTTTCACGATAATCCGAGTTTCGGCGAATGCTGGTTTGTGGCACACTGGCACTCCCAAATGTCTTCCGTTGGTGCTCAAACTTTGCGTGGCCGCTTTATCTGACCTGAGGAACTTTGTATGTGATTTCCGGAGAATTTTATTCCGGGACCCCGGAATCCCGGAAAACCGTGTATTATACACTTATTTTTCATCCATTCGGAAGGTCGTACCGGAACCTGTTTCTTTTTCTCCCTGTTTTTCAATCACGCGTCCGAGCTCATTTCAGGAATCAACCTGTTCGATTTCAGGAATCAACCTGTTCGATTTCAACGACCTCAAATAACGAGCTTTAACACATTTTTCACGATAATCCGAGTTTCGGCGAATGCTGGTTTGTGGCACACCGGCACCCCCAAATGTCTTCCGTTGGTGCTCAAACTTTGCGTGGCCGCTTTATCTGACTCGAGGGACTTTCTATGTGATTTCCGGAGAATTTTATTCCGGGACCCCGAATCCCGAAAAACCGTGTATTATACACTTCAATTTCACCGTTCGGAAGGTCGTCGAACCTCTTTCTTTTTCTCCCTGTTTTTCAATCACGCGTCTGAGCTCATTTCAGGAATCAACCTGTTCGATTTCAGAAATCGACCTGTTCGATTTCAGAAATCGACCTGTTCGATTTCAGCCTCAAATAACGAGCTTTAACATATTTTTCACGATAATCCGAGTTTCGGCGAATGCTGGTTTGTGGCACACCGGCACCCCCAAATGTCGTCCTTTGGCGCTCAAACTTTGTGTGGCCACTTTATCTGACCCGAGTAACTTTCTATGTGATTTTCGGAGAATTTTATTCCGGGACCCCGGAATCCCGAAAAACCGTGTATTATACACTTCAATTTCAGCCCTTCGGAAGGTCGTACCGGAACGTGTTTCTTTTTCTCCCTGTTTTTCAATCACGCGTCCGAGCTCATTTCAGGAATCAACCTGTTCGATTTCAGGAATCAACTTGTTCGATTTCGGCCTCAAATAACGAGCTTTAACACATTTTTCACGATAATCCGAGTTTCGGCGAATGCTGGTTTGTTGCACACCGGCACACCCAAATGTCTTCCGTTGGTGCTCAAACTTTGCGTGTCCGCTTTATCAGACCCGAGGGACTTTCTATGTGATTTCCGGAGAATTTTATTACGGGACCCCGGAATCCCGAAAAACTGTGTATTATACACTTCAATTTCAGCCGTTCGGAAGGTCGTACAGGAACCTGTTTCTTTTTCTGTAACAGCCCAAGGTAACCTGCTAGCGTGATATTGTCCGCTGTGGGAGACACAACTCCCTCACGGCTTTAAAACGCGTCACATTAGGAAGAGGTAGCCACATGATTATAAACCATGCTTCGTTCCCCTCTTCTACCGATGTGGGAAGGTCACCTTCCCTCCTCCCCAGAGGAGAAGGCAGCGTCCTCGCTGCCCACCGGCACAGGCCCCGACTCTGATACCAACTGTAACAGCCCAAGGTAACCTGCTAGCGTGATATTGTCCGCTCTGGGAGACACAACTCCCTCACGGCTTTAAAACGCGTCACATTAGGAAGAGGTAGCCACATGATTATAAACCATGCTTCGTTCCCCTCTTCTACCGATGTCTACCTCTTCCTAGTGTGACGCGTTTTAAAGCCGTGAGGGAGTTGTGTCTCCCAGAGCGGACAATATCACGCTAGCAGGTTACCTTGGGCTGTTATAGCTTGGTATCGAGCCGGGGCTGTGGCGGTGGGCGCGAGGACGCCGCCTTTCTCCTTCCGGGGAGGAGGGAAGGTGACCTTCCCACATCGGTAGAAGAGGGGAACGAAGCATGGTTTATAATCATGTGGAAGGTGACCTTCCCACATCGGTAGAAGAGGGGAACGAATCATGGTTTATAATCATGTGGCTACCTCTTCCTAATTTGACGCGTTTTAAAGCCCTGAGGGAGTTGTGTCTCCCAGAGCGGACAATATCACGCTAGCAGGTTACCTTGGGCTGTTACAAATGGTATCAGAGCCGGGGCCTGTGCCGGTGGGCAGCGAGGACGCTGCCTTCTCCTCTGGGGAGGAGGGAAGGTGACCTTCCCACATCGGTAGAAGAGGGGAACGAAGCATGGTTTATAATCATGTGGCTACCTCTTCCTAGTGTGACGCGTTTTAAAGCCGTGAGGGAGTTGTGTCTCCCAGAGCGGACAATATCACGCTAGCAGGTTACCTTGGGCTGTTACAGTAGTTAGGGAAGGTGACCTTCCCACATCGGTAGAAGAGGGGAACGAAGCATGGTTTATAATCATGTGGCTACCTCTTCCTAATGTGACGCGTTTTAAAGCCGTGAGGGAGTTGTGTCTCCCAGAGCGGACAATATCACGCTAGCAGGTTACCTTGGGCTGTTACAGTGTCACCTTCTCCTCTCTTGCAATTTCAAAAAATTTTCTTCCTAAACCATTCACAACTAATCCAACTCAAGAAGAGTGTCAAAAACCCTGCAACAACTGATAAACTAATTTACATACATAACTTAAGACGCGGAAATATAGTGATACAAACCAAAAATAGAAAAGGGAGACATATGTCCCTTCAAATAATATACAAACCAAAAGTGTAAAAGGTTTACTAATAGAATAGCCAAAACTAGGTCCAAGGTTCCTTGCTCACTAGCCCGTCTGTGACCCCAACTAAGCATCAACAACCTGTCAATCGCATTTTATACAAACACGAAAACCAACATTCGCATGCTAGGACTTTTATAAGATAGCCAAAACTAGGTCCAAGGGTTGTGTCTCCCAGAGCGGACAATATCACGCTAGCAGGTTACCTTGGGCTGATACAAATGGTATCGAGCGGGGCTCATCTTGGTGGGGCAGAGGACGCCGCCTTCTCCTCTGGGGAGGAGGGAAGGTGACCTTCCCACATCGGTAGAAGAGGGGAACGAAGCATGGTTTATAACCATGTGGCTACCTCTTCCTGTTGTGACGCGTTTTAAAGCCGTGAGGGAGTTGTGTCTCCCAGAGCGGACAATATCACGCTAGCAGGTTACCTTGGGCTGTTACAGTTGGTATCAGAGTCGGGGCCTGTGCCGGTGGGCAGCGAGGACGCTGCCTTCTCCTCTGGGGAGGAGGGAAGGTGACCTTCCCACATCGGTAGAAGAGGGGAACGAAGCATGGTTTATAATCATGCGGCTACCTCTTCCTAGTGTGACGCGTTTTAAAGCCGTGAGGGAGTTGTGTCTCCCAGAGCGGACAATATCACGCTAGCAGGTTACCTTGGGCTGTTACATTTTCTCCCCGTTCTTCAATCACGCGTCTGAGCTCATTTCAGGAATCAACCTGTTCGATTTCAGGAATAAACCTGTTCGATTTCAGCCTCAAATAACGAGCTTTAACACATTTTTCACGATAATCCGAGTTTCGGCGAATGCTGGTTTGTGGCACACCGGCACTCCCAAATGTCGTCCTTTGGCGCTCAAACTTTGTGTGGCCACTTTATCTGACCCGAGGAACTTTCTATGTGATTTCTGGAAAATTTTATTCCGGGACCCCGGAATCACGAAAAACCGTGTATTATACATTTCAATTTCGTCAAATTCGGAAGGTCGTACCGGAACCTGTTTCTTTTTCTCCCTCTTTTTCAATCACGCATCCTAGCTCATTTCAGGAATCAACCTGTTCGATTTCAGGAATCAACTTGTTCGATTTCAGCCTTAAATAACGAGCTTTAACACATTTTTCACGATAATCCGAGTTTCGGCGAATGCTGGTTTGTGGCACACCGGCACCCCCAAATGTCTTCCGTTGGTGCTCAAACTTTGCGTGGCCGCTTTATCTGACCCGAGGAACTTTCTATGTGATTTCCGGAGAATTTTATTCCGGGACCCCGGAAAACCGTGTATTATACACTTATTTTTCATCCATTCGGAAGGTCGTACGGGAACCTGTTTCTTTTTCTCCCTGTTTTTCAATCACGCGTCCGAGCTCATTTCAGGAATCAACCTGTTCGATTTCAGGAATCAACCTGTTCGATTTCAACCTCAAATAACGAGCTTTAACACATTTTTCACGATAATCCGAGTTTCGCGAATCTTTGGTTTGTGGCACACCGGCACCCCCAAATGTCTTCCGTTGGTGCTCAAACTTTGCGTGGCCGCTTTATCTGACTCGAGGGACTTTCTATGTGATTTCCGGAGAATTTTATTACGGGACCCCGGAATCCCGAAAAACCGTGTATTATACACTTCAATTTCAGCCGTTCGGAAGGTCGTCATCGAACCTCTTTCTTTTTCTCCCTGTTTTTCAATCACGCGTCCGAGCTCATTTCAGAATCAACTGTTCGATTTCAGAAATCGACTGTTCGATTTCACCTCAAATAACGAGCTTTAACATATTTTTCACGATAATCCGAGTTTCGGCGAATCTTGGTTTGTGGCACACCGGCACCGCCAAATGTAGTCCTTTGGCGCTCAAACTTTGCGTGGCCACTTTATCTCGACCCGAGAAACTTTCTATGTGATTTCTGAAAATTTTATTCCGGGACCCCTAATCACGAAAAACCGTGTATTATACATTTCAATTTCACTAGTTCGGAAGGTCGTACACGAACCTGTTTCTTTTTCTCCCTGTTTTTCAATCACGCGTCCTAGCTCATTTCAGAATCAACCTGTTCGATTTCAGAATCAACTTGTTCGATTTCACCTTAAATAACGAGCTTTAACACATTTTTCACGATAATCCGAGTTTCGGCGAATCTTTGGTTTGGGCACACCGGCACCCCCAAATGTCTTCCGTTGGTGCTCAAACTTTGCGTGGCCGCTTTATCTGACCCGAGGAACTTTCTATGTGATTTCCGGAGAATTTTATTCCGGGACCCCGGAAAACCGTGTATTATACACTTATTTTTCATCCATTCGGAAGGTCGTACCGGAACCTGTTTCTTTTTCTCCCTGTTTTTCAATCACGCGTCCGAGCTCATTTCAGGAATCAACCTATTCAATTTCAGGAATCAACCTGTTCGATTTCAACCTCAAATAACGAGCTTTAACACATTTTTCACGATAATCCGAGTTTCGGCGAATGCTGGTTTGTGGCACACCGGCACCCCCAAATGTCTTCCGTTGGTGCTCAAACTTTGCGTGGCCGCTTTATCTGACTCGAGGGACTTTCTATGTGATTTCCGGAGAATTTTATTCCGGGACCCCGGAATCCCGAAAAACCGTGTATTATACACTTCAATTTCAGCCGTTCGGAAGGTCGTACCGGAACCTCTTTCTTTTTCTCCCTGTTTTTCAATCACGCGTCTGAGCTCATTTCAGGAATCAACCTGTTCGATTTCAGCCTCAAATAACGAGCTTTAACATATTTTTCACGATAATCCGAGTTTCGGCGAATGCTGGTTTGTGGCACACCGGCACCCCCAAATGTAGTCCTTTGGCGCTCAAACTTTGCGTGGCCACTTTATCTGACCCGAGAAACTTTCTATGTGATTTCTGGAAAATTTTATTCCGGGACCCCGGAATCACGAAAAACCGTGTATTATACATTTCAATTTCACTGTTCGGAAGGTCGTCTAGGAACCTTTTTTTTCTCCCTGTTTTTCAATCACGCGTCCTAGCTCATTTCAGGAATCAACCTGTTCGATTTCAGGAATCAACTTGTTCGATTTCAGCCTTAAATAACGAGCTTTAACACATTTTTCACGATAATCCGAGTTTCGGCGAATGCTGGTTTGTGGCACACTGGCACCCCCAAATGTCTTCCGTTGGTGCTCAAACTTTGCGTGGCCGCTTTATCTGACCCGAGGAACTTTCTATGTGATTTCCGGAGAATTTTATTCCGGGACCCCGGAAAACCGTGTATTATACACTTATTTTTCATCCATTCGGAAGGTCGTACGGGAACCTGTTTCTTTTTCTCCCTGTTTTTCAATCACGCGTCCGAGCTCATTTCAGGAATCAACCTGTTCGATTTCAGGAATCAACCTGTTCGATTTCAACCTCAAATAACGAGCTTTAACACATTTTTCACGATAATCCGAGTTTCGGCGAATGCTGGTTTGTGGCACACAGGCACCCCCAAATGTCTTCCGTTGGTGCTCAAACTTTGCGTGGCCGCTTTATCTGACTCGAGGGACTTTCTATGTGATTTCCGGAGAATTTTATTACGGGACCCCGGAATCCCGAAAAACCGTGTATTATACACTTCAATTTCAGCCGTTCGGAAGGTCGTACCGGAACCTCTTTCTTTTTCTCCCTGTTTTTCAATCACGCGTCCGAGCTCATTTCAGAATCAACTGTTTCGATTTCAGAAATCGACTGTTCGATTTCAGCCTCAAATAACGAGCTTTAACATATTTTTCACGATAATCCGAGTTTCGGCGAATGCTGGTTTGTGGCACACCGGCACCCCCAAATGTCGTCCTTTGGCGCTCAAACTTTGCGTGGCCACTTTATCTGACCCGAGAAACTTTCTATGTGATTTCCGGAAAATTTTATTCCGGGACCCCGGAATCACGAAAAACCGTGTATTATACACTTCAATTTCAGCCGTTCGGAAGGTCGTACCGGAACCTGTTTCTTTTTCTCCCTGTTTTTCAATCACGCGTCCTAGCTCATTTCAGGAATCAACCTGTTCGATTTCAGGAATCAACTTGTTCGATTTCAGCCTTAAATAACGAGCTTTAACACATTTTTCACGATAATCCGAGTTTCGCGAATGCTTTGGTTTGTGGCACACTGGCACCCCCAAATGTCTTCCGTTGGTGCTCAAACTTTGTGTGGCCGCTTTATCTGACCCGAGGAACTTTCTATGTGATTTCCGGAGAATTTTATTCCGGGACCCCGGAAAACCGTGTATTATACACTTATTTTTCATCCATTCGGAAGGTCGTACCGGAACCTGTTTCTTTTTCTCCCTGTTTTTCAATCACGCGTCCGAGCTTATTTCAGGAATCAACCTATTCAATTTCAGGAATCAACCTGTTCGATTTCAACCTCAAATAACGAGCTTTAACACATTTTTCACGATAATCCGAGTTTCGGCGAATGCTGGTTTGTGGCACACCGGCACCCCCAAATGTCTTCCGTTGGTGCTCAAACTTTGCGTGGCCGCTTTATCTGACTCGAGTGACTTTCTATGTGATTTCCGGAGAATTTTATTACGGGACCCCGGAATCCCGAAAAACCGTGTATTATACACTTCAATTTCAGCCGTTCGGAAGGTCGTACCGGAACCTCTTTCTTTTTCTCCCTGTTTTTCAATCACGCGTCCGAGCTCATTTCAGAATCAACCTGTTCGATTTCAGAAATCGACTGTTCGATTTCACCTCAAATAACGAGCTTTAACATATTTTTCACGATAATCCGAGTTTCGGCGAATGCTGGTTTGTGGCACACCGGCACCCCCAAATGTAGTCCTTTGGCGCTCAAACTTTGCGTGGCCACTTTATCTGACCCGAGAAACTTTCTATGTGATTTCTGAAAATTTTATTCCGGGACCCTTATCACGAAAAACCGTGTATTATACATTTCAATTTCAAATAGTTCGGAAGGTCGTCTTAAACCTGTTTCTTTTTCTCCTGTTTTTCAATCACGCGTCCGAGCTCATTTCAGGAATCAACCTGTTCGATTTCATGAATCAACTTGTTCGATTTCAGCCTTAAATAACGAGCTTTAACACATTTTTCACGATAATCCGAGTTTCGCGAATCTTTGGTTTGTGGCACACTGGCACCCCCAAATGTCTTCCGTTGGTGCTCAAACTTTGCGTGGCCGCTTTATCTGACCCGAGGAACTTTCTATGTGATTTCCGGAGAATTTTATTCCGGGACCCCGGAATCCCGGAAAACCGTGTATTATACACTTATTTTTCATCCATTCGGAAGGTCGTACCGGAACCTGTTTCTTTTTCTCCCTGTTTTTCAATCACGCGTCCGAGCTCATTTCAGGAATCAACCTATTCAATTTCAGGAATCAACCTGTTCGATTTCAACCTCAAATAACGAGCTTTAACACATTTTTCACGATAATCCGAGTTTCGGCGAATGCTGGTTTGTGGCACACCGGCACCCCCAAATGTCTTCCGTTGGTGCTCAAACTTTGCGTGGCCGCTTTATCTGACTCGAGGGACTTTCTATGTGATTTCCGGAGAATTTTATTACGGGACCCCGGAATCCCGAAAAACCGTGTATTACACTTCAATTTCAGCCGTTCGGAAGGTCGTACCGGAACCTCTTTCTTTTTCTCCCTGTTTTTCAATCACGCGTCTGAGCTCATTTCAGGAATCAACCTGTTCGATTTCAGAAATCGACCTGTTCGGTTTCAGCCTCAAATAACGAGCTTTAACATATTTTTCACGATAATCCGAGTTTCGGCGAATGCTGGTTTGTGGCACACCGGCACCCCCAAATGTAGTCCTTTGGCGCTCAAACTTTGCGTGGCCACTTTATCTGACCCGAGAAACTTTCTATGTGATTTCTGGAAAATTTTATTCCGGGACCCCGGAATCACGAAAAACCGTGTATTATACATTTCAATTTCAGCCGTTCGGAAGGTCGTACCGGAACCTGTTTCTTTTTCTCCCTGTTTTTCAATCACGCGTCCTAGCTCATTTCAGGAATCAACCTGTTCGATTTCAGGAATCAACTTGTTCGATTTCAGCCTTAAATAACGAGCTTTAACACATTTTTCACGATAATCCGAGTTTCGGCGAATGCTGGTTTGTGGCACACTGGCACCCCCAAATGTCTTCCGTTGGTGCTCAAACTTTGCGTGGCCGCTTTATCTGACCCGAGGAACTTTCTATGTGATTTCCGGAGAATTTTATTCCAGGACCGGAATCCCGAAAACCGTGTATTATACACTTATTTTTCATCCATTCGGAAGGTCGTACCGGAACCTGTTTCTTTTTCTCCCTGTTTTTCAATCACGCGTCCGAGCTCATTTCAGGAATCAACCTATTCAATTTCAGGAATCAACCTGTTCGATTTCAACCTCAAATAACGAGCTTTAACACATTTTTCACGATAATCCGAGTTTCGGCGAATGCTGGTTTGTGGCACACCGGCACCCCCAAATGTCTTCCGTTGGTGCTCAAACTTTGCGTGGCCGCTTTATCTGACTCGAGGGACTTTCTATGTGATTTCCGGAGAATTTTATTCTGGGACCCCGGAATCTCGAAAAACCGTGTATATATACTTCAATTTCAGCCATTCGGAAGGTCGTACCGGAACCTGTTTCTTTTTCTCCCCGTTTTTCAATCACGCATCTGAGCTCGTTTCAGGAATCTACCTGTTCGATTTCAGGAATAAACCTCTTCGATTTCAGCCTCAAATAACGAGTTTTAACACATTTTTCACGATAATCCGAGTTTCGGCGAATGCTGGTTTGTGGCACACCGGCACCCCGAAATATCTTCCGTTGGTGCTCAAACTTTGTGTGGCCGCTTTATCTGACCCGAGGAACTTTCTATGTGATTTCCGGATAATTTTATTCCGGGACCCCGGAATCCCGAAAAACCGTGTATTATTATACACTTCAATTTCAGCCGTTCGGAAGGTCGTACCGGAACCTGTTTCTTTTTCTCCCTGTTTTTCAATCACGCGTCTGAGCTAATTTCAGGAATCAACCTGTTCGATTTCAGGAATCAACCTGTTCGAGAATCAACCTGTTCGATTTCAGCCTAAAATAAGGAGCTTTAACACATTTTTCACGATAATCCGAGTTTCGGCGAATGCTGGTTTGTGGCACACCGGCACCCCCATATGTCTTCCGTTGGTGCTCAAACTTTGCGTGGCCGCTTTATCTGACCCAAGGGACTTTCTATGTGATTTCCGGAGAATTTTATTCCGGGACCCCGGAATCCCGAAAAACCGTGTATATTAACTTCAATTTCAGCCGTTCGAAAGGTCGTACCGGAACCTGTTTCTTTTTCTCCCCGTTCTTCAATCACGCATCTGAGCTCGTTTCAGGAATCAACCTGTTCGATTTCAGGAATAAACCTCTTCGATTTCAGCCTCAAATAACGAGTTTTAACACATTTTTCACGATAATTCGAGTTTCGGCGAATGCTGGTTTGTGGCACACCGGCACCCCCAAATGTCTTCCGTTGGTGCTCAAACTTTGCGTGGCCGCTTTATCTGACCCGAGGAACTTTCTATGTGATTTCCGGAGAATTTTATTCCGGGACCCCGGAATTCCGAAAAACCGTGTATTATACACTCCAATTTCAGCCGTTCGGAAGGTCGTACCGGAACCTGTTTCTTTTTCTCCCTGTTTTTCAATCACGCGTCCGAGCTCATTTCAGGAATCAACCTGTTTGATTTCAGGAATCAACCTGTTCGAGAATCAACCTGTTCGATTTCAGCCTAAAATAACGAGCTTTAACACATTTTTCACGATAATCCGAGTTTCGGCGAATGCTGGTTTGTGGCACACCGGCACCCCCAAATGTCTTCCGTTGGTGCTCAAACTTTACGTGTCCGCTTTATCAGACCCGAGGGACTTTCTATGTGATTTCCGGAGAATTTTATTCCAGGACTCCGGAATCACGAAAAACCGTGTATTATACACTACAATTTCAGCCATTCGGAAGGTCGTACCGGAACCTGTTTCTTTTTCTCCCCGTTTTTCAATCACGCATCTGAGCTCGTTTCAGGAATCAACCTGTTCGATTTCAGGAATAAACCTCTTCGATTTCAGCCTCAAATAACGAGTTTTAACACATTTTTCACGATAATCCGAGTTTCGGCGAATCTTTGGTTTGTGGCACACCGCACCTTCCCAAATGTCTTCCGTTGGTGCTCAAACTTTGTGTGGCCGCTTTATCCGACCCGAGGAACTTTCTATGTGATTTCCGGATAATTTTATTCCGGGACCCCCGAATCCCGAAAAACCGTGTATTATTATACACTTCAATTTCAAAGTTCGGAAGGTCGTGTCTGAACCTGTTTCTTTTTCTCCTCGTTTTTCAATCACGCGTCGAGCTAATTTCAGAATCAACCTGTTCGATTTCAGAATCAACCTTCGAGAATCAACTTTTCGATTTCACCCTAAAATAAGAAGCTTTAACACATTTTTCACGATAATCCGAGTTTCGCGAATCTTTGGTTTGGGCACACCGGCACCCCCATATGTCTTCCGTTGGTGCTCAAACTTTGCGTGGCCGCTTTATCTGACCCAAGGGACTTTCTATGTGATTTCCGGAGAATTTTATTCCGGGACCCCGGAATCCCGAAAAACCGTGTATATTAACTTCAATTTCAGCCGTTCGGAAGGTCGTACCGGAACCTGTTTCTTTTTCTCGCCGTTCTTCAATCACGCATCTGAGCTCGTTTCAGAATCAACCTGTTCGATTTCAGAATAAACCTCTTCGATTTCAAATCAAATAACGAGTTTTAACACATTTTTCACGATAATTCGAGTTTCGGCGAATCTTTGGTTTGTGGCACACCGCACCCCCAAATGTCTTCCGTTGGTGCTCAAACTTTGCGTGGCCGCTTTATCGACCCGAGGAACTTTCTATGTGATTTCCGAGAATTTTATTCCGGGACCCCGACTTCAAAAAACCGTGTATTATACACTCCAATTTCAGCCGTTCGGAAGGTCGTACCGGAACCTGTTTCTTTTTCTCCCTGTTTTTCAATCACGCGTCCGAGCTCATTTCAGGAATCAACCTGTTTGATTTCAGGAATCAACCTGTTCGAGAATCAACCTGTTCGATTTCAGCCTAAAATAACGAGCTTTAACACATTTTTCACGATAATCCGAGTTTCGGCGAATGCTGGTTTGTGGCACACCGGCACCCCCAAATGTCTTCCGTTGGTGCTCAAACTTTACGTGTCCGCTTTATCAGACCCGAGGGACTTTCTATGTGATTTCCGGAGAATTTTATTCCAGGACTCCGGAATCACGAAAAACCGTGTATTATACACTACAATTTCAAATAGTTCGGAAGGTCGTGCGGAACTGTTTCTTTTTCTCCCCGTTCTTCAATCACGCGTCTGAGCTCGTTTCAGGAATCAACCTGTTCGATTTCAGGAATAAACCTCTTCGATTTCAGCCTCAAATAACGAGTTTTAACACATTTTTCACGATAATCCGAGTTTCGGCGAATGCTGGTTTGTGGCACACCGGCACCCCCAAATATCTTCCGTTGGTGCTGAAACTTTGCGTGTCCGCTTTATCAGACCCGAGGGACTTTCTATGTGATTTCCGGAAAATTTTATTCCGGGACCCCGGAATCCCGAAAAACCGTGTATTATACACTTCAATTTCAAATAGTTCGGAAGGTCGTCGGAACTGTTTCTTTTTCACCCTGTTTTTCAATCACGCGTCCGAGCTTATTTCAGGAATCAACCTGTTCGATTTCAGGAATAAACCTGTTCGATTTCAGCCTCAAATAACGAGCTTTAACACATTTTTCACGATAATCCGAGTTTCGGCGAATGCTGGTTTGTGGCACACCGGCACCCCCAAATGTCTTCCGTTGGTGCTCAAACTTTGCGTGTCCGCTTTATCAGACCCGAGGGACTTTCTATGTGATTTCCGGAGAATTTTATTCCGGGACTCCGGAATCACGAAAAACTGTGTATTATACACTTCAATTTCAGCCGTTCGGAAGGTCGTACCGGAACCTGTTTCTTTTTCTCCCGTTCTTCAATCACGCGTCTCGAGCTCGTTTCAGGATACAACCTGTTCGATTTCGGAATAAACCTTTCGATTTCACCTCAATTAACGAGTTTTAACACATTTTTCACGATAATCCGAGTTTCGGCGAATCTTTGGTTTCGGAACACCGCACCCCAAATGTCTTCCGTTGGTGCTCAAACTTTGCGTGTCCGCTTTATCTGACCCGAGGAACTTTCTATGTGATTTCCGGAGAATTTTATTCGGGACCCCTAATCCCGAAAAACCGTGTATATTAACTTCAATTTCAAATAGTTCGGAAGGTCGTCGAACCTGTTTCTTTTTCTCCCGTTCTTCAATCACGCATCCGAGCTCGTTTCAGGAATCAACCTGTTCGATTTCAGGAATAAACCTCTTCGATTTACCTCAAATAAAGAGTTTTAACACATTTTTCACGATAATCAGAGTTTCGGCGAATCTTTGGTTTGTGGCACACCGGCACCCCGAAATGTCTTCCGTTGGTGCTCAAACTTTGTGTGGCCGCTTTATCCGACCCGAGGAACTTTCTATGTGATTTCCGGATAATTTTATTCCGGACCCCTAATCCCGAAAACCGTGTATTATACACTTCAATTTCAGCCGTTCGGAAGGTCGTACCGGAACCTGTTTCTTTTTCTCCCTGTTTTTCAATCACGCGTCCGAGCTCATTTCAGGAATCAACCTGTTCGATTTCAGGAATCAACCTGTTCGAGAATCAACCTGTTCGATTTCAGCCTAAAATAAGGAGCTTTAACACATTTTTCACGATAATCCGAGTTTCGGCGAATGCTGGTTTGTGGCACACCGACACCCCCAAATGTCTTCCGTTGGTGCTCAAACTTTGCGTGTCCGCTTTATCAGACCCGAGGGACTTTCTTTGTGATTTCCGGAGAATTTTATTCCGGGACTCCGGAATCACGAAAAACCGTGTATTATACACTTCAATTTCAGCCGTTCGGAAGGTCGTACCGGAACCTGTTTCTTTTTCTCCCCGTTCTTCAATCACGCATCTGAGCTCGTTTCAGGAATCAACCTGTTCGATTTCAGGAATAAACCTCTTCGATTTCAGCCTCAAATAACGAGTTTTAACACATTTTTCACGATAATCCGAGTTTCGGCGAATGCTGGTTTGTGGCACACCGGCACCCCCAAATGTCTTCCGTTGGTGCTCAAACTTTGCGTGGCCGCTTTATCTGACCCGAGGAACTTTCTATGTGATTTCCGGAGAATTTTATTCCGGGACCCCGAATCAAAAACCGTGTATTATACACTCCAATTTCAAATAGTTCGGAAGGTCGTGCGGAACCTGTTTCTTTTTCTCCCTGTTTTTCAATCACGCGTCCGAGCTCATTTCAGGAATCAACCTGTTTGATTTCAGGAATCAACCTGTTCGAGAATCAACCTGTTCGATTTCAGCCTAAAATAACGAGCTTTAACACATTTTTCACGATAATCCGAGTTTCGGCGAATGCTGGTTTGTGGCACACCGGCACCCCCAAATGTCTTCCGTTGGTGCTCAAACTTTGCGTGTCCGCTTTATCAGACCCGAGGGACTTTCTATGTGATTTCCGGAGAATTTTATTCCGGGACTCCGGAATCCCGAAAAACCGTGTATTATACACTTCAATTTCAGCCGTTCGGAAGGTCGTACCGGAACCTGTTTCTTTTTCTCCCCGTTCTTCAATCACGCGTCTGAGCTCGTTTCAGGAATCAACCTGTTCGATTTCAGGAATAAACCTATTCGATTTCAGCCTCAAATAACGAGTTTTAACACATTTTTCACGATAATCCGAGTTTCGGCGAATGCTGGTTTGTGGCACACCGGCACCCCCAAATATCTTCCGTTGGTGCTGAAACTTTGCGTGTCCGCTTTATCAGACCCGAGGGACTTTCTATGTGATTTCCGGAAAATTTTATTCCGGGACCCCGGAATCCCGAAAAACCGTGTATTATACACTTCAATTTCAGCCGTTCGGAAGGTCGTACTGGAACCTGTTTCTTTTTCTCCCTGTTTTTCAATCACGCGTCCGAGCTTATTTCAGGAATCAACCTGTTCGATTTCAGGAATAAACCTGTTCGATTTCAGCCTCAAATAACGAGCTTTAACACATTTTTCACGATAATCCGAGTTTCGGCGAATGCTGGTTTGTGGCACACCGGCACCCCCAAATGTCTTCCGTTGGTGCTCAAACTTTGCGTGTCCGCTTTATCAGACCCGAGGGACTTTCTATGTGATTTCCGGAGAATTTTATTCCGGGACTCCGGAATCCCGAAAAACCGTGTATTATACACTTCAATTTCAGCCGTTCGGAAGGTCGTCGGAACTGTTTCTTTTTCTCCCCGTTCTTCAATCACGCGTCTGAGCTCGTTTCAGGATACAACCTGTTCGATTTCAGGAATAAACCTGTTCGATTTCAGCCTCAATTAACGAGTTTTAACACATTTTTCACGATAATCCGAGTTTCGGCGAATGCTGGTTTCTGGAACACCGGCACCCCCAAATGTCTTCCGTTGGTGCTCAAACTTTGCCTGTCCGCTTTATCAGACCCGAGGGACTTTCTATGTGATTTCCGGAGAATTTTATTCCGGGACCCCGGAATCCCGAAAAACCGTGTATATTAACTTCAATTTCAGCCGTTCGGAAGGTCGTACCGGAACCTGTTTCTTTTTCTCCCCGTTCTTCAATCACGCATCTGAGCTCGTTTCAGGAATCAACCTGTTCGATTTCAGGAATAAACCTCTTCGATTTCAGCCTCAAATAACGAGTTGTAACACATTTTTCACGATAATTCGAGTTTCGGCGAATGCTGGTTTGTGGCACAACGGCACCCCCAAATTTCTTCCGTTGGTGCTCAAACTTTGCGTGGCCACTTTATCTGACCCGAGGAACTTTCTATGTGATTTCCGGAGAATTTTATTCCGGGACCCCGGAATCCCGAAAAACCGTGTATTATACACTTCAATTTCAGCCGTTCGGAAGGTCGTACCGGAACCTGTTTCTTTTTCTCCCTGTTTTTCAATCACGCGTCCGAGCTCATTTCAGGAATCAACCTGTTCGATTTCAGGAATCAACCTGTTCGAGAATCAACCTGTTCGATTTCAGCCTAAAATAACGAGCTTTAACACATTTTTCACGATAATCCGAGTTTCGGCGAATGCTGGTTTGTGGCACACCGGCACCCCCAAATGTCTTCCGTTGGTGCTCAAACTTTGCGTGTCCGCTTTATCAGACCCGAGGGACTTTCTATGTGATTTCCGGAGAATTTTATTCCGGGACCCCGGAATCACGAAAAACCGTGTATTATACACTTCAATTTCAAATAGTTCGGAAGGTCGTCAGGAACCTGTTTCTTTTTCTCCCCGTTCTTCAATCACGCGTCTGAGCTCGTTTCAGGAATCAACCTGTTCGATTTCAGGAATAAACCTCTTCGATTTCAGCCTCAAATAACGAGTTTTAACACATTTTTCACGATAATCCGAGTTTCGGCGAATGCTGGTTTGTGGCACACCGGCACCCCCAAATATCTTCCGTTGGTGCTGAAACTTTGCGTGTCCGCTTTATCAGACCCGAGGGACTTTCTATGTGATTTCCGGAAAATTTTATTCCGGGACCCCGGAATCCCGAAAAACCGTGTATTATACACTTCAATTTCAAATTTCGGAAGGTCGTCGAAACCTGTTTCTTTTTCACCCTGTTTTTCAATCACGCGTCCGAGCTTATTTCAGGAATCAACCTGTTCGATTTCAGGAATAAACCTGTTCGATTTCAGCCTCAAATAACGAGCTTTAACACATTTTTCACGATAATCCGAGTTTCGGCGAATGCTGGTTTGTGGCACACCGGCACCCCCAAATGTCTTCCGTTGGTGCTCAAACTTTGCGTGTCCGCTTTATCAGACCCGAGGGACTTTCTATGTGATTTCCGGAGAATTTTATTCCGGGACTCCGGAATCACGAAAAACTGTGTATTATACACTTCAATTTCAGCCGTTCGGAAGGTCGTACCGGAACCTGTTTCTTTTTCTCCCCGTTCTTCAATCACGCGTCTGAGCTCGTTTCAGGATACAACCTGTTCGATTTCAGGAATAAACCTGTTCGATTTCAGCCTCAATTAACGAGTTTTAACACATTTTTCACGATAATCCGAGTTTCGGCGAATGCTGGTTTCTGGAACACCGGCACCCCCAAATGTCTTCCGTTGGTGCTCAAACTTTGCGTGTCCGCTTTATCAGACCCGAGGAACTTTCTATGTGATTTCCGGAGAATTTTATTCCGGGACCCCGGAATCCCGAAAAACCGTGTATATTAACTTCAATTTCAGCCGTTCGGAAGGTCGTACCGGAACCTGTTTCTTTTTCTCCCCGTTCTTCAATCACGCATCTGAGCTCGTTTCAGGAATCAACCTGTTCGATTTCAGGAATAAACCTCTTCGATTTCAGCCTCAAATAAAGAGTTTTAACACATTTTTCACGATAATCCGAGTTTCGGCGAATGCTGGTTTGTGGCACACCGGCACCCCGAAATGTCTTCCGTTGGTGCTCAAACTTTGTGTGGCCGCTTTATCTGACCCGAGGAACTTTCTATGTGATTTCCGGATAATTTTATTCCGGGACCCCGGAATCCCGAAAAACCGTGTATTATACACTTCAATTTCAGCCGTTCGGAAGGTCGTACCGGAACCTGTTTCTTTTTCTCCCTGTTTTTCAATCACGCGTCCGAGCTCATTTCGGAATCAACTTTGTTCGATTTCGGAATCAACTTTGTTCGAGAATCAACCTGTTCGATTTCAGCCTAAAATAAGGAGCTTTAACACATTTTTCACGATAATCCGAGTTTCGGCGAATGCTGGTTTGTGGCACACCGACACCCCCAAATGTCTTCCGTTGGTGCTCAAACTTTGCGTGTCCGCTTTATCAGACCCGAGGGACTTTCTTTGTGATTTCCGGAGAATTTTATTCCGGGACTCCGGAATCACGAAAAACCGTGTATATTAACTTCAATTTCAGCCGTTCGGAAGGTCGTACCGGAACCTGTTTCTTTTTCTCCCCGTTCTTCAATCACGCATCTGAGCTCGTTTCAGGAATCAACCTGTTCGATTTCAGGAATAAACCTCTTCGATTTCAGCCTCAAATAACGAGTTTTAACACATTTTTCACGATAATTCGAGTTTCGGCGAATCTTTGGTTTGTGGCACACACCGCACACCCCAAATGTCTTCCGTTGGTGCTCAAACTTTGCGTGGCCGCTTTATCGACCCGAGGAACTTTCTATGTGATTTCCGGAGAATTTTATTCCGGGACCCCGAATCCAAAAACCGTGTATTATACACTCCAATTTCGACCGTTCGGAAGGTCGTATCGGAACTGTTTCTTTTTCTCCTGTTTTTCAATCACGCGTCCGAGCTCATTTCAGGAATCAACCTGTTTGATTTCAGGAATCAACCTTTCGAGAATCAACTTTGTTCGATTTCAGCCTAAAATAACGAGCTTTAACACATTTTTCACGATAATCCGAGTTTCGGCGAATGCTGGTTTGTGGCACACCGGCACCCCCAAATGTCTTCCGTTGGTGCTCAAACTTTACGTGTCCGCTTTATCAGACCCGAGGGACTTTCTATGTGATTTCCGGAGAATTTTATTCCAGGACTCCGGAATCACGAAAAACCGTGTATTATACACTACAATTTCAGCCGTTCGGAAGGTCGTACCGGAACCTGTTTCTTTTTCTCCCCGTTCTTCAATCACGCGTCGAGCTCGTTTCGAGAATCAACTTTGTTCGATTTCGGAATAAACCTATTCGATTTCCACCTCAAATAACGAGTTTTAACACATTTTTCACGATAATCCGAGTTTCGGCGAATGCTGGTTTGTGGCACACCGGCACCCCCAAATGTCTTCCGTTGGTGCTCAAACTTTGCGTGTCCGCTTTATCAGACCCGAGGGACTTTCTATGTGATTTCCGGAAAATTTTATTCCGGGACCCCGGAATCCGGCAAAACCGTGTATTATACACTTCATTTCACCGTTCGGAAGGTCGTCTTTGGAACTGTTTCTTTTTCTCCCTGTTTTTCAATCACGCGTCCGAGCTTATTTCAGGAATCAACCTGTTCGATTTCAGGAATAAACCTGTTCGATTTCAGCCTCAAATAACGAGCTTTAACACATTTTTCACGATAATCCGAGTTTCGGCGAATGCTGGTTTGTGGCACACCGGCACCCCCAAATGTCTTCCGTTGGTGCTCAAACTTTGCGTGTCCGCTTTATCAGACCCGAGGGACTTTCTATGTGATTTCCGGAGAATTTTATTCCGGGACTCCGGAATCACGAAAAACTGTGTATTATACACTTCAATTTCAGCCGTTCGGAAGGTCGTACCGGAACCTGTTTCTTTTTCTCCCCGTTCTTCAATCACGCGTCTGAGCTCGTTTCAGGATACTACCTGTTCGATTTCAGGAATAAACCTGTTCGTTCACCTCAATTAACGAGTTTTAACACATTTTTCACGATAATCAGGAGTTTCGGCGAATCTTTGGTTTGGAACACCGGCACCCCCAAATGTCTTCCGTTGGTGCTCAAACTTTGCCTGTCCGCTTTATCAGACCCGAGGGACTTTCTATGTGATTTCCGGAGAATTTTATTCCGGGACCCCGGAATCCCGAAAAACCGTGTATATTAACTTCAATTTCAGCCGTTCGGAAGGTCGTACCGGAACCTGTTTCTTTTTCTCCCCGTTCTTCAATCACGCATCTGAGCTCGTTTCAGGAATCAACCTGTTCGATTTCAGGAATAAACCTCTTCGATTTCAGCCTCAAATAACGAGTTGTAACACATTTTTCACGATAATTCGAGTTTCGGCGAATGCTGGTTTGTGGCACAACGGCACCCCCAAATTTCTTCCGTTGGTGCTCAAACTTTGCGTGGCCACTTTATCTGACCCGAGGAACTTTCTATGTGATGTCCGGAGAATTTTATTCCGGGACCCCGGAATCCCGAAAAACCGTGTATTATACACTTCAATTTCGTAGTTCGGAAGGTCGTCAATCTTCGGAACTGTTTCTTTTTCTCCCTGTTTTTCAATCACGCGTCCGAGCTCATTTCAGGAATCAACCTGTTCGATTTCAGGAATCAACCTGTTCGAGAATCAACCTGTTCGATTTCAGCCTAAAATAACGAGCTTTAACACATTTTTCACGATAATCCGAGTTTCGGCGAATGCTGGTTTGTGGCACACCGGCACCCCCAAATGTCTTCCGTTGGTGCTCAAACTTTGCGTGTCCGCTTTATCAGACCCGAGGGACTTTCTTTGTGATTTCCGGAGAATTTTATTCCGGGACTCCGGAATCACGAAAAACCGTGTATTATACACTTCAATTTCAGCCGTTCGGAAGGTCGTACCGGAACCTGTTTCTTTTTCTCCCCGTTCTTCAATCACGCGTCCGAGCTCGTTTCGGAATCAACTTTGTTCGATTTTAGGAATCAACCTGTTCGATTTCAGCCTCAAATAACGAGTTTTAACACATTTTCACGATAATCAGAGTTTCGGCGAATTTTGGTTTGTGGCACACCGGCACCCCCAAATGTCTTCCGTTGGTGCTCAAACTTTGCGTGTCCGCTTTATCTGACCCGAGGACTTTCTATGTGATTTCCGGAGAATTTTATTCCGGGACCCGGAATCCAGAAAAACCGTGTATTATACACTTCAATTTCGGCCGTTCGGAAGGTCGTGCGGAACGTGTTTCTTTTTCTCCCTGTTTTTCAATCACGCGTTCGAGCTCATTTCAGGAATCAACCTTGTTCGATTTCAGGAATCAACCTGTTCGATTTCAGCCTCAAATAACGAGCTTTAACACATTTTCACGATAATCAGAGTTTCGGAATCTTTGGTTTGTTGCACACCGGCACACCCAAATGTCTTCCGTTGGTGCTCAAACTTTGCGTGTCCGCTTTATCAGACCCGAGGGAATTTCTATGTGATTTCCGGAGATTTTTATTCCGGGACTCCGGAATTCCGAAAAACTGTGTATTATACACTTCAATTTCAGCCGTTCGGAAGCTCGTACCGGAACCTCTTTCTTTTTCTCCCCGTTCTTCAATCACCCGTCTGAGCTCATTTCAGGAATCAACCTGTTCGATTTCAGGAATAAACCTGTTCGATTTCAGCCTCAAATAACGAGTTTTAACACATTTTTCACGATAATCCGAGTTTCGGCGAATGCTGGTTTGTGGCACACCGGCACCCCCAAATGTCTTCCTTTGGCGCTCAAACTTTGCGTGGCCACTTTATCTGACTCGAGGAACTTTCTATGTGATTTCCGGAGAATTTTATTCCGGGACCCCGGAATCCCGAAAAATCGTGTATTACATTTCAATTTCAGCCGTTCGGAAGGTCGTACCGGAACCTGTTTCTTTTTCTCCCTGTTTTTCAATCACGCATCCTAGCTCATTTCAGGAATCAACCTGTTCGATTTCAGGAATCATCTTGTTCGATTTCAGCCTCAAATAACGTGTTTTAACACATTTTTCACGATAATCCGAGTTTCGGCGAATGCTGGTTTGTGGCACACTGGCACCCCCAAATGTCTTCCGTTAGTGCTCAAACTTTGCGTGGCCGCTTTATATGACGCGAGGAACTTTCTATGTGATTTCCGGAGAATTTTATTCCGGGACCCCGGAATCCCGAAAAACCGTGTATATACACTTCAATTTCAGTCGTTCGGAAGGTCGTACAGGAACCTGTTTCTTTTTCTCCCGGTTCTTCAATTACGCGTCTGAGCTCATTTCAGGAATCAACCTGTTCGATTTCAGGAATAAACCTGTTCGATTTCAGCCTCAAATAACGAGCTTTAACATATTTTTCACGATAATCCGAGTTTCGGCGAATGCTGGTTTGTGGCACACCGGCACCCCCAAATGTCTTCCGTTGGTGCTCAAACTTTGCGTGGCCGCTTTATCTGACCCGAGGAACTTTCTATGTGATTTCCGGAGAATTTTATTCCGGGTCCCCGGAATCCCGAAAAACCGTGTATTATACACTTATTTTTCATCCATTCGGAAGGTCGTACCGGAACCTGTTTCTTTTTCTCCCTGTTTTTCAATCACGCGTCCGAGCTCATTTCAAAATCAACCATTCGATTTCAGAATCAACTTTGTTCGATTTCAACCTCAAATAACGAGCTTTAACACATTTTTCACGATAATCCGAGTTTCGGCGAATGCTGGTTTGTGGCACACCGGCATCCCCAAATGTCATCCGTTGGTGCTCAAACTTTGCGTGGCCGCTTTATCTGACTCGAGGGCCTTTCTTTGTGATTTCCGGAGAATTTTATTCCGGACCCGAATCCGAAAAACCGTGTATTATACACTTCAATTTCGGCCGTTCGGAAGGTCGTGCGGAACCTCTTTCTTTTTCTCCCTGGTTTTCAATCACGCGTCCGAGCTCATTTCGGGAATCAACCTGTTCGATTTCGGATAAACCTGTTCGATTTCAG
Organism: Silene latifolia; assembly: GCF_048544455.1. Taxonomy (NCBI): domain Eukaryota; kingdom Viridiplantae; phylum Streptophyta; class Magnoliopsida; order Caryophyllales; family Caryophyllaceae; genus Silene; species Silene latifolia. The sequence goes on along the minus strand of NC_133530.1, from coordinate 202,378 downwards.
CCTCAAATAACGAGCTTTAACACATTTTTCACGATAATCCGAGTTACGGCGAATGATGGTTTGTGGCACACCGGCTCCCCCAAATGTCTTCCGTTGGTGCTCAAACTTTGTGTGGCCGCTTTATCTGACCCGAGGAACTTTCTATGTGATTTCCGGAAAATTTTATTCCGGGACCCCGGAATCCCGAAAAACCGTGTATTATACACTTCAATTTCAGCCGTTCGGAAGGTCGTACCGGAACCTGTTTCTTTTTCTCCCTGTTTTTCAATCACGCGTCCGAGCTCATTTCGGGAATCAACTTGTTCGATTTCGGGAATCAACTGTTCGATTTAAGCCTCAAATAACGAGCTTTAACACATTTTCACGATAATCAGGTTTCGGCGAATCTTTGGTTTGTGGCACACCGGCACCCCCAAATGTCTTCCGTTGGTGCTCAAACTTTGCGTGGCCGCTTTATCGACCCGAGGAACTTTCTATGTGATTTCCGGAGAATTTTATTTCGGGACCCGGAATCCCGAAAAACCGTGTATTATACACTTCAATTTCGTAGTTCGGAAGGTCGTCGGAACTGTTTCTTTTTCTCCCGTTTTCAATCACGCGTCGAGCTCATTTCGGGAATCAACTTTGTTCGATTTCGGGAATCAACTTTGTTCGATTTCGGCCTCAAATAACGAGCTTTAACACATTTTCACGATAATCAGAGTTTCGGCGAATCTTTGGTTTGTGGCACACCGGCAACCCCAAATGTCTTCCGTTGGTGCTCAAACTTTGCGTGGCGCTTTATCTGACCCGAGGAACTTTCTATGTGATTTCCGGAGAATTTTATTCGGGACCCGAATCCGAAAAACCGTGTATTATACACTTCAATTTCGGCCGTTCGGAAGGTCGTCGGAACCTGTTTCTTTTTCTCCCTGTTTTTCAATCACGCGTCCGAGCTCATTTCGGGAATCAACCTGTTCGATTTCAGGAATCAACTTGTTCGATTTCGGCCTCAAATAACGAGCTTTAACACATTTTCACGATAATCAGAGTTTTTCGGCGAATCTTTGGTTTGTGGCACACCGGCACCCCCAAATGTCTTCCGTTGGTGCTCAAACTTTGCGTGGCCGCTTTATCGACCCGAGGAACTTTCTATGTGATTTCCGGAGAATTTTATTCCGGGAACCCGGAATCCCGAAAAACCGTGTATTATACACTTCAATTTCAGCCGTTCGGAAGGTCGTGCCGGAACCTGTTTCTTTTTCTCCCTGTTTTTCAATCACGCGTCGAGCTCATTTCGGGAATCAACTTTGTTCGATTTCGGGAATCAACTTTGTTCGATTTCGGCCTCAAATAACGAGCTTTAACACATTTTCACGATAATCAGGTTTCGGCGAATCTTTGGTTTGTGGCACACCGGCACCCCAAATGTCTTCCGTTGGTGCTCAAACTTTGCGTGACCTTTTTATCGACCCGAGGAACTTTCTATGTGATTTCCGGAGAATTTTGTTCCGGGACCCGGAATCCAGAAAAACCGTGTATTATACACTTCAATTTCAGCCGTTCGGAAGGTCGTGCCGGAACCTGTTTCTTTTTCTCCCTGTTTTTCAATCACGCGTCCGAGCTCATTTCGGAATCAACCTGTTCGATTTCGATCAACCTCGGGAATCAACTTTGTTCGATTTCGACCTCAAATAACGAGCTTTAACATATTTTTCACGATAATCCGAGTTTCGGCGAATTTTGGTTTGTGGCACACCGGCACCCCCAAATGTCTTCCGTTGGTGCTCAAACTTTGCGTGGCCGCTTTATCGACCCGAGGAACTTTCTATGTGATTTCCGGAGAATTTTATTCCGGGAACCCGGAATCCGAAAAACCGTGTATTATACACTTCAATTTCGGCCGTTCGGAAGGTCGTGCGGAACTGTTTCTTTTTCTCCCTGTTTTTCAATCACGCGTCCGAGCTCATTTCGGGAATCAACTTTGTTCGATTTCGGGAATCAACTTTGTTCGATTTCGACCTCAAATAACGAGCTTTAACATATTTTTCACGATAATCCGAGTTTCGGCGAATGCTGGTTTGTGGCACACCGGCACCCCCAAATGTCTTCCGTTGGTGCTCAAACTTTGCGTGGCCGCTTTATCTGACCCGAGGAACTTTCTATGTGATTTCCGGAGAATTTTTATCCGGGACCCCGGAATCCCGAAAAAACGTGTATTATACACTTCAATTTCAGCCGTTCGGAAGGTCGTCTGGGAACCTGTTTCTTTTTCTTCCTGTTTTTCAATCACGCGTCCGAGCTCATTTCGGGAATCAACTTTGTTCGATTTCGGAATCAACTTCGATTTCGGCCTCAAATAACGAGCTTTAACACATTTTCACGATAATCAGGAGTTTCGGCGAATTTTGGTTTGTGGCACACCGGCACCCCCAAATGTCTTCCGTTGGTGCTCAAACTTTGCGTGGCCGCTTTATCGACCCGAGGAACTTTCTATGTGATTTCCGGAGAATTTTATTCGGGACCCGGAATCCGAAAAACCGTGTATTATACACTTAATTTCGGCCGTTCGGAAGGTCGTGCGGAACTGTTTCTTTTTCTCCCTGTTTTTCAATCACGCGTCCGAGCTCATTTCGGGAATCAACTTTGTTCGATTTCGGGAATCAACTTTGTTCGATTTCGGCCTCAAATAACGAGCTTTAACACATTTTCACGATAATCAGAGTTTCGGCGAATTTTGGTTTGTGGCACACCGGCACCCCCAAATGTCTTCCGTTGGTGCTCAAACTTTGCGTGGCCGCTTTATCGACCCGAGGAACTTTCTATGTGATTTCCGGAGAATTTTATTCGGGACCCGGAATCCGAAAAAGCCGTGTATTATACACTTCAATTTCGGCCGTTCGGAAGGTCGTCTGGAACCTGTTTCTTTTTCTTCCTGTTTTTCAATCACGCGTCCGAGCTCATTTCGGGAATCAACTGTTCGATTTCGGGAATCAACTTTGTTCGATTTCGGCCTCAAATAACGAGCTTTAACACATTTTCACGATAATCAGAGTTTCGGCGAATTTTGGTTTGTGGCACACCGGCACCCCCAAATGTCTTCCGTTGGTGCTCAAACTTTGCGTGGCCGCTTTATCGACCCGAGGAACTTTCTATGTGATTTCCGGAGAATTTTATTCGGGACCCGGAATCCGAAAAACCGTGTATTATACACTACAATTTCAGCCGTTCGGAAGGTCGTACCGGAACCTGTTTCTTTTTCTCCTTTTTTTCAATCACGCGTCCGAGCTCATTTCGGGAATCAACTTTGTTCGATTTCGGGAATCAACTCGATTTCGACCTCAAATAACGAGCTTTAACACATTTTCACGATAATCAGGAGTTTCGGCGAATGTTTGGTTTGTGGCACACCGGCACCCCCAAATGTCTTCCGTTGGTGCTCAAACTTTGCGTGGCCGCTTTATCGACCCGAGGAACTTTCTATGTGATTTCCGGAGAATTTTATTCCGGGACCCGGAATCCCGAAAAACAGTGTATTATACACTTCAATTTCGGCCGTTCGGAAGGTCGTACGGAACCTTGTTTCTTTTTCTTCCTGTTTTTCAATCACGCGTCCGAGCTCATTTCGGGAATCAACTGTTCGATTTCGGGAATCAACTCGGCCTCAAATAACGAGCTTTAACACATTTTCACGATAATCAGAGTTTCGGCGAATTTTGGTTTGTGGCACACCGGCACCCCCAAATGTCTTCCGTTGGTGCTCAAACTTTGCGTGGCCGCTTTATCGACCCGAGGAACTTTCTATGTGATTTCCGGAGAATTTTATTCCGGGACCCGGAATCCAGAAAAACCGTGTATTATACACTTCAATTTCGGCCGTTCGGAAGGTCGTACGGAACTGTTTTTCTTTTTCTCCCTGTTTTTCAATCACGCGTCCGAGCTCATTTCGGGAATCAACTTTGTTCGATTTCGGGAATCAACTTTGTTCGATTTCGGCCTCAAATAACGAGCTTTAACACATTTTCACGATAATCAGAGTTTCGGCGAATTTTGGTTTGTGGCACACCGGCACCCCCAAATGTCTTCCGTTGGTGCTCAAACTTTGCGTGGCCGCTTTATCGACCCGAGGAACTTTCTATGTGATTTCCGGAGAATTTTATTCCGGGACCCGGAATCCAGAAAAACCGTGTATTATACACTTCAATTTCGGCCGTTCGGAAGGTCGTGCCGGAACTGTTTCTTTTTCTCCCTCTTTTTCAATCACGCGTCCGAGCTCATTTCGGGAATCAACTTTCGATTTCAAGAATCAACTTTGTTCGATTTCGGCCTCAAATAACGAGCTTTAACACATTTTCACGATAATCAGGAGTTTCGGCGAATTTTGGTTTGTGGCACACCGGCACCCCCAAATGTCTTCCGTTGGTGCTCAAACTTTGCGTGGCCGCTTTATCGACCCGAGGAACTTTCTATGTGATTTCCGGAGAATTTTATTCCGGGAACCCGGAATCCGAAAAACCGTGTATTATACACTTCAATTTCGGCCGTTCGGAAGGTCGTGCCGAACTGTTTCTTTTTCTTCCTGTTTTTCAATCACGCGTCCGAGCTCATTTCGGGAATCAACTTTGTTCGATTTCGGGAATCAACTTTGTTCGATTTCGCCCTCAAATAACGAGCTTTAACATATTTTTCACGATAATCCGAGTTTCGGCGAATTTTGGTTTGTGGCACACCGGCACCCCCAAATGTCTTCCGTTGGTGCTCAAACTTTGCGTGGCCGCTTTATCGACCCGAGGAACTTTCTATGTGATTTCCGGAGAATTTTATTCGGGACCCGGAATCCCAGAAAAACCGTGTATTATACACTTCAATTTCAGCCGTTCGGAAGGTCGTACCGGACACTGTTTCTTTTTCTTCCTGTTTTTCAATCACGCGTCCGAGCTCATTTCGGGAATCAACTTTGTTCGATTTCGGGAATCAACTTTCGATTTCCTCAAATAACGAGCTTTAACATATTTTTCACGATAATCCGAGTTTCGGCGAATTTTGGTTTGTGGCACACCGGCACCCCCAAATGTCTTCCGTTGGTGCTCAAACTTTGCGTGGCCGCTTTATCGACCCGAGGAACTTTCTATGTGATTTCCGGAGAATTTTATTCCGGGAACCCGGAATCCGAAAAACCGTGTATTATACACTTCAATTTCGGCCGTTCGGAAGGTCGTGCGGAACCTGTTTCTTTTTCTTCCTGTTTTTCAATCACGCGTCCGAGCTCATTTCGGGAATCAACTTTGTTCGATTTCGGGAATCAACTGTTCGATTTCGGCCTCAAATAACGAGCTTTAACACATTTTCACGATAATCAGGAGTTTCGGCGAATTTTGGTTTGTGGCACACCGGCACCCCCAAATGTCTTCCGTTGGTGCTCAAACTTTGCGTGGCCGCTTTATCGACCCGAGGAACTTTCTATGTGATTTCCGGAGAATTTTATCCGGGACCCCGGAATCCGAAAAAACCGTGTATTATACACTTCAATTTCATCGGTTCGGAAGGTCGTACCGGACCCTGTTTCTTTTTCTCCTTTTTTTCAATCACGCGTCCGAGCTCATTTCGGGAATCAACTTTTCGATTTCGAATCAACTTTGTTCGATTTCGGCCTCAAATAACGAGCTTTAACACATTTTCACGATAATCAGAGTTTCGGCGAATCTTTGGTTTGTGGCACACCGGCACCCCAAATGTCTTCCGTTGGTGCTCAAACTTTGCGTGGCCGCTTTATCGACCCGAAACTTTCTATGTGATTTCCGGAGAATTTTGTTCCGGGACCCGGAATCCAGAAAAACCGTGTATTATACACTTCAATTTCGGCCGTTCGGAAGGTCGTACCGGAACCTGTTTCTTTTTCTTCCTGTTTTTCAATCACGCGTCCGAGCTCATTTCGGGAATCAACTTTGTTCGATTTCGGGAATCAACTTTGTTCGATTTCGGCCTCAAATAACGAGCTTTAACACATTTTCACGATAATCAGGAGTTTCGGCGAATTTTGGTTTGTGGCACACCGGCACCCCCAAATGTCTTCCGTTGGTGCTCAAACTTTGCGTGGCCGCTTTATCGACCCGAGGAACTTTCTATGTGATTTCCGGAGAATTTTATTCCGGGAACCCGGAATCCGAAAAACCGTGTATTATACACTTCAATTTCGGCCGTTCGGAAGGTCGTGCGGAACTGTTTCTTTTTCTTCCTGTTTTTCAATCACGCGTCCGAGCTCATTTCGGGAATCAACTTTCGATTTCGGGAATCAACTTTGTTCGATTTCGGCCTCAAATAACGAGCTTTAACACATTTTCACGATAATCAGAGTTTCGGCGAATTTTGGTTTGTGGCACACCGGCACCCCCAAATGTCTTCCGTTGGTGCTCAAACTTTGCGTGGCCGCTTTATCGACCCGAGGAACTTTCTATGTGATTTCCGGAGAATTTTATTCCGGGAACCCGGAATCCGAAAAACCGTGTATTATACACTTCAATTTCGACGTTCGGAAGGTCGTACGGAACTGTTTTCTTTTTCTTCCTGTTTTTCAATCACGCGTCCGAGCTCATTTCGGGAATCAACTTTGTTCGATTTCGGGAATCAACTTTGTTCGATTTCGGCCTCAAATAACGAGCTTTAACACATTTTCACGATAATCAGAGTTTCGGCGAATTTTGGTTTGTGGCACACCGGCACCCCCAAATGTCTTCCGTTGGTGCTCAAACTTTGCGTGGCCGCTTTATCGACCCGAGGAACTTTCTATGTGATTTCCGGAGAATTTTATTCCGGGAACCCGGAATCCGAAAAACCGTGTATTATACACTTCAATTTCGGCCGTTCGGAAGGTCGTGCGGAACTGTTTCTTTTTCTTCCTGTTTTTCAATCACGCGTCCGAGCTCATTTCGGGAATCAACTTTGTTCGATTTCGGGAATCAACTTTGTTCGATTTCGGCCTCAAATAACGAGCTTTAACACATTTTCACGATAATCAGAGTTTCGGCGAATTTTGGTTTGTGGCACACCGGCACCCCCAAATGTCTTCCGTTGGTGCTCAAACTTTGCGTGGCCGCTTTATCGACCCGAGGAACTTTCTATGTGATTTCCGGAGAATTTTATTCGGGACCCCGGAATCCCAAAAAACCGTGTATTATACACTTCAATTTCGGCCGTTCGGAAGGTCGTGCGGAACTGTTTCTTTTTCTTCCTGTTTTTCAATCACGCGTCCGAGCTCATTTCGGGAATCAACTTTGTTCGATTTCGGGAATCAACTTTGTTCGATTTCGGCCTCAAATAACGAGCTTTAACACATTTTCACGATAATCAGAGTTTCGGCGAATGTTTGGTTTGTGGCACACCGGCACCCCCAAATGTCTTCCGTTGGTGCTCAAACTTTGCGTGGCCGCTTTATCTGACCCGAGGAACTTTCTATGTGATTTCCGGAGAATTTTATTCCGGGAACCCGGAATCCGAAAAACCGTGTATTATACACTTCAATTTCAGCCGTTCGGAAGGTCGTACCGGAACCTGTTTCTTTTTTCTCCCTGTTTTTCAATCACGCGTCCGAGCTCATTTCGGGAATCAACTTTGTTCGATTTCGGGAATCAACTTTGTTCGATTTCGGCCTCAAATAACGAGCTTTAACACATTTTCACGATAATCCGAGTTTCGGCGAATGCTGGTTTGTGGCACACCGGCACCCCAAATGTCTTCCGTTGGTGCTCAAACTTTGCGTGGCCGCTTTATCTGACCCGAGGAACTTTCTATGTGATTTCCGGAGAATTTTATTCCGGGACCCGGAATCCAGAAAAACCGTGTATTATACACTTCAATTTCGGCCGTTCGGAAGGTCGTGCGGAACTGTTTCTTTTTCTTCCTGTTTTTCAATCACGCGTCCGAGCTCATTTCGGGAATCAACTCAATCAACTTTGTTCGATTTCGGCCTCAAATAACGAGCTTTAACACATTTTCACGATAATCAGAGTTTCGGCGAATTTTGGTTTGTGGCACACCGGCACCCCCAAATGTCTTCCGTTGGTGCTCAAACTTTGCGTGGCCGCTTTATCGACCCGAGGAACTTTCTATGTGATTTCCGGAGAATTTTATTCCGGGACCCGGAATCCAGAAAAACCGTGTATTATACACTTCAATTTCGGCCGTTCGGAAGGTCGTGCGGAACCTGTTTCTTTTTCTTCCTGTTTTTCAATCACGCGTCCGAGCTCATTTCGGGAATCAACTTTGTTCGATTTCGGGAATCAACTTTGTTCGATTTCGGCCTCAAATAACGAGCTTTAACACATTTTCACGATAATCAGGAGTTTCGGCGAATGTTTGGTTTGTGGCACACCGGCACCCCCAAATGTCTTCCGTTGGTGCTCAAACTTTGCGTGGCCGCTTTATCTGACCCGGAACTTTCTATGTGATTTCCGGAGAATTTTGTTCCGGGACCCGGAATCCAGAAAAACCGTGTATTATACACTTCAATTTCAGCCGTTCGGAAGGTCGTACCGGAACCTGTTTCTTTTCTCTCTGTTTTTCAATCACGCGTCCGAGCTCATTTCGGGAATCAACTTTGTTCGATTTCGGGAATCAACTTTGTTCGATTTCGGCCTCAAATAACGAGCTTTAACACATTTTCACGATAATCAGAGTTTCGGCGAATTTTGGTTTGTGGCACACCGGCACCCCCAAATGTCTTCCGTTGGTGCTCAAACTTTGCGTGGCCGCTTTATCGACCCGAGGAACTTTCTATGTGATTTCCGGAGAATTTTATTCGGGACCCGGAATCCCAGCAAAAGTGTATTATACACTTCAATTTCAGCCGTTCGGAAGGTCGTACACTGTTTCTTTTTCTTCCTGTTTTTCAATCACGCGTCCGAGCTCATTTCGGGAATCAACTTTGTTCGATTTCGGGAATCAACTTTGTTCGATTTCGGCCTCAAATAACGAGCTTTAACACATTTTCACGATAATCAGAGTTTCGGCGAATTTTGGTTTGTGGCACACCGGCACCCCCAAATGTCTTCCGTTGGTGCTCAAACTTTGCGTGGCCGCTTTATCGACCCGAGGAACTTTCTATGTGATTTCCGGAGAATTTTATTACGGGACCCGGAATCCCAAAAAACCGTGTATTATACACTTCAATTTCGGCCGTTCGGAAGGTCGTCTGGGAACTGTTTCTTTTTCTCCCTGTTTTTCAATCACGCGTCCGAGCTCATTTCGGGAATCAACTTTGTTCGATTTCGGGAATCAACTTTGTTCGATTTCGGCCTCAAATAACGAGCTTTAACACATTTTCACGATAATCAGAGTTTCGGCGAATTTTGGTTTGTGGCACACCGGCACCCCCAAATGTCTTCCGTTGGTGCTCAAACTTTGCGTGGCCGCTTTATCGACCCGAGGAACTTTCTATGTGATTTCCGGAGAATTTTATTACGGGACCCGGAATCCCAAAAAACCGTGTATTATACACTTCAATTTCGGCCGTTCGGAAGGTCGTACCGGAACCTGTTTCTTTTTCTCCTTGTTTTTTCAATCACGCGTCCGAGCTCATTTCGGGAATCAACTTTGTTCGATTTCGGGAATCAACTTTGTTCGATTTCGGCCTCAAATAACGAGCTTTAACACATTTTCACGATAATCAGAGTTTCGGCGAATTTTGGTTTGTGGCACACCGGCACCCCCAAATGTCTTCCGTTGGTGCTCAAACTTTGCGTGGCCGCTTTATCGACCCGAGGAACTTTCTATGTGATTTCCGGAGAATTTTATCCGGGACCCCGGAATCCCAAAAAACCGTGTATTATACACTTCAATTTCAGCCGTTCGGAAGGTCGTACCGGAACTGTTTCTTTTTCTCCCTGTTTTTCAATCACGCGTCCGAGCTCATTTCGGGAATCAACTTTTCGATTTCGGGAATCAACTTTGTTCGATTTCGGCCTCAAATAACGAGCTTTAACACATTTTCACGATAATCAGAGTTTCGGCGAATGTTTGGTTTGTGGCACACCGGCACCCCCAAATGTCTTCCGTTGGTGCTCAAACTTTGCGTGGCCGCTTTATCGACCCGAGGAACTTTCTATGTGATTTCCGGAGAATTTTATTCCGGGACCCGGAATCCAGAAAAACCGTGTATTATACACTTCAATTTCGGCCGTTCGGAAGGTCGTGCCGGAACTGTTTCTTTTTCTTCCTGTTTTTCAATCACGCGTCCGAGCTCATTTCGGGAATCAACTTTGTTCGATTTCGGGAATCAACTTTGTTCGATTTCGGCCTCAAATAACGAGCTTTAACACATTTTCACGATAATCAGAGTTTCGGCGAATTTTGGTTTGTGGCACACCGGCACCCCCAAATGTCTTCCGTTGGTGCTCAAACTTTGCGTGGCCGCTTTATCGACCCGAGGAACTTTCTATGTGATTTCCGGAGAATTTTATTCGGGACCCGGAATCCGCCGTGTATTATACACTTCAATTTCAGCCGTTCGGAAGGTCGTAGCGGAACCTGTTTCTTTTTCTCCCTGTTTTTCAATCACGCGTCCGAGCTCATTTCGGGAATCAACTTTGTTCGATTTCGGGAATCAACTTTGTTCGATTTCGGCCTCAAATAACGAGCTTTAACACATTTTCACGATAATCAGAGTTTCGGCGAATGTTTGGTTTGTGGCACACCGGCACCCCCAAATGTCTTCCGTTGGTGCTCAAACTTTGCGTGGCCGCTTTATCGACCCGAGGAACTTTCTATGTGATTTCCGGAGAATTTTATTCCGGGAACCCGGAATCCGAAAAACCGTGTATTATACACTTCAATTTCAGCCGTTCGGAAGGTCGTATCGGAACCTGTTTCTTTTTCTTCCTGTTTTTCAATCACGCGTCCGAGCTCATTTCGGGAATCAACTTTGTTCGATTTCGGGAATCAACTTTGTTCGATTTCGGCCTCAAATAACGAGCTTTAACACATTTTCACGATAATCAGGAGTTTCGGCGAATTTTGGTTTGTGGCACACCGGCACCCCCAAATGTCTTCCGTTGGTGCTCAAACTTTGCGTGGCCGCTTTATCGACCCGAGGAACTTTCTATGTGATTTCCGGAGAATTTTATTCCGGGACCCGGAATCCAGAAAAACCGTGTATTATACACTTCAATTTCGGCCGTTCGGAAGGTCGTCTGGAACTGTTTCTTTTTCTCCCTGTTTTTCAATCACGCGTCCGAGCTCATTTCGGGAATCAACTTTGTTCGATTTCGGGAATCAACTTTGTTCGATTTCGGCCTCAAATAACGAGCTTTAACACATTTTCACGATAATCAGAGTTTCGGCGAATTTTGGTTTGTGGCACACCGGCACCCCCAAATGTCTTCCGTTGGTGCTCAAACTTTGCGTGGCCGCTTTATCGACCCGAGGAACTTTCTATGTGATTTCCGGAGAATTTTATTCGGGACCCGAATCCCAGAAAAACCGTGTATTATACACTTCAATTTCGGCCGTTCGGAAGGTCGTCTGGGAACTGTTTCTTTTTCTTCCTGTTTTTCAATCACGCGTCCGAGCTCATTTCGGGAATCAACTTTGTTCGATTTCGGGAATCAACTTTGTTCGATTTCGGCCTCAAATAACGAGCTTTAACACATTTTCACGATAATCAGGAGTTTCGGCGAATGTTTGGTTTGTGGCACACCGGCACCCCCAAATGTCTTCCGTTGGTGCTCAAACTTTGCGTGGCGCTTTATCTGACCCGAGGAACTTTCTATGTGATTTCCGGAGAATTTTATTCCGGGACCCGGAATCCAGAAAAACCGTGTATTATACACTTCAATTTCGGCCGTTCGGAAAGGTCGTACCGGGACCACTGTTTCTTTTTCTTCCTGTTTTTCAATCACGCGTCCGAGCTCATTTCGGGAATCAACTTTGTTCGATTTCGGGAATCAACTTTGTTCGATTTTTCGGCCTCAAATAACGAGCTTTAACACATTTTCACGATAATCAGGAGTTTCGGCGAATTTTGGTTTGTGGCACACCGGCACCCCCAAATGTCTTCCGTTGGTGCTCAAACTTTGCGTGCGCGCTTTATCTGACCCGAGGAACTTTCTATGTGATTTCCGGAGAATTTTATTCCGGGACCCGGAATCCAGAAAAACCGTGTATTATACACTTCAATTTCGGCCGTTCGGAAGGTCGTGCGGAACACTTTCTTTCTTTTTCTCCTTTTTTTCAATCACGCGTCCGAGCTCATTTCGGGAATCAACTTTGATTTCGATTTCGGAATCAACTTTGTTCGATTTCGGCCTCAAATAACGAGCTTTAACACATTTTCACGATAATCCGAGTTTCGGCGAATGCTGGTTTGTGGCACACCGGCACCCCCAAATGTCTTCCGTTGGTGCTCAAACTTTGCGTGGCCGCTTTATCTGACCCGAGGAACTTTCTATGTGATTTCCGGAGAATTTTATTCCGGGACCCCGGAATCCGAAAAACCGTGTATTATACACTTCAATTTCAGCCGTTCGGAAGGTCGTACCGGAACCTGTTTCTTTTTCTCCCTGTTTTTCAATCACGCGTCCGAGCTCATTTCAGGAATCAACTTTCGATTTCGGGAATCAACTTTGTTCGATTTCGGCCTCAAATAACGAGCTTTAACACATTTTCACGATAATCAGAGTTTCGGCGAATGTTTGGTTTGTGGCACACCGGCACCCCCAAATGTCTTCCGTTGGTGCTCAAACTTTGCGTGGCCGCTTTATCTGACCCGAGAAACTTTCTATGTGATTTCCGGAGAATTTTATTCCGGGACCCGGAATCCCGAAAAACCGTGTATTATACACTTCAATTTCAGCCGTTCGGAAGGTCGTACCGGAACCTGTTTCTTTTTCTCCCTGTTTTTCAATCACGCGTCCGAGCTCATTTCAGGAATCAACTTTCGATTTCGGAATCAACTTTGTTCGATTTCGGCCTCAAATAACGAGCTTTAACACATTTTCACGATAATCCGAGTTTCGGCGAATGCTGGTTTGTGGCACACAGGCACCCCCAAATGTCTTCCGTTGGTGCTCAAACTTTGCGTGGCCGCTTTATCTGACCCGAGGAACTTTCTATGTGATTTCCGGCGGAATCCCGAAAAACCGTGTATTATACACTTCAATTTCAGCCGTTCGGAAGGTCGTACCGGAACCTGTTTCTTTTTCTCCCTGTTTTTCAATCACGCGTCCGAGCTCATTTCGGAATCAACTTTGTTCGATTTCGGGAATCAACTTTGTTCGATTTCGGCCTCAAATAACGAGCTTTAACACATTTTCACGATAATCAGAGTTTCGGCGAATGTTTGGTTTGTGGCACACCGGCACCCCCAAATGTCTTCCGTTGGTGCTCAAACTTTGCGTGGCCGCTTTATCGACCCGAGGAACTTTCTATGTGATTTCCGGAGAATTTTATTCGGGACCCGGAATCCGAAAAAGCCGTGTATTATACACTTCAATTTCAGCCGTTCGGAAGGTCGTACCGGAATCTGTTTCTTTTTCTCCCTGTTTTTCAATCACGCGTCCGAGCTCATTTCGGGAATCAACTTTGTTCGATTTCGGGAATCAACTTTGTTCGATTTCGGCCTCAAATAACGAGCTTTAACACATTTTCACGATAATCAGGTTTCGGCGAATCTTTGGTTTGTGGCACACCGGCACCCCCAAATGTCTTCCGTTGGTGCTCAAACTTTGCGTGGCCGCTTTATCGACCCGAGGAACTTTCTATGTGATTTCCGGAGAATTTTATTCCGGGAACCCGGAATCCGAAAAACCGTGTATTATACACTTCAATTTCGGCCGTTCGGAAGGTCGTGCCGGAACTGTTTCTTTTTCTTCCTGTTTTTCAATCACGCGTCCGAGCTCATTTCGGGAATCAACTCGATTTCGGGAATCAACTTTGTTCGATTTCGGCCTCAAATAACGAGCTTTAACACATTTTCACGATAATCAGAGTTTCGGCGAATTTTGGTTTGTGGCACACCGGCACCCCCAAATGTCTTCCGTTGGTGCTCAAATTTAGCGTGGCCGCTTTATCTGACCCGAGGAACTTTCTATGTGATTTCCGGAGAATTTTATTCCGGGAACCCGGAATCCGAAAAACCGTGTATTATACACTTCAATTTCGGCCGTTCGGAAGGTCGTGCGGGAACTGTTTCTTTTTCTTCCTGTTTTTCAATCACGCGTCCGAGCTCATTTCGGGAATCAACTTTGTTCGATTTCGGGAATCAACTTTGTTCGATTTCGGCCTCAAATAACGAGCTTTAACACATTTTCACGATAATCAGGAGTTTCGGCGAATGTTTGGTTTGTGGCACACCGGCACCCCCAAATGTCTTCCGTTGGTGCTCAAACTTTGCGTGGCCGCTTTATCGACCCGAGGAACTTTCTATGTGATTTCCGGAGAATTTTATTCGGGACCCGGAATCCGAAAAAACCGTGTATTATACACTACAATTTCAGCCGTTCGGAAGGTCGTACCGGAACCTGTTTCTTTTTCTCCTTTTTTTCAATCACGCGTCCGAGCTCATTTCGGGAATCAACTTTGTTCGATTTCGGGAATCAACTTTGTTCGATTTCGGCCTCAAATAACGAGCTTTAACACATTTTCACGATAATCAGGAGTTTCGGCGAATTTTGGTTTGTGGCACACCGGCACCCCCAAATGTCTTCCGTTGGTGCTCAAACTTTGCGTGGCCGCTTTATCGACCCGAGGAACTTTCTATGTGATTTCCGGAGAATTTTATTCCGGGAACCCGGAATCCGAAAAACCGTGTATTATACACTTCAATTTCGGCCGTTCGGAAGGTCGTGCGGAACCTTTTCTTTTTCTCCCTGTTTTTCAATCACGCGTCCGAGCTCATTTCGGGAATCAACTTTGTTCGATTTCGGGAATCAACTTTGTTCGATTTCGGCCTCAAATAACGAGCTTTAACACATTTTCCACGATAATCAGAGTTTCGGCGAATCTTTGGTTTGTGGCACACCGGCACACCCAAATATCTTCCGTTGGTGCTCAAACTTTGCGTGTGGCCGCTTTATCTGACCCGAGGAACTTTCTATGTGATTTCCGGAGAATTTTATTCCGGGAACCCGGAATCCCGAAAAACCGTGTATTATACACTTCAATTTCAGCCGTTCGGAAGGTCGTACCGGAACCTGTTTCTTTTTCTTCCTGTTTTTCAATCACGCGTCCGAGCTCATTTCAGGAATCAACTTGTTCGATTTCAGGAATCAACCTGTTCGATTTCAGCCTCAAATAACGAGCTTTAACACATTTTCACGATAATCAGAGTTTCGGCGAATGTTTGGTTTGTGGCACACCGGCACCCCCAAATGTCTTCCGTTGGTGCTCAAACTTTGCGTGGCCGCTTTATCGACCCGAGGAACTTTCTATGTGATTTCCGGAGAATTTTATTACGGGACCCGGAATCCCAAAAAACCGTGTATTATACACTTCAATTTCGGCCGTTCGGAAGGTCGTGCGGAACCTGTTTCTTTTTCTTCCTGTTTTTCAATCACGCGTCCGAGCTCATTTCGGGAATCAACTTTTTCGATTTCGGGAATCAACTTTGTTCGATTTCGGCCTCAAATAACGAGCTTTAACACATTTTCACGATAATCAGAGTTTCGGCGAATTTTGGTTTGTGGCACACCGGCACCCCCAAATGTCTTCCGTTGGTGCTCAAACTTTGCGTGGCCGCTTTATCGACCCGAGGAACTTTCTATGTGATTTCCGGAGAATTTTATTACGGGACCCGGAATCCCAAAAAACCGTGTATTATACACTTCAATTTCGGCCGTTCGGAAGGTCGTGCGGACCACTGTTTCTTTTTCTTCCTGTTTTTCAATCACGCGTCCGAGCTCATTTCGGGAATCAACTTTGTTCGATTTCGGGAATCAACTTTGTTCGATTTCGGCCTCAAATAACGAGCTTTAACACATTTTCACGATAATCAGAGTTTCGGCGAATTTTGGTTTGTGGCACACCGGCACCCCCAAATGTCTTCCGTTGGTGCTCAAACTTTGCGTGGCCGCTTTATCGACCCGAAACTTTCTATGTGATTTCCGGAGAATTTTATTCGGGACCCGGAATCCCAGAAAAACCGTGTATTATACACTTCAATTTCAGCCGTTCGGAAGGTCGTATCGGAACCTGTTTCTTTTTCTTCCTGTTTTTCAATCACGCGTCCGAGCTCATTTCGGGAATCAACTTTGTTCGATTTCGGGAATCAACTTTGTTCGATTTCGGCCTCAAATAACGAGCTTTAACACATTTTCACGATAATCAGAGTTTCGGCGAATTTTGGTTTGTGGCACACCGGCACCCCCAAATGTCTTCCGTTGGTGCTCAAACTTTGCGTGGCCGCTTTATCGACCCGAGGAACTTTCTATGTGATTTTCGGAGAATTTTGTTACGGGACCCGGAATCCCAAAAAACCGTGTATTATACACTTCAATTTCGGCCGTTCGGAAGGTCGTACCGGAACCACTGTTTCTTTTTCTCCTGTTTTTCAATCACGCGTCGAGCTCATTTCGGGAATCAACCTTTGTTCGATTTCGGGAATCAACTTTGTTCGATTTCGGCCTCAAATAACGAGCTTTAACACATTTTCACGATAATCAGAGTTTCGGCGAATTTTGGTTTGTGGCACACCGGCACCCCCAAATGTCTTCCGTTGGTGCTCAAACTTTGCGTGGCCGCTTTATCGACCCGAGGAACTTTCTATGTGATTTTCGGAGAATTTTGTTCCCGGAATCCAGAAAAACCGTGTATTATACACTTCAATTTCGGCCGTTCGGAAGGTCGTGCGGAACTGTTTCTTTTTCTTCCTGTTTTTCAATCACGCGTCCGAGCTCATTTCGGGAATCAACTTTGTTCGATTTCGGGAATCAACTTTGTTCGATTTTCGATTTCGGCCTCAAATAACGAGCTTTAACACATTTTCACGATAATCAGGAGTTTCGGCGAATTTTGGTTTGTGGCACACCGGCACCCCCAAATGTCTTCCGTTGGTGCTCAAACTTTGCGTGGCCGCTTTATCGACCCGAGGAACTTTCTATGTGATTTCCGGAGAATTTTATTACGGGACCCGGAATCCCAAAAAACCGTGTATTATACACTTCAATTTCGGCCGTTCGGAAGGTCGTGCGGAACTGTTTCTTTTTTCTCCCTGTTTTTCAATCACGCGTCCGAGCTCATTTCGGGAATCAACTTTGTTCGATTTCGGGAATCAACTTTGTTCGATTTCGGCCTCAAATAACGAGCTTTAACACATTTTCACGATAATCAGGAGTTTCGGCGAATTTTGGTTTGTGGCACACCGGCACCCCCAAATGTCTTCCGTTGGTGCTCAAACTTTGCGTGGCCGCTTTATCGACCCGAGGAACTTTCTATGTGATTTCCGGAGAATTTTATTACGGGACCCGGAATCCCAAAAAACCGTGTATTATACACTTCAATTTCGGCCGTTCGGAAGGTCGTACCGGAACCTGTTTCTTTTTCTTCCTGTTTTTCAATCACGCGTCCGAGCTCATTTCGGGAATCAACTTTTTCGATTTCGGGAATCAACTTTGTTCGATTTCGGCCTCAAATAACGAGCTTTAACACATTTTCACGATAATCAGAGTTTCGGCGAATTTTGGTTTGTGGCACACCGGCACCCCCAAATGTCTTCCGTTGGTGCTCAAACTTTGCGTGGCCGCTTTATCGACCCGAGGAACTTTCTATGTGATTTCCGGAGAATTTTATTCGGGACCCGGAATCCGAGAAAAAAGCCGTGTATTATACACTTCAATTTCAGCCGTTCGGAAGGTCGTATCGGAACCTGTTTCTTTTTCTTCCTGTTTTTCAATCACGCGTCCGAGCTCATTTCGGGAATCAACTTTGTTCGATTTCGGAATCAACTTTCGATTTCGGCCTCAAATAACGAGCTTTAACACATTTTCACGATAATCAGAGTTTCGGCGAATTTTGGTTTGTGGCACACCGGCACCCCCAAATGTCTTCCGTTGGTGCTCAAACTTTGCGTGGCCGCTTTATCGACCCGAGGAACTTTCTATGTGATTTCCGGAGAATTTTGTTCGGGACCCGGAATCCGAAAAACCGTGTATTATACACTTCAATTTCGGCCGTTCGGAAGGTCGTGCGGAACCTGTTTCTTTTTCTTCCTGTTTTTCAATCACGCGTCCGAGCTCATTTCGGGAATCAACTTTGTTCGATTTCGGGAATCAATCAACTTTGTTCGATTTCGGCCTCAAATAACGAGCTTTAACACATTTTCACGATAATCAGGAGTTTCGGCGAATTTTGGTTTGTGGCACACCGGCACCCCCAAATGTCTTCCGTTGGTGCTCAAACTTTGCGTGGCCGCTTTATCGACCCGAGGAACTTTCTATGTGATTTCCGGAGAATTTTATTCGGGACCCGGAATCCGCAGTGTATTATACACTTCAATTTCGGCCGTTCGGAAGGTCGTGCGGACCACTGTTTCTTTTTCTTCCTGTTTTTCAATCACGCGTCCGAGCTCATTTCGGGAATCAACTTTGTTCGATTTCGGGAATCAACTTTGTTCGATTTCGGCCTCAAATAACGAGCTTTAACACATTTTCACGATAATCAGGAGTTTCGGCGAATGCTGGTTTGTGGCACACCGGCACCCCCAAATGTCTTCCGTTGGTGCTCAAACTTTGCGTGGCCGCTTTATCTGACCCGAGGAACTTTCTATGTGATTTCCGGAGAATTTTATTTCGGGACCCCGGAATCCCGAAAAACCGTGTATTATACACTTCAATTTCAGCCGTTCGGAAGGTCGTACCGGAACCTGTTTCTTTTTCTCCCTGTTTTTCAATCACGCGTCCGAGCTCATTTCAGGAATCAACTTTGTTCGATTTCGGGAATCAACTCGATTTCGGCCTCAAATAACGAGCTTTAACACATTTTCACGATAATCAGAGTTTCGGCGAATTTTGGTTTGTGGCACACCGGCACCCCCAAATGTCTTCCGTTGGTGCTCAAACTTTGCGTGGCCGCTTTATCGACCCGAGGAACTTTCTATGTGATTTCCGGAGAATTTTATTCCGGGACCCGGAATCCAGAAAAACCGTGTATTATACACTTCAATTTCGGCCGTTCGGAAGGTCGTGCGGAACCTGTTTCTTTTTTCTCCTGTTTTTCAATCACGCGTCCGAGCTCATTTCGGGAATCAACTCGATTTCGGGAATCAACTTTGTTCGATTTCGGCCTCAAATAACGAGCTTTAACACATTTTCACGATAATCAGAGTTTCGGCGAATGTTTGGTTTGTGGCACACCGGCACCCCCAAATGTCTTCCGTTGGTGCTCAAACTTTGCGTGGCCGCTTTATCGACCCGAGGAACTTTCTATGTGATTTCCGGAGAATTTTATTCCGGGAACCCGGAATCCGAAAAACCGTGTATTATACACTTCAATTTCGGCCGTTCGGAAGGTCGTGCGGAACCTGTTTTCTTTTTCTTCCTGTTTTTCAATCACGCGTCCGAGCTCATTTCGGGAATCAACTTTGTTCGATTTCGGGAATCAACTTTGTTCGATTTCGGCCTCAAATAACGAGCTTTAACACATTTTCACGATAATCAGAGTTTCGGCGAATGTTTGGTTTGTGGCACACCGGCACCCCCAAATGTCTTCCGTTGGTGCTCAAACTTTGCGTGGCCGCTTTATCGACCCGAGGAACTTTCTATGTGATTTCCGGAGAATTTTATTCCGGGACCCGGAATCCAGAAAAACCGTGTATTATACACTTCAATTTCGGCCGTTCGGAAGGTCGTCTGGGACCTGTTTCTTTTTCTCCCTGTTTTTCAATCACGCGTCCGAGCTCATTTCGGGAATCAACTTTGTTCGATTTCGGGAATCAACTCGATTTCGGCCTCAAATAACGAGCTTTAACACATTTTCACGATAATCAGAGTTTCGGCGAATCTTTGGTTTGTGGCACACCGGCACCCCCCAAATGTCTTCCGTTGGTGCTCAAACTTTGCGTGGCCGCTTTATCGACCCGAGGAACTTTCTATGCGATTTCCGGAGAATTTTGTTCCGGGAACCCGGAATCCGAAAAACCGTGTATTATACACTTCAATTTCGGCCGTTCGGAAGGTCGTCCGGACCACTGTTTCTTTTTCTTCCTGTTTTTCAATCACGCGTCCGAGCTCATTTCGGGAATCAACTTTGTTCGATTTCGGGAATCAACTTTGTTCGATTTCGGCCTCAAATAACGAGCTTTAACACATTTTCACGATAATCAGAGTTTCGGCGAATTTTGGTTTGTGGCACACCGGCACCCCCAAATGTCTTCCGTTGGTGCTCAAACTTTGCGTGGCCGCTTTATCGACCCGAGGAACTTTCTATGTGATTTCCGGAGAATTTTATTCCGGGAACCCGGAATCCGAAAAACCGTGTATTATACACTTCAATTTCGGCCGTTCGGAAGGTCGTGCGGAACTGTTTCTTTTTCTTCCTGTTTTTCAATCACGCGTCCGAGCTCATTTCGGGAATCAACCTTTATTTTTCGGGAATCAACTTTCGATTTCGGCCTCAAATAACGAGCTTTAACACATTTTCACGATAATCAGGAGTTTCGGCGAATTTTGGTTTGTGGCACACCGGCACCCCCAAATGTCTTCCGTTGGTGCTCAAACTTTGCGTGGCCGCTTTATCGACCCGAGGAACTTTCTATGTGATTTCCGGAGAATTTTATTCCGGGAACCCGGAATCCGAAAAACCGTGTATTATACACTTCAATTTCAGCCGTTCGGAAGGTCGTACACTGTTTCTTTTTCTTCCTGTTTTTCAATCACGCGTCCGAGCTCATTTCGGGAATCAACTTTGTTCGATTTCGGGAATCAACTCGATTTCGACCTCAAATAACGAGCTTTAACATATTTTTCACGATAATCCGAGTTTCGGCGAATTTTGGTTTGTGGCACACCGGCACCCCCAAATGTCTTCCGTTGGTGCTCAAACTTTGCGTGGCCGCTTTATCGACCCGAGGAACTTTCTATGTGATTTCCGGAGAATTTTGTTTCGGGACCCGGAATCCCGAAAAACCGTGTATTATACACTTCAATTTCGCCGTTCGGAAGGTCGTACCGGACCTGTTTCTTTTTCTCCCTGTTTTTCAATCACGCGTCCGAGCTCATTTCGGGAATCAACTTTGTTCGATTTCGGGAATCAACTTTGTTCGATTTCGGCCTCAAATAACGAGCTTTAACACATTTTTCACGATAATCGGAGTTTCGGCGAATGTTGGTTTGTGGCACACCGGCACCCCCAAATGTCTTCCGTTGGTGCTCAAACTTTGCGTGGCCGCTTTATCGACCCGAGGAACTTTCTATGTGATTTCCGGAGAATTTTATTCGGGACCCGGAATCCCAGAAAAACGTGTATTATACACTTCAATTTCAGCCGTTCGGAAGGTCGTACCGGACCTGTTTCTTTTTCTCCTGTTTTTCAATCACGCGTCCGAGCTCATTTCGGGAATCAACTTTCGATTTTCGGGAATCAACTTTGTTCGATTTCGGCCTCAAATAACGAGCTTTAACACATTTTCACGATAATCAGAGTTTCGGCGAATTTTGGTTTGTGGCACACCGGCACCCCCAAATGTCTTCCGTTGGTGCTCAAACTTTGCGTGGCCGCTTTATCGACCCGAGGAACTTTCTATGTGATTTCGGAGAATTTTATTCGGGACCCGGAATCCGAAAAACCGTGTATTATACACTTCAATTTCAGCCGTTCGGAAGGTCGTACACTGTTTCTTTTTCTTCCTGTTTTTCAATCACGCGTCCGAGCTCATTTCGGGAATCAACTTTGTTCGATTTCGGGAATCAACTTTCGATTTCGGCCTCAAATAACGAGCTTTAACACATTTTCACGATAATCAGAGTTTCGGCGAATTTTGGTTTGTGGCACACCGGCACCCCCAAATGTCTTCCGTTGGTGCTCAAACTTTGCGTGGCCGCTTTATCGACCCGAGGAACTTTCTATGTGATTTCGGAGAATTTTATTCGGGACCCGGAATCCGAAAAACCGTGTATTATACACTTCAATTTCGGCCGTTCGGAAGGTCGTGCGGACCTGTTTCTTTTTCTTCCTGTTTTTCAATCACGCGTCCGAGCTCATTTCGGGAATCAACTTTGTTCGATTTCGGGAATCAACTTTGTTCGATTTCGGCCTCAAATAACGAGCTTTAACACATTTTCACGATAATCAGGAGTTTCGGCGAATTTTGGTTTGTGGCACACCGGCACCCCCAAATGTCTTCCGTTGGTGCTCAAACTTTGCGTGGCCGCTTTATCGACCCGAGGAACTTTCTATGTGATTTCCGGAGAATTTTATTCCGGGAACCCGGAATCCGAAAAACCGTGTATTATACACTTCAATTTCGGCCGTTCGGAAGGTCGTGGGAACTGTTTCTTTTTCTCCTTTTTTTCAATCACGCGTCCGAGCTCATTTCGGGAATCAACTTTGTTCGATTTCGGAATCAACTTTGTCGATTTCGGCCTCAAATAACGAGCTTTAACACATTTTCACGATAATCAGAGTTTCGGCGAATGTTTGGTTTGTGGCACACCGGCACCCCCAAATGTCTTCCGTTGGTGCTCAAACTTTGCGTGGCCGCTTTATCGACCCGAGGAACTTTCTATGTGATTTCCGGAGAATTTTATTCCGGGACCCGGAATCCAGAAAAACCGTGTATTATACACTTCAATTTCGGCCGTTCGGAAGGTCGTGCGGGACCACTGTTTCTTTTTCTTCCTGTTTTTCAATCACGCGTCCGAGCTCATTTCGGGAATCAACTTTGTTCGATTTCGGGAATCAACTCGATTTCGGCCTCAAATAACGAGCTTTAACACATTTTCACGATAATCAGAGTTTCGGCGAATTTTGGTTTGTGGCACACCGGCACCCCCAAATGTCTTCCGTTGGTGCTCAAACTTTGCGTGGCCGCTTTATCGACCCGAGGAACTTTCTATGTGATTTCCGGAGAATTTTTTTACGGGACCCGGAATCCCAAAAAACCGTGTATTATACACTTCAATTTCGGCCGTTCGGAAGGTCGTCTTCCGGACCTGTTTCTTTTTCTTCCTGTTTTTCAATCACGCGTCCGAGCTCATTTCGGGAATCAACTTTGTTCGATTTCGGGAATCAACTTTTTCGATTTCAGCCTCAAATAACGAGCTTTAACACATTTTCACGATAATCAGGAGTTTCGGCGAATTTTGGTTTGTGGCACACCGGCACCCCCAAATGTCTTCCGTTGGTGCTCAAACTTTGCGTGGCCGCTTTATCGACCCGAGGAACTTTCTATGTGATTTCCGGAGAATTTTATTCCGGGAACCCGGAATCCGAAAAACCGTGTATTATACACTTCAATTTCGGCCGTTCGGAAGGTCGTACCGGAACCTGTTTCTTTTTCTTCCTGTTTTTCAATCACGCGTCCGAGCTCATTTCGGGAATCAACTTTGTTCGATTTCGGGAATCAACTTTGTTCGATTTCGGCCTCAAATAACGAGCTTTAACACATTTTCACGATAATCAGAGTTTCGGCGAATGTTTGGTTTGTGGCACACCGGCACCCCCAAATGTCTTCCGTTGGTGCTCAAACTTTGCGTGGCCGCTTTATCGACCCGAGGAACTTTCTATGTGATTTCCGGAGAATTTTGTTCGGGACCCGGAATCCCAGAAAAAGTGTATTATACACTTCAATTTCAGCCGTTCGGAAGGTCGTACCGGACCTGTTTCTTTTTCTCCTGTTTTTCAATCACGCGTCCGAGCTCATTTCGGGAATCAACTTTGATTTCGGGAATCAACTTTCGATTTCGCCTCAAATAACGAGCTTTAACACATTTTCACGATAATCAGAGTTTCGGCGAATTTTGGTTTGTGGCACACCGGCACCCCCAAATGTCTTCCGTTGGTGCTCAAACTTTGCGTGGCCGCTTTATCGACCCGAGGAACTTTCTATGTGATTTCCGGAGAATTTTATTCCGGGAACCCGGAATCCGAAAAACCGTGTATTATACACTTCAATTTCGGCCGTTCGGAAGGTCGTCCGGACCACTGTTTCTTTTTCTTCCTGTTTTTCAATCACGCGTCCGAGCTCATTTCGGGAATCAACTTTCGATTTCGGGAATCAACTCGATTTCGGCCTCAAATAACGAGCTTTAACACATTTTCACGATAATCAGAGTTTCGGCGAATTTTGGTTTGTGGCACACCGGCACCCCCAAATGTCTTCCGTTGGTGCTCAAACTTTGCGTGGCCGCTTTATCGACCCGAGGAACTTTCTATGTGATTTTCGGAGAATTTTGTTCCCGGAATCCAGAAAAACCGTGTATTATACACTTCAATTTCGGCCGTTCGGAAGGTCGTGCCGGAACTGTTTCTTTTTCTTCCTGTTTTTCAATCACGCGTCCGAGCTCATTTCGGGAATCAACTTTGTTCGATTTCGGAATCAACTTTGTTCGATTTCGGCCTCAAATAACGAGCTTTAACACATTTTTCACGATAATCAGAGTTTCGGCGAATTTTGGTTTGTGGCACACCGGCACCCCCAAATGTCTTCCGTTGGTGCTCAAACTTTGCGTGGCCGCTTTATCGACCCGAGGAACTTTCTATGTGATTTCCGGAGAATTTTGTCCGGGACCCCGGAATCCCAAAAAACCGTGTATTATACACTTCAATTTCGGCCGTTCGGAAGGTCGTACACTGTTTCTTTTTCTTCCTGTTTTTCAATCACGCGTCCGAGCTCATTTCGGGAATCAACTTTGTTCGATTTCGGGAATCAACTTTGTTCGATTTCGGCCTCAAATAACGAGCTTTAACACATTTTCACGATAATCAGAGTTTCGGCGAATTTTGGTTTGTGGCACACCGGCACCCCCAAATGTCTTCCGTTGGTGCTCAAACTTTGCGTGGCCGCTTTATCGACCCGAGGAACTTTCTATGTGATTTCCGGAGAATTTTGTTCGGGACCCGGAATCCGAAAAAAACGTGTATTATACACTTCAATTTCGGCCGTTCGGAAGGTCGTAACGGACCCTGTTTCTTTTTCTCCCTGTTTTTCAATCACGCGTCCGAGCTCATTTCGGGAATCAACTTTGTTCGATTTCGGGAATCAACTTTCGATTCGATTTCTCAAATAACGAGCTTTAACACATTTTTCACGATAATCCGAGTTTCGGCGAATTTTGGTTTGTGGCACACCGGCACCCCCAAATGTCTTCCGTTGGTGCTCAAACTTTGCGTGGCCGCTTTATCGACCCGAGGAACTTTCTATGTGATTTCCGGAGAATTTTATTCCGGGACCCGGAATCCAGAAAAACCGTGTATTATACACTTCAATTTCGGCCGTTCGGAAGGTCGTACCGGACCCTGTTTCTTTTTCTCCTTTTTTTCAATCACGCGTCCGAGCTCATTTCGGGAATCAACTTTGTTCGATTTCGGGAATCAACTTGTTCGATTTCAGCCTCAAATAACGAGCTTTAACACATTTTTTTCACGATAATCAGAGTTTCGGCGAATGTTTGGTTTGTGGCACACCGGCACCCCCAAATGTCTTCCGTTGGTGCTCAAACTTTGCGTGGCCGCTTTATCGACCCGAGGAACTTTCTATGTGATTTCCGGAGAATTTTATTCCGGGAACCCGGAATCCGAAAAACCGTGTATTATACACTTCAATTTCAGCCGTTCGGAAGGTCGTACCGGAACCTGTTTCTTTTTCTCCCTGTTTTTCAATCACGCGTCCGAGCTCATTTCGGGAATCAACTTTGTTCGATTTCGATTTCGGAATCAACTTTGTTCGATTTCGGCCTCAAATAACGAGCTTTAACACATTTTCACGATAATCAGAGTTTCGGCGAATGTTTGGTTTGTGGCACACCGGCACCCCCAAATGTCTTCCGTTGGTGCTCAAACTTTGCGTGGCCGCTTTATCGACCCGAGGAACTTTCTATGTGATTTCCGGAGAATTTTGTTCGGGACCCGGAATCCGAAGTGTATTATACACTTCAATTTCAGCCGTTCGGAAGGTCGTACACTGTTTCTTTTTCTTCCTGTTTTTCAATCACGCGTCCGAGCTCATTTCGGGAATCAACTCATTTCGGGAATCAACTTTGTTCGATTTCGGCCTCAAATAACGAGCTTTAACACATTTTCACGATAATCAGAGTTTCGGCGAATTTTGGTTTGTGGCACACCGGCACCCCCAAATGTCTTCCGTTGGTGCTCAAACTTTGCGTGGCCGCTTTATCGACCCGAGGAACTTTCTATGTGATTTCCGGAGAATTTTATTCCGGGACCCGGAATCCAGAAAAACCGTGTATTATACACTTCAATTTCGTAGTTCGGAAGGTCGTCTGGGACCTGTTTCTTTTTCTTCCTGTTTTTCAATCACGCGTCCGAGCTCATTTCGGGAATCAACTTTGTTCGATTTCGGGAATCAACTCGATTTCGGCCTCAAATAACGAGCTTTAACACATTTTCACGATAATCAGGAGTTTCGGCGAATTTTGGTTTGTGGCACACCGGCACCCCCAAATGTCTTCCGTTGGTGCTCAAACTTTGCGTGGCCGCTTTATCGACCCGAGGAACTTTCTATGTGATTTCCGGAGAATTTTATTCCGGGACCCGGAATCCAGAAAAACCGTGTATTATACACTTCAATTTCGGCCGTTCGGAAGGTCGTACGGAACTGTTTCTTTTTCTCCTTTTTTTCAATCACGCGTCCGAGCTCATTTCGGGAATCAACTTTGTTCGATTTCGGGAATCAACTTTGTTCGATTTCGACCTCAAATAACGAGCTTTAACATATTTTTCACGATAATCCGAGTTTCGGCGAATTTTGGTTTGTGGCACACCGGCACCCCCAAATGTCTTCCGTTGGTGCTCAAACTTTGCGTGGCCGCTTTATCGACCCGAGGAACTTTCTATGTGATTTCCGGAGAATTTTGTTCGGGACCCGGAATCCGAAAAACCGTGTATATTATACACTTCAATTTCAGCCGTTCGGAAGGTCGTACCGGACCTGTTTCTTTTTCTCCTGTTTTTCAATCACGCGTCCGAGCTCATTTCGGGAATCAACTTTGTTCGATTTCGGGAATCAACTCGATTTCGGCCTCAAATAACGAGCTTTAACACATTTTCACGATAATCAGGAGTTTCGGCGAATTTTGGTTTGTGGCACACCGGCACCCCCAAATGTCTTCCGTTGGTGCTCAAACTTTGCGTGGCCGCTTTATCGACCCGAGGAACTTTCTATGTGATTTCCGGAGAATTTTGTTCGGGACCCGGAATCCGAAAAACCGTGTATTATACACTACAATTTCAGCCGTTCGGAAGGTCGTACCGGAACCTGTTTCTTTTTCTCCTTTTTTTCAATCACGCGTCCGAGCTCATTTCGGGAATCAACTTTGTTCGATTTCGGGAATCAACTCGATTTCGGCCTCAAATAACGAGCTTTAACACATTTTCACGATAATCAGAGTTTCGGCGAATTTTGGTTTGTGGCACACCGGCACCCCCAAATGTCTTCCGTTGGTGCTCAAACTTTGCGTGGCCGCTTTATCGACCCGAGGAACTTTCTATGTGATTTCCGGAGAATTTTGTTCGGGACCCGGAATCCCAGAAAAAGCCGTGTATTATACACTTCAATTTCAGCCGTTCGGAAGGTCGTACCGGACCTGTTTCTTTTTCTCCTGTTTTTCAATCACGCGTCCGAGCTCATTTCGGGAATCAACTTTGTTCGATTTCGGGAATCAACTTTGTTCGATTTCGGCCTCAAATAACGAGCTTTAACACATTTTCACGATAATCAGAGTTTCGGCGAATTTTGGTTTGTGGCACACCGGCACCCCCAAATGTCTTCCGTTGGTGCTCAAACTTTGCGTGGCCGCTTTATCGACCCGAGGAACTTTCTATGTGATTTCCGGAGAATTTTGTTCGGGACCCGGAATCCGAAAAACCGTGTATTATACACTTCAATTTCGGCCGTTCGGAAGGTCGTGCGGACCACTGTTTCTTTTTCTCCTTTTTTTCAATCACGCGTCCGAGCTCATTTCGGGAATCAACTTTGTTCGATTTCGGGAATCAACTTTGTTCGATTTCGGCCTCAAATAACGAGCTTTAACACATTTTCACGATAATCAGGAGTTTCGGCGAATGTTTGGTTTGTGGCACACCGGCACCCCCAAATGTCTTCCGTTGGTGCTCAAACTTTGCGTGGCCGCTTTATCGACCCGAGGAACTTTCTATGTGATTTCCGGAGAATTTTGTTCGGGACCCGGAATCCGAAAAACCGTGTATTATACACTTCAATTTCGGCCGTTCGGAAGGTCGTGCGGACCACCTGTTTCTTTTTCTCCTGTTTTTTTCAATCACACGCGTCCGAGCTCATTTCGGGAATCAACTTTGTTCGATTTCGGGAATCAACTTTGTTCGATTTCGGCCTCAAATAACGAGCTTTAACACATTTTCACGATAATCAGAGTTTCGGCGAATTTTGGTTTGTGGCACACCGGCACCCCCAAATGTCTTCCGTTGGTGCTCAAACTTTGCGTGGCCGCTTTATCGACGACCGAGGACTTTCTATGTGATTTCCGGAGAATTTTGTTCGGGACCCGGAATCCGAAAAACCGTGTATTATACACTTCAATTTCGGCCGTTCGGAAGGTCGTCCGGACCTGTTTCTTTTTCTCCTTTTTTTCAATCACGCGTCCGAGCTCATTTCGGGAATCAACTTTGTTCGATTTCGGAATCAACTTTGTTCGATTTCGGCCTCAAATAACGAGCTTTAACACATTTTCACGATAATCAGAGTTTCGGCGAATTTTGGTTTGTGGCACACCGGCACCCCCAAATGTCTTCCGTTGGTGCTCAAACTTTGCGTGGCCGCTTTATCGACCCGAGGAACTTTCTATGTGATTTCCGGAGAATTTTGTCCGGGACCCGGAATCCCAAAAAACCGTGTATTATACACTTCAATTTCGGCCGTTCGGAAGGTCGTGCGGACCTGTTTCTTTTTCTTCCTGTTTTTCAATCACGCGTCCGAGCTCATTTCGGGAATCAACTTTGTTCGATTTCGGGAATCAACTTTGTTCGATTTCGGCCTCAAATAACGAGCTTTAACACATTTTCACGATAATCCGAGTTTCGGCGAATGTTGGTTTGTGGCACACCGGCACCCCAAATGTCTTCCGTTGGTGCTCAAACTTTGCGTGGCCGCTTTATCGACCCGAAACTTTCTATGTGATTTCCGGAGAATTTTATTCGGGACCCGGAATCCAAAAAAAGTGTATTATACACTTCAATTTCAGCCGTTCGGAAGGTCGTACCGGACCTGTTTCTTTTTCTCCTGTTTTTCAATCACGCGTCCGAGCTCATTTCGGGAATCAACTTTGTTCGATTTCGGGAATCAACTTTGATTTCGATTTCAGCCTCAAATAACGAGCTTTAACACATTTTCACGATAATCAGAGTTTCGGCGAATGCTGGTTTTGTGGCACACCGGCACCCCCAAATGTCTTCCGTTGGTGCTCAAACTTTGCGTGGCCTTTATCGACCCGAGGAACTTTCTATGTGATTTCCGGAGAATTTTGTTCCCGGAATCCAGAAAAACCGTGTATTATACACTTCAATTTCGGCCGTTCGGAAGGTCGTGCGGACCTGTTTCTTTTTCTCCTTTTTTTCAATCACGCGTCCGAGCTCATTTCGGGAATCAACTTTGTTCGATTTCGGGAATCAACTTTGTTCGATTTCGGCCTCAAATAACGAGCTTTAACACATTTTCACGATAATCAGAGTTTCGGCGAATGTTTGGTTTGTGGCACACCGGCACCCCCAAATGTCTTCCGTTGGTGCTCAAACTTTGCGTGGCCGCTTTATCGACCCGAGGAACTTTCTATGTGATTTCCGGAGAATTTTGTCCGGGACCCGGAATCCCAAAAAACCGTGTATTATACACTTCAATTTCGGCCGTTCGGAAGTCGTGCGGACCACTGTTTCTTTTTCTTCCTGTTTTTCAATCACGCGTCCGAGCTCATTTCGGGAATCAACTTTGTTCGATTTCGATCAACTTTGTTCGATTTCGGCCTCAAATAACGAGCTTTAACACATTTTCACGATAATCAGAGTTTCGGCGAATGCTGGTTTGTGGCACACCGGCACCCCCAAATGTCTTCCGTTGGTGCTCAAACTTTGCGTGGCCGCTTTATCTGACCCGAGGAACTTTCTATGTGATTTCCGGAGAATTTTGTCCGGGACCCCGGAATCCGAAAAAACCGTGTATTATACACTTCAATTTCAGCCGTTCGGAAGGTCGTAGCGGAACCTGTTTCTTTTTCTCCCTGTTTTTCAATCACGCGTCCGAGCTCATTTCGGGAATCAACTTTGTTCGATTTCGAATCAACTTCGATTTCGGCCTCAAATAACGAGCTTTAACACATTTTCACGATAATCAGGAGTTTCGGCGAATCTTTGGTTTGTGGCACACACAGGCACCCCAAATGTCTTCCGTTGGTGCTCAAACTTTGCGTGGCCGCTTTATCTGACCCGAGAACTTTCTATGTGATTTCCGGAGAATTTTGTTCGGGACCCGGAATCCAGAAAAACCGTGTATTATACACTTCAATTTCGGCCGTTCGGAAGGTCGTACCGGACACTGTTTCTTTTTCTTCCTGTTTTTCAATCACGCGTCCGAGCTCATTTCGGGAATCAACTTTGTTCGATTTCGAACTTTTCGATTTCGATTTCGCCTCAAATAACGAGCTTTAACACATTTTCACGATAATCAGAGTTTCGGCGAATTTTGGTTTGTGGCACACCGGCACCCCCAAATGTCTTCCGTTGGTGCTCAAACTTTGCGTGGCCGCTTTATCGACCCGAGGAACTTTCTATGTGATTTCCGGAGAATTTTATCCGGGACCCCGGAATCCGAAAAACCGTGTATTATACACTTCAATTTCAGCCGTTCGGAAGGTCGTACACTGTTTCTTTTTCTTCCTGTTTTTCAATCACGCGTCCGAGCTCATTTCGGGAATCAACTCGATTTCGGAATCAACTTTTCGTTCGATTTCGGCCTCAAATAACGAGCTTTAACACATTTTCACGATAATCAGAGTTTCGGCGAATTCTGGTTTGTGTCACACCGGCACCCCCAAATGTCTTCCGTTGGTGCTCAAACTTTGCGTGGCCGCTTTATCTGACCCGAGGAACTTTCTATGTGGTTTCTGGAGAATTTTGTTCCGGGACCCGGAATCCCAAAAAACCGTGTATTATACACTTCAATTTCAGCCGTTCGGAAGGTAGTAATGGACCCTGTTTCTTTTTCTCCCTGTTTTTCAATCACGCGTCCGAGCTCATTTCGGGAATCAACTTTTTCGATTTCGGGAATCAACTTTGTTCGATTTCGGCCTCAAATAACGAGCTTTAACACATTTTCACGATAATCAGGAGTTTCGGCGAATCTTTGGTTGTGGCACACCGGCACCCCCAAATGTCTTCCGTTGGTGCTCAAACTTTGCGTGGCCGCTTTATCGACCCGAGGAACTTTCTATGTGATTTCCGGAGAATTTTGTTCGGGACCCCGGAATCCCAAAAACCGTGTATTATACACTTCAATTTCAGCCGTTCGGAAGGTCGTACCGGACCTGTTTCTTTTTCTCCTGTTTTTCAATCACGCGTCCGAGCTCATTTCGGGAATCAACTTTGTTCGATTTCGGGAATCAACTTTGTTCGATTTCGGCCTCAAATAACGAGCTTTAACACATTTTCACGATAATCAGGTTTCGGCGAATCTTTGGTTTGTGGCACACCGGCACCCCCAAATGTCTTCCGTTGGTGCTCAAACTTTGCGTGGCCGCTTTATCGACCCGAGGAACTTTCTATGTGATTTCCGGAGAATTTTGTTCGGGACCCGGAATCCGAAAAACCGTGTATTATACACTTCAATTTCAGCCGTTCGGAAGGTCGTATCGGAACCTGTTTCTTTTTCTTCCTGTTTTTCAATCACGCGTCCGAGCTCATTTCGGGAATCAACTTTGTTCGATTTCGGGAATCAACTTTGTTCGATTTCGGCCTCAAATAACGAGCTTTAACACATTTTCACGATAATCAGAGTTTCGGCGAATGTTTGGTTTGTGGCACACCGGCACCCCCAAATGTCTTCCGTTGGTGCTCAAACTTTGCGTGGCCGCTTTATCGACCCGAGGAACTTTCTATGTGATTTCCGGAGAATTTTGTTCGGGACCCGGAATCCGAAAAACCGTGTATTATACACTTCAATTTCAGCCGTTCGGAAGGTCGTACCGGACCTGTTTCTTTTTCTCCTGTTTTTCAATCACGCGTCCGAGCTCATTTCGGGAATCAACTTTGTTCGATTTCGGGAATCAACTGTTCGATTTCAGCCTCAAATAACGAGCTTTAACACATTTTCACGATAATCAGAGTTTCGGCGAATTTTGGTTTGTGGCACACCGGCACCCCCAAATGTCTTCCGTTGGTGCTCAAACTTTGCGTGGCCGCTTTATCGACCCGAGGAACTTTCTATGTGATTTCCGGAGAATTTTATTCCGGGAACCCGGAATCCGAAAAACCGTGTATTATACACTTCAATTTCGGCCGTTCGGAAGGTCGTGCGGACCTGTTTCTTTTTCTTCCTGTTTTTCAATCACGCGTCCGAGCTCATTTCGGGAATCAACTTTGTTCGATTTCGGGAATCAACTTTGTTCGATTTCGGCCTCAAATAACGAGCTTTAACACATTTTCACGATAATCAGAGTTTCGGCGAATTTTGGTTTGTGGCACACCGGCACCCCCAAATGTCTTCCGTTGGTGCTCAAACTTTGCGTGGCCGCTTTATCGACCCGAGGAACTTTCTATGTGATTTTCGGAGAATTTTGTTCCCGGAATCCAGAAAAACCGTGTATTATACACTTCAATTTCGGCCGTTCGGAAGGTCGTCTGCCGAACTGTTTCTTTTTCTCCCTGTTTTTCAATCACGCGTCCGAGCTCATTTCAGGAATCAACTTTGTTCGATTTCGGGAATCAACTTTGTTCGATTTCGGCCTCAAATAACGAGCTTTAACACATTTTCACGATAATCAGAGTTTCGGCGAATGTTTGGTTTGTGGCACACCGGCACCCCCAAATGTCTTCCGTTGGTGCTCAAACTTTGCGTGGCCGCTTTATCGACCCGAGGAACTTTCTATGTGATTTTCGGAGAATTTTGTTACGGGACCCGGAATCCCAAAAAACCGTGTATTATACACTTCAATTTCGGCCGTTCGGAAGGTCGTGCGGGACCTGTTTCTTTTTCTTCCTGTTTTTCAATCACGCGTCCGAGCTCATTTCGGGAATCAACTTTGTTCGATTTCGGGAATCAACTCATTTCGACCTCAAATAACGAGCTTTAACACATTTTCACGATAATCAGGAGTTTCGGCGAATGTTTGGTTTGTGGCACACCGGCACCCCCAAATGTCTTCCGTTGGTGCTCAAACTTTGCGTGGCCGCTTTATCGACCCGAGGAACTTTCTATGTGATTTCCGGAGAATTTTGTTCGGGACCCGGAATCCGAAAAACCGTGTATTATACACTTCAATTTCAGCCGTTCGGAAGGTCGTACCGGACCTGTTTCTTTTTCTCCTGTTTTTCAATCACGCGTCCGAGCTCATTTCGGGAATCAACTTTGTTCGATTTCGGGAATCAACTTTGTTCGATTTCGGCCTCAAATAACGAGCTTTAACACAATTTTCACGATAATCCGAGTTTCGGCGAATGCTTTTTTGTGGCACACCGGCACCCCCAAATGTCTTCCGTTGGTGCTCAAACTTTGCGTGGCCGCTTTATCGACCCGAGGAACTTTCTATGTGATTTCCGGAGAATTTTGTTCGGGACCCGGAATCCGAAAAACCGTGTATTATACACTTCAATTTCAGCCGTTCGGAAGGTCGTACCGGAATCTGTTTCTTTTTCTCCCTGTTTTTCAATCACGCGTCCGAGCTCATTTCAGGAATCAACTTTGTTCGATTTTCGGGAATCAACTTTGTTCGATTTCGCCTCAAATAACGAGCTTTAACACATTTTCACGATAATCAGAGTTTCGGCGAATTTTGGTTTGTGGCACACCGGCACCCCCAAATGTCTTCCGTTGGTGCTCAAACTTTGCGTGGCCGCTTTATCGACCCGAGGAACTTTCTATGTGATTTCCGGAGAATTTTGTTCGGGACCCGGAATCCGAAAAACCGTGTATTATACACTTCAATTTCGGCCGTTCGGAAGGTCGTCGTGGGACCACTGTTTCTTTTTCTCCTTTTTTTCAATCACGCGTCCGAGCTCATTTCGGGAATCAACTTTGTTCGATTTCGGGAATCAACTTTGTTCGATTTCGGCCTCAAATAACGAGCTTTAACACATTTTCACGATAATCAGAGTTTCGGCGAATTTTGGTTTGTGGCACACCGGCACCCCCAAATGTCTTCCGTTGGTGCTCAAACTTTGCGTGGCCGCTTTATCGACCCGAGGAACTTTCTATGTGATTTTCGGAGAATTTTGTTCCCGGAATCCAGAAAAACCGTGTATTATACACTTCAATTTCGGCCGTTCGGAAGGTCGTACCGGGCACTGTTTCTTTTTCTCCCTGTTTTTCAATCACGCGTCCGAGCTCATTTCGGGAATCAACTTTGTTCGATTTCGGGAATCAACTTTGTTCGATTTCGGCCTCAAATAACGAGCTTTAACACATTTTCACGATAATCCGAGTTTCGGCGAATGCTGGTTTGTGGCACACCGGCACCCCAAATGTCTTCCGTTGGTGCTCAAACTTTGCGTGGCCGCTTTATCTGACCCGAGGAACTTTCTATGTGATTTCCGGAGAATTTTGTTCGGGACCCCGGAATCCCGAAAAACCGTGTATTATACACTTCAATTTCGGCCGTTCGGAAGGTCGTCTGGACCTGTTTCTTTTTCTCCTTGTTTTTTCAATCACGCGTCCGAGCTCATTTCGGG
This sequence comes from Silene latifolia, assembly GCF_048544455.1. NCBI lineage: Eukaryota > Viridiplantae > Streptophyta > Magnoliopsida > Caryophyllales > Caryophyllaceae > Silene > Silene latifolia. The sequence continues at coordinate 167,335 of NC_133530.1, read as the reverse complement.
AATCAACTTTTTCGATTTCGGGAATCAACTTTTTCGATTTCGACCTCAAATAACGAGCTTTAACACATTTTTCACGATAATCCGAGTTTCGGCGAATCTTGGTTTGTGGCACACCGGCACCCCCAAATGTCTTCCGTTGGTGCTCAAACTTTGCGTGGCCGCTTTATCGACCCGAGGAACTTTCTATGTGATTTCCGGAGAATTTTGTTCGGGACCCGGAATCCGAAAAACCGTGTATTATACACTTCAATTTCAGCCGTTCGGAAGGTCGTACCGGACCTGTTTCTTTTTCTCCTGTTTTTCAATCACGCGTCCGAGCTCATTTCGGGAATCAACTTTGTTCGATTTCGGGAATCAACTTTGTTCGATTTCGGCCTCAAATAACGAGCTTTAACACATTTTCACGATAATCAGAGTTTCGGCGAATTTTGGTTTGTGGCACACCGGCACCCCCAAATGTCTTCCGTTGGTGCTCAAACTTTGCGTGGCCGCTTTATCGACCCGAGGAACTTTCTATGTGATTTCCGGAGAATTTTGTTCGGGACCCGGAATCCGAAAAACCGTGTATTATACACTTCAATTTCAGCCGTTCGGAAGGTCGTACCGGACCTGTTTCTTTTTCTCCCTGTTTTTCAATCACGCGTCCGAGCTCATTTCGGGAATCAACTTTGTTCGATTTCGGGAATCAACTTTGTTCGATTTCAAATAACGAGCTTTAACACATTTTCACGATAATCAGGAGTTTCGGCGAATGTTTGGTTTGTGGCACACCGGCACCCCCAAATGTCTTCCGTTGGTGCTCAAACTTTGCGTGGCCGCTTTATCGACCCGAGGAACTTTCTATGTGATTTCCGGAGAATTTTGTTCGGGACCCGGAATCCGAAAAACCGTGTATTATACACTTCAATTTCAGCCGTTCGGAAGGTCGTACCGGACCTGTTTCTTTTTCTCCTGTTTTTCAATCACGCGTCCGAGCTCATTTCGGGAATCAACTTTGTTCGATTTCGGGAATCAACTCCTCAAATAACGAGCTTTAACATATTTTTCACGATAATCCGAGTTTCGGCGAATTTTGGTTTGTGGCACACCGGCACCCCCAAATGTCTTCCGTTGGTGCTCAAACTTTGCGTGGCCGCTTTATCGACCCGAGGAACTTTCTATGTGATTTCCGGAGAATTTTGTTCGGGACCCGGAATCCGAAAAACCGTGTATTATACACTTCAATTTCGGCCGTTCGGAAGGTCGTGCGGACCACTGTTTCTTTTTCTCCCTGTTTTTCAATCACGCGTCCGAGCTCATTTCGGGAATCAACTTTGTTCGATTTCGGGAATCAACTTTGTTCGATTTCGCCTCAAATAACGAGCTTTAACACATTTTCACGATAATCAGGAGTTTCGGCGAATTTTGGTTTGTGGCACACCGGCACCCCCAAATGTCTTCCGTTGGTGCTCAAACTTTGCGTGGCCGCTTTATCGACCCGAGGAACTTTCTATGTGATTTTCGGAGAATTTTGTTCCCGGAATCCAGAAAAACCGTGTATTATACACTTCAATTTCGGCCGTTCGGAAGGTCGTACGGACCTGTTTTCTTTTTCTCCTGTTTTTCAATCACGCGTCCGAGCTCATTTCGCAACTCGATTTCGGGAATCAACTTTGTTCGATTTCGGCCTCAAATAACGAGCTTTAACACATTTTCACGATAATCAGAGTTTCGGCGAATGTTTGGTTTGTGGCACACCGGCACCCCCAAATGTCTTCCGTTGGTGCTCAAACTTTGCGTGGCCGCTTTATCGACCCGAGGAACTTTCTATGTGATTTCCGGAGAATTTTGTTCCGGGACCCGGAATCCAGAAAAACCGTGTATTATACACTTCAATTTCAGCCGTTCGGAAGGTCGTACCGGACCTGTTTCTTTTTCTCCTGTTTTTCAATCACGCGTCCGAGCTCATTTCGGGAATCAACTTTGTTCGATTTCGGGAATCAACTTTGTTCGATTTCGGCCTCAAATAACGAGCTTTAACACATTTTCACGATAATCAGAGTTTCGGCGAATGTTTGGTTTGTGGCACACCGGCACCCCCAAATGTCTTCCGTTGGTGCTCAAACTTTGCGTGGCCGCTTTATCGACCCGAGGAACTTTCTATGTGATTTCCGGAGAATTTTGTTCGGGACCCGGAATCCGAAAAACCGTGTATTATACACTTCAATTTCGGCCGTTCGGAAGGTCGTCGGACCACTGTTTCTTTTTCTTCCTGTTTTTCAATCACGCGTCCGAGCTCATTTCGGGAATCAACTTTGTTCGATTTCGGGAATCAACTTCGTTCGATTTCGGCCTCAAATAACGAGCTTTAACACATTTTCACGATAATCAGAGTTTCGGCGAATGTTTGGTTTGTGGCACACCGGCACCCCCAAATGTCTTCCGTTGGTGCTCAAACTTTGCGTGGCCGCTTTATCGACCCGAGGAACTTTCTATGTGATTTCCGGAGAATTTTGTTCGGGACCCGGAATCCGAAAAAACGTGTATTATACACTTCAATTTCAGCCGTTCGGAAGGTCGTACCGGACACTGTTTCTTTTTCTTCCTGTTTTTCAATCACGCGTCCGAGCTCATTTCGGGAATCAACTTTGTTCGATTTCGGGAATCAACTCAATTTCGGCCTCAAATAACGAGCTTTAACACATTTTCACGATAATCAGGAGTTTCGGCGAATTTTGGTTTGTGGCACACCGGCACCCCCAAATGTCTTCCGTTGGTGCTCAAACTTTGCGTGGCCGCTTTATCGACCCGAGGAACTTTCTATGTGATTTCCGGAGAATTTTGTTCGGGACCCGGAATCCGAAAAACCGTGTATTATACACTTCAATTTCGGCCGTTCGGAAGGTCGTGCCGACCACTGTTTCTTTTTCTCCCTGTTTTTCAATCACGCGTCCGAGCTCATTTCGGGAATCAACTTTGTTCGATTTCGGGAATCAACTTTGTTCGATTTCGGCCTCAAATAACGAGCTTTAACACATTTTCACGATAATCAGAGTTTCGGCGAATGTTTGGTTTGTGGCACACCGGCACCCCCAAATGTCTTCCGTTGGTGCTCAAACTTTGCGTGGCCGCTTTATCGACCCGAGGAACTTTCTATGTGATTTCCGGAGAATTTTGTTCGGGACCCGGAATCCGAAAAAACGTGTATTATACACTTCAATTTCAGCCGTTCGGAAGGTCGTACCGGACCTGTTTCTTTTTCTCCTGTTTTTCAATCACGCGTCCGAGCTCATTTCGGGAATCAACTTTGTTCGATTTCGGGAATCAACTTTGTTCGATTTCGGCCTCAAATAACGAGCTTTAACACATTTTCACGATAATCAGAGTTTCGGCGAATCTTTGGTTTGTGGCACACCGGCACCCCCAAAAGTCTTCCGTTGGTGCTCAAACTTTGCGTGGCCGCTTATCGACCCGAGGAACTTTCTATGTGATTTCCGGAGAATTTTGTTCCGGGACCCGGAATCCAGAAAAACCGTGTATTATACACTTCAATTTCAGCCGTTCGGAAGGTCGTACCGGACCTGTTTCTTTTTCTCCTGTTTTTCAATCACGCGTCCGAGCTCATTTCGGGAATCAACTGTTCGATTTCGGGAATCAACTTTGTTCGATTTCGACCTCAAATAACGAGCTTTAACATATTTTTCACGATAATCCGAGTTTCGGCGAATTTTGGTTTGTGGCACACCGGCACCCCCAAATGTCTTCCGTTGGTGCTCAAACTTTGCGTGGCCGCTTTATCGACCCGAGGAACTTTCTATGTGATTTCCGGAGAATTTTGTTCGGGACCCGGAATCCGAAAAACCGTGTATTATACACTTCAATTTCAGCCGTTCGGAAGGTCGTACCGGACCTGTTTCTTTTTCTCCTGTTTTTCAATCACGCGTCCGAGCTCATTTCGGGAATCAACTTTGTTCGATTTCGGGAATCAACTTTGTTCGATTTCGGCCTCAAATAACGAGCTTTAACACATTTTCACGATAATCAGGAGTTTCGGCGAATTTTGGTTTGTGGCACACCGGCACCCCCAAATGTCTTCCGTTGGTGCTCAAACTTTGCGTGGCCGCTTTATCGACCCGAGGAACTTTCTATGTGATTTCCGGAGAATTTTGTTCGGGACCCGGAATCCGAAAAAAACCGTGTATTATACACTTCAATTTCGGCCGTTCGGAAGGTCGTCGGACCTGTTTTTTTTCTCCTGTTTTTCAATCACGCGTCGAGCTCATTTCGGGAATCAACTTCGATTTCGGGAATCAACTTTGTTCGATTTCGGCCTCAAATAACGAGCTTTAACACATTTTCACGATAATCAGAGTTTCGGCGAATGTTTGGTTTGTGGCACACCGGCACCCCCAAATGTCTTCCGTTGGTGCTCAAACTTTGCGTGGCCGCTTTATCTGACCCGAGAACTTTCTATGTGATTTCCGGAGAATTTTGTTCGGGACCCGGAATCCGAAAAACCGTGTATTATACACTTCAATTTCAGCCGTTCGGAAGGTCGTACACTGTTTCTTTTTCTTCCTGTTTTTCAATCACGCGTCCGAGCTCATTTCGGGAATCAACTTTGTTCGATTTCGGGAATCAACTCCTCAAATAACGAGCTTTAACACATTTTCACGATAATCAGGTTTCGGCGAATCTTTGGTTTGTGGCACACCGGCACCCCCAAATGTCTTCCGTTGGTGCTCAAACTTTGCGTGGCCGCTTTATCTGACCCGAGAACTTTCTATGTGATTTCCGGAGAATTTTGTTCGGGACCCGGAATCCCAGAAAAACCGTGTATTATACACTTCAATTTCGGTAGTTCGGAAGGTCGTGCGGACCACTGTTTCTTTTTCTCCTGTTTTTTTCAATCACGCGTCCGAGCTCATTGGAATCAACTTTGTTCGATTTCGGGAATCAACTTTGTTCGATTTCGGCCTCAAATAACGAGCTTTAACACATTTTCACGATAATCAGGAGTTTCGGCGAATTTTGGTTTGTGGCACACCGGCACCCCCAAATGTCTTCCGTTGGTGCTCAAACTTTGCGTGGCCGCTTTATCGACCCGAAACTTTCTATGTGATTTCCGGAGAATTTTGTTCCGGGACCCGGAATCCCGAAAAACCGTGTATTATACACTTCAATTTCGGCCGTTCGGAAGGTCGTACCGGGACCACTGTTTCTTTTTCTCCTTGTTTTTCAATCACGCGTCCGAGCTCATTTCGGGAATCAACTTTGTTCGATTTCGGGAATCAACTGTTCGATTTCGGCCTCAAATAACGAGCTTTAACACATTTTCACGATAATCAGGAGTTTCGGCGAATGTTTGGTTTGTGGCACACCGGCACCCCCAAATGTCTTCCGTTGGTGCTCAAACTTTGCGTGGCCGCTTTATCGACCCGAGGAACTTTCTATGTGATTTCCGGAGAATTTTGTTCGGGACCCGGAATCCGAAAAACCGTGTATTATACACTTCAATTTCAGCCGTTCGGAAGGTCGTACCGGACCTGTTTCTTTTTCTCCTGTTTTTCAATCACGCGTCCGAGCTCATTTCGGGAATCAACTCGATTTCGGGAATCAACTTTGTTCGATTTCGGCCTCAAATAACGAGCTTTAACACATTTTCACGATAATCAGAGTTTCGGCGAATTTTGGTTTGTGGCACACCGGCACCCCCAAATGTCTTCCGTTGGTGCTCAAACTTTGCGTGGCCGCTTTATCGACCCGAGGAACTTTCTATGTGATTTCCGGAGAATTTTGTTCGGGACCCGGAATCCGAAAAACCGTGTATTATACACTTCAATTTCCGCCGTTCGGAAGGTCGTACCGGACCCTGTTTCTTTTTCTCCATGTTTTTCAATCACGCGTCCGAGCTCATTTCGGGAATCAACTTTGTTCGATTTCGGGAATCAACTTTGTTCGATTTCGGCCTCAAATAACGAGCTTTAACACATTTTCACGATAATCAGAGTTTCGGCGAATTTTGGTTTGTGGCACACCGGCACCCCCAAATGTCTTCCGTTGGTGCTCAAACTTTGCGTGGCCGCTTTATCGACCCGAGGAACTTTCTATGTGATTTCCGGAGAATTTTGTCCGGGACCCGGAATCCCGAAAAACCGTGTATTATACACTTCAATTTCAGCCGTTCGGAAGGTCGTACCGGACTCTGTTTCTTTTTCTCCCTGTTTTTCAATCACGCGTCCGAGCTCATTTCGGGAATCAACTTTGTTCGATTTCGGGAATCAACTTTGTTCGATTTCGGCCTCAAATAACGAGCTTTAACACATTTTCACGATAATCAGAGTTTCGGCGAATGTTTGGTTTGTGGCACACCGGCACCCCCAAATGTCTTCCGTTGGTGCTCAAACTTTGCGTGGCCGCTTTATCGACCCGAGGAACTTTCTATGTGATTTCCGGAGAATTTTGTCCGGGACCCTGGAATCCGAAAAACCGTGTATTATACACTTCAATTTCAGCCGTTCGGAAGGTCGTACACTGTTTCTTTTTCTTCCTGTTTTTCAATCACGCGTCCGAGCTCATTTCGGGAATCAACTTTTTCGATTTCGGGAATCAACTTTGTTCGATTTCGGCCTCAAATAACGAGCTTTAACACATTTTCACGATAATCAGAGTTTCGGCGAATGTTTGGTTTGTGGCACACCGGCACCCCCAAATGTCTTCCGTTGGTGCTCAAACTTTGCGTGGCCGCTTTATCGACCCGAGGAACTTTCTATGTGATTTCCGGAGAATTTTATTCCGGGAACCCGGAATCCGAAAAACCGTGTATTATACACTTCAATTTCGGCCGTTCGGAAGGTCGTACCGGACACTGTTTCTTTTTCTTCCTGTTTTTCAATCACGCGTCCGAGCTCATTTCGGGAATCAACATTGTTCGATTTCGGGAATCAACTTTGTTCGATTTCGGCCTCAAATAACGAGCTTTAACACATTTTCACGATAATCAGAGTTTCGGCGAATGTTTGGTTTGTGGCACACCGGCACCCCCAAATGTCTTCCGTTGGTGCTCAAACTTTGCGTGGCGCTTTATCGACCCGAGGAACTTTCTATGTGATTTCCGGAGAATTTTGTCCGGGACCCGGAATCCCAAAAAACCGTGTATTATACACTTCAATTTCGGCCGTTCGGAAGGTCGTCTGGACCACTGTTTCTTTTTCTCCTTTTTTTCAATCACGCGTCCGAGCTCATTTCGGGAATCAACTTTTCGATTTCGATTTCGGCCTCAAATAACGAGCTTTAACACATTTTCACGATAATCAGGAGTTTCGGCGAATGTTTGGTTTGTGGCACACCGGCACCCCCAAATGTCTTCCGTTGGTGCTCAAACTTTGCGTGGCCGCTTTATCGACCCGGAACTTTCTATGTGATTTCGGAGAATTTTGTTCGGGACCCGGAATCCGAAAAACCGTGTATTATACACTTCAATTTCAGCCGTTCGGAAGGTCGTACCGGACCTGTTTCTTTTTCTCCTGTTTTTCAATCACGCGTCCGAGCTCATTTCGGGAATCAACTTTGTTCGATTTCGGGAATCAACTCAAATAACGAGCTTTAACACATTTTCACGATAATCAGGAGTTTCGGCGAATGTTTGGTTTGTGGCACACCGGCACCCCCAAATGTCTTCCGTTGGTGCTCAAACTTTGCGTGGCCGCTTTATCGACCCGAGGAACTTTCTATGTGATTTCCGGAGAATTTTGTTCGGGACCCGGAATCCAGAAAAACCGTGTATTATACACTTCAATTTCGACCGTTCGGAAGGTCGTGCGGACCTGTTTCTTTTTCTTCCTGTTTTTCAATCACGCGTCCGAGCTCATTTCGGGAATCAACTTTGTTCGATTTCGGGAATCAACTTTGTTCGATTTCGGCCTCAAATAACGAGCTTTAACACATTTTCACGATAATCAGGTTTCGGCGAATGTTTTGGTTTGTGGCACACCGGCACCCCCAAATGTCTTCCGTTGGTGCTCAAACTTTGCGTGGCCGCTTTATCGACCCGAGGAACTTTCTATGTGATTTCCGGAGAATTTTGTTCCGGGACCCGGAATGCCGAAAAACCGTGTATTATACACTTCAATTTCGGTCGTTCGGAAGGTCGTACCGGACCTGTTTCTTTTTCTCCTGTTTTTCAATCACGCGTCCGAGCTCATTTCGGGAATCAACTTTGTTCGATTTCGGGAATCAACTTTGTTCGATTTCGGCCTCAAATAACGAGCTTTAACACATTTTCACGATAATCAGGAGTTTCGGCGAATTTTGGTTTGTGGCACACCGGCACCCCCAAATGTCTTCCGTTGGTGCTCAAACTTTGCGTGGCCGCTTTATCGACCCGAGGAACTTTCTATGTGATTTGGAGAATTTTATTCGGGACCCGGAATCCGAAAAACCGTGTATTATACACTTCAATTTCAGCCGTTCGGAAGGTCGTACCGGACCTGTTTCTTTTTCTCCTGTTTTTCAATCACGCGTCCGAGCTCATTTCGGGAATCAACTTTGTTCGATTTCGGAAATCAACTTTGTTCGATTTCGGCCTCAAATAACGAGCTTTAACACATTTTCACGATAATCAGAGTTTCGGCGAATGTTTGGTTTGTGGCACACCGGCACCCCCAAATGTCTTCCGTTGGTGCTCAAACTTTGCGTGGCCGCTTTATCGACCCGAGGAACTTTCTATGTGATTTTCGGAGAATTTTGTTCCCGGAATCCAGAAAAACCGTGTATTATACACTTCAATTTCGGCCGTTCGGAAGGTCGTCTGGGACCACTGTTTCTTTTTCTCCCTGTTTTTCAATCACGCGTCCGAGCTCATTTCGGGAATCAACTTTGTTCGATTTCGAATCAACTGTTCGATTTCGGCCTCAAATAACGAGCTTTAACACATTTTCACGATAATCAGGAGTTTCGGCGAATTTTGGTTTGTGGCACACCGGCACCCCCAAATGTCTTCCGTTGGTGCTCAAACTTTGCGTGGCCGCTTTATCTGACCCCGAGGAACTTTCTATGTGATTTCCGGAGAATTTTGTTCGGGACCCGGAATCCGAAAAAGCCGTGTATTATACACTTCAATTTCGGCCGTTCGGAAGGTCGTGCTTTTCAGAACCTGTTTCTTTTTCTTCCTGTTTTTCAATCACGCGTCCGAGCTCATTTCGGGAATCAACTTTGTTCGATTTCGGGAATCAACTTTGTTCGATTTCGGCCTCAAATAACGAGCTTTAACACATTTTCACGATAATCAGAGTTTCGGCGAATTTTGGTTTGTGGCACACCGGCACCCCCAAATGTCTTCCGTTGGTGCTCAAACTTTGCGTGGCCGCTTTATCGACCCGAGGAACTTTCTATGTGATTTCCGGAGAATTTTGTTCGGGACCCGGAATCCGAAAAACCGTGTATTATACACTTCAATTTCAGCCGTTCGGAAGGTCGTACACTGTTTCTTTTTCTTCCTGTTTTTCAATCACGCGTCCGAGCTCATTTCGGGAATCAACTTTGTTCGATTTCGGAATCAACTTTGTTCGATTTCGGCCTCAAATAACGAGCTTTAACACATTTTCACGATAATCAGGAGTTTCGGCGAATTTTGGTTTGTGGCACACCGGCACCCCCAAATGTCTTCCGTTGGTGCTCAAACTTTGCGTGGCCGCTTTATCGACCCGAGGAACTTTCTATGTGATTTCCGGAGAATTTTGTTCGGGACCCGGAATCCGAAAAACCGTGTATTATACACTTCAATTTCGGCCGTTCGGAAGGTCGTCCGGACCACTGTTTCTTTTTCTTCCTGTTTTTCAATCACGCGTCCGAGCTCATTTCGGGAATCAACTTTTTCGATTTCGAATCAACTTTGTTCGATTTCGGCCTCAAATAACGAGCTTTAACACATTTTCACGATAATCAGAGTTTCGGCGAATGTTTGGTTTGTGGCACACCGGCACCCCCAAATGTCTTCCGTTGGTGCTCAAACTTTGCGTGGCCGCTTTATCTGACCCGAGGAACTTTCTATGTGATTTCCGGAGAATTTTGTTCGGGACCCCGGAATCCCGAAAAACCGTGTATTATACACTTCAATTTCGGCCGTTCGGAAGGTCGTACACTGTTTCTTTTTCTTCCTGTTTTTCAATCACGCGTCCGAGCTCATTTCGGGAATCAACTTTCGATTTCGGGAATCAACTTTGTTCGATTTCGGCCTCAAATAACGAGCTTTAACACATTTTCACGATAATCAGGTTTCGGCGAATCTTTGGTTTGTGGCACACCGGCACCCCCAAATGTCTTCCGTTGGTGCTCAAACTTTGCGTGGCCGCTTTATCGACCCGAGGAACTTTCTATGTGATTTCCGGAGAATTTTGTTCGGGACCCGGAATCCGAAAAACCGTGTATTATACACTTCAATTTCGTAGTTCGGAAGGTCGTACCGGACCTGTTTCTTTTTCTCCTGTTTTTCAATCACGCGTCCGAGCTCATTTCGGGAATCAACTTTGTTCGATTTCGGAATCAACCTTTCAAATAACGAGCTTTAACACATTTTCACGATAATCAGAGTTTCGGCGAATGTTTGGTTTGTGGCACACCGGCACCCCCAAATGTCTTCCGTTGGTGCTCAAACTTTGCGTGGCCGCTTTATCGACCCGAGGAACTTTCTATGTGATTTTCGGAGAATTTTGTTCCCGGAATCCAGAAAAACCGTGTATTATACACTTCAATTTCGGCCGTTCGGAAGGTCGTGCTGGGACCTGTTTCTTTTTCTTCCTGTTTTTCAATCACGCGTCCGAGCTCATTTCGGGAATCAACCTGTTCGATTTCAGGAATCAACTTGTTCGATTTCGGCCTCAAATAACGAGCTTTAACACATTTTCACGATAATCAGGAGTTTCGGCGAATTTTGGTTTGTGGCACACCGGCACCCCCAAATGTCTTCCGTTGGTGCTCAAACTTTGCGTGGCCGCTTTATCTGACCCGAGGAACTTTCTATGTGATTTCCGGAGAATTTTGTTCCGGGACCCCGGAATCCCGAAAAACCGTGTATTATACACTTCAATTTTTGCCGTTCGGAAGGTCGTACCGGACTCTGTTTCTTTTTCTCCCTGTTTTTCAATCACGCGTCCGAGCTCATTTCAGGAATCAACCTGTTCGATTTCAGGAATCAACCTGTTCGATTTCAGCCTCAAATAACGAGCTTTAACACATTTTCACGATAATCCGAGTTTCGGCGAATGCTGGTTTGTGGCACACCGGCACCCCAAATGTCTTCCGTTGGTGCTCAAACTTTGCGTGGCCGCTTTATCTGAACCGAGGAACTTTCTATGTGATTTCCGGAGAATTTTGTCCGGGACCCCGGAATCCCGAAAAACCGTATATTATACACTTCAATTTCAGCCGTTCGGAAGGTCGTACCGGACACTGTTTCTTTTTCTTCCTGTTTTTCAATCACGCGTCCGAGCTCATTTCGGGAATCAACTTTGTTCGATTTCGGGAATCAACTCAAATAACGAGCTTTAACACATTTTTCACGATAATCCGAGTTTCGGCGAATGTTGGTTTGTGGCACACCGGCACCCCCAAATGTCTTCCGTTGGTGCTCAAACTTTGCGTGGCCGCTTTATCTGACCCGAGGAACTTTCTATGTGATTTCCGGAGAATTTTGTTCCGGGACCCGGAATCCAGAAAAACCGTGTATTATACACTTCAATTTCAGCCGTTCGGAAGGTCGTACCGGACCTGTTTCTTTTTCTCCTGTTTTTCAATCACGCGTCCGAGCTCATTTCGGGAATCAACTGTTCGATTTCGGAATCAACTTTGTTCGATTTCGGCCTCAAATAACGAGCTTTAACACATTTTCACGATATCAGGAGTTTCGGCGAATTTTGGTTTGTGGCACACCGGCACCCCCAAATGTCTTCCGTTGGTGCTCAAACTTTGCGTGGCCGCTTTATCGACCCGAGGAACTTTCTATGTGATTTCCGGAGAATTTTGTTCGGGACCCGGAATCCAGAAAAACCGTGTATTATACACTTCAATTTCGGCCGTTCGGAAGGTCGTACCGGACCTGTTTCTTTTTCTTCCTGTTTTTCAATCACGCGTCCGAGCTCATTTCGGGAATCAACTTGTTCGATTTCAGGAATCAACTTGTTCGATTTCGGCCTCAAATAACGAGCTTTAACACATTTTCACGATAATCAGAGTTTCGGCGAATTTTGGTTTGTGGCACACCGGCACCCCCAAATGTCTTCCGTTGGTGCTCAAACTTTGCGTGGCCGCTTTATCGACCCGAGGAACTTTCTATGTGATTTCCGGAGAATTTTGTTCGGGACCCGGAATCCGAAAAACCGTGTATTATACACTTCAATTTCGGCCGTTCGGAAGGTCGTGCGGACCACTGTTTCTTTTTCTTCCTGTTTTTCAATCACGCGTCCGAGCTCATTTCGGGAATCAACCTGTTCGATTTCAGGAATCAACTTGTTCGATTTCGGCCTCAAATAACGAGCTTTAACACATTTTCACGATAATCAGAGTTTCGGCGAATTTTGGTTTGTGGCACACCGGCACCCCCAAATGTCTTCCGTTGGTGCTCAAACTTTGCGTGGCCGCTTTATCGACCCGAGGAACTTTCTATGTGATTTCCGGAGAATTTTGTTCGGGACCCGGAATCCCCAGAAAAAACCGTGTATTATACACTTCAATTTCGCCGTTCGGAAGGTCGTCTGGGACCACTGTTTCTTTTTCTTCCTGTTTTTCAATCACGCGTCCGAGCTCATTTCGGGAATCAACCTTTGTTCGATTTCGGGAATCAACTTTGTTCGATTTCGGCCTCAAATAACGAGCTTTAACACATTTTCACGATAATCAGAGTTTCGGCGAATTTTGGTTTGTGGCACACCGGCACCCCCAAATGTCTTCCGTTGGTGCTCAAACTTTGCGTGGCCGCTTTATCGACCCGAGGAACTTTCTATGTGATTTTCGGAGAATTTTGTTCCCGGAATCCAGAAAAACCGTGTATTATACACTTCAATTTCGGCCGTTCGGAAGGTCGTCCGGAACTGTTTCTTTTTCTCCTTTTTTTCAATCACGCGTCCGAGCTCATTTCGGGAATCAACTGTTCGATTTCGGGAATCAACTTTGTTCGATTTCGGCCTCAAATAACGAGCTTTAACACATTTTCACGATAATCAGGTTTCGGCGAATGTTTGGTTTGTGGCACACCGGCACCCCCAAATGTCTTCCGTTGGTGCTCAAACTTTGCGTGGCCGCTTTATCGACCCGAGGAACTTTCTATGTGATTTCCGGAGAATTTTGTTCGGGACCCGGAATCCGAAAAACCGTGTATTATACACTTCAATTTCGGCCGTTCGGAAGGTCGTGCGGACCTGTTTCTTTTTCTTCCTGTTTTTCAATCACGCGTCCGAGCTCATTTCGGGAATCAACTTTTTCGATTTCGGGAATCAACTTTGTTCGATTTCGGCCTCAAATAACGAGCTTTAACACATTTTCACGATAATCAGAGTTTCGGCGAATGTTTGGTTTGTGGCACACCGGCACCCCCAAATGTCTTCCGTTGGTGCTCAAACTTTGCGTGGCCGCTTTATCGACCCGAGGAACTTTCTATGTGATTTCCGGAGAATTTTGTCCGGGACCCGGAATCCCAAAAAACCGTGTATTATACACTTCAATTTCGGCCGTTCGGAAGGTCGTACGGGACCACTGTTTCTTTTTCTTCCTGTTTTTCAATCACGCGTCCGAGCTCATTTCGGGAATCAACTTTGTTCGATTTCGGGAATCAACTTTGTTCGATTTCGGCCTCAAATAACGAGCTTTAACACATTTTCACGATAATCAGGAGTTTCGGCGAATTTTGGTTTGTGGCACACCGGCACCCCCAAATGTCTTCCGTTGGTGCTCAAACTTTGCGTGGCCGCTTTATCGACCCGAGGAACTTTCTATGTGATTTCCGGAGAATTTTGTCCGGGACCCCGGAATCCGAAAAAACCGTGTATTATACACTTCAATTTCAGCCGTTCGGAAGGTCGTACCGGAACTGTTTCTTTTTCTCCCTGTTTTTCAATCACGCGTCCGAGCTCATTTCGGGAATCAACTTGTTCGATTTCGGGAATCAACTTTGTTCGATTTCGGCCTCAAATAACGAGCTTTAACACATTTTCACGATAATCAGGAGTTTCGGCGAATCTTTGGTTTGTGGCACACGGCACCCCCAAATGTCTTCCGTTGGTGCTCAAACTTTGCGTGGCCGCTTTATCTGACCGAGGAACTTTCTATGTGATTTCCGGAGAATTTTGTTCCGGGACACCGGAATCCGAAAAACCGTGTATTATACACTTCAATTTCGGCCGTTCGGAAGGTCGTGCGGAACCTGTTTCTTTTTCTTCCTGTTTTTCAATCACGCGTCCGAGCTCATTTCGGGAATCAACTTTGTTCGATTTCGGGAATCAACTTTGTTCGATTTCGGCCTCAAATAACGAGCTTTAACACATTTTCACGATAATCAGAGTTTCGGCGAATTTTGGTTTGTGGCACACCGGCACCCCCAAATGTCTTCCGTTGGTGCTCAAACTTTGCGTGGCCGCTTTATCGACCCGAGGAACTTTCTATGTGATTTTCGGAGAATTTTGTTCCCGGAATCCAGAAAAACCGTGTATTATACACTTCAATTTCGGCCGTTCGGAAGGTCGTACCGGACCCTGTTTCTTTTTCTCCCTGTTTTTCAATCACGCGTCCGAGCTCATTTCGGGAATCAACTTTCGATTTCGGGAATCAACTTTGTTCGATTTCGGCCTCAAATAACGAGCTTTAACACATTTTCCACGATAATCAGGAGTTTCGGCGAATCTTGGTTTGTGGCACACCGGCACCCCCAAATGTCTTCCGTTGGTGCTCAAACTTTGCGTGGCCGCTTTATCTGACCCGAGAACTTTCTATGTGATTTCCGGAGAATTTTGTTCGGGACCCGGAATCCAGAAAAACCGTGTATTATACACTTCAATTTCGGCCGTTCGGAAGGTCGTGCCGGACCTGTGTTTCTTTTTCTTCCTGTTTTTCAATCACGCGTCCGAGCTCATTTCGGGAATCAACTTTTCGATTTCGGGAATCAACTTTGTTCGATTTCGGCCTCAAATAACGAGCTTTAACACATTTTCACGATAATCAGGAGTTTCGGCGAATCTTTGGTTTGTGGCACACCGGCACACCCCAAATGTCTTCCGTTGGTGCTCAAACTTTGCGTGGCCGCTTTATCTGACCCGAGAACTTTCTATGTGATTTCCGGAGAATTTTGTTCGGGACCCGGAATCCGAAAAACCGTGTATTATACACTTCAATTTCGGCCGTTCGGAAGGTCGTACCGGACCTGTTTCTTTTTCTCCTTGTTTTTCAATCACGCGTCCGAGCTCATTTCGGGAATCAACTTGTTCGATTTCGGGAATCAACTGTTCGATTTCGGCCTCAAATAACGAGCTTTAACACATTTTCACGATAATCAGGAGTTTCGGCGAATTTTGGTTTGTGGCACACCGGCACCCCCAAATGTCTTCCGTTGGTGCTCAAACTTTGCGTGGCCGCTTTATCGACCCGAGGAACTTTCTATGTGATTTCCGGAGAATTTTATTCCGGGACCCGGAATCCAGAAAAACCGTGTATTATACACTTCAATTTCGGCCGTTCGGAAGGTCGTACGGACCACTTTTCTTTTTCTCCTGTTTTTCAATCACGCGTCCGAGCTCATTTCGGGAATCAACTTTGTTCGATTTCGGGAATCAACTTTGTTCGATTTCGGCCTCAAATAACGAGCTTTAACACATTTTCACGATAATCAGGAGTTTCGGCGAATCTTGGTTTGTGGCACACCGGCACCCCCAAATGTCTTCCGTTGGTGCTCAAACTTTGCGTGGCCGCTTTATCGACCCGAGGAACTTTCTATGTGATTTCCGGAGAATTTTGTTCGGGACCCGGAATCCGAAAAAATCGTGTATTATACACTTCAATTTCGGCCGTTCGGAAGGTCGTGCGGACCTGTTTCTTTTTCTCCACATTTTTCAATCACGCGTCCGAGCTCATTTCGGGAATCAACTTTCGATTTCGGGAATCAACTTTGTTCGATTTCGACCTCAAATAACGAGCTTTAACATATTTTTCACGATAATCCGAGTTTCGGCGAATTTTGGTTTGTGGCACACCGGCACCCCCAAATGTCTTCCGTTGGTGCTCAAACTTTGCGTGGCCGCTTTATCGACCCGAGGAACTTTCTATGTGATTTCCGGAGAATTTTGTTCGGGACCCGGAATCCCAGAAAAACGTGTATTATACACTTCAATTTCGTAGTTCGGAAGGTCGTCTGGGACCTGTTTCTTTTTCTTCCTGTTTTTCAATCACGCGTCCGAGCTCATTTCGGGAATCAACTTGTTCGATTTCAGGAATCAACTTGTTCGATTTCGGCCTCAAATAACGAGCTTTAACACATTTTCACGATAATCCGAGTTTCGGCGAATGCCGGTTTGTGGCACACCGGCACCCCCAAATGTCTTCCGTTGGTGCTCAAACTTTGCGTGGCCGCTTTATCTGACCCGAGGAACTTTCTATGTGATTTCCGGAGAATTTTGTTCCGGGAACCCGGAATCCGAAAAACCGTGTATTATACACTTCAATTTCGTAGTTCGGAAGGTCGTACGGGAACCTGTTTCTTTTTCTTCCTGTTTTTCAATCACGCGTCCGAGCTCATTTCGGGAATCAACTTTGTTCGATTTCGGGAATCAACTTTGTTCGATTTCGGCCTCAAATAACGAGCTTTAACACATTTTCACGATAATCAGGAGTTTCGGCGAATGTTTGGTTTGTGGCACACCGGCACCCCCAAATGTCTTCCGTTGGTGCTCAAACTTTGCGTGGCCGCTTTATCTGACCCGAGGAACTTTCTATGTGATTTCCGGAGAATTTTGTTACGGGACCCCGGAATCCCGAAAAAACCGTGTATTATACACTTCAATTTCAGCCGTTCGGAAGGTCGTACCGGACCTGTTTCTTTTTCTCCCTGTTTTTCAATCACGCGTCCGAGCTCATTTCGGGAATCAACTGTTCGATTTCGGGAATCAACTTTCGATTTCGGCCTCAAATAACGAGCTTTAACACATTTTCACGATAATCAGGAGTTTCGGCGAATTTTGGTTTGTGGCACACCGGCACCCCCAAATGTCTTCCGTTGGTGCTCAAACTTTGCGTGGCCGCTTTATCTGACCCGAGGAACTTTCTATGTGATTTCCGGAGAATTTTATTCCGGGACACCGGAATCCGAAAAACCGTGTATTATACACTTCAATTTCAGCCGTTCGGAAGGTCGTACCGGAACCTGTTTCTTTTTCTCCCTGTTTTTCAATCACGCGTCCGAGCTCATTTCGGGAATCAACTTTGTTCGATTTCGGGAATCAACTTTGTTCGATTTCGGCCTCAAATAACGAGCTTTAACACATTTTCACGATAATCAGGAGTTTCGGCGAATGTTTGGTTTGTGGCACACCGGCACCCCCAAATGTCTTCCGTTGGTGCTCAAACTTTGCGTGGCCGCTTTATCGACCCGAGGAACTTTCTATGTGATTTCGGAGAATTTTATTCCGGGACCCGAATCCGAAAAACAGTGTATTATACACTTCAATTTCGGCCGTTCGGAAGGTCGTACCGGAACCTGTTTCTTTTTCTCCCTGTTTTTCAATCACGCGTCCGAGCTCATTTCGGGAATCAACTTTCGATTTCGGGAATCAACTTTGTTCGATTTCGGCCTCAAATAACGAGCTTTAACACATTTTCACGATAATCAGGTTTCGGCGAATCTTTGGTTTGTGGCACACCGGCACCCCCAAATGTCTTCCGTTGGTGCTCAAACTTTGCGTGGCCGCTTTATCGACCCGAGGAACTTTCTATGTGATTTCCGGAGAATTTTGTTCGGGACCCGGAATCCGAAAAACCGTGTATTATACACTTCAATTTCGGCCGTTCGGAAGGTCGTACCGGACACTGTTTCTTTTTCTTCCTGTTTTTCAATCACGCGTCCGAGCTCATTTCGGGAATCAACTTTCGATTTCGGAATCAACTTTGTTCGATTTCGGCCTCAAATAACGAGCTTTAACACATTTTCACGATAATCAGGTTTCGGCGAATCTTTGGTTTGTGGCACACCGGCACCCCCAAATGTCTTCCGTTGGTGCTCAAACTTTGCGTGGCCGCTTTATCGACCCGAGGAACTTTCTATGTGATTTCCGGAGAATTTTGTTCCGGGACCCGGAATCCAGAAAAACCGTGTATTATACACTTCAATTTCGGCCGTTCGGAAGGTCGTGCGGACCACTGTTTCTTTTTCTCACTGTTTTTCAATCACGCGTCCGAGCTCATTTCGGGAATCAACTGTTCGATTTCGGGAATCCTCAAAATAACGAGCTTTAACACATTTTCACGATAATCAGAGTTTCGGCGAATCTTTGGTTTGTGGCACACCGGCACCCCAAATGTCTTCCGTTGGTGCTCAAACTTTGCGTGGCCGCTTTATCTGACCCGAGGAACTTTCTATGTGATTTCCGGAGAATTTTGTTCCGGGACCCGGAATCCCGAAAAACCGTGTATTATACACTTCAATTTCGAGCCGTTCGGAAGGTCGTACGGAACTGTTTCTTTTTTTTCTCCCTGTTTTTCAATCACGCGTCCGAGCTCATTTCGGGAATCAACTTTGTTCGATTTCGGGAATCAACTTTTCGATTTCGGCCTCAAATAACGAGCTTTAACACATTTTCACGATAATCGGAGTTTCGGCGAATCTTGGTTTGTGGCACACCGCACCCCAAATGTCTTCCGTTGGTGCTCAAACTTTGCGTGGCCGCTTTATCGACCCGAGGAACTTTCTATGTGATTTCCGGAGAATTTTGTTCGGGACCCGGAATCCGAAAAACCGTGTATTATACACTTCAATTTCGTAGTTCGGAAGGTCGTCTGGGACCACTGTTTCTTTTTCTCACTGTTTTTCAATCACGCGTCCGAGCTCATTTCGGGAATCAACTTTGTTCGATTTCGGGAATCAACTCGATTTCGGCCTCAAATAACGAGCTTTAACACATTTTCACGATAATCAGGAGTTTCGGCGAATGTTTGGTTTGTGGCACACCGGCACCCCCAAATGTCTTCCGTTGGTGCTCAAACTTTGCGTGGCCGCTTTATCTGACCCGAGGAACTTTCTATGTGATTTCCGGAGAATTTTGTTCCGGGACCCCGGAATCCCGAAAAACGTGTATTATACACTTCAATTTCAGCCGTTCGGAAGGTCGTACCGGACACTGTTTCTTTTTCTCCCTGTTTTTCAATCACGCGTCCGAGCTCATTTCGGAATCAACCTGTTCGATTTCGGAATCAACTGTTCGATTTCGGCCTCAAATAACGAGCTTTAACACATTTTCACGATAATCAGGAGTTTCGGCGAATTTTGGTTTGTGGCACACCGGCACCCCCAAATGTCTTCCGTTGGTGCTCAAACTTTGCGTGGCCGCTTTATCGACCCGAGGAACTTTCTATGTGATTTCCGGAGAATTTTGTTCGGGACCCGGAATCCGAAAAACCGTGTATTATACACTTCAATTTCGGCCGTTCGGAAGGTCGTCTTTGGACCACTGTTTCTTTTTCTTCCTGTTTTTCAATCACGCGTCCGAGCTCATTTCGGGAATCAACTTTGTTCGATTTCGGGAATCAACTGTTCGATTTCAGCCTCAAATAACGAGCTTTAACACATTTTCACGATAATCCGAGTTTCGGCGAATCTTGGTTTGTGGCACACCGGCACCCCCAAATGTCTTCCGTTGGTGCTCAAACTTTGCGTGGCCGCTTTATCGACCCGAGGAACTTTCTATGTGATTTCCGGAGAATTTTGTTCGGGACCCGGAATCCGAAAAAGCCGTGTATTATACACTTCAATTTCGAGCCGTTCGGAAGGTCGTCGGACCTACTGTTTCTTTTTCTCCCTGTTTTTCAATCACGCGTCCGAGCTCATTTCAGGAATCAACTGTTCGATTTCGGGAATCAACTTTGTTCGATTTCACCTCAAATAACGAGCTTTAACATATTTTTCACGATAATCCGAGTTTCGGCGAATTTTGGTTTGTGGCACACCGGCACCCCCAAATGTCTTCCGTTGGTGCTCAAACTTTGCGTGGCCGCTTTATCGACCCGAGGAACTTTCTATGTGATTTCCGGAGAATTTTGTTCGGGACCCGGAATCCGAAAAACCGTGTATTATACACTTCAATTTCGGCCGTTCGGAAGGTCGTGCGGACCACTGTTTCTTTTTCTTCCTGTTTTTCAATCACGCGTCCGAGCTCATTTCGGGAATCAACTTTGTTCGATTTCGGGAATCAACTTTCGATTTCGGCCTCAAATAACGAGCTTTAACACATTTTCACGATAATCAGAGTTTCGGCGAATGTTTGTTTGTGGCACACCGGCACCCCCAAATGTCTTCCGTTGGTGCTCAAACTTTGCGTGGCCGCTTTATCGACCCGAGGAACTTTCTATGTGATTTCCGGAGAATTTTGTTCGGGACCCCGGAATCCCAGAAAAACCGTGTATTATACACTTCAATTTCGGTTCGGAAGGTCGTATCTGGGACCACTGTTTCTTTTTCTCCTGTTTTTCAATCACGCGTCCGAGCTCATTTCGCTCAACCTTTCGATTTCGGGAATCAACTTTGTTCGATTTCAGCCTCAAAAAACGAGCTTTAACACATTTTTCACGATAATCAGGGTTTCGGCGAATGCTGGTTTGTGGCACACCGGCACCCCCAAATGTCTTCCGTTGGTGCTCAAACTTTGCGTGGCCGCTTTATCTGTCCCGAGGAAATTTCTATGTGATTTCCGGAGAATTTTGTTCCGGGACCCCGGAATCCAGAAAAACCGTGTATTATACACTTCAATTTCAGCCGTTCGGAAGGTCGTACCGGACCTGTTTCTTTTTCTCCCTGTTTTTCAATCACGCGTCCGAGCTCATTTCAGGAATCAACTTTGTTCGATTTCGGGAATCAACTTTTTCGATTTCGACCTCAAATAACGAGCTTTAACACATTTTTCACGATAATCCGAGTTTCGGCGAATTTTGGTTTGTGGCACACCGGCACCCCCAAATGTCTTCCGTTGGTGCTCAAACTTTGCGTGGCCGCTTTATCGACCCGAGGAACTTTCTATGTGATTTCCGGAGAATTTTGTTCCGGGACACCGGAATCCGAAAAACCGTGTATTATACACTTCAATTTCGGCCGTTCGGAAGGTCGTGGGACCACTGTTTCTTTTTCTTCCTGTTTTTCAATCACGCGTCCGAGCTCATTTCGGGAATCAAACTGTTCGATTTCAGGAATCAACCTGTTCGATTTCGGCCTCAAATAACGAGCTTTAACACATTTTCACGATAATCAGGAGTTTCGGCGAATTTTGGTTTGTGGCACACCGGCACCCCCAAATGTCTTCCGTTGGTGCTCAAACTTTGCGTGGCCGCTTTATCGACCCGAGGAACTTTCTATGTGATTTCCGGAGAATTTTATTCCGGGACCCGGAATCCGAAAAAAGCCGTGTATTATACACTTCAATTTCAGCCGTTCGGAAGGTCGTACCGGACTCTGTTTCTTTTTCTCCCTGTTTTTCAATCACGCGTCCGAGCTCATTTCAGGAATCAACCTGTTCGATTTCAGGAATCAACTGTTCGATTTCAGCCTCAAATAACGAGCTTTAACACATTTTCACGATAATCAGAGTTTCGGCGAATGCTGGTTTGTGGCACACGGCACCCCCAAATGTCTTCCGTTGGTGCTCAAACTTTGCGTGGCCGCTTTATCTGACCCGAGGAACTTTCTATGTGATTTCCGGAGAATTTTGTTCGGGACCCCGGAATCCCGAAAAACCATGTATTATACACTTCAATTTCGGCCGTTCGGAAGGTCGTCTGGGACCCTGTTTCTTTTTCTCCCTGTTTTTCAATCACGCGTCGAGTCATTTCGGAATCAACTCGATTTCGGGAATCAACTTTGTTCGATTTCGGCCTCAAATAACGAGCTTTAACACATTTTCACGATAATCAGAGTTTCGGCGAATCTTTGGTTTGTGGCACACCGGCACCCCAAATGTCTTCCGTTGGTGCTCAAACTTTGCGTGGCCGCTTTATCGACCCGAGGAACTTTCTATGTGATTTCCGGAGAATTTTATTTCGGGACCCCGGAATCCCGAAAAACCGTGTATTATACACTTCAATTTCGGCCGTTCGGAAGGTCGTGCGGAACCACTTTCTTTTTCTCCCTGTTTTTCAATCACGCGTCCGAGCTCATTTCGGGAATCAACTTTCGATTTCGGGAATCAACTCATCGATTTCGGCCTCAAATAACGAGCTTTAACACATTTTCACGATAATCAGAGTTTCGGCGAATTTTGGTTTGTGGCACACCGGCACCCCCAAATGTCTTCCGTTGGTGCTCAAACTTTGCGTGGCCGCTTTATCGACCCGAGGAACTTTCTATGTGATTTCCGGAGAATTTTATTCGGGACCCGAATCCCTAAAGAAAAACCGTGTATTATACACTTCAATTTCAGCCGTTCGGAAGGTCGTCTGGGAACTGTTTCTTTTTCTCACTGTTTTTCAATCACGCGTCCGAGCTCATTTCGGGAATCAACTTTGTTCGATTTCGGGAATCAACTGTTCGATTTCAGCCTCAAATAACGAGCTTTAACACATTTTCACGATAATCAGAGTTTCGGCGAATTTTGGTTTGTGGCACACCGGCACCCCCAAATGTCTTCCGTTGGTGCTCAAACTTTGCGTGGCCGCTTTATCGACCCGAGGAACTTTCTATGTGATTTCCGGAGAATTTTATTCGGGACCGGAATCCAGAAACCGTGTATTATACACTTCAATTTCAGCCGTTCGGAAGGTCGTACTGGAACCTGTTTCTTTTTCTCCCTGTTTTTCAATCACGCGTCCGAGCTCATTTCGGGAATCAACTTTGTTCGATTTCGGGAATCAACTTTCGTTCGATTTCGCCTCAAATAACGAGCTTTAACACATTTTTCACGATAATCAGAGTTTCGGCGAATTTTGGTTTGTGGCACACCGGCACCCCCAAATGTCTTCCGTTGGTGCTCAAACTTTGCGTGGCCGCTTTATCGACCCGAGGAACTTTCTATGTGATTTCCGGAGAATTTTGTCCGGGACCCGGAATCCCAAAAAACCGTGTATTATACACTTCAATTTCGGCCGTTCGGAAGGTCGTACCGGACCTTGTTTCTTTTTCTCCCTGTTTTTCAATCACGCGTCCGAGCTCATTTCGGGAATCAACTGTTCGATTTCATGAATCAACTTTGTTCGATTTCAACCTCAAATAACGAGCTTTAACACATTTTCACGATAATCCGAGTTTCGGCGAATGTTGGTTTGTGGCACACCGGCACCCCAAATGTCTTCCGTTGGTGCTCAAACTTTGCGTGGCGCTTTATCGACCCGAGGAACTTTCTATGTGATTTCCGGAGAATTTTATTCCGGGACACCGGAATCCGAAAAACCGTGTATTATACACTTCAATTTCGGCCGTTCGGAAGGTCGTACCGGACCTTGTTTCTTTTTCTCCCTTTTTTCAATCACGCGTCCGAGCTCATTTCGGGAATCAACTTTGTTCGATTTCGGAATCAACATGTTCGATTTCAGCCTCAAATAACGAGCTTTAACACATTTTCACGATAATCCGAGTTTCGGCGAATGCGGGTTTGTGGCACACCGGCACCCCCAAATGTCTTCCGTTGGTGCTCAAACTTTGCGTGGCGCTTTATCTGACCCGAGGAACTTTCTATGTGATTTCGGAGAATTTTATTCGGGACCGGAATCCGAAAAACCGTGTATTATACACTTCAATTTCGGCCGTTCGGAAGGTCGTACCGACCACTGTTTCTTTTTCTCCCCGTTTTTCAATCACGCGTCCGAGCTCATTTCGGGAATCAACTTTCGATTTCGGAATCAACTTTGTTCGATTTCGGCCTCAAATAACGAGCTTTAACACATTTTCACGATAATCAGAGTTTCGGCGAATCTTTGGTTTGTGGCACACCGCACCCCCAAATGTCTTCCGTTGGTGCTCAAACTTTGCGTGGCCGCTTTATCGACCCGAGGAACTTTCTATGTGATTTCCGGAGAATTTTATTCGGGACCCGGAATCCGAAAAGTGTATTATACACTTCAATTTCGGCCGTTTCGGAAGGTCGTACGGACACTGTTTCTTTTTCTCCCTGTTTTTCAATCACGCGTCCGAGCTCATTTCGGAATCAACCTGTTCGATTTCAGAATCAACTTTGATTTCGAATTTCGATTTCAGCCTCAAATAACGAGCTTTAACACATTTTCACGATAATCAGAGTTTCGGCGAATGTTTGGTTTGTGGCACACCGGCACCCCCAAATGTCTTCCGTTGGTGCTCAAACTTTGCGTTGCCGCTTTATCCGACCCGAGGAACTTTCTATGTGATTTCCGGAGAATTTTATTCCGGGACCCCGAATCCCAGAAAAAATACCGTGTATTATACACTTCAATTTCGTAGTTCGGAAGGTCCTTCCGGAACTGTTTCTTTTTCTCCTGTTTTTCAATCACGCGTCCGAGCTCATTTCAGGAATCAACCTGTTCGATTTCGGAATCAACTTGTTCGATTTCAGCCTCAAATAACGAGCTTTAACACATTTTTCACGATAATCCGAGTTTCGGCGAATTTTGGTTTGTGGCACACCGGCACCCCCAAATGTCTTCCGTTGGTGCTCAAACTTTGCGTGGCCGCTTTATCGACCCGAGGAACTTTTATGTGATTTCCGGAAAATTTTCTTCGGGACCCGAATCCCGAAAAACGTGTATTATACACTTCAATTTCGTAGTTCGGAAGGTCGTACCGGAACCTATTTCTTTTTCTCCCCGTTTTTCAATCACGCGTCCGAGCTCATTTCGGGAATCAACTTTGTTCGATTTCGGAATCAACTCGATTTCGGATCAAATAACGAGTTTTAACACATTTTCACGATAATCAGAGTTTTGGCGAATGTTTGGTTTGTGGCACACCGGCACCCCCAAATGTCTTCCGTTGGTGCTCAAACTTTGCGTGGCCGCTTTATCGACCGAGGGACTTTCTATGTGATTTCCGGATAATTTTATTCCGGGACCCGGAATCCAGAAAAAAGCCGTGTATTATACACTTCAATTTCGGCCGTTTCGGAAGGTCGTACGGAACCTATTTCTTTTTCTCCCTCTTTTTCAATCACGCGTCCGAGCTCATTTCAGGATTCAACACTTTCGATTTCAGGAACAAACTTTGTTCGATTTCAGCCTCAAATAACGAGCTTTAACACATTTTCACGATAATCAGGAGTTTCGGCGAATCTTGGTTTGTGGCACACCGGCCCCCCAAATGTCTTCCGTTGGTGCTCAAACTTTGCGTGGCCGCTTTATCTGACCCGAGAACTTTCTATGTGATTTCCGGAAAATTTTATTCGGGACCCGGAATCCCGAAATACCGTGTATTTTATACACTTCAATTTCGGCCGTTCGGAAGGTCCTACCGGAACTGTTTCTTTTTCTTCCTGTTTTTCAATCACGCGTCCGAGCTCATTTCGGGAATCAACCTGTTCGATTTCGGAATCAACTCAAATCAAATAACGAGCTTTTAACACATTTTCACGATAATCCGAGTTTTGGCGAATCTTTGGTTTGTGGCACACCGGCACCCCCAAATGTCTTCCGTTGGTGCTCAAACTTTGCGTGGCCGCTTTATCGACCCGAGGAACTTTCTATGTGAGTTTCGGATAATTTTATTCGGGACCCCGGAATCCCGAAAAACCGTGTATTATACACTTAAATTTCGGCCGTTCGGAAAGTCGTGCGAAACCTATTTCTTTTTCTCCTGTTTTCAATCACGCGTCCGAGCTCATTTCAGGAATCAACTTGTTCGATTTCAGGAATCAGCTTTCATTTCCCTCAAATAACGAGCTTTATCACATTTTCACGATATTCAGAGTTTCGGCGAATTTTGGTTTGTGGCACACCGGCACCCCCAAATGTCTTCCGTTGGTGCTCAAACTTTGCGTGGCCGCTTTATCGACCCGAGGAACTTTCTATGTGATTTCGGAGAATTTTATTCCGGGACCCCGGAATCCCGAAAAACCGTGTATTATACACTTCAATTTCAGCCGTTCGGAAGGTCGTACCGGAACCTGTTTCTTTTTCTCCCTGTTTTTCAATCACGCCTCCGAGCTCATTTCGGGAATCAACCTGTTCGATTTCAGGAATCAACATGTTCGATTTCAGTCTCAAATAACGAGCTTTAACACATTTTCACGATAATCCGAGTTTTGGCGAATGTTTGGTTTGTGGCACACGGCACCCCAAATGTCTTCCGTTGGTGCTCAAACTTTGCGTGGCCGCTTTATCGACCCGAGGACTTTCTATGTGATTTCGGAGAATTTTATTCTCGGGACCCCTAATCCCGAAAACCGTGTATATACACTTCAATTTCGACCGTTCGGAAGGTCGTCTGGAACCTGTTTATTTTTCTCCCCGTTCATCAATCACGCATCTGAGTTCATTTCAGGAATCAACCTGTTCGATTTCAGCCTCAAATAACGAGCTTTAACACATTTTTCACGATAATCCGAGTTTCGGCGAATCCTGGTTTGTGGCACACCGACACCGCCCAAATGTCTTCCGTTGGTGCTCAAACTTTGCGTGGCCGCTTTATCTGACCCGAGGAACTTTCTATGTGATTTCTAGGGAATTTTATTCCGGGACCCCGGAATCCCCAAAAACCGTGTATTATACACTTCAATTTCAGCCGTACGGAAGGTCGTACCGGAACCTGTTTCTTTTTCTCCCTGTTTTTCAATCACGGGTCCGAGCTCATTTCAAAAAGCAACCTGTTCGATTTCATGAATCAACCTGTTCGATTTCAGCCTCAAATAACGAGCTTTAACACATTTTCACGATAATCAGGTTTCGACGAATGTTGGTTTGTGGCACACCCAAGCATCCCCCAAATATCTTCCGTTGGTGCTCAAACTTTGCGTGGCCGCTTTATCGACCCGAGGAGTTTCTATGTGATTTCCGGAGAATTTTATTCCGGGTTCCGGAATCCCGAAAAACCGTGTATATACACTTCAATTTCGGTAGTTCGGAAGGTCGTCTGGAACCGGTTTCTTTTTCTCCCCGTTCATCAATCACGCATCGAGCACATTTCAGAATCAACCTGTTCGATTTCGGAATAAACTTGTTCGATTTCAAATCAAATAACGAGCTTTAACACATTTTTCACGATAATCCGAGTTTCGGCGAATGCGGGTTTGTGGCACACCGGCACCCCCCAAATGTCTTCCGTTGGTGCTCAAACTTTGCGTGGCCGCTTTATCTGACCCGAGGGACTTTCTATGTGATTTCCGGATAATTTTATTCCGGGACCCCTAATCCCGAAAAACCGTGCATATACACTTCAATTTCGGCCGTTCGAAAGGTCGTACGGAACCTATTTCTTTTTCTCCCCCGTTCATCAATCACGCGTCGAGCTCATTTCGGATTCAACCTTTGTTCGATTTCGGGAAAAAACCTTCGATTTCAGCCTAAAATAACGAGCTTTAACACATTTTTCACGATAATCCGAGTTTCGGCGAATGCTGGTTTGTGGCACACCGGCTCCCCCAAATGTCTTCCGTTGGTGCTCAAACTTTGCGTGGCCGCTTTATCTGACCCGAAGAACTTTCTATGTGATTTCCGGAAAATTTTATTCCGGGACCCCGGAATCCCGAAATACCGTGTATTTTATACACTTCAATTTCAGTCGTTCGGAAGGTCCTACCGGAACCTGTTTCTTTTTCTCCCTGTTTTTCAATCACGCGTCCGAGCTCATTTCAGGAATCAACTTTGTTCGATTTCAGGAATCAACTGTTCGATTTCGGGATCAAATAACGAGTTTTAACATATTTTCTTGATAATCCGAGTTTTGGCGAATGCTGGTTTGTGGCACACCGGCACACCTAAATGTCTTCCGTTGGTGCTCAAACTTTTCGTGGCCGCTTTATCTGACCCGAGGAACTTTCTATGTGAGTTCCGGATAATTTTATTCCGGGACCCCGGAATCCCGAAAAACCGTATTATACACTTAAATTCGGCCGTTCGGAAAGTCGTACAAACCACATTTCTTTTTCTCCCTGTTTATCAATCACGCGTCCGAGCTCAATTAAGGAATCAACTTGTTCGATTTCAGCCTCAAATAACGAGCTTTATCACATTTTTCACGATATTCCGAGTTTCGGCGAATGCTGGTTTGTGGCACACCGGCACCCCCAAAATGTCTTCCGTTGGTGCTCAAACTTTGCCTGGCCGCTTTATCTGACCCGAGGAACTTTCTATGTGATTTCCGGAGAATTTTATTCTGGGACCCCGGAATCCCGAAAAACCGTGTAATATACATTTCAATTTCAGCCGTTCGGAAGGTCGTCTGGGAACTGTTTCTTATTCTCCTGTTTTTTCAATCACGCCTCCGAGCTCATTTCGGAATCAACTTTGTTCGATTTCAGGAATCAACATGTTCGATTTGACCTCAAATAACGAGTTTTAACACATTTTTCACGATAATCCGAGTTTTGGCGAATCTTTGGTTTGTGGCACACGGCACCCCCAAATGTCTTCCGTTGGTGCTCAAACTTTGCGTGGCCGCTTTATCGACCCGAGGAACTTTCTATGTGATTTCCGGAGAATTTTATTCGGGACCCCGGAATCTCAAAACCGTGTATATACACTTCAATTTCGGCCGTTCGGAAGGTCGTGCATGAACCTGTTTATTTTTCTCCCGTTCATCAATCACGCATCCGAGTTCATTTCAGGAATCAACCATTCGATTTCGATTTCGCCTCAAATAACGAGCTTTAACACATTTTTCACGATAATCCGAGTTTCGGCGAATCCTGGTTTGTGGCACACCGACACCGCCCAAATGTCTTCCGTTGGTGCTCAAACTTTGCGTGGCCGCTTTATCTGACCCGAGGAACTTTCTATGTGATTTCCGGAGAATTTTATTCCGGGACCCGGAATCCCAAAAAACCGTGTATTATACACTTCAATTTCAGTCCGTTTAAGGTCGTAAATCGGAACCTCGCTTTTTTTCTCCCCGTTTTTCAATCACGGGTCCGAGCTCATTTCAAAAAGCAACCTGTTCGATTTCATGAATCAACCTGTTCGATTTCAGCCTCAAATAACGAGCTTTAACACATTTTTCACGATAATCCGAGTTTCGACGAATGTTGGTTTGTGGCACACCGGCATCCCCCAAATGTCTTCCGTTGGTGCTCAAACTTTGCGTGGCGCTTTATCGACCCGAGGAGTTTCTATGTGATTTCCGGAGAATTTTATTCCGGGACCCGGAATCCCAAAACCGTGTATATACACTTCAATTTCGTAGTTCGGAAGGTCGTCACGGAACCACATTTTCTTTTTCTCCCCGTTCATCAATCACGCATCTGAGCACATTTCAGGAATCAACCTGTTCGATTTCAGGAATAAACCTGTTCGATTTCAGCCTCAAATAACGAGCTTTAACACATTTTTCACGATAATCCGAGTTTCGGCGAATGCTGGTTTGTGGCACACCGGCGCCCCCAAATGTCTTCCGTTGGTGCTCAAACTTTGCGTGGCCGCTTTATCTGACCCGAGGGACTTTCTATGTGATTTCCGGATAATTTTATTCCGGGACCCCGGAATCCCGAAAAACCGTGCATATACACTTCAATTTCAGCCGTTCGAAAGGTCGTACCGGAACCTATTTCTTTTTCTCCCGTTCATCAATCACGCGTCGAGCTCATTTCAGATTCAACTGTTCGATTTCGGAACAAACCTTTCGATTTCGACCTAAAATAACGAGCTTTAACACATTTTTCACGATAATCCGAGAGTTTCGTTTCTTTGGTTTGTGCACACCGCTCCCCAAATGTCTTCCGTTGGTGCTCAAACTTTGCGTGGCCGCTTTATCTGACTCGAAGAACTTTCTATGTGATTTCCGGAAAATTTTATTCCGGGACCCCGGAATCCCGAAATACCGTGTATTTTTATACACTTCAATTTCAGTCGTTCGGAAGGTCCTACCGGAACCTGTTTCTTTTTCTCCCTGTTTTTCAATCACGCGTCCGAGCTCATTTCAGGAATCAACTTTGTTCGATTTCGGAATCAACCCGTTCGATTTCAATCTCAAATAACGAGTTTTAACATATTTTCTTGATAATCAGAGTTTTGGCGAATGTTGGTTTGTGGCACAGCCGCACACCCAAATGTCTTCCGTTGGTGCTCAAACTTTGCGTGGCGCTTTATCGACCCGAGGAACTTTCTATGTGAGTTCGGATAATTTTCTTACGGGACCCCAATCCCGAAAAACCGAGTATTATACACTTAAATTTGACCGTTCGAAGGTCGTCTGAAACCTCGTTTCTTTTTCTCCCTGTTTATCAATCACGCGTCCGAGCTCAATTAAGGAATCAACCTGTTCGATTTCAGGAATCAACTTGTTCGATTTCAGCCTCAAATAACGAGCTTTAACACATTTTTCACGATAATCCGAGTTTCGGCGAATGCGGGTTTGTGGCACATCGGCACCCCCAAATGTCTTCCGTTGGTGCTCAAACTTTGCGTGGCAGCTTTATCTGACCCGAGGGAGTTTCTATGTGATTTCCGGATAATTTTAATCCGGGACCCCGGAATCCCGAAAAACCGTGCATATACACTTCAATTTCAGCCGTTCGGAAGGTCGTACCGGAACCTGTTTCTTTTTCTCCCCGTTCATCAATCACGCGTCTGAGCTCATTTCAGGATTCAACCTGTTCGATTTCAGGAACAAACCTGTTCGATTTCAGCCTCAAATAACGAGCTTTAAAGCATATTTCACGATAATCCGAGTTTCGGCGAATGCTGGTTTGTGGGACATCGGCTCCCCCAAATATCTTCCGTTGGTGCTCAAAGTTTGCGTGGCCGCTTTATCTAACCCGAGGAACTTTCTATGTGATTTCCGGAAAATTTTATTCCGGGACCCCGGAATCCCGAAAAACCGTGTATTATTTACACTTCAATTTCAGCCGTTCGGAAGGTCCTACCAGAACCTGTTTCTTTTTCTCCCTATTTTTCAATCACGCGTCCGAGCTCATTTCAGGAATCAACCTGTTCGATTTCAGGAATCAACCTGTTCGATTTCAGCCTCAAATAACGAGCTTTAACACATTTTTCACGATAATCAGAGTTTCGTGAATCTTTGGTTTGTGGCACACCGGCACCCCCAAATTTCTTCCGTTGGTACTCAAACTTTGCGTGGCCGCTTTATCGACCCGAGGGACTTTCTATGTGATTTCGGAGAATTTTATTCGGGACCTTGAATCCAAATACCGTGTATTATATACACTTCATTTTCAGCCGTTCGGAAGGTCCTACCGGAACCTGTTTCTTTTTCTCCCTGTTTTTCAATCACGCGTCCGAGCTCATTTCAGGAATCAACCTGTTCGATTTCAGCCTCAAATAACGAGCTTTAACACATTTTCCACGATAATCTGAGTTTCGGCGAATGCTATTTTGTGGCACACCGGCAACCCCAAATGTTTTCCGTTGGTGCTCAAACTTTGCGTGGCCGCTTTATCTGACCCGAGGGACTTTCTATGTGATTTCCGGAGAATTTTATTCCGGGACCCCGGAATCCCGAAATACCGTGTATTTTATACACTTCAATTTCAGCCGTTCGGAAGGTCCTACCGGAACCTATTTATTTTTCTCCCTGTTTTTCAATCACGCGTCCGAGCTCATATCAGGAATCAACCTGTTCGATTTAAGGAATCAACCTTGTTCGACTTGACCTCAAATAACGAGCATTAACACATTTTTCACGATAATCGAGTTTCGGCGAATCTTGGTTTGTGGCACACCGGCACCCCCAAATTTCTTCCGTTGGTACTCAAACTTTGCGTGGCCGCTTTATCGACCCGAGGACTTTCTATGTGATTTCCGAGAATTTTATTCCGGGACCCCTAATCCGAAAAACCGTGTAATATACATTTCAATTTCAGTAGTTCGGAAGGTCGATCGAACCTGTTTCTTTTTCTCCCTGTTTTTCAATCACGCGTCAGCTCATTTCAGAATCAACCTTTGTTCGATTTCGGAATCGGCATGTTCGATTTCAACCTCAAATAACGAGTTTTAACACATTTTTCACGATAATCCGAGTTTTGGCGAATGCTTGTTTGTGGCACACGGCACCCCCAAATGTCTTCCGTTGGTGCTCAAACTTTGCGTGACCGCTTTATCTGACCCGAGGGAATTTCTATGTGATTTCCGGAGAATTTTATTCCGGGACCCCGGAATCCCGAAAAACCGTGTATACACACTTCAATTTCAGCCGTTCGGAAGGTCGTACCGGAACCTGTTTATTTTTCTCCCGTTCATCAATCACGCGTCGAGCTCATTTCAGGAATCAACCTGTTCGATTTCGGGAATCAACCTGTTCGATTTGAGCCTCAAATAACGAGATTTAACACATTTTTCACGATAATCCGAGTTTCGGCGAATGCTGGTTTGTGGCACACCGGCACCCCCCAAATGTCTTCCGTTGGTGCTCAAACTTTGCGTGGCCGCTTTTACTGACCCGAGGAACTTTCTATGTGATTTCCGGGGAATTTTATTCCGGGACCCCGGAATCCCCAAAAACCGTGTATTATACACTTCAATTTCAGCCGTTCGGAAGGTCGTTCGAACCTTTTCTTTTTTCTCCTGTTTTTCAATCACGGGTCCGAGCTCATTTCAGAAGCAACCTGTTCGATTTCATGAATCAACCTTTGTTCGATTTCAGCCTCAAATAACGAGCTTTAACACATTTTTCACGATAATCCGAGTTTCGACGAATGTTGGTTTGTGGTACACCGGCACCCCCCAAATGTCTTCCGTTGGTGCTCAAACTTTGCGTGGCCGCTTTATCTGACCCGAGGGAGTTTCTATGTGATTTCCGGAGAATTTTATTCCGGGACCCCGGAATCCCGAAAAACCGTGTATAATACACTTCAATTTCAGCCGTTAGGAAGGTCGTACCGGAACCGGTTTATTTTTCTCCCCGTTCATCAATCACGCATCTGAGCTGATTTCAGGAATCAACCTGTTTGATTTCAGGAATAAACATGTTCTATTTCAGCCTCAAATAACGAGCTTTAACACATTTTTCACGATAATCCGAGTTTCGGCGAATGCGGGTTTGTGGCACACCGGCACCCCCCAAATGTCTTTCGTTGGTGCTCAAACTTTGCGTGGCCGCTTTATCTGACCCGAGGGACTTTGTATGTGATTTCCGGATAATTTTATTCCGGGACCCCGGAATCCCGAAAAACCGTGTATATATACACTTCAATTTCAGCCGTTCGGAAGGTCGTCGAATCTGTTTCTTTTTCTCCTGTTTTCAATCACGCGTCCGAGCTCATTTCGTGAATCAACCTTGTTCGACTTCGGAATCAACCCATTGTTCGATTTCGAGAATTAACTTTGTCGGTTTCGACCTCAAATAACGAGTTTTAACACATTTTTCACGATAATCCGAGTTTCAGCGAATGCTGGTTTGTGGCACACCGGCACCCCAAATGTCTTCCGTTGGTGCTCAAACTTTGCGTGGCCGCTTTATCTAACCCGAGGGACTTTCTATGTGATTTCCGGAGAATTTCATTCCAGGACCCCTAATCCGAAAAACCGTGTATATATACACTTCAATTTCAGCCGTTCGAAAGGTCGTACCGGAACCTGTTTCTTTTACTCCCGTTCTTCAATCACGCGTCGAGCTCATTTCGGAATCAACCTTGTTCGATTTCGAGAATAAACTGTTCGATTTCGACCTCAAATAACGAGCTTTAACACATTTTTCACGATAATCTGAGTTTCGGCGAATGCTGGTTTGTGGCACACCGACACCTCCAAATGTCTTCCGTTGGTGCTCAAACTTTGCGTTGCCGCTTTATCTGACCCGATGGACTTTCTATGTGATTTCCGGAGAATTTTATTCCGGGACCCCGAATCCCAAATACCGTGTATTTTATACACTTCAATTTCAAATAGTTCGGAAGGTCCTACCGGAACTGTTTTTTTTCTCCCTGTTTTTCAATCACGTGTCCGAGCTCATTTCAGGAATCAACCTGTTCGATTTCAGAAATCAACTTGTTCGATTTCAGCCTCAAATAACGAGCTTTAACACATTTTTCACGATAATCTGAGTTTCGGCGAATGCTAGTTTGTGGCACACCGGCACCCCCAAATGTCTTCCGTTGGTGCTTAAACTTTGCGTGGCCGCTTTATCTGACCCGAGGAACTTTTTATGAGATTTCCGGAGAATTTTCTTACGGGACCCCGGAATCCCGAAAAACCGTGTATTATATATACATTTGAATTTCAAACGTTCGGAAGGTCGTACCGGAACCTATTTCTTTTTCTCCCTGTTTTTCAATCACGCGTCCGAGCTCATTTCGAGAATCAACTGTTCGATTTCGGGAATCAACCCGTTGATTTCGGGATCAAATAACGAGTTTTAACATATTTTCTTGATAATCCGAGTTTTGGCGAATGCTTTGGTTTGTGGCACACCGGCACACCTAAATGTCTTCCGTTGGTGCTCAAACTTTTTGTGGCCGCTTTATCGACCCGAGGAACTTTCTATGTGAGTTCGGATAATTTTATTCCGGGACCCCTAATCCCAAAAACCGAGTATTATACACTTAAATTCCGGCCGTTCGGAAAGTCTTTCCAAACCCGTTTCTTTTTCTCCTGTTTTTATCAATCACGCGTCCGAGCTCAATTAAGGAATCAACCCATTCGATTTCGACCTCAAATAACGAGCTTTATCACATTTTCACGATATTAGAGTTTCGAATCTTGGTTTGTAGGCACACCGGCACCCCAAAATGTCTTCCGTTGGTGCTCAAACTTTGCGTGGCCGCTTTATCGACCCGAGGAACTTTCTATGTGATTTCCGGAGAATTTTATTCAGGACCGGAATCCCGAAACCGTGTAATATACATTTCAATTTCAGTAGTTCGGAAGGTCGTCTGGAACCTTTTCTTATTCTCCTGTTTTTCAATCACGCCTCGAGCTCATTTCGAGAATCAACCTTGTTCGATTTCGGGAATCAACATGTTCGATTTCACCTCAAATAACGAGTTTTAACACATTTTTCACGATAATCAGAAGTTTTGGCGAATCTTTGGTTTGTGGCACACGGCACCCCCAAATGTCTTCCGTTGGTGCTCAAACTTTGCGTGGCCGCTTTATCGACCCGAGGAACTTTCTATGTGATTTCCGGAGAATTTTATTCTGGGACCCGGAATCCCGAAACCGTGTATATACACTTCAATTTCGACCGTTCGGAAGGTCGTCTGGAACCTGTTTATTTTCTCCCGTTCATCAATCACGCATCGAGTTCATTTCGGAATCAACCTGTTCGATTTCAGCCTCAAATAACGAGCTTTAACAGATTTTTCACGATAATCCGAGTTTTGGCGAATGCTGGTTTGTGGCACACCGGCACCCCCAAATGTCTTCCGTTGGTGCTCAAACTTTGCGTGGCCGCTTTATCGACCCGAGGAACTTTCTATGTGATTTCTGGGGAATTTTATTCCGGGACCCCGGAATCCCCAAAAACCGTGTATTATACACTTCAATTTCAGCCGTACGGAAGGTCGTACCAGAATCTGTTTCTTTTTCTCCCTGTTTTTCAATCACGCGTCCGAGCTCATTTCAGGAATCAACCTGTTCGATTTCAGGAATTAACCTGTTCGGTTTCAGCCTCAAATAACGAGTTTTAACACATTTTTCACGATAATCCGAGTTTAAGCGAATCTTTGGTTTGGGTAGCACACCGGCACCCCCAAATGTCTTCCGTTGGTGCTCAAACTTTGCGTGGCCGCTTTATCTAACCCGAGGGACTTTCTATGTGATTTCCGGAGAATTTCATTCCAGGACCCCGGAATCCCGAAAAACCGTGTATATATACACTTCAATTTCAGCCGTTCGAAAGGTCGTACCGGAACCTGTTTCTTTTACTCCCCGTTCTTCAATCACGCGTCTGAGCTCATTTCAGGAATCAACCTGTTCGATTTCAGGAATAAACCTGTTCGATTTCAGCCTCAAATTACGAGCTATAACACATTTTTCACGATAATCTGAGTTTCGGCGAATGCTGGTTTGTGGCACACCGACACCTCCAAATGTCTTCCGTTGGTGCTCAAACTTTGCGTTGCCGCTTTATCTGACCCGAGGGACTTTCTATGTGATTTCCGGAGAATTTTATTCCGGGACCCCGGAATCCCGAAAAACCGTGTATTTTATACACTTCAATTTCAGCCGTTCGGAAGGTCTTACCGGAACCTGTTTCTTTTTCTCCCTGTTTTTCAATCACGTGTCCGAGCTCATTTCAGGAATCAACCTGTTCGATTTCAGAAATCAACTTGTTCGATTTCAGCCTCAAATAACGAGCTTTAACACATTTTTCACGATAATCTGAGTTTCGGCGAATGCTAGTTGCTGGCACACCGGCACCCCCAAATGTCTTCCGTTGGTGCTTAAACTTTGCGTGGCCGCTTTATCTGACCCGAGGACCTTTTTATGAGATTTCCGGAGAATTTTCTTACGGGACCCCGGAATCCCGAAAAACCGTGTATTATATATACATTTGAATTTCAAACGTTCGGAAGGTCGTACCGGAACCTATTTCTTTTTCTCCCTGTTTTTCAATCACGCGTCCGAGCTCATTTCAGGAATCAACCTGTTCGATTTCAGGAATCAACCTGTTCGATTTCAGGATCAAATAACGAGTTTTAACATATTTTCTTGATAATCCGAGTTTTGGCGAATGCTGGTTTGTGGCACACCGGCACACCTAAATGTCTTCCGTTGGTGCTCAAACTTTTCGTGGCCGCTTTATCGACCAGGAACTTTCTATGTGAGTTCCGATAATTTTATTCCGGGACCCGAATCCCGAAAAACCGAGTATTATACACTTAAATTCCAATAGTTCGGAAAGTCGTCAAACCTCGTTTCTTTTCTCCTGTTTATCAATCACGCGTCCGAGCTCAATTAAGGAATCAACCTGTTCGATTTCAGCCTCAAATAACGAGCTTTATCACATTTTTCACGATATTCCGAGTTTCGGCGAATGCTGGTTTGTGGCACACCGGCACCCCCAAAATGTCTTCCGTTGGTGCTCAAACTTTGCCTGGCCGCTTTATCTGACCCGAGGAACTTTCTATGTGATTTCGGAGAATTTTATTCGGGACCCTTTAATCCCGAAAAACCGTAATATACATTTCAATTTCGACCGTTCGGAAGGTCGTGCTAACCCGTTTCTTATTCTCCCTGTTTTTCAATCACGCCTCCGAGCTCATTTCAAGAATCAACCTGTTCGATTTCAGGAATCAACATGTTCGATTTCAACCTCAAATAACGAGTTTTAACACATTTTCACGATAATCCGAGTTTTGGCGAATCTTTGGTTTGTGGCACACGGCACCCCCAAATGTCTTCCGTTGGTGCTCAAACTTTGCGTGGCCGCTTTATCGACCCGAGGAACTTTCTATGTGATTTCCGGAGAATTTTATTCGGGACCCCTAATCCCAAAACCCGTGTATATACACTTCAATTTCGGCCAAATTCGGAAGGTCGTGACGGAACCTGTTTATTTTTCTCCCCGTTCATCAATCACGCGTCCCCGAGTTCATTTCAGGAATCAACCTGTTCGATTTCAGCCTCAAATAACGAGCTTTAACACATTTTTCACGATAATCCGAGTTTCGGCGAATCCTGGTTTGTGGCACACCGGCACCCCCAAATGTCTTCCGTTGGTGCTCAAACTTTGCGTGGCCGCTTTATCGACCCGAGGAACT
This sequence comes from Silene latifolia, assembly GCF_048544455.1. Lineage (NCBI taxonomy): Eukaryota > Viridiplantae > Streptophyta > Magnoliopsida > Caryophyllales > Caryophyllaceae > Silene > Silene latifolia. The sequence goes on along the minus strand of NC_133530.1, from coordinate 129,353 downwards.
TTCTATGTGATTTCTGGGAATTTTATTCCGGGACCCCGGAATCCCCAAAACCGTGTATTATACACTTCAATTTCAGCCGTACGGAAGGTCGTACCGGAACCTGTTTCTTTTTCTCCCTGTTTTTCAATCACGGGTCCGAGCTCATTTCAAAAAGCAACCTGTTCGATTTCATGAATCAACCTGTTCGATTTCAGCCTCAAATAACGAGCTTTAACACATTTTTCACGATAATCCGAGTTTCGACGAATGTTGGTTTGTGGCACACCGGCATCCCCCAAATATCTTCCGTTGGTGCTCAAACTTTGCGTGGCCGCTTTATCTGACCCGAGGGAGTTTCTATGTGATTTCCGGAGAATTTTATTCCGGGACCCCGGAATCCCGAAAAACCGTGTATATACACTTCAATTTCGGTAGTTCGGAAGGTCGTGCGGAACCGGTTTCTTTTTCTCCCCGTTCATCAATCACGATCGAGCACATTTCAGAATCAACTTTCGATTTCGGAATCAACCTGTTCGATTTCAGGAATAAACCTGTTCGATTTCAGCCTCAAATAACGAGCTTTAACACATTTTTCACGATAATCCGAGTTTCGGCGAATGCGGGTTTGTGGCACACCGGCACCCCCCAAATGTCTTCCGTTGGTGCTCAAACTTTGCGTGGCCGCTTTATCTGACCCGAGGGACTTTCTATGTGATTTCCGGATAATTTTATTCCGGGACCCCGGAATCCGAAAACCGTGCATATACACTTCAATTTCGGCCGTTCGAAAGGTCGTGCGAACCTATTTCTTTTTCTCCCGTTCATCAATCACGCGTCGAGCTCATTTCAGATTCAACCTGTTCGATTTCAGAACAAACCTGTTCGATTTCAGCCTAAAATAACGAGCTTTAACACATTTTTCACGATAATCCGAGTTTCGGCGAATCTTGGTTTGTGGCACACCGGCGCTCCCAAATGTCTTCCGTTGGTGCTCAAACTTTGCGTGGCGCTTTATCGACCGAAGAACTTTCTATGTGATTTCCGGAAAATTTTATTCCGGGACCGAATCCAAAATACCGTGTATTTTATACACTTCAATTTCGATCGTTTCGGAAGGTCCTACCTAACTCTTTTTCTCCCTGTTTTTCAATCACGCGTCCGAGCTAATTTCGGAATCAACCTGTTCGATTTCAGGAATCAACCTGTTCGATTTCAATCTCAAATAACGAGTTTTAACATATTTTCTTGATAATCCGAGTTTTGGCGAATGTTGGTTTGTGGCACACCGGCACCCCCAAATGTCTTCCGTTGGTGCTCAAACTTTGCGTGGCCGCTTTATCGACCCGAGGAACTTTCTATGTGAGTTCCGGATAATTTTCTTACGGACCCCAATCCCGAAAACCGAGTATTATACACTTAAATTTCGACCGTTCGGAAGGTCGTCACAAAACCTCGTTTCTTTTTCTCCTGTTTTTCAATCACGCGTCCGAGCTCATTTCAGGAATCAACCTCTTCGATTTCAGGAATCAACTTGTTCGATTTCAGCCTCAAATAACGAGCTTTAACACATTTTCACGATAATCCGAGTTTCGGCGAATGCGGGTTTGTGGCACATCGGCACCCCCAAATGTCTTCCGTTGGTGCTCAAACTTTGCGTGGCAGCTTTATCTCGACCGAGGGAGTTTCTATGTGATTTCCGGATAATTTTAATCAGGACCCCTAATCCGAAAACCGTGCATATACACTTCAATTTCGTAGTTCGGAAGGTCGTACCGGAACTGTTTCTTTTTCTCCCCGTTCATCAATCACGCGTGCGAGCTCATTTCAGGATTCAACCTGTTCGATTTCAGGAACAAACCTGTTCGATTTCAGCCTCAAATAACGAGCTTTAAAGCATATTTCACGATAATCCGAGTTTCGGCGAATGCTGGTTTGTGGGACACCGGCTCCCCCAAATATCTTCCGTTGGTGCTCAAAGTTTGCGTGGCCGCTTTATCTAACCCGAGGAACTTTCTATGTGATTTCCGGAAAATTTTATTCCGGGACCCCGGAATCCCGAAAAACCGTGTATTATTTACACTTCAATTTCAGCCGTTCGGAAGTTCCTACCAGAACCTGTTTCTTTTTCTCCCTATTTTTCAATCACGCGTCCGAGCTCATTTCAGGAATCAACCTGTTCGATTTCAGGAATCAACCTGTTCGATTTCAGCCTCAAATAACGAGCTTTAACACATTTTTCACGATAATCCGAGGTTTGGCGAATCTTTGGTTTGTGGCACACCGGCACCCCCCAAATTTCTTCCGTTGGTACTCAAACTTTGCGTGGCCGCTTTATCTGACCCGAGGGACTTTCTATGTGATTTCCGGAGAATTTTATTCCGGGACCCCGGAATCCCGAAATACCGTGTATTATATACACTTCATTTTCAGCCGTTCGGAAGGTCCTACCGGAACCTGTTTCTTTTTCTCCCTGTTTTTCAATCACGCGTCCGAGCTCATTTCAGGAATCAACCTGTTCGATTTCAACCTCAAATAACGAGCTTTAACACATTTTCCACGATAATCGAGTTTCGTGAATCTTTGTTTTGTAGGCACACCCCAACCCCAAATGTTTTCCGTTGGTGCTCAAACTTTGCGTGGCCGCTTTATCTGACCCGAGGGACTTTCTATGTGATTTCCGGAGAATTTTATTCCGGGACCCCGGAATCCCGAAATACCGTGTATTTTATACACTTCAATTTCAGCCGTTCAGAAGGTCCTACCGGAACCTATTTCTTTTTCTCCCCGTTTTTCAATCACGCATCCGAGCTCATATCGGAATCAACCTGTTCGATTTAAGGAATCAACCTTGTTCGACTTGACCTCAAATAACGAGCTTTAACACATTTTTCACGATAATCGAGTTTCGGCGAATGTTTGGTTTGTGGCACACCTACCGCACCCCCAAATTTCTTTCGTTGGTACTCAAACTTTGCGTGGCGCTTTATCGACCCGAGGACTTTCTATGTGATTTCCGGAGAAATTTATTCCGGGACCCCGGAATCCCGAAATACCGTGTATTATATACACTTCATTTTCAGCCGTTGGAAGGTCCTACCGGAACTTGTTTCTTTTTCTCCCTGTTTTTCAATCACGCGTCCGAGCTCATTTCGGAATCAACCTGTTCGATTTGACCAAATAACGAGCTTTAACACATTTTCCACGATAATCGAGTTTCGTGAATCTTTGTTTTGTGGCACACCGGCAACCCCAAATGTTTTCCGTTGGTGCTCAAACTTTGCGTGGCCGCTTTATCGACCCGAGGGACTTTCTATGTGATTTCGGAGAATTTTATTCCGGAACCCCGGAATCCCGAAATACCGTGTATTTTATACACTTCAATTTCAGCCGTTCGGAAGGTCCTACCGGAACCTATTTCTTTTTCTCCCTGTTTTTCAATCACGCGTCCGAGCTCATATCAGGAATCAACCTATTCGACTTCAGCCTCAAATAACGAGCTTTAACACATTTTTCACGATAATCTGAGTTTCGGCGAATCTTTGGTTTGGTAGCACACCGCACCCCAAATGTTTTCCGTTGGTGCTCAAACTTTGCGTGGCCGCTTTATCTGACCCGAGGAACTTTCTATGAGATTTCCGGAGAATTTTATTACGGGACCCCGGAATCCCGAAAAACCGTATATTATATTATACATTTCAATTTCAGCCGTTCAGAAGGTCGTACCGGAACCTATTTCTTTTTCTCCCTGTTTTTCAATCACGCGTCCGAGCTCATTTCAGGAATCAACCTGTTCGATTTCAGGAATCAACCTGTTCGATTTCAATCTCAAATAACGAGTTTTTACATATTTTCTTGATAATCCGAAATTTGGCGAATGCTGGTTTGTGGCACACCGGCACACCCAAATGTCTTCCGTTGGTGCTCAAAATTTGCGTGTCCGCTTTATCTGACCCGAGGAACTTTCTATGTGAGTTCCGGATAATTTTATTCCGGGACCCCGGAATCTCGAAAAACCGAGTATTATACACTTAAATTTCAGCCGTTCGGAAGGTTGTACCGAAACCTGTTTCTTTTTCTCCCTGTTTATCAATCACGCGTCCGAGCTCAATTAAGGAATCAACCTGTTCGATTTCAGGAATCAACCTGGTCGATTTCAGGAATCAACATGTTCGATTTCAGCCTTAAATAACGAGTTTTAACACATTTTTCACGATAATCCGAGTTTTGGCGAATGCTGGTTTGTGGCACACGGCACCCCCAAATGTCTTCCGTTGGTGCTCAAACTTTGCGTGGCCGCTTTATCTGACCCGAGGGACTTTCTATGTGTTTTCCGGATAATTTTATTCCGGGACCCCGGAATTCCGAAAAACCGTGTATTTACACTTCAATTTCAGCCGTTCGGAAGGTCGTACCGGAACCTGTTTCTTTTACTCCCTGTTTTTCAATCACGCGTCCGAGCTCATTTCAACAATCAACCTGTTTGATTTCAGCCTCAAATAACGAGTTTTAACACATTTTTCACGATAATCCGAGTTTCGGCGAATGCTGGTTTGTGGCACACCGGCACCCCCAAATGTCTTCCGTTGCTACTCAAATTTTGCGGCAGAGTTTGAAAATTTCCTGAAACCGAGACCCTCAAACGAAATCTCGAGTTTTGGAAGGCATAAATCAACATACGTGCGTCTGATGGTCATACTCCATTTATTAAAGTTTCTTCTTTTATCATTATTAAGACATTAATGGAGTTAAAACTGCCATATTAGACAGCTTGAAAATTTCCTAAAACCGAGACCCTCAAACGAAATCTCGACTTTCGGAAGGCATAAATCAACATACGTGCGTCTGATGGTCATACTCCATTTACAAAAGTTTCCTCATTTATAATTATTAAGACATTCATAGAGTTAAAACTGCAAGATTAGACAGTTTGAAAATTTCCTAAAACCGAGACCCTCAAACGAAATCTCGAGTTTCGGAAGGCATAAATTATCATATGTGCGTCTGATGGTCATACTCCATTTATTAAAGTTTCTTCATTTATCATTATTAAGACATTCATGGTGTTAAAACTGCAAGATTAGACAGTTTGAAAATTTCCTAAAACCGAGACCCTCAAACGAAATCTCGAGTTTCGGAAGGCATAAATCAACATACGTGCGTCTAATGGTCATACTCCATTTATTAAAGTTTCTTCATTTATCATTAATAAGGCATCATGGAGTTAAAACTGCAATATTAGACAAATTAAAATTTTTCAAAAACCGAGCCCTCAAACGAAATCTCGAGTTTCGGAAGGCATAAATCATCATACGTGCGTCTGATGATCATACTCCATTTATTAACGTTTCTTAATTTATCATTATTAAGACATTCATGAAGTTAAAACTGCAATATTAGACAGTTTGAAAATTTCCTAAAACCGAGACCCTAAAACGAAATCTCGAGTTTCAGAAAGCATAAATCAACATACGTGCGTCTGATGGTCATACTCCATTTACAAAAGTTTCCTCATTTTTCATTATTAAGACATTCATGGAGTTAAAACAGCAATATTAGACAGTATGAAAATTTCCTAAAAACCGAGACCCTTAAACGAAATCTCGACTTTCGGAAGGCATAAATAATAATACGTGCGTCTGATGGTCATACTCCATTTATTAAAGTTTCTTCTATTATCATTATTAAGACATTCATGGAGTTAAAACTGCAATATTAGACAGTTTGAAAATTTCCTAAAAACCGAGGCCCTTAAACGAAATCTCGACTTTCGGAAGGCATAAATCAACATACGTGCGTCTGATGGTCATACTCCATTTATTAAAGTTTCTTCATTTATCATTATTAAGACATTCATGGAGTTAAAACTGTAATATTAGACAGTTTGAAATTTTCCAAAAATCGAGACCCTCAAACGAAATCTCGAGTTTCGGAAGACATAAATCAACATACGTGAGTCTGATGGTCATACTCCATTTATTAAAGTTTCTTCATTTATCATTATTAAGACATTCATGGAGTTAAAACTGTAATATTAGACAGTTTAAAATTTTCCAAAAACCGAGACCCTCAAACGAAATCTCGAGTTTCGGAAGGCATAAATCATCATACGTGCGTCTGATGGTCATACTCCATTCATTAAAGTTTCTTCATTTATCATTATTAAGACATTCATGGAGTTAAAACTGCAATATTAGAGAGTTTGAAAATTTCCAAAAACCGAGACCCTCAAACGAAATCTCGAGTTTCGGAAGGCGTAAATCATCATACGTGCGTCTGATGGTCATACTCCATTTAATAAAGTTTCTTTATTTATCATTATTAAGACATTCATGGAGTTAAAACTGCAATATTAGACAGTTTGAAAATTTTCTAAAAACCGAGGCCCTTAAACGAAATCTCGACTTTCGGAAGACATAAATTAACATACGTGCGTCTGATGGTCATACTCCATTTATTAAAGTTTCTTCATTTATCATTATTAAGACATTCATGGAGTTAAAACTGTAATATTAGACAGTTTGAAATTTTCCAAAAATCGAGACCCTCAAACGAAATCTCGAGTTTCGGAAGGCATAAATCAACATACGTGAGTCTGATGGTCATACTCCATTTATTAAATTTTCTTCATTTATCATTATTAAGACATTCATGGAGTTAAAACTGTAATATTAGACAAATCAAAATTTTCCAAAAACCGAGACCCTCAAACGAAATCTCGAGATTCGGAAGGCATAAATCATCATACATGCGTCTGATGGTCATACTCCATTTATTAAAGTTTCTTCATTTATCATTATTAAGACATTCATGGAGTTAAAACTGTAATATTAGACAGTTTGAAAATTTCCTAAAACCGAGACCCTAAAACGAAATCTCGAGTTTCAGAAGGCATAAATCAACATACGTGCGTCTGATGGTCATACTCCATTTACAAAAGTTTCCTCATTTATCATTATTAAGACATTCATGAAGCTAAAACTGCAAGATTAGACAGTTTATAAATTTCCTAAAACCGAGACCCTCAAACGAAATCTCGAGTTTCGGAAGAGGCATAAATCAACATACGTGCGTCTGATGGTCATACTCCATTTATTAAAATTTCTTCATTTTTCATTATTAAGACATTCATGGAGTTAAAACTTCAATATTAGACTGTTTAAAATTTTCCAAAAACCGAGACCCTCAAACGAAATCTCGAGTTTCGGAAGCGTAAATCATCATACGTGACGTCGATGGTCATACTCCATTTATTAAAGTTTCTTTATTTATCATTATTAATACATTCATGGAGTTAAAACTGCAATATTAGACAGTTTGAAAATTTCCTAAAAACCGAGGCCCTTAAACGAAATCTCGACTTTCGCAAGGCATAAATCAACATACGTGCGTCTGATGGTCATACTCCATTTATTAAAGTTTTTTCATTTATCATTATTAAGACATTCATGGAGTTAAAACTGTAATATTAGAGAGTTTGAAAATTTCCAAAAACCGAGACCCTCAAACGAAATCTCGAGTTTCGGAAGGCGTAAATCATCATACGTGCGTCTGATGGTCATACTCCATTTAATAAAGTTTCTTTATTTATCATTATTAAGACATTCATGGACGTAAAACTGCAATATTAGACAGTTTGAAAATTTCCTAAAAACCGAGGCCCTTAAACGAAATCTCGACTTTCGGAAAGCATAAATCAACATACGTGCGTCTGATGGTCATACTCCATTTATTAAAGTTTCTTCATTTATCATTATTAAGACATTCATGGAGTTAAAACTGTAATATTAGACAGTTTGAAATTTTCCAAAAATCGAGACCCTCAAACGAAATCTCGAGTTTCGGAAGGCATAAATCAACATACGTGAGTCTGATGGTCATACTCCATTTATTAAAGTTTTTTCATTTAACATTATTAAGACATTCATGGAGTTAAAACTGTAATATTAGACAAATCAAAATTTTCCAAAAACCGAGACCCTCAAACGAAATCTCGAGTTTCGGAAGGCATAAATCATCATACGTGCGTCTGATGGTCATACTCCATTTATTAAAGTTTCTTCATTTATCATTATTAAGACATTCATGGAGTTAAAACTGCAATATTAGACAGTTTGAAAATTTCCTAAAACCGAGACCCTAAAACGAAATCTCGAGTTTCAGAAGGCATAAATCAACATACGTGCGTCTGATGGTCATACTCCATTTACAAAAGTTTCCTCATTTATCATTATTAAGACATTCATGAAGCTAAAACTGCAAGATTAGACAATTTATAAATTTCCTAAAACTGAGACCCTCAAACGAAATCTCGAGTTTCGGAAGAGGCATAAGTCAACATACGTGCGTCTGATGGTCATACTCCATTTATTAAAATTTCTTCATTTTTCATTATTAAGACATTCATGGAGTTAAAACTTCAAAATTAGACTGTTTAAAATTTTCCAAAACCCGAGACCCTCAAACGAAATCTCGAGTTTCGGAAGGCGTAAATCATCATACGTACGTCTGATGGTCATACTCCATTTATTAAAGTTTCTTTATTTATCATTATTAAGACATTCATGGAGTTAAAACTGCAATATTAGAGAGTTTGAAAATTTCCAAAAACCGAGACCCTCAAACGAAATCTCGAGTTTCGGAAGGCGTAAATCATCATACGTGCGTCTGATGGTCATACTCCATTTAATAAAGTTTCTTTATTTATCATTATTAAGACATTAATGGAGTTAAAACTGCAATATTAGACAGTTTGAAAATTTCCTATAAACCGAGGCCCTTAAACGAAATCTCGACTTTCGGAAGGCATAAATCAACATACGTGCGTCTGATGGTCATACTCCATTTACAAAAGTTTCCTCATTTATCATTATTAAGACATTCATGGAGTTAAAACTGCAAGATTAGACAGTTTGAAAATTTCCTAAAACCGAGACCCTCAAACGAAATCTCGAGTTTCGGAAGGCATAAATCAACATACGTGCGTCTGATGGTCATACTCCATTTATTAAAGTTTCTTCATTTATCATTATTAAGACATTCATGGAGTTAAAACTGCAATATTAGACAGTTTGAAAATTTCCTAAAAACCGAGGCCCTTATACGAAATTTCGAGTTTCGGAAGGCATAAATCAACATACGTGCGTCTGATGGTCATACTCCATTTACAAAAGTTTCCTCATTTATCATTATTAAGACATTCATGGAGCTAAAACTGCAAGATTAGACAGTTTATAAATTTCCTAAAACCGAGACCCTCAAACGAAATCTCGAGTTTCGGAAGAGGCATAAATCAACATACGTGCGTCTGATGGTCATACTCCATTCATTAAAGTTTCTTCATTTTTCATTATTAAGACATTCATGGAGTTAAAACTGCAATATTAGACTGTTTAAAATTTTCTAAAAACCGAGACCCTCAAACGAAATCTCGAGTTTCGGAAGGCGTAAATCATCATACGTACGTCTGATGGTCATACTCCATTTATTAAAGTTTCTTTATTTATCATTATTAAGACATTCATGGAGTTAAAACTGCAATATTAGACAGTTTGAAAATTTCCTAAAAACCGAGGCCCTTAAACGAAATCTCGACTTTCGGAAGGCATAAATCAACATACGTGCGTCTGATGGTCATACTCCATTTATTAAAGTTTCTTCATTTATCATTATTAAGACATTCATGGAGTTAAAACTGTAATATTAGACAGTTTGAAATTTTCCAAAAATCGAGACCCTAAAACGAAATCTCGAGTTTCAGAAGGCATAAATCAACATACGTGCGTCTGATGGTCATACTCCATTTACAAAAGTTTCCTCATTTATCATTATTAAGACATTCATGAAGCTAAAACTGCAAGATTAGACAGTTTATAAATTTCCTAAAACCGAGACCCTCAAACGAAATCTCGAGTTTCGGAAGAGGCATAAATCAACATACGTGCGTCTGATGGTCATACTCCATTTATTAAAATTTCTTCATTTTTCATTATTAAGACATTCATGGAGTTAAAACTTCAATATTAGACTGTTTAAAATTTTCCAAAAACCGAGACCCTCAAACGAAATCTCGAGATTCGGAAGGCATAAATCATCATACATGCGTCTGATGGTCATACTCCATTTATTAAAGTTTCTTCATTTATCATTATTAAGACATTCATGGAGTTAAAACTGTAATATTAGACAGTTTGAAAATTTCCTAAAACCGAGACCCTAAAACGAAATCTCGAGTTTCAGAAGGCATAAATCAACATACGTGCGTCTGATGGTCATACTCCATTTACAAAAGTTTCCTCATTTATCATTATTAAGACATTCATGAAGCTAAAACTGCAAGATTAGACAGTTTATAAATTTCCAAAAACCGAGACCCTCAAACGAAATCTCGAGTTTCGGAAGAGGCATAAATCAACATACGTGCGTCTGATGGTCATACTCCATTTATTAAAATTTCTTCATTTTTCATTATTAAGACATTCATGGAGTTAAAACTTCAATATTAGACTGTTTAAAATTTTCCAAAAACCGAGACCCTCAAACGAAATCTCGAGTTTCGGAAGGCGTAAATCATCATACGTACGTCTGATGGTCATACTCCATTTATTAAAGTTTCTTTATTTATCATTATTAATACATTCATGGAGTTAAAACTGCAATATTAGACAGTTTGAAAATTTCCTAAAAACCGAGGCCCTTAAACGAAATCTCGACTTTCGTAAGGCATAAATCAACATACGTGCGTCTGATGGTCATACTCCATTTATTAAAGTTTTTTCATTTATCATTATTAAGACATTCATGGAGTTAAAACTGTAATATTAGAGAGTTTGAAAATTTCCAAAAACCGAGACCCTCAAACGAAATCTCGAGTTTCGGAAGGCGTAAATCATCATACGTGCGTCTGATGGTCATACTCCATTTAATAAAGTTTCTTTATTTATCATTATTAAGACATTCATGGACGTAAAACGCAATATTAGACAGTTTGAAAATTTCCTAAAACCGAGGCCCTTAAACGAAATCTCGACTTTCGGAAGGCATAAATCAACATACGTGCGTCTGATGGTCATACTCCATTTATTAAAGTTTCTTCATTTATCATTATTAAGACATTCATGGAGTTAAAACTGTAATATTAGACAGTTTTAAATTTTCCAAAAATCGAGACCCTCAAACGAAATCTCGAGTTTCGGAAGGCATAAATCAACATACGTGAGTCTGATGGTCATACTCCATTTATTAAAGTTTTTTCATTTAACATTATTAAGACATTCATGGAGTTAAAACTGTAATATTAGACAAATCAAAATTTTCCAAAAACCGAGACCCTCAAACGAAATCTCGAGTTTCGGAAGGCATAAATCATCATACGTGCGTCTGATGGTCATACTCCATTTATTAAAGTTTCTTCATTTATCATTATTAAGACATTCATGGAGTTAAAACTGCAATATTAGACAGTTTGAAAATTTCCTAAAACCGAGACCCTAAAACGAAATCTCGAGTTTCAGAAGGCATAAATCAACATACGTGCGTCTGATGGTCATACTCCATTTACAAAAGTTTCCTCATTTATCATTATTAAGACATTCATGGAGCTAAAACTGCAAGATTAGACAGTTTATAAATTTCCTAAAACCGAGACCCTCAAACGAAATCTCGAGTTTCGGAAGAGGCATAAATCAACATACGTGCGTCTGATGGTCATACTCCATTCATTAAAGTTTCTTCATTTTTCATTATTAAAACATTCATGGAGTTAAAACTGCAATATTAGACTGTTTAAAATTTTCTAAAAACCGAGACCCTCAAACGAAATCTCGAGTTTCGGAAGGCGTAAATCATCATACGTACGTCTGATGGTCATACTCCATTTATTAAAGTTTCTTTATTTATCATTATTAAGACATTCATGGAGTTAAAACTGCAATATTAGACAGTTTGAAAATTTCCTAAAAACCGAGGCCCTTAAACGAAATCTCGACTTTCTGAAGGCATAAATCAACATACGTGCGTCTGATGGTCATACTCCATTTATTAAAGTTTCTTCATTTATCATTATTAAGACATTCATGGAGTTAAAACTGTAATATTAGACAGTTTGAAATTTTCCAAAAATCGAGACCCTCAAACGAAATCTCGAGTTTCGGAAGGCATAAATCAACATACGTGCGTCCGATGGTCATACTCCATTTATTAAAGTTTCTTCATTTATCATTATTAAGACATTCATGGAGTTAAAACTGCAATATTAGACAGTTTGAAAATTTCCTAAAAACCGAGGCCCTTATACGAAATTTCGAGTTTCGGAAGGCATAAATCAACATACGTGCGTCTGATGGTCATACTCCATTTACAAAAGTTTCCTCATTTATCATTATTAAGACATTCATGGAGCTAAAACTGCAAGATTAGACAGTTTATAAATTTCCTAAAACCGAGACCCTCAAACGAAATCTCGAGTTTCGGAAGAGGCATAAATCAACATACGTGCGTCTGATGGTCATACTCCATTTATTAAAGTTTCTTCATTTTTCATTATTAAGACATTCATGGAGTTAAAACTGCAATATTAGACTGTTTAAAATTTTCCAAAAACCGAGACCCTCAAACGAAATCTCGAGTTTCGGAAGGCGTAAATCATCATACGTACGTCTGATGGTCATACTCCATTTAATAAAGTTTCTTTATTTATCATTATTAAGACATTCATGGAGTTAAAACTACAATATTAGACAGTTTGAAAATTTTCTAAAAACCGAGGCCATTAAACGAAATCTCGACTTTCGGAAGGCATAAATCAACATACGTGCGTCTGATGGTCATACTCCATTTATTAAAGTTTCTTCATTTATCATTATTAAGACATTCATGGAGTTAAAACTGTAATATTAGACAGTTTGAAATTTTCCAAAAACCGAGACCCTCAAACGAAATCTCGAGTTTCGGAAGGCGTAAATCATCATACGTACGTCTGATGGTCATACTCCATTTATTAAAGTTTCTTTATTTATCATTATTAAGACATTCATGGAGTTAAAACTGCAATATTAGACAGTTTGAAAATTTCTTAAAAACCGAGACCCTTAAACGAAATCTCGACTTTCGTAAGGCATAAATCAACATACGTGCGTCTGATGGTTATACTCCATTTATTAAAGTTTCTTCATTTACCATTATTAAGACATTCATGGAGTTAAAACTGTAATATTAGACAGTTTGAAATTTTCCAAAAATCGAGACCCTCAAACGAAATCTCGTATTTCGGAAGGCATAAATCAACATACGTGGGTCTGATGGTCATACTCCATTTATTAAAGTTTCTTCATTTATCATTATTAAGACATTCTTGGAGTTAAAACTGTAATATTAGACAGTTTAAAATTTTCCAAAAACCGAGACCCTCAAACGAAATCTCGACTTTCGGAAGGCATAAATCAACATACGTGCGTCTGATGGTCATACTCCATTTATTAAAGTTTCTTCATTTATCATTATTAAGACATTCATGGAGTTAAAACTGTAATATTAGACAGTTTGAAATTTTCCAAAAATCGAGACCCTCAAACGAAATCTCGAGTTTCGGAAGGCATAAATCAACATACGTGAGTCTGATGGTCATACTCCATTTATTAAAGTTTCTTCATTTATCATTATTAAGACATTCATGGAGTTAAAACTGTAATATTAGACAGTTTAAAATTTTCCAAAAACCGAGACCCTCAAACGAAATCTCGAGTTTCGGAAGGCATAAATCATCATACGTGCGTCTGATGGTCATACTCCATTTATTAAAGTTTCTTCATTTATCATTATTAAGACATTCATGGAGTTAAAACTGCAATATTAGAGAGTTTGAAAATTTCCAAAAACCGAGACCCTCAAACGAAATCTCGAGTTTCGGAAGGCGTAAATCATCATACGTGCGTCTGATGGTCATACTCCATTTAATAAAGTTTCTTTATTTATCATTATTAAGACATTCATGGAGTTAAAACTGCAATATTAGACAGTTTGAAAATTTCCTAAAACCGAGACCCTAAAACGAAATCTCGAGTTTCAGAAGGCATAAATCAACATACGTGCGTCTGATGGTCATACTCCATTTACAAAAGTTTCCTCATTTATCATTATTAAGACATTCATGAAGCTAAAACTGCAAGATTAGACAGTTTATAAATTTCCTAAAACCGAGACCCTCAAACGAAATCTCGAGTTTCGGAAGAGGCATAAATCAACATACGTGCGTCTGATGGTTATACTCCATTTATTAAAGTTTCTTCATTTATCATTATTAAGACATTCATGGAGTTAAAACTGTAATATTAGACAGTTTGAAATTTTCCAAAAATCGAGACCCTCAAACGAAATCTCGAGTTTCGGAAGCGTAAATCATCATACGTACGTCGATGGTCATACTCCATTTATTAAAGTTTCTTCATTTATCATTATTAAGACATTCATGGAGTTAAAACTGTAATATTAGACAGTTTGAAAATTTCCTAAAACCGAGACCCTAAAACGAAATCTCGAGTTTCAGAAGGCATAAATCAACATACGTGCGTCTGATGGTCATACTCCATTTACAAAAGTTTCCTCATTTATCATTATTAAGACATTCATGAAGCTAAAACTGCAAGATTAGACAGTTTATAAATTTCCTAAAACCGAGACCCTCAAACGAAATCTCGAGTTTCGGAAGAGGCATAAATCAACATACGTGCGTCTGATGGTTATACTCCATTTATTAAAGTTTCTTCATTTATCATTATTAAGACATTCATGGAGTTAAAACTGTAATATTAGACAGTTTGAAATTTTCCAAAAATCGAGACCCTCAAACGAAATCTCGAGTTTCGGAAGGCGTAAATCATCATACGTACGTCTGATGGTCATACTCCATTTATTAAAGTTTCTTTATTTATCATTATTAATACATTCATGGAGTTAAAACTGCAATATTAGACAGTTTGAAAATTTCCTAAAAACCGAGGCCCTTAAACGAAATCTCGACTTTCGTAAGGCATAAATCAACATACGTGCGTCTGATGGTCATACTCCATTTATTAAAGTTTTTTCATTTATCATTATTAAGACATTCATGGAGTTAAAACTGTAATATTAGAGAGTTTGAAAATTTCCAAAAACCGAGACCCTCAAACGAAATCTCGAGTTTCGGAAGGCGTAAATCATCATACGTGCGTCTGATGGTCATACTCCATTTAATAAAGTTTCTTTATTTATCATTATTAAGACATTCATGGACGTAAAACTGCAATATTAGACAGTTTGAAAATTTCCTAAAAACCGAGGCCCTTAAACGAAATCTCGACTTTCGGAAGGCATAAATCAACATACGTGCGTCTGATGGTCATACTCCATTTATTAAAGTTTCTTCATTTATCATTATTAAGACATTCATGGAGTTAAAACTGTAATATTAGACAGTTTAAAATTTTCCAAAAACCGAGACCCTCAAACGAAATCTCGAGTTTCGGAAGGCGTAAATCATCATACGTGCGTCTGATGGTCATACTCCATTTAATAAAGTTTCTTTATTTATCATTATTAAGACATTCATGGAGTTAAAACTGCAATATTAGACAGTTTGAAAATTTCCTAAAACCGAGACCCTAAAACGAAATCTCGAGTTTCAGAAGGCATAAATCAACATACGTGCGTCTGATGGTCATACTCCATTTACAAAAGTTTCCTCATTTATCATTATTAAGACATTCATGAAGCTAAAACTGCAAGATTAGACAGTTTATAAATTTCCTAAAACCGAGACCCTCAAACGAAATCTCGAGTTTCGGAAGAGGCATAAATCAACATACGTGCGTCTGATGGTTATACTCCATTTATTAAAGTTTCTTCATTTATCATTATTAAGACATTCATGGAGTTAAAACTGTAATATTAGACAGTTTGAAATTTTCCAAAAATCGAGACCCTCAAACGAAATCTCGAGTTTCGGAAGGCGTAAATCATCATACGTACGTCTGATGGTCATACTCCATTTATTAAAGTTTCTTCATTTATCATTATTAAGACATTCATGGAGTTAAAACTGTAATATTAGACAGTTTGAAAATTTCCTAAAACCGAGACCCTAAAACGAAATCTCGAGTTTCAGAAGGCATAAATCAACATACGTGCGTCTGATGGTCATACTCCATTTACAAAAGTTTCCTCATTTATCATTATTAAGACATTCATGAAGCTAAAACTGCAAGATTAGACAGTTTATAAATTTCCTAAAACCGAGACCCTCAAACGAAATCTCGAGTTTCGGAAGAGGCATAAATCAACATACGTGCGTCTGATGGTTATACTCCATTTATTAAAGTTTCTTCATTTATCATTATTAAGACATTCATGGAGTTAAAACTGTAATATTAGACAGTTTGAAATTTTCCAAAAATCGAGACCCTCAAACGAAATCTCGAGTTTCGGAAGGCGTAAATCATCATACGTACGTCTGATGGTCATACTCCATTTATTAAAGTTTCTTTATTTATCATTATTAATACATTCATGGAGTTAAAACTGCAATATTAGACAGTTTGAAAATTTCCTAAAAACCGAGGCCCTTAAACGAAATCTCGACTTTCGTAAGGCATAAATCAACATACGTGCGTCTGATGGTCATACTCCATTTATTAAAGTTTTTTCATTTATCATTATTAAGACATTCATGGAGTTAAAACTGTAATATTAGAGAGTTTGAAAATTTCCAAAAACCGAGACCCTCAAACGAAATCTCGAGTTTCGGAAGGCGTAAATCATCATACGTGCGTCTGATGGTCATACTCCATTTAATAAAGTTTCTTTATTTATCATTATTAAGACATTCATGGACGTAAAACTGCAATATTAGACAGTTTGAAAATTTCCTAAAAACCGAGGCCCTTAAACGAAATCTCGACTTTCGGAAGGCATAAATCAACATACGTGCGTCTGATGGTCATACTCCATTTATTAAAGTTTCTTCATTTATCATTATTAAGACATTCATGGAGTTAAAACTGTAATATTAGACAGTTTGAAATTTTCCAAAAATCGAGACCCTCAAACGAAATCTCGAGTTTCGGAAGGCATAAATCAACATACGTGAGTCTGATGGTCATACTCCATTTATTAAAGTTTTTTCATTTAACATTATTAAGACATTCATGGAGTTAAAACTGTAATATTAGACAAATCAAAATTTTCCAAAAACCGAGACCCTCAAACGAAATCTCGAGTTTCGGAAGGCATAAATCATCATACGTGCGTCTGATGGTCATACTCCATTTATTAAAGTTTCTTCATTTATCATTATTAAGACATTCATGGAGTTAAAACTGCAATATTAGACAGTTTGAAAATTTCCTAAAACCGAGACCCTAAAACGAAATCTCGAGTTTCAGAAGGCATAAATCAACATATGTGCGTCTGATGGTCATACTCCATTTACAAAAGTTTCCTCATTTATCATTAATAAGACATTCATGAAGCTAAAACTGCAAGATTAGACAATTTATAAATTTCCTAAAACTGAGACCCTCAAACGAAATCTCGAGTTTCGGAAGAGGCATAAGTCAACATACGTGCGTCTGATGGTCATACTCCATTTATTAAAATTTCTTCATTTTTCATTATTAAGACATTCATGGAGTTAAAACTTCAAAATTAGACTGTTTAAAATTTTCCAAAACCCGAGACCCTCAAACGAAATCTCGAGTTTCGGAAGGCGTAAATCATCATACGTACGTCTGATGGTCATACTCCATTTATTAAAGTTTCTTTATTTATCATTATTAATACATTCATGGATTTAAAACTGCAATATTAGACAGTTTGAAAATTTCCTAAAAACCGAGGCCCTTAAACGAAATCTCGACTTTCGGAAGGCATAAATCAACATACGTGCGTCTGATGGTCATACTCCATTTATTAAAGTTTTTTCATTTATCATTATTAAGACATTCATGGAGTTAAAACTGTAATATTAGACAGTTTAAAATTTTCCTAAAACCGAGACCCTCAAACGAAATCTCGAGTTTCGGAAGGCATAAATCATCATACGTGCGTCTGATGGTCATACTCCATTTATTAAAGTTTCTTCATTTATCATTATTAAGACATTAATGGAGTTAAAACTGCAATATTAGAGAGTTTGAAAATTTCCAAAAACCGAGACCCTCAAACGAAATCTCGAGTTTCGGAAGACGTAAATCATCATACGTGCGTCTGATGGTCATACTCCATTTAATAAAGTTTCTTTATTTATCATTATTAAGACATTAATGGAGTTAAAACTGCAATATTAGACAGTTTGAAAATTTCCTATAAACCGAGGCCCTTAAACGAAATCTCGACTTTCGGAAGGCATAAATCAACATACGTGCGTCTGATGGTCATACTCCATTTACAAAAGTTTCCTCATTTATCATTATTAAGACATTCATGGAGTTAAAACTGCAAGATTAGACAGTTTGAAAATTTCCTAAAACCGAGACCCTCAAACGAAATCTCGAGTTTCGGAAGGCATAAATCAACATACGTGCGTCTGATGGTCATACTCCATTTATTAAAGTTTCTTCATTTATCATTATTAAGACATTCATGGAGTTAAAACTGCAATATTAGACAGTTTGAAAATTTCCTAAAAACCGAGGCCCTTATACGAAATTTCGAGTTTCTAAGGCATAAATCAACATACGTGCGTCTGATGGTCATACTCCATTTACAAAAGTTTCCTCATTTATCATTATTAAGACATTCATGGAGCTAAAACTGCAAGATTAGACAGTTTATAAATTTCCTAAAACCGAGACCCTCAAACGAAATCTCGAGTTTCGGAAGAGGCATAAATCAACATACGTGCGTCTGATGGTCATACTCCATTCATTAAAATTTCTTCATTTTTCATTATTAAGACATTCATGGAGTTAAAACTGCAATATTAGACTGTTTAAAATTTTCTAAAAACCGAGACCCTCAAACGAAATCTCGAGTTTCGGAAGGCGTAAATCATCATACGTACGTCTGATGGTCATACTCCATTTATTAAAGTTTCTTTATTTATCATTATTAAGACATTCATGGAGTTAAAACTGCAATATTAGACAGTTTGAAAATTTCCTAAAAACCGAGGCCCTTAAACGAAATCTCGACTTTCGGAAGGCATAAATCAACATACGTGCGTCTGATGGTCATACTCCATTTATTAAAGTTTCTTCATTTATCATTATTAAGACATTCATGGAGTTAAAACTGTAATATTAGACAGTTTGAAATTTTCCAAAAATCGAGACCCTCAAACGAAATCTCGAGTTTCGGAAGGCATAAATCAACATACGTGAGTCTGATGGTCATACTCCATTTATTAAAGTTTCTTCATTTATCATTATTAAGACATTCTTGGAGTTAAAACTGCAATATTAGACAGTTTGAAAATTTCCTAAAAACCGAGGCCCTTATACGAAATTTCGAGTTTCGGAAGGCATAAATCAACATACGTGCGTCTGATGGTCATACTCCATTTACAAAAGTTTCCTCATTTATCATTATTAAGACATTCATGGAGCTAAAACTGCAAGATTAGACAGTTTATAAATTTCCTAAAACCGAGACCCTCAAACGAAATCTCGAGTTTCGGAAGAGGCATAAATCAACATACGTGCGTCTGATGGTCATACTCCATTTATTAAAGTTTCTTCATTTTTCATTATTAAGACATTCATGGAGTTAAAACTGCAATATTAGACTGTTTAAAATTTTCCAAAAACCGAGACCCTCAAACGAAATCTCGAGTTTCGGAAGGCGTAAATCATCATACGTACGTCTGATGGTCATACTCCATTTAATAAAGTTTCTTTATTTATCATTATTAAGACATTCATGGAGTTAAAACTACAATATTAGACAGTTTGAAAATTTTCTAAAAACCGAGGCCCTTAAACGAAATCTCGACTTTCGGAAGGCATAAATCAACATACGTGCGTCTGATGGTCATACTCCATTTATTAAAGTTTCTTCATTTATCATTATTAAGACATTCATGGAGTTAAAACTGTAATATTAGACAGTTTGAAATTTTCCAAAAACCGAGACCCTCAAACGAAATCTCGAGTTTCGGAAGGCGTAAATCATCATACGTACGTCTGATGGTCATACTCCATTTATTAAAGTTTCTTTATTTATCATTATTAAGACATTCATGGAGTTAAAACTGCAATATTAGACAGTTTGAAAATTTCTTAAAAACCGAGACCCTTAAACGAAATCTCGACTTTCGTAAGGCATAAATCAACATACGTGCGTCTGATGGTTATACTCCATTTATTAAAGTTTCTTCATTTATCATTATTAAGACATTCATGGAGTTAAAACTGTAATATTAGACAGTTTGAAATTTTCCAAAAATCGAGACCCTCAAACGAAATCTCGAGTTTCGGTAGGCATAAATCAACATACGTGGGTCTGATGGTCATACTCCATTTATTAAAGTTTCTTCATTTATCATTATTAAGACATTCTTGGAGTTAAAACTGTAATATTAGACAGTTTAAAAATTTCCAAAACCGAGACCCTCAAACGAAATCTCGAGTTTCGGAAGGCATAAATCATCATACGTGCGTCTGATGGTCATACTCCATTTATTAAAGTTTCTTCATTTATCATTATTAAGACATTCATGGAGTTAAAACTGCAATATTAGAGAGTTTGAAAATTTCCAAAAACCGAGACCCTCAAACGAAATCTCGAGTTTCGGAAGGCGTAAATCATCATACGTGCGTCTGATGGTCATACTCCATTTAATAAAGTTTCTTTATTTATCATTATTAAGACATTCATGGAGTTAAAACTGCAATATTAGACAGTTTGAAAATTTCCTAAAAACCGAGGCCCTTAAACGAAATCTCGACTTTCGGAAGGCATAAATCAACATACGTGCGTCTGATGGTCATACTCCATTTATTAAAGTTTCTTCATTTATCATTATTAAGACATTCATGGAGTTAAAACTGTAATATTAGACAGTTTGAAATTTTCCAAAAATCGAGACCCTCAAACGAAATCTCGAGTTTCGGAAGGCATAAATCAACATACGTGAGTCTGATGGTCATACTCCATTTATTAAAGTTTCTTCATTTATCATTATTAAAACATTCATGGAGTTAAAACTGTAATATTAGACAAATCAATATTTTCCAAAAACCGAGACTCTCAAACGAAATCTCGAGTTTCGGAAGGCATAAATCATCATACGTGCGTCTGATGGTCATACTCCATTTATTAAAGTTTCTTCATTTATCATTATTAAGACATTCATGGAGTTAAAACTGCAATATTATACAGTTTGAAAATTTCCTAAAACCGAGACCCTAAAACGAAATCTCGAGTTTCGAAAGCATAAATCAACATACCAAATCTCGATGGTCATACTCCATTTACAAAAGTTTCCTCATTTATCATTATTAAGACATTCATGGAGCTAAAACTGCAAGATTAGACAGTTTATAAATTTCCTAAAACCGAGACACTCAAACGAAATCTCGAGTTTCGGAAGAGGCATAAATCAACATACGTGCGTCTGATGGTCATACTCCATTTATTAAAATTTATTCATTTTTCATTATTAAGACATTCATGGAGCTAAAACGCAAGATTAGACTGTTTATAAATTTTCCAAAAACGAGACCCTCAAACGAAATCTCGACTTTCGGAAGGCATAAATCATCATACGTGCGTCTGATGGTCATACTCCATTTATTAAAGTTTCTTCATTTATCATTATTAAGACATTCATGGAGTTAAAACTGCAATATTAGAGAGTTTGAAAATTTCCAAAAACCGAGACCCTCAAACGAAATCTCGAGTTTCGGAAGGCGTAAATCATCATACGTGCGTCTGATGGTCATACTCCATTTAATAAAGTTTCTTTATTTATCATTATTAAGACATTCATGGAGTTAAAACTGCAATATTAGACAGTTTGAAAATTTCCTAAAAACCGAGGCCCTTAAACGAAATCTCGACTTTCGGAAGGCATAAATCAACATACGTGCGTCTGATGGTCATACTCCATTTATTAAAGTTTCTTCATTTATCATTATTAAGACATTCATGGAGTTAAAACTGTAATATTAGACAGTTTGAAATTTTCCAAAAATCGAGACCCTCAAACGAAATCTCGAGTTTCGGAAGGCATAAATCAACATACGTGAGTCTGATGGTCATACTCCATTTATTAAAGTTTCTTCATTTATCATTATTAAGACATTCATGGAGTTAAAACTGTAATATTAGACAAATCAATATTTTCCAAAAACCGAGACTCTCAAACCAAATCTCGAGTTTCGGAAGGCATAAATCATCATACGTGCGTCTGATGGTCATACTCCATTTATTAAAGTTTCTTCATTTATCATTATTAGGACATTCATGGAGTTAAAACTGCAATATTATACAGTTTGAAAATTTCCTAAAACCGAGACCCTAAAACGAAATCTCGAGTTTCGAAAGCATAAATCAACATACCAAGCGTCGATGGTCATACTCCATTTACAAAAGTTTCCTCATTTATCATTATTAAGACATTCATGGAGCTAAAACTGCAAGATTAGACAGTTTATAAATTTCCTAAAACCGAGACACTCAAACGAAATCTCGAGTTTCGGAAGAGGCATAAATCAACATACGTGCGTCTGATGGTCATACTCCATTTATTAAAATTTATTCATTTTTCATTATTAAGACATTCATGGAGCTAAAACTGCAAGATTAGACTGTTTATAAATTTTCCAAAAACCGAGACCCTCAAACGAAATCTCGAGTTTCGGAAGGCATAAATCATCATACGTGCGTCTGATGGTCATACTCCATTTATTAAAGTTTCTTCATTTATCATTGTTAAGACATTCATGGACTTAAAACTGCAATATTAGAGAGTTTGAAAATTTCCAAAAACCGAGACCCTCAAACGAAATCTCGAGTTTCGGAAGGCGTAAATCATCATACGTGCGTCTGATGGTCATACTCCATTTAATAAAGTTTCTTTATTTATCATTATTAAGACATTCATGGAGTTAAAACTGCAATATTAGACAGTTTGAAAATTTCCTAAAAACCGAGGCCCTTAAACGAAATCTCGACTTTCGGAAGGCATAAATCAACATACGTGCGTCTGATGGTCATACTCCATTTATTAAAGTTTCTTCATTTATCATTATTAAGACATTCATGGAGTTAAAACTGTAATATTAGACAGTTTGAAATTTTCCAAAACCGAGACCCTCAAACGAAATCTCGAGTTTCGGAAGGCATAAATCAACATACGTGAGTCTGATGGTCATACTCCATTTATTAAAGTTTCTTCATTTATCATTATTAAGACATTCATGGAGTTAAAACTGTAATATTAGACAAATCAATATTTTCCAAAAACCGAGACTCTCAAACGAAATCTCGAGTTTCGGAAGGCATAAATCATCATACGTGCGTCTGATGGTCATACTCCATTTATTAAAGTTTCTTCATTTATCATTATTAAGACATTCATGGAGTTAAAACTGCAATATTATACAGTTTGAAAATTTCCTAAAACCGAGACCCTAAAACGAAATCTCGAGTTTCAGAAAGCATAAATCAACATACCTGCGTCTGATGGTCATACTCCATTTACAAAAGTTTCCTCATTTATCATTATTAAGACATTCATGGAGCTAAAACTGCAAGATTAGACAGTTTATAAATTTCCTAAAACCGAGACACTCAAACGAAATCTCGAGTTTCGGAAGAGGCATAAATCAACATACGTGCGTCTGATGGTCATACTCCATTTATTAAAATTTATTCATTTTTCATTATTAAGACATTCATGGAGCTAAAACTGCAAGATTAGACTGTTTATAAATTTTCCAAAAACCGAGACCCTCAAACGAAATCTCGAGTTTCGGAAGGCATAAATCATCATACGTGCGTCTGATGGTCATACTCCATTTATTAAAGTTTCTTCATTTATCATTATTAAGACATTCATGGAGTTAAAACTTCAATATTAGAGAGTTTGAAATTTTCCAAAAACCGAGACCCTCAAACGTAATCTCGAGTTTCGGAAGGCGTAAATCATCATACGTGCGTCTGATGGTCATACTCCATTTAATAAAGTTTCTTTATTTATCATTATTAAGACATTCATGGAGTTAAAACTGCAATATTAGACAGTTTGAAAATTTTCTAAAAACCGAGGCCCTTAAACGAAATCTCGACTTTCGGAAGGCATAAATCAACATACGTGCGTCTGATGGTCATACTCCATTTATTAAAGTTTCTTCATTTATCATTATTAAGACATTAATGGAGTTAAAACTGCAATATTAGACAGTTTGAAAATTTCCTATAAACCGAGGCCCTCAAACGAAATCTCGACTTTCGGAAGGCATAAATCAACATACGTGCGTCTGATGGTCATACTCCATTTACAAAAGTTTCCTCATTTTTCATTATTAAGACATTCATGGAGTGAAAACTGCAAGATTAGACAGTTTGAAAATTTCCTAAAACCGAGACCCTCAAACGAAATCTCGAGTTTCGGAAGGCATAAATCAACATACGTGCGTCTGATGGTCATACTCCATTTATTAAAGTTTCTTCATTTATCATTATTAAGACATTCATGGAGTTAAAACTTCAATATTAGAGAGTTTGAAATTTTCCAAAAACCGAGACCCTCAAACGTAATCTCGAGTTTCGGAAGGCGTAAATCATCATACGTGCGTCTGATGGTCATACTCCATTTAATAAAGTTTCTTTATTTATCATTATTAAGACATTCATGGAGTTAAAACTGCAATATTAGACAGTTTGAAAATTTTCTAAAAACCGAGGCCCTTAAACGAAATCTCGACTTTCGGAAGGCATAAATCAACATACGTGCGTCTGATGGTCATACTCCATTTATTAAAGTTTCTTCATTTATCATTATTAAGACATTAATGGAGTTAAAACTGCAATATTAGACAGTTTGAAAATTTCCTATAAACCGAGGCCCTCAAACGAAATCTCGACTTTCGGAAGGCATAAATCAACATACGTGCGTCTGATGGTCATACTCCATTTACAAAAGTTTCCTCATTTTTCATTATTAAGACATTCATGGAGTGAAAACTGCAAGATTAGACAGTTTGAAAATTTCCTAAAACCGAGACCCTCAAACGAAATCTCGAGTTTCGGAAGGCATAAATCAACATACGTGCGTCTGATGGTCATACTCCATTTATTAAAGTTTCTTCATTTATCATTATTAAGACATTCATGGAGTTAAAACTGCAATATTAGACAGTTTGAAAATTTCCTAAAAACCGAGGCCCTTATACGAAATTTCGAGTTTCGGAAGGCATAAATCAACATACGTGCGTCTGATGGTCATACTCCATTTACAAAAGTTTCCTCATTTATCATTATTAAGACATTCATGGAGCTAAAACTGCAAGATTAGACAGTTTATAAATTTCCTAAAACCGAGACCCTCAAACGAAATCTCGAGTTTCGGAAGAGGCATAAATCAACATACGTGCGTCTGATGGTCATACTCCGTGTATTAAAGTTTCTTCATTTTTCATTATTAAGACATTCATGGAGTTAAAACTGCAATATTAGACTGTTTAAAATTTTCCAAAAACCGAGACCCTCAAACGAAATCTCGAGTTTCGGAAGGCGTAAATCATCATACGTACGTCTGATGGTCATACTCCATTTATTAAAGTTTCTTTATTTATCATTATTAAGACATTCATGGAGTTAAAACTGCAATATTAGACAGTTTGAAAATTTCCTAAAAACCGAGGCCCTTAAACGAAATCTCGACTTTCGGAAGGCATAAATCAACATACGTGCGTCTGATGGTCATACTCCATTTATTAAAGTTTCTTCATTTATCATTATTAAGACATTCATGGAGTTAAAACTGTAATATTAGACAGTTTGAAATTTTCCAAAAATCGAGACCCTCAAACGAAATCTCGAGTTTCGGAAGGCATAAATCAACATACGTGGGTCTGATGGTCATACTCCATTTATTAAAGTTTCTTCATTTATCATTATTAAGACATTCTTGGAGTTAAAACTGTAATATTAGACAGTTTAAAATTTTCCAAAAACCGAGACCCTCAAACGAAATCTCGAGTTTCGGAAGGCATAAATCATCATACGTGCGTCTGATGGTCATACTCCATTTATTAAAGTTTCTTCATTTATCATTATTAAGACATTCATGGAGTTAAAACTGCAATATTAGAGAGTTTGAAAATTTCCAAAAACCGAGACCCTCAAACGAAATCTCGAGTTTCGGAATGCGTAAATCATCATACGTGCGTCTGATGGTCATACTCCATTTAATAAAGTTTCTTTATTTATCATTATTAAGACATTCATGGAGTTAAAACTGCAATATTAGACAGTTTGAAAATTTCCTATAAACCGAGGCCCTTAAACGAAATCTCGACTTTCGGAAGGCATAAATCAACATACGTGCGTCTGATGGTCATACTCCATTTACAAAAGTTTCCTCATTTATCATTATTAAGACATTCATGGAGTTAAAACTGCAAGATTAGACAGTTTTAAAATTTCCTAAAACCGAGACCCTCAAACGAAATCTCGAGTTTCGAAAGGCATAAATCAACATACGTGCGTCTGATGGTCATACTCCATTTATTAAAGTTTCTTCATTTATCATTATTAAGACATTCATGGAGTTAAAACTGCAATATTCGACAGTTTGAAAATTTCCTAAAAACCGAGGCCCTTATACGAAATTTCGAGTTTCGGAAGGCATAAATCAACATACGTGCGTCTGATGGTCATACTCCATTTACAAAAATTTCCTCATTTATCATTATTAAGACATTCATGGAGCTAAAACTGCAAGATTAGACAGTTTATAAATTTCCTAAAACCGAGACCCTCAAACGAAATCTCGAGTTTCGGAAGAGGCATAAATCAACATACGTGCGTCTGATGGTCATACTCCATTCATTAAAGTTTCTTCATTTTTCATTATTAAGACATTCATGGAGTTAAAACTGCAATATTAGACTGTTTAAAATTTTCTAAAAACCGAGACCCTCAAACGAAATCTCGAGTTTCGGAAGGCGTAAATCATCATACGTACGTCTGATGGTCATACTCCATTTAATAAAGTTTCTTTATTTATCATTATTAAAACATTCATGGAGTTAAAACTACAATATTAGATAGTTTGAAAATTTCCTAAAAACCGAGGCCCTTAAACGAAATCTCGACTTTCGGAAGGCATAAATCAACATACGTGCGTCTGATGGTCATACTCCCTTTATTAAAGTTTTTTCATTTATCATTATTAAGACATTCATGGAGTTAAAACTGTAATATTAGACAGTTTGAAATTTTCCAAAAACCGAGACCCTCAAACGAAATCTCGAGTTTCGGAAGGCGTAAATCATCATACGTACGTCTGATGGTCATACTCCATTTATTAAAGTTTCTTTATTTATCATTATTAAGACATTCATGGAGTTAAAACTGCAATATTAGACAGTTTGAAAATTTCTTAAAAACCGAGGCCCTTAAACGAAATCTCGACTTTCGGAAGGCATAAATCAACATACGTGCGTCTGATGGTTATACTCCATTTATTAAAGTTTCTTCATTTATCATTATTAAGACATTCATGGAGTTAAAACTGTAATATTAGACAGTTTGAAATTTTCCAAAAATCGAGACCCTCAAACGAAATCTCGAGTTTCGGAAGGCATAAATCAACATACGTGGGTCTGATGGTCATACTCCATTTATTAAAGTTTCTTCATTTATCATTATTAAGACATTCTTGGAGTTAAAACTGTAATATTAGACAGTTTGAAATTTTCCAAAACCGAGACCCTCAAACGAAATCTCGAGTTTCGGAAGGCATAAATCAACATACGTGCGTCTGATGGTCATACTCCATTTATTAAAGTTTCTTCATTTATCATTATTAAGACATTCATGGAGTTAAAACTGCAATATTAGAGAGTTTGAAAATTTCCAAAAACCGAGACCCTCAAACGAAATCTCGAGTTTCGGAAGGCGTAAATCATCATACGTGCGTCTGATGGTCATACTCCATTTAATAAAGTTTCTTTATTTATCATTATTAAGACATTCATGGAGTTAAAACTGCAATATTAGACAGTTTGAAAATCTCCTAAAAACCGAGGCCCTTAAACGAAATCTCGACTTTCGGAAGGCATAAATCAACATACGTGCGTCTGATGGTCATACTCCATTTATTAAAGTTTCTTCATTTATCATTATTAAGACATTCATGGAGTTAAAACTGTAATATTAGACAGTTTGAAATTTTCCAAAAATCGAGACCCTCAAACGAAATCTCGAGTTTCGGAAGGCATAAATCAACATACGTGAGTCTGATGGTCATACTCCATTTATTAAAGTTTCTTCATTTATCATTATTAAGACATTCATGGAGTTAAAACTGTAATATTAGACAAATCAATATTTTCCAAAAACCGAGACCCTCAAACGAAATGTCGAGTTTCGGAAGGCATAAATCATCATACGTGCGTCTGATGGTCATACTCCATTTATTAAAGTTTCTTCATTTATCATTATTAAGACATTCATGGAGTTAAAACTGCAATATTATACAGTTTGAAAATTTCCTAAAACCGAGACCCTAAAACGAAATCTCGAGTTTCGAAAGCATAAATCAACATACTCCAAGTCGATGGTCATACTCCATTTACAAAAGTTTCCTCATTTATCATTATTAAGACATTCATGGAGCTAAAACTGCAAGATTAGACAGTTTATAAATTTCCTAAAACCGAGACCCTCAAACGAAATCTCGAGTTTCGGAAGAGGCATAAATCAACATACGTGCGTCTGATGGTCATACTCCATTTATTAAAATTTATTCATTTTTCATTATTAAGACATTCATGGAGTTAAAACTTCAATATTAGACTGTTTAAAATTTTCCAAAAACCGAGGCCCTCAAACGAAATCTCGACTTTCGGAAGGCATAAATCAACATACGTGCGTCTGATGGTCATACTCCATTTATTAAAATTTATTCATTTTTCATTATTAAGACATTCATGGAGTTAAAACTTCAATATTAGACTGTTTAAAATTTTCCAAAAACCGAGGCCCTCAAACGAAATCTCGACTTTCGGAAGGCATAAATCAACATACGTGCGTCTGATGGTCATACTCCATTTATTAAAGTTTCTTCATTTTTCATTATTAAGACATTCTTGGAGTTAAAACTGTAATATTAGACAGTTTAAAATTTTCCAAAAACCGAGACCCTCAAACGAAATCTCGAGTTTCGGAAGGCATAAATCATCATACGTGCGTCTGATGGTCATACTCCATTTATTAAAGTTTCTTCATTTATCATTATTAAGACATTCATGGAGTTAAAACTGCAATATTAGAGAGTTTGAAAATTTCCAAAAACCGAGACCCTCAAACGAAATCTCGAGTTTCGGAAGGCGTAAATCATCATACGTGCGTCTGATGGTCATACTCCATTTAATAAAGTTTCTTTATTTATCATTATTAAGACATTCATGGAGTTAAAACTGCAATATTAGACAGTTTGAAAATATCCTAAAACCGAGGCCCTCAAACGAAATCTCGACTTTCGGAAGGCATAAATCAACATACGTGCGTCTGATGGTCATACTCCATTTATTAAAGTTTCTTCATTTATCATTATTAAGACATTCATGGAGTTAAAACTGTAATATTAGACAGTTTGAAATTTTCCAAAAATCGAGACCCTCAAACGAAATCTCGAGTTTCGGAAGGCATAAATCAACATACGTGAGTCTGATGGTCATACTCCATTTAATAAAGTTTCTTTATTTATCATTATTAAGACATTCATGGAGTTAAAACTACAATATTAGACAGTTTGAAAATTTCCTAAAAACCGAGGCCCTTAAACGAAATCTCGACTTTCGGAAGGCATAAATCAACATACGTGCGTCTGATGGTCATACTCCCTTTATTAAAGTTTTTTCATTTATCATTATTAAGACATTCATGGAGTTAAAACTGCAATATTAGACTGTTTAAAATCTTCCAAAAACCGAGACCCTCAAACGAAATCTCGAGTTTCGGAAGGCGTAAATCATCATACGTGCGTCTGATGGTCATACTCCATTTATTAAAGTTTCTTTATTTATCATTATTAAGACATTCATGGAGTTAAAACTGCAATATTAGACAGTTTGAAAATTTCCTAAAAACCGAGGCCCTTATACGAAATCTCGACTTTCGGAAGGCATAAATCAACATACGTGCGTCTGATGGTCATACTCCATTTACAAAAGTTTCCTCATTTATCATTATTAACACATTCATGGAGCTAAAACTGCAAGATTAGACAGTTTATAAATTTCCTAAAACCGAGACCCTCAAACGAAATCTCGAGTTTCGGAAGAGGCATAAATCAACATACGTGCGTCTGATGGTCATACTCCATTTATTAAAGTTTCTTCATTTTTCATTATTAAGACATTTATGGAGTTAAAACTGCAATATTAGACTGTTTAAAATTTTCCAAAAACCGAGACCCTCAAACGAAATCTCGAGTTTCGGAAGGCGTAAATCATCATACGTGCGTCTGATGGTCATACTCCATTTATTAAAGTTTCTTTATTTATCATTATTAAGACATTCATGGAGTTAAAACTGCAATATTAGACAGTTTGAAAATTTCCTAAAAACCGAGGCCCTTATACGAAATCTCGAGTTTCGGAAGGCATAAATCAACATACGTGCGTCTGATGGTCATACTCCATTTACAAAAGTTTCCTCATTTATCATTATTAACACATTCATGGAGCTAAAACTGCAAGATTAGACAGTTTATAAATTTCCTAAAACCGAGACCCTCAAACGAAATCTCGAGTTTCGGAAGAGGCATAAATCAACATACGTGCGTCTGATGGTCATACTCCATTTATTAAAGTTTCTTCATTTTTCATTATTAAGACATTTATGGAGTTAAAACTGCAATATTAGACTGTTTAAAATTTTCCAAAAACCGAGACCCTCAAACGAAATCTCGAGTTTCGGAAGGCGTAAATCATCATACGTGCGTCTGATGGTCATACTCCATTTATTAAAGTTTCTTTATTTATCATTATTAAGACATTCATGGAGTTAAAACTGCAATATTAGACAGTTTGAAAATTTCCTAAAAACCGAGGCCCTTAAACGAAATCTCGACTTTCGGAAGGCATAAATCAACATACGTGCGTCTGATGATCATACTCCATTTATTAAAGTTTCTTCATTTATCATTATTAAGACATTCATGGAGTTAAAACTGTAATATTAGACAGTTTGAAATTTTCCAAAAATCGAGACCCTCAAACGAAATCTCGAGTTTCGGAAGGCATAAATCAACATACGTGGGTCTGATGGTCATACTCTATTTATTAAAGTTTCTTCATTTATCATTATTAAGACATTCTTGGAGTTAAATTTGTAATATTAGACAGTTTAAAATTTTCCAAAAACCGAGACCCTCAAACGAAATCTCGAGTTTCGGAAGGCATAAATCATCATACGTGCGTCTGATGGTCATACTCCATTTATTAAAGTTTCTTCATTTATCATTATTAAGACATTCATGGAGTTAAAACTGCAATATTAGAGAGTTTGAAAATTTCCAAAAACCGAGACCCTCAAACGAAATCTCGAGTTTCGGAAGGCGTAAATCATCATACGTGCGTCTGATGGTCATACTCCATTTAATAAAGTTTCTTTATTTATCATTATTAAGACATTCATGGAGTTAAAACTGCAATATTAGACAGTTTGAAAATTTCCTAAAAACCGAGGCCCTTAAACGAAATCTCGACTTTCGGAAGGCATAAATCAACATACGTGCGTCTGATGGTCATACTCCATTTATTAAAATTTCTTCATTTATCATTATTAAGACATTCATGGAGTTAAAACTGTAATATTAGACAGTTTGAAATTTTCCAAAAATCGAGACCCTCAAACGAAATCTCGAGTTTCGGAAGGCATAAATCAACATACGTGAGTCTGATGGTCATACTCCATTTATTAAAGTTTCTTCATTTATCATTATTAAGACATTCATGGAGTTAAAACTGTAATATTAGACAAATCAAAATTTTCCAAAAACCGAGACCCTCAAACGAAATCTCGAGTTTCGGAAGGCATAAATCATCATACGTGCGTCTGATGGTCATACTCCATTTATTAAAGTTTCTTCATTTATCATTATTAAGACATTCATGGAGTTAAAACTGCAATATTAGAGAGTTTGAAAATTTCCAAAAACCGAGACCCTCAAACGAAATCTCGAGTTTCGGAAGGCGTAAATCATCATACGTGCGTCTGATGGTCATACTCCATTTAATAAAGTTTCTTTATTTATCATTATTAAGACATTCATGGAGTTAAAACTGCAATATTAGACAGTTTGAAAATTTCCTAAAAACCGAGGCCCTTAAACGAAATCTCGACTTTCGGAAGGCATAAATCAACATACGTGCGTCTGATGGTCATACTCCATTTATTAAAGTTTCTTCATTTATCATTATTAAGACATTCATGGAGTTAAAACTGTAATATTAGACAGTTTGAAATTTTCCAAAAATCGAGACCCTCAAACGAAATCTCGAGTTTCGGAAGGCATAAATCAACATACGTGAGTCTGATGGTCATACTCCATTTATTAAAGTTTCTTTATTTATCATTATTAAGACATTCATGGAGTTAAAACTGCAATATTAGACAGTTTGAAAATTTCCTAAAAACCGAGGCCCTTAAACGAAATCTCGACTTTCGGAAGGCATAAATCAACATACGTGCGTCTGATGATCATACTCCATTTATTAAAGTTTCTTCATTTATCATTATTAAGACATTCATGGAGTTAAAACTGTAATATTAGACAGTTTGAAATTTTCCAAAAATCGAGACCCTCAAACGAAATCTCGAGTTTCGGAAGGCATAAATCAACATACGTGGGTCTGATGGTCATACTCTATTTATTAAAGTTTCTTCATTTATCATTATTAAGACATTCTTGGAGTTAAATTTGTAATATTAGACAGTTTAAAAATTTCCAAAACCGAGACCCTCAAACGAAATCTCGACTTTCGGAAGGCATAAATCATCATACGTGCGTCTGATGGTCATACTCCATTTATTAAAGTTTCTTCATTTATCATTATTAAGACATTCATGGAGTTAAAACTGCAATATTAGAGAGTTTGAAAATTTCCAAAAACCGAGACCCTCAAACGAAATCTCGAGTTTCGGAAGGCGTAAATCATCATACGTGCGTCTGATGGTCATACTCCATTTAATAAAGTTTCTTTATTTATCATTATTAAGACATTCATGGAGTTAAAACTGCAATATTAGACAGTTTGAAAATTTCCTAAAAACCGAGGCCCTTAAACGAAATCTCGACTTTCGGAAGGCATAAATCAACATACGTGCGTCCGATGGTCATACTCCATTTATTAAAGTTTCTTCATTTATCATTATTAAGACATTCATGGAGTTAAAACTGTAATATTAGACATTTTGAAATTTTCCAAAAATCGAGACCCTCAAACGAAATCTCGAGTTTCGGAAGGCATAAATCAACATACGTGCGTCCGATGGTCATACTCCATTTATTAAAGTTTCTTCATTTATCATTATTAAGACATTCATGGAGTTAAAACTGTAATATTAGACAAATCAAAATTTTCCAAAACCGAGACCCTCAAACGAAATCTCGACTTTCGGAAGGCATAAATCATCATACGTGCGTCCGATGGTCATACTCCATTTATTAAAGTTTCTTCATTTATCATTATTAAGACATTCATGGAGTTAAAACTGCAATATTAGAGAGTTTGAAAATTTCCAAAAACCGAGACCCTCAAACGAAATCTCGAGTTTCGGAATGCGTAAATCATCATACGTGCGTCTGATGGTCATACTCCATTTAATAAAGTTTCTTTATTTATCATTATTAAGACATTCATGGAGTTAAAACTGCAATATTAGACAGTTTGAAAATTTCCTAAAAACCGAGGCCCTTAAACGAAATCTCGACTTTCGGAAGGCATAAATCAACATACGTGCGCCTGATGGTCATACTCCATTTATTAAAGTTTCTTCATTTATCATTATTAAGACATTCATGGAGTTAAAACTGTAATATTAGACAGTTTGAAATTTTCCAAAAATCGAGACCCTCAAACGAAATCTCGAGTTTCGGAAGGCATAAATCAACATACGTGAGTCTGATGGTCATACTCCATTTATTAAAGTTTCTTCATTTATCATTATTAAGACATTCATGGAGTTAAAACTGTAATATTAGACAAATCAAAATTTTCCAAAACCGAGACCCTCAAACGAAATCTCGACTTTCGGAAGGCATAAATCATCATACGTGCGTCCGATGGTCATACTCCATTTATTAAAGTTTCTTCATTTATCATTATTAAGACATTCATGGAGTTAAAACTGCAATATTATACAGTTTGAAAATTTCCTAAAACCGAGACCCTAAAACGAAATCTCGAGTTTCGGAAAGCATAAATCAACATACCCGCGTCGATGGTCATACTCCATTTACAAAAGTTTCCTCATTTATCATTATTAAGACATTCATGGAGCTAAAACTGCAAGATTAGACAGTTTATAAATTTCCTAAAACCGAGACCCTCAAACGAAATCTCGAGTTTCGGAAGAGGCATAAATCAACATACGTGCGTCTGATGGTCATACTCCATTTATTAAAATTTATTCATTTTTCATTATTAAGACATTCATGGAGTTAAAACTTCAATATTAGACTGTTTAAAATTTTCCAAAAACCGAGACCCTCAAACGAAATCTCGAGTTTCGGAAGGCGTAAATCATCATACGTACGTCTGATGGTCATACTCCATTTATTAAAGTTTCTTTATTTATCATTATTAATACATTCATGGAGTTAAAACTGCAATATTTGACAGTTTGAAAATTTCCTAAAAACCGAGGCCCTTAAACGAAATCTCGACTTTCGGAAGGCATAAATCAACATACGTGCGTCTGATGGTCATACTCCATTTATTAATTTTTTTTCATTTATCATTATTAAGACATTCATGGTGTTAAAACTGTAATATTAGACAGTTTAAAATTTTCCAAAAATCGAGACCATCAAACGAAATCTCGAGTTTCGGAAGGCATAAATCATCATACGTGCGTCTGATGGTCATACTCGATTTATTAAAGTTTCTTCATTTATCATTATTAAGACATTCAGGGAGTTAAAACTGCAATATTAGAGAGTTTGAAAATTTCCAAAAACCGAGACCCTCAAACGAAATCTCGAGTTTCGGAAGGCGTAAATCATCATACGTGCGTCTGATGGTCATACTCCATTTAATAAAGTTTCTTTATTTATCATTATTAAGACATTCATGGAGTTAAAACTGCAATATTAGACAGTTTGAAAATTTCCTAAAAACCGAGGCCCTTAAACGAAATCTCGACTTTCGGAAGGCATAAATCAACATACGTGCGTCTGATGGTCATACTCCATTTATTAAAGTTTCTTCATTTATCATTATTAAGACATTAATGGAGTTAAAACTGCAATACTAGACACTTTGAAAATTTCCTATAAACCGAGGCCCTTAAACGAAATCTCGACTTTCGGAAGGCATAAATCAACATATGTGCGTCTGATGGTCATACTCCATTTACAAAAGTTTCCTCATTTATCATTATTAAGACATTCATGGAGTTAAAACTGCAAGATTAGACAGTTTGAAAATTTCCTAAAACCGAGACCCTCAAACGAAATCTCGAGTTTCGGAAGAGGCATAAATCAACATACGTGCGTCTGATGGTCATACTCCATTTATTAAAGTTTCTTCATTTTTCATTATTAAGACATTTATGGAGTTAAAACGCAATATTAGACAGTTTGAAAATTTCCTAAAACCGAGGCCCTTATACGAAATCTCGAGTTTCGGAAGGCATAAATCAACATACGTGCGTCTGATGGTCATACTCCATTTACAAAAGTTTCCTCATTTATCATTATTAACACATTCATGGAGCTAAAACTGCAAGATTAGACAGTTTATAAATTTCCTAAAACCGAGACCCTCAAACGAAATCTCGAGTTTCGGAAGAGGCATAAATCAACATACGTGCGTCTGATGGTCATACTCCATTTATTAAAGTTTCTTCATTTTTCATTATTAAGACATTTATGGAGTTAAAACGCAATATTAGATCGTTTTTAAAATTTTCCAAAAACTGAGACCCTCAAACGAAATCTCGAGTTTCGGAAGGCGTAAATCATCATACGTGCGTCTGATGGTCATACTCCATTTATTAAAGTTTCTTTATTTATCATTATTAAGACATTCATGGAGTTAAAACTGCAATATTAGACAGTTTGAAAATTTCCTAAAAACCGAGGCCCTTATACGAAATCTCGACTTTCGGAAGGCATAAATCAACATACGTGCGTCTGATGGTCATACTCCATTTACAAAAGTTTCCTCATTTATCATTATTAACACATTCATGGAGCTAAAACTGCAAGATTAGACAGTTTATAAATTTCCTAAAACCGAGACCCTCAAACGAAATCTCGAGTTTCGGAAGAGGCATAAATCAACATACGTGCGTCTGATGGTCATACTCCATTTATTAAAGTTTCTTCATTTTTCATTATTAAGACATTTATGGAGTTAAAACGCAATATTAGACTGTTAAAATTTTCCAAAATCGAGACCCTCAAACGAAATCTCGAGTTTCGGAAGGCGTAAATCATCATACGTGCGTCTGATGGTCATACTCCATTTATTAAAGTTTCTTTATTTATCATTATTAAGACATTCATGGAGTTAAAACTGCAATATTAGACAGTTTGAAAATTTCCTAAAAACCGAGGCCCTCAAACGAAATCTCGAGTTTCGGAAGGCGTAAATCATCATACGTGCGTCTGATGGTCATACTCCATTTAATAAAGTTTCTTTATTTATCATTATTAAGACATTCATGGAGTTAAAACTGCAATATTAGACAGTTTGAAAATTTCCTAATAACCGGGGCCCTTAAACGAAATCTCGACTTTCGGAAGGCATAAATCAACATACGTGCGTCTGATGGTCATACTCCATTTATTAAAGTTTCTTCATTTATCATTATTAAGACATTAATGGAGTTAAAACTGCAATATTAGACAGTTTGAAAATTTCCTATAAACCGAGGCCCTTATACGAAATCTCGAGTTTCGGAAGGCATAAATCAACATACGTGCGTCTGATGGTCATACTCCATTTACAAAAGTTTCCTCATTTATCATTATTAACACATTCATGGAGCTAAAACTGCAAGATTAGACAGTTTATAAATTTCCTAAAACCGAGACCCTCAAACGAAATCTCGAGTTTCGGAAGAGGCATAAATCAACATACGTGCGTCTGATGGTCATACTCCATTTATTAAAGTTTCTTCATTTTTCATTATTAAGACATTTATGGAGTTAAAACTGCAATATTAGATCATTTAAAATTTTCCTAAAACCGAGACCCTCAAACGAAATCTCGAGTTTCGGAATGCGTAAATCATCATACGTGCGTCTGATGGTCATACTCCATTTAATAAAGTTTCTTTATTTATCATTATTAAGACATTCATGGAGTTAAAACTGCAATATTAGACAGTTTGAAAATTTCCTAAAAACCGAGGCCCTTAAACGAAATCTCGACTTTCGGAAGACATAAATCAACATACGTGCGTCTGATGGTCATACTCCATTTATTAAAGTTTCTTCATTTATCATTATTAAGACATTAATGGAGTTAAAACTGCAATATTAGACAGTTTGAAAATTTCCTATAAACCGAGGCCCTTAAACGAAATCTCGACTTTCGGAAGGCATAAATCAACATATGTGCGTCTGATGGTCATACTCCATTTACAAAAGTTTCCTCATTTATCATTATTAAGACATTCATGGAGTTAAAACTGCAAGATTAGACAGTTTGAAAATTTCCTAAAACCGAGACCCTCAAACGAAATCTCGAGTTTCGGAAGAGGCATAAATCAACATACGTGCGTCTGATGGTCATACTCCATTTATTAAAGTTTCTTCATTTTTCATTATTAAGACATTTATGGAGTTAAAACTGCAATATTAGACTGTTTGAAAATTTCCTAAAAACCGAGGCCCTTATACGAAATCTCGAGTTTCGGAAGGCGTAAATCATCATACGTGCGTCTGATGGTTATACTCCATTTATTAAAGTTTCTTTATTTATCATTATTAAGACATTCATGGAGTTAAAACTGCAATATTAGACAGTTTGAAAATTTCCTAAAAACCGAGGCCCTTATACGAAATCTCGACTTTCGGAAGGCATAAATCAACATACGTGCGTCTGATGGTCATACTCCATTTACAAAAGTTTACTCATTTATCATTATTAACACATTCATGGAGCTAAAACTGCAAGATTAGGCAGTTTATAAATTTCCTAAAACCGAGACCCTCAAACGAAATCTCGAGTTTCGGAAGAGGCATAAATCAACATACGTGCGTCTGATGGTCATACTCCATTTATTAAAGTTTCTTCATTTTTCATTATTAAGACATTTATGGAGTTAAAACTGCAATATTAGACTGTTTAAAATTTTCCAAAAACCGAGACCCTCAAACGAAATCTCGAGTTTCGGAAGGCGTAAATCATCATACGTGCGTCTGATGGTCATACTCCATTTATTAAAGTTTCTTTATTTATCATTATTAAGACATTCATGGAGTTAAAACTGCAATATTAGACAGTTTGAAAATTTCCTAAAAACCGAGGCCCTTATACGAAATCTCGACTTTCGGAAGGCATAAATCAACATACGTGCGTCTGATGGTCATACTCCATTTACAAAAGTTTCCTCATTTATCATTATTAACACATTCATGGAGCTAAAACTGCAAGATTAGACAGTTTATAAATTTCCTAAAACCGAGACCCTCAAACGAAATCTCGAGTTTCGGAAGAGGCATAAATCAACATACGTGCGTCTGATGGTCATACTCCATTTATTAAAGTTTCTTCATTTTTCATTATTAAGACATTTATGGAGTTAAAACTGCAATATTAGACTGTTTAAAATTTTCCAAAAACCGAGACCCTCAAATGAAATCTCGAGTTTCGGAAGGCGTAAATCATCATACGTGCGTCTGATGGTCATACTCCATTTATTAAAGTTTCTTCATTTATCATTATTAAGACATTAATGGAGTTAAAACTGCAATATTAGACAGTTTGAAAATTTCCTATAAACCGAGGCCCTTAAACGAAATCTCGACTTTCGGAAGGCATAAATCAACATATGTGCGTCTGATGGTCATACTCCATTTACAAAATTTTCCTCATTTATCATTATTAAGACATTCATGGAGTTAAAACTGCAAGATTAGACAGTTTAAAAATTTCCTAAAACCGAGACCCTCAAACGAAATCTCGAGTTTCGGAAGAGGCATAAATCAACATACGTGCGTCTGATGGTCATACTCCATTTATTAAAGTTTCTTCATTTTTCATTATTAAGACATTTATGAAGTTAAAACTGCAATATTAGACTGTTTAAAATTTTCCAAAAACCGAGACCCTCAAACGAAATCTCGAGTTTCGGAAGGCGTAAATCGTCATGCGTGCGTCTGATGGTCATACTCCATTTATTAAAGTTTCTTTATTTATCATTATTAAGACATTCATGGAGTTAAAACTGCAATATTAGACAGTTTGAAAATTTCCTAAAAACCGAGGCCCTTATACGAAATCTCGACTTTCGGAAGGCATAAATCAACATACGTGCGTCTGATGGTCATACTCCATTTACAAAAGTTTCCTCAATTATCATTATTAACACATTCATGGAGCTAAAACTGCAAGATTAGACAGTTTATAAATTTCCTAAAACCGAGACCCTCAAACGAAATCTCGAGTTTCGGAAGAGGCATAAATCAACATACGTGCGTCTGATGGTCATACTCCATTTATTAAAGTTTCTTCATTTTTCATTATTAAGACATTTATGGAGTTAAAACTGCAATATTAGACTGTTTAAAATCTTCCAAAAACCGAGACCCTCAAACGAAATCTCGAGTTTCGGAAGGCGTAAATCATCATACGTGCGTCTGATGGTCATACTCCATTTATTAAAGTTTCTTTATTTATCATTATTAAGACATTCATGGAGTTAAAACTGCAATATTAGACAGTTTGAAAATTTCCTAAAAATCGAGGCCCTTATACGAAATCTCGACTTTCGGAAGGCATAAATCAACATACGTGCGTCTGATGGTCATACTCCATTTACAAAAGTTTCCTCATTTATCATTATTAACACATTCATGGAGCTAAAACTGCAAGATTAGACAGTTTATAAATTTCCTAAAACCGAGACCCTCAAACGAAATCTCGAGTTTCGGAAGAGGCATAAATCAACATACGTGCGTCTGATGGTCATACTCCATTTATTAAAGTTTCTTCATTTTTCATTATTAAGACATTTATGGAGTTAAAACTGCAATATTAGACTGTTTAAAATTTTCCAAAAACCGAGACCCTCAAACGAAATCTCGAGTTTCGGAAGGCGTAAATCATCATACGTGCGTCTGATGGTCATACTCCATTTATTAAAGTTTCTTTATTTATCATTATTAAGACATTCATGGAGTTAAAACTGCAATATTAGACAGTTTGAAAATTTCCTAAAAACCGAGGCCCTTATACGAAATCTCGACTTTCGGAAGGCATAAATCAACATACGTGCGTCTGATGGTCATACTCCATTTACAAAAGTTTCCTCATTTATCATTATTAACACATTCATGGAGCTAAAACTGCAAGATTAGACAGTTTATAAATTTCCTAAAACCGAGACCCTCAAACGAAATCTCGAGTTTCGGAAGAGGCATAAATCAACATACG
The DNA here is from genome assembly GCF_048544455.1 of Silene latifolia. Classification (NCBI taxonomy): domain Eukaryota; kingdom Viridiplantae; phylum Streptophyta; class Magnoliopsida; order Caryophyllales; family Caryophyllaceae; genus Silene; species Silene latifolia. Next base: position 88,332 of record NC_133530.1, on the reverse strand, counting down.
TGCGTCTGATGGTCATACTCCATTTATTAAAGTTTCTTCATTTTTCATTATTAAGACATTTATGGAGTTAAAACTGCAATATTAGACTGTTTAAAATTTTCCAAAAATCGAGACCCTCAAATGAAATCTCGAGTTTCGGAAGGCGTAAATCATCATACGTGCGTCTGATGGTCATACTCCATTTATTAAAGTTTCTTTATTTATCATTATTAAGACATTCATGGAGTTAAAACTGCAATATTAGACAGTTTGAAAATTTCCTAAAAACCGAGGCCCTTAAACGAAATCTCGACTTTCGGAAGGCATAAATCAACATACGTGCGTCTGATGATCATACTCCATTTATTAAAGTTTCTTCATTTATCATTATTAAGACATTCATGGAGTTAAAACTGTAATATTAGACAGTTTGAAATTTTCCAAAAATCGAGACCCTCAAACGAAATCTCGAGTTTCGGAAGGCATAAATCAACATACGTGGGTCTGATGGTCATACTCCATTTATTAAAGTTTCTTCATTTATCATTATTAAGACATTCTTGGAGTTAAAACTGTAATATTAGACAGTTTAAAATTTTCCAAAAACCGAGACCCTCAAACGAAATCTCGAGTTTCGGAAGGCATAAATCATCATACGTGCGTCTGATGGTCATACTCCATTTATTAAAGTTTCTTCATTTATCATTATTAAGACATTCATGGAGTTAAAACTGCAATATTAGAGAGTTTGAAAATTTCCAAAAACCGAGACCCTCAAACGAAATCTCGAGTTTCGGAAGGCGTAAATCATCATACGTGCGTCTGATGGTCATACTCCATTTAATAAAGTTTCTTTATTTATCATTATTAAGACATTCATGGAGTTAAAACTGCAATATTAGACAGTTTGAAAATTTCCTAAAAACCGAGGCCCTTAAACGAAATCTCGACTTTCGGAAGGCATAAATCAACATACGTGCGTCTGATGGTCATACTCCATTTATTAAAGTTTCTTCATTTATCATTATTAAGACATTAATGGAGTTAAAACTGCAATATTAGACAGTTTGAAAATTTCCTATAAACCGAGGCCCTTAAACGAAATCTCGACTTTCGGAAGGCATAAATCAACATATGTGCGTCTGATGGTCATACTCCATTTACAAAAGCTTCCTCATTTATCATTATTAAGACATTCATGGAGTTAAAACTGCAAGATTAGACAGTTTGAAAATTTCCTAAAACCGAGACCCTCAAACGAAATCTCGAGTTTCGGAAGGCATAAATCAACATACGTGCGTCTGATGGTCATACTCCATTTATTAAAGTTTCTTCATTTATCATTAATAAGACATTCATGGAGTTAAAACTGCAATATTAGACAGTTTGAAAATTTCCTAAAATCCGAGGCCCTTATACGAAATCTCGAGTTTCGGAAGGCATAAATCAACATACGTGCGTCTGATGGTCATACTCCATTTACAAAAGTTTCCTCATTTATCATTATTAACACATTCATGGAGCTAAAACTGCAAGATTAGACAGTTTATAAATTTCCTAAAACCGAGACCCTCAAACGAAATCTCGAGTTTCGGAAGAGGCATAAATCAACATACGTGGGTCTGATGGTCATACTCTATTTATTAAAGTTTCTTCATTTATCATTATTAAGACATTCTTGGAGTTAAATTTGTAATATTAGACAGTTTAAAATTTTCCAAAAACCGAGACCCTCAAACGAAATCTCGAGTTTCGGAAGGCATAAATCATCATACGTGCGTCTGATGGTCATACTCCATTTATTAAAGTTTCTTCATTTATCATTATTAAGACATTCATGGAGTTAAAACTGCAATATTAGAGAGTTTGAAAATTTCAAAAAACCGAGACCCTCAAACGAAATCTCGAGTTTCGGAAGGCGTAAATCATCATACGTGCGTCTGACGGTCATACTCCATTTAATAAAGTTTCTTTATTTATCATTATTAAGACATTCATGGAGTTAAAACTGCAATATTAGACAGTTTGAAAATTTCCTAAAAACCGAGGCCCTTAAACGAAATCTCGACTTTCGGAAGGCATAAATCAACATACGTGCGTCTGATGGTCATACTCCATTTATTAAAGTTTCTTCATTTATCATTATTAAGACATTCATGGAGTTAAAACTGTAATATTAGACAGTTTGAAATTTTCCAAAAATCGAGACCCTTAAACGAAATCTCGAGTTTCGGAAGGCATAAATCAACATACGTGAGTCTGATGGTCATACTCCATTTATTAAAGTTTCTTCATTTATCATTATTAAGACATTCATGGAGTTAAAACTGTAATATTAGACAAATCAAAATTTTCCAAAAACCGAGACCCTCAAACGAAATCTCGAGTTTCGGAAGGCATAAATCATCATACGTGCGTCTGATGGTCATACTCCATTTATTAAAGTTTCTTCATTTATCATTATTAAGACATTCATGGAGTTAAAACTGCAATATTATACAGTTTGAAAATTTCCTAAAACCGAGACCCTAAAACGAAATCTCGAGTTTCAGAAAGCATAAATCAACATACCTGCGTCTGATGGTCATACTCCATTTACAAAAGTTTCCTCATTTATCATTATTAAGACATTCATGGAGCTAAAACTGCAAGATTAGACAGTTTATAAATTTCCTAAAACCGAGACCCTCAAACGAAATCTCGAGTTTCGGAAGAGGCATAAATCAACATACGTGCGTCTGATGGTCATACTCCATTTATTAAAATTTATTCATTTTTCATTATTAAGACATTCATGGAGTTAAAACTTCAATATTAGACTGTTTAAAATTTTCCAAAAACCGAGACCCTCAAACGAAATCTCGAGTTTCGGAAGGCGTAAATCATCATACGTACGTCTGATGGTCATACTCCATTTATTAAAGTTTCTTTATTTATCATTATTAATACATTCATGGAGTTAAAACTGCAATATTTGACAGTTTGAAAATTTCCTAAAAACCGAGGCCCTTAAACGAAATCTCGACTTTCCGAAGGCATAAATCAACATACGTGCGTCTGATGGTTATACTCCATTTATTAATGTTTTTTCATTTATCATTATTAAGACATTCATGGAGTTAAAACTGTAATATTAGACAGTTTAAAATTTTCCAAAAACCGAGACCCTCAAACGAAATCTCGAGTTTCGGAAGGCATAAATCATCATACGTGCGTCTGATGGTCATACTCCATTTATTAAAGTTTCTTCATTTATCATTATTAAGACATTCATGGAGTTAAAACTGCAATATTAGAGAGTTTGAAAATTTCCAAAAACCGAGACTCTCAAACGAAATCTCGAGTTTCGGAAGGCGTAAATCATCATACGTGCGTCTGATGGTCATACTCCATTTAATAAAGTTTCTTTATTTATCATTATTAAGACATTCATGGAGTTAAAACTGCAATATTAGACAGTTTGAAAATTTCCTAAAAACCGAGGACCTTAAACGAAATCTCGACTTTCGGAAGGCATAAATCAACATACGTGCGTCTGATGGTCATACTCCATTTATTAAAGTTTCTTCATTTATCATTATTAAGACATTAATGGAGTTAAAACTGCAATATTAGACAGTTTGAAAATTTCCTATAAACCGAGGCCCTTAAACGAAATCTCGACTTTCGGAAGGCATAAATCAACATATGTGCGACTGATGGTCATACTCCATTTACAAAAGTTTCCTCATTTATCATTATTAAGACATTCATGGAGTTAAAACTGCAAGATTAGACAGTTTGAAAATTTCCTAAAACCGACACCCTCAAACGAAATCTCGAGTTTCGGAAGGCATAAATCAACATACGTGCGTCTGATGGTCATACTCCATTTATTAAAGTTTCTTCATTTATCATTATTAAGACATTCATGGAGTTAAAACTGCAATATTAGACAGTTTGAAAATTTCCTAAAAATCGAGGCCCTTATACGAAATCTCGAGTTTCGGAAGGCATAAATCAACATACGTGCGTCTGATGGTCATACTCCATTTACAAAAGTTTCCTCATTTATCATTATTAACACATTCATGGAGCTAAAACTGCAAGATTAGACAGTTTATAAATTTCCTAAAACCGAGACCCTCAAACGAAATCTCGAGTTTCGGAAGAGGCATAAATCAACATACGTGCGTCTGATGGTCATACTCCATTTATTAAAGTTTCTTCATTTTTCATTATTAAGACATTTATGGAGTTAAAACTGCAATATTAGACTGTTTAAAATTTTCCAAAAACCGAGACCCTCAAACGAAATCTCGAGTTTCGGAAGGCGTAAATCATCATACGTGCGTCTGATGGTCATACTCCATTTATTAAAGTTTCTTTATTTATCATTATTAAGACATTCATGGAGTTAAAACTGCAATATTAGACAGTTTGAAAATTTCCTAAAAACCGAGGCCCTTAAACGAAATCTCGACTTTCGGAAGGCATAAATCAACATACGTGCGTCTGATGATCATACTCCATTTATTAAAGTTTCTTCATTTATCATTATTAAGACATTTATGGAGTTAAAACTGTAATATTAGACAGTTTGAAATTTTCCAAAAATCGAGACCCTCACACGAGATCTCGAGTTTCGGAAGGCATAAATCAACATACGTGAGTCTGATGGTCATACTCCATTTATTAAAGTTTCTTCATTTATCATTATTAAGACATTCATGGAGTTAAAACTGCAATATTAGACAGTTTGAAAATTTCCTAAAAACCGAGGCCCTTATACGAAATCTCGAGTTTCGGAAGGCATAAATCAACATACGTGCGTCTGATGGTCATACTCCATTTACAAAAGTTTCCTCATTTATCATTATTAAGACATTCATGGAGCTAAAACTGCAAGATTAGACAGTTTATAAATTTCCTAAAACCGAGACCCTCAAACGAAATCTCGAGTTTCGGAAGAGGCATAAATCAACATACGTGCGTCTGATGGTCATACTCCATTTATTAAAGTTTCTTCATTTTTCATTATTAAGACATTCATGGAGTTAAAACTGCAACATTAGACTGTTTAAAATTTTCTAAAAACCGAGACCCTCAAACGAAATCTCGAGTTTCGGAAGGCGTAAATCATCATACGTGCGTCTGATGGTCATACTCCATTTATTAAAGTTTCTTCATTTATCATTATTAAGACATTAATGGAGTTAAAACTGCAATATTAGACAGTTTGAAAATTTCCTATAAACCGAGGCCCTTAAACGAAATCTCGACTTTCGGAAGGCATAAATCAACATATGTGCGTCTGATGGTCATACTCCATTTACAAAAGTTTCCTCATTTATCATTATTAAGACATTCATGGAGTTAAAACTGCAAGATTAGACAGTTTGAAAATTTCCTAAAACCGACACCCTCAAACGAAATCTCGAGTTTCGGAAGGCATAAATCAACATACGTGCGTCTGATGGTCATACTCCATTTATTAAAGTTTCTTCATTTATCATTATTAAGACATTCATGGAGTTAAAACTGCAATATTAGACAGTTTGAAAATTTCCTAAAAACCGAGGCCCTTATACGAAATCTCGAGTTTCGGAAGGCATAAATCAACATACGTGCGTCTGATGGTCATACTCCATTTACAAAAGTTTCCTCATTTATCATTATTAACACATTCATGGAGCTAAAACTGCAAGATTAGACAGTTTATAAATTTCCTAAAACCGAGACCCTCAAACGAAATCTCGAGTTTCGGAAGAGGCATAAATCAACATACGTGCGTCTGATGGTCATACTCCATTTATTAAAGTTTCTTCATTTATCATTATTAAGACATTCATGGAGTTAAAACTGCAATATTAGACAGTTTGAAAATTTCCTAAAAACCGAGGCCCTTATACGAAATCTCGAGTTTCGGAAGGCATAAATCAACATACGTGCGTCTGATGATCATACTCCATTTACAAAAGTTTCCTCATTTATCATTATTAACACATTCATGGAGCTAAAACTGCAAGATTAGACAGTTTATAAATTTCCTAAAACCGAGACCCTCAAACGAAATCTCGAGTTTCGAAAGAGGCATAAATCAACATACGTGGTCTGATGGTCATACTCCATTTATTAAAGTTTCTTCATTTTTCATTATTAAGACATTTATGGAGTTAAAACTGCAATATTAGACTGTTTAAAATTTTCCAAAAACCGAGACCCTCAAACGAAATCTCGAGTTTCGGAAGGCGTAAATCATCATACGTGCGTCTGATGGTCATACTCCATTTATTAAAGTTTCTTTATTTATCATTATTAAGACATTCATGGAGTTAAAACTGCAATATTAGACAGTTTGAAAATTTCCTAAAAACCGAGGCCCTTAAACGAAATCTCGACTTTCGGAAGGCATAAATCAACATACGTGCGTCTGATGATCATACTCCATTTATTAAAGTTTCTTCATTTATCATTATTAAGACATTTATGGAGTTAAAACTGTAATATTAGACAGTTTGAAATTTTCCAAAAATCGAGACCCTCACACGAGATCTCGAGTTTCGGAAGGCATAAATCAACATACGTGAGTCTGATGGTCATACTCCATTTATTAAAGTTTCTTCATTTATCATTATTAAGACATTCATGGAGTTAAAACTGCAATATTAGACAGTTTGAAAATTTCCTAAAAACCGAGGCCCTTATACGAAATCTCGAGTTTCGGAAGGCATAAATCAACATACGTGCGTCTGATGGTCATACTCCATTTACAAAAGTTTCCTCATTTATCATTATTAACACATTCATGGAGCTAAAACTGCAAGATTAGACAGTTTATAAATTTCCTAAAACCGAGACCCTCAAACGAAATCTCGAGTTTCGGAAGAGGCATAAATCAACATACGTGCGTCTGATGGTCATACTCCATTTATTAAAGTTTCTTCATTTTTCATTATTAAGACATTCATGGAGTTAAAACTGCAATATTAGATCTGTTTAAAATTTTCTAAAACCGAGACCCTCAAACGAAATCTCGAGTTTCGGAAGGCGTAAATCATCATACGTGCGTCTGATGGTCATACTCAATTTATTAAAGTTTCTTTATTTATCATTATTGAGACATTCATGGAGTTAAAACTGCAATATTAGACAGTTTGAAAATTTCCTAAAAACCGAGGCCCTTAAACGAAATCTCGACTTTCGGAAGGCATAAATCAACATACGTGCGTCTGATGATCATACTCCATTTATTAAAGTTTCTTCATTTATCATTATTAAGACATTCATGGAGTTAAAACTGTAATATTAGACAGTTTGAAATTTTCCAAAAATCGAGACCCTCAAACGAAATCTCGAGTTTCGGAAGGCATAAATCAACATACGTGAGTCTGATGGTCATACTCCATTTATTAAAGTTTCTTCATTTATCATTATTAAGACATTCATGGAGTTAAAACTGCAATATTAGACAGTTTAAAAATTTCCTAAAAACCGAGGCCCTTATACGAAATCTCGAGTTTCGGAAGGCATAAATCAACATACGTGCGTCTGATGGTCATATACTCCATTTACAAAAGTTTCCTCATTTATCATTATTAACACATTCATGGAGCTAAAACTGCAAGATTAGACAGTTTATAAATTTCCTAAAACCGAGACCCTCAAACGAAATCTCGAGTTTCGGAAGAGGCATAAATCAACATACGTGCGTCTGATGGTCATACTCCATTTATTAAAGTTTCTTCATTTTTCATTATTAAGACATTTATGGAGTTAAAACTGCAATATTAGATGTTTAAAATTTTCCAAAACCGAGACCCTCAAACGAAATCTCGAGTTTCGGAAGGCGTAAATCATCATATGTGCGTCTGATGGTCATACTCCGTTTAATAAAGTTTCTTTATTTATCATTATTAAGACATTCATGGAGTTAAAACTGCAATATTAGACAGTTTGAAAATTTCCTAAAAACCGAGGCCCTTAAACGAAATCTCGACTTTCGGAAGGCATAAATCAACATACGTGCGTCTGATGGTCATACTCCATTTATTAAAGTTTCTTCATTTATCATTATTAAGACATTAATGGAGTTAAAACTGCAATATTAGACAGTTTGAAAATTTCCTATAAACCGAGGCCCTTAAACGAAATCTCGACTTTCGGAAGGCATAAATCAACATATGTGCGTCTGATGGTCATACTCCATTTACAAAAATTTCCTCATTTATCATTATTAAGACATTCATGGAGTTAAAACTGCAAGATTAGACAGTTTGAAAATTTCCTAAAACCGACACCCTCAAACGAAATCTCGAGTTTCGGAAGGCATAAATCAACATACGTGCGTCTGATGGTCATACTCCATTTATTAAAGTTTCTTCATTTATCATTATTAAGACATTCATGGAGTTAAAACTGCAATATTAGACAGTTTGAAAATTTCCTAAAAACCGAGGCCCTTATACGAAATCTCGAGTTTCGGAAGGCATAAATCAACATACGTGCGTCTGATGGTCATACTCCATTTACAAAAGTTTCCTCATTTATCATTATTAACACATTCATGGAGCTAAAACTGCAAGATTAGACAGTTTATAAATTTCCTAAAACCGAGACCCTCAAACGAAATCTCGAGTTTCGGAAGAGGCATAAATCAACATACGTGCGTCTGATGGTCATACTCCATTTATTAAAGTTTCTTCATTTTTCATTATTAAGACATTCATGGAGTTAAAACTGCAATATTAGACTGTTTAAAATTTTCTAAAAACCGAGACCCTCAAACGAAATCTCGAGTTTCGGAAGGCGTAAATCATCATACGTGCGTCTGATGGTCATACTCAATTTATTAAAGTTTCTTTATTTATCATTATTGAGACATTCATGGAGTTAAAACTGCAATATTAGACAGTTTGAAAATTTCCTAAAACCGAGGCCCTTAAACGAAATCTCGACTTTCGGAAGGCATAAATCAACATACGTGCGTCTGATGATCATACTCCATTTATTAAAGTTTCTTCATTTATCATTATTAAGACATTTATGGAGTTAAAACTGTAATATTAGACAGTTTGAAATTTTCCAAAAATCGAGACCCTCACACGAGATCTCGAGTTTCGGAAGGCATAAATCAACATACGTGAGTCTGATGGTCATACTCCATTTATTAAAGTTTCTTCATTTATCATTATTAAGACATTCATGGAGTTAAAACTACAATATTAGACAGTTTGAAAATTTCCTAAAAACCGAGGCCCTTATACGAAATCTCGAGTTTCGGAAGGCATAAATCAACATACGTGCGTCTGATGGTCATACTCCATTTACAAAAGTTTCCTCATTTATCATTATTAACACATTCATGGAGCTAAAACTGCAAGATTAGACAGTTTATAAATTTCCTAAAACCGAGACCCTCAAACGAAATCTCGAGTTTCGGAAGAGGCATAAATCAACATACGTGCGTCTGATGGTCATACTCCATTTATTAAAGTTTCTTCATTTTTCATTATTAAGACATTCATGGAGTTAAAACTGCAATATTAGACTGTTTAAAATTTTCTAAAAACCGAGACCCTCAAACGAAATCTCGAGTTTCGGAAGGCGTAAATCATCATACGTGCGTCTGATGGTCATACTCAATTTATTAAAGTTTCTTTATTTATCATTATTGAGACATTCATGGAGTTAAAACTGCAATATTAGACAGTTTGAAAATTTCCTAAAAACCGAGGCCCTTAAACGAAATCTCGACTTTCGGAAGGCATAAATCAACATACGTGCGTCTGATGATCATACTCCATTTATTAAAGTTTCTTCATTTATCATTATTAAGACATTCATGGAGTTAAAACTGTAATATTAGACAGTTTGAAATTTTCCAAAAATCGAGACCCTCAAACGAAATCTCGAGTTTCGGAAGGCATAAATCAACATACGTGAGTCTGATGGTCATACTCCATTTATTAAAGTTTCTTCATTTATCATTATTAAGACATTCATGGAGTTAAAACTGCAATATTAGACAGTTTAAAAATTTCCTAAAAACCGAGGCCCTTATACGAAATCTCGAGTTTCGGAAGGCATAAATCAACATACGTGCGTCTGATGGTCATATACTCCATTTACAAAAGTTTCCTCATTTATCATTATTAACACATTCATGGAGCTAAAACTGCAAGATTAGACAGTTTATAAATTTCCTAAAACCGAGACCCTCAAACGAAATCTCGAGTTTCGGAAGAGGCATAAATCAACATACGTGCGTCTGATGGTCATACTCCATTTATTAAAGTTTCTTCATTTTTCATTATTAAGACATTTATGGAGTTAAAACTGCAATATTAGACTGTTTAAAATTTTCCAAAAACCGAGACCCTCAAACGAAATCTCGAGTTTCGGAAGGCGTAAATCATCATACGTGCGTCTGATGGTCATACTCCGTTTAATAAAGTTTCTTTATTTATCATTATTAAGACATTCATGGAGTTAAAACTGCAATATTAGACAGTTTGAAAATTTCCTAAAAACCGAGGCCCTTAAACGAAATCTCGACTTTCGGAAGGCATAAATCAACATACGTGCGTCTGATGGTCATACTCCATTTATTAAAGTTTCTTCATTTATCATTATTAAGACATTAATGGAGTTAAAACTGCAATATTAGACAGTTTGAAAATTTCCTATAAACCGAAGCCCTTAAACGAAATCTCGACTTTCGGAAGGCATAAATCAACATATGTGCGTCTGATGGTCATACTCCATTTACAAAAATTTCCTCATTTATCATTATTAAGACATTCATGGAGTTAAAACTGCAAGATTAGACAGTTTGAAAATTTCCTAAAACCGACACCCTCAAACGAAATCTCGAGTTTCGGAAGGCATAAATCAACATACGTGCGTCTGATGGTCATACTCCATTTATTAAAGTTTCTTCATTTATCATTATTAAGACATTCATGGAGTTAAAACTGCAATATTAGACAGTTTGAAAATTTCCTAAAACCGAGGCCCTTAAACGAAATCTCGAGTTTCGGAAGGCATAAATCAACATACGTGCGTCTGATGGTCATACTCCATTTACAAAAGTTTCCTCATTTATCATTATTAACACATTCATGGAGCTAAAACTGCAAGATTAGACAGTTTATAAATTTCCTAAAACCGAGACCCTCAAACGAAATCTCGAGTTTCGGAAGAGGCATAAATCAACATACGTGCGTCTGATGGTCATACTCCATTTATTAAAGTTTCTTCATTTTTCATTATTAAGACATTTATGGAGTTAAAACTGCAATATTAGACTGTTTAAAATTTTCCAAAAACCGAGACCCTCAAACGAAATCTCGAGTTTCGGAAGGCCTAAATCATCATACGTGCGTCTGATGGTCATACTCCATTTATTAAAGTTTATTTATTTATCATTATTAAGACATTCATGGAGTTAAAACTGCAATATTAGACAGTTTGAAAATTTCCTAAAAACCGAGGCCCTTAAACGAAATCTCGACTTTCGGAAGGCATAAATCAACATACGTGCGTCTGATGATCATACTCCATTTATTAAAGTTTCTTCATTTATCATTATTAAGACATTCATGGAGTTAAAACTGTAATATTAGACAGTTTGAAATTTTCCAAAAATCGAGACCCTCAAACGAAATCTCGAGTTTCGGAAGGCATAAATCAACATACGTGAGTCTGATGGTCATACTCCATTTATTAAAGTTTATTCATTTATCATTATTAAGACATTCATGGAGTTAAAACTGCAATATTAGACAGTTTGAAAATTTCCTAAAAACCGAGGCCCTTATACGAAATTTCGAGTTTCGGAAGGCATAAATCAACATACGTGCGTCTGATGGTCATACTCCATTTACAAAAGTTTCCTCATTTATCATTATTAAGACATTCATGGAGCTAAAACTGCAAGATTAGACAGTTTATAAATTTCCTAAAACCGAGACCCTCAAACGAAATCTCGACTTTCGGAAGGCATAAATCAACATACGTGCGTCTGATGGTCATACTTCATTTATTAAAGTTTCTTCATTTTTCATTATTAAGACACTTATGGAGTTAAAACTGCAATATTAGACTGTTTAAAATTTTCCAAAAACCGAGACCCTCAAACGAAATCTCGAGTTTCGGAAGGCGTAAATCATCATACGTGCGTCTGATGGTCATACTCCATTTATTAAAGTTTCTTTATTTATCATTATTAAGATATTCATGGAGTTAAAACTGCAATATTAGACAGTTTGAAAATTTCCTAAAAACCGAGGCCCTTAAACGAAATCTCGACTTTCGGAAGGCATAAATCAACATACGTGCGTCTGATGATCATACTCCATTTATTAAAGTTTCTTCATTTATCATTATTAAGACATTTATGGAGTTAAAACTGTAATATTAGACAGTTTGAAATTTTCCAAACATCGAGACCCTCACACGAGATCTCGAGTTTCGGAAGGCATAAATCAACATACGTGAGTCTGATGGTCATACTCCATTTATTAAAGTTTCTTCATTTATCATTATTAAGACATTCATGGAGTTAAAACTGCAATATTAGACAGTTTGAAAATTTCCTAAAAACCGAGGCCCTTATACGAAATCTCGAGTTTCGGAAGGCATAAATCAACATACGTGCGTCTGATGGTCATACTCCATTTACAAAAGTTTCCTCATTTATCATTATTAACACATTCATGGAGCTAAAACTGCAAGATTAGACAGTTTATAAATTTCCTAAAACCGAGACCCTCAAACGAAATCTCGAGTTTCGGAAGAGGCATAAATCAACATACGTGCGTCTGATGGTCATACTCCATTTATTAAAGTTTCTTCATTTTTCATTATTAAGACATTCATGGAGTTAAAACGCAATATTAGACTGTTTAAAATTTTCCTAAAACCGAGACCCTCAAACGAAATCTCGAGTTTCGAAGCGTAAATCATCATACGTGCGTCTGATGGTCATACTCAATTTATTAAAGTTTCTTTATTTATCATTATTGAGACATTCATGGAGTTAAAACGCAATATTAGACAGTTTGAAAATTTCCTAAAACCGAGGCCCTTAAACGAAATCTCGACTTTCGGAAGGCATAAATCAACATACGTGCGTCTGATGATCATACTCCATTTATTAAAGTTTCTTCATTTATCATTATTAAGACATTCATGGAGTTAAAACTGTAATATTAGACAGTTTGAAATTTTCCAAAAATCGAGACCCTCAAACGAAATCTCGAGTTTCGGAAGGCATAAATCAACATACGTGAGTCTGATGGTCATACTCCATTTATTAAAGTTTCTTCATTTATCATTATTAAGACATTCATGGAGTTAAAACTGCAATATTAGACAGTTTAAAAATTTCCTAAAAACCGAGGCCCTTATACGAAATCTCGAGTTTCGGAAGGCATAAATCAACATACGTGCGTCTGATGGTCATATACTCCATTTACAAAAGTTTCCTCATTTATCATTATTAACACATTCATGGAGCTAAAACTGCAAGATTAGACAGTTTATAAATTTCCTAAAACCGAGACCCTCAAACGAAATCTCGAGTTTCGGAAGAGGCATAAATCAACATACGTGCGTCTGATGGTCATACTCCATTTATTAAAGTTTCTTCATTTTTCATTATTAAGACATTTATGGAGTTAAAACTGCAATATTAGACTGTTTAAAATTTTCCAAAAACCGAGACCCTCAAACGAAATCTCGAGTTTCGGAAGGCGTAAATCATCATACGTGCGTCTGATGGTCATACTCCGTTTAATAAAGTTTCTTTATTTATCATTATTAAGACATTCATGGAGTTAAAACTGCAATATTAGACAGTTTGAAAATTTCCTAAAAACCGAGGCCTTTAAACGAAATCTCGACTTTCGGAAGGCATAAATCAACATACGTGCGTCTGATGGTCATACTCCATTTATTAAAGTTTCTTCATTTATCATTATTAAGACATTAATGGAGTTAAAACTGCAATATTAGACAGTTTGAAAATTTCCTATAAACCGAGGCCCTTAAACGAAATCTCGACTTTCGGAAGGCATAAATCAACATATGTGCGTCTGATGGTCATACTCCATTTACAAAAATTTCCTCATTTATCATTATTAAGACTTTCATGGAGTTAAAACTGCAAGATTAGACAGTTTGAAAATTTCCTAAAACCGACACCCTCAAACGAAATCTCGAGTTTCGGAAGGCATAAATCAACATACGTGCGTCTGATGGTCATACTCCATTTATTAAAGTTTCTTCATTTATCATTATTAAGACATTCATGGAGTTAAAACTGCAATATTAGACAGTTTGAAAATTTCCTAAAAACCGAGGCCCTTATACGAAATCTCGAGTTTCGGAAGGCATAAATCAACATACGTGCGTCTGATGGTCATACTCCATTTACAAAAGTTTCCTCATTTATCATTATTAACACATTCATGGAGCTAAAACTGCAAGATTAGACAGTTTATAAATTTCCTAAAACCGAGACCCTCAAACGAAATCTCGAGTTTCGGAAGAGGCATAAATCAACATACGTGCGTCTGATGGTCATACTCCATTTATTAAAGTTTCTTCATTTTTCATTATTAAGACATTCATGGAGTTAAAACTGCAATATTAGACTGTTTAAAATTTTCTAAAAACCGAGACCCTCAAACGAAATCTCGAGTTTCGGAAGGCGTAAATCATCATACGTGCGTCTGATGGTCATACTCAATTTATTAAAGTTTCTTTATTTATCATTATTGAGACATTCATGGAGTTAAAACTGCAATATTAGACAGTTTGAAAATTTCCTAAAAACCGAGGCCCTTAAACGAAATCTCGACTTTCGGAAGGCATAAATCAACATACGTGCGTCTGATGATCATACTCCATTTATTAAAGTTTCTTCATTTATCATTATTAAGACATTTATGGAGTTAAAACTGTAATATTAGACAGTTTGAAATTTTCCAAAAATCGAGACCCTCACACGAGATCTCGAGTTTCGGAAGGCATAAATCAACATACGTGCGTCCGATGGTCATACTCCATTTATTAAAGTTTCTTCATTTATCATTATTAAGACATTCATGGAGTTAAAACTGCAATATTAGACAGTTTGAAAATTTCCTAAAAACCGAGGCCCTTATACGAAATCTCGAGTTTCGGAAGGCATAAATCAACATACGTGCGTCTGATGGTCATACTCCATTGACAAAAGTTTCCTCATTTATCATTATTAACACATTCATGGAGCTAAAACGCAAGATTAGACAGTTTATAAATTTCCTAAAACCGAGACCCTCAAACGAAATCTCGAGTTTCGGAAGAGGCATAAATCAACATACGTGCGTCTGATGGTCATACTCCATTTATTAAAGTTTCTTCATTTTTCATTATTAAGACATTCATGGAGTTAAAACTGCAATATTAGACTGTTTAAAATTTTCTAAAAACCGAGACCCTCAAACGAAATCTCGAGTTTCGGAAGGCGTAAATCATCATACGTGCGTCTGATGGTCATACTCAATTTATTAAAGTTTCTTTATTTATCATTATTGAGACATTCATGGAGTTAAAACTGCAATATTAGACAGTTTGAAAATTTCCTAAAAACCGAGGCCCTTAAACGAAATCTCGACTTTCGGAAGGCATAAATCAACATACGTGCGTCTGATGATCATACTCCATTTATTAAAGTTTCTTCATTTATCATTATTAAGACATTCATGGAGTTAAAACTGTAATATTAGACAGTTTGAAATTTTCCAAAAATCGAGACCCTCAAACGAAATCTCGAGTTTCGGAAGGCATAAATCAACATACGTGAGTCTGATGGTCATACTCCATTTATTAAAGTTTCTTCATTTATCATTATTAAGACATTCATGGAGTTAAAACTGCAATATTAGACAGTTTAAAAATTTCCTAAAAACCGAGGCCCTTATACGAAATCTCGAGTTTCGGAAGGCATAAATCAACATACGTGCGTCTGATGGTCATATACTCCATTTACAAAAGTTTCCTCATTTATCATTATTAACACATTCATGGAGCTAAAACTGCAAGATTAGACAGTTTATAAATTTCCTAAAACCGAGACCCTCAAACGAAATCTCGAGTTTCGGAAGAGGCATAAATCAACATACGTGCGTCTGATGGTCATACTCCATTTATTAAAGTTTCTTCATTTTTCATTATTAAGACATTTATGGAGTTAAAACTGCAATATTAGACTGTTTAAAATTTTCCAAAAACCGAGACCCTCAAACGAAATCTCGAGTTTCGGAAGGCGTAAATCATCATACGTGCGTCTGATGGTCATACTCCGTTTAATAAAGTTTCTTTATTTATCATTATTAAGACATTCATGGAGTTAAAACTGCAATATTAGACAGTTTGAAAATTTCCTAAAAACCGAGGCCCTTAAACGAAATCTCGACTTTCGGAAGGCATAAATCAACATACGTCGTCGATGGTCATACTCCTTTTATTAAAGTTTCTTCATTTATCATTATTAAGACATTAATGGAGTTAAAACTGCAATATTAGACAGTTTGAAAATTTCCTATAAACCGAGGCCCTTAAACGAAATCTCGACTTTCGGAAGGCATAAATCAACATATGTGCGTCTGATGGTCATACTCCATTTACAAAAATTTCCTCATTTATCATTATTAAGACATTCATGGAGTTAAAACTGCAAGATTAGACAGTTTGAAAATTTCCTAAAACCGACACCCTCAAACGAAATCTCGAGTTTCGGAAGGCATAAATCAACATACGTGCGTCCGATGGTCATACTCCATTTATTAAAGTTTCTTCATTTATCATTATTAAGACATTCATGGAGTTAAAACTGCAATATTAGACAGTTTGAAAATTTCCTAAAAACCGAGGCCCTTATACGAAATCTCGAGTTTCGGAAGGCATAAATCAACATACGTGCGTCTGATGGTCATACTCCATTTACAAAAGTTTCCTCATTTATCATTATTAACACATTCATGGAGCTAAAACTGCAAGATTAGACAGTTTATAAATTTCCTAAAACCGAGACCCTCAAACGAAATCTCGAGTTTCGGAAGAGGCATAAATCAACATACGTGCGTCTGATGGTCATACTCCATTTATTAAAGTTTCTTCATTTTTCATTATTAAGACATTTATGGAGTTAAAACTGCAATATTAGACTGTTTAAAATTTTCCAAAAACCGAGACCCTCAAACGAAATCTCGAGTTTCGGAAGGCCTAAATCATCATACGTGCGTCTGATGGTCATACTCCATTTATTAAAGTTTCTTTATTTATCATTATTAAGACATTCATGGAGTTAAAACTGCAATATTAGACAGTTTGAAAATTTCCTAAAAACCGAGGCCCTTAAACGAAATCTCGACTTTCGGAAGGCATAAATCAACATACGTGCGTCTGATGATCATACTCCATTTATTAAAGTTTCTTCATTTATCATTATTAAGACATTCATGGAGTTAAAACTGTAATATTAGACAGTTTGAAATTTTCCAAAAATCGAGACCCTCAAACGAAATCTCGAGTTTCGGAAGGCATAAATCAACATACGTGAGTCTGATGGTCATACTCCATTTATTAAAGTTTATTCATTTATCATTATTAAGACATTCATGGAGTTAAAACTGCAATATTAGACAGTTTGAAAATTTCCTAAAAACCGAGGCCCTTATACGAAATTTCGAGTTTCGGAAGGCATAAATCAACATACGTGCGTCTGATGGTCATACTCCATTTACAAAAGTTTCCTCATTTATCATTATTAAGACATTCATGGAGCTAAAACTGCAAGATTAGACAGTTTATAAATTTCCTAAAACCGAGACCCTCAAACGAAATCTCGACTTTCGGAAGGCATAAATCAACATACGTGCGTCTGATGGTCATACTTCATTTATTAAAGTTTCTTCATTTTTCATTATTAAGACACTTATGGAGTTAAAACTGCAATATTAGACTGTTTAAAATTTTCCAAAAACCGAGACCCTCAAACGAAATCTCGAGTTTCGGAAGGCGTAAATCATCATACGTGCGTCTGATGGTCATACTCCATTTATTAAAGTTTCTTTATTTATCATTATTAAGATATTCATGGAGTTAAAACTGCAATATTAGACAGTTTGAAAATTTCCTAAAAACCGAGGCCCTTAAACGAAATCTCGACTTTCGGAAGGCATAAATCAACATACGTGCGTCTGATGATCATACTCCATTTATTAAAGTTTCTTCATTTATCATTATTAAGACATTTATGGAGTTAAAACTGTAATATTAGACAGTTTGAAATTTTCCAAACATCGAGACCCTCACACGAGATCTCGAGTTTCGGAAGGCATAAATCAACATACGTGAGTCTGATGGTCATACTCCATTTATTAAAGTTTCTTCATTTATCATTATTAAGACATTCATGGAGTTAAAACTGCAATATTAGACAGTTTGAAAATTTCCTAAAAACCGAGGCCCTTATACGAAATCTCGAGTTTCGGAAGGCATAAATCAACATACGTGCGTCTGATGGTCATACTCCATTTACAAAAGTTTCCTCATTTATCATTATTAACACATTCATGGAGCTAAAACTGCAAGATTAGACAGTTTATAAATTTCCTAAAACCGAGACCCTCAAACGAAATCTCGAGTTTCGGAAGAGGCATAAATCAACATACGTGCGTCTGATGGTCATACTCCATTTATTAAAGTTTCTTCATTTTTCATTATTAAGACATTCATGGAGTTAAAACTGCAATATTAGACTGTTTAAAATTTTCTAAAAACCGAGACCCTCAAACGAAATCTCGAGTTTCGGAAGGCGTAAATCATCATACGTGCGTCTGATGGTCATACTCAATTTATTAAAGTTTCTTTATTTATCATTATTGAGACATTCATGGAGTTAAAACTGCAATATTAGACAGTTTGAAAATTTCCTAAAAACCGAGGCCCTTAAACGAAATCTCGACTTTCGGAAGGCATAAATCAACATACGTGCGTCTGATGATCATACTCCATTTATTAAAGTTTCTTCATTTATCATTATTAAGACATTTATGGAGTTAAAACTGTAATATTAGACAGTTTGAAATTTTCCAAAAATCGAGACCCTCACACGAGATCTCGAGTTTCGGAAGGCATAAATCAACATACGTGAGTCTGATGGTCATACTCCATTTATTAAAGTTTCTTCATTTATCATTATTAAGACATTCATGGAGTTAAAACTGCAATATTAGACAGTTTGAAAATTTCCTAAAAACCGAGGCCCTTATACGAAATCTCGAGTTTCGGAAGGCATAAATCAACATACGTGCGTCTGATGGTCATACTCCATTTACAAAAGTTTCCTCATTTATCATTATTAACACATTCATGGAGCTAAAACTGCAAGATTAGACAGTTTAGAAATTTCCTAAAACCGAGACCCTCAAACGAAATCTCGAGTTTCGGAAGAGGCATAAATCAACATACGTGCGTCTGATGGTCATATTCCATTTATTAAAGTTTCTTCATTTTTCATTATTAAGACATTTATGGAGTTAAAACTGCAATATTAGACTGTTTAAAATTTTCCAAAAACCGAGACCCTCAAACGAAATCTCGAGTTTCGGAAGGCGTAAATCATCATACGTGCGTCTGATGGTCATACTCCATTTATTAAAGTTTCTTTATTTATCATTATTAAGACATTCATGGAGTTAAAACGCAATATTAGACAACTTTGAAAATTTCCTAAAAACCGAGGCCCTTAAACGAAATCTCGACTTTCGGAAGGCATAAATCAACATACGTGCGTCTGATGATCATACTCCATTTATTAAAGTTTCTTCATTTATCATTATTAAGACATTTATGGAGTTAAAACTGTAATATTAGACAGTTTGAAATTTTCCAAAAATCGAGACCCTCACACGAGATCTCGAGTTTCGGAAGGCATAAATAAACATACGTGAGTCTGATGGTCATACTCCATTTATTAAAGTTTCTTCATTTATCATTATTAAGACATTCATGGAGTTAAAACTGCAATATTAGACAGTTTGAAAATTTCCTAAAAACCGAGGCCCTTATACGAAATCTCGAGTTTCGGAAGGCATAAATCAACATACGTGCGTCTGATGGTCATACTCCATTTACAAAAGTTTCCTCATTTATCATTATTAAGACATTCATGGAGCTAAAACTGCAAGATTAGACAGTTTATAAATTTCCTAAAACCGAGACCCTCAAACGAAATCTCGAGTTTCGGAAGAGGCATAAATCAACATACGTGCGTCTGATGGTCATACTCCATTTATTAAAGTTTCTTCATTTTTCATTATTAAGACATTCATGGAGTTAAAACTGCAATATTAGACTGTTTAAAATTTTCTAAAAACCGAGACCCTCAAACGAAATCTCGAGTTTCGGAAGGCGTAAATCATCATACGTACGTCTGATGGTCATACTCCATTTATTAAAGTTTCTTTATTTATCATTATTAAGACATTCATGGAGTTAAAACTGCAATATTAGACAGTTTGAAAATTTCCTAAAAGTCGAGGCCCTTAAACGAAATCTCGACTTTCGGAAGGCATAAATCAACATACGTGCGTCTGATGGTCATACTCCATTTATTAAAGTTTCTTCATTTATCATTATTAAGACATTCATGGAGTTAAAACTGTAATATTAGACAGTTTGAAATTTTCCAAAAATCGAGACCCTCAAACGAAATCTCGAGTTTCGGAAGGCATAAATCAACATACGTGAGTCTGATGGTCATACTCCATTTATTAAAGTTTCTTCATTTATCATTATTAAGACAATCATGGAGTTAAAACTGCAATATTAGACAGTTTGAAAATTTCCTAAAAACCGAGGCCCTTATACGAAATTTCGAGTTTCGGAAGGCATAAATCAACATACGTGCGTCTGATGGTCATACTCCATTGACAAAAGTTTCCTCATTTATCATTATTAAGACATTCATGGAGCTAAAACAGCAAGATTAGACAGTTTATAAATTTCCTAAAACCGAGATCCTCAAACGAAATCTCGACTTTCGGAAGGCATAAATCAACATACGTGCGTCTGATGGTCATACTCCATTTATTAAAGTTTCTTCATTTTTCATTATTAAGACATTTATGGAGTTAAAACTGCAATATTAGACTGTTTAAAATTTTCCAAAAACCGAGACCCTCAAACGAAATCTCGAGTTTCGGAAGGCGTAAATCATTATACGTACGTCTGATGGTCATACTCCATTTATTAAAGTTTCTTTATTTATCATTATTAAGACATTCATGGAGTTAAAACTGCAATATTAGACAGTTTGAAAATTTCCTAAAAACCGAGGCCCTTAAACGAAATCTCGACTTTCGGAAGGCATAAATCAACATACGTGCGTCTGATGGTCATACTCCATTTATTAAAGTTTCTTCATTTTTCATTATTAAGACATTCATGGAGTTAAAACTGCAATATTAGACTGTTTAAAATTTTCTAAAAACCGAGACCCTCAAACGAAATCTCGAGTTTCGGAAGGCGTAAATCATCATACGTGCGTCTGATGGTCATACTCCATTTATTAAAGTTTCTTTATTTATCATTATTAAGACATTCATGGAGTTAAAACTGCAACATTAGACAGTTTGAAAATTTCCTAAAAACCGAGGCCCTTATACGAAATCTCGAGTTTCGGAAGGCATAAATCAACATACGTGCGTCTGATGGTCATACTCCATTTACAAAAGTTTCCTCATTTATCATTATTAAGACATTCATGGAGCTAAAACTGCAAGATTGACAGTTTATAAATTTCCTAAAACCGAGACCCTCAAACGAAATCTTGACTTTCGGAAGGCATAAATCAACATACGTGCGTCTGATGGTCATACTCCATTTATTAAAGTTTCTTCATTTATCATTATTAAGACATTAATGGAGTTAAAACTGCAATATTAGACATTTTGAAAATTTCCTATAAACCGAGGCCCTTAAACGAAATCTCGACTTTCGGAAGGCATAAATCAACATATGTGCGTCTGATGGTCATACTCCATTTACAAAAGTTTCCTCATTTATCATTATTAAGACATTCATGGAGTTAAAACTGCAAGATTAGACAGTTTGAAAATTTCCTAAAACCGAGACCCTCAAACGAAATCTCGAGTTTCGGAAGGCATAAATCAACATACGTGCGTCTGATGGTCATACTCCATTTATTAAAGTTTCTTCATTTATCATTATTAAGACATTAATGGAGTTAAAACTGCAATATTAGACAGTTTAAAAATTGTGGACAAGGCCCTCGGGAACTGCGTCCGCGGGATCCACACTAGGCATAATCGACTCGAGGTTCTTTCGAATCGAATTAAGACCAATTAGAGTCGCCACCAAGTTTTTTGGGAACTTGGAACCGTTCAAGTCAACTTTACACCTTTCATCGAAAAGCATAAAGCCAATCGACTACGAGTGATTAAAGATAAAGACTTGTACCCTATATCACTCGATTTGAATGACTCTCGTAATCCAATGGTATTTAGACGGATCCACAAACCATAGATCTTGAGTAAGGGGTGAGGGTACGTGTTAGGAAGCCCACAAGGACACCTAACCCCGCCCGTCGATAACGGCCTCTACTAAGTCAAGTGTCAGATTTCAAACAAGGTCATAGCTACTACGATATATGATATGCAAACATCGTTTTAAAACCCTAACATGTGACAATAATTTCTATGTCGTTTAATGCATGAATACTAACTTTGTCAAAGTTGTTTTAGCATGTTGGTTGATTTGAAATAAAAGATGCGCAAACACGGCTTAGGAGGAATGGGGGAGCCATTGGGATCTATCCTATTACAACCCAGGCATTTCATGCCGACACAACGAGAAATAAATTACAACTCGATTTAAATACAATTGCTACATATATAACTATAAACGACACAAAACACGGCCACTTGGCCTAGAAAACCGTGCACAAGGGGGTGACTCACGGCCTACATGACACACGGCCTTGGGTCACTCCTCGTAATGCGTGCTTTCACTTAATCCCATCGAATTAGACATAGGGCTATGCACCCAAGCAAGCATTAGCATAAACCGGGCCATGTTGCTTTAGACAACATGCGGTTTACTACGCTCCTACAAGCATTGGGGAACAACCATCTAACCAAACAAGACTAAGGTTTTTTGAAAAGGTTTTGACTCAATAAAAGAAAACCAACTCGAAAATTACAACTCGATAAACAACCGATAAATTACAAACAATGAAACAACGAGAAAACAAACGGTATAAAAACAAAACGAGAAAGGTAAAGAAAACGGCCACCTCACGGCCCAAACCAACGGCCACCCTCACGGCCAAGACAAGGCCAACCTAGTCCCTAAGTTAGGTTCATTAGTTAGATCGAATGATTGCGAAACGGATTAGAAAACGAGTTAGAAAACAAGTTGATCGATTGAGAAGAAACGCGCGGGTGTGTTATTCTACACGGCCTAAGGAGCCCAATTAGGTCAGATATCATAATATTAATGCTTACTCGTCGAGTGTTAATAGGGAGGTGCTAATCACGCACTCCTATGCTAGCGAGAAATCAAGTGATATGAAAGATGCGTTCAATTAGGTTATAGAATTGTTAATCGATTTTTAAAGCTATGTCGATGTACCCTAATGTGTCTAATTAGGTTATTAAATTGATCTAATGTCATCTAAACGAGTCATAGGTTAACAATCAGAGGTTAAACTAACATACAACGGGTCCTAGGGTATGTCGAATTGGCCGAAATAACAAAGGGGTCAAAAGCGATGAGCGAAGTTAGAAAATCGTTTTGTTTATGCCCTACCTTGAACACGAGGATATGTAAATGAGACGGGGGTGTACGACCGACTGAAGTAGCGGTTTCTTTTCCCATCTCAAGTCAACGCGGGTGTTCATGGTGGTACTTTAACTCATACTCGGACTAACTAGTTTCATAATTAATTAAACAATCGATAAACAAAACGAAAAAAACAAACAAAAACAAGACAATAAAAAAAAGCATAAAACAAACGAAATAAAAGGGAAAAGAGGAGGATTTGATGCACCCTCAACCTACATGTATCGTTGACACCGTCTTGGGTCGTAATCGATGGTAGATTTTATCTCGAGAGGCCGTCGTCGACGAAGAAACAAAGCAACACGCGTTTTTTGACAAATCTGGACAGCAACTTTCAAACGATGATATCTCCCTCGTTTCACGATGAAAATTCGATTTAAAAGATGTTTTGAAAACTAGAAAGAGAGGAGAACAGGGATATTAAAGCAACCCCTGCTCGTTTTGGGTTATTGGGCACGAAAAACGAGCACAAACAGACCTGGACAGACAAGAATAAACCGCGAAAACAGAGTGTATAACACTCTGTTTTTCGAGGGATTTCGTGTGCTCTCAAGGGCAATTTGGCTCGTGAATCTTTGTCTAATGTGTATATGGATGTTATGTGGTTAATTAGGAACAAGAAAATCGAGTTTTGATGGAGGTTTGATGGAGGAACGAGTTGTATTTCGAGGAGGACACACAAACAGTTTCAGTTTGTGTGTCGGTTTTGTTTAGGGTTTTTGGGAGGCAATTAGGGTTTGTTTCTGAGGTTTAAAGCTTGTGGGTGATGGTTGGATGTATGGAGAACTTAGAGGAATGAATGTATGGTGAAGGGGTGGTATTTATAAGGAGTTAAAGTAGGGTAAAAGAGAGGGAGAGGCAATCGGGCTTGCTGAACATAGCTGCTGTCCAGCAGCTTTTGGGGGGTTTTCTAGGGTTCGTTTGGGAGTTTTTCTTGGTGATTAAGGTAAGGTAATATGGGTAGGATATTAGGGTATGGGTTAGGGTTAATGTGCACGAGTTTTGGTGGTGTTTGGAGCGGGTTTTGGGCTCGGGATTGAGCTGCCAAAACAGGGGGGCTGCTCGGTTTGTTGCGGGCTGTTTGTGAGGGATTTGGGACGAGAATTTGGGCCATGGATAGGGGGTTCGAACTAGGGTGGATGGGTATTGGTCTAGGTTGGTTAGTGTACTCGAGATTCGTGCCAATTCGCAAAGAAAACGGGCTCAAAAATCGAGCTCAAAAACACATGTTCAAAACGAGTTCTTTTCGATTTTCAAATCGATTTTTCAAATCAATTAACACATTAAAATAAATGATTTTTCAAACCAAATATACTCATAAAATGATTTTTCAAATCAAATATTTATTTTATTTTCAATAAAATAAACTTGGGAAAATAAATTCAAAATAAAATAAAATAAATTGAAATCACCTTAAAAAAGACTTTAATTTAAAAATCATTTAAATTAAAATACTCCGTCGACAACGCTCATTCTACATCGTAAAACGAACCCAAATAAATGACAATGACAACTAAAAAATACATGTGTCCTATCATCATCGGGTGTTTGTCGGGTTCTCTATAAATTCCAATATCGACGGATACGGGTATCTCTGAGCCCCACTTTGACCGAGGCTTGGACAAGGCGAAAGTCAAAGTATACCCCAGTCCCTCTCGACCTGAGGATTCTTCGGGTCGTTTATAGTCCATTAGACTTGCGTATATAAGCTCGCCAGCCATAGGAAGAGATCATACCTGAAACTTCGTTGGGGATTGACTCTTGCTTCTGTTGTGTCAAATTATCGTCATTGGTCGTCGACCCATAAAATTGCATATATGGTGAGTTGAGCCTTATCCTTAGGCGCCTACGTATCCGTTTCTGACGGAATCAAACCCGCGTCGTAGTTCGGCAACTGCTGACACATGCCCAAAGTTTATCATCTGCTGGCATTTGTCCAAAATTCATCATCTGCTGACATTTGCCCAAAATTTATCATCTGCTGGCAGGTGTCCAAATGGGACGGGACTTTCCGAGGAGGTTGCCGTCGCTTTCATCATTTGCTTTCAGCTACGGAATTCTTCCATTTCATACTCTTGTATTGAATTGAATTCTTGGTGGATATCATCCTTTACATCTTGATAATGGTCTCTGAAGCCAACGGCTTCAGAGCCCCCAGTTTGTAATGGCTCTAAAGTCGAAGACTTTAGAGCCCCCAGTTGAAGCATATCCTGCTATAATTGAAACACAAAAACGTACTAGCAACAATCATCACATAAGCACCTTTGGATCATCGACCCGAGAATTGAATTTGAAAATTTTGAATAATTGGGCCATCGACCCGAAATTTGAATTTGAAACGAATCATTTGGATGTTGGGTCGTCGACCCAAAATTTGATTTTGAACTTTGAGATTTGAACCTTGACTTGAAATGTACCACTACTTGGATCATCTATCCCAAAATTCGCAAAAAGTTTTTGAAATTTCGGAATTCTGAAATCTTTGGCATTTTGAAATCGAACCTTGACGGGTGAGCAGGAAATACGACTCAGACACTCTGTATGACCCGTAAACAAACGTGGGCGTAGCCCGCTACCGTAAAACAAAAAGGAAAATAAAACCGTAAGTGTGCACGAGTTTTAATTCAATTATTGACTTGTTAGGGGTAGAAATGTAAATTGGCCGTTCCGGCGCCAAAAGATGGCAAATGGGAATCATAAGGTCGTCGAACTTGGGACGGAGATATCGTATGGCATGGGCGTGCTCCCGAGGGCACATGGGAATCAAGATCACTTGGCATTGACAAGGTGGATTAAACTCACAGAGCAACAACGTTGCCTTCGCCCAGACACTAAACACAGACTGATTTTATGAGAACAGTTGGACATCACACATCACTCTTGTTGGGAACATTCTGCCACTCTTCTCCTCGCCTCCTTTATTTTCAGCGAGTTTTCATCATTTCTTGCCACCGCCTTCTTTCTTTTCAGCGGGCTTTTACTATTTTTCTTCCACGCCTTCTTTCCTTTCAGCGGGTTTTTCATATTTTCTGTTCCCAACACAAACCTACATCTATATGACTCAGCATCTTTGCTTAAACCGTTAGATAAAGCCCATTCTGAGACTTGATACTATTCATCCGAACCTATATCCTTATCCTAGCCTACATCGAGTGCTAAGACTGACTCAAACAAAGGTGGCTTCATTTGGACTTGGTTAGGACCCGTAAGAAACCGACAAGATGACAACTTGGTTGATGAGTGGATTAAATCCTTTATTCTGAAGGACTGCCTACGTATTCGCGTGGAGCGAAATCAAATCCGACGTAGTTCGATCATGGTGCATAAACATGGCATTTTGATTGTGTGTACACACTCGAAGGTTTCACCTAAGGTATCATGTCGCATCCCATTCTAGCCTGTAAGGTACCGTTGTATCCCGTGTCTAGGGTTGGTACAAAAGGTTGTGATTCTTTGGGATGTGGAGCTTGGTAAAAATAGGTTCGCAAGGTAAACCATCATTCTGAAGGTTCGTTTTGTGGTGCTAAGGCTAATGGCTATGGCTTATAACGCGGTTGGAAATGGTGTCTCAAATTTGATGAGACCCGAGTACAAATGGGTTGGGAATCGATGTGGGTTCAAATTTCCATGTCTGGATCCTAAAGGCTGGGTGTAACAACACAAGCGGAATAATTCTCAAAATTCCCGACTATCCCTTTGTAACTGTCTCAGGACGGACTTAGGAGTATGGATAACTGCTGATGGTACTACCTCACCTTTTTGGCTTCGCCTTTGAACTTCGCTCAACATTTTGACATCTCTTTTTCTTTTTTCTTTTCTTTTCTTCTTCTTTTCTTTTTTTCTTTCCCTTTTTCTTTTTCTTTTTCATCTCTTTTCTCTTTTCATTTTTCTTTTTTTTTTTCATTTTTCCATTTTTCTCTTTTTCTCATTTTTTCATTCTTTTTGAAAAAAATGGTCTTCTACTCATTCTCCTAGTCACAAATGGATACACCTTAAAAAACTGGGCTTCGCCAACTAATTTGGGTCAGAACGAACAATTCCTTGTTAGAACGGGTTGGTTTCTTCTCTCTTCGAGAGGGGATGATTTTGTTGGGGAAAAGGCTTGCCTTCCATCATCGATAGGGGAAACAAGGGGCTAGTCCGGGTTTGTCATAGAATCATCTAAAAGCTTGTCACAAACATTGGTTCAGATGCAGGTTTTCTACCACCAGACATGGAATAGGTAAAGGAATCAAACACGGGATCCTAGTGTACCTTACATTTTAAAACGGGACATATTTCTACCCCAGGGATGCCTTTGAGTGTGTTGTGCATTTTATCATGCTTTCAGAATGATTGAGGATTGGAAACAAGACATATTTGGAAACGAAACTGCAACTTTTATTGGAATGACAAATGCTTAACAGACGTGAAGGAACGATTCCTAGGACACACCCTAGGTCATCGCGGAACAAACGACTCAACTTGAAGAAAAGAAAGTCCTAGACTCGACTCGACTAAGATAAGAAAACAGTTCCGACTCATAATTTTTAAATCTAGTTTTGAGCTTTCCCTTGTTCAGTTGTCAACTTAGATGCTCGGCTCTTGTCCTTGATCCCTGTGATGGTTTGCCTCCATCCCGAGGTAGTCCTCTGAGGATCTACGCCAATGATGAAGGTTGGTGAATCCAATTGTCTTTTATTAACTTCGTTAATGAGAGGAGTACATTCTAGGGCAAGACTCCCGACTCGAATTTCATTCTTCGGGCTTGGCAAGAATTCAGAGCAATCCACAAATATATTCCCGATAAACACTCCTTTCCAGTGACATGGGCGGATAAGATGGGAATAATCGACATTGTCTTCGACAGAAACAAAGTTGGCGTGATCGGCAAATGGATTGGAGATGTTATTGGGTTTGACAATGGGATCGGGAGTGTTCCATTCTCAATCATGTCTTGGATTTCGTGCTTCATCGATAGCACCTTTCAAGATCATGGCCTTTCCCTTGATGAAAGGCACGAGTAGGGCATTTGGTTTATACCATTTACCTTGTTGATCAGCGGGAGGGTCCGGAGTTGGACCAATAGGCTTCAGCTTTCCTTGGGCTATGAGCCTTTGGAGAGCGTATGTATAAGTGCATCCGATATCAGTGAATGCCCTAGGTGTTTGGCGCTGCGACTTCTTCGATTGCCCTTCTAAGAGATTGATGGCTTCATCTAAATGGGTCGTTGCTGGGGCTTTGGTCCTAGACGATGAGGCCCCTTGGTACCCTTTCGGCTTTTCACCTCAAATTTATGACATCATCTTCTACCTTTATCCCGATTCTTATCAATTCTTTGAAAGAGCCAAAATTCTGGTATTTTAGAGCATTGCGGTAAATAGGTCGTAGATTCTTTACGAACTTATCTACCATTTCAACTTCGTCAGGCTTCTTGGCTAATTTCACGCTTTCAGCGCGCCATCTTGCAAGGAATTCAGTAAAGCCTTCTTTTTCTTTCTGTGTCATTACCTCCAAAGTCCTTATGTTGGTTTGAATCTCGACGTTGTCAGCATAGTGCTTACAGAACTCCACCGTGATATCTTCGAAAGTAGAAAAGTTCTTAAGGTCAAGATTATAGAACCACGCCTTCGAGTGTTCACCCAGAGATTGGGCAAAAATTACAGAGAGCATGTCAGCAGGTACTCCCTTCAGTGCTAAGTAACCTTTATAGGCCTTAACATGGTCGACTGGATCTTCGGTGCCCTTGAACTTTGGGATGTCAGTGAGTACCATGTTCGTGGGCAACTTATCCTGAACTGGGGCATAGGCCCTAGCATTTTCGTAGTGGATGTTCTTCCCCTGGGAGAGTTTCAAATGGTCTTCGATGAACTTGAACCGTTTCTCCAGATCGGTCAAAGGTGGGGTAGATGGAGGGGAATCTTCATTCAGCTTAGACTCGATTGCATCCATTCGGGTCATCATGAGGTTCACGGCCTCAGTGAGCTTGTTACCAGCATTTTCCATTGCTTGACGTTGGGTTTTTGGCGGCCTTTCTACAAGAAAACCCCGTACTGAGTCAATATTTAAAGTAAGAGCCCCTGCACACTTAAGGACACGATCCCAACTTGACTCAAACAAAGACACGACTTGAGATTGACTAACCAAAGGTTCGACTCACGGTTGGATCTAGACCTTGGTTCATTTTAGACTCGACAAAACGACATGACTCAAACTGTCATAAATCGGTTATAAACCGGACTCGGTGTGGCCAAACCCGTGATTGGACTAACATAGCCCATAGGTTCGGGTGAAACGCCCTAAATGGCCTAGCTTGGGCGTTTTTGTGGACTATCCTAGATCAAAAGGTCGACCAACATGACTCAAGGCCCAAGAGGTGAGCTTGGGTGACCCAACAAGGTCGTGTTCTAGACTCTTAGAACGAAACACACCCGGCCTAACACGGCCATGACCTGGACACGACTTGACGCATTTCATGCTTGGTTGAGGTTCGAGAGGCATTTTGGATTGATTTTGAAAAACGAATGATCGATTTGAAAAATGAGATTTGAAATGGGCACATCTTGGCTAAAAGCTTGTTTTGGCCGAAATTTCTAGTCCTATTTGGGCAGCATTTCGCGTTTTTAAAACCATGCTATTTTGAAAGTAAGTTGTTCAAAAGTTCGGTTTTGAAAAGGACATGGGAAATTTCGAAAAGACTCGGGAAAACAATTTGCACATTGTCATTCTCATGTTACAAGGATGTATGCTCCTAGACATCTCTAAGTCTCGGCAAGTCTTCTACAAGAAGGTTTATGCCCTCCATCCTTTTGCGGTCTTATAGAGCAAGGAGTCTTAAGGTAGAGTACCTAGAAGATCGTCCCCACCATCAAGAACCACGCGAGGTGAAGTGGAAGCGAGCAATGTGCAGCTTCCTAGCATAGTGGGACGTCGCCCCCCACGCATCACAAAGAAACGCTGGGACGGCCCGGGAAAATCCTTAAGGGTTTATGCATGAATCGTAGCACTATGAGTAATGTTTTACTTTCCAACACTTTCTTTTCAAGTTTCACCTCGGAGGAAAAGACCCTAGAAACAAAGTGTAACTAGTCCTCTTTTCCCCAAATGAGTCGCCAAATGGTGGACAAGGCCCTCGGGATCTGCGTCCGCGGGATCCACACTAGGCATAATCGACTCGAGGTTCTTTCGAATCGAATTAAGACCAATTAGAGTCGCCACCAAGTTTTTTGGGAACTTGGAACCGTTCAAGTCAACTTTACACCTTTCATCGAAAAGCATAAAGCCAATCGACTACGAGTGATTAAAGATAAAGACTTGTACCCTATATCACTCGATTTGAATGACTCTCGTAATCCAATGGTATTTAGACGGATCCACAAACCATAGATCTTGAGTAAGGGGTGAGGGTACGTGTTAGGAAGCCCACAAGGACACCTAACCCCGCCCGTCGATAACGGCCTCTACTAAGTCAAGTGTCAGATTTCAAACAAGGTCATAGCTACTACGATATATGATATGCAAATATCGTTTTAAAACCCTAACATGTGACAATAATTTCTATGTCGTTTAATGCATGAATACTAACTTTGTCAAAGTTGTTTTAGCATGTTGGTTGATTTGAAATAAAAGATGCGCAAACACGGCTTAGGAGGAATGGGGGAGCCATTGGGATCTATCCTATTACAACCCAGGCATTTCATGCCGACACAACGAGAAATAAATTACAACTCGATTTAAATACAATTGCTACATACGTAACTATAAACGACACAAAACACGGCCACTTGGCCTAGAAAACCGTGCACAAGGGGGGTGACTCACGGCCTACATGACACACGGCCTTGGGTCACTCCTCGTAATGCGTGCTTTCACTTAATCCCATCGAATTAGACATAGGGCTATGCACCCAAGCAAGCATTAGCATAAACCGGGCCATGTTGCTTTAGACAACATGCGGTTTACTACGCTCCTACAAGCATTGGGGAACAACCGTCTAACCAAACAAGACTAAGGTTTTTTGAAAAGGTTTTGACTCAATAAAAGAAAACCAACTCGAAAATTACAACTCGATAAACAAACGATAAATTACAAACAATGAAACAACGAGAAAACAAACGGTATAAAAACAAAACGAGAAAGGTAAAGAAAACGGCCACCTCACGGCCCAAACCAACGGCCACCCTCACGGCCAAGACAAGGCCAACCTAGTCCCTAAGTTAGGTTCATTAGTTAGATCGAATGATTGCGAAACGGATTAGAAAACGAGTTAGAAAACAAGTTGATCGATTGAGAAGAAACGCGCGGGTGTGTTATTCTACACGGCCTAAGGAGCCCAATTAGGTCAGATATCATAAGATTAATGCTTACTCGTCGAGTGTTAATAGGGAGGTGCTAATCACGCACTCCTATGCTAGTGAGAAATCAAGTGATATGAAAGATGCGTTCAATTAGGTTATAGAATTGTTAATCGATTTTTAAAGCTATGTCGATGTACCCTAATGTGTCTAATTAGGTTATTAAATTGATCTAATGTCATCTAAACGAGTCATAGGTTAACAATCAGAGGTTAAACTAACATACAACGGGTCCTAGGGTATGTCGAATTGGCCGAAATAACAAAGGGGTCAAAAGCGATGAGCGAAGTTAGAAAATCGTTTTGTTTATGCCCTACCTTGAACACGAGGATATGTAAATGAGACGGGGGTGTACGACCGACTGAAGTAGCGGTTTATTTTCCCATCTCAAGTCAACGCGGGTGTTCATGGTGGTACTTTAACTCATACTCGGACTAACTAGTTTCATAATTAATTAAACAATCGATAAACAAAACGAAAAAAACAAACAAAAACAAGACAATAAAAAAAAGCATAAAACAAACGAAATAAAAGGGAAAAGAGGAGGATTTGATGCACCCTCAACCTACATGTATCGTTGACACCGTCTTGGGTCGTAATCGATGGTAGATTTTATCTCGAGAGGCCGTCGTCGACGAAGGAACAAAGCAACACGCGTTTTTTGACAAATCTGGACAGCAACTTTCAAACGATGATATCTCCCTCGTTTCACGATGAAAATTCGATTTAAAAGATGTTTTGAAAACTAGAAAGAGAGGAGAACAGGGATATTAAAGCAACCCCTGCTTGTTTTGGGTTATTGGGCACGAAAAACGAGCACAAACAGAACTGGACAGACAAGAATAAACCGCGAAAACAGAGTGTATAACACTCTGTTTTTCGAGGGATTTCGTGTGCTCTCAAGGGCAATTTGGCTCGTGAATCTTTGTCTAATGTGTAGATGGATGTTATGTGGTTAATTAGGAATAAGAAAATCGAGTTTTGATGGAGGTTTGATGGAGGAACGAGTTGTATTTCGAGGAGGACACACAAACAGTTTCAGTTTGTGTGTCGGTTTTGTTTAGGGTTTTTGGGAGGCAATTAGGGTTTGTTTCTGAGGTTTAAAGCTTGTGGGTGATGGTTGGATGTATGGAGAACTTAGAGGAATGAATGTATGGTGAAGGGGTGGTATTTATAAGGAGTTAAAGTAGGGTAAAAGAGAGGGAGAGGCAATCGGGCTTGCTGAACATAGCTGCTGTCCAGCAGCTTTTGGGGGGTTTTCTAGGGTTCGTTTGGGAGTTTTTCTTGGTGATTAAGGTAAGGTAATATGAGTAGGATATTAGGGTATGGGTTAGGGTTAATAGGCACGGGTTTTGGTGGTGTTTGGAGCGGGTTTTGGGCTCGGGATTGAGCTGCCAAAACAGGGGGGCTGCTCGGTTTGTTGCGGGCTGTTTGTGAGGGATTTGGGACGAGAACTTGGGCCATGGATAGGGGGTTCGAACTAGGGTGGATGGGTATTGGTCTAGGTTGGTTAGTGTACTCGAGATTCGTGCCAATTCGCAAAGAAAACGGGCTCAAAAACCGAGCTAAAATCGAGCTCAAAAACACATGTTCAAAACGAGTTCTTTTCGATTTTCAAATCGATTTTTCAAATCAATTAACACATTAAAATAAATGATTTTTCAAACCAAATATACTCATAAAATGATTTTTCAAATCAAATATTTATTTTATTTTCAATAAAATAAACTTGGGAAAATAAATTCAAAATAAAATAAAATAAATTGAAATCACCTTAAAAAAGACTTTAATTTAAAAATCATTTAAATTAAAATACTCCGTCGACAACGCTCATTCTACATCGTAAAACGAACCCAAATAAATGACAATGACAACTAAAAAATACATGTGTCCTATCATCATCGGGTGTTTGTCAGGTTCTCTATAAATTCCAATATCGACGGATACGGGTATCTACAAAAATTTCCTATAAACCGAGGCCCTTAAACGAAATCTCGACTTTCGGAAGGCATAAATCAACATATGTGCGTCTGATGGTCATACTCCATTTACAAAAGTTTCCTCATTTATCATTATTAAGACATTCATGGAGTTAAAACTGCAAGATTAGACAGTTTGAAAATTTCCTAAAACCGAGGCCCTTATACGAAATCTCGAGTTTCGGAAGGCATAAATCAACATACGTGCGTCTGATGGTCATACTCCATTTACAAAAATTTCCTCATTTATCATTATTAAGACATTCATGGAGCTAAAACTGCAAGATTAGACAGTTTATAAATTTCCTAAAACCGAGACCCTCAAATGAAATCTCGAATTTCGGAAGAGGCATAAATCAACATACGTGCGTCTGATGGTCATACTCCATTTATTAAAGTTTCTTCATTTTTCATTATTAAGACATTTATGGAGTTAAAACTGCAATATTAGACTGTTTAAAATTTTCCAAAAACCGAGAACCTCAAACGAAATCTCGAGTTTCGGAAGGCGTAAATCATCATACGTGCGTCTGATGGTCATACTCCATTTATTAAAGTTTCTTTATTTATCATTATTAAGACATTCATGGAGTTAAAACTGCAATATTAGACAGTTTGAAAATTTCCTAAAAACCGAGGCCCTTAAACGAAATCTCGACTTTCGGAAGGCATAAATCAACATACGTGCGTCTGATGATCATACTCCATTTATTAAAGTTTCTTCATTTATCATTATTAAGACATTCATGGAGTTAAAACTGTAATATTAGACAGTTTGAAATTTTCCAAAAATCGAGACCCTCAAACGAAATCTCGAGTTTCGGAAGGCATAAATCAACATACGTGAGTCTGATGGTCATACTCCATTTATTAAAGTTTCTTCATTTATCATTATTAAGACATTCATGGAGTTAAAACTGCAATATTAGACAGTTTGAAAATTTCCTAAAAACCGAGGCCCTTATACGAAATCTCGAGTTTCGGAAGGCATAAATCAACATACGTGCGTCTGATGGTCATACTCCATTTACAAAAGTTTCCTCATTTATCATTATTAAGACATTCATGGAGCTAAAACTGCAAGATTAGACAGTTTATAAATTTCCTAAAACCGAGAACTCAAACGAAATCTCGAGTTTCGGAAGAGGCATAAATCAACATACGTGCGTCTGATGGTCATACTCCATTTATTAAAGTTTCTTCATTTTTCATTATTAAGACATTCATGGAGTTAAAACTGCAATATTAGACTGTTTAAAATTTTCCAAAAACCGAGACCCTCAAACAAAATCTCGAGTTTCGGAAGGCGTAAATCATCATACGTACGTCTGATGGTCATACTCCATTTATTAAAGTTTCTTTATTTATCATTATTAAGACATTCATGGAGTTAAAACTGCAATATTAGACAGTTTGAAAATTTCCTAAAAACCGAGGCCCTCAAACGAAATCTCGACTTTCGGAAGGCATAAATCAACATACGTGCGTCTGATGGTCATACTC
The DNA here is from genome assembly GCF_048544455.1 of Silene latifolia. NCBI lineage: Eukaryota > Viridiplantae > Streptophyta > Magnoliopsida > Caryophyllales > Caryophyllaceae > Silene > Silene latifolia. The sequence goes on along the minus strand of NC_133530.1, from coordinate 52,640 downwards.
CATTTATTAAAGTTTCTTCATTTATCATTATTAAGACATTCATAGAGTTAAAACTGTAATATTAGACAGTTTGAAATTTTCCAAAAATCGAGACCCTCAAACGAAATCTCGAGTTTCGGAAGGCATAAATCAACATACGTGAGTCTGATGGTCATACTCCATTTATTAAAGTTTCTTCATTTATCATTATTAAGACATTCATGGAGTTAAAACTGTAATATTAGACAGTTCAAAATTTTCCAAAAACCGAGACCCTCAAACGAAATCTCGAGTTTCGGAAGGCATAAATCATCATACGTGCGTCTGATGGTCATACTCCATTTATTAAAGTTTCTTCATTTATCATTATTAAGACATTCATGGAGTTAAAACTGCAATATTAGACAGTTTGAAAATTTCCTAAAAACCGAGGCCCTTAAACGAAATCTCGACTTTCGGAAGGCATAAATCAACATACGTGCGTCTGATGGTCATACTCCATTTATTAAAGTTTCTTCATTTATCATTATTAAGACATTCATGGAGTTAAAACTGTAATATTAGACAGTTTGAAATTTTCCAAAAATCGAGACCCTCAAACGAAATCTCGAGTTTCGGAAGGCGTAAATCATCATACGTACGTCTGATGGTCATACTTCATTTATTAAAGTTTCTTTATTTATCATTATTAAGACATTCATGGAGTTAAAACTGCAATATTAGACAGTTTGAAAATTTCCTACAACCGAGGCCCTTAAACGAAATCTCGACTTTCGGAAGGCATAAATCAACATACGTGCGTCTGATGGTCATACTCCATTTATTAAAGTTTCTTCATTTATCATTATTAAGACATTCATGGAGTTAAAACTGCAATATTAGACAGTTTGAAAATTTCCTAAAAACCGAGGCCCTTAAACGAAATCTCGACTTTCGGAAGGCATAAATCAACATACGTGCGTCTGATGGTCATACTCCATTTATTAAAGTTTCTTCATTTATCATTATTAAGACATTCATGGAGTTAAAACTGTAATATTAGACAGTTTGAAATTTTCCAAAAATCGAGACCCTCAAACGAAATCTCGAGTTTCGGAAGGCATAAATCAACATACGTGAGTCTGATGGTCATACTCCATTTATTAAAGTTTCTTCATTTATCATTATTAAGACATTCATGGAGTTAAAACTGTAATATTAGACAGTTCAAAATTTTCCAAAACCGAGACCCTCAAACGAAATCTCGAGTTTCGGAAGGCATAAATCATCATACGTGCGTCTGATGGTCATACTTCATTTATTAAAGTTTCTTCATTTATCATTATTAAGACATTCATGGAGTTAAAACTGCAATATTAGACAGTTTGAAAATTTCCTAAAAACCGAGGCCCTTAAACGAAATCTCGACTTTCGGAAGGCATAAATCAACATACGTGCGTCTGATGGTCATACTCCATTTATTAAAGTTTCTTCATTTATCATTATTAAGACATTCATGGAGTTAAAACTGTAATATTAGACAGTTTGAAATTTTCCAAAAATCGAGACCCTCAAACGAAATCTCGAGTTTCGGAAGGCGTAAATCATCATACGTACGTCTGATGGTCATACTTCATTTATTAAAGTTTCTTTATTTATCATTATTAAGACATTCATGGAGTTAAAACTACAATATTAGACAGTTTGAAAATTTCCTAAAAACCGAGGCCCTTAAACGAAATCTCGACTTTCGGAAGGCATAAATCAACATACGTGCGTCCGATGGTCATACTCCATTTATTAAAGTTTCTTCATTTATCATTATTAAGACATTCATGGAGTTAAAACTGCAATATTAGACAGTTTGAAAATTTCCTAAAAACCGAGGCCCTTAAACGAAATCTCGACTTTCGGAAGGCATAAATCAATATACGTGCGTCTGATGGTCATACTCCATTTATTAAAGTTTCTTCATTTATCATTATTAAGACATTCATTTTGTTAAAACTGTAATATTAGACAGTTTGAAATTTTCCAAAAATCGAGACCCTCAAACGAAATCTCGAGTTTCGGAAGGCATAAATCAACATACGTGCGTCCGATGGTCATACTCCATTTATTAAAGTTTCTTCATTTATCATTATTAAGACATTCATGGAGTTAAAACTGTAATATTAGACAGTTCAAAATTTTCCAAAAACCGAGACCCTCAAACGAAATCTCGAGTTTCAGAAGGCATAAATCAACATACGTGCGTCCGATGGTCATACTCCATTTATTAAAGTTTCTTCATTTATCATTATTAAGACATTCATGGAGTTAAAACTGCAATATTAGACAGTTTGAAAATTTCCTAAAAACCGAGGCCCTTAAACGAATTCTCGACTTTCGGAAGGCATAAATCAACATACGTGCGTCTGATGGTCATACTCCATTTATTAAAGTTTCTTCATTTATCATTATTAAGACATTCATGGAGTTAAAACTGTAATATTAGACAGTTTGAAATTTTCCAAAAATCGAGACCCTCAAACGAAATCTCGAGTTTCGGAAGGCGTAAATCATCATACGTACGTCTGATGGTCATACTTCATTTATTAAAGTTTCTTTATTTATCATTATTAAGACATTCATGGAGTTAAAACTGCAATATTAGACAGTTTGAAAATTTCCTAAAAACCGAGGCCCTTAAACGAAATCTCGACTTTCGGAAGGCATAAATCAACATACGTGCGTCTGATGGTCATACTCCATTTATTAAAGTTTCTTCATTTATCATTATTAAGACATTCATGGAGTTAAAACTGTAATATTAGACAATTTAAAATTTTCCAAAAACCGAGACCCTCAAACGAAATCTCGAGTTTCGGAAGGCATAAATCATCATACGTGCGTCTGATGGTCATACTCCATTTATTAAAGTTTCTTCATTTATCATTATTAAGACATTCATGGAGTTAAAACTGCAATATTAGACAGTTTGAAAATTTCCAAAAACCGAGACCCTCAAACAAAATCTCGAGTTTCGGAAGGCGTAAATCATCATACGTACGTCTGATGGTCATACTCCATTTATTAAAGTTTCTTTATTTATCATTATTAAGACATTCATGGAGTTAAAACTGCAATATTAGACAGTTTGAAAATTTCCTAAAAACCGAGGCCCTCAAACGAAATCTCGACTTTCGGAAGGCATAAATCAACATACGTGCGTCTGATGGTCATACTCCATTTATTAAAGTTTCTTCATTTATCATTATTAAGACATTCATAGAGTTAAAACTGTAATATTAGACAGTTTGAAATTTTCCAAAAATCGAGACCCTCAAACGAAATCTCGAGTTTCGGAAGGCATAAATCAACATACGTGCGTCCGATGGTCATACTCCATTTATTAAAGTTTCTTCATTTATCATTATTAAGACATTCATGGAGTTAAAACTGTAATATTAGACAGTTCAAAATTTTCCAAAACCGAGACCCTCAAACGAAATCTCGAGTTTCGGAAGGCATAAATCAACATACGTGCATCCGATGGTCATACTCCATTTATTAAAGTTTCTTCATTTATCATTATTAAGACATTCATGGAGTTAAAACTGCAATATTAGACAGTTTGAAAATTTCCTAAAAACCGAGGCCCTTAAACGAAATCTCGACTTTCGGAAGGCATAAATCAACATACGTGCGTCTGATGGTCATACTCCATTTATTAAAGTTTCTTCATTTATCATTATTAAGACATTCATGGAGTTAAAACTGTAATATTAGACAGTTTGAAATTTTCCAAAAATCGAGACCCTCAAACGAAATCTCGAGTTTCGGAAGGCGTAAATCATCATACGTACGTCTGATGGTCATACTTCATTTATTAAAGTTTCTTTATTTATCATTATTAAGACATTCATGGAGTTAAAACTGCAATATTAGACAGTTTGAAAATTTCCTAAAAACCGAGGCCCTTAAACGAAATCTCGACTTTCGGAAGGCATAAATCAACATACGTGCGTCTGATGGTCATACTCCATTTATTAAAGTTTCTTCATTTATCATTATTAAGACATTCATGGAGTTAAAACTGTAATATTAGACAATTTAAAATTTTCCAAAAACCGAGACCCTCAAACGAAATCTCGAGTTTCGGAAGGCATAAATCATCATACGTGCGTCTGATGGTCATACTCCATTTATTAAAGTTTCTTCATTTATCATTATTAAGACATTCATGGAGTTAAAACTGCAATATTAGACAGTTTGAAAATTTCCAAAACCGAGACCCTCAAACGAAATCTCGAGTTTCGGAAGGCGTAAATCATCATACGTGCGTCTGATGGTCATACTCCATTTAATAAAGTTTCATTATTTATCATTATTAAGACATTCATGGAGTTAAAACTGCAATATTAGACAGTTTGAAAATTTCCTAAAAACCGAGGCCCTTAAACGAAATCTCGACTTTCGGAAGGCATAAATCAACATACGTGCGTCTGATGGTCATACTCCATTTATTAAAGTTTCTTCATTTATCATTATTAAGACATTCATGGAGTTAAAACTGCAATATTAGACAGTTTGAAAATTTCCTAAAAACCGAGGCCCTTAAACGAAATCTCGACTTTCGGAAGGCATAAATCAACATACGTGCGCCTGATGGTCATACTCCATTTATTAAAGTTTCTTCATTTATCATTATTAAGACATTCATAGAGTTAAAACTTTAATATTAGACAGTTTGAAATTTTCCAAAACCGAGACCCTCAAACGAAATCTCGAGTTTCGGAAGGCATAAATCAACATACGTGCGTCCGATGGTCATACTCCATTTATTAAAGTTTCTTCATTTATCATTATTAAGACATTCATGGAGTTAAAACTGTAATATTAGACAGTTCAAAATTTTCCAAAACCGAGACCCTCAAACGAAATCTCGAGTTTCGGAAGGCATAAATCAACATACGTGCGTCCGATGGTCATACTCCATTTATTAAAGTTTCTTCATTTATCATTATTAAGACATTCATGGAGTTAAAACTGCAATATTAGACAGTTTGAAAATTTCCTAAAAACCGAGGCCCTTAAACGAAATCTCGACTTTCGGAAGGCATAAATCAACATACGTGCGTCTGATGGTCATACTCCAATTATTAAAGTTTCTTCATTTATCATTATTAAGACATTCATGGAGTTAAAACTGTAATATTAGACAGTTTGAAATTTTCCAAAAATCGAGACCCTAAACGAAATCTCGAGTTTCGGAAGGCGTAAATCATCATACGTACGTCTGATGGTCATACTTCATTTATTAAAGTTTCTTTATTTATCATTATTAAGACATTCATGGAGTTAAAACTGCAATATTAGACAGTTTGAAAATTTCCTAAAAACCGAGGCCCTTAAACGAAATCTCGACTTTCGGAAGGCATAAATCAACATACGTGCGTCCGATGGTCATACTCCATTTATTAAAGTTTCTTCATTTATCATTATTAAGACATTCATGGAGTTAAAACTGCAATATTAGACAGTTTGAAAATTTCCTAAAAACCGAGGCCCTTAAACGAAATCTCGACTTTCGGAAGGCATAAATCAATATACGTGCGTCTGATGGTCATACTCCATTTATTAAAGTTTCTTAATTTATCATTATTAAGACATTCATTTTGTTAAAACTGTAATATTAGACAGTTTGAAATTTTCCAAAAATCGAGACCCTCAAACGAAATCTCGAGTTTCGGAAGGCATAAATCAACATACGTGCGTCCGATGGTCATACTCCATTTATTAAAGTTTCTTCATTTATCATTATTAAGACATTCATGGAGTTAAAACTGTAATATTAGACAGTTCAAAATTTTCCAAAACCGAGACCCTCAAACGAAATCTCGACTTTCGGAAGGCATAAATCATCATACGTGCGTCTGATGGTCATACTCCATTTATTAAAGTTTCTTCATTTATCATTATTAAGACATTCATGGAGTTAAAACTGCAATATTAGACAGTTTGAAAATTTCCTAAAAACCGAGGCCCTTAAACGAAATCTCGACTTTCGGAAGGCATAAATCAACATACGTGCGTCTGATGGTCATACTCCATTTATTAAAGTTTCTTCATTTATCATTATTAAGACATTCATGGAGTTAAAACTGTAATATTAGACAGTTTGAAATTTTTCAAAAATCGAGACCCTCAAACGAAATCTCGAGTTTCGGAAGGCGTAAATCATCATACGTACGTCTGATGGTCATACTTCATTTATTAAAGTTTCTTTATTTATCATTATTAAGACATTCATGGAGTTAAAACTGCAATATTAGACAGTTTGAAAATTTCCTAAAAACCGAGGCCCTTAAACGAAATCTCGACTTTCGGAAGGCATAAATCAACATACGTGCGTCTGATGGTCATACTCCATTTATTAAAGTTTCTTCATTTATCATTATTAAGACATTCATGGAGTTAAAACTGTAATATTAGACAATTTAAAATTTTCCAAAAACCGAGACTCTCAAACGAAATCTCGAGTTTCGGAAGGCATAAATCATCATACGTGCGTCTGATGGTCATACTCCATTTATTAAAGTTTCTTCATTTATCATTATTAAGACATTCATGGAGTTAAAACTGCAATATTAGACAGTTTGAAAATTTCCAAAAACCGAGACCCTCAAACGAAATCTCGAGTTTCGGAAGGCGTAAATCATCATACGTGCGTCTGATGGTCATACTCCATTTAATAAAGTTTCATTATTTATCATTATTAAGACATTCATGGAGTTAAAACTGCAATATTAGACAGTTTGAAAATTTCCTAAAAACCGAGGCCCTTAAACGAAATCTCGACTTTCGGAAGCCATAAATCAACATACGTGCGTCTGATGGTCATACTCCATTTATTAAAGTTTCTTCTTTTATCATTATTAAGACATTCATGGAGTTAAAACTGCAATATTAGACAGTTTGAAAATTTCCTAAAAACCGAGGCCCTTAAACGAAATCTCGACTTTCGGAAGGCATAAATCAACATACGTGCGTCTGATGGTCATACTCCATTTATCAAAGTTTCTTCATTTATCATTATTAAGACATTCATGGAGTTAAAACTGTAATATTAGACAGTTTGAAATTTTCCAAAAATCGAGACCCTCAAACGAAATCTCGAGTTTCGGAAGGCATAAATCAACATACGTGAGTCTGATGGTCATACTCCATTTATTAAAGTTTCTTCATTTATCATTATTAAGACATTCATGGAGTTAAAACTGTAATATTAGACAGTTCAAAATTTTCCAAAAACCGAGACCCTCAAACGAAATCTCGAGTTTCGGAAGGCATAAATCATCATACGTGCGTCTGATGGTCATACTCCATTTATTAAAGTTTCTTCATTTATCATTATTAAGACATTCATGGAGTTAAAACTGCAATATTAGACAGTTTGAAAATTTCCTAAAAACCGAGGCCCTTAAACGAAATCTCGACTTTCGGAAGGCATAAATCAACATACGTGCGTCTGATGGTCATACTCCATTTATTAAAGTTTCTTCATTTATCATTATTAAGACATTCATGGAGTTAAAACTGTAATATTAGACAGTTTGAAATTTTCCAAAAATCGAGACCCTCAAACGAAATCTCGAGTTTCGGAAGGCGTAAATCATCATACGTACGTCTGATGGTCATACTTCATTTATTAAAGTTTCTTTATTTATCATTATTAAGACATTCATGGAGTTAAAACTGCAATATTAGACAGTTTGAAAATTTCCTAAAAACCGAGGCCCTTAAACGAAATCTCGACTTTCGGAAGGCATAAATCAACATACGTGCGTCTGATGGTCATACTCCATTTATTAAAGTTTCTTCATTTATCATTATTAAGACATTCATGGAGTTAAAACTGTAATATTAGACAATTTAAAATTTTCCAAAAACCGAGACTCTCAAACGAAATCTCGAGTTTCGGAAGGCATAAATCATCATACGTGCGTCTGATGGTCATACTCCATTTATTAAAGTTTCTTCATTTATCATTATTAAGACATTCATGGAGTTAAAACTGCAATATTAGACAGTTTGAAAATTTCCAAAAACCGAGACCCTCAAACGAAATCTCGAGTTTCGGAAGGCGTAAATCATCATACGTGCGTCTGATGGTCATACTCCATTTAATAAAGTTTCATTATTTATCATTATTAAGACATTCATGGAGTTAAAACTGCAATATTAGACAGTTTGAAAATTTCCTAAAAACCGAGGCCCTTAAACGAAATCTCGACTTTCGGAAGCCATAAATCAACATACGTCGTCCTGATGGTCATACTCCATTTATTAAAGTTTCTTCTTTTATCATTATTAAGACATTCATGGAGTTAAAACTGCAATATTAGACAGTTTGAAAATTTCCTAAAAACCGAGGCCCTTAAACGAAATCTCGACTTTCGGAAGGCATAAATCAACATACGTGCGTCTGATGGTCATACTCCATTTATTAAAGTTTCTTCATTTATCATTATTAAGACATTCATGGAGTTAAAACTGTAATATTAGACAGTTTGAAATTTTCCAAAAATTGAGACCCTCAAACGAAATCTCGAGTTTCGGAAGGCATAAATCAACATACGTGAGTCTGATGGTCATACTCCATTTATTAAAGTTTCTTCATTTATCATTATTAAGACATTCATGGAGTTAAAACTGTAATATTAGACAGTTCAAAATTTTCCAAAAACCGAGACCCTCAAACGAAATCTCGAGTTTCGGAAGGCATAAATCATCATACGTGCGTCTGATGGTCATACTCCATTTATTAAAGTTTCTTCATTTATCATTATTAAGACATTCATGGAGTTAAAACTGCAATATTAGACAGTTTGAAAATTTCCTAAAACCGAGGCCCTTAAACGAAATCTCGACTTTCGGAAGGCATAAATCAACATACGTGCGTCTGATGGTCATACTCCATTTATTAAAGTTTCTTCATTTATCATTATTAAGACATTCATGGAGTTAAAACTGTAATATTAGACAGTTTGAAATTTTCCAAAAATCGAGACCCTCAAACGAAATCTCGAGTTTCGGAAGGCGTAAATCATCATACGTACGTCTGATGGTCATACTTCATTTATTAAAGTTTCTTTATTTATCATTATTAAGACATTCATGGAGTTAAAACTGCAATATTAGACAGTTTGAAAATTTCCTAAAAACCGAGGCCCTTAAACGAAATCTCGACTTTCGGAAGGCATAAATCAATATACGTGCGTCTGATGGTCATACTACATTTATTAAAGTTTCTTCATTTATCATTATTAAGACATTCATTTTGTTAAAACTGTAATATTAGACAGTTTGAAATTTTCCAAAAATCGAGACCCTCAAACGAAATCTCGAGTTTCGGAAGGCATAAATCAACATACGTGCGTCCGATGGTCATACTCCATTTATTAAAGTTTCTTCATTTATCATTATTAAGACATTCATGGAGTTAAAACTGTAATATTAGACAGTTCAAAATTTTCCAAAACCGAGACCCTCAAACGAAATCTCGACTTTCGGAAGGCATAAATCATCATACGTGCGTCCGATGGTCATACTCCATTTATTAAAGTTTCTTCATTTATCATTATTAAGACATTCATGGAGTTAAAACTGCAATATTAGACAGTTTGAAAATTTCCTAAAAACCGAGGCCCTTAAACGAAATCTCGACTTTCGGAAGGCATAAATCAACATACGTGCGTCTGATGGTCATACTCCATTTATTAAAGTTTCTTCATTTATCATTATTAAGACATTCATGGAGTTAAAACTGTAATATTAGACAGTTTAAAATTTTCCAAAAATCGAGACCCTCAAACGAAATCTCGAGTTTCGGAAGGCGTAAATCATCATACGTACGTCTGATGGTCATACTTCATTTATTAAAGTTTCTTTATTTATCATTATTAAGACATTCATGGAGTTAAAACTGCAATATTAGACAGTTTGAAAATTTCCTAAAAACCGAGGCCCTTAAACGAAATCTCGACTTTCGGAAGGCATAAATCAACATACGTGCGTCTGATGGTCATACTCCATTTATTAAAGTTTCTTCATTTATCATTATTAAGACATTCATGGAGTTAAAACTGTAATATTAGACAATTTAAAATTTTCCAAAACCGAGACCCTCAAACGAAATCTCGAGTTTCGGAAGGCATAAATCAACATACGTGCGTCCGATGGTCATACTCCATTTATTAAAGTTTCTTCATTTATCATTATTAAGACATTCATGGAGTTAAAACTGCAATATTAGACAGTTTGAAAATTTCCAAAAACCGAGACCCTCAAACGAAATCTCGAGTTTCGGAAGGCATAAATCATCATACGTGCGTCTGATGGTCATACTCCATTTATTAAAGTTTCTTCATTTATCATTATTAAGACATTCATGGAGTTAAAACTGCAATATTAGACAGTTTGAAAATTTCCTAAAAACCGAGGCCCTTAAACGAAATCTCGACTTTCGGAAGGCATAAATCAACATACGTGCGTCTGATGGTCATACTCCATTTATTAAAGTTTCTTCATTTATCATTATTAAGACATTCATGGAGTTAAAACTGTAATATTAGACAGTTTGAAATTTTCCAAAAATCGAGACACTCAAACGAAATCTCGAGTTTCGGAAGGCGTAAATCATCATACGTACGTCTGATGGTCATACTTCATTTATTAAAGTTTCTTTATTTATCATTATTAAGACATTCATGGAGTTAAAACTGCAATATTAGACAGTTTGAAAATTTCCTAAAACCGAGGCCCTTAAACGAAATCTCGACTTTCGGAAGGCATAAATCAACATACGTGCGTCTGATGGTCATACTCCATTTATTAAAGTTTCTTCATTTATCATTATTAAGACATTCATGGAGTTAAAACTGCAATATTAGACAGTTTGAAAATTTCCTAAAAACCGAGGCCCTTAAACGAAATCTCGACTTTCGGAAGGCATAAATCAACATACGTGCGTCTGATGGTCATACTCCATTTATTAAAGTTTCTTCATTTATCATTATTAAGACATTCATGGAGTTAAAACTGTAATATTAGACAGTTTGAAATTTTCCAAAAATCGAGACCCTCAAACGAAATCTCGAGTTTCGGAAGGCATAAATCAACATACGTGAGTCTGATGGTCATACTCCATTTATTAAAGTTTCTTCATTTATCATTATTAAGACATTCATGGAGTTAAAACTGTAATATTAGACAGTTCAAAATTTTCCAAAAACCGAGACCCTCAAACGAAATCTCGAGTTTCGGAAGGCATAAATCATCATACGTGCGTCTGATGGTCATACTTCATTTATTAAAGTTTCTTCATTTATCATTATTAAGACATTCATGGAGTTAAAACTGCAATATTAGACAGTTTGAAAATTTCCTAAAAACCGAGGCCCTTAAACGAAATCTCGACTTTCGGAAGGCATAAATCAACATACGTGCGTCTGATGGTCATACTCCATTTATTAAAGTTTCTTCATTTATCATTATTAAGACATTCATGGAGTTAAAACTGTAATATTAGACAGTTTGAAATTTTCCAAAAATCGAGACCCTCAAACGAAATCTCGAGTTTCGGAAGGCGTAAATCATCATACGTACGTCTGATGGTCATACTTCATTTATTAAAGTTTCTTTATTTATCATTATTAAGACATTCATGGAGTTAAAACTGCAATATTAGACAGTTTGAAAATTTCCTAAAAACCGAGGCCCTTAAACGAAATCTCGACTTTCGGAAGGCATAAATCAACATACGTGCGTCCGATGGTCATACTCCATTTATTAAAGTTTCTTCATTTATCATTATTAAGACATTCATGGAGTTAAAACTGCAATATTAGACAGTTTGAAAATTTCCTAAAACCGAGGCCCTTAAACGAAATCTCGACTTTCGGAAGGCATAAATCAATATACGTGCGTCTGATGGTCATACTCCATTTATTAAAGTTTCTTCATTTATCATTATTAAGACATTCATTTTGTTAAAACTGTAATATTAGACAGTTTGAAATTTTCCAAAAATCGAGACCCTCAAACGAAATCTCGAGTTTCGGAAGGCATAAATCAACATACGTGCGTCCGATGGTCATACTCCATTTATTAAAGTTTCTTCATTTATCATTATTAAGACATTCATGGAGTTAAAACTGTAATATTAGACAGTTCAAAATTTTCCAAAAACCGAGACCCTCAAACGAAATCTCGAGTTTCGGAAGGCATAAATCATCATACGTGCGTCTGATGGTCATACTCCATTTATTAAAGTTTCTTCATTTATCATTATTAAGACATTCATGGAGTTAAAACTGCAATATTAGACAGTTTGAAAATTTCCTAAAAACCGAGGCCCTTAAACGAATTCTCGACTTTCGGAAGGCATAAATCAACATACGTGCGTCTGATGGTCATACTCCATTTATTAAAGTTTCTTCATTTATCATTATTAAGACATTCATGGAGTTAAAACTGTAATATTAGACAGTTTGAAATTTTCCAAAAATCGAGACCCTCAAACGAAATCTCGAGTTTCGGAAGGCGTAAATCATCATACGTACGTCTGATGGTCATACTTCATTTATTAAAGTTTCTTTATTTATCATTATTAAGACATTCATGGAGTTAAAACTGCAATATTAGACAGTTTGAAAATTTCCTAAAAACCGAGGCCCTTAAACGAAATCTCGACTTTCGGAAGGCATAAATCAACATACGTGCGTCCGATGGTCATACTCCATTTATTAAAGTTTCTTCATTTATCATTATTAAGACATTCATGGAGTTAAAACTGTAATATTAGACAATTTAAAATTTTCCAAAACCGAGACCCTCAAACGAAATCTCGACTTTCGGAAGGCATAAATCATCATACGTGCGTCCGATGGTCATACTCCATTTATTAAAGTTTCTTCATTTATCATTATTAAGACATTCATGGAGTTAAAACTGCAATATTAGACAGTTTGAAAATTTCCAAAAACCGAGACCCTCAAACAAAATCTCGAGTTTCGGAAGGCGTAAATCATCATACGTACGTCTGATGGTCATACTCCATTTATTAAAGTTTCTTTATTTATCATTATTAAGACATTCATGGAGTTAAAACTGCAATATTAGACAGTTTGAAAATTTCCTAAAAACCGAGGCCCTCAAACGAAATCTCGACTTTCGGAAGGCATAAATCAACATACGTGCGTCTGATGGTCATACTCCATTTATTAAAGTTTCTTCATTTATCATTATTAAGACATTCATAGAGTTAAAACTGTAATATTAGACAGTTTGAAATTTTCCAAAAATCGAGACCCTCAAACGAAATCTCGAGTTTCGGAAGGCATAAATCAACATACGTGAGTCTGATGGTCATACTCCATTTATTAAAGTTTCTTCATTTATCATTATTAAGACATTCATGGAGTTAAAACTGTAATATTAGACAGTTCAAAATTTTCCAAAAACCGAGACCCTCAAACGAAATCTCGAGTTTCGGAAGGCATAAATCATCATACGTGCATCTGATGGTCATACTCCATTTATTAAAGTTTCTTCATTTATCATTATTAAGACATTCATGGAGTTAAAACTGCAATATTAGACAGTTTGAAAATTTCCTAAAAACCGAGGCCCTTAAACGAAATCTCGACTTTCGGAAGGCATAAATCAACATACGTGCGTCTGATGGTCATACTCCATTTATTAAAGTTTCTTCATTTATCATTATTAAGACATTCATGGAGTTAAAACTGTAATATTAGACAGTTTGAAATTTTCCAAAAATCGAGACCCTCAAACGAAATCTCGAGTTTCGGAAGGCGTAAATCATCATACGTACGTCTGATGGTCATACTTCATTTATTAAAGTTTCTTTATTTATCATTATTAAGACATTCATGGAGTTAAAACTGCAATATTAGACAGTTTGAAAATTTCCTAAAAACCGAGGCCCTTAAACGAAATCTCGACTTTCGGAAGGCATAAATCAACATACGTGCGTCCGATGGTCATACTCCATTTATTAAAGTTTCTTCATTTATCATTATTAAGACATTCATGGAGTTAAAACTGTAATATTAGACAATTTAAAATTTTCCAAAAACCGAGACCCTCAAACGAAATCTCGAGTTTCGGAAGGCATAAATCATCATACGTGCGTCTGATGGTCATACTCCATTTATTAAAGTTTCTTCATTTATCATTATTAAGACATTCATGGAGTTAAAACGCAATATTAGACAGTTTGAAAATTTCCAAAAACCGAGACCCTCAAACGAAATCTCGAGTTTCGGAAGGCGTAAATCATCATACGTGCGTCTGATGGTCATACTCCATTTAATAAAGTTTCATTATTTATCATTATTAAGACATTCATGGAGTTAAAACTGCAATATTAGACAGTTTGAAAATTTCCTAAAAACCGAGGCCCTTAAACGAAATCTCGACTTTCGGAAGGCATAAATCAACATACGTGCGTCCGATGGTCATACTCCATTTATTAAAGTTTCTTCATTTATCATTATTAAGACATTCATGGAGTTAAAACTGCAATATTAGACAGTTTGAAAATTTCCTAAAAACCGAGGCCCTTAAACGAAATCTCGACTTTCGGAAGGCATAAATCAACATACGTGCGTCTGATGGTCATACTCCATTTATTAAAGTTTCTTCATTTATCATTATTAAGACATTCATGGAGTTAAAACTGTAATATTAGACAGTTTGAAATTTTCCAAAAATCGAGACCCTCAAACGAAATCTCGAGTTTCGGAAGGCATAAATCAACATACGTGCGTCCGATGGTCATACTCCATTTATTAAAGTTTCTTCATTTATCATTATTAAGACATTCATGGAGTTAAAACTGTAATATTAGACAGTTTAAAATTTTCCAAAAACCGAGACCCTCAAACGAAATCTCGAGTTTCGGAAGGCATAAATCATCATACGTGCGTCTGATGGTCATACTCCATTTATTAAAGTTTCTTCATTTATCATTATTAAGACATTCATGGAGTTAAAACTGCAATATTAGACAGTTTGAAAATTTCCTAAAACCGAGGCCCTTAAACGAAATCTCGACTTTCGGAAGGCATAAATCAACATACGTGCGTCTGATGGTCATACTCCAATTATTAAAGTTTCTTCATTTATCATTATTAAGACATTCATGGAGTTAAAACTGTAATATTAGACAGTTTGAAATTTTCCAAAAATCGAGACCCTCAAACGAAATCTCGAGTTTCGGAAGGCGTAAATCATCATACGTACGTCTGATGGTCATACTTCATTTATTAAAGTTTCTTTATTTATCATTATTAAGACATTCATGGAGTTAAAACTGCAATATTAGACAGTTTGAAAATTTCCTAAAAACCGAGGCCCTTAAACGAAATCTCGACTTTCGGAAGGCATAATTCAACATACGTGCGTCTGATGGTCATACTCCATTTATTAAAGTTTCTTCATTTATCATTATTAAGACATTCATGGAGTTAAAACTGCAATATTAGACAGTTTGAAAATTTCCTAAAAACCGAGGCCCTTAAACGAAATCTCGACTTTCGGAAGGCATAAATCAATATACGTGCGTCTGATGGTCATACTCCATTTATTAAAGTTTCTTCATTTATCATTATTAAGACATTCATTTTGTTAAAACTGTAATATTAGACAGTTTGAAATTTTCCAAAAATCGAGACCCTCAAACGAAATCTCGAGTTTCGGAAGGCATAAATCAACATACGTGAGTCTGATGGTCATACTCCATTTATTAAAGTTTCTTCATTTATCATTATTAAGACATTCATGGAGTTAAAACTGTAATATTAGACAGTTCAAAATTTTCCAAAAACCGAGACCCTCAAACGAAATCTCGAGTTTCGGAAGGCATAAATCATCATACGTGCGTCTGATGGTCATACTCCATTTAATAAAGTTTCATTATTTATCATTATTAAGACATTCATGGAGTTAAAACTGCAATATTAGACAGTTTGAAAATTTCCTAAAAACCGAGGCCCTTAAACGAAATCTCGACTTTCGGAAGCCATAAATCAACATACGTGCGTCTGATGGTCATACTCCATTTATTAAAGTTTCTTCTTTTATCATTATTAAGACATTCATGGAGTTAAAACTGCAATATTAGACAGTTTGAAAATTTCCTAAAAACCGAGGCCCTTAAACGAAATCTCGACTTTCGGAAGGCATAAATCAACATACGTGCGTCTGATGGTCATACTCCATTTATTAAAGTTTCTTCATTTATCATTATTAAGACATTCATGGAGTTAAAACTGTAATATTAGACAATTTAAAATTTACCAAAAACCGAGACCCTCAAACGAAATCTCGAGTTTCGGAAGGCATAAATCATCATACGTGCGTCTGATGGTCATACTCCATTTATTAAAGTTTCTTCATTTATCATTATTAAGACATTCATGGAGTTAAAACTGCAATATTAGACAGTTTGAAAATTTCCAAAAACCGAGACCCTCAAACGAAATCTCGAGTTTCGGAAGGCGTAAATCATCATACGTGCGTCTGATGGTCATACTCCATTTAATAAAGTTTCATTATTTATCATTATTAAGACATTCATGGAGTTAAAACTGCAATATTAGACAGTTTGAAAATTTCCTAAAAACCGAGGCCCTTAAACGAAATCTCGACTTTCGGAAGGCATAAATCAACATACGTGCGTCTGATGGTCATACTCCATTTATTAAAGTTTCTTCTTTTATCATTATTAAGACATTCATGGAGTTAAAACTGCAATATTAGACAGTTTGAAAATTTCCTAAAAACCGAGGCCCTTAAACGAAATCTCGACTTTCGGAAGGCATAAATCAACATACGTGCGTCTGATGGTCATACTCCATTTATTAAAGTTTCTTCATTTATCATTATTAAGACATTCATGGAGTTAAAACTGTAATATTAGACAGTTTGAAATTTTCCAAAAATCGAGACCCTCAAACGAAATCTCGAGTTTCGGAAGGCATAAATCAACATACGTGAGTCTGATGGTCATACTCCATTTATTAAAGTTTCTTCATTTATCATTATTAAGACATTCATGGAGTTAAAACTGTAATATTAGACAGTTCAAAATTTTCCAAAACCGAGACCCTCAAACGAAATCTCGAGTTTCGGAAGGCATAAATCATCATACGTGCGTCTGATGGTCATACTCCATTTATTAAAGTTTCTTCATTTATCATTATTAAGACATTCATGGAGTTAAAACTGCAATATTAGACAGTTTGAAAATTTCCTAAAAACCGAGGCCCTTAAACGAAATCTCGACTTTCGGAAGGCATAAATCAACATACGTGCGTCTGATGGTCATACTCCATTTATTAAAGTTTCTTCATTTATCATTATTAAGACATTCATGGAGTTAAAACTGTAATATTAGACAGTTTGAAATTTTCCAAAAATCGAGACCCTCAAACGAAATCTCGAGTTTCGGAAGGCGTAAATCATCATACGTACGTCTGATGGTCATACTTCATTTATTAAAGTTTCTTTATTTATCATTATTAAGACATTCATGGAGTTAAAACTGCAATATTAGACAGTTTGAAAATTTCCTAAAAACCGAGGCCCTTAAACGAAATCTCGACTTTCGGAAGGCATAAATCAACATACGTGCGTCCGATGGTCATACTCCATTTATTAAAGTTTCTTCATTTATCATTATTAAGACATTCATGGAGTTAAAACTGCAATATTAGACAGTTTGAAAATTTCCTAAAAACCGAGGCCCTTAAACGAAATCTCGACTTTCGGAAGGCATAAATCAATATACGTGCGTCTGATGGTCATACTCCATTTATTAAAGTTTCTTCATTTATCATTATTAAGACATTCATGTTGTTAAAACTGTAATATTAGACAGTTTGAAATTTTCCAAAAATCGAGACCCTCAAACGAAATCTCGAGTTTCGGAAGGCATAAATCAACATACGTGAGTCTGATGGTCATACTCCATTTATTAAAGTTTCTTCATTTATCATTATTAAGACATTCATGGAGTTAAAACTGTAATATTAGACAGTTCAAAATTTTCCAAAAACCGAGACCCTCAAACGAAATCTCGAGTTTCGGAAGGCATAAATCATCATACGTGCGTCTGATGGTCATACTCCATTTATTAAAGTTTCTTCATTTATCATTATTAAGACATTCATGGAGTTAAAACTGCAATATTAGACAGTTTGAAAATTTCCTAAAAACCGAGGCCCTTAAACGAAATCTCGACTTTCGGAAGGCATAAATCAACATACGTGCGTCCGATGGTCATACTCCATTTATTAAAGTTTCTTCATTTATCATTATTAAGACATTCATGGAGTTAAAACTGTAATATTAGACAGTTTGAAATTTTCCAAAAATCGAGACCCTCAAACGAAATCTCGAGTTTCGGAAGGCGTAAATCATCATACGTACGTCTGATGGTCATACTTCATTTATTAAAGTTTCTTTATTTATCATTATTAAGACATTCATGGAGTTAAAACTGCAATATTAGACAGTTTGAAAATTTCCTAAAAACCGAGGCCCTTAAACGAAATCTCGACTTTCGAAGGCATAATTCAACATACGTGCGTCGATGGTCATACTCCATTTATTAAAGTTTCTTCATTTATCATTATTAAGACATTCATGGAGTTAAAACTGCAATATTAGACAGTTTGAAAATTTCCTAAAAACCGAGGCCCTTAAACGAAATCTCGACTTTCGGAAGGCATAAATCAATATACGTGCGTCTGATGGTCATACTCCATTTATTAAAGTTTCTTCATTTATCATTATTAAGACATTCATGTTGTTAAAACTGTAATATTAGACAGTTTGAAATTTTCCAAAAATCGAGACCCTCAAACGAAATCTCGAGTTTCGGAAGGCATAAATCAACATACGTGAGTCTGATGGTCATACTCCATTTATTAAAGTTTCTTTATTTATCATTATTAAGACATTCATGGAGTTAAAACTGTAATATTAGACAGTTCAAAATTTTCCAAAAACCGAGACCCTCAAACAAAATATCGAGTTTCGGAAGGCATAAATCATCATACGTGCGTCTGATGGTCATACTCCATTTATTAAAGTTTCTTCATTTATCATTATTAAGACATTCATGGAGTTAAAACTGCAATATTAGACAGTTTGAAAATTTCCTAAAAACCGAGGCCCTTAAACGAAATCTCGACTTTCGGAAGGCATAAATCAACATACGTGCGTCTGATGGTCATACTCCATTTATTAAAGTTTCTTCATTTATCATTATTAAGACATTCATGGAGTTAAAACTGTAATATTAGACAGTTTGAAATTTTCCAAAAATCGAGACCCTCAAACGAAATCTCGAGTTTCGGAAGGCATAAATCAACATACGTGAGTCTGATGGTCATACTCCATTTATTAAAGTTTCTTCATTTATCATTATTAAGACATTCATGGAGTTAAAACTGTAATATTAGATAGTTCAAAATTTTCCAAAAACCGAGACCCTCAAACGAAATCTCGAGTTTTGGAAGGCATAAATCATCATACGTGCGTCTGATGGTCATACTCCATTTATTAAAGTTTCTTTATTTATCATTATTAAGACATTCATGGAGTTAAAACTGCAAGATTAGACAGTTTGAAAATTTCCAAAAACCGAGACCCTCAAACGAAATCTCGAGTTTCGGAAGTCATAAATCAACATACGTGCGTCTGATGGTCATACTCCATTTATTAAAGTTTCTTCATTTATCATTATTAAGACATTAATGGATTTAAAACTGCAATATTAAACAGTTTGAAAATTTTCTATAAACCGAGGCCCTTAAACGAAATCTCGACTTTCGGAAGGCATAAATCAACATACGTGCGTCTGATGGTCATACTCCCTTTATTAAAGTTTCTTCATTTATCATTATTAAGACATTCATGGAGTTAAAACTGTAATATTAGACAGTTTGAAATTTTCCAAAAACCGAGACCCTCAAACGAAATCTCGAGTTTCGAAAGGCATTAATCAACATTCGTGAGTCTGATGGTCATACTCCATTTATTAAAGTTTCTTCATTTATCATTATTAAGACATTCATGGAGTTAAAACTGTAATATTAGACAGTTTAAAATTTTCCAAAAACCGAGACCCTCAAACTAAATCTCGAGTTTCGGAAGACATAAATCATCATACGTGCGTCTGATGGTCATACTCCATTTATTAAAATTTCTTCATCTATCATTATTAAGACATTCATGGAGTTAAAACTGCAAGATTAGACAGTTTGAAAATTTCCAAAAACCGAGACCCTAAAACGAAATCTCGAGTTTCGGAAGGCATAAATCAACATACGTGCGTCTGATGGTCATACTCCATTTATTAAAGTTTCTTCATTTATCATTATTAAGACATTAATGGAGTTAAAACTGCAATATTAGACAGTTTGAAAATTTTCTATAAACCGAGGCCCTTAAACGAAATCTCGACTTTCGGAAGGCATAAATCAACATATGTGCGTCTGATGGTCATACTACATTTACAAAAATTTCCTCATTTATCATTATTAAGACATTCATGGAGTTAAAACTGCAAGATTAGACAGTTTGAAAATTTCCTAAAACCGAGACCCTCAAACGAAATCTCGAGTTTCGGAAGGCATAAATCAACATACGTAAGTCTGATGGTCATACTCCATTTATTAAAGTTTCTTCATTTATCATTATTAAGATATCCATGAAGTTAAAACTGCAATATTAGACAGTTTGAAAATTTCCTAATAACCGAGGCCCTTAAACGAAATCTCGACTTTCGGTAGGCATAAATCAACATACGTGCGTCTGATGGTCATACTCCATTGATTAGGTTTCTTCATTTATCATTATTAAGACATTTATGGAGTTAAAACGGCAATATTAGACAGTTTGAAAATTTCCTAAAAACCGGGGCCCTTAAACGAAATCTCGACTTTCGGAAGGCATAAATCAACATACGTGCGTCTGATGGTCATACTCCATTTATTAAAGTTTCTTCATTTATCATTATTAAGACATTCATGGAGTTAAAACTGCAATATTAGACAGTTTGAAAATTTTCTACAAACCGATGCCCTTAAACGAAATCTCGACTTTCGGAAGGCATAAATCAACATACGTGCGTCTGATGGTCATACTCCCTTTATTAAAGTTTCTTCATTTATCATTATTAAGACATTCATGGAGTTAAAACTGTAATATTAGACAGTTTGAAATTTTCCAAAAACCGAGACCCTCAAACGAAATCTCGAGTTTCGGAAGGCATAAATCAACATTCGTGAGTCTGATGGTCATACTCCATTTATTAAAATTTCTTCATTTATCATTATTAAGACATTCATGGAGTTAAAACTGTAATATTAGACAGTTTGAAAATTTCCAAAAACCGAGACCCTAAAACGAAATCTCGAGTTTCGGAAGGCATAAATCAACATACGTGCGTCTGATGGTCATACTCCATTTATTAAAGTTTCTTCATTTATCATTATTAAGACATTAATGGAGTTAAAACTGCAATATTAGACAGTTTGAAAATTTTCTATAAACCGAGGCCCTTAAACGAAATCTCGACTTTCGGAAGGCATAAATCAACATATGTGCGTCTGATGGTCATACTACATTTACAAAAGTTTCCTCATTTATCATTATTAAGACATTCATGGAGTTAAAACTGCAAGATTAGACAGTTTGAAAATTTCCTAAAACCGAGACCCTCAAACGAAATCTCGAGTTTCGGAAGGCATAAATCAACATACGTAAGTCTGATGGTCATACTCCATTTATTAAAGTTTCTTCATTTATCATTATTAAGATATCCATGAAGTTAAAACTGTAATATTAGACAGTTTGAAATTTTCCAAAAATCGAGACCCTCAAACGAAATCTCGAGTTTCGGAAGGCGTAAATCATCATACGTACGTCTGATGGTCATACTTCATTTATTAAAGTTTCTTTATTTATCATTATTAAGACATTCATGGAGTTAAAACTGCAATATTAGACAGTTTGAAAATTTCCTAAAAACCGAGGCCCTTAAACGAAATCTCGACTTTCCGAAGGCATAAATCAACATACGTGCGTCTGATGGTCATACTCCATTTATTAAAGTTTCTTCATTTATCATTATTAAGACATTCATGGAGTTAAAACTGTAATATTAGACAGTTTGAAATTTTCCAAAAATCGAGACCCTCAAACGAAATCTCGAGTTTCGGAAGGCATAAATTAACATACGTGAGTGTGATGGTCATACTCCATTTAATAAAGTTTCATTATTTATCATTATTAAGACATTCATGGAGTTAAAACTGCAATATTAGACAGTTTGAAAATTTCCTAAAAACCGAGGCCCTTAAACGAAATCTCGACTTTCGGAAGGCATAAATCAACATACGTGCGTCTGATGGTCATACTCCATTTATTAAAATTTCTTCATTTATCATTATTAAGACATTAATGGAGTTAAAACTGCAATATTAGACAGTTTGAAAATTTTCTAAAAACCGAGGCCCTTAAACGAAATCTCGACTTTCGGAAGGCATAAATCAACATACGTGCGTCTGATGGTCATACTCCATTTATTAAAGTTTCTTCATTTATCATTATTAAGACATTCATGGAGTTAAAACTGTAATATTAGACAGTTTAAAATTTTCCAAAAACCGAGACCCTCAAACGAAATCTCGAGTTTCGGAAGGCATAAATCATCATACGTGCATCTGATGGTCATACTCCATTTATTAAAGTTTCTTCATTTATCATTATTAAGACATTCATGGAGTTAAAACTGCAATATTAGACAGTTTGAAAATTTCCTAAAAACCGAGGCCCTTAAACGAAATCTCGACTTTCGGAAGTCATAAATCAACATACGTGCGTCTGATGGTCATACTCCATTTATTAAAGTTTCTACATTTATCATTATTAAGACATTCATGGAGTTAAAACTGTAATATTAGACAGTTTGAAATTTTCCAAAAATCGAGACCCTCAAACGAAATCTCGAGTTTCGGAAGGCATAAATGAACATACGTGAGTCTGATGGTCATACTCCATTTATTAAAGTTTCTTCATTTATCATTATTAAGACATTCATGGAGTTAAAACTGCAATATTAGACAGTTTGAAAATTTCCAAAACCGAGACCCTCAAACGAAATCTCGAGTTCCGGATGCGTAAATCATCATACGTGCGTCTGATGGTCATACTCCATTTAATAAAGTTTCATTATTTATCATTATTAAGACATTCATGGAGTTAAAACTGCAATATTAGACAGTTTGAAAATTTCCTAAAAACCGAGGCCCTTAAACGAAATCTCGACTTTCGGAAGGCATAAATCAACATACGTGCGTCTGATGGTCATACTCCATTTATTAAAGTTTCTTCATTTATCATTATTAAGACATTCATGGAGTTAAAACTGTAATATTAGACAGTTTGAAATTTTCCAAAAATCGAGACCCTCAAACGAAATCTCGAGTTTCGGAAGGCGTAAATCATCATACGTACGTCTGATGGTCATACTTCATTTATTAAAGTTTTTTTATTTATCATTATTAAGACATTCATGGAGTTAAAACTGCAATATTAGACAGTTTGAAAATTTCCTAAAAACCGAGCCCCTTAAACGAAATCTCGACTTTCGGAAGGCATAAATCAACATACGTGCGTCCGATGGTCATACTCCATTTATTAAAGTTTCTTCATTTATCATTATTAAGACATTCATGGAGTTAAAACTGTAATATTAAACAATTTAAAATTTTCCAAAAACCGAGACCCTCAAACGAAATCTCGAGTTTCGGAAGGCATAAATCATCATACGTGCGTCTGATGGTCATACTCCATTTATTAAAGTTTCTTCATTTATCATTATTAAGATATTCATGGAGTTAAAACTGCAATATTAGACAGTTTGAAAATTTCCAAAAACCGAGACCCTCAAACGAAATCTCGAGTTTCGGAAGGCGTAAATCATCATACGTGCGTCTGATGGTCATACTCCATTTAATAAAGTTTCATTATTTATCATTATTAAGACATTCATGGAGTTAAAACTGCAATATTAGACAGTTTGAAAATTTCCTAAAAACCGAGGCCCTTAAACGAAATCTCGACTTTCAGAAGGCATAAATCAACATACGTGCGTCTGATGGTCATACTCCATTTATTAAAGTTTCTTCATTTATCATTATTAAGACATTCATGGAGTTAAAACTGTAATATTAGACAGTTTGAAATTTTCCAAAAATCGAGACCCTCAAACGAAATCTCGAGTTTCGGAAGGCATAAATTAACATACGTGAGTGTGATGGTCATACTCCATTTATTAAAGTTTCTTCATTTATCATTATTAAGACATTCATGGAGTTAAAACTGTAATATTAGACAGTTCAAAATTTTCCAAAAACCGAGACCCTCAAACGAAATCTCGAGTTTCGGAAGGCATAAATCATCATACGTGCGTCTGATGGTCATACTCCATTTATTAAAGTTTCTTCATTTATCATTATTAAGGCATTCATGGAATTAAAACTGCAATATTAGACAGTTTGAAAATTTCCTAAAAACCGAGGCCCTTAAACGAAATCTCGACTTTCGGAAGGCATAAATCAACAAACGTGCGTCTGATGGTCATACTCCATTTATTAAAGTTTCTTCATTTATCATTATTAAGACATTCATGGAGTTAAAACTGTAATATTAGACAGTTTGAAATTTTCCAAAAATCGAGACCCTCAAACGAAATCTCGAGTTTCGGAAGGCATAAATCAACATACGTGAGTCTGATGGTCATACTCCATTTATTAAAGTTTCTTCATTTATCATTATTAAGACATTCATGGAGTTAAAACTGCAATATTAGACAATTTGAAAATTTCCAAAAACCGAGACCCTCAAACGAAATCTCGAGTTTCGGAAGGCGTAAATCATCATACGTGCGTCTGATGGTCATACTCCATTTAATAAAGTTTCATTATTTATCATTATTAAGACATTCATGGAGTTAAAACTGCAATATTAGACAGTTTGAAAATTTCCTAAAAACCGAGGCCCTTAAACGAAATCTCGACTTTCGGAAGGCATAAATCAACATACGTGCGTCTGATGGTCATACTCCATTTATTAAAGTTTCTTCATTTATCATTATTAAGACATTCATGGAGTTAAATCTGTAATATTAGACAGTTTGAAATTTTCCAAAAATCGAGACCCTCAAACGAAATCTCGAGTTTCGGAAGGCGTAAATCATCATACGTACGTCTGATGGTCATACTTCATTTATTAAAGTTTCTTTATTTATCATTATTAAGACATTCATGGAGTTAAAACTGTAATATTAGACAGTTTGAAATTTTCCAAAAATCGAGACCCTCAAACGAAATCTCGAGTTTCGAAGGCATAAATGAACATACGTGAGTCCGATGGTCATACTCCATTTATTAAAGTTTCTTCATTTATCATTATTAAGACATTCATGGAGTTAAAACTGCAATATTAGACAGTTTGAAAATTTCCAAAAACCGAGACCCTCAAACGAAATCTCGAGTTCCGGAAGGCGTAAATCATCATACGTGCGTCTGATGGTCATACTCCATTTAATAAAGTTTCATTATTTATCATTATTAAGACATTCATGGAGTTAAAACTGCAATATTAGACAGTTTGAAAATTTCCTAAAAACCGAGGCCCTTAAACGAAATCTCGAGTTTCGGAAGGCATAAATCATCATACGTGCGTCTGATGGTCATACTCCATTTATTAAAGTTTCTTCATTTATCATTATTAAGACATTCATGGAGTTAAAACTGTAATATTAGACAGTTTGAAATTTTCCAAAAATCGAGACCCTCAAACGAAATCTCGAGTTTCGGAAGGCATAAATCAACATACGTGAGTCTGATGGTCATACTCCATTTATTAAAGTTTCTTCATTTATCATTATTAAGACATTCATGGAGTTAAAACTGTAATATTAGACAATTTAAAATTTTCCAAAAACCGAGACCCTCAAACGAAATCTCGAGTTTCGGAAGGCATAAATCATCATACGTGCATCTGATGGTCATACTCCATTTATTAAAGTTTCTTCATTTATCATTATTAAGACATTCATGGAGTTAAAACTGCAATATTAGACAGTTTGAAAATTTCCTAAAAACCGAGGCCCTTAAACGAAATCTCGACTTTCGGAAGTCATAAATCAACATACGTGCGTCTGATGGTCATACTCCATTTATTAAAGTTTCTACATTTATCATTATTAAGACATTCATGGAGTTAAAACTGTAATATTAGACAGTTTGAAATTTTCCAAAAATCGAGACCCTCAAACGAAATCTCGAGTTTCGGAAGGCATAAATGAACATACGTGAGTCTGATGGTCATACTCCATTAATTAAAGTTTCTTCATTTATCATTATTAAGACATTCATGGAGTTAAAACTGCAATATTAGACAGTTTGAAAATTTCCAAAAACCGAGACCCTCAAACGAAATCTCGAGTTCCGGAAGGCGTAAATCATCATACGTGCGTCTGATGGTCATACTCCATTTAATAAAGTTTCATTATTTATCATTATTAAGACATTCATGGAGTTAAAACTGCAATATTAGACAGTTTGAAAATTTCCTAAAAACCGAGGCCCTTAAACGAAATCTCGACTTTCGGAAGGCATAAATCAACATACGTGCGTCTGATGGTCATACTCCATTTATTAAAGTTTCTTCATTTATCATTATTAAGACATTCATGGAGTTAAAACTGTAATATTAGACAGTTTGAAATTTTCCAAAAATCGAGACCCTCAAACGAAATCTCGAGTTTCGGAAGGCGTAAATCATCATACGTACGTCTGATGGTCATACTTCATTTATTAAAGTTTTTTTATTTATCATTATTAAGACATTCATGGAGTTAAAACTGCAATATTAGACAGTTTGAAAATTTCCTAAAAACCGAGCCCCTTAAACGAAATCTCGACTTTCGGAAGGCATAAATCAACATACGTGCGTCTGATGGTCATACTCCATTTATTAAAGTTTCTTCATTTATCATTATTAAGACATTCATGGAGTTAAAACTGTAATATTAAACAATTTAAAATTTTCCAAAAACCGAGACCCTCAAACGAAATCTCGAGTTTCGGAAGGCATAAATCATCATACGTGCGTCTGATGGTCATACTCCATTTATTAAAGTTTCTTCATTTATCATTATTAAGATATTCATGGAGTTAAAACTGCAATATTAGACAGTTTGAAAATTTCCAAAAACCGAGACCCTCAAACGAAATCTCGAGTTTCGGAAGGCGTAAATCATCATACGTGCGTCTGATGGTCATACTCCATTTAATAAAGTTTCATTATTTATCATTATTAAGACATTCATGGAGTTAAAACTGCAATATTAGACAGTTTGAAAATTTCCTAAAACCGAGGCCCTTAAACGAAATCTCGACTTTCGTAAGGCATAAATCAACATACGTGCGCCTGATGGTCATACTCCATTTATTAAAGTTTCTTCATTTATCATTATTAAGACATTCATGGAGTTAAAACTGTAATATTAGACAGTTTGAAATTTTCCAAAAATCGAGACCCTCAAACGAAATCTCGAGTTTCGGAAGGCATAAATTAACATACGTGAGTGTGATGGTCATACTCCATTTATTAAAGTTTCTTCATTTATCATTATTAAGACATTCATGGAGTTAAAACTGTAATATTAGACAGTTCAAAATTTTCCAAAAACCGAGACCCTCAAACGAAATCTCGAGTTTCGGAAGGCATAAATCATCATACGTGCGTCTGATGGTCATACTCCATTTATTAAAGTTTCTTCATTTATCATTATTAAGACATTCATGGAATTAAAACTGCAATTTTAGACAGTTTGAAAATTTCCTAAAAACCGAGGCCCTTAAACGAAATCTCGACTTTCGGAAGGCATAAATCAACATACGTGCGTCTGATGGTCATACTCCATTTATTAAAGTTTCTTCATTTATCATTATTAAGACATTCATGGAGTTAAAACGTCAATATTAGACAGTTTGAAAATTTCCAAAACCGAGACCCTCAAACGAAATCTCGAGTTTCGGAAGGCATAAATCAACATACGTGAGTCTGATGGTCATACTCCATTTATTAAAGTTTCTTCATTTATCATTATTAAGACATTCATGGAGTTAAAACTGCAATATTAGACAATTTGAAAATTTCCAAAAACCGAGACCCTCAAACGAAATCTCGAGTTTCGGAAGGCGTAAATCATCATACGTGCGTCTGATGGTCATACTCCATTTAATAAAGTTTCATTATTTATCATTATTAAGACATTCATGGAGTTAAAACTGCAATATTAGACAGTTTGAAAATTTCCTAAAAACCGAGGCCCTTAAACGAAATCTCGACTTTCAGAAGGCATAAATCAACATACGTGCGTCTGATGGTCATACTCCATTTATTAAAGTTTCTTCATTTATCATTATTAAGACATTCATGGAGTTAAAACTGTAATATTAGACAGTTTGAAATTTTCCAAAAATCGAGACCCTCAAACGAAATCTCGAGTTTCGGAAGGCATAAATTAACATACGTGAGTGTGATGGTCATACTCCATTTATTAAAGTTTCTTCATTTATCATTATTAAGACATTCATGGAGTTAAAACTGTAATATTAGACAGTTCAAAATTTTCCAAAAACCGAGACCCTCAAACGAAATCTCGACTTTCGGAAGGCATAAATCAACATACGTGCGTCTGATGGTCATACTCCATTTATTAAAGTTTCTTCATTTATCATTATTAAGACATTCATGGAGTTAAAACTGTAATATTAGACAGTTTGAAATTTTCCAAAAATCGAGACCCTCAAACGAAATCTCGAGTTTCGGAAGGCATAAATCAACATACGTGAGTCTGATGGTCATACTCCATTTATTAAAGTTTCTTCATTTATCATTATTAAGACATTCATGGAGTTAAAACTGTAATATTAGACAATTTAAAATTTTCCAAAAACCGAGACCCTCAAACGAAATCTCGAGTTTCGGAAGGCATAAATCAACATACGTGCGTCTGATGGTCATACTCCATTTATTAAAGTTTCTTCATTTATCATTATTAAGACATTCATGGAGTTAAAACTGTAATATTAGACAGTTTGAAATTTTCCAAAAATCGAGACCCTCAAACGAAATCTCGAGTTTCGGAAGGCATAAATCAACATACGTGAGTCTGATGGTCATACTCCATTTATTAAAGTTTCTTCATTTATCATTATTAAGACATTCATGGAGTTAAAACTGCAATATTAGACAATTTGAAAATTTCCAAAAACCGAGACCCTCAAACGAAATCTCGAGTTTCGGAAGGCGTAAATCATCATACGTGCGTCTGATGGTCATACTCCATTTAATAAAGTTTCATTATTTATCATTATTAAGACATTCATGGAGTTAAAACTGCAATATTAGACAGTTTGAAAATTTCCTAAAAACCGAGGCCCTTAAACGAAATCTCGACTTTCGGAAGGCATAAATCAACATACGTGCGTCTGATGGTCATACTCCATTTATTAAAGTTTCTTCATTTATCATTATTAAGACATTCATGGAGTTAAAACTGTAATATTAGACAGTTTGAAATTTTCCAAAAATCGAGACCCTCAAACGAAATCTCGAGTTTCGGAAGGCGTAAATCATCATACGTACGTCTGATGGTCATACTTCATTTATTAAAGTTTCTTTATTTATCATTATTAAGACATTCATGGAGTTAAAACTGCAATATTAGACAGTTTGAAAATTTCCTAAAACCGAGGCCCTTAAACGAAATCTCGACTTTCGTAAGGCATAAATCAACATACGTGCGTCCGATGGTCATACTCCATTTATTAAAGTTTCTTCATTTATCATTATTAAGACATTCATGGAGTTAAAACTGTAATATTAGACAGTTTGAAATTTTCCAAAAATCGAGACCCTCAAACGAAATCTCGAGTTTCGGAAGGCGTAAATCATCATACGTACGTCTGATGGTCATTCATGGAGTTTAATAAATGGAGTATGACCATCAGACGCACGTATGTTAGACAGTTTATTCATTTATCATTATTAAGGCATAAATCAACATACGTGCGTCTGATGGTCATACTCCATTTATTAAAGTTTCTTCATTTATCATTATTAAGACATTCATGGAGTTAAAACTGTAATATTAAACAATTTAAAAATTTCCTAAAATCGAGACCCTCAAACGAAATCTCGACTTTCGGAAGGCATAAATCATCATACGTGCGTCTGATGGTCATACTCCATTTATTAAAGTTTCTTCATTTATCATTATTAAGACATTCGTGGAGTTAAAACTGCAATATTAGACAGTTTGAAAATTCCCAAAAACCGAGACCCTCAGACGAAATCTCGACTTTCGGAAGGCATAAATCAACATACGTGCGTCTGATAGTCATACTCTATTTATTAAAGTTTCTTCATTTATCATTATTAAGACATTCATGGAGTTAAAACTGCAATATTAGATAGTTTGAAAACTTCCAAAAACCGAGACCCTCAAACGAAATCTCGACTTTCGGAAGGCATAAATCAACATAAGTACGTCTGATGGTCATACTACATTTTTTAAAGTTTCTTCATTTATCATTATTTAGACATTCATGGAGTAAAAACTGCAATATTAGACAGTTTAAAAATTTCCAAAAACCGAGGCCCTTAAACGAAATCTCGACTTCCGGAAGGCATAAATCAACATACGTACGTCTGATGGTCATACTCCATTTATTAAAGTTTCTTCATTTATCATTATTTAGACATTCGTGGAGTAAAAACTACAATATTAGACAGTTTGAAAATTTCCAAAACCGAGGCCCTAAAACGAAATCTCGACTTTCGGAAGGCATAAATCAACATACGTGCGTCCGATGGTCATACTCCATTTATTAAAGTTTCTTCATTTATCATTATTAAGACATTCGTGGAGTTAAAACTGCAATATTAGAGAGTTTGAAAATTTTCTAAAACCGAGGCCCTCAAACGAAATCTCGACTTTCGGAAGGCATAAATCAACATACGTACGTCTGATGGTCATACTCCATTTATTAAAGTTTTTTCATTTATCATTATTAAGACATTCATGGAGTAAAAACTGCAATATTAGACAGTTTGATAATTTCCAAAAACTGAGGCCCTTAAACGAAATCTCGACTTCCGGAAGGTATAAATCAACATACGTTCGTCTGATGGTCATACTCCGTTTATTAAAGTTTCTTCATTTTGCATTATTAGGACATTCGTGGAGTTAAAACTGCAATATTAGACGGTTTGAAAATTTCCTAAAGCCGAGACCCTCAAACGAAATCTCGAGTTTCGGAAGGCATAAATCAGCATACGTGCGTCTGATGGTCATACTCCATTTATTAAAGTTTTTTCATTTATCAATATTAAGACATTCGTGGAGTAAAAATTGCAATATTAGACAGTTTGAAAATTCCCAAAAACCGAGACCCTCAAACGAAATCTCGACTTTCGGAAGGTATAAATCAACATACGTGCGTCTGATAGTCATACTCTATTTATTAAAGTTTCTTCATTTATCATTATTAAGTCACTCTACAGTTAAAACTGCAATATTAGATAGTTTGAAAACTTCCAAAAACCGAGACCCTCAAACGAAATCTCGACTTTCGGAAGGCATAAATCAACATACGTACGTCTGATGGTCATACTCCATTTTTTAAAGTTTCTTCATTTATCATTATTAAGACATTCGTGGAGTAAAAACTGTAATATTAGACAGTTTGAAAATTTCCAAAAACTGAGACCCTCAAACGAAATCTCGACTTTCGGAAGGCATAAATCAGCATACGTGCGTCTGATGGTCATACTCCATTTATTAAAGTTTTTTCATTTATCATTATTAAGACATTCATGGAGTAAAAATTGCAATATTAGACAGTTTGAAAATTCCCAAAAACCGAGACCCTCAAACGAAATCTCGACTTCCGGAAGGCATAAATCAACATACGTGCGTCTGATAGTCATACTCTATTTATTAAAGTTTCTTCATTTATCATTATTAAGACATTCATGGAGTTAAAACTGCAATATTAGATAGTTTGAAAACTTCCAAAAACCGAGACCCTCAAACGAAATCTCGACTTTCGGAAGGCATAAATCAACATAAGTACGTCTGATGGTCATACTACATTTTTTAAAGTTTCTTCATTTATCATTATTTAGACATTCGTGGAGTAAAAACTGCAATATTAGACAGTTTAAAAATTTCCAAAAACCGAGGCCCTTAAACGAAATCTCGACTTCCGGAAGGCATAAATCAACATTCGTGAGTCTGATGGTCATACTCCATTTATTACAGATTCTTCATTTATCATTATTAAGACATTCATGGAGTTAAAACTGTAATATTAGACAGTTTAAAATTTTCCAAAAACCGAGACCCTCAAACGAAATCTCGAGTTTCGGAAGGCATAAATCATCATACGTGCGTCTGATGGTCATACTCCATTTATTAAAGTTTCTTCATCTATCATTATTAAGACATTCATGGAGTAAAAACTGCAATATTAGACAGTTTGATAATTTCCAAAAACTAAGGCCCTTAAACGAAATCTCGACTTCCGGAAGGTATAAATCAACATACGTTCGTCTGATGGTCATACTCCGTTTATTAAAGTTTCTTCATTTTGCATTATTAGGACATTCGTGGAGTTAAAACTGCAATATTAGACAGTTTGAAAATTTCCTAAAGCCGAGACCCTCAAACGAAATCTCGAGTTTCGGAAGGCATAAATCAGCATACGTGCGTCTGATGGTTATACTCCATTTATTAAAGTTTTTTCATTTATCATTATTAAGACATTCGTGGAGTAAAAATTGCAATATTAGACAGTTTGAAAATTCCCAAAAACCGAGACCCTCAAACGAAATCTCGACTTTCGGAAGGTATAAATCAACATACGTGCGTCTGATAGTCATACTCTATTTATTAAAGTTTCTTCATTTATCATTATTAAGACATTCATGGAGTTAAAACTGCAATATTAGATAGTTTGAAAACTTCCAAAAACCGAGACCCTCAAACGAAATCTCGACTTTCGGAAGGCATAAATCAACATACGTACGTCTTATGGTCATACTCCATTTTTTAAAGTTTCTTCATTTATCATTATTAAGACATTCGTGGAGTAAAAACTGTAATATTAGACAGTTTGAAAATTTCCAAAAACGAGACCCTCAAACGAAATCTCGACTTTCTAAGGCATAAATCAAAGATACGTGCGTCTGATGGTCATACTCCATTTATTAAAGTTTTTTCATTTATCATTATTAAGACATTCATGGAGTAAAAATTGCCATATTAGACAGTTTGAAAATTCCCAAAAACCGAGACCCTCAAACGAAATCTCGACTTCCGGAAGGCATAAATCAACATATGTGCGTCTGATAGTCATACTCTATTTATTAAAGTTTCTTCATTTATCATTATTAAGACATTCATGGAGTTAAAACTGTAATATTAGATAGTTTGAAAACTTCCAAAAACCGAGACCCTCAAACGAAATCTCGACTTTCGGAGGCATAAATTAACATACGTACGTCTGATGGTCATACTCCATTTTTTAAAGTTTCTTCATTTATCATTATTAAGACATTCGTGGAGTAAAAACTCGTAATATTAGACAGTTTGAAAATTTCCAAAAATCGAGGCCCTTAAACGAAATCTCGACTTTCTAAGGCATAAATCAACATACGTGCGTCTGATGGTCATACTCCATTTATTAAAGTTTCTTCATTTATCATTATTAGGACATTCGTGGAGTTAAAATTGCAATATTAGACAGTTTGAAAATTTCCAAAAACCGAGACCCTCAAACGAAATCTCGACTTTCGGAAGGCATAAATCAACATACGTGCGTCTGATGGTCATACTCCATTTATTAAAGTTTCTTCATTTATCATTATTAAGACATTCATGGAGTAAAAACTGCAATATTAGATAGTTTAAAAATTTCCTAAAATCGAGACCCTCAAACGAAATCTCGACTTTCTAAGGCATAAATCAAAGATACGTGCGTCTGATGGTCATACTCCATTTATTAAAGTTTCTTCATTTATCATTATTAAGACATTCGTGGAGTTAAAACTGCAATATTAGACAGTTTGAAAATTCCTAAAACCGAGACCCTCATACGAAATCTCGACTTTCGGAAGGCATAAATCAACATACGTGCGTCTGATAGTCATACTCTATTTATTAAAGTTTCTTCATTTATCATTATTAAGACATTCATGGAGTTAAAACTGCAATATTAGATAGTTTGAAAACTTCCAAAAACCGAGACCCTCAAACGAAATCTCGACTTTCGGAAGGCATAAATCAACATAAGTACGTCTGATGGTCATACTACATTTTTTAAAGTTTCTTCATTTATCATTATTTAGACATTCATGGAGTAAAAACTGCAATATTAGACAGTTTAAAAATTTCCAAAACCGAGGCCCTTAAACGAAATCTCGACTTCCTAAGGCATAAATCAACATACGTACGTCTGATGGTCATACTCCATTTATTAAAGTTTCTTCATTTATCATTATTTAGACATTCGTGGAGTAAAAACTACAATATTAGACAGTTTGAAAATTTCCAAAACCGAGGCCCTTAAACGAAATCTCGACTTCCTAAGGCATAAATCAACATACGTGCGTCCGATGGTCATACTCCATTTATTAAAGTTTCTTCATTTATCATTATTAAGACATTCGTGGAGTTAAAACTGCAATATTAGAGAGTTTGAAAATTTTCTAAAACCGAGGCCCTCAAACGAAATCTCGACTTTCGGAAGGCATAAATCAACATACGTACGTCTGATGGTCATACTCCATTTATTAAAGTTTTTTCATTTATCATTATTAAGACATTCATGGAGTAAAAACGCAATATTAGACAGTTTGATAATTTCCAAAAACGAGGCCCTTAAACGAAATCTCGACTTCCTAAGGTATAAATCAACATACGTTCGTCTGATGGTCATACTCCGTTTATTAAAGTTTCTTCATTTTGCATTATTAGGACATTCGTGGAGTTAAAACTGCAATATTAGACGGTTTGAAAATTTCCTAAAGCCGAGACCCTCAAACGAAATCTCGAGTTTCGGAAGGCATAAATCAAAGATACGTGCGTCTGATGGTCATACTCCATTTATTAAAGTTTTTTCATTTATCAATATTAAGACATTCGTGGAGTAAAAATTGCAATATTAGACAGTTTGAAAATTTCCCAAAACCGAGACCCTCAAACGAAATCTCGACTTTCTAAGGTATAAATCAACATACGTGCGTCTGATAGTCATACTCTATTTATTAAAGTTTCTTCATTTATCATTATTAAGTCACTCTACGCTTAAAACCGCAATATTAGATAGTTTGAAAACTTCCTAAAACCGAGACCCTCAAACGAAATCTCGAGTTTCGTAAGGCATAAATCAACATACGTACGTCTGATGGTCATACTCCATTTTTTAAAGTTTCTTCATTTATCATTATTAAGACATTCGTGGAGTAAAATCGTAATATTAGACAGTTTGAAAATTTCCAAAAACCGAGACCCTCAAACGAAATCTCGACTTTCGTAAGGCATAAATCAAAATACGTGCGTCTGATGGTCATACTCCATTTATTAAAGTTTTTTCATTTATCATTATTAAGACATTCATGGAGTAAAAATTGCAATATTAGACAGTTTGAAAATTCCCAAAACCGAGACCCTCAAACGAAATCTCGACTTCCTAAGGCATAAATCAACATACGTGCGTCTGATAGTCATACTCTATTTATTAAAGTTTCTTCATTTATCATTATTAAGACATTCATGGAGTTAAAACTGCAATATTAGATAGTTTGAAAACTTCCAAAAACCGAGACCCTCAAACGAAATCTCGACTTTCTGAAGGCATAAATCAACATAAGTACGTCTGATGGTCATACTACATTTTTTAAAGTTTCTTCATTTATCATTATTTAGACATTCGTGGAGTAAAAACTGCAATATTAGACAGTTTAAAAATTTCCAAAAACCGAGGCCCTTAAACGAAATCTCGACTTCCTAAGGCATAAATCAACATACGTACGTCTGATGGTCATACTCCATTTATTAAAGTTTCTTCATTTATCATTATTTAGACATTCGTGGAGTAAAAACTACAATATTAGACAGTTTGAAAATTTCCAAAAACCGAGGCCCTTAAACGAAATCTCGACTTCCTAAGGCATAAATCAACATACGTGCGTCCGATGGTCATACTCCATTTATTAAAGTTTCTTCATTTATCATTATTAAGACATTCGTGGAGTTAAAACTGCAATATTAGAGAGTTTGAAAATTTTCTAAAACCGAAGCCCTCAAACGAAATCTCGACTTTCGGAAGGCATAAATCAACATACGTACGTCTGATGGTCATACTCCATTTATTAAAGTTTTTTCATTTATCATTATTAAGACATTCATGGAGTAAAAACTGCAATATTAGACAGTTTGATAATTTCCAAAAACTGAGGCCCTTAAACGAAATCTCGACTTCCGGAAGGTATAAATCAACATACGTTCGTCTGATGGTCATACTCCGTTTATTAAAGTTTCTTCATTTTGCATTATTAGGACATTCGTGGAGTTAAAACTGCAATATTAGACAGTTTGAAAATTTCCTAAAGCCGAGACCCTCAAACGAAATCTCGAGTTTCGGAAGGCATAAATCAAAATACGTGCGTCTGATGGTCATACTCCATTTATTAAAGTTTTTTCATTTATCAATATTAAGACATTCGTGGAGTAAAAATTGCAATATTAGACAGTTTGAAAATTTCCCAAAACCGAGACCCTCAAACGAAATCTCGACTTTCTAAGGTATAAATCAACATACGTGCGTCTGATAGTCATACTCTATTTATTAAAGTTTCTTCATTTATCATTATTAAGTCACTCTACGCTAAAACTGCAATATTAGATAGTTTGAAAACTTCCTAAAACCGAGACCCTCAAACGAAATCTCGAGTTTCGTAAGGCATAAATCAACATACGTACGTCTGATGGTCATACTCCATTTTTTAAAGTTTCTTCATTTATCATTATTAAGACATTCGTGGAGTAAAAACTGTAATATTAGACAGTTTGAAAATTTCCAAAAACCGAGACCCTCAAACGAAATCTCGACTTTCTAAGGCATAAATCAAAGATACGTGCGTCTGATGGTCATACTCCATTTATTAAAGTTTTTTCATTTATCATTATTAAGACATTCATGGAGTAAAAATTGCAATATTAGACAGTTTGAAAATTCCCAAAACCGAGACCCTCAAACGAAATCTCGACTTCCTAAGGCATAAATCAACATACGTGCGTCTGATAGTCATACTCTATTTATTAAAGTTTCTTCATTTATCATTATTAAGACATTCATGGAGTTAAAACTTCAATATTAGATAGTTTGAAAACTTCCAAAAACCGAGACCCTCAAACGAAATCTCGACTTTCGGAGGCATAAATCAACATACGTACGTCTGATGGTCATACTCCATTTTTTAAAGTTTCTTCATTTATCATTATTAAGACATTCGTGGAGTAAAAACTTTAATATTAGACAGTTTGAAAATTTCCAAAAACTGAGGCCCTTAAACGAAATCTCGACTTCCGGAAGGTATAAATCAACATACGTGCGTCTGATGGTCATACTCCATTTATTAAAGTTTCTTCATTTATCATTATTAAGACATTCGTGGAGTAAAAACTGCAATATTAGACAGTTTGAAAATTCCCAAAAACCGAGACCCTCAAACGAAATCTTAAGTTTCGGAAGGCATAAATCAACATACGTGCGTCTGATGGTAATACTCCATTTATTAAAGTTTCTTCATTTATCATTATTAAGACATTCATGGAGTTAAAACTGTAATATTAGAGAGTTTGAAAATTTCCTAAAACCGAGACCCTCAAACGAATTCTCGACTTTCTAAGGCATAAATCAACATACGTACGTCTGATGGTCATACTCCATTTATTAAAGTTTCTTCATTTATCATTATTAAGACATTCATGGAGTAAAAACTGCAATATTAGACAGTTTGAAAATTTCCAAAACCGAGGCCCTAAAACGAAATCTCGACTTCCTAAGGTATAAATCAACATACGTTCGTCTGATGGTCATACTCCGTTTATTAAAGTTTATTCATTTATCATTATTAAGACATTCGTGGAGTTAAAACTGCAATATTAGACAGTTTGAAAAATTCCTAAAGCCGAGACCCTCAAACGAAATCTCGACTTTCGGAAGGCATAAATCAACATACGTGCGTCTGATGGTCATACTCCATTTATTAAAGTTTCTTCATTTATCATTATTAAAACATTCGCGGAGTAAAAACGGCAATATTAGACGGTTTGAAAATTCCCAAAACCAAGATCCTCAAACGAAATCTCGACTTTAAGGCATAAATCAACATACGTGCGTGCCTCGATGCTCATACTCCATTTATTAAAGTTTCTTCATTTATCATTATTAATACATTCATGGAGTAAAAACGGCAATATTAGACAGTTTGAAATTTCCTAAAACCGAGACCCTCAAACGAATTCTCGGCTTTCGGAAGGCATAAATCAACATACGTACGTCTGATGGTCATACTCCATTTATTAAAGTTTCTTCATTTATCATTATTAAGACATTCGTTGAGTTAAAACTGCAATATTAGACAGTTTGAAAATTTCCTAAAACCGAGATCCTCAAGCGAAATCTCGACTTTCGAAAGGCATAAATCAACATACGTGCGTCCTCAAGGTCATACTCCATTTATTAGAGTTTCTTCACTTATCATTATTAAGACATCCATGGAGTAAAAACTGCAATATTAGACAGTTTGAAAATTCCCAAAAACCGAGACCCTCAAACGAAATCTCGAATTTCGGAAGGCATAAATCAACATACGTGCGTCTGATGGTCATACTCCTTTTATTAAAGTTACTTCATTTATCATTATTAAGACATTCATGGAGTAAAAACTGCAATATTAGACAGTTTGAAAAATTCCTAAAACCGAGACCCTCAAACGAAATCTCGACTTTCGGAAGGCATAAATCAACATACGTACGTCTGATGGTCATACTCCATTTATTAAAGTTTCTTCATTTATCATTATTAAGACATTCGTGGAGTAAAAACTGCAATATTAGACAGTTTGAAAATTTCCAAAAACCGAGGCCCTTAAACGAAATCTCGACTTCCGGAAGGCATAAATCAACATACGTACGTCTGATGGTCATACTCCATTTATTAAAGTTTCTTCATTTATCATTATTAAGACATTCGTGGAGTTAAAACTGCAATATTAGAGAGTTTGAAAATTTCCTAAAATCGAGGCCCTCAAACGAAATCTCGACTTTCGGAAGGCATAAATCAACATACGTACGTCTGATGGTCATACTCCATTTATTAAAGTTTTTTCATTTATCATTATTAATACATTCATGGAGTAAAAACTGCAATATTAGACAGTTTGATAATTTCCAAAAACTGAGGCCCTTAAACGAAATCTCGACTTCCGGAAGGTATAAATCAACATACGTTCGTCTGATGGTCATACTCCGTTTATTAAAGTTTCTTCATTTTGCATTATTAGGACATTCGTGGAGTTAAAACTGCAATATTAGACAGTTTGAAAATTTCCTAAAGCCGAGACCCTCAAACGAAATCTCGAGTTTCGGAAGGCATAAATCAGCATACGTGCGTCTGATGGTCATACTCCATTTATTAAAGTTTTTTCATTTATCAATATTAAGACATTCGTGGAGTAAAAATTGCAATATTAGACAGTTTGAAAATTCCCAAAAACCGAGACCCTCAAACGAAATCTCGACTTTCGGAAGGTATAAATCAACATACGTGCGTCTGATAGTCATACTCTATTTATTAAAGTTTCTTCATTTATCATTATTAAGTCACTCTACAGTTAAAACTGCAATATTAGATAGTTTGAAAACTTCCAAAAACCGAGACCCTCAAACGAAATCTGGACTTTCGGAAGGCATAAATCAACATACGTACGTCTGATGGTCATACTCCATTTTTTAAAGTTTCTTCATTTATCATTATTAAGACATTCGTGGAGTAAAAACTGTAATATTAGACAGTTTGAAAATTTCCAAAAACTGAGGCCCTTAAACGAAATCTCGACTTCCGGAAGGTATAAATCAACATACGTGCGTCTGATGGTCATACTCCATTTATTAAAGTTTCTTCATTTATCATTATTAAGACATTCGTGGAGTAAAAACTGCAATATTAGACAGTTTGAAAATTCCCAAAAACCGAGACCCTCAAACGAAATCTTAAGTTTCGGAAGGCATAAATCAACATACGTGCGTCTGATGGTAATACTCCATTTATTAAAGTTTCTTCATTTATCATTATTAAGACATTCATGGAGTTAAAACTGTAATATTAGAGAGTTTGAAAATTTCCTAAAACCGAGACCCTCAAACGAATTCTCGACTTTCGGAAGGCATAAATCAACATACGTACGTCTGATGGTCATACTCCATTTATTAAAGTTTCTTCATTTATCATTATTAAGACATTCATGGAGTAAAAACTGCAATATTAGACAGTTTGATAATTTCCAAAAACCGAGGCCCTAAAACGAAATCTCGACTTCCGGAAGGTATAAATCAACATACGTTCGTCTGATGGTCATACTCCGTTTATTAAAGTTTATTCATTTATCATTATTAAGACATTCGTGGAGTTAAAACTGCAATATTAGACAGTTTGAAAAATTCCTAAAGCCGAGACCCTCAAACGAAATCTCGACTTTCTAAGGCATAAATCAACATACGTGCGTCTGATGGTCATACTCCATTTATTAAAGTTTCTTCATTTATCATTATTAAAACATTCGCGGAGTAAAAACGGCAATATTAGACGGTTTGAAAATTCCCAAAAACCAAGATCCTCAAACGAAATCTCGACTTTCGGAAGGCATAAATCAACATACGTGCGTCTGATGCTCATACTCCATTTATTAAAGTTTCTTCATTTATCATTATTAATACATTCATGGAGTAAAAACGGCAATATTAGACAGTTTGAAATTTCCTAAAACCGAGACCCTCAAACGAATTCTCGGCTTTCTAAGGCATAAATCAACATACGTACGTCTGATGGTCATACTCCATTTATTAAAGTTTCTTCATTTATCATTATTAAGACATTCGTT
This sequence comes from Silene latifolia, assembly GCF_048544455.1. NCBI lineage: Eukaryota > Viridiplantae > Streptophyta > Magnoliopsida > Caryophyllales > Caryophyllaceae > Silene > Silene latifolia. Next base: position 11,285 of record NC_133530.1, on the reverse strand, counting down.
GAGTTAAAACTGCAATATTAGACAGTTTGAAAATTTCCTAAAACCGAGATCCTCAAGCGAAATCTCGACTTTCGAAAGGCATAAATCAACATACGTGCGTCTGAAGGTCATACTCCATTTATTAGAGTTTCTTCACTTATCATTATTAAGACATCCATGGAGTAAAAACTGCAATATTAGACAGTTTGAAAATTCCCAAAAACCGAGACCCTCAAACGAAATCTCGAATTTCGGAAGGCATAAATCAACATACGTGCGTCTGATGGTCATACTCCTTTTATTAAAGTTACTTCATTTATCATTATTAAGACATTCATGGAGTGAAAACTGCAATATTAGACAGTTTGAAAAATTCCTAAAACCGAGACCCTCAAACGAAATCTCGACTTTCGGAAGGCATAAATCAACATACGTACGTCTGATGGTCATACTCCATTTATTAAAGTTTCTTCATTTATCATTATTAAGACATTCGTGGAGTAAAAACTGCAATATTAGACAGTTTGAAAATTTCCAAAACCGAGGCCCTTAAACGAAATCTCGACTTCCTAAGGCATAAATCAACATACGTGCGTCCGATGGTCATACTCCATTTATTAAAGTTTCTTCATTTATCATTATTAAGACATTCGTGGAGTTAAAACTGCAATATTAGAGAGTTTGAAAATTTCCTAAAACCGAGGCCCTCAAACGAAATCTCGACTTTCGGAAGGCATAAATCAACATACGTACGTCTGATGGTCATACTCCATTTATTAAAGTTTTTTCATTTATCATTATTAAGACATTCATGGAGTAAAAACTGCAATATTAGACAGTTTGATAATTTCCAAAAACTGAGGCCCTTAAACGAAATCTCGACTTCCGGAAGGTATAAATCAACATACGTTCGTCTGATGGTCATACTCCGTTTATTAAAGTTTCTTCATTTTGCATTATTAGGACATTCGTGGAGTTAAAACTGCAATATTAGACAGTTTGAAAATTTCCTAAAGCCGAGACCCTCAAACGAAATCTCGAGTTTCGGAAGGCATAAATCAGCATACGTGCGTCTGATGGTCATACTCCATTTATTAAAGTTTTTTCATTTATCAATATTAAGACATTCGTGGAGTAAAAATTGCAATATTAGACAGTTTGAAAATTCCCAAAAACCGAGACCCTCAAACGAAATCTCGACTTTCTGAAGGTATAAATCAACATACGTGCGTCTGATAGTCATACTCTATTTATTAAAGTTTCTTCATTTATCATTATTAAGTCACTCTACAGTTAAAATTGCAATATTAGATAGTTTGAAAACTTCCAAAAACCGAGACCCTCAAACGAAATCTCGACTTTCGGAAGGCATAAATCAACATACGTACGTCTGATGGTCATACTCCATTTTTTAAAGTTTCTTCATTTATCATTATTAAGACATTCGTGGAGTAAAAACTGTAATATTAGACAGTTTGAAAATTTCCAAAAACGAGACCCTCAAACGAAATCTCGACTTTCTAAGGCATAAATCAAAGATACGTGCGTCCTCGATGGTCATACTCCATTTATTAAAGTTTTTTCATTTATCATTATTAAGACATTCATGGAGTAAAAATTGCAATATTAGACAGTTTGAAAATTCCCAAAAACCGAGACCCTCAAACGAAATCTCGACTTCCGGAAGGCATAAATCAACATACGTGCGTCTGATAGTCATACTCTATTTATTAAAGTTTCTTCATTTATCATTATTAAGACATTCATGGAGTTAAAACTTCAATATTAGATAGTTTGAAAACTTCCAAAAACCGAGACCCTCAAACGAAATCTCGACTTTCGGAGGCATAAATCAACATACGTACGTCTGATGGTCATACTCCATTTTTTAAAGTTTCTTCATTTATCATTATTAAGACATTCGTGGAGTAAAAACTGTAATATTAGACAGTTTGAAAATTTCCAAAAACTGAGGCCCTTAAACGAAATCTCGACTTCCGGAAGGTATAAATCAACATACGTGCCTCGATGGTCATACTCCATTTATTAAAGTTTCTTCATTTATCATTATTAAGACATTCGTGGAGTAAAAACTGCAATATTAGACAGTTTGAAAATTCCCAAAAACCGAGACCCTCAAACGAAATCTTAAGTTTCGGAAGGCATAAATCAACATACGTGCGTCTGATGGTAATACTCCATTTATTAAAGTTTCTTCATTTATCATTATTAAGACATTCATGGAGTTAAAACTGTAATATTAGAGAGTTTGAAAATTTCCTAAAACCGAGACCCTCAAACGAATTCTCGACTTTCGGAAGGCATAAATCAACATACGTACGTCTGATGGTCATACTCCATTTATTAAAGTTTCTTCATTTATCATTATTAAGACATTCATGGAGTAAAAACTGCAATATTAGACAGTTTGAAAATTTCCAAAACCGAGGCCCTAAAACGAAATCTCGACTTCCTAAGGTATAAATCAACATACGTTCGTCTGATGGTCATACTCCGTTTATTAAAGTTTATTCATTTATCATTATTAAGACATTCGTGGAGTTAAAACTGCAATATTAGACAGTTTGAAAAATTCCTAAAGCCGAGACCCTCAAACGAAATCTCGACTTTCGGAAGGCATAAATCAACATACGTGCGTCTGATGGTCATACTCCATTTATTAAAGTTTCTTCATTTATCATTATTAAAACATTCGCGGAGTAAAAACGGCAATATTAGACGGTTTGAAAATTCCCAAAACCAAGATCCTCAAACGAAATCTCGACTTTCGTAAGGCATAAATCAACATACGTGCGTCTGATGCTCATACTCCATTTATTAAAGTTTCTTCATTTATCATTATTAATACATTCATGGAGTAAAAACGGCAATATTAGACAGTTTGAAATTTCCTAAAACCGAGACCCTCAAACGAATTCTCGGCTTTTAAGGCATAAATCAACATACGTACGTCTGATGGTCATACTCCATTTATTAAAGTTTCTTCATTTATCATTATTAAGACATTCGTTGAGTTAAAACTGCAATATTAGACAGTTTGAAAATTTCCTAAAACCGAGATCCTCAAGCGAAATCTCGACTTTCGAAAGGCATAAATCAACATACGTGCGTCTGAAGGTCATACTCCATTTATTAGAGTTTCTTCACTTATCATTATTAAGACATCCATGGAGTAAAAACTGCAATATTAGACAGTTTGAAAATTCCCAAAAACCGAGACCCTCAAACGAAATCTCGAATTTCGGAAGGCATAAATCAACATACGTGCGTCTGATGGTCATACTCCTTTTATTAAAGTTACTTCATTTATCATTATTAAGACATTCATGGAGTAAAAACTGCAATATTAGACAGTTTGAAAAATTCCTAAAACCGAGACCCTCAAACGAAATCTCGACTTTCGGAAGGCATAAATCAACATACGTACGTCTGATGGTCATACTCCATTTATTAAAGTTTCTTCATTTATCATTATTAAGACATTCGTGGAGTAAAAACTGCAATATTAGACAGTTTGAAAATTTCCAAAAACCGAGGCCCTTAAACGAAATCTCGACTTCCGGAAGGCATAAATCAACATACGTACGTCTGATGGTCATACTCCATTTATTAAAGTTTCTTCATTTATCATTATTAAGACATTCGTGGAGTAAAAACTGCAATATTAGACAGTTTGAAAATTTCCAAAAACCGAGGCCCTCAAACGAAATCTCGACTTTCGGAAGGCATAAATCAACATACGTGTGTCTCATGGTCATACTCCATTTATTAAAGTTTTTTCATTTATCATTATTAAGACATTCGTGGAGTAAAAACTGCAATATTAGACAGTTTGAAAATTTCCAAAAACCGAGACCCTCAAACGAAATCTCGACTTTCGGAAGGCATAAATCAACATACGTACGTCTTATGGTCATACTCCATTTATTAAAGTTTCTTCATTTATCATTATTAAGACATTCGTGGAGTTAAAACTGCAATATTAGACAGTTTGATAATTTCCTAAAACCGAGACCCTCAAACGAATTCTCGACTTTCGGAAGGCATAAATCAACATACGTACGTCTGATGGTCATACTCCATTTATTAAAGTTTCTTCATTTATCATTATTAAGACATTCATGGAGTAAAAACTGCAATATTAGACAGTTTGATAATTTCCAAAAACCGAGGCCCTAAAACGAAATCTCGACTTCCGGAAGGTATAAATCAACATACGTTCGTCTGATGGTCATACTCCGTTTATTAAAGTTTATTCATTTATCATTATTAAGACATTCGTGGAGTTAAAACTGCAATATTAGACAGTTTGAAAAATTCCTAAAGCCGAGACCCTCAAACGAAATCTCGACTTTCGTAAGGCATAAATCAACATACGTACGTCTGATGGTCATACTCCATTTATTAAAGTTTCTTCATTTATCATTATTAAGACATTCATGGAGTAAAAACTGCAATATTAGACAGTTTGAAAAATTCCTAAAACCGAGACCCTCAAACGAAATCTCGACTTTCGGAAGGCATAAATCAACATACGTACGTCTGATGGTCATACTCCATTTATTAAAGTTTCTTCATTTATCATTATTAAGACATTCGTGGAGTAAAAACTGCAATATTAGACAGTTTGAAAATTTCCAAAAACCGAGGCCCTTAAACGAAATCTCGACTTCCTAAGGCATAAATCAACATACGTACGTCTGATGGTCATACTCCATTTATTAAAGTTTCTTCATTTATCATTATTAAGACATTCGTGGAGTAAAAACTGCAATATTAGACAGTTTGAAAATTTCCAAAAACCGAGGCCCTCAAACGAAATCTCGACTTTCGGAAGGCATAAATCAACATACGTACGTCTTATGGTCATACTCCATTTATTAAAGTTTCTTCATTTATCATTATTAAGACATTCGTGGAGTTAAAACTGCAATATTAGACAGTTTGAAAATTCCCTAAAACCGAGACACTCAAACGAAATCTCGACTTTCTGAAGGCATAAATCAACATACGTGCGTCTGATGGTCATACTCCATTTATTAAACTTTCTTCATTTATCATTATTAAGACATTTGTGGTGTTAAAACTTCAAGATTAGACAATCTGAAAATTTCCAAAAACCGAGACTCTCAAACGAAATCTCGACTTTCGGAAGGCATAAATCAACATACGTGCGTCTGATGGTCATACTCCATTTACAAAAGTCTCCTCATTTATCATTATTAATACATTCATGGAGTAAAAACTGCAAGATTAGACAGTTTGAAAATTTCCTAAAACCGAGACCCTCAACGAAATCTCGACTTTCGGAAGGCATAAATCAACATACGTGCGTCTGATTGTCATACTTCATTTACAAAAGTTTCCTCATTTATCATTATTAAGACATTCATCGAGTTAAAACTGCAAGATTAGACAGTTTGAAAATTTCCGAAAACCGAGACCCATAAACGAAATCTCGACTTTCGGAAGGTATAAATCAACATACGTGCGTCTGATGTTCATACTCCATTTACAAAAGCTTCTTCATTTATCATTATTAAGACATTCATGGGTTTAAAATTGCAATATTAGACAGTTTGAAAATTTTTCAAAACCGAGATCCACAAACGAAATCTCGACTTTCGGAAGGCATAAATCAACATACGTGCGTTTGATGGTCATACTCCATTTATTAAAGTTATTTCATTTATCATTATTAAGACATTCATGTAGTTAAAACTGCAATATTAGACAGTTTGAAAATTTCCAAAAACCGAGACCCATAAACGAAATCTCGACTTTCGGAAGGCATAAATCAATATAAGTGCATCTGTTGGTCATACTCCATTTACAATAGTTTCTTCATTTATCATTATTAAGACATTCATGGAGTTAAGATTGCTGAATTAGACAATTTGGCTTGGCTGCTGCCACCCCGGGGGATCGAGGTTAGTGTGGCTGGCGAGGTTTAGGGCGACATTTTGGTCTTATGCGCGTGCTTATGGTTCCTTCTTCGGTGGGCAGGGGACATGGATTTGATAGGGGACGCACATGCTGCTCTGTTCAGCATATAAGCCGTCTTTGGCGTAGCACAAGAAACCGTCCTTCAGCATGGAACTCGACTTTGTAGCATGTAAACCCGAGTTGTGGCTAGATCATTTGGGCATGTTTTCGTCGTGATTTGAGTATAAAACCCGCCCTCATTTCAGCCATGTTACTCGTCTCAATAAGCATAGATTCTGACTTGAAGCAAGCTTATTTCTGTCTCAAGTTCAGCATATATACCGCTTCATAATTTTTGCA